>NC_056670.1:32378236-35200736 GCF_018350195.1 Panthera tigris | reverse complement strand
ACACACACACTCAATTTCTTGGCAATACAGTCTTGCTTAAATACACAATCATCAAGTCCAGAAAGAGATGCAAATCATTCTTCCTCCTTCTCCACCCCCTCCCATTTTGCTCCTCTGGGAACTAAGACCCAAACCAGTTCTGCTCCTTCCCAGCTGCCAGTTCCCAAGAACACTCACAACCCATAGTCCTCCTAAAACAAACAGCACATAAATCAGCAACAAAAACTAACCTGACTTCCAACCAGCCCATTCCAACATTAATAGTGCCTTTGTTGTCAATAAACCTAGATTTGACTTCTCCTATTTTTATGTGTATTTATACATTACTAATGCTTTTTCTGAAGCAAAATGGTCAAAGTAATAGTCTACACTGAGCACACTCCATCAGCTGGAAAAAAAAAAAAAAGACACAGTTCAAATTGAGTAAAGGAGAGAGAACTACTAGCTGTGAATACACAGGCATTTCCCATTTCTGCTTGATCTCCAGTACCTACACTTTCTACCCCTCGTACTCAGAGTGAGCAAGTACCATGTAGACTTTATGCTGCAGTCAATCAGAGAGATGGAAAGTGGAAGTCACAGCTCAGAGGAGCCATTCTATCAAGCTGTGCCTATTCTTTAGAGGCGCGAGTACTGATGTATTTGTCCACACTGGTAGAAGTATAGAGGTGGGGATAGTGGTTTACTAAGTGAGAAACTACTCTAAACCAGATACATGACAGAACCCTTCAGCTCCTCAGGAATACAAAGAACTTTCACAAGCAATAGTTTGGGGAACAAGAGAATTTCCCCAACCTCAGACCAAGCTAGGATACGATGCTTGCTAGAGGAGGTGGAAGAGCGAGCTCTTCAGAGGAAAGCAGAGGAGGAAGAAGCCAGGACTTAACATAAAGTTGCACTTCTTTCTTTGCCCAGAAACCATTAAGACGCAATTCTCTCCTGCAGGGAGTTTGGAAGGTGAAGGGTTTGGAAGGTGAAGTGCCTCAACAGAGAAAAAGTATGACAATTCCAGTTTCTCAAGCCATCCAACAACTTTCAGATTCCTGGTTCAAATGGTTCAAATTTTGGGTTGTTTTTACACAACTCAGGAGATAGTGAGAACCATTATAGGGACAGGCCATGTCTGTCACATTGAGATGGGGACAACAGCCCCTGAAATGCCACGACATTCCCCAAGCTGGCCCCATTTGCAAACAGACACATAGGGTCCCACCCTCCATCACAAGTTCATGGCAGGTAAGAGCAGGAAGGCACCTGAGACACTGCCTTATCCAACTGCTCACTTCATTATCCCAACAGTGGCTCACGGTCCCACAATACACTAAGGGTAAAGTTACAACCAGAATCCTGGTTTCCTCACTCCTCCTGTATTTTTTTCTAACATTTATTTATTTTTGAAAGATAGAATATAAGCAGGAGAGGGGCTGAGAGGGAGGAAGACATAGAATCAGAAGCAGGCTCCAGGCTTTGAGCAGTCACGGCACAGAGCCAGACATAGGGCCCAAACTCTGGAACCCTGAGATCATGATCTGAGTCAAAGTTCCACACTTAACCATCTGAGCCACCCAAGCACCCTAGTCCTGTATTTTATTTTCAATCCAAAAATGTTGGGATTCCTCCCAAAGTCAATTTAACAGGCACAAGTGTGGATGCAGTGGGAACAAGGAAGGAGATGTTGCTCTGCTACAGTGTCAATTGCCCTTTCTTTACCCTCCCTAGATCCAGCTAGGAAATAAGCAGGTACAAACGCAGACCAGTGCCCTGGCCTGTTAGGCATTATGTGGCAATTTCAGAGAATGATCTACTCTCCTGCCTCAAAGACCACTCCAGTCCTATCCTTCTGGGGCTTGCTCAATTCTTCCCATCAACTTCCCTTCCATCTCTTTGGCCAACACCCCTTCCTCTTTCCACCTTGCCATCAGACCAGTCTCCTCCTTCCCCACAGGAATAGTCACATACCATGATCTATTTAGTGGACTAAGAGGAAACTCACACTTAGGAGGACAAGTCTGTGGTCACAGAGGGTTTCAGCTTGAAGCTGGTAGATTTATCCCCATTCAAATCTCAGTCATCTTTCAGAATGCAGCTCAAATCCCACCCTTCCACAAGAAACCTCTCTCCTATCTTCATGTGTTTAGACATGTTGGATCACCCCACCCCTCTTCTAGTGCTCTAAAGTAATCCTAACAGCCAACATGTCAGGAACAAGTTTTAGTACAAAACTTTGTGACATATACGACCACTTCTCAGGGAATCACTAGCATCTATCTCTCCTTTTCTTCACCTCAGACTCTCTCCTCCCTTGAGCCCAGAAAATCTTTATTATGCCAAGTCAGCCAGTTCCTCTATCATCATGCAGTCTTCCACATCTTTTTTTCTTACACTTGGGCCTAAACTTTTGAAATTCAGAAGCCAGGATCAGAGTCTCTCTTCTGTTTTCTGCTGTGCCACACTTAAAGTAAACATCAAATACTGAAGCTGACAGGAAGAACAAGGAGTGCAAAGAAATGTAGATTGAAAAAAACAAGCTCAGTGACCATCTCAAACTCATTATCCTGTCATACAAACATTTACTGAGCATCTCTTCAGTGTTGGGTACTTTGATAGACATTTTCATTTCTATTCTCTCATTTCAGCTAACAACAGTCCTGTCTCCATGTTACAGAAAAATAAGTGGACCCAGATGGCCAACAACCTCCTCAGAGCCACACAGTCCATGTGCCCTCTGCCTTGGGTAGGTGCACAGGCCTCAAGACTGGAGCCTAAGCTCATTCACATGCAGGGTAGTAAGGCAGAGTGATTAAGAGTAAGGGTCCAAGTTCAAACACCACCACCCACTAGCTGGGTCCAAACTAGGTGACCTCCCTGAGGCTGTTTCCTCATATGCAAAATAGTGATAACTGTTCATACCTACCAACCTACCTCCCTCCCCCACTGGATTGTCAGAGAACTAAATACCTAGAGAAGTAATAAAAATTACATCTGACTCAGAATAGACCCTTAATCAATGTGAGCCACCACCATCACCACCACCATCTCCCCAAGCCAGGGCTGGACACACAGGGGAGGATACACTGCCCATCGCAGCCAACACCACAAAAAGTACCAGATCAATGAAGGAATTCCTCTTGGGTCCCAACATGTGCATCTGAGAGGGGTGTATCATGGGGCGGCGGCGGGGGGGGGGGGGTGGGGGGGGTGCTGCTTTTACAAGCCAGCCTCACTTTGGGACTCCATGTTATCTCTACCCAACTCCCAACTTATGCATGCTTTCCTTACTCCTCCCCCAAAGCCAGGCATGCCTTAACAACTGCACAGTGACCCACTTCTCAGAGATGTCCACCCTGTACTGCATCCCCAATTAGACTACTAGGCCCATGAAGATGTGGATGGAATCCAGGGCATAAATAGGATTTCCCAGTTACCTAAAACTGGAGATGGAACTTGTGGATGCGCATCCCACCTCTGGGCTTTTGGACCTGGCACAAGCAAAGTAACAGTCCTTGCAGTCTATGTGACTCATGTCCTATTACTCATTGGTATCAACGTTATTGGTCTAGGACACAAATACTAGCTGGCAGGTAAATTAATTCAAGGCTGAAACGACAGTTTCTTATTATTTCATTTTCATCTATGGAAAACCTATGCATTCTTTCTGGCGTGGTGAGCCAGAAGACACAACAAAAGTTTAAGTCCTAGTCAGCAGGAAGAGGAGGGACAAGGACCACACACATCAAAGAGAATGTGAGAAAGCAAGAACAGATTCTGGATGGTTTTAGGAAACTTCAGGGTACAAAGCTCAATCCTTCCTCCATTCTCACCATGAAAATTCACAGGTTTCCACCATGAGAGTGAGCTTAGTGGCCAGCAAATCCAGCCACCTTTTACAGAGAAAGGGAATCCAGAAAAATGAAATGACTCACCCAAGGTCTCCTGACCCAAGGAGAAATGAGCATTCAGTGAAGTAAACTAATGCAATGGAAAAGATGGTCAATCTCAGCTAAGGACATATGGACACCAATCCCAGCTCTGTCACTGATCAAGACACACTACCTCTCTTGGGCCCAGGACTGTAAAGTGAAACCTGGAAGAAAAGAACAGCAAATCACGGCATCAACAGGTCAGAGACCTTGCTGGCAGTAACATTCAGGGACCTTCGGATTCCCCTAGTCTTACAGTCTAGGGTTCTTTCTAGACACAACCGGAAGAGTAGTACTCCAAATAAAACACACACACAATTATACAAAAACACATCTATGTTAACAGAAAGCAGAAGAGAATTTTAAGTCCCTTAAGAGCTTGGAGTTTAACATTCATTTTTTTTCCTCCTCTCTCCTGGTAAACTCGCTTAAGTGTTTTACACACACACACACACACACACACACACACACACACACACACACGTAGACTGGGACTTTTTCATGGCCATTTGGGTTTCTGTTCCCAGGCAACACTGCTCCAAGGAAGAGGGAATGTCAGCCAGGAACGGTGGCCCATGAGGGCCAACAAAGAGGGGCCAAGCACTCCCACTGTCACCACCCTGAAACACCTGGTCGGGTCTGATTAATGAGATGAGGACCAGATGCTAAAAATGTCTGCTAAATTAAAAGAAAAAAGAAACAAAGAGAAAAGGAAAGGAAACCAGAAGCCTGCCTTTAATACAGTGCACTTTGTTATCTGTAATGTCTTTCAACCACAGATAACAGAATCAACCACATGGAATCTAAGATGCATGCCAGGTGAAAAAAACATCATAAAGACATAATAAAAAGTTCCACCAGTGCCCATAAATTGCTGGGGGACTGTTGCAAGGGCAGAACCATAAATTCTTGATGTTTCCCAAATTAGAGGGTACCAACACGTATGCAGATATATTTGTGTGGGTAATTGAGGGCTAAAAAATCTTACATTAAACACAGCTACCTCCTCCAAACGCTGTTAGGGGAGCCTCCAACAGGCACACACATACAGCACACACTGTAGGAATTCAATTTGGAAACCATCATCTAAAGCACAGAGGAGAACAGGAAAGTCATATTGCTATAATGCTTAGATTATCAATCATCTTGACAGTTTATTGGCTTTATCACCACACATACCATTAAAATGATGTCTGGCCTAGACTGTCAGGAGCAAACATTAAACAGACCAGGATTAAAAAGCAGATCCCAAACAGCACTCCAGTCAAGTTTCCCTTCCACTCTGAAATTAGTTAGAGCTGACTAAGAAACTGGCGCTAGACTTTGAAGAAATATACAGCCCAAAAGGCTGCGAGTCAACTCAGACCTGAGGAGCTGATAGGTAGTGTCATGTTATGGCAAATCTGACTCTCCTGAGGTTGATTTATCACGCACTCTGCGCAACAGAATGATTGCTAATGGTGGAAGCGAGAAGGGGAGGGGGTGGGGAAGAAAACACCACCACCGTAATTTGCCTCTTCTTGCAACCAAGGGCTTGCATCAAAAGGGCCAAGCGAGCTCCCTGAAGTGGGGTAGGAATGCTAATAAATTCACACTACTGAGCAAACATATTAACATTACCCCCACACAGGTTATTAAAGTAATTTTACAGATTCAGAAGAACCGAATAGGCAGCGGAAGAAACATTCATAATTCAAGAGCTCTAGACAGCGAAAGAGTTACGAACGCTATACGTTTTTAAAATGCTTCTGCATGTGTCACTTTGGCAAGGAAATCTCAACACAATTAAAACTATACTAGCACATCAATAGGGCTCAACTGAGAGCTGTGTACCTGCCTTTTACTAGGCCAGGGCTTTATAGATGCCTCAGGAAGAAAGGGGAAATGGGAAATTCACTGCTAATTAAAGGGAACCTTCTGTGCCCAAGGAAAAAATGGTGGCATTTCTAAAATATCTATAAAAGAAACACGTTTTCGAATCTCTGCCAAGGGTTTGGCTTTTTCACAGCCCCTAGAACTGTTCCGTGTTTGTTTGGAAGTTACAGAGCCATTCTGTTTGTGATTAATAGTTCGCTTTCCAGTACAAATAAGTCATTAAGAAGGGTGGGGTGGGGTGCAGGAGAGAACGGACAGGGTAGGAACTGGCCCTGAAACAATGCAAGTGAGCAATTCATACCACATTTTCCAACATTTTCACTCCCTTATTTACCCAAGTGGGGTCCATGCCCTCCCCACTGGGTGACTTCAACATGACCCTCTGAGTGAATACACTCATTGGGACACCGCATTAGAGGCCCTTTCTCTTGTGCCTTTCCCCCCAGCAGACTTAGGGATACCTGGGGAATTCCGTTAACTCATCATTCACTACAGGTTCTGGAAAGGGATGGGACAAAAGCAGCTATAGAACATCAAGGAGCAGCCTCAGCAGTGTTCCTGCTCTTACTGGGATATCTCTGACTCCCCCATGGGCCATGCTGCCATTTTGTGACATTCCAACCAGCCTTCCTTTTCCAAGCAGTGAAGTCTTTGTTTCATTGGTTATAGGTTGAGGGAGAATAGTGGCAATACACCATTGACGCAGGGGGAGGGGAGGTAATTCCCTGTACATCAGATGTCCCCAGAAGAAAAAATAAAAGTGTAATGCCAGACCCAAGGCTTGTATACAGCTGAGCAAATCCTGAACTTTACACGTGAACATCTAGGTTTGGGAAGCCAGACAAGACCCACCCCATCCTCAAGCTTGCATACATCCAACAACGTCCTAGCCTTATACAAGAGCCAGGAGAGAAATAACTAGGGGGAAGGGCAGCCAGCATCCAAGCTCCTCACGCCATAAACTTCCTCTGCCATCACCTCTGGCTCAGATTTCTGAAGCACTTTCACTATCAGTGAAGAGGAAACCTCCCACAACTGGCCCTCCACACACACCACCAACCAGAAAATGGACACAATTGCCACTTTCACACTTCAAGATATCAAGGCACCACAAACTCCATGGGAAGGGGACAAGTGTAGCTACCAGTCAATGAAATCATTCATAAAGGTCACTGGGCACCTTCTAAGGGACTAACATGGTATTGAGCTTTGTTATGAACATATGAGACTCTGAGGAGCATGGTCATGTACCCACAAAACCTACAACCAACCCAGCTAGGGGACATGACTGGCTTATCACCAAGAAGATGGAGATTTTCTGCTCTTTCCACCAGCCCCTGAGCTCCTGCAGTGCAGGGACTATGTCTCATTGATTTGGTGTAAAACCTACTAAGAATTAATTAAATCATCTATGAATGAGAAAATGAATGATTTTTTAATCAAACGATAATATGTGCAAAGGCAGAACTGTTAGTTGGCTAGGAAGTCCCAGCTTGGCTGCCAATCCGGGCCCTTCTTCCAACAAGTGGCTGTAAGAAATAAGACAGTGAAGCAGCAGAATGCTGCATCAACTCATTCTCTTTCCTCTGAGTCCTCTTAGAACACTCTTCTTCCCCTGCCACACCTTCACAAAGGTGACATCCAGGTCATACCAAGCGCCAGTGTGGGGTCCCCAAGCCTGTCTATGATCACAACAGTAAGGCAGGCTAACATTAGCAAGCAAGGGAGAACTACTAAGAAATGAGAAAATTGGGGTTATCTTAGCCTCTAATACTTCTGCTTTGTTGCCATCTATCTTAGAAATGGCTCTTAAAGATTCCCAAGTGTCACCCCAACACAAAGCTCACTGGGGTTTTCTTATAAAAAAAAAAAAATAAGACTTTTATTAACTTGTTTCATTTTTTATTTAAGTTTACATCCAAATTAGTTAGTATATACTGCAACAATGATTTCAGGAGTAGATTCCTTAGTGCCCCTTATCCATTTAGCTCATCCCCCCTCCCACAACCCCTCCAGTACCCTCTGTTTGTTCTCCATATTTATGAGTCTCTTCTGTTTTGGCCCCCTCCGTGTTTTTATAGGATGTTTGATTCTTTCCCTTATGTTCATCTGTTTGGTCTAAGTCCTCATATGAGTAAATTCATATGATTTTTTTTTCTCTAATTTCACTTGGCATAATACCCTCCAGTTCTGTCCACATAGTTGCAAATGGCAAGATTTCATTCTTTTTGATTGCCGAGTAATATTCCTTTATATATATATATATATATATATATATATATATACACACACACACACACACACACACATACACACACATATATACATACATATATATACATATACTCCATTAGATACACATACTCCAGTAATACTCCATTTTATATATATACATACATATATACATACATATATATACATACACATATATATATATATATACACACACACACACACATACATATATACACACACCATATCATCTTTATCCATTCATCCATCAATGGACATTTGGGCTCTTTCCATACTTTGGCTATTGTGGATAGTGCTGCTATAAACATGGGGGTGCATGTGTCCCTTTGAAACAGCACACCTGTATCCCATGGATAAATGCCTAGTAGTGCAATTTCTGGGTCATAGGGTAGTTTTGTTTTTAGTTTTGAGGGACCTCCATACTGTTTTCCAGAGCGGCTGCACCAGCTTGCATTCCCATCTCCCATAGTACTCTTTAAACAAACACTTACTGAACGGAAATCAGATAGGCAATAATGATTTGAGAAGCTAAATAGAGGCACCTGGGTGACTCCGTTAAGCGACTGACTCTTGATTTCAGCTCTTGTCATGATCTCACGGTTCATGAGTTTAAGCCCCAGGTTGGGCTCTGGCACTGACAACCAGGCCTGCCTGGGATTCTGTCTCTCCCTCTCTCTCTTCCCCTCCCCCCACCCTCAAAAATAAGCTTAAAAAAAGAAAAGAAAAGCTAAATCATGCAGCATGGGAGTTAAACAGAAAAGACAGGCCATCAGTGTAAGAACTTATTACACAACGCAGTAACAGGAACCATAATGTTAGAATTCACCTTAAAAAAGCAGCTGGGGTTGGAGCATCAGGGACAGCTTTATGAAGCAGGTAAGAATCAGCAGGTCTTTGAAGCATGTGTACAGAGGGAGAAGGGCATTCCAGGTAGGAAGAATATGGGTGTCGGGGGTGGGGGTGGGGGGATACAAGTAAGAATACTGCAGTGGTAGACTAAGAGGGTAGAGAGGAGAGTCAAGGGAACGAAGACAGGATGAGGGAGAGACTGTAAAGATCCCAAGCAGATCATGCAATGAACACCAAACACTGAACTCCTGATTTTCTCCTACCAACTGGTCTCCTGGTGTTTTCTTTCAGTGACATCATCATGGTAGGAGTGGCTGGTTGTCCCCTGATATCTACAGCTATGTGTGGTTATCCAATTAAGTTACAACCTGTGGGTCCATAAGCCACTTCTAGGTGGTGACTCTGAAGAGAAGGTACACATTTGGACTGTGATAAGAAAGAGCATTCTATTTCCATCTTGTTTAGCCACTTGGGAGTCTTGTTTAAACAGCCAAACCTGTATCAAAACTACAACTATCATTATTCATCTAGTTTCGAAGCCAGGCATTCAGATATCAGGCTGGACTCTGTCCTCTTCCCCATCGTCTGCATAACCTCTCTTTCACCAAGTTCTTCTGATGTCAATTACCATCTACCACTCACATTTGCCCTCTTTATTCCACCTCACCTCAACAGCCAAGTACATGACCTACCCCCACAAACCTTAAGAATTTCTCGAATCCATTATCACAGAAGGATTCTTTCTCCAGACATAAATCCCATCATGCCCCCTAATGAAAACTCCCAACGGTTTCCTTTTTTTTTTTTTTTTTTTTGGCGTAACAAAAATCTTCAGCACATACTATAAGGCTTAGCACAGTCTGATCCTAATCTGCCTCCTCTATACCACACTCCACTCCCCAACCTTCTATTAGTCTCCCTAGTAACTACCATGCTATCTCCCCACACACGGGGCCTTTGTACATGCTGTTCCCACTGTCTAAAATGTCTCTTCCTCCCCTTATTTACTTAAGTCCTACTCATCCTTCAGATCTTAACTCAAGAAACACTTGGTTAGGGAAGACTTCCCTGACCTCTTACCAGGTCAACTCCCCCTATTGTAACATGCACCAATATTTATGCACAAATATGTACATTTAAAAAAAAAAAAAACAAATACGTACATTTATACCCATGAGGCTTCCTTAAAGTATTTCTCTTTATAATTGGCCAAGTATCTGGCATGCCTTGTTTTCTATTAATCCAACAAAATACAGAATGAATAGAACATCTATCTGATTAATGTGAGTCCACTGTTCCCCACCCAAGACTACATGGTCAGTGAGGGTAAAGACCATCTTTATTGTTGCTCACCCACATATGAATCTCTGGAATCTAGGATGTTGCATGGTACAGAGGCACTCAACAAATATTTAACACATGAATGAGTTCATATAAAAGTTAATGGATGGCTCTGGTACCTTTCATGGATTTTACTTCATTAATACCCCCTTATCCATCTGGTTCCTGGGTAATCATATACCTATGTTTGTTCATCTTTCCAAACAAAGCCAAGGCTCTTAGAACTCTACAGTACTGGCAAAATATCCTTACCCTGCCTCCCCTCCCTCTTTCAGGTTCTGCCTGGAAAAAGACAACCTTCTGTGGGAGAGTGGTTCCTTGAGCACTCGATTCCGAGTGAAACTATTGTCCTATGGGGGGGGGGGGGAACCAGAATAGAGTATCACTGGTATTTAATGACCCATTAGACAGCCACCTTGATGCAAACCAGAAGGTGGTTAATGCTCTAACAAACTGATGCTAAACCAAGGTAACAGAGGGCATCAAAAGGATTAAGGCTTCTATAAAAACACTAGTATTTCATTAACTGAGCGGGAAATAGGGCATACCAGATTCCTGACCAATTATAAAGCAGCACAATGGAATCACAGCGGCTGTGGCAAGTTCCCCAAATGTCTGGGTCCACAGGCCTGATGTCATCCACATCCCAAAAATGACAAATCTTCCTTTCAATATCCACCACCATCACCACCACCACTGACGTATAATACAACACTCTCAAGCAGGAGAATCTCCAACTTTGCAACTGCACAATGAAGTGTTCTGGAAGAAGCCAATGAAACCATCCTAAATGCCAGCTGGCTTCATATTCAAATGCAAACTTGTTTTTAAAGGAGACAGGCACGATTGTGGTACCTGTAATAAAGAAAATGGGCTATTAACTGACAGTAGGTATCCTCACCTTCAAAACATGCATTCCCTAGAGAAAGCAGTTCCTCCCTGGCTTTTGTACTCTTACACGGTGACCATAAAAAAGCATTTATGGGCTTGTGTACCATCTTGTTCTGCCACAGAGAGACATTTCCTTGTTCGAGTCTCTCAGGTTAAACTCAAGAAAGGCAACAAGTGATTCAGAGGAGTGCCACCACAGGTCACAGGGTGGCGTGGACACAGAAGCATCACAGGAAAGGGACAGTTGCCTCTGCCTAGAGACTGCAGGACTGGAGAGGGGAGAACTAACACTAGTCACAACAAGAAAGGAAATGCACCCGGTTGAGCCTGAAGAGACCTCTGAACCCCTTGGACGAAACACCAAAAATAAACTTAGGACAAAGCTTGCACCTGTCTGAGAACTAGGGCCAACCAGCCCCACAGGCCATTGATGCCAGAAGTTTATGATCCCCACTTCTTCCCAACAAAACACCGTGGTTTGGCAGGGGCTCTTACCTCATTCTGCCCAGGAGTGTACACACACACAAACCAACTATCCCATCAACTGAAGTCAGAGGTTAATGCTAAGGGGAAAAAAAAAATCTAGGGGCACCTGGTGGCTCAGTCAGTTAAGCGTCTGACTTCAGCTCAGGTCATGGTCTCATGGTTTGAGTTCGAGCTATGCACCGGGCTCTTTGTTCAGAGCCTGCTTCATACTCCTTGTCTCCCTCTCTCTCTGCCCCACCTCCTCCCTCCCTCCCTCCCTCTCTCTCTCTCTCTCTCAAAAATAAACATTTAAAAATTTTTAAAAAACAAGAAAAAAAAATCTAATAAACAAGAAGGCCTATAACTTGTTCTCTGTACCAAGTAGGTCAATAATCACCTCCCAAACTATGCCCACACCCAGGGAATGGGGAAATGGATCATCTTCAATACCCAGTGCTACAGAAAAAATGAGGCTACACCACTGTTCTGTTCTCGTCTTCCTGGGCACACAGCTGGACTTCATTTCCCAGACTCCCTTCAAGAAAGTGGGGCCATAGAACACATTCTTACTAGTGAAATGTGAAAAGAAGGGAGGTGCACAACTCTGGGGCTGAGGCATTTAAGAGTCAGTTTGTCTTCTCCACATTTTCTCTCCCCATCCACTAGAAGAACTAAGGAGTCTCCAACAAGAGAGCAAAGGGAAGGTGCAGTAGAGAAATCATTCACGGGCTCCTGAATGATGTCAGGAAACAACTCTCCTTCCCCAACTCTCTTCCTCTCATACACACACCCCCTGCTTTAGACTGGAGAGCAATAAACAGATGTATATCATGTTAGGCCACTACGATTTGGGGGCTTGTTTAATAGGAATTAGTCTTCTCTGGCTAATAGAATAATTCAAACTTCATTAGCATCTGGTTTGAGACCTATATTGGTTATGTTTATTTGTATAGCAGATCCACCCTCTTGATTATGCTGGGCTCTGGTTAATGTTAATACTCGGTTTGTATTCTCTCAGCTAGGTCATGGAGTCTAGGATAAAAATTTCACCATGGAAATTCTTCAATACAGAAAAGCCACCAGCAAATATTCATGAGCTGACCCCACCTCCTTGTCTATAGACAGGCCCACTCCCTCTCACTTTCAAGTTCCTTCTGGTCTCTCTTGAAATGGACAAGACACACACCTGGAGCCCACCACTTTTACAGATGTATTAGGTCACTTAGATCTTTACTGGTAAGAAAAAAATATACACCTATCAGGCAAATAAGGGAACATGTTTTAAATTGGGATAAATATGAATTCTAATCAATGGAACAATAGGTTATCCACTCTCAACGGAGACTGCAAATCAAAAATGCTTGTTTCAAAGAAAAGATTATATACAGTTTACTCAGGATGCTTATTTATCATAGGATTAGAAAAGGGTAAACCAGAGACAGACTTCTGGTAGAGCTAGAGCGATAGATAGAAAAGGCAAAGAGATGTGTTAAAAAAAAAAAAAAAAAAAAAAAAAAAAAAAAAACAGCATCCCAGCACCCTGAATTCTGGAGGACCCCAAAAGCCATACTTTGGTTTGAAGCCCAGATGTGCGTTCTTTTTTTTTTTTTTTAACGTTTTATTTATTTTTCAGACAGAGACAGACAGAGCATGAACGGGGGAGGGTCAGAGAGAGAGAGACACAGAATCTGAAACAGGCTCCAAGCTCTGAGCTGTCAGCCCAGAGCCCAACACGGGGCTCGAACTCACGGACCGCGAGATCGTGACCTGAGCTGAAGTCGGACGCTTAACCCACTGAGCCACCCAGGCGCCCCCAGATGTGCGTTCTTAAAAGAGGTCATGAAAGAGTGGCACCCCCAGTGGCAAAGTCTATTTCTTACAACAGATACAACCAACTAAGGGATCTGAGCATCCGTCCAGGAGACCAGTAGCAGGTAGCATGGTCTCATTCTGGAGTTGGGGAAATCAATCCTAACAGATCAACTCACATTGCTAAGTATTTACTGATTATCTAATATCAGTTGAAAACCTGTAGGAGAAACTGAATTTGACTATTTCAGAGCTGAAAGAACTCTTAGCATTTGTCACTTCTCAGCTGTGAATCCTTGCTTAACCTCTCAACCTCAGTGTCTTCATCTGAAGCTAATAGATGCAAAGCATTTAGCAAACGTGAGCCAACAATTTATTTCAGCTGTCACCAGAACAGGAACCATCCTGAAGAGCTCAACTGCATGTGACTACAGTGTTCCACAGAGCTAAGCAAGTCACCGAGTGCCCTCCTGACTACCACAAAAGATGGAGGATCAATCAAGGGAGTCTCTAGCCTCCCACCCCACTCAGAAGCAGCTCAGTTTGGGGCTGTTTGTTCTACATACTCAAATCCTATATAACCTGCCTTTTGCTTGGCAGGAAAAAAAAAAAATGTTTAAGAAACACCAGTCTAATCCTCCTCACCTTTTTGGGTTTTTTTTTCCCCCCTTTCCTCCCAACCACTGAGGAAACTAGAAGTTGGGCAGAAGTTAATGCATGTTTACTGACTCCTGGTTATCTTTCCATTGCACCAGGCTGGACACTGGGAATGAGCAAGGTTTCTTCTCCCAGCCTAGTCTGCTGCTGTAGTGTGCAGATCTTGGCTCTGACTAAAGACCATCTCTGCAAACTCTGCTACTGCAGGGAAGACCAAGGTGTTACCCGTGGCCTCCTTCTCTTGGGGTGCAAACATCCCCTCCCACTCCTAACCTATCATGAGCACTATCCCTATTGGCTATGTTAGATGGGGCTGTCTCCATGCCAAAGGCACTACTCAGGCAGGCTCCAGACCGGAGTCATAGTACCAGGATAATGATAGTCATGATAGTAGTTTAAATACATTGGCAGTAAACCACCCTTTGTCGAGCATTTACTTTTTGACAGGCATTATGCTAAGCACTTTGCACCCACTTTTCCATGTCAGCTTCAGCACAACTCTGAAGCAAGGTACCAGTGTTAACTCCATCTTACGGAAAAGGAAATGGAGGTCCAGAGCAGAAACTAGGCCCACTCACCCAGCTGGCAAGTAGAAGCCAGAGTCTGACCACAGGCGGTTGGTTTCATTTCCCATCCTCCTCAGCAGTCCATGCACTGTTTCCCAACCACACATCCAGACTGGCAATGAGAAACCAACACCATGGCCTGCCAAGGATAGCTGCATTTTAGGACAAGGTCAATACTGGGGAAGATGGCAGACACATGGGATAGAAACTACTCATCCCAAGCAAACTGGCTGCAAAACCAAAATGTCAGTGCCTCTGATCCATCCAGAACTGCCAGGGAGAGGAGACTTAAGGAAATGCCTAGATTTCACTGTCCAGGTCATCTCCATCACCTCCCTTTCTTCTAGCCTCCAGGTTCCCATTTCCCACACGGTCCTGCTTCATACAGCACACAGTAGGCACTCAACTATGTCCATCTACCTGGCTGCTTTAGGAGGCAACCCCACAGCACTTCCTGGGGTTCATCTTCCCCAAACTAATAACTCAACCCCCTCTCAGACTTCTCAAAGAAGGTCACACCCCTGCCACTGCTTTGCCAACTTACCCCATCCTCCCTCCCCCATTTAATTTCCCCCATTATGCCTGGATCAGTTTCCTCACCCTCTGCTAATTCCTCTCCCTCTCCGGTGTTTATACCCTTCAGATGTTTGCAGGCTATTATCATGTACCCACTTAGTCAAGCAGCACACATTAAGTTCTTTTCATCTTTCCTCATAAATCAATCCCTTAATCCCTCCAAGCCCTTTAATCGTGCTAGCTGCTCTTCTCTGAACTCTGGCCAGTTTCCCCGAGTCTCTGATAATGTTGTGACATGAGGCTGAATGCAAGGCTCCAGCTGCTGACTCTCCAAGCTCCCCGTGTCAAGGAGCTCCGCGCATGCACATGGCTCCATCTGGGAAGATGGACACCTTGCCTTACTGCTCCCAGTGTCCTTCCTGCAGCCGTATCATCATGAAGTGACTGTGGCTGTCCACAGACATGCACATTCTGTGCCATGCAGAACTTTAAGGGGGTTTAAAACCCTGCAGGAAATTTTATGGCCCCATAAGATTTTCACTAGCTATTCCCACACACCCCCTAAGAATAGATAATGTCTCTGAGATCAAGGGGGATTCAGGAGCCCAGGGAAAGGCCGTTTTGGAGCCCCAGGCCATAAGCAAACGAAAACCACAGTGAGCTATCACTATACACAAACCAGAGGGGCTATAACCAAAAAGACTGATAATACCAAATGCTGGCAAGGGTGCAGAGCAACTACAACTCACATACACTGTTGGTAGAAGTGAAAATGCAACAACCACTTCAGTAAAAGGTCTGGCAATTTCTTCCTTTAACATTAAACTTACACCTATCCTAAAGCCTCCAAATTCCACCCCCACATACTTAAGAAAAATTAAAATATACATATACATAAAGGCTTATATGCAAATGTCCATAGCAGCTTGTTAGCTAAAACCTGAGAACAGCTCTGATTTTCAAAGGAATGGACAAACTACAGTGTACACATACATTGGAAGACCACTCAACAAGAAGAAACTACCGGTATATACAACATGGGTGAATCTCAGACACACGGTGCTAATGAATGATTCACAAAAAAAATACTATAGGATCCCAATTATATCAAGTCTTAAAATAGTCCCATCAAACTATGGCAAAAATATCAGAAGAGTGATTACCTGTGGAGAAGAATCAGGGAGTAACTAGGAAGGGGAATCAGGACACTTTTTTGGTACAAGTTTTACATTTTGATAGGAGTTTGGACTACATAGATGCATCCATTTATCAAAACTCAGAAATGGTACACTTAGAGCTAGTCCATTTCTCAAAAGAAAAAAATAAACTAATACTGAACTCTAGTAAATGATATGCTGAATGTTTAGGGTGAGGGGTATTGATATCTGCAACTTACATTGAAATGCACCAAAAAGAAAGATGGACTGATGGATGGATGGATGGAGGTAGAATAAAGTGAGTATAGTAAAATGGTAATGAAGAACCTGGATGCTACTTTGATGTCAGGTGTATGTGTGTTCACCATACAATTCTTTCAACTTCTCCGTACCATGGAAAATTTTTATCATTTTTTTTAAATGTTTATTTTTGAGAGAGAGAACATGAGTTGGGGAGGGACAGAAATAGAGGGAGACACAGAATCTGAAGCCAGCTCCAGGCTCTGAGCTGTCAGCAGAGAGCCAGACGTGGGGCTCAAACCCACAATGTGTCTTAACTGACTGAGCCACCCAGGCACCCCTGAAATTTTTCAAAATAAAAAGTTAGAGTGAGAAAAACAAACTTGACTCTTCCCATTCTTAACTTCTTGTAGACCTTGGAATCATGAATGCTACAATGATGTGCAACAGAGTATTTATCTTTCAGGCATTATCTCAAGTACTTGCTTCTCATGCTAGGTGTGGCCTCACCATTTCCTTCTCTTCCCCATTTAGTAACAGTATCTACAGTCAAAAAAAAAAAAAAAAAAAACCATCAATCAATAGTTCACCCAGGGATTTTTAATCCAGGATTCTTGAGGGAAGGCAGGAGGAGAACATCAGAAATAATGTGGTCCACAGATCAACTGCAGTTTTATGAAAGATTCCATGCACATGTATATGTGCATTTCTCTGAAGGGAGGGTCCATAGTGCTCAGATTTTCATAGAGGTCTGAGAGCCAGGAAGATACAAAACACAACTAGAAGCCTTCTTCAACTGCACTGCCTAAGGTGTGCTAATGGCAGGTTATACTTTCAGTTGAGAAATCATCTGCTCTTTGGTACACCTGTGTTATTCTTTATCAAAGTGCATTTTCATTGTATGCTCATATTAAAGGGAAAGGGGGGGCTGCTTGAAAGTGGTCATGTGACAGCCTATGCCCATGAACATCTTCAGCCACATACAATAAGATTAGGGTTATTTAATGTGATATATTCAATTGTTACATACACTGCTCAATTTTTTAAAAAGCTTTTGATCATGAAATAAATATTTTTACTAAGCACTTGGATGAGTGAATTGCATAAACAAGAAATTAACTTTTACTAAGGACCTACTATGTGCCAGGCACTTTACATATGGTTCTAATTTCATTCTCTGGAGTTACATCTCATTAGGGCTGTTTGGTATTTAAGAAAACTGGGCCTAAAGTTATCCCCCAAAAGCCACGCAGCAAGAGATTTTGAACCCATATCTCCCAGGGTTCTGAAGTCAAATCTCTTCAAAGCTTCTTGAGGCAAGATCATAGCTCCCAGAACTTGGTTAAATTGTCTATTTCAAATACACTGTCCCATAGACTTTAAAGCTGTCAACATTATCCAGAAATGCGAGCATTGCAGAATGCAAAACCTATCACCCAGACCGCCCTTTGTCTTCAGGGGTGGCATAACTCATCATATTACATATCCCAATTCCTAGTCTGGAAAATTCCACTGCTGCTGAAGGACGAAGAATGGATGGATTGGAGTGTAAGAAGGGACACAGCACTGCCATCTACAGCATCATCCCATCTCAAAGTACCTTTGTTCTCAGTGGAGGGGGCTGTCTTCCCAAGGACTTGGGGACTACCATAAACATCACCATCTGGGTTTGCAACAGCTGAGACTAAACAGAGCCAACTTACCGAGAAGCATCACCTTTATCTTCTATTGGAAAAATTTTTTAAGTGTCTGTTCATGGGAAGGAGCATGTAGGACACTGGACTGGACTTCCATATTCTGGGGATTTTGGTGGAGTAGAGAGCACTTCATCCCACAAGCCATAGGACTCTGGACTTCAAGGGGGTTGCCCTCTGGCCCAGGTGCCTACAGGTGTGGACAAGAATGCCAACTGTGAACCCAGGAAGGGCAAAAAGTTCAGACACTTCCAGGAACCACTCTGGCAACTCTCTGGTCACCTTTCCTTCTTTAAGGCAAGCCTTGATGTTTCCACTGAATAAAAATGTTAGGAGAAAAATAAAAACTCGGCACTCAAGGCTTCCTCCATCCCTGTTATCTTATTGTCAGTAAAAGTAGGTTAAAACAATCAAAAGATACCTTGGAAAGGAAAAGTGGTAGTAAAAGTCCAGTCTGGAGCATGTATAGAACTAGGGAGGGGGCATTCCAACTACAGTGGACAGGATGGTAAAGTGAGTGCACTTGGGGGAAGGAAAGGGGGTAGAGACAGATGAATGAATTGATACCTAGTATGGCAGTTTACAGGTGGCCTATCCAATATCCAGTCTCCCTTCTCCCTCAGGAACAAGACCCCTCAAGTTTTGTCAGGGCACACTGTCACCCAGTTTAAAGACTGCAGTTCTCTGCCTCCCTTGCAGCTAGGTGTGGACTTACATACAGATTGCTGCATGAAACTTCTTAAAAAGTTCTTAAGAGGAAGGAGGGAATGACCTTTGCCTTTCTTCCTGCTGCCAGTCTGGTATGTGGATATGACGTCTCGACTGTGTCCATCTTTAAATTTTTTTGAGAGAGAGAGAGAGAGAGAGAGAGGGAGAACACATACACAGGGAGGGGCAGAGAGAGTGTGTGAGAGAGCACCCGCACGCGAGAGGTGGGGGGGGGGGGGGGGGGGGGGCGGGGTAGGGGCCGGAAGAGAGAATCCCAAGGAGGTGCCACACTGTCAGCACAGAGCCCAACGTAGGGCTCAATCTCACCACCTGGGAGATCATGACCCAAGCCAAAATCAAGAGTCAAATGTTTAACTAATTGAGCCACCCAGTTGCCCCTGAACGATGTCCATCTTCAACTATTAGGTTCAGTCCGAGAAATGCTTGAGACAACAGAGTGGAAATATGGAAGTAGCCTGGACCCCTGTTAATACCATGAAGCTACCATATCAGCCCTAGGTTGTCAACCTCTAGACCTCAAGAGAGAAATGAATGTGAACCTTAGGTAATATGCAGGTAATGATGACTATCTACCCTATGCAACTGAACCTACTCCTAACTGATACAGGTGGCTGGAAAAATCTGTAAGAAGTGTTTTCTGACAACTGGTGGTCAAAGTACCACACCCTAATCACAGCTCTGGTCTCTAGCCTCTACCACCCAGATGAGAAAGGGTTCAATATTAGAAGTAGCAGCTCCCACACCTCTTCACTTGGGAAAGGCCACAAGTCAAAGCCCATCCTCTTCAAACCACTAAATCAAATCCATCATTTCAAGCACAGTCACCTGTTCAGGGCACTGTACCTTATAGGAGAGGGTAAGACACATGTGAGTTCATAATTAATTAGGCCTCAGAAGCCCCACCTCATAGCAAGTGAACTCTAACATGCTTACTTTCCCTTAAGAAAAGTCTAAAGGGAAACATGTAGGCTTTAAACGTGAATTTCAAACAAGGCAGTCTCAAGACCAGAAGCAACATAATGAGGCACCAGGGAATAAGAAATAGGAAATGGTGACTGGTCTTTCCAGGTGCTCTTCTCCCAAGTTAGGACTGCATGACATTCAAATTTCTGAGAGGAAACCTGCACCCATGGGGATGTTTTACCACATGTTAATCCAAGTCAAGCAGCAAGTTACCCAATAGCATCCAAGTGGAGGCTAAAGGTCTAAGTCAGTTCCCAAGGACATGACTTAACCACCTCTACCCAGGAGAAAGGACTGAATATTTTCCGTTTCATCTGCAGCAGTGGAAGCTTCTTCAACAATCTCTTTAGAGGAGTGGCTTCAGAGCATGCCCACCTTGGTGGTCTTGTCAGTCCAGGAATCCTGAGAGGACACCCCTCCAATCCACAAGGATTCTCAGGGGCTCCCTTGACATCCCACCTGCCATATCCCCATTCTGATTTCATGGGCTAAACACACACACACCCACATCCCAACCTCAGAACTCCACAATCCTCAGTCCTCCCTTCACTCACAAGGCTTCTTCAGAGAGATCCCCAAGGGCCAGGGATTCTGAGATTCTGGAGAATAAAGTTTTCTACTCACTTCCCAGCTGTGGAGGACTCCTTCTCCAAGGACATCCAAATGGGAAGGGAATGCTATCTTTTAGGATGTGAGGTTGGATTTTGGTGATAAAGTTTTAAATTGCTGTCCATTATTAATGTTAAACTCACAGCAGTCAGCCCTGAGATCTGTAATTACAACAATTCGTAAAAACAGCCCCTTTGTTAGTTGCACTTGAAGAGCTTTTGAGATATAATTGCAACGTGGTGCAAAGTAAAATAAAAATTCAGATTTTCTTTTACCGAGGCCATGAACAATACTGTCCTTTTTACAGCAGCGGAAAGCCTCAAGACATCCGTTATATTCCTTCAATGAGCTTTGTTCAATAAATGCTAAGCCTTGAAGCTTTTAAATGTATTAAAGTGATTATGATATCATCACTCCAAAGGCACTTCAATAGAACATTAAGACAGAAACAATTTTCTTCCACACAAACGGCGTAACAGTAACAAAAAGTTGATTAAATGCACATTGTATCAAAAATATTTTCAGTATTTATAGACATATGTAGATAACATTAACTGTAACCCACACCATGGACAGGGAAGAGAAGAGTAAATAATAAAAGCATTAGGGAGAGAGCAAATTTTAACAATAAATCTTCAAAACTTAAAACTGTAGCCTGTGACTTTGCTTTTGGATTTACAGTCAAAGTCACACTACATAAAAGAGTAAGTCTCAAAATTAATAAATACTAGAAGAGAACAAGTCCTTGTTTGCTTCTCTAATAAGCTCAAATATATTCCCCACTCACACATGCCATACTTCCTTAAATGCCTCAATGTGACTGGTAGGAAATTTGAGTCCACTGATTTATAACATCACTTAACATACTGCAAGCAGGTGATGACTCTGCAAGGAGCAGATGCCTAACATGTCCAACCAGGAAGCATCGGGAAGGTAGGAAGGAGGCCAAGAGGTGGTTTCAGAGCAAAATGGCAAGATGTAAGATTCTCTTTGTTGCAGGCTCATTACAGAATGCTCTTAGCACAGATAAGAGGATTATGAATTCACATGTGAATTTATCCCTTATTAAACTTTCAGCAAAAGGGTCAGTTGGCTGGAATAGCAAAGCT
This sequence comes from Panthera tigris, assembly GCF_018350195.1. Lineage (NCBI taxonomy): Eukaryota > Metazoa > Chordata > Mammalia > Carnivora > Felidae > Panthera > Panthera tigris. The sequence continues at coordinate 35,179,093 of NC_056670.1, read as the reverse complement.
AAGGCACCACGGTCACATGCCAAGGTAGAAACTACTTGCAAGGCTTTCCTGACACATGAGTAAGAAAAAAAGGGAAGTTTCAGCCCTTCGAGTGCATGCAGATTAACATTTACATCTGTGTTCAGTTCCGTGTCCTGCTATTTTGCTCAGCTTTATCTTGAGAGTATGCTCCCAAGGCATTTAAAACTTATTTCCTTTCTAATGGATGTACAACAGGGTGTTTGGTGGTTATTTTTTGTAGCAGCTATTTATGTAGTAAGGATATCTATCATATGCTTGTCATATTTTGTTCAAATATTTACCATCAGTTGTTTGGGCCTCCTAAGTTTGTTTATGGTGTATTTTTAAAACAAGGAGAAGGACTCTAATATCTTAAAAGTAAGGAGAAAAGCATTCTAAGGACGCAGGGGTTGGGAGGGGGCGGGGGGAGTCTGCCAGGAATAATAAAACAAAAAAACTCTCAAACCAGTTAAGACCAAATCCCTACATATGACCCAGTACCTTTCAACTTGTCTTACCACCTAGACCAAAGGCAGAGAGTTTCTCAGTGGAAAACACTCAAAACAACACAGACTCCACAAGAAAGGCAATGGACAAGGCCTTTTATTACCCATCTTGGGGCCCTTGTGATTTTCTTTATGGGGACAGTATCCTTGTTCATCACTTCAAGCACAGCACCCTAGCCCTGGCAGCTTCTTAAACCAGCCCAGAGAAAGAAACACATAAAGGGCCAAGGAAAATGGAAAATAAAGACCATACAGTGGGTGACAAGTTCCCCCACTCAACCAACTAGCCAGCACCATGGGCCAGAATTGATTTTCTATACGACATCAGAAAGGATTACCTCTCCCCCACAATACTGCCCAGGGGGACGGAGTGAAAATCATAATTAATTCAAGCAAATTCAATTCTGAGAGTCCGAGTGACAAATACTTTCCTTACAATATCAAGCACAGCCTCAAAATGTCTTAGAAAACAGTTGGTGGGAGCGATAGCAACACACTCAATGCAAGAATGCACAAAGCTACACAATAAAATGCTTGTGCCCAAATAAGAATTCTTCCAAGTCAGGAAAGAACATTCCTTTAAAAAATAAATTCTGACTTCAAAGAAAATGCATTTCCATGAATAATGTTGACTCTTTCCCTCCTGGTGACATGAGGTAGCGGGGAGTGGAGGTCAATTTAATTCCTCAACTATCTTGGTCCATTAGGCCAACCAAAATATTCTCTGTGTTAGAGGGAAATGTATTATTGTGCTCCTGATGCAAGGAATCAGATGGGAGCGGTTGCTTCCATATAGCCAATGTGACCTCAACCCCGAAGAATCTAAAATACCATGACACTCAACTACAGATTAGCCACACCATTGGAGAATTAGCGATACCCATAATTTCAAAAACAGATCATCACAACACCGTTTCTTTTTGGTTTCAGAGTTTTTTTCCTTTGTTTTGTCTTTGGGGCTTCAAAGTTTATTCCATGGAGTGGTAGGGTCATACAGGAGAGAGAACACTCAAGCAAGAGACAGGCATCCCAACATCTAGTACCAAATCTAGCACTAATAGATCAGAGGCCTTGAGCCAATGAACACTTCCCTGGAGGCCCTGAGCCTCCTCTCTAAAACAAAATGACTTACTTGTTTCCATATGCTCTTTCAGTTGTAATGTTCTACAACTGTGGGTTTATTTTCATCTCCCTAAAGAAATTCTACTTAAAATTACTTTTAAATGAGTTTCTATTCCTCAACCCCAACAGCTAGGCAAGAGTGTAAATGTTCTGGGTAAAAAAAAAAAAAAAAGAGGATATTCTGGCATTCACAGTCAGAGGATAATTCCCAAAATAGAATATCAGAAGTTCACTGTATGTATCATACATGCACATACACAAGCATGCATCTCCTTGGCCAAAACACTTCTCACTTAATCATTACAACCTATTATTCATTAACCACCCATTAGAAAATGCTTCTGTTTAGCTAACCATATGTGATCAGAAAGGGTGGGAAAATCATGGTTGATATATGCACAGTCTTCAGTATCAGATGACTGATTCATATTCCGCCTCTTTGGGCAAACTTACAGTAACCTCTCTGATCCTGTTTCCTCATCTAGAAAATGGGAAAGATAATAATACCTTGCTCATAGGATTATTGTGAGACTCAAATAAGACAATCCACATAAAGCAGACACAGTAATTGCTATAATAACTATTTACCACTACTGCTTCTATTAATATCCCATTAGGTTGCTCTAAGAGTTTAATAAGAGCATATACAAAGTACTAAGCACCAGTCCCTGGCACAGAACAAAAATAAAGGTTGCCAGTATTCTTATCTATTATACTTGCCTACATAGTATCATTAAGTCATCAGATAAGCTTGTAGCATTTCTAGTTAAAACAGTACTCCTGGGTTTCCCACCCCCATGACCATTTTCCATGGTCTAGTTCTAGCCCTAAGGCCCCCTCAGAAACAAAACACAAACCCCCAAACTAATGCTTCTTGGTGGTAACAAGGCTTGGTAAGAGGAGCCAAGGAGCACAGACTAAGTGACTTATGCTCCTCCTCTGAAAACTGATAAGGCTATAGCCAACTAGCTCACACATCCATCCAATGCTGGCTTTACACAAACCTGTCAACCATTCCCAGGTGTGGGCAGCACCCACAGCCTAGTGTCCTCTCTTATGAGAGTCTTAAAGAGTGATGACTCCAAATAACCAACCTGAAATCCAAAGGAATATCTTCCACATACAGCTGCAAGAACTTGTTGGAGATCACTACCAAAACCAGAGTTGAATCCATTTTCTGGGCTTGGCCCAATTTTGTTCATATGAAACAATGGATGGATATTACTGGACATCAATTCACAGTTTCTCTATTACACCTTTATTTTCCACTTAGAACTATAGTCAGCAACACTCATTTTATTTGTCCTCTACTAGTAAGATTTCTTCTGGGGTTTTTTTCCCCCACAAAAGTCCAAAGGGATTAGCATAGAAAGTTCTACCCACAATGGGGTGACTGCTGCAAATTAAGATGTCCCAACCATGTTTGAGGCAGTTCAATAAGCAGGTTCCTCCCTGCTCTTCATGAACCACATTAAGTAACAAATAAGCATGATTTATTCCTCTGGCTGTAACTTGTGTGATTTATCTTCCTGGGAAAAGAGCACAAGATCTGAGAAGACTCCTCTGAGATTCATGTGAGAACGGAGTTAACACATGACTACAGTCATAGTTTGCCAGTTTCTGCTGGTTTCTAGGAGGGTAAAGAAAACTGTATGTCAAGGGTTAAGGGGGCTCCAGGCCTTTATGATAGAACAAATTGCCCTGCATCCATGGAACAAGGCAGGTGACAATTCAGCATCCCCCCTGGGAGCCCCTCCTTTCTGTAGACCCCTTAGCCCCCAGTTCTGCTGCTTCAGGAAGGGCATTGCTGCTCACTCTGGATCTTCAAATAGAAGGAGATCCTAGAACCACAGGGACAATGGCAAGACACTGGCCATCTCATGCCCACCACTTGCTTTTTCAGTGCCTGGAAAGTGAGTCTCAAAACATCAATGGGCAAAAGAGAAGAAATGAAGGTGACACGAATGCTAACTTTTTATCCCCATTATTTAGTTACTTTATTAGAGTTTTCTGAAATCCTCTGTACAAAGGGAAAGGTAAGCTATAGAAAACTAAGTGGCTTTGTCATCAAAAGCCTTCTCCACACTGGCACACAAACACCTGTCAGTGCAAAAGATGCCTCTTTATCAAGTCTTCGTGCCTACCAGGAGCCAAGTACACTCTGAGATTTCAGACTATTTTCTTCCAATGTTTTGAAGTCCTTTTCAGTTCACATGAAGGCTAACGATTTGAAAAAAGATGGGGAAAGGAAAGAGTTCTTAAAAAAAAAAAAAGAAAAAAAAAAAGAAAAGAAAAAGGAAAAGGTATTGTGCCATGATTATGAAGTCCTAAAAGCCTTTTAGCTGACAGCAAAGGCTTTGTTGAATAGCCCCTAAGAACCTCCACTGAAACACACAGTACAGAAATAAAACAGAGAAAGAGCATCCACAGTTTAGCATCCCCAGCCTCCCAAATTCAGACAGCCCATTTTGCAGAAGTCCGGTTTCTGCCCCAATGGCCCTTTGGAACACTTAAGGTCTAGTGTGGCAGCAAAGGAGTTCAACCAACTGATGACATTCTGCCAACAGAGAGATTAGTCTGTACCAAACTCAGCACAAACCTGCTGTTAAAACCACAATTCCAAAAAAAGCAAAAGTGCCCTAAACCCTCAGACTGCCCCCATGTCCCAAGTCGATCAGTTCACTCATGATGCTTGGTCCTCAATTTCCCCATTGAGTGATGACTGCCACCCTAACCAAGTCTGCTCCTCCAAGCCCTTGCCCCAATCAGCAGAGTTCGGACCACTCACAGACACTTAGCACTTGGGCATTTAGAGCACTCACATGAGATAGCACTGGTTTATGGAGAGTTGTGGTCAGAGCTAAACCCACCTGTTATAATTTCAGTAGCTAGTACACTTCCTGCCATTCTACCCTGACCAGTGGTAAGTGAACAGACAACAAGGGCTGGGAAGACGAAACCACAACCAAGATTCTATTAAATAAGTTCACACATCTCCCACACATCCCAACATGAAAGCATGATTTCAATAGCACATGCAGTATTTGGCTTGGGTGTGCAAAATACCAGCTTTTGAGTGATGGAGCCCTCACCCCTACTTCAGACATACCTTTTCTCTTAAACTATTACAGTTGGAGAGTTTCAAGCTCATGCTCCAGACCCATCCATCTAACAACAGAAAGCACCTCTCAAGCTCCTTTCTGACACAAGCCCATCATTCACCATTTGCTGGTATGCACAGTTTTTGCTGACAAAGCTCCATTACTAGAAAAAGCTCAGTAAGTAAAGCTGATTTGAAATAACTATATATTATATGGAGGCTGGATGAAGAAAACTGATTTGGAGTCTAGAAAATCATCATATAAAAGAGGCTCTAGAAAGAACTGCTTAATTATTTAAATACCTTCACTTCCTACAGACCATACATCATTTGATTTATCATCAGTGTTCAATACTTGGTAATTTACTGGGGTCATCTGACAAAACAACTCCATATAGCAAGTACATATCAGACACTGTAATTCTTCAGTTGAAATGTCTGTGTATCCCTGATTAATGTTTGAATACTAAGCTAATGCTATCAAACTGAGGTGTATGCCAATTTCAGCTCTCCAGTGAAGATGCAAAGCTGAGAGCATGCCAATAGGGCAGCCTAAAGAGCAAATTATCATATGTTGTCCTCCGTTGTTGCAAGGTAGACTGATAACATGGCTGGGACGGCCCCAACAAAGATGCTTATCCATAAGTCAGTTCAACAGCAAAGTCTCGTCCCCGATGACTCACTGCCCGATTCAACTGCTACAGTAAATCATAGAGACCAAGACCTCAGAAGGAGGATATGTGCCTTCTCCCCAACATGCCAGGCTCATCCCAAGCCCAGCTCTGCTCATGGTGTGCAAAGCCTAAAAGGCACCATTACACACTCCCCACCTCTTGCTTGCTCTTCAAGATCCATCTCCTGCATTGAGCTTTGTTATCAAGCTCAAAATGCTCTCTCCAGTGTTTCAATTCCTACTACTAGCATCAGTGTTTTTTTTTTTTTTAAATAAAATTGTCTCAATAAATTCAAGGGAGAATCTACATCTTTTGGATAGTCTCTCAAGTGCTTAATACAATAAATAAAAGCAACCCTAAGTTTTAGGACATGGCAAGTCAAACAGGTAAAAAAAAAAAAAAAAAAAAAAAAAAAAAAAAAAAAAAAAAAAAAAAAAACCAATAGGAGAAGCCTACTACCATTTCTTAAGGAAATCCAATTGATAGATTTCTCATTACGTAACTTGAAAACAGAGAACTATGAAGTGCCTATTTACAAAACCTGATCATATGGTAGGTTATAGAAAGGACCTAGAGGGGTGTCTGGGTGGCTCAGTCTGTTAAGCATCCGACTTCGGCTCAGGTCATGATCTCACGGTCCGTGGGTTTGAACCCCGCATCGGGCTCTGTGCTGACAGCTCAGAGCCTGGAGCCTGCTTCAGATTCTGTGTCTCCCTCTCTCTCTCTGACCCTCCCCCGTTCATGCTCTGTCTCTCTCTGTCTCAAAAATAAATAAAACGTTAAAATTAAAAAAAAAAAAAGGACCTAGAATTCCAAGAAACAGGTATACTGTAGACCACATGACCTCATTCTGATTATACATCACAAAAATTTTTAAACCTGTAATTTTTATGACCAGAGAAAAATCAAGATCCCCAAATATCTAGAAAACAAAAATATAGAACATTATGTATGAGCATCCACAGTAAGTGCTCAGAAAAGAATCCTAGCTTTAAGCAGTGCAGCTCTAGAAATATAATGCTTAACTGCAGTTCAAATAGGAAGAATAAAATAAGGAAAGCAGAAATATTGGTAGGTATAAAAACAGTAGTAACAAAAATAGTGGCACTAACAAATAAATACAAGACTATTAAATAAGCTATTCAACTGATAATTAAGGGGAAGAAAAGATCAAGTGTATAGGGCTTAGGATTCTGTGCCCCACAGGATCAAACTATCCATAACAGTTCCTGGCAGGTTACCACCCCAAAGCACTGCATTGACAGGAGACGGATACACATCCCCAGCATTTCCTATGACCATTCCTTCAAGACTTGGAGAAGTAGGTGTTTCACCTAATACACAGACACAAACACAGAGTCAAGCACAATGAAGAAACCACCAAACGTAGAGGGGCAGGGGAGCAAGTGCCACATAACCAAATGGCCATAAAGTAATTTACTTGATGAAGACTAATTTACCTGAAAAAGAATTCAAAGTAATGACCATAAAGATGCTCACCAATCTCAAGAGAAGCATGGATAAACACAGACATCAGCAAAGATTGACTCTAAGTATCAAACAGAAGTCACAGAGCTGAATAACACAAGTACTGAACTAAAGGAGTTCAACAGTAGACTACATAGAACGATCAGTGACCTAGAAGAAAAGGCAGTGGAACTCACCCAGAGCAGCAAAAGGAAAAAGTAATTTTAAAAAGTGAAAATAGCTTAAAAGATCTATGTGACATCAAGGGGAAAATAATTTTTGAGTAGCAGAGGATGGACAGAGAAATGGGTACAAAACTTATTTCACGTAATAGACAGCTAACAATTTCCCTAACCTGAGGAGATAAAAAGACATTCAGATTCAGGAAGCCCAATCTTCAGTAAGATGAACCCCAAGATATCCACACCAAGACATGTTACATTAAAATGTCAATAAAGATAACACTTTGGGTTTTCTCTTGCTGCTTTCAAGTTATGTACAAGGGAACCTCCATTAGACCATCAGATTTTTCAAAAGCAACTTTGCAGGCCAGAACAAAGTGGCTGAAAGCAAAAACTTCCAACCAAGAATACTCCAGCCAGCAAGGATATCATTCAGATTTAGAGGATTTTCCAGCTAAGCAAAAAATAAAGAAGTTACCCACCACTAAACTGGCCTTACAAAAAAATGTTAGCAACTTCTCTAAGCTGAAAATCAAGGGTGCTGATTTCTAACAGAACATATGAAAGTAAAAATCCCACTGGGTAAGGCCAATATATGGGAACAGTAGACCCAAAAAAAAAAAAAAAAGAAAAGAAAAACTAGTAAGAATAGCTACAATTAAAGAATACAAAAAATAAAAAGATGTAAAATGTGACATCAAACATGGAGTTCAACTAAAGTATAAGAATGCATTCAATTTTAAGTTGCTCTCAACTTAAAACAGACTGGTATACATATAGGCCACTATATGGCCTATAAGGCAAAAACCTAGACAAAAGGCAAGAATGGATTCTAAACATGACACTATAGAAAAGCATCAAACTACAAGGGAAGAGAACAGGAAAACAAAGAAACAGCGAAGAACTATAAAACAGCCAAAAAACAATTTTCCAAAGGGCAGTAAACACATACCTATGATTATTTTAAGTGTAAATGGACTAAATTCTCCCATCAAAAGACATAGAATGGCTGAATGGATTTAAGAAAAATAAGTAAGACCCATCTATATGCTGCCTGCAAGAGACTGACCTCAAATGTAAGGATACACCCAGAATTAAAGTAAAGGGATGAAGAAAGAGTTTTATTGCAAATGGAAACTAAGAGAAAGCTAGAGTACCTAGATCAGCAAAATGGAATTTAAAACAAAGACTAATAAAACTCAAAGATAGGCATTACATAATGATAATGGAGTCAATCCAACAAGGAGATAGAGCATTTGTAAATATTTATTCACCCAAAATTGGAGCACCCAAATAAAGCAAATATTAATAGACCTAAAAGGGGAAATCATCAGTAATACAATAATAGAATATACTACTTAGATAAAAGAAATCATCCAGACAATAATGAACTATCAACCTTAATACATTAGATCAGATGAATTTTATCAGACATATGATACAACATTCCATCCAAAGAGTATACATTCTTCTAGTGCACACAGAATATTCTCCAGGATACAGCATATGTTAGATCACAAAACAAATCCATAAATTTAAGATTGATAGATATTATATCAAGGATATTTTCAGACTATAATGGTATGAAACTGTCAAACACAAAACAAATACCACCATACCCTCACACAAACACAAACCTGAGAAAAATCTCAAGTATGTGGAGATTAAACAAAATGCTACTCAAAGCCCATGATGAAATCAAAGGAGCAATCAAAAATACCTGGAGACAAATGAAAACATCACATACCAAAATCTAAGGGATGTAACAAGCAGTTCTAAAAGGGAGTTTCACACAACACAGACCTACCTCAATGAACAAGCAAACATCTCAAACATGTGCTTTACACCTCAACCAACTAGAAAGAGGCCCAAAGCCCAAAGTTATAAGGAAGGAAATAGAGCAAATAAGACTAAAAATAGAAACCAAACTAAATCAATGACCTAAGAGTTGGTTCTTCGAAAAGATAAACAAAATTGATATACCTTTGCCTAGATGAAGAAAAAGAGGGTTCAAATAAGCAATCACAACAAGAGAAGGAACAGTACAACTGTTACCAAAGAAAACACTAGGAAGCCTAAGTGACTACTATGAATAAACCAACAAATTGACAGCCTAGAAGAAATGGATAAATTCCTAGAAACACACAATGTTCTAAGACAATCAAGAAGAAATAGAAAATCTCAATAGCAAGGAGATTGAATTGGTAATCCAAAACCTGCCAAAAAAAACAAAGTACAGGACAAGACAGCTTCTCTGGTGAATTCTACCAAATATTCAAAGAAGATTTAATACCTATCCTTCTCAAGCTCTTCCAAAAAACTGAGGAGGATGGGATGTTTCCAAATTCATTTTATGAGGCTAGCATTACCCTGATACCAAAACCAGTCAAGAATACCACACACACACAAAAATTACAGGCCAATATCCCTGATAAACATAAACTTAAGTCTTCAGCAAAATTTTAGCACACTGAATTCACTAATACATTAAAAAGATCATACACCATGATCAAGTGGTGTTTATTCCAGATATGCAGATTGTTGATTTGCAAATTAACGGGATATACCCCATCAGCAAAAGGATAAAAATCATAATCATCCCAATAGATGCAGCAAAGTATTTGACCAAATTAACATCCATTTATGATAAAAACTCTCAACAAAGCAGGTACAGACAGAATGTACCTCAAATTATCAAGACCATATAGGACAAAACCACAGTCAACATTACACTCAACAGTGAAAAGCTGAAAGCTTTTCCTTGAAGATCAGGAATTAGACAATGAAGCCAACTCCCACTACTTTTATTCAACACAGGATTCAAAGCCCTAGCCAGAGAAATTAGGCATTGTCACTATGTGTCACTATTTGTAAGCAATTTTACTCAAAGGAGTACACACACACACACACACACACACACACACACACACACACACACAATATCTTAGAATAAACACTCCCTAAAGTTGGATACAAAATTGATTTAACACTAACCAATTAATTTACACTAACGAATTATGAGAAACAAACTAACAGTGCCACTTAATTGCATCCAAAAACAAAAAGAAAAACAAAAAAAGCAAAAAACAGTACCTCACTACATGGCACTGATGAATAAAACTCAAGAATAAGTGGAAAGATATGGATTGGGACAATATTGTTAACATGTCCATACTATCCAGAATAATCAGAATCAATGCAATCCCTACCAAAATTCCAATAGCATTTTTCACACAAGTACAAGTACTTCCAAAACTTGTATGGAACCATAAAAAACCCCAAATAGCCAAAACAGTATTGAGAAAGAACAAAGCTGTAGGCATCATGACCCGTGATTTGTAACTATACTACAAAGCTATAGTAGTCTTAACAATATGGCTATGGCATAAATACAGACACATTAATCAAACAGAACTGAGAGGCCAGAAGTAAACCTGTGCACATATTGGCAACAAATTTATGACCAAAGAGCCAACAACACACCACGAGAAAAAGACCATCTCTTCAATAAATGGTGCCAGGAAAACTGGGCAGCCACATAATAATGAAACTCAACCACTACCTTATGCCATATACAAAAATTAACTCAAAATTGATTAAAGACTTGAATATAAGACCAGAAACTCTAAAATTCCTCGAAGAAAACATAGGTGGTAAGCTCCCAGACATTGCTTTTGCCAACTTTTTTGGATTTGATTCCAACAAGAATGGCAACCAAAGCAAAAATAAACAAATGGGAGTACATTGACCTAAAATGCTTCTGCAAAGTGAATGAGACCACTAAAAAAATAAAAAGGCAACCTAATAAATGGGAGAATATGTTCAATAAGGTGTTAATATCTAGACTGTATATATAACTCCTACAACTCACTAGCCAAAAAAAAAGATTAAAATAATGGTCATGGAATCTGAACAGTCTTTCCAAAGTCATACAGATGGCCACCAGATACATGAGTAGTATTCAACATCACTTATCAGGAAAATGCAAATCAAAACCACAATGAGATATCACCTCACACCTGTCAGAATGGCTATTATCAAAAAGACAAGAAATCACCAGTGTTGGCAAGGATGTAAAAGGGGGAAAAAAACCCTCATACACTGTTGGTGGAAATGTAAATTGGTATAGCCATTATGGAAAAGAGTATGGAGATTCCTCAAAAAACCAAAGACGCAACTACCATATGATCTAGTAATTCCACTTCTTGGTATGTATCAAAAGAAAACAAGTACTAAATCAAAAAGGTGTCTATACCTGTATGTTCATTACAGCATTATTTACAATAGCCAGCATATGCAAACAACCACAGTATCCATCATGGATGAATGGATAAAGAGGATATGGTACATATAATGGAATACTAGTCAACCATATAAAAGAATAAAATCTTGCCATTTGCAACAACACAGGTGAACCCTAAGGATAATTTGCTAAGTGAAATAAATCAGACAGGAAAAGGCAAATATTTCACAAATATGTAGAATCTAAAAAGCAAACTAAAACCAAACTCAGAGGCAGGGAACAAATTGGGGTTGCCAAAGGAGAGGGGAGCTGGAGAGTGGTCAAAACTGGGAATAAGGAGTCAAGAGGTAAAAATTTAGTCATAAAATAAATCATGGGAATGTAACATACAACATGACTACAGTCAGTAACACTGTATTGCATATTATGTAACTTTATATGGTGTTAGGGGAAATTAAAGTTATTGGGGTGGGTCATCATTTCACAGTGAATACAAACATCGAAACCTTATTTTGTATGTGGAAAACCAGTTAAAAACATGTCAAGTATACCTGAGTAACAAATACAAAGAAAGTCAATGTATATATAACCAGATACCAAATAAAGACACATAAAAGCAGTAATTTTGCTCAAATTTAATACATTTGAAATCCTGGATAAACTGAGTATTTTCTAGGGTAATATAAATCATCAAAACTAAGTTCAGAAAATATTGAAAATCTAGATAGCTCAAGTACTATATAAAGTTACCACAGATAAAACTAACAGAGTCCAGGCCCCAAATGTTTCACAGATAAATTTTATCTATTCCTTGGCACAAAAACAGACACTCAGATCAATGGAACAGAATAGAGAACCCAGAAACGTATGGACAACTAATCTTTGACAAAGCAGGAAAGAATATCCAATGGAATAAAGACAGTCTCTTCAGCAAATGCTGCTGGGAAAACTGGACAGCGACATGCAGAAAAATGAACCTGGACCACTTTCTTACACCATACACAAAAATAAACTCACATTGGATGAAAGACCTAATCTTAAGACAGGAAGCCATCAAAATCCCCAAGGAGAAAGCAGGCAAAAACCTCTTTCATCTTGGCCACAGCAACTTCTTACTCAACACACCTCCGGAGGCAAGGAAAACAAAAGCAAAAATGAACTATTGGGACCTCATCAAAATAAAAAGCTTCTGCACAGCAAAGGAAACAATCAGTAAAACTAAAAGGCAAATGACAGAATGGGAGAAGATACAAATGACATATCAGATAAAGGGGTAGTATCCAAAATCTATAAAAACTTATCTAACTCAACACCCAAAAAATAATTCAATGAAGAAATGGACAGAAGACATGAATAGACACTTCTCCAAAGACGACATCCAGATGGCCAACCAACACATGAAAAGATGCTCAACAGCACTCATCAGGGAAATACAAGTCAAAACCACCATGAGATACCACCTTACACCTGTCAGAATGGCTAACATTAACTCAGGCAACAACAGATGTTGGCAAGGATGTGGAGAAAGAGGATGTCTTTTGCATTGTTGGTGGGAATGCAAGCTGGTGCAGCCACTCTGGAAAACAATATGGAGGTTCCTCAAAAAACTAAAAATAGAACTACCCTAGGACCCAGCAATTGCACTGCTAGGCATTTATCCAAGGGATACAGGTGTGCTGTTTCGAAGGGACACATGCACCCCCGTGTTTATAGCAGCACTACCAACAATAGCCAAAGTATGGAAAGAGCCCAAATGTCCATCGATAAATGAATGGATAAAGAAGATGTGCTATATACACAAAATGGAGTATTACTCAGCAATCAAAAAGAATGAAATCTTGCTATTTGCAACTATGTGGATGGAACTGGAGGGTATTATGCTAAGTGAAATTAGTCACTCAGAGAAAGACACAAATCATATGACTTCGCTCACATGAGGACTTTAAGAGACAAAACAGATGAACATAAGGGAAGGGAAACAAAAATCATAGAAACAGGGAGGGGAACAGAACAGACTCTTAAATACAGAGAACTGAGGGTTGCTGGAGGAATTGTGGGAGGGGGGATGGGCTAAATGGGTAAGGGGCATTAAGGAATCTACTCCTGAAATCACTGTTGCACTATATGCTAACCTGGATGTAAATTAAAAAATAAATGTTAAATTTTTAATTTATTCCTTTAAGAAATAGGTAACTACAATGCTAGCTTAACTATTTCTTCCACAACATAATATATTCTGAACTATTTTTATAAGTAAGTGTAACAGTCTGTCAGTCTGCTCAGGCAACTATAACAGACTACCACAGACGGGGTGCCTTATACAAATTTCTTTTCTCAGAGTTCTGGAGGCTCGAAGTCCGTGACCAAGGTATTATCAGTATTTCTGTTGAAAGCACTCTGCACAGCTTACAGACAGCTGCCTTTTTGCCATGTACTCATGTCTCTTCTCTGTGCAAACCTCTCCTTGTTTCCTCAAGGACAATAGTCCATTTGGATTGTGGCACTCAACCTTTATTACCTCTCTCAAGACCTATGCCAAATACAGTCACACCGGAATTTAGGGCTTCCATACCTAAGTTTTGGGGGTACACAATTCAGTCCATAGCCAATAGATTAATAAATGCCTCAAGTATTACAAGATCTACAATGGTCTGTCATACTAGTCAATAAAAAGGGGGGAAGCATGCCCATCTCCTCAGATCCTGAGAAAGCACTAATGTTAAAAAGCAAGCATCAGTTACTCATTTAAAAATAATTAAAAAATACCAAGGTGTCTCCAAGATGCCGATTTCCATTCCTTTGGATATATACCCATGAGTTGCATTGTTGAATCAAATGGTAGTTTTTTTTTTTTTTTAATTTGAGAGTGCAAGAAGGCACAAGACTGGGGGAGGGGCAGAGAGAGAGAGAGAGAGAGAGAGAGAGAGAGAATGAGAATAAGAATATCCCAAGCAAGCTCTGCACAGCCGGACATGGGGCTTGAACTCGAGAACCATGATATCATGATCTGAGCCAGTCAAGAGTTGGATGCTTAACAACTGAGCCCAGGCTCCCAGGTCATATGGTAGTTCTATTTTCAATCTTTTGAGGAAGCTCCAAGCTGTTTTCCATAGTGGCTGCACCAATTTACATTCCCACAAGTGTGTAAGAGTTCTCTTTTCTCCACATCCTCACCAACACTTGCTATTTTCTCTTTTATTGATAATGGCTATTTTTACATATCTCAGGTACAGCAAAGTGCTTACAGTTAATAACACTGTACTATATACTTACGATTTACCCTCTTAGCAAAACTTTATGTTAAGTGTTCTTATCATACAACCTAACAATACAAATAATAAAGAGGGTGGGAGGAAACTTTTGGAAGTGACAACTATGTTTTTTAATTTATTTTGAGAGAGAGAATACATGCAAGTAGGGGACAGGCAGAGAGAGGAGAGAGAATCCCAAGCACACTCCATGCTGTCAGCTCATGAACCAGGAGATCATGACCTGAGCCAAAAATCAAGAGTTGGACACTTAACTGAGCCACCCAGGCACCCCAGTGATAACTATGTTTATGGCATAGATTGTGGTGATGGTTCCATGCATGCAAACTTAGCGCCAAACTCATCAATTTGTATGCATTAAATATGTACAGGTTTTTGTATGTTCATTCATATTTTAATAGTTTAGAAAGCAAAGTGCACTGATTTTTATTTTTATTTTTTAACATTTTTGAGAGACAGAACTTGAACAGGGGGGAGGGAAGAGAGAAAGGGAGACACAGAATCCAAAGCAGGCTCCAGGTTCTGAGCTGCCAGCAGAGATCCTAACATGGGGCTTGAACTCATGAATCATGAGATCGTGACCTGAGCTGAAGTCAGATGTGCAACCAACTGAGCCACCCAGGCGCCCCAAAAGTGCACTGTTTTAAAAAAGATTCTTTTAAAAAACCCTCTCAGTACTAGCCAATGCTATTAGAGAAGGAAAAGCAGCATTAAGAAAGCAGCAAAATTTTTTCCCACAATACAACCATATGCCAAAACCCAATAGAATTAACCGAATAACTTTTAGAAAGGAGGTATTAATATGGTGGCTTATTATAAAGTCAACATTTAAAAACCAATAGCTTCACTCTTTACTCTTTCATTTTTCATTCCATTTCATTCACTTAACTACAAGTTACAAGCCCTTTTATTTTTGCAAAGCATTTCTCACAATCCTGTGAAGTAGGTATTAATCAACCCTGTTTTACAGGTGCAGAAAATAAAGCTCAAGAAGGTTAAATCACTTTTCATGGTCACAGAGCTAGTAAATACCAGTATCTGTCCTGGCTCCAAGCCCTGTATTCATTCCCTGTAAGAAGATGCTTCCCTTCCTCACCACCACCCACCATCCCCCCCCCCCCCACCGTAAGACAGACTTATTCAAATTACTTGAGTGTTTTTCTCACCTCCACCAAAATTAACTCTTAAATCAACAGCAGATCCTAAAAGCCTAGATCTCTTTTTAAAGTAGAAATTATCTATGAAAATGAACCTATTTGTTACTGGGGTAGTGATTCATGTTATACACAGCAACCTTGATAATTCTTAACTAGTTGGACTATATGACCAACATACTCATTTTCACTTCAAGATTATCGCATTTTTCCCCACAATTCATACTATAACCTCTTAACACAAACCAGTGGTTTATCAAAATTTCTATTACAGGAAACACATTTCTACAAACTGTCATTTTAAGTTGGCCAAGTATAATTAAATGTAAAATGTATCCTAATACCTTTGGCACTGGGCCAATTTGGCCACAACCAGTAAATTCCTAAGGTTATCATGGAAGATAAAGTATGTGTTTCAACTCAACTAGGTGGTATCTTTTTAACTTAAATGTGTCACACACCCACAATGTGTCAGACACTACAGGGTGTGGTGAAATACATATACAGTGACACCCGAAACTTGCCCTCATAGAACTTAGTATTTAGTTGAGAACACAAACATAAATAACAATACCCACAATCACAACTGTAATTGCTACTTTATCAGCCATCTCTCACCAACATGATTCTGTCCAAACTAAATTTTTTCTCCTACATCTGCAAATCAGCTACAAGTTGGCCGGACTCCAGGTTGCATACTGCACACAGGGCTCAGGTCCACTTGAGTTCATCATGAGACCAGTCTCAGAATAGACAACAGCAGAGGCTCTAGAGGGGCAGGCTCTAGAATGCGCAATGCTTCCTAAGGTGTAGGCTTAGAACTGGCACACTTTCACTTCCACCGATGTATCTGGCCTCAGCAAGTCATGTGGCTGTACCCAACATCAGTGGGTCAGGGGACTACACTCCAAGGGACGAACTGCAAAACCACATGGCAAAGGGCATGGATATGGGGGGGTGGGGGGTGGGGTCGGAGAACTGGGAACATAACACAATCTGCCACAGCTATGAGAGAAAGACAAGTGATGCTGTGACAACACCCAACAGACAGAGCTGATCCTGTGAGGGAGGTCTGGGTAAGACTTCCCTAATAGAGGGAAGCTCCAGGGCACCTGGGTGGCTCCATCAGTTAAGCATCTGACTTCAGCCTAGGTCATGATTTCACAGTTCATGGGTTCAAGCCCTACATCAGGCTCTGTGCTGACAGCTCAGAGCCTGAAGCTCTCTCTCTCTCTGCCCTTCCCCCACTCACACTGTCTCTCTCAAAAATAAACATTAAAAAAAAAAAAAAAAGAATGAAGCTCCAACTAAAATCTGCAAGACACATAGAAACAGTGAAAGCAAAGAACAGCAGGTATGAAGTCCTGATGGCCACAGGAGACACAACCAGCTCAAAGCATTTAAGGAAGACCTATGGCTGGGGGGTGGGGGTGGGGGGGGGGGGGGGAGAGAGAGAGCGAGCGAGCGCAAACATGTTCTCTCTGAGAACAGAGAAGGAGTCGGGAGACTCCTGCTCCAGGTGAAGGAATAGGCTTTATCTGAACAGCATAAAGCCACTGAATGATGCTAAGCAAGAAAGTGGCATAATTAGATTTGCCCCTTTGCAAGATCACTGTGCAGAAGACACAATGTGTTGGGGGGGCCAATCAAGAGGCTATAGCAAAAGTCCGAGTGAGAGAAGATCATGCCTTGAACTAGAATCGTTTTTGATGGAGAGAAAGTATTCAAGGGACATCATGTAGACACAAAAGCCCACCATTCTATGTAATCATTCCTGCCCAAGTCACTACCTCCCTATGCTAAATCCCATGGATATTCAAAGACCTCATCCTCTTTTTTATCTCTGCATTTTACCCCACTGACCCCTCTCCCTCCTCTTTCAACTATTTTCCTTCTTTTTCTGACAAACTCACTATCTGATTTTCTTCCACTGTCTTTCCTCATCCTTAGTTCATTCTCTAAGTCCTGAAATCTGTCCCACCATCCCTCATTACTCTCTTCCTCCCCCAACTGCAAGCAAATTCATCCACTCCCATGTTCTAAATCTCTCATTATGTTGATGCTTCCTGTCATGGACCTTCAGAGCAGACTCTGCTCTCAAACCTAAATCCATATACCCACCGCCTCCTGGACACTTTCAGGAGGATGTTCCCATGGGGTCTCATATTCAACATGTCCTAAATTCATTCCTCATCACTTCCATCCTGAAAATCCTCCTCCCCAACTTCCCCATCTCAGACATAGCCACCACCATCCATCCAGTTATTCCAATAGGGGCACCAGGGTGGCTCAGTCAGTTAAATGTCTGACTCTTGGTTTCACCTCAGTTGTGTGAGTTTGAGCCCCATGTTGGACTCCACACTGACAGTGTGGAGCCTGCTTGAGATTTTCTCTCTCCCTGTCTCTGCCCCTCCCCCACTTGAGCACACACACGTGCTCTCGCAAACTTAAAAGAATGTTGTTCCAACAATAAACCCAAGAGCCAGCTCCAATTCCTCCCTGCCTCACCACTCCATATTCCGGAAACTCAGCACAAATATTGGCACAACTGCCTAAGATTTCTCAGATTGATCTACTCACTTCTACCACTGCTCCACTGCAGGCCCCCATGCCTCATCTGGAGAACTCCACAGCCTCTTAACTTGCTCCCTCAACTGTACCCCAGCCCACTCTCTCCATCATGACAGAAATGATCTAAAATACAAATATGACCTTGCCACCTTCCTGCCTGAAACCATTTATTGCCAACCCCTTACTCTCAGAATAAAGTTGTCAACTCCTTGACAAGGTGGCCCCTACCTTAATATGCCTTGCATATGTTCATGCTACCTGGAATCTGGACATTGTCCATTCTGTTCTTCTACCTAAAATACTTGTCACCCAACAGCACCTGACTTGGCTTCTTTTCCCAACTAAAATATCATTTCACGAGGGCACAGACCCTGCCTTTTGCTGTTATTTGCCAGCAACTGGTACAGGGACTACCCCCTTAACACGTACTGGTCCTGTAAGGTCAATGAATGAGTAAATCCTTCAAGTTCACCTAGATAACCCTTCCTTCAAGCTGCCTTTCCTGATACCTCTCCCTTCTCCTAAAGGTTGGGTGTACCTTTTAGGTGTTCTCAGAGTGGCCTAGGCTTTCCCCATGGTAGCATCACCTTACTATTCCCTCACTCATCGTCCCACACTCACCATACCCTCTAACTCTTGCCCCAATTAAAATGTTAACTTCATGGAGGGGGTGCGGGGGGGGGGGGCAGCTCAGTGAAGCATCCGACTCAGATTTCGGCTCAGATCGTGATCTCACAGTTCGTGGGTTTGAGCCCTGCAACGGGCTCTCTGCTGTCAGCGTGGAGCCTGCTTGGGAGTCTCTATCCCCCCCCCCCTTTCTGCCCCTCCCTTATTCGTTCTCTCTCAACATAAACTTTAAATTTAAAAAAAAGTTAACTTCATGAAGGTAAGAATTCTTTCTGTTGCAGGAAGAATTGTGAGCTACAGTGAACCAGAAATAATATTGCCTTAAAAGAGGTCCCTGAAGGCAAATGAAGCCAGGCAGGAAGCAGAGACTGCAGGCCCAGATAAAGTGAACCATATACAAAATTCAGGGGTACACTGAGGATATATATGGGGAGATGTGGGGTAGTGAGGTAGTGGAAATACTTAAAGAATAAAGTCATTGAGGCCACACGGCTCCACATGTAACTCACCCATGACCGATTACATAATGCTACCCTCCTTTCATGCAGAAATTCACACAGGTGGGACAGTATCTCCATAGTTTGTAATATTATACTAATTTCCACTGAAATGCCTTGCACATTAAGAAACTGTCTTTTCGACATTTTTACTCATTGTCACTTTGTTTCAAGGGGCCAGACTACATTCAAATAAAAACCTGAGGGTATGGTTAATGCCTTTTATAATGAATAGGATTTCATCAAAATCAGTCAACTCCTTCCAAAGTTATTTAAAAAACAGCCTGTTAAATGCAAAAGACGAAGTACTTAAAACAGAAACCTTCCTTAGTTCAGTCAATTAAACATGGTAACATGCTAAGGGACAAAGCAAATCAACTCTAAAGGTAAACCCAAGCAAAATCAAATATTAAAACTGAAGAAGTTGAAGGATTAGAGATCCTCTTGACAGGCAAGAACGTGGCTTCGCTGGGTCTGCAATCTCTTGGTTATTAACAGCAGACAGCACCACATCAGTCACCAAGTCTGAACCAAGGACCTTTTGCCTGAGGTTAAGTTTCTAAACCATCTACTCACAGCTCATTCAGATTCTTAAATATGATGTTCCCTTTGCTATTTTTCTCCACCTGACTCAGAGCAGGTTGTAATCCTGGGAAGAAGCTGCCTTCTCCCAGGGTAAAGGCAGGCAGCACTGAAGGGGTGACAGGAGGCAAGGAGACTTCCAGGCCTACTGTGTCCTTCAGCCCTTCAGAGAAATGATCTAATGATTGACAATCCATTCAATCCATTTCTGAAGTGGGGCATGGCTCAGAAACCAGAGTATGGTAAAACATGGAAAAACAGAGAAAAGGGGAAAGGAAGCACCAGGGTAGGCCATGCTGCAGAGGCCAGAGTGGTAGTGGCATTGACCCAGCTTGCCTCTGCCCAAGAGGATAGGGATGTCTCCTCTGCAGCAGCTTCAAGGGGCCATCATGGATAAGCAATTAGAAAAGTAATAGTAATTACCACAGATATGACTAAGAGGGCTGCACAACAGGGAGTTCTGTCAAAGCCAGTAATTCTTGCAAATGAGCAGCAGACCCTGTGTGACAAGAGTCTTCCCTCATGAATTATACAGGTGGCCCCGCATAGTACGTTTGGGGCACTGCTTAACCAGAAGGGACCATTCATGGTAGGGACAGCAAGTCCCCAGGAGTTATGCAGACCTTGTGTCCCTAAGAGGTAGAAGCAGAAATCCAGCCTTCATGCCAGCAACTACATGTGGGGACTTGAAGTGGAAGGTCCCCCAGGAACTTAAGGCAGCTGGGCAATTACACAGTTAGGGAGAACTTCATGGAAACAGGACATTCAGATTTTGAGCCTGGAACTTATAGATGCTTGATGGGTAAGTACTCTCCTTACTTACCCATCAGGGGGTATTGTGGGGTATTATGTTCTTAGTATTTGGAGACGGGGTCTTTCAACAGAGAAGAGGAGGTCATCAAAGTGGGCCCTGATCCTCCATGATTGGTGTCCTCAGAAGGGATTAGACATGCACAGAGGGAAGACCATGTGAAGACCCAAAGAGAGGACGATCTTCTACCAGCCAAGGAGAGAGGCCTCAGGAGAAACCAACTCTGACAACACCTTGATCTTGGACTTCTAGCCCCCAGAACGATGAGAAAATTTCTGTTGTTGAAGCTACTTCATATATGGTGTTTTTTTTATTAGAGTATCCCTAGCAAACTAATACAAGGAGACAACAAAAATAAAGACCAAGAACTGGGAAGCTGCAAGGTCATTTGGCCAAAGCTTAGGAAAGAGGAACTAAATTAGAAGAATTTCAAGCAGAACTTGAATCAGATGGTGCCTCTTGACAATTCCTGCTATGTTGGCAGGGTTTGGAGGAAAGAAAAGATGTGGGCAGGCAGAGCAATTAAGGTACTTTAGCAATTCAAAGGGTCGGAAAACATGAACTTTCACTTGAACCTGGGTTATCAGGAGGATGGCAATACCAGTAACCGAGATAAAGAAGAACACATGTGGGGAGGAAGTGATGAAATCCACTTTGGATAGGCTGAGTTTGCACAGATTTAAGGTAGGAAAACAGGTTAAAATCTACCCACCCGCCCGCCCGCCCCACCTCACCATAAGCTGATTCCTAGCAAAGCCTGGGGCCACACATGTGCAAACAGATCTATTCCCATTTGGGGCCCCATGTTCACAAGCAGAGATTTCTTTTTAAATTATCCTAACACGTGACACCACAACCAACGAACTCAGCCCTAACGGGATGGTCTTGAAACAGAAGCCCAGTAAGTAGGAACAAGACTTGAATGACTCCACTTTAAATTCAGATCCCTGGTAACTCCCAAAAGGCTCAGCATCCTACTTCACAGTTCTGAGGGGCCAGATTCAAGAATCTCAGGGTGAAGCTGTCAGAACATTCTAATGTTTGCAAATTGTCAAAGTTTAAGCAAGAATCAGCCACGTGGAAAAGACGGGGATGGGATTGGGTATGGAGGGTGGCTCTCACAGAATGTTGTGGTCTTGGACCACTTAAGAAAAACAATCAAAAATCACCTTCAGCACCCACGCCTTCTTTCAGAAAAACATTAAAAAGCACTGCCTATTGGAAAAGAAAGTTGTATAAATCATTTTATTTCATGCTCCATCATTTCCTCAGCACAGGCTTCGGTGACACCTCCTGATTAGGTTTAATTTTAAGCCAGCGAGCACACCACATACCCTATTGTCAGAGAGAGTTCCATTTCTCTCCAAGCCTGATGGGCGACTATTGTAATGTAAAACCCTGGGATTTAAATAACACAAGCGGATTCTATTATGAGAAGAAAGGTTTATATTTTGGAGTCTTTTTCCTTCAAAGGAGCCCAGATACCAAACCATGAATTACCTGAAACAATGGGCTTCAATGATCTGCACGTCCCCATTTCCTTAGGAAAAAGACTACTTGCCTGAAGACCAGGACTCAGTGATCCAATTATCTCTCAGAAACAGTCCCAGGCTCTCAAAATTAATACTGGTTAGGAAAACCGGAGAACGGTGGAGACCTGGCTTACCTCTGATTCCCAGCCTGGCTTCCACCACCAGGACATCTCACCTGGGGTCTGGGGTCCTCCCCTTCCCTAAGGCGTTGGCTCCCACAGCCAAAACTGATTATTATGCAACACCCATGTTAATCTCCAGGGAGAGATTCCCAAGAGGGCTGGAGGCTCACAGTAGGATCACCTCCCCAGGAAACACAAGGAGGAAGCAACTAGGGCCACAGGGAGAAAAACCTACAATCTATTGTCCCCAGGACCTTCAGATACTCTCAGATAACCAATCAAGAGCTGCCCACATTACCCTCCCATGAGGTCTCAGTCTCTCAAAGACCCCACTGACAACATGGGACTCTTACTGATGTCCCTCAAACAAGACACATTTTTGAACAGGACTATGTGCCAGGAGCTAGAGATCAAAGAACTAGTTTCCACCCTGAATGAGCACAAGTCTGGTGGGCAGACAGCTCCATGAAAGAATAGTTGTCCTGCAGTGTGATACACACCGCCAAGTGTTAAGGCAGGACAGAAGATCGGGAGCAATTTCCTTTAGGAGGGGACACTGGCACTCATTTTGAGGGTTCCACCTCAAGTCATGTTTACCCAATGAACTGAGTACTGCACCATGCATAGCCATATATGCATAAGTCTTACAATCCAATTGATCAGACCGTCCCCACAAGATAGAATATAATTCAAAATGAAATAGTATCATTATGAGGGGCCCTCTAGAAAGTTCTAAGGCAAACTGCCCTTGTGCTTCAGTCACCTGATGCCCTTGGCCATAGTACCAGGTCTGTCCTCTACCCAATCAAGGCTGGCTTAAAAAACATTCACTGCCTTAACTCCCTCTTTAGGAGGCTTCATCCTGCCCCCAGGTTTTCTTGCTTTGATCATGAGAGTCCTTGATTTCAAAAGAATTCTGGGTAACAAATCTAACTATTCAGGAGAGATGGCAGGGCAGTGAGAGGAACCGCATACGCAACCACACATTCTAAATTCTATTGCATAGAACCCAAGTGCAAAAAGATGTTTTCCAACCCACTTAATCTGAACATTGCCCCAAACCTACTTAGTCCGAAATTCAGGGTTTGAGTCCAATAATTTTGATTTCTAACCAACTCCAAAGTGATGCTGATGGTCCTGGGACACAGTTTGAGAACCACTGCTCTGGGGAACAATTTCCTTGGTCACTGGTGGGAAGATGGTGATGACACGACCACCAGAGCAGCTGCTAACACAGACAAAGCAGTTACCAGAAGCCAGAAACTGCACCCGACAACTTACAAGCATCATCTCATTTAATCCTCCCAATCAGAATTCCACAGATGAGGAATCTGAGCCACAAAATGTTAAACAGCTTACCTGATGTCCCAGCAGCCAAAAGTAGAGCTGAGATTTGAACCTAATCTCTCTGCAGGGGTAATAACAACTTCACCTCCCAGTGCAGCCCACTGAACTGCTACCTGGGAATTCCGATATGTGACTGGCATGAAACCCTGCAACATCCTGACACCAAGAAAGCATTCACCTTTGAAACCCAGCATTTCCAAACACTTAGTTTGAGTAACAACTCTTTGTGGAATGTCCATCTTTATCACTCCTTCAGCTCTCCAGCACTTCTTCCTCCCATCTGTAGCATCTATAGCCACTGCGGTCTGCCTCCCTAACTCCAAAGAATGCTATGCCAGCTCTTGCAGAAAAGCTCCAGGTTGGGCCCCACTTTGGGGCACACTCCTGCACTGGCTTCCACTTTGGTACACATCCCCGGTTTCTGCCTCCCCTCCCCGACTACACACCCCTGGGATCACTCCCACTTTGGAGTGCACCTCTACATAGTTAGGCCTCCATATAGTATACACCTGTCATTGGGGCTCCACTTTTGTTTACATCCGGTCTTCTAACTCTAGCCAAGAATGAAATAGCACTAAGAAGACAAACCTTCATAGCTCCCAAAGCTTCCCTAGACAGATTGTTGGGAATGATAAAACATCTTTGTGTCCATCAATGGGGAAGACAGGGTACTCCAAGAAGTGCCGCACAGCCCAAACCTCATGCTGGGTAATCCTGACCTGACACACAAAGCTAAGGGTGGCCAACAAGGTGGATCCTGCCCCCTGAACTCCCAAGCTCAGACCATTCAGCTCTCAGATCTGGCCACACCCACACTCCCACCCGTTGTTAGGATCTCATCAAGAGAGGGGAACTGGGACAGAGAAAAGGAACAGATGTGGAGCTTTGCTCTAGCTCAAGGCACAAAGCAGCTTCAAGATGTTTTTCCCTCCTTTCCACCTCTTGTCAATTCCCAACCCTTGCCAAACTGCAGAGATCACTGTTTGAAATTAGAAGCACACGCCACATGCACAGTTGACTAAATTTTTCCCTCCTGATTCAGCAGTGCACAGGAGGAATTTTCACCCCCACAAAAGAAACTGTCCAACAACTCAACAAGCATTCAATGAGCACCTACCACGTGTCTTGCACTGCACACTGATCACTAAGGGGGAAGTTAAACAGTCCCTGCCATTTTAGAGTTCTGCCACTT
Source organism: Panthera tigris (assembly GCF_018350195.1). Lineage (NCBI taxonomy): Eukaryota > Metazoa > Chordata > Mammalia > Carnivora > Felidae > Panthera > Panthera tigris. The sequence continues at coordinate 35,154,095 of NC_056670.1, read as the reverse complement.
ACATGATACTCATTTTCTCTTGCCCTGCCTGGGACTTTAACCCCTCCTCCCTGTGAAGTGGGGATAATAAACCCCACCTCAAAATGTTATTAAACAGAAGAGTGCTGGGAATATGAATTTGAGACCCCCTTGCCTCTTATACAATTTTGAGGACACAGGAGTCCATGTGATGGCATAAAATTTGGAGTCAAATTGGAAAGGGTAGGGTTTGGGGGAGTCTAGAGCAAGGAGAAATCAACTTTGGTAGAGGGACTGCCTGGAGACTATATATGTTGAGCTGAGGTCCCAAGGCTAGACAGAATTGGGTACAGAAGATTTGAGGGAGGAGGCAGCCAAGAACATTCTGGGTAAAGAGAATGGATCTAAGACTAGGAAATAAGGTGGCCAAGTTAAAGGGAGAGAAAAGACCAGCCTGGCAAGAAGGTTTGGCCCCCGCTGAGAAAGAGGGACATCAGGGATCTCTGTAAAGACCCAGCAAAGAAATCCAGCTTCAGTTAGAAGCCAGAGGGTCAAGGACAAGACAAACTCTCCTTCCACAAATTTTTGCTGACAGAGAGCATGACATGTTCCCCAAACAACCTGGAGACTCCCACAAGGCTCCATCTGTGCTGGCCCAATGGCTCCTTTTGAGCAACATGGGGGGGTGGGGGGGGCCAGGCTCAGTACTCTCAATTTTCAACATCAAAGAAATTAGAAATAAACATTCAATATTTCAGGGACTGGTTTACATTAGAGTAAATCGGCATGGGGAGAAAAATCATGTAGTCATTTGAAAAGATTATCATGAATACTATAGAAACACAGAAAAATGCTTCTGACATGTTAAGTGAAAAACAGCAGAACCCAAAACATTATGTGCACCATTGCCAAGAACATGGTGCAGTAGAGGGAACACAGGCACAGAAAGAACCAGTTGTGATGCTAACTGCAACTTAGAAGCTGGGAGACCATAGGCAGGTTTTACCTCCATTCCCTTCACGATAAAGGGAGATAAGAAAAATGACTTTCCAGGATAGCTAAGGATTTCCAAATGCCTGGCAGAATGCAAAGCTCTATTCGCCCACTTCCACAGTGCTTGCAGAATAAGCTATAGCTCTTTGGATGGAATCAGGTTTTTCAACAGGAAAAAAAAAAAAAAGTTAAAACAAAACAGTGAGCTTCCTAAAGACAGGGCCTAGGTCTTGCTATGTCCCCAGAACTCAATAAAAGCAAGATGAAGGTAATGGGATGACAGTTTATTACTACCACTATATACAGTTTAAAAATGCCATTAGGAAATGCCTATCTCTAGCCAATACAAAGAACATGACCACTATCAGGCCATTTCTCTCTGTGGAGCCAACTTTACTGCTCAAGGCACAGAGCCTTGGAGCAAGCATCTATAGATTCACAACACAACCAATCTATGTAGAGATCAGCAGTATCTTTGCACAATGGACATGGGTCAGGTCACGGCTGGTGATTCCAGAGAGAAGGCCCAAAACTTTAAAGATCTCCCAGGACTAGACTGGATCCTTCTCTAGTATGAAAAAACAAGGCAGGGCCTGTCTGTAGCTGGCCAGCATTAAGGTCTGAAGACCTCCTAACCATCACCAGGCAGTGACTAACACTTCCCCTAGGGAAACCGTCCCGACCTCATGTACTCTGAGCACATAACTGTTCAAATGGTCAGTAGGGCTGCTCAAAGGGCCCTACAGGAAAGGACCCACCCTACAGGAAGGCTACCTCTGAGCCATAAAAGCCATTCCAGCACAGGAAAGGAGGAATACCATCCACACTACAGCCGACCCAACCGACTGCCTGCTCCATACCCACCCCCACTGACATCTCAAAAGGACACCCTGAAATCCTGCTTTCTAATGGCAGGAACTCCTTCAAAAACATTTCTGCCCTACTGTAGGTTTTGATCTTCCCTGAAATGCAGATCAACACAAGATAGTTAGAAGCCATTCCATCAACACAACATGAATATGAAAGGGTTCCTGATCTCAGACTGGTTTTGATGGTGGCAAAGAGAAAGCAGGAAAGTACGGGGGCCTCGAGAAAAAGGGAGAACATGTCATCAAAGGGGAAAAGCACATCTAAGAACCAGGAATATAGGACCAGTAAAGACAAGCCTTATTGGACTCGACCATGTTGCTGAGATCCAGCGTTGGTACCCTGCAGATGATGAGCCACAGCACCCAACACGCAACCAAGAGGAGAGAACTCCCTGTAGACCAACACCAGGTTCTGAACCGTTTGAGGCTCAAAGTGCAGTTATCACTTTGAGGTAAGTGAAAGGTAAGCCCCAATGCCAATCTCCAGGTTCTTCCTCTAACCAGGCTGGTGATAACCCACATCACTCTACAATAGTGCAGAATTGCTTTGCCAGTCCAAGAAAAGCAAAAACTCACTGCCTCCCCTCATCCAACCATTTCCTTCATCACCCACCACTTCAATACACAGAGATGTCACACTCCCCGAAACACACAGACACACACAAGCAACCACTTCAATACCTGCACACCCACCTTAACCAACAGGAATCTAAAAGCAAAGCCAGATGCAATCAAAACCATCCAAAAGAGACTGAAAGGGAGAGAGATGGGGGAAACAAGGCAGCATGCTCTGGGCTCAGGCCCTCTGCACCCTTTATGGCAAAGCCCTAGAAACTGCCAAGGCCTCTGATTGGCTTTAGGTTGGGGAGTAGTTAAGGCAAATAACTGAAGGCATTTCAATTGATGGTGCTCCCCCAGTGACTCGCTGTTTCTTTATTGCAACATGCTCTCTATAAAAGCCGTTTTCCTCTCGCAGGATCTGCTTGGGCAACATGTGATGTCATCATAAATCATCTTTTTTTTTTTCTTCCTTTAAAATGTCAGCAGATTTCTTGGAGTTTCTAAAAAGCGAAGAGAGCCAGCACCATCTCCCAATTTTGGCAGAGAAACCCATTTTCTTTCCCAAGACGTCTGTCTTCACTTTTTCCCATTGCTCTCCCATAGGAGTCCTGCAGAGATAAAGCCTTACAGAGTACAGAAAGTCACAGAAATCATTTATTTAAAAAAAAAAAAAAAAAAAAAAAAAGCCTTCCTTTCTACCCTTTCCAAATGCAGGCCTTTTCTCTCGCTCCCTTTTTTCCTCTCGTCCTATTTTGGTGCACTTCCAGAGGAAGTGAATGTATAGCGAGCACTTTTAAACAAGGTCTAATACAATCCATGCCTCCCAGACACGGATGCCATTAATCAGAACGAAGGCTTTGTGTGAGAGAGGCCACAGGCTGGATGGGCGCCATGGACCAATAAAGCAGCCAGCCCCCTACCTACCCACCCCACCCCCTGTTGGGGCTTGGCATTCATCCTTCCTTGCCCTACCCCCTTCCCAAGCCCGGTGCCCAATTTTACCCTAACGACCTTCTGCAAAAACCTACCATGGGAGAAAAAGTTTCCTTTCATTCCAAGTTCATGGGACCAAAAAGAAGTCATCATTACTTTAACTGCAGAACCTCAAAAGCAAAAAGAACACCTAACCTAACTCTAAGCCACAGAACTCATAGGGCCATGGCAGAGGGGAGTCTGTTGGTTGCTGAGGCATGGGTCTTATCACATTGGGTGTTTCTCGAAGCAAACCTACTTTCTGGAAGACTTCTTCCAGAAAGATCTCTGCTATGGCTGCCCTACCACCTACATTCAATGGTCACATGATAATGAAGATGGTGGATTCCAAATGGTCCTTTTACATCCGTGGGCCATAGCCAACAGTCTGTCTTATCCCCCTACCCACACTAGAATCCAAACAACTGAGGACAACTGGAGCAAAGGAACTCGTGGGGGGGGGGGGGGGGGGGAAGAAACACCTACCTGAAGTCCTTTGGGGCTATTGTCAATGTCCTTAAGCACCTCCCTAAAAGCAAATCCTCATGCCTGGTCTAAAATGCCTGACATTCCATCATTAGTGCTGGATTCATTACAATTAGTCACTGGAAATACACAGATATTTCTTGGGGATTTTTACTGCTATCAGTTATTTGCACCTAAGTGTAACTGTTGGTGCCTTAGTAAGGAGGGAGGGGGAAAAAAAAAAAAAAAGAACGGAGGCACAGTACACCAACAAGGAATCAAAGCAGATGTAGAACTTGCAACCTTGATAAGTGTCTTATGGCCACTGGCCCCCACAATTTATCCCTACACAGGTGTAAGGTCTTCCAGGAACCCATTATATACGTGATGGACTGGCCACACCCTTTGTTCTTCCTCTCCTCTCTGATCCCAGTTCCTTATCAATAAAGGCAAAAGGTAGGGGAAATTTAGGAGGGAAAAGGGAGAAGGACAAAACAAGATACAGAGTGCCGAGGTCTTTGCCTTTTCCCCCTCATTTAGCTCAAGCACCTAAGGAAGGTCCCAACATGAACACTTAATACGTTTGCTGAGTAAACCAGGGACTACTAGCATGTCAAGTGCTGCCCTGGCTGAGAAATGGCAAGCAGAGAAGTCACCTAGCAGGATGAGTAGAGTTGTGGCTCCACCTGTTTCACCCTTCCCTGCCGTTGCTCACGGCATTAGCCCCAAGTGTCTTTCCTCATCCTCCCAAAAGGCTCATCCTATTCCTGTTTTAGATTCAGCTCACACTTGCTACCACCCCAGGAAACCTTCCTCACCACCCCCAGGATCGGCCACCTGCCACTCCACATCACCAGTACCCTCTGCCTTCCTCAGGATTTCATTATTTCATTGGATTGTAGTCCTCAATCTCTACATCTGTCTCCTCCATGGGGATGTCAGCCCGTTCAGTTTTTTGAGAGAGAAAGATCACGAACAGGAGGAGATACAGAGACAGAGGGAGACAGAGGATCTGAAGCAGGCTCCAGGCTAATAGCAGAGAGCCCAACATGGGACTCGAGCTCATGAACCACGAGCTCATGACTTGAGTCAAAGTTGGACACTCAACCAACTAAGCTAGCCAGGTGCCCCAGTCCTCTTGGCATCTTTAATGCCTATGCTTCCACTGGCACATAGCAATCTTTCAGTAACAAATCAACTCAGCCACTGAAAGAAAAAGCAACTGCCAATTAAACCTAAATTATTTCACTTTGGGGTTTGTGCGTGGTTTTTGTTTTTCCCCTTTGCTTTCCATTTCAGAGCAGGTTTTTCTGAGAGATCTATGCAAAGTTTCCCGAATGCTAACATAAGAGCAGAGAGAGAATCCAGGGAGAGAGGAGACAGTTCAGAATGGGAGAGATCCATGTCAAATATGAAAAGGGTTATTAATTCTGGAGTGTTCCCTTTCTGTGCTGAACAAACTTCCTGGAATCTATAAAGCTAGGCTACACCACCCAAGATGGAAAATACTGAGGAAGGGGTAGGGCATAGCCTCACTTAGGGTAATCCAAGCCCCCTAATCTTCAGGAGGGAAGGAACTTCAGACTTTACCAGTCCCTTATGCCTACAAAGCTGGCCAGAGTAGTTTGGGGTGGCTTCAATGGATGAAAAGGAGATGGTCAATGAAGACATGTTAGTGATTGCACAACAGCTGAGGATTGAAGCAAAACCACCAGCTCCCACAGCACCCAGAAAAAAGCATGTAGCTTTCCTGTCTCCCCCTACCCTCCTCTGTCAATCTGGCACATGGTGGTATGGTCCCTTGTGAAATGCAGAGTCTTCAAAATTTTTTAAGTTTTGATTTTTATAAAATGACCCCTCAACTGCACAGAGCAATTGAACTTATCACATCAAAGAAAAAAGCTCCCATCGCAGCTTTGCCAACAGACCCAAATAAGACTCCACCCCCCTGGAATTTCTGGTGCCTTCACTGCAGACTCAGAGCAAACTGAACATGGGAGGGGATTAAAAATCTCTCCCCAAATAAAGCCAAATACACAAAGCAACAGCCCTCCAAATCCTCTCCTGTCCAACGCCTTATTACTACCTTTTGCGATCTCGCAGCCTCCCTTCTGGAAAGTTTCAAAGTCACCACCAACCAACCCTTTCCAATGCACAATGGCATTTAATAATTGCTTACGGTTCTCGCCTGGGAAGCCAGGCAAGCACCCACAATTCATTACACGTGTGACCTTTCGAGCCCTCAGCCCCCAAATGATTTTCACTCACTTTAATCTGACTCCGATTCGAAACAGATCTGCTGTCAACAGCCTGAATTCTGTAGCCCCATGGATGGGCAGTGCCTACGGCTAATCTTTTAGTGCCTTAATCATAAAATGCAGCACTTCCCCAGCTGTTTTCACCCAAATAGCCAGAAATGGGGTTGAGCCGGGTGTGAAAAAATGAATTATGAACTCCCAAGTAGTATTTCATTAAGCAAGATTGGACGCTAAAACTTTAACTGTGCTCTCAGCAATTGAAAGGTCATTTTATTTAAAAAAAAAAAAAAAAAAAAACTAAAACTAAATTTCTAACTTAGGAATTTTGAAGACTACACTTCACAGGGGAGCACACCACCATGTATCAGACTGACAGGGGAGGAGAGGAGACACGAGAGCAGCGGTCAGCATAAAATGTTTTTTTTTTTTTTTTAAGCCACGGCCACTTTGGATTTTTGCGATGTGATGCCGAGCGCATTCAACAGGTCTACAAACTCACCGCATTAGCCTCAATTTAGTGGGTGTTAATTGGAATCAGAGCTGCAGTCGTTACCACCGACATGTTTCTAAATACTACCCAGTAAATTTTTGTCTGTTTCAGATTCTCTGTGACAGCCGGCAGTGAAAACCCATGAGCAGGCACGTAAAAACGGTCTTCTTATGTATGCAGTCCTCAAGCATACTCACAAAAGGAGGTCTGCGTGTGGATCTGGCCTATGTCTGCACACACAGACATGTGTATGGATAAACACAAGATAGATGCGCATGCCTTGCCCATTTTTAGAAGGCAAACAGGGCAGACATGTGCAAAGACACACATATACTCCGTACTCCAGCAGCTTCCTTTTTTTCCTAATGCACCTCCACAGAGAACAAAATGGGCCTCTCTCAATGTGACAGAAACTGTCGTTTATAGTGAAAGGGGTTTATGGTACAACTTACGGGCCTCTTTTAGAGGGCTGTTTCCCTTCCTTCTTCTCTGGCTTGCCTCACTCCCTTCAGGTAAGCCTTGTTTCAATTTAAAAAAACGAAATTAAAATTTCCTCCAGAACAGAGCATTTAAGGGTCAGCCAGGAAAAGGTCTGCAATACACAGAATTTGAAAGGAAGGAGGAAGGGGCCTAGGGGAAGGAGAGAAAAGTCTGGAAAGAACCATCAGCTTTCATGAGGTCTCAGAAAGATACCACTTTCATTGTTCTAATTACTCATTAGTTCATTAGTTTATGTGGAAAGAGGTGGCTTTGTGTCCAGAGTCATGATTCTAGCCAAAATAAAGAAAAAAGGTGAGTGTCTGGCCCTGAGGCTCCACACATTTCACCCGTCCTTGATGCTCTGATAATCTGAGGATTTGCCTAGATGCCAGAAGTATTGTAACTTTGCTGGGGGTCTAGTCCAATGGAAAACAAACACTACAGTCAGCTTCCACAGCAGTGGCCCAGGAGGAACCTTGGAGGCAAATATGTTTACCAAAGACGAATGACACCAAAGGACTAGGTTTTGGCCCCAGCAGATCCTCATGCAGATCCACCCGCCCCCCTCACATCCTACATATGTCCCATTGATCTGATTAATCAAATGAGTATCCACTAAGGAGCCCTAGTGTTCCACTTAGCACTCTCTACCCACCTGTATCACCCCTCCCCCATGTGTCTTACACACACACACACACACACACACACACACACACACACACTCTTTCCCGTGGTTTGGTACATGCCTGTTCCTAAAGATACAGCTAACATGTGTGTCCATGTATCACATACACACTTGTACACCAGGCTTGCTGTGTGCCTATTCCCAAATAGGCCACTGAGTTACACAAAAACAAGTTCTGCCAACACACACAAGATTTAGTACATGCTCTTCCTCAACCACACAATCAGTGCATGTGCACAGTGCACGCACATACATCACACAATGGCAACCCCTTCAGAGAAGGCAGGGTACCTTGGACTAGGAGACAAACCTGGCCACTTAAAGCTGAACAAAAAAAAAGTCGGTGCATCCAATCTTTTGAAGGGGCTAGAAACACTTACACAGAAAAAAAGTAACTTTTTGATGTAGAAATCCATCCACCCCAGCCCCCAAAAGACTCCTCTCTTTCTTAACCACAAACACGGTCTTACAGGAGCCACCAGATGCTCTGTGGGAAGAGGACTTGAACTCCTTGATACTCAAGTTGGGTCTGCATAGCAGGTCAGCATCACCTGCTAATTCATTAGAAATGCAGAGGCTAAGGCCCAACCCCAGACCTACTTAAAAAAAAAAAAAAAAAATCAGAGACTCCGTTTTGACAAGACCCCCAGATGATTTGTGCACACACAGTCCACCCTCCTATATCCAGGTCAGGCTCTCTAGCTCATGCCCAAGTAGAAGAGGGAGCAGGGCATTCTTCCACCATCAGACCTTCTGCCTCCTCACCCAAGACTCCCCTTCTCTTACCAGCAGTAACTTGAGTTAACAGCACAGCCTCAGGTGTCCAGACTTGCCTGCATCTCTAAACCCACCAGGAGCTCAGTGATACTAACAGTTTTCTCCCCACTAATTGTCTCATCACTCCACAACTGCTGCTTTTTATTTCATTATGCTTCTCATCAGTCTCAGATAGGAATATAACAGAAAAAGAAATTGGAGGGGAACAATTTCAATATTTCAAAACACATGCAAATCAACACCCAGAATCCTACCTGGAGTGTTTTTATTGAGACAATTCTGTGCTTGTCTGAGAGATGACCTTATAATAAATAAATTCATATCTTGCAAAGGTAGATTTTCTCCCCACCTTATAAAGCTAATTATACCAGCACAACATAACATTTTCCTAAATGCCTGATAACCTCATCCTGTTACTCAGGAAATATTATTTTTAAATAGGTGTGATAGATACAAACTGAAACACTCGATTTCAATTCCAGCCCCAATTCCCGGATCCCCTCTCTGAGTAATTTAAGGACTTCCTCCAGATAGTTTTTCATATTCTTTTAACTGACATTTTATCTTTATACAGTATCTCACAGAATGAGCACGCACTAAGACAATGACAGCCAAGAAGGCCTGTCATTTCTCATTCCGACAAAGACAGATGTCTTACACTGGCTTATGCCAATAATAGATCCAACAAAAAACAAAAGAGACTACACCTGCCGCTGATGTAAAGGCACCAATTCACATTTGTGACACTCATTTGTCAATTAACAGATTTCTTCCATTGTTGACACACGAGACTTAAAAGATGTGGGCTCGAATGTGATGAATTAAAAAAGACAGATGAGTAAGCTATGAGCTGCAAAGTAATGCTATAATGTGCTTTAGATATGAATATCAACTGACACCCCTGACAGGCCATACAAGGTTTTATTTCATTTTGCACCGTATCCAGGCTTCATACTTTGTCTTCTTTGTTCGCTTTTCATCAAGCTCCTAACATCTCATTCTGACAGCCAGAGACATTTAAGGCACTTTCGTTTCAAATGCAAGTTAGCGTACTTGATTTGTCATTAAAATGCAAAACGATTGCTATTGCAGGTAAATGTAGGTATGCTTAAAAGGTTGGATCTGCAAAGGAGAAGCTCAAAGTGGTTTGGGTTCCTCTCCTTACCCCTCCACAAGAAGCAAGACAAGGGGGGGGGGGTGCGGGCAGTGGCACAAGGCCTGTCCTGAGGAAGACTCTGGAGCTCTGTCCCAGGACAGGCAAGGGACGACCCGCCAACTTAGGGGAGCCAGGCCTGAGTGAAGTGCACCTTTCCCTCCCCACAGATGTTGAGCTGATGTGAAGTTTATCATCAGTATTAGAACCAGCATTCAGCCTGTGGAGAAGCAGCACCGACAGGCTTACGTCAAGATGCTCAAAATGATTCTTCTCATCAAGCCCCCATCCCGAGCCCATCCAACATCTCCCCCACCGCCTACAGAGCAGGAGAAAACTCCACACTCGAGACCTTCCTGTAGGAGACAGAAGAACAGTTAGATGGGGATTTCAGGGGAAGACCTTGCTTTATTGACTTTTAATTCAGTAATTTCATAATTTACCAAAGTCTTAACAGTAAAAACAGTGAAACCACGATTTATACGCAAAGACATTCACCACAGTATTTGTTAACACCTAAAAGTGGAAAACAGTTCTTAAATATGTCAATAAGAGAATGACTCAATTACCCTGCATCCATGGAAAAAAAAAAATCCTATGCAATCAAAGACCACATTATCCAAGAAAACTGGACATGATAGAACATTAAGAAAAAAAAAAACGTGGGTACAAGACTGTATACACAGCCTGAACACAATTTTGTAAGAAGTTACACATATTCTAAGTAGAATAGTGGTCTATTGTTTAGCATGAAGATCATGGTTTTGTCTATTTTTCATGTGTTTTTAGAAACATTTGAAATGAGTAGGTATTACTTTCTAACTCGAAAAAAGAAACAGCAAAGCTTGAAAAACTAATTTTAAAAAGTCAACATTTCTTTGGCCCAATTTCCTGTTCCCTAGCACCACCTCAACCATGTGTACTTTCTAGGCTTCAATTTCCTTTGTTAAAATAAAGTATTAAGCCAGTGTTTTTCAAACTGTTGCACAGAACCCCGGAGTATTGCAAGGGGCGTCTGAGATTCTTCAAGTGACTAATTTGAATTTAACATTTAAATTACTTAAGCCATTTTTTAAAACTATAATTTAAGCGCAGTATGCACTCTCAAACGTGTTAGATACCCAATTTCAACACACTAGAGAGCAACGGCCTATTATCTTATGCTGCCAGATTAACTCCTTTTGTGCAGATCTCAAAGTTTCTTCTTAAAATTGTCTAAAAAATATGCTGATATTTGCAAGATGAAACTTTAAGAGGGGGAGGGGAACCTCACCATTTGCAACTATTTAACTGAGATAGCATTTAGGTATTGCACAAAGCCAAACCTACCATCATCTGAACACCAGGACCTGAAGCAAACTGCACGGGTCTCCAACCTTGCTATCAAGAACCCAGCATTCATCTCAACAGCTTCATTGCTTTTGCTGACTCACTTCAAAAAATATGACCACACTTATCCCATAATGGTCTTTCTATATAAAATTGTTTGACAAGGATTCTGCCACTAGAAAAATCACTTTGAAAACCACTACACTGGGGTGGCCTAGATGGCTGTCAGAAGAGCAAGAGACTTTTGATCTTGGGGTCCTGAGTTCGAGCCCCACACTGGGTATAGACAATACTTAAAATAACTATTAGATTAAACCAACCTACCTTTAAGGTTCCTCTAACAGCATGTGATTCTATGAAGAACAGGGTTAGGGTATCATGATGAGGAGTGGAGCATTAGGAGAAGCAGAATCCAAGCGAGTACCAGATTTCAACATGTACTATGTGATACTGGGCATAGTACCTCTCAATCTAGGTCTCAGTTTCTTCATCTGTAAAAAGGGTTTGGAAGGGTTTGATGAGAGAGACCTACAGAACTGTTAGTCCATGTTACATGATCATCACTCCTTGGTATATGCAGGAGGAGGGGAGGCCTCAGCATGGCACCAATACAACAGTTCACAGAGCCAACGGATGAAAGCTTTCATACAATCCATAGAAATTTCTTCACTATTAAAATCCAGAGCAGTGTCACCCTAGATTTTCTGGCCCATGTTTATTTCCTCACCTTTTCTGTCATCTGACCAGTTTGTACCCCACAAGTACATTTTTCCTTTAATAGTAAGCCAATTTCAAATAGCCATATTCTACTTCCCTACACACTGCTCAAATGTGATGTTTATACTTATCTTCTGGGAAGAGGCTCTAACAAGACCTTTTTTTAAAAAGCTAACACAGACCCTGTTAGTTACAACAGAACCATTCAATTCAGTGTCAATCAGAAATTATAGAAAATCCTACTTGTGGCAAGGGCAAAAAAAAAAAAAAAAAAAAAAAAGAGGAGAAACTTATAGCTGTAGAAAACAGTCCCATGCTTCTTGCAAGGAAACACTGTAGGACTATGATCTCCCTCTTGATTTCAATACAAGTCACAGGCAATGAATGCCACATGACCCCAAGCCAAGTAATCCTGAAGCTAATTGTCAACAAGAATCAAAAGGTAAACGCTAATAGGAGTTTTCTTTTGGAACCAAACTCTTATATTTAGTATTTCATTTGATCTGCATAACCTTGGTGGAGGAGTCCCTTATCCCCATTTGGAAAATAACACAGATTAGATGACTTGGCTCAATATCTCAGAGCCAATTTGTGATGGGGTGAAGACTAAAGTCAAGTATCCTGTCTCATGCTCATTGGTTTTGCACCAGATCAGACATCAGCCAGAACTCCTGACTTTGTGGTCTCCAACAATGACTGATCTTCAAACTAACAAGAGTTTGTTTGCTCATTTACAAGACCAAATACATATAATGACAATAATTCATTTTATGTTAACTACACCTACTGGAATAATCATTGTGCAACCTGTACGTGTATTAAGTCGTTCTGTAGTATACCTTGGACTAGTGTTGTGTCAATTACATCTCAGTAAAACTGGAGAAAAAAAATACTTCTAGTTACATGGTACTTAGCAATTGACAAGTCATTTGCGTTCAAATAATCTACTTCTTGTGCAATCCAGACCGGCCAGTGAACAGACTCATACCTCCTAAATGGCTGTCCTGACACAAAACAGCAGCAGTGGGACTCACACACACTACCTGAGGTGGATGCAAAAACCTCTAGTGAGGCCCCACCCCACCCAAGAGGCCTCTTATTTGACCAAGAGGGAGTTTCTTGGATTTTTGTTGTTCATCTTCCTAAAGGAACAGGACAATAGAAGTTAATGCAGCCTAATTTTCTACAGACTTCCAGAACACTAATATTTGATGTAAACATTCATGGTTTATGTTTGTTTTTTTATCATCTCCCCTTAAAGATGAGGAGGGCAGATAGAAGTTTCGGAAGAACACCAAACAGCAACAGCGTTGGGGAGGGGGACAGTGACTGTTCCCTTTTCATGGGCCTGAAAGACAGTTTCCTCTTCTCTACCATTTAGTTACCAACCTACACCAGTTTACCAGATAAAGAGGACAACAATGAATTAGGATTGGGAAAACACATGGAATACAATAAGGTATAGGAAGGAGTTAAGCAAATAAGTTTTGAGGATGGGGTCTTGGCTCCCCACTGACCAGGTAGCTGCCCTTGGCAGAGTCCCTTCCCCCTCCATCCACTTTCATTCCAGTCTTCAAACCCTGATGAACACCTAGCTTGCTATAAGGACTTAAAACATCCAGGGTAAATGGGTGGACGAATTGTAGTTGCCATTACTGGTACCTCTTTTAAAGAAATGTGAACATGCTTTTAAACATCCATTTTGGCAAGTAAGAAATTGCCAAATTAGATAAGATCTTCCAGTAGAGGGGGCACCTATCATGTGCCTAACTCTGCCTTGGGCCCTCCTGGGAAAGAAAAAAAAAGCTGTTATCCCATCCTGGAGAAGTTTCTATTCCAATGGGAGGCAGAGCTGCTGCAAAGGCCCCAAGGCATTCACAGAAACCAGTGAAGTATAAGTTGGGGAGGGGATGCACCCCTAGGTGCCAGCCCTGCAGAAACACCGTGGCATGAGACAAGGATAAAAAGCGTAATTTCTCAAAGAGGAGATTAAGTTTTTGGTTCCTCCCCTTCTGCATAAGCCCAGGGCCAGCCTACAGGGCCTTGCTGGGTGCTAAGCGGCACAGCATGTTCGTAGCAGGAGTCATCGAAGAATTGCATTAACCGTGACCCTTCTAACAGTGTAATTGCCACGTATGTGTGTCAGGGCCAGCACTCAGGCCCTGCTTACCCTGGGAATTGGCTGCCCTCCACCAGCTGGAGCTGGCTTGTCTTTGCCACATGCCTATCACTCCAGTAGGAAGGTCCAAGGGGGAGAACCCATACCTCCCCCAAGTCCTTACTTAATGGGCCTCCCCCCAAAGCTTCTGGCCTGGTCAGTTTCCCTCCCCATTGAGCTCCCAGGTCTCAGAACCACCCCCATTCTGTGCAAGGATTATGTCTGCATGCATGGGAGGGAGCTTACCATCCTCTCCCATCTCCCTCCTTCTCGACTCTCACCAACTTCTGAGGGCAGAGAGATCAGAGTCTCACCATCTCTACTCAGGACAAGCCTGATTCCAACGTGCTGCTGACATTGTGTGAGCTATTTACCCTGCCCAGATATCAACCCAGTGTGGCAAACTCTGCTCTTTCTTCAAGGTGTGGCCCAAGTCCCACCTCCAGTTTCCTTTGACTAAGTCCTCCCTCCTGAAACTTCCTTGAGCATGAGAGTCAATAGTACACTTTTGACACTAAATTGGAGTTGTCCTGTGGCTATCTAGGGAGACCTGAGAGCCACCTCAGGGCTCACCTGGGTCAAATCACCGTTGGACCCTTTCTCTCCACATGTGGCTCCCCACAGCAGCTAACTCAAAGAGAACAAGTTTTCCAGACAGTAAACAGAGTACACTCCCCAATAGAACTAGTAAGTTCTCAGAGTCCTCTTGGTTAGATTTAACAGCAGTCTTGCATAGTTCTAATAATTTAATCTGTATTAGCCTTATCTCCTCATTGAGCATGTGAGTGAGGTTTTTAGGGGAAACATCACATCTGTAAGTTCTAGGTGCTGGGAAACTCAGCATGCACTGAATATTTACCTATCTATAACAAACAGAGACCTACAATGATCCAAGCCCTCTAGCCCTTGAGGACAACTCTGAACATTTCTGGGGGAACCGTGCTTTTCTGAGCAGTCCCCACCTCCACTTAGCTGAATGATAATCTACGGTCATGGCTGTTAATGGTCGAGGCCATTAAAAGACCTTGAAGACCACTTTCCCAAGTGATGCATCCCTGGAGGGACCAGTTATACATGGCAGCTAGAAAGAACATTGTAACCCCGCTGGCATCCTCTAAAACATAAGTCACTCCAGGCCTGACTTCCACTCATCAGCTGAAGAGGAAGAAAAACCTTTGACTATATGGTTAAATTTACCCCTACAGTCATTCTTCTAGGGCTTCATGTCACAGGGTGAAATAAATGCAGTACTCCTAGAGGCAAGACACTTACAAAAGGACCTTGGGAGTCATTATCAGGCTGAGTAGTCCTACCAGAGCCCTGCCTCCCAGAACAGAATTCAAGATATTTGTTTGTTTTATCTAATTCCACCTGGAAGGATGCTTGGCTATCTGTGAGGTTAGTCTGACTTAGGCATTTGGAAAGAATTCCTAGGAGCCTACCAAGACAGACCCGCAACTGAACTGTCAGCACAGATAGAGACCTTCTACCCACCCAGGTTCATCCTCAGGGTCCTCATCACCCACTGCTCCTATGAGGTGTGAACCCTGATGGACTCAGAGGACAGGGAATCCATTCTGAAAAGTCCCTGAAATCAACATCCCACCAGGCAATTCTAGTGTACCCCCTTCAAAGACTGACACACAAGTGAGCAAATGCCCACTACTCCAGGTTCTCAAAGTGGACACACAGCAAAAGCTCTTAACTCCATCCCCTCTTACTTTCTGCTCCACCAAGCCCACAGTGCATTTTAGTGAGTTCAATCCACAAAGCTGCTGCCAAACAAGAGAAGTCACTAGAATTTCTAAGAAACAAAGCAGCTCAAAACACACATATTTAAACATCTAGAAGGGTCTCAGTCTCCGTGAAACAGAACAGAGTCTTGGGGAAATGGTGCCTTTGCAAACAGCATCGTATTTGAAAAGAATGCATCTAAATTATCCCCTGTCTTATCATTTCTTTGGTAGTACAGAAACAAAACTAGCTCCAATTAGGTTAACTTTTATTGTACAATATTAAAAGTGAAGAGAGGCTTCCTCTGTCATCATCTGAAGTTCTTCCCCACTCACATCTGCTCCACATCTGAGCACTACTCAGGAAAATAAACAGCATAAAAACCATCAGCTGACTGGACATTACAGTGACAAAACTACTACAGATGCCACATTCTGACAGTGGTCAACAGCACAAATGCTTTTCTTCACACATTCTCTGTCTCTCCCCTCTCTCGGCCTCTTCCAGGCACTCACAGCAGAACACCCTCACCGAAGGTATACAATATAGAGAATCCATCTTTTTTTGGGAAACAAAGCTACACCTGTGAATCATTTGGTATCTCCATGACCCGTATCAAACTCAAGCTAGAGTTCCAGGTACCATCTTCCCCTCTCCTACGAGGAGGGTCTTTTTCCCTCAGATCCACACATTTTTAGCACAATAATTTGAGACTTCATCAGAAAGGCCATTATGCCTGCAAACTTTAAATGATTCCTTGTATATAAATATTTCATGCCAATTTTGTTTCCAGATGAGGTACACATGAAGAATGACCACACTAAGCCGTGTCCAAGTATGTCCTGTTGTTCCAAAATACAGACATTTTAATATTTCTGAGGAACCGCATTCTATCTGAGGTCCTGCAGGATTCTGTGCACCATCTATGTGGAAGTAGAACTGCTGCCTCGATCTCCCTTCATGTCAGACTAGAAATGTAGCCAGTGGAGTCTTAAGAGCCAGATAAAAGTCTTTTAAACTAATTGTTCCTTGCTAAACTGCTAAATTTTCAGGGGAATACCCTGGGAGGATTGGGAAGTTTGAGAAATGATGCCAGATACGTGAACGGTCATGTCCTGAAAGCACTAAATTTTAACCTTGGGTAACACCAGGGGAAGATTTTAAGCACTCCAACCATAAAAAAGGCTCTGGTCACTTGCCCCCATCGTGTGTCAAGAGACAAGGAAAAAGAAATCCTGTCTCTCAAAGTTGTGAGAAAAAAACGGGCTGTGATGCGACCCTGAAACCTCCAAACACACACACACACACACACACACACACACACACACACACACACACACACACATATATATATATTCTCCCCGAGGGGCTTCAACAGCAGTCACACTAAAGGGGTGAACAAAGAACAGGGACACCATAAACATCATTAACCAAGGCTCCAAGCAGCACAGAGACCAGCTCAAAACCAATGCACACGGAGGCTCCAACAAAAACTCTCCAGGCAGCCTCAGGAGTGTGATAGCCCAGGGTCCTAGGGAACCCTGCAGTGTGGAAAGGGGGCAAGGGGTCCTCACTGGAGCCCCTCCCCCTCCATCTCCAACACTGGCCACTCCTTTCCTCCATTTCTTCCCTGGGTACTAAGGGGAAGAGGCATAACAAGACCAAGTGGGGCTGAACCAAGTAAAATATGCCCGATTCTTGTGCCAAGCCAGCAGCACAAACTTGAGCAAATTAACATGCATATATAACCCCCAAATGTACTATTCGGCAAAGCACCACCTTACTAATAGAGGCTTAGAACGAAGGAGTGAACACGCGCGCGCGCGCGCACACACACGCGCACACGCGCGCGCGCACACACACACACACACACACACACACACACACACACACACACACACACTGAAACTTTCTTTTACCAGAGCAAAAGCTGGGAAGAAAACTAACAAGCCTTAGTGAAAGCTAAATCCTGTCTGGGTTAGCTGTTGCATTCAGCTTGATGTTGCATTCAGCTTGATGTTGTGAAATTAACAAAAATGTTCCCTTGGCATTTAAATTCTTTTTCTTCCCTTTTTCCTCCTCTTAGCAGAGTGGGGGGTGACGCATAAGTCAAAAGACAAAGCGACTTCAAAACAAAATCAGTTACTTGTAAACAATCCTTGTGGGTATTTTCTCCCCTGCTCTCCCCGACCCCCCCCCCCCAAGAAAAACAGCCCTGCCAGTTGTAATAGAAAGCCAAGTAAAGATAAATCAATTAGCTTGCTAATTTCTCCCCTCTCATTTACTTAGCTCTGCACTGTATTTGTCGTAATTGACTACAATTATGTTAATTACTAACTCCAGTATAATTACTATATTTATTGTCATTGAGCATGCGATGTACCCACAGCAAAGCTGGCATTTGTCGGGCATCAAGAAAGCAAACTGTCGAGAGGTGATTCTCTGCAAACTGGCGGATGTGGCTTCAGCAAATCAAAGGGCAAAAGAGATTTCATGCAATGTTAGTTTGAAAGCACCGGTTCATTAAGGATATTAATTTTCTGATAACTACACATTTAAGCATGACACACTAGAGCAGTATCTACAGGATTTCGCAATTATTAATGCGTGACAGTTTCAAATGCTAAGTGAATCAATTAAACAGCAGCATTCACAATTTGAGAAGAGATAACTGCTTCATAACTACCTAAGACTACAATTTTCACATGACAAAAAAGAGCCATTGAGGCGCCTTCAAAACCTGACAGGTCAAGAAAGAAGTTTGAAACAAAAGCACCTTACAACCATCATCTCTCCTCTTTACTTGTCAGATCAACTTTGCTAGTGTCTCCCCAGAAACGGCATCACATGCCAGCTGCCACAAGGTGATTTTTCATGTCTTGTCAAAGAAATCTTTTATTCTATTTGCTCTGCATTAACATGTTACATTTATTGATCAAGGGCCTGTTCGGCAGCCACAGCAGGGCACTGAGCTCTCCATGCCTACGGGGCTTTGATGTCCCGGTGACATTCGAGCCCGAATAATGCACATACTAAATGGATTTAATGCAGAAATGTGTTTGGGCCTGACAGTTACATTAATAACAGCCCCTCACACTGATAAATATGCAATTGCTACTATTAAGAGTTACCCAATTACGGGGAAAATATTTCTCTACCTTATAAATAAATCCATCAAGGAAAAAAAAAAAGTTTCAACAATGGTGCATTTTCTTAAAACACTTCTCCAGCTGCAGAAAATGGGGCATGTGGGGGTTAACACCCCCTCTCTTTCCCCTCCAATTGTTTTTAATAAGTCTTGCTTTATCTCACGAATGGTTTGGGTTTTTTTTTTTAAACCTCTTTTGTTGGTCTTCCCTGCTCTACCCGTCTTATTTCTTCAGAACCAGAGAAAAAGCAGACACCCAGGAGACTGAAAATTGGGTTCTGTATAAACTCAGAGGAGCTTAGGGGAGGTGGTGCAAAGGTGCGGGGCACATAGCTGATCTCCATAATGATGGGTCTGGAGGAGGAGGTGTCTTTACACACACACACACACACACACACACACACACACACACACACACACACACACACACGAAAGCCGAACATGTCTCTCTCCCTCATTTAAAGCCCTAAGTGACCTTGTGCTGTGGCAGTGATGGGGGTGGGGGTGTGAAAAGAAAGGGAAAGCAGCTGGGAGAGAAGAGACCTTTTATTAGAAAAGTCTTGGCCAGGGAGAATTTGTAGTTATTATAGCCCTGCAATTAAACACAGACACCAAGCAAAAAGCATTATCACTCCACTTTCATCATCAAGGAGCAGACCACAGCTGAAATCCCACCACTGCAGTCCCTGAGGAGACCGGAAGAAAGAGGGTTTTCAGATGGTGGGTGTGTGTATGCAAGTCAATACATGTGCAAGTGTATACACACACACACACACACCCTTTTTCTCTCTCCAGACTCAAAACTCACACATGCAGTAATAGGTCGCAGGGTCCCCACACCAAGGCTGGGACATAGAACAATCTGAGACACAGCAATTGCTAAGCCACTTTTCCCCATGACCGTGACCTGCATCTGAGCCAGATCTCACAGCTCAGAGGGCAGTAAGAAAGTGAGTTCCCTGGGAAGTCCCCACCTTTAAGCCAGCCCAGGTCTCACAAGGTCTTGCAAACCCAAAAGTTTCCAAATCAGGGTTTTGGGAAACAGGAGAGAAAATACAACAGACAGAACTCGAAGCCTACAAGGGTCTCCAAACTGGAGGATCCACTGTGACCCCATGATGGTGGCTTCCACAGGCTACTCAGGATTTTCAAGAGGAAAAATAAACCTTCTCCCTCTGCAAGGAAATATAGGCTTGGAAACAGCCACCCATCTTCTCACACCCAAAAAAGCAACAAGTTCTACCTTAAGAAGCAGTTTGGAATAACTGTAAAGCTAAAGTCAACCCCCTGGAAGCCATTTAATCCCTGTTCTCCCATTTATTAACAGGGGTAGTCTGGGGCCCATTTCTTCCCCATCTGGGTCTCAGTTGCTTCATCTGTAAAATGTGGGTATTAACAGTCACACTGTAAAACACTTTGCAAAGACTGAATGATATAGATAACACTTTAAGTGTCCTGCTCAGCTGTGGCATGTAGTAATACTGGTTATTAATAAGTTAATAAACACAACTCATGTCACTTGTTTGACACTTGTCCCTGGACTCCTTTGGAGAATGAAGCCAGTTACCTCTCAGTACTTATTTGCAAGGCTACTGTATTGTGAGGCTCAAGAGGGCCACTCTGCAGCCCATCTGGGACAGGACTGAGGTCTTTCTCAACAAAGCATAGTTGGCATAAGGGAAGAAGTACTCTTCGTCCAAAGCAGTCCTAGGTCCTGCAAAACATCTCTGGCTTCACTGGCTAAATGCTTGTAGAGCCCCTACTTCCATCATTGTGACAGAACTTTGTACTCACTGGCTCTTCAAGTTCTCAACCACAGAGTCTGAAAGGGTTAAGCCTGCTAATCTCCACCCTCTTCCCCCAAATCACCACTGCTTCCAACTGCCACCCTGACAACATGGAAGGCAGCCTTGTCCACATGCACAGTGATGTCCTCAGGATAGAGAGAAGGGCCAAGGGAGAAGGTAGAGCAGTGAGGCCCAAGTTCAAAAAGCTCAGGGAGAGGGGCACCTGGGTGCTCAGTCGGCTGAGCATCGGACTTCGGCTCAGGTCTTGATCTCAGTTTCATGAGTTCGAGCCCTGCATTGGGCTCTGTGCTGACAGCTTGGAGCCTGGAGCCTGCTTCGGATTCTGTGTCTCCCTCTCTGACCCTCCCCTGCTCATGCTTTGTCAAAAATAAAAGAAAAAAATTCATTTAAAAAAAAAAAAAAAAAGAGCTCAGGGAGAGAAACTTTATGAAGAAAGGAGAATTAAACCCAAGATTCTGATGGAGTAAAATGGATGACAAGAGAAATAAGAAGGCAGTACTAGAAAATCTAGGAACTTCTTATCCAAGAGGCAAACACAGTAGGAAATATGGGGACACTCTTTTAGGAAGTGCTTTCATAATCATACTGTAAGTTAGAGGGGCCATCACCTATGAAAAAGCTGAACCTCATTATGGCCCCTTAGACCCCTCTCTCCAACCTCCCACCACTTTCCCAGCCCAGTCTTACCCACAGTGGCTCAAAACCCATTTTCTCTGGCCAAAGGCTAAAAATCCAGCAAGTCAGGACATTCTTGGAGGAGGAAGAGGGTGGTGTCATTTAAACCTCACTCACAGGGGCCTGAAACTTGCTCTCTCAGGGATCTTCCCTCCTCCCTTTAAGCTGTTTTTGGTGGTGCTACTGTCATGGAGGTCACTTGAGAAAGTGTAAATACAGGAAATTAAAGTCTTGCTACTGGGACGTTAATCATTACCTGCCAAGTCATTCTGCACTTCACCTTTTGGTTTTATGTTCTATTGGTAGCTGGAGACATGAGAATGGCCACCGATTCTCTTGGTAGAAAAAAAGATGCTTTTCACCACGTTGCCCAGCTTATAAACAACACTTATTCCAACATGCAAAGACCCATGCCTCATTGGAATTCATCACTGACCTACAACTATTTGGAAAATTCAGTAACAGCGTAGCTTTCTAAAGTCTATCTCTTCTACCATCATCTCTTCCCCTCAAGGTTTCCTGACAACTCTGTTGCTACCTTCACTTCACTATCGGCATACTCTCCAAGCAAGACCACTACATTTGGGTTTTAAAAAAACAAGTATGAACAAGGTCCCTGACTGCAAAGAAAAGATTTGATAAAGATCCATGCCAACAGAGCATACCCTTTGAACTGTTCTCCTGAGAGCCTGAGTGGGGAATTAGCTTTTACCCATTCCCACCTGATATGAACAAAGGGATGCTCCTGGCTGGCAAAGATGAAAAATACATAGGAGAGGACTGGGTTGAAGCTAGGAGATGTCCAGGACAGCTGGAGAAGTTAAGTATACTGGTTAGGATAGGCTAGGTTACACTGCATCAACGAACACCCTAGGGGCGCCTGGGTGGCTCAGTCAGTTAAGTGTTCAACTTCAGTTCAGGTCATGATCTCACAGCTCATGAGTTCAAGCCCCATGTCGGCTCTGTGCTGACAGCTCAGAGCCTGGAGACTGCTTTGGATTCTGCCCCTCCCTCTCTCTGACCCTCCCCCGTTCACGTGCACAGTCTCTCTCTCTCTCTCTCTCTGTCTGTCTGTCTGTCTCTCTCTCTCTCTCTCTCTCTCTCTCTCTGAAGAGACAAACAAGAAAAACCCTGAACTTTTTTTAATGTTTATTTTTTAAGAGAAAGAGAACACAAGCAGGGGAGGGGCAGAGAGGGAGACAGAATCTGAAGCAGGTTCCAAGCTGTTAGCACAGAGCCCAATGCAGGGCTTGAACTCACGAAACTAGGAGATCACGAGCTGAGCCAAAGTCAGAGGATTAACCAACTGAGCCACCCAGGCACCCCAGAAATACCCTAAACTCAAACAGATTTAGTTCTCATTTAAAGTTTGTGTCCAACATGGATCAGCAAAGGGTTTTGCTCATTTACAGTCAGAACCTAAGACTGATTACAGCAGGTAGGGGAATAATTGACAAACTGCACACTAGCTTTTCGCATTTCTGCCCATTGGTCACACCAAAGGATGCAGAGATGTGTAAACATACCATGTACTAAAGGAGAAGAAATCCTGAATGTCCATTAAGAATCCCAATTATGAGGCTCCTGGGTGGCTCAGTCGGTTAAGTGGCCGACTTCGGCTCAGGTCATGATCTCGCACTCTGTGAGTTTGAGCCCCGCATCGGGCTCTGTGCTGATAGAAGCAGGCTCCAGGCTCTGAGCTGTTTCTGTGTCTCCCTCTTTCCGCCCCTCCCCATTCGCACTGCCTTTCAAAAATGAATAAATGTTAAAAAAAAATTTTTTTTAAATAATAATCCCAATGACTACAACAGAGTGAGATGGCCCTGTGGAGGGTTAAGCCTAGGCTTTCAGCCTCCCCACCAACACGTTTTAGTTCTAACTGTAGCTATGCTTATTGAAGACCTACTATGTGCCAGGTAATTTGTTAGGCACTTTACACAGTTACACACTCAGGATTTTTGCAATTAGCCTAAGGGCAGTTAAACAACTGGTGAGTAATTCGAGAGGAGGATTTCAAGCCAGGGTGGTGGAACCACAAAGCGTTGGTTCTTTTTAATTTCCACTGCCCATTTTCCCAATTTAGCATCAAGTTACCAGATCTAGTTTAATCTAGCAGTTCATAACAGACACAGAAACGGTTGTGTGCCTGTCCTCGAATCCCTCACAGTGTGCTGTGGAGAGTCCACCTCACTGCCTTGGTGGAGATGGGGAGCACAGAGCCACCATTTCGGTACTTGGCTTCCCCAACTCCCCAATCTTTCACTTTTATCCTGGTCAAAGTCAGGGAAGCAACAAGCAATCTCCCATCTGAGACATTTTCTCCTAAGCAATTCTCCCATTGAGTGCATTTATCAGAGTGATGCTAAATAAGACAAGTACAAACAATTTTTAAAACCTAAGATTCCTGTTGCCATACATCAATTAAACCCCCTCAATTTTATTACCAGAATGACATAGGTGTATTTATCACCATTTGCCATGCAAGCCCTGCTCTGCCCACTGTGTTCAACAAGCTCAGCGAGCAACCCACTCAAACTACTTCAGGGCCCTTGCAGGGAGTGGGATGAGTACCAGAGATAACTCAAGCCTTTCCCCATCAGGGAAAAGGGGAAACTAAACCTGAAGCAACTCATTAACAAGAGATCTTTGCCTTGAGCAGATCAAGGAACCAGCACTGACTAAAGCATAGGATCTCCTTATTGATCTAAAAATACAATCTGAAAACCTCAACAACAAGCTCAAGGAAAAGTTTGGGATAATAGGTATTCAAATAGTCTTCGTAGCAGAAATTGGTATAACCTCTCAAGGGCAATCTGACATCTTTGTCAAAGCCCTCTGACAATTCTGTCTCTAGGAGTTTGTCCCAAGAAATTAGAGACCTATTCATGAGTGCTACAAGAATAGAGATATTTTTAATAGTAAGAATCTGGAAACAATCTAAACATCCAACACTAAGAAATAAGCCTTTAAAAACTGTAATGCAGTATTGATAGGAAAATGCTTCCAACACAAGGTAAACACCACCAACATTTTTAAACATTTTTAAACATTTGGCATTATAAGATTGGAAGACAAAAGCATAAGAGACTCTTAAAAACTGAGAACAAACTTGAGGGTTGATGGGGGGTGGGAGGGAGGGGAGGGTGATGGGTATTGAGGAGGGCACCTTTCAGGATGAGCACTGGGTGTTGTATGGAAACCAATTTGACAATAAACTTCATATATTGAAAAAAAATAAAATAAAAAAAAAGAAAAAGTTCAAAAATCTCTCTAAAAAAATACATAAGATTGGAAGACAATAAAACATCAGCAATGGTGATTTCCAGTCCTAAGATTATCAGGGATTTGAAAGAAAGAGCATTTCCTCATACCTGAGTTTAACATGCCTATACTGACCATGTTTTTATTTTATTCTGTTTTAGAGAAAGAACACAAGCCAGGGGGAGAGGGGCAGAGGAAGAAGCAGAGAATCTCAAGCAGGCTCCACACCCAGCACAGGGCTAGATTCCACAACCCTGGGACCAAATCAAAAACAGCAGGGCAGAGGAGAACTGGGAGGCTAAAGTAACTACATGTGAAGAATTCCACCACCACCACCCCCACCACCCCCACCCCCGTTTTTATGTTTGTTCCTTCTAAACCCTATGCCACATGCCTACATTAACTATTAAATAAATGAATAGAATTCCTTGCCTAAAAACAAACTATAGCCTAAAATACAAACGGACTACAGCTGATTTGGGGACCTATGGTGTAGCAAAATTTGTATTAGGGTTATTGCTGTTTAAGGCAATACTGTAATAGGATTATCTGGATGGGGGGTGGGAGTGAAGCCTGCAGAGATGTTCTTTAAAGAACAGGACAATAATTTTTCTGTATGTAACAAAGCAAAAAGAATTTTGGGTTTCCGAGGGCAGCTCTAGGAAGAGGGTAAGTGACATGGAAAAGTGAGAAACAGGCTGGGATAGGCACCTGGTCACCTGCAAGAAGCCTGACCTGAAGGAGAGCTGTAACCAGGGAAAAACTCTGGCAACAGAGCACCTAAAAGCTTTCCAGGAACAATGCTAGCCCAAGCTTGTCTCCTGCCATGTGCTACAATACTACCTACCTCCCCCCAGTATACCTTGAACTGGTAGTAAAAGTACTACTATATTACACATAGTAATGCTGTGTTGGGCTTGGGAGAAATGAAGGCAATGTCTTGAGAGGGGGCAGTATCTTGAATAGACTGCCAAGAGGTAAAACAGCAGACAACAGAGCAGAGAGTGATTGTGAATCCAGGTGTGGGCAAACTGACCAGGTAGTACACTCCCCAGATCCCATGCAAACAGCAAGGCAAGGCCAGGGAGAAACTTTCTACAGAATGTGATGGGGACTCACGTTATTTCATTTGGATATGATGAGCCCTACAGCCTGGTGGGCTTTGGGTCCTCTGTTATATACCTATTTAGAAGTTTATCATCTTTCTTTTTCCCTTCCCCTTTTCTCTCCCCTCCTCCACTTTAAGAATTAGTCAAGAATCTGGGGTGCCTGGGTAGCTCAGTCGGTTAAGCCTTTGACTCGTGGTTTCACATCAGGTCATGATCTCATGGTTTCCTGAGCTCAAGCCCCACATCAGGCTCTATGCTAATAGCACAGAGTCTGCTTGGGGTTCATTTGTTCTCTTTCTGCCCCCCCCCCCCGGTTTAGACTGTCCGTCTCTTAATAAATACACTTAAAAATTAAGAATCTAAAATATTTTATTTTGATCCAGATGAAGACAGAGAGACCAGTGCTTGAATAAGCTCACATCTTCCTCCAACACCCAAGAGAAGGTAGTGTCGCATCCCCTAACCCACCCGCCCTTGTGTAAACAAGAAAAGAGGATCCAGCTCCAACACCTCCACATTAAATCAGGACTGCTTTTCTCTATTCTAGTCTCTAAGTCCCTCCAGCTTAACCAAGTCCTCACATAAACTCTTCCTGAAACTCAGACCTCACCCCTCATTGCTCATCCCTGCCCCAATCCAGTTATAACCCAGTATGGCACTGACCATCTGCCAAGTATAGGCTCCTGACCAAATGGGATAGCACCTCAACAGAAATTTTCTCAACAAAGGAGAATCAAATTCACAACTCCCCTTCTTCCAAATCGTTTTTACCAAACTTCCTCTCACTGGATTACCCTGCCTCTATGACTGGTCATTTCCTACAAATCCTTATAGATCCAGACCCTCAGAGCCCCTTCTCACTGCTGACCCTGCTCTCCACACACACACACACACACACACACACACACACACACACACACACACACACACACCCCTACCACTCCCAGGGTCCAGCCTCTTCTCTGCCAAAGGGAGGCAAGGCAGGGCCTCCAAGTTTGACAAAGACAGCTCTGTTTCCTTAGACCTGACAGCCCAGTCCCATGACCTGTCCCTGCTGACATGCTCCCTCGTGGGGCACAGCTTCCTCCAACCCACATCCAGGCTCCCACCAGCAAGGTGGCAGTGGCCAGAGCCACAACACCCCAAGCCTCTAGAAGCCAGTCACACAGAAAGAAGTCCCTCCAATGCCCAAAGAAATGCTTTCCCAGAGTCTGCAATGGGGAACTTTTTAAGGTGCACACATGTCCAGGCTGTGTACTTTTTCTCCTTGGGTACTGGGACCAAAAATCATCCTTAAATATCTTTAGTCAGTTTTTTTTTCTTTGGCACCCTCTCATCACTACATGTTAGTTTGTGACTTTTCAGTTTCCCCATCTTCCCAGAAGCACACAAACCCTTTGGGAGTCAGGGAGAGCATGTACACAGTGTCCACGTTCTTCTTAACACCCTGGATGCCCCTTCCCTGAAGACAGTGCATCTCTGGGAGTACCAGCCCAAAAGGCTCTGTTGGCTCAAAGTCCCCTCAACCCGCTGGTGCCTTAATTACCTGAGTTTTGTCCATCTTCTCTCAAATTCTCAATTCCAAGTGTCTGGACTCAAAGTCTGGGAGAGAAAGACTCCAGAGCATGGAAGCATGAAAGTGCCCGAGTCCCCTCTCGTCTTCCACCCCACAACAGTCTGTTCCATTCAGAGGACAGCACAGTTCTCAAGGGGACACTTATGAGAAAAATCCGGCATGGAACCAGCTCATTAGGAAAAGCCACCATCCTGAACCCTGCTCATTTATTCATTTCCCTGATATCTGCTTTCCAAGTTCCTCTAGCTTCTCTTCCAAGCCCCTAAACCAGTCCCAAGTGGTAACCTTCTATGAAGAAATCAAGGAACCATCTGCATTTTCCAATGGAATAATATAGAAGATCACACTTAGCTTTTGCCAAGACTGAGGCAGTTGTTAGAGTTCCCCTCCCCCGTCCCATGCCATCAGTGTTTGAATTACTCTGGGAATAGTAATTCCATCTGGGATTAAATGTCATCGGGGAGAAATCACAAATATTTGAGGTTCCAATTCATTTAAAAAGAAAAAAAGAAGCACGCATATATACACCCTACCTGTGATTTGGCAAATCTTCGGGAGATGGGGCACCCCAAAATGCTCTGATTCCATCCCATTCCTTCCCCAAGAGTATTTTAACTCGTCTACATGGTATCAGTGAGAAAGGAAAAGAACAAAGGGACACAATGACGGTCCTCTTGTAGGACCTAAGGTGAGGTGGAGGATGTCCACACACAGCTTTTTCAGTGGCACAAAGAGGCTAACCAAAGAATCATCTGAAGCATAGTCACACTTTTGGGGTCGGATTCCCTCAGAGCCCCACACCCTATGCAGAGCTGGATGGGAACTTTTACCTGCAGGCTGTTACCAAGGGGACTGGGCCCACCAGCCTGGTCTGTATCTTGTGAAGGGTACATACCTCAGAAGGTTAAAACTCAGATCAAGCCTTTTTGCAAAATGTCCACAGTCCCTGCCGAGGTGCTCTGGAATTTCTCTGCAGTCCTGGCCTATGTAGGACACCTGGAAATTAAATGGAACAGAAACAATGTGGCAAACGGAAATCGCCCAGCTGCTCCCAACCCTGAGTCATTGATCCCAAGATTGCTTCCGCAACTTTAAACACACGCCCCTCACACACAAGAAGGCCACATTTGTGTCCTTTTCCTGATCAAATCGGCTTTGGGGGCTTCAGGGACTCTGCCAATAGCTCGCCTTTCCTGGTACACTTAGCATGATGAAGACTAATCCCAGCACAACAGAAACTGAACTAAAATTGGCTGGATTCAGGTGTCCAAAAAGGCTCCCACATCAGAACACGTTGATATAATCACAGCAATCAGCTTCTTGCTCAGAGGCCTTTCCAACAGCTGCCCCTCTGGCTCTCCTCCCCATCCCCCCTCCCTCAAATACTCTGTTATGCACATTACCTCATAAAAGACAGAGCAGATGCACTCACTGGCATTCAATCTGCAGGGCGCTGGAACAAACAGGGTTGGACAAGAAAACCTCCCCAGATCACCAATCCCATCATATATATATATATATATATATGTGTATAAAATATATCGGTGTATAAATATCCCCCACACTCTGGGGGGTGTATAAAATATCCCCCACACTCTGAACAAAGTTGACTTGAAGGTGACAGGACAACAGTGGTCACAGCTTCCAAGCCTCTCTCCTCCAGGGATCCTTCTGCAACCAACCCCAATAGGGCTGCAGAGCAATTCCCCTTAGGCCTTCTCTTATATCATCACCATCAACCACCTAGTGTGTGCCCAAATATTAAGAAGCTGAACTGCAATTTGATGCCAGAACTTCTGATTGTGGCAAGGTCAGAGGGCTTGCTCACTGCTCCAACCACTAGGTTTTTGAAACCCACTTTTTAGAGGTAGATGCCAATCCAACCACAGTGTACTAATCCCAAAACCCATAAAACAAACCCATGGGTGAGAGTTGGCTAATGGATCAAAATATAGGAGACTTCCCTAAAGGGCTCCCTACCTCCAATGACGAGGTAGAAATTCAACCCTATCACACGGACTACAGTCTTGACCCTTTCTCCCTACAAATGCATATCCTCCTATACATACAGGTAAGAATGTCTTGGAATGAGTAAGATTCCCCAGGGGGTTATGCTTCCTAATGGAGAATAGGAATATGGTGGCCACATCGAATTCTAGATATTAGGATGAACATTGAGGATTACTAGCATTCCATCCTAGAACTACAGAAACACCACTTTCATTAGGACTCGACCTAATTAAAAAAAAAAAAAAAAAATCACACTGCACCCTAACACCCCCAATTTCTCAAGTCCTCCCTCAACCCTATCCTATCCAATGGGGGCAAACTGCTGGCAATACAGTATCTTGTGTTCACTCCCCTGGGGACTTCATATCTGGAGAAGAGAAAGTGGGGGAGAAAGGACAGAAAAACAGCTGACTCCAATAAGATAATTTGGACTCAAAAAGATAAAGGCTAAAAAATAAAGGTCTCTAGGTTCAATCTAGCAATCTCCCCTTTCTACAGGGGACAAGTCTTTCCTCAGAACTTCTTGTGGAACAAAGTTCTGCTTCCAAGCAGAGACGGAAATCATACAGCAAGAAGAGACTGGGGATATAAGGCCTCAGTCAGCCTATGGACTTCAATTTCCCTCAGGATACCCACTTGATCAGCAGCAGTTTCTGTATCAGAACACTGCAGTGACCCTGCAGGCCTGAGGTACTCACCAGAAAACCCATCCCTTTCACCCCATCGTGCACTACCATCTCATATCACAAAGATCTTAAATAATCTGTATAAGTGGCATAGAAGTGGAGATTTAGATGTAGAAACTGAGCTTTGTCCTTATAGACTCACCAAGGCCTAAATATGGTAGAGACCCAGTTTCTCAAAACCCATCATGTTTTTTTACAAGGAAAGGGAGACTTCAGCACCACGCCCAGTGTTATATAGCTTCTTAATGATAAAGCCTGGAGGAAGTCCTGCACCAGGAATAGGTACTTCCAATTTGGGTGCCATGGAGTTCTTACAACTCCACGTGTGGGTATGGATTTTCTTCATCAATAAATGCTAGTGGTGCATCTATCAGCAGGTTTGGGCTTCAAAAACGCAACTTCCTAGCTGAAAGGTTGCAAACTACCTCAGGATAGCATGGCTAAAGCCCCAGAACAGAGTCAGAACATAGACAGGGGGATATTTGCTCCCCCTTTTTCTTCTTTTTTTTTAAACTTTTTTTAAAAATTTTTTTTTTTTAACATTTATTTATTTTGGAGACAGAGAGAGACAGAGCATGAACAGGGGAGGGGCAGAGAGAGAGAGGGAGACACAGAATCTGAAACAGGCTCCAGGCTCTGAGCTGTCAGCACAGAGCCCGACGCGGGGCTCGAACCCACGGACCGTGAGATCATGACCTGAGCCAAAGTCGGACGCTTAACCGACCGAGCCACCCAGGCGCCCCTCCCCCTTTTTCTTCTATAGGATTCCCTTTCAGAGGCAACACAAACACCAAGGAGAGCTATCACCATGAAGCATGCACACCACTTACATGCCTAACAAGACTTTCATCAGCTTGTTTTCTCACATGACATCCCAGGAAAACTAATGCACAACTTGTTCCACAGTGATCAAGTCTCCAAAATGTAGTATGAAAACCAACTTGATAAGCCATCTGC
Organism: Panthera tigris; assembly: GCF_018350195.1. NCBI lineage: Eukaryota > Metazoa > Chordata > Mammalia > Carnivora > Felidae > Panthera > Panthera tigris. The sequence goes on along the minus strand of NC_056670.1, from coordinate 35,123,266 downwards.
ATGCTTGGACCCAGCACCACCACCACTGCCCCCCCACCCCTACACAGTAAACTGGAGCATTTAGAGATGGGAGTTAAGCTGACCACATTTAAGGGTCCAAATCATCTGGAAAAGGCTTAAAGCAGCAAGCAGCCACTGCCAGGCACTGCAACCAACACTCCCAATGAGAAGACAAACATGTTTAAGAAGTGCTTCCGAGTTGAAGACCTTAGGTCTCAGGATGTCAAGAAGCTTCTTGGAGCATCAGACCACCTAATGGAAGAAACAAGGCCAGAAGAGCCAGACCAAATACAGTTTGTTTCTTGAAGAAGAGAAGGGAAATGGAGATTAATAGACCCCAATGCCACAGAAGCAAGAGCACATCCAGACCAAGGGTCATTTCATTTAGTCAATTACTTTGATTTAGACTCAACTGAAGAACAAAGTTTTGTACTTTTCATCTGCCTATCTTATAGCACCTGTATCCCAAGACTTCCACCCTACATGAAATGGTAATAAAGGGACACCATTACCAGGGACATGAAAACCTATCAAGAACCCTACAAGGAGGAATACCAGAGAGGCAAAGGAAGAGGTCTGTGCAAAATCCCCCACACATACACATACTCATGCCCTCCGACCAGAAGCCACCGGGAGTTACCAGACTGTAGGAGACTAGGTTTCTCCTTGCAGTTAGGACAGTCTGGCCATTTCTGTGGATGGTAGGTTTCTTAGTAGACTGAGAGACACTTATTTTATGATGCCTGACCCCAGTCAGGGGTGGGAGATCCTCAATTTTAAATTTGCAGTACTGACAACTGTCAGAGTGGAAACAGACCCTGTGCCGCTACTTACTAGCTGTGTTATCCTGGATGGGTCACAATCCCAGGGAGTTTGTTTCCTCCTCTGTAAACTAGTCTAACACTAACTGCATCCAGAAGTGTAAATAATGGAGCTTACATTTATTAGATGCCTACCACCTGTTACCTAGTCAATCCTCATGAAATAGTCACATATTATCCTCAACTTACTTATAGCAATGAGAGAAGATAACATATTTAAAGTACACAGCACTGTCCTCAGCACCTAGTGGCCACTTGATAAATAGTTGAATCGGACCAATATCCCTAAGAAAGGGATTGGTTATTCCCTGGTCTCTTGGGCACTGAAATCGTGTGCCCAAATTCCCAGTTTGCATTTGTATATACAATTTTATCGATGCCCCTACTTCATCTTAAGCTAGTGGAAAAAGACAATCGAAGACTTAATGTTGACATAAATGAGGCATTCAAACCAAGAGAAGGCCAAATGAGGTCAGATTTGTGTTGAATCAAAAGACTTTACAGAGAGGAGTGGAGGGAGGGCTATTTATAGGCCCGTGCAACTCCCAAAACCCAGGGCAACAGCAGTGAGCCCACAGTGGGCTGAAAGCAGAGGAGACCTCATTTCAGCAAAACAGCATCATCCATCTCATTTAATTGTTTTAGTGGCATCATGGTGTTCTTATGTCTTTGCACTTAAACCATCTATTTGGGGGATAGGTCTCTATCAACTTAGAAAAGGTTCTATCTGGTTTTAGGTTTGTGTATCTAAGCAACACTGCAATAGAAACTATCAACAGTGAGTTCATGGGAAGGTTCCCCACCCCCCTTTAAGGTGGCTCTACCAAATTTTGAGAAGTACCATGTGACATACATTTCAGGAACTATATCTTGCTACGGCCGTCATTAGCAACTAGAAGGGGCAGAATGCTAAGACCCTAAACCCCAGGGTTGCCACTCAAATCCACTGGCCTAGGTGTTTTAGGACAAGGGGGACTAACACCCCAGGAGTATTTTTTCCAGCCTGCCTTCTCTGGTCCTTACCAGGCAGCTCCATCTGTTTAGAACAGTCCCCTAGGGCCCAAAATGCCTCACACAGGCCAGTGATTACCTTTGAGCAGTCTGGAGTGGGCTAAAAGCAAGGGGTGCACGGGGGAAAAGAAATCAAGTCAGGGAAACGAGGGAAGAGAGAAGGAGGCACAGGAAAGTTCTTAGCCCTACTGTCAAGTCCTCCATGAAGCTGGAAGAAGCTATACCCAAAGAACGCTGGGTCTGAAATGCAGAGACCTACAGTGGGGCAGTGGGGGAGGAGGTGGGGGGAGATATTCTCGGGAAGAGGCCTTCTCCTCCAGCTCCTCCCTCTAGGCAGGCATGTTAACTCCCAAAAGCCCCTTTTCCCTGATAAATAAGACCCGCCGCTTTCAACCTTTCCCACAGGCTGGTACCTCACTGGCCTTCTCACTTCCAAACTCTGAGAAGAGGAAAACATCTGCCCAAAGTAATCTCAAAATCTAACTGTGCCTGACACTACCTGCCTTAGGCAATCCAAGGGGAGAGCTTCAAAACCTCAGAACTATTTCTCTAGGGTGTGCAAGGAAAGGTGGGAAGAGGGCTGGCTTAATCAGAGGTTAAAAAAGACAGACCTGGCTTTTCCAGAAGGTAAAAGGCACCTGGGCCCAGCATCCCTCCAGCAATGACTAAGAACACCTGAGGCTTCACTACAGAGCTGAAAGCAAGTGAGGCTAGGTGTCTGTCACCCAGAGTTGAAAAGAATGTTGTCATTCCTCACAGACACCTGTACAGGAAGTCAGGTGCTGAATGAGATCTTGCCATTTGTGACATGGATGGACCTACAGGGTATTATGCTAAGCGAAGTCAGTCTGAGAAAGACAAATACAATGATTTCGCTTACATGTGGAATCTAAAAAACAAACAAAAAACAAAACTGGACTCAAATACAGAAAACTGGTTGTTGCCAGAGGGGAAGGAGGAGCGGCAAAAACAGGCGAAGGGGATTAAGAAATACAAACTGCCAACTATAAAATAAGTCACAGGGATGAAAAGTACAGCACAGGGAATATAGCTAATAATACTGGAATAAGGTCATATGGGGACAGATGGTAACCACACTAGTGGTGAGCAAAGTATAATGTACAGAATTGTAGAATCACTATGTTGTACACCTGAAACTAATGTAACATGGAATGCCAACTATATAATATAGAACTAAAAAAAGAAATCAGGTGCTGAAATAAAACTGGAGAACTTTAGCCTTCTACCTGCCTTGAATAAGGGGTCTATGTTTAGGATCCGGAGGCAGTTTGGAAGGGAGCCCCCAAACCTGGCGCCTGCACGAATACATTATGATTTCCACGTCTTTGGTGGTCCCTGGGTACTTTCACCATCCCGGGTGCATTCAAAAAACAAAACAAAAAACACCTGAAATTTAGAGTTTACAATTTCATTAGTATGAAGACGATTACATTAAAGTGTTCTTTGGCCAAAGTAATTTTCTTCTGATTATGAAAGAAATTAACACTTTTTATCAGCCCCAAAAAGTACCATCAGCTGTGGGCACTGCCAGCTTCTCTGACTGATGGAGAAATCATCCCTGCTGGCCCCAGCAATGAGCACTAGAGACAGAAGGAGGTGGAGGAGACCTGGGCTACCTTTCCTTGCTTCCCCCACAACCAGGGGGTGTGCCAAGCCCCAAATGGGACCTGTCCTCATCAAACTAGGGCAGGCCTAGACACGTGAAAGAGTCCCCAACTGCAGACGCAGCCCCCTGTGGTTGGACCAGGAGCCCTTATTCTAACCTCGGGTGGCCCCATGCCCCAGCACTCCCTCCCCAAGCCCGTTGCCCCAAGCGACGGCAGGGCTCGTCCCTGGCGAACTTACTTGAGTTCCACTGACCACGAGCCCGGCCATGGCGACCGGGCAAACGCGCGGCGCTGAGCGCAGGCACAGAACACGGAGCGCGGCAGCAGCAAGCGGCACAGACCGGCGCGCAGTTCCGCAATAAATAGTCAGCTGACCCGGCGGAAGCCCGAGGCGCGGGCGGGTGTCCGGACCTGGGTTCAGCTTCTCGCGGGGCACTAGCCCTTGGCCTGGCCCTCGCACAGGTGAGCCTTGTTCCCCCAACCCCGCCCCGCCACGCTCCGCAACAGGTGGTGCCCAGCGCTGCGCGCTCAGACGAAATGGCATGACCCCTTGACTTCCCCACGGCCCCCGGGCGCCCTAGGACCCCATAGCTCCCTGGGAGGCCAGGGAAACAGGAATAGCATCCCCAAAAACTCCACGCCCAGAGCTCTACTGCATTAGTCGGGGGGCGGGCTGTTGGGGGGAGGGCTTCCCATGAGGGGGGCCCCCACGGAGCAGTTAGCCCCGGGGCATGGAGAACGGGCCTTTCCTGTATTTCACAATCCAGATTACATAACGGTCCTCAACTGTGGGAAGAAGGGGCCTCTTGGCCCGAACTCCCCTCCCCAACTTCCAGGGGAAGGGGGAAGTTGAGAGGTTGGAAGGACACCTAATGGGCGGAGTTTCCATTTGTAGTGGGAGGAAGGGGGAATTGAATTTCCCTATAAATAAAGTGCTGGCTCAGCTAAAAGCACCCCAGCTTACAGTAATAAACCCTAGGGAAGACGAATCAATGATGTCCCCTAATTTCAAGTTTCTCTTATTCTCTCCCTCCTCACAGGGAAAAAGTATTTGTGATGCTCCAAGTCACCCTTGCGGTCAAATTCCTCCACCGCTGCTCCCCACCCCCCCACCCCCACCACACTCCTTTCCCTCAGCTGGAAATGAGAGGTGGTCATTACTGCCTCCTTCAACAGGCCTCTTCCATCAAGCTGGGTGGGCAGCTCATGCCTGTCCTCAGTTGAAAGGAACCAGATTTTCTCCGTGTGAGTTTTTGCCTTGCTGCCTCCATCCCCAGGATGCACAAAGCTATTACCAGATACTTCATGTCACATTATCACCAGCCTTCCACTGCAGCTAAGAGCCAGCCCAGCCTTAACCAACCTCTCTCCCCTGCTCCCTCCATACCAATGAGTATAGTTTTCCCTTCTCCCTGGTGAATGGTGCCTAAGTCCTGCATGCCAGGCTCCAGGTCTCAACTCAGTAGACCTACTGATAATTGTAGCTTCTACCTCTGTGGAGGGAGCATTCACAGGGTTTTTGTTTTCATTGTTCCATGCGTCTAAACAGCACTTAGAAACCCGTTTGTGCAGCTGATGATAATTATGATCATGGTTAAGCATATTGTGGCTATCATCATTGTCTCTCGGGCTGGGTGCCGACACATTGTAATGTGGGCCCTTCCTTCTTGTCAGCATTCTAATGAATGGTGTTGACCTCTGAGTGTTGACCCGCCTGCCCCTCTCTCTGCTGGGAAAAGCCGACATAGCACAGTGGAGCTGTAAGAACAGAGACTTGGCTGTGTTTACTTTGGGGGGTTCCAGGAAATGCTGCAACAAAAGGTCCTTCAGGCCAAAAAAGAAAGCTTGCCCTCCAGAGATAAGGGGGATCAAAGGAATCTTCCAAGATCTACTGCCCCCCAGACCAGCTCCTCATGCTCCTCTCTCCTTCTCTGCTGGACACACCCTCTCTGGTCTATTGTCCACTTTTGTCTGCTTTCCCTGCCCAAAAAGGAGGAAGTGGGCCCAGGCCCTGACAGGCCTACTGCCCTCCCCACCTTTCACCTTGACCTTCCTTAGAAAGGCTCTGACTGGCAGGAGAGGACATGTGGAAACAGGCTTAAACCTACTCAAAGATGAAATTGGAATGCATACACATGCCACCCACAAGGAGGGTGCTTGAGGTCATCTCATCCATGCCCCTGCACTCAAACACAGCTTTGTCTTCTGAACATAGATTGCTCTGCAAACACTACCTGCCAATGATGCCAAAGTAGGCAGGGATCTTTTCTACTTTTCCAGACCTCCCTATTTTTCCTTCCTCTACATAGCCCTAGGGTGATCATTCTAAAAGCCCAAGTTGACCCTACCTGACATTTTTCAGTGCTCCCCATCAACTAATAATAATACAGCTCCAAATTTCCAAAATGTCCCTCAAGATATTTTAAAATTTGTATTTTACTGTTTTTTGTTTTGGTTTTTTGGTTGTTTTTTGTTTTGTTTTGTTTTGTTTTGTTTTGTTTTGTTTTGTTGAAAGAAAGAGAGAGACAGAGTGCTAGCAGGGGAGAGGCAGAGAAAGAGGGAGAGAGAGATAATCCCAAGCAGGCTCCGCACTGTCAGCACACAGCCCAATGCGGGGCTCAAATTCACAAACTGTGAGATCATGATCTGAGCCGAAATCAAGAGTCGGACACTTAACCAACTGAGCCACCCCAAGATCTTTTATAATTCCATCATGCCTTATCTCTTCTGCCTCCTCCTCCACTTCTCCCATCCTCTGCCTGGCTTTTAATTGTTCTGTCTAGAATGCCTCCCCACACACTCTTGTGAACACCTGGCGTGTGTCCACCAGGTGAATACATCCAGGAGGCCACATAACTAGGGAAATCACAAAAAATAAGGGTAGCTCAGATTGAGGTGGGCTTCACGTCTGAAATCTAAGCTGATGGCAATACGGAGCTACTGAAAGTTCTTGAGCAGAGTAGAAATTTGCTAAATGCAGTGGGGGAGGGCTCCTCTAAAAAGAAACTGGATTCACCTCTCCTTACTCCCTTCAGCTTTGGAAGTTATCTTCAGAACAGAAGAACAAGAGGAAGGGAGAAGAGAAAAGGACAGGAGAGAAAAGGAGCAGGAGAAAAAGAATTTGGATCTTTGGACCAAAGAAGATTAGAACGGGAGGATGGAGGACATCCTTATACCTCCTCATCACCTTCTTGAACAAAAAGGAAAATTAAATAGAAATAGCAAAGGTAGGGGTGCCTGGATGGCTCAGTGGGTTGAGTATCCAACTCTTGGTTTCAGCTCAGGTCACGATCTCACAGTTCATGAGTTTGAGCCCTGAGATGGGCTCTGCACTGATGTCATGGACCCTGCTTGGGATTTTCTCTCTCTCTCTGCCCTTCCCCAGCTCATACTCTCTCTCAAAATAAATGAACATTTTAAAAAGAGAGAGAGAAAGAAATAGCAAAGGTAAAGTTCTTCAGGTAATATGGCCTTCCCTTTGGGAAGGGAGAAAACAAAAGAACACTGAGATAAGGCTGGCCCAGGAGGTAGACAAATGATTCCTTCGGAAGACAAGGAGTTTACCAAAGTGAACAGAAGAGACAAATCTTGTTGGGGCTTCTTCTTGAGCACAACTCTTTCTGCCTCAGCCCCAGAAGTACTGAGGGGGAGGGAAGGCTAATGCAGTCATCCAGATTCTTCTCCAATTCCCTGCCTCCATTCCAAATAGCCAATTGAAAGTAAGTTGCAGGGGTCCCCTGCCTCACCCCATTTTATCCCACAACTCCTCTGCCCCAGCTTCCAAGGACCAGGCACTGTGCAAGGCACCACTGGGTGTATACATGGCTGAGACATACAATACACTTCAGGAAAGATTTGTGCTGTGACATTTGCAGTACTATTTCAACAAGAAGCCCTGAAATTGTGATCCTATTTTCTGAACCCAAAATTCAGACATTTAGCCCAATTTGTATGCTGTACTCATGAGGACTACAGAACAGAAAGTTCAAATCAGACCTGGGCTGCTAATGGCGAGCCTGTGAATTCTGGAGCTCTAACACTTGCATATGGGGAGTGAGAAGGTTCAACACTTACTTACCACTAGACGTTTCCTTATCACCCTTGATGAAGAGGGCAATATTTTATTCCTACTGTCATCTTTGTTATTATTATTCTCTGGCAGAAAAGGCCCTTTCCCCTAGAGTTCTTCCTCCATTGCATTCCTGCAGACAAAAAGGAAAATCCTGTTTATTTGCAATCAAGGGAGTTGATTCTGAGGTCGACCACAACCAGTGAAACAGAAACTGATTCCTTAAATCCTCCAACTCTGTGCATCATCAGCTGAGAGGACAGTTAACAAAGTTTTATTAGCATTCCTACCTATCCTTAGTCAAATTTCTATTCAGCCTGGCCTCATTTCTTTCAGGCCCAACACCTGGGCAGGTTAAGATGATTGCTGTAATTAATCATGCCCCAGCCCCTAGTTCAGACTTACCACATTCAGATTTCAATTAAAAAAAAATCTGGATGTCTGCATACAGCATGCTCTTTGTTGCTGAAGCAGCCTCCTTGTGGTCTGAAGGAGGGAGTTTAAGAAAGAAGAAAGGTTTCAGGGCCTTATCTGCAGTATTTGCAGGTATGTGAGGGATTAAGGATGATCTAGGCTCCAAAACACCTCCCTGATCTCCCAACTGGAACAAATTACATTTTAAAATGTATATATTAAATGCAATCATAATGTTTGGCATGATTATTCATTGCATAAATGTTAGTTTATTATTACCGTATACTATTACAATTATCATTACCATTAATTCTCAGTGCCTCTGAGATCCCTTCTCTTAGGATCTTAAAAGATTTGGTGGTTGTCTCTATTAAAATGCAAACATTAGGGGAGCCTGGGTGGCTCAGTGGTTAAGCTGCCAACTCTTGACTTCAGCTCAGGTCATGATCTCATGGTTCGTGGGTTCAAGGCTTGCCTTGGGCTCTGTGCTGAGAGCAGAGCCTACTTGAGATTCTCTCTCTCTCTCTCTCTCTCTCTCTCTCTCTCTCTCTCTCTGTGTGTGTGTGTGTGTGTGTGTGTGTGTGCCCCTCCCCTGCTCACACTGTCTCTGTCTCTCTCAAAATAAAAAAAACAAAAACTAAAATGCAAACATTAGCAGGGGGTGGGGAAGGGAGTAGGTTTGAGGAAGGTGAATAGGAAAGGGGCTTCTGCTTTTCACTGTATATCTTCTGTGATTTTTGCAACATGCATACCCTGCCTTTGTAATTAAAAACAAGGAAGGACATTGGATGGAAGGGTCAGGAAAAGAGAATTTATAACTGGAACTGCTACCAGCTAATCTTTTTGCATCATTTTCACAAATCTGAAAAAAGCAATGAAAAACAAATCTTATTTCCCAATTTTCCTGGAATTTACTGGATGCTCCAAGTCCTTGGCTGGGCCCAGAGGGAAGTTATCTCTGACTTGGGGACAGGAGCTCATAGTGGACTTTTGAGAAGGAAAAGGAACATTGACCAGAAGAAACTGCTCAACTTTGTACTGTCCAGTGGGGGAGAGGAAAGCAGTGTCTAAGCCCCAGGTACTTTTCCAGAATCCCAACTTGGCTTAGAGAGGTTCTGCCATTTGGAGGTTGAGGAACAGCCCCCTGCCCCCACCTCAATTAAAAAGTATAGGACTCAGCAAATGAGATTCTAATCCCATAGATGCTACCCTAGCATGCATATTTCCTCAAGTACCCCCACGTAATTTGTATTGTGATCATCCATCCAGACTTGGCTGCTTTAGAAATCATTTACTCCAACTACTGATTGAGGAAACTGAGGCCTGAAGCATGGAAGGGACTTGCCCAAGGTCACCCAGCAAATGAGCAGCTGACCCTGGGCCAGAACTCTGGTCTTCTGAAGAAAATAAAACAGGACTCCTCCTACATCCCAGTAAGAAGATGGTGAAGAGAATGGGGAAGAGAGCCAGAAAGATGCCATTTCACATCTAATCACTTCTTGTCACGTCATAACCATTTTCCTCATATGGAGCCCCACACTGATGGATCAGAAATAACATTTTCAAAGTTATATCTTCAAGGAAATGGCTATTAATGTTCTTCCTCTCCTTTTAGAGTGCTGAGGAATACATATTAATTTTCTCTCTACTTATATTGCCTATTTGCAAATTGTATTCACTACCCAGTGCTCCAATTTGTCCTACCCCTGAAGAGATTATGATGAATAAATGTGTTCATGGAAATAAAATAAAATACAAAATTTGTCACTGAGATTTATTTTTATAATTATTTACAGGGATTATTTTAGAATATATGGGGGGCAATAATAATAATGCACACAAGAGGGTTCTGGCATGATTTACCAGTATTAATTCAGAGTCTCTTCCTATTTCTCCAAAAGGAGCCCCAGGTCTGTCTGCAGCTCTGAGCCAGGGGTAAAGCAAGTGTCAGCTGCACCTGAAACCACCAGTACCAGGAGGCTGAGGGTCAGATGAAGTGCTGGGCAAGTCTTGTAATGGCCAGTGCCCTGGATTCGAGAGACCTAGCTCTGCTACCATTAGTTGGGTGCCCATGGCTGAAGCCTTTCACTCCTGAGGTCCTCAGTTTCCCTACATGTGAACTAACTGATCTAAGGAGAAATTTACTACTAAAATAAAATATACACAAGTAAGTATGGACACCTCCCCAAAATAAAGAGTATGTGCTCACTACTAAATATTTCTTGACACCTACTAGGTGTCAGGCACAGACAATAAGGAACAAGACAGATACGATCCTTATTCCTCTGAGGCTTATATTCTGGTGGGAGGACACAGGTAATAAGTAAATAGATAATATAATTTCAAGTATGAGAAATGCATAATTTCCGATAGCAGTGACACATGCTATGAAGATAAAAGCAGACAATGTGAGGTGGGGGAGGGGGTACTAATTTGGATACAATATCCAAGGTCTCTGCAGGCTTTTCAGAGCGTTTCTCCTGTGAAATCCTTGATGAGCAGAGCACAAGCCTGACTTTAGCCCCTCTCATAATAGTTTTGTGGTCCCAAACTGCACAGCCCCAGACAGCTATGAAGTGTTCTGGGAAGTCTTCTCTAAGGAGCAACATTTGGGCTGAAGTCTGAGTAATAAGATGGAGCCAACCATGAGAAGACTCAGGAGAAGGATCTTGCAGGCAGATGGAGAAGCAAATGAAAAAGCTATAGAGTGTTCTGTTAATCTCATATTGCTGTGTTGTCACCTTGCTTGTGCTTGAATGGTGAACTTGAGCTCAAGCTTCCCAGTGTCACCCCAGCCAGAAAGATGGGTATCCCAGGTGTACCTGCACCAGACTTTTAATTCCTCCAAAGCACAGGTGGGCTGAAGCCTTGAGATACTGCAGCTAAAAGCAGAGGCATTCATGGGCACACAGAGGTTCTACAGCCCTATCAAGTGTCTGTGGGTTTTCTTGGGGAAGAAAACACAGAAGGATCACTGACCTTTATACATAACCTCACTGGCACAGACTCTCACAAACACAAAAACACATAACTATATGTGTAACTGCATACACACAAGACACACCAATGCTGGATTCATGGATCCCATCTCATTGCTATAGTCGGACCTCTGAACCCCAATCTGGGACACACCCAGGTCTCCCATCTACTGCAATAGCTACCAGTGGCCAGTAGAGAATGCAGAAATTTTAGACCGTCAGTACCTACTTAGAACGCAGAGGGTTTATAGCTTATGCTAAGGTACTAGAAATTCATTCGTTCAATTCATTTATTCAAAAAATATATATTGGGGAGGGGGGAACCTGGGTGACTCAGTTGGTTAAGCGTCTGACTCTTGATTTCAGCTCAGGTTATGATCTCACAGTTTGAGAGTCTGAGTCCCGCGTTGGGCTATACGCTGACAATGCAAAGCCTGATTGGGATTCTCTCTCTCTCTCTCTCTCTCTCTCTCTCTCTCTCTGCCCCTCCCACACTCTCTCTATAAATAAATGAATGAAAGAATAAATAAATAATATTTTTGAAATAAAATAAGATGCTTCGTCTCTTTTAAAAAAATATGTATTGAGGGGCACGTGGGTGGCTCAGTTGGTTGGGTGTCCAACTTCGGCTCAGGCCGTGATCACTCGGATCATGGGTTCGAGCCCTGAGTCGGGCTCTGGGCTGTCAGCACAGAGCCTGGAGCCTGCTTCGGATTCTGTGTCTCCCTCTCTCTCTGCCCTTCCCCCACTCATACTCTGTGTATGTGTATGTGTGTGTGTGTGTGTGTGTGTGTGTGTCAAAAATAAACATTAAAAAAACTTTTTTTAATTTCTTAAATATATAGTGAGTGCCTACTGTATACTTGACACTAACCTAAACTCTGGGGACAGAGCCATAAAGAAAACAAAGTTCTACCCTTGTGAAGCTTACTTTCAGTAGGGGGAGAGATAATAAGCAAGTAAATACCAATTATGCCAGCAGGTGATCAGTGCTATGGAAAACAATAGAGCATAGAAAGGGGAAAAGGAGTCCCAGGGGGCAGACAGGGTGATCAGGGAAAGCCCCACTAAGTAAGTGATATTTCAGCCAAGACCTGCAGGAAGCAAGGAAAAGCCAGGTGCACATCTAGGGGGGAAATATTCCAGGCAGCCAGAACAGCAAGTGCAAAGGCCCTGAGGAAAGAAAGTGCCTGGCAGGCTTAGGAAAAAGCAAGGATATCAGTGTGGCTAAAGTGGAGAGAGGAGTGAATAAGAAGAAGAGCAATGCAAGTGGAATCAGGAGGCAGGGGCAAGGGGAGGGGAAGCACATCATCTAGGGCATGAGAGACTGAGACTAAGACTGGGGCTTGTACTCCAAGTGACTTGGGGAGCCTTGAACAAGGGACCCACATTTTGTAAAAACTGCTCTGGCTGCTGTGCTAAGAAGAATGGACCGTGGAGGGGCGCCTGGGTGGCTCAGTCGGTTGAGCGCCGACTTCGGCTCAGGTCACGATCTCGCGGTCCGTGAGTTCGAGCCCCACATCAGGCCCCTGTGCTGACAGCTCAGAGCCCGGAGCCTGTTTCAGATTCTGTGTCTCCCTCTCTCTGACCCTCCCCCGTTCATGCTCTGTCTCTCTCTGTCTCAAAAATAAAAAAAATAAACGTTAAAAAAAAAAAAAAAAAAAAAAAAAAGAATGGACCGTGGAGAAGGAATGGCAGAAGCAGGGAAAGCAGACAACAGACTACTATAGGACTCCTGGAGATGGTGAACAGTGCCTAGATATATTTTGAAGATGATATCAACAGATTTTTCTGATAGATTGGACATGGAGAGCATGAGAAACACAGGAGACAAGAGTAACTCCAAGGTTTTGACCTGAGCAACTGGAAGGATAAAGCTGTCACACTGAAATGGATGAGCAAGTTAGGGGATGTGGGGATCAAGGGATCACTTTTGGACCTAAGAAGTTTGAGATGACTTTGAGACCATGCAAGTGGAGAGGTCAAGGAGGCAGTCAATATATGAATGTAGAGTTAAGGAAGCAGATATAGATAGAGTTAGAAATTTGGAACTCCTCAGTTTTTAGATGGCATTTAAAGCCATGAGACAGGATGAAAAAGATGTGAAGACTGGGTCCTAGAGCACTGACAGCGAGAGGTCAAGGAGAAGGGGAGGAACCACAGAGACTGAGAATGAGCAGCTGCAAAGGTAAGGAAGAACCAAAAGCAAGTCAGACTCTGGAAGCCAAGAAAAAAATTGATAAAGATGGGGTTCCAACATAATAATGACAATTGAGCCAAGGACCATCAGGGAACGTTGAAAGCATTGGGTAAAGAGGAATTCACAGATTACCTATAAATTACAAAGGGGAAACTGTACCTTTGCAGTAGAGAGATCTGGTGGTCACAACTCTACCAAGGAGCCCAAACTTAGTATCTCCAAGAGTGAGACAATCTGACAATATGGGCCTCTGAGGTGTATGGGCCTCTGAAGTATACACTACTTACATGCTATTCTTGCCAAAATGTTTACCCAGAATCTACTCAGGAGGAAACAGACAAATCCAGAAAGTGAAACATTCTTCAACACTGAGCTAGACCCACCAAAATGTCAATGTCATGGGGGGTGGGGGTGGGGAACAGGGAGGAGCGTTCTAGATAAAAATGGACTAAAGAAACATGACAACCAAGAGCAATACATGATCTTTCATTGGATATTGAAACTAGGAAAAAGAAAAACATCTAAAAAAACATTTTAGGGAGAGTCAGGAATGTTTACATTTGAACCATTTGATGTTACTGATGATATTACATTACTTTTCTTAGGTGTGCTAATTGTTCTGTGGTTTCATAAGAGAATGTTCTTTTCTTTAGAAGATGCAAGCTGAAGAAATTAGGGGTAAACAAGTTGTCTACAGCCTACAAATGGTTCAGAAAAAAATGTGTGTGTGTGAGGGAGAGACAGACAGAGAGCATGCCAATGTGGCAACCTGTTATCGGCTGATGAATCCAGGTGAAAGGAAATGGGCATTATCTTGTTCTTTAAATTTTTTTTCTTAAGTTTGAAAAATGTTATAAATAAAATGTTAAGGAATAAAAGGAATAAAGAGTGATCAATGTGTCCAGTACTACTTAAGATCAAGTAAATAAAGGACAAAGCATTAACCACTGGATTTAACAGCAGGGGAGTCATTGGCAACACTGAAGACAGGAAGAGAGCAAAAGAGACAGGGTGGAGGGCAGAAGGGACCTAAAGACCTATATAGGCCTCGCTTTGAGCACAATGGGAATAAAGTGGTTACATTTGTTTTGTAGGGCAGTCAGCAGGACAGTTGTAGGAAAACAGATTTGGAGAAGAGAGTAGGGTCAGGAAAATGTCCTCACAGGCTGTGAAAGTACACCCAACCCTTCCCCCGCCCATGAAGGGTGGAAAGGGCCTGAAAGGAGAGACTGCAAAGAGCTACCATTCACCAAAATACCACATTGTGGGGGTGGGGGGCTTGATGCAATTAAAAAGTCCATATGCACTGTGTGCTCCTATAGAGGAAGCAGCTGATAAGATATTCTAGGACCAACAGCAGCATGTGACAATGTAAGTGCGGCACCGTTGAAGACCTGCTGAGTCATTCTCTCACTGCACTCAGTGCATCTGACATCTGAGCCAAATTCAGTGTGCTAGAAGCCATGACTTTGGGTGTGACAGTGACCTGGCGACACCTTCGTTCATAAAGTCTCCTCATCCTGGGAATCCCTCTCCCCATAGCTCCTTCCAAATCCTGGTCACCCTTGTTGACAAACTTTCTCCAATGCACCAGCCCTCAGTGCCTGCTCCAGAGTCTGAAAGATCATAGTAAAGCCTCTTGCAGGTGCCTGGCATTGACTCCTGCTATATGGTGTTGCTATGTACATTTTTATCTGTCCTAACTATGAGTTCAACTCCTTGAATATACAGAACCCAGTTTATATCTCAAAATATTCTCAGCTTTGCCCAGAATAAGTGATCTAGAAACTGAAGAAGAGAGGGAGAAAGGGCGGAAGAAGATGAAGGCCATAGTTTAACACTCCCCCAAGCTCACCATGCTGACTCCAAACCATGGGATCACTTCTCACTTCTAATGGGTTGGAGTGGAGTTACTTAGAGACCCCTGCTGTCAAGCCCCCCAATTTCTGAGTTTAGAACCCCTGGTAAGAAGCCTCCCTGAAACAGCCCACAGTGCTCTCTCCTGAAGCTGTTTGCAGTAAGTGACTCACCCAATTAAGAGCATCTACATAACAAAGCCTCACCGGGCTGCAGAGGTCACAGAGACTGTGAAGTGTGTCTTTAGTGTGTGCAGCAGAGAAGGTTCACTAATTACCAGTCATTTCCACCCCTCAAGAGCCTGTCAGCCTTTGAGATGCAGAGGATAAAAGAATCCCCAAATTCCCACCCCACACCAATCATTTCTCCCACCCCAACCCTCCCCTGCATTTCAAACCTGTGACTAATAAGTGCCAGGAATGGGCCTCTGCCCACCTGGCTCAGAGGAGGGAGAGAAAACTAGTTGCTTTGATTGGGAGCACATTTCAGTAAAAGGGAACTGGGAGGAGCATGAAAACAAGGAGAGTTCTGGAGGCACTGCATCATTGTCTCCATTAAACAAGCAAGCAAACAAAAGTTGTATTGTCTTTTCCCTGTTTATAAAGGCAACAAATGTTTGCAGTAGAAACTACAGGTGAACAAGAAGAAAGTTACCATCACCCACGATCCCATTCCCTAAGATAGTGGTCGATTACACAGACATTCTGGCAGCCTGCATTCTAGGTGATGTGCATTAACTGTGGGTGTGTGCATGTCCTTACTCTTTCATAACCAGATTTTTTCATTTAATGATGTATCTCCAACATCTCTCCCCATGGACACATGGAAAGATTGCTAGAGCTGGCAGGGATGCTGAAAGGGGCTAGAAGAGAAGGTGAATTTGGGAATTCGAGCGTACGAGGGAGGCATTGCCAGAATTTCTGAAAGCTGAAGGAGGCTATTGTGAGGCAGGAAAGAGCACTAACCTTTGGAATTTGGGCAAGTGACTTCCTCTCGATTAGCCTCAGTTTCCTCATCTGCAATATGGGAATAACACTACATGCCTTATGGGATTGTTGTCAGGATTAAAAGAAATCATGGATTTCTTTGGCATTGGACGTTTTATTACTCATTTTAATAAGTGTTCATTCATGCCTACTTTAACTTAGCCCTCTGCTAGTCTGAGTTAGGCATATAAAGAAGGCATCTGGTTAGGCCCAAAGGATCTTAAAATCTACTTGAGAACTTGAACACACACAGACACACACAAAGTTCAACAATATAAATTTAAATAGCTAATGAAAGATATCATCAATTAGTAGATAATTAAGTGTCAGATGAATGGCACCAAGAGCACTGCAAGGATTCAGAGGTAAGAAAGAACACAGGGGGATAATCATCATCATCTCTTTGAGCACTTTCTATGTGCCAGGCACATGCATTGTCTCATTTAATTTACCCACTGACCTAAGAGGTAGGTATCATTATTGCATCCACTTTGCACAGGAGGAAACTCAAACCTTGCCCCAAGCCGCACATCTAGGAAATGCGGCAGTACTGTTCTTTGGAACCAAGCACTTGGATCCCAGAGCCCACCACATGCTAAAGTGCTATGATCTGTTCAAATGAAGGTAAGCCCTGGGCTCAGCTGAGCCCTGAGCTGAATGGTAGAAGAGGGAGAATGTGGTCCCTCCAGCTTTTGTAGTTGGAAGCAGGCCCAGCGTTACAACAAACAGGAAGGGGACTCAGATGACAGGCAAAAAAAGGTAAACAAGCAAACAAACAAACATAACATATCCACTATGCAATAGTTTAGAGTGACACTGAAGGTTAAAAGATACGACCAGATTTAACTCCAAGTGACTCTTGGCTATTCTAAAATACAATCCTTCCGGGCACCTGGGTGGCTCAGTCAGTTAAGCATCCAACTTCAGCTCAGGTCATGATCTCACAGTTCGTGGGTTTGAGCCCCACATTGGGTTCTGTGCCGACAGCTCAGAGCCTGGAGCCTGCTTCAGATTCTGTGTCTCCCCCTCTCTCTGCCCCTTCCCTGCTCATGATGCTCTCTCTCTCTCTCTCTCTCAAAAATAAATAAAATAAACATTAAAAAAATGTTTAAAAAAGAGAAAGAGGGGAAGGGGAAGTGTAAAAATATCTGCATCGTCTCCTTTGATCAGGAAAACAAAAGTGTTTCCCAAGGTTTTCCCTCCTGGTTTGCCACCTCCATACTTCTACTCGTGTCTCATTTGCAAAACTGGGTCATATGGCCTTCCCCAGCTACAAGAATTGGAAGAGATGAAACTAGGATTGTCATGACTGGTCTACACCAATCACAAAACACTGCTTGGGCCCGGAACACTGTTACAACGGTAAGCTTAGGAAAAAAAGGAGGAAGGTGGATATTGAACTGCATATCTAAATTCCAGTATCAGATTTGGGCATTGCAGGATTGGAAGTTGGATGCACAGCATAGGGGACAAGGGATTCCATGGAAAGGTAACACAAGGAGTGGGAAAACACAGGGCATGTGGCAAGAACAAAGAAATTAGATTTGACTGGGGTATAGGCAGCTGCACTTTTGTAATTTATCCCATGGAAATAAAATCACTGACTGCAAGGATATAGACTCAAGAAATTTTGTTAGTGGAAAATAAAACTGATAACCTTTATGACCATCAACAGGGGAATGGTTGAATAAGCGGATATCTTCATTCTACAGAATGCTATGGAGCTAAAAATAAATAAATTACCTTTATATCTATAGACCCATTTGTTAGCAAGAAAGAACGAGCAACAGATAACTCTCATATATTCACTGTTTGTATAAACAAGCAATAACATAATAACCTCACACCTGGGTAGCTCAGCTGGTTGAGTGTCTAAGTTTGGCTCAGGTCTTGATCTCACAGTTCATGAATTCGAGCCCAACATTGGGCTCTGTGCTGACAGCTCAGAGCCTGGAGCCTGCTTTGGATTCTGCCCCTCCCCTGCTCACACTCTGTCTCTCAAGATTGAATAAACGTTAAAAAAATTTTTTTAAACCCATAATAGTCCCATATATATGAGCATAGTTTATATGAGCATGGTGGGTGTGGAGAAAGGGACAGAAGTTAGATTTCAGCTGTTAACACTGGATATCTCAGGAGACTGGGTGGGAAATAGAGAGGAGATGGAGAGATCATAAAGTTTGTCTTTAAATATCTCTGAGTGCTTTGCTGGTTGGTGAACATGTTTTTTTTATAATTTTGGGACGTAACTTAAAACTCCTTTTGAAAGGAGTTTAGAACTACATTATCAAGAGTCAAGTGTTTCATGTAGACAATGGGGAGCCATTGAAGATTTGGGGGCAAGGGAATGATGTGATCAAGAAAATTAACCTAGCAAGAGTACATATAATGGATTAGAGGCAAGAGAGGCTGAGATGAACAGTTAGAAGGTTCTGGTAGCAGTAGTTCAGTCAGGACCTAATAAAGTACTGAACTGTGATAGCAATAATATGTGAAGTGAGAAAGAGAAAAGGGAGACCTGACTACAGCCTTGAGACACATATGTCTGAATGATGGGAGGAGTGGTCATGGGTGGGTGGGCAGTGTTTTCCATTTACGTGTATCAGCTAACACATCTTGCACTCTGAAAATCTGAATAAATGGCTGGAAAAACATAGGTATTTCTCTTTTCCAATCTCCTCGAGCATTGACTTATCTGATATTTACCATATATATGTTCAAAATAATTTTTTCATGAGATTTTATCCTCCTTATTAAATTGAAAACATCTGAGACTATGGAGAATACTTATTGGTGGCCCCCCCCCAAGGTGCAGTGAGCCCCAAAAGTGATTGTTCATCCATTCAGCACAGTTGATGGTACATACAAACGCTCTTTTCTTCATTCATTCCTTGAAGGAATAGCCCCATCCCTGCCCCCTTGGAGTTACCATCCAGTGAAGGAGACAGCCTCTCAACAGGAAATCCCCGGTGTGGTAAGTGCTCTGAGAGAGGGTTATAGGAGCCCTAACTCAGTACCAAGTGGGAGGGTGCAGGGAAGTGGTGTGAAAGCTGAGACATGAAAAAGAGTAGTGAGCCAGGTGAAGAGAAGGACAGAGGTCATTCCAGATAGAAGGGAAAGCATTAGCAAAGTCCCGAGGGAGGGTGTAGCATGGCACATTTGAGTAACCAGCAGGCAATCGTTGATAGCAGGAACTCAGACTGAGAGCGGGAAGGAGACACAGAAAGGCAGAAAGGCAAGCTGAGGCAAGTCAAGCCTCAGAGACCCGGGGGCCACGGGCTCAACTTGATCCTAAGAACGATGAGAACCTGGGGCTTTTGAGCAGAAGAGAAACATGGAGTGATACGCTTTTTAAAAAGATCACTCTGGCTTTGGCAGGCACTACAGGGAAAAAAGGAAGGATGCTCACTGGTTTGGTTTCCCCATCAGGCTGGGAGCTGCTGGGGGCTGAGTTGAGCCCATCTCATTTATACTTTTCCCCCATCTCTGTGCAGGACCGTCTCAGCAAGGCCTCAGCTGCAGGTAGATGTGGTTAACCCACCCATGGACACTCCCTCCACAGGTAAGTAAAAGCCCAGCAAGATTTCCCCGGAGTGATGGATTGGGATACTGAGGATCTGAAGAAAAGAAGGGAAAAGAGTATAGATGAAATGGGAGCGAGGCAAGACCGATTTCTTCTCTCCGTACCTCAATTACTTTATCTGTGAAATGGGGTATTCGTGGTACTTACCTCAGAGACTTGCTGTGAGGACACTATTCATACACAGTTCTTAGTATCTGACACAAAGCGAACACTCAATAAGTGTTAACTTTTGTTCTTGTTAGTCCTGAAGGACACTACTGTCTTCCAGGGTAGGGCTGGTCGGATTCCAGAAAATGCTTGAGAGTCGCTGGGCCAGGAAAGTCTCAGGACTACCAAGAGACCAAAGTTTGACAAAATCTTACATGCGAGTTTGGGCCGAGGTTGTTAGTGTGCTTGTGTTCACGTGATTTAAAAAATCCTAACATAGAACATCCAGGTGAGGAAGAGGAGCCGCCACCGCCGTCCCACGAGTCCCAGGTTGTGCGCTAGGCCCTGGGCGGGGGCCTGAGATTCAGCAGCCCAGCCGGCGGGGGCGGAGCCTGACGGGCTGGGGGCGGGTCGGCGCAGGGGAGGGGCGGGGCTGGCGCCGCAGCCCTCGGCCCCGCCCCCAGCGGAAGTGCCGCCGGGCCCGCCCCTCCCTCCAGAGACCGGTTCCCCTAGCTGGTCACCCGGCCCGCTCTTCCCGGTGCAATTCGGCTCCTAGAGGGAGTTCGGCCAGAGTCCCAACGCCAGGTCCGAAGAAGAGGACCCGGGTCTGCGTATCTGGCTGTCTCGGGCAGTGCTCTCTGTCCCTCCCAGTCCCCCGTCCTCCTTTCCATTCCTCTGTTACCAGCGCGGCCGCAGGCGCCGCGGGGAACCGCACAGGTAAAGACTCGGCTACTGAGGACGCAGGTGTGGGTGCTTCCCTGAATGGACGGGCCAGGGAGAGGCTGATGGCACGTCCCCAGCTTTTTTCCAAAGCGATTGTATTGATAATGGGGCTCCGGGTGGGCAGACGCGGACCCCAGGAGCGCTACATTGCACTGGGGAAGCAGAGGGGGCGGGACTGAAGCCCCCAGACCTTGAGAGCCAGCTCGTTTGTGTCCCCGCGTCTTGCGCAGGCTCTGTTGTGCCTGGAAGGTGGTGAGCTGGTTGGGTCCGGGCTGCAGCTCCGGACGGTTATCCCCCCCCGCCCCCCCACTCCCTGCGGCGACTGGGGTCTGACAGTCGCTCCTCCCGGGAGCACACAATGTGAGGTTTGCAGAATGAAAATCAATAAAATCAATGCAAATGCAAAGAACACGAAACGTGTTTGGTTGTTACTATTTGCGTTTGTGAAATTCTTTTATTAATTTTTTTAAATTTTCTTCGTGGAAAAAGTGTCTTTGGCTCGGATCCGGGCCTCGGAAAAGGAAGCAAAATGCCCCGGGTCTCCCCGCAGGGGGGCGGGGGCCTGTCCTCCGTCCCGGGCCGCGCAAACTTCCCGGAGAGGCAGTGCTGGGTCCAGCTGCGGGAGGGGAGCCCCCGGTGCGTTCGGCCTCCGGATACAGCTTTCCCCCCCCCCCCCCCCCGCGCCTCATTGTCCGCACTTTAGGGAGAGCCCCCACCCCTCCATAGCATTTTCCCGGTTCACCACCCCCACGCCAAGGGGGCCGTGCCTCCTCCCCTCCCCCCCCCCCAGCTCTCCCCGGCGCTTTAAATAATGATATTTGCATGCAGGGAGCGATTCATAAATATGTCAGGGACGGTGAAATATAGGCAACATTTCAAACTTTCTATTTAAAAAACATGAATTATGGCCGCGGAAAATGTGTTCCCATTTAAAGGCGATACGAAGTATTTGGTGTCTCGTCCCCGGGCCCATCCATCACGCAGACAATAAAGAGAGTTTTTCGCCCTGACACCCGCGATTTATGGGCGCCCTTCTCTGCCCTCATCACTCACCCGCCGCGGCCGGCCCGGCGACAGGCCCAGCGGAGAGAACTGCAGCCGCCCCCCACCCCCGCGCCGGCCCGCGCGCGCACTTTGCGCCCTCGCCAGCACCCCAAGACCTCCCCTCCCAGGGGGAAGAGCCTGCTCCAGGGAGGTGGGAAATCGGCAGTGAAGGTCTAGGCAGCCGACCGAGAGCTGAATCCAAACTCGTCCTCTCCCCTCAGTGCAAGCCTCTTTTAGGGGCTGGGGCTGAGCGGGCAGAGGAGCGGCCTTGCGGGCTAGCTCAGCGTCCGGGCCTCGCCCGCCAACCGCGGCGCGGCGCTTTAAGTTTCCAGCGCAGGCTGCGGGAGGTTATTTACGTGCGGGTACGAGGTGAGGGGAGGGGACTGGGCTGGGGGCTTCCAAAGCCGATCTCTGGGCATTCCGCCCCGGGGAAGGTGAGCTGCTTTCAAGCTTCCTTGAGGCTTACTGGGCGGATGCTTCGGGGCAAAGCTGTTTCTGCAACTTTTACAAAGCTTCCTTCTCCCTGGTGCGATCCCCACAAACACATCCTGGGCGTCTGCGACACCTTGGAAACTATTCTTACCGACCGAGGCGAGGAGTTGGCGAGAAATAGGAAGGGGAGGTGCCTTCCCTAGCCGTTCGCCTCGGGCCAGGCTCGGCCGCCCCAAGCCTTCTTAGCCCACCGCCCACACCTTGCGCGCGCACATACCAGCGCGCAGTCCTCCCTAAGTGACCACCGAATCATAGTGTCAAACTTGCGTCGAAGAAAGTTCGGGCATCATTTGCCGAGGAATTTGCTTTCAGTTTTCGCCGCGGGCGGACTCGGCCCAGCGAGGGCCGAAGCATCACCAGGGGTGGGGGCTGCCTGGCACTGCCGGGAAGTGAGGGGCAGCTCCCGGGCTGAGAGCGTTGATAGTCCAGCGCGGCCGCGTGATCACCAGGAGCCACCCCGAGTCCCGTGCTGGGCCGATGCATCTGCGTACACTCGAACCGGGAGCCGTTTCCTGCCGGATGCCTGAGAGCTGAATTTATTCGGATGCAGGCAGCGCAAACCGCAGAGAAATCCCGTCGATTCTAAAAATGACAAGGTTGAATTTATTAGATCAAGATTCATGTGTAAGTGCAGGGAGATGAATATTATACAAACAGCACCAGGTCCAGTGTGAACGGAAGATCGCTTCCGGTTTCAAGGCATGTAACCTAACATTTGAATATTTAGACCTATAGAGGGATATAAAATATTATTAAATTCTTGGTGTGTACACACACAGGTTGAAAAAATTCTAGAGCAAGTGTTTTTTTACAGCTCCTGCTTGAGTGTAATTTGGACTCAAGATAGCCTTATGTCCAAATAACCACCCAGTGAATGTTTCCTATAGCCAGAGTGAGTTCCGCTACGTTGAGGGGTGCAGTATGTGTACCTCTTTAAATATCTGCGTCGTGGCAGAGGTGAAATAAATACATTTAAGAAGAGCGGGCACATAGATAGTTGAATAACTGCATCGCTACAATATTTCCGGATATGGAAATAATTATTACTCCAGGTTGGCTGTGGAAGGTGTGCACAACTTAGGGGGGCTTTCGGGAACCCGAGGTGGGAGCCACAGGTCCTGAAATGCTGGGCACCGAGCACGCTGAGGTGGGCCCCATGCGATACCCTCAACCTCGGACCCTGGCGTGATTGTTGGAAGAGGCTCGGCCCGAACGGCCAACATTGTCTTGCCTCGGGGGTTCTCCCGGATACACGCTGGGAGACAGAGACATCACCAGGCGCTGAACCTGGCATTTAAGATAGGAGGACCTGGGGTCCAGCCGGCAGACATTTCCCCCTTAGCCACTTCAACGACCCCTCAATCCTGGCTCCACCGTGCTTAGGCAGTGACCATTTGGGCCTATCGATTTGGAGCAAGAGTGCGTAAAAGGGCGGGTCGCGCTTGGTTCCGAGTCGTACCAAAGCTCAAAGCTGGAGGACACCGGAGAAGGCCACGATTTCGCGTCCGTGCGGAATCCGGGCCCCACCCGGCCTGGGGAGAACCAGTTTGCAGCCTAGAAGTGATTGTCTGGCTGCATTTACTTATTAAGTGTTAGGGATCCCCTCACAAACTCGGTGCTGAGGCCCAGACGCCCCGAGGGTCTCCTCCGTATATTTGCAAAGCCCAGGAACGCCAGGAGCGAGATCGGCGACGTCGCAGCTGTGAAATTCCAAGGCCAAATACTAATTCCAGAATTGGGCGCTTGCAACCGTCCAACCATCACACTACCCTAGTCTTTTTTTCTCACCCCTTCAAACGCACCCAACCCTGGCACAGGAGCAGAGCTGAGAGCCCCTGCTTGGGGAGAAATTAGGCAGGACTCTGCCAGGAGTTCCTAGGAATTGCACACACTCCTGAGGCAGCCCTGCCGCAGAGAAATAACCCGGGCGCTGAGAATGCCCTGCTTTAGAGAGTGTGACTGCGCCGAAGTGGTATATACGGTATACCGAGAGGAGGGAGAGAGGATAAGAAATATTCCCTGTCAGGTAGGAAAAGGAGGAAAGGAAGAAGGGAGAAAAGAATGAAAAGGTAGGGAGTCTAGAAAGAAGCGTGTGAGGAAACAAAAAAAGAGAAGAATAGAGGAGAAAAAGCCAGGAGAGGCGAGCCGAAAAGAGTGCAGGCCTTGGCCAGGCCCCGGGACCAGACCAGACCATGGCTCCCGCAGGCCCGGTGCCACCGCGGGCCCGAGAAGAGATGAGGGCCTCGCGAGACGGTCCCCCACCAACCCTGCGAATATGGGCCCCGCTTCCAGTCCGGAGGGACGGGCCGGGGTCCAGCGGCCTCCGTCCGCTCCATCTTTTCCCCCCTCCTGGGGGACCACAAGGCGGGGCAGGACAAGGGTGGGGAGGCCCCCAGGGGCGCGCGCCAGTCCCGGACTGTTTGGGCGCTCTGGGCCAGGCTTTCCAGCTCGCCGGGCCTGACCTGTCAGGCGGATTATCTTCGAGGGAGATTAATAGGGGAGGCGGGCTGCAATAATAATCGTTTTGTTTGATGTGACAACTCTGATAGGCGTTGATTTACTTACAAACTGATAGGCTTTTAATTGAGCGCCTCCGCCGAGCCCGAGATGAAAGGGAAGCGGCGGTGAAAGGCGGCCCGCCTGCCCTCCGGCCTCAATACTGATTAGCCATCTCGACAGTGAATAGTTCAAGGCATTTTCAAACTTTTTTTCCTCAGCTCTCTCGCCTTCCTTCTCCTCCCACCCCCTCCTCAAATATCTGCCATGCCCATTCCTTTTTCAGAGAAAACAAATCATTTACACTGTGTGCAAATAAAATCCACAGGACATCCACGCCAACCGCCGCTGGGGTTGGAGGCTTTAGGCCTAGCGCAGTGTAATTAATAACTCCCCCACCCCCAAGGCCTGCAAGACCTTCAGGGATTTGGCCTCCCGGGCGAGATGCGCAGGCTCTGATGCTGGCGCCTCCCGAAAGCCCCGGACGCGCAGGCCCCCAGGCGCCCCCGTGCGCTCGGACCTTCAGAGTTGGGTTTGCGAAGAGCGAACGCACGCGGACCACGACCCGCGCGCGCGCGCGGCTCGGCGCAGGCCTGCGATCCTGTGCGGTCATACCGCGGCACGCCCATTCTGGGGCACGCGGGGCCCACTCTCTGGTTCCCCCAGGCTTTAGGTGCTGGGTTTACCGCCCCTGAATCGCCCAGGGCAAAGAAAAAGCTGCTGGAATTCCAGGAGAGGGACAGAACTGAGTCTAGAAGACTGCGGGCGGGGGAGGGGGGGGGCAGAGAGGACGCCCGCGGTCACCTCCAGTTCTGGCCGCCGCCCCCAGCATTCAGTCTCTGGGCCTCAAGAGGAGCCTGCAACAACGCGCGGCCCACGGCGGGGCTAGCGGAGCTGGGAGCTCTACAGTTGATCCGGGCCGACACCTCGACAGCAGAGCACTCACTGATGCCGACACTAACACACCCGCTGGATACAAGCGGCCTCCCCCACGCGCTGCCCTGTAGAGACAGCTTAGGACTGTCCCGCCCTCAGAAATGGGCACCTGGGACTCGCTCCCCAAAGAGGACTCAGACAACCTTCACAGCCTCTCGTGTGGCCTCGCCACCATCTTACGGACTCACCTTCCTCACTTGTCGCACAGGCAGACACTCCAAATCTCCTTGAACGCAGGTGTGTTCTTACACCTACCCACACGCGCACACACACACACACCGACAAACAGCAGCCCCAAAAACACATTGCCTCACTTGGCTCTTCTCCAAATTGTCTTTAGTCAAGTGACAATCCCATGAAGTTTACCAACCTAAAGAATCGAGGGATAAGATTAAAACGCAGAAAAAGAATGCCTATGAGAGAATTCTAAAACTCACCCCAGAAAGTTCTCGGTACCTGTGTGGAGTGGGAGAGAAACAAAAAAAGGGAGAGAGGGGAATAGGGCGGTTAGAGAGGAGAGGGCGAGCCTGCGGAGGGCAGGTCCCAGAACCGACCCCCGCCGTTTGGGGCTCAGTGCCGGTGGAAACCGGGTCGCTAGACCCGGCCCCTGCCCCCCGCGCGGGTACAGACTGGCTCCTGGCTCCCAGCGCTCCCTGCCCCACCATTTATCAAAGGACTTGACAACAAAAGAAGAGCCGGGCGGAAAAGTGGGGGAGGGGAGATTCAAAGTCGTCCAAGTCCTTCCGAGGAAGGGGATGTATCCTCCTCTCGCCTCCTTCCAGTTTCTGCGAGTTTCTGGAAGCGACCCCCGAACTCGCTCCGGACGCTACCAAAGCCCTGACAACTCACACGCGGCACAGACGTACGTACACACTTGTGCACCCAGCTCCAGGTACACAGAGGCACGCACAGCGCCTCCTCTCTTCCTTCCAAACCGCCTGAGTGACGGTGCAAATCGAGGGGAACGCGGCAGTCCCGCTCCGCTTCCCTGGAAGACCCAAGTTCCTACAAGCAACCGACCCCTCCCTCTCTCGTTCTTTCCCTCTGCTTTCCCAACGCAGGTCAGTCCCAGCTCGGCGTTCCTATAAATTCGAGCGAGTAGCCAGCCCAGAGGAATCCCGGCTACCAAACCTGCGGGGATACCGCAGGGTGGGAGAGGATTGGGGAGAGGGCCTGAGTCAGTTTGAGACGTATCTCCACCGGACACCCACGGCCAGGCCTCCTCGAAGCCTCTCAGCCCCAGCTACGATCCGAAGGGAAGTCAAAGAATTAAGACCGGGAGGAGGTACCCCACCATTGACCTCCAGGACTCAAAGTTACATTGGTGGTGTGGCTCTTAGA
Source organism: Panthera tigris (assembly GCF_018350195.1). Taxonomy (NCBI): domain Eukaryota; kingdom Metazoa; phylum Chordata; class Mammalia; order Carnivora; family Felidae; genus Panthera; species Panthera tigris. The sequence goes on along the minus strand of NC_056670.1, from coordinate 35,096,540 downwards.
AATAAGTCTGAGTTTCGGGTCGGGGCACTACGAAGGGCGGACTCCGCGGCAGGCTGGCAGCCTGACATCCTCACGCTCCCGAGGGACTATCCGGGGGACAAAAATATCTCCCATCTTAGACGCCGCCGCCCGTCTCGGGTACCCGGGGCAGCTCCTCCCTCCGCGGCCCCAACAGACTGAAGTCCCAGAGGTAGAAAGGTGTATCTTTCTTCCACGCCGAGGGGGGCAAAGCGCACACCCCAGGCCTGTGCAACCCTCTCAGCGCCCTGGGCGCACCTGCGCACTTTACCCTCACTATTCATTTTCCTGACACAGAGAGCCTCTTTTCCTCTCCTTCGTTCTTTTTCTTAGAGCCACCCCCACCCCATCCCAGGAGGCTGCTCCTCTTTCCCCCTCCGCAGGTTCCCCCTTGGTCTCTTCCTTACTCTCTCTCCATCTCTCTCTCCCTCTCCCTTTTTCCCCTTCAAGTCGCACCCGCCTTGTAATCAGCAACAAAAGCTGACATAAATCACAGGCGGATTGACAAGAGCTGACAAATAACTGATTGATTGCGGTCGAGGAACATTGACAATTGATGGAGGGGTGGAGATGCCCAAAGAACTGAGGAGAGGGGGAGAGAGAAGAGAGGGTAGCAGGGGAGAGTAAGAATGGGGAGGGGGGGACGGAGTGTGAAACAGAGGAAACATGTGACCCCCGCTCCTGCCCCAATCTGCGCGTCCCCGGGCGTCACGTGGCCGGGAAGGGCTGGGAGCCCAGCGCACAGCCCGGAGACGAGCCGCCGCCGCCTCCGCTGCCCACCTAGCTTCTGGTTTCTCTGCTGCCGAATCTTGAGAAATCAAAGCGGGCGGGCGGACTTCCTCCGTCACCCGCTCTCCACCTTTCCTTACCCCGGTGGCCGCGTCGCGAGAGATTTCAGTTACTGAACGAGACAGAATATTTGGTGTGTGGGGCCCCTGTGCGCCCCTGGAGTTGACAGTCCAGCTGTTGTCCAGACTCCCGCCGTTGCTCCTTCTGGACACCCCCCTCAATCTTTTCCTCTTACGCACCCTCCTGCAAAAAAAGGTTTCAGTTTATTTTCGAGCCAGGAAAAGGAAGGACGACGAGGTAGAAAAAAGAGGGAGGCGGCAGATAGCAAACGCAGAATAAATGTCCAGGTCGTCCTCGGAGCGAAATCGAGGGAGGGGACACGCGGGAGGGGGGCGGTGAAGAAGGAGCTGCCCATTAAAACCAGCGCTGAGAGTCCTGGCGGCGGCGGCGGCGGCGGCGCGGGACGCGTCACATCCCCTTGACCCTCCAATCACCTCGGGCTCCCATTTGATTGGAAGGCGGCAAAGGCTTTAATCTCCCCCTTGGTGCAGCTGCTTTTGAAGTGAGTTTCCTCGCCAGAGCCCCGGCTGGACAGGCAACGGCTCACATCGCCAAGCGCAGCGTCAGCGCTGGGTCGCGAGTGCGCAGCGCAGGGGCACAGCCCGAGGCGGACACGGCGAGCCACCCGGCACTCCCACAGTCCGGCCGGCTCCTCCCGCTCGGCCACGGCACTGCTGCGGGCCACCCAGGATTATTCGCTTCTGGCTCCAGGCGCCGAGAAGGCGCGCTGGGTGCCCGTGGCCGCCGCGCCAGCTCCTCCTCCTACTGCTTCTGCTCCCCGGGCGAGCGCGCAGCCCGGAGCCCGCCCCGCGCCTCCCGGAGCCCTCCCCCCGCTGCTCCCATGCGTGCGGGTGGGTCATGAGCACAGCGCCCTCGCTTTCTGCCCTAAGAAGCAGTAAGCACAGCGGCGGCGGCGGCGGCGGCGGCAGCGGCGGCAGCGGCAGCAGTGCGGACCCTGCCTGGACCAGCGCGCTCTCTGGAAATAGCTCTGGCCCCGGCCAAGGCTCGTCCCTGGCCGGCAGCACCAAGCCTTTTGTGCACGCTGTGCCCCCCTCTGACCCTCTCCGCCAGGCTAACCGCCTGCCCATCAAGGTGCTGAAGATGCTGACGGCACGGACTGGCCACATTTTGCACCCCGAGTACCTGCAGCCTCTGCCTTCCACTCCCGTCAGCCCCATCGAGGTAAGGACCCTCTCCCCGGATCGCGCTGGGACCACCACCCTGGCTGCCGCTTCACAGGATTTCTTTCTCTCGGGATCTGGGGGTGGGAATGGGGGGGGGGTGTCAGAGTGATTCAGTTCCGGGATGGGGGAGAGCCCATAGTGCTCCCGCACCTTAAAACTAGGGCGGAAAGGGGGCAAGAGGTAGAATGGGATGGGAATGCTAGGGGACAAAGCAGCTAAAACTTATTTCTCCTTTTGGCATTAAAGCTTCCACCCTGACTCCGGCCCCTTCACTTTCGGCCCGGAAGAGGGGCGGAAGTCCGAAATGCGGTTCCAAAGTCGCAGTCTTAAGGGTCCCCAGAAACTGATATTTGTATACAGCCTCTAAGGCACCAACGGCCTGAGCCCTTACTCTGAAGAAATAGGTGTGTGTGTGTGTGTGTGTGTGTGTGTGTGTGTGTGTGTGTGTGTATGGGGGAGGAGGTATAGTTTTGGGTCTAGGAGTCAGAAACCAAAACATTTCTGAGTATTTTTAAAAATACAGTTGGCGCTTATAGAGGGAAGAATATATCCTGATTTGGCGGGGAGGAGGGAGCTGCTGCCTTTCTCAGGGGCGAGTGTGTGTGTGTGTGTGTGTGTGTGTGTGTGTGTGTGTCTCTTGGGGAGTGTGGGGGGTGCTGCCTAGGATTGCGCCTGGATCGTAACTGGCGGTTTGCGGAAGGGCGTTTGAACCCTAGAAGCCAGGATTCTAAAGGGTTTCCCCTTCTTTCTCTTTGTGCCACTCCCCAACCTCACGTCTGACCCCGCAGCTTGATGCCAAGAAGAGCCCGCTGGCGCTGTTGGCGCAAACATGCTCGCAGATCGGGAAGCCCGACCCCTCGCCCTCTTCCAAACTCTCCTCTGTCGCTTCCAACGGGGGCGGCGCGGGCGGTGCCGGCAACGGCACCGGGGGCGACAAGGACGCAAAGTCGGGCCCCCTCAAGCTGAGCGACATCGGCGTGGAGGACAAGTCGAGTTTCAAGCCGTACTCCAAACCCGGCTCGGATAAGAAGGAGCCGGGAGGCGGCGGCGGCGGAGGCGGTGGTGGCGGGGGCGGCGGCGGGGGGGTTTCAGCAGAAAAGTCTGGATTCCGGGTACCGAGCGCCACCTGCCAGCCATTCACACCCAGGACAGGCAGCCCAAGCTCCAGCGCCTCGGCCTGCTCGCCAGGAGGCATGCTGCCTTCGGCCGGGGGCGGCCCAGAGGGCAAGGACGACAAGAAGGACCCCGACGCGGGCGGCGGCGGCGGCTCCAGCAAGGGTTCCGGGGGCGCCTCCGCCGAAGGGGGACCCACTGGGTTGGCGCACGGCCGGATTAGCTGCGGCGGAGGGATTAATGTGGACGTAAACCAGCACCCAGATGGGGGCCCCGGGGGCAAGGCGCTAGGCTCAGACTGCGGCGGTTCATCGGGCTCCAGCTCCGGCTCGGGCCCCAGCGCGCCCACCTCCTCCTCAGTGCTGGGCTCTGGGCTGGTGGCTCCGGTATCACCCTACAAGCCGGGCCAGACAGTGTTCCCTCTGCCTCCCGCGGGCATGACCTATCCAGGCAGCCTGGCTGGGGCCTACGCTGGCTACCCGCCCCAATTCCTGCCACATGGCGTGGCTCTTGACCCCACCAAGCCGGGCAGCCTGGTGGGGGCGCAGCTGGCGGCGGCTGCGGCGGGCTCTCTGGGCTGCAGTAAGCCGGCGGGCTCCAGCCCCTTGGCCGGGGCGTCGCCGCCATCCGTGATGACAGCCAGTTTGTGCCGGGACCCGTACTGCCTCAGCTACCATTGCGCCAGCCACCTAGCAGGGGCGGCGGCAGCCAGCGCTTCGTGCGCTCACGATCCGGCCGCGGCGGCCGCGGCGCTCAAGTCCGGATACCCGCTGGTGTACCCCACGCACCCGCTGCACGGCGTGCACTCTTCGCTAACAGCTGCCGCCGCTGCCGGCGCCACACCGCCCTCCCTGGCAGGCCACCCCCTCTACCCCTACGGCTTCATGCTCCCTAACGACCCGCTCCCCCACATCTGCAACTGGGTGTCGGCCAACGGGCCCTGCGACAAGCGCTTCGCCACGTCCGAAGAGCTGCTGAGCCACTTGCGGACCCATACGGCCTTCCCCGGGACAGACAAACTGCTGTCGGGCTACCCCAGTTCATCGTCTTTGGCCAGCGCCGCAGCGGCCGCCATGGCTTGCCACATGCACATCCCCACATCGGGCGCTCCGGGCAGTCCCGGGACGCTGGCGCTGCGCAGCCCCCACCACGCGCTGGGACTCAGCAGCCGCTACCACCCTTACTCCAAGAGCCCGCTACCCACACCCGGCGCTCCTGTGCCGGTGCCCGCCGCCACGGGACCGTACTACTCCCCCTATGCCCTCTACGGACAGAGACTGACCACCGCCTCGGCACTGGGGTATCAGTGAGGGCGGTGGGGAGGGTTAGCAAGGGAGAGAAAGGAGCTGGGGGGGGGGGGGAGGGAGGAGCCGAGGGAGGGGCGGGAACAGGGCAGAGGCTACTGTCACCCGCGCGTGGGGATGACCCGGGCCAGGAAAGGAAAGTATATATATGCCGTATCTATCTACCCAAAACAGCGACCGAGACCCGGTGGGAAACTCCCCTTTCCTCCACCTCTCATTTCCCCACCCACGCAAACTTTATAAAAGTTGAAAAAATATCATTTGACTTTTTATAGAAAAAGAAGGAAAAATTAATTGAGAAGGTGTTCATCTGAGGACTGCATCGGTGGACACTGGTATTTATTTATGTTAGCTCCAAGCGGACCCGTGGTTCAAAAGTGCATTATTTAGTTTGATCTCCGTAGGTAAAAAGGAGGAGGGGTAAAAAAAAAAAAAAAATTAAATCTTGAGGGTAAAATTTGTGAAAAACAAACCCTCCCATCCCTTGTAGAGTATAAATAAATACAAAACCGCCACAGAACTAGAGGTCTTCTCTTTAATGTTACTTTAAAATTGCTATTATTGTATTGTACGTTCTTATTTAATGTCTGATTGAAACACAAATTTACATGCATGTTTGTTACAAAAAATGAAAAAAACAAAACAAAACAAGTCACAATTTGTCAGCTCTGATTTCAAATTGCAATTATTTTTAAGGTGTATACCATCGAAAGAGAATGGGTATTTTTTTGTATGTATTCTGGAAGAAAACAAAAAAAAAAAAGGAAAAACAATTCTATTCCAAAACCTCATTTGCCTTATTTTGTTCTTTAAAAGGAACACAACTATTTTTAATTTTTAAGTCCACCCGCTGAGAAGGGGACAAATAAGGTTTACGTCATGTACTAAAATAATAGACAATGTATCGCTTTAAAGATTAAAATTCCGTATATTTGATGTATTAAAAGGTTTTACTTCTTCTTATCTTTTTTTTATTTTTTATTTATTTATTTTTTTGGTGAAAGAGAAAGGAAGACCATGGCAGTTTCGGCCGCAGTGGGTTCCCCGGGCCTCACGGCTGCTCCTACTTCCCAGGACCGTGGCTGCATTTCCTATTGTTTTTGTTGTGATTTTTAGGAAGATGCAAAGGGCTGGCCAGTCGTGGGGTTTGCCTTGGGGAAAATATTTTTAAACAGGGGATTTCACAATTTGTAAAGATCGTGTCCTGAGCAATCGCTCATTTACTTTTTAATTTTCCTCCCAGCACACGGTTTGTTAAAAGTGAAAGGAAAAAAAAAATGATTTTTTAAAAATCATTATTTCTCTCTTGAGATTTTTGAGAATTTGGCTTTTGTTTTGTACAGAGAGCGGCGCAGTCCAGGACTCTCCCCAAGGCCTTAGCCCTGGGGAGGTGCCACTGCCCGCTGTCCCTGTCTTTGCTTTCCAAGCATCCCTGTCCCAGGCGGGCAGCCGGGATAGATCCGGGGACGGTGAGCGCCTGGGAATCTGCTTCCCAGGCCTGGGGGGAGCGCGCCGGAACCTTCTAGCCCCTCGGTTGAAAGTGAGTTCGCTCTCCTTTTCTCCTTCTGGCTGCCGGAGCCCAGCCCTCAACACCCCACGCCCAGAGTCCGGGCCCGCGGCTGGCCGGCGCCGCGGCTGCTTTTCCGCGTCCAGATTTCTCTGCAGCCCGAGCTCTACCCCAGTCTGTGCCGCAGGAGAGCGCGCCGGGGCATACGACCCGGAAGCCCCTTCAGATTCGGCCCCACGAGGGTCACGGAGCCTGTTCCCTGTCTCGCCAGGGAGACCAGGTGGGCGCTGAGCGCTGTCCTCGGCTTCGAGGTCCGATCGGAAAAGGGCGCGGCGGGACTCTCCGTCCGCGCGGGCATCCCCGCAGCGCGCACCGCTCCCTTGTCCCCAACTTGAGTGGTGGGACTGAGCTGCACGAAGCTCTGATAGAACCACGCAGAGAAGAGCCCTAATCTTTTTTGGGAGGGAGGCGGCGGGGGGGGGGGGGGAGACTCAGTCACCCCCCCCGACCCTCCCCCCCAACACAGACACTCGTGCCCCTGCCCCGGGCGTGAGCTCTGTGGTCTTCTGGCTGTTTGGATGCTCGCCCTCCCGGGTCGGCGGGAGCTCTGGGCTCAGTGCGCGACTTTCCTGGGATCCCGGGACTACGGAGTCGCGGCGCTGAGCACGCACCCCGAGCTCCCCTCTCCCTGGGGTCAGGCAGTCCTGGGTTCTCCGAGCCGCCGGCCTCCCTCGGCGTCAAGCTCCCCCTGCTGCCTCCCGAGGGTCACCGCCGAGCAGAGGCCGCCCTCGGCCTCGGGCCTCGGTCGGTCAACCGCGCCGTCCCCGCCGCCATTAACTCGGGGGCTGGTGACTTTGAGATTTTCCACCCTCCTCCCAGCGTCAGCTTCACGGCTTCGGGGCCTTTTCCCGGGTAGCGCGCAAAGCAGCCCCGGCGACCTACGAGACGCCGCGTGAGCTCGCAGGCCTCCGCCGGGAGAGAACTTTGTGGGGACTCAGGCTCCGTCGCCTCCAACCCTCATGCCCGCACTCCCAGACTCCGGGGACCGGAGCTGGCGCCGGCGGAAGACCCCAGCGGGCTGTGTCCTGGGACGCCGCAGCACCGCTCCCCCTCTGTGGCGGCTTAGAGAAGCTGGGCTGGGCCTGGCTGGGCCTGGCTCCTCGAGAACCCCGGCCAATGGGGGGGCTTGTCATCCCCAGGCTCTGGGAGAGACCCCGGCCACTTGCCACCCCCGCAAGTGGGAGGGGCGGACGTTCCAGGAGATGGTGAGGTCCGAGTCGGGACGGCTCCAGGGCCGGCGGCTTGGGACGTGAAAGCCAGGCCCCTGCTCACCCTCTCACCAGCGCCAGCCACACGGCCCTGACCACTCCGAGCTCCTCGTTTCTCCCTCCTTAGCCTCGCGGCTTCGGACAGAGGTCCTTGCGCCACCCTCGCCCGCCAGGACCCGTTTGGGCGGGGAAGGACCTAGAAATTACCCCGCCCTGGAATTTCAGGTCTGGGACCTACAGGGAGACAAATTGGACAAGTTCGTGCCTTCACGCCCACTCCTGGTATTTTATTAACAAAAATCAAAACCAAAAACGCCTTGAAAATTTAATGAGACCTCCTTCCCGAAGAAGCTGCTCAGAGACAGCAAAAGGCTGGGGGACTAGGGGTTGGAGGGAGAAACGGTTCCCCGACGTGTTGTATGGAACTGAGTCAGCCGGGCGCAGAGTTCGTGAAGAGAGGGTGCCATTCTGTGCTAGGGGTCCAGGCCCGGGTGCGAGTCCCCCTTGGGGAACAAACGCCCATCCCTACAGCGCGCTCCACGTCTCTCTCCGGCTTTCTCCGGATCTGCCGCGGGATCCCCAGGGCTACGGCCGGCTGCTGCTGAAGCCTGAGCAAAGAGCGGCGTGTCCGCCAGGCGGCGCTGCGGAGCCCACCAGAGCGGGAAGGAGAAAAGGAACCCAGGCCGGTGCGCAGACCGCGGGCTGGGTGGTCATCCTGCCACCCTGAGCCTCCACCATCGCAGAGCGGAGTGGTGTCCGGGAGTCCCCTCTCTGTAGCTCCTCGCTCCTCTCCTGCTGTGAACCGTGTCCTCTGCGCCTCTCCACCTGCTCTAGCTTCTACTGTTCCTCTTGCTCTCTTTCTCTATCCCAGAGGAGTTGACGCAGATGTCATGGGCCCCTCCCCAACCACAAGCTCCCATTACCACCCTCCAAGCTTCAACAGGTCACCTTGTCTGTCAAACCAAAGTGGTCCCCTAAGGCCTACCCCTTGCCACAGGCTGTCCGCCTCTTTACTCTGCCCTGACAGAGATGGAGAAACCGAGGGTTAAGTCCTGGAAGTCAGTGGCAAGACCTGCAGAGAAAGCCTAAGACTCCCTCCATCCAAACACTGACCCCATCTGTACTTCTGGTGGTGTCACAGTGATCCCGGTGTCTTTGTGCAGGGTGGTCTGTAAGCAGTAAGGAAAGGCAGATGAAAAACCCCCGCTAGTTGATGAACTCTCTGTGCTTTGGAAAATGTGAAAGCTGCCCAGAAGGTGAGGCTCATCTCTAGACCATCTGGCATCATCTTCTGCACATATTGGCTTAGGGTTCCTCACCCACTAAGGCTAGAGGCCTGGCTGTGTTCCGCGTGACTATAAAGCTCAGGCTGATCTGCCCACTCTGTTATAAACTATGTCCAGCCCATGTTATCCTATATTATCTCATTTAAACTTTATAACAACTCCATGAGGTTAAAATCTTTGCCCCCCTTTTAGAGATGAGGAAACTGAGGCTCGACAGGGGAAGGATATTAGCTTGAAGTCACATAGCTAGTGAGTCATACAGTCTATGCAGAGATTCTCACCCTGGCTGTTCTCATTTGAGATGTTAAAGCATAACAATCACTGGGAACCAGAGATTCTGATTCAGTGGGAGACAGTGTGGTGGACATAACTCTTGTTTGTGTTTTATTATTATTATTATATTAATATATTATTATTATTTTACTTTTTATTATAGATTTGCAAACATACACAGAGGTAGAGAATGGTATAATAGACCCCGTAAACCCATCACCCAGGTTCAACAGTTATCAACTCATGGTCAATCTTGTTTCCCCTCTACCTCCTCCAACTCACCTCCCCCCATCATCCCCATTATTCTGAAGTGAATACACACATCATTTCACCTCCTCAGGTATTTGTCACTTCAACTGGGGTTTGAACCTATGCCAAGGCTGATTCCTAATCCAGGGCTCATCCTCCTGCCCTGCCTCAGCTGAGGCTCAATGCGATTTAAGGACACTGCTCAAGTTCAGTTAGTATGAAGCAGAGCTAGGATTTAAACTCACTTCTATGAAACCTGGAGCCCAAGTACTTCACCCTACCCTGTGCTGGGAATTCCTCAAAGTGTCAGAGATACTGAGCTCTTCTTGCCCAGTGTGACCCCAGGTTTGTCCTGGAGGTATCTGGCCTGCAAAAAGACTCTTAAACCCCTGGTGAGGCAGCCGCACCTCCCCCACAGCACAAGGGGCATTCTGAGAGTGAGAACAACTTAGAACCACATGGTGCAGTGGAAAGAACACAAGTTTGGGGTCAGGTTGATAGAAATCGAACTTTTAGCTCTATCACTGGCTCAACTCTATGACTCAGTTTCTCTGAGTCTCAGTTTTCTCGTCTATAAAATGGGGACATTAATACTAACCCAATGGGATTGTTGTGAGGTGCAAATAAAATAATGTGAAAATGCCAAACCTACTATCTGGCCCATACTGACTCTTAGTAAAGACAGATTGCTTTCCTTCTTTCCTTCCCAAAGTTTCCTTTTATTATAACCAGCCCTCCTGCTCAAGAATTAACTGTGGCTCTCTGTGGTCCACCAGCTCAAATTCTCGACTCCATCACCTGGCCATCAGAGTGCCTGTAATCAGGGCTCATCTTCTAATCTGGCCCCTCTTTGCCTGTCCCAATTTGTGTCTCTCCAGTCCTCACATTTCAGACCCTCTGCCAGCCAGTTAGTCCCCAACACCTTGGTCCATTGTGCTCATCATACACTCCTTCCCTGAAATGCCCTCCAAACTCCCCTTTCCTCAAGACTCATCTCTTCTAGGAAGCCATCCAGGTTTTCCCCCACCACCACACACTGATCTTTCCCTCGAGTTGCTTTCCCTCCACACTTGCTGCAAAGGCAGAAGGTGAAAATGTAAAAGCCATGGGACAAGGGGTGAGGATACTTGGGTTTGAGTGTTGCCTCTTCACAGTTGTGTGACCACAGACAAGTCACTTATGGCCTCTGTGACACCTGCCTCCAAAACTGATATCAGACTACGCACACTTCAGGTGAGCAGCACATTTACCAACATAATAATGTTCATAAATAGCATGTTGTGTTCACTTACTTTCCAGGTACTCATCTAATCCTATTACCGTTGCTAGCCTCAGTTTAAGGTAGAGGAGCTGAGGGCTAGAGACAAGTAACACGTCTGTTCTCCAGAACTCAAGTCCTTAATCACTGCACTGTACTGTCCTGGTCCCTGTGCCTGGAATCTTTGTCCTCTGCATTCTTTTCCTAATTACCAGCAACTCAGAACTCCTGCTTTAAATTCTTTAACTCCTGCTTTTAAACGGAAGCCCACAGGCCCTTCCCATTGGACTCAGTGTCCTTCTCTTTGCTTCTGTAGCACCTGTCCATCCCATCATCATATCCCTTTACATTTTCCTGACAACCTGGACTCTGAGGCACTGGGGAGGATGGACTGTCTCCTATACCTATTTCTACTTTTGGCAAGTAGCATGCTATGTAGAACATAGTAAATGTTCAATAAATGTTAGATAGAAGGAGGGAAAGGGAAGGAAAGAAGAGTGGTAGGGAGAGAGGGGAAGACAGAGGAAGCCAAAAAATGAAAGACAGAAGGGAGGCAAGATGCAAAAGAATTGGGCCATCTTGGACAAGGTGATTCTTTCAAAAAGAGTAGGAGGAGAAATAGCAGTGGCCTTAGAGAAACTGTGACTGTCTTTGTCCATGGCACAAAACTCAGGGCTGAGCAAGCTTCTATGCATCAGCTAGACATTGTACTTGCTCACAATAACAAAGACCCTTAAATAGTGGCATGAAGAAGATAAATGTTCTCTTCTCTCAGCCTGGAGGTGGGCAGTCCAGGCTAAAAATGGCCCTCAGTCATCAGGGACCCAGATCCTTCTGTCTTCGGCTTCCCCCAATCCAGAAGCTTTCATCCTCACAGCATCTCAGAGTCCAAGATGGCTGCTTGAGCACAGCCCCCATTATCTTATTCCAAGCAACGCAAAGGAGGAGTGAAAGGAAAGGTAAAAGGGTCCCTCCATTTTAATGAGTCTTTCTGGAATCCACACACAACTCTTGAGCTTATACCTCATTGAGTAGAACTTAGTCACATGGCAGGCTTATTTGCAGGGGAGGCTGGGAAATGTAATGTTTAGCTAAGCATACTGCTGCCTCAAATAAATTCAGGGTTCTGTTACTTAGGGGAGCTGGAGGGGTGGGAGCTGGGACAGAACATTAGCAGACCCCCCTGCAATTCACAGATGGGCTCACCTAGAACCAGGGTTAGAAGAGAGCTCTGTTGTTGGTGGCTTTTCAGGAAGTCACTGGGTGGAAACTTCTACCTCTAAACCACAGATTCTTGTTGATACAATGGGCAGGGGTGGTATGTCATAAGCCCTCAAAAGTTGCAGTGTAAGTTTGGTGGGTTTTGTTCCTTTTAGGTGCCTAGAGTAGTATACTACAGTGATTTAGGGTAAAATTTGTCAAGAGTAATTTTCTCCCTCTAAAAAACTTAGGTTAGAGTCCTCTCTAACTTTGGTCCTGAACTCCACACACAACAAGCCAGGAAGTTATAGGGATGGTCTTTTAAATTAAATACAATTTTTTTAAAAATGCACTAAAACAAAAAACAAGTGGCTGGAAAGTGAGAAGCATTGTAAACTTACCCGCCACTCCCTTCCATGTTGTTAATAAAAAACTGAATACAGCCTCCAACTCAAAACAGAAGCAGACCAATGCTAAATCAACTTTGCGCTAGCTAGCCTTACCTTAAATAATTATAGTGTAACTCCAGAAACCTAAAAGAAACAAAACACAACCAAGAGGAACACAAATGGTATCAAGGAATCATAGCAACACTCAAGGGAGTTTGAATCATACCTCCTGCAAAGCGGTGACTCTCAGGGCAAGAAGCTATGTTGGGTCCAGCAGGGCATGGGCAGGGAGGGTAGACTGGAGAAGGGAAGAGGACACTCTTGGAACTGCAGGAGTAAGGAGAAATCAGGAACGGGATGCCTAAGTGTGAGCTTTTCCATTGCCCTGTTTCTGGAAGCTTCCTCAGCCCTAGGTCTCAATAAAGGATAGATACTTCAGAGTCCTTGCTAACGTCTTTACGGGTCTTTCTGTGACTCTGCCATTTTTCTTCCACACACTCTGCAAATATCCCCTCTCCCCAACATCCTCCAGAGGCAGTTCCTGTGGTGTGGGAATTCACCCTCCACATTACTACTTCTTAAGCCTTTTGTGGGTTGAGGGAAGGATGCAGAAACCACAGCCTTTTTTTGAGAATCCGATAAACGCTACAGCCCCTCTTTATAGAAATAAGTACACATACTCAACATTGGAAAAAATAATTTCAGGTTGTTCGTGGACCTGTGGATTTAAAATCTTCAGTCTTGAAGGAAATTCAAGATTAAATATAAAAAGACCATGCCTTTGGGAAATGCCCTGAGGAATTCTGGGTTTTCTGTTCTAAACTATTCTGACCGAGGCAACATTCCAACTACATGCGTGATTAACTGTAATAAATAACACTTATGTCAATCTACCACAGGCCAGTGTGCAACCTTCAGAAGAATTCTATGAAGTTGGCATTATAATTAGCCCTCACCTTATAGATGAGGAAACTGAGGCACAGAGTGGTAAAGTGACTTGACCAAGATCACACAGCCAGCAAGTGGCAGAACTGGGATTCTGTTATAGGCTGTTAGACTCCAGAGCCGTTATTTTTGTGCTTTTTACCACTGCATGGTGACCTTTACCTCTCTGTACACCGAAGCCATGCACATCTGCTTTCTCCCCCAATACAGGTGTCAGGCCCCACCGAGTGGTGTGCTGGAGTCAGTTCATACTGGCTCACAAGAACCAATTGTGCACATCTCTTCCCAGCTCCTCATTCTGGGGTGTTGTGTTGATTGCTTGAAATCAGCCATGGTGGGAATATTTACACAAAAGTAACTGGCAAACACGACAAATGAAGACTTCTTCTCCCAGAGAGCTGTTTGTCAAACATTCACCAGCACACCACTGGATCCACCTATGCCCGTCTCACTTTGATGGCTGCAACTGATAGATCCAGCCGCTCAGGCCCTGAATCAGTGGGAAGCAGGGAGTTTCCTCCCTGCCAGTGAGGAGGATGTGATAGTGTGTGTGGTATGTAGGGAGAGGATAGCCTCCCTCTCTGACCCCACTGTATGCAGGCCATCTTTCAATGGCCCTTGGTACCTTCTATCTGCTAGCACCAAAGCCTGGTTATCTGGGAGCGTGGGTCCCTTTCTACACCAAAGTAGAATGACCACTGTGGGATGATGCTGCCAGCCCACCTGATATGGGGAGCCTTGAGTCCCCTAGCAGCCTCTACAGCCTGCTCAGTTCTAAACTCCCAACTTTGCATCCCTGGCTATTGATGCCAGCCGGCCAAATCTCGTTTGACCCTGTCTCTTAGGGGTGAGCCACCAGGGAGCTGGGCCCTTCCTCCAGCCCCACCAGACTTCTGCACTGCTCCCTCTCCTCCACCTTCTTGGAGCACCCAGCAAACTGCCCAGCTGGGGCCCAGCTAGTCCTGACAATGCATATTCTCTAACTTTTGTCCATAGGGAAACCCAGTCTGACAGCAAGGATTCCAGTGGGCCAGGCCTAGAGCGGCAGGTGCCTTGGTGCTCTCTCACCAGACAGAGTCTCAGGCCATAGGAAAGATACTGAATGATGATGATGATGATGGCGACGATGATGATGATTATCTTTTAGTAAGCACTTTCCTTATGCCAAGAGCTTTATATATCTTTATATAAATCTTTCTTAATCCCCACAAGATCTCTAGGAGATAAGTACTATATTAATCTTACGTTATAAAAGAAAAACTGAGATTCAGAGAAGTTGGTATCATGCCTGAAGTCACACAGCTAATAAGTGGTGGGCTGAAATTCAAGGCCAAAGCTGTTTCACTCCAGAGCCCATGCCTATAAAACCTATGTACTTCAGTTCCCAGGGAAATGTGAGGAGGGCAGCCCCTCATGCCCCGCTCCTTAGTGTTCCCTGGAGAGGTCCCCCAGGCAAGAGGGAAGACAACCTTGCTCACTTATGGCAAGACCACTGCCCAGTCAGAACTGTGATGCTCCAGACAGGGAAAGCGAGTGTTTTCACTGGCAAGCATATAATGAGCTCTTGCTGTATACAGGGCATTCTCTTTGGCATGAAGGCAGTGGAAAGATGACCAGGAAATGGTGTCTGCCTTTAAACCACATACTATCTAGTCTAGCAGGTCATGGAAACAACTGTTGCATTAAGGTGGGCTCTGAGAAAGCCTATCATAGTGGAGGCACTGTATTAATTCCCATAAGAGGATGTGGAAATCACTGGGAGGAGGGAACACTTCATCTGGACATGGGTAATACATAGGCATTCGGTAGGTGAAAAAAATGAGGAATTTGGGAATAATGAGGAGGGACCAGCAGGATCAAAGGCACGGGGGGGGGGGGGACAGCCCATGAGTGTGGGTGAGAATATGGTAGGAATAGATGGTATCTTGCTCTTTGATAAGCAGTGGGGAGCCATCAAAGGTCTTAGAGCAGAAGTATACCTTGTGGCATGGAACAGTGAGCGACTGGAGATGAAGGGACCATTCAGAGGTCAGATGGTTGAGACAGGAGAAGGTGAGAGCTAGAAGCAGAGGAGAGGCTACAAGACAGGCAAAGCAAGAGCAGTTTCAGGGGATAGTGAGGAAGTAGAATGGACTGGACTCAGTGATGGGCGGGGACTAGGAAGGAGAGGGGGAAGGCAGATATAGCCCTGAGGTCCTCAGCCTATGGTTCTTAGCTACACTGCTGGAGCCAAGAAACCCCCAAATACAGTGACTTCAATCCGACAGAAGATTCTCTCAGGTCTCTGTTGTCTATGCTGCTGAGACTGCTCTGCTGTGTGATGTCATTTAGGGACCCGAGTTCCTTCCATCTTGGTGCTCCTTCATCCCCTAGGGTATTGTGCTCATCAGGGTGATCAAATATGGGCACTACTCCCATCCATGGAAAAGGGGAAAGGGACGAAGTCCAGGGCAAGTGATGTCCTTCTGAATAAGTAAGGAAGAAGTCACTCATAGTGACCTGGCCACATGCAGCTGCAAGGGAGGCTGTAACATGTAGTTTCTGCTCCAGTGGCCACAGAAGGATAACCAAGAGTCTGCCACATCTGGGCACCTGGGAGGAATTCTGAGGGACAGCAGGCTTTTGCAGAGAAATACACAGTGTGGATTTTGTACAGGTTGAGTTTCCGATGCTTGGAGCAGATCAGGGCTGGAGATGTAAATCTGTGAGTTGGAAGCACAGAAAAGAGAGTCAAAACTTGGGGGGTGTGGGATATGAACCCATGGAGAGAAAATCAAAGAAGAAAATTGGACTAAGGGTGGAAACTCTTGAGGAATGCTTATGAGGAACAGTCATTTTGTCTCTAATATTTTCCAAAGTTAGTTGCATCAATATATCCCATCCCATGGACTCCTCTTATATTATGAAGTTGGCACTTTTCCATCAGCAGGTGGGGTTCACGTGCCTTCCCTTTGAATCTGGGCACGCCTGTGATCAGAGCAGAAGTGATGCCATATGACTTCCAAGGCTATCGGGATGGGCAACACTGCCTCCCCTAGGAATGCTCATCCTTGAAACCCCATGCTCTGAGGAAGCCACGCGGTCACCCAGACAGGCATGCTCAGGTGTTCCAGTGACAGCCCCAGCTGAAGTCACAGCCAAAGGTAGCACCAACTGCAGCCTGGAGTGACAAGACTCCAAAGATTCAGGCCGCCAGCTTTTGGGCTGTCCCAGCTGACCATGAGTGGAGTAGAGGCAAGCCCTCCCCACACAGCCCCGCCCAAATTGCCGATACATGAACAAAATAAATATCATTATTGTTTTAAGCCACTAAATTTTGGAGTCCTTTTCTTTATAACAATAGGTAACCGATACAGGCCAGAATCCCTTTTACCTTCCCTGGAGAATGCCCTAAACCATACAGAACACAATCCTTTATCTGGGTTCCTAGCCCCTAGCTCAAAGCTTTGACCAGGCTTTGGACCCCTCAGGATGGTTGCCTCTCTGACCGCCTCAGGCTGAGCCCTTGGCTTGGACTCACAGTCCACCCCACAAAGGACATTCCCAGGCAGCATCCCTTCTCTGTCTCCAACCCCAGAGGGCCACGAGGTCAGTGTGGCAGAGAAGTTGAAACAAAGATGGAGTCTCCAAACATAGGGGACAGAAAAGTTTCTGTGTTCCCTTTTATTTTTATTCTTTAAATGTTTTTATTTACTTTCGAGAGAGCAGGGGAGGGGCAGAGAGAGAGGGAGACAGAGAATCCAAAGCAGGCTCTATGCTGTCAGCCTGGAGCCAGAGGTGGGGCTTGAACCCACGAACTGCGAAATCATGACCTGAGCCAAAGTCAGACACTGAACCAACTGAGCCACCCAGGCTCAGGCTCATTTTTATATTCACTTCCCCTGAATTAGAGCAGAAGTGATGCCATATGACTTGCCTGCACAGGGAACAAGTGTCGAACTTGGAGAGACAGAGAGATGAGGATCACAGAGGAAGCCTCTGTGACCAAGAGGAGACAAAGGAGACCAGGGATGGGGAGATGGTCAGACACACAACATCCTGGAGGACAAGATACCTCAGAGGGGGCATGGCTCCAGTGCCAGGAGCCCCCAAAAAAGCAGTAGGGAGTGGTCTTTGGTAGGGGGTGGATATGGCTGCACAGCCAGAGCATTATTGGGATACATTGTGAAATGGTTACCATAATCAGGCTAATTAACACATCCTTCACCTCACATGGTTATCGTGTGTGTGTGTGTGTGTATGTGTGTGTGTGTGTGTGTGTTGAAAACATCAAAGATCTACTCTTATGGCAAACTGCAAGTATACAATACAGTATTATTAACCACAATCACCATGCTGTACATTAGATTCCCAGACCTTACTCATTTTATAACCTTATACCTTTTGACACCAACATCTCCCCCATTGCCCCACAACCCCAGCCCCAGGCAACCACCATAACCATCATTCTACTCTTTGCTTCTATGAGTGTGACTATTTTAAGTGCATTATATATGTCATATAATGTAATATTTGTTCCTCTGTCTGACTTATTTCACTTAGCATAATGGCCTCCAGGTTTGTCCATATTGTTGCAAATGGTGAGATGACAGGATTTCCTTCTTTTTTATGGCTGAATGTTATTCCTCTGTGTGTGTGTGTGTGTGTGTGTGTGTGTGTGTGTGTGTGTGTTTCTTTATCCCTTCATCCATCCATGGACACATGGATCCATGTAAATTGATTCCACATCTTGGCTACTGTGAGTAATGCTGCAATGAAGCTGGGTGTATAGACATCTTTTAGAGATACTGATTTCATTTCCTTCAACCCAGATGTAAGATTGCTGGATCATATGGTGGTTCTATTTGTAATTTTTTGAGGAAACTCCACACTGTCTTCCCTAATGACTACCAATTTCCATTGCCAGCAAGAGTGCACAAGGGTTCTTTTTTTCTCCACAGCCTCACCAATACTTGTTCTCTTTTTGATACTAGTCATTCTAACAGGTGGGAGGTGATATTTCACTGTGGTTTTGATTTGCATTTCCCTCATGATGAGTGATGTGGGGCACTTTTCATGTACCTGTTGGCCATTCGTATGTCTTCTCTGGAAAAATGTCTATTCAGGTCCCCTTCCCATTTTTAAATGGGTTATTTGTTTTTCTGCTACTTAGTGGTATGATTTCCTTACATATTTTGCGTACTAACCTCTTATCAGACGTGGTTTGCAAATATTTTCTCCCATTCTGTAAGTTGCCTTTTCATTTTACTGATTGTTTCCTTTGCTGTACAGAAATTTCTAGTTTATGTAATCTTACTTGTCTATTTTTGCGTTTCTTCCCTTTTATTGCTTTTGGTGTCAAATCCCCAAAAATCATTGCCAATACTAATGTCAAGGAGATTTTTCCTTACCTTTTCTCCTAGGAGTTTTATGGTGTCAGACTTTATGCCTAAGTCTTTAATTTTTGTGTATAGTGTAAGATAAGGGTATGTCTATTTCTTGGGGGTTTATCCCTATGCCTGACATTAAATTCTATACATCCTGAGACTGTGGCCAAAGTATCGTCATCTGTGCACCCTGAGAGTTCAGTACTAGGACCAATGCCTGCAAGGCAAGGGTCTGGCCATTGATCAAATAGCCAGCATGCTGATTGACTGATACATCAATTAACACCTGACAGGTTGCTTTATCAGCGATTGAAGGACAGAATAGCAGCTTGGCTGGCTAAGGACAGGGTTTGCCTCCTACATATCTTTATCCCAACCAACACTTAGCCAAGGCCTGGCTCAGAGTAGAGGCTCAATAAATGGCTGCCATATTAGTCATATGGCTCACAAGCATCAAGTGATGCTGGGAAATGTAGTCTTTATTTTATTAAAATCAGTTACAAATCAGGGTTCCAGTACAGGAAAAACAGGAATGGAGACTGGAGGGCCACTAGTGACCTCTGCTATGAGGACACATTAATGAGTCTGGTTAAGGGATGCAGATACTTGAGGGACACGTATCCAGTTCAGAAGTGAAATTGCATGGAGCTTTGGAATTCTGGAGTTACCTCTTGTACAGAACTTTTAGAGGGCCACAATTTCTCCCCTGTATTCTTTAGTGTCCTAGGGAGGTGCTGAGCTGAGAAGCAGAGAGAGGTTACCTTTGCTCTTTGAAATTACTGCTTTCTGTTTTCAAACCCTGCTCTTGAGGAAGTGTATACCGTCATATGTTCTTTGATTGTGCTCATCACAAAATCTTACTAAAGTACCCATTTGAGACCTGGCCTCAGTGCTCCTGATTACTATTCATCCTAAATTATTTGCAGGAAACACCTATTCACAGTCACAGGCTTCAATTCAGGACTAAGAGACCAAAGGCCTAAAAATTCTCCCTCCTTGCCTCTTTGCCGAAATGGCCTCACCCTGAGCCAAATGGCAAGCTCAGTGTATAGGTACTGTGCCAAGCTCTGGGCTCCCTTGCCTGGGTTCAAATTCTAGCCCTGTCACCAGCTGGCTGTGTGACCTTGGGCACATCACTAAACCTCCGCGAGCCTTGGTTTCCTCATCTATAACATAGGATAAGAATAATAATGCCAACCTCAACCACAGAATTGTGTTGGTGGTGAGAACAGGACCCGGCAGTAGTTAAGAACTCAGAATCTCTTGGGTGTTATTAGAAATGTAGACAATCATTTCAGGCCCATGTGTGCTGCCTCCCCAGCTTCTTAGCAGGAAACAACCCTGTCTTTTCCATCTCATGTGCCTCCTCTCTCTTTCCTAGGCACAGAGGATCCTACGGCCAGTTCAGTCTGGCATGGAGTTGGTATGGAGAGAACAGGTCTGTGGTTTACACACTTTTCTGACCCAGGGGCCGGCATTCTCCTTTCTTCCTTCCGCTTTGGCCACAACCCACCCAGAGGTGCCGAGGTGGCCAGTGCTGTGTTGTGGGTGTGTGGTGCCCACCTCCTCCCAACTCCACTTCGAAGAAGCATGGTGGGGTTGAGGACCTCCTACACACCTTGCATTCAGATCACCCCTCTCCCAGAGCAAAGGATAAAGGGGTGAAAATGAAATTTGCTTCCAAGCTTCCCTCTGGTTCCTGGAGTGTCACTTTTCTGCGTATTTATGGTAATCATCCCTGCAACAAAAACAGTGACTTCACTGTCTAAATAATAAGGCAATTTGTTACAGCTAATTACTCAAGGACTTCCTTAATCTCAATTAAAAGATCCGAGAGGATTCCTGCCCCCTCTCATTCCAGTGTTCCTGAAGATCCCCCTAATGTATTCTGGATCACAGATTAGTGGGGACCCAAGAATGATCCTTGCTGGGCAGAACTGCTAAAATCCATCCCAGCAACGTGAAGCAGTGATTTATTGTGACATGGAATGTGGGACATTTCCCCAGCTTTTGTGATTGTGGTAATGAAGCTGTAAACCAAATAGCATGAAATGAGGCAAGGCCTTACAATTTAATCAGCTCGTAAACAGATCTACTGCATCAAGCAAATGACATTATTATCCATCCGAAGTAAATCATGCTAATCTCGGGAGATAAAATCAACATCGTTAATGGTCACATGTCATATTCATCAACACTAAACCATCCCCTTTGACAGATTAATCCTAACTACAGCTCCCAGGATGTATGGTAATAGGGCTTGTAGCATGCATTTCACTCCGTGCCAGGCTAACCAGCACTCTTAGGCTGCTATTACAAATAATTTTTTTATTGATTTACATATTTTAAAATGCATTTAAGGTGAGGCACCATTAAAAACCCTGTCACCCACCCATATTTCTTCCCTACATTCCCAGACTTTATTAATAGGAACGGGAAGACAAACGCAGTAAGCCTTATAAATACTTTGTTTAGGGCACTGTTAGGGGTAATTAAGATGGGGACTGGGTGTTTTTTTTTTTGTTTTTTTGCGGGGAGGAGGGACAGGTGAGGAGCAGAAGGGTGAGAGAAAGAAAGGACCCTCTTGTGGTTCAGGGACAAATTGAAATCGCAGCATTATTTGCTTCCCGTTTTCCCTAGAGGTGTCAGGAGGAGGGGGAATAAATTCTCCCCCAGATCTGCTCACAGAGCCTTCCCTCTCCCCCCATCTCTCACATCCTACCTCCACCCCGTCAACTCAGCCTCATGGTACGTGCATCTGTGCCTGCGTTTCGGTCATTGTATCCTGCCTGCTGACTTCAGACACCAAATGTATTTATTTATCATGAGGCTGACCTAGGATGAATGCTCCTGGAAAAGTGTCCACTATTCAAAATGTCACTTCCCCTCAACAGGCCGTGCATTATATTGACAGGCATACTTTCAGAGGTCTCTGAATGACGAGGATGGATGGAGGGCTGCCAGAGCAGCTGACATCGCCGCCCGGGCTGAGTGGGTGAGTGAGTGAGTGAGTGGGTGCCCGAATTATCTACACCCTTGCCGAGGAGCACAGAAGCAGTGGCAGCCAGGACTGTGACAGGAAATGCAACAGGGAGACCTTGCAGGCCTGCATTTCTCAGTGGCAGGCAGATAGCAACCCACCTTATCCCAGCCAACCTTCCAAGGGGCACATTTGAGAGCCTTCTTGTCCACCTGTAGGTGGCAGGTGGGAAAGAGGGTGTTATTCTCCTGAGGGGAGGGGGGTCCTAGGACCACCACTTTTAGCCATGCATTGCACAAGGGAATTCTTGGGAATTATTCAGTGCAGCAACTATGAGGCCACCATGAGCCTGTCCACATCACCCTGGATAAGAAATCCAAAAAATAGAAGGATTTTGGAAGAAAATGTACTAGAATCAAGCTATTCAACTCAATTAGAGCACTTCTTTTGATGCACTGAAAAGACCCCACCTCAACTTAAGTGCACTGAGGTAAGACTCAGACATTTCCAGATCCCCCAAAGCATGTATCACATAGATCTCCTACTACTGTGGTTTATTTCAGAGGAGGGAGGTGGTATTTGAAAGATACAATAGGAGCCTGAAAAACTGCCCAGCCCAGGTCTATTTTATAAAATTGTATGTATCGATTAGACCACTAATGAAA
The DNA here is from genome assembly GCF_018350195.1 of Panthera tigris. Lineage (NCBI taxonomy): Eukaryota > Metazoa > Chordata > Mammalia > Carnivora > Felidae > Panthera > Panthera tigris. The sequence goes on along the minus strand of NC_056670.1, from coordinate 35,074,686 downwards.
TGATGCAGTGTAAATTAACTTCAGGGTTTAGGTGGCACCAAGTTCAAGTGATTGGAACCCGCTCAGCTATAAGAATCTCTAAAGATTTTGTGTCCGGAGTTTTCCAGGATCCCTGCTGAGGGCTCTGGAGGTTGTGCTCTGCTTTCTGGGGGCCAGGCAGGCCAAGGACAGGCCTTTCCCTACAGCGGTCTGGTCTGAGTGAGCATGGTTTAGAGCAGTGGTTCATAAACTTTAGCATGAGTCACAAGTACCTGGGGGCTTGTTAAAACACAGATTGCTGCCCCCACCCCCCTGCCGAGTTTCTTATTCAGTAGGTCTGAGGTAGGGCCAGAGAATTTGCATATCTAGCCACTTCTCATGGGGTACTGATGTTGCTGGTCCTGGGACCAAAGTTTGAAAAACAGAGCTTTGGGGCAGGAACACCTATGCTAGGAGGGGCAGAGGGGGCAGGGGTGGAGGTGGAGGTGGGGACCTTTAGGCTCCCAGGGGTGGGTTAGAAGCCCAGAGTTGGGTCATGGCAGGCAGCTGGGGCCAGAAACAGGAGGTGAGGTCAGAAATGGGACTTTCACATCTCTGAGGACTTTCCTGTTCTACGTTTCTGTGAACCTGAGAGTACAAATGAGCAAAGCAGACAGGTCAACTCTGACAGGTCAGAGTTCAGAAGGCCAGAGGTCAAAACTGAAAGTAGCAAGTGTCCTAGAGGGGAGAGATGGCTTGATTGTAGCCCAAGCCCCAACTCTGACATACTCTGTTTCCCACAGTCCATCCCTTTCCCTCTCTGGTCTTCCCCTCTCTTGCCACCTCTGTGAAGAGAAAGTATTGCACTAGATTTCCTCCCAAATCTTTACAACTTCTGATAGGTGTGAGGTTATGCCAGTGTTTCCCAAACAGTCATCTGTTCAATCCTTGCTCTCCTTGAAAAATGAGTTCCATGATCAGGTCAGTTTGAAAACCTTTTCAAAACATAAGCCCCTCTTGGATTTATAATTTATACTTGCATATTAAAGGCTCTTCAGGAAGTCAGGAAACCTATTTAACTTTGTTTAATCCAGCATGTCCCAAATTTATTTAACAACAGAACCCATTTTCCACTTAACACCCATTAGCACCCCTAATGCCTATTAGCACTAGAGAACACACTTTGAGAAACATTGGCCAATGCCAAGGGCTGAGGTGAGAGGCAAATAAATATGTCAGCATCTGAAGATGTATTTTCCCTGAAGGTGCCCGAAGGTGCAGGCCACTTCCCCTCGACTCCCGGCACCTTGGTGCCTTGCTACGTTCAGCAAACGTCAATTGAGTACCTGCCACATGCCAGGGACTGAGCTGGACACTTAGCTAAGGGACAGCTCCTGCCCTCAAGGAGCTGCCTGGCTGGGATAGCAGGGGAGAGCCTAGGTACTTCTTTGGCCTGGCAGGGAACTTCAGAGATTCTAGCCATGCTAGGGACCTTTTGCCCCTCCTTTTCCATGACTGACATCAATTTGTCATTGGTTTCAGTAGTGGGCTTGCTCTGTTTAGTCTCACCTGCCTGTAAAGCATACAAACATGTTCACTCGTTCATTTAACAAAACTATATAAAGAATCTATTTCATGCTAGGTACCATTGTGGGCTATAGCTGAGAACAAAACAGGTCCTTGTGGAGTCTATATTTCAAAAGAGTAAGATAGGCAGTGAATTAATGAAATACATGGCATGTCAGATGGTAACAAGTGCTAAAGTGGAGAGGGATAGACAGTGATGAGGGACTTCTGCTATTTTAAATGAGGATGGGGATGTTTCATTCACCTTTGTGTAACAACCTGAAAATGTGAGAGATGAGTCAGATGGAAGAATATCTAAAGAGAGAGCAGCAAGTGCAAAGGCCCTGGGGTAGGGGTATGCCTAGTGCTAGGAGACCAATATGGCTGGAGAAAATGAGAGAAGATGAGTAGTAGAAAAGGGTCGAAAAGATAATAGGGGTCATAGTGTTAGGCACTGAGTGGGATGGGAAATCTTATGAGCAGAAAACAAGATATAATATGATTTATCTTTTAATAGGACTTAATATGACTTAGAATTCATCATATACAAAGTCCCTGTGGAGAGCCAAAGAAGGCAATATGAGTTCACAAAGCTACCTTCCTGGTTGGCGGAGGTGGGCAGGTCATGTCACCCTTCTGCTGATGGCCTCATCAAGCCTGATATGAAAGGGTAGAAAGGGTGTGGGATAGATGGTGAGGGGCAGGAAGCTCTGAAACCCAAACTGTTTTACATATGTATAACATTTCTATGTTGTGCCAAACACTGCTGGAGGCCCATTTACTTAGATCCTCTTTGTGAACTTTTTTTTTTTTTAGTTTATTTATTTTGAGAGAAACAGGGACAGCACAAGCAGAGGAGGGGCGGAGAGAGGACAGAGAAAATCTCAAGCAGGTTCCACACCTGCAATGCAGAGCCTGACACGGGGTTTGAACTCACCAAACTGTGAGATCATGACCTGAGCTGAAACCAAGAGTCCTTCACTTAACCAACTGAGCCACCCAAGTGCCCCATCTTTGTGAACTTTTAACGAACCTTGTTGGGCAGGGAATTCCTTGATCTGCATTTGAAACTCTGAGTCAGAGGAGTTAACAGGCTTGCCCAGCCACACAGCTCACCAGTGGCAGAACCCAGGGCTTCCCAAGCTTCTTTCCAGTGCTCTTTCCTCAGCCTCACAGTGTCTAGTGTTGGGAATGGTGTCTGGAGCTCCATCGCTCTCCAAGGCAGCACTTTCCTAACAGGTGAGCAACCACAGCCCTTGATGCTCACTCCAGATATCCTGTAGGTACCCAGAGTCTGCAAGGTGAGTGTCTTAGATTGGAAATAGATACTGAGGTCATGGACAGTTGCATGTGGAAGGTTTACTGGGGAGTGCTCTCAGGAGATACACCTGTAAGGAAACCAGGAAAACAGGGATGGGATGAGTGGAAAATTGGCCTCAAATGTGGTTGCAGTAGAGACCTCAGCCCCCAAGAACAACAGATTGGTGCAGAGGCTCCTGGAGACACAGGGATGGACGCGTGATCCAAGTGGGGCCAATTGCAGTTGGCCCCAGAAACAAGGGGCGGAGTACTGAGAAAGAAGTCAGTCTGGCTCTGGGTGTCAAATCAAGGCCAACTAATCCAGAAGCAGTGGTGTCCAGCCATCCAGAATGAGGAGCTGGAAAAGATGTTTGGCGATGAGATAAAAGACCTAGGCAGGTGCAGAGAGAGTAGACAGAGGTAGCCTCTTCCTGAAGCCCTGCAGAGCTCCAGGCCTTTGTTGATCCACATCCCAGCCCTTACATGGAGGCTGTGGACCAGGGTTGCTGATTCAGCTTCTCCAAGAGGAAGCTTAGAGTTCTGTGGATACCACCGCTGCTCCTCCAAAGCTGGCCCCAATCCTCTTGCCATAACCACCTCTGACCCTCCCACTTGCCCATTTTCTAATCCTGGGAGTGGGATATTCTCTCTGATGGTTATCTTTTCTTTCCCTGGGTCCTTTTCCCTAAGCTTTTGAAAGCCGAAAGCCAGGATGAGCCTTTGTTTCTTTCAGCTGTCCCATCTCTTCCCTGAGGCCCCCAGCATAGAACAGAATAGCTCAAAGGGAGAGGTGGGGTGGGGAGAGACAAAGAGAAGGACATAGCCAGAACTGTTAAAAATTAATAGTTCAAACATATTATCATACCATGAAACAACAGCAATTTTTAAATGTGCTTTTTTCAGAAGCAGAGCGGCCCCTGGACTGTGCTATAAGCACCTTCCCAGGCAAGCATCAGTGAGTGCTCTGTGAGGCCGGAATGTTAATGTCAAGATCATTCATTCATTTGTGTGCCAGAATAGACAGCCAACTGCTTCCTCAAGAAAAATGCTTGTCTTGCTTGCAGATTCTTTTCTGGCCCACTGCCCAACAGAGGTAGGGTGGCCATTCATTTGGATAAGTCTTGATTAGGCCTCTTAATTTTCATAAAAGGCAGTCAACCAGACAGTCCCCTAGATTGACTTAAAATGTTGGGTTTTTTTAATTATTATTATAAAAGAAATACCTACTTATTACAAAAATGTTGCAAAAATGATTAACCTGAAAGTGAAAGTCTGCTGTAATCTTACCTTCCAAAGGCAGCCCCTCTTAGACATTTGATCTATATTTATCCAGACTTTTCCTTCCTATCTTACTTTTTCCGTAAAACTGATCTGCTTCATTCTTCCTAACAAAACTGCATTGTTTCTTGATTCGCTTTTTTTAAATTATTTTTTACATCCAAAAGTAATACATAACTGTAGTAAGCAGGGTTTAGCTAAACTATAAAATTCCCTCTCCCCCAAGGTGACATACTGTCACCAATTTCTTATGTATCCTTCCAGAAATTTTCTATGTCCATATATTATGTGATTATTTAATTTTTTTAATATTTATTTATTTTTGAGAGAGAGAGAGAGAGAGCTGAGGAGGGGCAGAGAGAGAGGGAGACACAGAATCCCAAGCAGGCTCCAGGCTCTGAGCTGTCAGCACAGAGCCCACCACGGGGCTTGAACCCATGAACCGTGAGATCATGACCTGAGCCAAAGTTGGACACTTAACCAACTGAGCCACGCAGGCGCCCCTGATTATTTAATTTTTAATAGGAACGGAATCATACAATACCACACTACCTACTATGGTGCAGCTTGCCTTTCTCACCTAATAATGTATCTTATGCAACTTTTCCTAACAGCACATGTCATCTCCTTATTCCTGTTGGTGGCTGCACAGTGTCCCACTATACAGATGTGCTGTGATTTATATATCAAGATCTATTTCTCAGACACGTACAACACCTGCATTCCACATCTTTGTTGGGAACAAGAACCTCAAGCTGTGTGCTGCTCAGTCTCTAACAAAAGTAGAGCTGAAAGAAACACGATGCGACAGAGACTGATCTGGAGAAGAGACTGGAGTTCGTCCCTGAGTACAGCCAGTATCTGGGTGTCACTCCTGAATGAAGCCATTCCCTGGTGGATTGCACATTTGATCCACATCTCCTGGATCTCCCAGAAAGGTGCCCTCACCAGGTCTAGGCCCTGATTTCCAATGCAGGTGACTTCACAAGCCTCACCCCTGCCTTAACAGTAAGGATGCTGTGGAGGATGTACACCACTGCATGACCCACATGAACTCCATGGGGGGGGGGGGTGTGGGGAGCATTATTTCTTCTAAGGAGTTGGTCTGCTTTTTCTTTAAGGACCACATAATATTTGTAATTAATCATTTTTCTTATTTTCCTTCATTGCTTTGGCCTCTGGGAAGCACAGAACCAAATTTTAGTAATCACATACATTTTTTGTGCATACCTGCTTGCTGTTTTTTCTCCTTTCATCTTATCTGTGTAGTCTTTTCTATTTCCCCTAGGCCTTTAAAGATCTTGGCTTTTAATTTTTGAACTTTCAATTTTTGCAGAGGTTTCTTGTTTTTGTTGGTACCTTTTTTTTTTAATTTTTATTTATTTTTTTAAATTTTACTTAATTTTAAGAGACAGAGACAGAGCATGAATGGGGTAGGGACAGAGAGAGAGGGAGACACAGAATCCAAAGCAGGCTCCAGGCTCCAAGCTGTCAGCACAGACCCCGATGCGGGGCTCGAACCCACAAAATATGAGATCATGACCTGAGCCGAAGTCGGATGCTTAACCGACTGAGCCACCCGGGCTCCCCATTGGTACCTTTAAAGTCATCTCCCTTTTTTTTTTTTCACTTGCAGAAAAAGCCAGAGCATTAGAAAAATAATTTTGGAAGATGCTTTTCTGACATATCCCTTTCTGTTCAAAATGCCGGCTTCTCCCCTGCCCTGCTGATGTGCAGAGATTTGGAGGCTGAGATGGAGATCACAGAAACGAGGTGGGACAGCAGGTGACCTGATAAGAGAGACTTGTAGCTCAAGGACGTAGGGCCAAAATTCATTCAAAATTTCATTCGAGCTGCCTGGGCTCCTTTGAAATGAGGTATGGAGGCTGCTAGGCTGCTTGGCAGGGCTCATTACCTCAACTCCCAGTTTACCAGGCCTTTCCCAAGCCCAACGAGTGCCTCTTGTCCTAACAGGACTGCCACGCCTGGGATCCACTTGGAAACTGGCAGGGCCAAACTGGGATTTGCAATGCCCCCAGAGTCAGAGTCAGGAAGGACCCTAGGTCTTCCACTAAGTGAGGCGGAGGGGGTGGCTGTCCCTAGAACCCAGCGGTTAGATGCTGTCCTGTCACCTTACATAAGGAATGGCTGTGATAAAATAATAACTGGGAACAGTAGGTGACCCAGTTTGAACAAAGAAGCTGAGGATCGATGCTCCACAGCCACTACCTGCTTTGTGGGTCCTTCCACTACAACGTTATATATTATATGCAAATAGCAGCACAAACTTAAGGCCTCTTTTCATGTCAAGTGGCTTCTTTGAGCCTATATGTTATATTTTACAGATCTTGGACAGTAACATTTTTCTTTTTAGTGCAAAGTTGCTCAAGGTTCATCTGAGACTCTTTTAAATTGCTGCTTTCAGAGAAATAACAATGTAAAATGACATGATGATGTATGGCCCCGTCCGGCCGACTGGGGCTGCGGCAGCCACAAACGCCACCAAACCTTTGGGAATGAAGCGGTCTCCGGAGCGCCATTGTGCAATTGTCCTAACCGGATCATTTTTAATTAGTTGCAATTAATTTCAAGTGACAGCGTCCTGCAATATCAAGTCAGGGAGGCTCGGGTGCGTGGGTGGGGTTATTAGGAACAGACGGCTAGTGAGAGAAAAGCCAGAGGGGGGTCTCTTTACAGGGCTTTCACCTCCAACAAGATTCCCCGTGTGGGGGATGGAGGACCGATCATTTCCTGAGCTGGTGGAGGGAGCTCCTTCCTAATGATGCAAATGTTCTGAATCTTTCTGAGTCGTGTGTAGGCCCTGCAAGGTGGGCAGTTACTACACCCTGTACACGTGGGCATGTGTGTTCTGACAATTATCTTGCTTCGGTAACACCAAGTGGTTCAGCCAAATAACTTCCGTCTTAGTGTAGTGGAAGCAACCCTGAGATGAGGCTTTGGGCAGGTAGTTTATTTGGGAGTGAACCCAGGAGTGGGGAAGTGAATCAGCAAAGGGAAGGAAACCAATAAGGGGTATATTGTTAAGCAAATTAGCCCTGTGTGTACCTGGAGCTCACTCCCATTGGGGAGCTCTGGAAGACAACCTAGAACATACATCTCAGAGCTATCCCATCCAAAGGGACCTTGGACACTTACACACAGTGGTCCTGTTGGTCATTAGTGGAAGGCTGCTTCCCAATTGTTATGTAAAGGCACACTAGTGCCTGGAGAAAGCTGTCAGGCAAAGCATGGCAGATGCTGGCAGCTGAAAGTCAGGCTTGGAGCATAGACATGGTAAGGGCAATGGGATAGGATGGATACTGACAGCATCTGCTGTAACCTCCAGTTCTAAAGCCCTACAATGCCCCCCACCCCCAACCAGTATCCCTTGGATATCCTTCCAAGGCATTTATATGGGAGAAGCCGACAGAGAGGGTGAGCGGGGTAACACTCCTGGGGAACCCAGGCTCTCTCAGGCCAGGCTTTGTGACTGACTGGGTTTCATTTCCTCCAAGCATCTTGGCACCCTTCCCCTACATCCAGGGTTCAGAGTCCTTCTCGGGAGAATTGCTACTGAGCAATGGTACATGTGTAAGACATAAAACTGAGAAAGTACCCCTCCCAGGCACCATGTTCGCCAATCAAAAGGTTTTGGGGGGCACAGATCTCATAGTGACAGTCACCCTTGTCCCCTACCTAGCTAAATCTTTTGGGCCAAGGGGCTAGTCTGCACTCCGCATGCACTTGACTACTCTAACAGCAGATTTAGAACCAGGACCAAGGCACTTGACCTCCATGCCCTGGATTCTCTGGAAAGGTGAAGTGGCATATACACACCCCTTCCAGCTCCTCCTTTATGTCCCCAAAGGCTTCCTTCATTGGTTAATCAGTAGGGAGGGGGTGGAAGCTAACAAAACTTGGGCCTTTTCTCAAGAGTAAGAACAACAACTATTACACATACATATTGAACACTTACATATGCCACACACTGTGCTAAGAACCTTCCTATACCACATTAACTTCTTAAAATTTCACAGTCCAGTGAAATATTATGCCCGTTTTAGAGGGGAGAATACTAAAGAACAGAGAAGCTAAGTAACTTACCTACCTAAGGTCACTCAGCTTCTCCGTGATGGAACTAGGATATGAACTCGGGCATCTGAGGCCTGGAACCCCAGTGATGAGGTCAACTACCTGAGGAATTGTGACACCCACTGTACCCTCACTGACTTTTGTTTTATGCTTCCCCTGAACTGAAATACACAATACTAAAAAACCTTTCCAAAAACACTGAGTATGTCTGACCTAACCTCTTTTTTTCTCTCTTTAATTTTTTAAAGAAGTGGATTATTGCGTCCATTTAGGGAATCTCCAGAGATAACTAGAAACCCCAGCATTGCCTCCTGCCTTCTGGGGCCCAAGCTCGTCGTCTGCCTCAGGTAAGGACACAAGGCCCCATAACAGGAATGTGTGGTTGTCCTCCATATATCTCTAGTATGGCACTTACCTCGGGAGGAGCCAAGATCCCCTTCATCACCCTTTATGGCACTCTCATCCATTAATTTATCTAAACTCTGTCTCCGGGCTTGGCCAGTCTTCCCATTTATGAAGGATACCTCTTTGCCCACAGAAGTCCCTTTGAAAGCACCATCTCTTCACGTCGGAGGTTTTTGTTTTTGTTTTTTTTCAGTCCTCAACACGTCTTGACTTTGGACTTCCAATAAGTTGTTTCTCAACAGTACCAGAATTTGTGTGGCTAATTTGATTTTTCCGCAATTTCCCACTAATTTTCTTTGAATGAGACTTATTTTAAAATTTCTTTTCTAGAGTCTGGAGTGTCTCCATTTTGCCCCAGCTCTGTCAAGCTGAGGGATGGGATTTTCTGGATTTTGCATTACTTTGCTGGGCCTGCGCTTCTCTCTTGTTTACCCACAGGAGCCTTGTCACCACCTGACTTGTGCATTTCAGGTCAGTGAGCCAAGTTCCCACCCTTTCCTGCAGGGCCTGCTCAGGGCCATAAAAGGCCATCACCTCAAGGCTGTCTTTGGGAGCTTATGTGTTTATTGGGACACAACTGACAAAACTGTCTGTGAGATGATCATGAAAAAAAAAAGTGGAAAAGAGGTATAACAAAGGGCTTCATTTAGGGAGGAACAAAAGAAGTCTTAGGGTGATGGGCCACCTGAGTGGCTCATTCGGTTAAGCAACTGACTCTTGATTTGGGCTCAGATCACGATCTCACAGTTCGGTTCGTGAGTTCAAGCCCCACATCTGGCTCTGTGCTGATATATGGAGGGTGCTTGGGATTTTCTCTGCCCTCCCCCACTGTGTGCACTTTCACTCTCTCTCTCTCTCTCTCTCTCTCTTACTCTCAAAAACAATTAAATAAAAAACATTAAAAAAAAAAAAAGAACTCTTTTTTTGTGAAGTTAAAGTGGCCAGATGAGGCTTCCAGGAGAAGCTGTTGAGGCTGGAATTCTCAAAATCATAGTTCTTGGCCCATCAGACCCCACAGCCTCCTTTATTACCAGGTTTGTCATGCCCCATTTACTATCCCAGGATGGAGAGCAGAGATAATAGTATAACCAACCTATCCACATAATTTCACACACACACACACAAAAAAATCAATATATTGACCCAACTGTTACATAAAGGAAAAATCAAAGGAAAGTAAGTTATAATAAAATAATAAGTATTTCAATATGTAAACGCTCAGCAACAATGAAGAAGTCAAATACTTGCACCTAAACATAAAACCACATGATGGGACAGCTTGTCAGTACCTCCTGCTTTAGGGGGTGTGCTGGTTAATTAAGGTCCCTGACTGATGTGCCCACATGAAGGGTGGTTTCTGAAATGGTGAACAACTCTTGATAAAGTTCTGTACAGAACAGAGGATAATTTCTCCCTCAATATCACAAGAGCTGCATTCCCAGAAAATTCAGTATATATTAAAACCATGCAAAAGTGCTCTGTGCCTATATGTAAAACTGAGCAAGGTTTAGACTTGGGTCATTGTAAATAGATTTTTCTACCAGAATTATGGTCAAGCCTTGGACCTCTGTTATGGTTGTGCAGATTGGGCACTGCACAGCTATTTACTTCATCACATAAGTGAATGGTGCTCCCTTGGGTTGTGGAGTATACAGCAAAATACTTGCAATTTGCTTTAGTTGCACGGGATGTGGGAGAACTCGTCATCGCATGGGACTATCCTGCACACTGCAGTATGCGGAGAGCACTCCTGCCCCCACCCCCCACACACACTTGATGCCAGCATTGTCACAACAAAATACTCCCGTCAATGTCCAAATTAGCCCCTGGGCAGCACCGCCCCATTGAGAACCACTCTCTCAGAGCCACGTGTGGCTCCAGCCTCTTCCACAACAGGTGGTCCTCAGCTTCTACTCAATTCCTCTCTATTGCCTCCTTCATCCACCTTTTCCTTCCCACTCCTGCCCTTGTAGGCTCCAGCCCTAATGGGCTCCCAGTCCAGCCCTAATGGGCTCATTCTTGGGTCAGCAGAGGCATCCACCTGGGCTCCCTGTTCTGGCCTCAGCAGCTCCAATTCAGGCAGAGAACCTGCCCAGCACTGTGGTACAAAGACCTTTTTCTCCCCTACATTTAGGATTGAGCCCCACATTGACAGTGCTTCTTGTTCTGACCCTATCTTTTCATAGTAATCTTTCTTCCCACTCTCTCCCATTCTCAAAGCATTCCTGCCTCCATACATTTGCTCCCACCCTTCCCTTTCTTGGCCAGCCCTGTCACCCATCCTACTTCCTCCTCCATCTCTGACCTTAGGTGCTACCTCATTCACCAGCTGCCCTGCATGTCCATGGTCAGAAGCAACATGCTCCCATGGTGTTTCATCTGTACTTCCTGTATACCCATAACACCTTTGTAGAGTGTTCTTCTCTATATATGAATTACAATATCCTTCAGAGCAAGGACCAGGACTTATTGCTCTCAGGGCTCCAGCACTGGAGATCTCCAGCATTGGTCCCAGCACTTGAGATTGTGTATAAGGTAGGGCTAGCCCCAGAAGAGCATGGATCTAATCAATGGGCTGCTGGGAGCCATGTGGCTTCCTGAGTAGGGACTGACTGAAAGTGCTGGCTTCAACAGATTGCTCTAGTGAGGTGGGGCACATAGTATTGTGGCAAAGAGTGAAGGCTTCTGCCTTCCTACAGCAAGGAAGGATGATGGTTTGGTCTCTCAGGTGGAAGAGGAAATCAGAAGAAGGCCTGAATACATTCTATCTAGGGTGAGGTAGGAGAGTGGTCACGAGTTGTGCAGAGAACATTGGCCTAGAAGTCTACAGGCCTGGATTCGAGTCACCTAGCCTTGCTTCCACACTTACAGTAACATGGTGCCCAGTGGCCCACCATGCCAGGAGGTTCAAGTGAGAAAGAATCTCACTAACTTATCCTTCGTTAAAGTAAATCCACATGTTTATTGCAGCATCACTTACAATAGCCAAATTATGGAAGTAGCCCAAGTGTCCATTGACAGATGAATGGATAAAGAAGATGTGGTATATATATACACAACAGAATATTACTCACCCTTTAAAAAGAATGAAATCTTGTCATTTGCAATGATGTGGATGGAGCTAGAGAATATAATGCTAAGCAAAATAAATCAGAGAAAGACAAACTCCATATGATTTTACTCATATGTGAAATTTAAGAAATGAAACAGATGAACATGAGGGAAAAGAGAGAGAGAAACAAAGAAAAAGACTCTTAACTATAGAGAATAAACCAATAGCTACCAGAGGGGATAGGGGTGGGGGATGGGTGAAATAGGTGAAGGGGATTAAGAGTACACTTATGAGGAGCAACTGACTAATGTACAGAGTTGTTGAATCACTATATTGTACACATGAAACTAGTGTAACATTGTATGTTACCTATACTGGAAGTAAATAAAAAACTTAATATAATATAAAAAAATTAAATCCACATGATTACTATTTGGCCTCATTTTTAAGTCATCAATCTCATTAAACATCATCTGCACTCCCTTCGAATTTAAATAAGGCTTCACAATACATCTCACCCTGCATTTTGTTATTAGAGAAAGATTCATTATTATAGGAGAGAGAAGGTGCCCCCCTATTCACCTTGCACTGGGTCCTCAGGTCCCTAGTCATTCTAGGGACCCCCACCTCTCCTACAACCTCAGAGTTTCCAGTGTGCCATGAGCAACGATGTGACCATGAGCAAGCCTGCTTCTAGAGCAGCTTGACCCAGAGAAGAATGAGCAGGCACATTGGTGACCTCAAATAGGAATAAGAGCTCCCCTGTGGAGTTCACACTGATGGGTTTTGTAGTCTGGGACCCTCAAGGGAGCCAGGGCGTGGTGGGCTTCCTAGGGAAGACAGAAGAGGATTTTGTTATCACACCCTGGGCTTTCTTGCAGCTTCCTCACTGCTTGAGCTTCTCTGTAACCAGTGATCTTTGACCTTTGTCCGGCCTTCCCTGTGGTACAGAAGAAGCTGCCAGGATACAGATCCCAAGGTTTAACTTTCTCTGGTGCCCTGACAAGTTCCAACCTGAGGCTGAATACATATCAGCGTCACCCAAAAATCAGATTTTTAGTACAGATGCCCAGGCCCCAATCTAGAAATTTTGATTTGCAAACATGGGTGGAGTTTTTTTACTTGTTTGTTTCTTTTTAATCTCTGAGGGGACTCTACACAGAATCAAGAGAGAGCCTTGCCTTCTGCAGACAAGAATGTCACATCCCAGGCAAAGCTTTGGGCAAAAGAGGTGAGGGGCAGCTCTGGCCTTATGGCTTGGTCTCTTGAGAGGAGGGATGCCCCACAGAGAGTCAAAAACCCACAAACCAGTATATCACCCAAGGCCTGGCCCTAGCTCTGTTCCAACTAAGGCAGCGGAGGAGATAAAGGACCCACAATACCATCCCCAAAGGGCCTGTTCTCCCTGCCAGAGGCTGTGATTGGGCCTCACTGTGGAAAGAAGGTGGACCTGAGCCTCCAGTGGGCTGCTAGGTTGCCATGAGAGGCTGAATGGGGCAGGCCTGGCAAATTCCTTGACAAAGAAGGGAGGAGTGTGTGTGTGTGTGTGTACATGCATTTTCACACACTCTTATTGCTGCTACTGCTGCTGCTGCTGCTGCCCTCTGGCAGGAAAGCAGCCTGTTCAACCCCTGTTGTAGCTTCATCACACCCAGGGGTGGGGACCTGCCCAAGGCTAGAGGTGGGGGTAGGGGTGGGGATGGAAGAGGGAGGACTTTGAGATTTCATTCTGGTCATTTTGAACAAGACCAGGTAGAGGGGCAGGGAGCCCCACCTCCCAGCTGAAGCTGAGCAGTGGTCCTCCACCCCCACACAAGGCCTGACTCTAATGTCTTCTGATGGGACAAATTGGTGAGCACGACTATTAGCTGGGTGACATCAAAAGGCATTAATCTCTGGTTCCCGAGCAAGACCAGCACCACATTAGTGCCTCGCACCCAGTCATTATTAAGACTTTAGCCCAAGGGTGTAATAAATGTTTTATGGCATGCAAACCAAGGTAATGGAATGCAAATCCCATAATATAGCCATACATTTATTTTCTAATGGAGCAAATGATGATGTATTTTATCTCAGAAGAGCTGCCGATAGGGTCTGCTTGGGAAATGCAAAGTTAGGGACCCAAAGGGTGAGTGGGTGGCCCTGCTAGGGTGGGGGCTTGGGGTGAGCAAGGGTGGGAGACGCATTGGGACTTCCCAGCAACGGTCAAGCTTTCATGCACACAAACCTCCTGGACAAGGCCATTGCTCTTGCTCTCGTACCCCCAAATGCCCTCCTTTTGGGGCATATATCGAACATTCTGAGGCTTAATTACATCCCCTTTGCAGAGTTCTCCCCCTCCCTGGAGCCCCCACCCCCACCTGGAGCTGCATACCAATAAGCTATTCAGCTCATATTGGCTTTCCAAAAATATGGCCACATTAAGGTGTGAAATGTTAATGGGATCGAGGGGGCACAGGGCTATTTCTCCCGTGGAGTTAGGACTTGGCATTGGTGCTGTTTTTATTAAGAGGCCAACACTGTTCAGTTGCAGCCCTGCGGCTGGTGGAGAAACCAGGCAGGCTACCCGGGGTGGCTGTGGCTTTGGGAAGGGCTTCAGGTAATTGAGCCCCCCAGGTCTTGCTGATTGCTGCTGCTTCAGAAAGAACTCTCTGATTATTCCAGTGGTCCCCAAAAGAGCAAGTGATGCCTTCGACAATCAGAGGCCCTCTTCATTCCCAAGAATCTCCTTAGTGTCCTCTCTTGTCCAGCCCAGGCCCAGGCACACAGGACCCAGCTGGGCAGGGCCTCATGAGCCAAATACTGACATCTAAGGACCTGTTCTGTACCTAGATTTATGGGGGCACAAAGAAGTTCAGGACCTGTCCCTGCCTTCAAGGTACTGATGGTCTAACTAAGGAAAAGGACACGCATATAGAGGTATGAGGTTTAAGGGTCACCTCAGTGGCATATCTGAGGAGTCCATGTTTCCTTATAAGATTTCTAAGAAATAGAAAAGGCATCCATTGAGAAAAAGAGGAGAGTGTCCACCACTGACTAAGAGGAATCCTGGTGGTGATGTTCCTGTGGCTAGAGGTGGTGAAGACCTCTTAAAATTGGAAAGGTGAGACTTGGCTCTTTCCCCAGAGAGCTCACAGTAGGTGGTCAGTTCATACTGGCTTTGGAATGCCCTGAAAACAGTGGTTATCCTCCGAGGGCTGGGACTAGATCTAGTATTAGCACTTTGATGCTTGACAATACTTTTGATCTTCTAATATGCCTTCTTGTTTTATAGAATAATATTAACACCAATAATAATTAATTGAGAAATTATATCAGGCCCTGTGCTGAGAACTTCATTATCTCATTGAATCTTAAAACGATCCTAAGAGAGAAGTACCTTTATGATTCCCCCTGAGGAATAATAATGAGGAAACATGTCTCAGAGCGAGGTTTGTCCAAGTGAGCAAGAGCTGGGACTATAAGTAGATCTCTCTGCCTCCAGAGCTCATCCTGTATGGTCTGCCCCTCTAAATCCAAGGTAACAGAGGTCAGAGGAGTAAAGAACTGTGTTGAAGGATACACACCCAGTTGGTGTGATCAAGGGAAGGCCTCTGGCTGCAGGCCTTGCTAACTCCTGCACCACAGTGAGCAGCTCTCGGTTTTCATGTGTATATTATCTCAGGCACAGTCTCCCTAGGTCCAAGTGGCTGATGCTCTGTCTACATTCAACAAGTCTGTGCCAAGAAAAACTATTATCTCATCCTAAGATAAGTCAAATCATGGATGAACACAAATAAAATAAAAGCAAATCTGGTGTTCCAAATAATTCTGAACTCACCCTAATTTGAAGATTCCCCATTGATTTACCTGTGCCAAACATGGATGCTATAAGTTGATTGCCCTTTTGAGCTGGAATGAGTTGTGCTTAATTCTGCTCTGGTTTGATCTGCTGAAATCCCCAGAGCAGCCCTTTATAGACCATTATCCTCCAAGGCCCAGAGAATGAGTCAAGCCCTCTCTGGGGGAAGAAAGACAGTAGTAATCTACTCTGAATTCTTCAGGCTGGGCCTAGAGACACATGGGCATGGATGCCCAACAACCTGAACGGGGCCAGACTAGGGTGTGACAAGAGGAGCCTAGGGCACAAATTTAAGGAGGCACTCACTCCCAGAATCACACTAGCACAGACCTTAAAAACAACTGCCACTGAAATTACATGCTCTAGGCACCTCTCTTGCCAGGGCCTAACTCTATCAAAATGAGAAAGAGGAAAGGAGCCCATGTCTCTTTGGCCCACTGTTGAGTTGGGGGAAGGTAATGGTGACTTCCAAGTGGTCGCTGTACCTAGATAGCTTGGGACTCGGGGACTGGATCAGCAACAGAAATTCTAAGGAAACTGACTCTTGCAAATGTAAACAGAGGGAACCTCAAGCTGTTCATTAGCCCACTTAAGTGAAAATTCAGGGGTTCAAGACTTAAGCAGGGCTGGATCTAGTTATCCAACACCCTCAGCAGTCTTTTTCTTTCCACCTCACAGCTCTGCTTTCCTTGAAATTCTTCCTGGACACAGACTAATTGAAGGTAGACAGGGGATCACTTGGACCTGGGATAATACACACACAGAAAAAGCAAGAGCTGTTCGTAGTGGCGCAGGAGACAGCATGACCTGAAGCCAAAGGCTCTCCTACAGGAAGCAATGAAGTGATGGCTTCACTCTACGGCTCAGGAAGCAGCTCTGGAGTTAGGGCAAGAGAGCCACAAACAGCCCCAGGCCTATTTCCGGCAAACCCCAATGGAAAAAAGAGCTTCCCCTCCACAGTAGTTGAAGCAACAGTGTTCATTAGCCCAGCTTCAGTTCCATGCCCATCACTGACCTAATCCCCATGGCCAGGGGGCTGACCTGCTCTGACTGGCTAGATCTAGTCTTGGGCTGATCCCTGGGGACCCGAGACATTCAACCCCATTTGAAACTATGTATACTTAGGGAAAGAGATATGAATTCTCTGGAGAATCTGGGTGCTCTGAGAGGAGGAATGGATGCTGGGCAGGCAAACTCAAGAGTTGAGTGGCGGCACCCACTAAAACGGTGGCTGCACTAGGCCTTCTCTGGGGACACAAGGCACCTGCTGCCCAAATGTGCATAATGTGTGATCCTCCTCTGGAAGCTTTCCTCAGGGACGAAATGCTTCTTACTCACATTTGGCCACCTAACACTCTCCCCCAAGGGGCTGGCCAGTGACTTACATTACAGTTTCTCAGTAAGAATTTGCTGACGTTATGAAAGAATGAATGAGGAACCGTGCTAGGGCTGGGCCCCAAACTTTTATTAACTGTGAGGTTAAAAGCTATCGAGGGTCAGGGGCACCACAAAGGGGCAGAGGGAGTGAGTCAATTAACACCTGCCTTTTTATTTCCAAATCGAATTGTTGCATGAGGTTTAGAGATGATGTAACCACTCGGCAGTGTCAGGGTAGGATTTATGAGCCATAGCATGTGGAGCAATGGTTTGAATAGGCAGCTGGTGAGAGGCATTTACCCTGACTGCCCTCACTTGGAAGTCTACCTAAAATAATGGCTGCAAGGTACTTTGGCACTTATAAACCCCTCCCCCTGTAGCCAGAGTGGATCTGAGTTGAGTCACTTTTTCCTGGGCTGGTTTAGAAGGGTGTCCGGTTCAGGCATGGCTTCATGCAGGAAAGGGAAGGGAGTGGGAATATTCAGGAGTAGAGGGAGGAACGGGTAGACAGAATAAGAGATGAACTCAGACTGGCTCCCAGGAATGCAGACCTGACCCCACTGGAGTCTTCTGAGGTTTGTTTGCATTTGAGTAGGGAATGGTATTAGCCAACCCAGAGTTAATTCCATTCACTGTCTCCTACCAGGATTAGCCTCTGCTGGGAGTCTCTGGGAATGGAGTTGGTATGGTTGGACTCACTGACCATTCCATGGCCTACTGTAGACAAGGAAAGAAGGCACACCTCCCCTCTAGCCCTTCCCACCAGTGTCTGGGACTGAATGATGGATTTTCGACTGGGTCATTAAGTGCTGATTAAAGTACTAGGGAAAAGAACAGGAGGGGAAAAAAACACAACATCGAATGTTGTACATACATACACACTCCCACCCCAGGCACCCCCCTTCCCTTTTCTCAAGCTGTCTCAAGTTTGTTCCAACCCTCCATTGGAAATGCTATAAAAGGCCAGGTTAATTAAGTCCTATATATTACCAGCACAAACACTTCCAACTTTATTCTGGCGGCTCAGTGAGTGAGGAGGAGGCCAGGCAAGGTCCAGGCAGCTCAGGGTAATAAAACAGAAGACTCAATTACCTTGTACATTTGCAGTTTTTATAAAATCATTTAAAGTTCTCCCAATGAAAAGCACAGTGGAGAGGGACTGGAATCCTGAAATCCAGCAAGAGCTTAGAGAACCAGGGATTTTAGAGCAGCTATAGTTAAGAAAATCATCTTGTCCATCCCCCTACTTCTGGGAAGGGAGGCCAAGGCAAATTATGGAGGAAGGAGAAAGGGAAAGGGACTCCCTAACCATACACTGAGTTCCCACTGAGTCTGGAATACTATGCTGGCACCTTACTTAACCTGTTCTGGTAGGTATTATCCCCATTTACAGATGAGAAGACTAAGCAGAATGAGTCTATGATACCCAACCAAGAGAGACCCAAAATCCAGAGCCTGTTATACTCTGATTCTTGCCCCTCCCTTTAAGCTACCAGGCCTGTATCTGCACAACATAGCCCAATGTTAAGAGAACAGTCCCTGGAGTCCATTTGAACCCCTGGATTCAATCACTTCCTAGCTGTGTGCCTTTGGACAAATTATTTAACTTCTCTGAACCTTAGTAAGTAGTCTCCTCATCCTTGAAAACAATTTTAGTACCTTCCTCACAGCATTGAGGATTAAATGGGGGAAGGGGCAACTGGATGGCTCAGTTGGTTGAGCATCTGACTCTTGATTTCAGCCCAGGTCATGATCTCACGATTTGTAAGTTCAAGCCCTGCACTGGGCTCTGCACTGACAGTGTGAAGCCTGCTTGGGATTCTCTCTCTCTCTCTCTCTCTCTCTCTCTCTCTCCCCCTCTCTCTTCCCTTCCCACTCTCTCTCAAAATAAATAAATACACTTTTTAAAAAAGAGGATTGGGGCGCCTGGGTGGCTCAGTCGGTTGAGCGTCCGACTTCAGCTCAGGTCACGATCTCGCGTCCGTGAGTTCGAGCCCCGCATCGGGCTCTGGGCTGATGGCTCAGAGCCTGGAGCCTGCTTCCGATTCTGTGTCTCCCTCTCTCTCTGACCCTCCCCCGTTCATGCTCTGTCTCTCTCTGTCTCAAAAATAAATAAACATTAAAAAAAAAATTAAAAAAAAAAAAAAGAGGATTAAATGGGACGGTGTGTAAAATGCTCAGCCCACAGCTGATACATACTGTACAGTATGATGCATACTGGTTATTATCGTGATTATTATGCAGGCTATCCTTCAACTTGTCATGACCAGCTCATTACATTAGCCAGGGTGACAGCAAGTGAGCCAGTTACACTAGCCACACTCCTGTGCTAAAGGGACAGAGGAGCCCTCCCAGCTTCCTCCTCTACACCACAGAGAGCCAATTCACAAATAGATTACCCTACTTCTTAGTCTCATCAAAGGTCAGGAACCTCTTTCCTGCTGACAGATAAGTAAAAAAACAAATTGGGTGTTTTTCTTTTCTTCAAAAAACAGAAACTGGGGCATCTGGGTGGCTCAGTTGGTTAAGCATCCAACTTCGGTTCAGGTCATGGTCTCGTGTTCGAGCCCCCTGTAGAGCTCTGTGCTGACAGCCCAAAACCTGGAGCCTGCTTCGAATTCTGTGTCTCCCTCTCTCTCTGCCCCTCCCCTGTGCATGCTCTCTCTCAAATATAAACATTAAAACAATTTTTTTAAACAGAAACTGTTCAGTTGTTCAATATACCTGCTCTTTCAGGAGTGGGAATATAAAACTTCAATTTAATAGCTGCCCCCAGAGAAAGAAATTATTCTCTGAACACTAGACACAGTGACTCAGAACAATGTTTCCCAGAAGGTTGGAGAGAATTTAAGCCCAAAGTTCCCTCATCTTGACCATATGTCTCAGGGCCTCAGGGGGAGGACCTAAGTGAGGATAGAGCTAAAAATGTGTGCAGCTACCCCATCAGGGAGGCAGTGTGTGGCACGTGGAAGATACTTTAACCACTGTGTGTTGACTGAATGAAGGGTGTTGTGTTACTCTCAAGTCCTCTTGTGTGGAAAGCTTCCTCTGAGCTAGGCCCATGAGGCATGCTGTATTTTCCAAAAATGGCCACAGTAATATTTCCAGTCCCACCTGTTCTTCTAGAACCTTAACACTCACCCATCCAGAAGGTGAGTCTACTTCTCCTCTCTTGAAGTTGGTAGGACTTTGTGGCTACCTCAACAAATGATATGTCACCAATGTGATACTGTACAAGTAGCAAAACTAAGTCATAAAAGGCAATGTGGCTTTCACCTGGCTCTCTCACACAGGAATCTAGCTACTATATTGTGAGGAAGCCAAAGCTATACAGAGAAGTCACATATAGATATTCTGGCCAAGAGTCCCAGCTAAGGTCACAGCCAAAAGCTAACAGCCAGCACCAGCAACCAGACATATGAGCAAAGGAGCCCCCAGCTACTGAGTCACCAGCAGCCTTCAGATCGTCCAGATGAGACCATACATTGGGAGCAGAGACAAGGCATCCATGCTGTACCCTATTCAAATTGCTGACCCCAAGAGTCTATAAGCATAATATATGGCTGTTTTATACCACTAAGTTTGGGATAATTTTTAACCTGGCAATAGACAAACAGAATAGCCAACCATGCCTTTCAATGCCAGGTTCATTTCTGGGGGCTGCTATGTAAGAGGGTCATTCACCAACTGAAGAAACTCCTGAGCATTATATAATCAGGATGGGAGGGACATGGAATTCTGACCTTAATGTTGACAGCTGGAGATGGAGTCTGGGTAGGGAGAGGGTTCAGTCATGATCTTCTTTTCCTTGACGAAGGAGCAGGCTTGTTCTGGGCAGCAGTGTGGCACAGCAGGAGAGCAACAGACTTTGGAGTCAGATGACCCTAGGCTCCAGCTTCCTTTCTCCCTTCTCACTAACTCTGTGACTTGGAAAAGTCAGGCCACTTCTCTGAACCTCAGATGGGAATAATAACGTTTCTCTTGCATTATGTTTACGCACATTAAATAAGATCAATACAGGTGACTTGCTTAGTACAGAGACCCTTAATGTTCTCATAAAATTTCTTCTGGCTTCCCACTCAAAGCATCAAATAAATAGGAGGTATTTATGGAAAGGATGCTGCATGACATCTCTTCTGGGTTAAGGATGGGAAAGAGGATTCCAGCATAACTCCTTATCTCAGCAGAGTGCTGAAAATAGGCATAAGAAGGTGAACACAGATCATATGTGTGGCTTTAATAGCAGCAAATGCCCAATAACTGCCAAAGGAAGAAGTGCAGTTGTAGCCTGGCATTTTCTCTGTAAGGAGATCTTTAATGAAGCATTCATATTCTTTAATAGTTATAAGATTACTTAGGCTTTCTATTCTTTTGTCAATTTTGATACCTTGTGTTTTTTCTAGGACTTTGTCCATTTTATCTAAATTTTCAAATTTATTGGCTTTGTTCAGCTTCCTTTTTAATCAATCATGAAGCACCTCCTTTTCTCAAACCCTCAAAATTAGGTTGTGGGGTCACTCCATGGATTCTTGTCTAGTGGTCATGGAGGTAATGGTTTTTGTTTTGTTTTTTTTAATGTTCATTTATTATTGAGAGACAGAGACAGAGTTCAAGTGTGAGAGGGGTAAAGAGAGAAGGAGACATAGAATCCGAAGCAGGCTCCAGGCTCTGAGCTGTCCGCACAGAGCCCAACGTGAGGCTTGAACCCACAGACCGCAAGATCATGACCTGAGCCGAAGGTGGACTCTTAACCAACTGAGGTACACACGCGCCCCATGGAGGTAATGTTTTTGCCACCACCCATACAACAACCTGTGGGGAGTCCCCAGGCACATTTTCCTGGACACCCACCGCCCAGTGCAGAGTGATGAAGGTACTCTGAGCGTTAGCAAATTAGAACTGCTACCTTTAACTCACCCAGAAAGTTCAAGGGAAAGCCAAATTCCTTCCCAGCCTAGGCTCCTAAAGACAGCTCAAATGTGCCCCTGGAGGGGGCATTGTGGTTGGGGTCCATTTAGCCATCTCCTCCACCCTGCCTCC
The DNA here is from genome assembly GCF_018350195.1 of Panthera tigris. Taxonomy (NCBI): domain Eukaryota; kingdom Metazoa; phylum Chordata; class Mammalia; order Carnivora; family Felidae; genus Panthera; species Panthera tigris. The sequence continues at coordinate 35,052,778 of NC_056670.1, read as the reverse complement.
AGTGTATAGCCCCTGCACCTTCTTCTCTCCTCACTGATTTCCCAAGCTGAACAGGCTGTGTGACCTCACTTTGACAATAGTCAGGCATGTCCCACTCATCCGTGTTGCTAGTTTATGTCCCCATGGAGGACAAGCAACATCTAGCAGCTGGGACATCGAGACTCAGGGGGAAGCTTATAGGGTGATGAGGCGTTATCTGTTTATCCAGGTGACCTCAGGTGTGTTTATGCTAAGTGAGAAATGAACAGGCATGACCTCAGCGATGGTGAGAGGTGTGCTTGGGGTATACCCCACTGTTCACCTTTCCCAAGGGAGCCCCTTCCTTCTTGACAGTTTCAGAGAAACTATATGGGATGGTATCGGTGGCTGATGCTCCTAAGCCCTTACCTCCTGGGGAGTCCCCAGCTTGCAACTCCTTCCTTCCATCTCCCTCATCTGTTGGGTCCTTCCTGCTACCCAGAAGCCTCCACCCCAGAAAAGCAGCCATCCCTGAGCTCTGCCTCTTCCAAGGGTGGTTGCCCTGAGGGCCCTGGCAGCCTTGTCCCCCATCTGGCACCCAGCTGCGGACAGCAGAGGACATAAACAGCTGCCGGGCCTTTCTCAGGGTCAAAGGTCCCAGCAGACTGAGTCAGAAATTGGCTACTCAGCCAGCACTGGAAACTGGTGCTTTGAGGGATGAGTCACTACCCAGCTGGGCACTGAAGGGGTTAAAGGAACATGGTAGAAGATAGGAGAGCGGGGGCACACTGCACTGCTGGAAAAAAGCTAGCCTTGTGCATGGATAATTAGAACTGAACATCAGTAAACAACGCCTTTTCCCCTCATTAAGGACAAATCTGTATGTATAATGTGCCTATTTTCTCTTTCATTAACTTATAAATGGCCACTACTTTAAAGCCATTTAACTAGCAGTTTTGACTTGCCCATCAGCTCTGGGTCTGACATGTTTTCACCTCTCCTGCACAGACAGAGGTGCCCACCTCAGCACCAGCTCCCATGAAGGAAGAGGCCCTGTGCGTGTTCCTCTGAGATGCCACAGACAGGCTCCTCTGGCACAGCCAGGGCACAGCCTCAAGTCAGTGGCCAGAACCAATTCTGAGTGCTCTTTTTGAGGAAGATATGGTCACAGCTAAAGCGGAGCTCTGGGCACCCCACTTCTGCTCCTGACTGTTCACTGTTTGTTCTCTCCCAGGAACAAGTCAGTCAGGAAGCCCCGCTGCAGCCACGGCTTTTAAAGACATCCAGAAGACATCATGGAACCAGAGGTGGGGATTCACCAGTGAAAATTACTCTAACCAGCCACAACATAAAATCTTTAGAGAAGGTATGTACTGACTTGATCAGAGGTGCAAAAGGAAAGAATCTAAAGGGAAAGGACAAGTTCAAATGTCCACCAAGCCTCTGAGAATCACCACAAGAAAAACTCATGGTAAAGACTTCAGATCGTTTTCAGATGAGGATCCACAAGCGACTCATTAATTTACACAGTCCTTCTGAGATTGTTAAAGCAGATTACTTCTATCAGTATTGAGCTAGGAGTCAAGATTGAAGTCACCATTGCAGATGCTTAAGTCAAACTTTTTATTAAACTGATTATCAGTTGTTGTTTTAAAAAAAAATGATTTTGAGCATGGACAGTAGAGACAGACCAAATCCTGGCACTTCCCCTCACTACGTGACCTTGGGAAAAGTACTTGGCCACTCTCTGCCTCAGTGACCTGGCCTATAAAATGGACATAGTAATCCCCACATCACATGATGGGCACCCAATAAATTACAGCCACTATTATTAATAATAAATTAATTGTAAAGAATAAATACACAATAATAAAACTCATGTAGCATTCTTGCCAAGAATGTTCAAACAATATTCAGTCATGAGGAAACAATCAGACAAATCCAAATTCAGAGACATTCTAGAAAACTTGCCTGTACTCTTCAAAAATGTCAGTCATGAAAGACCAAAAGATAGATATAGATAGATAGATAGATAGATAGATAGATAAAGGAACTGTTCTAGATTAAAGAAAACTAAGGAGACATATAGCTAAATGCAAAATGTTTTCCAGGTTTAGATTATAGATTTAAAAACATGTATCTATAAGGACCATTATTAGGACAATTAGGGAGATATGGATATCAGCTATATACTATATAATAGTAGCATAGTAATTTAAATTTCTTGAGTGTGATAATTACACTGTATAAATGTCCTAGTTTTTAAGAGACATGTGCTTAAATATTTAGGGATAAAGTGCCAAGATGTTTGAAAATAACTCTCAAATAGTTCTGATTCCCACAGAATCACACATGTAGATTCTGAGGACAAAAGACAGAAAGACAAGAGAATATGAGGCAAAATGTTAACAATCAGTATATCTAGGTAAGTATACATGTGTTCCTATTCTATTTTTCCAATTTATTTTGTAGATTGGAAATTTCTCAAAATAAAAAAAAAATTTGAAAAGTGAAATCTTTTTTTAATGTCCTCTTTTAAAGTTTATTTATTTTTGAGAGAGAGAGAGAGAGAGAGAGAGAGAGAATGCACACAGGGGAGGGGCAGAGAGAGAATCCCAAGCAGGCTTCATGCTGTCAGCACAGAGCCTAATATAGGGCTTGAACTCACCAATTGGGAGATCATGACCTCAGCCAAAAGCAACAGACTTTTAACCAACTGAGCCACCCAGGTGCCCTGAAAAGTGCAACCTAATGGTTTTAAAAACTGCGATGCAGGGTAGCTACCTAGCTGACTGGGGAAGGAGGGGGGTGACTGACTGGTTTCTGGACTTCTGGGATGCCCTATTTCTTGAACTGGGTATGTTCACTTTGAGAGGATCCATTGAGCTGGGCACTTATAATTGCTCTTCTTTTTGTGTATATGTTACTTGTCAATAGGTAAGTTTCTTTAGAATAATCATAATAATAAAGCACCCCACAACCTCATATCCTCTGACCTGGTCCTGTAAATGCAATGATGGGCCCCAGGCTGGAGGGAAGGCTGGAACCGGGTCACCCTTCCCTAATGGTGTGTCACATCTGAGAGGACAGGAAATGGGGCCTGCATTGATGACAGCCTGCCTCGCAGCCTGACCCTGTGGGGAGATAGCAGGCACCATCCAGAAGGTGTCCCAGCCTGCCCCTCCGAGCCATGCCCAACTTCTGCTGCCATCCTTGCAGTGGGAACTTAGCCTTGACTCCACCCTTCTCAGACCTCGGTATCCTCCTCCCCTGTCAGCCCTGTGGACCCAGATGGATGTGGGCTTGATGAGGCATCTCATCTTGTGAAAGAAGTAAGTCCAGGGGTCACATTTTCCTCTCTTTACATTGTTCCCCCATGTGCTCGATCTGATATGCTTCACTACCTGGATGCCCACACATACTTACATCTCTGCATTTTGCAGATTAATTGCTCAAGTCTTCATCTGCCTGAATTAATAGGAATAAAAAAAATGGCTAACACATAGAGCTTACTACAATGCCAGATCCTTTTCTAAGTACTTTATGTATATAACTCAATGCTTACAAAGCTGAGGCAGGTAATTTTTTTAGCCATTTTACAGATGGGGGAACTGAGGCATAGGGAAGTAAAGTAATTTGCCCAAGCAGGTCTGGCTACATATTTGCAGGGCCCAGTGCAAAATGAAAACACGGTGACAGGGGGTGGGGAGGCTTATTCAAAATTATTAAGACTTTCAAGGCACTAAGCATTAAGTCAAGTGTGGGGCTTATTTAAGGCTCCTGTGAGACTGCACAGGTCAGCAACACTTGAAACCAGACTTGTGCACAAGATAAGAGCAGAAACGTGACCCCCAGCTGTCTGATGCCAGAGTCCATCCTCCTAACCACTATGCTACCCTACCTCTCTAGCTCGGAGTGTTCCTCCTCTCACCTTTTGGTAACTGTCCAAGAACTGGAGATCCTTAGTACATCAGCACCTGTCTCTAAAAGCCAGGCAGACAGAACGGAAGAGTCATAGCAGTCTGCTGCCACAAGGGGTCACTGTTGAAAACAGGTCCTGTACAGTTTTTGACACCATACCCACAACTCAGTGCTGCCCTTGCTCCTCCAACCCCTGGACACGCACAGCACACATGGGCCCCACACTTGGCTCCAAGGTGCAATTCTTTTACTTCACACTCATATTTTCAGCCATTGTGTTCCCACAGCATGACCACTGCAGGCGTGTCTGGGTCAGAAGGGTTTCTGCCTGACCACCTACTAGGTGGACACCAGCACACCCCCTAAAAAACATCTAGGCTCTGATGTTAGCTTGATTCACCTCTTCACATACCCCATTTCCTGATGGTGAGTTTCCCCCGGGGGTCCTTTCTATCTTTTCCTGCTAAAGGATCTCAGAGGAGCCCAACTCAGGTCATCAGAAACTAATCTAGTAATCTGAAACCCAAAAGGGAAGGGTCAGAGTCTTTACTCCAGTCCTCCCAAGAGGCTATTTGGCCCATATACAAATACTCCCACCTTTGTACACCAAAACCTTCTTAGAATCACAGTATTCCTTGTTGCGCCCTTTTTCCAAAGCAATTTTTTTACATGTATTGATTTAAGTAATCGCTACACCCAACATGGGGCTCGAACTCATGACCCCAAGATCAAGAGCCACATGCTCTTCTGACTGAGCCAGTCAGACACCCGTCCAAAGCAATATGTTTGCCTATTTACCTCAGAGTTCCTTAACTAGGAAAAAAGGCATTACTTATTTGCTGGAAAATCTAATTTTGCCTTACTAGGAACTCCATTACACAAAGTTAACATGACTGATATATCAATGTCACACCCAGATACTTTCTTAATAACACAGGTGACTAAAAGGGGTTAGAGAATGAGGCTTTTAAGGATGAAGGACTGGAGGTGGGACGGAGCTAGTGACATTAGGTACTATAACCTCACTCATGCCCACTGGCTAGTGAGGCCCAGAAATATCTGGATTACTCCCGGTACCATGGGCATCTCTGCAATCAGGCCTCCACCCTCTGAGTTCCCCTGGTTAGAATGGTGTTCAGCTGCAAGTCTGCAAGTAACAATACCAACCAACAGTGGGCTAGAGCTTCATCATTCTCACCTGACAGGACTCCAGACGTTGGATGGTTACTGGCCTTGGTTTGCCAGCTCATAGCTGATATTATTACAGTTCTCTTGGTCTTTCCCTTGTGGAGGCTGATGGCTGCTGCAGCTCCAGCCTTTCAAGTCTGCATTCAAAGCAGAAAGGAGAAAGAGCAAGAAAGGACAGCATGAGCAGCATCCAATGGCTTTTATCAGGAAAGCAAAAGCCTTCCTAGAGCCCTAGAAGGTTTCAGCTTATGCCCTGTTAGTCTGAACTGTGTCATATGCCTTCCCTCCCTGCAAGGGAGTCTGGGGAAGTGAGCCTCTGGTCTGCAGCTCAGACATTATCTCCTCGAACAAAATTGGAATGTTGAAGCTTCCTCCTACAATCTTCCCAGGAGGTACTGGGCCCCAGGGCCCCTGCCGGACAACCCCAGGAACCCTCCCAGAGGAGCTCCTGCCTTCCTTCGGCCCTCTCAGTACCTCAGGCAAGAAGGGCCCACCCGGGATTCCCCCGAACAGAAAGCCCAGCTGACTCTGCTTTGTACGAGGTGATTAATGGTGCTCTGGTGAGCTGGAAGGAGGTGGCTAATTAGCTGTGGACTGATTAAGGACAAGGCAGGCAAAGTTCCAGGCGTGATAAACATGAACTTTCCATCTTCCTCCCCCCTTCCCTCCCTCCCTCCAAGTCCTGCCACCACCAGCAGAAGCCAGGCCTATGGCAACCCTCACAGTGTGCCTAGCCAAGACACCACCAGATATCATCCAGCCCACCATCGACACTGCCGGCCACCAACCAGACCACTGTGGCAGGGACGCACATACCGGATCTTCTTTCAGGGTTTGACTTCTCCAGGCTTTCCCCAACCTCCTGGCTCGCTAGCACGGAGGCATGCTATCATGCCCAGGGTTTCTAAAACAGTCTCTGCCCTAAAGAATCTACAGCTGAGGGCTGTAGAAATCCACACAGGGGTAAGCCTAGTATGATCTGGAGTTGCCAGGCAGAGTTCCAGGGAGGGGCCTCCGGTGGATTTTGTGGGTGGAGTGGTCCTCAGGAGAGAAAGGAGGACACGTGCGCATGCGTGGAGGAGAAACAAGCCGCGTACAATCCTGCGCAGTGAGCAATCTAGAGACTACCCGAGACAGGGGCGAAGGCGCGGGCAGGATGGGGAGAAGGACAAATAGGAAACAGGGGTTTAGATGTGTGTAGCACAGTTGCTACCAGTCTTGGGTCCTCTACAACACGTGGCATCCACGTGTGTGATGCCCTGTGGGCAGTACAGGGTGATCACCACCTCCAGCTGGGACATCTCGTCTGTATCTCGCACTCCAGAGAGCACCTGCCAGGTACAGGCAAATTCATCCCGCTGTGGCTGAGCTGAGGTCTGGCAAAAAAGCTCTCTGACACAACAATGTTACACAAGATAAGGCTGTGATAAGGACAAAGGATACATTTCCGCAGCAGATAACAGGAGAAATTCAGTGAGTGTGACCTCTCAGGTCCTCTTTGTCTACACCCAAGAGACAGGCTTAGCAGCAGGCAGAGTGAATGCCTTTCCAGGGGAAGGCTTGGGAAGCAGCCCACCCCACCTAACTTTGCCTGGGTCACTCTTACCCATTCCTTGGTTCTCAGCTCAAGTGTCATTTCTTTGGGGAAGCTTCCCTGACCCCTCCTATATCAGATTCTCTGTATTTCCCTTTGTCAAGTGCATCACAGCTTATATATTAATGCATTTGGGTGACAGTTTGTCTTTACTACTGTAGATTCAATCAGCAAATACTAATTTTTGCCACAAAAATTTTGCCACAAACTGTTAAATTCAGAGAATACCGTGAGACATGGACGAGCCCTCATGAAGCTTATAGGTTAAGCATAAACATCAGCTGATAGCTAAGTAGGGGTCCACCCCAACTCCAAAGGTAAGACTCCTCGGAGCCCCAGAAGAACAATGGGACAGCTCAGGCCCATTCAACTCCTGGCCTCAAGCCACCCCAGAAGGGCCTCCAGGTGTGGGTGTGCAGGACCCAAGCTGCCTAAACTCCTCCTTCCGAATGGAGGCACTCCTTCCTCCAGCTGCTGTGAGCATTGGCTGTTAAGAGCTGGAGTCCCTCTCCAGAACTTGACCTCAGCCAAAGAGAGGCACGTCATTACCCAGAGTGATGTTTGACCTGATGCCTGGTCATTTGAAATGACAAAGGCCTGCACCCCCATCCTTGCCTCAATGCAGGACATTTTTGAAGAATCATCCCAGCTTCAGAGCTTCCCATGGGGCTGTTGAGTGATGTCTGCCCAGTCCTACCTCCCCCCACTTAAGCGGTTGTTCCTGAGAACACTCCCCAATAAGACTAGTATACACAAATCTTGAGTCTCATAGTTTGCTCCTGAGGAACCTGAAATCCACCCCAGTGTGTGACTGCATCTGCCTGGAAGAAAGTCTCCTTTTTCTAATCTGCATGTAGTTGTCCTTTTATGACTTAGCAGTAGCCGGGTCCCCCCACCCTCCCACCCTCCACCAACTTGAGCACCTAACGGAGAACACAAGCCAGTGCCAGAGTGGCCTTGGCACAGGCATGGGGAGGGAGTCGAGCCTTGTAGCCGAGTGATTTAGAAGACCCTAGAGGAATGTATATCTGTGAGAAGAAGCCCACCAGCCCCTGGAGTCTGATTCTAGCTGATTAAGAAGCACCCAGGGCCAGTATTTCAGCAAGACAACTGGGAAATAAGCTGAGAGAAATTGTTAATCTAGGGATTCCCAACAATGTGGAAGGTGTCAGACCAGCCCCAAACACCCTAACTCAGGCCCAGTGTGTGGGAAGTGAGAACTCTCCTGGGTGGGTGCAGAAGGGGGGTGGGAGAAGCAGGAGGGAATTAGACTAGCACAAACTTCGTAATTGAAATCATTAATAGCAGTAAAATAAGTTGTCCATCCTACATGTAATTTGTAGTAATATTTGGTTACTGAGATTAATTTCTAGTAATGAAATACTAATTAAACCATTTATTGAGTAATGTATTTTCTTGGTGGTGTTTTATGGGTGTTCACTTATAAATATTTTAATTACTTTTGCTAAGTAATTAGAATTTACTAAATAATTTCCAAACTATTTATTAATTTCTAACAATTCTCAGCCAACCACAAGTAATTGTTTTACTTTATATCAGTAATTAAAGTCTTTTTTTTTTTTTTTTTAACTTTGAGTGAAGAGAAAGACAGTAATAAAGACAGTCTGTTCTATCACACAGGGTTGGGTGTATTAAAGCAAAAACAGACATAAAAATCACCCCCTTAATCCAACATTACTTAAACACTGTTACCATTTTGGGGTTTTTATTTGTTTGTTTATATCTTAAGAGAGTTTTTGTATGGGTGGATGTTTTTTGTTTTTTTTTTTTTCAAAATTGAGATCATAACTATATACTTTCTGGCCATAGAACTCTGCCAGTTTTTTAAAAAATTTTTTCATGTTTATTTATTTTTGAGAAAGAGAGGGAGACAGAGTGTGAGCAGGGGACGGGCAGAGAGAGAGTGAGACACAGAATCCAAAGCAGACTCCAGGCTCTGAGCTGTCAGCACAGAGCCTGATGGCGGTGCTCTAACCCATGGACCAAGAGATCATGACCTGAACCAAAGTCAGATGCTAGACAAAGATTCTCTTGAACAGTTTAAGAGACTTTCTACCTCTAAGCACCAACTATGTGTCAGACACTATGCAAAGTAATTTATGTACTCTGCCTCTATCTCAACACCTTAGTAATGAACTGCTCTGTGGCAGTGACCTTGTGTAAAACTGGGCCTCCTCATGGTGCAGTCTCAGCATAAAGTCATCTTCAATAAAATAATGGTCTGGGAGAAAAAAAATTACTGAAATAAATGGCTATAGTTTTATCTATAAAAATAAGATCATAGTGAATATAGTTCTGGGGACCTGCTTTTCACACTTGAAATGTTATAAACATCTTCCTATATGAATAAATATGGAGGAGCAGCAGTGTCTTTTTCATAGCTGCATAGTATTCCATGAAGGTAGCCCCATTTAACATCTACTCCATGACTGCTGAAAATTTGGGTTGTTTTCCCAACAAAACTAAAAGGCAACCAACGGAATGGGAAAAGATATTTGCAAATGACACATCGGACAAAGGGCTAGTATCCAAAATCTATAAAGAGCTCATCAAACTCCACACCAGAAAAACAAATAACCCAGTGAAGAAATGGGCAGAAAACATGAATAGACACTTCTCTAAAGAAGACATCCGGATGGCCAACAGGCACATGAAAAGATGTTCAACGTCGCTCCTTATCAGGGAAATACAAATCAAAACCACACTCAGATACCACCTCACGCCAGTCAGAGTGGCCAAAATGAAGAAATTAGGAGACTATAGATGCTGGAGAGGATGTGGAGAAACAGGAACCCTCTTGCACTGTTGGTGGGAATGCAAATTGGTGCAGCCGCTCTGGAAAACAGTGTGGAGGTTCCTCAGAAAATTAAAAATAGACCTACCCTATGACCCAGCAATAGCACTGCTAGGAATTTATCCAAGGGATACAGGAGTACTGATGCATAGGGGCACCTGTACCCCAATGTTTATAGCGGCACTCTCAACAATAGCCAAATTATGGAAAGAGCCTAAATGTCCATCAACTGATGAATGGATAAAGAAATTGTGGTTTATATACACAATGGAATACTACGTAGCAATGAGAAAAAATGAAATATGGCCTTTTGTAGCAACATGGATGGAACTGGAGAGTGTGATGCTAAGTGAAATAAGCCATACAGAGAAAGACAGATACCATATGGTTTCACTCTTATGTGGATCCTGAGAAACATAACAGAAACCCATGGGGGAGGGGAAGGAAAAAAAAAAAAAAAGAGGTTAGAGTGGGAGAGAGCCAAAGCATTAGAGACTGTTAAAAACTGAGAACAAACTGAGGGTTGATGGGGGGTGGGAGGGAGGGCAGGGTGGGTGATGGGTATTGAGGAGGGCACCTTTTGGGATGAGCACTGGGTGTTGTATGGAAACCAATTTGACAGTAAATTTCATATATTAAAAAATAATAATAATAATAAAAAATAATAATAATAATAAAAAAAAATTTGGGTTGTTTTCAGTTGTCCACTATTGTGAACAAAACTATAATGAATGCCGTTATTCACAGAGCTTTGTACAACTGTCCAACTATTTCTTTAGAATATGTTCCTAGAAGTAGAATTTCTGCGTCAAAATGCATAAACATTTTTAAGACTTTTGATTCATACTGTCCAAATACCTTAAAAAAGACTGGGCAAATTTGTACTCCCACCAGTAGAGTTGAAAGACCTATTTTCCTGCGTTGTGTAAAATTATTATTATTTTAAATCTCATGTTATTTGTTCTTGCTCCCTGTCTAAGCGAGGAAGTGGCTCAGAGGCATTCCGAATCACAGAGTCTCACAAACTGCTTCTGCATTGGCTCAGGAGAAACATGGTCAGTTGGCTCATAAAGACTGGGGCTCCTGGGGGGCTCAGTTGGTTAAGCCTCTGACTGTTGCTTTCCGCTCAGATCAGGATCTCACAGTTTTGTGAGTTCAAGCCCCGTGTGGGGCTCTGTGCTGACAGCACAGAGCCTGCTTGGGATTCTCTCTCTCACCCCACCCCCACTCACTCTATCTCTGTCTCTCTCAAAATAAATAAATCTAAAAAAAATGAAAGACCTACATAACTTACCTCATAACTTAAGTAGCACCAAATGTTTAAAACTGTTCCCTACCACGCCAATCCCCTTCCTTACCCCACCCCCACCCAGTCTCCTTTCCAACTCTGTATCCCTTCAGGGGGCTTGTCTCACTGCTGGCAGATGCCCGCCCCATGTACTGGCAGAATAGGCACCTATCTGTAGGTTCTCTCTTTAGCTCTTGACAAAATACCTCCGCCACCAGGATGTTGCAATGCCTAAAACTTCTTCCACTGGTGGCATGCACTAAGCAGTTTCCGGCACATTCAGAGGCTAGCCTGGGTGGCATGATCTAGTAAGTTTTTCTGAGTCTCTCCCATCTTCTTTCTGATGCTCCTCCCTCACCCACTGCCAAGTCACCTGGCGCCTTTGACCATCCAAAGTCTCCATCCTTAGCTCCATTCCCCTCCTCTGACAGAGCCACCTTGAATAATTTTTAGTACCAAAAACCAAAAAAAACCTTCCTAGAGGAGAGGATTCAACAAGTCTCTGAATAAAGAGAGGGAGACAAATTCCTGGGGGAAAGAGTCAAGAATGACTTGAGAGAAGGCTTGGTGTGGAGACACAAGGGGTGGGGGTGGGGTGGGGTTACTGAAGTTGCTCCTTCCCAGAAGGGAAGAGCTGGTGCTCAATCCATGTTTGTTGTTTCTCCAAAGAATGAGTAATTCCCACAGGCACCCTGCATTATTCTCCTTTATTCTCTGTATCCATTTCCTCTCTCCCCCTAAAAAGTGTCACATCTCAGGCACCTCTCCATGCCCTCAAAAGAGGAGAGGAAGAGGTACAAGAACCCCCTCCAACACTGCTCCCCACTTCCCAGAGAGATCAAGGAAAACCAGGCCTGGCTGCCCTTAGCAGAAACCGCCCACCCCCCCTTCCCTGTAAACCAGAATAGAGCTCATTTTAATAATAGCTAACCTATTGAATCCTCACACAGTGATAGCACTCTGTTAAGCACTTTACACATGTGATATCACTTAAATGACATATTTATCTTTTTTTTTCTTTTTTAATTTTTTTTTAACATTTATTTATTTTTGAGACAGAGAGAGAGAGCGAGCATGAACAGGGGAGGGTCAGAGAAAGAGGGAGACACAGAATCTGAAACACGCTCCAGGGGGCGCCTGGGTGGCGCAGTCGGTTAAGCGTCCGACTTCAGCCAGGTCACGATCTCGCGGTCCGTGAGTTCGAGCCCCGCGTCAGGCTCTGGGCTGATGGCTCGGAGCCTGGAGCCTGTTTCCGATTCTGTGTCTCCCTCTCTCTCTGCCCCTCCCCCGTTCATGCTCTGTCTCTCTCTGTCCCAAAAATAAAATAAAAAACGTTGGAAAAAAAAAATAAAAAGAAACACGCTCCAGGCTCTGAGCTGTCAGCACAGAGCCCAACACAGGGCTTGAACTCATGGACTACGAGATCATGACCTGAGCCGAAGTCGGTCGCCCAACCGACTGAGCCACCCCGGTGCCCCGTAATGACATATTTATTTTTACTTAACTAATGAGAATAGGAGACTCAGAGTTTAAGTCAAGCGTTGCCAAGTAGGAGAACCCAGGCTCAACATCCAGCTTTCTCTAATTTCCACAGCCCAAATGTTTTAAGCATCATATTCTATTGTCTCCACACAGTAGGTGTCTTCACACAAGGTTAAGATAGGAAAAAAGAGAGGAAAAGAGGGAGGAAGAAAAAAAACCTTTACATCGCTGTAATGCAGGGGAAACAGTGTCATTTGCCAGAAACACAATTAAAATGTTGGTCTACATGTCATCTAAAGTTATCAGTTCTACTTGGGAAAACATTGGAATATTTTATCCCTGAGGTCCCTTTCTAGTACATAGTTCTAGAGTCTCCAAGAGTTAAATAGGCTATTTTCTTTTTTATTAAAAAAATTTTTTTAATGTTTATTTATTTTTGAGCGAGAGACAGAGACAGAATGTGAGTAGGGGAGGGAAAGAGAGATAGGGAGACACAGAATCCAAAGAAGGCTCCAGGCTCTGAGCTGTCAGCACAGAGCCCAACATGGGGCTCAAACCCAGGAACTGCGAGATCATGACCTGAGCTGATGTCAGTGCTTAACCGACTAAGCCCCTCAGGTGCCCCTAAAAACAGGCTATTTTCTAAAGGAAAACTAGATTCCACGGGCCGTGGGCATGTGGGTAGTAAAATCCTAAAGGCAGATGCTGAATCTTATTTATCTCTATATTCTCCATAAACATTTAATACAGTGTCTGGCCTTGGGTGGATTTGTGGAAGATGAATTATGAATTCCTTTCCCCTCTCTGGGTCTTAGTTTTTTGCCCATCAGGCAAAAAACAGGGCTGGACTAGCTGATCCTTAAGGTGCTTTTCACTCTGCAAAGCATTGGTCCATTGGATTTCAGCGGTTGCTTTCTTACTGGTTGTCTGGCTTCCTGCTCCATCACTGCTGCAGAACTCTGAAGATAGCTCTCCAAGATTTCCATCCCCTGGTTATTCAAACACCAATCCAGGTGCTGGTGCTATGAAGGGCTTTTACAGATATAATTAAAGACCAAATCAGCTGACCTTAAGATACAGAGATAATCTTGTAGGCTTAACCCATCAGATGAGATTTTCTTAAAGCAATGAGTTTTCAGGGGCACCTGGGTGGCTTGGTCAGTTCTGACTCTTGATTTTGGCTCAGGTCATGATCTCACAGTTCGTGAGTTCGAGCCCCAAGTCTGGCTCTGCACCAGCAGTGTGGAGCCTGCTTGGGATTCTCTCTTCACCCCCCCTCTCTGCCCCTCCTCTGCTTATACTTTCTTGCTCTCTCTCACAAAATAAATAAATAAACTTAAATTTAAAAACATGAAAGCAATGAGTTTTTTCCCACTGGTAGCAGAAAAAGAAATCAGATTCAAAGTGTGAGGGGAATTGAACCTAGAGGAATTTTTCTGTTGCTAAGATAGAGGGGGCCACATGGAAGGACCTGAGAGAGACACCCCATCCCATCCCAGCCCCCAAGAAGAAGGGGACCTCAGTCCTAAAGTTCCCAGGACCTGAAATAGCCAAAACCTGAATGAGCTTGATTCTTCCCCAGAGCCTCCAATAAGATCTCAGCCTGGCCAATATCTTGATTTTGACCTTGTGAGATCCTGAGCAGAGAACCCAGCCAAGCCACCTGGACCTAATGACCTCTGGAACTGTGAGACAATAAACGGTGTGGTTTTAAGCTGCTACAACTGTGAGAATTTGTTATGCAGGAAGAGAGAATGAATGGGATTCTCTACCTTATTCCTACCAATTCTTGATGTTGTCGTTGTTATTATTATTTTGGGGAAAGGAGAAATCGATTTAGGGAATTTTGAGCTAAGGCTTCTTTCCATCAATTTCACGTGAGTCTAACAAGCAAATATTAAGTATTAAATTCCTGCTGTGTCCCTAGGTCCTCTATTGGAGGGCAGTATATAATTTTGAGGTACAATAGTGTAGAATAGACAAGGTGAGCAGGAGGAATGTGACATAGATGGCAGAATAGTGTGCATTGGAGATGTTGAGTGGGCTTCATGGACTAAGTAAAACATGAATACTGGAGAGATTTAAAATTGGCAGAGAAAGGGGAAGGGTAAGAGATACTCTGGGTAGAGAGCAAAGCACAAACAAAGGAGTAGAGGTAAGAATGAGCACGATGTTGATCAATGTTGGCTCCTCAGGGCAGAAAGGTTTCTCAAGCCCTATCACTGGAAATTAGCTACTGTGCCATGCTACCAGTTGACAAGGCCAGTTAAATAAATAGTGTGTTTCTAAGCAGAAGTGGAGGCTGGCTTAGTCTTGGACAAGGAAAGGTGAAAGGAAGGTCTGGGAAGGAGAAGCGGAAAGAACAAAAAAAAAAAAAAATCAAAACTTGCCATGAAACAGATCCAAGTTACAGTAAAGAGATAAAAGCCAAGAGGGAGGACACAAGGACATAAGCACATTCTTGGGTGTCCACTTCCACTACGAAGGGAGGCGGAGGAGAAAAAACATCAGCCTTTGAGCCTCCTGCTTTATATAAGAGATTATGCAGGTGAAAGTCCGTACCTTGAGTAGATTGGCACGCTACAAGAGATTGCCCATGTTGGGAAGCAGGGAAGGGCCCCCAGGTCAGGCTCCACTCTAAGTATGGAACTTGCTTAAGGTTTTCTCTCTCTCCCTCTGCTTCTCATCCCTGCTCATGCACACACACACACTCTCTCTCTCTCTCTCTCTCAAAAAAAATAAATAAGTGGTCAGTTAAGTGCCCAACTTAGCGCAGGTCCTGATCTCGCAGTCATGGGTTCGAGCCCTATGTCAGGCTCTGTGCTAACAGCTCAGAGGCCTGGAGCCTGCATCAGATTCTGTGTCTCCATCTCTCTTTGCCCCTCTCCCACTCGCACTCTGTCTCTCTCTCTCTCTCTCAAAAATAAATAAACATTTAAAAATTTATAAAAATACATACATACAATTCTTAAAAAAGATAGGTTGGGGCCCTACTCTAAGGGACCTTGAAAGCTAGGAAGTAAAATAGAGGTTTTCAGTTTTCACTGAACATTAGAATAACCTGGGGCTCTTCTAAAAATACTGATTGATATCTGTATCCCACCTCAAAAATTTTAATGTAATTGGCCTGGTTCAACTTGGGGCTTAAGAGTTTAAAAAGTACCACAGGTTGTTCTAATACTTCTCCGAGGCTGAGAACTGCATATATAGAATTTGGACTTCATCTACTAGCCAGTGCCAACTATTAAGGATGTGTGAATGACATAATACAAGGGAAAATAATAGTAATTGGAAAGGAGACCAAGTAAAAATAATAACAGCAAATAACAATTACAGCATTTTTTGGATCCCAGACACTCTTCTAAGATATTTATTTTATTAGATTATATATTTTAAAAATATATTATGTGCATTTGTTAATCATTACAATACCCCTATAAGGTAACTACTGTTATCATTACTACTTTAGAGATAAGAAAAGTAAGGCTCAAAAAAGTTAATACCTTGTTCATGATCACCAGGCACATAAATGATGGAAGTGAGATGTGAATACTACAGTTTGGGTTCCAAGGTCCATGCTCTCCATTTTGCTTCTGGATATGGTGGATTAGCTTGTATCATATCAACATCTTCACCCAGCTAGGAAAGCAAGTTTCAACAGAAAGAAAAGTTTCCAGGACAATGAAGACTTGAGAGGCCAAGAATATCAAGAGAAAAGAAGTATACTCGTGTAAACCTAACAGCTGGCCACATTTTTCTTTTGCAGGCATTTGTAGATTTGTAAGCAAATATCTGAGGGACCCAGAAGCTGAGTAGATATTCAGGAGTCTCCTGGGACTGAGGATTAAAAAAAAAAAAAAGAATTCTGGGTTGTCATAAGTCAAGAACCTTAGCAAACACCCCAGCTCTCAGTTGGGATGCCTGATAAGTTATAGCCTAAAAGTGAGGGCTAACCTTACTTCTAGGATACGTAAATAGAACCATCACAGAAGCAGAAACCTGAACTCAATCTGAGATCAGATTAAGATGATCCGACTCTGACTTGAGACAAAAGAAAGCCTTCTCTGGAAGAAGTAACATTCAAGCTCAAACTTCCACTTTAATTTTTTATCCACAGTGTTAATCATTCAATTAAAAGTTACAGACTTACCAGGAGACAAGCCCAAGTGAACAAAAACCAGAGAAAAACCAAATAATAAAAAAGATTTACAGGTGATTCATATGGGAATTATCAGATACAATGTCACCAATACATTTCAGAAAGCAAATTACAAGTAGAGAATTTTGGTGAAAAACTGGAATCTATCCAAAAAAAAAAAATCAAGTAGAAAAAAATCAAGTAGAAATTTTATTTCTTTTTAATGTTTATTTACTTTAAGAGAAAGATGGGGAAGGGGTAAGGAGAGAGAGAATCCCAAGCAGCCTCCAGCCTCAGCACAGAGCCTTATTCAGAGCTCTATCTCACGACCATGAGATCATGACCTGAGCTGAAATGAACAGTTGGATACTTAACCAGCTGAGCCACTCAGGTGCCCCTGAAGTAGAAATTTTAAAACAAAAATATAATAATTGAAATTAAGAACTGGATAGATGAGTTTGACAGCAAAAACGACACAGCTAAAGAGAGGACTAGAAACCTATCTACTGATAGGTCAGTAAAAAAAATACAAACTGGGGGTGCCTGGGGGTTCAGTCAGTTAAGCGTCCAACTTCGGCTCAGGTCATGATCTCATGGTCAGTGAGTTGGAGTCCCGCATTGGGCTCTGAGCTGACAGCTCAGAGCCTGGAGCCTGCTTCAGATTCTGTGTCTCCCTCTCTCTCTGCCACTCCCCAACTCGTGCTCTGTCTCTCTCTCTCTCAAAAAAGAATAAATAGTAAAAAAAAAAAAAAAAAATGTGGTATTAGCAAAAAGACACAGACAAATGGAACAAAACAGAATCTAAAAATCAACAGATTTTTGACAAAAGTCAAAGACAATCCAATGGAGAAAGGATAGCTATTTCAGTAAATGGTGCTGGATTAATTAGACGTCCGTATACAAAAACAAAACAAAACAAAACAAAAATCCCAACCCATGCCTCCCACCTTATATAAAAATTAATTCAACTACTCCTAGCTACATACCCAAGATAACTGAATGTATATGTTCACACAAACACTTGTACATGAATGTTCAGTGTTCACAGTAGTATTACTCATGAGAGCCAACAAGTGAAAATAATCCAAATATCCATAGAATGATGAATGGATAAATAAAATGTATATATATCCATATAATTAAACATTATTAATCCATAAAAAGGAATGCAGTACTAATACCTGCTACAAAATGGATGAACCTGGAAAATATTACACTAAGTCAAGGAATCTATATGGACAAAAAGTAGATTAGTAGTTGCCTAAGGCTGGATGAGGGGCGATGGTCCAAGACTGCTAACAGGCTCCAGTGTTTCCTTTTCAGATGATGACATGCTCTGGAATTAGCTAGTGGAATTAGCTAGTGGAGATCGTTGCATAACCTTGTGAATATTCTAAAATCCAATTAATTATACCTTTTAAAAAGTTAATTTTATGGTATGTGACTTATATCTCAATAAAACAAAATGTTTTTTTCTAAATTAACTCAAAATGGATCATAAACCTAAATGTATCATGTGAAACTACTAAACTTCTAGTAGAAATACAGGAGAAAATCTTCACGACCCTTCGTTAGGCAAAGAGATTCTAGATACTAAAAGCACAATCCACAAAAGCATGATCCACAAAGAAAATAATGTTTATTTGAACTTTATTAAAATTAA
This sequence comes from Panthera tigris, assembly GCF_018350195.1. Lineage (NCBI taxonomy): Eukaryota > Metazoa > Chordata > Mammalia > Carnivora > Felidae > Panthera > Panthera tigris. The sequence continues at coordinate 35,034,731 of NC_056670.1, read as the reverse complement.
AAAATCTTGTTTTGCAAAAGACATTGTTAAGAGAATCCAAAAGTGAGCCATGGACTGGAAAAAAATTGCAAATCATATTTCTGACAAAGTCCTATTACAGAATATATACATAACTCTTAGAATTCAACAAAAAAAAAGCAAGCAACCAATTTCTAAAGTACCAAAAACTCTGAACACACACTTCACCAGAGAAGATGGAAGAATGGCTAAGAAGTGCATGAACAGATAATTGGTCAGTAAGGATAAGCCAATTAAAACCCCACCATACTACTCTATACCTATTGGAAAGGCTAAAATTTAAAAGACCGTCAATACTAAGTGCTGATGAAGATGTGACGTAATTGGAGCCTTCAAATATTGCTGGTGGAGACACAAAATGGTAGAGTCACTTTGGAAAACAATTTGGCAGTTTCTTAAAGAAGTAAACATACACACACCACATGACCCACCAAAACTACTCCTATGTATTTATCCAAGAGAAAAATTATAATATCATGTGAGGTGTAAAATATATGTAGAATGTGAAAATAATAGCATAAAAATTGGATGTGGTAAATGGAGTTAAAGTGTTCTAAAGTCCTTGCATGGTATGGAAAGTGGTAAAAGTACTGTTTAATATTATACTTTGATAAATCAAAGATGTATGTTGAATGGTCTAAGAAAACTACTAAAAATAATAGCAAAATAAATTTATAATTAACAAGATAAAGAGAGAGAAAATTGAATAATGAAAATATTTGTTTAATCTAAAAGATGGCAAGAAACAAGAGAAAAAAGAATACAGAGTGTGTGAAAATAGAACAAATAAAATGGCAGGTATAAACTCAAATATATTTGTGGTTACATTAAATGTAAGTGAACAAGATACTCCAATGAAAATATTAAATTTTTCATATTATATTAAATAGAAACATATATGTGTTTATAAGATATCCTTTAAAAATTAGGATACAGAAAATGTTAAAGCAAAAGAATAAGAGGGAAATCCTATGCAAATACCAAGCAAAAGAGAGAAAGCATCACTATGCTAAAATCAGACAAAGTAGACTTTAAGGCAAAAAGCATCATAAGATATAAACAGTGACACTCCATGGTGATTAAAGGCTCAATCAACCAAGAGGGTTGAATAATTCTATTGCATGCAACAATATAGACTCAAAATACAGAAATCAAAAATTGACAGACCTAAAAGGAAAAACACACACTTCCCAATCATAATGAATTATTTCTAACACATCTCCCTTAGTAATTGGTAGAATATATAAGTAATGATATAGATTTTTAAGTGGAGAATAAATGTTTTATTAATTTCTTAAGTATCACATTTGACACTTATAGAGATGATTAAGAGAATCCAGTTTTTTAAGATTAAACTCTGCTAGGTGGCTCAGTCGATTAAGGGTCCAACTCTTGATTTTGGCTCAGGTCATGATCTCATGGTTCAGTTCGTGAGTTTGACTCCTGTGTCAGGCTCTGCACTGACATGTGGAGCTTGCTTGGGATTCTATTTTCTCTCTGCCCCTCCCCAACTCATGCTCTCCTCTCTCTCTCTCTCTCTCTCTCTCTCTCTCTCTCTCTCAAAAATAAATAATAAACATTAAGAAAAAGATTAAACTCTGCTTTAGATAATACATCATGATCCTACATACCCTTTACTCAGTTTCTCTGACTAGTAACAGCTTGCAAAACTATACCACAATACCATAACAGGATATTGTTGTTTAACTATTCTCCCAGTGAAGTACATCTAGGTTGTTTCCCCTTGTTTGGCTGTTATGAATAAAGTTTCACATAAAGGTTTTTGTGTGAATATAGTTTTTATTTCTCAGTAGTACCAAAATATTTTCCAATCTGTAAGCCTTTTGTTTCCGTTACTTGTCTTATTGCACTGGATAGAACTTCCAGGACTATGTTGAATAAATAAATCAAACGTCTTTGCCTTGTTAATTTATGAGGGAAAAAATGAAGTCTTAATGATAATGTCAGTTGTAGATTTTTGTTTTGTAGCTGCTCTTTATCAAGTTGAGGAAGTTATATATTCCTATTTTCTGAGAGCTTTTTTTTTAAATCATGAATGGGTGTTGAATTTTGTCAAAGCTTTTGCTGTAGCAACTGATAGGATCATGTGATTTTTTTCTTTACTCTGTTAATATGATAGATTACATTGACAGATTTTTAAATATTGAATCAGGTTTGCATCCCTGCAATTAACCCCACGTAGTTATAGTGTATAATTCTTGTAACATATTGCTGGATTCTATATGCTAATTTTTTCAAGAATTTTTAAAATCTATATTCATGAGGGACATTGATCTGTAGTGTTCCTAGTAGAGTTTGAGTAATAGGGTAAAATTAGCTTCACAAAATGAGTTGGGAAATGTGCCCTCCTCATGTATTTTCTAGAAAATATTATATAAAATTAGTGTTAATTCTTCTTTAAACATTTTGTAAAATTCTCCAGTAAAACCATCTGAGCCTGGAGATTTCTTACTTGGGAGTTTTAAAATTACTAATTCAATGTCCTTAATAGTTATAGGACTATTCAAAATATCTGTTTCATATTGAGTAAATTGTGGTAATTGGTGCTATAATTGGTGTTGGTCTATCTCATGTTAGTCACTCCTGCTTTCTCTTGATTAATATTTATATAATACTTTTTCCAGCCTATTATTTTCAATCTGGCTATATCATTACATTTAAAGGGACGTGTGTGTGTGTGTGTGTGTGTGTGTGTGTGTGTAGGCAGCATATACTAGAGTGATGATTTTTAATCCATGCTGCAAATCTCTGTTTTTTAATTATTGTATTTAGATTGTTTGCATTTAGTGTAATTGTTGATATGCTAGGGCTTAAGGCTACCATTTTTTTCTGTTTTTTCATTCTGTTTTTCATTTCTCTTTTCTCTCTTATGCCTTCCTGTGGGTTACCTGACTTTTTAAAAATTCCATTTTGATTTACCTATAGCATTTTTCAGTATATCTCTTTGCACAGCTTTTTTTTGTGGTTGCTGTAGGTATTACATTATATAAACTTAACTTATCACAAGCTATGTCACCTTCCCAGGTCAAGTGAAGAATAGAGGCTTTATCTCCCTTTATGTTCCTTTATTCTCTCCCATTTATAATATAATTGTTTTAAATATTCCCCCTATATTCATTCAGAACCACTAAGATAGTATTACAGGGGTACCTGGGTGGCTCAGTCAGTTTTAAGTGTCCAACTTTAGCTCAGGTCATGATCTCATGGTTTGTGAGTTCGAGCCCTGTATTAGGCCTTCTGCTGTCAGCAGAGCCCACCTCAGATCCTCTGTCTCCCTTTCTCTGTGCCCCTTCCACATGTGTGTGCATGCAGTCTCTCTCTCAAAAGTAAACATTAAAAAAATAAATAAAATAAAAGTTGGGACTTTAAAAAAAAGACAGTGTTATAATATTGCTTGAATCATTAAAACATTATTTTACAAAAATTAAGAAGAGAAACCTATTATACTTACTCATATTTTTTCATACTGTTACTTCTTCCTGTTCTAAAGGTCCTCATTTTATTATTTACTTTCTGTTTAGAGAATTTCCTTTTGTCATTCCTTTAGGATAGTTCTGGTGACAAATTCTCATATTTTTCCTTCATCAGAGAATGTTTTCATTTTTTCTTTATTTCTGAAGGGTATTTTTGCTGGCTATAGGACACTAATTACAGTTATTTACTTTCAGCAGTTGAAAATGTTGTGCCACTTGCTTTTCTGGGCCTTTATGTTTTCTGATGAGGAATACACCATAATTCAGATTGTTTTTCCCTTCAGGTAAGGTGTCATTTTTATCTGCCTGTTTTCAAGTGTTTTCCTTACATTTAGTTTTCGGTAGTTCAGTTATGATGCACCTTAGTATAGATGTCTCTGGGTTTATCCTGTTTGGGAATCATCCAGTTTCTTGAATTATAGGTTTATGTTTTTTGATAAATTCGGAAAGGTTTTCACCATTACTCCTTTTCATACTTTTTCAGTCCAACCCTCTTTCTCCTCTCCTTTCTGAACTCTGATGTCCCAAATGTTAGCTCTTTTGTTATAGTCCTACATATCTGAAGATATCTAAAGTTCTCATCTCTGTCTGTCCACTAATTCTTTGCTTTGTCTTCCATTCCACTGATGATCCCACTCCCTGAGCTTTTTATTTTGGTTATTGTATTCTTTACTTCTGATATTTCCATTTGGTTCTTCTTTACATCTATGTCTTTGCTAAGTCTTTCTACCTTTCTTTGTTTCAAATATGTTTGTAGTAACCTGTTGAAGCATTTTTGTCATGGTTACTTTAAAAATTTTCAGATAAGTTTTAGCATCTCTGCCTATTCTACACTGTGAACACAGTGAGAATTTAAGCAGAACTCTTTACATCTTTACATACGGAAATTCCTTCTGAATATTTGTGATTTTTTCCTTAAATTTTTAAGTTGTCATATGCACACTCACTCAACACAGTTTTTTTGGTACTTTTGTCCAAAACATTCAAGTTATTTAATATAGAAAAACCAATTTATTTCTTGTTATAGTCAGATCTTATTAGTTTATGTTATATTTAAATAAAGTAGGCAATTAAAAATAAAAGTAAAACTAACATACACAACTTAGGATTTTGTTAAGGAATCCTAAGGAACATACACAACTGATCTGTAGTAAGCAGACAATACAATTGGTACTGGAAAGTAGCATACCAGTTACAAGTGTTTATTGTACTGATGGCATCAGTTCATATGCTTTACAGAGAGAATATAAAATATTTTTAAATGGAGGTCAATTAGCAGAGCTTCTATATATTTAAATATCATGATAATTTTCACTAATAACCAAATTTACTAAATGGGAGCCTACATTATTAATATCAGACAAAATAGACTTTAAGACAAGAAAAAGTACTAGAAATAAAGAGGAAATTTTTTATAATGACAAAGGTATCTATCTATATCTATATCTATATATCTATATCAGGAATATATTAATATCTCAGGAAGTAACATTTTTTGTCTGTGCTCTTAACAAGAGAGACCCCAGAATACATAAAGAAAAAACTGATGTAATTGAAAGGAAAAACAGACAATCCCAATAATAATTGGAGATTTCAACATTCCACTCTTAATAATTGATCAAATAACCAGTTAGAAAGTCAGAAAGGACATATAAGGTGTGAATAACGCTATCAACCAACTTGACTTAACTGACATTTATACAACACTCTACCCAAAGACTGCAGAATAAACATTATTTTCAAGCACATGGAGCATTCTCCAGGATAAATCATATCCTGGAGCACAAAACAGGTGTCTATAACTTTAAAAAGATTGAAATAATACAAAGTATGTTCCCTGACCACAAAAAGACAAAATTAGAGATCCATAACAAAGAAATAGGAAGAATGCCAAAATTTTGCAAATTAAATAACATTCTTAGGACATTAATCAATGTAATAGAAAGTATAGAAAATCAATAGAGCCAAAAGTTGGTTATTTGAAAAAGTCAACTAAATTGGAAAACTCTTAGCCTTACCATTTAGAAAGTGAAAGAGAAAATACAAATAACCAAAATTAAGAATAAAGAAAGTATATCATTACTGACACTACAGAAATTAAGAGGATTATAAGAGAATACATGAACAACTTTATGCCATCAAATTAGACAACTAAGATAAAGTGGAAAAAATTCCTGGAAGTACACAAATTACTAAAATTGACTCAAAAAGAATTGAAAATCTGAATAAACTGACAAAAAATGAAGTTGAATGAGTAATTAAATTTTTTCCCACAAAGAAAAGCCTAAGCCCAGATGGATTTACTGGTGAATCAAATATTAAATATTTAAAGAAGAAATAAAACCAATCCTTCACAAACTCAAGAAATAGTGGAAAGAGGGAATACTTGCAAATCATTCTATGATGACGGATTTAGCCAGAAATCAAAGCCAAACAAAGATGCCACACACACACACACACACACACACACACACACACACACAAGAAAACCAATATCCCTCATGAAAATAGATGCAAGAATCCTTAACAAAATATTAGCAACCCAAATTCGGCAACATATAAAAAGGATTACACACTATGACTAAGTGTATTTATCCTAAAAATGTAAGGTTGGTTTAGTATTTGAAGAAAAATTAATATAGTCCACCATACTAAAAGAATAAAGGACAACTCACATGATAATTTCAAAGAGAAATAGACAAACAGTAATAGAGATTTAAAAAAATTTTTTAATGTTTATTTATTTTTGAGAGACAGAGAGCAAGCATGGGAGGGGCAGAGAGAGAGGGAGACACAGAATCCAAAGTGGGCTCCAGGCGCCCCTCCACCAGGCTTCCTTCTGCAACAGGCGTGGGTCACGCTCTCGCTCACGCTCTTTCTGCCGCCATTTTGGTTCCGCGTTCCCCCCACAAAATGCCTGGTGAAGCCACAGAAACCATTCCTGCTACAGAGCAGGAGTTGCCACAGCCCCAGGCTGAGACAGGGTCTGGAACAGAATCCGACAGTGATGAATCAGTACCAGAGCTTGAGGAACAGGATTCCACACAGGCAACCACCCAACAAGCCCAGCTGGCAGCAGCAGCTGAAATCCATGAAAAACCAGTCAGTAAAGCAAAACAGAGCCGGAGTGAAAAGAAGTCATGGAAGGCTATGTCCAAACTAGGTCTTCGACAGGTTACAGGGGTTATTAGAGTCACTATCCTCTTTGTCATCACAAAACCAGATGTCTACAAGAGCCCAGCTTCAGATACCTACATAGTTTTTGGGGAAGCCAAGATGGAGGATTTATCTCAGCAGGCGCAACTAGCAGCTGCTGAGAAATTCAAAGTTCAAGGTGAAGCTGTCTCAAACATTCAAGGAAAGACACAGACTCCAACTGTACAAGAAGAGAGTGAAGAGGAAGAGGTTGATGAAACAGGTGTAGAGGTTAAGGACGTAGAACTGGTCACGTCACAAGCAAATGTATCAAGAGCAAAGGCAGTTCCAAGCCCTGAAGAACAACAGTAATGATATTGTAAATGCTATTATGGAATTAACAATGTAACTGTCTGAAAAGGAGGACCCTTTTTTGGTGTTTCAAAAGAATAACTGCAGCTTGGTTTGAAATTTGTACTGTTTCTATCATTAATAAAGTTATGGCTTCTTGTTGGAAAAAACAAAAAGCAAACAAACAAACAAAAACAAAGTGGGCTCCAGGCTCTGAGCTGTCAGCACAGAGCCTGACGTGGGGCTTGAACACACAAACCATGAGATCATGACCTGAGCCAAAGTCAGACACTTAACCAACTAAGCCACCCAGGTGCCCAACAATAATAGAGATTTTAATACCTCAGTAGTTGCAGGAAAAACTTTTGACCCATCCAGTGCTAATTTATATTTTTAAAAAAAGTTAATGCTGAGGGGCACCTGGGTGGCTCAGTTGGTTAAGCAGCCAACTTCAGCTCAGGTCATTATCTCATGGTTCGTGAGTTCAAGCCCTGCATTGAGCTCCATGCTAACAGTAAATAATAAACAAACAAACAAACAAACAAACTTAAAAAATAAATAAATAAACTTAAAAAGTAAAGTTAAAAAAATGTATCCTGGGACAATTGGATATCCACATGAACTTAGACTCTTACCTCATACCATAAACAAAAATTAACTTCAAATGGATCACAGTCAAAAAGTTAAATGTAGAGTTAGCATATGACTTAGCAATGCTACTTACTCCTAGATACATATCGAAGAGAATTGAGAACATACATGCACACTAGACCTTGTACATAAATATTCATACCAGTATAATTGCCGGAAAGTGGAAACAACCCAAATCTCTATCAGCGGGGAATGGATAAACAAGATGCTATAAACCCAGAGTAATATAGGAATATTATTAGGCCGTAAAAAAGAAATGAGGTTCTCACATGCGCTACAACATAGATTATTCTCGAAAACACTAAATCTGTGAAACGAGTCAGGTACAAAGGGCCTCATATTGAATGATTCCATTCCTATGGAATGTTTAGCATAGGCAAATCTGTAGAGAGAGAAAGTAGATTCATGATTGCTAGGCATTGGGGGAGAGAGGAATGGGCAGTGATTGTTTATGGGTGTGGGTTTCTTTTTTGGGTGATGAAATATTCTGGAATTAGACAGTGGTGATATTTACACAAGTTTGTAATATGTTAAAGCCACTGAATTTTACCTTTGTAAAGGGTGGGGAATTTATGGCATGTGAATTATATCTCAAAAAAGTTATTATATACATATTTTTCAAATAGATCATAGAACCTAAATGTAAAAGCTGGTTACTGAGGGTTGGGGCTGGAACTTAGTTTTGACTGAAAATGGGCCCAAGAGAATTTGGGGGGATGCGGGAAATGTTCTAAAACTGGATTGCAGTAATGATTGCACAACGCCGTAAGTTTACTAAAAATTATTGGCTTGTTCACTTATAATGGGTGATATTTTATTAAAGTATAGTTGACATACAATGTTATATTAGTTTCAGGTGTACAGCATATTGGTTTGACAATTCTGTACATTACTCAATACCACAAAAAGTGTAGTCACCATCTGTCACTATACAGCGTTAATATGATATTATTGACTGTATTCCCTATGCTGTACTTTTCTCTCCGTGACTTATTTTATAACTGGAAGTTTGTACCTCTTAATCCCCTTCACCTATTTCACCGTTTCCTCCCCTCCCCTTTGGCAACCACCAGTTTGTTCTCTGTATTTATGAATCTGTTTCTTTGTTTTGTTTGTTAGATTCCACATATAGGTGAAACCATATGGTATTTGTCTTTCTCAGTCTGCCTTCTTTCACATAGTATACTACCTCAAGGTCCATCCATGTTATTGCAGATGGCAAGATTTCATTCTTTTTATGGCTGAGTAATATTCCATACAATGGATGATTTTATGGTATGTAAACTTGACTTTGGTAAAGATGTTCAGAAAAACAAACCCACTGAAAACAGAAACCAAAATGTCATAGTAAATATTGGGGGAAAGTTGGGGTGGGAAGTTAACTTAAAAATGAAATAAAGAAGGATGACAAGAGGGGCACTGGAGGGCTAAATTTAGTTCTGTTTCTTGATCTCACTGTGGGTTACAGTTTGTGAAAATTCATTGAGCTATATTATGATGTGCAGTTTTCTGCTTGTATATTGTATCACAATAAAAAGTTTAAAAAAAGACATTAGCACCTGGGAAGGGCCACACATGACCCGATTATGAGTTACAGAAGCTGAGAGGTTGTTCAGAAGTTGTACAGTTATTCTTGGGTCCCCATGAGATTTCTGCCCCTTTATTGCCTCTGTTTTATAATAACCTCCACTATTAGAGCTGGCCTAAACAAATATGTTTCTTACTATGAAGAAGACTCACTAATACACCCACACACATAGTACCAAAATAGCAGCTCCAAGAAGGCTGGGAATTTTGTATATGGCTGAATCCCCAGTGCCTGGAACAATACCTGGTAATAGAGTAGGTCCTCAATATGTATTGCTTGAATGTGTGAACAAATGAACGAACAGAGGAATAGTTGTAGAGGAAAGAAGGTGCACAGGGAAAGGTTTGCAAACACAGACATTTTTCAGCGCAGCTCAGCCCACATTTTCATAGGGATCTGGATAAAAAGCGATGGGGGCCCTACTACGAAACGATTCCCTGGGGAATGTGAAGAAAGTATGGCAGAGGAGGACAGCTGGGAGCTGGGTCTTGAAGGATGAGTAGAAGTTTGCCAGAGAAGGAATGGAAGGAAGTGGGACAAAGTACATTGTTGTGAAAGAGCCTAGCATTCTTTGGAAGCCTGAGAAGGCTCATGTGGCAGAAGTGCAGGGTTCATAGTTAGGGACAGGAGAGAGATGAGGCCACAGAGGTAAGCTTGGAGTCGATGGAAAAGGGTCACCCATTCACAGCCAAGACATTTGAACTGACTCCTGCAAGAATCACAGCCAACAGAATTTTAAGCAGGGGTTAAATTTGCTTTTTAGGGAGTTCATTTTGGCTAGAGCAAGAAGAATCTGAATTCGTGGGCTCTCTTCTCTGTTGGTATTTACACTTCCTTGCCTCAATGTCTCTCGCTTTCTCTGCATTCCTCTCTTCCTTCTTTCCCTCTCTCCCTTCCTCCCTCCCCCTTTCTCTTCCCCCGCCTCTCTCTCATGTGTTTTCTTGTATAGCTCTCTCTTCTCTATTTCTTTCCTTTTTTTTTTTTTTTCCCCAAAACACTACCCTTTGAAGATATCTCTCAACCGCCTCCATCTTATCTGTCCCAAACAGCTTTCAGATTCCATCTCCAGGACTCATTTTCTCCAGGACACGACTCCCACCCAGGCTTGGGTCCTTCACAAACAAGTAGCTCAGGATTTCCTCTTGAACAACAAGCTGTTTGGGACCTCACCGGTGCACAGCCCAGCTATCTGGAAAAAGGAAGAGGGTCTGAGCCACCCTCCACTGGGCACAGAGAAAGTGAGCCACCAGTTCCTGAGGCCTACATGGAACCAGTGGACTGGGAACAGCACGCTCTCCTCTCAGGCATCCTGATACTGCTCACAACACAGATGGCACCAATGGCTCTGAAGCCACCACCCTTCCAGCCTCATCCAGGACAGCCTAATGCCTGGTTGCTTATACCTCTGACCTTCTGCTCTGCAATGTGTCCTGGCATGTGCCCACCCTCCCGAGTCACTAGACTACTGCGTCAGTACAGCCCCTCCTCCAAGCTGAGCGTGGGACTCCTCTCCAGGACAGTTCTCTCCCCTGAGACAAGGGTCAAGCTGCTCTTCTAGACATGACCTCAGAGATGTGCAGCAAGGGCCCTGGCCCAATTTATCACCACAGGGCTATAATTAGGTTTGTTAACATACAGTCCAGTGTAGTCTTGTTGACTAGGAACTTAATCACGTTACTATTGAGTTCCTGTACGCATTGCTTGGGGTGACTGTTTTACTTGTAGAGTTATAGCCAAGCCCAACGGGAGGAAATTAGCTTTGGACACAAGTTTGGAGGGGGGTTCTTTTTCCTCATGACTTTGTCTCCCTCCCCCCCCTTCCATGTGAAAATATTTAGCAAACAGTGACAATGATGAAAAACAGTAGGAAACAAAATGTTCTACATTAGTATAAAACATGAAAAATGCAGCAAGGACCCTTAGCGGTACAACATGTGTTATGCTGGCTGGCAGTCCATTAGCTCTGATAGACATTTCACTTACCTAAGTCAAATATAACAGTCTAGTATTCATTAATATAAGAAGGGGCTGTGGAATCAGAGCTACCATCTGGCTGGGCCGACAGAATAATCTACAACTCATGATTAGGTCTAAGGAGTGGGGTTTCACTTTAATCTTTCTCATTGCTCGAAATTTCCATCTGCGCAGTTCGGCACATCATTTTTCTTCAAGACAAATGTGCTGTTTTTCATGTTCCAAAATTAGATCAGAAGAAAACGATTAATCATGTCACGGCCTGGGAAAGGAAACAAAGCTCCGATATTCTGCGGCTCTCCCCTCCCCCCCCGGCCCGCCCCTCCTCGGGCCCTGGACGGTTGCAAGTTTCGCTTTTTTCCCCAACCTCTGGGTTTTCAGCACAACTTTCGGAGACGCCACCGCCAGCCGAGAGGAGGAGGGTGGGACGGGAGGGCGAGGGCGCCGGCTGGGCCCGCTGGGCCCGCTGGGGAGAGTCTGGGGGGGTGGGGGGGTGTCCCGGGACCCCAGCCCGGGCGCGCCACCGTCCCCACCCCCGCGGGGCAGCCCGGCCTCCCCCCACCGCCCCCCCCCACCCCCGCCCCAGCCCGAGTCCGGGCGCTGGGCGCTGCCGCTCGCCCAGAGTGACAAAAGGGCTGCGCGCCTCCCTCCCGCGCGTCCCCCTCCCGCGGCCGCCACCGTCCTGTCTGTCAGCCGGCTCGCAAGTCATAACAAATCCCTGGCGCGGAGCTGAAGCTGAGCATTTGCCGGAGCGTCATGGGGATGATGAATGACCCGCAGGCCTTTGAAGTGCTCTGCCAGTTCAGCTGGGTCCGCGGTGCTGACAGAGAAATATACACAACAGCGTAACCAATAATGAGAACATTAAACATTCCTGCGCCGTGACAGGCTGACAGAAAAACCCAGGCTCCCATCAATCACGGCGCAGATAGAACCCTGACAACTGGCCCCTCACTGATACCCGCGGTCACCTTGCCCTCTCCCCTCGCGCGCTCCTGCCGGTCTCCCTCGGCGTCCTCCCTCCGGACTCCCCGCACCCCTCCTCCCGGCTTCTCCCAGCTTCTCTCCCCTAGCTGCCTTCCCCAGCTCCCCTCCCCCTCCTCTGCCTCCTCCTGTCCGTCCCAGGCCCTCCGAGACAGCCTTTGGGGCCTCGCAGAGGTCAAGTGAGGTTGGGGCCACTTCCATTTGGTGAGGCCGCCCCTGCTGAAACAATGAAGAAGTGTGAAGTCTTTAAGTTCACGGTTAACAATCTGTCGCTCTCAACCAGATGCAAAACAGTAACACAGTCACTGCATGTAAAACTTCATTTGGAAATCGTATTAAAAGTCTACAGTGAGACCCACATGAAGCCCTTCTCCCTCCTCCACCAGGGGAGGGTTTCTCTGGGTGTCTTCCTGTGTCACTTTGGCAAGGGACCTTTCTCTACGTGCCAGCCACTGCCTCTTTCTTCTCTACTGGGTTTATCTGACTGGATCTGGTTTCTGATCTGCCTGAAAGGGGAAAACAGCAGAAAAACACAAAGATCTCTTCCTTTTCCTCCAACAGGAAATGGCATCTGCCCAGATAACGCCTATTGGATGGACCTTGGCCCAGTTCCCTGAGGAGCAACCTGTGACCTCTTAGCCACTTTTTGGATCCCGCAGGGCTCCCAAGAGAATTTGGTTTTGGCTGCACTTTCCTGGGCTGAGCCTCTACTCCCACCTTGTAAAGGTGAGGCATTTCTGCATGTCCCCCCTCCTCCACCAGATTACCCCTGTCAGGGCCCCCACCCCACGCCACTAGCCACCAAGGGCTCATGGAAAGAGCCCTGGGCCAGGGGCAGTGAGAAGGCAGGGTTCCAGTCCTACCATGAGAACCTGAGCAAGGCCAGAATTTCCCTGTACTTCTATTTCTTCATCCACAACAAAAGAGTAGAAGTCCCTACCTCAGGCCTCTTGCAGGTCTCTTTACCTTCTCCAGATGCAAACGGTTATTTTCCTTTTATCCTTGCAGCTTGCTTGCTTGCTTGCTTCCTTTCTTTCCTCCCTTCTCCCCCTTCCTCTCTTTCTCTCTTTCTTGTCTTTTGGGGAGAGACAATTTCCTTGACTTTCCAAGAAGTCATGAAAAACTAACTCCCTGCAACTTCCACACACAGGTCCAGAGATGGTGAGTGGCAGAGAGGGAGGGTCACTTCCTGGGCACCCAGGGACCAAGGGTGTTATAAGGACCCCGGCTGGAACCTGGGGGGAGGAGGTGGAGAGGCACATAGAAACCTACTCTGTAGAGCCCACACTTTGAGGAAAGGCTCAATCGTGAACATGACACTTTAAGCGCATTTGCATATTGGTTTATGTGAGCCAGCTCAGGTGTGAGGAAGAGAACATCTGCTCCATGCCCTGGAGTATCTTGTCCTTTCCTTTCTGCCCACCTGGAGAGGCCAGCTCTGTTCCCGCCACCTCTAGGACAAGTTTGTTCTGATTGTCCTGGCCCACAATGCCCTTGCCCTTCTCCAAGGTCCTAGGACCCCTGGCCCAAATGAACATCTTGCCTGCCCAGCTATCCTTAAAGCTACTTGAGGGCAGGGATGGTGCCATGCTCTGCCCTTCTTTGGATCACCTGGGATGAGCACAACACCTTGTTCTGAAACGCCTGCTACACCCACAGCTCTCTTCTCTGAGTTACTGCTCCTACCAGGCCTGCTCAAGGGGAAGACCACAGAGGCCATGTGTGTATGGACCAGCTGAATGGTCCAGTAGTGAACACCTATCCCTGCAACAAATCAGATTCTCTCTTCCTTGAAAATTTGAACTCAGCCACAGGTGGTATCAGACTTCTAAAAGTTACTAATATTTGGGGTTGAGGCAGCCATTTTGCACCATTGTAGATGCTGAAGAGAAGGGGGTGGGGTGGGGAAGCTGATCCTCAAAGAAAAGGAGAGAAATGAGGAAGTGGGCAAAAAGAAGCAGATACAAAACACCAGACAGACCCAGAAGACAGCATGCCTTCAATTCCTGACTTGCTCATTCCCATCCTTTAAAGCTTTGTTATACTGCTTTCTGCCCATGGATGCCTGGGAGGTAGCTGGCCACTAGAACCTGACCCAGGCCTGGCCAATCATTCTACCCGGTCTTCCTGCCTATAAAGATTGGCTCAGGACAGGCATGTGACCTAGGCAATCAGAGTCCTTCCCCGGGATTTTATATATTTATTCTGAAAGAGAGATAGTGTCCATTCCTTTCAGATTGAGAATTATAAGGCTAGGACCCCAGAGCTCCTAGTGACTTGGTGGCTGCTACCTGAAAAAACAACTTACTGGAGGAGCAAATGATGCCAAACAGGGCAGTGCAGCCCGCTAATGACAAGTCTGATGGAATCTTCAGGTCCCTGGATCCAGTCAAGCCTGAAGCCTTGTTACCTTCAGCCTTCACAGCAGGTGAGCCAATACATTCCCTGTCTTGCTGCAACTTGTTTTCGTTTTGTTTTTGCCACTTGCAATCCAGAGAGTCCTCAGGGGTGTTCAGGGGACATGTCATACTGGTGTTCAGGGGACATCTCAATTTAGGAGGATTCACCTAAAATCAATAAATGCTCCTATTCTTTGTTTACATATATGTACATGACTAAGAATCTGCTAAGGCCCATATGAAGGAGGGCTGCAGTGAGCCTTCTTTGGTCCTTTCCTGACAGTCTTCCCTGTGACCTCACCCTCATGCCACGTAGTACGTAGTGTTCCCAGACCAGGCCCAGGAGACTTGCATGCTGAGCCTATGGTTTGTCCCCACCTCCAAGCAAGAAGGGGACAGGCATTCAGTGAGTGGTGGTCTTCCCAGCCTCTGAATAAACCTGTTTGGCCTGCCCTCCCTGCCAGCCCAGCAGGAAGCCAGAGCTCAAGCTGACCCCTGGTCCACCTGAGACAGGTCCCAGATCCCACTCTCCAGACACACTTTGATCTCCGAGGTCCTTTGGGGCCAACAATAGGCCTCTGGATATTCATCCTCATTCTAATCCTGGTCTGATGGGAAGATTCCTGGATGAAAAGTGGCATGGGAGAGACCGGGTGCAGCAGCAGTTAAAGTGAAAAATGACGGGAGGCGTTTACTTGACGGCAAGCTTAAGATAGGACAATCTTGTGTGATGTGACTACTTAAAAAAAAAAAAAAAAAAAAGATGAGCCAGGAAAAACTATAACACAGGCGAAGGTAATGAGCAATCAGGAAACCCGGTCATTGAGGAACAGGGGAAGGACCTCAGGATGGAAAAGTGACATCTCCATCAGCAGTGAGTGTGAGTTGGCACATGCTGCTTCTTCAGCAAATGGCTGTGAAAGCCCCAGGCACAGGCCAGGTGCACAGGTGGCACTCAGGACTGTTAGCTTCCTCCTTTCTTGTCCAGTCCTCATCCACCAGGGTCAGAACCAGAGCCAATGAGTGGACCTTACAGGGAAGCAGACTTTGTCACAGTCTGAGAACATTCTGACAATTCCAGTTGTGCAACAATTGGAATGGGCCCCTTTGTAAGGTAATGATCTCCCCATCCCTACAAGTATTCAAGAAGCACCTAGATGGTTACCTCCATGGGATGCCACAGAAAGAATCCCTAAATTGAGTATGAGTTGGGCTTTTAGGGCCCTTTCTCAATTTGATGACTTCTATAGCCTCATCTGTTCCCTCTGTGAAGTAAGGATGAGCCTCTGTTCACCACTGGACTTCCTCATCTTTCCAAATTTATGGGTGTGGCAGTTGGATTTTGCAAAAGTGGGGCTGGTTGTATAATGGCCTCAATTGACATCTCCTGTCCCATAAACCCTTCTTACAGTATCACCTTGCCTCTCCCCAGGAAGAAGAAGTAATTCCTTTCCCGTTCAATCTGTGCTGGCTTGTTACTGCTGCCATGAATAGAATGTGGCAGAAGTGGCACTGCATGACTTCTATGGCTATACTAGAAAAGGCCACGCAACTTCTGTCGGCTCTCTGAGGGTGACTGTTCCTGGAATCCAGCTGCCATGCTGTGAGGAAGCCCAGAGTAGCCTCTGCAGAACGTTCATAGGGAAACTCCAGACTTTTCCAGATGATTCCCTCAGCCTTTGAGTCAGCCCAGCCGAGGTCCTCAGAGGCAAACCATTCTCACTGTGCCCTATCCAAATTCCTGGCCCACAGTGATATAATAAAACAGTTTGGGTGCTTTATTATGTAGCAATTGTACCCAAACAGTAGGGGTAAGATGGCCAGGAGGCCTGTGGGCAGGAGACAAATCTCGGGCGGGGACCCAGTGCTGACTCGTCTATTGTACCTTGACTGCCTCCCCAAACAAGCCCTCTCTCCAGCCAGGTTTTATCCCAGTTCAAAACCTAGGCCTTGCCCCTAACAGAAACAGTCCTTGTTTCCACCCATCCCGGCCACCCTGGCCCACCAGGTAGCAAGAAGTATTAAAAGTGTGGGATTTGGGGGTGTCTGGGTGGCTCAGTCAGTTAAGAGTCTCACCCTTGGTTTCGGCTCAGGTCATGTTTAAATGGTTCGTGGGATTGAGCCCCATGTCAGATCCCCCCTTGGGATTTTCTGTCTCTCTCTCTCTCTCTCTCTGCCCCTTCCCCCACTCATGCTCGCGCTCTCTCTCTCTCTCTCTCAAAATAAATAAATAAACTTAAAAAAAGAGTGTGGGAGTTTTGCCCACAGAGAAGACCCACCCCCACAGGCCCTGTACCTGTGCTGTCCTTTCACAGCCCTGGGGCAGCAAAGTTTAGGGCAAAGTGCTTTCTCTTCTGACTCCCAGTTAGACCTCCACCAATGAATTCAAACTTTGAGTGAATACCCCCTCTTTATCCTGACCCCACTTTCTCTGGGCAGCGTTCTACCTTATCACAGGTCTTGAATCCCTCCTTTTTCCTGGGCTGTCCTAAGGCTCACCTGCCAGGGTTATAAAGCAGGCCAGGGCTCTGCAGGCCAAGGGGAGCCAGGTGGTGGCATGTCTGAATGTCCATGATGTCTGTGACTGGTGAGGCGGGGAGAGCCCACAATGCAGAAGGCAAGGTTCAGCTCCTGACTGACCCCACTGGGGCCTTTGGGAAGGGAACACATTTGTTACTAGATGAATTGTCAGTGTCACTGCTTGGGAATTAACAATTCAAAAGGTTCTTCATGGTGATGGAGGATGGTGTGTAAAGGCCCTGAACGTGGAGCCCAATAGCACAGGCCTCTCCTGCAGCCCATCTCCCAACATCACCTACAGCTCTGAGACCCCAGGCCCAGACACACTCTGTCTGCTTTCTCTTCATCCCACCTGCCTAGTCCTGGAAGGGAGCCCTGGCCCAACCTCAGCTGGAGTCACCCAACTGCAACCTTGGCCAAATTTCTGCAATAACCACTTCTAGTTCATAAAAAATAAAAATAAAAGTAAAATATTGTCCTCTAGCTCCAAACATGAATGTGGCTCTCCTGAGACAAATCCTTGATGGAGCAGCATCGTCTGTGTCTGAACCTAGTGCCCCCACACAACTTGGCTTAGGCATGTTGTTGCTAATGCTGGAATATTGGGGCCGACCATCTCCACCTGCAGTGGAGTCATGCTTCCCTGCTCAGCATAGCATCTCCCTTCTTCTGGACAACACTTCATCTGACCATGCACAAGAGCCAGCAGGTGGCCCATGCCTGGCCCATCCTAGTACCCCATCTGCTGACTGCCTGCACAGTGATGCATCCAGAGTTGAGCACATGTCCCAAGCTGGGATAATTGAGTCCTTCCCAGGGTTTTATAACTAGACCAGGGATAGGTATCTTCGTCCTCTATGGGCACTGATGTGAGGCCACAGCTTCAGCAACCATGACTCTGCTGTGAGGAGAAGCAGTGGGAAGAAGATGACATTACCAGGAGGAGCAGAACCTAGGGATGGAGCCTTGGGTCCTGACTTTGTTGGAGGTCCTGGGTCCACTCATCACTACCCTGCTCAAGCCTCAGAAAATCTTAAATCAAAGGTCCAGAAAGTATTGCAAGGTAGGTAGGTAGTATTACAAGGTACATAACCAGGTAGGTAACTGGGATGGGGGCCAAGAAAGTAAATGGAAACAAACCCAGGACAGGGAGGAGTGGAAGGTGCATTGCAAGATGAGCTGTAGACAGAGCATTGGGAGAGAGGATGAGGGAGGTGGGGCATGCATCCAAGCCGGTAGATCCATCTGTCCCCCAGGATTGGGAGACAGGCACTGCAGAAAGATGAAAACAGAGAACACCCTGTGCCCATGTTCAGACACTGTGGGGGAGTCACCTGGAGCATGCAGAAGCGTGACATTAGAGAACCAGAGTCTCCCAGAGCCAAGGCCAGCGAACAGCAGGCAGGTGGAGGCCATGCCACAGATGCTCATCACCAGAGGACAAGGAGAGGACCACGCCCTCCACACCCCAACCCCCTGCAAGGACCAGAAGCGACTCGTGTGGAAGGGCATTTCTGAACCACGTAGGCAGAGGGCACACTGGCTCAGGGTGAGTGGACTCAGAGTTCCACAGCCTATTTGGTGTCCTTCTAGCTGACCTGCCTGTAGAATCCAGGGTCATGCCCCTAGGGCCAGTGCCTCCACACCTGAGAACATGAGACTCTGGGATCACACCTTCCTCCCAGCAGTAGGAGCTTAACAAACACAAAAAAGTTTGCATAACTGCTGGGGGGCTGGGAGGTTCCAGCGGAGGAGGCAGGTGACAGCAGCCCCTCTTTCTCATCCCTGGCTGCCCATACAGGGGCTCTGGCAGCTGGGAGGTGGGTGTGGGGCACCTTCCCCCCTACCCAGGGAAAGAAACACTGCAGGGAAGAAATGCAGCAACACCAAGGAAGTACTCAGCACTTGCCATGCACAAAGTCAGCGCCCAACATTCAATGGGCATGATCTCATTCACTCTTCACAGCACCTTGTGAATAGACACTATTGAGTATGCTCATTTCCCAGTGGAGCAAATAGAAACACAGAGAAGCTAACCAATCTAAGGTCACAGAGGAAGGAAGTGATGGCTTTCTACCCTAGTCTGTCTTGCTCCAAAAATGGTGAAGAATGAGCAAGCAGAATGTCTTCTACACCTATACAGTTCATACAGCAACATGTGCTTTGCACAAATACCCACAGCCTTAGCCCTATTCTACATGGGTATGGGGGAGACATTTTACATTTGTGAGCAAAAATGTAAATTCAATTAAGCTTCATTTTGTGGCTTCAAGCTCTTTATGAAAATACTTTTATACATAATCCTGTGGCTATGGTGGCACCTAAGAGACCACCTGATACAAATGAGGACAAAGAGCTCAGGTCAGGATCCCTTACTGGCAAAGCCAGGTCTAGAACTCAAGTCTCTAGACTCACTCACCAGTGCTCTCTGCACTTCCCTCTGATGGAGAGAAATTACCATGAGCTACGGCATGGGTCCTTCCCAGCTGTGTGCTGGTGAATATTTAATAGCCAGCTCTTCAGGAAACCGAGTGACACCTTTCTTTAGCTCTGGCTTTAATTGCATCCTCTGTTTAAAAATCAGTAACCTGGCTAATATTTACACGTAGTTTTTCTAAAAAGTCATTATGTATTTTTTTAATGTTTATTTATTTTTGAAGGAGAGAGAGAGACAGAGAGGGAGCGGGGAGGGGCAGAGAGAGAGGGAGACACAGAATCCGAAGCAGGCTCCAGGCTCTGAGCTGTCAGCACAGAGCCTGACGCGGGGCTCAAACCCATAAACCACGAGATCATGACCTGAGCCGAAGTTGGAGGCCCAATTGACTGAGCCACCCAGGCGCCCCAAATTCATTATATTTTTAAAGTCCGTTTGCATGGAAATAAGAGTCTACCTTCCCCTGAGTTAACCACACCCATGGAAATCTGTAAATTATAATCCAGATAGTACATCTGTGTGGTGGCAAGACAACCAAATAAAGGCAAAGGGCTCAGACAAAAAACCTTTCCAGCATTAGCCTTACATACTCCATGCCCTGATATGACAGAGTTAATCCTGACGCTTACCCCACCATCCACGCAGCAGCCCCAAGAACAACAGGGGAATGTTCTGAACCTGGGGCTGGGGGGATTCTGTCTTCTGTTTCCACCCTGCTCTCTTTCTGTGCTCTCCTCCCCATTGCCCCTCCATCCCCTTCCCTGCAGACCTCAGTCCATCCCTCCACTGGCTTCTCCTCACCACTCTGCTCTCCTAGACTGGTCTGTTAGGGCATGAAAAATGGCTCCGCGGAATAAAGATGTTTCCCCTCTGATGAGCACATTTGCAGAAGGTATGTCAGAGATCCCAGGGCTGGGGTTGGGCGGTCTCTCAAGAAAGTTGTTTGTCCCCCCTATTTTCCCCCCTCCTCCTTTTCCCTCTCCCTCCAGTGCCCCCACCCCACTTTGCTTACTTATTGGAAGAGTAATAAATATTGGGCCGACAGGCCCTTCTCACAGTTACAAAGCCTACCTGTAAGCGAGCTCAATAATTAGCAGTCTTGAAGATGATATATGACTTTCATTACCCTTTGGGACCAGAGACTAAATGAGGACAGAGCTAATTGCCGTGCAAAGCAGTTTGGCATGAATGAGAAAAATGCAGGCCCTGTCTCCTGCCAAAAAAAAGGGCCCTATTGCCGCTCTGATCTCAAGGCTGGTTTCTGCCGCAGGAGTTCACTCGGTGTCCATAAATCATGGGCTGCTTACAGCTGGGGCTGCCCTGAGTCGTCAGCGGGCTGTGCGCTGAGTGACAGATCCCAGCCGACTGCATTAGAGCCTCAGCTCGCTCCTTTCTTCTCCTCCTCGTCGTCCTCTTCCTCCTCCTTTTAGCACTGACCAGAAAATTAAACCCAGACTCCTCAGAGCAGGGAGGCTGGCTGGGGGGTGGCAGCTGTCGACTGGGGTTGGGTTCTGGATGCCCATGCCCAGTTGCTCATGCCCAGCACATGTCTCCCCCACTCAAAACATGCCCTGGGCCCTAAGGCCGGGGGAGGAAGGCTCTCTCCACCCTCAGGAGGAGGCAGGCCCCTCCTGGAATGCTCCAGACTGAGCTTTTGTCCTTGGTTTGTCATCGAGACAAATGTGGCCTCCCTTCTGGCCACATGTCTCCCTCTTCCCCCACTCCCCTTCAGGAAATGTTTCCCTTCCCTTAAAGGAGAAGGACTGACACCAGCCACATGTGTGTCTGCAGCTGACAGATGGGCACAAGCCGTGGGGGGCGGAGCTAGCTGTGGCTGTGACAGGGAGGACACCTCCCAGCAATGTTTTCATCTCTGCCCCCTCAGCCCTACCCCTTAGCCACTCCTCAAGGAGCCCTGCTCCAGAGGGTCCAAGGTGGGAAACGCCCCGACCATGCAAACACCATCCTTGTCCCCTTCCATTCACTCTTACTGGTTGGGAAGGAGGTTCCCTCCCTTGTGGGCAGACACCAATTTCACACTCAGAGCAGAGCTTCCTGGCTTTTCTAAGGGCAGTCATATAATTAATTCTTAGTGT
The DNA here is from genome assembly GCF_018350195.1 of Panthera tigris. Classification (NCBI taxonomy): domain Eukaryota; kingdom Metazoa; phylum Chordata; class Mammalia; order Carnivora; family Felidae; genus Panthera; species Panthera tigris. Next base: position 35,013,087 of record NC_056670.1, on the reverse strand, counting down.
GGCCAAATTATATTTGACACTTAATTTAAAACTCAAGGTTCCATAATGCAAAACCCTCTCCTGGTAATAAGGGTGACATGCACAGTGTGTGTGTGTGTGTGTGTGTGTGTGTGTGTGTGTGTGTGTGTGTGTGTGTGACTTGACAGCCAGAGTTGGAGGGGTGGCTCCATGTAACTCCCAAAGAGGGAAGCAAGCTGACTTTTATTGAACAGCTACTTTACTTTACATCCAGGGATTTCCTGCTTTCTTTCTCATTATCCCTTTTATTTTCTCACTTCCTTCCCAACAATCCTGAGGCAAGTGTTCGTTATTGCTTCCACTGTGCAGATGAGGAGACTAAGACCCAGTGAGGTTGATTCACCCAAGGTCATCCTGCTAGGAAAGAAGACAAGCTGGTGTTCATGATCTTAGGAGCCTCTTACTTCTCTGTGTCATTCAATTCTTCCTTTAACGATGGGGGTAGGGGTCCCCAAACCGGAAGCCCCAGCTGCTTTACAGGGGTGAGAATAAGGGCCACACTTAGGCTGTGGATTGCAGACGCCTGGGTACAGCCCCTTAAACAAGTAGACATTATTTGTCTCACGTAACAAGAAGGCCAGAGACATGTCATCCAGGACTGGCGCAGCTCAACGAGGACTTCAAACAATCTCTATCTTTCTGCTCTATCCCCCTTACATTCCAGCTTCTTGCATTCCGGTGACCAAGTGGCTGCTGTACCACCAAGCATTATGTCGCAGTCCAGAGAGGGAAAAGAGGTTAGAGACAAGGGCGAGAAAGAATTCTCCAGCCAACCCTTTGTCTTTTTACTTGGGAAGAGGAGACTTCCTCTTGTATGTCATTTGCCAGAACTGGATCCCTATCCGCTACCTTCCCCCATCGAGACCAATCGGAAGCCAGGAGAAAGAGTTGCCGCAGTTCATTTAAACCAATCACAACTCATCCCCTGGGGCTGGGAGCGGGCCCAGGGTCCCAGCTTCCCAAAGACCAAGACCCTCCAGGTGCTAGATGTACAAGTCACATTATCAACAGGGAAGGAGAGAGGATGGCTGCTGGGTGTGCAATGGACAGTGCCTGCCACATGTAGTTCTTACCCTTGGCTGTCTCTTACTCTCATGGAAGAGACCTGGGGCCCAGCTGGAGAAAGACTGATTTGCTGGCTATGTGCACAGACAACTTTGGGGAGTTTGGGAAATTTGGCTCCCTCCAAAGCTACCATCTCTTCTGCGTTCTGTCTACCCCCAAGCTCCCTGATGGTAGGAGTTTGTGTTTTGTCCTCTGGACCTGGGTCTGTGGATCTGTTTGTGCATGGGGAGGGGTGACACCATGATCACTCTCCCATGTGTGAGCCCCAGAGCCAGCTGTGGACTCTGCTTGGGCAGACAATGGAATGAGTGAGTGAAGTGGCGGGGGGGGGGGGGGTGTGGATAATTCCCACAGGAAGGTAAAGATCAGGATGCCAGAGACCCTGTCAGTTCAGTGATAAATGTCACACTCTTGCTTTGTAAAGTCATTGAGAGTCAAGTTGCATTCGGTTGTTATAAGAGGGTTGTTCTCTTCCTACCTCTACCTGCTGCTGGGGCAGGACTGAGCATTCCCTCCCCACCAAGTCTATAGCGCCCATGGGGAAAGTTCTCATCACTGTCTCCAAATGGGGACAGATTCACCTGCTGGGAGAAACATCTGCCTAGAAGCAGGCTAGAGACAGGTGGCACACTCAAACAGGGCCACTGGGTGGGGGGCTTGGGGGGAGGTGCTGCTACATACCAGCTCTCCGCCCAGCCTGCAAGACTCAACAGGTGCTCTTGTCTGCCTCTCTCACGCCCAGATTTCTGATATTGCCCAAACCTTTTTCAAGAGGCTCCTACATGCATAAAGGAAACATGATGGAAGGTTTCTCAGTGCTACGGCCCCATTTCAGGCTCCAGGTGCAAACCAGGTCACATCTCTCTTTCCTCAAGACCCCAGTGGCTTCTCACATCCTTGAGAATGAAACTCTTTACCTTGACCTACAAGTAGGGTGACCTGTTATCCCGACATTATTATTAGTATCACGCCTCCCAGTCTCAAATGTGCCCTAGTCTGGATGATAAATTATGTGGCCATCTTATCAAGCAGTAGGCTCTGCATGTTCCTAGCCCTGCCTCTGCCCCCAGGCTCCTCTCCTCTGCTCACTCCAGCTCACATGCCTCACTCGAGCCAGGAAGAGCCATTTTTGAAGGCCTCAGGACCCTCGTGTCTGCATTATCCCACCTAGAATACACTTAGCTCTCTATTCAGCTCTCAGGTCTCATTTCAATGTTCCCTTTTCAGAGAGGTCTTCCTTTATCTATCCCTTATGAACCTTAGTTCTGTCATACAAATGATGTTATTTTCCTTTATTGCCAGAATCATCAATATGATGACATGTTTATTTGTTTAATATCTGCCTCCCCCACTGGCTTGTCAGCAGAGACCCCTGTATCTCCAAAACCTAGCAGAGGCTGTTGCCCTATAACTGTTTTGTGAATGAAAGGATGAATGAATGACTGACCGAATGAATACATGAATACATGATGTTACTCCCAAATGCATACACCCACTCCCAAATTAGCAAAGTCACTATAATCATCTGCAAGGAGATGTGATTCTAGCACAGTCTGAGCTTCCCAGCAACGTAACACATCACTCTGAGCAGCTCATCACAGGAGTTCAACAAAGGCATTATGGAATGAGAGACATTGCACCGTCAGGCCTTTCCTGCACCTGGTTCTCATCTTACTCCAGGCAGGACATCGGCCAATTTGCCTCCAAATCCACATCACCATATACAATGCCATAGTGAACATATACATGTCCCCTTATGGACCTGTGAGAACATCTCCCCCAAATCTAGATTTCCCAGGGAGCTAAATCAATAGACTACTAGAGATATACACACTTTAAATACTTAATTGGATTAAATCCTCACTTTTTTTTTTTTTTTTTTTTTTAGTCTGCATAAGTTCTAGAATTCTTGGGCCGATTATCCATCTTGACAAGTGGGGCCTTGAACCAAATTTAATTTGATAATTAAATATCAAATTTGATAAGTAAATATACACTGTTCATCTATTCCAATTATCATGGGAAATTTGCTTCTTGCTATAGACACAGCTTTAGGTCCTATTGCCCACTCTTAGGAAAAAAGGCATCAGAATGAGCTGGTTGCTATGGGGGTGGCCTGGGCAACATGAACCCTTGCCCAGCCCCTAGCATGGGTGAGGGGAGCAAGTGGAGAAGAAGAGAAATCTCTGCTAAAGGCTGGCACACACTAGGTTGTGTTCCTCCAAGACCTGGGCTGGGCTAATGGCAACACCCAGAGCCCTCCTATGCCCAGAGAGACCAGCATGCAAGCTACAAACCACAGAAGGGTCAGCCTGGGGCCTGTGGGAAGGGAGAGGAGAGGCAGGGCCCTCAGACTAGCCCCAGCAGACTCAAAACAGAAAAGCCATTCTGCTCCCACCCTGTCTTCCCAATCAGAATTACATAAGGCAAATGTCTGCTTGGCTCATCTGCAGCCTGTCCACAGGCCGGCCCAGGCCTGATGAACTCTGGCATAGGACATCCAGAAATTTGGCAGGATGACTGTATGAGCAGCCTGGAATTTCACCTGAGCAGACAGAAGGAAGAACCCTGTCCTGGGGGGGCAGCCACAGACAGCTTCCCGAACTCTGGTAGAATGCATTCAGGCATGCAGACAGACATTCAGACAGATGTGCAATCAGGGATGACATATATACAGCTATGGGCACAGAGATGCACACCCTCTCATTTAAACTCACTCCTCTCCTTCCAGCCAATCCCATAACCCCCTCAGTCTCCTCCAGAACTGCTGGCCTCCCACTTTAATGGCACTGTTTTGAAAGCAAAAGAGCACTGAGCACTTTCCACTTCCAGCCAAGATGGAGTAACAGGGACAGGATTTATTCTCCCACCTGAAACAATTAAAACATAGCACAAAATACATGAGACAATTTTTGAGACACTGAAAATGAAGCAACATTGATAGGAAATCAACAAGGTGAGCCATATACTTTTCCTAACTTATTGCTTTGAGAGTTTCCAGGATGCAGCAAAGAGAGGAAGAATCCCAGGCAGAGCTTAGTTAAGGAGATGAGTTAAGGAGATGGAGCTAAGATGATCTCTGAGTAAATCAAGTTATCTGGTGGCATTTGCAGGATAGATTCCTGGAGAGGAGAGAGCTGCACAGACAGGCAACCTCAGAGATGTGTAGTTCTTCCTTAAATACTCAAGTACTGGCCAGTGCATGGTGTATGAGGATGCTACCCGAGGCCACTGAAAGAACTATCAGAAAAGATTAAAGGGCCAAGAATATTTGGCTGTTTCCACCAGTCAGACTGGAAATGCTCATTTTTTTACTGGGTATTGGGTAGAGTACTTGGAAGGGTCTTGCATCAGTGGTGGGGCAAAATTAGCCCTAGACAAACACTACTCTGTTTCCACCTAGCAAATTTTAAAAGCAAGACCCAAAAGGATCAAACTGTTCCAATAGCATCCAGAAGAAAGCTTTAAGAGATTTATAAAAATACAAAGTACTAGAGCAGCTGGGTGGCTCAGTCGGTTAAGTGCCAGACTTCAGTTCAGGTCATGACCTCACAGTTTGTGGGTTCAAGCCCGTGTCAGGCTCTGTGCTAACAGCTCAGAGCCTGGAGCCTGCTTCCATTTCTGTATCTCCCTCTCTCTCTCTGCCCCTCCCCTGCTCATGCTCTGTCTCTCTCTCTCAAGAATAAATAAATATTTTTAAAAATAAATAAAAATACAAAGTACTCAACAAAGTAAAATTCAAAATGTCTGGCATTCATCAAAAATTACCACCCATTCAAAGAAGTAGAAAATGCAACTCATAAAGAGGAGAAGAATCAATCAATAAAAACCTAGAACTGGCACAGACATTAGAATTAGCAAAGAACAGTAAAACCATTAATGTAACGGTATCCATTATTTCCAAAAGCTGGAGGAGAAAGCAAACATGTTAAGTAGAGATATGGAAGACATAAAAAAAGATCCATATCAACTTCCAGAGAAATAAAATTGAACACATCATCAGCAAACTGTAGAACAACTCAAGCAGCCTAATATATAATTATATAATTACACAATATTATGTAATATATATTTTATATAATACACACACACACACATACAACGTGAATCCCCAAAAGAAAGGAGAGGAGGTCAAGAAGAAATAATGGCCACAATTTTTTTAAGTTAATTTATTTATTTTGAGAGAAAGAGAGAGAGAAGAAGCAGGGGAGGGGCAGAGGGGGAGGGTGGGACAGAGGATCCAAAGCAGGCTCTGCACGGATAGCAGAGAGCCTGATGTGGGGCTTGAACTCACAAACCATAAGATCATGATCTAAGCCGAAGTCAGACACTTAACCAACTAAGCCACCCAAGCACCCCTCACAATTTTTCAGCCAATTCCACTAAAGCTCACGCAAGAATAAATAGATATCCTGGGTGCCTGGGTGGCTCGGTTGGTTGAGCGAGCGCCCGACTTCAGCTCAGGTCATGATCTCACAGTCTGTGAGTTCAAGCCCCACATCAGGCTCTGTGCTGACAGCTCAGAGCCTGGAGCTTGCTTCAGATTCTATGTCTCCCTCTCTCTCTGCCGCTCCTCCACTCACGTTCTATCTCTCTCTATCAAAAAATGAATAAAAATGTTTACAAAAAGTTTTTAAAGAATAAATGGATATCCTGAATACCCCTGTATCTATTATGGAAATCAAATTTATAGTCATAAACCTTCCCAGTCCCAGATGACTTTACTGGTAAATTCTATCAAATATTTAAGTAAGAAATAACACCAATTCTACACACTCTTTCAGGAAGTTGAAGAGGACAGAATAGTTCTGAACCATTCTGTGAGGCTAATATCACTTTATCAAAACTAGACAAAGATACTACTAAAAAAGAAAACTACTGACCAATATCCCTTGATATAAAAATTCTTAACAAAATTTTAGCAAACTGAATCCAACAATATATAAAAAGAGTAATGCATTATGACTAGGTATGGTTTATCCCAAGACTGTAAGATTGACTTAACATCCAAAAATCAATTAATATGATACACCTTATTAATAGAGTGAAGGGGATAAAAGCCAATTGATTATCTCAATAAATGCAAAAAAAAAAAAAAAGAATTGGACAAAATCCAACACCCATTCATGATGAGAATGCTAAGAAATTAGAAATAGAAGGGGGTGCCTGGGAAGTTCAGTCAGTTAAGTGGCCGACTTCAGCTTAGGTCATGATCTCACAGTTTTTGGGTTTGAGACCCTCAGTGGGCTCTGTGCTGACAGCTCAGAGCCTGGAGCCTGCTTCAGATTCTGTGTGTGTGTCTCTCTCTCTCTGCCCCCTCTCTGCTCATGTTCTGTCTCTCTCTCTCTGTCTCTCAAGCATGAATAAATGTTAAAAAAAAAAAAGGAAAGAAAGAAAGAAAGAAAGAAAGAAAGAAAGAAAGAAAGAAAGAAAGAAATAGAAGGAAACATCCTTGACCTGATAAAAAGCACCATGGAAAGTTCACAGCTAGTACAATTCTTAATGATGATAGACCTAATGCATTTTCCTTAAGATCAGGAACAAGATAATAATATCACTCTTGTCACTCCCATTCAACACTGTAGTAGAAGTTCTAGACAATCCAATAAGGCAAGAAAAGATTTGTTTTTAATTTTTTAATTTTCAAGGGAGGGGCAGAGAGAGAGGGAGACACAGAATCCAAAGCAGCCGCCAGGCTCTGAGCTGTCAGCACAGAACCAGATGCAGGGCTCAAACTCATGAACTGTGAGATCATGATCTGAGCTGAAGTGGGACACTTAACCAACTGAGCCACCCAGGTACCCCAAGAAAAGATTTTTAAGAAGGCATCCAGTTTGGAAAAGAAGAAACAAATTGTCTTTATTTGCATATGAAATGATCATCTACGTAGAAAATCCATTGGTATCTATAAAAACCTATTAAAACTAATAAATGAGTATAGCAAGATTTCAGAATACAAGATCAATGTCCAAAAATCTATGTATTTCTATAAACTAGCACTGAACAAATGGAATTTTTTTTTTTTAATTTTTTTTTTTTTAACGTTTATTTTTGAGACAGAGAGAGACAGAGCATGAACGGGGGAAGGGCAGAGAGAGAGGGAGACACAGAATCGGAAGCAGGCTCCAGGCTCCGAGCCATCAGCCCAGAGCCCGACGCGGGGCTCGAACTCACGGAACGTGAGATCGTGACCTGAGCTGAAGTCGGATGCCTAACCGACTGAGCCACCCAGGCGCCCCTGAACAAATGGAAATTTAAATAAGAATTCAAATTCCATTATAGTAGAAATTAGAATGACTAATATCAAAAAGATAAGAGAAAACAAGTGTTGGCAAAAATGTAGAGAAAATGCACTGTTGGTAGGAACGTAATTTGGTATAGCCACTATGGAAAACAGTATGGAGGGCCCTCAAACCATTAAAAATAGAACCCAGCTTCTGGGTATATCACCAAAGTAAATGAAAACAGGAGATATCTGTATTCCCATGTTTACTGCAGCATTGTTCACAATAGCCAAAATCTGGAAACAACTTAAGTGTCCATCAATGGATGAATGAATAAAGATGTGGGATATATATAAATAATGGAATATTACTCAGCCATGAGAAAGGAGGAGATCTTGCCATTTGCAACAACATGGATGGAATTGAAGGCATTTTGCTAAGTGAAATAAGCCAGGCAGACAAAGAAAAATACTGCATGGCATCACTTACATGTGGAAACTAAAAAAGTCAAACTCATAGAAATAGTAAAGTGATTGTCAGGGTAAGGGTTGGAAACAGGGAGAGGTTGGTAAAAGGGTACAAATTTTCAGCCATAAGATGATAAGGTCTGAGGATCTAATATAAAACATGGAGACTATGATTGATAACACTGTATTGCATCATTGAAATTTGCTAAGAGGTTAAATATTTTCAAAAGAAAGAAAGAAAGAAAGAAAGAAAGAAAGAAAGAAAGAAAGGAGGGAGGGAGGAAGGGAGGAAGGGAGAGAGGAAGCGAGGGAGGGAGGGAGGGAGGGAGGAGCATGAAGGGATGGATGTCAGTTAACTAGATGGGAAGGCACTCCTTTCACAGCATATACATATATCAAATCACTGTGGTGTCCACTTTAAATATCTTACGATTCTATTTGTCAATTATACCTCAATAAAGCTTTAAAATGTTTTTTTTAAAAATCATATAATACCATATAATATACTATAATATTCATATAACATGAATTAGTTCATAATATGAACTATTTAGGGATAAATCTGACAAAAGATGTGTAAGACTTGTACACTGAAAGCTACAAACCATTCCCGAGAGAAAATTAAGCAGATCTAAATAAATGGAGACATATACCCAGTTCACAGGTCAGGAGATGGTTATGAGGTCACTTCTTCCCAAACTGATGTACAGCATCAAATCAATCCTAATCAGAATCATAGCAGGCTTTTGGCAGAAACTGAAAAATTCTTAACTGATTCTAAAATTATATGGAAATTAAAAAAAAAACTTAAAAATAACCAAAACAACTTTGAAAAAGAACAAAGGTGGAGGTCTAGCACTACCTGATTTCAGAACCTGTTAGAAAGCTGCAGCTAGCAAGATGGTGTAGTCCTGGCATCGAAAGAGACAGACAGATCAAGGGAACAGAAAGAGACCCACACATATGTGGACAATACATTTTCAACAGAGATGCAAAGTCAATTCAGTGAAGAAGGGCTAGTCTTTTCAAGAAAGAGCGCTGAAACAATAGGACATGTATATGTAAAAAAAAAAATGTCGTTCAAGCTAGACCTCATACCATATGCAAAACATTAGCTCAAAATGGATCATAGACTTACCATGTAAAACCTAAAACTCTAAAATTTCTAGAAATCTTTGTACCTGAGTTAAGCAAAAATTTCTTAGATATGACATCAAAAGCATGATGCATAAAGGGAAAAATGATAAATTGGACTTGATCAAAATTAAAATTTTCTACTCTTCAAAAAGCTGTTAAGAGAATGAAAAGACAAGTCATACATTTGGAAAATATGTGCAAATCACACATCTGAGAGAGGACTAGAATACATGAAGAACTCTCAAAATTCAATAACAAAAAAAAAAGAATTCAATATAAAAATAATCAGCAAAATATTTGAACACTTTCCCAAGGTAGATATACATATGGCAATAACAGTCAATAAGGAAATACAAATTATTTTTTTTTTTTTTAATTTTTTTTTTTCATCGTTTTTTATTTATTTTTGGGACAGAGAGAGACAGAGCATGAACGGGGGAGGGGCAGAGAGAGAGGGAGACACAGAATCGGAAACAGGCTCCAGGCTCCGAGCCATCAGCCCAGAGCCTGATGCGGGGCTCGAACTCACGGACCGCGAGATCGTGACCTGGCTGAAGTCGGACGCTTAACCGACTGCGCCATCCAGGCGCCCAGGAAATACAAATTAAAGCCACATTAGGATCCCTCTACACACCTACTAGAATAAATAGTTCAAATTTAAAAGACTGACCATACCACGTGTTGGTAAGGATGTAGAAGAATGGGAACTTGCATACACTGTTGCTAGGAACGGAACATGGTTCCATCACTTTGGAAAACAGTTTGACAGTCTCTTCAGAAACTTAAACATGTTAACTAACTAAAATTTAAATTATAAAAAAAGAAAAAGAAAGTTAAACATACACCTAACATATGATGAGCCAGCCTGTTCCCAGATATGTGCCCAGAAGAAATGAAAGCATAGACCCACATGAAGACATGTAGACAAATCTTTTAGCAGCTCTATTTGTAATAGCCCAAAACTGGAAACAACCCAAATATCCATCCACAAAGGAACGGACAAACAAGTGCTGTATGAAAAGGACAAAGTGCTAAGGAGATACTTGTACACCCATCTCCACAGCAGTATCTCTCACAATAGCCAGAAGGTGGAAGCAATCCAAGTGTCCACTGATGGATGAATGGATATGTTTACGTGGTCTATAGGTGTGATGGAATATTATTCAGCCTTTAAAAGGAAGGAAATTCTGACATTTGCTACAACATGGATGAATCTTGAGGACATTGTGCTCAGTGAAATAAGCCAGACATCAGAAGACAAATACAGTATAATTCCTCTTCTTATGACGCATCTAAAGTTGTCACATTCATAGAGACAGATAGTAGAAGGGTGGCTGCTGGGAGTTGGGGAGTGGGGGATAAGGAGTTATTGTTTAGCAGGTACAAAATTTTAGGTTTGCAAGATGCAAAGAGTTCTGTGGATGGATGGTGCTGACAGCACACATTATTGTGAATGTACTTAACGCGACTGAACCGTGTGCACTTAAAAATAGTTAAGATGGTTGAGTTTATGGCATGTGTATTTTATCACAATTAAAAATTTTTTAACTTTCTTTTTAATGCCAGGGAAAGAGATTCCTTGAAAGTATCCTAGACACCTTCCTGGAGGAGGTGTCAACTGAGTGAGATCCAAGAAGGAGAGCAGGATTTACCTAGAGAACAGGAATTGGGCATCACAGGCAGGGGACAGCTTGAGCAAAGGCAGGAAGGCTGGAATGGGTTGCAGGGCGTGAGGTCAGAGAGCTGGCAGCGGGGCACCTAGGGCTGGGGGGAACAAGGCTGAGAAGTAGACTGGACCCAAACCCACAAGGGCCTCTCAGCCTCTGTTAAAGAAGAGACATTTGTAAACATCAGCCCTGAGAGAGCCAGACTCACAGCACCATGGCTCCATCAAGACAGCCATGCGGGAAGGGAAAGACTTGGGATCAGCTCTGGACAGTTGTGGAAAAATAAACACGTCCCTGGACATTCAGGAAACGCTCAGCAAGGCTGTGTCCAGGCGGGGCTGTTTGCTTATTTGTGACTTTCCTGCTTTCCATCACCCTGTCAGCAGCCACCCTGCCCCTATTCTGACCCTGACACCTGGCCCGGCCTGGCCTCAGTCATTGGCTTCGGGAAAAAAACGGGTCCCTGGGAAGAGAAGGCAGGCAGGCGGGGCGGCACACGGGGTTGGTGGGTAAGTGTTTGTGTCAGAATGCATTTGCACACAAGCAGGTCTGGCAGCATTGTGACAGAAGATGTGTGTATGAGTGTGTTTGCCCACGTGCATGAGTGGGTCTGTGTGTACATGTGAAGGCTGATACATGTCAGTGTGTGCGTGTATGTGTGTGTGTGCACGCATGCATGTGTGTCACACCAGACGGAGTAGGTGGAGGCCTGGGTGAGGCAACGTAGACTCTAGCCCCAGATGGACTGGGTTTGAATCCAAACTCAGGCAAGTTACTTAACCTCTCTGTGCCTCAATTTTTATACCTGCTAAATGGGAAAAATAACAGTACCTATATTCACAGGGTTGTGGAAAGGACTGAAATGAATCCATGAATAAAAAGCACTTGAAGAAAAGGGGCCAGCACATAGTAAGTGCCCAGCAGTTATTATTCATAAGTGTGCCCACGTGCATGTGTGTGCACACGAATGTGTGTCTGCATGGGTCCTGAGGGTGGAAATGTGAGCAGCTTTGCAGTGAAAGAGCATGAATGCTCTGGAGGGTCATGTGCCGGGATTCGGGGAAGGGAGCCGTAACCAGCCAGTTGCCAGCCCCCACGGTGCTTTCCCTGGCATCCAGCCCTTGACAACCCAGGCCCAGCCTCCCTGTGGTGGCAAGGAAGGCCTTTGGGCAGCTTCCTTCTCCACAGCCCTGAACCCTGGGGAGCAGGCCTTCCACAACGCTGGCTTCTTCCTGCCTTGGGCTATTCATGCCCCTTGTTGTCTTTCCATTTCCTCAGGCTGGAGGATCCTGGGTATTTTTTTCTACCAAAGGCCACTGACCCCAAAAAGAAATCAAGCAAGGGTCATGTACAAAAATCAACTTAATCTGGGAACTGTTTTTCTTGAAAAACAACAAAGGAACTCAACTCCTCTGCTTTTTAAATCAAGAACAGTAAGTGGCGCCAATTCTAAAAAAAAGTCCTCAATTTCATATTATGTGAAATTGCTTTATAAAGGATAAAGCACTTTACAGATGTGAGGAAGTCTTCTCTTTGAGAGGCACAGTGCAGCCCACTAGGGCGGGCCTAGGAAGAGAGGAAAAGAAGACCAAGGAGAAATCTGTGGTTTGGAACAGAGAGGTTCATCCGGGTGTGAACCTCGGGTCCATCCTTCAGTGTTCATGCAGGTTAACCACCGCTTCTGTTCCTGAGGTGCTCTAACTCTCAAGCCTTCAGAGGTTAAATTCTAGGTGCAAATAGGGGGCTTCGGAATCAAGCTGGCCTGGATTCAAGTTCCAGCTCTGCTGTCACCAGCAGGACCGCAATATTAAACACCACATCCCTGGAATTGTGCCACGTGGGGGCCCATTTTCCAGGTACATGAATTGGGCTGAAGTGAGATGAAGGGTGACCCCAAAAGGATATGTCTATGTCCTATCCCAGGACCTGTGAGTATTACCTTATATGGTAAAAGATGTGAATAAGCAAAGGATCTTGGGAGGAGGAGCTTATCCTGTATTATCTAGATGGACCCTAAATCCTAAATCTAGAGAGGCAGAGGGAGATTTGAGACAGATAAGAGAGAAGACACAGACACACAGAGGAGAAAGTGATGTGAAGACAGAGACCAAGATGGGTGGACTTTTTTTGAGGATTAAAAAATGAAATGAACATACAATTAGTTGTAGAACTCAGGGATCCTGCTTTAAGATTTGGGCTGGCAATATTAACCCCTCAGGTGTGTCCCAGAGCACTTACTGCTGGGGATACATGGTGAACAAGATAAGGGATCTGTACTGCAATGAGAATTTTGAGTTTTATGTCTGCTTTGGAGGCCTCACAGCCTGATTCTCTGCCCTCCTCACCTCCTGACTCCCAGAAACAGTCTAGAGCTCTGCAGTTTCCTTATCACTAATTGTCTCCCATTAGCTATTCTCCCCTTTCTTCCTTTTAGTAGCAGCACCTGCTGAGTGTCAGCTGAACACGTGCTTTCCAGGTACAGACTTCATTTCCCAGACTCCCTTGCAGCCGGCATGGTGCCCTAAGTTCCAACCAATGGGGTGTGAGAGGAAGTGACGTGTGTCCTGAGAAGGAAGTTGCCTGCCTTCCCATTCCTCCCCCACCTCCCACACTTCCTGAAATCCACAAGTGGGATTGGTAGAGTCCTCTTCAGCCAGGTAGGAAGGGCAAGAGTCTAGAGGTATGCTGTTCAACACTGCAGCCATTAGCCACATATGCCTACCTAAATTCATTAAAATTAAATAAAATTTAAAACCCAGGTCCTCAGTCACTCTAGCCACCTTTCCAGTGCTCAGCAGACACATGAGGTTAGTGGCTACTCTACTTGCACACATTGAGAACACCTTCATCATCACCAAAAGCTCTACTGGACAGCACTGTCCTGGAGGATGTGGAGCAACAAGACAGAAGGAGCCTGGGTCCTTGGACCACTTCAAGGAGCAGTCACCCTACAGCCTCCCCTCCCCTGACCGCCCATAACATTATATTTTTACAAGAGAGAAAAAAAACTTGTCTTTATGTATCTGTCAATTCAGCCAGATTTATATCCTAATAAATACTTTAAAAAATCATTTAAGTTACCAGAGGCAATTTCTGTTGCCTGCAACTACTACATGTAAAACAAAAAAGGAAAAAGGGGGGTTGCTGATGTGGCCTGAGGGAGCAGTGAGGACTTTCTCGGGGAAATGCTGTTTATGCCAAGACCTTTGCCATTTTCCCTGTCCACAGCAATGAAACTGGGCTTAGCTCTTTGGGTCCTATAGTGCCCAGGCCAAAGTGAGACACACAATGTGAGAGAGGATGTCCCTCCCCGCAGAGGGACCTAGATTTAAACAGAAGTTCCCAGTTCTGAGGCAGAAAATGTACAAGATGAGCCATGCTATACCAGTCAGTTAACAAGGACTCTCCAAAGACCTCTAGGGTACTGTCAAAATGACTCAGGAGACAACTGAAGTCCTTCCATTGGACAAAGATGGGACAAGTTGGGCATTGATAATAAAACTAACTGCAGTGGATTGAAACGCATCAATATGTTTAAATTTATACATTCATAATGATACTAAAAGCAAACAAACCCAAGAAGATGATAGGGAATTAACTTGTTCTTTTGAAGACTAGTGAATAATAGAACAAATCCAGCCTTAGCCTGCCTTTCCTATATCAATTGTACTCGGTAACCAAGTAGTAGATGGAAGAGAAATTTCTCTCTGCTAGCAAATGAAGAAGGAATGATAGTTTTTACAGTCTCTTATGAATTTATGGATCTAGGGATTGAGTATCAGTGGTCCCTAATATCACAAAAAGAGAGACAACCAGACATTATGTGTCTCCTGATGGAATAATACACTACCACAGAGTAGCCTTACCGAAAACAGAAAAAACACCCACAAAACAACAAAAAATCTAAATCTAATCAAACCTTTAGATCCAACTTCCAATTTTGGGAAATTCAGAGTCCAGAGGAGGCTTACTAAACATACAATTAGAAAATTCAGGCTATGGGGCATCTGGGTGGCTCAGTCAGTTAAGCATCCAACTCTTGATTTCAGCTCAGGTTATGATCTCATTGTTCATGAGTTCGAGCCCTGTGTTGGGCTCTGCACTGACAATGTGGAGCTTGCTTGGAATTCTCTCTCTCCCTCTCTCTCTTCCCCTCCCTCCCTCCCTCTGTCTCAAAATAAATTCATTTTAAAAAACATTTCTTAAAAAAAGAAAGAAAATTTCTTAAAAAAAAGAAAATTCAGGCTATGGGAAACTCCCCTGAACAACATTCTAGTTTCTTCAACAAATCAACTTTAGGGGGAAAAAAATAGAGGAGGCACTTATGGATTGAAAAAGACTTTTGAGATACATCAACTAATCACAATGCACAGACCTCATTTAGGTCCTGACTCTGACAAACTAAATTTTTTTTAAAAATGTGGCATTAGTGAGACACTTGGAAATTGAATATGAAGAGATATTCGATGATCTTAAGGAATTACTATTAATTCTTCTAGGCGTAATAATGGTGTTATCAGTTGAAGTGATGTGATATGAAGGATTTCCTTCGATATAATCTGAAAAGAACAGAAGTAAATGGGGATGTGGATGGGGGAAAAATGGCCATGAGTTGATAATTGTGGAAGTTGGGTGATGGGTACAAGGGGTTCATTATATTCTTCTCTTTCTACTTGGATATGAAATTTTCTGTTTGACATTTTCTTAAAGAACCCTTTGGTATCTTTATCTGTTTGAAATTTTCTAAATATATATATATATTCTTAAATAATTCTCCACACACTAAATCTCAAGGCATAAATTAAGATGACTGGACCAAGGTAGAATTTGGTTTCTGCTGCCTTCCCCACTCCACCCACAGCCACCTCCCTCTCTATCAGCCAACCTACTGGTCCCAAGACTGTCTCATGGTGATTTTATCTCAGGGACCTCAATAACCTTCCCTCCTACCAGGTCTCTTTTATTATGGTTCTAGTAACTGCTTTACTGAAATATAGTTCACATATTGCACAATTCACCCACTTAAAATGTACAATTCAGTGGTTTTTGCTATAGCCACAGAAATGTGCAACCATCACCACAGTCAATTTCACAACATTGCCACTGAGTCTTTATCATATATACATTCCAAAAGTTCTTAATACCTGCACATCTTACACAAAAAGAGTTGGAGTCTTGGTCCTTTCTCTCCCAGAAGTCTGCTGCATTTATGCCAGTCTTCCTGCACTGATACAAGTCCCACGTATCATTTATGTTACATACACACACATGCACACACACACAGTGTCACCTGCCTGGCCACCACACCACAGAATGATGGTTTTCCAAGGCCAGGCTCAGCTCCAACAGAGGCCAGGAGGCATGAAGCTGTGAGCACAGGGGTTGACAGGAACCCTTAGGTCATTCAGAGGTGAAAGAAGCAGATGGAGAAATCCTGGCTGGGTGGAGGAGACTCTGGTGGGGCCCTAGCCATTAGGGGCTGCAGGTGCCCCTTCCCAGAAGGGTGGGAGCTGCTCTCCTCTGCCCTCCTCCAAGATAGGAAAGCTCTGTGTCCTCACTGCCCCTTTCCTGCCCTCCTACCCCACTCCTGAGGCCCACAAATCACGCAGGCCACTAAGCCTGCGCAGCCACACCTTTCAAAGCAGGGGTTACCTTTATGAGAGGATAAGAGACATTTCCAATGTGGGCAAGAGCCCCTTCTACTCCCCGTCCTTCCTTCCCAAGGAATCAATCTTCTTAAATTTTATCCTCCCAGAGACCATCTGGATGAAAACCATTCAGGAAACTCGGCTGGGTACTAAGCTTAGAGCTCTCATCCATCTTGCCCTGTCAGAGCCCAGTATTTTGGCCTTAAAGAATCCTTACAGCTGGGGCCACCATGGGCCTCCTGCACTCAGGGAGCCTCACCTTCCAGACATCTCAGGTCTGCAAACTGGCTTGCAGTCTTCTCCAGCCCTTGCCCTGCTAGACCCTTGGTCCTGCTCTGCTGTGTCACCCAATTATAATATTCAGAGAAATAGTGTGATAGAGTGAGAAGAATTCACATAGACCCAGGACTGGAACTTATCTCTGCTGTGTGACCTCTGAGCCTCAGTGTCCTCCTCATCAGTAAAATTATGGTAAAGATCAAATAGATAATGTACTTGAGAATTACTCTTCTCTTCATTTATTCTGCTCGAGCCTGCTTGCCATCCCTTGAATTGTGCCAACCATCTTCCCAACTCAGGGCCTTTGCATTTGTTCCCTATACTTGAAAGCTCTTTCTCTGGATAGCCATACGCATGGCCCACTGCCTGTAGGTCTTTGCTCAAAATGTTATCTTGCCAGGGAGGCCTTCCTTGACTGGACTATCTAAAATAGACACTGCTCCCACCCCACCACCTCCACCCCTCTCTGTCCTTTACCCCACTTTAATTTTCTTCAAAGCCCTTAATACTACCTAAGTCATTAGAGAATAAGGTGTTTATTGACTGCCTGTCTTCCTCACTGGAATGGAAGTTCAGTGAAGACAGAAACCATGCATATTTTGTTCTCTGTTTTATCCCCAGTGCTGGGACAATGCCAGGCACACAGAAAGCACTCAACAAATACTTAACCAATGAAAGAATAAATGGTGGATTGCATGAACATATTACACAGTACGGTGACCATCACAGGTGCTCAGTAAATAAGAATTATTATTGCTACTAATTTGGAGGTGCTAAGAATGTCCCAGGCAGGGGATGGATTTCTCAAAATGGGTAGGGACTAAAGAGAAGAACTCAGAAAATTCCCTGGCCTGAGAGGGACCTCAAGCTCCACCCACAGCAAGCCCTTCCCCCTGTGCTCTGGGAGCTTGGTCCTGGGTAGGTAGGGGACTGCAATGACCTGAGGCTGGACACCTCCCACCCACACCTGGATGGGTGCTCAGCTAGCCCCAGCAATAAGGTAACAAGAGGCTCTTTGTCCCCACAGGGAAGCCAAGCATCAGAAGAGACGGGTCACTAGGACCAAATTTGTGATTGACTCCCCCCAGGCCAGGTAGGGCATTAGGCCAGGCCCAGCCAGAGGAACCAGAGAACAGGATCATGAGTCTATCACCCTGAGATGTACCTCCAGAAATCTGGGGCTTCCCAATTCAGAAGAAGCTGGACCCCAGAGTTACAGAGGAAAGAGCAAATCTGCACAGAAAGCCCAGCTCCATCACTTTGTGTGCTCAGGCAAATCACTTAATCTCTCTGAGCCTCAGTTTCCCCATATGTCAGGTGGAAATAATAATATCCACTTCAAGATGTTGACAGGATGATTATTAAGAATAATAATAGTCAGCATTTACTAGCACTTTGCTATATGCTGGGGGTGTTACGTTATCTCCTTTGATCCTTAAAACATCCCTAATGTTAGAAATTTCTATCCCTACTTTACAGAGGAAGAAACTGAGGTTCAGAGAGCTTAGTGACCAGCCCAAAACCACACGGCTAGGAAGAATCAGAGCAAAACTGGACACAAGTCTGCTGATAGTAAAGCCCTGTATTAACTACCATCTACAGGATGCACTTAAGCCCCCAGTACCTGGCCAGGCACTAATAGATTCCCAGTCAAGGTGAATTTTCTTTCCTGAGCTTCAGGTCTGGGGGGCAGGTGAGCCCCGCTACAGGGGCTGAAGGTACAGGGAGCCAGGTGGCCCTTATCCACTGAGTTGAGGCTGCAGCAACAGCCCCCACCCCACCCCCGGCCACGCACTAGCAGCCTGGGCTGGCTTCAAGCTTCCAGAGGGTTGCAGGAAGCTCCTTCCCCAACACCTCCCCAGCTGGGATCAGGCTGGGCTCACCCCCGCAGAGGAAGTTCAGCTAGGTCAGACCTGCCCCTTTCCCACAGCCCCAGAGTGACCCTCCACAGCTTTTCCACTCACCTCTGGGCTGAGAATCTCCCAAGGTCCCCCGCCCAGGGCCTGCAGGGTTATGCTGCCGTTGGTGTTGCGCCTTCTATTAGGGGACAGCCTAATTCACGCATGACCCACACCAATAAATCAGGGAGGGGTAGGGGGGGTGGGGACATTCATAAATCCATATCAAACAGTCCCCAAATTATGACAGATGACATGGCAGTCATAAAATTGCACAAGCAAAACTCACCAAGTCATTAATTTCATGGCCGTAGAAAATAAACAGACACATTTTTTCGCGGCCCTAATAAATTTTTAAAAACTCAAAGAATGGTCCATCTGCTTCGAATAATTTTTAATTTCCTATTCTGTCTCATTCCCATTAGCTATTCCACTGAGATATTTGCTAAATTCTTTCATTTACCTCCTCCCATCTGTATTCAATTACCCTATTCCCAAATAGAGTGAGTTTTTGTTTCTCCTAAGCGCGGGACAAAATACCCCCGCCTGTACCTTAAAGCAAATGTTATGTGTGTTTTATTATCTGTTAGACTGTATGAGTCATTCTAACTCCATTGCCTGTGTGGAAAGGTTTGGAGAGCAATCTGATTTTGATGTTTTTTGGCTTGGGTGGAAAACACCTGCCCGATTCTCAAAGCTAATCTATTAACGTGGTAAATGCTGTAGCAGATGTTCCTGAGTGAGCAAGGGGCCGCACTGGGCTGTGACCAGGCCCAGAGTGTCGGGCACACAGTGGAAATGCTCAGAGATCAGAGGCCAGAAATATCACTGGGGGCCAGAGCTGTCATGAAGTCACATTTTCTGGCTGCCCCCAGGCTCTGGCTGTCGGGAGACTCCTCACTGCCTCCCTGGACTCTTAGCAGCCACTCAAGATAGAAGGACATCTCAAGGTCACCTGGTCTACCCCTCCACACCCCTGTTTTTTACATAAGGGACACTGCAGCCCAGAGAAGAAATAAGCCTTGCCCAAAGCCACACAGCATCCTAAAAAAGGACAACATCCTTTTAGGCTGCAGACCCCAATGTTCAGAAGACCTTACAAGTGAGGTGAGACTCCTTTTGTGGAGCTGAGATACAGAAGGGAGAGCATTCTGTGAGCACACCTTCCTCTACACCCCCCCCACACACACACACCAAGTGCCTTCTACCTGGGAAAACAAGATCAATGAGGGGCTTTTCAATCTAAAACTCTTCTATATCTTTCCTCATCCTGGAGGAGTTGGGCCAGGCCTGCAGGAAGTGGGGTGAGGGGCTAAAGCCTTTGCTCCATGGTGGGTTAGTTTCAACACTGTGTACATACCACTGGGAACTGCAAAGCCCTGGAACATGGACTTCCAGGCCAAGCAGCAGATCTGGGGAGGAATCAAGGTCTCCAAAGACACACATTGTAGGAACTATGTTGTTGCTCTCTGGGTGCCCACATCCCCTCAACTCTCATTAAATCCATGCATGCTAGTGGCTTCTTACTACAGGCACCTGAAATACTGCCCAAGAGCTTTCTCTGGCCTGGGATTATGTTCAGTAGAACCTCAGGACAGGCCAGAGGTGCCAGGGACTTGATGCCCCCAAGAGCAAGCCTAAAACAATGATGAATGGGAGTTGGTGTGCAAATATCCCAGCTCCCTCCCCTCTTGGATGGGAGGAAAACAATTCTGAGACATGTTCTAAACCCATGGTTCTCAACCAGACATGATCTTGCCCCAGGAGACATTTGGCAATGTCTGCAGATATCTTGGTTGAATGGTTGCTATCTGCATCTAGTTGGTAGAGGCCAGGAGGCCACCAAACATCCTACAATGCACAGGACAACACCCCCCCCCACACTCCCCAACCAATAGTAATCCAGTCTAAAATGTCATTAGTGTGGAGGCTGGGAAACCCTATTCTATATCCTCTCCCAGAGGTTCCCAAAGAGATTGAGCCGCAGATGCCCAAATCAATAAACTGCTCATTTAGGCACATTCTCCTGACTTCTTTCCCCTCCCTGGCTCACTTCCCCACTCTCCTTTCAGCACCTCCTAGGACCACCTCTCACATAACTACTTTTACTGAAATCTTCATGTCAAGGTCTGCTTCTTAGGGGACCCAACCTAAGATTATCCATTACTACAGTCATAACAACAACCTTGGAAGATTCTCAAAGGTTTGGGTTCCTGTTTCAGTCATCTACACTCTTACCATACACATGAAGTCCAGTGACACCCAAACTGATGTGGGTGATTAAGGACACACATATGTGAGGGCACACCGGCCAGCCTGGCTAGGAGGTTCTTTGGTCCTACTCTGGTGGACCAGCTGATTGGAACTGTGCTCACCCTGAAAAGTGACAGAAGACTTGAGTGCTGATTCAATGCAATCCCTACCAGAATCTCAGCTGATTTCTTTATAGAAATGGATGAGCCAATTCTAAAATTCATATGGAATTACAAGTGACCAGGAATAGCCAAAACAATATTGAAAAAAAAGAACAGGGGCGCCTGGGTGGCTCGGTCGGTTAAGCGTCCGACTTCGGCTCAGGTCATGATCTCACAGTCTGTGGGTTCGAGCCCCGCGTCGGGCTCTGTGCTGACCGCTCAGAGCCTGGAGCCTGTTTCAGATTCTGTGTCTCCCTCTCTCTGTGACCCTCCCCCGTTCATGCTCTGTCTCTCTCTCTGTCTCAAAAATAAATAAACATTAAAAAAAATTTTTTTTTAAAAAAAAGAAAAAGAAAAAAAAGAACAGAGTAGGAGGACTCATACTTCCTGATTTCAAAACTTGCCACAAAGCAACAGTAATCAAGATAGTACAGTACTGAGACAAAGATAGATATATAGATCAATAAACTAGAATTGAGAGTACATAAATACCCATATATCTGTGGCCAACTGACTTTCAATAAGAGTGTCAAGATCATTCAATGGATAGTCTTTTCAACAAGTGATACCAGGACAACTGGGTATCCGCATGCAAAAGAGCGAAACTGAGGGGCGTCTTGGTGGCTCAGTCAGTTAAGCATCCAACTCTTGATTTTGGCTCAGGTCATGATCTCAACAGTTCATGAGTTCAAGCCCTATATCGGGCTCCATGCTGGCAGTATAGAGCCTGCTTGGTATTCTCTCTCTCTCTTTCTCTCTCTCTCTCCTTCTCTCCCTCTCTCCCTCTCTCTCCCTCTCTTTCCCTCTCTTTCTCTGCCCCTTCCCTGCTCGCATTCTCACTCTCTGTCTCTGTCTCTCTCTCAAAATAAATAAATAAATAAATAAATAAATAAACAAATAAATAAATCACTTTAAAAAAAGAATTAAATTGAATCCTTACCTCACACGATATACAAATATTAACTCAAGATGGATCAAAGATTTAAATTTAAGAGCTAAAACTATAAAACCCCTAGAATAAAATATAGGGGTAAATCTTCATTATCTTGCATTTGGGAAAGTATTTGTAGATATTACCCCCAAAAGCATGGATAGTAAAAGAAAAAGTAGTTAAACTGGACTTCATCAAAACTGCAATATTTGTGCTTCTAAGAACACCACCAATAAAGTGAAAAGACAACACAGAATGGGAGAAAATGTTTGCAAATTATGTATCTGAAAAGGGACTTATATTATTAGGTATCTATGAATTTGGAACTACTATTTTCTCCTGATGAATTTAAACCTTACATATTGACCTTTAATACCACTATATCTTCCATAGCCTTTTTTCCTTAAATCTACTTTGTCTGATAGTAATACAATTATGCTAATTTTCTTTTGGTTAGTATTTTTCTGGTTTTCTTTCACTGTTTTACTTACAATTTTTAAAAAAATCTGTCCTCATGTTTTAGCTGTGTCTCATAGAAGCAGAATTTGGCTATTCTTTTCTTTTTAAATTTTTTTTAACATTTATTTATTTTTTAAAGATAGAGACAGAGTATGAGCAGGGGAGGGGCAGAGAGAGAGGGAGACACAGAATTCGAAGCAGGCTACAGGCTCCGAGCTGTCAGCACAGAGCCCAACGCAGGGCCGAACTCACAAACCGCGAGATCATGACCTGAGCTGAAGTCAGATGCTTAACCGACTGAGCCACCCAGGCGTCCCTTGGCTATTCTTTTTAAAATTCAGTCTGAGGGACACCTGGGTGGCTCAGTTGGGCAAGCATCTGACTCTTGATTTTGGCTCAGGTCATGATCTCACAGTCGTGAGACCGAGTCCTGCATCAGGCTCCATGCTGAACATGGAACTTGCTTAAGATTCTCTCTCTCCCCCTCCTTCTGCCACTTGTGCACACACTCTGTCTCTCTCTCAAAAAAATAAATAAATAAAATAACAGGGGGCACCTGGGTGGCTCAGTCAGTTGAGCATCTGACTTTAGCTCAGGTCATGATCTCGCAGTTCATGAGTTCAAGCCCCACATCGGGTGCTGTGCTGACAGTTCAGAGCCTGGAGCCTGCTTAGGATTCTGTGTCTCCCTCTCTCTCTCTGCCCCTCCTCTGCTCACACTCTGTCTCTCTCTCAAAAATAAATAAACATTAAAAATTTTTTTAAGAAAATAAAATTATCTTTAAAAATAAAAAATAAGAAAAATAAAAATAAGAAAAATAAAAATAAAATCCAATCTGATAGTCCATGCATATTAACTGAAGAGTTCAGTCTACTTTTATATATATAAAGATTTATGTAATATTACAATTATATTTATTTATAAAGATTTATATATATTTATAAAGATTACAAATATATTTGGCTTTATTTCTATGATCTTTTTGTGTGCGTGTGTGTGTGTGTGTGTGTGTGTTTTAATTTGTCCTGCTTCCTAAGGATTTCTTTTCTTCTTTGTTGCAATGCTTTGAATTGACTGATTTTTTTTACTCATCCCAGTTTTTCTCCACCTAGTAGTGTGAAAGATAGGCATTCTACTTCTTCTTTCTTTTTTTTTTTCAAGATTTTAGTTTTAAGTAATCTCTCCACCCAATGTGAGACTTGAACTTCCAACCCCAAAATCAAGAGTCACATTCTCCACTGACTGAGCCAGCCAGCTGCTGGCTTATTTCTTTACTGGTGATTTGGCATTTTGAAATGATTACCTAACTTAACATAGTCTAAAGTGAATCAATATTTACCCTTCTCCCAAACAACAAAAAATACTTTAAAAGTTTTAATTCCATTTATTGAGTCCTGGGCTTTAACTCCTTCTCTTGTTTAACCCCATAGAATAGACATTGTTTTGGACAATCAGCGTGTTTGTTTAAATTTACCCATATTTTTATTATTTTCTTAATTCATTGTTTCTTCTTGTACCTCAGACCTTCTTCCTGATATCATTTTTCTTCTCAAGTTCCTCCTTCAGAAATCCCTCTAATGGAGGGGAGGGATCTGTTATTTACAAATTCTCTCAGTTTTAGTATAAATGAAAATGTCTTTATTTCCACCCTTATTCCTATTTTTTGTATTCTTATTGAGATGATTCACATACTATAAAATTGGCCCTTTGAAAGTATACAATTCAACAGTTTTACTATACTTATACAGTCTTACAAACATCATACAATCTAATTCCTGAACATTTCATCACCCAAAACAGTATTTTTTCAATTCTCTTTAGTGTATGAGTATATACTTAGGATATACACTTATTCTTAAAAGATATGATACCTTTTTAAAAAAAAATGTTTATTTATTTATATGGGGTGCCTGGGTGGCTCAGCTGGGTAAGTGTCAGACTTCGGCTCAGGTCATGATCTCACAGTTTGTGAGTTTGAGCCCTGCATCAGGCTCTGTGCTGACAGCTCAGAGCCTGGAGCCTGCTTCAGATTCTGTGTCTCCCTCTCTCTCTCTGCCCCTCTCTCGCTCACACTCTGTCTCTCTGTCTCTCTCTCTCTCTCAAAATAAATAAATAAACATTTTTAAATGTTTAATAAATACAAATGTTAATTTATTTTTGAGAGAGAGAAAGAAAATGCAAGCAGGGGAAGGGGCAGAGAGAGAGAATGCCAAGCAGTCTCCATGCTGTCAGTGAAGAGCCCAATACTGGGCTGATGAAACTTGAGATCATGACCTGAGCTGAAATCAAGAGTTGGAGCAACTGAGCCACTCAGGCATTCAAGATAAGTTATCTCTCAAAAAATTATTTCAGGAGATGCCTGGGTGGCTCAGTCAGTTGAGCATCTGACTCTTGATTTCAGCTCAGGTCATGATCCCAGGGTCATGGGATCAAGCCCTGTGTTGGGCTCATGCTGTGCATGGAGCCTGCTTAGGATTCTCTCTCCCTCTCCCACTCCCCCACTCATGTTCTCTCTCTCTCTCTCTCTCTCTCTCTCTCTCAAATAAAATTAAAAATAAAAAAAATTATTTCAGTCTTATTTAGGATGAGTCTTGGGATGATATGACTTTTTTATTTTTTATATATATATTTTTTATTTGTGAGAGAAAGAGGGTGCAAGTGAGTGAAGGGCAAAGAAAAGAAGAGAGGGAGAATCCCATGAGGGGCAGAGAGAGAGGGTGAGAGAGAGAAGTGGGGCTCACCCCAAGTGTGGCTCCAGCTCACCCAAAGCGGGGCTTATGCTCACCCAAGGCACGGCTCAAACTCACCCATGTGGGGCTCAAACTCACGAACCATGAGATCATGACCTGAGCTGAAGTTGGATGATTAACTGAGCCACCCAGGTGCCCCAGTATGACTTCTTTAAACCTCTTTAAAGCTACTAGTCTTCTTTCACTGTTACTATTGATACTATTGTAAACTGATCAGCCATTACAGTCTAATTTCTTCTAATTATAGAAGTTGTGAACAATAAAAACTTTTCTGTTATTTTAAAGATCTTCTCCTTGGCATTCCTCAGTTTGACTATCATGTATCTATGTATGGACTTATTTTTATTTATCATGCTTTGGATTCACTGGAATTCTTGAATTTGAAAGTTCCTGTTTTTTTAATATCATGGAAAATTCTCAGCTACTATCTCTTTGAACAGTGCCTCTCTCCCATTATTCCTATAATTGCTTTCCAAAAGTCTGACTAGACATATATTAGAGCTTCTTATTTTGTCTTCCATGTCTCTTCTCCAAATTTTTCATTTTTCTTTCTGTGCTGAATTATGTGTAGTGCTTTCAGACCTGTCTTCCAGTGTACTAATCCTCTCTCCAGCTGTGTCTATTCCATTTATCTGATCCACTGAGTTTCTCATTTCAAATGTGATACACTTACATTTCTAGAACCTCTGTTTTGCAAACGTTTCTGGTCATTTTCATAATCCCTTGCTTCTTTTTTGTGCCACAGAAGCTCAGGGTGTGGAGTTGTCGGCTGCCCAGCAAGGTAGGTATCCCTGGGGACATAGAAATTTCAGCACTCACTCTCTTCCCTGGGTTCATGTTCCCAATTTGTTCCTGGCCTCTGAAAATTCCCTTATTTTATTTTTTTTTTTAATGTTTATTTATTTTTTAAGAGATGGAGAGACAGAGTGTGAGTGGGGAAGGGGCAGAGAGAGAGAGGGAAATACAGAATCCAAAGGAGGCTCCAGGATCTGAGCTGTCAGCACAGAGCCTGATGTAGGGTTTGAACCCATCAGCCATGAGAAAATGACCTGAGCTGAAGTCTGACACTTACCCAACTGAGCCACCCAGGAGCCCCAAAATTCCATTATTTTCTTAGAGGCTCTTTTGTTAACTGAAGAAAATTTCAAAAACATATTTCTAGCATCATTAAAAATTTTTTAAGCTTATTTATTTATTTCTGAGAGAGACAGAGGGAGTGTGAGTGGGGGAGGGGCAGAGAAAGAGGGAGAATCAAGCAGGCTCTGCCCCATCCACACAAAGCCCAACTTGGGGCTCAATCTCATGAACCGTGAGATCATGACCTGAGCCAAAATCAGGAGTCAGACACCTAACCGACTGAGCCACCCAGGAGCCCCATCATTAGTTATTTTGTAGCTGACATATTTGTATGCCTTTAATCATCATCATCTTATAGATTTTTAAATACCTTTGTTCCTTTTCCAACACCCATGTTTTCAGAACATAGCTATTAAGCACCTATTATGTGCCTAGAACTGTGCTGGGGACTGGGAGAATGAGACAGAGATTGTCCCTGCCCTCAGAGTTTCTTATGGTCTGTTGAGAAGCCAAACACTTAACCAGACATCTGCACCCACCCCACCCCCCATTAATCAGTGTGCTCTGATGAGGGAGGCATTCGTAAACAAGACCATGATGAGACACATAAAGTGCAGAAATACTCTAATAATCAAGTTGATCTCTTTATGTAAATATTCAATACTTATTTAACGGGCTAGCTTAAATAAAAACTCAAGCTCTTTGGGGCTCCTGGATGGCTAAGTTGGTTAAGTGTTCTACTTTGGCTCAGGTCATGATCTCATGGTTCATGAGTTTGACGCCCACAATGGGCTCTCTACTGTCAGCACAAAGCCCTCTTCCAGATCCTCTGTCTCCCTCTCTCTCTGTCCCTCCCCCACTTGGGTGCTCTCTCTCTCTCTCTCTCTGTCTCTCTGTCTCTCTCTCTCTTTCTGTCAAAAATAAATAAACATTTTTTTTTTAAAAAAAAGCTCTTTTCCTGCATTAGGAGGCATGAAGGAAGCTATTATTATTCAAGCCCATATTCTTACTGGGACATGCATCTTTTGGGGACAGGATCTAGCCCCACCCCAACCCCAATCTACTTAGAAAATCAATTACTCTAACCATATACCTCTTGGAGGGATGGTCTGGTAAATTTTTCCATCTCCTTGCATTTCTACTGATGTTTCAATTGCTTCCCTAGTCATCCCTTAATTCTGGTGTTCTGAGTAACTACTGCTGTATAACATATCACTCCAACACAGTCGCTTAAAACAACTACATGCTATGGGTTGAATTATGTCCCCAACAAAGATATGTTGAAGTCCTAACCCTCAATATTTCAGCATGTGATCTTCTTTGAGAAATAGCATCATTGCACATGTAACTAGTTAAGATGACATCGTACTGAGATAAGGTGGGTCGCTAATCCAATATAACTGGTGTCCTTATAGAAAGTGGGAAATCTGGACACAGAGACACAGGGAGAACCCAACACAAAGATGGAGGCAGAGATTGGAGTGATGTATCTATAAGCCAAGGAATGCCAAGCTTTGCTTACAATCACCAGAGCTAGGAGAGAGGCATGGAAAAGATTCTCCCTCAGAGCACTGGGAACCAATGCTGCCAACACCTTGATTTGGGACTCTAGCCTCCAAAACTGTGAGAGAGTAAATTTCTGGCTTTGTACCTAGTTTGTGGTCATTTGTAACCTAGGCAGCCCTAGGAAATTCATACATGATCCTCTATTCTGAGCATGAATCTAAAGGCTGCCTGGACCCCAGGCCGCTCCCACTCTGGGTCTGTCCTGCACTGGTGGCTGGGGCTGTGCTCACTCATCTCAAAGGCTCCTCAGGCACATGTCTGACACCTGGGCTGGGAAGACTTGAACAGCTGGGGCTGGATGCATTGGGGCCCCCGGGCATTTCTCTCTCTCCATTTCTCTCACCTGGCAGCCCTGGGGAGATGGACTTCTTACAGGGCAGCTGACAGTTCCCAGAGCAAGTTTCCAAGAGAGAATCTGGGAGAAGCTAGCAGGCCTTTTCTAACCAGCCTTGGAAGTCATAGAGCATCACTTCTGCTATGTTCTATTCATAGAGGCCCCCTATATCCAAGCAAGGGGCATGAAATCTACATCCTGATGAGAGGAGCGTGTAAGTATTTATGGACACGTTTTCAAATCTGCACACCAGCTCTGTCAGGGGACATCTGACCTGAGGGATGGGGGAAGGCTCCCTAGAGACAGTAACGTCTACCTGCCTGAATTCCAAGGCATGAGGAGTTAGCCAGGGAGGAAGGAGAGGAGCCATTCCCCTCCTCCCCCTGCCCTGAGCCTCCCAGCTGATGCGGGAATCCTGTCCCCCTTCCATTCTCACTACAGCCCCCAAGCCCAATGAAACCCTAGGCTCACTCACTCAACGCACTCACTCAATTGAGCCAGGCCCCACACATCCAGACTCTGCCCAGATAACCACCCAAGCCAAAGGTCAGTCCGGGCTCCTCTCTCCCACCAACCAAAGAGGTGGAGGGCAAACTTAGGTCCTTACGTGCCTGACAGAGACCCTTCCTCTTCTGTTCATTTCTGTCCCTCCTTCCCCACTGCTCTGGGGCAGACAGCAGGCCCCTCAGAGAGACTCCCACACACACTATAAGCCCCAAGGTTTGGCATCTCAGCCTTAGGGTCTGGTGCAGCTACTCCCCCCATGTAACCCCTCCTGTGGCTCCCCAATTCTCTCCTTTGTACTGAGTCTTTACAAATCTGCTCCCTACCCTCCCCCCAGCCCATTCCGCTGATAAGGAGATGAAAGCATCTCTGGCTATGTTGTTAGTCTGCCAAGGCCACTTTTCTGTGAAGGGCAACATCCAGGTGTCTCATCACCTGGAAGCGCCTAATCTGGGACAGTGAGGGGGCGGGGGGTGTACACACGCACACAGACAAACACACACACACACACACACACACACACACACACACACGTGCGCGCACTCCCTTTTCCCCACCAGGCCTCAGATCTCCGGAGGAGGCTGAACAAAGGTTTGTCCAAGGTCACATCCTCCGCCTCTCCGATCCTGCCTCCACCCTCAGAGCAGCAACCAAGACCATCAGACCAGTGTGTGCAGGGCAGGAGTGCCCATTTGTTGAGTATCTGCTACAGTTCAGCCCTGCACCCTCTGTCCCTGCCAACCCCCTTACTAGTCTACTCAATCACAGGATGAAGAAGCCGAAGCTGGGTCTGTGCCTGAGCTGAGATTCATTGTCATGTTTGTCTGAATATTGTTCTCTAAAACTACCTCCTTCACTTCTTGCTTCCTCCCACCCTCCTCCTCTTTACCTCTCCCTCTCTCTTCCTCTTCTTCCCTACCTCTGTCCATCTGTCTATCTGTCTCTAGGCTCCTTCTCTCTCTCCTTTGCTGTAATCCCCCACAAGGGTCTAGGGCTGTTTAGAAGCTAGAATTATCTCCAAGATGGATTTGACCTTCTATTCAGTCTTTTGTACCAGAATCTGGCCACACTTGTTAGGAAAACTGCAGGGAGGAATGAACAGTGGGCTATCTGCTGCCTCCTTCTCCCCACCCGCCAAGGGACCTTTCTCAGGTCTTTAAGCTGAGACCCAAGGTGGGTTGGGTGGGGGAAGGAACAACTAAAGACCAGAATGGTAAGGGAGATAGATCATTCCCAGTGGTCAGGCTACAGTAGGACACATACAGCCGAGGAGACAGGAATTAAGTGTTTATCAATAATCAAAGTCCCTCCCAACCTGAAAGCTCCAGCCCAAAAGAGTGCTACCACTTGAAACCTATGTGACCTCTGTTATGTCACTTAACCTCTCTGAGCTAATAGTAATCCCTAATTTAAAGGACTGTTATAACGATTTAGTGTTGATTTCTTTAGAATGCTTTGGGCTACAAATAACAGAAAAGTCAACCAAGACTTCCTTGAGTGGGGCGCCTGGGTGGCTCAGTCAGTTGAGCGTCTGACTTCGACTCAGGTCCTGATCTCATGGCTCATAAGTTCGAGCCCCTCGTTGGGCTGTGTGCTGACAGCTCAGAGCCTGGAGCCTGCTTCAGATTCTGTGTCTCCCTCTCTCTCTGCCCCTCCTCAACCCCCTCTCAAAAATAAATAAACATTAAACATTTTTCTAAAAAAAAAAGACTTCCCTGAGCAATAAAGATAGTTAATTCTCTCAAACACTGAGATCTGAGAGGTAGGTGTTTTCAGGTTTTGTGCAATGATTCAGAAATTCCATCAAAAACAAGTTTCTTTCTACATTTCTGTTCACTGTCCTTACCTTGTTGTTGGCATTTCATACTGCTCCTCATGGTTGAAAGTTAGCTGCTGCCACTCCAGACATCATGCACCACATTTAAAAAGTGGGGCGGGAGGGAGGATATTAATAATACAACACCCCTTCAGACAATGGATCCTAGTGCAGATGATCAAGGATCCCACCTTAAAAGATTCTGCCCTACAGCATGATCTCCCAATGAGAAACTCATTCTCAAGATACTTTTGCATCTTAAAGGTTCAGAGAAAAATGGTAACACCCCAATGGTAGGGCTCCACGCACATGTGAGGCTAGGTAGGGCAGGAGAAGGCTTCTTGGCGTCTCAGGTCATATCATAGACCTTCAGAACTGGAAGGGACCAGAGATAGTCTCCCCCAACCCCAACCATACAAATGGGGAAACTGAGGCCCAGGGCAGAGAAGTGATTTCCTTATGGTCACACAGCAGAGCCAGGATCAGGAATAAGGATTCCTGGCTCTGATCCCCTCTTAGCATTCTGAGGCAAGTCCTCAGAAAGGAGGGCTTAGACCAGGAAACGCAGGTGTCTTAGGTGGGCTCCCCAGAAGCAGAGCCTGAATCGGGGATGCCTATTCAGATGGTTCACTGGGAGAGGCTCTGAGAAAGGGAGTGAGGGTGCGCATAACAGGGGAAGGTAAAAGCTAAGTCTAGGCACAGCCTGTTCCCACTGAGGGTCCTGGAGCATGATCAGCATCACAGAGTTAGTCCTACCTTGAGGTCTGGGGGCGCCTGTTGTACCACCACATCCGCCAGCCACTGGCCGCAGCCCGCCCAGCTGGTTTGGCCTTCGGGGTGGGGCAGCTCTCCTCCCTCCGGTGAAGGGGCAGCTGTGAGCCACTAGCAGCAACTCTCTGGCAGCTGGGGGAATGCACACACCAGCAGGTTAGAAGCTAAACAAGCAAGCGTCCTCCCAGAGCCCCAAGCCATTCCTGGCAATCCCAGCCACAGAGCACGGTGTACCAGAGAACAGGCCTGTCCCCTCTGCAACGTCAGTTTCCCTGTTCATAAAATGGGCATGCAGGACCAAGGGACTGCCAGACTCCTTCCCAGCTCTTCCTTCCCAGCTTCTTTGATTCTACTTCCTCCTCACCCCAAAGTTCCAACCGGACAACCCCAGCTCCCAGACTGGCCACTTGCCCGGGCAGTGGAAGGATCAGTGAGAGCAAAGCAGGGTCTCCACTCAATCAGTCTTGAACCCCACGAGGCTGGCAGAGGCAACAGTTTCTTGGCATGTGTACGTCTCCAGCCTGCTGAGCAGGCCTGGGGAGTCAGTATTTCTTGAAATGTAAGTACCGAGACCACACTGGGTTGTCAGTAAATTCATTATCCCATTACGCAGACCTGAATTATTCAGCGCTCTTGAGGCCGCCTCAGGAACGTGCCCGAGCGCAGTCGATGCCGGCATTAGTGGGATGGATGGAGTCAGGCCCGGGGCATGGTTGGTGCCAGGATGACGGATCTGGGCCCAGAGAAGCTGCCGGCACAAGGGAGTGTCTGACTAGCAGGCTCTGGGCCCTGGGTGTTTCTGGGGCCTAGGAAGTGGATAATGCACACATCCACCACTCCCCTCATCCCCCAGGAAATTGGCAGAGTGTGTTTTTGGAGCCCCATCTGCTCCACAGGGCCCAGGGACAGAAGATCCAGACTTCACCTTTTCCTGGCTGTGTGACCTCCAGGAGGCTGTTTGCCTCTCTGAGTCTCAGTTTCTTTATCT
Source organism: Panthera tigris (assembly GCF_018350195.1). Classification (NCBI taxonomy): domain Eukaryota; kingdom Metazoa; phylum Chordata; class Mammalia; order Carnivora; family Felidae; genus Panthera; species Panthera tigris. The sequence continues at coordinate 34,981,074 of NC_056670.1, read as the reverse complement.
GTAAAATGCAGCTAAATGTTCCCAGTATCCATTCTCCCACTTAACTATAGAACTGATTTTTCTCTGAGCATATAATGCTCTAGAATAAAGGCTATTTCTAGACTGAAGTGTGGCCATATGACTAAGTGCTGATCAAAGGAATGCAAGTAGAAGGATCCAGTGAAACTTTCAGGAGGTGTCCTCAAAGGAAAGGGGAGAGTCCTGTTTTGTCTCTTTCATTTTGCTGAAAACTAGGATGAAGGTGTGATGGCTGGAGCTCACGCAGCCATATTGCTCAGGGAGGAGAAGCCACATGATGAGGATGGCAGCACAGCATAGTACAAGCCTGAGTCCATGTTGGCCCTGGAGCCTCCTTATCACCTCAATCTCTATAAAATAGAGATCAAACTCTCTCTTGCTTAAGTTGCTATTCTTTTGGATTTTTCTGACACTCCCAGCCAAACCCAACCCTACCTTGTTGGGCAAGTCTGAGGGTGAAATGAGACGTTACAGGAAAAGCAGCCACCTCAGTAGGCATTTCCTCTAGGACACTTCAGTGATTAAGAACTGTAAGCCCTGAAACCTTAGGATCAAATCCCAACTCTATCGCTTATAAGCTGTGCAACTTTGGGCAAGTTGCTTAACCTCTCTGTGCTTCAGTTTTCTCATCTGTAAGACAGAGATAAAAATTACACCTTCCCCCTCACGGGGTTAATGTGGACTAAGTGAGTTAATATGAAGTTACAAAAAGTAGCTGACACACAGCAAGTGCTATATAAGAATCGGCAGTTAGTATCCCATTTTTACCTATCTAGGGGGATTCCATACACAGCTCAGGGACCTACGTTCCCATAACATCTCCCAAAGCTTCATCTCAGTTTGGTTTTTCCCCTGAAGGTGATTGTGCTCTCAGGGCAACGATGCCAATGGCATTCTGAGTTTCAGCCATGACACGAATAGCTTTGCCTCGAGGGAGAGGACCCCGGTCTGAGCCAGTAGAAGTGGGTGGCAGAGACTGGGCTCCTGGTGTGGACCCCAAAAGAGGGTTTTCTCTCCAGGATGCCTATGAAGTACTTAGGAAGAGAGAAAGAGAAATAAAGACCCCTTACTGGCTATGTATCCTGCACAGATATCCCTTCCTTCTGGGCCTCCGGGGAGTGTATTAAATCAGAGGTCACAGCTCATGTGCCAGCAGGACAGAAGACCAATATGAAATATGAGTGAAATGTGTCAGGTCTGAGGCAGCAGGGAGCAGTGGAGACCAGGACAAGAGCACATGACCCAGGGGGGGGCAGGCATCACACAGAGCCAGCTAACCTGCCAGGCTGCACAATGGGCCTGCTGCTGTCAAATCTTCCTTTCTTTTTTTTTTTTTTTTTTAAGTTTATTTTGAGAGAGAGAGAGAGAAAGAGAGCAAGCAGGGGAGGGGCAGAGAGAGAGGGAGAGAGAGAATCCCAAGCAGGCTCTGCACCATCAGCACGGAGCCCAATGCAAGGCTCACTCGAACCCGTGAACTCTGAGATCATGACCTGAGCTGAAAGCAAGAGATGGACACTTAACTGATTGTGCCACCCAGACACCAAAATCTTCCTTTTCAAAAGGAATGGAAATCAAATCTGAATTCTTTGTGAAATTTTCTGATCCTCCATTCAAACAAACAAAACACTGATAAAGGCAAACAAAATATGTCCCCGGGCCAGCTTCAGGCCACCAGATGTAAAACAAATGCTGAGAGGTGTGCTATGTGACACAGTCTGAATTCTGGAGTCCCAGGATATATTTCACGGCGTATGTGAGGGATCAGCTTGTGCTGAGCCCGGGCGGGCAGCATGGAGGAAAGACAGATGCTGGGAGCTTTCCCTCCCAGGGAAGCAGGTGCCATGGGCTGGACCGGGGTTCAGGATGGCAGGGAGCGCGGGCAGAGGCTCACGCCTATACCTCAGGTAACACTCTGGCCCCCAGAGCTTCACGTCCTTCCTCTAAGAAACAGATTAGGGAGTCCAGTTTCGGCCCCTGGCACAACCCTGGCCCACCCGCCCTGCTGAGGCCCTGCCCAATCCACAGCCTCTGCACCCACAACTTTGGGGACCCCCTCGGGGCCTGTGCTAGATTGGACTGCTGATCCTGCCTCTTCAGTCTGCCATCCGCAATGGGGTTGCACGCCCACACCCTTCTCCACGTGACTTCTCCACTGAGGGGGTAGACTACGCATGCGCCTGTACTCAGCCTGGCCAAGTGACTTGCTGTGGACACTGCAACATCAGCAGCCCTGACTGAGGCAGAGGCTTTAGAACCACTTGTGTGCTTGGCCTCTTGCTCCTGTGCGCTGGTCTCAGAATGATCTGAACCCACCACCTGAATGAAGCACCCCAGCTGACCTGCCGACCCAGGAGAGAAAAGTGCATGGTTATTTTGGAAGCCAATGACACTTGGGACTGTTACACAGCACTTTTGCAGCAGAAGCCTGACTATTATGTTGGGAAGACAGGGGCTTCCCCCACCCATACCCAGCTCACTGCACAAAATCTCTCGCCTGTCTGGTCATCATCACAGAAGTCCCTGTGCCCCTGCCTCCAAGGCAAACACAGAGAATCCCTCTGGAGGGGGGAGTCCCCCAAGCTGTGGGCTGTGAGACCTTGGATGAGCTACTTCCCCTAAGAGTCACCTGTAGGGTGTGGGTGACATGCCTACCTCACCAGGGATTGGGAGGTGTCCATGGGATGCGTCAGGTCTGAGGGGCACAGGGGTGGGAGGAAGTACCCAGGGCTGCTATTTGGACTTGTCAGGAAGGGGGGGGAACTTGGCCTGCCTCAAGTGATGGGGCGTCTGCTGTGAGAAAGCTCACCCCTGAGGTAAATGGGGCCTCACTTTTGCAGGGTGTGATTTTGAGTACAGTGGGGAATCTGACACTCTAGCCTGAAGAAAAAGCAAACAGGGTTATCTCAGGATCCACTCCAAACCACTCCTGTGGGAACAAGCCACATTGTTTGTATCAGGAATGCTTTCGAGCTTCCAGTAAAAGAATATGCAACTAATCGTTGCTTTTTTTTAAATTTTTTTTTAACATTTATTTATTTTTGAGAGACAGAAACAGAGCATGAGTGGGGAAGGGGCAGAGAGAGAAGGAGACACAGAATCTGAAGCAGGCTCCAGGCTCTGAGCTGTCAGCACAGAGCCCGATGTGGGGCTCGAACTCACGAACTGCGAGATCATGACCTGAGCCGAAGTCGGACTCTCAACCGACTGAGCCACCCAGGCGCCCCCTAATCATTGCTTAAATACAAAGGGTTCCACTTTCTTATGTAACAAGGAGTCTAAAGGCAAACAGTTGCTGGTGTTGGTTCAATGGCTAGATAAGGTCTTCAAGGACCAACCATCATTCCTCTTGCCATCTTTACTGTTTGTTTGGGTTTTTTAATCCCGAACATTATTGCCTCACAACCACAAGAGGTCTGCTATGTTTCCAAGCATTTCATTTTTACACAACCCCATTCAAGGTAGGAAGAAGCTAAACAAAAAAAAACAAAAAAAAAAAAAAAAAAGGAGGAAAAAGTCCTGAGAAGCACCCTTTTATCTCTGGCTGGAAAAGAGCTACAGGTGAGGATGAGACAGCAGGTATCTTCAAAAAAGGACTGGGATGGTCATGCCAGTCTGAGACCCATCACGGTTCATCCCCCAGAGTTGGGCATGTTGCCTGAACAACATGAGCTCCTGCAAGCAACAAAGAAAGAAGCAGACAGTAGACTAGGTTGACATTAACAGTGTCTGTTGGAGGTGGAAGAATCTTCCCCACAGAAGAGAGTGTACCAGGCAGGACTCTTAACTGCAAATCTCACAAGCTGCTCTGTGACAAACAGCAGATTTCACTTTGTTGCAAACAACAGAATCCACCTGGCTGCAGATAAACCCCATTGCGTTGCAAACAGCAAACTGGCGGGACCAGAGAACCGGGCTTGGGTGCTACACAGCCAGGAACTCCACCTCCGGAAGCTCCACCCACTCACTTCCTGGGACTCTTCTAGTTAGAACACAGCTCCCGCCACAGCCCACCTGTGGGAAGGGGCTCCGCCAAACCACCCAGCAGAGCGGGAACATCCACGTCTGCCACACTTGCTTGCCAGGGCATCAATCTCCACACAGCCAACGCACGGCGCCCACACTGGCATTCGGGACCCGTGCAGCACCTCTGATAGGTGGAAGCAAGGTCACATGCTTGCAACGGCATCTGAGAAGTCTGTATGCTTGTCTTCTTTTTGGGAAGGAAGGACCCACAACATAGGCCAGTGTCTCAACGTGGATAGGTAACAGCTGCAAGGAGACGCTCTCCACCCGTTCTCGGAAGGGCCCCATGAAGTCTTGGCCATTTGAAGCCTCCTGAGGATCAGCCAAGATGCCCCACAGAAGCAGTGACGCCCAGGAGTCACCATGGCAGCCCTGGCCATCCCGTCAAAAAAGGAGGAAAGTGGGGCACCTGGGTGGCTCAGTCAGTTAAGCGTCTGAGTGTGGCTCAGGTCATGATCTCCCCGTTCCCGAGTTCGGGTCCCACATCAGCCTCTGTGCTGACAGCTTGGAGCCCGGAGCCTGTTTCAGATTCTCTCTGCCCCTCCCCCATTCGTGTCTGTCTCTCTCTCTCAAAAACAAACATTAAAAAAAAAAAATTTTTTTTTAACATTTAAAAAAACAGGAGGAAAGAAACAGATGACATCGTGAGACACACACCAAGGTCATCGGGGATTGTGGCAGACAGAATTTTGCCCCCATGATCTCTGTGACATCCACCATCAGTGCGAATCCTGTGGTTCTTATCTTAAATGGCAAGGGGACTTTGCAGATGTAACTAAGGTTACTAACCAGGTCACGTTAAAATAAGGACATTACATGCTCTGTCTCTCTCTGTCCCAAAAATAAATAAAAAACGCTGAAAAAAAAAAAAATTAAAAAAAAAAAAAAAAGGGGGCGCCTGGGTGGCGCAGTCGGTTAAGCGTCCGACTTCAGCCAGGTCACGATCTCGCGGTCCGTGAGTTCGAGCCCCGCGTCAGGCTCTGGGCTGACGGCTCGGAGCCTGGAGCCTGTTTCCGATTCTGTGTCTCCCTCTCTCTCTGCCCCTCCCCCGTTCATGCTCTGTCTCTCTCTGTCCCAAAAATAAATAAAAAACGTTGAAAAAAAAAAAAATTAAAATAAGGACATTACCTGAGATTATCTGGGTGGGCCCAACGTAAGCACAGGAGCACTTAAAGGCAGAAGAGAAAGGCAAAGTGATTTGAAGCACCAAAAAGATCCAAGATGTCTTTGCTGGCCTTGACATAGGAGCTTTATGAGAAGGAACTGAAGTCCACCAACAACCAGTGGGCTGAGAAAAGAGCCGGGGGGCCCGGCAGAACCCCAGCCCCAGCAACACTGTGACGTCAGCCTGGCGAGACCCCCAAGCAGAGAATGCAGCCATACCTTGACAGCTTCTGCCCTACAGGACTGTGAAATGATAAATGGGGGCTGTTTAAAGCCCGCACGTTTGTGGGTGGTCAGTACACAGCAAGAGAGGTAGAGAAGTATCACCCTCATTTTCTAGCTGAGAAACTCTGAACTCACAGCCACGGAGCTATGGGACCAATGACAGACCCCAAGTCCATCTGATTCTAGAGCCCGTGCTGTTGCTTTCCCACTGGGCCTGTCCAGATAAGGAAGCCAGGGCACGGGAGGCCGGGGCATTGCCAGGTCTGTAGCATCTCAGCACAGAGAAGGCAGGAGCAGGCAGTGGGGCTCCATCGTCCCCACCTCATCTGAGAAGCCCCAGAAGCCCCTAATTCATGGTCTCTCTGATTCCATCTGCTTGGCCTGAAACACCCCCAGAGCCTTGGAGTTAAGGCATTGCCCCCGCCCACACCCCCAAAGTCTTAGGTGAACAGGTGCCATCCTCCCTGGGGAGCTTGGCAAACCTCACCCAGATGCGGTCAGACTTCAGGCTGCAAATTTCTATATGGAGAGGCCTACAGAAGGCAAGACCTGGACAGAGGCTCCAAGGTGCCCCTGGCAGCCCACAGCTGCTGGGGAAGAGCCCACTGAGCGTGGGAAGGGGATGGAGAGCCCGAAGGTAGGAAAAGGATTCCTGAGGTGGGGCAGGGCAGAGGCGTCAGCTGGCCCCACCAGACTCCACCTCCACGTCTCAGCTCCTCTGATACATGCTCCCAATCAGAGGAAACGGTGGTCCCAGGGGCCAGATCAAACCCAGACATCAAAGATGTATTCAGTTCGGCTGAAGCAATGCTTAAAAAAAAACAAAAGTCTAATCCAAATGCTTAAAATGGTGAGGTTTCACATTACAAGCCAGATTTCAACCCTTCCTGAGAACTCACAAGCTCTGGCCACACTGCATCCATCTTCCCACATGGCGGCATAGGCGGCCAAGTGGCTGCCAGGCCTTTGGACGGGACATGAGCTCTGCAGTGCCCCAGTCCGCACTGCCCCCTACTGCTTCCCCTCACCTACCTGTGCAGCCCCTGAACACTTCCATCTTCCAATTGCTTAGGCCTGACCTGACTCCACGACCCTACTTTTCTGCCCCTACCCTGCCCTGCACAGTCCTGGGGAGCCCCTGGGAGAGAGGATCCAACCCATGTGATGTCAGCAGTTCAGAAGTAGAAGCTGGGGGTGTCATGATAGAAATTCAGGGGCCTCTTCCAGACCCATTGTTGTGGAAAGCTGTTTCCAGGGCCCTGATTTGGCTAAGAATTTGTCAGGGGCCAATTCTCACTTCCTGGTATGGACCTAAAGGCATGAAGAGGCACCCACTTTCTCTGCCCTTACCAGCCTGAGAGTTCCTGGGTGCCTAGTGGGGCATTTGACCTGCATGGGACCAAAAGGGCAACCCAGAGAGGTAGAAATGGTGTTCCCCCTGCCCAGCCCCTCATGGCCCTGGGAGCAGCTGCCCACATCCAGATGGCCCTTTGGGGAGGCCCAGCTCCCTCCTCCCCACCGCAGGGGCACCTCTGAGGAAAAGAAGCAACACTGACTTTGTTTTCAGCCTCCTGGAAAAGGCTCTGTAGGATTCCAAGGCGACACTTTGCTCCCTTCATTGTGAGCTGAGATGCCCCGGTGCTGCAATGCAAGAGACAAGAAATGAGTAGCAAACGGGGGAGGGAGGTGGAAAAATTAAATTTTGCGTGATCAGCAAGGTTTCAAACAATCGCTCGCCAACTGAAGTGGGTGCCACGTCTATAAGTCATTCTGTTTTATAGACCATTAGGATCTCCAGAGAGAGCCTGCATGGAGACCACTGCTTTTTGTTGAAATTAAAATGTCAGAGAAAAAGAAATAGAACAAAACAGGGAATCTGCAATTAATTACCAGGCCATAAAAATTCAATAATCAGGAGGCAGAGCGGCCGCGGGCCCAGAGGTATCAGAGCCAGCGTAACAAGAATGGAATACATTAATCTTTTCAAATTAGTTTTTTAATCTGACGGGGATATATGGTGACATGCCTCCCCTCCCTGCCGGCTCCCCGCCCCCCCCCCACCCCCTCCGGGGCTCCCGCCGGAAGCCAGGCTTGGGGAGGGAGGCTCGGGTGTGAGCTGGGGGCCTGCCCAAATCCGGACTGCCAGACAAGGTAGAGCTGAGCCCAGGGCCCCCAGGCCGGTGGCCTGGTGGAGAGAGCCCAGCACGGCTGCCAGGAAAGCACGTCTTGGGTGTCTGGATCTTGCTGGGTCTCAGCGCATGGAGTCAGTGAGGAGGGCACCTCTCTGAGCTTTGGTTTCCTCCTCGGGAAAATGGAAATAGTATGCCAGCCTCATAGGTAGCCTGCATTTAGAAGGCCTGGTACTCAGTGGAAGGCCCCTACGGTTACTGTGTTGACTGTCTAGACCCGCAGCTGCAGCAGCAAGGAGCGGGGTGCCGCTACAGCACACTGCTCAGGCCGCACTTATGTATCATTTGCTGTGTGCTCAGCCCTGGAGGAGGAGAGACCAGCAGCCCTTACCCTGGGGATGAGGCTCAGAGTCTGGTCAGAGAAACATTTACTGGGGGCCAACCAGGATGCAGAGGATTCGAAGGTAAGGGGGCAGGTGCTTCCCAGCCAGCCTCACCCCCCGCCCAGCCCAGGCACAGACAGCAGGCTCCACCCCGCGCCCGGGGTCAGTCCCGCCCCCTGCGTCTGACTGGAGGTCACGTCAGCGGCTCCTGGAGACTTGACCCGGAACTGAGCCCTCCTCCTGCACCGCCTCCCAGCTGGGGTCAGGGCTGTGCTCTGAGTCTCTCCAGCTCGCTCCGATCTTCCTCGGCTTAGCCGATCTCACGGACCACCCCCTAAACCTCAACAAACCTGCCTCCGGGCCTCGGGGTCCGGGGGCCTCGCACCCGCTAAGCCTCCTCTGGGAAGCCCCCCGGTGGAGTTCCTGACTGGCCAGAGTGGGTACTAAATGGGCTGTTGGAGCACCCAGCCCGGGGGGAGGTGACCTTGAGCGGCCGGATGACCCTCTGCCCTTTGGCCCTGGACTCCTTTTAAATATAAGTTACAGCCCACCAAGTGCCGGCCCTGTGTAAATCCTTCACGTGGATTTTCTCGTTTCATCCCCTGGGAGGTGGCGACTGTGAATAACCCCATTTTGCAGAAGAGGAAATTGTGAAAGCAGAGCTGCTCCCCATTCTAGTTTGTGCTGTGGTCTCTGAATGCAGCGTCACTAGGAATACAAGCCACTGGCTTCTTTCGCCTTCCCCACTTTGTGTTACAGTAAGTGTTCCATCAATGCTCACTGGAGAGTGACCCTGCAGAACAGCCCTGCAAGGGGACCTCACCTGCCCTCCAATCACTCCCCCTCCCCCAAATGTCTCCACTCCCAACAGCTGCCATTTACTGGACACCTACTGTGTGCCAGGTTGTGGGATCTGGTGCTATTTACGGTAAGACCGTGGTTCCTACTTCACACAAAATAAACAGGCTGAGAAAGAGGGACCCAAGAGCTCATACGTCTGTCTGGCACCCAACGGCGGCTTTCTAAGAACCTTGTCTCAGAGCCCCATCAACAAGACCTGCCTCTGGACTCTCAAGCCTCCCCTCCTGTGGTTTTTGTCCACACACCGGGTCCTTCAACCGGATACCCTCACTCACCTCCCACAGGAAGCCTCCCCTAATTCTCTCAGTCCCTCTGGGAACTCCTGTAATTTCTATCACTTCGTGCAAATTACTATCCTGTTACGCCAGCGGCCCAGCCACCCACCCACATATGCCCAGGGTCCCAGCAGAAGCAGCAGCGATAATAAGAAGCACCCAGGAGGGGCATCAAATTTCTACCTCCCTGACCCAGGACCGTAGACCTCGAGGACCCGCACCGAAAGCCCAGACCCCAGATGCAGGCTTGCTCCCCTTCCCGGGCGCAGTTCCAAGCGCAGCCACCAGGTGGCGCCCGGCTCGCGCTAGCGGGGCTTGCAGTAAAGCTGTGCGGCCGCCAGATGGCGTTCGAGACCGCAGTTCTGCGGGCAGTACCGGGACAAGGCGGAGACTAGAAGGCAGGCGGGTCCCAGTGCGGGCGCAGAAGCCCAAGCCAAGTGACCTGGACGTCGCTCCCTCCTGGCCGCACCATGATCCAGCCCGCACCCCGGCTCTCTGTGCCCGCCGCGTTGGCCCTGGGCTCGGCCGCGCTGGGCGCCGCCTTCGCCACCGGCCTCTTCCTGGGTGAGTAAGGCGGGGCCTGCGGCACCTCCCGCAGAGCCCCCGCAGGCGGGGCAGGTGCGGGAGCAGAGCCCGTGACTACGCGAGGCTGGCTGAGGCTGAAGCTCAGCCCTGGCGCCCCGGAGTCCCAGACCCTGACCCAGGACCCCTCCCTGGCAGGGAGACGGTGCCATCCGGAGCGATCCCGGCGAGAGAAGCGCCTGCTGCCCCCTGAAGACAGCCCCCTCTGGCAGTATCTGCTGAGCCGCTCCATGCGGGAGCATCCGGTGCTGCGGAGCCTACGGCTGGTCAGCAGGGCCAGGGGCGGGAACAGGCGCCCACTTCGGACCCAGCGGGCCCCACGTGCTTGTGTGACCTTGGGCTGGGCCTTGGAGCTCCCCGGGCTTCCGGGACACCACAGGCGGGGCGCGGTGGGCGTTCCCTGAGGGCCAGTCCCCCTAGGCCACGCCCACAGCCGCGCACCTGGAGGGGGTGTGAACACGGGGCGGAGCTGGGTGACTGGCAGTGGTGGTGCGACCCTCTCCCCTCCACCACCGCGACACAGCTGACCCTGGAGCAGCCGCAGGGAGATTCCATGATGACCTGTGAGCAGGCCCAGCTTCTGGCCAACCTGGCACGACTCATCAAGGCGAAGAAGGCGCTGGACCTGGGTAGGGCGCACTGCTGGGACCACTGGGAGCCTAAGTCACCAGGATGTCCCCCATTCTGGCCTGAGCCTGTCCATGTCCCTGCCCACAGGCACTTTCACAGGCTACTCAGCCCTAGCGTTGGCCTTGGCGCTGCCCCCGGCCGGGCGCGTAATAACCTGCGAGGTGAACCCAGAGCCTCCGGAGCTGGGGCGGCCCCTGTGGAGGCAGGTGAGTGTCCTGCACATTTGAGGCCCTCATCAGGCCCTTGGAGCCTGACCACTCCCAGCCCTAGGAGAAGGGACCTGCTGGCTGTGACCCCACTCCTTCCGCAGGCTGAGGAGGAACACAAGATCGACCTTCGGTTGAAGCCCGCCCTGGAGACCCTGGGTGAGCAACGGAGTAGAAGGGGCCTTGGCACCATTTTCTAAGTGAGACGACTGGGCGTGAGCTAGTGACCAGGTCTGCTGGGCGGGCTTGAGGCAGTGACAGTCCTCTGCTTCCTGGCCTCACCTATGCGGCCACATGCTGGGTGGCAGGGCGCCCCTCCAGACCAGAGTCCCTGAATGGTCACAGCACCTGGGCAGGCCTGGGCAGGGGCTTCTGACCACCTGGGCTGCGGACTCAAGACCTATCTTACCCCCCGCCCCCGCTCCCCCCTCAAGACGAGCTCCTGGCCGCGGGCGAAGCTGGCACCTTCGACGTGGCCGTGGTGGACGCGGACAAGGAGAACTGTGCCGCCTACTATGAGCGGTGCCTGCAGCTGCTGCGCCCTGGAGGAGTCCTCGCGGTCCTCAGTGTAAGGGATAGACTAGGGGGAGAGCCCTCCTGGGCTGGGTCTCCATCTTTTTCCTTGGCTCCTCCCTGTGCCCCGCCCCCATGCCACAAAGCCCCGCCCAGTGCTTTCTCCCCCTGGGGTCCTGTCTCCAGCTCTCACCCCGCCTCCTGCTTAGGCACCTCCTCCTCGGCCCTGTTCCTCCATGATGCCCCGCCCCTCCGCAGGTCCTGTGGCGCGGAGAGGTGTTACAGCCTCAACCGCGGGACACCGAGGCCCAGTGCGTGCGGAACCTGAACGAGCGCATCCTACGGGACGCCAGGGTCCACATCAGCCTTCTGCCTCTGGGCGACGGCCTCACCTTAGCCTTCAAGATCTAGGGCTGGCCCCCCGAGAGTGGCCTCAAGTGAGGGGACCTGGGAACCCCAGACATCAACCCTGAGTTCTAAATTCGACAATAAAGTGGGGCCTGGGACAAGATCTTCTCAGCCTCCGTACGTGGCTCTAAAGTGGGGTAGGGAGGGAGGGCCCAGCACTGGCAGGTTCTTCAGCAAAAGGGAGCCTTGAGGTCATAGGCGTCATCCCCTCCGTGGCATTGTCCTGAGGACCACGTGGGACCAGGGCTAAAGCCTGAGTAGGAGCCTCCAGCTGACGGGAGGCAAGATATAAAGTTTTGATTGACCTGGCCACATACAGTGGCTCAGAGATCCCAGCTCTTCGGATTTGCCTCCATTCCACAGGATGCTGGCTAGAGCCCCGCCTTGGTCTCCCTCCTACTTAGCTTCCTAGGAGGGTCAAGTGAATGACGCTCTTGTTTGGCACAGCTAGGACTGGTTGGGAGACCATATCTGGAGTCTGACAACAGGAAACAGACCCTACAGCTGACCAGGTTTGTGGCTGGGTACTTTCACAGGTTATGCTGGTTCTGCTATCTGCCCATGTTTTCACAGCACTGTCAGCTCGATCTCACCTCTACAGTGGAGGCTCTGGTCAGTGGACATCACTTCTGAAAACCAGGCCACTTGACTTAGACCTGAGGACCACAAGGTTGGAGTATATATCCTGTCCTCCCCCTGAAGTCCTGGAGAAAGGTGAGGGACTGAGTGGGATCACTGACCAGAAAGGTGTGAAGCAGACAGGCCAACAGGTAGGAGACCATCAGTACTGCGGTTTTAAGTAAGTTCCCCAGAGGAAGATGAAGATATGGTTAGGCTGTCCGGCACCAACATCTACGAGCTGAGGTGGAGGGAAGCCAGGTGCTTCACTTCTCTCATCTAAACCTCCCTAATCCTAATCCCCTAGGAAGATATCTCCAGGCCACAGATGAAGTATTCTTCCCACTAACACTGCCTCAGGCAGAAATGGCATCAGCCTAGAAGACAATCAGGTTTTGCCACCACTTGGTTAGGCCTGGGTGCTGCTATGAGGCTGGAGGCTACTAGAAACAAGGCCACAGGAGACCGTAACAGGCAACTTTCATAATCCTAAACTTGGTACGTACCTTACATTTTAACCCACAGGGCTCTGGGTGTGAACCAACCCTTGTCTCTCCACACATTAAAGCCTATTAAGGTTGCACATGGGGAAGGGGCGCCTGGGTGGCTCAGTCGGTTAAGCGTCTGACTTCGGCCCAGGTCATGATCTCACGGTCCGTGGGTTCGAGCCCCGCGTCGGGCTCTGTGCTGACAGCTCAGAGTCTGGAGCCTGTTTCAGATTCTGTGTCTCCCTCTCTGCCCCTCCCCCGTTCATGCTTTGTCTCAAAAATAAATGTTTAAAAAAAAAGATGCACATGGGTAAACAGGCCCAATTTACTCTTAAATAGATCTTTGACAAACTGGTAGCTCACTTGTGCCACACCCAGTCCTGAGTACTGGACCAGGTAAACACAACATGAGGGAAGGCCACTGGTTAAGTAAGGGGCAGCAGGAGGCTTCAGGGGTCACCAGGCCTGTGACCAGTTCCTTCCCACCAAGCACTGCCAGCAGTTTCTCAGCGGTCTGCTGAGCTACTTCACACCTCTCCTGTGTATCCCAAAAGCATGAGGTGTTTTCACACCTAACTTACAGACATCTTTTCTGTTTTTTTTTAACCTAGCAACAGTGTCTCTCAAATGGCTCAAATTCCAACTTTCTGCCATTAAGTCCTGTCTTATTCATACAGGCCATTTCTGCCAGTCCCTCAGTAAGATCAGAAAGACCCCTTGTTTTTAGAGGAGAGCACAAATGGGGGGAAGGGGCAGAGATTAAGAATCCTAACCAGGCTCCACACTGAGCACAGAGCCCAAGGCAGGGCTCAATCTATAACCATGAGATCATGATCTGAGCTGAAATCGAGTCAGATGCCTGACTGAGCTACCCAGGCGCCCCAGAAGGAGCCTTTTTATCACCCCAGTGTGGAAAGTTTGCTTGGGTTTCTAATCTCTCATCAGATTCTTTCTGACCTAGAAATATTCAGCATGTATCATTTTTTGGGTAGTGAGTCTGAAAGTACTTACATTTCCTTATCTGTTCTCTCTCAGACTTCAAATGGTACACTGGGTCTAGTAGTTTCAATGTGAACAAATCTCTCCCTTCTCTTAAACTCTGATCACATTCTTCAAACTGTCTCCTCCCATCAAAACACTTGCTCTTTCCTACTATTCCAACCAGAATCACCTATTAATTTCTATCATTCAGTCCAAGTGCAGATTAAGGGCCAGTGGCCACAAAACCTGATGGCACGGCTTCTGGTCTCACACACTTAAGCCCGACCCTTTCAGTCAGTGTCTGCCTAGAATGAAATGACATCTGACCGAGGCCCACATATTCCCTTCTCAGTTCCTCTGGTTACAGACACCCCACTCCACTTGCCTATACCTTGTCCCATCCCACCTATGGCCTAGCTCATTTTCCACAGCGATAGCTTGCAGGGGTGTGGTGTATGTGGCTAACCTTCAGCACCATCCCTTCTTCCTTTCTTCATCACTTACTCTCCACTCCCTTCTGGGGTCAACAGTGATCCAATGGAATTTTGGACAAACTTACAAACTGAAGATATAAAGGCATATATCCTCTTATTTTATTGTGTCCAAAAAGCTCATGGAGTTACTTTAGGGACAGAGGACTTAATGGCACAGATTTAGGTAAAAAGCAAAATGCTCACCAGAAAAATAAAGTACTAACTAGATACAAGGGAGATTTGACCCTAGCTGGCAAATGTTTAACTCTGCAAATACTTGGAGTCATTAGTTATGTATACTTGTTTTATTCATAATCTGTAATGTTTTGGGATACCAAAAGTAACTCTAATAGTTGAATTTAACAAAATTTTTTAACCTCATCTTAAAACTTCCACTGATCCATCTCATTCAATGGCAATTTTCAATGTTAATAAGAACATAAAAACAAACATGCACACAATTGCACAGTTTTCATAAAGGTCTATTTCATTATTGGTGGGTAGCGCATTTAACAGTTAAATACATTTAAATAATGTATAGGTGACTGCACGACTGCAGCATTGGTAACTAGATAGATAACCGATTCAACTAGAAACCAGCTAACAAGTAACTGTCTAAATATTTAAAATACAGCTCTTGTTTAGATCATCCTTTGTTTTGATCACCTTCTTGGGGGGAAAAAGCCTGCTGGTCGGTCACACTGGAAATATATTAAGGCCAAATCTTCTGATATCCATTCCCAGAGGTTTCTTTCAGCTAGATTAAGCCTCCAACTCCAGGGCAAGCCCAAGTTTGTGGCCTCCAGCATTAATGCTCTTCCCATCTACCAGAGCAGACAGTGTAAGCTTGACACCTGTAAACAAAAGCAGGCAACTATGATTTGTCTGAACACCTCGAAAGTCTGCAATCTTTAATAGCCTGCCTGTCCCTCCTCAGCCTGTCAGATGACCTACTAGTGCCAGCCACCAGAGGGCACTTAGGAGTAGCAGAGATACAAGAGAATTCAGAAACTTAAGAGATAAAGTCACAGAGCGTAAAAATGTTAATAAAGTTCAAAGTGCTATAGAAAATATAATAATATTCAATATGCTACAAAGGAAAATCATAATTGGACTCAGGAAAGGAAACCTACAATAGACAAGTGGGGGAAACAGAATATAGACTACATGTATAGACTATTATGTATTGCTAAATTAATGTTAATTTCCTTAGCTGTGACAGTGGTATTGTAGTTAGGAAGAAAAATGTCTTAATCTCAGGATATGCATGTTAGGGCTGGTGTATTCACATGTCTACAAAACAAATAATTCTTAAAGGCATATAGAGAAAAAAAGGATTATGTATGCAGACATGGACAGAGAAAACACATGTGGTAAATGTTAACTGGTGAATGCGGCTAAGGGCATATGGGTGTTCTTCATACCATTCTTTCCGTTAGGTTTCCAAAAGGCCAAAATAAAGTCTGGGGGAAAATCCCTATCTGAAAGGGGGGGGGGGGGGGGGGGGGGGGAGCAGAGTTCCAAGTGCTTTAGAACCTGCTATTCAAATGTGGTCCAAGAACCAGTAACACTGGCATCACACAAGAGCTTGTTAGAAAGACAGAACCCTTCATCCAGATCTATGGGCTCAGAATCTGCATTTTGATGAGTCCCCGGGTGATTCACGCACACTAAAATTTGGTAAGTACTGCTCTAGAAAACATAGCAAGGCTCAAAATAGTACATAAAGTAAACGAGACTACAGAGACCAAACAATGAAAGCAATGAGTTATGTAGGAGAGCAGAACATTCCTGTTCTGAGTAGATGCATGCTGAAGCATTTACGGAAGTGTCATGACAGCTCCAACTTCCAAACAGTCCAGCAAAAGAAAAAGAAAAAAAAAGGAATAAAAAAAATTGTGGCAAAAGATAAACATGTTCATTGCACTTTTTTTGAAAGGTTTACAAAGAAGCTGAGAAATAAAAAATAATTTTTGAAACACCATCAAAAAAATCCTACGTATCAAGAACACTTACCAGGCCTCAGAGTCTGAGTATAGCCCACTCCAATTAAACTAGAGTTGTTGACTTTTGCCTAAAATAAAATACAAAAACAGCTGTAAAGTTTTTGAATCTCCGGAGAGACAAAGGGCCTCCAGGTTTCCCTATCATGCAATTATGAAGTGTTCTGCTTTTTTATTCACATGTGAAATAAAATTCAATATTGTTATTAAGCCAAACAACAGCCTGGTGCCACTTAATTCTTATCCATTAAACTCAAAGTCAGATTATCAGTAGGACCCAATTTTCTTCGTTGTAAAAAGGTGACAAACAACCTCTAGGATCGAAACAGATTTGGAAATTATTTGATGTCTACACTCTTGTAATGTGTAACATCAAAACAGTCCAGTCCAGAGACAGAAACGATGTACCTACAAGCAGAAGTCACATAAAAGGCACTTACATTCACTCGGCACACAGCCAAGTCTTCACTAGCCACCAATGGCCAAGTGAGCTATTGGTCTTAAGAAAGAAATGCCCCACTAGTGACCATCTTGTGCCCAACAAGCTAAGAGCCTCAGACAAAACTGGATACAAGTTTCTACTATTTCAGAATAGAAGTAAACCATCAAACTGTGATGGGCAATACTTCTTCAGGGTGATGCTTGATTGGGGGCACAGGGGCACTAGAAATGTTAGATGTATTTCCAAACTAATCCCCAGGAGTCACTCAATGGCACACAGGCCAAAGTTGCCTTCCCATTTTAGACTATGAGAGAGCTACATCAGCTGGCATTAAATCTGTGATGGTGCCATGGACATACATTTGAAAAGAACAGCAATGTAGCTACCAGAGGATAGTGTTGTGTGAATCCTAAGGTTTTTACTGCTACAGTGTAAATGGAAACAGAAGGGAAAAATAAATGAATCAGCGCCTTGCCAATGGGAAAAGCATTCTGGGTGCTTCTCATTCTTTCTGCTTACAACTGCTATCATAAATTAAGAGTGAGGCTAAAGCTTAACTGCCTAAATTATCAAAACATTGTTCTCAGGAATGAAGATCACTTTACGTAACAGAAATAACTCTCGAGGAAGGTTTAACTTCCTTTCATTCCCAGTACATACAGTATAGGCAATGCCTGACCTGTAAGCAACTGACACACAGGAACAGCTGCTAATGTGCCTCAAACTAGAGCCAGTGCCTTGCCTCTACACTCTCAGACACCGCACGCCCTTCTACCCTAAACCCACTATGACTGAAAGATGAAATAGCAAAGAAGCAAAGCGACTGGGTAGCTCAGTCAGTTGAGTGTGCAACTTTGGCTCAGGTCATGATCTCATGGTTCATGGGTTCGAGCCCCCAGTCGGGCTCCGTGCGGACAGTGCAGAGCCTAGAGTCCGCTTTCGATTCTGTGTCTCCCTCTCTCTCTCTGCCCCTCCTCCTGCTCAAGCTGTCTGTCTCTCTCTCTCAAAAACAAACATTTAAAAAAAAAAAGCCTAAGAAAAGGACTAGGATGGCTATCCACCCCAACTAACCAAGAACAGGTGGAAGGGAGTCCTTGGGATGCAAGACTTTTTTTTTTTAAATGTTTATTATTTTGAGAGAAAGATAGAGCGCTGGCGGGGAGAGGCAGAGAGAGAGGGAGACACAGAATCCGAAGCAGGCTCTAGGTTCTGAGTTGTCAGCACAGAGCCTGACACTTGGCTCAAACTCACAAACCGTGAAATTATGACCTGAGCCAAAGTGGAACACTTTGCCGACTGAGCCACCCATGTGCCCCTGGGATGCAGGACTCTTAATGCTAAAAGCTGGAATAGTCCCAGGCAAAGCAGGATGAGCTAGTGGTCACCCTGGCCAGGAGGGAAATCAAAAGATGTACGAGTCCAATCCTGGTTCTACCCCTTCTGCTCTGGGCCTAGCAGTAAGGAAAGTCCTTTCTCTCTCTAAGCTTTGGGATCTCCACCTGCAAAACAGCATTTGTACCACAGACGCTGAAGATCAAATCTAAAGATATTTTGTTAACCATAAAGACAGAGTCCAACTAACATAGTACTACTATTTCCTATAGAAAGACAAAGTAACAATTAAAATGCTATTACTCCTGGCCTGGGGCCAAAACACTGGCTTCCCTGAGCTTAGACAGGCTTGGAGCTCAGGGTTATTATCCACACTAACTGAGCAGCTTTTGAGGTTAAACAAACTATGACCTGGTAACAAACTTCTAACACTGTCTCCACAGAAAATGCAGCATTACAAATTCTAATTCCAATCTAGGAGTAAACTAGGGATCCTGTGAACCACGGTTCAAACTTTCAATACAATTCAATCTACCCAAAGATGAATTCCCACAAGCAAAGAGCCCACTCTAAGCCCACAGCAGTACTCACAGAAATGGAAGCAGTGGGGTCCAACTGATATTTGGCTGCAATGCCAAAGCGAGTGCAGTTGGTACCTGATGTCCAAGCAAGGTTTACTGAAGTGTCAAGATCTTCACATACTTTCTGATAAATTGATCCTCCAAATTCTGTCCCATCATTGCTGTAAGATACTTTAAATTAGTAAATCTAAAACAGACACTGTAATGTCTACAGCACTAAGCTGTTATTGTAGAATTATAGTTAAACAATGCTATAGTTATATTGCTCACATGGGTCTCTAGTATTCCACTGAAAACGTGTTTTAAAAGGTCTTTATTCCAATGTATGCCCCAAAGTAAGGTCATACAAATCATGATAAATCATTCAGTAGAATTAATTACCACCCAGCCACTAATAATCATGCTGTAGAATGCTATAATAAAATTATCAAAATGTATTGAGGTAGTACGGGAGGGATTATAAACCAGGCTTTGTAATACATATTTTCTATATTTACATATAAGAAAACTCCCAAACATTATCAGGTAACAAAGATTATACATCTAGATGGTAGGATTAGGATTATGAGAAATTTTGGTCTTCTTCTTTGTACTTCTGCTATTTAATAATCCGTTGTTTTTATAAGGGAGAAAAATTCTTAAATCCTTTCAACATACATACCTAATTTGGGTTAGGTAAAAACACCATTCATTTTAGGCAATCCTACCAACTCAGCACCTCAGATATCACAGACAAGTCAAACATACTGGTAATTTGGCAACATCTTAGCCTTTTCTAAAACTCCAGAGCACATCAAGCCTCATATAAATTAAACATTTACTCTCTCAGCACCAAAAGTCAGACTAACATTTTTTACTATACACTTCTAAGGGCACCCAGAAATGCCTAAGGATGATGATCTTTTTGTGTTAAGAGAGATCCTTTAGGGGTACTGGGTGGCTAAGGTGGTTAAGCATCCGACTCTTGATTTTAGCTCAGGTCATGATCTGACAGTTTGTGAGTTTGAGCCCCTAGTCGAGCTCTGCGCTGACAGCGTGGAGCCTGCCTGGAATTCTCTCTGTCTCTCTGTCTCTCTCTCTCTGTCTCTCTCTCTCTCTCTCTGCCCCTCCCACACATGCGTGCACACACACTCTCAAAATAAATAAAGAAACTTTCTTTTAAAAAGGCAGAAATTCTTTTTTTTTTTTAAGAGAAATCCTTTAGATTGTACCTGGGTTCATAAGAAATGACAGGTGACATCAATACCACTCCCAGGTCCTATGTCCCCATAACCCACAAAGGAAATACTCACACATTAGTGTGTAGCTGGAAGTCCCCAGTCCTGTAGCCCACTGCAAAGTTGTTTCTTGTCAGCTTTGATTTGGCACTGTCAAAGGTCATCTGGTACCCAGCAAGCCAGCCCTCATAACCAAAGACAGCTGAACCATGGATTGCAGGTCCAGCAAAATCAAAGTCAACATCACAACCGAGGTTTATACACTCCCTCTTGTAAGAAGACTTGATTTTACCACTTTTCTTTCTGGAAAAAGAACAAACTGACTTAAAACTGGTGCCAGTGGGAAAGCCTTACACACTCAACCTCTGCACAGAGAGCACAAGAGGGATTTATGAACTGCAGCATAAATGGGGAGTAAAAGCAGTAGCAGGATAACCCTAAGAGGTAAAGGAGATACAGCTCAGTGAGCTAAAAAACAAGGGAACATGGAGTTACTGGACTTCTACCACCATCAGAAGATTGCTTTTTGCACGACTGGCAATCAGTCACAAAAGCCTATTAGAAACATGTTAATTACCCAAGTTAGTGCCACAATGGGAAGAGGCATATATTTGAAGGGAAGCCAACAATAGCGACTGTAGTACTCATCATCTTCCAAAGGCAAAAACAGAAATTCACCACCACAAGGAAGTTAAGGAAGCTATCAAACAGTAAACGTGCACCTTTCCTAAATATACAGAAATGCTTTTAAATTTAAAGCAGATAAAGGGGTGCCTGGCTGGCTCAGTTGCTAGAGCATACGACTCTTGATCTCAGGGTTGAGCTAAAGCTCCACACTGGATATAGAGATTACTTAAAAATAAAAACGAAATTTAAAGCAGATAAAAATGTCTGTACATGCTTACCCCGTGTTTGGTGAAAAGGTAGTATCAAATGTCAGTTTCAAACCTTGACAAATCTATTTTGAGAGAAAAAGAATTTGTTTTCATCTTTATTTCCTTTTTGAATTACAAAAATAAATTAATACTAAAACACATGTTCAAAATGTTACCTGGTCTTCAATTGCTATTTCTGTTCCCAGAGTGTTATCAGTGTTCCATTTTTCTGTGAAAGTCAGACCATACTCACACCATTTATATTTGGTCTCCAAGGTTCCAGTAACTTTACCAGTGTCTGTGTTAGATGAACCAGATGTTGAGAATTCCTAGTAAGACAATAAATGACTTCATGAACTTTCTTGTAAGCCTAGAAGAATCACTGCCTAACTTACATGAAACCCCACTAAAATACAGTAATTTCACTAATCCTTTTTTCTAGTTTTCCAAATATTCCTATCCTCTGCTACTGTGAGTACACACAAGAACAAATTAGCCTGTCAGTTACTAACTGCCACCTTACATACACTGGACATTTCCAACCAGTCAATCACAAGTTAACCTGTATCTAATTCTCAAATGAACAACAAACTGTAGACCTTTTAAGGAAACTTCCACTAAGGTAATTTTATTTGGAATTTAAAAATCAGGGAAGGTGGCAGGGAGGAATGAATGTTTTGGCACTGTTTCCTTTCTGCCTGATATTAAATAAAACACGAAGGTTAGTATGGTTAATCATAGATGCCCTCCCATCACTAAAATGAGCATTTATAATAACTGACACACTATTAGGAAATGTTTCCTGAAAATTCCTACAACAGAAAGCACTCCAGTGTAGGAAGAATTCATGCCATAAGAAAAAATTTAAAATCTTTGGTAACTCCAATATTCTATTTTTCTGAGATGAAGTTTTCCTAAGATTTCATACCTTCCCAAACATCTTTCACATTCTCATTAAAAACGAAACAAAGTAGGAAAAGATTTGCTCTACAACTGGTTTTATCATGCATGATGTAAACTATATTATGTATGATAGATAATATCAGTAGAGAAAACAATCTAATACAGGTATTAATTTGAAGTACACCACATAATCTTATGTTTGCAGCAAATATAAGTAACTTGCCAATCCCTAATTGCACACCAACTGCAAAGGAAGGCATAATATGGAGGCCTTACTGAAATTTACAATCTGCTATAGAAAATCCAAAAACCTAATAATCTTTCAAAGTTTATTATACAGACAGGCAAACTTCCAAGTTAAAATATTAAAATACCTACTGAGTGTTCTGATTCACAATTTGTCTGCTAATGATGGCTACACACTTTGGCCAATGGAAAGCCAAGTCTAAAGAAGACAGCTAATCTAACTAATAGAACTCAACCTGAAATTGTGATGCAAGAGTGAGGAAATATCAAAAATATATCAGTGGAAGAAAAGGCCAATCATCCCTCACTTAGAAAACAGAACATTTGTATAACTATTGCTCTGCAGTGAGATGGACTCAATCTCCTGATGTAAAATGCTTTAACAGGAATTTCAAGTCAAGGCTTGGCACTCAGTGCCCATACTAAAAAGCACTGGATTGTTAGGAAAAAACACTGGATGTAAAATTTAAGAGCCCTGGCATCCAGTTCTGGCTGTCATTTAGTAAATGAGTAACACTGAAGAAGACACTTTTCTGGGTCTCAATTTCCTGAATTGTATTAACAAGATCTACCTTTGGAGGATTAAATTGGACTGGCACTGTGAAAGCTCTGCACATCTTCCTGTGCTCTACACAAAAGGAAAGCATTACTAAAACAATACATATGGAGCATGTTCTTCTAGCAAATACCTGGAATGCTGAATATGTGGAAGTAGCTATTTTTAATCCTGAGTGACAAAGACCAATGACTCTTGAGGCTCCACCCACTGCCATCCATCAGCCTATAGGTTATGAGCCAGCCTATATATATATATATATATGTGTGTGTGTGTGTGTGTGTGTGTGTGTGTGTATATATCTATATCTCCAAGGAATCCTCAAGACACAAAATCAAGATCATCATGTGGGACCAGAATTGGACCAGATGACATCACTGGAACAGCTTACACCTTTCACTCCATCACCAAACACTTAAGGCTTCTACATTCTGGAGCAAACTGGACACCTCTGCAAGTTTAGGTGAGAAAACAGAACGAGCTGTTAAAGGGACTTATCTGGGGCCAGGTACATACTACAAGAGCAGTACCACACTGAGTTACACATTAAATGGAAACAAAACATACTGTATGGAGTCCAACCCATATACATCCTTCTTGATCTTAAACCTAATTCTGTAAAGCGTTCCTTAACCGCTGTCCACAAAAAGCCTTTTCTCTCCAACAAAGATTTTGATTAATCAATCTAGTACTAGATACACTTCTCTGATTGTTCTCCAGATTAAAGTTTATTTTGTCTCTCCAACCAGCAATAAACAAGCTCTTTAAACAAGGATTGAGTCTTCATTTTTCTCAGAAGGCTTTTGTGACGCCACAAGTGCACAGCAAGTGCTTATATAGGACTTCAAGAGGTTAAAGAGTGGGAACACAAAAACAAACACTAAGTCACTGCTCTGTACTATTACTCTGAGCAGGTAAGCTGCACAACCAGTGAACACTTGGGCTTCCTTACAGACCAAAGAAGCCAAATGACAGATGTGACCAATATAATACCCCTGAAATCCAAGTCCGTGCATTAAGAAACTACAATATGATCAATTTTAATAAATATCAGTTATATGCACTAAGGGAGCTAACAATTACAGCAAGGATTTATCAAAATAACCAGTTAATAGTCAGTATTCACACACATAACCATCCCCAAAGCAATCTCAAAACAGGGCAGCGCCTGGGTGGTTTAGTCAATTAAGCATCTGACTCTCGGTTTCAGTTCAGGTTAGGGTCTCACAGAGCTCAAGCCCTGCATCAGAGCAGTGTGGAACTTGCTTGGGATTCTCTCTCTGTACCCCTCCGTTGCTCATGCAACGGTGTGCGCATGCTCCCGCTCTCTCTTCTAACAAACAAATGAATGAACACTGGAAAACAAAAAAGGCAGGGGGCACCTGGGTGGCTCAGTGGGTTGGGTGGCCGACTTTGGCTCAGGTCATGATCCCAAAGTCATGATCTCGCAGTTTGTGAGTTGGAGCCCGGCGTAGGGCTGTGCTGACAGCTCAGAGCCTGGAGCCTGCTTCAGATTCTGTGTCTCCCTCTCTCTCTGACCCTCCCCCACTCATACGCACGCTCTTGCTCTCAAATGGATTAACATTAAAAATGTTTTTTAAAAAGAAAAAGGAAAATTATTTAACAGTTCATCAGGATTTATTAGATATCTAACACTCACCACACCACTGCATGACTTTGTTTTCACATCCAGTTTCACCAACCCAAAACCTTCAAGTAGAGAGTAAAAGATAACGAAATGATTATTCTGTATAAAAAATGCATACCAATAGCTGAAATCACATAAAAAACAGAAAAACTTCATATATTCAAAGGAGCATAAAAATGTGGGTTGATACAACATTTAAATGAAAAGATTTTTAATTACTCTATGTAAAGTAACATGTACAGCACAGAACATCTCATGCAGCTTTGCCTAGTGTTCTGGTGTATATATGGCACAAAAAATGGTTTTCAAACCATTTTAAAACCTAAATATCAGATCAGAAAATTAACTTTAAGTCTTGGAATAACCAATAGTTTATTTAACACAGACATTTAGAACAATTATCCCAAAGAGATCTTCCTTTAGGATTAATCAACTAAGTAACTGGAAGAATAATCCAAAGTAGAGGGGGTGTATGTGCAACAAAATCTTCAAGAAGAAAACCCAAATTCATTTGAAAAAATCCATAAACCACTAGGAATAACCACTGCCAAAGCAAAAACACTTTAAACATCATAATTCTAGTCACTCAAGACCTAAGCTGTATCTGAAGGAAATGAAGAAAGCACAGCTGTTTTTTTTCTTATAGATAAAATCCATGAACTACAGTTTGAAAAAAAAAAATAGAGGAAACTGGGGTGGAGAAAAATGTGGATTGTTACTATTTTAACAGAAATTTTATCTAAAATGTATCTAGTAAACAAACCAACACAGCAAGATATTTACAATTTGAAAAAATTATTAACTTCCTCAAGCAATCCAAACACATTTTCACTTCTGATCGGGGACGGGTAAGGAAAAAAAAAAAAAAAAAGGAAAGAAAAAAAGAATCTTACCAAATCCCTTGTTGAAAATATCTCTGGCAGCTTTGCCAAGGTCAGCATATGATGGAGGAATACACATTGCTGGTGGGAAGAAACATTCCAGGGTTAAGGTTCCTGTTCTCCCACTTTCTGTCCAGGAACTAGATTATCACCCACTGCTATCTTTAAATTGAAGCAGTCCAACTTGTTGAAGATGTTTTCTTTTGATACCACCAGGAGCTACACTAACTATATGTATTCTAATGATCCGTGAAAGAGATATCACCAATAAAGCTTTATTTCTAAAATGAATAACCACAGTAAGTGGCTATATAAACTTGGGCAATTCCTTCCAAAACAGAAAAAAACAGACTTTCTATTCCTAAATTTACACAGTATCTACAGCCTCACCTCTTAGGACCCAACTAGTACAAAGAGCCAAACACATACACATAAACATATCTATACACACAGAAATCTCTGCCAAAATTCACTGGGATAGGCTGATTTAACCAAGTGACCTAAAACCAAAACCTGAAACAAGGCCCTGTCCCATAATAGACCTCTTAGTATCCTCCCTGAGTTCGAAACCAATATTCTGGAGTGGGAAGAGATAGGTAATTAACACGTTAATTTAAATACTAGAATTTAGACAAAAACACAATAATCTAGGATTCACTCAAGCATCTACATCAACTAACTATCAAAAAGCACTTTAGGCATATTTTTTTTTTAATTTTTTTTTCAACGTTTTTTATTTATTTTTGGGACAGAGAGAGACAGAGCATGAACGGGGGAGGGTCAGAGAGAGAGGGAGACACAGAATCGGAAACAGGCTCCAGGCTCCGAGCCATCAGCCCAGAGCCTGACGCGGGGCTCGAACTCACGGACCGTGAGATCGTGACCTGGCTGAAGTCGGACGCTTAACCGACTGCGCCACCCAGGCGCCCCACACTTTAGGCATATTAATATGGCACTCAAGTCCTTGGCCAATGCTATGCGGCTTAAGGACAAGCAATCTGTGATGGTTATACCAGCTCATTCATTCTACAGAGCACGTCCACGCCCTTAGGAGCACGTGTAATGACCTTGTGCTCTCACCAAGGGGGTTACTGCTTCCTCTAAAAAAGTGACTGACCCAATCTTCCAAAGGCTGAATCCAACAGTTAGTAACTTTTTGCTTTCGAGTTCGTCAAAGGCACGTTCAAGGGGTGGAGGTGATGCGTCCACAGACCAACTCCCCTGACCTAGTCCCTCTATCTGAAATCCCACAGCCCAGCCCCTCCTCCGCAGAGCTGAGGCAGTCAGACGGTGGAACGGCTACCGAAAGGGGCGAGTTTCCAAGCCCCTGGAAAGATTAGGGGAATGAAGGTGCGGTTTTCCGGTGGACAGGCTTCGACTCCCAGCCAACCCCGCCCCATCCCGCAGACATCTCTGCTCTACTTACGCCGCACGCAGCTCTGTCCATAGGTCGCCATGGCGAAGCCACAGAAAGAGGTGATCTGCTGGAGGGACAAGAGGTGCGGTCAGCGGGGGTTAGGGACAAGTCAAGAGGCCAGAAGGGATCTCAGACAGGGAGGCGAAGAGCCGCGGGGCTGCGCGGCCATCTTAGGGAGCCAGGGCCGACCCCGAGTGTGGCTAAGGCGTCCTGCTTGGTCGTCGGGGCCTAGGCGGCCAAGTGACGCGACAGCGGCGTACCTGGTGGTCTCCTGGGAGGGGCTGCTGCCGCCGCTCTGCTTGCAGCTGAGGCCGCTCGGCTCGCTCAGGCTTGGGCTGCAGCTACCGCGGCTGGAGGGCGAAGTGAAGGAGACACCGTTCCGCCCGCCGCAACCCTGTCCTCCCCCCGCCAGGACCCCGCCGATGCCCCCGAGGCTGTCCGCCGCGCCGGCCCCCGCAACGCCGCCCGCTGTCCACTCCAACCTGCTTCAGAACAGCCACGAGGGCGGAAGACACACCCGGCCCCGGGGTGGGCTGCTTCTGTCCGTCGGCGGGGGCCGGAAAGGCAGAGGCTGCTGGACCTCGGGTCAGGCAGCGACGAGGGCAACCCTAGAGGAGAGGGGGCGGGGAACGGCGGAGGCAGCGCTGTAGGGACTGCGCGTGCGGGGAATGGGGCCGAGGCCCCGCGCGCGCTCCTCATGGATGGGGTGGGGCGTCAGGCGCGCGCCCGCGCGGGACCCGGCGCCACTGGGCGCGGCTGCGCAGCACGGGGGTCACGTACGATTCTCCAACTTCCTTCCAGGGGTGTGTTTCCCATACCCTGCAGAGACCGTCTCCCATCGCAGAGGCCGCGGTGGGAGGACCAGCCCAGAACTAAGTGGAGCCGGCCTCAGGGTGCCCCGCCCCTTTTCCTCGCTTCTAGCCCTTAGGGTTCCTCTTTTGTCGCCGCCTCCTGGCTTAGGGATAGGGCTGCTTTGCACACGCACCGAACCGGAGCTGTCTTGATGAGTCAAGCCTGCTAGAAAATTTAGGAATTTTGCTGACGAGGCAGTAGAATGTTGCGCTCAAGTTCCTTGAGTGTGCTGGAAGAGTGAGGGAGCTAAAAGAACAAGAAAAAATGAGCCGTCTGATGAGATAGAAATAGGGTCAATTGAAGCCCCGGAATCCATCAGCAATCTCAGCATTTTATCCTTACTGTATCTGAGTTTCCTCATCACTAAAATGGCAAGTTTAAAGGAGACGAAGTGGTCTTTAGTAGCCATTCAGCCGCACACAATGAGGAAAGCCTCCCAACCCCCATCCCCTCTGGCTCTGAAAGCCACCTCTTGCTCAACTCAAATGCTGCTGGAAGTTCCACCCTCCTCCTAAACCAGACGGTAACCAGAGAGATTTCCACAAGGCAAACCCAGATTGGAGGTGCATCCTGATGGACTCCCTCCCATGTGTAAGCTCAGCCATAAAACTTGCCTGGTTATGGTTGGAACTACTCCTGTAACAGGTTAGAAGAAAGGAAGAGTCTTTGCTCAGGCACCAGAAACACTAATTAATGCCTTCATTCAAGCTCAGACAGGTTGCGCTGAAATCAGCCTGGTTCTACTGGGAACTTGTTTGCTTTGGCTGTGCTTGATGCTTTGGTGAAACTAACAGCAAAGACTGATACCTCATCCCAAATGCAGCCTGACACACCGCCTTCCCTGAAAAACCTAGTCTGTGCCCAGCCACCTCCATTACCTGCAGTAGGGCTTATTCACAATGTGAACTATCTGTAGTATTTTTAACCCCCAGAGAATTTCACTGTGCCACAGAACCCAGACCTTAGGCTTTAGTTTAACCTCCAGGAACCCAAGGAATGTACAGAATACCTAATGACCAGGAGAAGAGTCATGGCAATTTATTTCAAAGTTGTAGTCAGTAAATATATTCCAGTGCTTTCATTCAAAGCCCTTTAGAAGCAGCAATAGTCGCAGCCACCACTATAAGCAACTACCTTGTGTCGCCACAGGGGAAGCAAAGCACACTCAGCTGCACTTCCTGCTCTCAGGGCACTTATGGTCAAGTGTGTGTAGAGGTATCCAGAACCGTGAAAAGTCCAAGATTTTACTCCACTTGCAAGCTAGCAAGTTAGTCTACCATAGTTTTATAGGTTCATAAATGCTGGCAGAAGACATGAGACTCAGAGACAAAAGACTTTATTACTTGTGGCATGGCAAGCAACATAGGTTCATGTTTGAATTAGTTCCCCTTGCCCTCTCTGTCCCCAGGGGTGATGCAGAACAGCCCATGTGGAAGCTGTGCACAGTAAGTGTTTGTGTCACAGCTGAGGACCTGAATTTAAGAAACCTATTTTACAAAAAAAGAAAAAGAAAGAAAGAGAGAAAAAACCTCCTGTTTCACAAGCCGCTGCTGTAAACCTGCCCAACCTCTTCACTCTGCCCCAGAAGGAGACACTATCTCTATCTTCCAAGGCTGTTCGCTATGCAGACATCCTTGAAAAGATAGTTTGGGATAAAAGAAGTCATAAGACCCGGAGAAACTCCATGGAGAACTGTCCCACAAAAAGGATAGGGAATTCAGGAATTGCAAGTACAGTGCTAAATGCAAGTACAGAGATTTGTGGGCATAGTCACACTGAAAAGACACTTGCCCTAAAGTCTGAAAGGAGAACTTATCAAAATTAAAAAGCCAATAGGTCAAGGGTGGAAAGCTAAATTCTAGAAAGAGACATGTGCAAAGCCATACGGGTACTTCAAGTGGCAAGAATCACTTGGAAACCACAAGTAATTAAGTAAACCTGGAAAAACCTACAGGAAAAGTTGAAGATGTTGGGTGGAGTCAAATGCTGAAGGTCCTGAAAGCAGCAAGTGAGGAGGAATCTAGGATGGCTGGGAGCAACATTTCTGACCTGAGCAACTGGGAGAACAAAGGTTCCACTCAGTGTTGTGAGGGCTACAGGAGGAGGGTCAGGTGTGAGGATGGAGGATGAGGAAGAGAGAGGAAAGATGATTCTGTTTCAGATAAGTATGAGGAACCAGGGGCCACATCTGAATAGAGTTATCCAATAGGCAATTATGAAGCCTAGGAGAAAGGTATAGGTAGGAGATACTGGAATGAAAATTTTGGTTTTAATTAGGACTATCCTTGGGTGTGATTAAAGTCAGTAAGTGATGGGATAGCAATAAAGATAGTAGAAGCCTTAGCAGTATTGGTATTCCAGGGGTGAACAGACTGGCCAGGAGGCTAAAAGAAAACCTAGGAGGGAATACTTCCTGGAAGCCAAAGGGCAAGAGCAGTGACTGGATGGTGCTCTGCAAGAGCAGTGACTGACGGGGAGAGTGCTAGACAGTGTTACATCCTGAGGAGTGGTCAAGTGAGGCAAAGAGTATTAGCTTCTCTTAGCTACAAATTACCTCAAAACTTAATATTTTAAAACAACAAACATTTTATTACCTGAAAGTTTCTGTGGGTCAAAAATTGGCTTAGCCGGGTAGTTCTGGCCCAAGGCCTCCCACTGAGGCTGCAGTCAAGATACTTGCTAGGGCTACAGTCATCTGTAGGGTTGACTGCTATAGGATCTGCTTCCAAGATGGCTGCCTCATATGGCTCTTGGCAAGAGGCCTCAGTTCTTCACTATGTGCATCTCTCCATAGGGTTGCTTGAGTGTCCTCATGACATGGCAGCTGGCTTCTCCCAGAGCAGGTGATCTAAGAGAGAGAGGCCAAAGCCACAATGTCTTAGATGATCCAGCCTCAAAAATCACACTGTTGGGGCACCTGGCGGGCTCAGTAGATACAGCATGTGACTCTTGATCTCAGGGTTGTAAGTTCAAGCCCCACATTGGGCACAGAGCCTACTTAAAAAAAAAAAAAAAATGGATTCCGAAATCACGCTGTCATTTCTGCCTTATTCTGTTTATTACAAGTGAGTTATTAAGACCAGTCCATGCTCAAGGGGAAAGAAATTAGATTCCATGTTTTGAAATGAGTGTCAAAGAATTTGTGGATATATTTTAAATTACTACAATCAATGCTCTTGTCACATTATTTACATTTCTCCTACATGGAAAATATATTAACTCCCTCTGAAGATCTCCCCCAAACCTCCAGCCTTTATAGCATTAGCAGAAATCTTCCGAAGTATATTTCCTTAAGTACAGCAACTCCAGTACAGCTCCTCTTGATCTGAAGACTTATGAACCAAAGAGACAAGCTGTCTACCCCCCAACACATACACACTTTCAGTACACATGGGGTAGGATAGGCACAGGAAATCTAACTGCTAAAGACACCCCTGGTCAAAAAGGGAGAAATAGGACATATACAGGAGTCCATAGCAGTTCTGAAATCCAGCCAGGCCAATTTTGACTGTTTCTCTATTAGGACTCAGTCCTATTGTTGCCTGTGCCAGATGAGGTCACATAGGGAGAGACAGCCCTAGATTCACATGTCTTCTTTTCCTGTCCCAAGCTCTGTCCCATTATGTGAAGGGTACACCCCAGCTCACACTTCTACTCCATCCCCCTTCACATACACACACTCCTTGACCACTTCTGTGGGCTCAGGGGTATGTCACTGGCAGTTCAATCCATGCTCAAGAGAAAGGACTCTGGGGAAGAAATCCTTACAGTCCCCAGAAGCAGGCTGAGAACTGTTTCAATGGGGAAGACAGATCTTCTGTATCCAGAGTTTGGTCCAGCTATGGAGAAGGTGAGCATGGTAGGCATGTTTCCTTGGCCCTGCAGACTCCTCACCCCATAGAAATAGGTACAATCTGAGGAGGGTTTGAGGGGGGCTTTCTAAAGTATGAGGCCCAGGGTGGGAGGGCCCTTTTGCCCAGGTCTAAGGACAGCACTGGGGCTAAGGACTGGGAATCTTCATATGACTGAAACAGACATTTATTGTGATGAGAGAGAAGGAAAGCCAGGATGGTAAGCTGTGGTTATGGTTAGAATGTGGGACGTTGAGATGTAAGGTTTAGCAGTGGAGCATTCTGGGTGGTGAGGAACCAGGGAAGAAGGTGGAGTGGAAGTGAAGTTCACTGGAGTTGAGGTCAAAGATGACAGGTGAGGCTAGGTTGTTGAAACTAACCACCCCACATACACTCAACATGCAATGGTGAGATAGGCACAGGTTGTGGCAGGGATACTGAAGCCACCAGGATGTTGCTAGGATAAAAGGTAGAGAGGAAAACTAGGGAATCAAGTGCCAAAGTCCTCAGGGAACACAGGGGAGTAGCCAGGAAGTTAGTCATAAAGGATAACGAGTAGAGGATGATAGAACTGATGGTAGAGGTGATTTTATAGGAGGGTGGAGGAGAAAAAAAAAAAAAAATGGCCACCCTTCCCATCCCCAGGTCCAGCCCTTGAGTGTGGAAGGGTGTGGGGGAATGATCAGGCTTCTTTCTGGGAAGAAGGAACATCTGTGGGAAAAGGTCCTTTTTTTGCCAAGGTGAGGAGAGTGAAAGAGCATTCACTGGTGCAACTGAAGACTTAGGGTAGTTTATTTATAATAGAACAAGGCTCTGGAGGGGATCAAGGGAGGGGGCAGCAGTAAGAGGACAAACCAGAAAGAAGGAAGCACAGACAGAACTGTGGTGCAAACTAAGGAGAGTGCAAGGAAATAGGGGGACTTAAAATATTTGGGGAAATTAGGACCCATGGCTTGAGGTGATGTCATTCCTAGGATTAACAGGGCTCAAAAGCCAAGCCAGTACCTATGAAAAATCCCTGAAATTGTGCATAAAGAACAGTATGCCTGGTTTTGTGCACATAACTTTGGGCTATCATTCTCAGATACTCAGATATCATTTTCATCACTGATCTAGATTGCCTGTCAAAGCCCAGCAGTGACCAGGGGAAAGGAGAAGCATTCTGCAGCTCTCCAGATCACAGGCAGGGGGGACTGTATTTCAATTTACTATTTAATATAAGATGTGATGATTAAAGAAGATAGTGGAGTTAGAGCTTAATAGGTAGAACACAAAATAAGTGTAAGTTTCATGCAGTTCCTCCCCGTTGATATTCTGGTGGAATGATTCTGGGTTGATGCAGAGACTGATATAAAAGGACTTTGCTACTTATCATGCAGTCAGCAACCTGGGGTCTTGCTCAGAGTTCCAATTAGAACACTGGTGAAACATTGTTTTTTTCCTTGAAAAACTCACACCTTCCTTATGGGAAAGCTTAGCCCAAAGCAACAGGGAAAATGAAGAGAGGCTCCTGACCAAGAAACTTCAGTGGCTCCCGTTTGCCCAGAGCATAAGGTCCCTGGTATAAGGAAGATGGATCATGATTGCACTCTGCCTTCCTTCACAGACATGTTTCCTACCTACCACCTGTGCTAATTCAGGTCATGGACTATTCCCAGATCACGGTGTTTTCATTCAGTCTCACTGCCTTTGCTGTATGCTGGTTATCCCACCTGGAAGGCTTCCCCATCCCCACTGTTTTGAATTAAGAATCCTTCTATTTTCTTTTAAGTTTATTTATCTATCTTGAGAGAGAGAGAGAGAGAGTCACAAGCAGGGGAGGGGCAGAGAGAGAGAGAGAGGGAAAGAGAGAGAGAGAGAGAAAAAGAGAGAGACTTCACACCATCAGCATGGAGCTGGATGCAGGGCCGGATCTCACAAACCATGAGATCATGACCTGAGCCGAAATCAATATCAGACGCTTAACCGACTGAGCCACCCAGTTGCCTCCTCTGAATCCTTTTACAGCCCGACTCCAATGTACTCCCACCACAGTGTTTGCTGACTTACCAACTATGCATTCATTTACTTTCTCTGAATTTCTAGGGCATTTATGACCTTATGGCATTTATTACATAGTTTCTAGTATTTTATTATGAAAATTTCCAAACATACAGAAAAGTTGAAAGAATTGGATAATGGATGCCATATGCTACTATCTAGATTCTACAATTGCCATTTTGTTACATTTATTTTTATCCCATATCTCTCCATCTATCCATTCATCAATCCATCTTACCTTTTTGATGCATTTCAGGGTTAGTTGCAGACATCAGTACACTTCACCTGTAAATACTTCAGCATGCATACCATTAACTAGAGTTCAATATTTATTTGTGCTTTTTAAAGTGAAATTTACTCACATATATCATGGAGTTTTTGTTTGTTTGTTTGTTTGCTTTGCTTTGTTTGTTTGTTTTTAAATACTCTGGGGCATCTGGGTGGCTCACTCAGTTAAGCATCTGGCTTCGGCTCAGGTCATGATCTCATGGTTTGTGAGTTCAAGCCCTGCGTCAGGCTCTGTGCTGACAGCTCAGAGCCTGGAGCTTGCTTTGGATTATGTGTCTCCCTCTCTCTCTCTCTCTGCCCCTCCCCTGCTCTCTCTCTCTGTCTCTCTGTCTCTCTCTCAAAAATAAACAAACATTAAAAAAAATACTCTGCCTTCCCTATGACTCTTTTTTTTAAATTTTTCAATATTTATTTTTGAGAGAGAGAGAGAGAGAGAGAGAGTAGGAAGGGGCAGAGAGAGAGGGAGACAGAATCTGAAGCAGGCTCCAGACTCTGAGCTGTCAGCACAGAGCCTGATGTGGGGCTCAAACTCACGAACCATGAGATCATGGCCTAAGCCGAAGTCAGAAGCTTAACCTAATGAGCCACCCAGGCACCCCTACCTTCCTTATGAAACTTTTTAATGGTGAAAATCATTTATTACTCAATTCTATCCCCACACACCCAATATCTAATAATGATGACACTAGTAATGATAAACATAATCAAAATAATCATGGCTAACACATACTGAGCACTTTGTGCCAGGCGCTGTTCTAAACACTTCATATGTTTTTTTAAAATTCTTATAACAACCCCATGAAACAGGTAGTATAAAGATATCTGTTGTAGATAAAGAGAGGTTAGGTAACTGGCCCAGGTTGCATAGTTCTTCCAGTGGGTGGAGACAAAATTTAAACCCAGCTCTGAGTCCAGGGCATAGGTTCTTAACCACCATTCACATTGCTTCCCCGTTGTCAAAGCCTTACCCATTGAGGGAGAGTAATTTTATTTATGGAACATTCAAAGAGTCCACTGCTCTGGACCATCCTTGTCATGACACATTAACAGAGATAGTTGGCTTCAAAATTTCCCCCTGTTAAATTTGTAGTAGGGGCATGAATCCATAATCTAAGGGAGAGGAAAGCTGGCTTCTCCACAGACTTGTCACTGGGTCATTGCTGTGAGTCTCATGACTCACATCCCACGGCTGCCTGCATCTACTGTATGGCTGCCCTGTATTTCTGGGCCTAGTGTGGGAGGCAATGGAAGGAGGGTGAAGGAGAGTTCTGAGGCCTGGGAGAGTCACAAGGACAGCTTGGCTGGCAGCCGCCTGGACACTCAGTACAGAGGGAAGCTGATGAGGAAGCCAGAGGCACAATAGGCCATTATTTCTGGCTGCAGGAGTTTGGTCGGTTTGCTACTGGGTGACCCAACATCCCTCCTACCAGTTTGAGTTCCCTTAGACCTTTGGTTGGAAGTAAAGCAATTCTATTTCAAGTGATTCACAGGCTATGTCTGGAGATTGGGGGAAATACCAAAGCTCATTATGGCTGTAAGTAATCAGGCATTCACTTTGAAGACCTCCCTCTTGCTACAATCCCCACTACACACCACCTCCAGGTAATACAACAGAGTGCATGACTCCCCTCTTCAGACCCCTCCATAAAGCCATGAATGCACCAGGTTAAACATAGGCTACAGCCCTCTGAAATATGGTCTAACCTAAGCTTCTAAGCAAGCATAGAGTTTTGTTAGCCATTATTTACACAGGGCATTAATAGAATTTATATATATAGAAAGAGCTCTGTGATCAAATAGATTCAGGAACTGTTGGATTAGTTAACCCATTCTTTAAGTGGAACTTCTGAGAGCCTTGAATTGATGTGCATGATGAGTCTCTGCAAGAAGAATGCAATATGTTCCCAGTTTTTTCAAGAAGGATCTCAAGAGACTAGTGTTCCATAGAAAGTGTGCTATCTCTGGGGTGCCTGGGTGGCTCAGGTGCTTAAGCATCTGACTTTGGCTCAAGTCATGATCTCATGGTTCATGAGTTCAAGCCCTGCATGGGGCTCTTTGCTGTCAGTGCAGGGCCTGCTTCATATTCTCTGTCCCCTTCTCTCCCTGCTCCTCCCCATTCATGCTTTCTCTCTCTCTCTCTCTCTCTCTCTCTCTCTCTCTCTCTTTCTCTGTCAAAAATAAACTTTGAAAAAAAAAAAGAAAGAAAATGTGTTATTTCAAATATCATTCTCAACATAGCTATCCCTGAAATGTAACCAGTTCTTCTAAGCCTATCATGGCAGCCATGAAAATGCACTGTTCAGATCTGCTGCTATGCAGAGCACAGCCGACTCACTGGTCCAGTTGCTACCCTTCTAGATCCAGTGAAGTCACACAAGGTATTTCTAGCCTGGAACCAAGAATAATGATGAACAGGGGTCCTCATGCAGGTCCGTTGCCGCACAATGTGGGACTCCTCTCACAAATGGCTTTGGCTTAAGGATGTCCCTTTGGCCTGGCCAAAGCTTTCTTAGAACTGCATTGCCATCTGAAACTCTTCCTACTCAATCTTCCTTCCTGTGCTGAAATCTGAAGCTTCTCCTGCATTTTCTCCTTTGTCACAGGTATATCCCTCAGCAAATCTCTTGCACATTTTTTAAAAGTTTATTTATTTATTTTGAGAGCAAGAGCAAGCAGGGGAGGGGCAGAGAGAGAGGGAGAGAGAATCCCAAGCAGGCTCTGTGCCAACACAGAGCCTGACATGGGGTTGATCCCACCAACCATGAGATCATGACCTGAGCCAAAACCAAGAGTCAGACGCTCAACCAAATGAGCCACCCATGCACCCCTCTTGCATGTTTAATTCTACCTCAGCATCTCCTGCTCAGAAGATGTAAACTAGCACTCCTATCTCAAATGTTTTCTAAAGCCTTTCCAGATTTAGCTCCTCCTTGCAACTACACGTCACTTTTATGGCATTTGCCTTTGTGGTCTGCACTGAGAGGCCTCCTGATACAGTAGAGCAGCACATGGAAGACACTCTTGGAGACAGTGACCCAGGTCTGAATCCCAACTCTGCACTTACCAGCAGTAAAACCTTAAGGAAATTCCTCAGCAAGCAGTAAGTGGGGGTGACACCACTATTTTGCAAGGCTTCCAAGGATTAAGTGAAATGTTCTATTTAAAGCACCAAACATAGGGGCACCTGGGTGGCTCAGTTCGTTAAGCATCTGACTTCAGCTCAGGTTATGATCTTGTGGTTCACGATTTTGAACCCCACATCAGGCTCTGTGCTCACAGCTCGGAGCCTGGAGCCTGCTTCAGATTCTGTGTGTGTCTCTCTCTCTGCCCCTCCCCTGCTCCTTCTCTCTCTCTCTCTCTCCCTCTCTCTCAAAAATAAATAAATAAATAGCCTTTATCTCTTCAAAAAAAAAAAAAAAAAAAAAAAGCACCAGACATAAAGCAGGTACTCAAAAAATAGAATAATGGTCATTTATAGTCATTTGTATTTTTTCTCCTTTCCCCTATCAGATTATAAAGACTTGAGGGTGGATAGTTTGATTTTCATCTAACTCTCCTGAAGGGCCTGAGATACAGGTGTTATTCATAGTGGGTCAACAAATAGCTGTTAAATTAAGTGGGGGAAAAATGCAGAAGGAAAGGGGCATCTCAGAGAAGAGGGGCAGAAGAGCCAATCAGGAGTGTTAGCCAATGACATAAGAAATATAAATATTCAAAATATATAATACATGTATAAAATAGAAAATATTTATGTTATATATGTGCATACATATATACATGTTATATGTATATTTATACTTAAATATATAAAAGAACCATGGTTTCAGAAATAACTGCTGAGAAGAGGGCCAGGAGACCAAAGTTGTGCTCCCTGGTCCCTTTGCAGAGGTTTGTACTCTAAGCCCTGTAAGCACAACCTGGAAGGGCGATTTTACCAGTGAAATCCTTATTTCCTAAGCTCAATGCAACTAAGAAAAAAGTGGCAGGAAACCAAAGGAAGGAAATTGCAAAGATGGATGGGAAACAATGTGTCAATGAAGGGACACAATTAGAATATACAGAACCAGGAGTTTCCATCCAAGTTCAGAGTACTGCTTTTTTGTTCAGTTCAGGGTATCCGGTCACCATGATTTTAGCCTGGCTTGGAGGGGGAAACCACAGCAGTGGTGGCCCCCAGAATAACCTGCCCTGGGCCTTTGTAGGAGGAAGCTACTGGAATTTTGTAGGAGGAATCTTCTGCCTGTATGCCCAGCTGTGGCTCCACCTCTGGGGAAGCTCAGGAAAGGACATCGTCTGTTTTGGGAGCCATTGCTCTCTGATGGGAGGAAGGAACTCACACTCACCTCAGCTCTTCCCAAAGCCTCATTAATTCCTTGAAACCCCAGCTCCAGGACATTTTTAGTAGAGTACAAATATCATACTGGAAGAAATGCTTAAGGCCCTGTTTGTGGAGCACAGCCCAGCATTAATGGCCTGTTTGCCCTCCCAATCAACAGGTGTTCATGTGTAGCAAGATTCCCTCCCCAGGTAACACCCTTCTCTTCTAACAGAATGACCTTCCATGATAGGCCTACGTTCTCTTCATTTAAATCCCTTATGCCACAGAAAAGCTCTATGGATACATGTATATATGTGTATACAAGAAGTGTTTGAAAGAGGAGGAGGGAAAGTTGGGAGGGATTGCCTCTTAAGAGTCAAGGCTACTGCTACATCTCCCCTACAAGTAGAAAGCTACCAAGCTCATGAAGTTCAAATCTAGAAGTCAAAGTGTACCCGGGGCATCTCCTTCATCTCCTCCAAAACAGTATCAGTTTTCTCTGTGTTTCCAGCAGTTTTATGAGATGAGCTACAATGACACAACATTTGAATGAATCACTCTGCTCAGTCTGCAATGCCAAAACTACAAATATAGTTAATTCAGATGAACTAGGTCCCTCTGACAAGCGTTGGTTTGACTGAATCATAAAGCATATTAAAAGAAATTCAGTTTTATTGTCTTCAGGAATCTAGTGGAACTAGCTAATAAATTGCTCTTCAGTATAGATCTTAAGGGAAATTTGCGTTAATGAACAGATGAGAATATTTTCTAATTATGTCCATCAATTGTTTATACGGAAAGGGTTACCTGAAATGCTCGCTCTTGTTTATATCACAGTATTTTAGTTGAATAACCCCCTTGATAAATAGTATAAAATAAACCATCCAATTTTCTATTCCTTTGAAACAATTAATGCTGCAATGGCTCTATAAGCATGAAATCAAGCTACTGCATGTATCAGTCAGCTTTTATTCTTCCTGCCCTGGGGACACCCTAGTCTTTCAAATTTTGTGACACACATTCCTTCCTCTCACACTTCCTTCTATAAATGTCTGTTAAGCAACTAGTGTGTGTCAGATACTAATTAAAAATCAGCAATCTCATAGACTAGAAAGGGAGACAAACATGAACAAGTATTGTAAGGTGTTATAGCCGCAAGGATTGCTACATGAACAGAGGACCAGGGATTATGAAGTAGTCAGTTCACCTTGAGAGTATCAGGGAGGCCTTAGATTTAAATGGATTCTTGGAAATGGAGGACATGTTCATGTGACCAGCTAGGAGGGAAAGGGGAGCCCCAAAAGAAAGATGCCTAGGCATGATAGAGCATGGCATGTTTGACAAACTGTAAATAATATGGCAGGAAAGGGACAACAGATGGGATGTTAGCAGAGGAAACAGAAGAAAGAGGGGTTACTTAACAAGGGCAGGCTGGAGAGGTCACTGGGGGCCAGATCAAGGGGAGCATGCACTGGCTCTCCTCAGTACTGGGCCAACATCACATCTGGAGTATCTTATTTAGGACAATGGTGACACACTGGAGGGCAATAATGAAGTGAGAGGGTGAATCTGGTCTCTATACTCCATCTTGGCTACAGGCAAAAGTCTAAATTTGTGATTTCTTAACAGAAAAATTTTGTAAGTATATGTGTTTGCCCATTTAATTCGAGGCAAAGCCAAGTAAGAATGTGTCCTACAATGAGATTGCATTTAAGATATACAGCCTCAGAGCCAAGACCAGCCTTGTGAAAACAGACTTCAGGACAATATGGAACTGGATATTGGCCAAGAAGACTGGAAAAACACACTCTGACCTCTTAAAGAAAGCCAGGCCTTTCAAAATACAGAACAGTGGGAAGGGGGTTTAGAAATAAAATGTTAGAGGGGCGCCTGGGTGGCTCAGTTGGTTAAGCGACCGACTTCAGCTCAGGTCATGATATCGCAGTTTGTGAGTTTGAGCCCTGCGTCGGGCTCTGTGCTGACAGCTCAGAGCCTGGAGCCTACTTCAGATTCTGTGTCTCCCCCTCTCTCTACCCCTCCCCTTCTCACGCTCTGTGTCTCTCTGTCTCTCAATAATAAAGATTAAAAAAAATTTTTTTAAAGAAATGTTAGGTATATCAGTTATCTCTTGCAAACTAACAGATATACCAAAACTTCGTGGTTTAAAACAATTTATGTCTATGATTCTGCATATTGACTGGACAGTTCTTCTCTTGGTCCCTATTGGGCTTCCTCATGCAGCTGTCTCAGCTGGTGGGTCAGCTAAAGGCTAGGCTCAGCTGGGATAGCTTGGTCAGCTGGGCCTCGCTCTCCTTACAAGATCTTTCATCCCAGGCTCCTTTATGGCATGGCTGTTTCAGGCCAGCGTCCCAAGAGGGTGAAAGTGGTAGCCTCATGAGTCATGTATCAGCACTTCCGTCACATTTTATTAGTCACAAAGACAGCTCCTGTAAGGGGTGGGAAAAAAGACTTTGTCTCTTGATTGAGGGAGTGGTAAAGTCATATTACGAAAGAGTATGAGTCTACCGCAGAGGATTTGATTCCTACTGCAGAAACACCTGTATGATGTGGGGAGTATAGAAGGGCTGAAAAGCAAAGAAATCCTTCCCCCAGTTCGTTGACCATGGCAGGGACAGAACGCTGGAAAAGCTGAGTGGCAGAGTAGCCAAACTTCAGCCAAAGTCTTCACTGAGTACAATTTCCAGAGCCACCCGGTAGCAAAGCCTAGTTAGGGCAAACATAAAAGTTAGCAAGAGAGCCCTGTATCCAAAGAAGGCATGCTGCTCTCCCTCACACTCGACTCTCAGATTTTAGGGAGGTTTGGTTCAAGTTTGGTAATTTGCCAAGTGATACTTTTACTCCAATAATACCTTTTGTTTTTATATCTGGGACTATTTCCTCCCTGTCTTCTTTCAAGCACCTTGTAAAGTGAGAACAGGACTTGTCTTCTTCTTCTAGAGATAAGGAAACTAGGACCAGGAGGGACCATCCTCCAGTCCCTCAGAAGGTTGACATGAGAGCCAGGCTTCTCAAAATCCCCTCTCAGGTCTCTGTCTTATGCCAGGGCATGGATTGTTCTTGTCCCTGATGCCTACCGAGGCGTCCCTCCTCAATTCCTTCCTGCAGGGGTAGCTAAGTCCTTCCCTGGTGGTGTAATATCTTCCGTTTTTAATTCACTAGCATCTAAGGCTCCATATAAATAATTAGGACCCAAGTCCTCCATTGCCAGTTTGCGGGCAGAAGAACTGCCCAGACAAGGGCAGCTTACTGGGGCTTTTGGAAAGTGATGTGCAAAACCAGCCCACATTTATGCAAAGAAAACAAAAAACTCTAATTCAAAACGATATAATGCACTTCTTTTTAAAAAATAAAAAAAAACATTTTATTTATTTTTGAGAGAGAGAGAATGTGAGCAGAGGAGGGGCAGAGAGAGAGGGAGACACAGAATCCAAAGCAGACTCCAGGCTCTGAGCTGTCAGCACAGAGCCCAACACAGGGCTCGAACCCATGAACTGTGAGATCATGACCTGAGCTGAAGTCGGACACTCAATTGACTGAGCCACCCAGGCACCCCAAGAAGTATGCACTTCTATGTTTATTGTAGCATTATTTACAATAGCCAAGATATGGAGGCAACTCAAGTGTCCATCGATAGGGGAATAAATAAACACACACACAACTGAATATCAATCGGCCATAAAAAAGGATGAGATCTTACCATTTGTGACAGCATGGTTGGTTCTAAAGGGTATTATGCTAAGTGAAATAAGATAGACAAAGACAGGCAAATACCATATGGCTTCACTTACACGTGAAATCTAAAAAACAAGACAAAGGAATAAACAAGAATCAGAAGCAGACCCATAAATACAGAAAACAAATTGATGGTGGCCAGAAGAGGGTGGGTGGGAGGATGGGAAAAATGGGTGAAGGGGAGTGGGAGGTACAGGCTTCCAGTTAGGAGATGAATGGTACAGAGATGAAAGGTACAGCATAGGGAATATAGCCAATGGTATTATAATAGCGATGTATGGTGACAGATGATAGCTACACTGGTGGGGAGTATAACATAACACATAGAGTTGTGGAATCACTATGTTGTACACCTGAAACGTATGAGTCATTATGTAACATTATGTGTCAACTATATTTCAATAAAACAAACAAAACAAATAACAGTCCTCCTCAGCCCGCAGGCTAAACACAACTAATTAAAGAGCTGCAGTGGGGCGCCTGGGTGGCTCAGTCGGTTAAGCGACCGACTTCGGCTCAGGTCACGATCTCGCAGTCCGTGAGTTCGAGCCCCGCGTCGGGCTCTGTGCTGACAGCTTAGAGCCTGGAGCCTGTTTCGGATTCTGTGTCTCCCTCTCTCTCTGCCCTCCCCCGTTCATGCTCTGTCTCTCTCTGTCTCAAAAATAAATAAACATTTAAAAAAAATGTTTTAAAGAACTGCGGTAAGGTAATGATCAAAGGGTGGATATCACTTTTTAGTTTCAAAGTACTTTCACACTATGAACTCAGCAGATCCTTATAATGTGATGATGACGATGATGATGATGATGATGATGATGGTATCTTACACTTATGATGTTCCAGGTACTATTTTACATCCTTTGCATGTATTAATTCATTAACCTTCATAGTAACTCTATGAACTTAAGTACTATTAGCAACTCAAAACTGAGAGACAAAAAGTCTCCATAACTTTACAAAGTTACAGAGCTAGTATGTAAAGGAGCCAAGACTTAAGTCTAGGCACCTGGCTTCAGAGTTCATGCCCTTAAACTGCCATACTATACTGCCTTCCAAATACTATCATCCCATCATATCAAATAAGG
The DNA here is from genome assembly GCF_018350195.1 of Panthera tigris. Lineage (NCBI taxonomy): Eukaryota > Metazoa > Chordata > Mammalia > Carnivora > Felidae > Panthera > Panthera tigris. The sequence continues at coordinate 34,938,809 of NC_056670.1, read as the reverse complement.
AAACTGAGGCAGTGATTTGGTGACCTGACCAAACTTAGGCACAGTGCCATTACATCACATGTAGGACACAGAAGCCAGGCTTTCCCCCTGTAAGCCAACCCTCTTACAGGTAACAGTTGAGGTTATCAGCCATTTCTATTTCGAGTGGTTTTCCTAATAGGAAGGATTATAAGGGTTGGGAGGTGGAGTCCAGAGTGGGAGGCCAAATTTGAATACCACACCAATTTTGAATCTATTCCTAAACATGCTACCCAAGGCTAGGGAAATGAAAACATAATGCATTTTAGACATGCTATTTTCCTTGAGAAGACAATGGCTACCTTTAAGTTTAGAAGCAGAGGAAGGATGAAACTGTGAAAATGGGAGCTGCTCAGTGAACTGACCCTAGAAGCTAGTCCCTAGGAAAAGGAGCTTGACAAAGGGAAGGAGGGTCAAGGAAGGTCATGCTCTCAGTGCCAATGTATGAAGGCACCAGGCAGTGTGCAGGGAGAGAGAATACAAAATTACATTGCTCTCAGATGATATTTATCCCCACTCAACTACTACCCAAGAAAGGACAAACTTCCTCTAGCCTGCTGCCTAGATTAGAAGCCCAATCTGTTGCTTTCCTTTTGGAGCCCTCCATGAGAATGCAGCTACCAATTCCCATGATGAATCAAATCGGTGAATATATTCCCTTCACCTCTGCCAAGCCCTGGTCCATCCCAAGGCTTAACCAAGAGTCCCCTTGTGTCCTACAACTCAGATACCTGACCTACTCAGGACTCCCAGCTCAGAGTGGCAGGATTTAAGGCCACTCTTTCCACTCCTGGCAGGAGCCTAACCTCTCCACTCTATACAGGTGGGGTTCTACTCTTTAGTTCTGGCCAATGAGAACTATTTCAAGGCTAGGTCTCTCTCATCTCAGGGCCAACACCATTATCGTTATTTCAAACATTTTTCCCCTAAGCGTCCTCAGTGGTTGCTTACAATTCAGAATGCTGTCAGTTGCTTTGTGAGTTGGTGTGTGTGTTATCTGCTACTGAATATCATGACAGAATGGGGTCAGCAGATTCTCTAGTTCTGGCCACCAGAGAAACAAGAATTTAAGCTGGAATGAGGGAAGGATAAAATGGTCCCTATTCACAGATGGACTACAACTATGTGCAAAATCGTAAGAAATCTAGAAAAGAACTTCTAGAATATAGTACATGAGTTTGGCAACATCACAGGGGAAAAGGTAAACATCCAAAAGTCAGCTGTATTTCTGTATACTAGTAATGTATAATTGGAAACCAAAATGAAAAGAGGGAATGAGTGGGGCACCTGGGTGGCTCAGTCAATTGAGTGTCTGACTTCGGCTCAGGTCATGATCTTCTGGTTCATGGGTTCAAACCCCTCGTCAGGCTCTGTAGCGGACAGCTCAGAGCCTGGAGCCTGCTTCAGATTGTGTTACCCTCTTTCTCTGTCCCTCCCCTGCTGGCACTCTGTCTCTCTCTCTCAAAAATAAACATTAAAAATTAAAAAAAAAAAAAAAAGATGGAATGAGTGAATAAAAAAGCTAAGTGTAGCTTAGAGTAGCTATTTGTATAGAGCTTCAGTGGACAGAGTACTTTTTTTTAATTTTTTTTTTTTAATGTTTATTTATTTATTTTTTCTTCTTCTTTTTTTTTTTTTTTTCTTTTTTTCTTTTTTTTTTTTTTAAATTTTTTTTTCAACGTTTATTTTATTTTTTGGGACAGAGAGAGACAGAGCATGAACGGGGGAGGGACAGAGAGAGAGGGAGACACAGAATCGGAAACAGGCTCCAGGCTCCGAGCCATCAGCCCAGAGCCTGACGCGGGGCTCGAACTCACGGACCGTGAGATCGTGACCTGGCTGAAGTCGGACGCTTAACCGACTGCGCCACCCAGGCGCCCCAAATGTTTATTTATTTTTGAGACAGAGAGAGACAGAGCATGAACGGGGGAGGGGCAGAGAGACAGAGTACTTTTACAACCACCAAAGAGGACGGAGGAGGGAACTAGGGAGCTTGGCAAACACCTGCATTCTCACTCCACCCCATTCTGAAATTCCCTTAGGGGAGGGCGCCTCAGACAGTTGGTTGAAAGGCTCTTCAAGGGATTCTTATCACCTCCAGAAAGAGAAACAGTCTGACCCGGAACATCAGCATTTAACACCGCCGGCACTTGCATCTAACCTAGGAACCTGTTAGAAATGGCCGTTGGGGGGAGGGAGAGGGAGGGGAGGAAGCCAGGTGATCTTGAGGCACATGCTTTGTTCCAAACAGCTACTTCCTACTTCATTCTGTGCCTAAGACCAAGGCATCCAGGTTGCTGGAGGTTTATAGCACCCTCTGCTGGTGACCACTTGCAAAGCCCGACCTCTGAACCAAAACAAAGCTCTCAAAATTAATTTGCTGGCCTGTGAATTTTTTACTCAACTGAAGGAATGTTAAGAAAAATCCTGTTTCCTATTACATACACTGATGCCTCCTCATTTTATCACAGAATTTCTGAGATCATGGCGTGTTCTCCTCTGGTTCTGCTGCCACTTTCATTTCCTTGTGCATCCTTCCTTTTTCTAGGCTCCTAATAAAGGACCCAGAAGCACTTGGTGAAATTTTCAGAGACAATGGTGTCTAAGGCCAGGCAAGACCTGGAGGCCTCCAAGGCCACACAGGAGGTGGGTGGATGAGGCCTTCTCTGCCTTACCCTCAGGTCTGTGTCACTCTAGCTATAATGGAGCTGTGAGTCACTCCCCTACACAAACACAAAGTCTCTCAATGGCTTCCAGAAACTTGAAGCAAAATCTAGTCTTCACCAGGAACTCTGAGGCCTGCATCAGTGGGAGGCTGGCTACTTTTTTATAAGTTCACTTCCAATCATTCTTTCCCTTGTTCACTTTTTAAAAGAAAAAAAAATTGTTTATTTTTGAGACACACACACACACACACACACACACACACACACACACACACACAGAGTGTGAGTGGGGGAGGGGCAGACAGAGAGGGAAAAAGAGAATCTGAAGCAGGTTCCAGGCTCTGAGCTGTCAGCACAGAGCCTGATTCAGGGCTTGAACTCACAAACCATGAGATCACAACCTGAGCTGAAGTTGGGCACTCAACCAACTGAGCCACCCAGGCACCCCTCTCTTGCTTACTCTTACGCTAATTTGGCCTCTTATTTGTACAACATGCCAAGCCTATTCTAGAGGTCAGTGTACTCACTATTCCCTCAACCTCTAGATATCCATGTGGTTCCTCCCTCATTTCATTCAGGCCTCTGCTCAAATGTCACCTCTGCAGAAGGCCTCTGCAGTCAGACAGAAAGTGCTCCCTAGCACTCACTATCCTGTTATCTGTTTTCTACTGTGTGTGTGTGTGTGTGTGTGTGGCCACTTTTGACTACCAAAAGGGTCGATTCCCACCAACCAAAGATCGCTGGGGCCATGCATGAGTCAAAGTTTTTAAAATTAAACTTCATGTAGCAAGAGAAACTAAACACTATTGAAAGGAATGGGCAAACTCAGTAGGAGGGTGTTAGGAGGGGCTTGTACAGGATTTGGGCTTGTGTTTGGTGATATTACAGAGGGTTCATGAAAACAAGGAGGTGGGATGCTATTCTGGATTGAGTGTTTTCAGAAACCTGGGGCAATTCAGGATCTTAGTTGTACATATTAATCGGGAGAGGGGTGAATGGTTATTTTTATGTTGCGTGGTGTCTGTCCTAGCCTGATTACAAGTGAAGATGGTCTATCAGTCATGCATGTTGATGTTGATATTCTATAACATTGTTCATGTTCAGTAAGGAAACACCACTGTCAGTTACTAGTTGACAACTGTTAGGGATGCCTTTTTCTTTCTCATATATTAGTTTATTGTCTATAAAGTAAGCTTCCTGAGGGCAAGGATGTTGTTTTATTTACCAGTGAAGCACCAGTGCTTAAATAGTAACTGGCATATAGTACGTGCTCAATAAATGCTTGATAAATATTCTTTCAAAATATCTTCGATTACTCAAGTCCTATACATCTACAATGGAGCCCTATATCTGGGACAGGGTAAATTCAGATCCTTAGAATGTCTCATAGGTAGAGGCAGAGCCAAGTAGTTGCTGCTGGGCAGACAGGTATTAATGTTTACCCTTTATTAATTTTTTTTAATTTTTAAATTTTTTTAAAGCTTATTTTGAGAGAGAGAGAGCACAAGCAGGGGAGCAGCAGAGACAAGGAGAGACAATCCCAAGCAGGCTCTGCACCATCAAGGCAGAACCCGATGCGGGGCTCAATTTCACTAACCACGAGATCATGACCTGAGCTGAGATCAAGAGTCAGATGCTCAACTATGTAACACAGGCACCCTGTTTACCCTTTATAGAACTTTAAAATGGAAAGCAACTGAGTCTTCCAGACTCTCCCTTAGACCAGGGAGCACTTAGCTTCCTTCAGGTGTTTAGGAAGACAATTATCCAAAACCTCCACTACTCTGCATTGGCAAGACATGGCCAAGTTGAAGACTATGCTATAAATAAAATGGGAGAAACACACCTCAATCTGTTAAATCATCTTCGTTTCCCTGTTTTATATATTTTAAATGGAGTGGAGTTGTTTTTTTTAAATGTCTATTTTGAGAGACAGAGTGGGAGAGAGAGAGAGAGGATCACATGCAGGCTCTGCGCTGACAGCACAAGGCTCGATGCAGGGCTCCATCTCCTGACCCTGAGATCATGACCTGAGCCGAAATCAAGTCGGAAGCCTAACCAAGGGAGCCACCCAGGTGCCCCTCCCCATTCAATATTTTATAGTCATATGGATTTTTAACAAAGTATATGACATAGTCTGCAATGCAGTTAGTCCTCCATAAAGATTTGTATTCCAATAAAGCTGTCACCTTCCCTTACTATATTACTATTTAAAAATACTTCTGGGGTACCTGGGTGGCTCAGTTGGTTAAGCATCCAACTTCGACTCAGTCATGATGTCATGGTTCATGAGTTTGAGCCCCACATTGGGCTCTGTGCTGATAGCACAGATTCTGTCTCCTTCTCTCTCTGCCCCTCCCCCGCTCACTCTGTCTCTTTCTCAAAAATAAACATTAAAAATTTTTATTTAAAAAAATAATTCTGCAGGGGCACCTGGGTGGCTCAGTTGGTTGGGCGACTGACTTCGGCTTGGGTCATGATCTCGCGGTTTGTGAGTTCGAGCCCCGCATCGGGCTCTGTGCTGACAGCTCAGAGCCTGGATCCTACTTCGGATTCTGTGTCTACCCCTCCCCTGCTCACACTCTGTGTCTCTCTGTCTCTCAATAATAAATAAACGTTAAAAAAAATTTAAAAAATACTTCTGCAACTTATTTAAGTTGAAAGGGAATTAAGATATCATTTTTAAACCTATCAGATTACCAAAAATGATAAAGTTCAGTAATACATTATTTTGGCAATGGTATGGATTAACTGGCAAACTCATACACTGCTAGTGGAAGAAAAAACTGTACAACTTCTATTAAGGTCAATCATGTGACAATATCTAACAAAATTTAAAATGCACAAACCCTTTGACCCAATACCATCAGTTTTAGCAATTTATTTTACAGATGAACTTGCACACATGCAAAGTAATATATTATTTACTATAGCATTGTTTGAATAGTAAATAATCTAAATGTCCATCTTTCTGGGAATGAGTAATAAATGACATCTATACAATGGAGTATCATGTTGCCATTAACAAGAATGAAACAGGGCAGCCTGGGTGGCTCAGTTGGTTGAGCTCTGACTCTTGATTTCAGCTCAGGTCATGATCTCATGGTTGTGGAATTGAGCCCCACATTGGGCTCTGCGCTGACAGTGTGGAGCCTGTTTCAGATTATCTCTCTCCCTCTCTCTCTGCTCCTCCTCCCCTTACTCTTGTTCTTTCTCTCTCTCTCTCTCAAAATAAATAAGCATTAGAAAAAAAAAGAATGAAGCAAATTGCATTCTTTATGTACTTATATGGAAAGAACACCAATATATCATGTGGGAAAGAGAAAAGCAGCTCTTGACACTGGGGAGCTGGCCTGGTACCATCAGCTAGAACTTGGGTGTTGCCAGAAGCTGGCCCAGGACCCACAGCTAGGCCTTATTGTTTTCCTGTTGAACATAAAAAAAAATTTCACCAAACACCAATGTATGACAAGGAGACCAGTGACCATGATAGATCAAGATAAAAACAGGGGCGCTTGGGTGGCTCAGTTGGTTAAGTGGCTGACTTCAGTTCAGGTCATGATCTCGTGGTTCACGAGTTCGAGCCCCACACTGGGCTCTGTGATGACAGTTAGAAGCCTGGAGCCTGCTTCAGATTCTCTATCTCCCTCTCTCTCTGCCCTCCCCCCCCCGCTTGCACTCTGTCTGTCTGTCTCTCTCTCTCTCTCAAAAAAAAAAAAAGGATAAAAACAAGACTAGTCAATAATTATGTCTGAACACAGATAAAAACATAAACATTACTGAAACGACAAAAATGACCAAGTATCCCTCTATCCTAATATGTGACTGTTGTTTCCTTACCAATTGTAACATTAGCTTCGATCCATTCTTCCTGTCTTCAGATTTATTAAGATACTCAATCATTGGATTGCCCCAACATCCCGAAAGCATCCAATCCAGAGCAAATCCATGCTTCCTTAAAACTTTCCCCCTAAACGACATAAATAACCACCCAAATCCTAAAATAAGTCCTTTCCAACACCCTCTGGCTGAGATGCCCTATAATTTCCCATGTTATATGTTCTCCCTCATTGTAATGAGCAATAAACCTTATTCAACTAAGGTGTGTCCTTGGAGGGGAAGGCATTGGCATATGTTAAGTGAAATAAATAAGGTATGAAACCATGTATGCATGTGCATATACATGTATATGCTACAGTTTGTTTAAAATAATATAAAAATAAATGAAAAAATATGTATTTGTTTGAATATGCATGGAATGCCTCTGGGAAAACATACTAGTTAAAAATGGTTGTCCTGACGGACTTCAAGCTGTATTCCAAAGCTGTAATCACCAAGACAGTATGGTACCGGCACAAGAACAGACACTCAGATCGATGGAACAGAATAGAGAACTCAGAAATGGACCCAAAAACATGGCCAACTAATCTTTGACAAAGCAGGAAAGAATACCCAATGGAATAAAGACAGTGTCTTCAGCAAGGGTGCTGGGAAAACTGGACAGCAACATGCAGAAGAATGAACCTGGACCACTTTCTTACACCATACACAAAAATAAACTCAAAATGGATGAAAGACCTAAACGTAAGGCAGGAAGCCATCAAAATCCCCGAGGAGAAAGCAAGCAAAAACCTCTTTGATCTTGGCTGCAGCAACTTCTTACTCAACACATCTCTGGAGGCAAGAGAAACAAAAGCAAAAATGAACGACTGGGACCTCATCAACATAAAAAGCTTCTGCATAGCGAAGGAAACAATCAGCAAAACTAAAAGGCAACCGACATAATGGGAGAAGATATTTGCAAACAACATATTAGATAAAGGGTTAGTATCCAATATCTATACGGAACTTATCAAACTCAACACCCAAAACCACATATGAATACATATGTTCAAAAAACACCCAAAAACACATATGAACACATATGTTCAAAAAACAAATAATCCAGTGAAGAAATGGACGGAAGACATGAATAGACACTTCTCCAAAGAAGACATCCAGATGGCCAACCAACACATGAAAAGATGCTCAACATCACTCATCATCAGGGAAATACAAATCAAAACCACGAGATACCACCTCACATGTCAGAATGGCTAACATTAACAACTCAGGCAACAACAGATGTTGGTGAGGATGTGGAGAAAAAGGATCTCTTTTGCACTGCTGGTAGGAATACAAACTGGTGCAGCCACTCTGGAAAACAGTATGGAGGTTCCTCAAAAAATTAAAAATAGAACTACCCTACAACGCAGCGATTGCACTACTAGGTATTTATCCAAGGGATACAGGTATGCTGTTTCAAAGGGGCACATGCACCCCAACGTTTATAGCAGCACTATCAACAATAGCCAAAGTATGGAAAGAACCCAAATGTCCATCAATGGATGAATGGATAAAGAAGATGTGGTATATATATACAATGGAGTATTACTCGGCAATCAAAAAGAATGAAATCTTGCCATTCGCAACTACGTGGATAGAACTAGAGGGTATTATGCTAAGTGAAATTAGAGAAAGACAAATATCACATGACTTCACTCACATGAGGACTTTAAGACACACAACAGATGAACACAAGGGAAGGGAAGCAAAAATAATATAAAAACAGGGAGGGGGACAAAATGTAAGAGACTTTTAAATATGGAGAACAAACACAGGGTTACTGGAGGGGTTGTGGGCTACATGGATTAGGGGGCATTAAGGAATCTACTCCTGAAATCATTGTTGCACTATATGCTAACTAACTGGGATGTAAATTTAAAAAAATAAATTAAATTAAAAAAAATGGTTGCCTCGAGATGCCTAGGTGGCTTGGTCAGTTGAGCATTCCACTTTGGCTCCGATTGTGATCTCTCAGTTTGTGAGTTCGAGCCCCACACTGGGCTGTCTGCTGTCAGCATGGAGCCCGCTTCGGATTCTCTGTTGCCCTCTCTCTCTGCACCTCCCTGCTCATGCTCTCGTCCTTAAAAATAAATAAACATTAAAAAAATGGTTGCCTCTTGGAAAGGGAACTATATGCTGGGGCACAGGAGTGGGAGGAAAAGTTTTCAGTATATATAGTTTGTTACCAAGTTCATTACTTACTCACAATAACTTTTTAAAAAGATAGCAAAATCACAGGTACCACTGTGGAATGCAATAGTGAAGAAAATTCAGAATCTTGCCTGGACAGTTAGGATTATCAAATTTCTGCAGGTATGATTTCCACCATGTTGCAGTCCTTCAAAAATCACATCACCACTGCCAACTACTCCAAAATGAGCTTTGGGGAAAAACAGGATCAAATTTCATGTACTTGGACATCGTATTGACGAAGGCTGCTGACCGATGATCTCTAATGAAAAACCATCAGGTATAGGTGTTTAGAGTGGGATCCAAGACTCTTAAGGCTGGGATATGAACAGGTCGTGGTGGTTTTATACTTCCAGTTCTCATAGGGGGGCCCTGTGAGCTGAGAACATACAGCATTTAAATATTATGCTCCTCTAGCAGATGCCTTACAGCCATCAAGTAGTCTTCTTCACAGTTACAGCTGACGGTGGTAACCGAGCGTCTCTGAGGCATTCTCTTGACCCGGCACTTTTCTCAAGTCTCTGCTAGAGCTGGCTCCCACTCCACGTGGTAGCCGGCAGTCTAGCACTCCAATGGGTGGATGAGCTGTTGACCATAAAACAGACAATTTTGGATACAGGGTATATTATATTCTACAGTCATATTTCACAAGCCAGTAGCAGTTGACAGCTCATTTTTGGGGTGTCTTGATCTTCCTTGGCTGGGGGCAAAACCTTCCTATAGCTGTGCCCAGGCCTGGTTCCTTGACCTACTATCTTGGGGTCTGTAGCATTTCCTTCATCTCTAGTTTGACCTGTTGTGTACTTTCCACCATCCTACCCTCTCTCTCTCTGCCCTCGATTAACTCCTGTTTTATAAAGCTACTTATATCTGTCCCAACAATATAGACCCTGGCAATATGCATCCCAGTGCTTCCATTAAAAACACATACTCTGTCAACAGCTCTCTCATACACAAATAAATCCATTTTTTTTTTTTGCATGAGAATTAGAGTCCTGTAAACCTTTCATCATATCTTTATGAATTTTTCCTTCAGGGAGGGGTCAGTTCAAGTTTCACATGCTTAGTAAATTCTGCTTGGACCCTCAGACCCCAGTGAGCCCTTCCTCTCTCAAGTTACCAAATGAAGACAGTAAATTTGTCTGTTGACTCAGGGGTTTCTAAACATTTCCTTCCCCTATCCTCAACTCTTTTTTCAAAGGGAAAGCCAAATCGGTGAAATACCAGCTCTGGATGACAACAGCACAAACTCAGGGTGCCTGGGCGGCTCAGTCAGTTAAGTGACTGACTGATGATTTCGGCTCAGGTCATGAGCTCATGGTCATAGGATGCATCCTCACGTCAGGCTCCACAATGAGGTGAGCATGGAGCCTGCTTGGGATTCTCTCTCCCTCTGTCCCCCACTCTCTGTCTCTCAAAATAAATAAATAAACTTACAAATAACTGGGGCGCCTGGGTGGCTCAGTTGGTTGAGCACCCGAGTCTTGATTTCAGCTCAGGTCATGATCCCAGGGTCATGGGATTGAGCGCTGAGAGGGGCTCCATGCTCGGCATGGAGCCTGTTTAAGATTCTCTTTCCCTCTCTGCCCCTCTCCCCCACTTGTGCTCTCTCTTTAATAAATATATATATATATATTTTTAGGTTTATATATATGAGAGAGAGAGAGAGAGCAGGGGAGGGGCAGAAAGAGAGGAAGAGAGAATCCCACACAGGTTCCACACCATCAGTGCAGAGCTTCACGTGGGGCTGGAACTCATGAACCGAGAGATCATGACTTGAGCCAAAATCAAGAGTTGCTGCTTAACCAACTGAGCCACCCAGGCGTCCCAATAGAATGTGCTGGGTTTTTTCTTTAAAAGAAAAAAAAAAGGAAAAGAATGGTACAAACTCCAATTCCCTTTCCCCTACCACTGAAGAAGTTCAACCTGCCAGTTTCAAAACTACAGGTTTATTCCACCAACAAATGTTGTTGGCTACCTTTTCATGTTAGCTTCCCAGATAGATTATTAACTTCCTATGGGCACAGATCCTGTTTTATTGACCTAAATTCAACTAGTATTTCAGCATTATGTACCAGTTACTGAACCAGCAAGGGTAGAATACTTTCGTATCTGGCCTTTGACACAACCTAGGAGATAGGCATTTTTTTGGTCTCCATTTTACACATAAAGTTAAGAGGAGCTGGAAGAAAAGACCTAACTTAAACAGCAGCAGAGATGCGACTCATGCCCAGGCCCTCAGAGTCTAAATCCAGTACCTTTTCTATTCCATCAAGCAGCCTCTAGGGTCTGTCCTGGATTATTCCTTCCCAGAGTTCTCAAGAGACTAGCTGGGGCCACCACTAGAGAGGCTACAATTAGTAGTGATCATGAAGACAAGTTCAGTCATGGATCAAGTTCATATGGTCTATGACAATGCTTAGTGTTCTAATGACACCATGGTTCTAAGCTACTGAGCTACCCCCAACAGCTGTTTTCCCTTCTTTTCCTGTTCATCATTATTTCCAAAGCTGACCTGCCAAGATGATGGCATCTTCCTAACATAATCTACAATTAAACCAAAACCAACCAGACAAAAGCTTTAATCTGTCCAAGAATAATTAGCAATTTGCTTCTCTTTTCTCCCTCTCAACTTAACCTACAATTATTCTATACCTTCAGGAAGATCACTTTTCTTCTCTAGTTTACACAAAAGAAAGGGGAAAGAGCAAATGGCTTATCTAAAAGACAATTAGGAATCAGTAAATGCCCGGGACTAGATACCATATTAAGATTTAAAGTTGCTGGGCCCAATCATTCACAAAAATAAAAACTTACTGTATAAAAAATAGACCAGCTGCATTAGGAATGCAAGACACTCAAAGAAATGACTGCAATCCAACTTTCAAATGTTTTATTTTTAGTGTTTTTAAACATTTTAATACAACAAAGATATAAAATAATATATATTAGTTAAATCTGGATTTAATTTAGAATCAAGATATTTACTTATATACAATACTGTGCTTCCAGGTATGGCTACCACAGGAACGTTCACATCTTCAAGTAATACTAGTTTCTCTGTGGATAGAGTGACATTTAGGTAGTGTTCTTAAAACAAAACATGCCCACTTTAGCCCACTTTAGTTTAGCAAACTAATTTTGCTTCCCCCGCTCAGTACCAGTTTCCACTTCCTTTGTTCCATTTCAGGAATACTTCAATTGTCCTAATAATCCATAGATTCTCTCAAAAAAATTATTAAAATTAAGCATTTTTAAGATGACTAACTAATAAGCCAGTAGTTTATACTGAAACAGACCTGAAATAACAACAAAATTATCATAGTATTCCTTCTCCCTCCACATCAGGCACAAAACATCCTTATGCTTAAACATGGAGTACACTGAATAAAAAGTCCATTGGCTAATTTAGGGTAGAACATATTCTAAAAACCAACCTTACCAGTAGCTGAATTATGGCTTATAGATTTCATAGATATTTTTATTGAACTTGATGCAAAATAATAAGCCACATTTAAGTTACTTGAAATTGGTGGCATTCACTGGGTGTGAGGGGTAGGTGAGAGGGGAGACCAAAACCTACTTTCATAGTAATTTCAGTCATTCAGAGCTTCTCAAACACAGAGAGGGAAAAATCCTCAACCTCTTTCCTTTCTCACTTGTCATGTGAAGCAGTCTGACTTTTGATGTTACTAACAAGTCACCTCTACAGAGGTAAGGGGGTAATTCAGGCTACACTTTTACAAGTGTACACCATCTTAACCACCAAGTAAAGATGGCATTAAAACTGACATGCTTTGTTGGCTTTGAACCTATCTAAATGAAACCAATCCTGCTTAAGAAAGCTATTGGACTATTCTAAAAGAGAACTTTCTTGTCTCAAATGCCTGAATACCTTAAAGAACTGACACATGACTATTACTATAATTACTTTTTTTAAGGGATAACTTAGGTCTACAAAGACTATCAAAGAAGTAAATTTATTAGATCACAGAGTTTAAAACAAGAATATGGTTAACGTTCTCAAGCATTTTAGAACAAGAATCCTTAAAAAATGTTTACTATAAAACTAATGATGAAATTGCCTTTTGCTGAATACACTGAAAGCAGGTTAGTGTTCTGAATATGACTTTGAAATATAAATAACACTTTCCAAACAGATGTCTCTAAAACAGACTTTCATATAAGCTATAAAAGGATTTGGCTCCTCAGTTCTCCATTTACAAATTGTAAGATTTTTGAAATTCTAAGTAACAACACTCAGGCAGGTACAGGGTAAGAAAGAGCCACTTGTGGTGTGTGTAAATCATTACACAATCAGCAGGTCTTTTAGTCAACAGGTGTTTTGTTGTGAACAGTCCACATTTCTTCAGCTGACTGGCTCTAAGATTACGTTCATTGCTTTCTGATTACAAAAAAAATACTTAATCAGATATGGAAGTTGTATTTTTACCCCAGCAATTCTGACCACAGAGAGTTATGGAAAGGATAGGCATTTGAGAATTTTGCAGCAAAGCCAAAAAAGGTTTCTCCCAAATTATTCAGTAATAACAATAAATGTGCCTTCTTCAAAATCTCCTACTCTCTACTAACTTCAATTACCCTTCAGTTAACAACGTCCTACATGGACTTAAAAAAAGAAAAAAAGACAAAAAAGGCTACACTGTCCTCAGGAACATAGAGAAATGCATTGAGGACTTTCAATATAAGCTCCAGTTTGCATTCCCCAAACCAAAACCATCTTGGTTCCTTCTATACTGAACTTTCAGTATTTTATAAGCTTTCACAAGCCTGCAACTGAAGTCAGGGCAAAAAAATATATAGATCTAAGGCATGTAGCTTCTCCACCTAGCCACATTCATACCCAAAATGTGAATATAAATACCACCTTTCCAATGGTTTAGATTTTAACAAGAAAAAAAAAATACAAAGACAAAATCTGGAGAGTTTCTGGACAAAACAAAACAAAAAACACAACTGTAATATAGGTTTCATATTAAAAAAAGAAATGGAAAAGAATTTTGTGTCCAAGTTTTCCAAGAAAGAGACTTGGAGATGATGAATTTATGTAAACACTGCCTTGTATTAGTTATAAATTATAAATCTAGCTTACCTTTTCCTCAAATCAGATATGATAAATGCAAAGCTGAAAACTTATTTTACAATCCTCATTGCAGTCTGCTGTTAGGCACTCTGCAAAGTTAGTTACAATTTTTTTTTTTCTTCTATTTTGTTCTAGAATAGAATCCATATAAAGGAAAGAAGACTGATGTTAGGAAATTTATCATTAAGTAGCTATCTAACATTCTTGAATTAATGTTGCCACAGATTTTCTTCAAACATTTTTCCAAAAGCTAACATTAAGTCCCTCCCTAGTTAAAATACAGTCTTGCTCTGTCACTTGGAAAGAATGCTAGTTACACATAATTTGACCTCAAGAGTCATAGGAAACATCCTTCACCTTTCATGATTATGCAGTTTTCTTACATGAAATGTTGGCATTTTTGTCCCTAGCATGTAAAACAATCAACAATTTAAGATATAAGATTCTAAAGTGTGAGTTTTAAAATCATAATAAAATTTGAATTGCCTTGTGTCATTTCTCAGGTGAGAAATAAGATATAATGTTCAGAGTAGACTCAAATTGGGGTAATTCAGCACTGGCTGAAACTTGTTTGTGTAATATTCCTTTCCTGCTCACTCCCTTCAAGCTCCTCTGTACCTTATACAGGGGTGGGAATAGGACTCAAAATGCAAAAATAAAATATTTCACCCACATGACAAGCAGATTTCAGCTAAGTGGCCTAATTTTAGACCTCAATATGTCAGCACTTTTTCTAACTCCTTGTTTTAAAATGGAATGTAAAAACTACACACTTAATTTTCCAAGTGGCTAAGCTCAATCAGTTGGGGCTCAAATTCCAATTCCATAACCATTCTACTGTCATAACTATTAAAATAATTAAAAGCAAAGTGACAAATGTTATCACAGGGCTCAGATTACTTACGGTACTAAATTTCTAGTGTAAACAGTAACTAAGTTATATCACTTCCTGACTGCCAAATTAAGACAAAATAGAAAGAATGTATGTACACAATTGTATTTAAAAATGAAAAACAACAAAACCTTTTTATATCCAAATATATTTGAGACTGTTTACTTCTGATGGCCAAGAATGACAAATATTAAACCAAATAATTGTATAATGCCTGCAACCTGTTATCATTTCTTTTCAGAAATAGAAAAAATATTCTTTGCATGCAAACCTCCCTACTTAAAGACATCAGAACTTTATCTAACATTTGGTAAAACACTCCACTATTTTACTCATTAAATAACATCATTAAATAGCATAAAATTGGGTTGTCATAAGTCTAACTAACAACTACAGCACAAAGTTGTTCCAGGTACCTACCTCACTAAAATTAAGCCAATTTGATTTTTATGGATGCAGCCACTTTTCCCTCAAAAATACTGACTGATGGTCATACTGAGTCCTCAGAACAAAATAGGAACTGCATCTTGTGTTTTATCTTTGGTGAAAAATGCCAGTACCATATTTGTACTCAGTTACCTCGTGGATAGCCCCTTTCATTTTCTTCTTGTTTCAGGCATCCTGGTATGTTCAGTATACTTTTCTTAAAGATGGTTCAGGAGGCAAAAATTATTTGTTAGTAATACAGATTACTTTCTAGAGTTGCAATTTTCACGAATACAGAGATCAGTTCAAAGAACAAATACTGCTCACTTGGTAGGGGTTTTTCCCTTGAAGATATTAAGGAGCTTAAAAAAAATTATTTCTTGACTAGAGTCCTAATGAAATTACAAACAAAAAAAAAACCAAACAAAACCACTTTCAACCAGCAAATTGCTTAAGTTCAACAAGCCAGTACTCAACAGGTAACGGTAACAATCTGACTTCAATCACAACATTAAGTTTGTTGAAAAAGAAGGGTCAGGAAACATCTACTTAAACTTAAGCTTTCTATTCAAACAGATATGTAAGGACTCTTGATTGTTCTTTCTTGATTTCTATAATCATAGCCTTGCTCAGAATATGAACTTTACTTTGTCAACATATAAGCCCAAAAGCAAGGCATCCAGGAACAACCTAGGGGGAGAAAGCAAAGTTACTCACTTTCGACAACTACTATGTATTTAATCAAGAACCCATTACAAAGGTAGTCTTTATCCAATTAATCTTTTCATTATTGCTGGTTTTGAAAATGGCCAACAATATTCATTAGGTACTGTACCATTAACATTGCATTCAAAAAAAGAAAACATGGGAAACCAAATTCTTGCTCTCCTACTCTGCTGATATGCTCTGGTATTGGCTAGAGTATGGTAGTACAAAAAGAGTCTTGTCGTGATATAAAAGGCAATAAACACATCAATGGAATAATGTTCATGGGCAGCCAAAATGAAGAAGATTCCAAAGAGGTTGAGAACCCAGGATAAAGTGTGCAAGAAATTCCAGCTTCTTGGTGTATCTGGGAAAAGGACAGAAACATCGTTTCAAAACCACATTCCTTCCAGTGCTCCTAAGTCATGTGTTTCTTAGATCAGTCTGTTCCTTTCATTCTTCACAGCACTTGACACCCTTCCCACAGCCTCCTCTGCAGCCAGTTATCTAATATGCATGGAAGCATTAAAGAGATACTCACATTCAGTGACAAAGAAATTCAGCATAGTTAGGACGACTGTGTGGCCACTGAACATGTAATCTCCGCAAGTGTGAACACCAGTTAGGGTCATACCAAAGCCACTCCAAATGGCAAAGGCCCGGCGCAGTTTCTCCCATACACTGCCATATACCTATAAAGAAAGCTACAGATTAGAGAGGTAGGGGCTTCTGAACATCTACTCCCATTGAAATTCAAATGCTGAGTGACTTAGAAATAAGATCTAAACAAAAGCAACCAGACTCCCAGTCTAATTCCAGACATCAAAAAAGAGTGGTCAGAAATATTCTGGTAATTACATGAAATCAATGTAATTCAAATTTCTCTACTAGAAGTTCCTTTACAGTGAAAAGGTCACTATTACACAAAATATTTCCAAGTTTTAATCCAATAATACAGTAGTATTTGCTGGCTGTTCTTGTCAACAAGAAATAGGCTATGACAGTGACAATGGCTACCATTCAATGTCTATTCATTTTCCCCTTCTTAACTGGTAACAGAAGTTCAAACACTGCATTTCCTAGCCTCCCTTACAGGCTTGGTGTGGTTATGTGACTAAGTTTTATACAAATAAGATGTAAGTGGAATTGTAAAAGATTTCTGGGAAGGCTAATTATAAAGGAAGGAGACAACAACTATACAGGAGAGCAGAAAGACAGAAGAATCATGAGTTGTGGTTAATTAAGTCCATACAATTACACATGACCTACTTTCAGATTTCTCTTATGAGAGAGAATAAACCATTTGTTTATTAAACCATGCCACCTTGAATTTCCTGTTATTTAAAGCCAAATCTAATCCCAACTCCCACACATAAGCTTAAAAAAGCAATCCATTTTGAGGAAGAGTTTGAGTAAAGGTCAGTTTTTTTTAAAGGCATTTAACACATAATAACAGTACAAAAAATTGCTAGAATTTAGTGTGCATTTACTATGTGTAAGGTATACTGCTAAGTGCCTTATGTGTTACTGTATTTAATTTCCACAACAATCCTATGAAATGATTCAATTGTGCAGATGAGGAAACTGGCTTACAGAGGTCACACAGTTAGTAAGTAACACAACGAGGATGTGAATCTTTGTTCACATGTGAATCCAGGAAGACCAATTCTAAAGTCCTAAGTCTTAGAATGCCACTCTACTTGCTAGATGGGGTGCTGCCCAATTCATCAATCATTTAATAAAGTCAGTTAGATTTAAAAAAAAAAAAAAAAAGGCAGGGCAGGACAAGAAGAGGAATTTATTATTAGACAAAAGGAAAGAGAAGTTACTAAAATACACATGGTTTGGTTCCTCTAAGCCCTCTAAGAAGAACAGCGTTGGAGATAGTACTCTTGTAAGAGTAAGAAATTAGGCAGTGAAGCACAGAGACTGCTAGGAAAATGTATCTCAGCCAGGGACAGGAAAAAAATGATGCCAGTCAAAAGAAAGCAATTATTTCTCAGTTACTCAAGTCTCCCTATCCCTTCCAATTTTAAATGTCCCAAATATTCTTCCAGAAAAATAAAAATTAAAACATAACAGACTAAGATGCCTTGATGAGACAAGGTACAAAAATCTGCTTTAAGTAGTTCTTTCCTTAGGGTGGGTCCATTGTTACATTTCAAAAACAGGCAGGTTCTTGGTTCTGTCCCTAAACCTCCTACTTCTGGGAATGAGATTTCAAGCAATTACTTTATTTCAATGAAAATGCCCTATGGAGTTCACTGTAAGGGACTTGATTGCTAGTTACTATCACCTTAACCTTCTATTTTTAACAACTGCAACAAATAATACAGGTCAATAAGTAGGTTATATTATAATTTAAAGCAATTAACAGTATTTAGGGCAAATTTGAATAGAAATGTCCACATATAACTAACTGATAATGAAAAACAGTCATTAGAGACAGAAAAAGGGTTATCCATACTATAGAGGAACGGTACCTAATTTATTTTTGTAGTACATGTTGTAGCGCTATGTACATATATTATTCTCTTTAGTGGCTGACCCAACAATTAAATCCCTCAGCTACAGGAAATTCTCTTTTCAGTGTAATAAGCTTATATATTTCTTTTTAAAAATCTCTTCTAATCAATTACCATACTATTTGGGGGAAATTGTTCTATCCCTATTTCACACCATGTACAGAAACAAATTCAGAAGAGTAAAGATTTAAATAGAAAACATAAGACCGTAGAAGTCTCATATCATTATCTTTCATTAATCAGAATGACAATGACTCTAAAAGTTGATAATAAGTAGTGCTGGCATGAGAGTGGGAAAACTGATATGCATACAGTGTAGGTAGTAGTGAAAAATTTGTCTTTTCTGGTAAACATTTGAGCAATATCATCACTATTTTTAATGTTCATGTTCTTTGAGGTCATAATTCCACTTCCAGGAATTTATTTTAAGTAGATGCTTAAATAAGTGAAAATACATAAATGCACCAGGATGTTTACAAAGGCACTGTTTATAAAGAGTAAGATTTGGAAACAACATAAATGTGTATCATTTGGAAACTGGTAAATCATATAATGGGACACTGCAGCTATTAAAAAAATGAGGTATAACCGTATGCATTTCTTTAGAAAAAAGTAATTAACATTAAATAAAACATAAGTTAAAAGAACAATATCTGCAATATAATCTCATCTTTTATTTAAAAAGTATCTATTATATAAACTTATGTGAATGTGTAAGCATGCTTAAAAATAGTCTATGTGGCTATATATCCAACTGTTAAAAGTATTATTTATGGGACAGGTGAAAGAGGAAATTATGTGAGATTTTACTTTTTTTTTTTTAATGTTTATTTTTGAGAGAGAGAGAGCGAGCCCGATGCAGGGCTTTAACTCATGAATCGTGAGATCATGACTTGAGCTGAAGTCTTTTTAACCAATTGAGCCCCATGTGAGCTTTCACTTTTCAATTTATATATTTTTAGAAAAATAAAACATTTCCTTTACACGAAATCCTAAGTGTCATATTAACCTTTCCCCCTTGCTTACTGGTCAGTGTCCTAATACCTAGAGAAAGTTTTGTTACCCTTCAGCTCAGGGCTGTATTTTTAGTTCTTGATCTCCTTTGGCTGCTTAATCTTCCCTTGCTGGCATTTCAGCTATTTACATTGCAATAGAAGACCTGACAATTATGTTTTACACTTTACAAAGAATATTAAAATAACAACAAAGCTGTTAACACATACATTTGAATATTAGATAATACATAACTAAAGCATGGAAGTTTATAATAGTAGGATAATAAATTCTTTTGTCCAAATTTAATGAGTCTCAAAGGCCAATTTTGTATAGTATAGGTGATTTTCAGGTTTTTAAAATTTTTTGTTATCTGGGTTTTGTTGTTGTTCCCATCTGCATAATCTCTCCTCTCTCAATTTAATCAAAAGAGAAGATATGTCTACAATATAGCAAAACAAGCTACAAAGTTTGAAACAAAAACAATAAATCAGCCATTATTTAGTACACCCCAGGAAAGAGTAAAGTTTAAAATAGAGTTTAGAATGCTTTAAATGGAATATGGTCAAACTGCAAAACTTTTAAAAAAGGAATGATGAGGACAATGAAGGGACCAGAGTCATGTCGTATGAGGAACTAACGATGATCAGGATAGTGGGAAAGGGAAAATGACAATTGAAAGAAACTTGTTTTCTTTTCTTTCTGTGTTTGTTTATTTTTGAGAGAAAGAGAGAGAGAGAGTACGAGCAGGGGAGGAGGGGCAAAGAGAGAGGGAGACACAGAATCCGAAGCAGGCCCCAGGCTCTGAGCTGTCAGCACAGAGCTCAATGTGGGGCTTGAACCCACGAGCCGTGAGATCATGACCTGAGCCAAAGTCGGACACTCAACCGACTGAGCCACCCAGGCGCCCCAAAAGGAACTTGCTTTCTATAGCTTCACGGCACAGAACCAGTTTCAATGGACTGATGTAACAGGGAGGTAGATTTTGGCTTAAGATTACTACCAAATTATTTCTAGAAATCTATAGAGATCTATAGATCTAGAAATCTATAGAGATTTCTTACAGATATTGAAAATACTTAAAAGCACATTTTACTATTAAAAGCAAAATCTTAGCCCTATTACATATATGGTGCCATCAACCCACCAAGAACAAAAGGAAAGAATGATGAAGAGGTAGCAGGCTACCTTTCCAGTACACTGCAGGTGCTGTCCTGGCACGGAGAGGGAGGTCACAAACATGGTAAAGCAGCGAAGCAAGAACACAGTACCCATCAGACTACAGAGCCTTCGAAGAAGTATTGACCTGTGAACAGAGTGACCAAAAAAGAGAGAAAGATCAGAAGAAGGCAAACCAAAAAACTCCAGGCATCAAGTGTTTACTTAAAGGAAGAACAGACAGGAAAACCACTAGAACTAGACTCTTTGAAGAGGACAGAAATTTTAGAGAATTCTTCAATCTAAAGCATCATTGTCTAATAGAACTTTCCACAATGATGAAAATGCTCTATAACTGCACTAATAAGGTATCTACATGTGGCTCCTGAGTACTTGAAATGTGACTAGTACAACCAAGGAACTGAATTTTAATTTTATTTCATTTTCATTAATTTAAATAGCCAGATGTGGCTAGTACCTGCCATGTTAGACAGTGCAGACCTAAGAGCATCATTTCATTGATAAGAAAATATGGCTAAGAGAAGGTAAAGGAGCTAGTGAGAAAGAAGTAAAACTAGTACCTAGCCGATTCTTAGCTTAATGTTAGCCCTGTTATTCATCTATCGCTCATAAATTATTTATTTTATGAGAGGTAAAACTAAACACATGATTCTGGAAATTTTTTGCTGATTAATAACACCGTAAATTGGTTACTGATAGTAGCTATTTAATAAACATTCTCTAACTTCTCCTAAGTTAAACGTAAGGTATAAAATACTAAGTCTTTTGGGGTGCCTGGGTGGCTCAGTTGGTTAAGTGTCTGATTTTGGCTCAGGTCATGATCTCATAGTTGATGAGTTCAAGCCCCGCCTCCGGCTCTGTGCTGACAGCTCAGAGCCTAAAGCCTGCTTCAGATCTGTGGCTCCCTCTCTCTCTGCCTGTCCCCCACTTGTGCTCTGTCTCTCTCTCTCAAAAATAAACATAAAAAAATTTTTTAAATACTGTTTTTTTTAATACCAAGTTTTATATTAAGTAAACCTAAAATTTTGAACTGCATTGTAATATCACTTGTACTGTCATATTATTTTCTTAAATGCCTTAAACCAAAACAGACTATAAGATTCTTAAAAACAGGAATTATGCTTTACACATTTTTGAAATGCTCTTCCCACCCTCAAAAAAGCATTGAACACAGGTTAAGACATCTCAAATTTTAGTGTGTACACCTGGGATGGAGCTTAGGCATCTACATCTTAACAAGAAGCCTGGTGAGTCTAATGAAAGTAGTACAAAGACCACATTTTGAGAAACACTTTCTTTGACAAATTAAATGTCAAAACTTGCATTTAACTGGCCACTGCTATGCTTTGCTAAATCTACCACAGTTTCCTGTTTTGAAGAGTGGATAAATTCAAATTCACCGGGTCTTGTGAGTCAGAGTTAAATCAGAGAGCACCAGTGATATACATGTTCTTAAATCACCTCTGGTTTTAAGCAATTCAGAGTTAAAAATATTGCTGGAAAATGGGAAAGAATGAAGCACAATACAGCCTGAGACTGTGACAACAATAGCAATCATCAACCTTTCTTTTCACCTTCAAAGCGATGCAATAACTGCTGCTTAGGAACTGAAGCCCATCAGCGGTTTACCTCAAGCACTTCCTGGTGAGGAGAACCAATCAAAAATTCAAGAAACTGTCCCTATTTCTCATCAATGTCCAAAAGACAACAGATAGCAGATCCACAAACTTTAGAGTTCTTTAACATTTTTCTTCACTATGCCTTTTTACTTAAATCAAGTAATTTCCTCTCACTAAAGTAGGAAAGAAGCCTCCCTTATACTTTTTTTTTTTAATAAAATTTTTTTTTTCCTTTATATTTCTTAGTGGAAGTGCCAAAGAAGCACTTTCCCTATTCATCAATTTCCTACACCATCTTAAGCAAACCACACTGGCTAGACAGATGTGCATGGTGTGCAAAATAATCCCTTTTCTAATGAGCCTCCTGCAAGCAGAGAACAATGTCTTCCATTCAAGCACTATCCTTGTCCAAAGACCGTCTTTGGAGGAGTTTCTATCCTTCCACAAAAAGTGATATTTCCTGTTTGTTTCCAAAGAAAGTTAAAGCTAGACTGTTAGCGATTGGCTAATGGCCAAACATTGCCAACTCTGATCTTTGGGTTCAGAATACATTCAGAAGGTAACTAAATATGGAGGTATTACCTCACGGTGACTTTCTTGTTGATCAAACCCAAAACATTTTCCATAATGGCTAAAGGAAATTAACAAGGAAACTACAAAGGGAGAAACAAGGTTTGATGAACTTTATCCAAGACAGTAAAAACATTTTGTCTTTTAATGGAATAACTGAGGTACCTGTGTTTGTGGAGAAGAAGAACCAGGAGCCAAATATAGCACAAAATCATGCCACATACTTCTGTCATGGCAAAGGCCCATGGGATTCTAGGAACACTGAAATAGAAAAAAATTACATTTCATACTGACAAGAAGTGCATGTATGTGACACCTTTTGCAACATGATACTCTTCAAAATTTATTTCTATAACTTTTACCTCTTTTAGGAGAGGACATTTAAAGAACCTGGGGGAAAGATCTGTTTCATCAAATATCTCATTTATCAAAACTTCTTTGCTGTTTTTGATTCCCAATTAATGGTTCTCTGTGAAGAGGTGACAATCCTTTTCTCCCCCTGCCCCCCCCCCCATAGAATGGTAGACCTGGATACGAAACTGCCCACAAACATCAATGGGAAAGGGTTCGCCTCTTGCATGATGTGCTAACTGCAGAATGCAGACAATTGGGGCTTGAACTTGACTCTTTTCTCCCTATAGTAATTTTTTTTTTTTAATTTGGTTTTGTTTTAGAGGCAGTAAATTGTTTTTACTCCTTTTTCTGCCCTCCTTTGTTTTATATCCTTGTTTTCTTCTATTGTTTCCATTGACCCCTCTTTCCTCACCAAATCCACAGCTCCTGTGGTTATTCACTGGTAAAATACATGTCACATTTCCTAATTTAAAAAGAAAGAGAAAGGGGCACCTGGCTGGCTCAGTTAGTAGAGCATGTGACTCTTGATCTTGAGGTTTAAGTTTGATCCCCATGTTGGGTATAGAGATTACTTACAATCTTAAAAAATAAATAAATAAAAAGAGTGAAGGAGGAGAAAGAGAAGACAGAGGGGGAAAGGAGGTAAAGGTGGAAATGAATTAGTGCAAATATATCATCTCCAGGTGATTGTCTTTTTTTTTTTTTTTCCATTTATTTACTTTGAGAGATTCAGAGAGCATGAGCTATGGCGGGGTAGGGGGTATGGTGGGGAAAGAGGGAGAGGGAGAGAGACATAAAATCCCAAGCAGACTCAACACTGCCAGCATGGAGCCTGATGCAGGGCTTGAACTCACAAATTGTGAGATCATGACCTGAACTGAAATCAAGAGTCAGGCGCTTAACCAACTAAGCCACCCAGGCACCCCTGATTGTCTTATTTTTATTCTTTGTACATTTCCACTAAAATTTCTTGTATAATGTATTAATTTTATAACTAAGGAAATAAACGTATCTTTTAACAATAAAACATGAAATCTGAAAGGAAGGTATTAATAGTTTTATCCAACCAAACCTTATTCAGAGTAAGTGAAGAGAATACATCATCTTTAGCCAGGGATTTGTCATTTATTACCTCAAAAGATTCCTCTTATGTATTTTTAATCTATTGCTGCCTTATTTATCTCGCATTACTAGGGGAAAAGGTTATCACATATCAGAAATTTTTAAATAAAAGAAAAATTCCTTTAAAAGACTTTAACTATATAAATTTTTAAATGAACATTTAAAATTAATACGTATGTATATATGTATGTGTGTATGTATATGTGTGTGTGTGTGTGTGTGTGTGTGTGTGTGTGTGTATATATATATATATATATATATAACAATTTTACAATGTTTAGGATGAAAATACATTTCTGCCCCACCCCCTACCTAATTCTTGCTTCCCAGAGGCAATCACTTTCACTCTTGTGTTTTATTTAGCATTATATCTCTTAGCTGCCACAGTCCATTTTCTCTCCCCTATTCTCTACAGTTTCACAATTTTTTAAAAAACAATTTTTGGCTTTTACTTAAGTTTCTAAATACCATTTGCAGCTGAGTCAGTAGAGAACAATAATTAAATCCCTTTCTTGTAGAAATTCTTATAATTCTCTAGAGCTAAAAAAGCTTTCTTTCTTTCTTTTCTTTTCTTTTCTTTTTTTTAAGTTTGCTCTGTCTCTTATGTGCCTATCATCAATTCAGCTTCAAACTATTCTACCGATTCAATTTTTCCTTTTGGGGAAATCTCTCTTAGAGCTCTTCTTTTTTTTTTTTTTTTTTTTTTTTTTTTTCAAATTTAGTAGGTTTGGTCATGATCCCAAGGTTTGCCTTTCCCAGAATGGCATATAAATGGAATCACACAGTACGGTTGCATTTTCTAGTCTGCCTGTATGGCTCTTTTTTTGAAGTAAAACTCGACTTTCACCTTGTAAACTCCTCTTTTCTATATTAGATTCTTTGTTTCCTGAATCCAAGTACTCGTCTTTTTCAGTTTACTCTTTAGTTTTGTTTCCTCCATTCGTTTTCTGAGAAAGACAGGCTGAAGGACAAACTTGTTTTTAATGTTAGATTTATTGAGGTTTAATTTACAACCCAAAAAATTCATCCCTTTTAGCTGTGTAGTTCAATGAGGTTGACAAACGTATTTGTCAGTCATGTAACCACCGCCACTATAAAGATATAGAATATTTTCATTACTCCAAAAAGTTCCCTTGTGCCCCTCTGTAGTCAACCCCCTCTCTCACTTCTAGCTCTGGGGCAACAAGTCAACTGATTTCTGTCCTATATAGGTTTGCCTTTCTCAGAATGGCATATAAATGGAATCACACAGTATTTATCTAGATACCTTTTGTATCTGCCTATTTTCACTTAGTATAATATATTTCAGATCTACCCATATATACTGCATGTATAATTCTTTACCCTTTCTTTATCTACAATTTCCTTTCCATTCACTGGTTGATGGGTATTTCGGATATGTAATGGATATTTGGATATATTCAGTTTTGGGTGGTTTTGAATAAAGACCACATACAAGTCTTTGCATGGATATATGTTTTCAATTCTCTTAGGTAAATACTTAGAAGTGAAACTGTTAAGGGTTATGTTAAGGATATGTTTAACTTTTTAAGAAACTATCAAACAGGGGGCGCCTAGGTGGCTCAGTCGGTTTAGTGTCAGACTCTTGATTTCGGCTCAGGTCATGATCCCAAGGTCATGGGATCAAGCCCTGTGTCAGGTTCCATGCTGAGCATGGAGCCTGCTTAGGATATTCTCTCTCTCTCTCTCTCTCTCTCTCTCTCTCTCGCTCCTCTCCCGTTTGCATTCTCTAAAATAAAAAACAAATTATTAAAAAAACACCACAACTATCAAGCTGTTTTCAAAGCAGTTCTGTCATTTTGCATCTCTACCAGCAATGTATGAGATTATCAGTTCCTCTGAATCCTCATCAGGCGTTATCATCAATTTTTTTCATTTTAGCAATTCTAGTAGCTGTGGGATTGGAAAGTAAGTATTTTGAGACTTGAAAACTTAAAAATATCCTTGGGTCTATCAGCAATTGCACTACTAGGTATTTCCAAAGGATACAAAAATGCTAATTCAAAGGGGCATATGCACCCCAATGTTTACAGCAGCGCTATCAATAGTCAAATTATGGAAAGAGCCCAAATGTCCACTGACTGATGAATGGATAATGATGTGGTGTGTGTGTGTGCATGCGTGTGTGTGTGAGATGGAATATTACTCGGTGACCAAAAAGAATGAAATCTTGCCATTTGCAACAATGTGGATGGAACTAGAGTATATTATACTACACCAAATAGGTCAGAGAAAGACAAATAGCATGATTTCACTCGTGGAATTTAAGAAACAAAACAGATGAACATTGGGGAAGAAAGGGAAAATAAGATAAAAAACAGGGAGGCAAAGCATAAGAGACTCTACAGAGAACAAAGTGAGGGTTGCTGGAGGGGAGTAGGTGGGGGGATGGGCTAAATGGGTGAGGCTCATTAATTAGGAGGGCACTTGTTGGGATCAGCACTGGGTGTTACATGTAAGTGATGAATCACTAAATTCTACTCTGAAACCAATACTACACTATATGTTAACTAACTTGAATTTAAATTAAAAAAAAATTTAAAAACTATCCTTCGGTCTAACGTTATAACTAATTGGCAGTTTGCTTGGACTGAGAATTCTAAGTTAGATGTTATTTTGTCTCAGAAAGTTAAAGGTCTTGTCCTCTAGCTTCCACTGTTGCAAAGAATTTGATGCTATTTAGATTTCCAATCTTTTCTATGTTACTTGTTCTGTCTCTTAAGAAGCTAAATTTTAGGGGGCACCTGGGTTGCTCAGTAGGTTGGGCTTCTGACTTCAGCTCAGGTCATGATCTCACAGCTTGTGAGTTTAAGCCCTGCATCGGGCTCTGTGCTGACAGCTCGGAGCCTGGAGCCTGCTTCAGATTCTGTGCCTCCCTCTCTCTGTGTCCCTCTCCTACTTGCACTCTGTCTGTCTCTCTCTCTCAAAAATAAAGATTAAAAAAAATAAATTAAAAAAAAAAGAAGTTAAATTTTAGGATCTTCAGCCTAAAATCCAGTGTTCTGAAATTTTCCATTTCTTATTCAGTGGGCCCTTTCAATCTGGAAAGTCACATCCTTTGAATTCAGGAAATTTCCTTTATTATATCCTAAATAATATCTTCCCCTTCATTTTCTCTATGTATTCTTTCTAATACCCTTATTTGTTCACTGTTGGGCCAAATGGATTGATCTTACTTTTTCTCCTCTACTTTTCATTTTTGTTCTACATACAGGGCAATTTATCATATCTGTATCCCAATTATTCTGCTGGATTTTAAATTTCTACTTTCATTTTTAAATTTCCAAAAGCTTTTTTCCTTCTGAATTTTCCTTTTTTATAGCCTACTGTTACTGTCTCATAAAATGCAACATAACATCTCATCTGTGAGAATATGGTTTATTTTTTGAAGTGTTCTTATGCTATTTTGTGTTTCCCATGTTGCTTTTTTCTGTTTGCATTGGTCTTTTGTCCTTAAATGTCTGATCACTCTTGACCATTCATATTTGACAGTGAAGCACTAAAAAAATAATTTAAAGCTCTGTGCGCATAGATTGAGCTTCTCATGTTGTGGGTTTCATGGTAGAGTGATAAAGGGGTCTGGTTGATGAGATAGGGATATCTCCCCTACCATTGTATCTATAGTCCTTTTCTCTTGTGTAGGTTTTCCAAGGAGAGGGATCTGTTCTCCTGCTTAGATGACTGGTGCTGGGAGAGAATGGGGATAAGAAGTCTGGCTACTTAAGGAAGGGAGCTAGAAGTTTCAGTGATCAGTATGTAAATTTATAGTAATCACCTTGAACACATCTAGGTACCTTTGTTCTCATGAGTCCAGAGTCCCTCACATTTAACTACTCTGGAGACTATACCATCTATCTTCTGTTGGAATAGAGCAAGTCTAAAAGCTTTTCAACCAATTCTCCCATATTTGGCTCCTATTTGTACCTGGTTGTGACAGATACCTGGTGCCATCTGTTTAGAGAGTTTTTCTGGAGCTCTGCAACACTAACTCCCCTTTTGGACATTGCTAGCTCCGGTTCCTAATCTTATAAGAGGCCCTCAACTTCCTACTTTCCAAATATTCATCATTATCACTACTTTTGCCTTCATAGGATTATAGGGTTCCCCTTCATCTCCTTTTTACTGTTATTTTAGTGGAATGTTGTGAGGAAATGTTTTTTCAAGATCTCATTATTTATTTTGATACAAAGTTATCTAAAATGCATTATACAGGTACATGCCTCTTTTTTTCTAGATAAAAATTTAACTTTGGTAATTATTACCATTACTTGGTAATAATCATGATTATGAACACTGATTATTACACTGAATATGATAATGACCTCAGGATTACTGAGAAATGAAGGTTAAGCTCCAGGCTAGTCTAGTTTTTCCATTATTTATGTTTGCTTTTTATAGTGCTTCTGGTTCTTCTGTTACTAGTATGGCTATCAGCTATCCTTTCTCACTGTTTTAAGTGGGCCTGCCTATAGAGGCATCCCTATCTCCTAATTTTCTGTTTAAGGTGTACTGAAGGTCTTGAAATTGTGTAACATAAGCTTCAGAAACAGACTTTGAAACAAAGATCAGTGTGAAAGTGTTTAGGAGTGTTCCCAAGGGAAAACCTTAGGGTAGTAAGAAAATGAGATTAGGAAGGCAAGGAAGCAGGGTAAAAGTGAGACATCAAATAAAGGCTTGTGGGGTTAACTATGGCAAGGGTAATTATGGCTCAATCCTATGGGGACTTTGGGAGACAGTGTAGGTCCGACCTAAAAGTTGTCCCAATTAGGGTGAAGAGAAATAAAATATTTATACCCTATCTCATCAGTCATTAGTTAAAGGCCGTTGCTGGAGGGATGTAAATTCCTAAGCATGTTTGCCTCTCTTTCCAAGCAGGCAAAATGTATTCAGCAGCCCAGATGCAGCTCTCCAACACAGATACATTTACTGGATGTTGGGGGCATCCACATGCAAGAAAATGAAAAAGAGATCTGAGAGTACACAGGAAAAACACTGATAGCACCTGTTACCATTCTCCTATGAATAAAGTTTCAATGCTTAAGAGCATGAAGATTTGTAGTGGGTGGCACTATAGGGAGTTAGGCAAAATTTGGCTTTATATCCCCATTACAAACTGAAAATTACATATATGTTTACACAAAATTTTATACACAAATGTTCATAAGCAGCATTAATGGCAGCCAAAAAGTGGACACACCCAAACATTCATTAACTGATTAATGATAAACAAAATGTAGTATATATCCATACAATGGAGTATTATTCTGTAATAAAAAGGAATGAAGCACTGATACATATTACTATATGGATGAATCTTGAAAAATTATGCTAAATGAAAGAAGCCAATCACACGCAAAAAAGGCCACATATTGTATGATTCCATTTATATGAAATGTCCAGAACAAATTCACAGGTGTAGAAAGTAAATTAGTGGTTTCCAGGGAATGGAAGGAGGAGGGAATGAAATGAGACTGATAATGGATAGGAGTTTCTTTCTGGGGTAATGAAAATATTCTGGAATTAGTGGTGATAGTTGCACAATTTTGTAAATATAATAAAACCCACTGGATTGTACACTTTAAAATAAAATCCTCATTTCTCTCTCAGGTCATTTTTCCACCTTTCTCCCACTACACCTTGGTTATAGGCATCTATCGAACCTCAGCATCCATTCTCTCATTTCTTGAAGACTTCAGCTTCTGGTTCACTGTCACTTTCTCTAAAACTTCTATTGTAACTTGGGTTCTTCTCACTTATCTTTTTACTTCTCCTTTGGCCTTGTCTTTTATTCTACTTCAGTGACCTGCACCCATGGTTATAACCTGGATCTTGTCATTACTAAGATTATTTTTCATAATCTTAATTTCAAGAATCCTATATTAACCAACACCTCTTTGCTTTCCAGCTTATTCCTTCTAGTACTCCCAACCTCAATAATTTTGAGACCTAAAATCCATTGATCTTACAACATTTTCACTGTCCTTCACCTATCTCATTTCCTCATGTCCCTTCTTATCCACCTGAGTCCATGGTCAGTCATTATAATCACTCCCTTGCCTGGTCTTCCTTCATCATGCTGCCTAGCAAACCTTCAACCCTGCCTATTAAATCCAGTTATCCACCTATTCCATCCACCTATTTGAGTGAGGTAGTAAAAATACATCATGCCAACATGACTACTAACTTCAAGGAGGCCATCAGTGCTGCTACTACATCACACAAGTCTACTCACTCTCCTAGATGACTATTTTACACCCCATTCATTTTCCTCAAACTGCCATCTTTCTCTCCATTGTAACTCTCTATTTGCAGAGAAAATAAAACAATCAGGAGAGCACTTCCTCATGCTCTACCATCACATCTAATAATGTGCTCCTGTATTTTCTATCTTCTCTGTTATGTATGAACAGTCCATGTGCCTAAACCAACCTCTCCTACCCATTAGATCCCATCACTTTTCATTTACTCAAGGACATGACTCTGATCATGTCCCTCTCTTTCCTCCTAACATCATTCCCCTCCGCCTAAATTGGGTCATTCCTATCATCAATACAACAAACATACTATAATATAGCCCATCCCAAACTAAAATCCTGGTGACTCTCTATCCTTTCCTTCTCTGTCCAAGATACAGCTCCATTTCTCTACCACCTTTACAGGAAACCTTTTAAGATTTGATTGTTTCCAATTTCTCTCTTCCTATTCTCTTTTTCTCTCTTATCAACTCTAACCAATTTTTTTTTTTTAACTTTTCTTGGCTATGAAAAGTTGAACGAATAAATACTTTAAGGTCTTCACTTAAATCCACCGTACAGGGGCGCCTGGGTGGCTCAGTCGGTTAAGCGTCCGACTTCGGCTCAGGTCATGATCTCGCGGTTCGTGAGTTCCAGCCCCGTGTCGGGCTCTGTGCTGACGGCTCAGAGCCTGGAGCCTGTTTCGGATTCTGTGTCTCCCTCTCTCTCTCTGACCCTCCCCCGTTCATGCTCTCTGTCTCAAAAATAAATAAACGTTTAAAAAAAAAAAAAATCCACCGTACAATAATTACCATTTTTTCCACATTTTTTTTTTCACTCTTTCTATGCATACCTACACACACACACACACACACACACACATACTGTTTTGGAAGAACTTGAACCCACCCCCTGCAAAGTAAGTTGCAGACATTATGACACTTCTCTCCTAAATACTACAACATGATTCCCCTAGGAAAAAGGATATCCTTTTCATAACACAATACACTATTATACCCAGGAAACTGTAACATTGATTGTTAGACAACATTGTTTAATATGAAGTCCATACCCAAAATTTCCTAAATGTCCCCAAAATGTCAACAGTATATATTTTTTCTTGATATAGGTTCCAATTAAAGTTCATATATTGCTCTTGGTTACAGCTCTTCAATATCCCTACAATTCTCTCTGCCTGACTTCTGTTTGCTATAATATCTACATTTTTGGAGAGTCCAGATCAGCTACCTTGTTCTGGATTTGTCTGATAATTTCCTCATGATTAGACTTAGGTTACATTTGGAGGGGCAAGATTATTATATAGTTGATACTGTGAACATCACATCCAATGCACATGTCAGTTTGAAATGCTACATTTGATCATTTGGTTAAAACAATGCATGTCAGATCATGACACTGGAAAGCTACTTTATTCTTCCTATAATTAAGTAGTATGTGAGATGATTATTTTCAAATCATGTAAACATCCTTGATCTTTCACCTAATGATTTTAGCATCCACCGATGACCTGCCTGAATCAATTACTATGCTGGATGTTGCAAAATAGGCCATCCATGTTTATTTGCTGGTATCATTCTTGAAGAACTTCCCCTCTTGCCAGACCATTTTTTGTTTATCACTATGGATTCACAAATTCTTTCTTTTACTCAATATATTAGAATCCATTACCATCATTATGCTTTTGGATGTTTTAATTGCCCTAGTTTGATCAGTGCAAGTCCCTTCAAACCAGCTCATATGTTCTTCTGACATGCTTTCATTGGTTTTATGCACTTCCTTGATTTATGGAACAAGAGCTGTTTCACTCATTTTATATTTTCCTTGCTTCACACTTAAAACCAGTTCATATCAGTTCTTAAAAATCTTCCTCACTCTTCTTTGTGATTTAGTAGTACTCTGCTATGCAGAGTATTATATTCAACCAGTTTTCCAAGGATAGGCATTTATATTATTTCTAATATTTGCAATTACTACAAATAATGTCACAATGAGCAACTGTCACAATGAGCATATGTTTCCTATTTGTGGATTATATCCCATTAGGTAAATTTCAGTAAGTCTCATATTCTCTTTTGAACCCATTACAATCAGCTTCTGCTTTTACTAACTCTTGTGAAGGTCAATGTTGCTATATCTGATGGTCAATTATCCACATTTTACTTGATCCCTGAGTAGCACTTAAAAACAGCTAATTATTAATTATTCCTGCCCTCTTACAATACTTTTTTTTAACTTGGCTTCCAGGATACTACTTTCTCTCTCTGCCCTGACATTCTCAGTCTTCTTTACTGGTTTTGCCTTACTTCTCTGATTTCTGTTAGAATGTTCTTGGGCTTGGGGGCATCTGGGTGGCTCAGTTGGTTAACTGTCTGACTTTGGCTCAGGTCATGATCTCATGGTTTGTGAGTTGGAGCCCCACATTGGGCTCTGTGCTGACAGCTTCGGATTCTGTTTCTCCTTCTCTCTGCTCCTCCCATGCTCATGCTCCATCTCCCTCTCCCTCTCTCTCTCTCTCTCTCTCTCAAAAATAAACATTTAAAAGATTTAAAAAAATAATAAGGAAATATAAAACAGGCCACTCATTTAAAAAAAGAAAAAAAAAAGAAAAGAATGTTCTTGGGTTCAATCTTTAATCTTCCCACTTTTTAACTCACTCGCTAGAAGACCTTATCTAACATCACAGCTTTACCTGTGCTGGTAACTTCCAAATTTCAGCCTACATCTTTCTGAACTCCAACTCATCCTTCCATCTCTTACTTGACATAATGATTTGGTGTAAAAGATATCTCAATCTGACATGTCCAAAACCAAATCCTTACATTTCTTTCCAAGTCAGCTGTCTTCCCATCTCTGTAAAGGGCAACTCCATCCTTGCAAAGGGTCACGTCAAAAATCTTGGAGTAATCCTTGACTTTTCTTTTTCTTATGCCTTACATGCAAATCCATCAGCAAATCTTGTTGGCTGCGCTTTCTAAATATATAAATAGAACTTGACTCTTTCACACCATCTCTACCACTACCATCCTCATCCAAGGCACCTCATTTTTGTCAAGGTGAATTCAATAATTTAATCCCTATTTGGCCATACTCAACGTCCACACTCAGGCTATTCTCAGTACAACAACTAGAGTTACCTTTTAAAATGGAAGTTAGATCACTCCTTCTCTAAAATACTTTCCAATGGCTTCCCTTTTCATTCAGAATGAAAGCTAAAATCCACACAATAATCTACAAGTCACTATACAATCTGGATTCCTGTTTCCTCTCAAACTTCATCTCCAACTGTTCTTCCCAGCTCTCATTTGCTGCTCTTTAAACCTGCTAAGTACCCTACCAATTCAGGATTTCTGCAACTTGTGTTGCAACTTGGAATAAGGAAACAACTTGGAACAAAGAACAAGGAGCAAGGAACAACTTGTTTCTTTCCTCTGCCTCCAATACTCTTTCCTTAGATATCCATATGCTTTCTTCCTTACTTCCTTAGGGTCTTCTGTTTATAATTGGGAAAACTGTATAGAATAGGGGAGGAGATATAGGGATCTAACAGTTTCTTCAACAGTTTTCATTAGATTCTTCTTTTAGCACCACCCTTTCACCTGCAATATCCAGAGTTTTGAGAAATCTGCAATATAGACTGGGTTGGTTCTCATTTTTCCTAATTGCTGTTTTAGAATTTGATTATTTTAGGTCTGTTTGTTGCCACTCATCCACCTACTTTCAAACTTCCAAAAATGTATGGCTACTCTCTCCTCTCTTATCTGCTGCATCCTTGTAGGCTTACGACTTAAACAAAAACCTCTTTACTACACTTTAAATCGGGGTTTGTGAGGACAAAAATGTGATATGTACATCATTTTGCCATCTCAACACGAATACTTTAATTCACTTCATTAAAAAAAAAACACATTCTAAACAAAAAAAAACATTCTACAAGGCACTTTCAGAAGGGTAAATATTTTATAAAAACAATCAGGAAAGTTCTACAAACTTGAAACAGATTTTTAAAATCACAAATATAAAAACTAATAGTTTTGAGTTTTGTTCTATTCTTATTTTTCATATGCATATACTATATTCTTTTTTATGCATGCAACACTTCATAAAAACAAGAGGATACTATCAATGAATCAATTTGTATTATTTGTGATATAAAAACTAATAGTTTTGAGTTTTGTTCTATTCTTATTTTTCATATGCATATACTATATTCTTTTTTATGCATGCAACACTTCATAAAAACAAGAGGATACTATCAATGAATCAATTTGTATTATTTGTGATAATTCCAATTTATTTGGTGATACAGGAGCCTTCCCCATATTTTTGGAAAAGCTTTTAAACCCCATTCATCAAGAAAAGGTAACCAAATTCCATTTATTATAGACACCATTCCAGGAAACCCTTTTAAAATGTGAACTGCCCAAGGAGCTATAATATAGCTATAAAAAAAATAAATTAAGCAGTGGCTTTTCCCACTCACACAGGCTTAAGGTCTAATTTACTTTAAGACAGGGGAACCTGGGTGGCTCAGTCGGTTAAGTGTCTGACTTTGGCCCAGGTCATGATCTCACAGTTTGTGAGTTCGAGCCCCGCATCAGGCTCTGTGCTGACAGCTTGGAGCTTGGAGCCTGCTTTAGATTCTGAGTCTCCCTCTTTCTCTCTCTGTCCCTCCCCCAGCTCATGCTCATACTCTATCTCTGTCAAAAATAAATAAACTTAAAAAAAAAAAAGCGACTTCAAAGCATATCTTCATATGCTACCAGATAAGTAGAAAGTATGTATCAACCAAAATAATAACAAACAACATAATTAGCATAACTATATTATCATTACTGTTATTCCAACCTTCTGCAAACTTGGCAACTAGAAACAAAACTTACCTGTCTAAGAATATATCTGGGAGTGGTGGATAGGTCTGCATATCAGGCACTCGCTCGTGGACTATAACCATAATGAAAGATGTAAACCCAAATACTATAAAAACATATATACAACTCAATATGGTCTTCCAATACTCTGGGTCCAATCTTCGAATAGAATGTTTGTTTTTACCATTCATGTACTGGTACTGATCAGAATTCAAATCAGTGATCGGTCCATCACAGTCATGTGAAGGCTCTCCATTACAGAGCCACTCTGCGCTGTGAAGAGCACTGATGAAAGGTGTCATGGAACCCATGGGACTGTCACTGTTGTATCCCATTTCTTCTAAAACATCAATATGTATTTTCTGCAATTTTCGGACTGAGAGCATTAACCTTTTAATGTCCCCTAAGATTTTGATTTCCAGAGGAGGAGACCGGAGATCATATTCAGTCAATGTTAGCAATGTGATTCCATCAAGTCGGTGCTTATTACATAAAATGTCCACATATTCAAAAAAGCCTTCATCCTTCAGCCAAACAGCTACATGCTTGGTAGTCCAGCGGCGAATGCAGAGGTGATTAGGAACAGCCATTTCCTTTTCCACTGCCTGTCCAGGGAAATCAGGAAAACAAAACAAAAACTTCAGTGTGTCCTAACAACTCCTTTAAAGACCAAATACACATAAACATACCAGAAACAATAATTTTTCTACTCTGATCTATTGGCTTCTAGAAGAGAGTAAAAAGGAAAAAAAAAAAAAAACCCCAAATGATTGGTTTTCAGTAGATTAACATTCTAATAATTTTATGATATGGCCCCCACAGAAGAAGGAAGGCTAATGACTAAACATTTTTACAAAAAATTACTCTACAAATGGCCTTTCCACACCATAGCAAGTGTAACTTCATTAGAAAAAGCCTACTGCTGAGAATTGAGAAAAATCTCATTTTAATGCTTTTCTTAAAATGAGATACAGAAAGATACCTGATACATAAAAATTAATCAAATTTTAGAAATCTTCATGTTTGATGGAATAAGTATCTCCCACTTCTCTAAAATGAGAAAACAAAAACAAGAAACACCACCAAGGTAGACAGAGAACTAGTTTTAGGAAACCCCTTAGATTAAGAATATTTCTACCCACTACACAAATGATTTCTAAACAGATATAAAGCCTATAAACTAGATATAAGTATCTTATTAGCTCATTTCTTTCCATACTTTGAATATACCATTATAGAACTAAATAAGAAATTTCCTTCTTAAACTATCACTGAGATTTCAGTGATAAAATTTTTAAAAGAAAACTGTCATTTCAATGTACTCATATTTGAGGACCCAAATTTTATATTGTGATTGTAAAAGGCCAATAATGTAATGAAATGTACTAATTATTTTTACTACTTTGATCCACATAGTTCTGTTTATGTTCTTTTTCCATTCTAAAACTTTCAGTAACTTGGGCCTCTATCAGGTTTATAAGATAACACAGGAGACAAAGGCCTACATGGAAAAAACTTATTTCCCTGAAGTATTTTCCTCAGTTACTAAAGCATGTGGGTTTTCTGACACCTTCCATATTTTTAAAGATCCTATTTCCTTCTGAGATGATTTTTTAATTAATTTTTTTTGAGAGAGAAGGTGCAAGTGAGCAAGGGAGCAGAGAAAGAGAGAATCCCACGAGGGGTAAAGGGGGGGGGGGGGAGACGATTTTTTTAAAAAAACACAGTAGGCAAACTTTAAAGCATAACAACAACAAAAAAATAATGACATAAGAAATACCCAAATGTCCACTACCCAGTTTGAAAAAATATCAAATAATTCCAATATATGTTCTGTTTCTTAATCTGGGTATTAGTCATACAGGTTATGTTCATTTTATAAAAATTCAAGAAGCTATATGCTTATGATCTACACTTTACGTATGTTAAACTATATTTTAAAAGTTTGCTTTAAAAGGCCAAAAACAAAACATCAATACAATTGAATGTCCCTCCCTGATACTGTCCCCTTCCTCCCCTTCCCAGATGAAATAATTCTTGATTTTGGTGTTTATCATTTTCTTATAATATGCACTTTTGGCTATGATAAATCTTCTATGCTTACATATGTTGAGAAAAGTAAAAAAACTGCTACTGTTCTACATTCTTCCCCTACCCACACAAACTCTTGCCATGAAGACTTATAAATACTTGAAAAAGGCAGATACTTAACTACATGAGCACCACCACTTACACCATCAAAAATATTCAGGCAACAAGAAATGCTTATTAAATATTTATTTCTTAATTACTAAAAAGCAATCCTAATTTTTGGAAGCCTTTAATCAGATTTTGTTTCCAAACAGAGTTTTTCATATTATCAATCCACAATAGCTTTTCAGTCTTAGAACATTAACAGCACATCTGCCTATAAGGATCTGTATGCTTTAAAAAGCTGCCTAATTCTTATGTACTAAAGAGCTACATAAACTGTTACTCAGCTCTTTTTAGCTACAGAATATCATCGCCATCCCAAACATGTTTTATGCAGTTTACCACATTGAATTTATACACACTGATATATATCATTTTATGTAAGTTATCACATATATACAAAATTCCATTAAAATGACTTTGGTATGTTTTAGTTCATATATATATCCAGATGGTTTCATCCCACCCACTACATACATCTCTCTTCCCCAAAGATATGCTCAGAATAAATTTCTTCATCTTTGAATATCCAACCACACCTGTTACATACAAACTCTGCAGCAGTTACGATGTAGCAAATTTGCGAAGTTCATCTCCCACAAAACAAGGCTGGATTCTTCTGTCATTTTATTCTCTA
This sequence comes from Panthera tigris, assembly GCF_018350195.1. Lineage (NCBI taxonomy): Eukaryota > Metazoa > Chordata > Mammalia > Carnivora > Felidae > Panthera > Panthera tigris. The sequence goes on along the minus strand of NC_056670.1, from coordinate 34,900,588 downwards.
TTCTGCTACCTTTCTCCTTTCTCAAACAGCTTACCACCAATGGGTTCCAAGTCACTCCCATCCTTATAGCATTATCCTTCAGTACGGTTTTGTCTCATACACTGTTCAAAATGATCTTCTCTTTGTTTTTTTCTTTTTTTCCCCTGTCTTAGATCACCAGTTCTCTATACTCTCAATTGGGCCAACAATCAGAGTTTGATGCTGGTGTTTTAGCTGCTACAAAACGAGTAACACAAGGAAGCCTTCTGGAAGTCTTTGAGCCTGCTGTGGCAATGTCCTAAAAACATGACACACTCCACTAATGTGCTTCATCAGGTCAGGACACGTCCTTTAATTGTATGCTACTACATTATAGTTAGAGGCCCATATTTATGGAACACCATGAAAACCTGCACTAAAGAGGTATATTAAAAAGATGATAAAAGGCTTTAGGGCCAATTTAGTATTTATGTTGTGCCATAGAAACTACATGGAACAGGAAATTTTGAACAAAGATATGACGGCTATGAGTTTCATATAAATCCAAAAAAATGAAATTAAGTTAGTGTTTAAGAACACTTTCAGCTTTAATCAATAATTAATATGAATCAATTAAGGTTTAAAGGGACTCCATTTTTGACCAAGATTTAATGAGAGGGACCAAATTTACCCTCCCACCACAAATAACCAAATGATAGACAAAATACATGGGAGAGAAAAACCAGCATCAAGACACTGGGTATCAGACAAAAAAGATTGCTGCCAGACAGAATACAAAGTGAACCCTACTGCCCCAGCTTACTGTCCTGAGAGGTTCCAAGTCATGTGTGATACAGGACACAAAATGGGTGAGGGCTGGCGGACTTGCTGAGTTGAGGAGATAGAGCTGAGGGTCTGGGGAGATCCAGGTGGCTAGTGTTCATGAAATAGATTACTGGAGAAGAGAAAGATGCACAGACAGAGAACTTGTTATAGACTGAATGCTTTGTCTCTCCAAAATTCATATATTGAAACCCTAACCCCCCAATTAGGAGGTGACTAGTCATGAGGGCAGAGCCCTCATAAATGGGATTAGTTGCCTTTTAAGAGATACTCCAGAGAATTTTATCACCCCTTCCACCACCTAAAGACATAACTAGAAGATGACTGACTATGAAGCAAGAGTCAGGCTCTCACCAGATACCAAACCTGCTGGGCTTTGATCTTGGACTCCTCAGTCTCCAGAACTGAGAAATAAGTGTGCTTTGTTTAAGCCACCCAGTCTACAGTATTTTTGTTATAGTAGCCTGAAAAGACTAAGACAGAACCCCAGAGATCTGCAGAGATTGTCCTTTGAATATGCAGCTAAAATGCTGATCATCACATACACACGAGGAAACAAAACAGGACTGAAAAAAGCACCACCCAGAAAGATTAGAGGGAACAACACTCAGTACACACACAAGACCAATACAAATGCCTACCCCAAACAGACTGAAAAAAAACAAAAGAATCTCACAATTCATGGGGCATTAGGCAAAGTGCATAGGAAGATCTTGCATAGTAGTAAGACAAAATTAATCCTAAAGCAGTAGTTGTTTGGCTGGGGGCAATTTGCTACCCCCTCCCCGACATTTGGCAATTTCTGGAGACATTTTTGGTTGTTACAAGTAGGGAGTCACTTAAAGGGCAGAGGCTACAGATGCTGTTAAACATTCTACAAAGCACAGCATAGCCCTTCACAACAAAGAAATAACTGATTCAAGATGTTGATATTGAGTGCTGATATTGAAAAACCCTGCCCTACAATGAACAGGTCTCTGGTCCAGTCAAATCTTTTTTTTCTTGAAGTTTATTTATTTTTGAGAGAGAGAGCGAGCGAGATAGAGAGACAGAGACAGAGAAAGAGAGAGAGATTATCCCCAGGCTCCATACTGTCATCACAGAGTCCAACGTGGGGCTCGATCTCATGAATTGTGAGATCATGACTTGAGCCGCAATCAAGAATCGGACACTTAGCCGACTGAGCCACACAGGCACCCCCCGCCAAACAAATGTTAAAATCAAGATCCAAAAGAATCAAATTATTTTCCAGTAACTTAACTACATCCTACAACAAAGTTCAAGATTACTAGGAGTATTTAGCACTCAACAGATAAAATCCATTATGTCTGGCATCCAATCAAAGATGCCTACTCTCTATCCAGTGTAGGAAAAATTACCTATAATTAATAGAAAACAAATCAATCAAAATTGACCCAGAACTAATACAGATTAAACAGAATTAGCAGACTAGAAAATCAATGAAGTTATGATAACTCTATTACATATTCAAGAAGTTATAGACATGGGCCATAAACAAGCTCCAATGGAAACTTCTAAAGATGAAATTACAATACACAGAATGAAAAATACACTGGATTGGATTAACAGCTGATTAGACATTACAAAAGATAAGAATAATAAACCTGAAGACACAACAATAGGAATTACTCAAAATGAAACACAAGAAAAGATAAGTTTTTTTTTTTTTTTCCTTTGAAAGTAACCCTGTAGGGGCACCTGGGTGGCTCAGCCTGTTAAGTGTCCGACTTCGGCTCAGGTCATCATCTCATGGTTCCTGAGTGGGAGCCCCGCGTCGGGTTCTGTGCTGACAGCTCAGAGCCTAGAGCCTGCTTTGGATTCTGTGTCTCCCTCTCTCTCTGCCCCTCCCCCACTCATGCTCTGTCTCTGTCTCTTAAAAATAAATAAATGTTAAGAAAAAAGTTTTTTAAAAAGACACTCAAAAAAAAGCATTTGAAAAAATCCAATATTTATTCCTGATAAAACCTCTTGGCAAACCAAAAACAGAAGCATCATCAACTTTATAAAGGGCATCTTTGAAAAACCTGTAGCTAATATCATACTTAATGACAGAAGTCTATACGCTTTCTTATAATATCAGGAACAAGCCAAAACTATCCATTCTCACCAATTCTATACATTGGACATTCTGGCCAGTAGAATAAGGCAAGAAAAGGGAATAAAGCCATACAGATTAGACAGTAAGAAATAAAACTCACAATCTGCAGAATTTGCAAGCAATATAATTGTTTATTTAGGAAATTCAGTGGAATCTATACGTACACACAAAAACCTACCACAACTAGTAAGTTAGTTTAGCAAGATTGCTAGATATAAGATCAATATACAAAAATCAATTGTATTTCTACATACTAGTAATAAAAATTCAAAAACTGAAATTTATAGGGGCACCGGGGAGGCTCAGTTGGTTAAGCATCTGACTCTTGGTTTCAGCTCAGGTCATGACCTTGTGGTTCCTGAGTTCCAGAACATTGGCTCTGTGCTGACAGTGTGGAGCCTGCTTTGGATACCCTCTCTCACTCTCTCTGACCCTCCCTTGTTCATGCTCTCTCTCTCAAAATAATTAAATAAACTTAAAAAAATTGAAATTTATAAAACACTACCATTTACAATAGCATCAAAAAATATCAAATACTCAAGGATAAATCTGACCAAACCCGGAAAAGACCTGTACACTAAAACCTATAAAACACTGTAAGAGAAATTAAAGATCTAAATAAACAATGAGAGATGGGTGGGTCAGAAGATTCAATATTGTTAAGATGTCAATTCTCCCCCAAATTTGAACTACAGATTCAGTGCAATTCTAATCAAAATCCTGGCAGGATTTTTTGTAGATGTTGATAAACTTAACTCACAAAAGCTCATATGGAAATGTAGAAGATCCAAAATAACGAAAAACAACTCTGAAAAAGAACAAATTAGCTGATTTCAAGACTTATCATACAGCAATTATTTTCTACCGCTATGTAGCTAATTACCATAAACTTAGTGACCACCCTCAGTTCTTGCCTCTTCTTATTCTGAAAAGCAGCAGCTTCACCTGTGTTGAACTCCCCTTGTACCTGGAATCTCTCCTGGAAAAGCACATTCCTTCTCAAGGGCTTGCCTGATTAAGTCAGGTCCACCAAGAATAATCTTAGTTTCTTAGTCAACTGTGCCACATTAACACAACATAATCACAGGAATGATCGCCCATCATATTTACAGGTCCCTTCTATTATTATACAACAGTCACTGGAGACCATTTTAGAATTCTATCATCTACCCCAAATCAAGACAAAGTGGTAGTGGCATGATGATAAATAAAGCAATGGAACAGAACAGGGAATCTGGAAATAGACCTAGATAGATAGATCGATAGATACCTGTTTTTCTACAAACATGTAAAGGCAATTTAATGAAGAAAGGATAGTCCTTCATCAAATAGTATTGGAACAAATGGATATCCATATGCAAAAAAATCAATCGATATCTCTCACCACATATAAAAATTAACCCCAAATGCATCACAGACCAAATGTGAAGTCTAAAACTATAAATCATCTAGAAGAAAACACAAGAGAAAATCTTTCTTACCTTAGGTTAGGTCAAGATTTTTTAGATATGACACCAAAAGCAAAATGCATAAAAGAATAAACTGATAAACTGGATTTCATTTGTCTAGGTAGGAGACTGAAGGACCTTTATAGTTTTTAGCCTGTAAATTTCTGCGTTGTTTGAATCTTTTATAGCAATGTATTTCTATACTAAAAAGACAGAAAATACATAAAAGTAATATATATTCATTGAAGAAATAAAATTTTAAAATTACCTTTGAGACTACTGCTTGTAATTTGTTATAACTCTCACAGAATTTTCTACGAAAAGAAATCATACCATAGATAATTCTGTCTCATTTTCCTTAACATTATTACATGAATCCTGTCTAATATTATTAAATTATCCTTTGAAAAGGACAGTCCATTAATGGTTATACAATAGTTTGTCCATCTCTCCATTGTTGGCAATTGTTCACAATATTATTACTATTATAAATAGTACTGTAGTGCCTTACTTAAGATTTCTAGGAGTCAAGTAACTATCAAAAAAAAATTTCAAGTGTTTCCCCACTAACGTCATTAAAGCTTAATTCACAATTAAAAAACACTGCATGAAAAGCTTGTACTTGTCTAAAACATTAATTGGTATGTATAAAGGAAACATCCCCATTTGAGATAAAATTCTAAAGAGGTTTACTCTGAAATCATGAACAATTAAGAATTTAATTATCAAAGGCACTGAGAGAATATTCAACTCCTGCAGAATCTCATTATCAACAGGCATTAGTCAGAGTTCCAAGTCCTAGACAACAGATAAACAAAAGGAGCTGACTGTTCTGTACAAAGGGGAACAAAAGTATCTTATGGATGGACTCCAGTTATTTTTGAAATTATTTTGAAATTTTTGAAAACTATAGAAAATGCAATTTTCGGCACATCAACTCTTTAATTTACAAGCATATTTCTTTTCTTTCCAAATTTAGTTCATACTAATTAGAGATTTCACCAGCCTGAGAGCAAAAGAGCTTACAGTATATTGCCTATATACTGTAAAGATGACTTTATCTCCATACTTAATAAAATGAAAAAACCTTATCATAAGAACTTTAGTTTGGTATTTCTTAACAGTAGCATAGCTATTCCTCAATCAACAAGACTTTAATGCATCCCATTAGAATGACCCAAATCTCTTCACAATAATATAAATAACTCAGTTGTGTTCTTCTCTATTCAAACTGCAAGTACTGTATGTTGTTAGGCTTGACAAAGTACAACCAGTCCAGAACTGCAAAAGCAGATAATGATTATCAATGAACTCTTTCCCTACTCCTCCTTGTTGAAACTATTTGTGTGCTCCACCCTACCTCTGTATGACCAGTTGCAGAACAATCTGGCCCCCACTGAAAATGACCGAACTGAAAGGAGCATTACCTTCGTGAATCACACTGACTCAGTGTCTGTGACAGATACGATGAATTTGGCACTGATGAATTGGCATCTTTTCCAATCTCCCTCTAGTTGTTTTCTGCTACTACAGAGGTCGAAAGCTAAAAAATTATTACCCAGGATCCCTTGCAACTAGAGTTCTAAATGTGAATTAGGTTCGGCCAAGTGGATTCTCTGACAAGAGATACGGAAAACAGTAAGTGAAGTAGGGGCCATTTTCCTGAAGTTCTGGCTGTCCACAAGACAGACTATGTAAATGTTGGGTGTGTGTTGTATGTGTGTGTGTGTGTGTGTGCATGCGCGCACAATTCTCCAGTTTTCAGTCACTAAGTGTTGAGTATAAGGAAGAAGTTGCAATTGTGGAGCAGCAATGCTGCCTTTCTAATGCCTGCATCAGACACGATGATACGTTGTTTTGTTTGTGTATGTTTGTTAAACCATACACAAAACTTACTATTTTAACAATTTTTTAAGTGTACAGAACAGTAGTATTAAGTACATTCACATGGATGTGCAACCATCACCACCGTCCACTTTCAGAACTTTTTCTTCATCCCAAATGAAAACTTTGTATCCATTAAACAATAACCCCCCCCCATTATCCCCTACTTCCTCACCGTGCCACAACAATCAACATTCTACTTTCTGTCTCTATAAATTGGACACTAGGTACCTCATATAAGTGGAATCATACAATATTTGTCTTTCTGTGTCTGGCTTATTTTCCTTAGCATAATGTCTTCAAAGTTAGTCCATGTTGTAGCACGTTATCAGAATTTCCTTCCTTTTTAAGGCTGAATAATATTTTGTTGCATGGGGGTGCCTGGGTGGCTCAGTGGGTTGAACCTGAACCTTGATTTTAGATCACATCATGGTTCATGAGTTTGAGCCCCACATTGGGCTCTCTGCTGACAGCATAGAGCCTGCTTGGAATTCTCGATCTCAAAAATAAACGAACATTTAAAAAATATTTCATTATATACATATATCACATTTTGTTTACCCATTCATCCATCAACAGACATGAGTTGCTTTCAACTTTTGGCTATTGTGAATAATGCTCCTATAAACACGGCTGTACAATAACTGTTCAAGTCCTATTTTCGCTTCTTTGGTGTATAAACTCAGAAGTAGAATTGCTGAGTCTTTGGTAATTTTTTTTATTTTCAGGAATCACCACACCATTTCTCTTTTTCTTTTCTTTTGTTTTTTTTAGAGAGAGAGAGAGAGAGAGAGAGAGAGAGAGAGAGAGAGAGAGAGAGATGGCGCAAGTGAGAAGGGGCAGAGAAAGAAAGAGAGAGAAAAAGAGAAAAATCTCATGAGGGACTGAGAGAGTACTGTGAGGGGAGAGAGAAGCAGGGCTCACCCAAAGCAGGACTCAAACTCACAAACTGTGAGATCATGACCGAGTCAAAGCCAGCTGCTTAACCAACTGAGCCACCCAGGAGCCCACCATACCATTTTTCAAAGTAGCTATACTATTTTACATTTCCACCAGCAATGTACAAGTGTTCCAATTTTTCCATACTCTTGCCAACACTTGTTATTTTATGTTTTTTGTTTCTGTTTTTTTTTTTTTTTTAACAATAGTCATCCTAGTGGATGTAAAGTGTAAAGTAGTTTTTATTTGATTTCCATAATGATTAGTGATGTTGAGAATCTTTTCATGTGCTTACTGGACATTTGTATATTTTCTTTAGGGAAATGTTTGTTCAAGTCCTTTGCCTATTTTTGAATCAAGTTGGTTTGGTTGTTGAAATGGTATATTCTTTTTAATTTTTTTAATGTTTTTATTTCTTTGTGAGAGAGAGACAGAGACAGAGAGACAGAGAGACAGAGCATGAGCGGGGAGGGGCAAGAGACAGAGGGAGACACAGAGTCTGAAGCGGGCTCCAGGCTCTGAGCTGTCAGTACGGAGCCCGATGTGGAACTTGAACTCACGGACCACAAGATCATGACCTGAGCTGAAGTAGTATGCTTAACCAACTGAGCCACCCAGGTTCTCTGAAATGGTACATTCTTAAAATTGTTCCACGCCGGCCTTCTAATACCTTTGATGACTGTGGCAAAGGTAGCACTTCTTTGGCACACAAGTTCAAATCTTGTTATAGAAGTCATTCCTAGCAGCCCAGCCCAGAGCCTAGGGTAGTTTCTATCTCTTGTAATTGAACCTCGCCTGAATATGTCAGTATAGGTCAGGCCATTCAATCTTCCCAGTTGTTAACTTTCTTTTCTTTTCTTCTTTAAATGTTTACTTATTTATTTTGAGAAAGGGCAGGCATGTGGGAGCAGGGGAGGGGCAGAGACAGAAAGAAAGAGAGAATCCCAAGCAGGCTCTGCACTCTTAGCACAGAGGCCTGACATGGGGCCTGATCCCACCAACCATGAGATCATGACCTGAGCCGAAATCAAGAGTTGGGACACTCAACCAACTGAGCCACCCAGGTGCTCCAAACTGTCATCTTTCAAAGCAAGTGAAGTACCTAAGGTTAAAGGCTTCAAGCTTGCTCACAAGGTCCACATTCTAGTTCAATTCTAGGTAAGGCAAATAAATTTATGCTATTTCAACTTCCTGGGAAATTAATTAAGCAGGATATGGTTTCATCTGTTTTTGCCCCCCCATTAAATGCACATACTCTTGCATTATCTTTGGAATGAATGACTTGTTTTATTTTAATAAGCTGTACAACATATTTTTTTCTCAACCAAGCACACTGTGCCAATGGAAAAAGATGAAGCAGTAAAATGTCCCATTGATAATTTAAACACAACAAAGGCTCTGATCTGGTCATTTCATCTATTAAATAGGTTCAACTCTATCTATTAAGAATAAGAAAGTAGACAGGTGCCCCACGGCTTCTAGCCAGCCAGTTCTACTTCCCATGCTTTTTTTTTAACTTTCTTACTGGATCAGAATCTGAGAAGCTTGACATCTGCATTTTTTAAAAGCTCCCCAAGTGATTCTGAAGCACTACACCAGACCATCCAATCTAACTCTGCTTGTTCTTCTACTTCTGGCTTGGCTAACATTTAATCTTTCAAGTTCCTTCACACATATCTTATTTCATCCATTATATGTTGATTCTGTGTTGAGCAGCTGTTTCTCCTATATAAAAATCTACATGATACAACTGAATAAACTATACCTATACACAGAACTGCAGGTAAAGACATATCACACTCTAGGGTTGACTACTGATATATATTAAGAAAAACTGCATTTAGTTTATACTAAAAATAATCCTTCAGAGTCTGTTTATAATACCCTAGCACCCAGGAAACAGAAACTTTTTATTATTTTAAATAACTGATCAAATGTACCCACAATTTGGGGTGCCTGGGTGGCTCAGTCGGTTGAGCATCTGACTTTTGATTTTGGCTCAGGCTTGATCTTATGTTCCCGTGGGTTCAGAGCTGTGTTGCAATCTGCTTGACAGTGTGGAGACTGCTTGGAATTCTCTATGCCCCTCCTCCACATGTGCTCACACATGTGCACACTTTCTCTCTCTCTCAAAAATAAATAAACTTAAATAAATTTACCCACAATCTATATATTAAAATTTTTTTTAATGTTTATTCATGTTTTTGATAGAGCATGAGTGGGGGAGGGGCAGAGAGAGAGGGAGACACAGAATCTGAAGCAGGCTCTAGGCTCTGAGCTGTCAGCACAGGGCCTGACGCAGGACTAGAACTCACAGACCATGAGATCATGACCGGAGTTGAAGTCGGACACTTAACTGAATGCGCTACCCAGGTGTCCCCACAATTTATATATTTCTGATAATTATAAGGAAAAAAGTCTTCAAAACATAGTAAGAAAGCTTAAAAAAAAATCTATAATAAATATTAAGTCTATAAATCCCTGGTAGGATTTAAGAGCTTTATTTTCAACCTGTCCTTTAACTTAAAAGAAAAGTAACATGATATAGTGAAGAGCAGTGAATTGGTTGTCAAAATTCTTGGAGCTCAATTTCAACAACATTAATTACCCTTTTAGGTGATTTAAAACAATCTAAACTTCTTGGCATCTCAATACCTTATCTATAAAATGAGAAGGCAAAGAAAGAGCTAATAGAAGGAAACTAATATTTATGAACATCTATTATAGATCAGACACTGTCCAGGATGATTTCACATGTGATTTAATAATAATATTAATAGCAATAATTATAATAATAAATTCCTGCTTCATCTTTGCCTAGTTGCTTTGGGGACTCTGACTGGACCTGTTTTATGTTTTATTTTATTCATTATCTTTTTAAGATTTTATTTTAATTTTTATATTTATTTATTTTTAAGAATATATATTATTTCTCCTTTTTTATGTTTATTTATTTTTTAGAGAGAGAGAGACAGAGTGATATCAGGGAAGGGGCAGAGAGAGAGAGGGAGACACAGAATCCAAAGCAGGCTCCAGGCTCCGAGCTGTCAGCACAGAGCCTGACATAGGGCTTGAACCCACGGACTGTGAGATTATGACTTGAGCTGAGGTCAGTCATTCAACCGACTGGCCACCCAGGAGCCCCTAGGATTTTATTTTTAAGTAATCTCTACACCCAACATAGGGCTTGAATTTAAAATCCCAAGGGGTGCCTGGGTGGCTCAACTGGTTAAGTGTCCAAATTCATTCAGATCACATCATGATCTGGCAGTTGGTGGGTTCAAGCCCCGCATCAAGCTGTGCTGATAATGTGGAGCCTGCTTGGGATTCTCTCTCTCAAAATAACACTTAATAAAACCCCCAAAAACTGAAGATGTCAAATGAGACTAATCATTCTCAAGGCCAAAATATCTTCAGAATAAAAAAATACATACTAGAAATAAGATCCAGATGATTTGGAGGTGATTTGTAATACAGCTTCTTCATTATAAAACTTTCAACTTTTGTTAAGAGACCCTTTTACAGATAGAAATAATACATTTTCCTCATTATTTGTTGGGAAATCTAGGCTAACTATTTAGGTACCAAAATCAGGTACATACACGTATTAATAATACAAACAAATAGCTGGATTTCAAAAACTCTTTTCATTTCAGGCAACTATTAATTTCCCTTATTTTATAACCACCATGTCACCAGCCCAGTATCCCAATGAATAACTCTGTTCTTTCTCCCAGGGGAACTACAAACCTATCTTTGTGATAATCCCTTGTTTTTCTTTATAGTTTCAGTACCTAAGCATATATTCATAAACAATATAGTTTAGTTTTGCTTGTTTTTCTCTTTTATATGAATTGAATCACACTGTATGCATTCTTCAAGTATTATACAAAAGTAGATTGTAGCATTCACCTGTTTTAAAAAAAATTTGAATGACAGTAATTTTGGAAAAAGTTTAGAGGACTGCTAAATTGATAAAAACAGACTCAAGATTCAAAGTCATATAGGAAATGTTAAATAGCCATTTTAATTTGTCCATGAAGACAAAATTAATGGTATATCACCTCAGAAGAATTAACTGCACAAAATAGGGAAGCATATTCAACCAGAACCAAAAAAACTCAGTTATCATATTCTTCAAAGGAAGAAGACAAAAGTATGTACTGTTCCTTGATATGAACTCAAAATCCTTTTTCAGTAAAAAGTCCCTGGAAGACTTGTTTCTTTGACTTTTGTATGATTAGTACAATGAGGTGAACAGGATTATCAGTTACCCAATCAACACCTACTGGAAGAGGAATACAGTGGGCAGGATGTGCAGGTACAAGATATTCCATCTCTGCAGAGTGTTGTTCTTTAAAAGAATGTATGTCCTAACTCACACACTCTTTGATTTCTGAACTGTGTTCAGTACATTTTTAGGAAGTAACAACAGGCAATAATTAGATTAGCTACCACCTTAAGACATTTATGAAGGGCCAGAAAGTGCTCTAAGTGTTTTACTTGTATGTTCATATAATTCTCACAACCACATAAAGTAGGCATTATCATCTTCCTCAGTTTACAGATGAGATAACTGAAACAGATGGGTTAAATAACTTGCCCAAGATAAACTTGTACTAGTAACTAGTACAGACAGGTTTCCAACCCAGGCAATTTCATTTCAAAGTCCATGTTCTTTCTCACTACACCACACCACCTCACATAAGCTGAGGGTTCTTGTACTTCTGTAGGGATTGAATCTCATAAACATTAAATATTTTCTAGTTATCAGCAGAGGAATTTATCAAAGGTTTTCAGTTACATTACATAAAGATTACATCAATGAGACTGCTTAATGATGGAAGCTTTTTGAATCACAGATTTGCACTGTACAGGCTCAAACATTTACTGTCTGCTATATCCAGATGTCAGGTAATAAGGCACTGGGGATATAGACAGTATTAAAATGCCCTCATGTTATGTTTGTTCACCTATTAAATATTTACTGTGCACATACTACGTGAAGAGTATCTCACTAGGCAATGTAGCACTTACCTAGATAAATATGAAACAGATCCTGGCCTCAATGATTTTTAGTCTAGAAAGGGATATTAAAGAAAGTCATTATGAAAAAAAGGTAAAATTACAGCTGCTATTTATATACATTAGCTCACTTAATCCTTAAAACAACACTAATAAAGTGGTTACTTATGAAACTTGTTTAAAAAATTAGGAAGTTAAGGGAAAGAGAGGTTATTTCCAGTTGGTGAGATCAGAAGAGTTCTTAGAAGTGACATCTGAGCTGAGCCTTTAAGGAAGGGTGAAGCTGTGAACAGAGACGGAAAAATAAAGGTACACTAACAAAGGGGCAGCTGAGTGGCTCAGTCGGTTAAGCGTCTGACTTCAGCTCAGGTCATGATCTCATGGTTCGTGGGTTCAAGCCCCGCGTCGGGCTCTGTGCTGACAGCTCAGAGCCTGGAGCCTGCTTCAGATTCTTTGTCTCCCTTTCTCTCTGCCCTTCCCTTGCTTGTGTTCTGTCTCTCTCAGTCTCTCAAAAATAAACGTTAAAAAAAAAAAAGTTAAAAAAAAAAAGTACACTAATAGAGGAAAATTGTATGAGCAAAGGTATGAAGACAGAAAACAATGGAGAACTATTAGTGTTCACAGGGCACAAAGGACTACTGGGATATTAAGCTGAAAATATAAATTGGGGCTAGATCATGGAAACCTTTGTCAAGTTAATGATATTCTTTAAAAAATTTTTTTAATGTTTATTTACTTTTGAGAGAGAGAGAAAGAAAAAGAAAAAGAAAGAGAGAGGCAGAAAGAAAGGGGGACAGAGAATCTGAAGCGGGCTCCACGGACAGCAGAGAGTGTGGGGCTTGAACTCAACAAACCGTGAGATCATGACCTGAGCGAAAGTCAGAGGCTTTAACTGACTGAGCCACCCAGGTGCCCCATCAAGTTAAGGGTATTCTATAGACAGTGGGGAACCACTAGAGATTTTTGAATAAGAGGATGACATAATAAGTGTGCTTTAAGGAGAATAGCTGTCAGAAAGTGTAAAACAGACTGTGAGGGATGAAGCTAGCATAAAAGTATTTAACAGACTAAATGAAGGAAATAGCTTCTAAAAATAGAGGCTTCACAGTTTGTGGGTTTGAGCCCCGTGTCGGGCTCTGTGCTGACAGCTCTGAGCCTGGAGCCTGCTTCAGATTCTGTGTCTCACTCTCACTCTGCCCCTCCTCCACTCACACTGTGTGTCTCTCTCAGAAATAAATAAACATTAAAAAAACTGAAAGAAAATTTAAAAAATAGAGGCAAGAGATGAAGGAAATACGACAGCAGATGAAAAAATGGCGGTAACAGCATTCTTTCTGATAAATACTTTTTTTTAAAGTTTATTTTGAAAGAGACAGAGTGCAAGCGGGGAAAGGGCAAAGACAGAGAGAGAGAGAGAGAGAGAGAGAGAGAGAGAGAGAGAGAGAGAATTCCAAGCAGGCTCTGCACCAGCAGTGCAGAGTCAGACACAGGGCTCGAACCCACAACCTGAGCCAAAGGCGGACGCTTAACTAACTGAGCCACCCAGGCACCCCTCTGACAAGTACATTTTTAAAAAGAGCATATGTGGACTTCTGCTTGTGGGAAGATGGAGTAGACATACTTTTCACTATTACTCCCTGAATAAACTCAAATCTAGAACATACAAAGAATTCCTAAAATTCAACAGTAAGAAACTAAAAATCTAATTAAAATTGGTGAAAGACATGAACAGGCATGTCATCAAAAAAGATGTATGAATGGCAAAAAAGCACACGAAAAGATGTTCAACATCACCAGCTGCTAGGGAAATGCAAATTAAGACCATGATGAGGTATAAAATGTCACAATATGGAATGCTGTCAAGGATGCAGAGAAACTGGACCTCTCACACACTGCTGGGGGAAAGTAAAATTGTACAGCCATGCTGGATGATAGTTTGGCCAATTTCTTTAAAATCTGAGCATATGCTTACCATACAACCGAGCAACTGTACTTCTGGGCATTTATCCAAGAAAAATGAAAACTAAGGTTCACACAAAAACCTGTATACAAATGTCCCCAGCTTTATTACTTTTAATAGCTGAAAGGTGTATAAAAACAAAATATCCCATAATATGTGAACAGTTTAACTGTGGTACATCTATACCATGGAATACTATTTAGCAATAAAAATTAATAAACTATGGATACATACAATAAGTAGATGGATCTCAAGGGCATTGTGCTATTTGGAAAAAATCCAATCTCAAATGGTCATATACAGTATGATTCCCTCTGTAATATCCTCAAAATATCAAAATTATACAGGTGGAACACAGGAAAGAGTATGTATTGAGGGTGGAGGGTAACCCAAGGGAGATCCTTATAGTGATGGAATAATTCTATATTTAAAAAAAAATTTTTTTTTAACTTTTAAAATTTATTTATTTAAGTAATCGCTACACCCAATGTGAGGCTTGAACTCATGACCCAGATATTAAGAGTTGCATACTCTTCTGAGCCAGCCAGGTGCCCCTCTATATCTTAATCAGTGCAATGGTTACACAAATCTACTCATGCTAAAGTAACACACAACTACACACACATTTTGAACCAGTGTCAATTTCCTGGCCTTGATATTGTACTATAAATATGTAAGATATAACCAGTGAAAGGTATGTGGGATCTCTCTGTACTATCTACACAACATACTGTGAATCTTTAATTATTTCAAAATAAAAGTTAAAAAAAAATTTAAAGGAGCAAAATGTCCTAAAAAATAGCAGATGCATCATATGTATGTATCTTTAAATAAGTAAAATGTCAAACTATTAAGAGTTCTCCTCCAGTGGACTCCTTCACTACCTACATTAAACATTTCTAAAATTCCTAAATTTTATACAATAAGCATATAATACTTGATAACCAAAGAGAAGACTCTTTAAAGAAAATGAAAACAATATTATTTCTCCCTGTTTGAAGCATATCACACAAATAAGATATGAATAGAAAATTAAGAAAGAAAATCAATTAAACTCAATTATTAATCTACGTATGCATATATACACTAAATAAAAGAAATAGTGAGGCAACTAACAAGCCCAAGAGGTCCAAAAAAATATCTAATTGCAGATCCAGCACCATCACCCATTACCAGTGTGACTTTGGAAAATGACTTAACCTTTGTACTTTAAGAGATCAAGAGATTACGAACAGAACCTAATCAGAAATATTAAACATACAATGTTTTGTAAATCAGGATGACAGAATTCTTAAAATGGTAGAATTGGAAATGACTTGAATGGAAGATTTAGTACAATTCCTCAACTGACAGCTTAAGAAACAAAGGGTTGAGAGTTAAATAAATTTCAGAAAGCTATTCTGCAACAGAATTCAACAAATAACCCAGAATGCATAGCAGTTAAGAATGCTGGCTCTGGAATCAAACTGCCTAGATTCAAATCAGGGATTTACAACTCACAGCTATGTGACCCTGCATTAGTTACTTAATCTCCTTGGGCCTCATTATTTTTATCTGCAAAATGGAGAGAATACTAGCTCTTACTCCACAGGCTTATTGTTAAGATTACATGGACTAAAACATGTAATGCTTTTGTAATAATGCTTGGCAAATACAAACTGCTCAGTAAATATAAGCTAATACTGCCATCCTCACTAACTCCTCTTTCTGCCAGTATTGCGCTAGGCCTGAAATTAAATCATTAGGATAGTCACCTATCAACTAATAGTTAAACCCACTCTTTTTTTTTTTTTAATGTATATTTATTTATTTTGAGAGAGAGAGAGAGAGCAAGCGAGCAAGGGAAAGGCAGGGAGAGAGAGTATCCAAACCAGACTCCATGCTCAGCGCAGAGCTCAGCTTGACATGAGACTGGATCTCACAAACTGTGAGATGGTGACCTGAGCTGAAATCAAGAATCAGACACTTAACCGACTGAGCCACCCAGGTACCCCCAAACCCACTCTTAACTCAACCTTTGGGTTAATATGAAATAATTATGAATATCTGAAAACAGCTGTAAAATCTTAATAAGGTTTTGCTCAAGATGGAATTACCTTTCAGGGAAACAACAATGTAATCAAAGAACAAACTGAAAAGTAAAATAACAATAGTGATTCCAATTAATCGGTGTAGACTTCAACTCAACCTGAGTTTCTCATATAAAGACTTACTTAATATCAAGTTTAACTAAATAAAAATATATTTCAACAGGAACATATGAATATTTAAAAAAAATATGTTATAGGTTGATGATAATTGATTATTGTTGACATCTAAAAGTACTTCTAGGGGTGCCTGGTTGGCTGTCAGTGGAGCATGAGAATCTTCATCCCAGGAATGTAGGTTCAAGTCCCACGCTGGGTGTAGAGGTTACTTAAAAATAAAATCTTAAAAAAAAAAAAAAAAGTACTTCTATACCTTAACAATTAACTTGGGAAATTTTCCTAAAGTGACAGGCACAGGGCGCCTGGGTGGCTCAGTTGGATAACCTTCTGACACTTGATGTCGGCTCAGGTCATGATCTTACAGTTTGTGAGACTGAGCCCCAAGTCAGGCTCTCTGCTGTCGGCATGGCGAATCCCTGAGAATCTCCTACTTGGGATTCTCTCTCTCCTTTTTTCTCTCTAAAAAAATAAATAAACTTAAAAAAAAAAAGTGAGAGGTACCAATAACTGGAAATAGACAAACCATCCTGGTGGTCTTAATTATACAAACACATAAGAGACCAAAATGACTTTCAAGTTATCATTATACAATCTTTAGAATACAAAGGATATATGAACAAAATGAAAACTTTACTTTTTTTTTTTTTTTTAAAGTGTGCTTCGTGCCCAGCACAGAACCCAATGCAGGGCTCAAACTCACGACCCTAATATCAAGACCTAAGCTGAGACCAAGAGTCTGATGCTTAACTGACTGAGCTACCCAGGTGCCCCAAAAACTACTTCTGTGTGTTTTCAGAACCAATGTTGAGGTTCATATGATGACAGTAATTTAAATATGCTGGATTTTTCTTGTAGTTTCACTCGATCATGTGTAATCTAAAATACTAGAGTATAACCTGAAGTAATTGTCTTATTTAAAAACCATATATTGTCTTTAAAAACCATTCATTCGAATGCCTCTAAAGGAATTTAGAACTGATTAAACTTGATTCATGAACACAAAATGTGCTGTTTTTGAAAGTTATTACTGATTTGGCATACAGTAAAATTTTTTTAAATTATAATTTCCAAGTGACCATATCCCAAGACAAAAAAGAGGGGGAAGAAGGGTGACTGGGTGGCTCAGTTGGTTAAACGTTGGACTTCATCAGCTCAGGTCATCATCTCCCAGTTCGTGCGTTTGAGCCCTGTGTCAGGCTCTGTGCTGACAGCATGGAATCTGAAGCTTGCTTCGGTTTTTGTGTCTCCCTCTCTCTGCCCACCCTCCACCCCAGCTTGTACATGCTCTCTCTCAAAAATAAACAAATCATTAAAAAATTTTTTTAAAAAAGAGGGGAAGAGATTTTTAAAAATTATATAGTAAATATATTCTCCTTAAAACAATTAAACATTATAGTGAACTCAAGCTAAAATAACATTAAATCCAATTGTACATAATAAAGCTTACTTATTATACATTTAATACAGACAAATTCTATCAGTTTGCAGATCCATAAGCCAGAGCATAAAATTAACTTTTATGAAAGTAAGAAGACTAAACTATAATGTAGAAGAATGAAGTTTACTTTGGGCATTTAGCTCTGCAGTTTGTAGTATTTAGAACTATGCAGCTTTTTTTCTAATCCCATTTTTTTTTTTTAATCCTATTTTTAAATCTTTTCATCAAATTTTCTCTTTCTTTTTTTAAACGTTTGTTTATTTATTGTTTAGAGAGAGCATGAGTGGAGGAGGGGCAGAGAGAGAGGGGGACAAAGGATCTGAAGCAGGCTTTGTGCTGACAGAGAGCCCCATGTGGGGCTCAAACTCACAGTGAGATCATGCTTGAGATAAAGAATCGGATACTTAACCGCCTGAGCCACCCAGATGCCCCGTTTACCTTCTTTTTTTTTTTTAATTTAATTTTTTTTTTTAACGTTTATTTTTATTTTTGAGACAGAGAGAGACAAAGCATGAACGGGGGAGGGTCAGAGAGAGGGAGACACAGAATCTGAAACAGGCTCCAGGCTCTGAGCTGTCAGCACAGAGCCCGACGCGGGGCTCGAACTCACGGACCGCGAGATCATGACCTGAGCCGAAGTCCACCCAACCAACTGAGCCACCCAGGCGCCCTGCCCCGTTTACCTTCTTAAGCACAGAGCATTGTTTCCAAAACATCTATGAATTCTGGTATAATTTCAAAAGTTACAAAGACCCTGAACCAATTTCTACCAACCATTTTTGAAACTCCAGCAGTGATTCTTTACTATTTTGTTATGTCCTACTTCTGAGCAGTAGAGTTTGATGCAGCACATTTGAAGAAATTAAATTGCCTTCTTAGTTACATCATCATTCTTTTGGCTGCACTTCAGTTCAGGGACGTTTTTTTCTGTCCAGATCATGCAATCTCATATGCTATTAAAAAAAAAATTGTCATGTATACCAAAGAACCCACACTTTTTCTGGCTCCAACTTGCCTTTAAACTAAGACTCCCACTGGCAGGATGCATCTAATTCTATACCACATCCAGAACTATCACAGCTCAATGAGTAAGAATCTAATTAGACAATATTGCTCAGTTTAAACCCTCAGTTGCAGTAAAATGTTTTACACAATGATGATAATTTAGTAGTAAATTTGATGAGGGGTTCTTGATCTGGCTGCATGCCAGTACAAAGAAATATACCAGCAAAGAAGTATATAAATTCTAATTCTTATTCTAATCACTAAAATGATATTTGGAAAGACTAGTAGTTTGATATATTGATTGGTAAAATCTTTATTTCTAAATATGCTACACCTCCAAATCAAATCGACATGATGGAAAATGAGAAACTGGCTCAAGATTTCAAAACCCATCACAATATTGTGAAAATATACTGAATTTGGACTCAAAATTTAATGTATAGTTTTGGCAATCTTTGACTTTCATGACAATATTACATTAATAAAACTGACACTGATTTAATTTAGTCTCGAAGTTCCAAATTAAAACTAATTTGTAGACATTTTCAATAACTCAGTGATACGGCATAACTTACAAGATTTGAAATTAGCAGAATTCGTGGTTCTCACCTCCTACTAGATAGAATGTCTTACCTGTCAAGAATTTTAAGAGAACAAAGGATCAAGATATTAGATACTACCTCTCTTGTCCACTGAGACAATTACTCACCTAAGCCCACAATAAAAATTTAAGACAAATATAAATATAGGTCACTGACTCCACAACACTCTTTTGAGGTACACATGATAAAAACTATTTTATGGTGAAAGACTGTGATGAAACTATTGTAACCAAGTTTTCCTAGTTTCTACTATCCTAAGCAAGAGCAAAGATAAACTCATATTATGTTACATTCTGTACTGAAGTGATTTTATTACCAGGAAGACCCAATGTGTAGGGAAGTAACAGAACACTTCAATATGGAGACATGAAGTCTAGACTCAACTAGAAGGTTAAGCTTAAGATCCAGTGATGACAATGCTGTGTATATGGGGGGGGGGGGGGGGAGCCTAGGAATATTCACACAAGTCTGTCACAAATTCATATCCAATACTCATGTGACAAATTACCAACCAGTGACAGAGGCAGCATGTAAACACTGAATTGTTCTCCAAGCGTGCCTGGTCCATGCTCTCCAATTTTTGTTAACTTCTGGATTTCTCAAAGGTAAGAGGACAGTAAAACCTAAAGTAAGAATTACTGTCATGATCAATGGCTGTGTTAGATTCACACTACGTAACACCATATATTACATCAGGCCAGAAGGTAAGAATTTTCAAAGAATGTCCACTTAATATGGTCATTCTTATAAGACAAAATAATAATATTCATTAGAACATCTGTGATTCAACAATTTCTCAAAAACAGTGTTTAAATTTCAATTCTGAGAAAAGCCATGAAAATGCTTCCAAATCAACTATGGCAAAGTTTTGAAAATGCATTGAGGATTTAGTGGTTAGCAAAATACATTTTTATAAGTAGTTGTGCAATGTGAGAGTTTTTACAGAATGCAGAGAGTACTACTGAAATCAAAACTGATTTATCTGTGATAAACAAATAAACAGTAAAAATAAAATGTTTTAAAAAATAAACAAAAATGGGTTTATCTAAGTATATCTGCAAGTTCTGCCACTGTGGTCATGATGGCTTCTTCTTGTTTTAGGGAAAATGCTCTACCACAAAACTGATTTTCTTTACAACTAAGGGACAGTGAGAACTGTCAAAGGGAAACAAAAGTAACCATTAGGCATTTAATATGTTAATTATACAACTCCAGGGGTGCCTGGGTGGCTCAGTCAGTTAGTCTGACTTTGGCAGGGGTCCTGATCACGCAGTTTGTGAGTTGGAGCCCCACATCGAGCTCTGTGCTGACAGTTCAGAGCCTGGAGCCTACTTTGGATTCTTTGTTTCCCCTCTCTCTCTGCCCCTGTCCCCCAAAGATAAATAAACATTAAAAATTATACAATTCCATTTAATAGTTTCTTTAATGTTATAGTAATATTAAGATGTAACCTTAATAGAGAGTTCTATTTCAGTTCCATTCAGTAAATTTTTAAATGCCAAGACTTTTATTTAGAGCTAAGTATAAAGGCAAGGTCTTTAGAGAAATCTGTCTGGTGAGGGTAAACAGAGATATAAGCAATAGTAATACTACGTAACTTCCAACTAAATATCTTTTGTATTAAGTTAAAAGGGAGTTAATCTTTTGACAACAGTTAAAGCAAAGAATTCATCTCTCCTTTGAAGAAATAATTACTAGTCCGCTAAGCATTTGAAGATGACAGTCTATATACATAAGCTAATTGAAAAGTTTTTGCAATAAAGTACATTTTCACTGCATGAAGATTAAATAGTAGATACCTGTTTAGAGAAGAAACACTTGATCTAAAGTTTGTTTTGAAATGGCCAACAAATGTGCAAAACATACAGTCAAATAAAAAGTTGCAAAAGTAAAACAACATATGAAACATAGCTAAAGTCAAAGACTTCTTGAAGCCATGTTATAATTTAACAATTACAAAAGGAAATTAACTTACTTATACTAAAGTGAACATAAGTATTGCAATCATTATTTTTCTGGCACAATTATTGTTTTGGTACCGTCTTCTATAAAAAGCATTTGTGTACCCACCTATCCCAGTTCTGTTTACTGACAACTACAAGCATCCTCTATTCTTATTTTTCTAGATTACTCTCCTAAAAATATTATTTATACAATATATACAAAATTGCATCAATACTGGTCCTGCAAATGTATCAAAAGAACTTCTCCAATTTTCAAGAGGTGACTCCAATCCTGGAGTTACGGGTGAGAGAAAGAGCTGGTACTCCTGGGCTGCAGTGATTTCACGTAGACAGTTGGCCCTTGAACAACATGGGTTTGAATTGCACAGGTCCACTTATATGCAGGCTTGTTTCCCGATAAATACGGTACTGTAAATGTATTTATTTTCTCCTCCTTATGATTTTAACATTTTCTTTTCTCTAGCTTACTTTACTATAAGGATACAGTATATAACACACATAACATACAAAATGTGTTAATCAATCGTTTATGTTATCAGTAAGGCTCCTGGTCAACAGGCTATTAGCTAAGTTTTTGTAGAGTCAAGAGTTATAGGGGATTATGACTGCATGCTTCCAACCTCCTGGTGTTCAAGGGTGAACTGCAGTTTTATAACCCTTTTAACCTGCATTGATCATATTTTTACCCTGTGGTCAAAATAATGTGTCAACTCAAACTGTCAAAGCGGAACCAGTCAATACTGAGTCTCTGTAAAACCTAAGCGTCCAAATTCTTGTTTTGAGGTTTTTTGTTTTTTTTTTTTTAATTTAATGGTAACGTATTAAATCTCTTCTTTTTTAAAGATATAAACTTGTCTGGTATTTACAGTAAACTTGAAGAAAAAATACAAAGACAAAAACACGCTATTACTGTTAGTGAAAACCCAAAATGATACCTTTATGTTCAGAATCACCCCCTTCACTATCTTTTCCAAACATCACTTCCTTTTTACTACTTCCCCCCAGTCTTTACGGCAAATCAATGTTCAACACCGCCCCAATTATTAAAACGATCGCCTATTCACAAATGAGAAAGCCCCATTATCCAAGCATATTACCCTAGCGATCTTCGACGTTTTCAAAGACACCTGTGAAAACGCCAAAGCCCTAAATTAGATCCCCCAGGGCTCTTTTTCTTTCTTGACCCCGTTTCTCTTTTTAAGGCCCTTTAGGTCAGACGACTTCCTAGCGGACAGCCCCTCCCTTTTCCAATCAAACCTAAATCCTTCCCCTAATTACCACCCCCCACCCCCCCGACTCTGGTCAGCTACCTCATCATTCACAGCCGGGTTCCGCCGCTCGCCAGGCAACAACACTGACCGTGTTCCCGGCTCCTGCGGTGCCTCGCCCCCACTGCCAAATCCTGGAGCATCTCTTTCTCCAGTCCCGCATTCACGCGGGACCCCTTCGATCTGCTTCCCTCACTATTCGGCTCTCAAAACCTTCCAAGCCCTTGTCTCTTCAAAGCCATCTCTCCCTCAGTCTCCCACTCTCCCACCTCACCTCAGGCTCTCGGCTCAACAGCCTCCATTTCCCACAGATTCCATTCTAGAGCCGACTCTCCAGGCTCCCTCAACCGTCTCCTGTGGCCCCTCCAGACCCCAGTCCTTGGGAGCCCCGGCTCCGCCCCTGACTCCCAACTCATCCTCGGCTGCAGGCGACCCCAACCCCCCGCTCTCGTCAGGCTCAGCTGCCGCTCACCTCTGCGGTCCGGGTCGGGCTCCCCCGACCCAACTCCGAGTCGGCGTCCGAGCCGCTGTCGAAATCCCGGGCCCTCCGGGCCTCGCCGGAGTGAAGCTCCTCGAGCGGCGGGGGCGGAGCCCGGGGAGGAGAGCCCGAGTGGAGACGGGGGCGGTGGCGGCTGCGCGCAGGCATCTCTTCGGCCTGTCTCTGTCGCGCCGGGAGCCACTTGAATCCGAACCGGAACTGCTTCGGGAGGAGGGGCCGTACCGGGGGGAGGCGGAGCCTACGGGCGGGGGTGGGGCCCAAACCGGAAGGTTCGCGGGACTCAAGCTGGGCTGGGGGAAGGAAAACCGCAGCAAGGAAGTGTGAGAGCGCATGCGTCAGGCCCAACGCCAAAGTGGGAGAAAATAAAAGGCTGGTGAAGTTGGGGTGGGGCCTATGGGATTAGTAAATAGGGTTTGGGAACAAGAAATTACCTAATTCCTTTGGAGGGAGCCAGCTCCTCTGCAAGAGCCAATATCCAGGGATCATTATTACCATTTATTGCCTTTACTTTCTGACAGCGCTTATGCCAAATGTTATATAAATATCTCACTTAATCCTTGTGCCAACTCTCAGGGTGTTATAACACAGAACTGCCAAGAAACCTACCTGAGGTACCGCAGTTAATACATGCCGAAGCCAGTATTCTTAAATCTAACAAGATTCTGTACTCTTCTCATTCCATTACCAGAAAGTACCTAACCTGGCCTAGAATTGGCATAAACCAACTCCAAAACCACCTGTGACCTGAGCTCCAAACCCTCCTTGATCTTGCTTCCCCATCAAGTGCAGGGCAGACTTCGGAGGCTCTGATGGGATGGAGACAGGTTGGGGGGGAGGGGACAAGAGTGCCTACTGCTCCCGTGGGATGCCCTGCTGTAGCCTTTACCCTCAGGCTGGACTCAAGGCCAGAGGCAGTTGGGAGCCTTCCCACTGATGAGGAAGCATAAGGCAAGCTGAGGGCAAAGCACAAGCTAACAACACCCCCCACCCCCACCCCCGTGGGATATATGTGACATTCCTCAGGCACTTTCAGGCTGTCTGAGAACAAAATAAAGGAGTGACATTCCTCAGGCACTTTCAGGCTGTCTGAGAACAAAATAAAGGAACGTAAACAAATGGTCAAGGGGCACCTAGGTGGCTCAGTCACTTGAGTTTCTGACTTCAACTCAGGTCATGATCTCATGGTTTGTAGGTTTGAGCCCCACCACCGGCTCTCTGCTGACAGCTCAGAGCCTGGAGCCTGCTTCGGATTGTGTGTCTCCCTCTCTTTCTGCCCCTCCCCCACTTACTCTCTGTTTCTCTCTCTCAAAAATAAACATTAAAAAAAAAGAAAACAAATGGTTAATCTGAGACTCTCCATCATTTTACAAATTACAAGAAAAAGGCAATTTATCAATAGTTTTATCTCCAGGAACTCCCTACTGTCTTAAAGATAATGCTTTGCTAGAGGGAAAAACAACTTTAGTTTGACAATAGCTAGGCCTTCAGTAATCTGTGAGTCTTAGCATATGGAAATCTCTTTAAGAAACTTCTTCTGGACTTTACCTCCCCCAACTCCATAGTATATAACCAGTCACTCTTCACAGCTCTTTCTGCCCAGGGTCCTGTCCCCAGGCTTTAATAAAATCACCTTTTTGCACCAAAGATGTCTTCAAGGATTCTTTCTTGGCTGTCAGCTCCAAACTCCCACCACCTCAAAACCCCATCACCACAGCAAATCATATTCCTCCCAACCCATCAGGGCCTTCACGAACTCACCTGAGAGCGGGCAAGGCATCTTACCTCTTTTGCCCATAACTGCCTCTGACAGGAGGGCAGATATAGAGCTTTCTTAGTTTCTGTTGTGGGGACAAAAGCCCTTGTAAGCAGGGGAATCTCCCTCCCATCCCCAAAATGTTTCTAATTTTTTTTTTAATGTTTATTTATTTTTGACAGAGAGACAGAGTATGAGCGGGGGAGGGCAGAGAGAGAGGGAGACACGGAATCTGAAGTAGGCTCCAGGCTCTGAGATGTCAGCACAGAGCCTGACGCAGGGCTCGAACTCACAGACCGAGAGATCACGCCCTGAGCCGGAGTCGGACGCTAAACCGACTGAGCCACCCAGGCGCCCCCAAAATGTTTCTGATGACAGTCCTTTTGGCTCTTTAGAAGTCTAGGGCAACATTCACTTCTCTTCTCCCCCCTTTGATATACACAGTCCATTTCAGCTTTCTCTTTTGAGAAATCAGCCATCTTCAGTACAGAACCATTGTTCAAACCTTCCCCCACAAACCCCATGGCATCCTTGAGATGAAGTCCTCCTTGCCTCCTCTCCACATTACTCTGACTCCACAACCCTCGAAACTTTCCCTGGGCTGCATAATCCAGAGGCTCACTCAGCAGCCATATGGTTCCCACCCAATTGGTAGCCCACCCAGACCTGCGGTGCTTTTTTTTATCACTCATCCTTGGAATCAATCACCCCCTCTCCACCCTGGATCTCCACTTTAACTCAGTCCTCAGAACTAAATAGCCTTCCTCAGGGCCCAAAGCCTCTTAGTTCAACAAATGTTTCTTAGGCATTACGATGTGTTAGATACAGAATATCCTTTGTTTCATTTAATCCTCACAATTCTTTGAAGTAATTGCAATTATCCTTACTTTACAGATGAAGAAACCCAGGTGGAGAAGTAAAATAACTTGCAAAGATACGATGGATTCTATGTTGTCATGGAGTTTGGGGTTAGGGGAGTAACTTGGGGGGAAAAATGTCCTGTTCTCTCTGGAGGCCCCACGACTTGCTGAGTCACTTGCTTCTGTCCCACCTGTCCCTGCCAATCTCCAGGAAGGAGAAATGACACTGGAGAGGCAGAAGAGGAGTGACCGCAGAGACAGAGGGCTGGGTGGGCTGGCCCATGGCTGAAGCCTCAGTCCCAGTGCTGAGGGGAGATGCCGCAGCCACGCCTTGCCCCAGCGTTCTGGAACTGGAGGAGCTCCTGAGGGCAGGGAAAGTTTCTTGCAGCCACGTGGACGAAGTTTGGCCCAACCTTTACATAGGAGATGCGTGAGTGATAGCTCATCGGAAAGGGTGTGGGGAAGGGGACAAGGAGAGACAGTTCTTGGGCTCTTTACCAGAGATGAGGGGTTGGGTGGCACAAGGAGAAATAGTTCTGCGCTGCACATCTCAGGCCAGGGACTGACTCTAGGACTCCTGTGTGCGGGGGTGAGTGCAGTGATCAGATGTGACCACCAGGGGGAGGAAAGCTTTTGCCTGCCTGGATGATTGGAGCTCCCAGAGGATTCTGAAATCTTCTGATATATCCTGGACAATTGGCGAGTCTCAGGGACAGAGGCCTGGGGAATGGTGCTTTCTGGTATGACATGGGATGGACAGAAAGCTCCCCTTCCTGAGTCCAGCCTCCTCTGGACACAGAGTGGGTGAGGAAGGTGAATCAGGGAAGGTGTCATTAAACATTTGCAAATTAGAAACAGGTACGAGGTGGTGGCCACAAGAGGCCAGATGTCCGTGGGAGGGCATGGGGCAGGAAAGGAGGGGCAGCTGGATTCCAGAGCTGAAGCAATTCTTTCCTTCCTGTCTTGGCTAAGGCAGGAGCAGATCATCTCAGGTAGCAAAGAGGGTCTGAAGATAACTCCCTATACCACCCACCCTTCCACCAGAAAGCTCTGAGGCCGGGGCTCAAGTTTACTGGGTTCCTTCTTGGTACCCTTTGGATATTGATGGCTCTGTCCCCCTGAAGCAGGGAGCCAGACAAAACCTCTCTTCTGGACCCCATGGCTTAGCCAGCAACCAGTCCCATTCCTCCCTTTCCTAGGGCCACGGCAAATAACCGCTTTGAGCTATGGAAGCTGGGCATCACCCATGTGCTGAATGCAGCCCACGGCGGACTCTACTGTCAGGGCAGCCCTGACTTCTATGGCAGCAGTGTGAGCTACCTGGGCGTGCCAGCCCACGACCTCCCCAATTTCGACATCAGTGCCTACTTCTCCTCAGCAGCTGACTTCATCCACCGTGCCCTCAGCACGCCCGGGGGTAGGAGTTGGGTCTGAACTCATATTCCAACCTGCTCAGTCATTGGGGGGCGAGATATCAAGTTTCCCCTCAAATATGGGTGCCCTCCCATTTCTAGTTTTTCAAAAGCCTTCAGGTTTTTAAAAATCCTCTGCTCAGTGCTACTACAATTTATCCAACTTCATTGCTTCATAGACAGGGAAACTGAGGCCTAGAATACAAGGTCATGTCACGAGTTAGGAGCAGTCCTGGGACTGAAAGCCAAGTTTCACAAATAGCAGAACAGTTCTTTCTCTGCATCATTCAGCTTTGAGAAATTGCCATTTAGTAACTAGATGTCTGGTTTCTAAAGTATTTTCAAATGGAAAAGAAAGCAAACTTAAAAAAAATTTTTTTTAACGTTTATTCATTTATGAGAGACAGAGACAGAGCATGACTGGGGGAGGGGCATAGAGAGAGGGAGACACAGAACCCAAGGAAGGCTCCAGGCTCTGAGCTGTCAGCACAGAGCCCAATGCGGGGTTCAAATCCACAAACTGTGAGATCATGACCTGAGCTGAAGTCGGACACTTAACTGACTAAGCCACCCATATGTCCCTAAAAAACCAACAAACTTCTAATACCCAGGGTAGAACAAAGGAGGCTGGGGAAACTGGAGCCCGCACTCTGTGTTTATCCTGGGTAAGGGCCATGCCCCTTCTTACCTGACCCTGGGCAAGCCAGTGTCCCTCTCTGGACTTCAGTTTCTCATCTATGTGACAGGAAAGACAAGACTATGGCTCACAGCACTCTTTAACATCTAGAGCACTTTGACATTCGTTTTACAAGCATTCATTTACCAGCTATTTATTATTTTTTCTGTGCCAGGCACTGAGCTAGGTACTAAATCCACACTTAGACAAAGCAGGATCCCTGCTCTAATGGAACTTGCATAATCAAAACTTATATGTTTTGTGGAAAGATGGTCAAAATGTGGAGTATTGTGGGTACTATTCCTTTGAATGGGTAAATGTGAAGAGACGTGGGAGACCAGGGACAGGGCAAGGGTGCTCAGTCCAGAGGACCAGGAAGTGAGGAGACTTCCCTCTACAGCAGTATTCACTGGGCCACATGCAAAAAGGATGAGCTGCTCTGTGATTCAAGTGATACCATGAGTGGTCAGGAAAGCCTGGACAAGGAAATCATGTCTTAGCTGAAACCTGACAGATGAGTACTAAACATTAGTCAGACCATGAGCTAGAGAAGCTATAGGTAGTTGGAATAGCATGTTCTAGGGCTGGAGGCCAGAGACCATAAGAGCTTTAAGGAACTCAAAGTTACCCAGTGTTCTTAGATCTGAAGGTTGGGGTGAGACAGCCTGTGATGAAGCTGTAAGGTTAGCAGGGGCCAGCTCACGGAGGGTCTTGTAAGCCGTGTGTTGAGGAATTTGGACCCTATCCCAAGGGGAGGCAAAGGGTGTTGATATACCCATTTGACTGATCAGGAAACTGGGAACCCTAAAGGCTGAATGGTTTGCCCAGGGTTACATAGTACACCCAAGGCAGAGCGGGGAAAGGAACTTGGGTCCCTACCCCTGCCCTTGGGTGGGCCAGCTGGTGGGAAAGGGTCTTTCACCAGGATGTCTTCCTCAGCCAAGGTCCTGGTGCACTGTGTGGTAGGGGTGAGCCGCTCTGCCACACTGGTGCTGGCCTACCTCATGCTACACCAGCAGCTGTCCCTGCGCGAAGCAGTGATCACCGTGAGGCAACACCGATGGGTCTTCCCCAACCGAGGCTTCCTCCACCAGCTCTGCCAGCTGGACCAGCAGCTGCGGGGTGCAGGCCGGAGCTGAGGGGCCAGGTGAGGGCTGGGCAGGGAATGAGGGGGTGAGGGGCAAGACTGGGTGCAGTTAAGAAGTGAGAGGTCAGGTCAGGGCTGGATGGGGAACCAGGAAAGGGAAGGCCCATGAGGGCTGGCAGGGGACATGGAATGGGACCAGTTCAGAAGTGCGTTGTCAGGGCTAATGTGTAGCCAGAGGGAGGGTTGAAGGGGCCTGGCTAAGGCAACCTTCCAGAAGGAGCCTTTCTCCTGCAGCCTACTCATGTTCTTCAGACCCCTGAGAGGATGGAAATGTTAGGAAGGAAAGAGGTGGAAAACATATAATGGAAGAGGTGAGGCCTTCTTACTTGGTTCTGATGTGGCCTGCCCTGCTTCCTTGGCCAAAAGCCAGTGGGGGTTCACCTGAACTCCACTGAGGCAGCAACACAGCCAGTCCTGACACCTGTGGGCTGTCTGGACATTCCCACACCTCTGCATACCTCCTTCCCAGGTCCAGATCCCAGCTCCAGCTCTGGGGGGAAAATGGGGCTACAGCTGTCACTCCAGGCTTCAGCCCTGCCTCACCCTTCTCACAATGGTGAAGGAGTATAGGTACTCCTGCCACCAGCCATGGCCTCCTTACCTGAGCCCAGCTTGATATAAAGTTCTCCTGCCATCATGCCATTCCATTCCTTGCCTCAGACCCAGTACCCCACTCCCTACCTGTCCTCCCCCAATCAATCTGATCTCAGAGATCCACAGAAGCAGCCTCCCTAACTTCATTCCCTCTCAGGTTCTGAGGACCCCTGTAGGACATTAAAGGTCTATCCAGCTCCTTTCTACTTCCGTTTACCCTCCGTCCTGCGGCCCCATGTGCAGTGCATTCAGAGCATTAACAGATGGTCCTTAAGTTACAGAAGAGGAACAGATCCTCAACACTTCCTCCCCCAGGTCTCCCCACTCCTGATGGGGGCCTCCTGTATCTCCAGCTGCCTAGTAGAAGGAGTTGGCTGCTCCCAACAGCAACACTGCTTCTCAGGCTCCCGGCCCACAAACGGTCACCGAGGTGCTACTTCAATTTCTTTGGCATCAGCCCTGTTTTCCTCCAGCTCAGCTGGGAGACCACAGGGACGTCTCTTCCTGTGGTGGAGTGGCTGTGCTGGCACCAGCATTGTGAGGGAGCTGCAGTGTCACCTGCCCTTCTTCTCTCACCATGCTGAGGCTGGGTCTGTTTTGTCTGTCCCCAGTAGCCCACCTGCCTCACATTCACATCCCCCTTGAGGGCCATCAGCCAGGGAGCTAAGCCTCCTACCCATGCTGTGCCTTCCCTCATCTCTCCTCAACCCTGACTTGGGCTCTGTGCCTCAGTGCCCACTGGCTCAGAGGGGTTGCCAGCTAGGGGTGGGTGATGGGCCTGGGCTCTCTTGGGAGTTGGAAAAGTGGTAGCTTTCTCCTACCAAGAGCTTCCCAGGATGTGGACTGAATTGCCCTGCCCCCCACTAAAAGCTGTTCTTGTTTCTGAATTGTTAACTGGCACCACTGCCAGGGAGCCATGTAGCAACACTGACCCCTTCCTGATACTTTCAGAAGGATAAGCATCTTGGGGATGGGGATCAGAGCAGGACGGAGAGATAGGTTTAGAGTTTGGGGGTGAGTGTAATGGAAGAAAATTAGGGTTATAGCCGTGGTTGGGATTAGGCCTAGGGCTGAGCTGGGTGGGAAACCACTGTGCGGAGCTCTGTGGGTATGCGGAGCCAAGAGGGAGACAAGAATGGCACGTTCCCATCCTGCTCTCTCCTCTAAACAGGTTCAGGAAACTGGTGGAAAGCAGATCTCTGATTATGCCCAACTGCCCCACTTCCTTGGCTTGGAACCCTTAAATGCCCTGACCTCCAACTTCAGTATCTCTCCATCAGGCGGCTTGGGGGAAATCAGTTGGGCTGCAGCACTGCACACTTCCTTGAGGTGCCACCCACCAGACAGCCTGTGCTACTGGAGTCCCCAGGAGTTGTGCAGTGTGCAGCCTATATGGCCATACACAGCAGACCTAGGGACTCCGAAAGATGAGGGGGCCTTGGGGAAAGGTCATTTCTCTCCATGAGCCCTAGGCCCCAGACCTGCCTTATTTCTCCCAGCACCTGTACCCACTTGACCTTACATAGAGGACTCAAGGCAGAGGCAGGTTTAGATGGCAGTTCTTGCCTCTGCCCTGACAAGTCCCAGCCATTCTGGGACTTGGGTTGCCTGCCTATAACATGGAGCTCATCTCTTCCCCAGAGCTCGTCATTACTCCCTGCCGCAGGGCTGTGCCACTTTGCTGCCCTGGCACTGGTCCTGTTGGTGCTGCTGGAGGCTCTGGCCCAGGTGGATTCCAAGAAGATGGTAAGAACCCAGTGTGGAGTCCGCCCTAGAGCCTGCTACTCCATCTGCTTCCTCCCGCTGCCTGCACTCCCTGCCAGCCACTGTCTTCAGTCCCTGCAGGTGGGAATGGTCTGCCTTCTCAGCCAATCCTGAGGCTCCTTAGGCAGGGGCTCCAAGTTTCCTGGGGTGGGAGGATGGGAGGAGGGTGGGAGGGGACTCTAAGTGTTCATGATTGCCCTTAGCCATAGCTGCCTCCACCAGCTCTCCCCAGGGCTCAAGGGACCCCAGCAGGGGCTGAGCCCTAGCTCCCTGGAGTTCGGACTTCAGAGTCACCCTGTAGGTGTGGCAGCAGGTGTGCATATGTCTCTGTGTGTGTCTGTCATCTGGGAGTGTGTGTGGAGGAGTCCTGAAGTATATATGAGAAGGGTATCTGGAGAGCAGGAAGGACTCTTAACAGGCCTAAATCCAAGGTCCTTAACTGACCACAGTGGCCTTGGAAGGACCTAAAACACCATCTTGCTGACCTCAAGGGACAGTGAGACCTGGGTTAGGAATACTTTCTGGAGGAAAGAGGAGCCTGGCAGAGGGCAGAGTAGCTTCTGGACACACAGCCTCTGATGGCAGGCCAGCGCAGGTCTAAAGTCCTGCTCTGAACCCCACTTACAGCTTTGTTAAGTGTACCCACACTTCCCTCAGCCTGGGTCCTCTAGATCTTAATCCTGGGCCAGTCCTATAATCCTCAGCTCCCAACTAAGCACCCCTGGACCTGAGTTCTGATGTTGACATCACTGCCAGTTTGTGTCTGGTTTTGGCTAGTCTCTTTTCTGTCCTCCTCCATGGAAGATCCTTCTAGCTCTAACCTTCTTTCCATCCTTCATACCACCCTCGAAGGCCAAGGGAGCTTTTAAAATGGCTTATTGGATCTTCTTTCTCCCTGCTCCACATATGCATACACACCATAGCAGACCCCTGCGAGCTGCCTCCACTCCCAGCAAGGCCAGATGCCTGGCTGGGCTTGGCACTGACCATGCCAGGGACCCAGTGGGTGAGTTGGGAGTGTCAGGGGGAGGCCAGAAGAGGGGAGCAGCACATCATGCTTTATAATTAAACTCAAATCAAAAAATAGAAACAGCATCAAGTGTGCGGAGACAGGCAGCTGGAAGCCGGCAGCACAAAGTGGCCGTCAGAGAAGACCACAGCCTGGGCCAGATATCCCCACAGGTGGGTGAGTGCCCCTATTTCAGGGGGGCCACAGAGCATGCTGAGTCATGAGGGTCAGGGCACCTGTGTCTATGTGTGTTGTGGAGGGACTGGGTTAGATTGGAGGACAGAGTGGGCTAGAGATACAGGCACAGACAAGAGCAGAATAGTCAGAAAGATGTGGGCTCGAATCCTGGATCCCATGCTTACTGGCCGCGTGACCTTGAACACATCGCTTAATCTCTCTGAGCCTCAGTTTCCTCATCTGTAAAATGGGGATGATAACGTTATCTGCTTTATAAGGGTACTGTGATGATCCAATGAGAAAATGTAAGCATTTAGCTCTGTCTGGTACACAGTCCATTCTTAGTAGGTGGTGAATATAATAACAATTATTGCTGGACAGAGAAAAAAAACCTTAAGAGACACAAAGAAACAGAGACTAAGCCTCACTGTCCTGGGGGAGGTTACCCTCTACCCAGGATATGGCTGAGGCTTGAAAGGGTAAGAGTAATAATAGTAGTAATGATAATAATAGTAAGATGCACCATTCTGGAGGCATCTACCATAAGGCAGACCCTGTGGGAGGTGCCTTACATTTAGTATTTCATGAAATTCTCACAGCAGCCCCATGAAAAAACTGGCTCGAAGAAGACCATACAAACACCTGACCTGAGAACTGCCCAGATCTGTCCTCCTCCAGGGCCTGCGTGCTGAGTGCAGAGCCCCACTGGCAGCTCATACTGGCTGCCCGCCTGCCACCCTCCCCGAGGCTTCCTTTACCAGACTCCTCATTCGTCTTGCCCTGAGATCTCTGGCCTCAACTCTCCTGTGGCCACAGTCCCATCTGGTCTGCTTGGGGAGGAGGAGGGGGAAGCAGAGAGCCTGGGGAGGAGGGAAGGCCAGGGGGACGTCTGGAGCTTCAGCTGAGGAGGTGGATGGCAAGAGCTGCCCCCCGCCCTGAGGAGGCCTGTGCCTTGGCCTGCCAGCAGGCAGAGTGGTGTGTCGGGGGCTGTGGAGGAGCATGAGCTCCTACGAGAGGCTGGGGAGAGCAGCATAGACAGGAGGAGGGACACACACAAAGACAGAAAACAAATACCTAAACTTGTCAACAGCGGCAGCACAAGAGCAGAGAAACCACTGCCCACAGAGGCAGGTATTCAGCTTAGGGAGAAGACACAAGAAGGAGGCAGAATGAGGGCCAGAGTGAATGAGGAGAAGAGCCAGGCCTGACCTGTCCCTACTAAATGTTGGGCACATGCTTCACTCTGTGGTGGCCAAGGAGATGTGGGAGGAGGAGTCAGTCCAGGTCCGGGGGCAGCAGAAACCAGAGGAGCTGCTGTAGCCACTGACTTCCCTTCCTTGGATGTGCCTGGAGCTTGAAGGATGAGTTCTTGCGCAGGGGACTGGACCCCCAGTAGGAAGAGTGGACAAATGTGGGGTACATCTGTGAGCATCAGGTATGAGAACCTAGGTGGGACCAGACAAGGAGTACCCCAAAGTCCAAGGAAAAGGCCCCCATTCTCCAGACTTGGGTCTAAGGCCCCTAGGAGATTGAAACATGGGCTGTGGCCTAACAGCCCCCAATTCCTGATCCCTCTGCTGGTTCCTCCTCTTCCCAGGAGCCCCCTTGGGACCAGCTCTGTGTCAGCCAGAGCCTGGCTGCCTGCTCCCTGGCACAGCTGGACTGCGATGCACCCAATGGCCACAGGGTGGCGGAAGTACCCCACGCCAAGCTCAGAGGCCAGTGTGGGTCTGCCAGGCTTCCCAGAGCTCCATCTCCTGCAGCTCCAGCTGCTGGCGGCAGACCAGTGTGGCTGTTGGACAACCCTGGGGCCTGGGGCTTTCTCCACCCCAACACACTATGCCACTCCCTACCCTGTAGCTACCGCAAACCCAGCCACTGCTCTCATTCTCAGGTCACACCCCCAGGGAATCCTAAAGTCAGGCAAGGCCAGGATTTTAAACATTAGACAGACCATCGGCCAGACAGGAGCAAAGACTTGCTGGAGGCCACCAAATGAGTTATGGCCATGCTGTCCTCCCTCCCTCCAAAGTTCTCTTTCCAGCACTTCAGGTAGCTTCCATTGGACATGGGAAGCTCAGGGCCAAAAGCCTTTCATCCCAAAGAGATGCCAAGCAGAGAGGGTTTGAAAGGACTATGCTTCAGTCTACAGCAGCCTAGATCTGCTCTCAGACCCCACCCCCACAGGCTCCAAGGGAAGGACCTGGAATTCTAGCCGCTTCACAGCGTTTGTGTTCTGGGCGGAACCTGCCCCAGCCCAGTTCCGCTCATGTGCTGAGTCCTGTCCCTGTACCCACTCCCCCATTCCTGGCCCCAGACCATGCCCTAGGTAGGTGGCAGGCCATTCAGCCTGCCCTGAGAGGTCACAGTGGGGGATGAAGGGGAAAGCTGGGTCTTCACTTCCACCCTGCCCACTGGCTACCCGCTGGGTGAGCTTGGCCAAGCCAGTGGCCTCCTGGGGGCCCATTTCTCTTCCTGGTCCTGGAACTGCCTACCAAAGAGAAAAGATGTTCTTCCCAGTTTGTACCTTCCCTAGTTACTGGTTGAGGGGGCCAGGGACAATTAGCCAAGATAGGCACTCCTTCCCAGCACAGCACCAGACCCAGGTTCTGGTGCCACAGATAACCCAGCTCTGCAGGGTCCCAGACACCCTCAGCCAGATGACTCCTGACACAACTCACCTTCCCTGGGTGAGGCCTGATCTTCAGCACTGGCCTGAGTCATGGGGGTAAGGAGGAAAATCCCAGGGCCTATAGGCAGATGTGTGACCCCAACACTAGGCTCTCATGTAGAGACAGACGGATTAGTAGTGACCATTCTCTGGAGTCCCCAATGATGGCAAGTGGAAGGCTTAGAGACAGAACTGAAGGAACACAACTGGATGGAAAACCCAGCCTTGCTACTTATCACCCATATGGCTTTGGGCATCACTTAAAAATTCTCTCTGACCTTCAGCTTCCTCCTATGTAAAATAGGGAACTACCCCAAGTGAGGCCTCAGGCCTATAAAAGCATCAGTTTACTTAGCACAGAAATACCAACAAATGTCAGTTCATGGCCCAGGCCCCCTTATTCCTGAGATGGGCTCTGCCCTTCAAGCACCTGAAACTGGGAGGGAATGGGGACCTGGGGAAGTAGCAGAGGAGGGAGCTTGAGATGAGCTGCCAGGATGTGGGGGCCTCCGTAGGTGCCCTCTGAGAGCCATAGTCATCTGAAGTCCTCATCCCTATAAAGTCCCAAGTACC
The DNA here is from genome assembly GCF_018350195.1 of Panthera tigris. NCBI lineage: Eukaryota > Metazoa > Chordata > Mammalia > Carnivora > Felidae > Panthera > Panthera tigris. The sequence goes on along the minus strand of NC_056670.1, from coordinate 34,864,793 downwards.
TGTGACTTAAGGGACAGGGTCTTCACTGACTAGTTGCTACAAACAGGGAACTCCGAGGGCCTTGTCTCGGAAGCCAAAGCTTCCACCATCAGGGACCTCTGGAAAGTGCAGGAGAGAGCTTCTCAGCTTCACAGGGGTGACAAGGGATTGATTCCCTTGTTCCCTGGGGAAAGGGTCTAGGCCTCAGCCCCACCTGAGCTGGTTAATAACCTCATCCAAAATAACTGAGGCCCTTTTTGCAGCATCCCAGTGGCACCTGGGCACTGCACCATGCCTGGGCCTTTCCATCAGCTTGACCCACAGGTAGGGATCCTGCCCCCAACCACCACAGTGTCCACTGTGTTTCAGAATGAACTCTCTGCAGAAGCAGGACCTCCGGAGGCCCAAGATCCATGGGGCAGTCCGGGTGTCCCCCTACCAGCCACCCACACTGGCCTCCCTACAGCGCTTGCTGTGGGTCCGTCGGGCTGCCATGCTGAGCCACATCAATGAGGTCTGGCCCAACCTCTTCCTAGGAGATGCGTAAGTACTACCCACGGTGGGAGGTAGAGGGGACAGAAGGAGAGCCTCTCCCAGAGTCCTCCAGGGGCAGAGGTGGCACCCTCTTTGCCTCCCACCATTTCTTTCCACATGTTCCTTTCCTTCTGTATTACTATTAATTTTAGCTGTGGAAACAGAATACACATAAGAAAAGTGCATAGAGGGGCTCATTCAGTTGAGTGTCCGACTCGATTTCAGCTCAGATCACGATCTCAGAGTCTTGGGATCGAGCCCTATATCTGGCTCTGCTCTCTCTCTCCTTCTGCCTCCTCCCCCACTCACACACATGCACTCTCTCTCTCGCCCTCTAAAATTAAAAAAAAAAAGAGAGAGAGAGAGAAAAGAAAAAGAAAAAAAGAAAAGAAAAAAGAAAAAAAGAGACGTGTATAGAGCACATATGAACCATTTAGCCATCCAGGACAAGAAATAGGACATTACTTATGCCCTAGAAGTCCCAGTCATCATAATCCCTTTCCTTGTAGATAACTACTAAGTATTGAAATAATTATTTCCTTGCTTTTCTTTATGGTTTTAACACCTATATACCTGACAATGTAGTTAGTTTTGCTTGTCTTTTAAAGTCATATGAATGGAATCCTATTGTGGATTCTTTGTGCCTGGCATCCTTTGCTCGGTGTTGTAAAATTCACTTGCATTATATGCAGCTGAAGCTCAGTCATTTTTCATTGCTGCATACTATTTGTTTGTATGACTATCCCATAGTTCATCCATTCTATTGTACGTGGGCATTTGAGTTGTTTTCACTTTTTGGCTATTATGAACAGTGATCCTAGGAACAGTCTAGTGCATGGTTCCTGGGAATACACACACCAAGTTTCTATAGGGTGTATATGTATAAAGAAAGTAGAATTGTGAGTCATTTCCCCAAAAGTTTTCCTAAAATTTGGAATATATGGATGAATATACGTGGATTTCAGACATTTTCCTTAATATTTAGAAAATATGGTTCAATATCTTATAAATAATATGGCAAATATGCTTTCCCTGCACCAGATAACCAGTTATAAAATCCTTGTTGACTTTTTAAAAATACACACACATGGGGCATGTAGGTGGCTCAGTCGGTTAAGCATCCTACTTGCTCAGGTCATGATCTCGCAGTCTGTGATTTCAAGCCCCGCATCGGGCTCTGTGCTGAGTGCTCAGAGCCTGGAGCCTGCTTCAGATTCTGTGTCTCCCTCTCTCTGCCCCTCCTCCGCTTGTGCTCTGTCTCTCTCTCTCTCTCAAAAATAAATAAACGTTAAAAATAAAAATATACAGACATAAACGCTTTGTCACATTTTTTTTTTTTACAGAAATGATACCTCTTTCTAGTCCCATTTTGTAATCTCCTTTATGTAGAAAGATTTTTTTTTTAAAGCTTTTTGAATGGAACCACACATCCTTTGAAAACATTTTTAAACAAAGTTCTGTACCCTGCATTCTTTTTAAGTTTATTTATTTATTTGAGAAAGACACAGACAGTGCTAGTGAGGGAAGAGCAGAGACACAGGGAGAGAGAGAGAATCCTAAGCAAGCTCTGAGCTGCCAGGGAAGAGCCCAATGTGGGGCCAGAACTCACAAAACTGTGAGATCATGAACTGAGCTGAAACCAAGAGTCAGACGCTTAACTGACTGAGCCATCCAGGTGCCCCAATGTAACCTGCATTTTTCACAGATGCTCAATATAGCACAAACACCTTTCCTTGTTTACCTGCAACAATCTACAACATTTTAGTGGTTGCATAGTATTTCATTTAGATATACCATACTCAGTCTCCTATTACAAGATAGTGATTTTTTCCAATTTTTCACTATCTTGAATATCATTAGGTCCAATTTATATATGTCTGTGGGCACATTTTGGGTTTTTTTCAAGTTCCTAGAAGGGGATTTGCTGAGGCAAAGGATGTATATATTATGCATATATTTTTAAAATTTTTTTTGTTTATTATTTTTGAGAGAGAGAGAGAGAGAGACTGAGAGCAAGCAGGGAAGGGGCAGAGAGAGGGAGACACAGAATCGGAAGCAGGCTCCAGACTCTGAGCGCTCAGGACAGAGCCCGATGCAGAGCTCGAACTCACAGACCGTGAGATCATGACCTGAGCTGTAGTCAGCCGCCCAACCGACTGAGGCACCCAGGTGCCCCAATATATTATGCATATTTTTAAGGCTTCTGATGCATGTGGCCAAACTGCCCTCTAGAAAAGTTGGGCTGCATGAAACAGAGTCTTGATCATCTGGGCCTGTTCACTGTTTCTAGTCTCACACTTGGAGGAGGGGTGGCAGAGGAGGGAAGGGGACAAGTTCCAGCCCAGCCAGAGGTGACCCAATGAGACCTGCCCCACCTCTCAACGTCCCCATGCCCTCCCTGCAGGTACGCAGCCCGGGACAAGAACAAGCTGACCCAGCTGGGCATCACCCATGTCGTGAATGTTGCTGCGGGCAAGTTTCAAGTGGACACAGGTGCCAAGTTTTACCGCGGAATGCCCTTGGAGTACTATGGCATTGAGGCTGATGACAACCCCTTCTTCGACCTCAGTGTCTACTTTCTGCCTGTTGCTCGATACATCCGGACTGCCCTCAGTGTTCCTAAAGGTGAACTGCTGGGGAAGACACTGGGGTGGAGGTGGGGGTAGGGATGGTGGTGAGGGGATGGGATCTGGGGCACTTTTCCCAGTAGCACTGGTGGGTGGGGTGTCCAGAGCTACAAACATCTTCAACAACCCTCCCACCCCATGGAGCAAATAGCTACTACCATTTAGTGAGTGTCCCCTTCAGGGGACCAACAATCACAGACATAGCTAAGGTCTGATGTGGTTCAGGGTAACCATCCCTCAGTAAGAGGTCTGGCGTTGGGCAGAAGGTACACAACCTAGCAAAGGCTAAACAGACCCCTCTAAGATGAGGCCTTGGCATAGGGCTGCAGGGATAGAGGAGAGGGCAGAACTAAGGGGGTAAGGGACACTCCCTCTAATCAACCACAAATCCAGGGGACTCCAGGAATACTGTCCCCTCTCCCATCCTTTACAACAGGATGGCAGAGTTGGAAAGGATGCCAGAAGAAGCACCTTGGACCTGGAGAAGGGAATCCCAGCTGTTAACCTTAGCTGGGCCACTAACTTGCTCCGTGACCTTAAGCCAGTCCCTTTCCCTCTCTGGGCCTCAGCTGCCCCATCTGACTGTAAGAACATTGTCAGTATTCCAGGGTGCTGTGATAGGTGGGCTGAAGGATGGCCAGAAGCATCTCCAATTCCCGCTGGGGTGGGTGGTCAGTGTGAGGGCAGGTAGCTGACGCTAGGTTGGGTCTTTCCAACAGGCCGTGTGCTGGTACACTGTGCTATGGGGGTGAGCCGCTCTGCTACAGTTGTCCTGGCCTTCCTCATGATCTGCGAGAACATGACGCTGGTGGAGGCCATCCAGACGGTGCAGGCCCACCGTGATATCTGCCCCAACTCGGGCTTCCTCCAGCAGCTCCAGGTTCTGGACAACCGACTGGGGCGGGAGACGGGGCGGCTCTGACTTGGTGAGCAGCCAGAAGCCCTGACCTTCTGGCCAGCATGGCCCAACCCAACCAGCCTGGCCCTGGGGACAGCAGCCTCTGCTGTTTCCAGTGACCTTGAGGTATAAATAGCAAGTGGGGGCTTAGCTGAGGCAGAAGCAGGGAGAATTGAGTGGTGACCTTTAGCAGGTGGATTTCCCTGACCCAATCCAAAGATTCTTTATACAAAAGAGAGTTCAGTCTGTCTCTATAATAAAATGTTCATCATAATAAAGACAGGAGATCTTCTGGTGGTTTGTGGGGGTGGTGGCTTACTTTCAGGATGGCCACGAGAGTCCAGAAGGCTTGCCAGCTCTGAGTCAGCATGTTGGCAGCCTACAGAGAGAGTATGAGTCCATGTTGAGTCTTCGTGAAGAAAGAGGGCACATGAGGATCAATTAGTAGTATCTGCCTTGGGTACAAAAGGGAGGAGTGGGAGTACGAGCGCTGAGAATTAGCTGGCCTTTTCCTCATCTTGTCCTCCTCATATCATCACCCAAGAGCGAGGTTGTCTGAATAAAGACCAAGGTTCAGTCCGTCACCATCCTCCTCCATGCCCACCCCATCAAAAAGCGATCATCAAAACTTGCTGTACAAATAACATCTCTTGAATCTTTTCACTTATGCGTACTTTCAAAAGGACAGACTAAAACAAGCACCAACTGAGAGAAGAGGGTCTAGGGAAGAGACAGCCCAAGAGTCCTGGGTGAAGGATGGTTTTATGAAGCAGCAAAACATTTAGTTCCAAGATTCTTCGTTTGTGCCCTAATAGCACAATATGAAAAGCCCCAGGTTCCTCAACTGGAGCAAAGTGTCACGGGCTGCTCTCCTCCCACCTCTCAGGCTGCTCCTATTTAGCCCTTGTCTCTTCCAGCTGACCCTTAAGCCTCGAGGTTTCTCATGGTTCTGGCTACTGCCTCTTCTCTTCCTCACAGTTCTCACTCTGCTGGGGGGGGGGTCCCTTTGCCCCCACCCCCAGCCTCAGTTCACATCTCTAGGCTGATGACTCCTCTGAGTCAGCCCGGTTTGCTCTCCTGAGCTTCAAACCTCTGTATCCCACTGCCCACCTCTATTTGAATGCTGCACTTGAATTTCAAACTCAGCTGAGCTTTTCCGCAGCCTCACCCCACCAGCTGAACTCTTCCTAGTTCTTCATTTTCGTGAAGAATTCTGACAGCCACCATTGCTCAAGTCAGTGATGGGTATCATGTCCCCTCCTACAATTAGCCTATTGATTCTACTTCCTCAATACCTTTGGGACCCGCTCACTTAGCTTCATCTTTGTTGTGAGGATCCAAGTTCAAGCCACCCTCACCTCTCACTGGATCCTTGCAGCAGCCTACTATTGGTCTCTCTGCCTCAAGCCCTGCCCCTCCAATCTCCATACACAATCTTACTAAAATGGAAATCTGATCACATTGCCACTCTGCTTACAACCCCCTAAGTACAAACACCTTGACAAAGTATAAAGATACTTCATTATCTGAGAACCTTCTTGTATCTCTAGCCTTATCTCTTGTAATTCTGTTTCTATACACACTGTGTAATTAAGAAATGGTAGATCCACTTGCAGTTTCCAGAATGCACCACATTCTCTTACCTCTGGCACTTTGAAACATCCTTCAGGTTGTACCACCTGAGTGTACCACCCTCCCCCACTTTCACTGGGGTCTCTATGAGGTCTCAGTTTAGCAGTTACTTTTGGGAAACCCTCCTGGACCCTCCAAACCTGAGAGAAGTGCTCCTCTTCGAACCACCAAAGTGTCCACCCACCTTCTGTGACATCACCTGTCACTCTGAATCATAATTTACTGGTGCCTTATCATTCTCTTCCAACTGGCTGTTTCTGACCAGGCTTCTTCCCATGGTCTCAAAGCTCCCATGGCTCCCACACCCTGGTTATGACCCTGCCCTCAGGCATAGCTCTGTGCTTGCGTGGACCACAACTACAGGTTGGCACCGCTGGCACCAGGTCTTCTCTATGGAGGTCACCAGGGGGAGTGGGTCCCAGCCAGCCCCAGGAGCAGGCCTGCCTCCAGAGGGTACCTTTGCTTCCCCCAGCTCTGCCCGCATGCTCACCACTTGGGCACCCTGATGCCTTCTTCCCAGCACATCTTGTTCTTCTTTGGTCACCTTGACCCTGCCTCCTTACTCCCTACCAACACTCTCTGGGGCCAGCTCTGCTTTCTGGGCAGAGGGGTCCTTGCCCTTCTCTGCCATCTTGCCTATTTCCAGATGGCAAGTGCTTTTCCTCTGTACAAATCAGGCAAGGTGCCCCCTTGGGAGCAAACCAACCTTTCAGGAATAATTGCTCCTGGGCTTGGTTGAGGAAAAGGTGTCCCTTTCTCCCAAGCAGACGTAGCTCCAGGTCAGGGTGCCCGTCTGAGTGAGCTGAGCACAGGCTGTGTTTTAGCCCCTGCTCCTCCTCCTGCAAATCATAAACTGAGCAAACCTATGCTGCCTTGTCTGAGACATAGGGATTAACACCCCCATTTTAAAATTGAACAACCCAAGGCTCAGAGAAGATGAAACGCGGTTGGAATGTTGCCGCAGGGATGTGGGACCTCTGGGCTCTGGCCTCAAAGGGCAGGAACTGCCCTGCCAGCTCCCTGCTCTCCTCCCTACAGCACTTGGTCCCATTAATGGCTGGTGGTTGGCTACCTCAGGTGCTCTCTGAGCCTTTTCCAAAGGGTAAACATACATCCCAGCTGGAGGATTGCAGAAGGGCTGCTGCTGCTGTGCCCAACCAGGCAGGGCACCTCTCCAATCTGGGGATGGAAAACTTCTCGATTCATTCTCAGGTTGGTGGGGCCTATAATTCTCCAGAGTAGACAAAGCTAGTCCCTGCTCAGTAGACCAGCCTGCCCACCCCCAATTCCCGTGGATCCCCCCTCTGCCTGACAACTCAGCCCTTGTTGCTATTTCTTGCTAATGCACTGTCAGCGGGACCCAAAATAGTGGTTCCAGAAGTCAGTCTCTAAATCAACATCCGGGTCTATGAGTGTGGGCAGCCTGTCCCTGCTAACTAGGCTGGGGTGCCCAGAATCTAGGACAGAACCACACCCTGGGGCTTGAGTTACAGCAGGTCATCTTGGAGCTCTGAGGCTTGGGCTCAGAAAATGGGGCTGCAGGGAAAAGAGGGAGGGAAGCCCTGACGAGGCATGTGGTAGGAAGGCCAAACATTCCCCAGAGCATCTGAGGAAACAGGCGGAGCTCCAGACTGGCACCTCCATCAGGAAGACTTCCTGCCTGCCACACTTGCCCTGGGAAGTCTATGATGATGCATCTGCTCCCCTTCTTCTCTAGGGCAGTGGGGGTCTTGTTAAGAGCATGACTTTGGAGCTGGGTTCAAATCCTACTTCGCCCTTTACCTGAGGTGTCTGACCTCAGTTAATCTCTCCATACCTCATTTTCCTCACCTGTGATGTAAGAGTAATAATAGCCAACATATAGGATTATTGTAAGGATCACATGGGGAATATAGAAAGTGCTTTGTGCAACAGGTGGAATGCTCCCCAAAATGATAGCTCCCCAAAATGAGAGCCACAGTACATAGTACATGGGCCCCTGGCATCATCTGCTACACAGAACAGCATGTTGGACTAAAAGTTGGCAGTGCTCTCAGTGTTGAATGAACGATTAAAAATTAGCTAACAGGGACGCCTGGGTGGCTTAGCTGGTTAAGCTCTTGATCTTGGCTCAGGTCGTGATCTCACAGATTGTGGGATCGAGCCCCACGTTGGGCTCTGCACTGACAGTGCAAAGCTTGCTTGGGATTCTCTCTCTCTCCTTCTCTCTCTGCCCCTCTCCCACTCGTGCACACACACACTCTCTCAAAATAAATAAATAAACTTAAATGAAAAATAAAAATTAGCTGACCTAAATGCCACATAGTATTTTGGAACAAAAGGACATAAGTAAGAAAACTGGTAGAATCTGGAAAAAGTTTGCAGTTAATAGTGTTATGACAATTTTAATCTTTTTGATAAATATGTCATGGTTATGTAAGAGGTTAACAGAGGAAGCTGGGTGGTGGGTATATAAGAAACGTCTCCATTATCTTTATAACTCTATACATGTAAAATTATTTCAAAATAAAAAGTTAAAAAAACTTGCTGACTGTTACAGACTGCTTTGCATATGTCAAGCACTGTGCTAAATAAATGAGACATCATTTATTTTTCCAGTTTCATCCATAGGGTTTTATTTCTTTATGAAAAAAAAAAACACATATCAAATATAACAAAATGTTAAGATTTGACCATATTGAGTTGTGGAAATGTAGGTGCTTATTACATCTTTTCTTTTGTATTCTTAAAATATTTCCTAATTTAAAACATCAAAAATAAATTAACTTTTAAACTTAGAAACATCCTATTCTATATATTTAGGTTCTGAAACCCATATCAAATGGATTTTAGGACATATTCTGAATTAAAATGGTATCATTTTTATTGGCTTCTGACCTAAAATACTGCAAACTCACATAATTTTGTTTCAAGAGAAAGGTAATGATGACGTTTCATTGTGATCAAAGAGGAGCTAAGCCATTAAGTCAAACTATATATTATTTCATCCAATCCTCACCACCCTATGGGGTAGGTTCCTAACATCACCCCCATTGTACAGATGAGAATACAGGTGTATAGAGGTTAGGCCTGCGAGTCCCTAACTTTATTTTTTTTTCAATGTTTATTTATTTATTTTGAGAGAGAGAGAGTGCATGCACAAGCACACACGAGTGAGTGGGCAAGGGGCAGAGAGATAAGGAGAGAGAGAATCTCCAGCAGGCTCTGGGCTATCAGCGCAGAGCTGGACGTGGGGCTCTATCTCATGAACCATGAGATCATGACCTGAGCTGAAATCAAGAGTAGGATGCTTAACCTACTGAGCCACCAGGTGCCCCAGGAGGACCCCTAATTTTAATTGAGAGCCTAGTATGTATCATTGCACTAGTCAGGGTAGGCTAACGGCTCTGACAAGCAAAACTTTATTTCTTCCTTGCAACACAGGCTGATGGGGGCATGGAGGGTAGGGGGAGCAAGCATGGAGGATGTAGAGGCCAGATATATCTTGTCCCCTCTAGTTCCATGAGCAGAACTCAGTCACATGGTCACATCCAACTACAAGGGAGGCTGAGAAATGTAGTCCAGCAGGGTGCCCAAGAAGAGGAAACTGCAGATGCTGGTGATCATAAGCAGGCTTTTAGACAGCAGTTGTTGATTAGACATATAATTATTTAATTCTCATAGGCCATAAGAGGTAGATACTATTACAGTATTCCTATTTTATAGATGTGAAAACTGAGGCTCAAAGGGTTTAAGTAACCTTTCTCAAGGTCACTCAGCTGACAGTGGTCATACTATACTTCCTGAACTTTTATTCTGGGTTGGCCTTAGTGACTTGCCTGCCAATAGAATTTTGAGAAGTAGCATTCTGGGACTGCTGAAGCTGGGTCATAAGATGCCTTACAACCTCTGCCTGGGTCTCTGAGAACACCCTAGGAGCCCTGAATCACTATACAAGAAGTCATACTGCTCTAAGACTACCATGCTAGAGAGTCCATGTGTAGTCAAACAGGTCAACAGTCTCAGTTGAGTCTAGCCTTCCAGCCTCCCTTTCAAGGCACTAGATATTTATTTATTTATTTATTTATTTATTTATTTATTTCAATATATGAAATTTATTGTCAAATTGGTTTCCATACAATACCCAGTGCTCATCCCAAAAGGTGCCCTCCTCAATACCCATCACCCACCCTCCCCTCCCTCTCACCTCCCATCAACCCTCAGTTTGTTCTCAGTTTTTAAAGTCTCTTGTGCTGGCTCTCTCCCACTCTAACCTCTTTTTTTTTTTCCTTCCCCTCCCCCATGGGTTTCTGTTCAGTTTCTCAGGATCCACATAAGAGTAAAAACATATGGTATCTGTCTTTCTCTGTATGGCTTATTTCACTTAGCATCACACTCTCCAGTTCCATCCACGTTGCTACAAAGGGCCATATTTCATTCTTTCTCATTGCCACATAGTACTCCATTGTGTATATAAACCACAATTTCTTTATCCATTCATCAGATGATGGACATTTAGGCTCTTTCCACAATTTGGCTATTGTTGAGAGTGCTGCTATAAACATTGGGGTACAAGTGCCCCTATGCATCAGTACTCCTGTATCCCTTGGGTAAATTCCTAGCAGTGCTATTGCTGGGTCATAGGGTAGGTCTGTTTTTAATTTTCTGAGGAACCTCCACACTGTTTTCCAGAGTGGCTGCACCAATTTGCATTCCCACCAACAGTGCAAGAGGGTTCCCGTTTCTCCACATCCTCTCCAGCATCTATAGTCTCCTGATTTGTTCATTTTAGCCACTCTGACTGGCGTGAGGTGGTATCTGAGTGTGGTTTTGATTTGTATTTCCCTGATAAGGAGCGACGTTGAGCATCTTTTCATGAAGGCACTAGATATTTAAATGAATCCATCTTGGACTCTCCAGACCAGCATGTCTGTCAGCTATTATATACCACTGAGTGGCCTCCATCAATGTCACATGGAACAGAAGAATAGTCTACCAAGCCTGCCCGAATTAAGGACCCATAAAATCATGAGATATAAGAAAATGCTCTTGTTTTAAGTCACTAAGTTTTGGGATAGTTGATTATGCATGAACACATAACCGGCACAGCAGCAGAACCTATGACCAAAAGCCCTGGCTTTTGAACACCAAATTAGCCTCTGGAGGAATGGGGTGAATGAGGGAGGGACAGAACAGCCACATTATTCCATTCCACTGCTGCAGAGTTCATGAAGATGAGCTCCCATATCTACAGGGGAAGACAGAGGACAAGAGACTTCTGTCTTACATCTGCTCAGAGCCCCGCTCAAGATTGGAAGATAGTTAGGGGCTCAAGGGGAATACTGGTGGCAAAGGCCTTGAGATGGGCAGGGTGGGCACCTCTCTCCCAAGCTCTGTCCTAAGCTCCACTCACCCTACCTACCAGGCCAACAGACTCCTGCTGAGGAGCCCAGGATTTCCAGGCTAACAGGGATCCCCGTGGATCTACTGGCCTCTACCTCTAAGCCTCATCTAGACAGCTGCCTCCTCCATTTCCAACCCCACGGAGGGTGAGGGGGGCAGCCACAGTATGGACTCTGCAGCCATCGGGGTCTTGGGGAAACCTGGTTTGAGGAAAACTCAAAGGAAAATAATACCCCACCCCCACCTCCACAGGTACTGCCCTCTCTGGCAGGCAAGAGGAACCAGCTATCAGTATTCTCACTTTCCTCAGATCACTCTGTTCTTCCCAGCTCATTCCCCCAGACTTCTGCATTAACTTCCTTATCCATGCTTCCTGAGCCATTTGATATCTGGTCCGCCTGGTCCTCTCTCCTTGAGGGCTGTTAGAATTTCCCCTACTCTGAGATTTCCTGCACCTCAGCTGCCACTTCAGAACCTTTCATAAGCCCATATGTGTGTCCTCCCTCCAAACCCTTCCCTTTTCACATCCCTTTACAGGTATTTGGGCTTTGGTTCCTATATCCTCTGGGCCTAAAATGGGACTCTTGGGACCTACAAGTGGGACCCCAAAAGACTAGCTATCAAGCTTTCCAGGATTCTGGCTTAGTGCTGTTGCCTCCTAGGGCTATCCTGACTTTGGCAGTGACTGGGGATGAGGGTTGCTGCTTAGGCAGACATGAAAAAAATACATAAATAATTGAGTACAGGTTGATTTTCCCAGGATCATGTGCAGGCTTTAAAAGGGATGTTGGGGGAAGACATTGTTTTACTTGAATGGTGAACTTGCAGACAGGACAACTAAGGGGAAACTTGGGAGAAGAAATGAGGGGATGCTTCTAGTTCCGTTTAGACCACACCACACAAATAAAGATATGCACCCTGTACCAGCCGTGCAAGGGCCCCATCATGCCGATACTGGCATGTAGTCCTTTCTCAGGTATTCCTGGCATCACATACTGTCTACAATAAAGATCTGCTGTCCTAACTATAAGTAGTTAAATCAGGATGGGCACCTGGGCACAGACTTCTACTTGCTTCTAATATCCTCCCCTTTTGGTAAAGAACCTCAGTTATTAGCTGGCTGGAAATGTACCCAGCTAACATAGAACCTCTCCCAACTTCCCTTGCTGGTAAGTGTGGCCAAATGACTACATTCTGGCCAATAAGATATAAGTGGAATTATTGTGTGGAACTTCTGATATGTCTCTTTAACGGGTGAAGGAGAGTGTCCTTGGATTTCTCCTCTCCACAGTGCTGCCTTAAATGTGAATAGCACTGGCTGGGTTCCCTGCTCGTCCTGACTGCCTCTGCCTCCACACTTCCTTTACTAAAGAAAGAAAGGCTTATCCTGTTTAGGCCACTATTTTTCAAGTCTCTGTTACTTGCAGCCAAATCAGGCCTTAACTGTTAAGTCTCCTGACCCACAGGTAGTGAGAGGCCTGTGGGGTGGTCTGATATGAGAGGCTGCCACTGATGGGTGCTCTTTCCCAGACAAGACTGCTGACCCAATAAGGTCCTCTCTTTTGGAGAATTTGAGTGGGAGACGGTAGCAGGATGAGTGGAGAGGTACCCCGAGAGAAGTCGGGAAGCAGGAGCTGTAAGGCAGCAGAAGTCTCAAAGTAGAGAAACAGAGGGAGTCAGATGGCAGAGGAAGAGAGGAAGTCAGATGGTAGAGGAGCAGATGGAGTCAGAAGGCAGAAGCCAAGCAGAGAAGAGCCGAGTCTAAAGAAAGCCAGAGCCACAGGGTGAGGAGCAGCCTGAACTTGAGGAGACCCCATGTTAACCTGGGCACCAGAGTCACGGTATATCCTGAGAGACATTCCCATTCTCCAGGAGATCCTTGTTTTCAAGTGTGTTCTTCCAATGAATCTCTGAGGTCACTTGATTCTGAGTCTACCTTTTGGCCCCAAAGAACCTCATCTATTCATTTCATGAACTTCAATAAGACCACAGCCATGGTCTGACAAGAATGAGTCCATCTGGCAGGACAGTGGGTCAGTGAATTCAGGACTGTTCCAGAAATGGCCACTGCACAGAGGTGCCCGGCCTGCCCTCTCTCACCCCCAATCCAGCTGTGTCCCTCCTGAGAAGTGGCAGTATGTGTCTAGCCAAGGAGACTATAACATACACCATGACCACCACCATGTGGAGCTGCCTGGGGTAGGAGTGGAATAATGGGAAGAACAGATGGGAAGAACAGGAGCCTTGGATATACGTGGACTTAGGTTTTCACTCAGACTCCATCCTTTAACAACCTGTGTGAGCCTGAAAAGATAGCTGACCCCTCTGAACCTTACATTCCCCAAGAGTAAAAATGGAGAGGATAATAGCATTGCATAGGTCTGTTGTGAGGATGAAGACAGAGAAGGAGCCCAGCACTTAGCACATAGTAGGTGCTCAAAAAAAGCTTGAGTTTCTTTCCTTCCTGCTGAAACAACCAGGGTGTTGGGAAAGAAGATCTGGATCTCTATCTTTCCTGAATGGGGAGGGTGAGAGGGCTGGTCACAGAGACCCCAGGACAGATGTAGTCTTTTCCTGCAGCTTCTCAGGACAGCAGTGGGGCACAATGTGGTATTCAAAACCAGTCTATTTCTAAAAGGCCATCATCTGGATTTAGTTTCGCATTCTTTAAAATAAATCTGTATGATTTATAAACTTTTACCAAGCAGTTTTACATACATAACAGGCTCTGCATTCTATTACAGGTTTCTTAAGTAGGGTTGTAAACTTACATTAGGATATTAGGCTGTAATGACAAATGCAGCCCTCTTACATAAAACCCCAATTCTCCAAACAGTAGAATATTTGCTTAATGAAAAGAGTTTTACAGGCTCTCCAGACTCCCAGCTCATCTTCATTCTGGTCCATAATTTAGAGAAGAAGAGAGAAAAATTAAATGTCACACACACACACATACACACACACTCACACACCACACACACACATGCACACACATGCATGCACACACACACATTTCTGAAGGAGGCTTATGAGAAAAATCTGGAATGTCTTGGAATTTTTTTCTTTTCAATTACAGCTCAATAAAAATGTCCTCATAAAAATTCTAGGTAAGCAATCACTTTGCTAGCAGAATAGGGCTACCCACATCCCAAGGAGGGCTGCCTGGTGAGATTGAGGGGTGAAGGGCAGGAAGCCAAAGGTGGTTTCCTTCACCATCCCTCCACCCTCCATCTCATACACACATGCCATACACACACATGATGAGTTCCTCTAAGGAACTGGAACAGCCTTTGCTAGGGAGGAGGTAGAAGAAAACCTTTCTGAAGCTCCTCTAAGTCTGTCCAGCCAAGAGGCCAGCAGGGGGTAAGCCTTATTTGGGGCATAATAGAGTACTTTGAAAATATTGTACAGCAGTGTTTTTCATTGCTCTTTGCCATAACTTAGTTCCCTAGAAGTAGATTTACTGGAGAAATTAGATTTGAATTTCAGGTAAGCAACAAATGATTTTTTAGTATAAACATGTCCTAAATATTGCAGAGAACATACTTACACTAAAAATTTACTTGTACATCAGTCACACCTACCTGGAAGTCATTCTTCCCTTATGGCCCCAGAGAAATGGGAAAGGAAGGCCAAATGGGAAAGGAGGAGGCCCAGAGGATGTTCTGGTAAGAAAGGAAAAGCAAATGGATGGTTGAGGAAGAAGGAGGAAGGAGAGCTGGCAGAGAGGTCTACAGATGGTGACCTCCATTGTCTAGGACAGTGTCCCAAAGACAAAGTGAAAAGTGGGGCACTTTACTCTTTCCCCACTTAGGCATCTGGAGGGAAATCATTTTGTCCAAGAGCAGCAGCAGCCAGGCTCAAGGGACCCCATAACATCAATACCTCCTCCCCACCTTGCCTCTTGCAGTAAACCAGGAGGTACATCCATAATCCATCTCGGGAAGGCAGAATTCTGAGAGCTTGAGCTTTTAACTGGGAAGAGATAGTGGTATTATTATTTAGCAAATTAAGTGTCCTGAATTCCCAGCAGGATTGTGGGGAAGATAGATGAGCTAAAGGAAAACAAAGATGCCTCACTTTCTTTATACATCTCAGTGAAAAGAAGAGCAACAACATAAGGGGAGTGACATAATATGTCTTGCTGTGACTTTTCCCTCAGTTTCTAGAATACTGCCTCATACATAGTAGGTGTTATATGGGGGGTATACAGACTGAGTGAATTTTCAACCCACTGCAAGCCAAACTGATCGCAGTGATGAGGGCCTCTTTGGGTCTGGGCTGTACTCTCTCCCCAAGACTGGCCTCAGGGGCAATCTGAGACCGTGAGCACAGACACCAAAGTAGTAAGTTGCTTAATAAAACATGAATTTCTTTCCTAACTCAATCCATCAGCACCTTGTGCAGGGAAAAGTTATATCATCAGGGTCAGAAAGACTGTATTAAAACAACAACAATAATAGTTCTATTGTCATGTTGTTCATTTATTCCTGAACATGCAAACCCCTCAAAGTCAAAGTTATCAGGTGATTCTTTATCATCTACCACCAAAACATACTCAGAATCGAAGCCACTTCTCACAAACTGCCACTACTATCCTTAATGAAGCCACTAGCATCTCTTTCCTGAACAACCAGAATAATCCCCTCACTGACTCACCTTTTGTTTACCACATTTCATTCTCCACATACCAGTCAAAATGTTCTTACAAATGCGAAGGGGGTGCTGGGTGGTTCAGTCAGTTAAGCATCTGACTCTTGACTTTGGCTCAGATCATGGTCTCACACAGTTTGTGGGATCAAGCCCTGCATTGGGTTCTTCACTAACAGTACTGAGCCTGCTTGGGATTCTATCTCTTCCTCTCTGCTCCTCCCCCTCTCGTGTATGTGCGCGTGCTCTCTCTCAAGTAAATAAACTTAAAAATGTTAAAAATGCAAATTAGATCATGTAAGCATCCTCCATAGAATAAAATCCAAACTCCTTCCCAAGGCTACAAGGCCCTGTGGTTATAGGTTCTCATCTGCTAATGTTCTCTCCCTCACTCTCTGTATTGCAACCACAATGGCCTTTGAATGCTTTCGGTTAGGTTACTATAACAGACACTTAAAAATACAATGGCTTAAATGGACAAATGTTTATTTCTCTCTCACATTGCTGTACAGAGATAGATGGGCAGTCCAGATAGGACTTGGCTTCAAGAGGTCATGTAGGAACCCACGTTTCTTCCACCTCATTGTTCTGCCATCCCTGAAAGTGTTGTCCTCATCTGCTGGGTTGAACACATCTGTATTCTATGGCTTTCCACTGTTGCTACCTCCTAGGTGCTTCAACATTACTTATTTGTTCCCTTAACTCTGCTCATACTCTGTATGTAATCCCTTCATTAACATATTTTCTTTTTTTAACTTATTTTTTATTTTTTATTATTTTTGAGAGAGGGTGTGTGCACATAAGTGGGGAAGGGGCAGACAGAGAAGAGGATAGAGAATCCGAAGCTGACAGCAGAAAGCCCAGTGTGTGGTTTGAACCAAAAGACCGTGAGATCATGATGTGGGCCAAAGCCAGACACTTAACTGACTGAGCCACTGAGATGCCCCTAACATCTTTTCATGTAAACCATCTCTGGTGAATTCTGTCCTTTGCTGGACCCTGACTGATCAGGTGCAATGTGTCAAAGTCAATCCCTTCCTAATATTGAGCACATTCCAAAAATTGGACAATGACATGCAGAAGAATGAACCTGAATCACTTTCTTATACCACACACAAAAACAAATTCAAAATGGATGAAAGACCTAAATGTAAGACAGGAAACCATTAAAATCCTATAAGAGAAAACAGGAAACAACCTCTTGACCTCAGCTGCAGCAACTTCTTACTTGATATGTCTCCGGAAGCAAGGGAAACAAAAGCAAAAATGAACTATTGGGACCTCATCAAGATAAAAACCTTATGCACAGTGAAGGAAACAATCAAGAAAATGAAAGGGCAGCCTACAAAATGGGAGAAGATATTTGCAAATGACATATCAGATAAAGGGTTAGTATCCAAAATCTATAAAGAACTTATCAAACTCAATACCTCAAAATCAAATAATCCAGTGAAGAAGTGGGCAAAAGACATGAACAGACACTTTTCCATAGAAGACATCCAGATGGCTAACAGATTCATGAAAAGATGCTCAACATCACTCATCATCAGGGAAATACAAATCAAAACCACGATGAGATATCACCTCACACTTGTCAGAATGGCTAAAATTAACAACTCAGGCAACAACAGATGTTGGTGAGGATGCAGAGAAAGGGGAATCCTTTTGGACTGTTGGTGGGAATGCAAACTGGTGCAGCCACTCTGGAAAACAGTATGGCGGTTCCTCAAAAAATTAAAAATAGAACTACCCTATGACCCAGTATTGCACTACTAGGTATTTATCCAAAGGATACAAAAATGATGATTTGAAGAGGCAATGCACCCCAATGTTTATAGCAGCACTATAGACAATAGCCAAATTATGGAAAGAGCCCAAATGTCCACTGACTGATGAATGGATAAAGAAGATGTGGTATACACACACACACACACACACACACACACACACACACACACACACACTGGAATATTACTCAGTGATCAAAAAGAATAAACTCTTGCCATTTGCAACAACATGGATGGAACTAGAGTATATTATGCTAAGTGAAATAAGTCAGTCAGAGAAAGACAGATATCATGATTTCACTCATATGTGGAATTTAAGAAACAAAACAGATGAACATAGGGGAAGGAAGGAAAAATAAGATAAAAACGGAGAGAGAAGCAAAGTATAAGAGATTCTTAAATACAGAGAACAAACTGAGGGTTGCTGGAAGAGTTGGATGGGGGGATGGGATAAATGGGTGATGGGCATTAAGGAGGGCACTTGGGATGAGCACTGGCTTGTGTATGTAAGTGATGAATCACTGGGCTCTACTCCTGAAACCATTACTACACTATATGTTAACTAATTTGGATTTAAATTAAAACATTTTTTTAAAAAGTTGAACTCACTCTGGCTGGTAGGATTAGCTCAAGGTACCTGTCATGACTAAACTATTATAGGTTGGCTAATGCCTATCATTGAACAAAAATGTCCATGACAGTTTGAGGTAATATCACTCTCACGGCAACAAGTATTGACTGAGTGCCTACTGGGTTCATGGATGACCAACATATTATCATATGACACTTCCATCCAGCCTTCTTCTCCCAGTGCTAAAGTTGGCCTTCTCTGAGCATTTTTACTGAGTCTCTCGGCTCTTCTGGGCAACCCTTGGCCCTTGTGCACCCCATCACAGCCTTCACTCACTGAGCTGCTAGTGTTCACTGGGAGCTCTGCTTCCCTACTGGACAGTGAGTTTACCCAAGACAGGGCCTGATTTCCAGCCTCCCTGTTCTGCCACCTGCTTCCAGAACAAAACCTGGACACAGAGTAGGGTGTTACCTCAGTATATGTCTGTTAAATCCACAGGGAGATTTTGGCTCCTAACAAATAGTTTGTTAATTTAAATCTTTATAGGGACTTCTTAATCCATCCAGTGAGCACTAACACAATTAACCAGAGTCAAAGGAGAATGAGAAAAAGAATAGCAATGACTAGCATATATTGGTTGCTTCTTCCAAGCCAAGAGCTTCACATGCATTATCTTATTTAATCTGCAAAATAACCCTGTAGGTAAGATCCTATTATTATTTCCAATGGACAGGCTCAGAGAAGTTAAGGGGCTTGCACTAGCTCAGAGCCAAGTGGCAGGGACAGGATTTGAACCCAAGTCCTTATGTTTCAAAAGCACATGCCCTTCACTCCTCTGCTTTCCTGCCTCCCACACATGAATAATCACACACTGTCAAGGCTCATCAATGTCACTTTGATGCACTAACAGGCCATGAAGAGGAAACAGCCATCTATCTGTAAAATAAACTAGTTCTGGCATGAAGACAGAGGTGCTAATAGAGACACAATTTACCCACTTGCCAGAATCACTGACAGACTTGAACAGGGCTCAAGTGGCATTTAACCTCCTGGGAAAGGGAGGAGTTCAGGGGGCCACTGCCCCACTGCCCATGCCCTCAGTCCTAAGGGCTCCAGAGCCCCCCAGCAGGAGGCTGGCAGCAGGCACTCCCAGTATTTTGATAGCCAGAGAGATAAACAGAGGTATCAATTTCAGAGAAACATCCTTGGCCCTTAGACATTCTCTCCAAACACAATGTCCTCACGTTGCTTGGCTATCAGAGTCAAGAGTGACAGCTTCACAACAGACATGGCACAGCCAGGTGCCAGCAAATTCCTGGGGCGTGGGGTGGGGGCACAGAAACTCCTAAGGCACCTACACAACAGGCTTCAGGGACTGGGCACAACTCAGGCTGGGAGGAGGGATGGTCTATGGTCATGAGGTAGGCCAGGCCTGGGCAGAAGGACAAATGCAAGTCCCCATTCTATATTCCCATCCCCACTCACTAGTCTCATCCTCAGTGACCTAGACCCGGGCTGTCCAGTATGCAAGCTATCAGCACCGTGGGGCTATTGACCACTTTAAATGTGGCTAGTCCAAGTTGAGGTGTGCTGTTAAGTGTGAAGTACTCACAGATTTCAAAGACTTCATCTGGAAGAAAAGAATGTCAAATATCTCAATAATTCTTCATATTGATTACGTGCTGAAATGATAATATTTGGGGTAGAGTCAGTTAAATAAATTATTTTATTAAAATTAATTTCACCTGTTTCTTTTTACTCTTTAATGTGGCTACTAGAAAATGTTGAATTGCATACATGGTTTGCATTATCTTTCTGTTGGACAGTGCTGATCTGAAGGATCAAAAATAAAATGTACTCGAATTCAAAGTGAACACAGGTAAATATTATTTTAATCAAAATGTAAATTAAATGAAAACAATAAAAAAACTAAAATGATTTCCATGCATATTTTCAGAAGAGTTATTTTTCTAAAGCATTCAAAGTTTCTATTAAAAATAAAAGGTAGTGGGGGGGGTGGGGCGCCTGGGGGCTCAGTTGGTTAAGTGTCCAACTTCAGCTCGGGTCATGTTCTCACAATTCTTGGGTTTGAACCCCATGTCAGGCTTGATGCTGACAGTGTGGATCCTGCTTGGGATTCTCATTCTCTCTCTCTCTCTGCTCTTCCTCCACGTGTGCTCTCTCTCTCTCTCTCTCTCAAAATAAATAAACTTTAAAAAATAAAAGGGGATATGTAATTATTGAATATCAAGGTTTTAAATCAAAATTATCTATATGAAACTGAAAATATTAACTGACTTCTTTGAAGGTTCTTGTAGACTATTGTTATAAAAATAAAATCATTGACAATTCTATTAGCCAATGTAAAGAATTGGCATTATGCTTCACACTCATTATATCTGGACCTACCTATGTATACGTGAAAGAATATTATGAATCAATACACCAACATACTTATTCTTCAGCTGTTGTGGAACAGTTGTGAATATCATACGAATTCTGGATCCTACCCAAAACCCTGAAACAGAACACAGAGACACCAAGGGCGCTCAGCTTTTTGTACAGAGTGGACAACTGGGTAAGCTGAATAAGACATCTTCTGTCTCACCTCAGCACTTCCACACCTTGAATCCTCCCTGTACTCCAAGGTTAGCAGCAACACAACCCACCAACCTGCATGGAATTCAGACTCAGTTACCTTTTGTTTTGAGGACACAGAGCAAGAATGGTGTTTGTCACAAAAGTGGATACAGCTTCGGGTCACGTTCTTCCAGTGTCAAAAGCCAGATCCCAAGTGAAAGAGGTACCCGTGTATCCTTTTTGTTTCTAAATTTATATATAGCAAAATTCACTCCTCTTGCTTTTACGGACGTGTGTAACCATCACCATGACCAAGATACAGAACAGTTCCAGCACCCCCCAACATTCTTACCAGAGTTTGGTATTGTTGGGTTTTTGTTTATTTGTTTTTAGCCATTCTAAAAGGTATGTAGCAGTGTCCCAACCACTGTAG
The DNA here is from genome assembly GCF_018350195.1 of Panthera tigris. NCBI lineage: Eukaryota > Metazoa > Chordata > Mammalia > Carnivora > Felidae > Panthera > Panthera tigris. The sequence goes on along the minus strand of NC_056670.1, from coordinate 34,843,720 downwards.
ATCTGTGATATGCAGGGACCTCTAAGAACCAAGCTTAGGGCAGGGCCTCCTGTTTCTGGGGTCTATGAATGTTATTATCTAGAGGAGTAAAAAAATTCCCCTTTTGGACTGATGACATATCTAGGAAAATGCCTTATAGGGGGCTTTTTGATGACAGCGGGAGGCCCCAGGCTTAGCCTGCTTGGGAAACTGAGAGACTGAGAGGGAGCACCTGCTCTGTGTGATCATAGGGAAGAGGGATCTGGAGCCCCCCTAAAAGAGTCAGTTCTAGAGAGGAAGGTGAGAGACCAAGAATGGAAAAAAAGGAAACCTGTGGTAGCACATAGAGAGGAGCCTTACGAACAGGTCAGGGACAGGGACGGAAGTTTGTGGACAGAAGTCCCCAGGGAGAAATCCCTGGGGCAGGGGCCCAGCCAACAACCTTTTAATAATAGGAGGCCAGACATTGAATTTGGAGTTGTCTCCTGTTCTGTGCCATGGTCCCTTCTGCCACACAGAATGGCATTGGGTGGGTTGTTTGCTTTGTTTTGTTGTTTTTGTTTTTGTTTTTAAGCTTTTATTTTTGTGTAATTTCTACATCCAATGTGGGGCTCGAATTCACAATCCCAAGATCGAGTTGCGTGCTCTACTGACTGAGCCAGCCAGGAGCCCCTGCTTTTTTTTTTTTTTTTTAATTTTTTTTAATGTTTATTTGTTTTTGAGACAGAGAGAAAGAGCACAAGCAGGGGAAGGGCAGAGAGAGAGATGAAGACACAGAATCCAAAGCAGGCTCTAGGCTCTGAGCTGTCAGCAAAGAGCCCGACGCGGGGCTTGAACTCATGAGCTGTAAGATCATGACCTGAGCAGAAGTCGGACGCTTAACCAACTGAGCCACCCAAGCATCCCTGTTTTGTTTTTTTTAATATGAAAGAAGAGAGAGACCTCTGGGAGAGCAGAGGACTTATGGTCATCAGAATACACACATCTGCTATGGAAACATGCCCTCTGCCCTCTGGGTGGGGGTCCTCACCCCTGGACTCTAGCTGGATTCAACATCCACATAAACTCAGGTGTCCACAGAGCACTATGATCCCTCTGGATGTTTTGGACTCAGAAAAGTCATGTATTAATCAAATATCACATATTAGTTTCCTACTGCTGCTGTAACAAATTATCTCAAACTTAGTGGCTTAAAATAACACATTTATGATCTTACAGTTCTGTAGGGTAGAATTCTGACATGAGTTTCACTGGGCTAAAATCAAGGTATTGGCAGGACAGCACTCTTTCTGCAGGTTCTAGGGGAGAATCTGTTTCCTTGCCTTTCCCAACCTGGCTGTGGCCCCTCCTTCCATCTTCCAAACCAATAAGAGGAGTTGAGTCTATCTCACACTGCATCACGCCAACTTCCTCTGCTGCTTCTCTCTTCCACTTTTTAAAGTTTTATTTATTTAACCGCTACACTCCGCATGGGGCTCGAACTCACAACCCCAAGATCAAGGGTCACATGTTCTTCGTACTGAGCCTGCCAGGTGTCCCTCTCTCTTCCCCATTTAAGAACCTTTGTAATTACACTGGACCCACCTGAATGATCCAGGACACTCTCCCCATATTAAGGTCAAATGATTAGCAACCTTAATTTCATCTGCAACTTTAATTCCCCTTTGCCTTGTAACATGACATATACATACATCCCACGGATTAGGATGTGGACATCTTTGGCTGGGGAGTTCATTCTGCCTACCACACTTACCACTGGGCCTAAGTGGGATTCTGATCCACAGAAGTTGGGGCAAAGAGTGGTGGAGAAAAGCACAGGGAGATTCTGGGGAAAAGAAGTTTGCTAATGAAAATAACGTGGGTCAGAGAAGTGGCATAGGGAGAAACCCTTGTCAAATGCTGCCATAGGTAAATTCCCAAGAAGCTACAATGAAAATAACAGCTGTTTCTACAGATCATACTTTACCTGCGCTAGTGCAGTTTGCTGTTGCACAGAACCCTGGCAGACTATCCTTGGAGTTTGGAACAGACAGACACATCTCCAAGTCCGGCCGGTTACCTGGCTCACTCCCATCCTGGCATAATGGTGTGTCTGCTGAGTCCACATAAGACAGCACCTGGGGGAACTACCCATTGCCTGAGTTCTGCCCTGAGAGTTGTGCAGAGAATGCTATTGTTTCCATCACAGGTCAGCCCTCCAGCTGCTAGAAGACAGGCTGGATGTCTCCTGACACCACCACCACACTTTCCTAATAAAATCTTCCCAGGGTTTCCTATAATTCCTCATAATTAATGATGTGGCTTCCCACCCTTCCCTATTCTTGTCACACTTTTTGAGGCATACTTTATTATTTTTTTAAGTGTTTATTTTGAGAGAAAGAGGAAGAGTGTGAGTGGGGGAGGAGCAGAGAGAGGGGAGAGAGAGAATCCCGAGCAGGCTCCAAGCTGCCAGCACAGAGCCCATTGCCAGGCTTGATCTCACGAACTGTGAGATCATGACCTGACCCAAAATCAAGAGTCGGATACTGAACCGACTGAGCCACCCAGGCACCCCTGGGCATATGTTAATGTGTGAAGGATTGGGGGCATGAGGGGTGTGGGGAGAGGGGCACCAGTCTTCTCATCAACTACATGTAGGGTCTGCTGTAATGCAGATGATAATCCAGCAACTCACCCCATTTTTTTCTTGGCTTTATTTCAATATCCCTCTAGACAGTGTGAAATATTATCTCCCACACTTATTAATCATCTATCTCAGATGTCTTTAGATATTTGATTTTTTCCCCCTGCTGAACCTACATCTTCAGAGGTCCCTTTTGCTTCCTTAACCTTGACTTGGGCTGGGGTTAGGGCAGGGGCTGGGACCACCCCCTGGGCTCCTAGCTAGACAGAATCGTTCTTCACCCGTTGTCAGTTCCAGAATCTCTGACTCCTTTAGTTCCTGGGGTAATTGCAGAAGGGCCTTTTGACCCTGCTGCTCTGACTCCAGCACTTGACAGCAAAGGACATTTGGGCCCTGACATTTTGACCTTTTTATACACTCAGGTCCTGAGTCTCTGCCTTGTGAATATTCTTTGCACCAAGAAATCAGTAAAAGCAGTCTTTCACAATGAAACATACTAGTACAAATAATCCCCCTAAATAACACTGGCAGTAGCTAAACGTGCAAATTGTGGGGAGGATTTTTGGTTTGCAGAATACAGAGTTGCAGAGGACAATATAATGACCCCAACACAAGAAGACTCTGTTAAGTGAAGTATATGGGGAGACTGGTGACCCCTCCCCCCAATCTTTCACACATTAAAGTATGCTCAAAGTTGGGGTGGGGGGTGGTGACAAGGATGGGGAAGGATGGAAAAACACCTCATTCATTATAAGGAACTGTAGGAAGCCCTGGAAAGATTTTTTTCTTATGCTTATTTATTTTTGAGATAGAGTGGAGGAGGGGCAGGGAGAGAGGAAGACAGAGAATCCCAAGCAGGCTGTGCACTGATAGCAGTGAGCCTGATGCGGGGCTCAAACTCATGAACCCTGAGATCGTGATCTGAGCTGAAGTCAGGCACTCAACCGACTGAGCCACCCAGGTGCCGCAGCCCTGGTAAGATTTTAATAGAATATTAGAGAAGCCTTGACAGGACTATGGCCCTCAGCACTTAAAAGGAGAGTCATAGTAATAGGGCATGGTAGGGGGCTCCTGGAGCAAAGAAACCTAGAGCCAAGGAGGCGGGGTTGACAGAAGGCACCACCAGGAAGAAAGACCTGGGAGTAACTGTTGGATTGGAAATATTTTGGGCATCCTAATATCATCGAGCATTAATAAAAAAACATTTATTTATTTTTGAGAAAGTGCATGTGTGAGAGAGAGTGGGAGTGGGGCAGAGAGAGAGAGGGAGAGAGAGAATCCCAAGCAGGTTCTTCGCCATCAGTGCAGAGCCTGATGTGGGGCTTAAACCCATGAACCGTGAGATCATGACCTGAGCCAAAACCAAGAATTAGATGCTTAACTGACTAAGCCATGCAGGCGCCCCCTATCATCTAGCATTTTAAAAGTGTTTACCACGTACCAGGCACTGTGCTAAGTATTTTCCATACTTCATCTCACTTAATCCTCATAACCACAAGAGGACAGCATTATGATTATTTTCCCCACTGAAGCCCAGGAAGGTTGGACACTCGTTGGAGGTCTCACATGAAATGACACAATGCAAATGAACCCAAGCTTACAGAGTCTCTATCTGCTGTGTTTCACTGATCACAACCCACCCATACTGCAGCATCTATTCCATCGACCCCCCAGAGATGGCTGCCCAAACTCCCGGAAAAAATGGCAGTGGAGAGTCCGTCTCCAGTCTGGGTGCTCCCAACCTTCCCACAGGCTCCACATTAGCTGGCAAACCTCCCCTGTTCCAGTTGTTCTGGAACAGAGTCCAGGGCAGGGCCCCACGGACACCTGGCCTCGTCCATCCCAAGAACACAAAGCTGGGAAATCCCCCTGTCTGTCCCCGCCCTGGACAGCCATGTGTCCTGCCTCTGTGGCTGGGACAGGAACAAGCGTGTGGGCTCCAGGTACAGGTCTCCCAAAGTCAAGGGTTTCAGGTCACACTGGCACATCATTTTGCAAACAGATGCCATGGGTCTCTTCTCAGACTGGGCAGCACGCAAGGTCAGCGTCAGCAGATCTGACCCTAAAAATAGGCTCTTGGATGCCAGTCGAGGTGGCCGGGTGTGCAGCTGCCACACACCCCACAGACCAGCACCTCCTGACCCGGCCAGGCCCCAGCGCACACAGGTAAGGACTTTTGGTGGGGAGGCTGACTCCTCTTGGGTCCAGTCAAGTGTTCTTTGGGGGTCTGGGTGTGGGGCTTAGAAGACCCCTTTCTACTCTGTTTCTAGAGTGGCAGAGAAGAGCTGACATTCTTTTAGTATGATAGGCTTCTTGTTGTCCCATCTCTCTCTAGGGACTCCATGGAATTTTCTCCACTTCCCTCCCTCTAAATCTGAGGTTCTAGTTCAGTGACCATTTCTAAAGGATAATAGGGTGGGTTAAAGCTCATTGGGCCCTTGTGAGGCACTGGATGGATTGTATCATGTATCGTTTCCAGCAAAGTTCTACATTTGTCCACTTAGCTAGTGGAGGGGAAAAAAAAATCTCAGCAGGAAGGGTGATAGAAACACTGTAGTGACTCACATCATGTGCAGGGCAGCACAAATTACAAACATGGCACTCAAAATCCCAGGGGTGAGAATTCTTTCTGTGTTCTGGATAATGCTAAGCATCATTTGGAAAGAGTGAGTGGCCATTTTTAAAGCTTTTCCCAGTCCTGGTGGGAGGATAAGGATGGGGATGACCGCCCTGGTAGGTGGGGAGATTGGGTCATGGAGGGACAGAGTCACTTGACCAAGACGGCAGCGTGTGTAGATAAGAAGGTGGGAAGTCATACTGTGTCTCAGAGCAGGGTTCACCTCGTAGAGTCTGGTGCCCTTTTCCTGTGGCCCAACCGCTCCTTGTGAGCCTGGAACCTGAGAGCTGTGGGGATTGCGAGCTCTGACTGTTCAGGAAAGCCTGAAAATGTTCAAGGGAAAAAGCTACCAAGTCAGAAGGGAGGGGGCATGAGATGCATGTTTAGAGAGGCCTCCTCACTTATGGCCCCAGCACCGGAGTGTCCCTGGTACTTGGTATTTGTTCAGTTGCCCTGACCTATGGCTTGTAGCCCCTCCTTGTTCTATTTATGAGAAAATCACTTTGGTCCCACTAAGGGACATTTATAAACAACAGTTGAAGGGCTTCTGAGCTGAGTCTTGTACAGGGAAATGAGCCTTGGGCCTGGGGTTGGGGATTGGGACGTGGGAGAGGGTCTGAAGACTTAGAGGTCTCTTTAGGGGGCAAATGTGTGTGCAGGGTGACAAGGGAGGCAATGGTTCTCCACCATGTGATAAGCTGGAAGCCCTCACTGGGAACATTTCTGTCCTAGGATGGATTGTGTTGGAGGGGACTCTGAGTCCTCTCTGAGGGTGGGGTTCCTGTGGCTACTGTCTATCCCACAAGGGGTGAGGAGCAGAGCAGAGGCACTGAGGCTGGAGGCTTGGTTGTTAGCATTTCCTGTAACCCTGCTGAGGCCAGGCTGAGTCCACTTGGGGAGGGGGCAGCCTGCCCTCCATAGAGCCAGAGGTTGGCTCTGCACAACCCTTGTGAATCTGAATGTTTCCTGGTGCTGATGTGTCAGGCATGGTTCTAAAAGCTTTTCTTATAAGTATTAACTCACTTACTCCACAGAACTGCAACAGCCCTATGAGGGAGGTGCCTCATCATCTCCATTTTCAGACGAGGAAGCTGAGACACAAAGAAGTGAAGTGGTTTGCCCACATCATACATCCCAGACAGTAGTCAAGGCCAGAATCCAGTGTATCTTAGAGTCTGATGGCACAGGCACTGTGCTCTGGGGCCCCTAGGTGGGGTGGGAGCAGGGGTGACATCTCACTCTCCCGCTTCCCTTGATGCCTGAACTCCAACCTGGGTCTGGTCCCAGGGAACAGCCACTCCAGATAGTGGGGCCAGGGGTCACAGCTCCATTTGTCCTTTGCAGTCTGCCTCCAGAGCAGACGGTGTTTGAATTTTTGCTTCCACTGACCCTTGATCACTGGAAGTGGGTCTACCAAGTCCACAGTAAATAGGAGGTCAAGTCTCAGAGCAGTCTGGCATGGCCACCAGACATCAACAAGATGGAGAGAGTCCTTTCTCCTCCTCCCCAAAGCCTTCTTATACTTTGCACACGAGCAAATGAGCCTCATCACCCATAGGAAAATGTTCAGGCTTATTTATGCCCCATCCCATCTACCATAACAATACCACAAAGATGCTTGGCCCTGGCCAAACTGTTCTACCTATAGTCCCTACTTTTGGCTCAGAACTTAGCTTCCAACACAGTTGGGAATTCTCTATCCAGCCTCCCCACTGCTTCCTTGTCCCCTTTCGTGGAACATTTTCTGGGCCCGTGTCAATGTACCAAAGAGTTATATCATCTCATTTAATCCAGGAACCAGTTAGGTGGATACTATCCCTATCCTCAGATGAGGAAGCTGAAGCCCAGGTATTGAGACTCCAAGGCCAGAGAGAGCTCTCTCCACAACTGCACACACTTTGGGACACACACTGGGGATGGCAGCACAAAACTGCAAGGCCCAAGCCCACCCTCAGGAGCGTAAACTTTGTGGCCAAGAATATAATGACTGTCTACTGACATGGGTTGGGATACGTGGCTGCCTGGGTGGAGCCCAAGTCTTACCACCTGGTGTCATGTTACTAATCTCTGACCCTCATTTTGCTCATCTGTAAAGTAAGGACAGTCATTCTCTGTCTAGGAGGTTTTGAGAGCAGATTATCACTGGGCACACAATAAAAGTAACAATGGGGGCACCTGGGTGGCTCAGTCGTTAAGTGTCCAACTCTTGATTTCAGCTTAGGTCATGATCTCGCGGTCTTTACTGATCAGCACGGACCCTGCTTGGGATTCTCTCTCTCCCTCTCTCTGCCCCTTCCCCTCTTGTGCTCGCTTCCTCTCACTCTCTCAAAATAAAGAAATAAACATTAAAACATATAAAAACAAATAAAAGTAATAACTGTATGATCATTTCCCTGGGTCCTGCCAGGCCTTGATTTCTCAGTGAACTTTCATGGCAGCTTCAAATGTGAGTACATGGCCAAAAACCTTCCCAAGGCCCAGAGCCTCCTCTGTACAGTACTCAGAGACAGGCCTAACGAGTAATAGTGGCCTAGATGGGGAAATGAAAAGGTGGCGGGCCCATGGTGAGGGCCACACTTCCGTAGTCCACCCCACCTCGTCTTTTCTGGCCTCAAGGAAGCCTCATGTTCTGAGGTGATGCACAGTGGGAGATAGCTTTTGTAAGTTGTGGTCTAAAAGGCCATCTATTCCTGAATTCACGAGCTGTGAAACTGCCTACAGTATTTCCACACATCTTCAGAGGAGGCAAAAAGCTGAGCCGCTTAGGAGTCAGGAACAACAACGTCATGGTCTCTTGTCCCTGTACTAGAGCCTCCTCTTCCTCACCCGGGGCCAGGCTGCAGAGGTAGTCCATCCCAGCCTGCTCCCGTGTCTGAAAAGGAAGTAGAGTATGGGCGACCAGCCTCCTCATGGTTTCCGGGAAGCTCAACTCTGCCAAACCAAGATTGGGGAAATCAATTAGGAGTTCATAAATTACCACCCTGAAGCGCTTTGAAACCATTTGAAGAGTTAATCAAACAAGTTATGACATCAACACCATCACAGAAGGAATATTAAATTACCTCTTTAAATGAAAGCATTTCTGTTTTTTTAATAAAAGGACTTTATATTAATTCACATAATTGCCTCCTGTTAACATACTTGCCAGAATCCAAAAGAAAAAAAAAATCTGTTAAACTTGGATTGTGTCAGATATGTTAAGAATTAAATTATAGGCAACAAAAAATTTCTGGGTTTTCACGTCCAAGTTTTAATTTTTTTAGAATCCACAACTTTTATTTTCTAGTTGGGATCATTTTTATAGATTTAAGATGCGTAAAGACAAGCACTGACTTGCAGTAAATTATAAATGTTTATATATATACATACACCGCTGCCAAATTCCATCCCTTCACATACCTCAGCAGAAGGTATCACTCTCCTAATAGAGAAATTTATCCAACCACAGTAACATTTTTACTCTCCCTCTTCTTTCAAGGCACATTCCAAGCCCCACTTGGGTAGTGTCATGGAAGAAGTGTGGTGTGCATGTATTTAAATACAGACTAACTTTCCCCCATGATCCCAGTGCATCAGGAAGGTAAATACACAATGTACACACATGCACAGATACAGAATGACTTCAAAGGGAGAGGAGACTGAAGATTAGTTTATAAATTGCTCCATTAGGCCAAAAGCCTCTAGAAGGCAGAGACCTCTCTGGGCCAGCCCATACCTGGTGCATAACAGAGGGATGTGTGAGGAAAGCCTGGAGGTGGAGGGCAGGGCCAGGTCTAACGGATGAGGTGAAGTCAAAAAGAAAACAAAGCCACTCATGCTCATTTTTGACCCACCAGAGCTAATGTTGGCTGACTCAGACTAAACCGAGACTAGGTAAGGCAAGTCAAGGATGCTGGCTCTGACGCCATGGGACAAGGAAACGGTGCTGCCCTCTTCACCTGAGGTCTGTCCACAGTCAGAGGGGAAGGAAGTTTCAGAGGTAGATTTACCCCAAAGCTTCAGAACCCCACACTTAAATAGCCCTCTTCCAAGCCCTGCACCTATTTGGTTTTCCTTTTCTATTTTTTGGTAGGGGGAGAGGGCACAAGTGAGCAGAGAGGGAAAGAGAGAGAGAAGTGGGGCTCACCTGAAGCGGGACTTGTGTTTTACGAGAAGTGTGGCTTTGTGCCCACCTGATGCGGGGTCCGAACTCATGAACTGCGAAATCATGACCTGAGCTGAAGTCAGATGCTTAACCCACAGAGCCACCCACATGCCCTTTGGTTTTCCTTTTTCTTTTCTTTTCTTTTTTAAATGTTTATTTGTTTTTGAGAGAGCGAAAGACAGAGAGCAAGTCAGGGAGGGACAGAGAGACAGGGCAACAAAATCTGAAGCAGGCTCCAGGCTCTGAGCTGTCAGCACAGAGCCCGACGCAGGCTTGAACTCACAAACTTCAAGATCATGACCTGAGCTGAAGTTGGACACTCAACCAACTGAGCCACCCAGGCACCCTGGTTTTCCTTTTCTTATACAAATTGTATAAGCTTCAGGACACACAAAACTTAATTCTCCCCTGGTTTCTCAGGAAGCACTGAGGGATTAGAATGATTTTCTGACATGACCTACTCTGCTACCAGAGGCCTCAAGCAGGACACGGCTCTGCCTTTGGGAAGCTCACACTGACTGGGAGGGCACTCGGTGCCATGCAAGATGTAAGGAACACCTGGCTAGGCCTTGTCCTGAAGGTCACCTTCCTGTGCCTAATCCACAGGTTAGGGTGAGCATCTCCTTTGTCCAGAACAATCCTAAAATAGAACTTGCACAGACTTCCCCCATCCCTTCATATACTCAAGTAATACACGTTCAACACAGAAATTTTAGGATAGATTGTTTCTTAAAAGAAAAAAGAAGAAGAAAAATCACATATAATTTCATCATCCTAAAATAAGTATATAACCAGTGTTAATTATTTTGGTGAACACTGAACATACTTCTGGTCTCTTCTCTCTACCTGCTCAAGCCTCTTTCCCTTTGATTTCTCAAAACCACCACCAACACAGCTGCCTGTTGCATCTAACAGTTTCAAGGTTTAGGGTGACAAAAAAGAGGGCTGACATGGCTTCGGGGCACTGCCCAGTGAAGCACTGGGAATCCTTGCTCTCCCCAGAACTGTACGCCCTGGACACTACACACATGGCTGTCTGTGACCCTCCCGCCCTTCCCACCAGCAGGGCCCCTCACCTCTTCTGGAATGTTCTAGGAGGCTCAGGACCCCCCCCTCCCCCCTGTACAGAACAATTTGGCTCTCTTTGTTTGGCATCACCATCTTCCCAATCATGCTTCGGGACTTAACTTTTTCTCATCCAAAGCGTCCTCAAATGGTAATTTTTGTTGAGAAGGAGGCCTGCTCTGTGGCTCACATTCCATGGTTACCTGGCCAGTCTTTGTAGGCATAGGGGTCTACATAGAGATTTCATTTTCCCACTGAAATAAGTAATGAATCTCTCTACCTGGCTTCTCCCATCCTCCACCTTAGAAAGAGTTTAGGTTAGGTTTTTTGTTTGTTTGCTTGTTTTTTAAAATGTTTATTTATTTTTGAGAGACAGAAACAGCATGAGCAGGGGAGTGGCAGAGAGAGAGAGAGGGATACCCAGAATATGAAGCAGGTTCCAGGCTCTGAGCTGTCAGCACAGAGCCCAACGTGGGGCTCGAACTCATGAACCGTGAGATCATGACCTGAGCCGAAGTCAGATGCTCAACAGACTGAGCCACCCAGGTGCCCCTTTTGTTTGTTTTTAAAACCATCTTTCCCTTCTTGTTACAGCTCCTTTTTTTAAAATGTGTATTTATTTATTTATTTTTTTTTAAGTTTATTTATTTTTGAGACAGAGAGAGACAGAGAATGAATGGGGGAGGGGCAGAGAGAGAGGGAGACACAGAATCGGAAACAGGCTCCAGGCTCTGAGCCATCAGCCCAGAGCCCGACACGGGGCTCGAACTCATGGACCGCGAGATCGTGACCTGAGCTGAAGTCGGACGCTTAACCGACTGAGCCACCCAGGCGCCCCAAAATGTGTATTTATTTTGAGAGTGAGAGCATACTCTGAGGAGCAGGGAGAGGGGCAGAGAGAGACAGGGTGGGAGAGAATCCCAAGCAGGCTACATGCTGTCAGCACAGAGCCTGACACGGGCTCAATCTCACAAACTATGAGATCATGAGCTCAGCTGAAACCAAGAGTCAGTCACTTAATGGACTGAGCCACTCAGGCGCCCCTATAACTCTATGTTATCAAAGAAGAAAGTGAAGCTTAGGGAACATGAATTATGTAGATCTGAGAGTCTTGAGTAATTGTTGGAGCTGTGAGAACAGAGAAGGGCCTCAAGCCAGTGAATACAGGGAGAGAGGGACAGGGAGGGAGAGGGGCCCCAGGAAAGGGCCAGGTCCTGGGAGCAAGTAAGATAGAGTGGAAATCACAAATTAGAAGTCACAGGCAGCTTCCTGCCCAGCTGTTCTGTTTGGTCAGCACAGTTTAAAAATATAGACATGGTTATTTATTATAAAATATGATTATTTATTCAAAGACTCCCAAAATAGAAAACAGAAAAAAAAATCTCCCTGAGTCCTGCCACTTGCTCACAGCATTGACATTTTGATGTTTTTCTTCCAGTTTAAAAAACAAAACAAAACTATATAAGGTGTTTTGTTTTGTTTTTACATAAAGTCAAATCATGGTGTTGCAATTATAGTTTTGAATTCATTCAAAGCCTTCCCTCATTGGGCAGGGGAAATCTTTAACCAAACGTTAAGCTGTACCATTGAAAATTCTGAAACGGAGTCAGAATTAAAAAGGGGTCCCTGTGTTAATTATTCCTGGAAATAGTACCTGAAAGTCAGGGCCACCATTTCACAGAGAGAAATGCCACTCTAGGCCTTAGTGGTCAAGTGTCACTTGACCCCTGAATTCTCTGTCATCAAAGTATCTTCAAATGTTTTAAAATTAGTAGTATCTTAGGTTAGTTTCCCTCAACAGCTGACCCTGAGACGAGGGTTTGGGTTCAAGTTGTTTATTTGCAAGGTGCTCCAGAAGTGTGGCGCAGAGTGAAGCAAGTCTGAGGGAAGAGAGCCAGCATGGGACTTGCGTGAGGTCACCAATCAGGGCAACTGGGGCTGGAGCACAGGGCGGAGCCTCCGGGAGACCGCGGAGAACAGACTTCCCACTGAGATCCCACTGAGCAAGGGGTGGGGGGCGGTGAAGCTGGGGTACTCCTCCACCAACTCCTGCCCCTCATTTGCAAATAACTTTCTGAGGGTAACTCCTCTTATTTTAGGCCCGACCAGCACAAAGACCAGAAAATACCCTCGAGCAAGGAAATACAGGGGCTTGAGGGAGGATGCCTTTTGTGTAGGAGGGAACTGCCCACTTCTACCCCAGCAATCTGAGCTGAGGAATGGAACAGGGCAAGAACAGCATCTCCTTCAGCTGCCTACATTTAAAAACCAGTGGATTTCTCACAAAATTCTGGCTTTCTGACTTCTTATAAAAATGTCAGACAATCTGGCTTACATTCCCACAGGGAAGGGCAAGCAGCCGCACCCTTCAGGGGAGCATTTGTTTTCTATACTACCACAGTCCCTACCACTCCCTGTTGTCTCCTACCTGAGGCCAACTGTTAGGGTTTTTTTGTTTGTTTTATTCTTTAACATGCACCCTACCTCCCTTCTATGTTACCTTCCTGGCCCCTCCAGAAAGGAGCCTGAGTCTGCTATCCTTTGAGGAGGAGACAGGCTGATGCCATACATACGCCGAGTAGCCTTCAAGTTGGCATTTGGTTTCCTGGGACCGAACCTTTAAATATGAAGCTGTAACAGAAACCTGGAGGCCTCTCTTGACAACCTGCCCAGTTCTCATTATGACATTTAGCCCGTGATTGATATTGTGTGTGTCATCAAGACCTTGGCAGTTAATCTCTGGGTCGAATCTATGGAAACCAAACAGAACAGATTTGTCTTCCCCTTCCATTTTGGCTGTGGTCTGGGAAACAGACGCTCTCGGCTTCTCTGAGATTCAGAAATTTGGGAGCCATGCAGAGAGGGATGCACACAAGCCGTCTTCAGGATTTGGAAAGATTACAGGTCTGTGGTTTCTGGACTGTTCTGCGCTTTGTTCTCTTCCCCCATCAAATCTGCACACTGGAGGATAATGGATCCCAGAGCTCCCTCTGCGTGCCAAGCCGCTCTGGGTAGACCGCACCACTTCCTCTTCTGTCTGGAAATCCAGCCGAGGCTTTCAGCACGGAGATGGGGTTGGGGATGGCTCCTTCCACAGTGTAATGAAGGAGCAACAGCCTCAGCAAGGGTGAGGTCAGCTTCAGTGATCAAAGGAGGCAGGCAGAGGTTTCAGAATGCAGTTTACTCCAGCATCACCCTAAAATCACCTCTTCTGAGGCCTCCTTAGTGGCAGACAGGGTTTTGTGGGCTGTTTCCTGCAGCAGAAGTTTCTGGCCATCCCTGAAAACAACTCCTCCCTTTGTGACTGGAAACACCAGCAGCCAGGCCCTAGAGCAGAGTTTGGGCCTAAGCAACCACAGGAGACTATCCGTCCTGCATTGTGCACTTTGCTCACCTTTGTCCCTCCTCCATTGGCTAAAAGGCTCAGTCCTGCCTCATCAGCTCTGGCTGAGTCCCTAGCACAGGCCTCGCAATCCCTCATTCATCCACCCTTCAGTCATTCATTCACACCCTCCATTCATTCACTACACGTCAGACACTGGGCCTAGAGAAATCAACACAGGGCAGGGAATCTCCAGGTAAGGTCATCCAACTCTTGCCTCCTCCCAGCCCTGCACCTTATTCTGGGCTAAAGATATGGCCTCTACTTCAATGAGAAGATAGAACATATCTTGAACACCCTTGCTATCCTTCTCTTGACTCACCAGCTCCTTGACTCTCTAGCCACATGGTTGGGCAATCATTATCAGTCCTCAATGAGCATCAGACTTACTTGGGAGCTTGTTAAAATACAGACTCCTAGGGGCACCTGGGTGGCTCGGTTGGTTAAGCGTCCGACTTTGGCTCAGGTCATGATCTCATGGGTTGTGAGTTTGAGCCCTGCGTCAGGCTCTATGCTGACAGCTCAGGGCCTGGAGCCTGCTTTGGATTCTGTCTCCTTCTCTCTCTGCCCCTTCCCACTTGTGCTCTGCCTCTCAAAAATAAATGAATGTAAAAAATTTTTGAAAAAAAAAAAAACTACAGACTCCTAGGTCCTTGGCTCTGGTCGAGGGTGTCACCCAGGAATCTGTATTTCTAGCAAGTGCCAGATTATTCAGACAGAGGTGGTCTTTAGATCACACTTTGAGAGAATCCACAGAAGGACCACCTCTGTTGCCCCAACCCCCAACTCAGGACACTGCAGGAGAAAGTCACGGATCCTGGCTTCCCAGGATCCCCAAAGACACACTGCTGGCTAGTGATCCTTTAATTCATCTGCTGTAAACTTGGGAGAATCCAGTTCCCCAGAGCAGTTTCAGCCCTCTCCTTTTCTTCCTAACATTTAAAAAACCATTCTTTTAATGTTTATTTATTTTTGAGAGAGAGAGAGAGAGAGACAGAGTGTGAGCAGGGGAGGGATAAAGAGACAGAGGGAGACACAGAATCCAAAGCAGGCTCCAGGCTCTGAGCTGTTAGCACAGAGCCCGATGTAGGGCTCCAACTCACAAACCACAAGATCATGACCTGAGCCAAAGTCAGACACTCAACTGACTGAGGCACCCAGGTGCCCCTCTTCTTAACATTTTTTAATGAAAAATTTCAAAGACACACAAAGAGAAAAACAGTAACTCTACCTTGCAACCATCATCCAACCCCAACCACCACCATCCATGGCCAATCCTGCCTATCATACATACCTCCATTTTACCCCCCACCCCATACACAATATATTGTTAGAATTTTCCAGGTATATTATTATCATTTTTTAATGTTTTTTACTTATTTTTGAGAGAGACAGACCACGAATGGGAGAGGGGCAGAGAGAGAGGGAGACACAGAATCGGAAGTAGGCTCCAGGCTCTGAGCTGGCAGCACTGAGCCCAATGCAGGGCTCAAACTCATGAACCGCAAGATCATGACTTGAGCCTAAGTTGGATGCTTAACCGACTGAGTCACCCAGGCACCCCCCAAGTATATTATTTTTGAAGCAGATCCCAGATATCATATCATTTCATCTGTGAATATTTCAATACATAATTCTAAAAGGTAAAAACCTAGCACACTGTACACAGTGTGCACACAATTAAAAAATAATTTTAAAAAATTTAGAAATGAAAAAAGTTACCTTAACAAAACAAAAAAATAAATTAATTTAAAAAAATAAAAAATAAAAGGTAAAAACCTATGGTATAGTTTAGCTGTTCTTTGAATCTCCTGCAAATTAATTGTTAGGTTCAGACTCTGAGGACTCTGCTAAGACAGGTTTTTCTTTCCAGAAGAGAAGACTCTTCTGGTGATGGCATGTCCTCCCAACAGAAGACCCATAATGTCTGATTGTCTCTTCTGTAGCGGTCAGAGTTGAATGCCTATATCCATTAGTTCATCAAGTGTTATAAAAAGGGGCTTTCTTCCATCTTTATTATCTGGGATACTTATATAAAAGAGCAAATCTTCCTCATCTACCCAGTAGTACAGTTTGTATCAGAAAGGAACAGTAAATGCTAGATTCTTTCCCTTTACTTGTCTGTCTTCAAAATAATGAGCTAGTCCCTCACATCTTCCAACAGTGAGTAATTGTTTTAAGTGTCGTTACGATTTAAATGTCTGATTTGTTTTAACCCATTGCAGTTATTTTTATTAATCATGCTCAAATTGTCCTGTTTTTGACAAGCGGGAGCCTCTCTGTGTTGTGTTCTCAGTCCCTGGCATGATCCTAGCGGTCTTTGAAGCTAGCAAACTTTTTTTTACATTCTTCAAATCCCTAGTCCTCCCCCCTCACAATGCATCCCTACCCTCACCCCACCCTCTCAGCAGTTATTTGCTTCTCAGAAGACTAAGACCATGTGTTATAAACAGCCTCAATTTACAATGTTCCTCATCTGTAAAATAGAGATAACAATAATGCCTACCTCATAGGGTTGTTAAGAAGATTAAATGAGTTAGTAATTGTAAAGCACTGGAACAGTGCCTGGTGCAAAGTAAGTGCCAGCTAAGTATTTGTTAAATGAATAACACTCACTCCCCATCACTCACCTGCACGTTTCTCAGTCACTCTGCCTTTTTTCTCCTTGCCTCTAGTCTCAGAGCATAACCTCCCCTCAGGCTGTCTGAGTGTAGATGCATCAGTCACTCAGCTCAGGGAACAAACACTGCCCAATTCCACAGCAAATTCCTTTCTTTGGGGACAGTGGAAACTCTTCTCCCACATTCCATTTGCAGAGCCTGACAAGGTCTCCAAATATGCATTTCAATCTGCAAACACAGCTTTACAGCTTGGAACATCTCTTCTGACCCCTGGTAAGTTAGCACAACTGCCAGCCCCTAGCGTGAGAGCAGCCAACAACATTGCCTTCAACTGTCCTAATGCATTGAGGAACCCTCATGCAGCCAAGCCTCCTTCTACCTGAGGGCTCCTGGAGATTCCAGAATGTGCATGGCTGTTTGGCTCAAATGGGCTCTGGATTTACAGGTGTGCCCTGTCCCGTGGCTAATGGCTCCCTGCAGGTGTTGAGTATCCCAGGCCTGGAATGGTAGGAATCTTCTGGCCCTTCCTATTAGGATTCAAAATGGTCAGAACCAGCAGATTTTAGTCATATAAAGGAAAAACTAGGACCAAAGAAGGGGTAAAAGCTAAAAGAAAGGAGGCAAGGGACTGGCTGCCCACAGGGATTTCTGAGGCTTGAAGCCTGTCTTGACTCTGCTGCAAATCCTCCTCGGCCCACATCAGAGGGCCCCCAGCACTACTGCGCTGAAGGAGAATGGAATGTTGGTGAAGTGTTTAACTGCCATCATGGCCCTCCTTGGTTACTTCTGTGGCCTGAGAAAAGGAAGCAGAAGCACAGCAGGCAGGGGAAATGCCTGTTGAATCTTAAGATCAGTTTATTCCCACCTCTTTTTGTAAAGGCCTTTCCCTACCTCTGCCTCCTGCTAACTCAAATCCTGACCCTCTCTCATGACCAATTGCAGAAACGAAAGAAAATCCCTTGGCTTCAAAATGACATCCAGAGAACCAAAGACAAGTCTCAAAAATGCCTACCCATCTGCCAAGAGGCTGCTGCCGAAGGTGGAGGGGGAGGTAGAAGCAGAGGACTACTGTACCCCCGGAGCCTTTGAGCTGGAGCGTCTCTTCTGGAAGGGCAGTCCCCAGTACACTCATGTCAACGAGGTCTGGCCCCAGCTCTACATCGGCGATGAGTAAGTGTGCAGGCCAAGCCTCACCTCTGGCCTCACCCAGGAGAAGGCAGCCAGCCCCTCCCCAGCTCACACCCCTCACTCCCTCCTAGATGAGCTTTTGCTTTTTGGGTTAGTTGTATTGTGAGAACTCAATTAGGGCTGGGTTTATCTTCACATTATAGAAAACCCAGAGAAAGGGCTTATGCAACATAGAGGTTTATTTTTCTTTTATATAAAAGAGGTGCAGAGGAAGGTAAGCTGGGGCTGGCATGGTGACTCCAGGGTCATCAGCGTCTCTGGCTCCTGTGCTCTGCTCCACCATCTCAAGGGTATGGTTTCCCTCCTCAAAGCTGTTGCATGAGCCAATAGTGCTGATAGAGCTCCAGCCACCATCTGTGGGATCCAGGCCACAGAAACATAAAGAGAAAGTAAGTGCATCTTTCCAGAAGAAAGTGTCTCCCAAGACCTCCCCTGCCTCTAGCTGCAAGGGAGGCTGGGAACCAGAGCCTTTTGTTTTAGCTGGGTATAAGAGTGGCAAGAACAAAGTCAGTTCTCAGATTGATGACACAGGAGCACATCAACTTATGTGTTGGGAACATGGTAGGTCGAGCAAAGTTGAGGTCACCGTCCCCTCCTCTAGATTTTTATAGCCACCATTTCCCATTCCTCCAACAACTGGAAAATGTCTACTATAAATAATATTAATAATAATAATTCCTTTCACTTACTGAATACCATGTTCTAGTCACAGTGTTAAGCATCTTGCATGAGTGAGCTCATTTTGTTTTCATTATAGCCCAATGAAAGTCATCCAATTACTCCCATTTTAAGGATAAGAAATCAAGGGACAGGGCAGTTAAGCAACTGGTCCAAGGTCCACAGCTCAGTAGGTGGCAGAATCTGGGATTCAAACGCAGTTCTGACTAACCCAGAAGCTTTTATCTTAACCAGTACTCCTACTCCTCCATCTATTCCCCAGGATTCCTGCTCAGGTTCCATCTCTCCCAGGAGCTGATGGTGTAGGACCCCTGCGTGTGTGATGTTAATAAACACCATGCTGCATAAAACCTGGAGATGACTGCCTAGTCATGGGAAATCCAGGGGCAGCATCCCTTGCCTTTTTTTCCCCTTAATATTTAAAAGTGTTTTCAATGTTTGTTTATTTTTAAGAGAGAGGGATTGCATGCACGAGTGGGGGAGGGGCAGTGAGAGGGAGACAGAGGATCCAAAGCTGGCTCCATGCTGACAGCAGAGAGCCCAGGTGGGCCTTGAGCTCACGAACCATGAGGTCATGACCTGAGCTGAAGTCAGATGCTTAACCCACTGAGCCACTCAGGTGCCCCTCCTTAATATTTCTAAATTGAAAAAGTTAGAAAAATTACATGTCTTTTTATACTAAATTAAACTAAATAAAGGGTTATAAAAACAAACTGCTAATCTCCCTCTGTCCGCCTTAATTCTGCCACCAAGTAACCAGTATTAAGCTCACTTTCATACTCCCACTACTTTATGTGTGCTGCTGCAAATGTAAGGTAACACACACACACATATAAAGGGTTTTTGCTTCTTTCAAATAATTTTTAGGAGAAAAAAAGGAATCATGCTATGGGTACTTTTACTATCTCATAGGAGAGCTGTACTCTGATTTATCCAATCGTTTCCCAGTTGTGAACATTAGGGGAACATCAGTGAGGGGTTTATGGGACTCTCTGTACTGTTTTTTTTTTTTAATTTTTTAAAAGTTTATTTTTGAGAGAGATAGAGAGAGGGAGTAGAGGACGGTCACAGACAGAAGGAGACAGAGAATCCTAAGCAGACCCCACACTGTCAGCATAGAGCCTGATGCGGGGCTCGAACCAACAAAGCCATGAGATAATGACCTGAGCCAAAGTTGGACGCTTAATCAACTGAGCCAGCCAGGCACCCCTGTTTTCTTTTTTTTAAATAACAGCTTAATTCAGATATAGCTCACATTCCATAAAATCACCCTTTTAAAGTGCAGAGTTCAGTGATTTTTTTTTTATTATAGTTAAAAAGTTGTACAACCAGCACCACTCATTTCAAAGCATTTTCATCTCCTCCAAAGGAAACCACCTGAAAACTGTCCATTCTCCATCTTTTCAGTCTTAGGCAACCACCCATCTGCTTTCTGTTTCTATAGATTTACCTATTCTGGGCATTTCCTATATAAATGGAATCATAATATATGACTTTTGTGTCTGGTTTCTTTCACTTAGCATAATGTTTTCAAGGTTCATCCAAGTTGTAGCATGGACGAGTATTTTATTCTTTTTTATTGCCAAACAATCTCTGTACTGGTTTTGCAACTTCCCTAAGATTAACTCCAAAATTAGTTCAAAATTTAAAAAGGTACACATACATTTTGACCCCAAATATCACTTTAAGAAATGTGATTTATAGAAATAATAGTATCAATATGTAAGGAAATATGCACAACAATGTGTATTTTATCATTGAAGTAGCAAAATGGGGGGGGGGCGAGGATCTGAATCTCTTATCTTTTAATTATAAAATATTAAATTCAGTAAATATATGGTTTTCCTATTATAAAAGTAATATATGTTTATTGTATAAATATATGTCTTAATTTCTCTATTTGTAGTAGGTTAACAAGAGAATCTTCCTCATTGGGTTGTATGGATTAAGTGAGATAATTATGTAAAGTATCCGTGCAGTGCCTAGTACGTAGTGAGCACTCAATAAAGGTTAGCTCTAATAATAAAGTAGTGATTAATGTAAGGAAGAAAACTTAAATTTCTCAGAGCAATCACCAAACCCCATTACTCTGAAGCTACTCCTTACTCTTAAGGATAAGAAATCAAGGGACAGGATTTCCATCTGGAATTTGTGTATTATTTTGGTTTTAAAACTTATTTTTATGTAGTTGTAATCATATTGATTATTCATTTTATCTTTTTTCCCCACATAGCATCATTCATAAACTTTTCCCTTATGACATATTTCTCATACTTTTAATTATAATATAATATTATCTATCAGATAATAATATATCAGGTGGATGTAAGGTCATTTATTTAACCACTTCCCTATTGTTGGACATATCACTATTTCTATGTTCTCACTTTTATAATTAATGCTGCAATGGACATCTTTATGCATAAAATCTTTTCATATTTAGGATTATTTCCTTAGATATGACCCTAATAGTGGTATACCTGAGGGAAGAGAGATTACGATTTTAAGATCTACACTGTCTCTGGCTCTTTATCTATGCCGTTCTCTTTGCCTAAAATGCCCTGCCCCCTACCTCCTTTCAGTGTCCAGATTCTATACATTCTGCAAAAAGCACTCAAGTCACTTCTGCCATAAAGCTAGCTTTCCTCAATCTGCATAGTGAGAAGTAAGTTTTTTCTCTGTATTTGATACACTATATTTACATTTCCTATAGCTTATAATAATTAATAACAATAGCTTGTCGTATTGTATATATCTTACTGTGTGTTGTGCCCTGTTGCTAGGCATCATTTAAACTCAACAACCTTCCTTCCTATGAAGGAAGTACCATTATTACTCTTATTCTACAAATGGGCAAACCAGGGCTCAGAAAGTTTATCCATTTGCTCAGTTAGTATTTACTGGGAACCTTGCTAGGAGCTGTGGGGAATACAAAGAGGAAACTGAGGCTCAGAGAAATTAAGTGACCAGCCCAAGGTCATACCACCAGTAAGTGGTATAACATACCTAAACTCAGATCAAGAAAATGTGGTCAAGGGGCACCTGGCTTGCTCAGACGGTGGGGCATGTGACTCTTGATCTCGGGGTTCTGAGTCCAAGCCCTGCATGTGGGTGTACAGATTATTTAAAATCGTCACTTGATCTTTGCCAAAAGGCCGAGAAGTGATAGATTACTTAAAACCTTTAAAAAAAGAAAAGAAAAGGGGTGCCTGGGTGGCTCAGTCAGTTAAGCGTCTGACTGGCTCAGGTCATGATCTCACAGTTCACGGGTTCAAGCGCCACGTCAGGCTCTGTGCTGACAGCTCGGGAGCCTGGAGCCTGCTTCGGATTCTGTCTCCCTCCCTCTCTGCCCCTCCCCTGCTCGAACTCTGTCTCTCTCTCTCTCTCAAATATAAATAAAACACTTAAAAAAAAAAAAAGAAAAGAAAAAGAAATGTGGTCAATCAGATAAAGAAGCTGTTTTATAGCTACGGAGAAGAGATGTGTAGAAATGTAACAGGGAACAGAAGGAGAAGGGGTAGTGGAATAGAAGGAGTGTGGGGTTCGAGTCTTGGCTCTGCCAGCCACCACTTATGTGATCTTGGACAACTTATTTTACCTCTCTTCACTTTATGTGGCAACAGAGATAGGGCTCATTCCGTGGGGTGAATATGAAATGAATTAAAACAAGTAAAGTGCTTGGCACATAGTAAGTAAATGCCACTAAGTGTTTGGTACTATTATGATTCTGAGAAAGTGTCACAGAAGAGGTGAATTCCAAGCATGACTCTGGAAGATGGGTAGGATTTCAACAAAGTTCTGGGCAGAGGGAGCAAGATGAAGAAATGCACGGAGGTGAGAATAAGCAGGATGGTGTGTCTAGAACACCAGGGATAGATGTGGTAGATGTACACTTTCAGGGTGTCTAGAACTGAGCTATGTTTGACCGCCATGTGGTCAGCTCAGACTTAGCTGTGCTGCAGTAACAGATGACCCCAACGTCTTGGTGGCTTACCACAGCAGAGGGTTATTCCTCATGCACATGCCACGTCCATGGGGGGCCAATTCTTACTGCTCCACATCCACGTCACTCTAGGCCTCAGGACCCAGGCTGACGGAGCAGCCCCTATCTGGGATATTGCCAGTTTCTTGGAGAGAAGGGCCATGGAAAGTCACGAGCTGACTCAGAAGTGACACATGCCACTTTTGCCCACGTTTTAGTGGCTAAAGCAAGTTCAAGCCAAACCCTCATGTTAATAGGACAGGAAAGTGTAACCTGTCAAATATTCCAAGTGGTAATGCATAATCGACCACAGCCACAATCTACTGCAGGTGTAGTGGCTTTGGGCGGGTCCTTTTACCTTTCTGGGCCTATGCCCTCATCTCCAAAAATGATCAGTATGAAGATTCAAAGAAATATGGAATATGAGAACGTTTTGTAAGACAAATACAAATGTTATCATTATTGTTACCTAGTGAGAAAGAAACACGGGAAGGTAGGTCAGGGCCAGCTTGTGGAAGACTGAATGCCCACTGAGCGACTCTCTTCAGGAAGCCACTGAGTGTCTGAGCAAAACAGTCAAGTTCTAGTTAACAGAGTGCCAGACAACAGGGTGTGATGCAGTAAGATATGCTTGCCTCCTTGACATCTGACCGCAACCTTGTTCCTTCAACCAAGAAAATGTTACTGCCTTTTCGATTCATTCCAGCTCTGCCTGGTAGAGCCCCAAAACAAACACACACATATACAGTCTAGGCAGGCTCCACGGTCAGTGTGTGTGACCTGCGTGCACAGTGGGGACGGGGGGCACAAGTCAGCATGGCATGATGCTTCATGGTGCTTGTCCTCATCTCTGCTCAGGGTCCCTCCTAGACACCAGCTTACAAGGCTAATGAGACTCACAAATGCTTATTGAGAGAGCAATTAATTCCACTGCCAATGCAGCCACATGGAGGTTAAAACCCTGCTGAGAGCAGGCAAGGTTGCCTTTGTTTCTTGGTCTCTCTGTAGGTGTTGCCCAAAGCAGCAAAAAGCTCACGGCTGGCTCCTCATGCACAAAGTCTCAGTTTTAATTTGAAAGTTGCATTTAGCTTGATTTTTTCTTCCTTTCCTTAAAAGCACCTACAATTTTTGAAAGGTAAGTATCAAGGCTCTGGAAGTGAGGGTGGTTAGGATCCAGGAGTGAGGATGGATGTCCTGGGGTAGCTGGTGATGCCTGGGACCCTCTGGGGACCAGACTTAGCCCAAAGAAGCAGGTCACTTTTTCTCCCTCCTCTTCCCTCAAGGGCTTCTTCATGGAGAGAGGCAGAAGGGCTGAGCATCTGCTCCGAAGCCACAGTGCCTAGTCAAACACTGGTCTCCATGTGGCCTTGGGCAAGTCCCTCATGCTTTCTGAGATTCAATTTCTTTACCTATAAGATGTAGATTCAATGAGTTAATACATATGCCACTTAGCACCGTGTGTGGCACACCCAATAAGTGTGAACTATTACAGATCAGGCAGGTTCTGGAAACTCAGCTCACAGTGTAAAAGATAAAGAACTGTCATTGTGCTTTGCCGTTAAGGTCCTTCTGTGTTAAGGGCAGCCTTGAAACGGGAAACACTCCTGGTCAAATTTCTCCCATGAGATGCTATCATGAACTCAAGTTCAGGCTGCAAGGAAGTTACCTCCTAATGGGCTTTTTCAGGCTCGTGCCTCAATTGCCCCCACAGATACTGTCCTGGCCTTCCAGGAACCCAGGTGGCCTGAGGCCTGAGGAGGCAGTGCCACACCAAAACCCAATGGGCCTGTGGATTTCAGAACTTCTACAGCATTTTCTCAATCCAAGATTATCCCGAGAGGATTCACCACGTGGAGTGCCTGATGACTCGAAGTCCCTATTGCTTACCAGCCCGGGGAGGGCAGAGTTGACACCACCACTGCAGCCCTGTGAGGATCTGGGTGGTGTTGAGTGTGCTGGATCAGTGGAGGCACTGGGACAAGAAAACGGGCCGATGATCAGAGATTTTCACCAGAATGTCATCCTGGCTCCAGGCACAGCCACCCTCTTCCCACCCATTTCCCACAGCTAGGTAGGGGGTCTGAATCTGCTACAAGTGGGAATTGTAGGGTCAGCATGGATGGAGTAGGGCAAAAGGCCTCAAATGGGATTCAGGGCACAGAGTTCAAGCCCCTGTGCTGGTGGTCATTATGTGTGGCCTTTGGCAAAACATTTTACTGTTCTGGGACTCAGTTTCTTTATTTGTAAAATACAAGGATGATTTCAAAGGTCTCTTCCAGCTCTAAAATAAAATTCCTTAAGAAATGTGCTATTAAATAAATTAGGCTTCATTAGGTTCAAGCACATACTTGTTTTATTACTTTTAAGTCATTCAAATTAGATTCAAATTAGGTTAACCAAGTGTTGCCCTCCAGAGAGCCAGGGACTTGCGTCAATGATGAGATAAGAATAATTCATCGCCTCTTATCAATCAGCAGTCCCTAAATGGGTGCTTCAAAAGTGCTTGAGTATGCTTGAAAGCACTGAGTTTCTGTAATTTAAATATTCTCTCTTTAATCTCATTCACATTTTTCATTTGCTTAGAGAAATCTTTTTTCATTTTTCCTTTTTTCCCTTGTAGTCAGCAGGAGGGGAAATATCCTGGTTACTGTCAAAGTGATTGCAAATTCCCAGGCAGGACAGCCTCCCATAGGCTTGGCTGGAACAGGAAAATTGAGAAATCTCTCTTCTCCCTCCTGATGTCAGCATCCCCGTGAGCCAACGCCACGGCGCTAACTTGCTCTGCTGCTTGAATGGCAGGGGTGCTGAGAAGCTCTCCATTTTTATTAAAACTATAGTTGCCTCCAAGGTCTGGCTTTCGAGGTCATCAACAGACAGCTGCCCTTCCCCTTAAAGCCTGATTCCTCCCTGTGGTCAGCCCTACTCAGCCTGAGCTCACTTTCAAGTGGTCTTGCTATCTTGCCCTTTCTGCTTTTCTCCTCCCAACCAGACCAACAGCCTTGAAAGCAGAGGCATCTCCAGGCCTGGCCTGTAGTTGAGGAGGCTGGAAAGTGAGGAGAAAGCAAGTCAGTCAGCTTAGCTGGCCCTCAGCCTTTGAGAGGGCTTCCCGGACACCTGGACAGCTGCAACCTTTCCCCACAAAAAGAAGGAATTAACTCAGCCTTCAGGCACCAAGCAGAGCTCAAACTTGACCTGCTTCTCCAGGGTGGACCGTGGTTTAGGATGCAGTGAAAACAGCCACGGTTGCCAATTTAACGTGCTGAATGTTAGTGGAAAGAGTTGGAAAGCCTGGATTCTGAACCTCCAAGTACCAAAGGTGACTTAGATACAACTGGGCACCAGTCATGGGCAAAGTGAATGGGGAGACCTGGCTGGGCTTTTCCAGTGGGCTTCTCAGTGAAGGCCTCAAGCAACATCAACTTTCATGGTTAGCAAAATGCCTAGTGTAATTATTAATACAATATCACTTCTCAAATCCAAGCCTCCGAGTATTCTCTTTCCCCTCTTAGCCTCCCTTCTTGGGGCAGATGATGAAGGGATATCTAACAAGAATTAAAAATGCTGGAGTCACCTTATATCTTTGAATAGCCAGTGTCTCCCAAGAACTAAGAAAACATCAATAAAAATCATGGTAAACACTTGCATGTTAAGTGAATATATGACCTACTCATCACGGATATTTACAAAACAGACAAAAAGAAGAAAATTAAAATTCTCTATAATCCCTTTACCCAGAGATAGCCACTGATAACATTTTGCTGTACATCTTTCTACTGCTTTCTTCTCTTAAATTTATCTTTTAACCTTTCAAAGAAACTCGAGTATGGCATCATTCAATTTACAAGAATCCTGTAAGGAAAAGTACTGCCAGTGTAATTGGTTCAGTTTGACAAAGAAAGAAAGCTGAAGGTCCCAGAGGTTCAGTTGTTTTAGCTCGTGCAGCAGTGTAAGTGTATAAACTGCACCTGCCAGCCCTGTGTGTTCTGAAGGGCCTCAAAACCAAACAGTTTCATCGTCAGCAAGTAACAAGAACACCCAAGAAACTAGAAAGCCAGGGAATTTCACTTTCATTGATGAAATTGATGGAGAATTGATGGAGATCAAAAACTAGAAATATGCCTGCTTTTAAAATCCACCTGTAAGCAGTAGGTGTGGTTGAGACTCCAAAGGAGAAGGTCTCCATCAGGGTCATGCCCATGAAATAACACGCGAACACCAAAGTGTCATATGCACCAGAATGAACAGGGTGCCAGAGTACAGGATACGGGCTATTGGCCAACAAGAGTCCACAGTCAGGTGCAGGAAATAGGTGGGTCCTCACAGACACAAGGATATGGAGAACGCCCAGTCACTGGTGGACTTTCTTCAGTGCCCAATGTAGAACCCTGACAATGTGGGAGCAGCTGGTTTCCCACCACAAGGGAGCTGAGGGAGGGCTTGAATAGATGTATACATGCATGTCCCTCCTCCCCTCTGCGGCAGAGCATACACCCCGGGGAGTGGGGCGGAATGGGCTTTGGGGTGGATGCTGAGGTATTTCGGCTGGGGATCAGCAGGGCGGCAAGAGGCCTGGAAAAGTGGAATGTCAGGAGTGCTGCCCAAGGAGACTGCTTCACCAAGAGTGCTCTTATTCGCCATTCCTCAAGGGTAGTGGGTTGAAACAAGCTTCCTGAAGGAACTTCAGAGGAGCTGAAAGGAGGCTGGGTCAGGCCAGATAAGGAGGAAGGAGGGGAGGACTCCGAATGAGGAAACTGGGCCATGCAAGAGGGGAGTCACTTCTCTGGCCCTCCAATCTGCAGTAAGAATCCAGGGCCAGGCCAGAGGTTCACAGTGAGAGGAGATAAAGGGAATTGGGTCAGAAACAGAGATACGGCAATGTTCTTCAAAAGTAAACTGCATGAGTCCAACAAATGTGTGATAAAATGTCCAGCCTTATTGCTACAATGAATGAAAATGAGATATCTTTTCCTCTTCTTCTTCCTTTTTTTTTTTTTGCCAGTGAAATTAGCAAAGAATGCAAAATGAGCAAGCTTTAAGGAGGATAATTTAGCAACACAGCACATGTGTTAAAAATGCTCATACCCATTGACCCCAAAATTCTACTTAAAATTTCTTCTAAGGACATAATCAGAGATGTGCCCAAAGAAATAAAGCAAAGTTGTTCATTTATAGTGTTTCTTATAATGCCTGCCACTCCCTCTTCATGAAAGAGATAAAGATAGAGAGAGAGCAAGAGCAAGAGGGGGAGAGAGGAGACAAATATCCAGAGGTAAGGGCTTGGTGAGGTAAAATTGAGATTGCCCTACAGAATGGAACAGCAGGCCGCTATTGAAGGCTGTATGTCGACAGAGGCAGATGTTTACAATTTATCACCATGTCAAAGGTTTTGAAACTTACATGTAGTATTGTACCCCCCAAACAAATCTCTATATAAAATATCTAAATCTATGCATAGAAAAGCAACTGAGGAATCTTATATCAAAAAGCAAAGAGACTTTATTTCTAGGTGGTAGAAATGCAGGTGATTTTTTTGCATGTGGGAAGGAATATGTTTTTCATATTTTTAAAAAAATTTTTAATGTTTACTTATTTTTGAGAGAGACAGAGAGAGAGAGAGAGAGAGAGACCATGAGCAGGGAGGGGCAGAGAGAGAGAGAAAGAGGGAGACACAGAATAGGAAGCAGGCTCCAGGCTCCAGGCTCCACGCTGTCAGAGCAGAGCCCGACACAGGGCTCGAACCCACAAACTGTGAGATCATGACCTGAGCCAAAGTTGGATGCTTAACTGACTGAGCCACCCAGGCGCCCCTGTTTTTCATAATCTGCACTGAGCAAGTGTTATTTTTGTAATCAGATGACACATTTTTATGACATAATTTCTTAAATAAACAAATTGCTTACATAAGGATTTTTAACTCAACCAGAAACTAAGGCTCCTGCATCATCTAGATTCTAGAGGTAAGTTGGCAAGTCTGTTTTTCTCCTGAGCTTTTCTCCAAAGCAGAAGCATATTTCTTAGTCTCTTCCCCACATAACATACATAAGCAGATGGCCCTAAAATTTAAGAAAACAACAATACAGTGCTAGGGAGAACCCTCTGACCCATCCTACTCCCAATAATTGCTGAGCCAGGCATTTGGACCAATTGGGGATCTGCCTCCATCACAGCCACTATATACCAAGACTACTAAGACTTGCTCTTTGCAGATCCTCATTTTGCCATGGATACTCTTCTGAGCTCTCAACTCGACTCTGAGTAAATAAGGAGGAAAGGAGAGGAGGACTCTGAATGAGGAAACTGGGGGAAATCCCAGAGTGGTGTGTAAGGACACCGCCTCCCTTCCTGGCTCACGTAGCCATATGACGCTCCAAAACCTGCAGTGGGCCTCAGACACCCACCAGGTCTGATCCTCCCCAGGAGCCCTTTTCTCTCCCTTGGACAGCTAAAACCAGCTCTGTGGTCTGACTGTGGAGGTGTCATGCAACGAGTCTTGTCACATATTTACCCTGACCCTTGACCCCAAAAGCGACAAAGTGCAAATTGCTATTTATTCAAACTACTATTTGATTATGTTGAAACCCAGCTGCTGAACCCAGAGATAACAGTCTTTATGGTGGGTAGGAACTTCCTGTCAAGGACAGTTCATTTTAATTTTTCCACTGAGCTCAACCTCAAAGTGAGGTGGATTGTTGCTCAGCAAGATGGACTGCATTAGTGGAGGCATTAATTGAGCACAGATCTATGTCCCAAAAGCATAACGTTTGTTGTATGCATACTTTGGGACAAGAAGAAAAATGAAAAACAGGTCTTTATGAGGAAAAACTGAAAGCAGAATGTAGTCCATAGTCAGGATGGCAGCACCAAAGTCTAGCTGAGGGGGTTGGTGGAACTCTCCACCATTCCACAGCTCAATTCCAATGGGCTGTTTGCAAATGTTTTTAAAAGCTCAATGCCTGTGTTTGGATCTCTCTTTCCCAAACACTGGACTCCATCATGGTTCCTCTCACGACCAAGAAAAAGCTCCAGGAAACCAGCAACAGATGGGGGGCCCTTGGCCAAGGGGCCGTGGCATGTTTCCTGCTGCAAGGCTCCTCTTGGCCCAGGGTATTGATCACTGTTGGTACCCAATATGGTCCCTTCTGTCTACCTTTTACCAGTGACCTTGAGATGAGTCCTCAGCTGGAGCAAAATGTCACTTCTGGCCTCTTATTATTATGGTTCCAGGCCCTTGTCATCTTTCCTGAGCTGTAGACTGCTCTTTGTGCTGTTAAATTCTAGCTGGGATCACCCCTCCTCAACCACTCTCCTTGACCCCCGCCTCTACCCGCACCCCCCCCCCCCCGCCCCAAATACAGATCCAAGCACTTCCGTGTTCCAACCTCACACTCCTCCAGACTTTCCTCTCCTCTCCTCTCACATCCTATGCTCTGGCCATACCAGCCTCCTCCTCCCTGCCCCTCTCCCAGTCCCTCAGCAAGCCCTGCTGTGATCCCACCTTGGTCCAACCACCTTCCTCTCCTGGCTGTACAACTGCAACAGTCTCCAACAGAGTTCCCTGCTTCCATTTTCCCCCTCTCCAATCCATCTCCACACATCCCCAGACTGGTCTTTAAAAAAGTAAACAATGTTCACCTCTTCCTTAAACCCTCTGTAGCATGTGATGTTCCACCACACTTAGAGTAAAATGCAAACTCTTTCCTTGGCCTACAAGGTCTACCATGACCCAGCCCCTGCCTATCTCTCCAACTTCCTCTTATACCACTATCCCCCTTGCTACTGCAGCCATGCTTGTTTCCATTCTGTTCTTGGCACTTGCTGTTCCCTAGGCCTGGATGAAACACTTTTCCTCCAACTCTACCCCTGCCTAACTCCTTCTCATCCCTCAGTCTTAGCTCAAATACTACCTCCTGGCAAGGCCTTGCCTGACCACCTTACATAAAGCAGGACCACAGTCATCAGCACAGCTTTTACTGCCATCTGAACTTAAAAAAATTTTTTTTAACATTTATTTATTTTTGAGAGACAGAGAGAGACAGGGCATGAGCAGGGGAGGGGCAGAGAGGGAGACACAGAATCTGAAGCAGGCTCCAGA
Organism: Panthera tigris; assembly: GCF_018350195.1. Lineage (NCBI taxonomy): Eukaryota > Metazoa > Chordata > Mammalia > Carnivora > Felidae > Panthera > Panthera tigris. Next base: position 34,813,349 of record NC_056670.1, on the reverse strand, counting down.
CTCTGAGCTGGCAGCACAGAGCCTGATGCAGGGCTTGAACCCACAAATCGTGAGATCATGACCTGAGCCGAAGTCGGATGCTCAACAGACTGAGCCACCCAGTTGCCCCACTTTTTTGCTATTTCATCCTTCAGTCATAGTGGGTTTGAGGTAGAAGGGAGTGCAGTGTCTGAGAGTGAGGTCCCGAGAGACCTTGACTAACCTGTTCACTGTTGCACCATCGGCACCCAGGACAGTGACAGGCACACAATAGATTTTAAATCATTATTTGTGATAAATGACTGACTGCAGGAAATAATAAGCATTTCCTAAAAGGGCTTCATTATCTCCAGCCTCCACACTGTAAGTAGTGCTAATTCCCTGCCCTTGCTTCCCTCTTCCCCTCCATCACCATGTTAACATTTGTAGTAAGACAAACTCAAACAGCCCTCTCCCATAAAGCCTCCCTTGGCCCTTCTAGACAGAAATAACTCCTGGTTCCTCTGACAACCTACCTCTGCCGCATATTCCAAGGCCACCTACTTCAACATGACTTTATTCTTTCTTCCTGGAAATTCCTGTCTAGAAAGGTAAGGCTATAAATCAGAAAATAACTTCACTGTTGGCTCCTGAAATCAACTCAAACAATAGACAGCTCAAATACCTCTCCTTAGAAAAACGCTTTGCCAAACTAGGCAATGATTCACTTATCAAAGCAAGGGTTCTGCACCGTGTTCACCAACCCTGTGAACATCAATGTCAAGAATTTTGCCCAATCTCAATAAAATCTTTGCACTGTAACACCATCTTAAATCAGTCGTTCCAGCCCCAGCCCACCAAACCCTATAAACGTCTGGAAGGTTCAGAGGAGCGACCTGCTTTAAAGGGTTTCCTGAGGCTCTGTGAAGGTGACCCCCTCCCTTACATTCAGCTTTGCTGGATGAACAGATTATTCTGGCGGTCTTCTAGGGGAGTTGGCAGGTAACAAGTGCACTCCTGCAACCACCATAGTGTCTAGCACTAAGCTCTTCTGTTTATGGTGAATGATGAAAGAATGAATGGACAATCGATTAGCTCACCTACCCCACCCTCCACTCTCTCCCTTCTCGAACCAGCCTATCCAGAAACAAGCGGTCAAGGGGTCAGTAATCAGGGTTTTGGACCAGGGAAGTCCTTCACTGCAGTGACTAGGTTTTATTTTGGAACTGATGGCATAAACCCATTGGCGGGCCCCGAGTTTCACCCTAGATCCAGGCTACGACACCACTTAGCCAACCAGCCTCTCCCCTCGTGCCCAGAGCTACGGCACTGGACCGCTACGGGCTGCAGAAGGCGGGCTTCACGCACGTGCTGAATGCAGCCCACGGCCGCTGGAACGTGGACACTGGGCCCGACTACTACAGCGACATGGCCATCGAATACCACGGTGTTGAGGCGGACGACCTGCCCACCTTCGACCTCAGCGTCTTCTTCTACCCGGCGGCCGCTTTCATCGACGCAGCGCTCAGCCACGACCACAGTAAGAGACCTGTGACCCTTGGTGGTCCAACCCCAACAAACCCGCCCGAGGCCCCGCCCCACGAAGCCCCGCCCCACGAAGCCCCGCCCCACGAAGCCCCGCCCCACGAAGCCCCGCCCCACGAGCCCCGCCCCTCACCTTGGCTGGAGGCGGGATCTGCACACTGTTGAAGCCGGTTCTGCGGGGGTTGTGTGTGATTAAGCTGGGAATGTCTGAGGCCCAGGAACACAAGAACCACACTGAGCATGCGGCTGGTGGGGTTTGGGCCTTGATCGCCTCTGTGGGGAATCGGGATCGGGAGGGTTCAGAGGAAAGGCCTTTGGCCTGAATCCCAATCCCCTAAGGCTCATCAGCAATCCTTGGAGCAGCAGGGACGTCTGGATGCCCTCAAACCTGGGACTATAGCCCAGACACTAATTGTGCCTGCGCCCAAACCTGACTAATAGCTAGGGGCTTCAATGCCAGAAAACCTTCAGGAAGCTGACTTGACTGGGAATCTATGGAGAGACTTCAGATTTTCCTGCCAACCAACCAAGCTGGCAGCCTCCCCCAATCCCCTCCTTCCCACATACTCCGTCTAGTTAGGCCTCCTATAGAAAGCTGACAATCTAGCCTTTATATATGGCAAAATATATTTGAGAATCTGAGTTTTGCACTCATGGTGTCCAAGTTTCCCAAGGTTAATTATCCATTCTTTTTTTTTTTTTAAGTTTATTTATTTATTTATTTTGAGAGAGAGAGAGAGAGAGAGAGAGAGAGCAGGGAAAGGACAAAGAGTGAGGGGGAGAGAGAATCCCGAGGAGTCTCTAAGCTGTCAGCATAGACTCCAGTGCAGGGGCTCAATCCCACAAACCATGTGGAGGTGCCTGGGTGGCTCAGTCCGTCAGGTGTCCGACTCTTGATTTCAGCTCAGATTCCATGAACTGGGAGATCATGGCCTGAGCTGAAACCAAAACTCGGTTGCTCAACTGACTGAGCCACTCAGGTGCCCCAATTATCCATTTTTTAAAATCACAGTGCTAGTCCTTGCACTCAAAATACAGTTTTAGCTGGTCTAATCCAGGTTAAGTCTACAAGGCTATTTTAGAGAGAAAGGCATGGCTTAGGTATGCATTGGGGGTAAAATAATATGCAGTTGTTGCTGCAGGGTGTAACTCAGGGCATTTTATAGAGGCCAGAGGGACTTCAACTCCCTCCTCTGTGCTCTGATTTCAGACACACGCGTCATACTCCTTTATAGGACCATCACATAATTCAGGATATCCAGCTACTGAAACCCTTTCTTGCCACAAGAGTCTGGGATTATGAGGCTCACTGCCTGACCAGCTGGCCTGCTTCAGGAATTTGCAATCTGCAGGTTGGGCACAGGCCAAGTCCCAGACCTTGATGGCCATCCCAAAGTGGTCCTGGCCCCACAGGTAGCCATAGGCACCAAGGATTTGCCATTATTTTGGTTCAGAAAGCAATGTCACAATGAAAAGAAGAAAAACCTACAGAGCCTAAGTGCTTATATTAAAGGATGCTTCATTTCAAAGTCTTGCTCTTATGAGTCTATTTATGGACCATCTTTTGTATTATGCACATTCTGGGTTTCCAAGCAGTATCAAAAAGCAACTGGACTCTGACTCATCAACATGAGGTAAAATTTGCCTCAGATTATTTGAAGTTAACTGAAAACATATTTGACAAGAAAAAACAAAAAGCTACAACAACCCAATCCTTCAGTTTCTGTTTAATGTACTCTTTTGCCATTACTGTATCTTCAAACTTTCTCTTAATGGAAGGGGTCTGGCAGGCTTTAGAGAAGACGGGGGGTGGGGTGGGATCAAATTCACAACTTACTAACAATGTGATTTCTCTAAGCCTTGGTTTCTCAATCTGGTGATGAAAATATTTACCCTGAAAGGTTATAATGAGGATCAGGAGTAACCCACATAGAACACTTAGCAGAGAACCTGGTGCACAGCAGGTTCTCAGATGTGTTTGATAAAGAGAGGTTGTGCACCATGAAGCACATAACCACACTAGCATGTGTGCATCATAATAATAAAGTTTCCAATCCCAAAAGGAAAAAAGACATTCCAACTTTGAACTAGTACAATAGACTCGTATGACAGCTTGTTTTCAGTTCCTGGCACAACATTTTAGAGTCTTTCACCCCCCACCCCCCACCCCTGCTAAATTAGGAAAGAATGGGGCTCTCAAGTCATACTTAGGCCTGGGCAGATCACAGAGCATTGATGTGGCAATGTCAGGCCCGTGTGGGTCCTAATGGACCATATGGTCAAAAGCACCTAGCAAAGAAAGGGTCAAGAGAGAAAAGTATATGCCCAGATCAGAGAACATGCAGGGATTAGAATCAGTGGGCAGGAGTGTGGGACTAGAATAGTTGGCTAGTGAAGCGAGCAGGACATGACCTCATTGCCAGGAGGGAGGCTGGGGTCCCTTCTCAGTGCCCTTCACAATTGAATATCCTCAAGTCTGGGGCTCAAATCAAATGTGAACTCTGCAGAGCCTGGCAGGGAATGTAAAAAAAAAAAAAATGAAGCTAGCTGTGTGGAAAGCACAGGAGTGTGGGTAGAGGGTGCTTTTAGCTAAGTGGAGAGCCCCATACATTTTCCAAAGGGGGCAGCTGCTATTCAGTCTCAGGCAGCATCTTGTGAGAATCAGTGCAAATGTGGTAGATCTGATTTTTCAGGAAAAGTTTCCAATCTGGATTTTAATGTGAAATTGCCCAATTTTTAAGTGTTGGCAACAAATTGAAAACTTCTTACAATACTGCAAAGGCCAAACAAAAGATATCCAGTGACTGTCAGTTTGTAACCTGTGCTAAGTAGTCAGAGTAACAAAATAAAAATACTCATTAGCCCAGCAATGACATTGTCATAGACTCCATCCAGTGGGGATGGCATGTGCTCAGCCTTCATGCCATGTGGTGTGTCTAGTCGTTCATTGGAGATCTAGGGGACACTACTGTAGCATTTTAGAGCCAGGATCACTCGTATGTTTCTTATTATACTCTTGATGTAAGAGGTGTTGATGGACAGTCTGGCCCAAAGGCAAGGCATCTCTCTCTCTCTCCCCTCTCTTGTCTTTCCTGTTCTTCCTTTGCTAGTTTCAGCCAAGCGTACACTGTTTCTCACTGCTGCCCCTCACATCCAGTCTTGTTTATTCTTGTTGAAAAAACCTTTCTCGTGGTGCTGTAGAGCTGTGCCCAGGGCTTGTAGTGAGCCCCATGGGGCCCACTCCCACCCCTATCCTACCCTGACGCATCTCTTCCGAAAGAACTCCCCAGGCAACCGCAGTCACTCTTGGAAAATCTCAGAAATAATCTAGTCCAGTGTTTTTCCCCAAGAGCTGGGGAAACAGAGGCCTGGAGAAGCCAAGTGATGTGTCCAGGGTCACAGAGCTGATCAGAGGCCAGCGGGAATTCCTTCTGTCATTCGGACCTCTCAGGAGAGTCCTTTGCTCTTATTTTGAGCACTCGGTGACCTAACTGTATAAGAGGTCACCAAAAATCATGAAAGGTGAGGCACTCCTGCTGGTTATGACATCTGAAACAACTTGTCATTCTTCAGCAGAGAAAGAAGTACTGACAAAATACTGCCATGGGAACCCCATTTGGACTGCCTACACTCCTCCTGCCATGGCATCCTCAGAGGTGAAGTAGTGTGGGCTTAATTTAATGAAATCTTCTAGGAAATCCCAGGGCAGATACTGTAAGGCTCTAAAGATCAGATTTTAGTATCACCACTCTCTGTTTGTTCTTTCTTTCTTTTTCTTAAACAGTCCACAGCCTGCTTCTGAAGGCATCTTAAAATCTATTATGGCTAAGGCAGGTATGAATAAACAAAGCGAGTCTGCTTTTGAGCAGGAGCGTGGTCCTCTGGTGCCTCCAAGCTTTAACCAGACAAGATATTCAGGGTATTTTAAGGATCCCCTGCCCTACTGCAGCACACACAGGCCTGGCCCCCAGCAGTTCAAAACACAACGTGGACCCTTCTTCTGATGACTTCCACACCCCCAGAAGTGTTTTGGGAGAAGTATGAATGCTGCCTTTGCAGGCTGCTGAGGGAGGTGAGTGAGCAAGAGACAGGCAAAGGGCACCCCCCAAAACCAAGGAAGGAGGCTGTTTATGAGAGGGCACAGCTGGCAGGGGTGGGGTTGAGTTGAGGGTGGGGGTTGGTGGGGTCGGTGGGTAACAGGCTTGGCCTGTATATACGATTTGAGTGACAGAGGCCTATCTTTTGGTCACCAGTTGAAAATACGCAATTGGGGAGGAGCAGAGATTCTGGATGTGGGTTTTCTTTATAAGACTGTGGGAATTCACCTTTTGGTAAAGGCTAAGGGGAATTATTAAATTGAAATCACCATTTCTCAAACATAGATTGTGACCTATTGGTGTGTCATAAAATGAGATTAGTGAGTGCACCCAGCATTGCCTTAAAAAAAATGAATTGATTAGACAATAATTGAATATAGCAGCATGCATTGCACGTAGTAAAAGTTCATATTACCTTGTGGAACTTTTGTCTGATACACACACACTTGTGATATCACACAGAGCTCTGAATCTGGTGTCAGGGAGCCTGGTCTCAAATCATGCATGGTTCTGTCACTTCCCAGCTGTGCAAACAGGGCCGCTCACTTCTTTGCACATTATCTCTTCTGTAAAATGGAGATGATAATTTCATCATCAGTCTGTCGTGCTGATCGAGTATGGTAAGCTATGTAAAAATGTACTTGGATGATCTGGGGGCGAGGTAGGGCTATGTACACGTAAACTGTGAACTGTGTGTTGTGTTTTCAGGGGGCACACAAAGAAGTGAAAGCCACTGATCTAGGAAATGTGTGCCCTGACAAAGCTGCCTTCACTTAGGGCCCTAACTCTGGCTGGTGTCTAACAGAGAGCCTCCTAGTTTCTCCAGTATGGGCCATGCCGGGAGCAGGCCCCGTGCAGGTCTCCTTGCCCTTGTCTCCTGAACCCTCTGAGAGCTTTCTTACCACCCAATGCTGGGCCCCAAAGGGTGGTGCTTAGCAGAGCCACAGAGCAAAGAGACAGCAGCGCCTGGAGGGTGCTGAGACAGGCCCTTTACCAAGGGAGGAAGACCTACCTACCAAGCTCACACGGCTGAGGGCATTCACGCCGCTTTTGTAAAACCAAAATTCAGCTCCAGGAGCTTCTGCTGGAGCTGAGCACGCCCTTCTCTCCCTTCCCCCTTTCTCTTCCAACCCCCTCCATCTCCCTTTGCCATTTTTCTCCCCTCCCCTCCTCCCACTTAACAGACTTCAGGCTCCCAAAAGACTTAATGAACTACAGCTTTCGTCTGTTTCAAGCATTTAGTCGTGACAGAAAGAATTACCCTTTTTGCCAGGAGAGGAAGAAACGCTTTAGTTATCAGCACAGCTGGCAAGAAGCCAGCCAGCCTCTGGAACAGTCTGTGGGGATTAGAATGCCAGAGGTAGACATTCCAGTCCAGGAGCACAACCATGCCATGCAAGAGCCAGGGCCAGCCTCCTCCAAACCCGACCCAGCAAAAAAGAAGCAGGCCCTGCTTCTTGCCTTCCTTTCTAGCAAATGTGCCCAAGGGAAATGTGGTGCGGTCACACTCTTGTAGCTCAGCATCATGGCAGGTGGGATTGCAGGGCCGCCTGGTAAGCTTGTGGAGATTCGTGAAAATGAATTGTGACAAAATGAACAGTTCCTTATGAAGCACCTTTCTGCGCCAGCCCTGTGTGTGTGGAGAGGCCATCATGGAGTTCTTCCTGATGGGCAAGATGTGCAGGCCTTGCCAGCTGGGAGGAGGGGAGAGAGAATCCTGTGCCTGATGGTCAGGCCCTCTTGGATTTCTCACTCTGCCTGGGCATGGTCCTGGGCATGGTCCCCTGGCACAGGTGAGGGGGTGGCGGTGAGAAGGACACGGGGGAGCCATGTCTGTTCAGAAGTATTCTTCAACAAGCTGTTCTCATATCCTGATGTTCCATAAGCTCAGTGATGTTCATAAGTGTCTTTTTGGTCATCCTTCTGAGCTACAGGCCTGAGACTCAGGAAGAGACATCACTGGGGTCACAAGTCACATAGCTCAAGCTGCCCCTATCCCACAAACACAGGAGAGGGCAGCCACTGGGATGGCATTGGTGGGGACAGCCAGAGAGCCTAATCTCATTACTTTCTCTGTCCCCTGAGCACAGTGGCCAGCGGCTAGCACACAGAAGGGCCTCAGTAACAAGTTGCTTTTAACTATTTCTAGCCATGGCACCTGCTTTTTGGGTGACCTCTGGCATGTCATTTCACCACTCTGAGCCTGTTTCCCATCTGTGAGGCAGGAATGATGATAATGAAACCTTGAAGTTTCTGTTAAGGATAAAATGAGATAACGCACATTGATGTACTACTGTGTGAGCTCGAGAGCACTACCAAATGCAGACCTGAAGGGTGCAGAGGCTGCTTCACACTGTGAAGCCAGGCCTAGCTGATGCCATGGTGGTGTTGTTTTGGTTGAAGTATATAAAGAAAATCCAGCTTCATTCAGACATGTAGATGGAGAAGGGAAGGATATTTTAATAGCCTTTTCTGGTAATTATGGATATTTTTCTTTAATACTACACCAAAACTTGTCAAGTAATAGTTTCTTAAAGGCTAGCTATGATGCCTTGCAATCGGAAACCATATACATAAACTTCATACGTACTCTGTTATATGAAAATCCATTGGTCTGTCTTGCACTTTGAATGGATTTTTTTTGCTCACGCATGACTTTGTAATATCCCACATTGGTCATTTGGAAAATATTGGTTCACTAAGTTATGTAGATCTTCCAAATGTTGACACTTTTCATTGTATGTTACCAAAAGAACACATTTGTTAATATCACCACCAATCTTAACAGAAAAATCTAAAAGTATTGGGAAACTGTCAACCCCACAGTAATAGATACAAGTTTTCCAAAATTCTATTTTCCTCAAAAGCCTGAATTTTTTCACTGGCAACAAACACCATTGGTTATTTCCTTTGACATGAAAGGCCTATGTTGTTCACTTTTTTTTTTTTTTTAAGATTTTATTTTTGAGCAATCAGTACGCTCAACGTGGGGCTCAAACTCACAACCCTGAGATCAAGAGTTGCATGCTCTTCCAACTGAGCCAGCCAGGCTCCCTACTTTGTTCACTTCTGAGACAAAGTCTGCCAAATATCCAAGTGTGAATTATCATGGTTTTTCTGTCATTTGCTCTTTTAAGTAAAAACAGTGTTTCATGAAACAGTGGCTAATTCAGCTTGCAACTCTACCTCCTATGTGCTTGTTCTTGAGATAACCATCTTACTTTGGCACTCAGCCCAAGTGCTTTAAGTGTACATACCATTTCATCACGCAAAATATTAAGCAGAAGTGTAACCAAAGGCTGAAATTTGATAAAAATTAATTTGTATTGCTTCATCAAGGATATTCTTAAGGGAAATCTGTGTTCCCCCCCTCCTCCCGAGAGCACACGGTGGTGAAGAATGCAATGATTACCAGTATAGTGTGGTACCTCTTCTTCCCACTGCATTTCAGGTAAGATCCTGGTTCACTGTGTCATGGGCCGCAGCCGTTCAGCAACCCTGGTCCTGGCCTACCTGATGATTCACAAGAACATGACCCTGGTGGACGCCATTCAACAAGTGGCCAAGAACCGCTGTGTCCTACCCAACCGGGGCTTTCTGAAGCAGCTCCGGGAACTGGACAAGCAGCTGGTGCAGCAGAGGCGACAGGCCAAGCACAGTGACAACAGTGAGAAGGCTGGTGAGAAGGAGCCATAGCACCCCTAGCAGGGCACACAGAGAGACTCGGGAACGGAGAGGGAGGCTGAAATAGCCCTGCCCTGTGACCTGGGACAGTGAACCAAAGCTTGACTTCCTTCAATCTTAAACTTCTCAGGTGTATGCTGATGAATGGGGGGGGGATTCAAATCTGCCTCCTGGATGAGGACTTGGCTTCATAGCAGAATGGGGCAGACTGCCTTCTCAGCAGAATTGGTTACAGATGAGCACACAGTTCTGCACAAAGGTGCCTGTATTTTATTATTATTATTGTCATTATTATTATTATTTTCTGGTAAGATGGAAGCAGAAAAGGATTGGAAAATACGTAGGCATTGTGCTGTGATTAAATGTTTGGCTTTGTCTGAAAGTCACATTCTTTTTTTTTTTTATGTTTATTTATTTTGAGAGAGAGAGAGAGAGAGTTCACACATGCAGGGGAGTGGCAGAGAGAGAGAGAGAGGGAGAGAGAGAATCCCAAGCAGCCTTCAGGCTTTCAGCACAGAGCCTGACACAGGGCTCAATCCCATGAACCGTGAGACCATGACCTGAGCCAAAATCAAGAGTCAGACGCTTAACCAACTGAGTCATTCAGGTGCCCCCGAAAGTCACATTCTTAAAAAATAATTGTAAAATATAAATTTATTTTTTAGCTGCAGAAAAGTGCCCGGGAGAGCTGTGTTACAGAAGAGTCTGCATAGCTTATTAGCAGGCCCCTTCTCTGGGGCATCTGTATTTCCTTACCATCTCCTGCATCCTCTTTTCCACGGAATCCCCAGGCTTGGATCACCACTCATAGATGCCGCTGTCTGCAACCTGCAGAGAGCAACTCATTTATTAGGGATAGGGCGGGGGGGGGGGGGGGGGGGGGGGGGGCGGTGGTGCTGTCCTGAGTCCCGTACACTGGCCCCTGCCTTGTGCTCTTCTACCTTCCTCGGGAGCCAGGGATCGCAGAATCCTAGCCAGAGCTGCCACCACCCAGAAAAATTCAACGAATTGTGGACAAGTTTAACTTTACAATTTTGGAAAAAAGAAGGGGGATATTCTTTAGGGAACTGGCACTTGGAGAAACTCCTTTCATTTTGATTCTAGTCAAAGCAACACAGGCTTGTTTTCAGTCATACCAGAAAGCATTTGCAAATGTGTTTGCTGTGGAATGGGAGAACAAGGCAGCCAGGTGAGCTCAGGTGTGGAATTTCCCTGCCCCTGAGAGCTAAGCCAGGCGCCCTGCCTGTGTGATTTTCATTCTCGAGGAGAAAACAGCAGGAGACATCAAGCAGATAGAGATGGCTTCTGGAACCAGGAACCCTAAACTAGACAGAACCCAAAGAGAAATGCTGATGGAGATGCCAGAGGTCAAGGACCAGAAACGAAAACTGCCTGGAGAAAGCAAAAAGAGTGCGATAAATGCCTGTGGAAGAAAATATGAAAAGGGGCTTGGTCTTTCGATTTGGCTATGGTTTTCAGCAGAATGAAAGAGGAAGTTCTTGATGGAGGAAGGATAGTGTCGGGGGGCCCAGCAGCCTTGTAAAACTTCCCTGTGAGTTTAGGTGGGCTGCCCTGATTTTGTGCCACAGGAGAGGACTTGTGGCCTGGGCCCTTGGTGGCTGGGCCTGGCTTCCTGGGACTGCTCTGAGAGAGTCATCGTGGTCCAAGAGTAGTCAGGTCCTCATAAGGACTTGGATCTGAGTGTGAGGGGAGCCATACACAGGCTTATGGGAAAGAGATATAGACCAAAAGGAGCTCTAGGGTCCCAGAGGCACCTACCTGGACTTTCCCATCACAGGATTCCAATAACCCACTCAAAACTCATTTATCTCCTAGGTCTAATATATTCCTTGTCTAGAAAGAAATTAGTATTTCCATTTTAATGAAATATTACATTTAATACATCATAATGACATACTTACATTTAAATGAATCCATTGTGGGATGTACAGTAGGATGAAATGCTGGTGTTCTCTTGAGCTTCTCTATACTTTCCTACATGGGCCCATCTCTTTGTGGGGCTGTGAGTCTTACTGAGGACAGCAGGAGCAGAGAACTTTAAAGTTGGAATTCTGGTCTCTGCAAGATGGCTCCTGGGGGCCAGAGGTGGGAGAAAGGAGGAACAGAAATTTTTGCAAAAGCATTTCAAGTCTTCAGAAGTAAATTATTTATTTGGCCAATAAGTATTCATTGAGAACCTACCGCATGCCAAAAATTGGGTTAGGAAGCCAAAAGTAAAAACAAAAAGGCATGTTGTGATAAAGTGCAATGAGGCAAACAGGTACTGAGGTGAAGGACAATTGGGGATGGGGCGAAGACCTGAGGAGATGGGGTGAGCTGAGACTTGAAGGAGCACACCCTCCAAAGGGGGAGTCATTCTAGGCTGAAGAACAGAACAGCTCTGGTGAAAGCCCCAGGGTGATAAAGAGGTATATTTTTGAGGAAACGCCCCTCAGTGAAGCTGGAGCCCATAGGTAGGGGGAAATTGGAAGACGTGGGTTATAGAAGCTAGATTCTATTTCAAGTGCAGAGAAAAGCCACCGAATGGTTTTAAGCAGGGGAATGGTATGACCTATGTTTTAAGGAGATCACTCTGGCTGAAGTATGGAGAATGGATTGTTGGGAATTAAGAAGGGAGGCAAGACCAGACAGGAAGCTGTTGGAACCCTAGACAGGAGAGGATGGTGGCCTGGACTGAGACAGCCCCAGGGGACTACTACTCAAGATTATTTTGGAATTATCCTGGAGAGTCGACAGAACCTGATGAGAGGGCAAAGAAAAATGAAAGCTATTGATTCGGTTTCTTGCCTGAGTATGGAGATGAGGTTGACCAGGGCAGAAATGGGGGGAGAGGGCTGGAGATCACCAGTTACGTCTGTAAGACATACATAAAGTATCCCGTGTCATTGGACCTTGAATCTAGGAGCTCAGAGGAATGTTCACAACTGGAGGTGTAATTCTGGGTGTTATCTGTGCGTAGGTGGTGTTGGAACTCATTACCCTGGGTGAGATAATGAGAAAAGGAAGTCCCCGGCCTGAGTGCTTCAACATCAGTGTTTAGAGCTGGGCCTGGGTGGCAGAGGGAAAACCAGGAAAGAGTACAGAGAAGGAAGAAGAAAAACCAGGAGTGTGGAATTATGGACACCTGGGCACAGTTTCATAATTTAACAGTACTGGTAGTCTGAATGTTGACTGTACGCTGGAGACAATGCTTGCTTAAAACAAAGTAAAGTTTATTTGTATGGCACTTAATAGTTCCAGTAGCATCATGAATTTTTTAGCTGAGCCTTGAAATCAGAGAGATGACAATTTACGGTCTTTTCAGAGTTACGTGTAGGAAGAAGAGCTGCCATTTGGAGAACCGGGTTTGTTTCAGCTTCCAAATGTTAGCTGAGTGAGTTTGGGCAATTAAGATAGGTTCTTTGAGCCCAATCTCCTCATCTGACACCGGAGACAATGGCCCCATTTCCTGCACAGGGTAGGCATGTGGATCACGTGGGAAGGCTGTTTATGAAAGCTTGGTAACAGTATTGTGAGTCATCATTTCTGAAACAGAGTGTCGGCAAGGAAGGCCGATGCCTTCACACCTGGGTAGGCACCGCTTGAGCGATTCAAAAGAAAAGGTCGACAGCTGATGACCACTCAAGACTCTTATAAGGTAAATGAAAGAACAGATTACTGGGCTTAAAAAACATGGCTTGTTAATGAATCTCAACCTAATGGTGACTCCATTTCAGTTCTGATGAATCCAAGTTCCTGTTTTCCAGGATCCTTGGTGTCACATTTTGGTCTGAATTGCTTTCTCTAGTGAGAATGGGTGAGTAAGGAAGAGTGTGCAGTGTTCTGAGGCCACCTCAGATCAGCAGTTTCTCTTCCCCAAGCCTTTCTGTTCTGCCCATGAATGCTGGAGATAGGGGCCAGCAGAGGGGGTCCTGTACCTGGATATGCTGCAGTCCCTTGGGAGCCTATGACACAAGGAGTCCCCAGTAGTGTTCTTGGATTCTGATCTGATAGGTCTGGGGCAGTGACTAGAACTTGCCCACAAGCTCCCTGGAGGACTGTGAGGAAGGCAGGGTGTGGGGGTGATGGAACCCCAGTTTCACACAAACCACAGGGTGTGATTAGCAGGCCATGGCAAAAGGAAAACACAAGGGAATCTCAGTCCCAAAGGACCTCAACAGAAGAGGAAAGAGACTACATACCTGAAGGTTTCAAGATGGGGCCTGTGGAAGCTTCCATATGAGATTGTTAGCAGGCCTCCACCCCAGCTCTTAGGCTCAGGCAGCCTCTTGCCTGACAGGTGCACCCACTGGGCTGCTAAGATTCATGGCTACTCCCGAACTAGCAGCACACCATCACCTCTCTCTCTGAAGCTGGATTAGGTTTTCCTTCCCATTAGTTTCACTTCTTCCCTTTGTGACTAAAGCCCTTGCAGAAGTGTCTTTTCATGAGCTCTCCCTCAGCCACTATAGAGAATTCCCTCATGGACTGGGCATTTGTGGAAAGAAAGGACCTAAAGACAACGTCTTGCCAGACGCTAAACCCAGAACGCTTTGTAACTGTGAAGGAAACCTAGTAAGGGTGAGAGCGCAAAGCAAAACCCCATCGGGCCTCCTCCCTCTACAGTGTCCTGTGATCCTGGGGCATGTGCACCAGCCTGCCTTTTCGGTTTTATTCTGAGTCTACCTGAAAGTTTGTGTCTATGTCAGTACAACACTTGATCTGTGTTGAACCACTGATGGAAAAACGTTCTCCCTCTGCGCGATATAAAAGAAGTGACGGGAGAGTCGTGAGCACCCACATTTAGACACATTGGGAGCTTAATGGGCCAGTTCCCATGGATGCCAAGTGAGGCATTTATTTCTAGGCTAGAAGCTCAAATAATAAACTGTTTTAACAGTCAGTTAATGACTTTTTGGTTTTGGTCTAAACTTTAGACTCTAAAGAAAACATCCAATCATTCATTCACAAGAGCAAAACTTTCACACCTTTTTTTTTTTTTGAGATGATTTTTCAAACGTACAATCCCAAATGGGGTGTTTTGGTATTAACTTTTATAAAAATGAAGTTTGCTACCACTGTGCTAAGGCCCTAGGGGTGTTTACACAGACTGTACAGATGAGGCAACTGAATATTTGTATAGGATCCCTTTGCAAATGAAGATCAAAGTCAAAAAGAAAAAAACAAATTCACTTTATTTTAAAGACAATGATTGGCATACAGAAGGTATGCACCAGCATAAAATAAACTTTCATGAAAAGCATTAAAATCCATTATAAATTAATTTATTAAATAGGTATTTGGTATATGTGATGGTTTTATTAGATATTACTCTTATTTATTGCCAACCCCCTCCCCCAAAGTCAAAACAAATCAGAAAATCTCATAACTCCAATTTACACTAAATAATTTATTTTCCCAAAATGTGTATGTGTTCTGAGATGTGACACATGATACAGTTCCATTGGTCATTCTCTATCAATCATAATATGACAGGACACAAGAGGCTAAAAATGGCTCATCATAATTTATTTTATGTTAAAATGTACAGCTTTTTTTTTGTTTGTTTTTTTTCTTCTTTTTTTTGAAGTGACTGACTAAAAAGAGAACAGATAAATACAAGAGTGTCGCTGGCTCCTATTTTATACAAGGATTACGCCTCTCCTGCTTGGCCCTTACAGTCACCCTGTACAGGTACAAAGGCTACAAAAAAGGAAGCAATATAAACAGACACAAATAACTTTTTTTTGCTTTTTTACATGCGATTTGTAAGCTTAGTTTGAGCTATTCACAAGCTACTTCTCTATTTTTCCTTAAAAAATAACTCCAATATTTTATAAAGATAGAAAAATCTACAGATGGAATGAAAATGTAAAGTTAGAGGCATTTCCATAAAATAGCAACTTTACACCAAATTCACTATTTTTTTTTAAATCCTGCCAAGTATTTGGACATATATGAAATGTTTCAAAACCTGACAGATAAACACTGAGATATGCTTCATTCAATAAACAGAAGTCTGCATTTATAAAACAGAAAGCTGCCTTTTTTCCCCAAAGAAATCTGTCACCAAAATGGAAAAGGGTCTCAACTTTACACCAAACATTTAGCAATAAAACCCCTTTTGACTAACCAAATGGGAATAGCTTTTATAGCTCTTTACAGTTTTATAATTAACAAAAATATAATTTTTTTTAAACCCTCAAATTAGGGCACCCTAATCAAGGCAAAAAACTTAAGAAATGGCTTACTGTTAGCACAACACTTGTACAGTACTACAAAATGCACTGTCACTAACAAAGACATTAGCGGCATGCTGAAGTGTCACCTTAAACAAAATATACAATAACTGAAATGCTAAAGGCATTTACATGGAGTGGACAGGGAAGAAAAAAAAAAGTTCTAGGTTCAGTATTAAAACAGATAATTTGGTGGGGCGGGGCTTGATATCCACATCATTTCATGGAAGCAGGCACAACAAGTGGCTGCCTTCAAATTGTAGTCCAGAGAGGCCTTCCTTTGCAGAGAATTTCATATAAAAGTAACAGAAACAAAGATACCAAAAAAAGAAAAAGGAAAAAAAGAAAAACAACTTGTATAAGGCTTTCTGCTGCATACAGCTTTTTTTTTTTTTTTTTAAATAAATGGTGCCAACAAATGTTTTTGCATTCACACCAATTGCTGGTTTTGAAATCGTACTCTTCGAAGGTATTTGTGCAGATTCAATCCAATAGTGATGCCCAGGGGGATCTTGTGACTGCCCATGTTGCCTACCTTCTCATGTAGGACCCATTGAGAGACTGTTTGGACATGCCCGTGTTCATGTAGCCGTGATGTCCGGGGGCCGTGTACATCATGTTACCATGGGGCGGGGTCTGCATTGGCTGCTGGGCATATGGCTGGGTTCCCATCATGCCCATCTGCATCTGCATAGGGTATTGGGGTGTTTGATTCATGTAGCCATGATTGCTGTGGTAGCCGCTGTTCATCATCGGCTGGGACATGCTGTACCCATTCATGGCATTGAGAGTATTCATGTTCATGTTCACAGAGTTGACATTGTAGGCTGGGGCTGGCATCAGGTTCACACTCATGTTCATGCCTCTCTGCATCGTTAAAGTCCGTGCAGGACCCTGCATGGCTACAGTCTGGGAGCGCCCATAGATCTGAGACTGATGGGTGGCAGCGGCTGGTGACAGAGATGCCGATTTGGTTCTCATGGAGACGTGGCCCTTGCTGGCAATCTGGGTTTGCAGTCTTTGGCTGTGAGAGATGCCAATGTTTGATGCAGCCATGTTCCGTTGCAAAAGAGGCGGTGGCAGATTCATCGGAGGAGGAGTCAGGTTGGGGGGTGGGGTCATTGTAGCTTGTGCTTGGGGTCCCCCAGGGACAGAGTGCGGAGACTGAGAAAGCTGGACAAGCCCTGTGTTACTTAATGGTGTGGACAAAGAGGCACTGTTTGCATAGGAAGTTACAGCAGCGGAATGGCTGTAAGGCAATGAATGATCAATAAGTGTATTAGTTAACTGCTGTAGTTTGGCAAGGCTGAAGGTGGCTGATGGCTGTGGGTAATGCCCAGCCCCAAAATCACTCTGACCCATTCGTTCATATAAGCCAATGTTGGCGTTGCCAGTCTCAGGGATGTCGGCCAGCTGCATCGGTGGGGTGAAGTTAGCGGCCATGCTACACTGAGCCAGCTGCTGGCTGCTGCTCGGAGGCCTCTCCACCACACAGCCTTGAGGAGACTTGACGCTGCAGGTTGGGGGAGAACTGATGCTGGTTTGCTGCAGCATGCTGCAGCTCCCGCTGATGTTGGACATCTGCTGGGTGACAGCACAGCTGCTCTGTGTCAGATTGCTAGAGGTGAGGTTGCTATAGGAGCAGCTGTTCTGTGAAGAGCCATTTCCGCAAATGCTGCCGCCCATAGTAGAATCATAGCTACTAGGGTTCTCGTAGTTCTCGGTTGTGCTCTCGATACTGCCCAGGTCACTAAATCCACTGTCCACGACTTGCTGGGAATGATCTGAAACTGACGGGACATCCATCATCGGACTGGTTTCCATGTTTTGCAAAGACGGCACGGAGATGGCACTTTGATCCGGGCTGATTTGGGCATAGCTGTTTTCCAGGGCAGGGACACTTGGGCTGTTGACAGAACGTACTGACTGGCCAGGATGGGAATGGACGGATGAAACTGGGCTACTGTGGTCTGACTGCTGGCAATCATCTAGAGTGGCGGCTATCTGTGGGCTTTGGTCTGCATGGGTGTAGTTTTGTAGGCTTCTGCAGGCCTCTTGAGTCTCAGCACAATCCTGAAAAGTGTCGTCCTGTTCACTATTCTCCTGGGTCAAAGATTGAACTGCCTGAACGGTCTCAGAGTCAATTTCCATGGCCGTCGTGTTTCTCTCTTTGAACTCAGAATCCACTTCTTCGCCACTCTTTTGGTCCTGCTTCTGTGCCTGTTCTTCTGGGGGTTCCTCATCAGATTCAGGTGCAGCTTCAGTGTCTCCAGAAAGCTCCTTAGGTTCACTGTTACACGCAGCTGCAAGGTCAACGCCACACTCCATTAGGACCTCTGAGTTCGAATGACTAGGCTGGACACTAAGGTCTAAAAAAGCCTCCTGGTTTTCTAGTACTTCTTTAAAGGATTCTCTTGGGCGTTCTTCCTTCTCTGCTTCTCCACACTCCATGTGACTGTCATCTTCATCATCTGCATCATGACCCTCATTGTGAGATGGCTCTTCATCCTCTTCCTCCTCCTCTTCATGATCATCCAGAGGAACAGGGTCTTCTTTGTCCGTGAAGACTTCTGGTTCCTCTTTTTCCTGATTTTTAGCACCACCTGGGTCTTTTTCTACATTTTCTTCTTCCTCCTCCTCTTCCTCTTCTTCCTCCTCCTCTTCTTCCTCCTCGGGTTTGATTAGATCATCTTCTGGTTTTTCACCTGGTGATTTATTTGGACTTATCGGTGCACATGTTTCATCCCTTGTGTTTTCATCCCGAGGCAGCAGGGGTTCCACGGCTTCCTTGACTTCCTCCTCAATCCTGGTGGGAGTGGGGCTGGTTTTGCCTTCTGGAGTCTCCTTCTGTTCTTCTACTGTTATCTGGTCATCAGGTTCCATGGGTGTTTCTGGCGGGGTGTACAAGTTCAGTTTAAATCCGGTCTTCCTCTCTTTGTTTGGCCTCCACTTAGATAGACTACGTTTTGTTCCTTTTGGCCACACTTGTTTGCACTTTAGAGGTTCAAGATTGTCTCTACTGCCTTCTTTCAAGTTATCTGTATCATCATCCATATTGTCTTAGCGAGGAGACAGAGAGAAACGAGAGGAAGAAAAACAAAGTCTTAGAAAGCATAACCTTGAACAACTTTAATTCATTCTTTTCAATTAATCAGTAAACACTGCTTTTGATTTCAAGAGTTGATAATAAAGACATAATCAAAACGAATACAGAATCATATTGTGCTATAAACCGAGTAAACAGTCCAGGTCTGGGAAAGTAATATGTCTTGTATATTCCCTCTCTCCCCTTCCCTCCCGACCTCCGACAGAAAGTTGTGCTTTTTATAGAAAGCACACGGATACAGACAACTATAATACTCTTATTTGAGTTTAACAAATAAGACATTCTCTGATGTAAAAGCCTGGAATTCATTCCACAATGTAAAATGAATAGAAGCCTAACTCACATATCTGTCCTGAGAAAGTAAATTTCTGTTTGTGGACATTTACTAGATTTAAATGATCTCGGATGACATTATTTACTTTGATTTGAATGTTCTCTCTGACATAAGAATAAACTGTGTACCTCCGAAACAAATGAAGACATAACTCCAAAATACAAATGCATCTGTTATCTATACTAGAGGATCATCATTTTTGCATGATACAAACTATGATGTAGTTACCATGAAACAATTGGATATTTAAACAACTGGCATTCTTTTTATCACTAATTCTGTCCACATTGTATTTTGATCAATTTGTTGCTCAAATGTAAGGTTTGAATATTAAAGTAAATAAGAAACAAACCAAAACTGTCATGTTCATTTTAACTCAGCTAATATTATTTTTACTGTACCTTTACACACATATGAATATAAACCAATTTGTAAGTATATTTGTAGAAATATAAGCAAGCAAACAAATAAATAGATGAATAAATGCAAATATAAAATACCTAAGTCTTCATGAGACCTTTAGAAAGTTAAAGCTCAAACTCATCTCCTGGAGGAGTCAATGTAAAGGAAAAGCTTTACAAAGAAAAACAGCCTTATTACAAACATTACTGTGGAGAACAAACAGAAGATTTTACATTCAATATGGAACAGAGATCTTTTTTTGTCAGAATGGAGGGATTTCTAATCCAGTCAGTGCAGAGCAGGGTAAGCCTTAGCTCATTTAGGTAATAAAAGGATTACCCATAAACTTACCTGTAAGTACTACATTCAAATTGGCTAGCTGACAAATTATGGAAAGAGCCTAAATGTCCATCAACTGATGAATGGATAAAGAAATTGTGGTTTATATACACAATGGAATACTACGTGGCAATGAGAAAAAATGAAATATGGCCTTTTGCAGCAACGTGGATGGAACTGGAGAGTGTGATGCTAAGTGAAATAAGCCATACAGAGAAAGACAGATACCATATGGTTTCACTCTTATGTGGATCCTGAGAAACGTAACAGAAACCCATGGGGGAGGGGAAGGAAAAAAAAAAAAAAAAAGAGGTTAGAGTGGGAGAGAGCCAAAGCATAAGAGACTGTTAAAAACTGAGAACAAACTGAGGGTTGATGGGGGGTGGGAGGGAGGGGAGGGTGGGTGATGGGTATTGGGGAGGGCACCTTTTGGGATGAGCACTGGGTGTTGTATGGAAACCAATTTGACAGTAAATTTCATATATTAAAATAAATAAATAAATAAAATAAAATTAAAAAAAAAAAAAGAAAAGAAAAAAAAAAAAAAAAAAAAGAAAAAAAAAAAAAACAAATTGGCTAGCTGAGAACATGTAAGTGATGTAGAGGGATTCCTTCAGAAGTTCAAAGTACAACACCCAATTAACAGTCACTGCAAGATGCTCAAATGATTTCATTTCTATTCACAGTAATAACCATGCCAGTGCCCCTGGAGTCCACATGTTACTGGACCTACAGCTTTTGTAGGAACACCTCTCTAAATCAGAAGATGAGTTTTCTGATGATTAATTTTTTAAGAAAGAAGATCTTGAAAGGAATCAGAAGTAATATGGCCACTTAGGATTTTAAAGACAAATGGCACAAAGTGGAGAATAAAAGGTAGTGATGATTCATTTACAGGCTCCTGAGAAGGGAGTTAAGAACTGGAAATAAGGCTCAATGTCCACACAAAAAATGGTGACTTGCTATAGTTTGTTGTTGTTGTTGTTTGTTTGTTTAAAGAAATGGGGTGGCGGGGGGGAAGGCTTGAGATTCTTTATACCCCGGGCAAGATGTTATTCCCTCAGGACACTACTGTATGTAGTAATAGTATACCTATCAATTATAAAAGTCAGGAAGATGCTTGCTCATGCCCTTAAAGTTGTGACTTTTCAAAAGCAAGAGAGATACCTGCAGTTCCCAAAGAAATGAGATGGCCTCTTCCTAGATGGAAGAGATGTTGGAATAAGTTTTTAAATACAGTCATTTCAGCTGTAGAGTGGATAGATTGCCCCACAAATCCTCATGATTCAGCTGGGAGCTTAAGTTCCCAGCCCAAAAGGCAAGGAATGGTTGCTTTTAAACTGGATATCAAAGTTGATTCACTGGTGTTAGTATTTGTTTTTAGAGGATGGGGTGGGGTATCTCTGCCAACAGCAAATTTTGAATTAGTAATTTAAAAGGAAGGACAATTTCCTGATTTCTACATTATCCTATATTATCAAAGCTAATACTGATGGTGTGGGTGAGTTGAAATGATTCTTGATAATAATATATCCTAAGACACCACTAATTATAAGATGTGCCATCGATTTTTTATAGGAAAAAAGAAATTATTGCATTCAGTGCTCACAGTAATATAAACCCTGATTCTGGAAATATTTAATGTGAAAAAAAGTACTTAGTAGAATCAAGGAGACGCAGTGTATTTCTTACTGAGAGACTTCAAAGTTTTTGAGGATAAGCCAATTTCTAAGATGAACCCACCTAGAGGAATGTTCTGGCCTTAGAAGTTATTTAAAATAAAATTCAATTCCAGGAAGAAGGGATAGAACCTTTTATGAATGAGAATAGACAGATGAGCACTTATTCCTGGTGGGTCGACACAACCTCAGAGATGCCTTTGGGTGTAACTTCAGGTGCCTGCCTTTTGGCAGTAACACACAAGATATTCACAAGGATAAGATTTTTATAATTCTTCCACTTACTTCTACAGGGGTCAGCATTCTTAAAACAATGATTGTCTTTTTCTTCCTCTTCCTCTGTTTTTCTTTTCTTCCCAGGCTGATGTTGGAATGCTTTTCTCAGGACTGGCTTCCCTCCATCTTCCTCCACTTCAATCTCACAGGTAGGCTCCAGGTGCGGCATTGGCCTCTCTTCATCTGAGTTGTCAAAGGGCTCATTCAGTACTTCTGTCGTCTCGGAAATGGTCTCAGTTGTTACACTGCTGTTGATCCTCCTGCGTTTACGACCCCTTTTCTTCTTTAGTACAAAAGGCCGCTGAAATTAATTCCAAACAATACATAAGAGCTCATGAGAAATTAAATGGTTGAGTTGATATGCAGCAAACATGTACTGAAGGCATGTCTCAGAATCTTACACGTAAAGACTTCTGTAATGCCTTTGTACTTAACCTTCCATTTGATGTTTAACATCCCTCTCGGGCTCCAACTACACAGGCAAGTGTTTTCCAAATAAAACAGTTGTTTACTCAAGAAGATGCTTTGAGAGGGAACATCACTGCAGCTGAACTGTAGACTTTAAAAAGCTAAGGTTTGCTTTTCTAGAATATATTTTCCTATGGTACTTGCAGACTTCAATATTCTACATTATAGCCATTAAGTCCTCATGGACACAGATGTTTCCATAAATGTTGCAATAACCAACTAGCCACTGGGTCACTCATTTAATACTTGATAACTGTTCAAGGAGCACCTTCTCTATGCAAAATGCTACAGGAAGTTTGATGGCATACAAGGTTAACCTAATTGTTCCCTATTTCATAAGACTTCAGGAACAATGAAAAGGGAAGAAGATAGGGTACTAGAAGAAAGGATTATTTAATGTTTAAAATGTTAAGAGAGTCATGTATTGGTGACTACAGGGATGTCAGCAACTGACAACTTTATAAAGTATTTTATTATACAAGGCATCTAAAAAATTAAAAGACATGTGAAATCTGTCCTATTTATAGAAGATACGAAAAATTTTTTTCTGATTGTACTACAGGTTGGTAGCAATTATAAAATACTTTTGCCCATGCAAAAAAGCATTTAATGAAACAAAATTAAAATATAGGAATAACAGATTTGCTGCTTAAATGGAATGTGTCAATAGTGGGCCTGAAAAATTATTTAAAATATATTGCAAAGAAGGTTCAATATGCTTGGTTAAAACTCAAACTCTTACGGTGCCTGGGTGGCTCAGTCAGTTAAGTGTCCCGACTCTTGATTTCGGCTCAGGTCATGATCTCACGCACGGTTCATGAGATTGAGCCCCATGCACTGGGCATGGAGCCTACTTGAGATTCTTTCCTTCTCTCTATGCCCCTCCCTTGCTCACATATTCTGTCTCTCTCTTTCTCTCTAAAGAACAACAACAACAACAACAACAACAACAAAAACTCAAAGTCTAAGTAAACTGTATCCAAGAATTACTGTTGCTCACATTAACTCTCTGAATGTTCACATATAAACCTGATAATCATATTCTGTAATTAACATTTATGGTTATTAACACTCCCAGTTGGCCTGCCCTCCCTAACTCACTAATTTTCCCAAACGTGAGTACAACCAATGTAAAGAACTAGTTTTATTTAGTTCTTTAATGTTTGTTTATTTTTGAGACAGACACAGAGCGTGAGCAGGGGAGGGACAGAGAGAGACAGGGAGACACAGAATCTGAAGCTGGCTCCAGGCTCTGAGCTGTCAGCACACAGCCTGATGCGGGGCTTGAACACATGAACTGCAAGATCATGACCCAAGCCGAAAAGTCAGACGCTTAACTGACTGAGCCACCCAGGCACCCCAAAGAACTACTTTTCTTTAAATTGAATCAATTTATATGATGGGAGTCCATATCGTACCTTGGATAATCCTGGTTTTGTTGTTTTTAAAACAGATTTCTTTTGTAGTATACATAATACCTGAATACATTTGTCTGGTAAGAAATCCAAGATTACTCACAAGTCTAAAGTTTACTTTATGGAGAGCTCTTTTCTACCCCTTCCCCACAGCTGCCCTTCCATTAAAAGGCTATCAGGCTTAGAAGAAAGCGCACCAAGCTGGGATTTACAACAGCAGGTTCTTTGACGCACAGTACATAGGATGGCCTTGGGGCGGAGCTGCCACTTGTGTTATTTCTGTAAGTCTTAGCTATACTAATAATATCTGGTTCCTTACTATGTCACAGATAGATACTGAAGACAAAAATATCAGATCTGGGTTAAACAATCACCTAAAGACAAGATCAATTTTTTACCTTGTGCACAAGGTATATCTACAGTGACCACCAGGCTATGAGAAATTGTGTACTTGGCCACCAATGCAAAACATCAGCATCAGTATGGAGAGCCTGAAGTACCTTCTAACAATTCTATGCGAAAAACAAGAAAAATATTAATATTTTTCTGATAATATTTTTCTTGTTCTTCGCATAGAATTGTTAGAATATTATAATATAATGTTATTTATCTACATAATATAGAATAAATTTATTTACATCTATATAATATAAAATAATATAATCTATATAATATAGAATATTACGATAAATAATATTATCAGGAGTGCTGGGGTTGGAGTCTGAGCACTCAACTGGTCCTAGCTCCATCTCTGTGGAGCTGTATGACCTTGGACAAGTCTCCTAGCCTTCCTAGGCTTTGGTGTTTTCATCAAAACACACTGAAGGGTGGTTGAAGTGCTCTCCAGGGTCCTTTTCTGTTCGCATAGCCTGACTTCTCTAGTCCCACAAACCAGCAGGTGGCAGTAACTACTAGACTAGGAAGCCCGCCTGTCCCCACTTTAACAAAACAGCACTAACCTCAAAAAGTAAACACAATCATGACTGTAAGATAAAGGATGATGATATATGATCAGCAGGACTGAATACAAACAGACTACTTCTAAAGAATAGAGAGTGAAACAAATACTAATAGAATGTTTGCAATGACAAATAAGATTTGATTGAAACTGACTCACTGAAAATCTAAACACACATACCTTTCTCTTTATAGCAACTGACTGTGGTTTAGTCAATCTTGGAGGAGAACTCTGAATATTTTCTTCTTCCTCCTCCTCTTCCTCCTCTTCCTCTTCTTCCTCCTCCTCTTCCTCCTCCTCTTCCTCTTCCTCCTCCTCTTCCTCTTCCTCCTCTTCCTCCTCTTCCTCCTCCTCCTCCTCCTCTTCCTCTTCACTGCTCTCTTTAGACAGCTCCATAAGCTGCCCTCGCTCCCCTGCCACTGGCCGGCTCTCCGGGGAATGCAAATATTTATTTTTCGATTGTACTTTTGCAGGTGATTGCCTACTGTTCGCTCTAGAGGACAGGATTTCTTGCTCCTCCTTTTCCCAGCAGCTAGCTTGTTCCATTAGCCGCTCGGCCTAAGTGGGGTGGGGGGGGGGGGAGGGTAAAAATGGTGGGCCAGTGAAAGGGCAGTTAAGACACAGCCTCTAAGGATCAAAGGCAAAGGATCTCTTAAGTTGTTTCTGAACAGAACAGTCAGCCAGCCAAGCAACATTCCAGCTGCATCATCTCAGGACTCTTTTGCATCAGTTAGGATAACAAATCAAAGAAGATTGGGTTTCATGGGATATTTAGCAGTATTAATGATGCAGCGAATTGATTTGAGTCCTTTATCACTACATTACATGCTCACTGGCATGGAGCACTTTAAGCAAGTTCATAAACACAAAGAATCGATTGACATTGCAGCCTTGGAGCTCAGCACCAAATGTGATCTGATTACATGCTGTCAGTAGTGAAAAATGCTGCTTTGTGATCAATGATAAATGTTTCATTTTTCATACTCAATTCAATAAAATTATCATGTCTTACCATGCAACCTCAGTTAGGATAAATTAGTGCCATATCATTTCACAAGCTCTTTCTACATAACCAAGCCTTTGACAACGATGTTAATGACTTTCTCAGCCTAAGAATGCTGCAGGAGTGAAGTCACACAACTTAGGCAGATGAAGTCAATCATTACCTCTTTCTCAGCTTCTCGCTCTTCTTCAGAAACTGCAGCATTAGAAATTAAAATTGGGGTCCATCTTAGACTCTCTGGATCAAGTTCATTGGTCCGGGAACAGGTTTTCAGCTTTTCCATGTGGCCCAGTATCAACTTTTCCCTTCTAATGATGACAAATCTGTAATGTGATGAGGCAGAACAAAGTGCAATCAAAAGCTGAAATTTCATTTCACCTACACACGTTGACAAATGCTACTAGGTTAGGAAAAATCAGAGAGCTCATCAATGAAAAATATAGCAAATTGAAATCTGACCAGCAAACAGTATCATTTCCTGTTTTCTGTTTAGGAGAAAGGTTTTGATAACACCTTTGGGGGAACCTCTTATCTTAAACTGGAATGAGGCCACCTAACTCCTGGGACACTTTCTGGTATAAGATGCTTGAGAGGCAGCCAGTGATGCCCCGGCATCGGTACTCACCTGCCATCCCTCTTGTCAATCATATGGAGGTGCTGCAGAGTGGTGGCGATGTCATGTGGGCACATGCCTGTAGCTCTGCTGATCGCCTTGATGCTGATGTGCCTCTCCTGGTGGTGGTAGAGATATTCTAAGATGACACTTTTCCAATAGGCCAGGTAGGAGAGACGGCCCAGATCGGAGAGTGGCTTTTCAGGAGACCCTGCTTGGCCTTCTCTTCTAGAAAGCAAATAGCCTAGGGCAGAAAAAGCCAAAGATGACTTCACTGTGGTGTTTTTAGACATTGGGATAGGGGCCCCTCAAAATAATATAAGTAGCAATAAGGTAAAAACATCACATCAAACTTTATGTATGCAGTCTCTTCCCAGTTATAGTGATTTGATCTCCATGAAGTTTATGCTTATGAATCCTTTACAGTAGCACTGTAAGTCAATTCACATTGCTAGAGGCTGCATTTCAAATATACGTCATGGCATATTTAACAAAGCTAAGGTTGAGGACGTTACTTCTGATAAATTTCAACATCCAAGTTTCCCACCAGCTTTAGATTTTCTCAAAATCGAAATGTCAGGCACTTAGAAATCCTGTCAAGGGACCACCCTAAACATTAATGGGCAAGTTGTTTTCCACAGGAAGGACCTAATGACCCTTTGACAGCTGGATCTTAATAAAAGAGAAGGGTCTCTGTTGACTCAGATTCTATATTGCTTGTTACATTTAACTAGCCGGCTGATCTGAAGCTTTGTTTTAGGACTAATAAAAGAATGTCTTTTAAGTCGACTGCTGCAACTCACATCAGCTCTACTAGCTCTATTTTCACCTCTTTCATGTAAATTAATTTATAATCCAACCCCAGAATGTTGCTCCCACAAATTAAAACAAAACAACCGCCTTAAAACAAACTGTTTTATGTATACTCAGGAAATCCCCGAGCATGGTAAGCTTCTGAATATGCGTTCTGCAGCATTACTGTGAAGGTTCTTGGCAAAGGGATTTTTTAAATGATTTAAAACTTTAAATCCACTTGAAGGTAATGAATGAAAGCTGGCGGCTGTCTTGGTAATTAAGAGCCACTTATGGAGTAGAGAAGGAATGCTGTAAACTAATGATGTCTACCTTGCTCTAATTATCAATTTCAATAGCCTCACCTTCATGAACTTCCTAAATTTAAACAAACATCAACCACATACAGTAGGTGGCAGCAATTACAAAATCATGCTGCTCTGTAAACCACCCAAATCTTCAGCATTTTTCTTCTTTATCTACATTTCCAAAATGGCTGCATTCTCAAGAATTTTCTGAATTTTGGATTTTTTCTTAGAAGGACAAAATCAAGCCTCTGATGCATTTTCCTGCCTCTCAAAATCACTGTAAATAATGCAGAAATATAGAACAAGAAACCCAAACTGACCTACACCCTATAGGGGTGTAACCACAGCATTTTGCATTTTGATGGTTTTAATCTGAATGCCATGATAAAGAATAAGCATAAATTTAACTTTAGGCTTTCCTGCAGTCTTTTGACTTATTTGTCTCTTTAACTCATGCTTAAGAGTAATGTATTTGATTGAATGTAAACAAGCACCACAAAATTTTACAGTCAAACCACTGTCGACACGTCATTCAGCTGCATCCAGAGGCTTTCAAGAGCAGTGTGTCCGGAATGCTAACAGTGATGACCACGGTGCTGAATCCAGCCCAGATCATGCCCTGTCAATATGGAGAAGAGCTCTCTGTCGCTCAAGTACAAAGGGTGCCCAAACCCCAGAGCACAGATAATTGGCACATCCATCACCTGCCTCCTAAGTGCTTGGCACATGCTGAGAAATCTACTCAGTTGGCTGGAGGACCCGGCTCTGTACTACTGCGAGAGGAGAGGACCATAGTATCATGGCTGTGGAACTATCCTCTTGATCCCCAGTCCCTCACTGGTTCTTATCTGAACCTCCCAGTTAGGGACAGAAAGCCTCAGTCTCTCAGCTCAACAGAAAGCTTTCTATACAACTTAAGTGGTCAGAAGGCGGTATGTGCCCTTCCTACCTTAGGTTCTACTATGAGCAGTCTTACCCAGGAAGCACATGGATTTCTTTGTTCTGTCTTCTCTTCCCTCAGTCTCTACCCTGGGCTCAGCCAAAATCCCCCCAAAACATACTTTATACAGCTGCTCATGTTTTCACACCCCGAGGCAGTACAAATATAGCTTATCATGGCCTCAGCCTAAATTGGTCAGGCCACTGGAACTCTCAGGCAACCTGGGGTCTGTGGAGAGCCTTTAGGCATAAACTTTTCAGCACCTGCAATTCCCACCTCGCTAAGTGGCTGTCTCTTGGGACACTCTCGGACACAATCTGCAGTCTGTGACTGACACTGCCACGGGAGAGTCCTGGGACTTGAAGGGGGTTGGGGAGGTGGTGGCAGGGAGCATGTGTACACTGAGCCCGGGAAGCCCACTGGATTTTCACAGCAAACAACTCTGTATGGCACTAGTGAAGGCTACAAAGCAGGAAGGTTGGGGCGCCTGGGTGGCTCAGTCGGTTAAGCCTCCCACTTCAGCTCAGGTCAAGATCTCACGGTCCGTGAGTTCGAGCCCTGCATCAGGCTCTGGGCTGATGGCTCAGAGCCTGGAGCCTGCTTCTGATTCTGTGTCTCCCTCTCTCTCTGCCCCTCCCCCGTTCATGCTCTGTCTCTCTCTGTCTCAAAAATAAATAAACGTTAAAAAAAAAAAAAAATTAAAAAAAAAAAAAAAAAGCAGGAAGGTTACCAACACCTGCCAGCAAGTGGTAATTTCCTGGGTGCTGGGGAAGAAAAACTGCAAACCAAAACTCCAACTAGAAAACATCAAGTAGGTCTTCAGGGATGATGTGCACCAGCATTTCAGACCACACAATGCCATGGTCCAAAGGCATCACTGCATTGCCTGATGTTAGTTTTTCCTTCTCTGACTCATGAGACCCTCGAGGGGCTTATAGCAATGGAAAGAACTTGCATTAAGCTGAGAGCCATTTATGAGTCCATGAAGTCTCCTCCAAAAGGAGAAATGTTTAGATTAAATGCAATTCATCTCCAAAATAAGAATGACCAAAGGTAAATTTCTGATTCCTTACCAGTTAAGTGAAATCACTTGTAATGTGTTAAAATGGATAGCTTAGAAGAAAAAATGTCCACGTCTACTCCATAGGTGGACTAGGTTGCTGTAATACAGAATTTAAATTTTACCTGCAGCACTTTCCCTCAAAAAAGTTGTAACTGGGAAGGCGTCTGGGTTGCTCAGTCGTTTAAGCATCCGACTCTTGATTTTGGCTCAGGTCACGATCTCACAGTGTGTGAGTCTGAGCCCTGCATCAGGCTCTGCAATCATAGTGCGGAGCCTGCATGGGATTCTCTCTCTCCCCGTCTCTCTGCCCCTTGCTTGCTCATGCTGTCTCTTTCTCTCTCCCTCTCCCTCAAAAATAAATAAATAAACATTAAAAAAAAAAAAAAAAAGGCTGTAGCTGGTAGCACTTCACTACTCTGACCTTTTAACACGGAATGATTTAAATAATGAATTTCTAGCCATCTTTTGTTTCCTTCTACTTTTTTTAGGCTCCTCAAATCAGAATTACTATATAGCCAATTGACAGAACAATTTTTGGTAAGAACATTTAGTTCATTTAGTTGTTGAGTAATTATAGTGATGTGGTGATTTAATGTTACAGCTCTTAAATTTAACTTACCAAAAAGATTCCAAATAATTGATGTAAGGTGCAGGGAAATAAAAAGCACTTATCTTGGAAGCTGGTGTATTATCCTGAAGATCTGAAACAAGTACACTACACCCCTGGTGAACAGATTCTCATGGTGCTCTCACACCTTTCCTTTTCTTTTTAACGTCTATTTATTTTGAGAGAGAGACAGAGCACAAGCAGGGGAGGGGCAGAGAGAGGGAGACACAGAATCCAAGGCAGGCCCCAGGCTCTGAGCTGTCAGCACAGAGTCCGATACGCAGCTAGAACTCATGAGCCGTGAGATCATAACCTGAGCCGAAGTCAGACGCTCAAATGACTGAGCCAGCCAGGTGCCCCTCTCACACCTTTCCTTAACGGAGGACACTCTGAATCAGAAAACCAGAACTATCTCTGGGGAAACCTGGCTGTTCAGACTAAAAACAAAGTGGTGTTTGGAGGACAAATCCCAGTAGCTGCAGTATAATTAATTGCTGGTGAAATTATTACCTTTAAATTGTCTGTGAGCTAGAGGTGCAGGTGAACAGCACTTATTCTGTGATCAGGAGACTTGTAATTGGAAAATGGCCCATCAACTCTTCACCCACATCAACTATCTTGATACTACAGAAAGGTGGCTTTCTCTTTTGCTTCACTGGAACTACTTACCCAATGGAAGGTGAGGTCTCAGTTTTGGTGTATGGACCACACACTAATTCAAAAGATTATCAAGGTGTTTGCTTAAAGGGAAAGTTAAGACCAATGTTGTGTCTGCAAAAGGTAAGCATGTCTAAGCTGTACTGATTACGTAGGACCCAAATTTACCTCACCTCTGTTCAGGCTGACCTACTTGTAGTAAGAGAATCATGATTGCTTGTGTTTGAAATGGTTAAAGTGGTAGAAAGTTGCCTTTGTGTAAACAGATCTTTTAGGATAAGGAAGGAACTATCTGGACAAGGTCAAGATTTGTTTTTGCAGACCTAAATTCCCAAATTAATTGAGCTCCCAGCGTATTAACTGCAAGGCTAACCCTTGTTTAATGTGAAACATTCCTTCCTTTTAAACTAGTAATATTTCAAGATTGTAGGCTGGACCAGAAATGGAATAATTTTCATGGATAAGGATTTCCCCCCACAAAGGCAGCCACTCTTCACTCCTGCACACCTTCATCTTCTACCATCTGGAACCAAACCATATGAACCTCCTCAAATACAAAGTGTGAACTCTGGCAAGCTACTCCCAATTCCCATCTGTCTGGATTGTGTGAGTCTGGGGTTACTGGCTGCTTTTAGGAGAAGATAATCTTCAAGGATTACACACCTTTCATCAGACACCTGTTTAGCTCAGCAAACTTTGCTGAAAGGTTCATTATCAGTAGACAGCACTGGGTTTGCAAGCCTGGGAACTGACACCAGGCCAGGGATTTATGGCAGGTCTTGAGCAGAGGAAATCAGATGGCTCTAACCATGTATCTCATGATTAAGGATGGAAATTCACTGGTCTGTGTCATCTGTTACTGGTTTCTAGGGTTAAGCATCCTTGTGACCAAGTGGATGATCGGCGTGTTATCAGTTTAAAAATTTTTTTTTTTTAACGTTTATTTATTTTTGAGACAGAGAGAGACAGAGCATGAACGGGGGAGGGTCAGAGAGAGGGAGACACAGAATCTGAAACAGGCTCCAGGCTCTGAGCTGTCAGCCCAGAGCCCGACGTGGGGCTCGAACTCACGGACCGCGAGATCATGACCTGAGCCGAAGTCGGCCGCTTAACCGACTGAGCCACCCAGGCGCCCCCGTGTTATCAGTTTAAATAGTGATAAAGAACCTGCTGAAATTTTGTGATGATTTTGCAATTAGTAAAAAAGGAAGCTGAACCTTACTCTTCCTACTGTTTTCAGAGAACTAGAGTGCTCCAGATGACCTGTGACCTGCCTGATTTCTTACTACTTTCCATTTATTTTTTTATTTTTTATTAAAAAAATGTTTTTTTAACGTTTATTTATTTTTGAGACAGAGAGAGACAGAGCATGAACGGGGGAGGGTCAGAGAGAGGGAGACACAGAATCTGAAACAGGCTCCAGGCTCTAAGCTGTCAGCACAGAGCCCGACGCGGGGCTCAAACTCACGGACCGTGAGATCATGACCTGAGCCGAAGTCGGCTGCTTAACCGACTGAGCCACCCAGGCACCCCATCCATTTATTAAAAGATATAGATGCCTCCCTAGCAAAAATGGAAATTTTGAATTTTTGAGATATTTTATACTTTAAGAGGTTGGTTTTGAAAATGTGAATGTTTGGGGCGCCTGGGTGGCTCAGTCGGTTGGGCGTCCGACTTCGGCTCAGGTCATGATCTCGCGGTCCGTGAGTTCGAGCCCCGCGTCGGGCTCTGTGCTGACAGCTCAGAGCCTAGAGCCTGTTTCAGATTCTGTGTCTCCCTCGCTCTCTGACCTTCCCCCATTCATGCTCTGTCTCTCTCTGTCTCAAAAATGAATAAACGTTAAAAAAAAATTTTTTTTTTTAAAAAGAAAATGTGAATGTTTAAGACATTTCTCTCACAATTCTATGGGCTTGAAGTAATTAATTACATAACAACTTAGAGTAAATATTGCTTGACTTTTCCACAGACTTCTCAGTCTACTTCTTATAGAAGTCCCCCAGACTGGCAGTATCAGCATCACCTGGTAACTTGTTAAAATCACAAATTCTTAGACTTATGAACCAGAAACACTGTGGGAAGGCCCCAGCACTTCTGTTTCAATAAGCCCTCCAGGTGGTTATGATGCACACAAATTTGAGGACCACTGCTATAAATTCTGCTATGGAGCTGCTGGTTTTGATGAGGATGTTAAAACCATCGTATGCAATAGGAGAGCCACTGGATAGGAGGACTAAACAATCTCAGCTTGGCGAGGAGACCTCCCTCACCCAGCAACTTGGTGGTAGAGAAGTGGGTCCAGGAATCTCCAAAGCCCCACCAGACTGATATTTAGCAAGAGATCACTGAGTTGCTGAGTGGCTTTTTTCATAAATTCTATGCCTGTGCTTCTCAACCTTCATTATACAGTCACCTCTCATTACAACTCGATTCTGATTCAGTAGGCCGGAGACCCTACATTTCTAACAAGTTCCTATACTATGGGCCACACTTGCATTCCAAGGGTTTATATGTTAAATCAGTGGTTCTCAAAGTTTTTGGTTTCTAGACCTCTTTACATTAAAAAAAAAAAATAATTATTTAAGAGCTTCTGTTTATAAGAGCCATTATCTATTAATTTTTTAGAGAAATTTGACAAATACTTATTAATTAAGAACCAATAAACCCATTAAGGGTTAACATATTTTTTACGAAAAAATATTGTCTAAAATTAAAAAAAATAGTGAGGAGACTGGCACTGTTTCATATTTTTCCAAATCTCTTCAATGTCTGGCTTAAGAGAGAAGCTACATTCTCATATCTGCTTTGGTACTCAATCTGTTGTGATTATCACAGGTCATGAAAGTTCTTGAAAATGCCAATGTACATTCATAAGAGTGAAATGGACAAGTAGTACTTTAGTATTACTTTGAAAATAGTTATGACCTTGTAGAGTCCCTAAAACGGCCTTAGGGATCCCCAGGAGTCCCTGGATCATACTTTGAGACTATCCGCTTTACATAAAAACTGACAAGAATTTTTAAAAGTTGGGCACCAAGGCCACAGGTATTTTAAAACAATATGGCATTTACTAAATAAAGTATGGCAGGTCATAAGAGGCACTACAGGTTGGTAAGCCAGACTGCCTGGAATGGAATCCAGGGTCTACTATGTACCAACTACGTGACGTTGGCTGGGCAAGTTATTTAATCTCTCTGTGTTTCAGGTCCCTCACCAATAAAATTTGGAGAATAATCATACCTATCTCTTAGGGTTGTAGTAAGAATTAAATGAATAAGCACAAAGGATGCAGAACCATGCTTGGCATGTTACTGAAACACAACATAGGTGTTAGCTATTATCATTGTTCAACATAGTAAATGAATGAAATTTCAAGGTGATCGTTTGGGTGACCAGGTATACTTCATGTAGGGGAAAGGAAATGTGGACAAAAAGAAGAAGACCGACTGCTCTATAGGGTCAGATTAAGAAGAGCTTTTCTTACTTTTCCCTTAGGCATCTGAAAATCATTCCATTTACTCCAGTGCCTCAGACAAAAGTTCTCCTCCCCCTACCCCCCAGCTAACCACCCAAATATAAATTTAATTAAAGAAAGAAGCCATGAAAAAAACCCCACATATTCTGCCTCAGTAATGATCTTAAGAAAGTGGCGACTGCAGTTCACAGCAAGAATAGTTCTGTGCCCCCCAAATTCCCTTTGGCCCTTAAGTCCTTAACTTCAAGGACTATCCTTAGGAAACAGCAAGCCCTTCAAACCACAATAACAATGACTGCTTGAGGGCGTCAGAAGAACCCTGAGACAGTCCCAGGACAGATGAAACAAAGACCCAAATGTTCTCGAAGACCCAAGTGTGTCCCTGGGAAAATGGTCTGAGCCTGTGAAACCCAGAGGAAGGAGACAGCGGGTCTCTGGGGAAGAAAGGCTGGTTACTCTGGGTCACAAACTAGACTGTCTCTCTAAGTGCCCTTTTAAGATCTCTCTTCTCACAAGCTCCTCATAGACTGCTTAGGATACTGGGCTCTGGCTCAGTTATGTGGAGGTACCTCTAGACTTTCTTATTGAATTGAGTACTACCCCCACCCCCCCAGCTTCCTGGCCAAGTCCACTGCAAGAGGAATGATGCTTCTTCAACCCTACCCAGTGGAAGGTGTGTATGGTAGGGGCATGACTCCCCTGCCGCTGTGTGTTTGTGCACAACCTACAGATCATGCTGGAACTTAACAGATGAGTTCCATGATTCTGTGACCGGGTGTGGATTCCCTTGAAGGAGGTGGTCATTCTGTGTGTCAGTCACCCAGGGAATATAGGAACTCACCTATTATATGAACTCACAAATAGGGCATCAGGCAGCAGGAAAGAGGATGCTCCTCCCTCTGTGGTGCCCTTTGAGGAGGGTGAAACACCTGTGAACACACTTCTGAATTGAGGATGACCAGGGCCAGAGACAGACCTCTATGACACAGTCAGAGGCCAAAAGTGAATTAATGGTAATTGTGTAACTGATAATCTAAATCACCAAGAATGTCTCTATTTCTTTCTTTATCCTCTAGGCTAGCCCAATGGTTCTCAACCCTGACTGTACATTAGGATCTCGTAGGGGCTTTTACAAACTACAGATGTCTGTGCCTTACCCCAATCTCAACTCTTGCTTCTTTCAGGCCAGTCTGGTCACAGATGCATTACGGGTTATATTAAGCAAAGGGTCCTGAGGATGACACCATGGCCAGAATGGTAAACACCAATCCCCCTTCTCCACCTCTGCCACCCCAAAGGGCTATGCTAGTAGCAGTGGTGACTAATGACAAATCCAAGTAGATGGTGAATCCTGGGGGAAATGGACACATCTAAGAGTTGAGGCTAGGGAGGAGATGGTCACTGGGGAAAGAAAGCTCTGTGACAGACTTCACAGGAGTTTTATTTATTTAGACGTTTAAGGAATATTTGTTTATATATGGCATTGAGTCACCACACCAGCAAGGTTCTGGCCTGGTGGATTAGGAGAATATAATTTTCTGTTCCAAGAAAATGACCATATATGAAATAGATTCAGTCTCTCAATTTCCTTGCATTGCTGACAAAGGTTTAAATGATAAGAGAACAAGAGGTCTCGTCAATATCACTTATTCCCAAACTAAACTGTTTGGGGAGGAATTTTTAAAAATAACTTTAAATATAACTGGGAAGTAACCACATTCTTCATGAAGCCCACTGCCTATTACAAATCTAACTAAAGCTCTGATTCACCCCCAGAGGCACATCTAGTTAGGTAATGATAAAGCACTATCATGGCCTTTGAATACAAATTTGAAAGACATGTCAGAATAATGCCCTCCTCTTTGACCTCTTTTGATTTTCCGCAGCTCAAATCACTTTTAAATCCTGGCACGTTTTAGGAAAAACAAATTTACACACACACACACAAAATTCTTAAGATGAAACTATTTGGCATTTTAAAATTATTTCCATTCTTATAAATAGGTAAAAGTCCACGTGAGAGATTCATTCTGAAAAACTGTTTCAGAAATTAATTTAATTTTTCCAAGTTAAAACTCAGTTAAAATTTTCACAATTTCTAAGAAACAAAATCCTGCTAACAAAAATTTACCACTGAGAAATTGTAAGTTTTTAAACACTGCATTAAAAACATGCACACTTCAAAAAACACAACTGCTCCAAGAGAATAATTGCATATAACTTGTAATGCTTCACCTGTAAGACCATTCTCCTGTTGCTAAAACATTACAATGGAAATGTTCCTTAAGTAAGCTAATAAAAGCAAAAACTAGAGTTTCTTTTGCTCACTATTATAGGTCTGAGGTTCTGTGGGTGTAGCTGTGAAAGTTCACATCTCGTTGTAAGGTCTAATCCTACCCGTAGACTAAGGGGGAAGCGTGGACACTGCCAGTGATTTCAGAACCAAGCCCTAAGCGACTCTCCTTTCCATTTGTTCTCCCACAACCCGCCCCAAATCGTGTGTGTGTGTGTGTGTGTGTGTGTGTGTGTGTGTGTGTGTGTGTACCAGCTATAATTTTCTAAAACAGAAGAATGTTGTAATTCTAAGTGATAAGCTTTCACACAGCAAACACCGATATACAGCAAGATTGAAGAAAGGAAAAAGTGGAGAATACAAATCTCTCTACAAGTTTTCTTTGTTTTTGAATTACATTTCAAAGGGAATCTGTCAGTTTTTGAGATAACATTCTAAAATCAAAGCACAGACCATCACCCAATCTGATCGATCAATTAATGCTGAAAATGTAAAGGTAGAGAAACTATCTTCGGTTCTCCTCAGGTCATCCAGACAAACAGTCCTATCCCACTGGTCTACAGAAATCGAAAACTTCTCTTTTAAGCTGATTTTTTATTTATCTCCCATTCTCTTTCAAACAGGATTTGAGGTAAAAAGCCTCTGGCAATAAATGGTGGTGTCCCCACAGGCTTACCACCGAGCCCATTCTGACACACATGCGGCACATACAGGGTAGGGTGGAAGCTGGGGTGGCATGAGGTGTTCAACCAAGAGACTGGCTGGTTTGCCAGCAGATTTGGTGTCATGTAGGCATCTAGCCTTTGATCCTACAGGAATCTTAAAGTCCAAATGGGCTAAATTAGACGTTAGCTGTTGGGAAACACAAAACCGTATGAAATATCATCACCAGCAGTACTTAAAGACGTCAGTTACTACCCCTTCAGTTAGTAGGCGATAGCTTTCTTCAAGTCCACTGTTGAGATTGCCTCCCTTAAGTGCCAGCAGCACTTAAGAGTTGAGATTTCAGTAACAATGTATTAATATTAGCCCAGCTTTGGCCACGATATACCAATATTATCCCTGTAAGCCTTTTACTGTGGGGTCACTGTCAATCAAAGAATCTCCATTCAACTTTCAAAGGACTGGAATGGTTTAGTAGTGTGTTCCACAGTTGAGTGCCTACTGTGTTCCGGGCACTCTTCTAGTTAGGTTGTATACAGACACTCCCTTTTCTAAATTTAATAAGGAAAAAAGCTCTGGGAGTTTAATTTCTTAACTACTATGCATCTGCTTGAACGCAAGAACCACAAACTACATAAATAACAGGAACTCAAATAGACATGTTAACAGCTAAAGTTCATTTTTAAGAATCAATTCAATATGCTACAGGCAAGCAATCAATCACACTGCAATCATCATTTACAAATCAAAGTACAAGGCAGATACTCATGGGGGTATATACAACTAGGTGGAAGTGTGTGATTATGGACGAGCAGATTGAAACTGTAAATTATGTAACTGTCTCTTGTAATTACCCCGCTTGAGAACCAAAAGAAACTTCCTGTATAATTTTGCAGGAGAATAGAGATCAAGATACAGAATTGCTTTTTAGTTGGTTTTAACCCTTCAACAGCTATTTAATTATGTGTGATAAGGTCAAAGAAAGGTTATACTCAATTTATGAAAAGTTGGCAGGGAGATATTTCAAAGTAATCCTCTGAAAAGCTCCAGATTATTGATGAAACTTGATGATTTCTCTTCCTTTTCAGGAAAGACTTATCTAAATTATTTGTTAAAATAAACAACATTTAAAACAAATTCACAGGCGTCATTCATTTTATTTTCTCTCTAAAAACATTCATTATGGTTTCCAAGTTTTTAACAGGATGCAAGGGAAAAGCTGCAGGGGTAGAAGGCTGTCAGAGTCCTCAGACATATCTTCTGCTTTGGTAGGAAAAAAATCTCATTAACTTCCTGAAATTCATGGGGAATAGCTCCAACACTGGGCAAACCACAGGGCAGAGCTTCTAATCTATGAACAGAGAACCATCATCTTAAGAAGAAGGAAGCCTGTTTTGCAATAAATAATCAGCAAAACTTCATCTCAGCATATTTTAAGACATTCCAGGCTTTTACCTTCCCTTTCTTAAAATCTAAATTTTAACATCTTTTCTCTTTTGTAAAGCATGGTGCCTGGTGCTTCAAGATCTGTCCCAAACATCGGAACTGCTGAACACCCAGCATTCTAGGAGGAAGGAAGGGCAATTTTATATAGTTATGGTGTCTGCCAGTGTTGCTTTCCCTCATTTTATATCAAAAAAAGAAAAAAAGAGAGAGAAAGGAAGTGAGACAGGGTGAGAGAGGGGAGGGCAAAAGGGGAGAGACAGATGGAGGGATGGAGAGAAAGGCAACAAGAGATGTTCGAATGCTACAGTGTCTGTTCTCCATCTCTATGGCCTCTCTGTTCCCTATTTTCTCCCCCATCCACACCTGCCCGGCCATTCTTTGTCTAAATACACCATTTTATCACTATCTGTTAACACACCACCCTTGAATTATGCTTCTCCAGGTTTAAGAGTGGAAGCACAATTTACAGGAA
Source organism: Panthera tigris (assembly GCF_018350195.1). Classification (NCBI taxonomy): domain Eukaryota; kingdom Metazoa; phylum Chordata; class Mammalia; order Carnivora; family Felidae; genus Panthera; species Panthera tigris. Next base: position 34,774,520 of record NC_056670.1, on the reverse strand, counting down.
TGCAGTTTTCTAATGGACTCAACTCAGCACTTCAGAGGATATGATTCTGGTAAATTTCAGTACATTTCCTTCAAAAAAAACCTGGCTCTGCAAAGTCTGAAGTGGAGAAGATCCCAATATCCAAATACCCATGTACTTGCATTTTGATTTTAAAGCAGTAAAGATGAAAAACTGTATCTCTTTTAAAAACATCATTAACATAATGCCACCAATAAACCAAAGTTTTCATTTTAAGAGTTACAAAAATCTAAGCTCCAAAATAGATACCATTGGGTGTGAACTCCCATTTTAAGACCTTCACTTTTGTTAAAAAACAAAAAAGGCAAAAATAAAACACAGATCTAGAAAATGCCATTAAACAAATAACATTTACTGATTACCTTTGTAATCATCACCCAGGACCAAGAAATAGAAGTTTGCCAGCCGTCCTGAAAACCGTTTCATTTGTCCCATCCCAATCATCCCTCCTTTTCCCCTCACAAGTAACCACTATCCCAACTTTCATAACAATCCTTTGTGTTTCTTTATACTTTTATCACTCAAATGTCCCCAGGTACTACAATATAGTACTGTCCATTAAAAAAAACATATCTTTCAAGTCTCTTTTAGTCTATGGGTTCCCCTCACCACCCCCTTTCTTTTCCTTATTATTAATCTATTGATGAACTAGGGCCATTTGACCTACAGAGTTTCCACAGTCTGGTTTTTGCTGATTGCATTCACGTGATGCGGTTCAATTTATTTCTCTTTCCTCTGTGTTCTGAAAAATGCCAGAGGCTTGATCAGACTTTAGGCTTGATCCTCTGGCAAAACTATAGGTGACGGTATGTCCCTTGATCAGGAGACACGTAATTTCTGGTTGTCCCCCTTTTCACAATGTGTGCTGCTGTTGAAGTTCGATGTCTAGGTAGATCAGTTAATTCATTGACAGAATTGCAAAATGGTCATATCTTAATTCTGTCATTTCACTTGTTAGTTGGAATATGTTTATAAAAAGATGTTTTCCCTTTGGGCGCCTGGGTGGCTCAATCTGTTAAGTGTCCGACTTTGGCTCAGGTCACGATCTCGTGGTTTGTGAGTTTGAGCCCTGCATTGGACTGTGCACTGTGTGCTGACAGCTCAGAGCCTGGAGCCTGCTTTGGATTCTGTGTCTCCTTGTCTCTGCCCTTCCCCCACTTGTACTCTGTCTCTTTCTCTCTCAAAAAAAAAATAGTAATCTTTTTTTTTTTTTTTATTAAAAAAAAAAGATGTCTTCCCTCATTTACTATTTGGTTACTCAGTGGTATCATTCATATAGGAAAGGCAAGTTCAATGCTTTTTTGCCAGTTTTTAAGATAATGAACTGATTCTTATCATCCTCTAATTTTTTTTTAATGTTTATTTCTGAGAGAGAGGAAGAGAGAGAGAGAGAGAGACAGCAAATGGGGGAGGGTCAGAGAGAAGGGGGACAGAGGCCCAAAGCGGGCTCTGCACTGACAGGAGAGAGCCCCATGTGGGGCTCGAACTCACGAACCGTGAGATCATGACCTGAGCCGAAGTTGGACACTTAACCAACTAAGCCACCCAAGGAGCCCCTTAATTTGTTTTTAAATGTCATTACAAATGTGTGAGTTTAATGAGTTTTAATCGCAATTGTCCTTACTGTTATATTCGTTGTCCAGTGGGAACCTCTTCAAGTTAAATCCTGAATCCTTTTGACAAGACCCTAGTAATTTTTTCTTCCTTGTTGTCTAGTATGAATGAAGAAATGCTCCTTTTTACATTAAGAACTCTACTTCACTTTAAATGATTCAGTTTGCCCCCCCAAAAAGGATATATGCAAATATACCGTATACAGTAAGGTCTGCCTATATTTTCTCAAGATGTCACCAACACTTTCTCAATTCCTTCTGCTATATAATCACATTATATATATATTTTTCAATGTGGACAAATAGTTACATGCATAACTGAATTGCTCTTAATCCACTCAGCTATTTGAAAGCATTTAAAATTTTAATTTAAAACAATTTTGTTGAAAAAAGGAGCTCCTCTACGATGTTAACCCAAAGCAGGACTCCATAGAAAAAAATTACAAAACAGAGGTTTTTGTATTAGTACATGTAAAAATGTAGGACTAATACTACAGTAAAAACAAACTAACCACAAATTGATGGTGGAGGAAAAAACTCAGATTCCTAACTCGTATTTTCCTACCAGAATTCTAAACAAATGAGAGAAAATCTTTTGCTTCACCCAAAACAAATTGATGTGGAAAAAAAAAATACTACCCTACAGGCAGCTGAAATTATAGATGTGCTGGATAGAAATACCATTATGAGAGGACATCATCCAACTCTTACCTTAGAATATTGTGTTTCAAACATAATTCTACAAGCTGGAAAATACGTTCAAGGGGAATGGTTCCCTCGAAACTAAAACCAGGTATAGTACTAATCTCAACCAATCAGAACAAAATCTTTCTTGATCTTGTTTTGATGATGCATTTGCTTAACTGGGAAAATGAAAAGGGAGTTGGAGGCATTTCCCCTTCAGTACTGGCACAACCCCGTGAGCCACCCAAACACGGAGCATCACACACCTGGGATGAATCCTGTGTGTCTGACCACCCATGGCTCTGTGGGCAAGGCTGGCATCCTTCATCCTCACCTTTATCCTTTATCCTTATCACTTAGGCCAACCCTGGTACAGCCCACGTAAAGCATGTTTACTGAAGGAAGTGAGGAGGGTATAAAGAAGTGGAAAACACAGAGACTGGGTAGAGATCTCAGGTTAAGCACCAATTGCCATAGGCAGCCAGGTGAATGAGGCAGGTGTTGTCAGGGACACAGAGAAGAGCACAGATAAGATCTGGGCATGCCTTTATTCACTCACTCCCACAACAAATTTTTATTTGGCATGCCTACTATGTGTATCCCACTGTGCTCATGGCTTGGAGTTCAGCAGTGAATCAGCCTGGCTCTCGTGATGGTGCTGTTAAGGTTCCATTTACTGTTGAACACAGGTTTGTAGATATTAATTATGTGAACAGAATTTCCCTGGTAGCAGCATTTCGAAATGACTCACTACACATGCCAGTCAATATTAGAAATCCAAACAGACAAAAGATTAGTAAAAATCCACCTGCGTGCCAAATCTTGAAAAAATTCGGAACTATGTAAGGCAAAATGGTAGCTACAGACTGTATGCTTCATATTTACAATGTTTTCATTGAAACAATGAATACAAACTATTGCATAAGAGCTATATTTATTTGCTCTTATTTATGACAAGCTTTGTTAAAAAAAAAGATACATAAATAAATCGTTAGCTACACTGCCTCATGCAACTCATTTCAATGCATTCGGTAACAGTCAACCTCTGAATAAATCACGGAGAGCTCAATTTTCAACCTTGATGTTATCTTTAACATATTAAAATATATTGCATTTCAGCCCAGTGTAATAAACAGTCATGGCAAAGGCTTTTAGCGCAACATAATGAGAAAATAAGGAAAAGTAGTCATTTTCCTTATATTATAAACTAGAATCCTATTAAAATATTATAATATAAAATTATACTTGATTCTAGAAGTCAAAACATGTCTAACAAAAGCCAGCAAAACTCTGAAGACACAGCTGCTGGTCTGATCAAGTGTCGTGGTGGAGGTGTGGAGACGGGTTACTCTCTCAGAAAAGGCTGGAAAAGACTTGAGCCCCATTTCAAAAGCCTAACTTACTATTCATTAGTGATCGCTTTGACTGCGCTCACCCGGGGAGGTGAGCTGCTGGGGAAAGTTACGCAAAGCAAAAAGCTTTCCTGACAGTTCCTGAACAGTAAAGTTGGAGTTTTCCTTCCAAAATAAATGCATAAAGAAATGAATTATCTGATAAAAGTCAGGAAAGGAGAAGTTTTTCTCCAACCAACTGTGTGTAACTGTGAATTCTGTCATAGCCCTCATCTCTGCCTGAGGTTTATAGTGGATAATGGCAATCTTCTTTCTTTTGAAGAGGCTGCACTGAAACAAAAGCACCAGACCTCGAAAGGAGCAGGGCACACCGGACAGCATTTGGAAGGAAGTGAACCAACAGCTGACTGATGATGTTCTAATAAAACAAAATTCTTCTTCATAAGAATCACATATGGGGAGAGAAAGCATATCAAGAAAGCTCCCCTCATGGTAATTCATTTAACATTTAGTTAAACAAATAGTAAGGACCTACTACGTGTCAGGCTCTTCTAGGAGGTGGGACTAGAGAACAGTCTCTACCCCTGGGAATCTTACTTTTGGTGAAGGAAATGGGCAATAAACAACAAATATATGAAAGACCCATGCAACTTTCTAAATGACTTTGCACTTGCTCAGCCTTTAGCATTTTTTATGGTCAGTGCCACTGAAAAAAGACAAAACGATTAAGCAAAAGTTGCATAAGCAAATAAATACCACATGTCAAATTTATAGCTCCTTTATTCAATTTGTTTACAGGGAATAAGAGGGTTTAAGTCATATAACATGTCCCCAAGAGCCATTGTTACAGTCCCTCAAACGCACCTTTGATGCTTGGCTTATGGGGCTCAGAAATGGGGGAGAGTGAAATATTTATATTGCAACCTAAAGGGAGAAACGATGCCCCAATTGTGTGCTTCATGACCTCTACCCCATCATGGATGAGACAAAATTCACATGTCTCGCTGGGGTAAAAGGAAAAGGCTGCTAAGGATGAGGTGAGAGGCATCTGAGTTCTGGCCACCATGGGGCTGAAGGTATTACGATCTGAGCTTACCTATAACCATTCTTGGATCACCTAAAGGAAAGTGCAGCGACGCCCAGAAACTCTTGCTAGAGAAATGGGATATGTCACCAGGGCTTGTCAGGCTAGGACCCAGTTTCTGGGAAGAACCTGCCTATCCTGAAATTATACTTGACTTGTCTTCAGAGAGAAGTTAGTGACCTCTGTATATACAGTCTCAGCTCCTTAGAGTTTACCAACAGTCAGGTAAAACATGGCTTACTAGAATCCAACCAACTGGATTCCTAAATTAACACTCCTACTTAGGGGTGCCTGGGTGGCTCAGTCAGTTGAGCATCCATCTCTTGATCTAAGTTCATGATCTCATGGTTTGTGAGTTTGAGCCCTGCACCGGGCTCTGCACTGACAGTGCACAGCCTGCTTGGGATTCTCTTTCTCTCCTTCTCTGCTCCTACTGGCTCATGCTCATGCTCTCTCTCTCTCAAAATAAAACAAACAAACAAAATCAAAGTTTGTCATAGCTTGGTTTGTATTCAACTTAATTTCTTAAAAAATAAAAAATAAAAGAATAAAAGTATTCTTTTTTTTTTTTTTTTTTTAACACTTACATCCAAGTTAGTTAGCATATAGTGCAACAATGATTTCAGGGGTAGATTCCTTGATGCCCCTTACCCATTTAGTATCCCCCCTCAAAGAACCCCTCTAGTAACCCTGTTTGTTCTCCATATTTAAGAGTCTCTTCTATTTTGTCCCCCTCCCTGTTTTTAAGTTATTTTTGCTTCCCTTCCCTGTGTTCATCTGTTCTGTGTCTTAAAGTCCTCTTATGGGTGAAGTCATATGATATTTGTCTTTCTCTGACTAATTTCCTTTGGCATAATACCCTCTAGTTCCATCCACATAGTTGCGAATAGCAAGATTTCATTCTTTTTGATTGCCAAGTAATACTCCATTGTGTGTGTGTGTGTGTGTGTGTGTGTGCGCGTGTGTGTGTGTGTGTGTATCACATCTTCTTTATTCATTCATCCATCGATGGTCATTTGGGCTCTTTCCATATTTTGGCTATTGTTAATAGTGCTGCTGGGTGCATGTGTCCCTTTGAAACGGCATACCTGTATCCCTTTGATAAATACCTAGTAGTGCAATTGCTGGGTCGTAGGGTAGTTCTATTTTTTAAAAAATAAAAGTATTCTTAAGTTTAACTCAAATTGTATTTAGAAGGCAGACTGTTAAAACTGGAAGTTGCTAGCTGACAATCTCAACTACTATGACATGTATTCCTGAATTTAGGTATCGTACATTACAACATTTAAGCCAGTAGGATCTAAGATGTGGAGGAAGAAGTTTTCTCTTTGAGAGAGGATATGGTTACCCTCTCAAGATCACTAGGTAGAGATGAGGTATGTAGCTTTCTTTCTAATTCTCCTTGATGGACCTAGAAGGGCAGAGAAGTAGGAAGCAGGAAACCAGGTAGAAAATGCTTTCTTTTTCTACGGAGCACTTCCTTAGGAAACCAGCCAAGAGTTTTAAAAAGGAGACTAAGAAAAGATAAGCCTGGGACTTTCTAGGTACCTAACTAAGAGATAGATGCCTGTCATTAGAACCAAAAGGGCTAAAGAATAAGGTGTAGAAGATTAACCTGATAATTCTCAGTGAGAAAAAAAACTAGATATTAAGCTGTACTCAAGGTTTCTTATATTTTTTATTTTTCTTACATTTTTATTTTCTTATGCGCATGTGTGCGTGCGCCATTTTTAAGAAAAGAGAAGTACATAGAACATTGCTAACTATACTTAAAATGTGACCGAAGTCATTATTTGTAGGCACAAAACTGGGTCATCTGCACCCACCTTCCAGCAGCACTCACTAAATACAGACTTAGTTTTTAAATAGTAGATACTCCTCATGAAACCCACAGTGAAACCCCTCTATTTAAATCACAGAAAAGGTCAGTAAAGGAGACTTCTGAAATGAGTACCTAATTCAATCACTCCTACTTCCTCTTGAGTCCTATTCCATGAAGGATAAACCCTGAGACATTACAGGATATTTTAATATTGGATAAAGAAAGCCAAGAATTGAATCTGCTTATAAACTTACATGATTAGTCTACAAATAAACAGACACTAATTAAAAAAAAAAAAAGCCTAAATGTACAGTTAGCAGATAATTTATGTAACTGATAAACATGTTGCCTATATACTAGTCTCAAAAAAACCAAAGGTGTAAGTTTGTAGACTTTTGGACCCACTATCATCTACCCTTTATAGCTTCCCCAAGATTATGCCAAGGCTAAAACAAACAAGAAAAAGAGTTAATAATAAGATTTAGAATTCTTATAATTCTAGTTAGTATGTATGGTTATTTAAAATAAGGAAAGAAGATTGAATTTCGTCAAATGCCTCTTCTGAATCTGTATTTAAAAAAAAATTTTTTTTAATGTTCATTTATTTTTGAGACAGAGAGAGACAGAGCATGAACGGGGGAGGGTCAGAGAGAGAGGGAGACACAGAAGCTGAAGCAGGCTCCAGGCTCTGAGCTGTCAGCACAGAGCCCGATGCAGGGCTCGAACTCATGGCCCGTGATATCATGACCTGAGCCGAAGTTGGACACTTAACTGACTGAGCCACCCAGGCGCCCCATCTTCTGAATCTGTATTAAACAACCCATCTAGATATCACTTTTTGTTTTTTCCCGTCACTACTCCCCGGTCTTCTTTCCACCAGTGCTCCAATCTCTGGAGTTTAAAAACAAAAGCCAGGCTCCTGTGCCCCCAGCCCTTGATGGTCAAGCTTTCTGAATTCACTTTTTAAAATTCCACTCAAACCACAGTCCTCGAAAGTATATTTCTTACACTGTGTATTAATCTTCTCTGGGGCACTAAACACTGGCTGCGGAGTGATCTTGGACAAGTTTCTTAGTGTCCCTGTGCCTCCAAAAGAGAGATGATAACAGTAACCAACCTCCTTAGGTCTCTGCAAGGATTGAGCAAATTAACCTGTGTAATTCAGGTAGGTGACAAGTGCCTGACACACTTAAGTGGTCCACAAAGATCAGCTATGATTTTGACTACTGTTGTTGCAAGGCTGACCTCTTGGCTTCCCTGAAACCATTCTCTTCAATCCTCTTCCTACTTCTGGACCCTTCTCAATTTCCTTGATAACCTCCTCATCCTCAAAACCCTTTCTAGTCCCTAAAATGTTGGAACTTCAAGCACTCCAACCTCAGCGCTGTTTCCCTACACTCTCCCCGGGTTGTCCTCACCCACAACTATGGTTTCAACTACCACAGTATGCCCACTATGCCAGTATGCCAGTAGCTCCTTTTAATGCATACCCCTGCTGAGCTCCAAACTCCAAGGAAAGCTGCATGTGAATCTTCAAAATCAAAGTGAAGGCAACATGATCTACCTGCTGCAGAATAAACAGGAAAATACCTGCCTTGTTTCCATGTAGCCTCATTGCCACACTCCCCTAGGTCAGGCCTTCACAGATTTTTCTTAGTTTTCTTTTTAGTTACAGTAAAAAGTATGAGTAAGAAAAGAAAAATTGCCTGTAATTCTAATTCTAGAGATGATCTAGAACTGTGTTTCTTTACTTTCTTTGCGTATACTTTTTACACAATTGAGAACATATATATATGTGTGTGTGTGTGTGCACACACACAATTTTGAAATTTGCTTATTATAAGCATCTTGTTATTTTATTAACAATTCTTTAGAACATAATTCTTAATTCTAAGTAGCTAATAATACTCCATTATATGGATGTACCACAATTTTCTCAGGGGAATGGTTCTCTCTTATCTTTGAATTATCAAGGCTATTTCAGTTTTTGTTTCTATTAATAAATAATGACACTGTGACAGACAATATACTAAAACATTAACTCTCTGAGTACCACAAGTCTGAGGGGTTTAATTTTCTCTTGGTAATTTATCTATGTTTTTCTAACTTTCTACTATGAGTTTCTATTGCTATAATTGGGGAAGAGGGTGAAGTGAGGAGGGATGTCCAGTATTTAAAAAAATAACACAAAACATGTTGTTACATTAAATATGAAATTAATGCATACTGATTAAAGTATGTTGATTTTCTTAGAATAAATTCCTTTCAGATGTTTTTGATATATACTGTCAAAGTTCTGGAAAATGTCTAACAATTTATACTTTTTCCAGTGTAAATGTAACAGTGTCCATCTATGTCAACTTAAATATGGGTATATTTTAAAGGCTTTGCTAATTTGGTAGGCAAAAAATTATAATCTTTCAGTTATTTGAATTTATATTTTTAAATCACCAACCATTTCCCCCCACATTTTAATTCGCCATTTGTACTTGACAGACTTTGGAGCAAAGAGGCTAAGAGTCCAAGTGCTCGGACTTAAATTGCAGGTGCACTATTTATTGTTTGTGTTAACTGTGCCTTGGTTTCCTTACACATATACCAAGAATAAAATGTCTCAATTGGCGTTGTGAGGGTTGGATGGGTCAGGAATCTTAGGAAAGTGGCTGGCACATAGGAGACTCTCAGTACATGTCAGCAGTGTGGCTGTCACCAAGGATGCTCCTTTTCTGTGCGTTCTGCATTCATGTCCTCTATGTTGTCTGCTCATTTTTCTATTAAGGTTTATGCTTTAACACTATCAAACCTTTCCTTTTAAATATTTGTTTAAATACTATAGCCATCAAAGAGTTGTTTGGCATGTGCGTTGCCAACGTCTTTCCCATTATGGTTGCATTTAAATATTAATACATTTTACCATTTTATATAGTCAATCCCATGTGTATATTCTTTTGTGATTTCTTTCATTGGTTTAATGCTTATTGCTTAGGATGTCTTTGACCATCCAAAGACCATATAATTTTATATCCTTTTTTCACTTTTTAAAAGTTTTTGTGTTTTCATTTTTTGTTAATTATCTAAGTATTTCATCTACCTGGAGTTTCTTTCGTAGTTGCCCAAACATCTGATGTGTTTCCTCACACGGTCATGATTTAGATCCCCTTAGTCAGGAATGTTTTCATTCAACTTCTTATGAGCTCCCAATATATACTATACGAACATACTATCCAGCAACTGTTGACTTGTTAGTGAACTTGACCACCCAGAAAGAACTATGTCTTCTTCATTTTTGTCACTGGTGTTTAGTAGAGTGTAGACCAGGGTGCCCCTAGTCACCAAACGTTTCACGAAGAGGTAAAAAATAAATGAAGTCACTCTTTTCGTTCTCCTCCATTATCCAGTTTAGAATCAGATAAGTGCATTTACAACAAACACACCAGTAAGTTAATGATGCCAACTTCTTTCACCACTACCTGGCACAACATTCTGCAACCTACTGCTGAATCAGTTTGCTTTCACTGGGTCAGTTGAGGAGGACGGGTTTTGCATCCTGCTCCCCAGGCAGGGTTCTGGCTCTGCAGGCCTGAGTAAAAGACAACTCATTATCAGCTTATCTACTGCCCAGCCAAGCAGAGTCCTAAACAACAGTATACATAACAAACTAAAACTGCTACATTAGCATGTGCCCAAGGCTACTCATTGCACCCTTTTAAAACTGTGAAATACTGGAAACACCCTCTATGCCCATGCTCAGGGGAGCAGGTGCATAAACTATGGACATCCACATGATTGGAGTACCATGCAGCTACAGAAGACAGAAAGAAAATCCCTAGGAAGTAGTAATGGAGTGAGCCAGGGTTTTCAGTTAAGTGGAAAAAAGCAAACTGTAAAAGACTATCTATAGTATGATCAGTTTTGTGTAAGAAAGGAGGAGAAATTAGAAAACACACATCTTCTCATTTGTACAAAAAGAAACATGGGAAGGATAAAAGAGAAACCAATGAGGCTGGTGTTTTGCAGGAAAGAACTGAGGGCTGGGGGTGGGTAGAGGGAATGAAGAAGGGAAGTGACACTTCTCTGAGTGTACCCTTTAATACAGTTTTAACTTTGAAAATCATGTTTTATGTTTTCAAAACAAAAGGCAACAAAGACAGAGAAAAAAACTGAAATGTGGATAACAAACAAATAAGCCTAACTATATTTCAAATGAATACACTGAAGGTGGAAAAATTAAAAAGAATGAAGTCAAGTAACATTTGAACACAGTATTTTGACTAAATACACTCAACATAAAGTTGAAAAAAAAAAAGAAAAACCCATATACAAATATTGACCTCTAGTTAGGAGGTTTGGATTTCTAGATGGTATGAGTAAGCAATTCTGCAACTACTTAATGTGTAGTCTAGGGCTGAGCACATAAGGAAATATGTTGTGGATAATTGCAAGTCCAGTTTCTCACTGTCAGAGAAGAGACTTACAAATATGGAAATGTGGAAAGATAGAATAAAACCGTGTGGTGGTGTTGATCTGGAATGCAAGGTTACAGTATGAACTCATGATTGAGGTGTGTGTGTATGTGCGTGTGGACAGAGATGGGGAGGACTTAAAAATTTCCTGACTAAGAGAAGGAATCTCAGATTCCAGGAGAAAGAGATGTGCTACCAGCTTCAACCTTGTCACTCCTTTCACTTCTCACTTAAGTTCTGAGCAAAGAGTCACAAAACCCATGAGGTGGTTTATAAGCAGGCTGGGAGCTGGTACCCTTAAATCACTCTGGCCAAGTTCTGCAAATGACGTACTGGGGAGCCATGCTCTGACAAACTGGAGACAGGCTGTCCCGGGAAGAGTGAGAAAACAACTTATTCCAAGGGCAGCATCTGATCCCATACATGACCATTCCTCCTATTTGGACTATCCTGGAGAATAGTGTTCAAAGCTCTGGATTTGCAGTTCTTTACATACACACTACACAATGCATTGCACCTGTATCTCTAATCCTTTGTGTAAGTGGGCAGCGACAGCTTTCTTCCTACTGCTATCTCGTTTTGGCTTCCTAAACTAGCAGTTACTATAGACAAAACATTTTCCTGCCTTACAACTTTATTTGAATTACTGAAAATATATCCCCTGACCAAAAGTCCCTCAGGCTCACGTACAAAATAGAAATAAAATAAATCTAACCATTCAAAGGAACTTAAAAACATAGCACATTTTAGAAAAGCAGTAACCTTGGTTATCTGTTTTGCCCTGAGTTCTGAATTAATTATGAGGTTGACAAGGATTATGAGAGGTCATGGGGTTTATCTCCTTACTCTGTAAGATTGGATCTAAATCATTCTGGGAAGATATTTATCTACCATTATTTTAAGTAACTCCAAAGAAGGAGATGCAATTTTTTCAGCAGCCTACTCTATCTTCTTTAAAACCTTTGTGACCAAGGAATTTTTTTGGCTTTAAATTTAATTTCTATTGGGCTTACACCAGTTCCCATTTTTTGAGTATTATAAAATCCGTCCCCTAGTTTCCATTCCTCTGAAGGAATAACACCAACTCCTTTCCAACTTCATTCAAATCATTCACCCACACTCCTTAACCCAATCTCATGTTAGGGGCAATGTCAAGGGTACAGGAAAGAGAAAATCTAAAAATATACCCTCCGCACTGTACTACCCGGGCACACCCTAATGGATGGCATTTGTCATGATGGCCCTGAGCAATCCAGAAAAGTTCCAATGGGCTCCATAGTTCCTGTTTAAAATTACAGGGCAGATTCAAATACAGTTTTCACTAAAGTGGCTAACATAAAGATTTAGTACTTGAAGGGAATGTCTTTGTTCTTGGGTTATTCTCTTATGTAAAATAAAACGCCTCATTACCAGATTGTGTTGTACAAATAAGATGCTACCATATTTAGAGACTTGCACTTTTTTCCAGTCAGTACTAGTGCCTTTTTAATTTTAGGTGGAAAGTTATTGTGGGCAGTGACCATATATCACGTTGGAGATTCAATTCAAAACAAGAAAAAAATACATCCAATGCAGATTATTGACTGTACTGTCCTACTGAAAGCAAAGAAGTTACCCAAGGAGTTTACAGTGAGTTGGAAATATGACATTCAACATCAGTTATCACCACAAAAGCAGGAATTGAGTCTAAGTGCTATGCCAGAGAGATATGGAGCCAAGAAGGGAATGAGATGAATCTCCAAGAGGTGGGATCAAGCAGAAGAGGCTCTTGAGGTGGCTCTTAATAATGGGTAGGATTCTGAACAGACTGAGGCTGGAGAAGGAAAAAGTGGTCATTTCAGGGAAGGGATTGCACAGAGAACGGAAATATGGAAACATGCTCAGAAAATCTACAGAAAAAGAGATTAGCCCATGAAAACACTTCAAAAAACTGGCTGGAACTAGGTGTTGGGAGACCTTGAACACTGAGCCAAGGAGCTTGCCTTATTCCGTGGGCATGCAGATACTCAAAGTATCAAAAGGTTAAGGCTCAGATGGTTGCTATGCACATTAGAAACTATAATGTTGATGAACAGCTTCTAAATTGTGGCCACACAAAAAAAGGGACTTGCCCATAGAAGTGATTGCACCTAGAACTCTGTAAGATAAAAATGGTAAACTCCTAGTAAGATGGCCCTCCATAGGATAACTAGATCAGGAAACAAAAAATAAGACTAAGATAATTAATTAATAACTAGAAATGTTATCTGAATATATAAAAATAGTCAATAAAAAATACTTAAAAAAAAAAGAACAATATCCTTCAATGTCAATAAAGTGTGCAAATCAGTCCAAAACTACTATATGGTCATTTCATACCCCAGCTTTAATATTTCAGTATCTTATAATATAGATTTGAACTCAACATTACTTCTTGATGATTTTCCTCGAGCATATTTACACTGTGGTTTTTGCATGTGATATGCACCTTATGAAGATGAAGTCATTTCCTACATTTTCCTTCTTTCCGTTTAAAATCAGATAAACTACAATCTGCTAATGAAGGAGCGCACCGTTCCTAGTGACAGATTTTTACATGGTCAGAAATTACTATTATCATGAGATACCTGGCCTTTGTGTTACTTGGATATTTTGAATCAATTCTTCATACGTCGCCTTAGCACTACATTTACATACCCTACATGATATAAACAAGGAGGAAAAACTACCAATATTTTTTACATTATCCTGTGCATATTTTTATAGAGGATTCCAATTTTAATCGAAGAGACTCTGAAGATACAATTGTGTATAAAAAATAATTTCTTGGGCAACCTCTAGATAAAACATTGTAATAATTTCTATAATAAAAAAGGGAAATTAACAAAACAAGGTAGTTATTTCTAGTACAAAGGCTCATCGGATAAGCCACCTAAAGAATTGTTTTTCTAAATACAGATATCCCTTTCTTGCTCTGTACTGATAAGATTATAGGTAAAATTTTAGAAAGCTGAAAATCCTTTTAAATAATACTTCCTTTAGCTTTAATCACAAATAATTGCCTCTTCTGGTGCTAATGAGCATGAGCACCACGGACTGGAATGTAATTCTGCCGGTTCATTCAGGGTAATGGCTTTGTGAGCTAGTGACACTGCTGAGAAATCTAGTCTCAATTTCCTAGAGCACAATAAGTGAGCAGCAGTACATTTTTCACTTGAGGAAGATTTTCTAACCTACGCAAATATAAAAAGAAAACCTGTTATCTGTTGATAAAAACAACAAAGTATGTTAAATAAAGTTTTATGTGTTACTCTTTCCTTTAACAGCCATCAGTTCCCTGGATCATGAAAGTGAGTAAAGCACTTCACTTACTGAAATCAATGAGAAACCGTCCAAATCCTTGCCTTTGGTGCTGGGGCATGATCATTATGCAGGAGACATTATACTTCTGCTGGCAAAGCTTTTCCTGAGGGAAGGAGAAACAGATCAAGTATGTCAGAGCTCTGCTGAAGTGGGCAATTCCCTGCACCTGCCAGTGTCCTTGTACAATAGACCACTAAGGTGAGCCAATGTGTTAGGTCAGGATCAAGCAGAATAATCCTACTGTGTTGATCAATCAAACTATCAGCTAACAACAAACCATCAACTCCAGGCATGCCTCTCAATTTGCATTTTTATACTTGAAAGTTGGTACCATAAAATATGAATAAAGAATCCAAGTAAATATGAGCCAAATGAAACTGAACACAGACATTATGCAAGAAATGACTTCTTTGCTCAGACAACTTGGGAGGTGGGGAAACAATGACGACGACAACAACAACAACAACAACAACAACAAACCATCCAGAGAGTCACCCACGGGGTTAAGGTAGGATTTAGCTGGCTACCTTGTTAAATAACTTACAAATTTGTAACATCTGTCTTCTGCCTTGACCAGTGAAAACTAAAATAGTGTATGTGTAGGTAGAGCGGCACAAATACATCTGTCTCATGGATAAACATTCAAAGTAAAAAGCTCGAGAAATAATCAATCTGCGTTTCAAACCAGGAAAACAAATCAAAACAAAAAAGACAAGAGCAACAAGAAACCCCAAAGCCTCCACACAAAAATGAGGCCAAAATGTTACCAACAGTATAAAACCAGGAGGAAGAATGAGAAGAATATGGAGGGAAGCAGTTCTTATAGTTAAGGAAAAATTTGCAATCTTCATAGGATGTGGCATCAGAGCAGCAATATTTAACTGAGAGTACACAGAAGCAGCCAGAGCCTGCACCGAGAAGATCTGGAAAAGGCTTTTGAGGTTGTGAACGCTCTGGCCAAATATAAACCACAAATAAGACTGACCACAAATGGTACTAACCACATGAAAGAATAACTTCAGAACACCCAGATCTTTAATGAACCTATTTGAAAGATCACAGGAAATTGTTGTGGAAAAAACCCTACAGGGCAGAATTAGAGACTTCTTTGTGAAAAAGATGTGCTCCCAACACTTGCACATTTGTAGCTGTCCTTGGGAGTCTCTAAGAAATGAGGAGGAAGAAATCATGTGTCAGTTTCCCTAAGAAACTGGACTGTCCATCACTGGATGTGCACATTGTGCCAAGGGTTCAAGTAATTAATATTCTTTGCAAAGTCAGACAAATGAGTCACTCTATCTAAAAAGACAAGTATTGTGGATTGAAAGGATTCCTCCTTTATGTCATTTTTTTTGGTCCCAAACCATTCCTTCCTTTAGACATTGTAATACAGTCCAACCCTCCCCTCCACCCCACCCCACCCTTTAACACGTGTTACTATAGCTAAATTCTAATCTATGGATAAAATAACTGTTTCTTCTTTCTCTCCTGCTTAAAATCATCTACTACTATCTGTTTGGGAAGTCAAAAGCATGGAATGATTTACACTGAACTCTTCTAGGACATCTTGGACATCCCTCTGGCTATAACCTCTAGAATTTGGTTTAAGTATAACCCCAAAGGGCCATAGTCCTTCACACTCCAAATGGCACATTACAATATGGTTTAATGTGCATGCACCTAGACTTTTTAAATGCTTGTTTTTTAGATTTTTGTTTTACATCACTGCCAAAGAATGAGTTTTCCATGTACAGTAAGAGATAACAGTAGTTGCTGCCATGCTGTAAAAGAAGCTGTGACAAAATGAGAAAAGTTTAGCTTGTTCTAAGTATGATGGTGGGTCCCCTGGGAGAAGAGAGGCAGAGACTAAAACCTTAACAGACACCATCAACTCTAGACCCAGAGGCCAACTTGAGACAAGGCAGGACCAAAAACAGCAGGCACCATTAAGCATCTACATTAAAATACAGACACATTTAAAGAAATGCCATTTTCTAACAGGAAGGAAAATCATGACCACTATTCTTGTCTCCTTTTTTTTAAGATTTTATTTTTAAGTAATCTCTACACCCCATGTGGGGCTTGAATGTAAACCCCAAGACCAAGAGTCACATGTTCCACTGACTGAGGCAGCCAGGCACCCCATGACCACTATTCTTTTTGAGTGATTGGAGAAAACGATTTTTATAAACCTATACAAAGGTAAGATATTTTACACATTATATAAGCAGATTTCCTATTTATTGTTTTATCTTGTGTTAATGCTCTGTCCTCTTTTGAATCTGTTATGTGCAAATTAACTTTGTCTTTTTTGTTGTTTTGGAGCTTTACCAAATGTGTGGATTAAAATACTGAGGCTATTTCTCATGAATGCTGTCACTCATTCACAGTTTCATTTATGACTTCTGGATTGAATCTCAAATTTAGAAGAATTGCAGTTTGTAAAGGACCTTCATATATATTCTATCTTTTGATATTCCATGAAAATGACACTTCCGTAAAGCATTCCATTTACATTATGTAAGATTCATTAAAATTCATTTATTACTCAACATGCAAAAATGTATCATAAAATAAATAAAATACAGGGTTCAGATCATTTACCGTGTGCATAGAAATCTTATAATTTACCACCCTGGCACATTAAACTATCTTGTAGGTGCCTAAGAAAAGTTAAGCTTATTACCTGACTCAGTTTTTCCTTATTGCCTATGAGTTATTTTCAGAAGCCTTTGAACAGAGGAATGTGAGTAAAAAAGACAAACTGTAACCACTCAATATGTCAAGGGCTTCCCTGTATTAACAGCTGGAGATACTCAGGCTTTCTAAAGGCGAGGCTGCTTTAGATCTTAAAACAATAGCATAGAGTGTAAAAGACAAATGAGTAAACCCAGTCATTATATCACCTTGACTGTCCAAATGCCAAAGTTCCAACTCACTGCGATACTGATGACCACAGAGGGAATACAGTGAGGAGAAATGAGAACCATCTCTTAAATGCTACACTACTCTGAAACCTTCAGGTTGACACCACTTAGGGAGGGAAAGGAAAATAAGCTTAACATTAAAAAAAAAAAAAAAAAAAAATCAAAGATGCTAGGTGGTCTGCAAGGCAGCAATTATAACATTACATGGTTGCTGACAGTCAAGACAGCAGCAAACTGTGCTGAGGTCCTCTACACACTTTCTAGGCACAACTTTTACTGTTTGTTTGTCTTAATAAGCTCTGAACAAGAACCCGAGCTTTGCAGAATGTGTTACTTATTCAAATTATAGTCATAAAAAAAGGCCTTGTTCAAAGAACTGGGCTCTCCCAAAAACATTTTGAATACGAAAATGAAGGTCATACTGGCTCTTGTTTTACCTTAGAGAAGTATCCAACCAGATGACAGCCCTTTTCATCATTTTTTGTAAGGACATAAAAAAGGAATGGCTCGACATCATAATACAACGTTTTGTGGTCCAGGAAGAGCTTGGCTAACAAGCAAAGGTTTTGGCAATAAATTTTGCTCATATTCCCATCAACCTAGCAAAGAGAAACAGACAACATTATTTAACATAAAAATATTGCTCAATATAAAATCATTTTTATATGATATTTGGGAAAGTATATAATTTTATTTCCAAATCCCAAACTGAGAGATTAAAATACTCCATTAAGCACATATAAAGTCAACCAGAAAACAGCTGTCACTTGGCAAATAAAAATTCCATTTTTTCTCTTAAATTAGGGTGAATTTAAGTTAGCTTTAATTTAATTTAAGTTAGCTTAAATTTCTCTTTAAGCTACCTGAAGAGAGCCAAAAGCACCAGTGAAAGAGTCATTTTTAACTGTAATGTATTGCAAGTAAAAAATGATCAGGCATGTCTTCTCTGTTTGAAAGAAGTAAATCTGAATTAAAGAAATGTCAACACATCAAAATACTGCTCAAGGAAGTTAAACTTTACATTGTTTTCAAAAGGACTTCATGTAAAAATGAAATAAATGAACAGTATTATTCTGATTCCTCAGAAGTGTAGATTAGCAAAAGAGGATTCCATTTTGGTTTTATCCCAAGCATCATTTTAAATATAATTGGAAGAGATCAAATTTCTATGTTGGGAATACTTACTGAGAAAGTGAGATGAATTTCAACCTACAATAAGTACCATGATTACAGTCTACTTGTCTTCAAAATAAAAGAATCAAGCTGTGATACTGATAGTTATAGACAGGAGGCTAGGCACAGATGCCAATTTCTTTGATCAAATGTAGTTACATGTTGAAAACCAAAAGCACAGCAGATTCAAGAATTTCCCTAGCACTATTCTTAGGGGAAATGGATATTTGCTAACCAGAGCTCTGTAACAATGAACTTGACCATTCTCCAGTCTCCTGTGGACCATACAGGTTCTCATATTGCACAAATTATTTTTAGACTTCATATAACTATTTCCCTTGGATGAAACCTAGGTCCCACACATAGCAACATAATCAAATATGGGCAACAGATACAGAGGATACAATTCTCTCTTTAATTAAAGGAAGTTTTTATGTATTTGAGAGTATGGTCCTTTTGGAAATGATAGGACATTACAAAAAGGAAAGACAGAGATGTATGTGTCCATGAAGCAGAAAAACAGAGAGAGGACGATGCTGAAGCAAATTCTTATCAGCTGTGTAAGGTCTAATATCCATGCTTTAAAGAGGGATAAAGACAAGAAAATAGGAATTTATGATTACTCTTCATTTATTTTATAAGTTACTTAGGAAACTGCTAAGAGAAAAGTTTCCTACATGCTGTTCTCTAAGTATTAACTCGGATTCTAGACTAGGGATCTTGGCACAGATAATCCAATTCCTTCAAATATTTTTATGTATAAATTTTACTAATTGGCTTTTCATTTTTCCCCTCTCATCTTGGCTAGGGTTCAAAAGCACCTGCCCTGAAATAGCAGACCATTCTTAACAGCCTAACGAGACTGGAAGACTCTCCTAGGATTTATGAGAGCTTCAACCCCACAAGCAGATTCATACTAATTTACTTAACAGTTACTTAAAATGAACATAGCTCTGTTGACTCAATTAGGTGGGGCTGACTAAGTAGCATCCCAAGACTACGCAACTTGCATTCAGATCTCCCTCTAGCCCAGGGGTCCTCAATGGGAGTGATTTTGACTCCCAAGGGACAGTGGCTATGTCTGGAGGAAATTTTGCTTGTTACAACTGGAAGCAATGTGCTGCTACTGGCATTTAGTATAGAGGCCAGGGATGCTACTAAACACCCAACAATGCACAGGGTGCCCCTACATCAAAGAATTATTTAGGCTGAAAAGTGTATTGTGCCCAGGCTGAGAAACCCTCTGCCTACCCTTTATTAAGAACTACTATATTATTAAATCTTCCCAGCAACAATACCCTTCCTTCCTTTAGGCTTATCAAAAGAGCCTGATATAACAAGGAAGAGGGTCTTTAAAAAACGCTAAGGTGCAGCTCGAGTTACTGTGTTCTCTGATCAGCCTTTGGAACAAGTAGTGGGCCCTGTCTTGTCTGCGAGAGGTAGTTTAGACAATAAGAGAAACCTATGTGTGACTCTTCCCAATATTAAATATATGCAAGACATTACAGACCAGAACTAAAGTGAAATGTGGGGCAGGATAATAAATTTCAGTCGGAACAACTCAAAAATAGAGAAACCTAAGGAAAAAGTGTATTTCAGAGAAAAAAAAGACATCACGTCTATGTAAGGAAGGCTTGTTCTGAGCACCCATGCATGAAAACAATGCACCAAGATGGGTAACAGAAGAAAATAAGATAGGGCAATGGAAGTGCTCAACTGGAGTAACGAGAATAAAGGAGAGAATTAAGGATCCCCGAGAACAGGTAATAACACAAAAGAGAGGCATGGTCTCCTCAAGGCACAAGTGACACAGCTCAACTGGATCCTTGAAACTGACAACAGAACATGATTAAACAATGAAACGGTATACAGGCAAAGACCTTTGCTACTAAATCAATTCTGAAAACACAAAATGTCTTTAAGAACCCACAATGACAGACACGTGGCCACAAGGGGTTCCTGTGAACAGCAGATTTCTCCAGGGGTGGCCATCTCTCCAGATGAGGGGGCAGTCCCAACATCTGCTGGGGTCTCACCAAAAGGATTATCCACTCTGCCAAGAAATGGATGGAAACACAGGTGGTTGTGTACTGAGGAGATATGTACAGCTGCTCAATTCCCTGGAAGAGTGAGCACCTGCCAGACATTGGCTGGAGCTGCTGAACAAAGCTAATTTCTCCTGCCAAAGAAAGTAGAATTTACAAAGAGCTGAGAAGATCATAAATTCACTGGTGAATATATCTGGTGCAGACAGGGATTTGGGAGAAGACAAAAAAGTTAATGTGATGAAGTAGGAATTCATCATCAATCTAAATGGTTGCTCAATATGGTTAAACATTCCAAAACATGGAGATATTTTACAGAGCAGTCTGAATTTGAATGCTGAAATCGAATATACTGTGTACCTTCTAGAAACAAATCAGTACATAATCAACAACTGTAAGTACTAGGTTTCACAAGCTGAGTTTTTTATTTACACATGCTTACCTCAAATACTGAAAGGTCTTTCCTTCGGTAAATTTCATTTGCTGGAGGATGAAACCATCCACATTTCTTTGAGTGTCTTAACAAAATATTTTTACTTTTCATATATTTAAGACAGAATTCACACAGGTAAAGCTTTGGTAATCTGTTAAAATTTTAAAATCAAAGAATCTATCAGATTGATTATACTGTTCAGGGAAAAAAATATTAAACATCGTTCAATTTTCTCCAAATCATAATAAGACTCTACAACAGTATTTGAAAGAAATCGTTTCAAAAGAAGAAAAAAAAAAGAAAGCCAGTAGTAAAGAGAATGTACAAACCTTACATTTTTTTTCAGTAAAATAATATTTGCTGCCATTATTTTGTGAACAAATAATTTGTTTCCTTAGAAATGTCATACAAACAGACAGGTTTTTAGACTTGGAACCACTACTCGGAAAAGTGACAATAAAGATGGCCTCTTGTCAGATAACCATGCACATTTTTCAAATTTCAGATTTCATGTCATAGTTTCAACAGTATATATGGTCAGTGGTGTAACTGTAATAGTCTTTTACCCGGAGGAAAGTGAATTCATTATTTTAAAAAATGATTTATAAGGCAGAGAAGTCCTGGAATTTAATTGCTAAAATTTCCATTTATGGATATAGTTATTATCATAAATATATATGACAATAAATGTAGAAAAATCAAAAAGATTTTAGTTTCTACCAATTCCACTGACTCTGAATAACATTACACAGATTTCTCACCCATGATGACTTTTTCTCCACCTTTAAAATTGTAACATTTTTAATGTGTGCCCGATCACATTTAAACACATTGCTAGTATTGTAAGAAAATGTTTAGAAGCACTTTCTAGGTCTTTGGGGTATAGGAAAGGATAGAATGATTTGGGGGAAAATTAGCTACAGACTCAGATAATAGTAACTTCAAATCTTGGAGTTATATACAAATTTTACTCAAAGCTCTCAGAACATATGACTTATGATTATCCATAGAAACTAAAGCTCCTAAGTATTTTTTAAAAAAATTGTTCAAGAACACCTAGGCAAGTGATATAAGCTGGAAAGAGAAACCAAGACTCCTGAATCTTACTCTGCCACTGAACTTCTAAAAACACCCTCCTCATTTTCTCTAATAGATGACGGGTTAGCCACCCATCAGGTAGAGAAAAGGACAAGATCTATTCTAGAAGAAAAGCAAGTTTGAGATTACCAGAAACTTTGCAGGCTAAAACATTTGATACTATTAAAGTGTATCCTGATGTATCAGAAGGAAGAAATCTGTTCACAAGATACCCACTTTTAGATATATTAGTTCAAGACAATTTCACAGCTAATCTTAAATCAAGACAAAAGAAGACTCTAATATCACTATTTTCTCTTCATTTTTAACAAGTTAGTCACAAATAGTTCTAAAAGATCTGGGGAAAGGTCTCTTAAGGCTACCCACGACCACCTACTTTCTTTGATTTTTCATTCTTCTGCTACATTTCTGTAAAAAACTTGAAAACAAAATGTCAGAAATCAGAGAGAAAACTAACAAGCCTAATTAGGAAAATGAAAAGGGCAACTGAGAAGAAACTACCAAGTATTTTACAATGGCTAGGTTTTTTCCTCCTTATTTGGTTTCAAACACAAAGAACAGTTGTCCAATTAACCAGAGAGAAAGCATGGTCTTAAAAGCTAAAAGGAAAAATTTACAATGCCTGTGTAACAAAGGAGTGGAAGGAGTTTACATAGAACAGTGAATACTAGTATAAAACGATGCTGGCACAAAGTAATAGTCTTGGACTTGGAAGCACTTGGATTCGACGATCTAAATTTATGTCCTAAAAAAATCATCTAATTCTTGCTTTAGAACTGAGTATTCCCATTCCTCACATACATGACATTAAAGTTATAGACCTTCCAGGATATTCCATTACCTTGCATATTCCTGTGGGTAAGGCGAGGAGTACCAGGTTTGGATTTCATATTTCCCGAATTCTATTACAGAAGGGTACCGGCCACAGTCTTCCACCCCACTTTCACACTCTATTTTCTGTCAGAGAAAAAGAAAAGGAAGGAAATAAAATACATGTATTAGAAGAGAATTTATTCACTTACATTTTGGTTCTTTCACTAGTGGATATGAAAACCTATCAAGAACAGAACACTAATCTTAATTGTGAATTTTCAGGTTGTTGAAAACACATCATAGGGCCTTGTAAAATAATAAATTCAGTGTAAGACTCATATACAAACAAACTAATACCCTAAGAAACAGTATTACCAAGACAGGAAATGAATACAAAGGTAAATACATAAAAATGTCTATTGAACTGAATTTCATGATCTGGTACAATGTATTATAACTGAGTAAATTATAAGATGACATGGCTGTTACACACTCTTACAGTTCCTCCATGAGCACTGTTCCTCCATGAACTACCAGTGATCCCAAAATTGTGAAATCACAATCCTAAGATTGTGAAAGTCTGCATTTTAATATCCATCTCCTTTACTCCCCTCACTCCAAGCACGAGGTTAAGAACTTTGCCTTCCTGATTCACTGTGTTATTCCCAGTGTCTAGCACAGTGCCTGATACAGACAAGAAATGTTCTTGAATGAAATGCCGGTGTTACTGTGTTGGAAAGAAAGGAAGGGCTTAAATGTTTACATGATTCAGATAATGGCCTGTTGTTGTTCATCATGTCTACCTATGAATGCCAGAAGTAGGCTGGAAATTTGATAATATTTAAGGACTTCACATCTCAAAGACTGGGAGAATTTTTGACATTTATCCTAGCCAAATGAAAACAATTACAAAGCATACTGAAGGAGCAGAATGAGGAATGGAAGTATCCAATAGCCCCTTAAATAAGAAACCATCAGAAGTATTTAGCCCAAGTGGCTGCTACGAAAAATAAAGCTTAAGAGACTACTGCTATCCCCCTCCCCCCAGAAAAAAGAAAGTGAGGTGGGTTAGGTAGGATAGAGAGTCGCTCTGTGAATAGTTTGCCAAAGAAACTAAATGTGGTCTACTGACATAAAAAATTCATACTTCATTATAAATCTGTTTTTGGGAAGTCCCAAAGCCTTACCTTTCAATGTTTTGGTGACAATAAACTAACTAGAGTTACTCTTTTAAGTGGGAACATTTAAATAAATTACTGGACAATGAAACTAAAAGTGATTATAGCTGATCATGCAACAAAATATTGCCTTAATCAATGCCAAAGTGTTAAAATTACAAGACATTTTTCATATGGCTGACCATCTGTGTTGGAAGATGGACTGGTAAATTTAAACGTGATGTTCTTCTTTTTAACCATTTAAAACTATTTTCTAAATTTCAGCAAAAATAATCAGAAATCTAGTCCTTCACACCTAGAAGCACCTTCCCAAATCTGCCTCAGCTGCTGTTACCTTTTGTGAGACCAGCTGAGCCCTTATCAACTTTTGAGAATACAGAAAAC
This sequence comes from Panthera tigris, assembly GCF_018350195.1. NCBI lineage: Eukaryota > Metazoa > Chordata > Mammalia > Carnivora > Felidae > Panthera > Panthera tigris. The sequence continues at coordinate 34,750,091 of NC_056670.1, read as the reverse complement.
TCTACAGAGCCACTGCTTTTGAACCTATATCTTCTTCCACAAAAACCATCATGATAACAGTTAAAGGACCACAAAGGATTTTGAGGGGGATTTTCTATCAAATCAAAGCAGTAATTTCATAATGGTCATCTATGTAAAACTCACATATTATCCTTGTTGCTATAATGTGGTATCCTGGCCTTACCTCCCAAGAAAGTTCCTGGGCCTGCTTAAAAACATCCAAGTCCTCTTCAGTAACGGTATCCTTGTTTCCAAGCACATTTATATCTGTACTTTCTTGTTTGATGCTTATTTTGATTTCAGTATCTGTCATGTAAAACCAGCAGAAAGCGTATTCACTGACTTGAATCATGAATAACCACCATATATTACCAAAATGGCACCAAATTAGCATAGCGGGCAAATAGGGATTGTTTTTAAGCTTTAGAAGCTTTCATATCCAAGCACTGCTCAAAGATCCAGCAGTGCCCTTTCCCTGCTGGACCCAAATTTTTATCTGAATTACCACTGTCATCTGTTTATAGTTTCAATAAATAAATGAGGGAAAGTAAAAGTAACACAAAGCAAAATCATATTTTTCAACTGAGATCAGAAATTACATCAATGTCTCATTATAGAATTCCCATTACCCCTTTTGAGATTAAAAAAAAATATATATATCAACCACGTTGTCGAAATGACACATTTTTGTTTTTTGTTTTATAAAGGGTAGCAAATGTAACGGGCCAATTTGTTCAAGGAAATCATGAAATCAGTTTTCTCCCTACTGTGACTACACACACAGACACACTCTCACCCAAAAGCACACTTCACAGGATCACAGATCAGGCGTTGTTGAGAAGGAAGCAGGATGAACTTTGTCATGAGAAAGCAATGGAGCAGAGGGAGCTGAAATGAGCAGCTGAACCCACCCCACCCCCCCACCCCCCTGCCGTGGGAAGCGCTGACAGCGTGTGCAGGCAGCGCTGGGGCTGAGGAGGTGGGCATAGCAAAGTGCGTGGCAGAAGCATGACAGTGGCTACTCATGCGGGACTACAAAGCCATAAGCAACACTATGAAGGCATCTGGGGGTCCTAGTGTCACTACAGATGGAAATAAATAATAAAAGGTGGGAGAGTATTAGTTGGAAAAAAACCAAGATTTTGGAGGTTTAGTCAGCATTAGAAAAAGGTCAAAGTTTCACTGCTTCTGTATGAAAGTGAAGTGAGAACAAGAGAAATAGCTAAGACCTATGTGACAAATAGGAATTGATTGATTTATTGTTTTCGGGGTTGGGGAGAAAGGGACGGGACGCAGGTTTGGTTGGAGCTTTGACCTTTTGCTTACCATCATCCTGATCAGGTTTAATCCTTCCGTCTGTCAAGCTCCCCTTCCCTGGTGAGGGGGTCCCCATCTGAGGGGTCACTTTATATTTTAATCTGCCTAGCATCCTGTGCTTTTTAAGGAAAGTTGTTCGCTTGAAGTGAGCAATTGCTTTAAAAATACGTCCTCTAGCCATCCCCCAGCTAGAGGAGGAGGAGTGAGCAAGAAACCTACTTCTAATATCTCGTTTTCCAAAGAAATGGGCTTTAGATTTTGCCGTGGAAGATAATTCAGATTTACGACGCATACGTTTGGGTGGTGCATAACTTGGGTGTCCCTTTTTTCGAGACTGTCCCTGAGTGGTATAGATATGAGAAAGTCCATCAAAGAGTGCCTTCAGCTGGCTGTTATTAGTAAGACTGCTAAAGGAGGGCACACTGGACTGGCTGGAAGAACTCTGGGGAGAGGTAGAAGAGGCGGAAGTGCTGGACTTTTGTGAACTGGGGCTCTGACCGGAGATGGGGGTTGGGGGTGGAAGTGAAGAAGGTGGAGGTTTTAGCTTTTGTGTGGTACCTGTAGCCAACACATGAGAAGTGCATGACTGTTTCTGAGAGACCTTTTTCCTTGGACGGTAGTGCTTTGAAAAGTCTATTATTTCACCTCGTGATCTGCGACCATCAGGTGATGGTGTAAAAAACTTAGTAAGGCCATCAATGAGCCCTTTGGTTTTCTTGTTAACTTTAAGTGTAGAGGCAGAAATGTAGGTGGAGGTGGTGGTGATTTTGGTGGTGGCACCAGGCCGAGTGAGGTCTGTAACAGCCAATCTGCTGCTTGAGTCCTTCCCAGATGCAGCATGACCAGATGAAGGTGTGGTACAGACTTTAGTCTTTTGACCCCTACCAGGTGACCCCCTTCCTGTGAATGCATTCATGGATCCTTCATCACTGGTTACAGACCTAGGCAAAAATTTAGAGAATAGTATCAGCATTTAATAATAGAATTATAAAGGTATCGAAAACAAATTTATAGCAACTAGATGCATTCATTGTGCTTAAACTTAAGAAGCTGGACTGCAACCCTAAGAACTATTTTTGTGTGTGTGCCTCCACCAAGATGTTTGTAGAAACAAGTAGCAGCCGCCACATTTGCATGTCATGATTCTCCCAGGACCCATCCAAGAGGCACTGGAAGAAGCCATGTGGACCCAAGGGCAATAGGAGTAAGAAAAGTTTTGAAGAGACTAAAATAACACAAATGCCTTCATTATACTTAAATAAAAAAGTTACCCCTTGTGTAGTCACAAATAATTATGGTTTCCTACGTCTTTTAATAAGTCGTATTATCTAGAAGTGAAAGAATAAGCTTATCTAATCAGAAGCAATTTTAACTCAATTGGAAAATTTATATATAAATAGAATTTGGGTAGGTCTATAAATTAGTAACTTTTTTTTTTTTAAGAAAATGTTAAAGAAAGCTTCTTCCTCTGGGCAGTTTATGCTTAGGATGATAACATAACCAATAATACTCTCTAAGTAGAGGAGACGATTAATTACAGCATAAAATATTGCTGAGAAAAGGACAACAATAGCAAAAACTGAAGAAATGATTAAAGAAAAGCTACAGCGGGTCAGACATGGCATGGAAAGTCTGGTGAAGAAGCAGCACATTTACCATGGTCATTATCAGATACTTGGCATCAGAATCTCTGTACGCTATTTCAGTTCATTTGACGCTGGTTCTGCCATACAGCTGTGTGGTCAACATGGACCAGAGGTCACTCCACTACCACAGCTGCTTAGAGGAACAGCAGCTGCCTGCCTTCACCTCAGGCTAGGGCTTGGAAAGCTACCCATTTTGCAGCAGAATTTTATACAATAGAAACATTTGCATGTGAATTATGGTAGTGCTGGGGCCCAAGAATGCACTTTCAAAATTATCAATTTAGCTGAAGGCTCATAATGAAGAAATGGAAGCCTGAAAATGATATGATATCAAATTATAAAAATATCTTAATTACAAACAGAAGAGCACATTTTAGTGGTCATCTTGCACATTAATGATGAATTTCAGCAGTCGGCTCAAGTGGATTCTGGTGCAGAACGACAGGGTGAGCCACCGGGCTCATCTGAGGCAGCTCTGCGGCCAGGAGCTTTGCCCGACACCATTGATAGAGCCAAATCGGGTTAACGCTGGAGATCTCACTGGAGATCTTGTGTCACAGGAAGGGTTACCAATAAACAGTCATCCAAGCTAAAATGTTTCACATTACAATACCGCATTTGGACTGTATCTGGAATCGATTGCCCAGAAAGGATAATATGCTTATAAAGCATGTAAAAAGGAAAACTCCCTAGACTGTCTTAAAAATTCCTAAGCTCAAAGGACAATTTTGGACAAACAAAAAGTTAGGACTGGTGCCAGATGCAATTTTCAGCTGTGTCCTTTGTTTAGAAAGTTTATATCCTAATTTGGTTTTTTTAATTGGGCCCTAAGGATACAGTCCCATTTTGAGAACAATGCTTACACAGGATGAATGCAAAAACATATAAATTCTACTTCAAATGATGCTAATATGAAAGATTTTATTCATAAATGTTTCATGTGTGCCTCTAGAAATTAACAAAAATTCCATTTAAATATGTCCACCAGTTAAAAGGGCTTTCACAGAAAACTCTATTCATTGTTCTATTTCTCCTCTGGGAGACAGAGGTGCAGGAGAATATTGTTTTTCTGAGAGCAGGTAAGGTAGTGAAGTGCTTCAGATCAAATTAGGGGGAAGAGTAACAAGTAAGATAACTGGTGTTTGCTCACAGTGTGTGCAGAGCATCTATTCATTTCTACATCACAATGACCCTTTCACTAAAGCCTAAAGAGACTGGAGAAGGTCTTATTGATAGAACTACTTCAGATATGCAACTCTGCTGATTTCATTTATTAACACCTTATTTGATGTTGAAAGCCAATTCTATATTCGAAGGTTAAAAAAACACATCCACTTCTCCCCTTATCTTTTCTCTACTTCTCTAAGTAACTCTGGTTGAATGTTCCACTGGGCTTTAATGGCAACTACATGGCAACAGGTTAGTAGATTATCATAGTAGATGTGCAGGCCACTGCGAACATATTATTTCATCTGTATATCTGAACACATGTGCACATACTGAATGGTTCTAACTCTTTGTGTGCAAACACGAGGAGAGTCATTTATAGGTTTCTTGGAAACTCCTATTTCATACAAGGGATCTTAAATGTTGTAATACTAAATTAGCACCAGAAAAGAGAAGTCGTGTTTCTAAAATGCTATCTGGAGTGACAAGAGATTCACTATAGATGTGAACAAATCCCTCTCTTGTTTTAAAATCCCCACAAAAATATTTATGTGATTAAGCTCTTCTAATGCTCAGCCAGTAATAAAGTAGGCAGAATGATTCTTTCCAATTCTTACATTCTGCTTCCATCTTGCTGCTTGAAAAATGTCACTTATCATCACAGATACTGCCAACAGAAGATCCCCAAATGCCAATTGTAATTAAAAATGTTATTTTCAAAAAATTTCCACAGCTATGCAAAAAGAGCACTACTCCTTGTCCCTTGAGTTTCTAAAACGATGCTAAAAAGATAATAGAATCTAAGGGGGTTACAATCGCCTGTATTTTAAAGCATAAGATAAAAGATTTCTTTTGATAAGATCTCAACCTACAACAATCGTTGCTTTAATTTATTTTTCGGTCGTCCAATGGGTTTTGCATATCGTCGTTTTATTTGTGCAGCTTTCTCATGAAGTAGTTTTCTTCCCTTTTTCTTTGGTCTGCAGACTTGGCAAATCCACATCCCTGAATTAATATATATATGAGAAAAGTATTTTAATGTTTCATTTTAGGAGAGATATTAAATATAAACTGCAGTGGAAATAAGCTGTCCAAGGATATATGCCTGTATGCAGAACTTTACTCTAGAACGTAGATATTCCCTTTTGTCATTCTCCTCAGGAAGCCTTCATTAAAGGTCACTCCCCCCACCCCACTCCCCCCACCCCCGCCCCTGCCCCAACCAGGGTCAAGGTGGTGAGAACAGAGGGCTGTCCCTATCTCAGAACCCTTCTATGAGGCTTTCTGCAACATGTCACCAAACCTCCCTCCACCACATAAACACACATGAAAACCCGATCCTGCCGGATATTAGATATCTTTTGATTAGAGGGAGATGTTTTTAAGTTAATTGGTTTTTAGAATCTCTGGGAAAAAGGAATTTATTTTATTTCTTTCTGGAAATCTTCCACGCTTAAAAAAAAAATCAGTATAAAATATAACTTTTAATTAAAACAAAATTTTTAAGGACTCTGAAGCTACAAGAATTAAAACTATACATCTGGTATAGAGAAACAGGTCACTGGATAAGAATTTTTATACCAAAACAACTGAAACCTATAGAAGTTTAGCCTATCAAAAAGGTCATATTTCAAGTCAGTGAGGAAAGGATGAAATGACTCAGTGAAGTGGTGACACAACAAATAACCATCTATATGGAAGGAAAAGAATTATTTCTTATCCTTTATAAAAATAAATTCTAGGCAGATGAATATTATGACAAAATTAAATGTTACCAAGTACCAGGAAAAATATGTGGTTATTTATTTAATTTAAGCATGACTGGCGTTTAAGACTGAAGCCATAAAGAAAAAGATTCATGGACTGGACTATATAAAAATATAAAGAACTTCTACAAATCAGTAAGAAAAGGTTAAAACCCCAACAGAAAAATGATTAATGGGTAAAAACAAGCATTTTACAATGATATACAAATAGCTAATAATCAAACATAAAATATGTTCAATGTCATTACTTAAAAAAAGAATCAGACCTTTTTTCTATTGTATCAAATTGGTACAAATTGTAAATAATACCACTGTATTTCATCAAGAATGAGACACTATGGACTATAAAATGCATCTGATTTTTTATAAAATGTGTCTCAGACTCAATGAAATAGAGTAATGGTAAGTGTTGGTTACAATACAGGGAAACAGATATTCTCACACACTGGTGGTCTGTCTGAAAACTGATAGAACCTTTCATGTACACAGCTTTTGATCCAGCAATTCCTCCCCTAGGAATTTATCTTAAGGAAATAATTGTGGATAGAAAAAATTGAAAACATTTGTAATATCCACCATTGGGGGTTAAGTAACTTATGATTTGTTTATACATGGTGTTGCAAAATCAAATATGTTCAGGAGCCACCCAACTGAAGCAAGCTGGAATTCAAGACAAGAGGGAGTAGTGAGATTGGGGCAACATGCATACTCCACCTAAAGGAAGCAAATTCAAAATTTTAAAAATATTGTATCAGCTCACCTGTAATGCCTTTAAAGAAGACTTCAAAATATACGTATATGTATATGTATATGTATATGTATATGTATATGTATATGTATATGTATATGTACCAACAAAGTATAACTGTGGCCCATAGTCAACAGGTTTGCTACCCCAGATCTATACTATGGAGTTCTATGCACTCATTAAAAACTGTGTTTAGGAGAACATTTAATGATGTCAGGATGTTAGAATCTTATAAAGATGGAAAAAACAAAAGATTACAAAAACATGTATAAAATGTTCTGTTTCTTTTTAAAGGTGTGTAGCGAGCTGAGAGGGAATTCCTAATGGACTGTTCTTTTTATTCTGCTCTGCCACTCTGTATTTACTAAATCTTTCACAATAAAAATGAATAAATTTTGTAATATGGCAGTTATTTTTAATGTTTAATATATTATAAAATGATGAAAGGAGACTGAGACAGAGACAAAAGTCCATATTCCATATGGATATACCCATATAAAATAGTTCCGATGCTCATGTTCAAATTATCAACTAATGGCCAAGAAAATGGAGGTAGCTCATTTCGTAGGAATTTGGAGACATCATTACAACCATTATGGAAAATAGGTGATTTCTCACCTCTGAGCATGGTACTGAATAACATGGAGAGTGTTCGAAACTTCTGACCTACCTAATCTAAATTGATCCTAATAAGGGAATGGTTCTGGGAAAGGAATGGTCTCTTTCTTACCCTTGTGCTTGAATTAGAGTCTTTATTACATTACCCATAAACTAAATGCTTTTACACTTCTCTGCTCACAACATGTGCCAAACCCACAAGTATAAGAAGGTGGAAGGGATGAAAAAGTGCTTAAGGAATCTGTATCCCTCTGAGCTGGACAAGGCTAATGAGTATGTAATAAAACACATTTTTACTATGTTTTAAAAGTTCACCTTTTGGCATTCTGGAAAGTGGGGGGTCACAGCACTCCATATGGAATCCTCTATCACAGGAGTCACAAAAAAGCATATTATCCTGTAAGATAACATATTAGAGAGTCGTTGAGACTGAAACCAACTAACTGTAAAAGGCCACAAATTCTCTTATTATCTGCTTAACAGTAATTAAATATAACGAAGGGGTACCATGATCCCTGCTGAAACTTGAAATCACGTGTATTTAAATCTTCAAATAGAAAATAGCAACTGTCTACAAGAATGACAAACCTTAACACTGAGAACTAGCAATTTACCTGGAGATGGACTACTGAAAGCCATACTTACTGCATTTTTGCCTTGGATTCTACATGCACTGCATGTCTTGCACTCGATGCACTGCCACCTTAAGGCCTTTACATTTGTTGTTAATTCAGGACAAAATTTCAAACAGGATGGGTGTCCTACAAGAATAAAAAGCAAATTGCTTCATGGGAATGGTGCTTTAGATTTTTTTAAACTCCCATTCCCTCATTGTTCATAGATAGTGATAATGCCAGTTAAAGACCTAAAGAACTGGAAAATACAAAAAGATCAGAGAATCCAAATGATACTTCCCTCTCTGCCTTTTTTCCCCTGTATGTAACTGAGTGATTATACAAATGATTCCTTAAGAGAAATTTGGCAAATTTATACCAGGTTCCAATCAAAAGTCTTGGAGAACTTGAAGATAACATGCTCAAATCATGTTCTCATTCCCGTGCCTTCTGTTAACCTCTTGCCCTGGCCCTCCTCATCAGCCACCAATGACCCAAAGTTTGCTGGTGTGCTGGATGGTGAGAGGAGTTACGGAAGTTCAAATAATTCCTGCTCTGTATACTGGAATCATAAAACTTAAAATGACAGCTAAGTAAAATGGGCAGCTTAATAATACAACTATAAATGCCAAAAAAATAAAAAATAAAATAATAAACCAACAGTATACAGATAATACCCCATTGCTGGGATATGGAAAGAAGATACTATTGCCATCTTGCCCCTGGTCCTTGAACTTAAATTCTGAAAGTAGAAGCAGAAATTGTGAATCTGAGAGTTAAGAAGTTAGAAGATCCACGTCAAATGGAATATGCCAAGAAGAACACCCTCAGCAGGTTTCCCCCATTTTTCTGAGTGCTCACCTTTTCCATACAGTTTTGGGCACACTTTATCTAGCAGCACTCACTTCACAGAGCAAAACTCGAGACCCTAAGCAGCAACACCATTCGAGGAAGCCACCCAACCTACTGAGTAATAGATTCCTCCAAAAGGCTTGGGAGTGTGAGCCTAGTCTCTTTGGAAGGCAGTTCAGTTTAAAATGTGATGGTCTTTTATCACATAAACCTGAGATCCCTAAACCTGATTTTATTTTTTCTAAATCTGGTCTTAAAATAGTAAGAACATTAGTAAATCCCATGTGAAAGAACTTATAACCAAGCTGCAAAAGAAACCTGAGGGTAATAAAAAAAGCAGATTCTGCAATTTCAAAACTGTTTTATAATTTCCTGACTTTGGCAGGCTCATTGTTTAAATATGTTTTTTGGGTTGCTGCCAAAAAGGTCCTCCTCCCTAAAGCTTAACAGGTGCTTCATAAAATTCCACCCACTAGGAGATTTGGCTTTTTGAAGTAAAAACATTCAAAATCAATCATCAATACTGTTAATAAAAGCACACTATTCCTGAGCTAAAAAAAAAAAAAAAAAAAAAAAAATTCTAAACATCTGTATTTAAGATGTTGAGCAAATAAAATGTTGTCATAGGATTACAAACTCAGGCTTCAGAGACACCCAGGCAGATGCATTTAACCTATGACACCATTCTTTTAGAAGGGTTCCTCTCATTCAAATGAGTACAGGGGGAGGAAGTTTAAATATATAAAAATGGTATCAATCACCTCTTTCTGCTCAGGAATAGCAAACAAAGACAGCTTGCTTGCCTACTTTAAGAAGTGTACTCTGAAAGGAGAGGGGAGAGATCTACTGTGATCAGGGTTCTCCCTCACCCCCCCCCATATAGTTATGGGGGTAAGAACTCAAGTTTTAAAGAACAGCAATTTAAATTCCACGCTTAAAATGGGTCCCATCAGCTTAAAAGTATACCATTTACTTCTTTCCCCCCCTTTTTATTACTTCCTGTAAGTCATACATCACCAACACATATGACCTCAATTTCATGCACTGAATTTCTCTACATTTAAACCTGCTTTTGTACCTTAGCTTAATATCCAGTAACTAAGGTAATTCACATCTTATTTTAGTTTACTACTTATTCTCACCAAGATCCTATGGAAAATACTTTTTAATAATTACACATTTTAAAAATTAAAGGATTTCAGCCACTGTCAATCAAGAGCAAGGAATATTCCTCCTCTTATTGCTTTCTCTCACTTTAAGCACTATTATATCTCAAAACTACCATTTAAGCTACCCTGTCAAATTCTAAAATCTTCAGCCTATCTTCCCTTTAGGCAGCAATCTTACCTTTATTTAGCTCAAGAGAATTGGCCATAGATCCCTTCCAGCTCTAAATTTCTATGATTCTGTAAAGGATGCTGAGGGATGAAGAAACATTTCCATTTTATTTTCTCACGGCCACTTTAAATTAACACAAAAGACTGTAACTGAGCTTGAAACACCACTACACAATTATAGTAATTAGATAAAGGACAAAAAATGCTATTGATAATGAAATTCCTTACCTCCTATTTACCCATTCCAAAAACTCAATAATTCCCTCTAAAATGTAAGTTCCCTCTGCTCACACAATTCATAGTTGTTTGTCTTTTTGGAGTCTGTTTTGTGATGTGCGGTCAACCAGATTTGAAAGAATAATGTGTATTTATTCACTCATTCTTTCTTATTATGAATACATATGAAGCATAGTCGCTTACAGCAGTTTTATCTAGCAAAACCAAAGGAATACTGTTTAAAATTAAAAAAATACCAATGAAACCGCAAACCAGTAAAAATAATTTTTGGAGGAAGTAAAAACTTTTTCTCTGTGGGAGAAAAAAAACTATGGGCTTTGTAGTAGACAGAATAATGCCCCCCAAAGATGTCTATGCTGTAATCCCTATATAACCTGTAACTATATTCCCTGACACAGTAAACAGGACTTTGCAGATATGACTAAGGGTACAGGTCTGGAGATGAGGAAATTATTCTGGGTTATATGTGTAGGCCCAATCTAATAAGAAGTACTTAAAAACAGAAGCATCTTTTCCAGACTAACCCAGACGGGTTAGTAAAATGAGATGATAAAAGGAAGATGTGAAAGACTCCACCCAGTTTTGCTAGCTTTGAAGATGGAAGAAAGGGGAGACCAGAAGCCAAGAAATATGGGTGGCCTTTTGAAGCAGGGAATGTCATTCACCTAACAGCCAACAACAAAATGGGGATCTTGGTACAGCTAACGTACACAATGGTGAAAAACAGAGTTTTGAGTGTGCCTGGCTAGCTCAGTTGGTAGAGTATATGACTCTAGGTCATGGGGTTGTGAGTTCAAGCCCCATGTTGGACAGAAAGTTTACTAAAAAATAACAAAATCTTAAAACAAAACAAAACAAAACAAAACAACAAGAAAACCCTGAGAGCTTTCCCCCCGAAGGTCAGGAAGAAGCCAAGAATGTCCACTCTCACCCCTTTTATTCAACAGAGTCCTGGAAGTCCTAGCCATAGCAATCAGATAAGAAAAAGGAATAAAAGGCATCCAAATTGGTAAGGAAACAGTAAAACTTTCACTATTTGTAGATGACATGGTACTACATATAGAAGCCTCAAAAGATTCTATGAAAAAACAACTAGTTCTGATAAATGAATTCAGTAAGGTCGAAAGATACAAAATCAGTGTATAGAAATCTGTTGCATTTCTTTTTTTGTTAATGTTTATTTACTTATTTTGAGAGAGACAGACAGACAGACAGAATCCCAAGCTGGCTCCACACGGTCACTGCAGACATGTGGGGCTTGAACCCACAAACCATGAGATCATGACCTGAACGGAAATCAAGAGTCGAACACTTCACCAACTGAGCCACCCAGGTGCCCCCGAAATCTGCTGCATTTCTATCCACTAATAATGAAGCAGAATAAAGAGAAACTGAGAAAACAATCTCATTTACAATTGCATCAAAAATAATAAAATACCTAGGAATAAACTTAACCAAGAAAAGTGAAAGACTTTACACTGCATACTATAAAACACTGATGAAAGAAATTTAAGATGATGCAGAGAAATGGAAAGACGTTCATGCCCACAGGTTGGATGAACAAATATTGTTAAAATGTCCATACTCCCCAAAGTAATCTACAGATTTAACCTAATCCTAATCCCTAACAAAATACCAGTAGTATTTTTCACAGAACTAGAATAAACAACCCTAAAATTTGTATGAAAACAAAAAAGACTCTGAATAGTGAAAGCAATCTTGAAAAAGAAAAACAAAGCAGGAGAAATTTCAGATTTCAGGAAATTTCAGGAAATTTCAGATTTCACATTATACTACAAAGCTGTAGTAATCAAAACAATATGGTACTGGCACAAAAATGGACATAGATCAATGGAACAGAATAAAAAGCCTGAAACAAACTCATGATTATATGGTCAATTAATCTTTGACAAAGAAGGCAAGAACATGCAATAGGAAAAAAGATAGTCTCTTCAACAAATGGTGCTGGGAAAACTAGACAGCTACATGCAAAAGAATGTAGCTGAACCACTTTCTATTACATCATTGACAAAAATAAACTCAAAATGGACTAAGGACCTAAATGTGAGACCTGAAATCATAAAAATCCTAGAATAAAGCACAGACAGTACTTTCTCTGACACTGTCTGTAGCAATATTTTTCTAGATATGTGTCCTGAGGTAAGGAAAATAATTGCAAAATTAAACTAGTGGAACTACATCAAAATAAAAAGATTCTGCATAGTGAAGGAAATAATCAATAAAACTAAAAGGCAACTTACTGAATGGAAAAAGATATTTGCAAATGACATAACCGATTAAGGGTTAGTGTCCAAAATATATAAAGAGCTGATACAACTGAACACTCAACAAACAGATAATCCAATAAAAAATGGGCAGAAGACACCAATAGACAATTCTCTAAAGAAGACATAGAGATGGTCAGCAGACACATGAAAAAATGCTCATCATCACTTATCAGAGAAATGCAAATCTAAACTATGATGAGTTACCACTTCACACCTGTCAGAATGGCTAAAATGAAAAACACAAGAAACAACAAATGTTGGCAAAGATGTGGACAAAAAGGAATTCTTGTGCATTGTTGGTGGGAATGCAAACTGGTGCAGCCACTGTGGAAAACATTATGGAGGTTCCCAAAAAAGTTAAAAATAGAATTATCATATGATCCAGTCATCGCAATACTGGGTATTTACCCAAAGAATCAAAAACACTAATTTGAAAGGATATATGCACCCCAATGTTTATAGCAGCATTATTTACAATAGCCAAATTATGGAGGCAGCCCAAGCGACCATTGATAGATGAATGGATAAAGATGTGGTGTGTGTGTGTGTGTGTGTGTGTGTGTGTGTGTGTGTGTGTATGAGAGAATATTATTCAGCCATAAAAAAGAATTAAATCTTGGCATTTGCAATGACATGAATGAATCTAGAGATTATAATGTTAAGTGAAATAAGTCAGTCGGAGAAAGACAAATACTATGATTTCATTCATATGTGGAATTTAAGAAACAAAACAAAGGGGGAAAAAAGACAAACCAAGAATCAGACTCTTAACTATCTAGAGAACAAACAGAAGGTTATCAGAGGGAGGTGAGTGGGGGGATGGGTGAAGGGGATTAAGAGTACACTTACCTTGATAGAGCACTGAGTAATATTTAAAGTTGTTGAATCACTATATTGTACACCTGAAACTAATATAACACTGTACATTAACTAAACTGGAATTAAAATAATATATTATATATATGCACACACACACATATACACACATAGAGACAAGTATTTGTTGAAAGAAAGAAAGGGAAAGAAAAGAAAAGAAAAGAAAAGAAAAGAAAAGAAAAGAAAAGAAAAGAAAGGGAGGGAGGGAGAGGAAGGAAGGAAGGAAAAGAAAGAAGAAAGAAAGAAAGAAAGAAAGAAAGAAAGAAAGAAAGAAAGAAAGAAAGAAAGAAAGAAAGAAAGAAAGAAAACGAACAGACAGACGGGGCGCCTGGGTGGCTCAGTTGGTTGAGCATCCGACTTCAGCTTCAGGTCATGATCTCACGGTTCAGGGGTTTGAGCCCCGCATCGGGTTCTGTGCTGACAGCTCAGAGCCTGGAGCCTGCTTCTAATTGTGTGTCTTCCTCTTTCTCTGTCCCTCTCCCCCTCAGACTGTCTCTTTCTCTCAAAAATAAATAAACGTTAAACAAAATTTAAAAAGAAAGAAAGGAAGGAAGGAAGAAAAAGAAAATGGGGGTCTTGGTCCTAGAAACAAACCCAAGGAAATGAATTCCGTCAACAACTTTGTGGTAATTTGTTACAGCACCAATGGAAAACTAATAAACACTCTGACACTGGGACCCTCGGACTGGCTATCTGATCAACCATCTGTCCATCTGAGACAGGGTGAGGACAAGACAGGCATAGTCTAGCAGGAAAGAGACACATTAAATAAGAATTAGAACTAATATGTGACAATGGGCAGCTCGGAGATATGGGCGAATCTAGCAGGTTAGAAGAACACCTTCCTACAGAAGAGACCCATAGGATGAATGGGATTAGATGGGACCAGTTGAGGGGCAAGGTGGGAGAAGCTAGAATGTGCTGAGGGACAGGGGAACACGGCACACTCACAAAAGAAAGGTTCAACAGAACTAGTGTGCACAATATACGGGGTGGGGGTAGTGATGCAAAATAGGTCGAACAGGAGCCCAATCTGAAGAGGATTTGGGGACTATATTAAAGAATTTGGATTTTTCCTAAGGGTAATTGGTAGCCACTAAATCTGTGAATAGATTTAAAGTTTAAAACTTTCACTTAGCCTTGCAGCATGGAAAATAGATGAGGAGGGGAAAGAGAGTCAAGATTATATTTAGGTTATTATAATAGCAGATCTGAGCGGGTTTGGTGGGAGTGTGTGGATTTACTGAGGATGTGTAATATAAATTAGGACACAGAATCCATGTATTTTCAGTGATTCCTTCGTGTGAGAATAGAACACAGGATGGCTTGTGGAACTGACTGAATAGCCATTCGCTGAAATGGGAAATCCCTGAGGAGAAGAAAGAAGTCAGTTTGCTGAGATTTCTGTTGTTATCGTAGTGTTTATTGTTTTGGGGTGGCAGGGGCACCGCAAGGTTGATAGCCTGTTTGGGATACTTAACTCTGCAAAGCCTACAGGGCATCCAAGTGGAGAAATTCTGAAGGCATTTATATCTAAGTATCTGAAGCTATGAAGCAAAGAAGCACAGGGCTAAGGACAGAAGCCTGAAGAAACATTTAGGGGATGGATAGAGACAAAGAAGCTAACAAAAAATATAGAGAGAAGGAAGTGGTGACAGAAAACACAGAGAATATGAGATCACAGAAGCCAAAGGAAAAGAACACTTAAGGAAAAAGATTCTCAACAGGCCACACGGGGCTGAGGACTACTTGGTGTCAACTGAGAGATGTGCACTAGAATCTGATACAGATTGAAACGTGACCTTCAGATTTTGCTACATGGAAGTCACTGTTAATCCTAACAAGCACAATTTCAGTGAAATAAAAGGCCATGAGCAAAGTTTCTGCACTTAGATAATCAATCCAGCTGCGGGCTTGGAGAAGGTGGGGTTCATCAGTCCTTCCTCCTCCAATCTATGTACTCCTCTTTGCAGTCCATCTTTAGGTTTCTCTGTAGTTAAGGGTCTCCTTCCCAACCTAATCATTCAATCAGTATCGACTTGGTGTGAAACTGGATAACTAACCAACCAATCCCTGGGAATTTTCTCACAGTGACCCAAAGAAACGAGTGATCTTTCTTTATATACCTACTTATCTGCATACTGCACCTACCAGTTCAGTCTGGGAGAAGAAGGCAGGCAAGTTTTGTTCAGGGTTAACACACAATTAAAGAAACCCAGCAGAGACTTCAGGTCTGAGGGCAGAATGACATCTGATGCCACAGCTTGTGCTCCCTTTACTGTACAAAGGTGTGGTTCTTGCCTTCCCAGCTGCATCACAGCGGCCTCTGTCTCCAGTTTCCATGAGCTTCCACTTAGAATAAAGCTGTAATTTGGAACTGTACACTTATCTTAGATTTGCTAATTTGAAAACACACATGCACACAACTCATCTGTAAGTAAGATTTAACCACCCAGCAATCTGAGCAGCAGACACAAAATTTCATTTGGTATAATATCTAATACTTATGTGAAGCTAATTAAAGATAATTTGGTCTTAATGAGGCAAAGAGAATATAACAGTGTTAATTTCAAAGTAGGCTGATCCATGAAAGTCAAGTAAAATCACTTCCTAGTCCCAACATTTCTAAAGACCTGAAGACTATCTGATGATTCCCTCATTCGTATTAGTGGTTAGAATAATCCTTCATGCTTGTGTAATGTTTTATAGTTACCGATAATCTTCATATCATTATCTCACTGGATGCTCACAACAGCGCTATGGGTGCAGGGCTGCAGACATCACCCTCCACATTTTACAGATATGAAAACTGCACTTACACAGCCAGCAAGCAGAAAACTGGAAAACCACATTTGGGGCTCCGTGCACTCGGCACCTCACCTCTTATTTTTACTGTCTGTAAACCTGAATTATTTTCTCAAAGGAACTTTCAGCAGGAAAAACATAGTTAAATAAAGTACTGCCCATTTGCAGCACTAAGCTACTTTAAAAATAGAGACATTTCTAATTGGCTTACTTTATGATGTAAGGAGAAGGAAACATTTATTACTCTCATCTATGAAATCTAAGCAGAGCTTAAGTGTGACATCATACAAATGGTACTTCAGACAGAGGCACTACAAACCAAAAGGCACATATGGGAAACACATTTAAGAATGATCCTCCTTATAGGCTGCCATCTATATTTCCTTTTTCTGGTTTTATACTGCTTTGGGTATTTTTTTCACATGAGCATTTTACATTAGGGAGTCCTTTGATCATTACAAACAGTTTCAATTCAATCCTAGAACCAGGGGACTCTTCTGAGTGTGAGATAGTGGCCATTTCCATAAGGCCAACTAGGGGTACCAACCACTCTGTAATTCCCATTGGAGAAACTGGACTGGACTGTGACAATGGGGTTTCTACCATTATTAGAGGGTACTGTTGAGCCATGCCAGCCTATGTTATTGTTTTTTCCTCTATAATTATCAAGTGTCACAACAGAACATTATAACTACAAGAATCCCCCCAAGCTCTCCAAAGAAGACCCATATTTTATTTTGATTCTTCTATTTAAAGAGTAGCAAATAACAAAGTCTACTCCTCTGATGTACCAGATGAAGTAAATGTCTACAATGCATCGCCCTGAGCTAGGAACAGTGTTGTTGTTGTTGTTTTGACTAAAGTAGCTAAATCCAGACTGGCAAAGCACATTGAAGGGAATATTAGGTGAACCTCAACACTGAGCCAGTCCCCATGGTGGAGTCCAGAGCAGGTCTTGGAGATCCTCTATCCTAAACAAAGGGACACGATGCCCCCAAGGGCTTGAATTTCTGCCATGACCCATACCTTGACTCCAAAGCCTCTGGCTTTTTCTACCTGAAAGGAGGAGGAAAGGCCGGCTCACAAAATGACCCTAGTTATATAAGCCTTCCAGACAGTATCCTTAGTCCATTCTCCATTTGTTAAAAGAGAAAACAAAAGTGTTTTTGAAGAGAAAACCTAACATTACACCTACATACCCTGGTAAAATAAGAAACTTTAGGGGGAAAAAATTTCGGTGACCTCAAAGTATAAAGGAGATCAAACCTCTCCTTTGGCAGGTCTTCAATCTGGGAAAGACGAAGGAGATTGATTACATCAGAAAATCTAAGATCTACCTGTTTAGAATTACACCTTTATACCTTGTGAAGGAGGCCTTGAAGTTATGATCTGGTAGATAATGATCTCAAATTCCTTATCAACTCAAGTAAGTGTATCAGCAGAGGTAAGGAAATATATGAAGGGAACTTTTCTTCCCACATTTAAGTGCACTTTTAATCTGTCTCGGCATCCAGACAAATAGATACACTAAAAAAAAAAAAAAAAACCAGTGAAGGTAGTTTTTAAAGTACCACCTTAAAAATAACAAAGGGTAAACCCTAGACAAGTGAACACCACTAAACTGATCAGGCAGTTAAACAAAAGAATAATTCATTCAGAATGAGCCTCGTGAGAAAACCCAAAAGATAACTCCAGAGTCAGAAGTGATGAGTGAGGGACTACTTTACCAGGATAAAACAGGGAGATTGGAGGGTTGAAATTTATTAAACTGAACATACAGATAATGTTTCCATGCCCTTTTGTCACTATCCATGATACCATGGGCAGGTAAAGAATTTTAATGAATCTGTAAAGCCCATCAAAAAGACTGTCAGAATGCATTTCTCAGGCAGAGTTTGAAATGTCTTATTTCCAAGGCTCTCCCTTCCTAGAAGGGTCCTGAAAACTGCAGAACCACATACAGCCTACCAAGTTAAACCTTTATAGGAGGAGGGAGAATCATTACACAACACTGTCATTCCTCAGCATGAAACATTTCCTCTATCCAACCATCAAACAGCTGTCAAAAATGGTGATAAGATTTGAAATTACTTGGAGCAATCAAGGACAACAGCAAACATGGCAAATAATGACAATGGCTGACATTTACAGCACACTTACCATAGTTACTGTAGACCCTGTGCTAGGCTATTTACCTGTGTTCTTTCATTGAACTCCCACAAAATCCAAGAGGTAGGTGCTACCAATATCTAATTTTCTAGTGATGAAATCAAGGCACAAAATAGTTAAGTAACTAACTCAATGTACAGGAACTGGGGCAAGGCTGGCTCTTGAGTTTGTTCTTAACCACTACACTATACTGATTTCCTAAATGACGGTATTCTGTGGCTTTTTGCAGTCTTGTTGTTGTTCTTAAAGATAATTATAACTACAGAAATACTTGCTTATGAATGTTAAAATAACACTGTGGGGGAAAAGTGATAGAAGAGAGAAGAACAGAGAGAAGGAAATTTAAAGATTAACAGAGATTATTTTTTTAATCCAATTAACCGCCACTCAGTCGGCTGGAGGGTCTGTGTGTGTATATGCATACATACAACTAGAGAGAGAGAGAGAGAGAGAGAGAGAGAGAGAGAGAGAGAGAGAGAGAGAGAATGAATGTAGGCAACTATCATCTAATTAGCAAGAAGGAAGACCGGCTTGGTAAGCACAATTTGACTTTTATTTTCCATTTTAGAACTGGAGATGTGGTCTTAAAAACTCAGATTGAGGAAAAAAGCACAGGTGACAGCTACTTGACAGCATCCTGAATACTACAATTTGCCAACGATTGGTCCAGTGTCCTTACCCAGCAATTCCTTGATTTCAACATCGCCTTCTTTATAGACCACTCTTTTCCTATCTTATTCTAGGCAGTCTGAATTTTTTCATGCCTGATGATTTCTTGACTCTGTCCTGCAGTTTCCAGAACACTGTCCCTTTCATTCAGAGTCACACAGAGCTGGGTTGTAATATTGTATCTCACCAGTAGGTGTCATGACCTGAAAATCTATATATTCCAACTCCAGGATCTCTTAAGTTGAGACTGCCTATTATATAAAACAAGCGATTCTAGTTGTATTCAGCCTGAAAACATAGAATTCTCTACACTGAATTTTCCTGCAAAATACTCCACACTGAGTTACCAATGCTGGTATGAAATCAAAGCTTAATTATAAATATTAATACTACTACTACTACTACTACTACTATATAAACATACATGGTACCTTTATGTCAGTGCTAATATAAACACACGTTTCCTCTCTAGTTGCACTTACTTATTAAATTTAAAGCCTATGCTATTACCAAATAATTGCTTTAGAAAACAAATGCAGTTTTGATAGAGATATAAATAGCATACAAGTTATAGAGGAGCAACTATACAAAAAAATACCAACTTACCACTACTGCCACAATCTGCACAAGAGAGGAGTTCTTCTGGTTTCTTTTCACGATTTGATTCTTTAGTCCCCAAACAGAAGCTACATATCGGAATGGGGTCGGCACGGGGCTGTGACAAAATTAAAATGAAAAAATACTCAGTTTTCCATCTCAAAATTAACGACAAAATATTAAACTCAAAGCTTCTTATGTATTTCCTTAACAAAGAGAAAATGCTGAGTAAGGGATACAAAACAACATTTCCTAATTAAAAAAAAATCTCTTCAGTCATTTGATGCTAAAGTATTACCTGAATAATGCATTGAAGTCTAATAGTAAGATTCAGAAGTAATTTATATTAAGCCAATGAAATCTAAGACCTTTATATATTATATAACCTTCCTGAAATGAATATTATTAAAGACTCTTTTCAGGGGTGCCTGGCTGGCTCAGTCGGTAGAGGATGTGACTCTTGATTTTGGGGTCATGAGTTCAAGTCCCACATTGGGTACAGAGATTAAACAAACAGATTCACTTGAAATATCAATTGTTCCCATAATCCATACGCTTATAATAAATTGATTCATCTATTCAGCATTATAATTTATGAATACCATCTAATTAGTTCAGATTGTTTAACTAAACTTTGTCAAATGTTCTAGTGCAGGCCACTATTATTCATCTCTTAAATTTTTGATATACAATATTGGCATGTTGTTAGGTGACATAATAAACAAGAACTTTAAAATGCTGTGAGATCACTTGGGAAGCTCAAAGGATCACTAACAAGGTCTTTCTGGCACCAAGGTCTTCCAAAGTAAACCACACCATGCCACACAAAGGAGATAAAGTCTCAATCTCTGACATCCCCACATTAATAAAATAAAAAACAAAACATTTGTCTAATCCCCTAGTACCCCTTGCCTCTGAGGAAACTGCTTTTAACAATGTATAAGTCTGCATAAACATCTCAGTGTCTGCATTGTTATTTATGACTACCAGTGATGCTAATATTCCCATTCATATGAATAAGTTGACTGTGTCTACAGATCTGGTCACATTTATTTTGAACAGCCAAAACTGTATGCAAATTAAAATTTTATTGCATATTCCAAGGCTTCACACATGTTGTCTCTAGCCATCTGAATGTAGCTATATGTATTTATATTTGAATCTCAAGAATCAAAAATTCAGGGCAAGAAAAGTTAGCATAATCATAAATCTTTTTAATGTAAATTAAGAATAAGATTTTGCAAGGTCTAACTTTTTAAGTATGTATCAGCACAAAATAAACCCTTAGTTGTTCAGCTACTCTGTCCCAAATGCCTAATTAATACATTGCCTGATACATAGTAGGCACTCAAAATATATGTTAGCTGAATAAACGGAAGGAACATATGCTAGTTAAAAGAAGAAACCCTCATCTCTAAGATACGATTTCAAATGGTTATAATGATTCCAACAAATGTCTTGGTTCACTGTGAAAACATGTCATCTAAAAACACAATTCATCTTATGACTGAGGATGTGCAAAATTGTTCAATATGATTATTAATTTCATCCTACAATGTGAGTATTCGTTATCTTGCCCTTATTTTCAGTTTAATTTGTTCTCTTAATATGCACAGGCTTTAATTTCTGAAGTAGCTATGCAAATGTATTTTTGTAGCCACAGTTAAAAAGCAGAGTATAAAACACTTTGTACCAGAAAAACCAAAAAAGACAAGCAACAACAAATTGGTCACTGACTCCAGCCACAATTTTTTAAATGCCAGATAATCAGCACTGCATAATTATGGATCCATAGTTATTACTTGCAACTGCTCAACTGTAGTACCTTGGGAACACTTTTGTTCCTTTAAATAGCAATTAAAAGAACAATCTGGTTTTAAAGTGACAACATTCCCCTGATAGATTCTAGCTAAAACCCAGTCCTTGTACTAATGGGATTCCTGCTTTCATTTGATATAACAATGCTCAAGCCATTGCTGCCATCCTTGCGGTGATAAATAATTTACAAAATGTCACATATCATTCATGCAATGAAACAAATCCAAATCTGCAATCCCATTTTTCTTTCCCTGATGAATTTTTAGCTGTGAGAAAGACATGGCCATCAGCCAGCACTCGTGCTCATTTTTCGTTTTTAACTAAAGGTAACACAAAGGACAAAGGTTGCTAGTAGTTCATGGCCAGAAAGACTGATGTCCCACACTCTGCCCAATAATAGAAAGCATAGATGCTATCACTTCACGCTACATTCAAGTGAACCCCACCACGCTGATGTATGCTCACAACCATTTATTTTAGGGATAACTATCTCACAATACTCTATAAAACCACTGCATTATACAGAAATGTCTGCCCTGCTGAATTATTGATAATTCAAAGCACTTTTTGCTAACCTCAGTGTAGCCGAGTCTAATTAACTTTAAAAAATTGTCACTTGTAAGAAATGAAACTTTTACAGTAATGCATGTAAATGGGTCACAAAATTATTATGATTCACTATTCTCAATCAGACTTCATATAAACTGTTTCAAAAAATAATCCCTGGTAATAGATTAAAACGGATTGCAGTCAGAAAGAGGTCTGAATAAATGGCAATTCGATTCTACGTAAGACCACTGCAGACAAATCATATTTAAGAGGTCTGAAAATGAAACCAAACATCTCCTAATTCTTAATCACTTTCTTTGAAATTTCCTAAAGGTACCTAACGTGTTGATCACATTTTCTTATCAACATTACTGAAAATTTCAAACTAATCTGGAGAATTAACATCCATGGATAGGTTCTGACTCTGCAACCTGCTCAGGAAGCAATTCCTCCTCATCTCCCGTGCAAAGGTCCTGGTGTAGCTGATAGATTAGAGGTCACTTTATACACTATCTCATTTAATTATCTTAACACTTCTGCTAGAAATATTTATACAACACCCATTTTAGGGAGGCAATTGAGGATCTGAGAAGTTAGGTAGCTTTTCTAAAATTGCATGAGTTCAACTGTGGAACTGGAATTGAAACACAACTCTGTGTTCACCAAAGCAAAAAGGTAGCTTTACAATAGAGATACCTGCTTAACCAAGTGATCAACACTATCACCAGTACATGACAAACTAACATCATGTGCCTCCCAAGTGTTGCACTAAAGGATTCAGCACAGCCTACGTAGTATTTTTGCTGGAATTATTTACCCTGAATCTAATCATAAGGAACCAATCAGGCAAATCCAAATTTAGAGACATTCTGTAAAACAACTGGCCTGGAATCTTTGGGAAATGTCAATGTCACATAAGACCCAATAAAGCACAGAACCAATTTAGGCGACTAAGATGGCCTGAAAACTAAATACAGTTTGTGATCCTTGCATAGATTCTGGATTAAAAATAATAATAATACCCACAGCCATTAAGGACATTATTTGGATAATGTGGGAAATACATAAAGCATAGACAATATATAAATTAGGTAGAACATAAATTTCCTACATCAATACAATTGTGTTTCTATGGGAGAATGTCCTTATTCTTAGCAATCATGTGCTAAAATATTTTGGAGTAAAGTGTCCTGATAACTTTGGCTCAAAAGATGCAGGGGGGGAAATTGTGTATTTGTACATGTATTAAAGGTGATAAAGGTTGGTGAGTCTATGTAAAGGGTACATGGGTGTTCAACATATTGTTCTTTCAATTTTTCTGCATGTGTACAATTTTCCAAACAAATTACTGAGGATGGGGGTAGGGGCTAAAACAGTACCCCTTCCACTATTAAAAAAAGATCAACAATGGATTCTTATGTAATTGGATTACAAGCATTTATAAAATAAAGAATCTCAATCCAATTAATGATTCACAGGCAATATAGAGGACAGAGGAACTGTCAACTCATTATAGTGTTGGTGCAAGTACCAACACTCTCGAGGACAAATGACCCAGTTTCCTTCAACAAATAAATTAAAAGGGAGACACACTGAACAAGCAAGGAAAAGAGAGCAATACATATGGAATAAGAACCAAAAGATTATCCTGATAATGATTCAGGTAAATTATAAAATAAAACAAAATAGGATGACCTTTTGAAGGAACTGGGGCTAGTCAGCCTCGAACAGATTGCTCGGAAGGGACAAGCTAGAAGTCTTCATCCAGGGAAACTTGCCATGGCTCCGGAATATAAACTTGAACAGGGCTTCTGGTAGAAGGAGTTAAACTTTCCAACAGAAATGTCCAGAAATCGAATGGATTGTTTTTAATTGCTTTCTTTCTTTATTTTTAAAAATTTTGGTAAATTATACACAACACAAAATTTAGCACATTAACCATTTAAAAAAAAATTTTTTTTTTAACACTTATTTATTTTTGAGACAGAGAGAGACACAGCATGAACAGGGGAGGGGCAGAGAGAGAGGGAGACACAGAATTGGAAGCAGGCTCCAGGCTCTGAGCCGTCAGCCCAGAGCCCGACACGGGGCTCGAACCCATGGATGGTGAGATCGTGACCTGAGCTGAAGTTGGCCGCTTAACCGACTGAGCCACCCAGGCGCCCCGGCACATTAACCATTTTTAAGTATACTGTTCAGTGGCATTAAGTATATTCACGCAACCAATACCACACCCATCACCAGAAGTTTTTCATCTTCCCAAACTAAATAAAACTGTCCCCATTAGATTCTAACTCCCTATTTCCCCCCTTCTACTTTCTGTCTCCATGGGTTTGACTATTCTAGGTACCTCATACAAGTGGTATCATACAGTCTTCATGGAATGGATTATTTTGGGATGGCCCCTGTAATCTGTAGAGACCATGGAGAGGCTGGATGGGCTCCATCAGGACAGTGAGGGTACCACAGTAGACAAAGCAACCTCACACAAATTGGAGATCTGGGACTTTTCAAAGGTCCCTTCGAGATCAGATATTTAAATGGTTCCATGAATGGATAATATCTAAGGCTCTTCCCAGCTCTGCTCTAATTTTTTTTATTGATTCTATTTTACTTAAAAAGATATTTTAAAAGTCCTCAGCACCCTTGACCACAAAATAAAATAACCTTTTCTGAGAAAACAGGGTTTAATTCCAATTAAATAATTGGATTAATTAATTCAGATAATTTTTAGCTTTATATTTGCTTATGGCTACTTTTGTTTCTGCCCTAAAGGAAACAACATGTTTGTAAATCACATCAGTCTAAGTAAGTAAAGAAAAATAAAAGTTCATGCTAGATTGGAGCCAGGTACACATCCTCTTTGACAATGACACAAAAAGAGGCTCTGTCTCCATGACGTCCGATCATAACGATCAGGGACACAGCTCTCTCTTTCCATCATCCCCTATGGAATGATTCATCTCGAGTCTTCTAGAACCTTCTTAAATCTACTTATAATACAGACCGTTTAAGTAGTTCCAAATGTTAAAAACTCAGCATTTTTCATTCATCTATTCATACTTACATCATTATAAAACCTGGATTTAAATATTGATCTTTGAACCTCAGGTTTCCTCATCGGTAAAATAGGGCAGCACAATAGTGTCTGCGTTGTCTGGCTCTGGGGTCACTAAAGTCCAAATGTGAATGTGTGAAAGTACTTTGTAAACTATAAAGCTCTATTCAAATATTATGATTACTGCAAAATTCACTTTGTTTATAAAAATAAAAAGAACAAACAACTTCAAGTCCTTAATAAATATCAGCACAAATGAATTGTTGTGGAGTTTAGAATTATTATATAATAGACTTTGACTCTGTGAGTCTCCATGATAAATATTAATTTTAGAGGGTTGTTATGTGTGTTTTTTTTAAATGAATTAATCAGGGAATAAAAGAATAGGATAGAAAATGTCTCAACTGAGAGCCAAGAGGCCTGATCTAATAAAAGGAAAGCTCAAAGAAAGAGAAAAGAAAAAGATGCCAAAGGAAGTAAGGCACAAATACAAAATTGTAAATGAATACTACCACAACAGTAAACAAAGACGAACATAAATCCTTTATACCTAAGTGTCAAGCAGTTCATCTTTGGAGAGTGTTCTCAACACTTTAGCTCAGACACCTTAATTCAGTAACTCAGAATGAGTTGTATAAAAAGGCTCTTCCGGGGGCGCCTGGGTGGCGCAGTCGGTTAAGCGTCCGACTTCAGCCAGGTCACGATCTCGCGGTCCGTGAGTTCGAGCCCCGCGTCGGGCTCTGGGCTGATGGCTCGGAGCCTGGAGCCTGTTTCCGATTCTGTGTCTCCTCTCTCTCTGCCCCTCCCCCGTTCATGCTCTGTCTCTCTCTGTCCCAAAAATAAATAAAAAACGTTGAAAAAAAAAAAATTAAAAAGGCTCTTCCGTATGCATGTCTTTAAATTGCACCCTTTTATCATCTTGTACTGAAACCTGATGTTTAGGTAATGCTTTGCTGTTTACCAAAATGCTTTCCTCAAGTGTCTCACTAGTGACAAACACAGCCTGTGAGACAGGGCTGTGGTAAATTCAAGGCCTCCCTAAGGTCACATAACTATCAAGACAGAAAGACCCGTTCGGCTGACTGCAAGCCCTTTGCTCTTCCACTTTCCCGAGGCTGGTCCCTCATTTCCTTTGGAGCTTGATTCAGATATCACCTTATTGGAAAGGCTGATCCCTGCCCATTCTCTCTCTGAAACTGCTTTCCACCAGCACCACTCTGGATCCCCCAGGCCTTGCTTTATTTTTCTTCATAGCATTCCTTACTGCTAGACATATTGACAAATTCTATCATTTGCCTATTTTGTTTCACTTACTGAACTATCAAAGCTCCATTCTGAGGCCAGAGACCTTGTTCACCGCTGTAGCTCCAGCTTCAAAGTACATTTGTTGAATAGATGAACAAACTGCTTCTAGGTTAGGAAGTGGATCCTCTGGTTCAACAGGTTCCAAAGAGTATTGTCCTTTAACATATATCCTTAATAACTATAATATGACATGTAAAGCAGTCATCAGTGGCAAGATGGCTTCCATCACTGTCTAATCTGAAGGTTTTTTTTCTACTCTCATCATTTATAATGAATGACCATTCGGGCACAATTGTACTTTTCTGGGTATAACCTGACAAGACAGAACCAAAATTTAAATATCAGCTGGAAGGAAATTATCTCACCACAATGGGTTGGGGCTTGCTCAGCGATAAGTCACTCACTATAGGTTATATATAAAATAGATCTGAGGCCGTGCCAGTACCTAATTGTGATCCTCCTTGCCTTTGTTCCCTCTTAAGAAAGAATACAAAAGGGGTGCCTGGTTGGCTCAGTCGGTTAAGCGACCCTCTTCCGCTCAGGTCATGATCTCACAGTTTGTGGGTTGGAGCCCCGCGTCAGGCTCTCCGCTGACAGCTGGGAACCTGGAGCCTGCTTTGGATTCTGTGTCTCCCTGGCTCTCTGCCCCTCCCCAACTTGTGCTCTGTCTCTCAAAAATAAATAAACATTAAAAAAAAAGAAAAGAAAGAATACAAAAAAAAGTAGTAATAGTCAAGGAAGATGAATACATTGCAGTGAGAATAACAAAATTATAACAAGAGCATTAAATCCGTTCAATTTATTAAAAACATTTTACAATTTTTTTTTAGATTTTTTAACGTTTATCTATTTTGAGAGAGAGAAAGAGAGAGAGCAACTGGGGGAGGGGCAGAGAGAGGGGGAGAGAGAGAATCCCAAGCAGGCTCCACGCTAAGCATGGAGGCTGATGCAGGGCTCGATCCCACAGCTATGAGATCATGACCTGAGCCAAAATCAATGGGTGGCCACTTAACCAATTGAGCCACCCTAGTATTTTACAAACTCTGGTGCTTTATTATTGGTAGTGAATAATTTCCCACAAACTTCACAACTGATAGCAGTGGGACAAGAGAGGTTGAAAAATGTTTACATTGTTTTTAGGGTAACTCTTTTTTTTTTCTTTCTTTTTTTTGGCCACTTAGGTACTCTGCTTGATACCTACCAAATAAAGAACTAGATTTCATTTCCTGCCACTTAACCCACTTATTCAACTGATCAAGCCCACTTCTAATTAGGATATAGATCATGAACACTCAGGATTTCCCTCTAGGGCAATCTGCCGTAAGATGTAGTCTATGGAAATACACTAACTCTAAAAGTAGAGACTTCCTGTGATGATCTAAAATGTCTTGAATTTTAAGAGGATTATCTTGTTCCCATCGGCATGTGCTACACTGTGGTCAGTACAGCCATGCCTCTGCAGGAAGGTTTGGTGACCAGCTCACTTTCATGGCAGTATCAGGACTACTTCAGATCCTTCAGCGTCACAACAGAACCTTGTTTGTAACATGTCTATTGCCATTTTCTCTACACAAACGGACCCTTTTGTTTTACTCTAAGGCTGTTCTTGAAGTTCTATTATGAATTTTGACCTCAATATATGTCTAAATAATTTTTTCCAGAAGATAATTGGAGATATACTTAGTGTAAGACTTTTCACAGGCAACAATTTTACCATAATTTTACACTTACCATATAGATTTTTATTATATCGCCTCCCCTGCTTATTATACTTCTCTGTGGGTAATTGGTTCTGTGAAGGAGCACTACATTATCCCACTGGCTCTGGATTGAGTTTCTGCATTACTCTGGGCAAAAGGATTTATTATTGCTAATGTATGGAGATCTTAAATGTGACTGCTGTATTTTACCTTCTTGTCACCATGAAGAGGGTTCTCTGTATTTTAAGAGTGACAAGTAAATTAAATCTAATAAAATAAAAATATTTAAAAGCATCACTATACATATCCATAAATATGTCACTTCCTTTTTCATTTAAAGAATCACTTAGAAACAAAAACAGTATCAATGACCAATACTGGGAAATGCACACAATCAAAAGGCTGATTCAAAAGTATAAAACATTAAAAGCATGGCCAAAAAGAAATAAGAAAAGGAAGGAGGGGGAGACTTTCTAAGAACCTCAGCCCCAACAGTTATCAATTGTGTGGAGCTAATTGAAATGCTCACACTGTATCTGTAGTCTAGAACTTGTTCTAATTAGGCAGGTATGCCATTTATAAGAGTGCTGATTAAGGAAAGTGATTCTATTGGAAGGAATCAAATCTAATCTGGTACACTGCATTTAACAATAACATCTCATATTTTGTTGTTGTTGTTATTTGTTTGTTTTTGCTTTTGGGGGTAAAGCCTACAAATTTGAATGGGGGTGGGGAAGCCAATGAAATAATATTGGCTTACCCAGCATCTTTAATTTCTTATCTGGACAGGGACTTGGCTTTTAAGATTTCATCTGAACATCTCTCCTCCACCCTTACCATTAGAAACTGCAGATACTGCATTTATCTTCTTAAGAGGGATCAAAGTCTGATTCAACACAGCTGGAAATTCAACACATGGTTACAGGAAGTCTGTTTAGGATTTACAAACTATTCTGTTTGGCAAGCATGTCACAATATTAGCAATATAATATAAACTCTATTCTAGGTTTTGAAAAATGGAATTTTAAAATCAATTCATATTCAAGTGTCACAAATCTTTAATGTATTTTTTCAAACTTCATTATTTTTTAGAGCAGTTTTAGGTTCACAGCAAAATTGAAGGTACAGAAATTTCCCATATTCCCCTGCCCCACACATGCATAGACCCCCCCTGCCCCCCACCCCCCGCTATTATTAACATTTTCCACCAGAGTGGTACCTTTGTTATAAGTGAAGAACCTACACTGACACATCATTATCGCCCACAGACTACATCAGGGTTCTCTCTTGGTGTTGTACATTCTACGGGTTTGGACAAATTTATGATGACATGTACCTACCATCATGGTACCATACAGAGTGTTTTCACTGCCCTAAAAAATCTGCCTATTCTGGACACCTGGGTGGCTTAGTACATTAAGCATCCAACTCATTTTTTTTTTTTTTAAGTTTATTTATTGAGAGAGAGAGAGAGAGAGAGAGAGAGAGAGAGAGAGAGAGAGAGATTGAGAATCCCAAGCAGGCTCTGCACTGCCAGCACAGAGCCTGATGTGGGACTAGAACTCATGAACCGTGAGATCATGACCTGAGCCAAAACCAAGAGTCGGACACTTAACCAACTGAGCCACCCAGACACCCCAAGCATCCAACTCTGGATTTTAGCTCAGGTCATGACCTTGTGAGTTTGAGCCCCACATCGGGCTCTCTGCTATAAGAATGGAGGCTGCTTTGGATCCTTTGTCTCCCTTTCTTATCTTTCTTTACTGTATCCATTGTTTTACTTTTTCCAGAATGTCTTATAGTTTGAATCCTATAGCTGGCTTCCTCAGTTGCCCCAAGGCATCCATTTTAATCTAGATGTAGTGCCTACTAGTCCACCTAGGCACAATGTGAATCACAGCCATTCTCATTACCAATTCCACCAAGAATTGCTACATTAACTGCTCAGGGGACACACAAGCTACTGAATATATTGTAATTAGATCCAAATAGGGAAGTAGAGTGAAGAGAGGAGACACAGGTAGGTGGATATTAACAAGCTAGAAAAACCACGTTAGTCACTTTGTCAATATTATCACCATCACCACCACCACCACCGCCCCTGGCAATGTTCTGCATTCACAGAGTTTTATATGTCAGCTGAAATGCTATGTACTATTCAATAAGTTACTAATGTTTACTCGGCATCCAACTATGCCAAACAGAATATAATTGGTACTCCAAGTGCTTGTTGTCACAGAACCAACAGAAGTAGTGTAGTTCCTTTAACATACTTAATTCTCAATTGCCCTGTGGGCACATAAACCATCTGGTGTACAGAATTTCCATGCCCTTGACTTTCCTGCTTTTGTTTTTTCCTCACTTTCAGACTATCTTTGACCCTTTCAATTACAGGAGTCATAAGCGGTAGGAAATGAGGATTGTTTGGATAATCACTATCTGAATGTCAAGAGCTCTGACCTTGTTTTTTTGGAGTCTGCCCTAAACCTTTTTGTGGTGGGGATTCTAGATCTACTAATGCTTTAGGTCAGGCACCACCCAAGCACTTATATGAACATTATTGGTGACACTCTGCTCTTTGGTGCTCCAGCATCACTGCAGGCTGCACATCATTGCACAAAACATAAGCCTCACCCCTACCAATGCAAGTTACAGCAAGGCCAGGAAGAGAAACACCAGATGTCATAGGCTTTTCCCGTGGGGCAAAGATTTTTAAGCTCAATTTCCTAGAATTTTTCGAGTCTTACAAAAATCTACTAAAGGGTATTCATTAGGTAGAGGAAAGCTCTTTATTTCTGTGAAATCTTTTTTAAAAATATTTTAAGTCAAAACTTAGTACACAGTGAGCTCTTTGAAGGAGATCCTGGTTTGTTTATCTAAATTGCCACACGTAATGAAGAATTATACACACTGTAGATATTTGATAAATGTGTTGAATATATAAATATAACATTACTTCTCATACTTGGTACTTTCTCATCATCTTCTAAATTACATTTTTACTTTAGTATATAAATGGTAAATAAAGAAATAAGAATATAACAGCACAAGGTTATGGGGGACAATAAAGAATTTTTAATTGTTTGCCCATTTACAACCTTCACAATGACCCTCTCACATTTTTTTAATTGTAAAAGATACATAATATGTACCACTTCATCTATTTTTAACTGTAAAGTTCAGTGGCACTAAGTACATTCACATTATTGTACAACCAAGTTAATGTGTATTTCACATATAATGAAATGGACAGATCAGAGTTTTGAATAAACGCATACACTCGTAACCCATACATCTCTATCAAGATACAGAACACTCCATAACCCCAGAAGTTCTCTCCTGACTCCTCCCAGTCAATTCCTTTCTACTCTCCTTCCCAAGCAGCTACTGCTCTGATTTCTCCCACCATAGTGTGATTTGGTCTGCTCTAGAACTGCATGTAAATGGAGCCAAAGACCAAATTCTTTTAGTGGGATTTCTTTCAACTCACTGTATTATCATATTCATTCATACTGCTACATATCAATAATACATTTCTATTTACTACTGACTAGTATTTTATTATAAAATACACAAAAACTTGTGTATTCTCTCTTTGGTTGACCAGCATTTGTTTTCAGCTTAGAGTTAAAATGAATAAAACTATTATGAACATTCTTACATAAGTCCTTTTGTGGACCTGTGTTTTCATCTCTTGAGTAAATACCTAGGAATGGAACTGCTGTGTCATAAGGTAAGAAGATGCTTAACTTTATTAAAATCCTGTAACTAGATTAATCAAGAAAAGGAAAAAAGTTAATTACCAAAATAAGAAGGAGATATCACTACAGATCTTGAAGATATTAAAATGATGGGAAATATTGTGAACAGCTTTATGCCAATAAATTAGACAACGGAGATAAAATGATAACTTTATTGACAGACTGAATTAACAAAACCAACACAAGAGGAAATAGAACCTCTGAATAACTCTAAATCCATTAAAAAAAAGGATTCATAACTTAAAAACCCCTATGAAGAACTCCAGGTCCAGACAGCTTTGCTGGCTAAATCTTTCAAAGATTTAAGAATGAGATACCAGGTGCACCTGAATGGCTCAGTTGGTTAAGCTCTTGATCTTGGCTCAGGTCATGATCTCAAGGTTTGTGGGATCAAGCTCCACGTCAGGTTCTATGCTGACAGTGTGAAGCCTGCTTGGGATTCTCTCTGTCCCTCTCTCTCTGCCCCTCCTCCTCCTGTTCGTTCTCTCTCTCTCTCTCTCTCTCTCTCTCTCTCTCTCTCTCACACACACACACACACACACTCTCTCTCTCTCTCTCTCACACACACAAAATAAATAAATAAACTTAAAAAAGAATACAATACCAATCTTACATGATCTATTTCAAAAAACAGAGAAAGAGGAAATATTTCTCAACTAATTTTACTAGGCCAGCATAATTCTGATACCAAATCAGATGAAAACATTACCAGAAAACAAAGTTAAAAGAACAACTAATATCCCTCATTAACGTAAACCCTCATTTGTTTTTCTTCTTAAATTTTACTTAAAAAAAACAATCAACTTTACTAAGGTATAAAAAAATATAACAAAATGCACCCTTTTAAAGTTTGGACAAATACATATAGTCATATAATTATCACAACAATTAAGAAATAAAACCCTTTTATCACCTCAGAAAGTTGCCTCAGGAGTGAAATAGGTGAAGGGGATTAAAAGTACACTTATGATGAGCACTGGGTAATGCACAGAATTGATGAATCACTTTATTGTACATCTGACACTAATATAACACTGTATGTTAACTATACTGGAATTAAAAATAAAAAAAGTTCTCTTAAACCTTTCTGCAGTCCCATTCCTCTGTAGACGCAGGCAACTGTTGATCTGCTTTCTAACACTATGTTACTTTGGCTGTTCTAGAATTTTATATATGAAATCATACAGTATGTACTCAATTTTGTTATATCCTTATACACAGCATGTTTTTTTATATCGATCCATATTGTTGCATGTGAATAGTTTATTCTTCAATGTATCCATATATCTAAATTAGTTTATCCATTCACCTATTGATGGACATTTGTACACTGTAGTGTTGTGTTTTTTAAAATTTATTTTAGATAGAGAGCGATCATGGAAGAGGGGCAGAGGAAGAGAGAGAATCTTAAGCAGGCTCCATGCTCAACAGGGAGCCCAATGTGGGGCTTGATCCCACAACCCTGGAATCATGACCTGAGCTGAAAACAAGAGCTGGCTGCTCCACAGAATGAGCCACCCAAGCACCTCGCACCCTACAGTTTTGTGCTGTAGGAATAAAGCTCATATGAACATTTGTGTCAAAGCCTTTCTGTATGTATGTTTTCATTTCTCTTTGGTAAATACTCAGGAGTGGAATTCCTGGGTCATAATGGTAAGTACATGTTGGACTTTATAGAAAGTGTCAGTTTTTCCATAGTGATAGTACCATTCTATACTCCCAGTACTTGCACTTGGCATTGCCAGTCTTTTTAATTTAACCATTCTAGACAGTGCATAGGCCTGTCTCATTGTGCTTATCAACTGGTATATCCTTGATAGCTAATGATGTTGGATATGTTTTCATGTGCTTAATGGCCATTCATATACCTTCTTTTGTGCATTTTCTGTTAGACTCTTCAGCTTGTCATCAAGGTCTACTGCAACATACTGCCAGGCCCTTTTATGGTGAAAAATCTGTTGCCCCAGCTAGTGAGAATGCTACCGGTAGTTTTCAGTTGTCACTCTCTTCAGGGATTGCTTCAGCTGTAGAGTCATGTCACCCAAGGTCATGGGACATGCCCCTTTCTGGGGTGGCCCACATCCAAGTAGTACAAGTCCTCATTACTGACTGATAAAGTAATATAAAGGCATGCTCAACGTGACCCAACTCTTGTCTAGATTCCCCCCCAATTCTGAAGAACCAATCTAGCTCCAGAACTACATATGAAGTCAGCCAAGGTTATTATGAAGCTGTATCACTGCTCAACTCCTCTCTCTACCTGATGCGGCTTTGTTGCCCTTCCTCTCACTGCAGGTGATAATACTAAGGGCATCCCTTAATAAATATCCTACACACAAAACTTTTCTCTCAGAAACTGCTTGCTGAAGAACACAACCTGTAACACCTTTTCTAAAAAAAAAATGTTTAATTTTTAATTTGAGAGAGGGCACAAGTGGGGGAGAGGGGCAGAGAGAGAGAGAGAGAGAATGAATATCTCAAGCAGGCTTGAGCGTGGGCTCAGGGTGGAGCTGGACACAGAGCTCAATCCCACGACCCTAGGACCATGAGCTGAGCCAAAACCAAGAGTTGAACAACCAAGAGTTGGATTGAGCCACCCAGGTGCCCCAACAACACCGATTTTTTAAATTGGGTTGTCTTACTGAGTTGTAAGAGTCTCTCAGATATGTCTACTGAATACAAGTCCTTTGTACATATGTATACATATAATAAAATACATGTATTGTGAATATTTTCTCTCATACTATGGCTTGTCTCTTCATTTCCCTAACAATTTCTTTTGAAAAATATCAGTTTTTAATTTTGATCCCATTTACCAATTCTAATCTTTATGTCAAATCTAAGAAATTTTGCCTATTCCCAAGTACAAGGGCTTTGTCCTGTATTTTCTTCTGATTGTGTGGTTTTAGTTCTTATATTGTCTATGACCCATTTTTGGTTAATTAATTTTTGCATATGGAGTCAGATAAGAATCAAAATTCACTTTTTTCTGTATATATATATATATATATATATATATATATATATATATATATATCCAGTTATTCCAGAATTACTTATTGAGAGAATTTTCTTCTTTCCACTGTATTACTTCTTCAACTTTCCTCTTTTGTTTACAAATTTGTTTTAGCTATTCTAGGTTCTTTGCATCACCATATAACTTTTAAAATTGGCTTGTCTAGAAAAAAGTCTGCTGGGATCTTTACTGGGATTGTGTTGACTATGTAGATAAGTTCGGGGAGTATTGACTTTGAAACTTTACTGAGTTTTCCAATTGATGAACATGGATATTTCTCCATTTACTTACATCTTCTTTAATTTCTTTCAAAAATGCTTTACAGTTTTTAGTTTTAAACTTTTGTTTATATTTTGCTAAATTTATCCCTATATCCTTTCATATTATTTGATGCTATTGTAAATGATATTTCAATTTTTGAATGTTTGTTGCTACTATATAGAAATACAACCAGGTTTCGTATATTAATCTTATATCTTTACTTAAGTTCACCCTGGTTTTAGTAGCTTTCCACTATAGAAGATTCCTTAAGATCTTCTATGTAGACATAGGGCACCTGGGAGGCTCACTTGGTTGAGTGTCCTACTGTCAGTTGTGCTGACAGCTCAGAGCCTGGAGCCTGCTTTGGATTCTGTGTCTCCCTCTCCTTCTGCCCCTCCCTTGCTCATACTCTGTCTCTTTCTCTCTCTCAAAAGTAAACATTAAAAAAAAAAAAAAAAAGATCTTCTGTATAGACAATTATGATCTAAATCTAGAGACAGGTTTAGTTCTTTCTCCCAATCTGTATGCTTCTCATTTCTTTATCGTGTCTTATTACATTGGCTAGGAACCCCAGTACACTGCTAAATAGGAATGATGAAAGGAGGCATACTTGTCTTATTCCTCACTTTAGGAAGAAAGTGGTTGGTCTTTTACCATTAGTAATGATGTTAGCTATGTGCTTTGTTTTAAGATGCTTTGTATCAGGCTGATGAAGTTCCTTCTATTCCTCGTTGGCTGAGAGGTTTTTTTTTTTTTTTTTAGTCATAAATAGATTTTTAGTTTTGTCAATTGCTTTTCCTGTGTCTATTGAGATAATCAAATGTTGTCTTCATTTTAAAGTATTAAACCATCCTTGCATTTCTGGATAAATCCCATTCTGGATAAACCTCAATATATTATCGTTTTTATATGTTTCTGGTTAACTTGCCAATATATTTTTTTGAAAGATTTGTGTTTATGTCATGAGGAATACTGTTCCGTATTTTCTCTTTTTTGCAATGTCTTTTGTTAATTTTGGTATCCAAGTAATGCTGGTCTCATAAAATGAATTGGAATGTGTTTCCCCCTACTTTCTGAAAGAATTCTCTAATATTTGCCTTATTGAATGTATGATAGATTTCACGATTTACCTCTGTTGTCTGCACCTGGAGTTTTCTTTGTAGCCCAGTTTTAAATTATGAACTCAATTTCTTTAATAAATATAGAGCTATTCAGATTTGTGTGTGTGTGTGTGCACGCGCACATGCGTGCACTGGCACATTTGTGGGTTTGTTGTGGTGATTTGAGCATTCAAGGAATTTTCCCATTTCATCCAAGTTTATTTACTGGCATAAAATTGCTCATAATATTGCTTTATTATTCTTTTTTACATCTTTAGTGATGTCCCCTCTTCTATTCTGATACTGTTAATTTGTGTTTTCCTCCTTTTTTGGATCAATCTATCTGGAGATTTTCAAAGAACCAGCTTTTGATCTACCGTATTTACTGTCAATGTTCTTAATTCGCAGAAAATGTTGATTCCAATGCAGAAACCTGGTTTGTTATCATCACTGTCATTTTCATAATTATCCTAATACAACAGAGAGAGCCATGTGGCTATTCAGAGTGAGACTCCCTTTCCCTTGGATGTAGAGTATTCACTCATTCACTCCTTGGAGGCTTTGGGAGGGAGGGGATATCAGCTAGTATTTTAGTACAAGAGTAATCCTACCAGGAATTGTTCTGTAGACAGTGGTTCTTAACCAGGTGTGAACAGCAGAATCACCTATGTAGCTTTTTAAAAATATGTGTGCCTAGGGGCACCTGGGTGGCTCAGTTAGTTAAGCATCTGACTCTTCATTTTGGCTCAGGTCATGATCTTGCAGTCCTGAGATCGAGCCCCAGGTCGGGCTCTGTGTGGTTCTGCACTGAGTGTGGGGTCTACTTGAGATTCTCTTCCTGCCCCTCCCCTAACATATATACATATACATACACACACATATTAATATTAATATTTATATTTATAATTTATATTTATATATCTAGGGTTGGATTAGGAATCTTAATTTTTTAAAAGCTTCAAGAAGATTCCAATGGTACCCCAGGTTAAGAATCACTGCTCCCAGTGATTAGGATATCTAGCAGTTTATGCTCAGGAGAGTCTAAAGAGTGGGACACTAAGTACAAAGCAATGAGACTACTGAGATTCATTGCCTACTCTTAATAACTGTAGGTCTAAGGGCCCCAGAGACATGAGTTTATATACGTGAACACGCTTTAAAAGTAACAACAACAAAAAAATACTTAAGTGTTAAAAGATATGGCTTAAGGGGCACCTGGCTGTCTCAGTCAGTGGAACATACTACTCTGGATATTGGGGTCACAAGTTTGAGACCCACATTGAGAGTTTACTTAAAAAGACATGGCTTAAATATCTTCAATGCTAGGGTTATTTTGTTGTTTTAAAAATTACATATATACCTGGTTACAAAAAAAAGTACAAAGATATACAGAGTAGAAAAGAAGTCTCCCTGTTATGTCTAATCCCTGGGCACTCAAATCCCCTTTCCAAAGTTTTGTTGACAGGCCTAGCATATACAAACATGTAACATCTTTAAAAAGGAAAAAACAAAAGTGAGGTACAACTAAACCACTCTCATTCTAATAGATATTGGGGTTATTACCTCTCTTGCTTCTACAAAAATGTACATGTGTGCATTTGAATGTGCAAATATACCTGTAGGATAAATTCCTAGATGTGAGATTGCCAAGTCACACAACACAGACATTTGTAACTGCATGAAGTTGTGCTATTGTATATTGCTAACATTTTATCAATTTTTTCTTGTCAATTTAACTTAAATTTTTCTAATCAATTTACAAACAATGGATTCAAAGTTCATATTTTAAAACAAAAATGAGTACTTTTCCTTCTCCCCTATTATATGATAATACAAATAAAGCTCTGCTTCCACAACCATTCATAATTCGCGGTTCATCAATGTTTTTGTATATCCTCACAACATTTACATTGAAGGAAACAAGCCACACAGCGGTAAAAACACTAGCCAAACAACAGAGAGAAGAACAGTAAATGAACTGCTACTCTCTTATTCAATGATCTTGCAGGATCAGCACATAAAGGACAACTTTAAACCAAAGAGTTAATTAAAGTATGATCATAAGAGAACTGCTGTGTGTGTGTGTGTGTATAAGAGAAAAAAAAGGGGGGAGTGTGTAATAATTGCTGAGACTGTGAGTTAAAAGGAAACTCTCCAAAGTAAATTTGACAGACATCAACTCATAAAATTTCAGTATTCTTCTCCATAATCAGTGTCCCAACAAAGAACAATCTGAAGTCAGCAAGCACAGACCCATCTAGAGAATTATAACATTAGTATTGTCAGGCATGGTTTTTATTCCTCTCTCCCTACCTCCTTCTCTTTCCAATTACCTGCCATATGTCTACTGTGAAGGCCTGGCTCACGTGATACTGTTGGTAGTCCACTGGTGGTAGTGATCTCTAAATTATTCAGATGATTTTGAGGATAGTTTAGGAGGAGGGGGCTGACGGGAAATTACGTAGATTAGTACTTTTCAAACCTTAAAATGCAAACAAAACACCTAGAGATCTTGGTAAAATGCAGATTCTGATCCAGCAGTTCTGGGATGGGGCCAAGGATTCTACATTTCTAACAAGCTCCCTGGTGATCCTGATGCTGCTGATCTGTGGTCCATACCTTTAAGTAGTAAGAATAAAGATGCTTTTAAACAGTAACCTCCAAATTACTAATATTCAACTTTGGGATAGGATTTCCCATTTCAGGATGAGGATTCACCAAAGAGCAAAACCCTGGCATTAAGGCCTTGAAGGAGGAGCTATTATAATAGTCACAGTAGTAGCTGATAGGGGAGCACTTGTAGTTAGTAGCAGTAGTGGCAGCAGCAGTGGTAGTGACAGGGATTGGTAGCGGCAAACATTTGAAGAGTACTCACTCTGAACAGATATTT
The DNA here is from genome assembly GCF_018350195.1 of Panthera tigris. Lineage (NCBI taxonomy): Eukaryota > Metazoa > Chordata > Mammalia > Carnivora > Felidae > Panthera > Panthera tigris. The sequence goes on along the minus strand of NC_056670.1, from coordinate 34,710,927 downwards.
GTGTAAGCACTTAATTAATCATTAAAGTATCAGAAGGTAAATACTATTATTTCCACATTATAGATGAGAAAAATGAAGTTGATTTTCCCAAGACAATTAGGCTCCAGGACCACTGCAGAGCCCTGTCTCCGGTTATCAAGTTGAACATCACTCTGTAGTAATGGATGTCATCATTTCTCAAGTTGACACATAGGAGAAGACAATTATTTCCAGGCCTTACTTTCTAGTTCCTGTAAAGCCCAGTTCAGATAAATAAATAGTTCGTTTTAACTGATCAGTTTGGATCAAGGTCAGGAGGAATTTTAAACTATTATTTGACACTATGACTAATCCATCCCAGGATAATCAAGACTGGCTATGTGTTCAAAGGCCACAGAGTTGATAATGTTGCTTTTAAATCTCTCGGCTTTATTTGTTAACTAAAGTGTGACAGAGTGAAAGAGGTTGCTTTTGAAGTTATCCGAAGACTAACTTTGGTTACAATATGAATTCCAGCATATTTGGCTTCGAAGCTACATTTTATGCTTTTTAGAGATCAAGCTAAACATACAGTTCTCAGTCAAAAAGCCCTGTAGAGTAACCTGATCTGAACAGGGGCGCTTTAACTCAATGCCAAATAAAAAGCATGATCGCCTTATTCCACACAAATACCATTCTCGGATAGGCCAATTAATCATGAATATAACTTTTCAGACATTACATAATTTCACATAGACTTGCTTCTAGTGCCTGCCAAAGAAAACAGCAATTTGTATCACTAGGAATAAATCTACATTTGAAAAGAAATGAAAATTATAAACATGAAATAGGGTAGCTCTGGTCACCTCTTTCATGTTACACTCCCTCATAATTTCTCTAATAATTTTACAAAACAGGCATTAATAAACCTAAAATGATAGAAGTTGTGAAATGACCTAAATAAATAAAAATAAGGAAATCCAAGAAATTTTTATACCAACAAGAGTAGCAACCTCTTAGATATGAGTAATGTCAATAAAAACATATATTTATTATGGCTTTACTAGTCATATGCACACTTCATACTTCTGGGTCCACCAATATCACACAAACAACATCAGTACATTAAATCATTTATTGTTATTTTTAGAAGATTTCATTTTCCTACTTAAAATTATTTCTGTTTTCTAAATAAATGTTTCACTGATACACTCCTGGTAAATCAGGAATAACACATTAATTTAAAAGCAACCCACTAATATCTAGTCAATATTTTAAATGTAAGTAATCAATATAAGCTTGTAGGTTTTCTACTTAGAAAATACACCAAAGAAAGAAAGAAAGAAAGAAAGAAAAAAAAGGAAAGAAAGAAAATATACACATCAGCCCGGGATTACCTTCACCATGTTTATAAAATTCCTTAACAGAATATTTACAAGCAACAAAATCAGGAAAACAAAAGCAATTCATTATTCTCATGCCAAATACAAGCTGCACTGAAGATATATCTGACTTTAAAGGGGTATGCATAAAAAGATCCAGATTTATGTGAACAGTTCCTGCCCCAAGTCATTTTTAAAGAAGGTATTGTCCCTTACACTATCCCCTTTTTAAATTTTAAGTAATTCCTCTTTTGTTTACTTGAATTAGGTAGACTAGTGTCTGCTTTTGATATTTTCTTAAAGAAACCGTCACCCTAATCATTACACACAACAGCACGCAAGTGCCCATACATACATATGGGGGCTCTGGTGCTTTTAGTTTTTATTTATTTTTTTTAATATTTATTTATTTATTTTGAGAGAGAGTGCATGGGGGGGGGGCAGAGAAAGAGAGAGAGAGAGAGAGAGAGAGAGAGAGAGAGAGAGAGAGAGAGAGAGAGAATTCCAAGCAGGCTCTGCACAGCCCAGAGCCTGACACAGGGCTCAAACCCACGAACCGTGAGATCATGACCTGAGCCAAAATCAAAAGTTGGACGCGGGGCTCTGGTGCTTTTAAGCAAAGACCAAACCACTAATGTCAGATCTTTAGTGGATGTGCAGAAACAACTGGTACAGTGCTTCCTGAACCCTTGCCTCAGCCAGGATTTTGTTCAACTTTACTTTGTGTGTTTTGTGTTTACAAATATGTATTTTTTCATTTCTTTTTTTAAAAAAAGTTATATCGCAATTCTGAATGTTTTTCCAAACTATGTAACTATGAATGTGTATGTGTAGATGTGTGTGTATATAAAATATGGCGGTGTGCCCTTCATTATCTCCACCCTGTTAATAATAATAATAATAACAGCTAATATTTATTGCATACTTATTTTGCACCAGGTACTGTGTGAAGTGCTTCAATTATTTCAAAATCTCAGGTGGGTGTTATTATTGTCCCACTTTTATTAAGGAGGAAACTGTGGCACAGACAGCTCACATAATGGGCCCAAAAGAGCACAGCTGCAAATGGTAGAGCTCAGATTCCAAGTCAGGCAGTTGACCTTAGAACCTGCTTAGTTCACCCCCATGTGAGTCTCTGAATGAAGAACAGTAACCGGAAGAGGAATGGGATACACTGTTATTACACATAAGTCAAGGGCAAGGGTCATTTGGGAAGTGGGAAGAGGAGGGGAGTTTATAATGGGAGTGAATATTAGAGGAAGAAGCTATGGGATGTCTATTATTGTGAAAGGAGATGAAGAGGAGACCATCAGCAATTCTCCACTTAATTCAAACTGACTTTTACAGAAGATGGGATTTCAGGAGTTATTTAGACCAGAAGAAAAAAGAACAAGAGTCTAAGAAAATGACAATGCTTGGGAGATGGCTCAAAAGACTAATGTAATGAGTTCCACAAGCATGGTGCTCTCTAGAGCAACTTGAAATGAGTGTGTGTGTGTGTGGGGGGGGGGGGGAGATGGAGGGAAAGAGAGAGAGACACACACAGAGGGAGAGAGAGAGATAGAGAGACGGAGGCGGAGGGAGGGAGGGAGGGAGGGAGGGAGGGAGGGAGGGAGAGAGAGAGAGAGAGACACACACACACACACACACACACACACACACACACACACACACACACGGAGGGAGGGAGGGAGAGAGAGAGAGAGAGACAGGAGAGGGAGAGAGAAAGCTGGGGACCTAAGCAGCAGATGAGAGTAATGAGATAATCCAGAGCCTGCTGGTGACTGGCTTTGATGCATGGGGTGAACAGCTATAGTAGATCCAAAAGGAAATGAGAAACCACTGTAAAGATTCAAGGAAGGGGTAGGCATGGTCAGGAAGTCCTCACAGCGGGAGTAATCTCCCACTCTAGGAACTTGGAAGAGAAGGCAAGGAGAGGAGATGGACAGGCCTAGAAACTACTGAATTTAGTGGATTTCATGATGATTTCTAAAGACTGCTGTTATTCCGGACAAGTCTGTATGTTGAGGGGCAAAAGCAAGAAATTGCTCTAAATTCAATAGTCTTCAGAAAATATTGCCAAGGCAGAAAATTTCCTAATGCCTTTGCTGGTACAGCTAATTGCTTAGCAGTTACTGGCCATGATCATAACAGAAGTCATAGACATTTTAAAACTCTTACACTATGAGGAACTATATCTCAAATCCCTTGAAATTTTTAGTGGTATTTGGGCATGCTCTGAGCAAAGTTCTCTACCCATGTCACCAGAATAAAGATGATAATTTTCCAAAGAAAACTGTTATGTTGTCTCCTCCATTAAGTCAGTTATCCTCAGCTAAGATGTGCATATGAATAATTTATACTCATCTGGAATGGTTAACATACAAGCATACTGTTCCTAAGATATGACCAGTTTTCTTAACAGTCCAGATCACAGAATTCCTACCAGTCTTTCTCATTTCATTGAAGGGATAAAATATAAACATTTATGGAGAGAAACAACTTTAGTAGCTTATTGATTTAGCTTTAGGAGTATTTCACAACTGAGTCCTCCTTTTTAACAGCATACAACCAGGGGCATATCTAATCGATACTGAACATCTACCTTGCAGTTGGGGCTCATGAATTAATCAGCATCTACTCAATCCCAAAGCATCAGGCAAAAATCAACAGTGACCTAAATCTCTTTGAAGACTGTAGAACCACCCCAACAATGTTAATGTTTACAATAATGACAACAAACTCAACCCGCAAAAACAAGCAACAAAACTAGTATCTTTACTCATGAATTATTTATTTTTGGGTTATCTCTTTTTTCCCAAAGAACTAAGAGCAAGAAATTAAGGTTACCACATGCAATACCTCCTATATTGCTATATTAGGAAATCCTGTAACACTACACACCAAAGGCTGAGGAAGGGCCAGGGATAACCCCAAGGCCACAAGGCAAAATGAGGGGGTGCAGGGAATCTGGATCTCTCCACTAGATTCAATGGTCTATTGTTAGGCCAAGTAACCTATTTCCTGATCTGCATGTGAGACAATAGAGGGGAAAATGGTGTGTAAGCAGAAAGTCTTTCCTCATGAGCTGCAAATTATATAAAGAAGGTTTTATTTCTAATTATGGTCATATAATTACAGACACTTTAAGGAGAAGAGCCTGTTTGTTCTCCCTGGTGTGAGCAACTCACTGATTTAGGCTCTCTTGAAGCCAGCAGCCAAGTGGCAGTGGCACAGATCCAGGAGTTCCTAGAGGAGAACAGATGGACAGCTATCCTAAAAAAAGAGCTCCCTGATGTCACCCAGCAATGAGATGTGAGAGCTGATAAATATACATTCCTCATTCAGGTGTTGTATGTATAAATGAAAGGGTTCACAGCATAAGCAGATATTGTTCTCATTGGGTAGCAGACAATACCATGATTGGTCTCCCAGTCTCTCATTTGCTAATGAGGTCTTTCCAAGGCTTCCTATTTAGCATAAATCTACTTCTACTAAGGATTACTTTTTAGCTTTTCATTTAGTCTGGTTAAGAGAAAATTTATATTTCATCTAAGTTTTCAGAACTTCTTAAAGAAAGTTTCTGAAAGGTTGTGTAGGAAAGGAATTAAGGGCATAGAATCTGAAATCAGACTTATTAAGGTTTGATTCCTAGCTTTACTATTTTCTAGTATGACCTCAGCCAAGTATTTGACTCTTCCTTTAGTTTCTGTATCTGTAAAATGGGAGTAACAACAGTTGTGTAAATTACACGAGATCACATATATAAAGTACTTTAGACAGTGTATAGCATGTGTTAATTAAATTTTAAAAATGTTAGCAGCTATGAGCTGTTTTGTATTTAATATAGATTTTTTTTTTTTTTTTGGCCAACATTTTTTTCAGTACCTGCTACTTATTTCACATGCTACAAGAGCACTGACTCTCTACCCATTATGCCATAGAAAACTCAAAGACTGAGAACATATGACCCGTGCCTTTAAGAGCTTACAAATTACATGGGGAATGAATATACATATGCAATTCAAGGACATGCTGTCAGACAACAAAATCCCACAAACACATGTTTCTTGCATTCTTCAATAGTATATACTGTGGAAAGTTAGCAAGTCACATTCTCAAAGCCCAGTTCCTTGGCCACAGTTTTTTCCCTACCTCTATCCCTTTTAAAATGAAGGCAGGGTGGGGTGAGCATCCAACTTCAGCTCAGGTCATGATATCGCCATTCATGAGTTTGAGCTCCGTTCATGAGTTCAAGCCCCATGTCAGGCTCTGTGCTGAGAGCTGAGAGCCTGTAGCCTGCTTCGGATTCTGTGTCTCCCTCTCTCTCTGCCTCTCCTCTGCTCACTCTCTCTCTCTCTCTCTCTCTCTCAAAAAATAAATAAACATTAAAAAAAATTTCTTTTAATGAAGGTAGTGGGAACAGTTTTGACAATTAAACATCCCAAAAATTGTTACATTCTATTGTATCTCAATAAAACTAGGGAAGAAAACTTGTCCTATTTTCTTTTAGAAGTTCATATGGCCAAAGAAATATTTGCACACTTTTTACATACAGGACTTACTTGATACTAAAATTCAGGTTTTTGAAGTTTTGTCTCATTAAAGTTGTACAGATAGAACATAAATTATCAATAGAAGTATAAAGTTGAGTTGAGTCAATACATAGGGCTTCTATAAAGAGGTGAATTTTGATGCAAATTTTTATTTTATTTTTTTTAAATTATTTCTTAACGTTTATTTATTTTTGAGACAGAGAGAGACAAAGCATGAACGGGGGAGGGTCAGAGAGAGGGAGACACAGAATCTGAAACAGGCTCCAGGCTCTGAGCTGTCAGCACAGAGCCCGACGCGGGGCTTGAACTCACGGACCGCGAGATCATGACCTGAGCTGAAGTCGGCCGCTTAACCGACTGAGCCACCCAGGCGCCCCATTGATGCAAATTTTTAAATGGAAGGTGGGAGAGATTTTAGTTGGAAACAAACAAACAGCAGAGGTTAAGGACATGGATACAAAGGGAGGGGTGGTGGCTATTGCAATTAAAATATATGGACTTGGACTTGAGCAAGGATCCAGGCAGGAACAGGGAAAAAAGGGAGATCCTTCAGATGGAGAACCAAACTGGCAAAAGCCTCATATTAAAAAACAAACAAGCAGGGGAGCCTGGGTGGTTCAGTCGGTTAAACGTCTTACTCTTGATTTTGGCCCAGGTCAGGATCTCATAGTCATAAGATCAAGTCCCACTTCCGGCTCCATGCTCAGCAAGGAGCCTGCTTGAGATTCTCTCCTTCCTTCTCTCTCTGCCCCTCCCCTGCTTGCGCTCACTCTCTCAAAATAAAAAAAACAAACAAAAAGCCCAAAGCTCTCTGTCCACCATGTGACAGCCTCAGCAATACAGAGTGCTTTATTTCCCCACAAAATGTTCAACACTATTGGCTAATAAACTATTGTCCAGGACACCTGTGCACTTCTGCTTCCACCTGTTGAGTTCTGTCCTTAATTGTGTGTTTTCAAATCTGTTTATGTGAGTTATGCCTGTTACTGTAATTAAATACCTTCACCAACACTGTTCTCCAACATCCAATAACCTATGCATACAAAAAGAGTTATAGTCTCTATAGACATTTAGTTGAATGTTTTTACATCAGTGTGAATAACAGTGAAAAAAATTATTATAAGATTTGGAGAAAATCATAATCTAGAAGAACTCTGTATTCAGACTGCTTCACAAGTACCTCTAAGGAAACTGAGACTGAAAATTCTTGACAAAAAAGATGGGGAAATCCAACCCATGCTCAAAGAAAAGCCTGGAGCCTCCATTATATAACTGGCAAATATATGTATCTTATTAAGTTAAAATATTAACTAAATGTTTTTATATATCATTTTCTATTCCTTAGTTTAAAAAAATTTTTTTTAAATCTTTATTTATTTTTGAGAAAGAGAAACAGAGTGCAAGCAGGGGAGGAACAGAGAGAGAGGGAGACACAGAATCTAAAGTAGGCTCCAGGCTCTGAGCTGTTAGCACAGAGCCCGATGTGGGGCTCAAACTCATGAACCATGAGATCATGACCTGAACTGAAGTTGGACGCCGAACCAACTGAGCCACCCAGGTGCTCCTTTCTATTCCTTACTTTTAACCAATTTTTTTAATTAACCAATCAATTCTTATCACATCCAATAAAAAAAGTTTCTATAATGGAATCAAGTAGACCATATATAATCATTCTTGGGAAAAAAATTACCAAAAACTTCACCTATATACAAGTGGGGGAAATCCTACTCAAATACATAAAAATTTTTTAATGTTTATTTATTTACTTAGAGAAAGAGAGAGAGAGAGAGAGAGAGAGAGAGAGAGAGAGAGAGACAGGGAGAGAGAGACTGTGTGTGTGTGTGTGTGTGTGTGTGCGTGCGCACACACACAGGAGGGGCAGAGAGAGAGGGGGGAGAGAGACTCCCAAGCAGGCTCTGCACTGTCACCACAGAGCCCAATATGGGGCTTGATCTCATGACCATGAGATCACGACCTGAGCTCAAATCAAGAGTCTGATGCTTAACCAACTGAGCCACCTAGGTGCCCCCATAAATTTTTATATCGATACTCACCATCTCATTTCAACTAAGTCTATGTGAGTCAAATTTACAGGTAAATTTACACAAACATTGTTAAATACTTTGCCCACAAAACTCCCATCTGAATACTGAAAGCAAATAGATATTTACATTCTGTAGACCTATCCTTCATATATTTTCATTTTATCTAATGCAAAATAAATACTGTATGTGCAGGACAAAAGAAGCCTAAATAGATATTAAGTATTTTCACAGTATCATGAAATAATCTCGAAAGGAGAAATATTGTAAGGATAATGAGTCTGTGAAAAGCAATCATTTTTCAAATAATATAATTTGTTATTGATGGATTTTTGAGACCTAAACAACATTACCATAAAGAATGGCAGAACCACCTGTTTGCACTCACTTTTTTCTTGAGTGGGTTAAAACACAGTTAAGAAAGAGATCTAGGATGTATAAAAAAATTATTTTATTTACTATGAATTACTCTGAGTACACACTTACTGCTTATATATCTGAAACTAGCAGCCCAGTAAGAGCCACATATATTTTCCATTAATTACCCAGAGCAGGTTATTAATCATAATTGCAAACAAATTGTTCAACCGATGGTTCCTTGGTTTTTTTCAACATGACCATTTCACAGATAATTAGACTCTAAAACCACTAAATGCAGGCACTGTGTCTTGGACTATGTCCGACACATGACGATGAACACACTGGTGGCACTCAGTCAATGTATGACTAATGATAACACTGCCATTCGTTTATTTTTCAAATACTTTATGTTCACTGAAAAATATTTATCACAGGATTTCACTGTATGCAAGAGCATCTGTAACACAGGGTGGAAACGGAATGTTTTCAAAACAGAGAGCCTGGAAACATTAGCCAGAGCTCAAGCGGCCAGTATTTGGGGATTTTTTTTGGCAGGCACATAAAATAGATCAGACATTCCAGTTAGAAAACTAAATTCCCCAGCATTAGGTAGAAGAAACCAATTTCATTCAAGATAAATGATTACTTTCAAATTCCATTAAGAGGAAAGAATCTCTGGTAGAGATAGGCATAGAATCATAGCAGATCTGTGACGAGGCCCAAATCACCACTACCTCATATTACATAGCATTTCCCATCATAGAGCTGAAAAACTTTGCAAATTTTTATCTAATTATAAATCACTAAACAAACCCTGACAAGGGTGAGAACACACCTTCGACAAAAACAGTCCAAACATTTTCTAAGTCCTACCATACAACAGAAGAGAAAAACATTCAGTAAGAGAAAACCAAGGTTCTTGGCTTAAAGCTCAACTCACCATCTTGCACTTATCAAAGTCATCATACAAGGCATTATTCTAGGGTTACTCTACTGTGGTCTAACAACTAAAAAATGTACATGCATTGGCCCAAGGTCAGTGCTCAGTAAATACTTGCCGACTTGATGTCTTAATTTTTCAAGAAAAGGACTATGAAATCTTTTGAAGAATTATGTAAGAAAACTAAAGATGTCTTTCTCCAAAAAGGTTAAGCTAAGGATTTTAAGGTACAGAATAAAATCCAGGCTCTCCATGGTGATTAAATCAGTAATTCAAGTTTTTCTTACTGAGAGAATAGAAAATATTGCAAACATTTATTTCTCCTGTACTGGAAGATTTTACTAAATAATATTTACTTTTCATCTTTTTTTCCTTCCCGCATAGTACTTAAAACTGAAATCATACACTATTACACAATGATTCCTACTGAAACCATCTAGCATTCTCTGTTTCACATGCGTAAGTCTTATCCCCTCAATCACACCACTAGTTTCTTGGAAGAGGGTCTTAAACGTTTTACATCCTCTTCAGGGCCTAATGCACCATCAGGATATAACAGACTTTCAAAATATTGCTTACCTATTAAGTGACAATTTAACCAGGCAAAGAGAAAACCAACTCTTGCATCTGGCACAGGCAAGGGATACTTGCTTGATTCCAATATCCTGGTTAATAGGGTAGGATTAACAATTTCACCCGTTTTGAGCAGAGTAAAGAATAGGATATTACCAGGTATACAAAACACAATTTATTCTCCTCGAGTTTTGCATTGTACACCCATCCATTATTACCCTTGATGAAATACAGGAGCTCCAGTTAAAAGAAATTTCCAAATAATCAAATGCCTGGTATATACCATTTCTTTCCCCTGGTGCACTCTTTGTTGATGAGTTCAGACATCTGACTCATGACCTGGGTCAGCTGGCATAAGCCTCCTCTTCTCTATCTACAAGCACTGGAAAGCAGCACTATGACCACTGTGATCTGCATAGTCCCTAGGCTGAGAGCACAGGGTCCAAGGGCAAAGATCACTGTAAAGCTGCCAGTCTCCAGATGCACTGCAGTGGTACTGGATGCTTGCAAATGGCCAGGGGGTATCCACAAAGGCAAGTGGATAGGAAAAACAGCGTTCTCCGCTGCAAGCCTGCCTGAGAAAGACACCTGAGGAAGGGTGAGGGGTGAGAGGCTGCGGAAATGGGTGCCTGAGAGAACCCAGGGCTCCCTGAGGCTTCCTTATCCCCTGGCCGCCCAGGGAACAATCTAGCCCATCATGACTTCCTGATATTCCAAGCCAGAAAGGATTTTAAATGAACTTTTTTTTTTTTTTTTTTTTTTTTTTTAAAGGAGATTTTCAATTTCCTCAACAAGTCTGTCAGGGTCAAAAAAAATGTTTCTTACAGCAGGCTCTAGTCAGCCAAAGAGAGGTGCCCCCTGCCGAGCCGCTGGCTCCTCAGTTCAGATTTCCTGAATCATTCAGGCTTTCCTGAGAGGTTTCTTTATATTCACAGAAACAGTGAGGTCTCACTCCACAGGAATCTGCTCTAGGCAGTCCCTTGCCAGTTGACAGATAGGACTCCTAATTCATTAGCAGTCTGTACTATCGGGGTGGAGGGTTGAAGTGATGTACAGAAGTCTGAAAGGGGCCTTGTCAAGCACCTATGCTGGGCCAACACACTAACTGGTAGAGAACTGTTCATTACGTCTACATCCAGGTCAAACCTAGAACACTGGTGCCCTCAGTAAGATTTTCAATTATATTTCTGGAATGTGCATTCTGAAGAACAACAGTAGTGTAGTAATAATTAATGTTGATTATGATGACTCCACCGCCTTGTTACATTTACTGAATACGCTAAACTCTCACTTCACTATTACATTTAATCCTCACAACCCTGTATAAGAAGAGGAAGGATGGCTATCCCCAAATGAGACACACAGGGGACTTGACTAGAGGTCACTCCTTCCTGGGAGAGCCAAGCAGAGGTCTCCAATATATACCAAGGAAGGTATGGAAACAGATTCACTGATTCATTGAACTTCTGTCTGCCTCCATGTGAAGTGGAGGACCAACCTCTAGGATTTTCCAGGTAAATATAAAGTGGTCCTTGTCCTAAAGTGGTTGTGAGATGACATGGAAGGAAGAAGGTGGCGTGTAGGCTGGGTCTTGAAAGGTGTAGGCTGTGTACATGGGTAGGTGAAGAAGACCAGAGCATGTACAACATGTTCAGAGGATGAGCCCAAGAAAGGACCTGGGTCAGGTTATTTTTAAAACTACATAAAATAAATCATTTATATCTTCTCTCCTAAGCAATATACATACAGTGGGGTCTTGTTTTTAAAAACACAGTTCATTTCTGAGTAGTCTAAAACTTCAAGTGTCCATCCAATTCCAAGATCAAATTCAACAATTATTTATTGTGTTCACAATGTACCTATTAGTATCCATATTGGATACCCAGTTACACAGCCACTGTGCCTTGCACCTACTGCCATCGCAACTGCATGGTTATCTATCTGTGTGATGATTTGTGTCCTGGCTGCCCTGCCCTCCGCCCCGCCGTGGGTTGTAAGCTCCACTGTGGTACAAACTGCATCTGTTCTGCTTACTGCTCTATCTCCTGCACACATGGCATATCCATGTCTGGCACATAACGAGCACTCAATACATTCTTTCAGTGAATGAATAAAGGTCTATCAGGCACTGTGTTATAAAAGAATTCCCACTCTACAAAATAGAATGACACCTAAAAACTAATGATAACACTATGTAATGAGTGTTATAAAAGTTACTGTTAAAGAGCTTTGAAAACACAGATAAAGGAACAAATAATCCAGTTCAGCTATCCTCCTACACATAACCCTATACAGACAGTTTCTGCCCCTTAATAATTTGCTTTTATAACAAATACTTGTCCAGCAGAACCTATGTTATTCTGTGAAAGAAATTTAGCAATAAAAGTGACTCAATTTCCAGGTATAGGTTTCACAGAATGCTTTATTCTCTGCCAACCACTGTGATTACCAGTGCCTTTGTGAGGATTATCAAAAAGAAATGCTATTATAAAGAAAGACTGGAACAGACTAACCCTAGACCTACTTAGGAAATCCTCTTCATTGAAAATTTTGTGGGTTGGGGGTGGGGGGAGTAGGGGTGAGGCCTAGGGGGAGGGAAGTATAGAATGATTATCCCACAATGAAAAAGAGATTTTACATTTTGGTTTGGATATAGAGGCTAAAAGATCTCTTCTAACATCCCATAAATTCCAGTATTAGACCTTCAGCTTTCAAATGTTAAGAAATAGTTTATGTCCCAAAGGCTCAATTAAAACAAAGTTGAAAAAAAATAATTCAATAGAGCAAACTGACAGATTCCATCATCTGATTTCATCACAGAGCAGTAGGAAACATTTAACTGGCCTATGGAGAGACAGAAGAGTGGCTCTCTTGGCTGCAAGACACGCAACCCAACATTCTATTTTTTTGGCAAAAGGACTGGAATGTCCAATCAGCACAGTGAGAAGCAAGTAGTAGAATTTCCAAGTTTTAAATGTCAATTTCATGATTAAAAAGTGATGTTCATTGGTAATGAATACCTCTTCATTTTTGAAACCTGACCAGAAGAATTAAGTCAGAAACATCCAACCTAAGGTATTTCCAAGGGTAATGTACCTTCCTTTCAAAGTTAAAACTCTTAATATTCACTTCACTTGGAACATATTTTTTAGTCATTCCCATTCTTTGAATCTTTGCCTAATAAAAGCTTTCATTTGGATACACCACTCCCATTGATGTTTATAAGAATGTCTTGCTCTTAACCTCTAACCCAATTAGTCACCAAATTGGCAGAATACATTGCTATTTGGAAGCCAAGAGCTTATGAAGGAAGTTAAAAAAAAATTCTGAGCAAAATGAACTATATTATGACAATGTTATTTATAGTTTTTAAAGAAGTATTCCAGGAAATCTACAGTAACAAATTCGGAATAAAAGCAAGTACAGGTCCTTTGTGTGTACTGGAGCAAGCAGTGGGACTATTTTAAATAAAGATAAGTTTAAAAAAATTTAAAGGTACAGCCCACCTTCTACCACATGCAGTCTTTTCCCTTTACTCTCACTACTACCTCTGTTCATCTCAGTAAATGATAATTTCATCCTTCCAACTACTCAGGCCAATAACCTTGAAGTCTTCTCTTTTTATAATACTGTACACTGAAGTCTATCTATAAATTCTGTTGGCTCTACTTCAAAATATATACAGAATCTGACCTCCATCTCCACCGTCAACACTAGTCTAAGCCATCATATCTCTTGCTTGATTTACAGCAATACCCTCCTAAGCTGGCCTCCTCGGTGCTACCCTACAGTTAATTCATTCTCAACACAGCAGCCTTGTTAAAAAACAAGTCAGTCAGATTATCTTCCTCATCTGCTCAAAACCTTGCAAAGGCTTCCCAACTTGCTCCCAAACCAAGCCAGAGGCCTTATGCTGGATCCCAAGGCTTGGCTGGAGCCCTTCCTTCCTGTCTCTACCCTCATCCCTTACTACTGGCCCTTCTCACTTAATCCAGCTACACTGGCCTCCTTCCTATTTCTCAAACATGTCAGAACACACTTTCATTATCATGGTACTTTGGGGTGGCTTTTCCCTCCTTCTAGAATACTCCTTCCCCAAGCATGCATGCTCCTTCACTTCTTTCAGAATCAAATATCATTTTCTCAGGGAGGCCTTTCTAATCAAACTAATTAAAATAGCAATCTTGTCTCCCCAACCCTGTCACTCACTAACCCTTCTTTACTTATCTCCATAGTAATTATCACCAGGTGACATACTATACATTTACTGGTTTATTATCTGTCTCTTCCATTAGAATGTAAATGAATTCCATGAGGGCAGAGGCATGTTTTGTTCCTTACTATATACCCAGTGCCTACAAGAGTGCCTGACATACAGTAAGTGCTCAGGAAATATTGGTTGAATTAATGAATAAGTGAATGAATGAATGTGAGACTTCTCGCACTCCACATTACTTCTAACAATAGGATTGTTTGCCCATAATTCCTCACTAAAATTGTCTTGAGTGTATTTCTCAAAGATCTGTATTAAATATAACTCTTAAGATCTTGAGCCTGCATGCAGTAAACAGGAACTTAAGAAACCAACTTAGTTACCTTCTAGTTAATATCAGGACTTGAATCTTTCCAATAACCTCTGCCTGCTTCTGAAGGCCTGTGGTTTCTTCTGCCACAAGGTACAATTCAGTGTTTCCCAATTCTGTCATTCCTAGACTACCCTCAGTGATTTTGCTTCATCCACATATCACCTGTGCTACTATCTTCTAACTTTTTAACTTGACTCACTTTTGCTCTTTTAAAAAATGTATATAAAAAGAAACTCATCTTAAGCAATAATATCCATGAAATGACAGGTTTGAAGCAAGCATTCCCCCACCCCACCTCTAATATGTATTAAAAGTAGGACTATAGAAAGGAGGTGTTTGTCCACAGTCCACCACCAGTGGTACAACACCATACTCTAGGATTCACTGACGTAAGCCAAAAAGTTTACCATGGAGCCTGCAATACCTTTAGGAAGTCACACACACAAACACGTGTGCACACACTTTCCCCTCTTCCTTTGTTTTATACCAAGTAAGAATTCAAGTCGCAACAGAATCAGATCATCTATGAACTCGAAATATATCATGGAGAAATGTCTAAATCCCTAGACAGATTAATTAATTTATTTAAAAAAAAAATTTTTTAACGTTTATTTATTTTTGAGACAGAGAGAGACAGAGCATGAACGGGGGAGGGTCAGAGAGAGGGAGACACAGAATCTGAAACAGGCTCCAGGCTCTGAGCTGTCAGCACAGAGCCCGACGCGGGACTCAAACTCACAGACCGTGAGATCATGACCTGAGCCGAAGTTGGCCACTTAACCAACTGAGCCACCCAGGCGCCCCTAGACAGATTAATTTAGACCACAAAAACTAAGTCCCCAAAGGGAAAATCTGTTCAACTATCTGTTGGGCCCTTCAAGATATTACCTGCTAAAATGCTCTAAAAGACCAAACTCTGATGCTTTTCTAGAAAAGTTCCATCTTTGAGCACCATTCCATCTATCTATATATGTATCTATCTTCTTTCCTTCCTCCCTACTTCCTTTATTTCTCTTTGGAGGATCAAAAGGGCCTTTTTTTGGTTTAGGGTGGAGGTAAAGTTGCCTGGAAGATGGTTCCTAAATTTGATAGGTTTCTTCATAATAGCAATTTTGTAGTTCATTTCTAGTGCGTTATCAAATTTGACTTAAGAATCTCTGATTTGCAGGGCGCCTGGATGGCTCAGTCGGTTGGGCGTCCGACTTTAGCTCAGGTCATGATCTCGCGGTTTGTGGGTTCGAGCCCCACATCAGGCTCTGTGCTGACAGCTCGGAGCCTGGAGCCTGGAGCCTGCTTTGGATTCTGTGTCTCCTTCTCTCTCTGCCCCTCCCCTACTTGTGCTCTGTCTCTATCAAAAATAAATAAACGTAAAAAAAAAAAAAAATTAAAAGCTCTCCCCGTGGTATATAATATAATGGGTGAGACACTTAAAAAAAAAATCTCTGATTTGAGAACAAAGATCTTTTACAAACTAAAGTGGCATCCTTATACTCAGGTTTGTTTTTTTTAATTGAGCACTATTCTAGATTTGCTTCAGACAGCCCATACAATCACAAAAGTTATTTTAAGAAAAAGCCTCAGATGGACATGTCTATGGAAGCTAACACTAATGTGCTGTTCTTCCAACGAAAAGGTTACTGACCTATCAGTAGGAGTTGTCTTTTCTGGCAGAGATGATAGATTTGCCTTGTCTTATCTACACCCCCTGCTCTGTCCCCATAATGAGCCATGGCATACATGTGCAAGACAGCTGGCAAGGGGGAGTCAGGGTCTGTGGCCATGGGCCAGAGCAAAGCTTACCAACCCACTCAGAGCCTGGACCTATGACCCATGTCTCATTAGCACCTTGCTCCAAGCAACTGAGCTGCCACAAAAATCAACAGTGGCTTAAGCCATTTCGTCTACAAGTGAAACAAATCAGGTTAGTCTGACAACCAATAGTTCAAGCAGCCATTAGAGAATTGCCAAAAGTACTGAAGAACCAATGGTGAGGAAGAATTATAAGGGTCTTGCAGTCCTGGTTTTGGGATCTCCCCGCTGCCCACCAAAGCAAGGATAAATTTGGAAGGGGATCAAGAATATAATAGGCAAGTTCAATTTTAATATACCAAGTATTCGGTGCATGTTAATGTAAGATAATAAGAGAAGCACATCTACAGCTTCTTACTCTATGGTTAGAACATACTTGGGTAGACACACAAAAAAGAAGAAACTCTGTACTGAGTAAAACTTTAAAAATACTTAGATTATAATAATCCATTTACATTAGGAAACCATTTAAGGCGAAATGGAAGAAACAAAAAAAAATCAACAGCAAATCAAGCTCAAAAGAAATCATTATATAAATTTTTCATTACCAAAATCTTAGATTCCCAAACATCTAAATAATCTTTCCTTTTAGAACACACACAAATTAATATTCAGAAAAGCTCCCTGTGTACCACACCACTTTATGTAAGGCTTTTAGTGGTTAGTTTAATTTGGGTTTTCTCACCCTGGGGTGAAACAGTTAAAGGAAAGGAAAAAAATGGACATGCTATTTTTAAGTTATAACAAATCTCTTTTTGAGGGACAAAAGCAGCTTTAAGAACAAAGAGGGGAAAACACCAGAGGTTGGAAAACTGCTGCTTTAATCTAATCAATCAACCAAGAGATAGTTATAAAAAACCAATTTCCAGTTACCATTATAATAAATGCTATGTGATACAGATAAGAAATATAAAACAAAGCCCTCACCCACAAAGCTTATGATCTGGTTGAAAAGCTAAGATTAACAAATGTTAAAAAAAAAAATCCAACTAAAACATTGATAGAGTTTAGGCAGTAAATGCTGGAGACATTGTTCTGCTGATGGCAGAATAGGCAATTCACACCAATCCTCCTGCTAAAAAGACATGTAAAAAGCTGAAGAAAAGAAATATAACTTCACATAAGCACCAAAAGAGCTGAGATAGGGTTAAATTATCTGTCCAAGATTGGTGAGGAAAGGAAGCTGGGGCAATAATCCCAACCCTCGGAGACACTTTGGTCCTGAGGTTATCTACCAATCTAGAAGAGAACCTGAGATGAAATTGTGGTGGCCTCTATGGCTAAAATGTTGGGGGTCTCCAGCAGGCTAACCCCTAATGTGAGCTGAGCCACACATAAGATGGGGGGGGGGGGGGGGAGCAGGGGCATGAACTATACATAATGAGCCTACACATGGATTTGCAGCCTAAATCACAATACCTGAATTGTGAACCTGGACTGAGGCCTTGAATTGCTCAACACAGGCATAAGGCAGAAGCACATGGAAATTCTAGACCTCAAATTATAAGTATTTTTTCCAAAAAAAAAAAAAAAAAATCCAACATATAATCAAGTACATGAAAAGTAAAGATGTCATGAGTCAGAACTAGCAGAAACAATAAACAACAGCATCAGACCCACAGAAATATCAGATATTGAAAATACAAGCAAAGATTAAAATACAATCACCCTTACTATATTCAAAGAGATAAAAACCAAGCTCAAAAATTCGGCAACTGTCAACTATAAAATGTGACAAGTTTGAAAAATAACTGGGGTGCCCAGGTGGCTCAGTTGGTTAAGCATCTGTCTTTGGCTCAGGTCATGATTTCATGGTTCATGGGTTTGAGCCCCACATGGGGCTCTCTGCTGTCAGCGCAGAGCCTGCTTAGGATCCTGTCCCCTTCTCTCCCTGCCCCTCCCCAGCTTGTCCTCTGTCTCTCTCAAAAAATAAATAAACATTTTAAAAAATTTTTAAAGAAAAATAAATAAAAATCATATAGGGGCTCCTGGGTGGCTCAGTCAGTTAAGCATCCAACTTTGGCTCAGGTCACAGCTTATGATCTCACAGCTTATGAGTTCAAGCCCTGCATCTGGCTCTGTGCTGACAGCTCAGGGCCTGGAGCCTGCATCAGATTCTGTCTCTCTCTCTCTCTCTGCCCCTCCCCTGCTCACACACTCTCTCTCTCCTTCAAAAATAAATAAACATTTTTAAAAAATTAAAAATCATGTTACTAAAATATACAAATATGTAATAATTGAAGTTAGGAAATCAATGAATGAGTTTAATGGCAGATTAGACTGTAGGGAGGATTAGTAAATTGCAATTGAGAAGAAATTATTCTGACTATAGCTCAGAGAGATAAAAAATGAAAAATACAGAAGAGGGGGTAAAAGGCACAAGGCATATAGTGAGAAATTATAACATGTTTAATTGAAAACCCAGAAAGAGAAGAAAGAGGATGAAGCAGAAACAATATGTAAATAAATAATGGCTGAGTATTTTCCTGAACTAATGAAAGATACCAATCCTCAGAGCCACAGCAAAGTGAAATTTATCTGTATCTAGGCATATCATAGCTAAACTTTAAAGATAAAAACCAAAGAAAATAGCTTAAAAAACAGAAAAGGCACCTGCCTTAGACTGACAAACAAAGTCATAAGACAATGGAACATCTTCAATATGTCCAAAGAAATTGACCACCCAGAATCTATATCTGGCAAAAATAATCCAAGAATGTGAAATAAAGGTAAAATTATATTACAACCAGAACCACTGGAATGTGCAGGAATTTTTCAGTTTTCTTTGCTGCTATGTCCCTCACCTAAGACAGTGCCTATCACATAATAGCTGCTCAATAGATATTATACAATGAATTCATATTATCATTATTATGAGAACTTTTAAAATATTAGGTGCTACTGAAAGACTTAAAAATAATTATTTGTTTTCTGTTTCTCCAAAAAGACAATAAAATCTTAATGTGCCTTCTAGAATTAGAAACACGAATCACAAATTAAAAGTTCAAGTATGGCTAACTTGAAATTAAAAAAAAAAAAAAAAAAAAAAAAAAAAAAAAAAAAAAAAAAAAAAAAAAAAAGAAAAAAAAAGAAAAAAAGCCAAAGGGCACCCGAGTAGCTCAACTGATTGAGTGATTGGGCATCAGGTCATCGCTGAAACTTCGGCTAATGTCATCGTCTCCTCACATGGGAGAGATCCCCAGTCTTCCTCTCTGCCCTACCCCACCCTTTCTCCTTCTCTCTTAAAAAAAGAAAAAAAAGAAAGAAAAAGAAAAAGAAAAAGAAAAAGAAAAAAAAAGCCAAAACTTGACTCAGAAGTATGAGAATAAATATATTTATCTATCATTTAAAAACAATGAAATGTGTGGTTCCTAACTATATTTCTAGTTTCATCTCTCACTATGCTTGCCATATATCCTATGCTCCATTCCTTTTCAGTATTTGCCAGTTTGCAAGGTCACCACAGTCATTCATGCACCCATGCCAAATATTGTTGCCTGCTCACAATGTCTTCCTCTTTCATGCCAGTTCTCCAAAAACAAAAGTTCTCTCATTCTGTAAGACCTCTACCAGATGTCATTTCTTCTGGAAAACCTACCTCTATAACTCTCTTCTCTCTATTCATATGGTACAAATGCCTTCTATAGAAGGTACTAAGGTATTGTGTTGCCATTGTATATATGCTATGTCATTGGAGCAAGAAGGTGAGGGTCATGTCTTTCCCATTCTTTTATCTCCCTGCTTCCAAGACCAATCTTAGTGATGAGGCCATAGTAAGCATTCCACACTATTGGCTAAGGGGATGAAAGAAAATGAAAAGAACAAGGAAGCGTGGCAGGCTGGAAGAGATAAAGAAGAAACAACAACTAAAGGCAATGTGGGATCCTGAACTGGATCCTGGGACAGAAAAAATAGAGTGGGTGAAAAACTGGTGAAATTCAACTAAGGACTGTAGTTTACTTAATAGCATTATACCAATAATGAACCTGCTTGGGATTCTCTCTCTCCCTCTCTCTGCCCCTCCCTCATTCACATCATGTGCTCATATGTGCTCTCTCTCAAAATAAATAAATAAACTTTAAAAAATAGTTGTAATAGCATTATACGGGTGAATTTCTGGTTAATAACAGTATTATGGTTATGTAAGTAGTTAACTTTGGGGGAAGCTGGGTAAGGGGTATATACCAATCTACTATTTTTGTAACTTTTCTGTATTATTTTCAAAATAATTTTTTAAAAATGCATGAAGAATTGGATTATTTCATCAAAATTATAGAAATGTCACAAGGAAATGTTCAGTTTCATACAAAGTACTCAGATGCACAATGTAAATAAATAATGGGTCAGGTCAAAGAAACCACTGTCATATGTATACAGTCTGAATTTTCACCAAGAATAAATTCATGAACACATGCATTAAGTATAATTAAAAAACAAGGCCATGTAAGAAGTACATGTAAGAAGTACATGTAAGAAGTACAAAGCGAATTTAATACAGCTGCAAATATGCCTACCGCCAATATAGTCAATAAAGATACATGGCTCTGAGCCATCACCATAAGCACTCTGTAGATAATATGAAATTCGGTGATACACAGAAGAATATGTAGATCATAATACATGAAATGCAGCACTACTGGGTAGGTATTTCATTCTGACACATCACTTGACATAAAACTAAGATCTATAGAAAAAGCACTGCACCATGCTACAAAATAGAATAGAAAACTATGTCACTGGTAAAATTGTTTAGATTGTAAAAATATAAATGTGAGGTCAGTTTAACTTATGGAAAAATATCAATTATCAAGGAAAGCACCAATTCAATAAAACATTTAGAACTATAGATGGAAGTGAACATGCAAAAGTGATCTACAATACCATTAAGGCATTATGATGTCTCACAGAGTCACGACAATGGCAACATAGGTATAAAAAAAATTATAAGTGCTCCAATCACAAGGAATATAACTGAATTTTAAATCATCTTTGGAACACCGGTAACAGTGGCAATGGGCAATGTTGGAGTGGTGGATTTGAACTGATCCACCAGCACATGTAATCTTTTGAAACCGTTTCGATTTCAGACAAAGGTAACTAGATAATTCTTTGTCTGAAAGACCTAGGATGAAGAAAGGAAACACTCTTTCATTCTACAGATATTCCCTGAAATTTATTATGCGTCAGGCATTGTGGTAGAGTGGAGGATACAGAAAGATAAAGCCCTGGCTTTACTGGGGTTTACAATGAGACAATACTAATAAATGTGATTGTGTCATGTTAGTGAAAAACAGGAGGCAATGGAAGTTCAGGATCTAGGCAGGGAAGGCCTCCCAGAATTCAGGCATATTTACACCGGGGATCTAACGGGTGAGCACAAGTTAGCTAGACAAAGGGAGTAGAGGTGTGAGGTAGGGTTCTTGGCAGGTGAGGCACCTTATATGAAGAGAAGTGGAAGTACATGGAGCATAGTCTATTCCAGGAAGCAAGGAAAAATCAGAATGCTTACAATGGAATGTATGGATGAGGTATGTATTTATCAGCCTATAGCATGACTCTCAAAAACACATACAGACTTGCGCTGATGCTTTAAACAGCTGGATCTCTTAAGCTACACATAGCAATAATTTATCATTATGTTTACCACTACTTTTGCCAAAGTGAGAATATTTTAATGAAAAGCTGTATTTTCAAAGATGTTTTCTTTGCTTTTAAAGAAACTGTATAAAATTGGGCTTTGAATACAAAGTAGAATGTGTCAACAGAAAAACAAATCAATTTGTAATGAGTGCACATTGGAATCATAACATAGCTATGAAGGACTTTTAAATTGCTGAATTCTAAAAAAGATGGCTTATAATTAAAGAAATTCCTAATTTCTTGAGCCAGCTGCTTGAAAAAGTTACCAATTTTGGCTGAAGTCCCTTACTCATAAGATCCTAAAATTTTCCAGAAGAAATAAATTGCTTTAATCTTTGCAGTAAATAAGAATTAAACATGATAAATACTGAATTAACTAAATCCAAATTAGTTTTAAGCATCTAATATCAGGAAAATTATGCTGAAGGCTACCCACATAACAATTCAATTTAAAAAGAATTCATTTAAATAATAAATTTGATTGAATTTTATTTCTCATTTTTTTGTATGTGTGTGTGAGAACAGCATCTGTTTTCTGTCCTAGGATTTTTAATTTCTGGATTAACTAATTATACTTTGAGAAAGCACAGTGATACACTGTCAGAAGAAAATGCTACCAGTCTTGCTAAATAAATAACAGAGCTCATGCTAGGCTAGAGGCTGGGTCTGCTGTACAGGCCTGCGAGAGCTGGAGAAGCAGGAGGCACAGGTGCTAGGCACAGCTGTCTGCTAGGGAAGCCCTAGGTGATGCCCACAGGTCAGGTTTTTCATGTCTCCAGAAGCAGATCTATTAGCAGGCCTTGGGCATACAAGTTTTCTTTCACCATTGTGCACTCTCTCAAAAGGGCAAATTACTAAAATACAAGTTTTTGCTCTACCAATGTCAGGGAATGCACTTCTTTACAACGACCCAAGTCTAATTCAATCTTTGTGAATTCTAGAAGCAATTAACATTATGACAGTATTTACAAATCTATTTGAAAGTTTTACCAGGCGGGTGCTTAACTACAGATTTCCCTAATAAAAGATATCTGCAGACTTTCCCAACATACAAAATAACTACACTGAATAGCTTGTTACACCAACCCTCTAACTACTCTACCTACTCTTTTCCCTCTCTTTATATCCCAAATTCAAGTAATACTTCACATGACACTTATTTATCTTCAGGATCACCATATAACTACCATTTATGGTTAGATCCTTTTTTGTACTTGACTGAACAACCCAATCAATAGCAATAAGGACACTCTACTGTCAGGGGCAGACAGCTGCTCCAGGTGCAGACTCCCCTGGGGTCGATGTTGGGGAGCCATGTTAAAGAGCCCCTGCCAAGCAGGCACACTGTGACACGATCACTCTGCTTGCTCCATCACAGAGACGTGGACATCAGGGAGAGCACTAAATTACATGAGTCAATAATGAACTTGGCCATAACTAGGCAATACCACGTAGCAAGAAATGAGGGAAAGTGCCCCAATATGTGTAAAAATACAGGACAGGGACACCTGAGTGGCTTGATTGATTGAGTGTCCAACTCCTGATTTCAGCTCAGATCATGATCCCAGGGTCACAGTATCGAGCCACGTGTCAAGCTCCCTGCTAAGTGTGGGGCCTGCTTAAGATTCTTTCTCTCTCTCTACCTCTCTCCCCCCGCTAGTACACTCTCTCTCTAAAAATAATTTTTAAAAAATACAGGATAGTACATCATAGCTTCCTTTGCACTTGCAATTTTGAAAGCCTAAAAATTGAATATGGCTGCCCATATTGCAAACTGCATTCACAAGTGTTATAATTGATGTTAAAAAGGGAGAAATGGAGAAAAAGGGGAAAGCAAAGTGCCCACAGAATAAATAACCTTTCTACAATACATACAGAGAGCTAAATCCAAGACACATGGCTGAACTTCTGCATAAACAGATTCACAATATAGGAAGTTATATAGCTGAGAAAATCTATTACAAGCTGGGATTCTTCTTCCAACCCTCTCCCCTTCAACCTTTATCACACATATATATACAAGACATTCGAGGAACATGCCCAGGCAGCCTAGAAATTAGGATTATTTGTACGCTGAACTCAATAGTTACTAAAGATATGCTTAGAAGGAAACCAGTCTAGAAATCCTTTGTAATATAAAAGGAAATATAATTCTGGAAAACAATTTGCTTTTTAAAAAGTAATCCCAGTGGCACCTGGTTGGCTCAGTCGGTGGAACATGCAACTCTTGATCTCAAGGCTGAGTTTGAGCCCCACGTTGGGTGCAGAGATTACTTAAAAATAAAAATATATATATAATCACAAACACTATGTTCTTCCTCCAGATTATGGACATAACACAGTCATTCTAGAAAATGTATCAAAAAATTTTAAAAGAAAGATAATTTGCAATGGATGCAAGAATCTCAAATATTACAAAAGAATAATAATAAATCATAATGAGAAGAAAAGGCATCAAGAGAAACCAATGACATTGTTCTATAAGCATGGCATGAATAGCAGGTAGACCAAGACCTAAAGTGAGTGAAGACAGTTAAAAATTATGTTCAACTGATTAAAAAAAAAATGTTCCCACATAGAGCCACGTATACATAAGAGCATGAATCTCAGAGGAATCCAAATAGTGTTTACCAAATATTCTCACACATACCACATTTTGCTAGGCTACTCACAGAAATCAAAGAAAAATATTACTGTGAAGATTTCAGAAGGAAGATCTTTTACAAAATAAAGTACCCAATCTCAAAATATATTAAAAATATGTTCTTCCAAGAATGAAGAAAAACACACAAAATCCTCTCTCAAGAGTCAAAGGAAAGGATCTTGAAAATGGCAAGGAGTAGGCTAGACAAGATAAACAACTCAAGCCCAAGATGGGAGAAGAAATGGTAAGAGAGGACATGGCTTCTGTGCATGTATGTGTATGTATGTATGTATATATAAACATATATATATGTATATATATACATTTATACTCCTTGCCTTCGTCCATAAAAGATGAGTGATGCTATCTGCTCTATAGAAGTTCAAGTTTCCAGGCCTAGACAAACTTCCTCTTATATACAAGGAGGTTGCAGACTTGTAGTCCAGTAAGTCTGAAAAGTCGAGGGGAGTGGCTGAGATGCCAGAAATCTGAACGTGAGCAAATGGCACATGTATGCCTACACGCACACGCACACACATAGGACAAAAATTCAGAAAATGACAGGAAAACACTGCACTTACTCTCTGCAAAAACTTTAAATGAATGAATGAATGAATGAAGCCAACATGAGAGTCACTAAGCACTAAACTGCAACTTTGATTAAGGTTGTTGGAACTTAGTGACAGAAAACGCTACCCACAAAACCAAGTAATACATTCTTTTCATGCTATAATTATGGAGAAATGAGAAAAATGGTTTAAAGACAAAAATGAGCTTAAAGACAGGCGAATTCACAAATTTATTGGAAAACCGAAGACTGATTAATAGAGCAAGGGCAATGGAAGGTCTTTCCTATGTCCCATCCTACTCAGTAGGTCCACGACTTCAATAAAGCAGGAGAGTAAACCAGTGAGAACATTAGGGGAAAGAGACAGCTGAATACAAAAGTATATTAACTTCCTCCCTGAAAATGGTTTGGGATCTAAGTTGTTAGGGGTGGGGCTTGGAAGCTAGGCACTCTGCTTATCACATAAATACTACAACTGCTCCACAAAAGTTCATCTGAAAAAGAAAAGGTAAAGAACTAATATCTAGCCAATAAAGAACTGGACAAGAAACCATCCTTCTACACAATCAAGAGGATAAATTTTGCAATTGATTTTAGGGAACAGGCCCGGCCCCATTTACACTTCAGTAAGGCTGAGATAACCATGTTTTACCATTACTTTTCGGGTTTTTCATGTCCTCATTATTTACTTCCCACCACCCTTAACCTCATCATATTTTTTATATTTGTGGATATTATGATTAAGAAACCTGGGTTCAGGGACACCTGGGTGGCTCAGTCAGTTAACTGTCCAACTCTTTTTTTTTTTTTTTAAGTTTATTTATTTATTTAGAGAGAGAAAGCGAGAGACAGTGAGCAGGGAAGAGACAGAAAGAGAGGGAGCACCAGTGGGGGAGGGGCAAAAGGGAGAGACAGAATCCCAAGCAGGCACCAAGCTGCCAGCGAAGAGCCTAATGTGGGGCTTGAACTCACGACCCTGAGATCATGACCTGAGCCGAGATCAAGAGTCAGACACTTAACTGACTGAGCCACACAGGCGCCCCAAGTGTCTGACTCTTGATCTCAGCTCAGGTCTTGATCTCAGGGTGGTGAGTTCAAGCTCTGTGTTGGGCTCCATGCTGAGTGTGGAGCCTAATTTAAAAAGAAAGAAAGAAAGAAAGAAAGAAAGAAAGAAAGAAAGAAAGAAAGAAAGAAAGAAAGAAAGAAGGAAGGAAGGAAGGAAGGAAAGAAAGAAAGAAAGAAAGAAAGAAAGAAAGAAAGAAAGAAAGAACCTTGGTTCAGAGTCTAAAATTCTGAGAATCTGGGGAACAATTCACAGTTCCTCTAGTTCATCCGGGGAAGAGAAGCCAAGGTAGAATCTGAGCTGCAGTGGGTCAAATCCTTGGGGTCTACAGGGGTAAGGATAAACACAAAATAATAAAAAAAATATATAGAAAGTAAAAAGGAACCAAGAACTTCTATTAAAGACTTAAAGGATAGAACATTATTTAACTAGAAGAATATAAAACTGGAAAAGCAGAAAATCAAGAAGAATATATTAGGTTGACCCATATAAAGTTGCCATTTTTATAGGTCAAAAACAGTCCAACATCACCAATTTCACAAGATTCAAATGAATAACTTAATATTTTAACACATTTCACACTGTGAAAGGCTTATCTGATACAACTGCACTGGAGAGCACCAAAGGGAAGAGAAGTTTTAGGCTCCATATGAAGGTTGTACCTGACAAACAGGGCAGCCAACCTGGAAACTGGAGGTGTGCAAACAGAACAGGATAACCCTTCTCAAGAGACTTCTGCAGTGAGTGATCTCTAAGATCCCTTCTGAATTATTCTGAAGGTTCTCGCCTACTTAGTCTAAGCAAATTCTGGTGGGTTTGGCTGTCTGTAGTGAGAGTGGAGAGGAGAGGTAGATGTGAGAAGAATGTGTCCTGAAAAGAGAATGGGACAAGAGAAATTGAGGAAGGCAAGTAAAGGAGTGACCATTTCCACCAGCTTTAGCCCACCCTCTGCAGTACCTAAAGACCACCCAGTCTTGAATGTCATGAGAAAATTCAACCAGCATCTGTAGGCAGGAAGAATGAGCCCTGTAAGTACAGTAAGGATTTAGCACCACTAAAGTGCAGTAAAGGGGTCTGGAATGAGAGGTTTCCCTGAGCTAAAGGGACTTAAAATTGCAGAACTGTGGGGGCGCCTGGGTGGTTCATTTGACTAAGTGTCCAACTTTTGATTTCGACTTAGGTCATGAAATCTCATGGTTCATGAGTTCAAGCCCTGCATTTGGCTCCATGCTGACAGTGGGGAACCTGCTTGAGATTCTCCCCGTCTCTCTGCTCTTCCTGCATGCTCTCTCTCGCTCGCTCTCTCTCTCTCTCTCTTTCTCTCTCTCAAAAATAAATAAACTTAAAAAAAAATTGCAGAACTGGGACCGGGCAGGTTTGTGCAGCTGGGTGCGGATGGGTAGTTTGGGACAGGTGGAGTGGAGAGCAAGTGTTCCAGGGGCTGAAGCTCCAGAAGTAGCAGAGCAGAGAGACAATAAATTTAGCTGAACAGAGAGTCTGGGGTAATGAGTCAGGGAAAGTGGGCTGAGGCCAAGACTGGAAATCATTTGATTGCCAAGCACAGGCTTACACTATAAGTTTGTTCACTAAAGTCTTTTAAGCATGGTTTATAGACAAAAATGGAAGACCAAAAGATACATTTCATGTATTCGTGTACATGTCTGAAATATAAATATCACAAAATTTAGGATTCAGACAGAGAAAAAGCAAAAATATGTTTTGATTAATCAGTTATTTGATTTTTCTATTTTTCAGGTCAGATTTGCTGTATTTTAACCTTAATCGTTTACAAACTATACTAAAAATGCCTCATTATTTTTATTCCATCAATTTTTGTACATACTTCTATTAGACCATGTTTACCAAGCATTTCCTCTCTAATGAAAAGATATTAATGAAAACATTTGAGCTGAGTTCAAATGCGAGAAGAGCAGTAACAGCATACATTTTGGACACTTACATGCAAGGCAGTGAATGGCATTTCAAGAGGACAGAAGGAGTAGTCTACCCATGGTGCAGGGAATAAGGGGATACCTTGTCTGTAGAGAATTTAAAAACAGTAATAAACTGACTAAAAGTCAGTCTGCTTTTTATTATCACTTTGCACTGGCAATGCTAAACAATTCTAACTTCTCTCTGCTGGGGCTGATGGCTCCCACATAGCCACCTCTCCTTGGTCCACCATTAGTACCAGCACTCAGCATCCAGTAAAAGTGTCTTGCAGCATGTCTCTTTTAACCTTCATTTCACAGATAGGGAAAGAGAGGCTCAGGAGACTGGGGTAAATGGGAGAATGAGGATTTACTCTGTGCAGCACGATTTCCAGGTCTGCAGGTTTAACCTACAAGCTACTACCACTCAGGAAAAATGAGCAAAAGACAGCAGATACCCCAAGTTCTACTCAACTTGAGAGTCAACAGCTGAGTTTGAATGTCATCTTCCATTAGCCTTCCTCCTACCTTTTCTATCAGTCAATCAACAACTGACTGCCTATAGCTCACAGAACACTTTTTACTTATTAATTCATTGCCCATTTCTTGACAGTTTCCCTAGAGAGTGAGGCAGGTTTAATTCTGCCATATTCCTGGCCACTGTGGCCTGAGGCAATGATCTCTCACAACAGATGGGCAAAAATCTACCTCATGAAAACATTCTAGACTCCTTAGCATTCATTTTAATGAGCAAAGACATCTATGTTTATGTACTGTCAAAATCCCCATAATAGAAAATTTTTTTCTTAATTGCTTCAGTTTTAGACTATGCCTTTTATTGGAAGTCATCACATTGAGAGAATGCAGGAAATAAATAAGTAAAAATGTATTTGCATTTCTTCAACGGTTAAAAATTTAACTGTGTAAGCAACTCATTTCTTCTCAATTTCTCTATCTAGTAAGTAGAAAGTTAAGTTATAATCCTCAAAAGTTCAGTGAGGGTAGAATCTGTTTAACAATCTAAAATCCTTAGACCATAAAATTACAAAGAGAGGCCACTGCTGTCAGGACCTTGGAAATTACAGTAGACATTATGCGTCATCCCATCCTTCAATTAGTAAGGGAGAAAGAGAAGAGAAATAAAATTGCCTTCACAAATATAAACTTTAAGATCAACACATTCTGAAGAAGAGTAGAACTATGTAGTAACTTTGGGGACGCGAAATAGTTTCCAAGCCTGGACCACTAAGCGCTGGATACATTAACGCAGCTATAGAAAGAAAGTGTCAGACAGCAAGGTGGTCAGTCAGCAGTGGATGCAGAGACTAATGGAGTGGTAGGCAGGATTCTAAGATGGCCTTCTAGAATGTACAACTTCCCGTGAGTGTGAGCAGGACCAGGAGTATGATGGATTTCACTCCCATGATTAGGTTATGTTATATGACCAAGGCGGGGGGGGGGGGGGGGTTGCTGATGTAATTAAGATCCCACATCCACTTATTTTGAGCCCATCAGGAGGGAGATCATCCAGGATGGGCTTGCCTTAATCCAACCGAGGTTTTTTAGAGGACCACAGAATAGAAAGATGGGAAGCATATAAGAGATGGTCAAAATGACCTTGAAGAAACAAAAAGCTATGCAGTAGAGTGGGCCATGTAGCAAGACACCCTCTAGGAGCACAGGGCCTCAGTCTTACAACCACAGGGAACTGATCTCTGCCCATAGTCAGTGAGCTTGGAAAAAGACCCTAACCCTCAGATGAGATCACAGCCCTGAGCTGACATTTTGATCTCAGCTTGGTGAGACCCAGAGCAGAGGACCCAACTAATCCATGCCTGGACTCCTGACCTATGAGGAGTCAGATGTTAAATGTGTTGGTTTTAGCTGCCAACTGTGGTGACTTGTTAACACAGCAACTGAAAACTAATACAGCAAGTCTCCAGATAAGTTGGCAGTGACCATCTAAAAATTGTCCAGGACAGAGGTAAGGCATCCCTGTTGTGAGACAGAAAAACTCCAATCATCTAACTGTTCTGGTTAAATGCCATGCTCACTAATAGAAGCTTGGCTTCCTACACAGGTCTCCCCTCAGGGAGATAATATATTGACCATACAAACTGACTATCTTGGTCCTTGGGACAATTACTCCTCAGGCAAACAAATAAATTTACTGGTCTCCTGACTTCATATATCTATTTCTTTGGCTAGGCTAATGCAAGTCTGTCCCTAAAAGAAAGCTCTACCCTTGATATCCTGAGAAAGTCAGGAATAATCTCACAAAGCTTAGAATCAGCCAGACCCAGAAATATATTCGTTTTCTACTGGCACAGTGGCTTAAAACAAGTCCAGGCAGCCTTGACTAGGTTCTCTGCTTAAGGTCTCAAAGGGCCAAAATAAAGGTTCTGGCTAGGATGGGCTCTTATCTGGAGCCTCTTGGGAAGAATCCACTTCCAAGATAATTTTGGTTTTTGACAGAATTTAGTTCCCAGTGGTTATAGAACTGAGGTCCCAGTTTCTTTCCTGGTTGTCAGCTGGGGGAGTCACATTCAGCTTCTAGAAGCTAACCACATTCTTTGGTACATGTCCCCGCCATGTTCAAAGCCAGCAACAACACACTTAATTGAATCCTACTCATGCTTCTAACCTCTTTCTTCCCAGTAACCAGAACAAACTGTTTTCAATGGGCTTTGTGTGATTAGTTTAGCCAACCTGGATACTTTTGCCATACGAAGTAATGTAATCATGGGAGTGCTACCTCAACACATTCACAGGTTCCACTCAAACTCAAAGGGTTACACAAAAGGCAAGGGTCATTAAAGAGGTCATTCTTAGAATTCTGCCTACCACACCAGACCATGGCAAATCTTTTTAGAGACAGAGACAGAGACAGAGACAGAGACAGAGACAGAGAGAGAGAGAGAGAGAGAGAGAGAGAGAGACTGGGAGATGTGGAGAGGTGCTGAGGGAGAAAGGGGGAGAAGAGGGTGGGAATCTTAAGCAGGCTCCCCACTCAGTGTGTAACCCAACGCAGGGCTCAATCCCACGACCCTAGGATCATGACCTGAGCCAAAATCAAGAGTCAGATGCTCAACCAACAGAGCCACCCAGGGACCCCAGACCACGGCAAATCTAGTAAGATAATGAAGGTTAGCCCTGGGAGCATTCCTGAAAGAGAAGAACCAGTCAGCTCCCTACAGAAGATATCTCATATAACACATGGACTGTCAAAAATTGAATTCATCTTAAAGCAGTTAGGGTATTTCCTTTATCAACATACTTTGAGCACACACAGAAATTACATTTAAAAAGAACTAAGCAAAAAGCATAGACCAAACACTGAACAACCACTTACTATGAGGCGCTACGTTAAGCATGGAAATACATACAAAATGAAAATACACACAAGTTAAGCCCTCTCAAAGGGACTGATAAGTAATGCAACTTGAAGAGAAGATAATATAAAATGACTAACGATGCCACACTTAATATAGTCAGAAGTACAAGAATTAATATTCACACCAAACTGCAGGGCTTTTAACACAATGCTCATAGCCAGAAGTATTCCTACAAATGTCACTGGTGACTAATATATATGTAGACCTTTAAAATATTACCAATATGAAAAAATTACCAATATGATCTTAATTTGGGGAGTATTTAATGCATACACAAATTTTCATGTGTAAACAAGAAAAAATATAAGAAGAAATATACCAAAGTTGTTAGCTAGCTCAATAGTGGGATTATAGCAGGTTTTAATTAAATTACATTTTTATTAATTTTTTAAATGTTCTCATTTTTTTCAATAAGCATGTAGCACTTTTATAACCAGGGGAAAAAAATACATATAGACATATAGTATACACACACACATACACACACACACACACATTTATATTGGGGAAGTCATGGCATTTAGTCCAACGGATGTTTCCTTTAAGCCAAAACCTGTCCTGTGCATAGCCACAGCCCCCTGATCTAGAAAACACAGGCAGTTTTTATATAACACAACATGTTAGTAGAGACCCCATTATCTGAAATCTGAACAAGAAAAACTTGTTAATAGCAGAAACTAGAGCTGAAAGGATATAAGAGAGATGAAACTAATAAGGGCCACAACAAACTGACAGCATGGGGAACAGAAATGATGAATAAACAGATGCTATGAGGTAGAAGAAAAGCTACAGAGTGAAGGAGGAAGCAACACAGGAGAGCAGGGAACAGAGCAAGCCCTGTGCAAAGGAAGGCAAAGACAGAAAGCAGATGGGACTAGAGGAGAATGGATGGGTGGATGGCAGACAGATGGGCAGACAGAGGGATGGATGGACAGGTGGACCTTCGGCCAGAGTTAGCATCTTAAGGCTCTTCCTTTGATTTCTGAGAATTTTCCAGCCCCCACTTTTTAATAAACGATTTTTCATTCCTTTTGACCAAAATGAGTCCAAGTAAAATGACATTAAAAATATTATTTCTATAAGGCTAAAAATTAAAATAAAAGACAAGTGTTTAAAGGTGCTCTAAAAGACAATTTCTTAATTTTGCTTTTATTCTCTTTCTTCCTTCTTTTTTTTTTCTTTTTTTTACTTCTTGTCTAGTTCCTCCCAAAAGCTGGTGGGAACATGGGAATCTCTGAATCTCCCCACCCCCAGCACTCACAAACAGAGCAATCCCAGCCAGAAAAGGATTTGCCTATTAGCCACGCTATCTCCACCAAGACAGCAGCCTTATTAAATTACAACTGTTTGAACAAGGTCAAGCACTCAGAGTTTAATTCAAAGTGTTTCCAGGTATAATGCTGTCAGGTCAACTTAAACAAGCCAACAGAGGCTTGGAGCCTGATTAAATATTAAAACAGAATCTTTCACATCTGTTTTTACCCAAGGATGAAATTACTGTACATCACTTCAACCAGCTCATTAATACACTATACACACATCTTGCCTCAAAGGTTACAGGAATATCAATGCTTTGGAGGCCTGCAGTGAAACCTGCCCACACAGCCAGAAGTGAGGTCACCGCACACTTTACAGGACGTCAATATTTCTTTACAAAATGTGAGAGATAATCAGTTAGACACAGACACATTTTAAATTAAAGGATGAAAACCTCCACGAAGTTAAGCCAGTTGCTTTTGATCTGAACCTTTTAATCATTCATTCAGTTGGCTTTGATAGGTAACTTGATAGCACACGTTGAGCAAAAATTTTGATTCAACAGTAATTATTTTATAAAATGGAGGGTTGCCACATCCAAATAGATGACCATGGTGACTACATTTTTTTAACTTACAAAAGCATGACTATAAAAGGCACATATAAATATTTTAAAGCACAAACATTTGGGACACTAAGAGTATAAACTTTCATGGTGCATTAGTTAAAATAGTAGTTGAAGACTTGCTACTTTAAAAACTCCTATAACAGGGAATGACACCAGACAAACAGTCTAGAATTACTTAAGAGTATTTTTGGTGTCTCCCATACCTGACAGGTGACAGGTATGTGTCCCCTATAACTGAACCCAGTGAACAATTTAAAAACTGCATATGCCATAGACTGTAACTGCTATAATTTGTGGCTGCTATGCACATTTCCTATCTTCCCTTCTATTGATACACAACCCCCTTTCTTCTGGGGAGCGCCACTTCCATGACTGGTCCTGGAGAGGTGTCACTCACGGTGCCCTCCCCACCCCTACTCCCTTGTCCCCAGGCTTCTGGGGACGGTGGCTGGTCTAATGGTTGGGCACATGCCTCAGGCAGGGTGTTTCTATATGCATGCCAGGATAGAAAAGTCTTTGGGGGCTGGAATTGCTCACCTGGCAGGACATATGGGCAGCCATTTTCCCATCCCAAGAAGAGAGCCAAAATGCAAAATGCGTGTAGGGAGGGAGCAGACCTCAAGATGCAGAGAAACAGCCCTGACCACATCCTCTGGACAACAGGAGCCAATTGAGTCTAGTCCACCTCCACTTTCTGTTTTGAATATTAGATGTCTCTAGGTAACTATTAACATGCTATTCTGACCCAAGGCACAGTTAAATCACATGCTTGCTGTACGAAATCCTACTGATCTCTCTCTTAAGTTCTATAGAACTTCAGCTTCTACATTACCCAGAGATTCTTATTTTGCACTGCTTTCTTACTGTTTCATATGTGTAATTGATTTAAAGTTTTAAATTTCTTATTGCTGTATATTAAAAAGAATATAAAGGCGGCGCCTTAAGTGGCTCAGTCAGTTAAGCATCCAGCTTTTGCTCAGGTCATGATCTCATGATTTGTGGGTTCGAGCTCCTTGTCAGGCTCTGTGCTGACAGTTCCAAGCCTGGAGCCTGCTTCAGATTCTATGTCTCCCTCTCTCTCTGCCCCTCCCCCACTTGTACTCTGTCTCTATCTCTCAGAAATAAACATTAAAAAAAAAAAAGAAAAAAGAAATATGAAGGCTTCCTAAACCTAAGGTGTTTTAAATAATGTAGGTAGTTAGTTCAATATAGACTAGAACAAGGATTATACATTCCAGCTATGTAAGAACTGACCAAAAATAAAGAAGCTGGTATTGATGTGTTACTTGTGGACTCTGTTTCACTACAATATTGCCAAACATCATGTGTTCAGGTTTCTTTACAAGAAAACAGACGATCACTCTTCAGGAGTAGAGATCAACTTCATCCCCAAAGAAGTGGTTACAGTGTACAGATTCCTAGCATTAAAACCTCTACAATCCAACTTGAAGCTAAGGAAAAATTATTCAAGAGCCATTTGTTGGATCGTGGAATTTTTAAAATCCACTTAGAATGGTGATATATTGTCTAATTTAAGGAATAATTTGGGAGATGAAAAATCAAAGGTTCATTTTTCTCCCCGAAGGTATAATTACATTGGAAAATGAAGGTGACTATTAGTAGAGAATTGCTTCTTTTTTTCTGCCACAGCATATTAAATAGCATTTCAATGGAAAGACCACGGGATATGAAGTCAGGAGACCCAAGCAGGAGTTCTTGCTCTGCCACTGACTGACCATGTGAAGATAAAACAGACAACACACAAAATTTCTCTTGACCCTGTTTTCTTAGCTTCACAAGAGTAATACCCACCTTACCCACTATATAAGTGGGCAGAAGGCCCACTGAGATGAAATCCACTGAATTTCAACATCTAAAAGCAACACACAGGGACGCCTGGGTGGCTCAGTCGGTTAAGCATCCCACACTTGATTTCTGCTTAGGTCGTGATCTCACATTTCACGTGAGATCAAGCCCCATGTCAGACTCTGTGCTGACAGCACGGAGCCTGCTCGGGATTCTCTCTCCCTCTTTCTCTGTCCCTCCCCCACTTGTACACGTGCTCTTGCTCTCTCTCTCAAAATAAATAAAACATCGTTTCAAAAATAAAAACAATATACAAATAGAAGTAGAAAAATCTAGAATCTAGAAAAAATAAAGTAGTTAATATCATGTGCTATGATCCTAATCCTCTTCCAATTTTATGAGAAAACGAAGCTCAAAGAGATTAATCCCAACTTGTACAAAGTCACAGGGCCGGTACAAGAGACAGGTCCTTTTATGGCCTACAGAGTTCCCCATCAAAGCCCTGCCTCCAGTGACTACAAAACAAGGAAGCTACACACCTCAACTCATGAGGCTCCAAATTCTAGGTCACTCTGCCTGGTTTACAAATACATTTCACATGTACTGAAAAAAGTTGTATAGTAGGTATTATTATTGTCTGTTTTTATTAAACAGTTTATTATTGACAAAGAAAACGTCCAGCAAATATATATAAGGGCCTATTGTGTTTTGTAGAATAAAAAAATTTTAAATGTCTATGCTAGGCTTGGTATAACGGTTAAAAAGCTAATTTAACACAGCAAAAATATCTGCAACTGAATTCTAGCTAACTTCCTATGAAATTTTCAAGTACTAAGAAACAGAATAGTTCATAAATTTTCAATTTTTGGAATCAAAAAAGCAACATAGATTCCTACTTTTAGGTTCATAGTGTTCATTTACTGAAAGTGAACTGTGATGAATACATTTAAATTTTTAATAAGATGTATTTTTTATAGAAAAGCTGACATTTCCTGACTAGTGATTTAAATCATGACGCAAGTTGAAATCATTTAAAAATCAAGTCCATCTCAGATGAAGCTCACTGCTACCACATAAAATAGATGCTCAGTACATCTTTTATATTCTGCAGGATGCAAGCAACATGCCTTGTTACGAGGTAACAGAAAAAAAGAAAGTCTCCAGGTAGTTGTGCCTTACTGGACGTCCCCTGCCCACAAGGCTTAATGGAAGTTAAAGGAACTAATCAACCTAATGGACCAACAGGAAGCTACACATGCCCGCCGGCTGCCACAGCGGGGAGGGGAGCTGCAAAACAATGGCTACTAGACATGGGCCACCACTCTATGTGCACTGCTCTAGGTATACAATCAGATTATTTCCGGAACAGACATTTCATGTCATGCTAAGGTGAGGAGGAGGGGAGCAGGAAGGGCTCCCTGGGATGTGTGCCTGAGTGTGTTGTCTGTGCCTGGGCTTGTTTCAAGGGTGGAGAAGGATGCAGTGAGACCAGGTTAGGCCATGGTATTGTAATAAAAGCATTCAAATACTTAGGAAAAGGCTTTTTGAAATCTTAAACCATTAAACACCAAGTTAATAAAATACAAAGTAATTTGTTTAACAGAACTCCAATACAGCAAAATCTTATACCACACACAAATTCATACTTGGAACGATATAATCAAGCAGAGTAAACCATACTAAATGTAAAGTCAATAAATTCTTTTTTGATTGTTCAGCCCCACCACAACCACCAGAGAAGACTACGAGGAATTTAACAGAAGGAAATTAATCATCATAATACTTTAGTTCAATACTGAGCTACAGTGAAATAATTTGGGCATTAGTACAGTTTATTTGAAATAAGATTTAAAGCAGCACATTTAAATGAAGCAGAATTCATTAAGCAACCTCTCAAAAGGATCATTTCCTCTAATTATTGCTTTTATAACAGAGGACAAAAGCAACCCAGTGTAAGTTCATAAAATCCACAATTAGCTGCCAAAATCTTACCAGATAAAATTAAAAGAGAAAGGATATTTAGAAGCACAATTGGTAAAAGTTCTGTTGTTTCTTTAAAAAAAAGCACTTGCCCTTTCTTTCCACCCATAATCATTAAAAGTAGAGATACATCATGTGCCAGATATTATGGTAGATCCTCAGGAATGAAGGAAAAATAAGAGAACACCAAGCTGGATGCTCCAGAAGCTTATAGTGCTGGGGAAGAAGGGAAGAGGGTTATAAAGATCCTCATATTACCTCCAGACAAGTGTTCTAACACAAGCGACATCTAAGAAGTTATGGAGAGAAGGAAGCTGTGACTGACTGGTTGAGTGGAGAATCTCCACATTTGAGCCATGTTTTGTTTTGTTTGTTTACATTCATTTATTTTGAGAGAGACAGAGATAGCTCGAGTGGGGGAGGAACAGAGAGAGAGAGAGAGAGAGAGAGAGAGAGAGAGAGAGAATCCCAAGCAGGTTCCATGCTGCCAGCTGCAGAGCCCGATGGGGAGCTTGAACCCACAAACTGTGAGATGATGATCTCATCCTGAGCCAAAACCAAGAGTCAGATGTTCAACCGACTGAGCTACCCAGGATGCCTTTGAGCCATGTCTTACAGAAGGAGAAGGAGTCTGAAAAACAAGGTAAAACAAGAGGGGAAGGAAGAAACAAGAGGGGAAGGAAGGCATTCCATAGTCCAAGTAAAAGAAACAACAGTACCAAGGATGAAACAGAGTATTTTAGGGAATCTTTGGGCAGAGGAGGAGTGGGGGATAATAAGGAGGCATGAAGATGGGATGCACAAAGCTGGAGAAATTGATGGGAACAGGATTATGGAAGAGTATTTCTTTCAGTCAAACTATGGAATTAGTTCAAGCTTTATGCCTTACTCAACGGGGCTTGCTGGGAAGATACTTAAGACCTGATCAAAATCTGTCCTATTATCTCCTAAACTTTTCAGTATTCCAAAGTATTTAACAATTATACTGTTTTAACTGCAATACACACACACACACACACACACACACACACACACACACACACACGTGTGTGTGTGTGTGTGTGTGTATATATATATATATGATTAAAAGACAAAATGAAAAGGCAACTTAAGAAATGGAAGAAAATATTTTCAAACCATGTATCTGATAAGAGTTAATATCCAGAATATAAAAAGAACTGCTACAACTCAACAACCAAAAATACGATTTTTAAAATGGGCAAAAGACTTGAAAATGGCCAGCATGTACATGAAAAGTAATTCGACATCACTAATCATAATAATAACGCAAACCAAAACCACAATGAGAGAAGCCCTCACATTCATCAGGATGGCCTCTATCAAAAGAACAGAAAATTACAAGTGTTAGTGAGGATGTGGAGAAATTCGAACCCTTGCGTGTTATTGCTGGGAATGTAATTTCCTGTGGCCATTATGGAAAACAATATAGAGGCTTCTCAAACAATTAAAAATAGAATCACCATATGATCTAGCAATCCTACTTCTGGGAATATATCCAAAAGAAATGAAAACAGTATCCTAAAGAGGTATTCGCAACATGTTCATTGCAGCATTATTCACAATAGCCAAGAGGTGGAAGCAACCCAAATGCCCATCAACAGATGAATGAGTAAAGAAACTGTCATATATACACACACTGGAATATTACTCAGCCTTAAAAGAAGAAGGAAATCCTGTCATATGCTACAATATGGATAAACTTTGGGGATATTATGCTAACTTAAATAAGCCAGTCACAAAAAAAACAAATATTGCATGATTCCACTTATGTGAAATACAGTAAAACCTTGGATTGCAGGTAACTTGTTCTGTGACTGTTGCCCAAGATGAGCATACATTTCTAATAAATTTTAACTTGACAAACAAGCAATGAATTGCAATATGAGTAGTATATGACGCCAAATGTCACATGATCGCAACTGAGCCAAAGGTTCTTCTCTCTCTCTCTCTCTCTCTCACTCACTCACTCACTCGCTGTGGGACTGTGGGTGATCGTCTCCCATGCTCAGATGCTCAGTCTCAAGCAGTGGTGTTTGGCAGAAATCAGTGATTTTTCAGAATGTTGGGAGGTGCCCACAACTGGCACTAGTGTATGTTTTGTCACTTCAAAGCGCCTATGGACAGTCCTTTGCTTTTCCCTACAAGAGTAAGCTGAGAAATGCTTTGCTTCATTCAAGACCAGGGTGTCTACAGATATAGACCCTTTCCACTGCTGCCTTATTGCCAGTTACATTAAATACAATATTTGACAAGAGTTTAATACTGTACTGTAGTCAACATCCATGTGAGAGTATACAATGGCCCCCATGCAGAAGAAGATTCCATTGAGCCAAGAGATAGCAGTGATTTGGTTAGTGATAGTGAAAGTCGTCCTACAGAATAACCCTCCTCTCTCTTTTCTCCCTCACACCAGCCACAAAGGCTTTCAAAGGTAAGGGTTGGTTAATTTATTTTTTTATCTATTGTATTTTCTTTATTATTTTGTATTACATTACAGTATTGTAATCATTTTTATATGAATATTTTTGGGTTGTGGAACAAATCATCTGAGTTTCCATTATTTCTTATGGGGAAATTCGCTTTGATATACAAGTGCTTTGGATTACAAGCATATTTCTGGAATGAATTACGCTCACAAACCAAGGCTTTACTGTATCTATGGTAATCAAACCCATAAAAGTAGAATAGTTAGGGGCGCCTGGCTGGCTCAGTTGGCAGAGCATAATCTTAATCTCAGGATTATAAATTCAAGCCCCACATTTGGTGTCTTTACACTTAAATCCCTTTACTTAAATAAAATATTAAAAATATTTAGAGGTGCCCAGGTGGCTCAGTTGATTAAGCATCTGACTTCAGCTCAAGTCATGATCTCACAGCTCATGAGTTCCAGCCCCCACTGTCAGTGCAGAACCTGCCTGGGATTCTCTCTTTCTTGGCCTCTCTCTCTCTCTGTCTCTCTCTGCCCCTCCCCCACTTGTGCTCTCTCCCAAAATAAAAAAATAAACTAAAAAAAAACTTTTTTAAAAGTAGAATGGTAGTTAAGGGTGTGGAGGAGGGTTGGGGGAGAAGGGATTAGTGTTTAATGGGTAATGAGTTTCAGTTTTACAAGATAAAAAAGTTGTAGAGAACTGTTACACAACAATACACACATAACACTACTATCCTATACTTTTTTTAACATACTGTACTATATGTTTTACACTTTAAAAATGGTTAGAATGGTAAATTTTATGTTATCTTTTTCACAATAAAACAAACAAACCAATAACAAAAACAAAAAGTTACAATTAAAGGTTACAAAGTTCCAGGCTAATTCATAAAGAGTTCCTAATGTCAATATGGGAAAACAACACGTATTAGCTGTACAGTGAGTTACCAAATTTACAGTGTTCTGTTTAGAGTGAAGTTTCAACTTTTTCTGATGACACAGTAATTACTGGTAAGCTGAATGCCTGAAATCTGCAGGGCACAAAATAAATGAAACTGCACAGAATTACAAAATACAGCTCTAGTCTACTGGTGCTGAGATTGTTGATTGTTCCATCATGGATGGAGTTTTCAGGGTTCAGTAACCTAGAACTACTGAGGGTTAGCTAGAGTTTAAAAAAGAAATCATGACCTTAAATGAATATAGCCAAACTTTCAGGTCCAATCTAGTCTAAATCAAAACCAATTTCATCCAATGTGAAGCTTTTCCCCTGATACCAGTGTAAGGACAGGGCAGGGGTCAGAGAGTGACAGGAGGCAAGTGTGAAGAAAAGGAAACAGAGAAGTCTATCCAATCGTCTGTGGTCCCCTGGCCTGTAAAACAGCTGCCAGTTGCAGGAGTTCAAATGCAGGCAATGGGGGCCCTTGGCTTATCTCTCACCACCTCCTCTCAGCTCCTGCCCCTGTAGTTCACCCACAGCTTCTTTCTGCTGGGGTCCTACACAGCTGGCCCGGCAGGCTGTCTTTGTACCAGGTAAAGTCTTTCAAGATGATTCACAGCTGCCCTCCAGGCAGACCTCCTGGCCAGCAGGAAATGTCAAGCATTTGCTGTCCCCTCTCCACACACTAACCTCCCACCCCCCAGGGTAGCTCCAGCCACAACGTTGCTTTCAGTATCTGTGCTCACAAACATCTCCAAACTCCAGGAGAGACACACTACAGTCTCAACAACTCTTCCGTAGGATTCCATTTTAATCCCATACATACCAGCTCAGGCCTCTCTCAAATGACTGGGAGGAGGATAGAGAGAGGGGACTCTCACTTCCCCCAGGGAAGAACACTCTCTACTCCTAGGAGTTCCTTGCATGGAATCCATTTCTAGTCTCCCTGACACAGCCTGGGTTATAGGGTGGAGGGCATAATAGTTGTTAAACCCATTTGGCCACCGCTTGACAAACCCTGCAATGGATGATTCTAGAGTCTCTCTTCAGACAATGTGCGTACTTAACACCTACTGGCAACAGCTTTGGGACCTGGATCAAAATTTTAGACAACAGGAAAACTCCCATTTAACCTGCTGTAATATATCTGTATAATAATAGGAGAGAAAAACCATAAGGACTCCATCAAACTGAGGTACTTTGTTATCAGGTGCCCAAGGTACCTCCATGAGACCTAAAATTCCTCAGAGGACAATGTGAAATTCAACTCTATTAAAGTCAAATAACAGCACAAACAAGCACAGAAGAAGATATCAACACTACTGAACACAAACCGTTGATTGGAAGGCTGTGTCACCACGCAAAAGCTTGGACTGTCTGCCACCCAATGCTGAAAAGTTCTGATTATGTGCACAAAGGTGGTTAGAGGTATCAGTGCAAAATATACAAAAGTAAAGGCTAGGCCCATGTTCAAGTAAGACTATGCAGGAAGGAAATCTTGGTAATTTTACTAATAACTCTGCCACTAACTGTCTCTGCATTTTAGAACTTTCTCTCCCAATTCAAACTCCAGGGTAAGAGCAGTCAGAGGGCTGGGCCTAAGTAGTGAACCCACGCCATAACTCCTAGGAGGCGAGAACAGGAAACCCTCATTTTAATGAGGTAGTGCGGGACAAGCTGAGGGCGAAGTACAGGGTAACAGCACCTCCCCCCGCCCAGGCGGGATATGTGTGATATTCCTCGGACACTCCTGGCTGGCTGCCCAAGAGTAGGGGAAAGGGAAGAAAGCAGATGGTTGACTGATAGAGATCACAGTCATGCAAGACAGGAGTCTCCTTCAGTTTACGGATAACTTAGTAAACATAACTTAGTAAACGGCAACAAAAAGGCAATCTTATCCATAGCCTAATCTCCAGAAACCTATAGACTCTGTTTCCTGGAGCCCTAATATCACCCTCATCAAGATGTAAGGGGGTTTAAGTGCTTATGTGGGAAACACAGGCAAATGAAAAATTAAATTCCCTTACTGCCTACAGCTCATCGACAAGTCCTTGAAACAGGCAGTGACCTTCCTCTAGGAGCTCAGCTGCCTCAATGATGACACTTCGCTTTTGCTAGGGGCAAAAGGGGATCTTTGCTTAACATTATCCTGACCCCCCAGGATCCTGTGAGTCTCCTTAAACACATAAAAATTCCTTTGCAAGCCTCCTTTATCTTTAACCCCCAATTATATGTTGGTAATTATACTCCAAGCATATGGCCTGGTAATACATCTGAAGGGTCTCATGACTGAGGTTTTACTAAACAGTAATAAATGGTGTTTTTCTAACAACAGCTAGTCTCTCAAGGTCCTGGAAACCTTGCTTCCAAAATTCCTTAGAGACTTATGCTGCCCTTAACCACCGCCCCCCCCCAACCTTAAGGTATATAAGCAGCCCCTCTTCACAACCCCAGTGCAGGTCTTTCTGCCCGTGGGTCCTGTCCCCGTGCTTTAATAAAATCACTTTTGCACCAAAGATGTCTTCAAGAATTCTTTCTTGGCTGTCAGATCCAAACCCCACCATCACCCCAAAGCCCCATCAATTTGACTTACACCGGCTTCCAAGCAGAAGGTAAACCCTACCACAGCCCACCAGTATGCAACCTATAGTGGACATCTTTAAAGAACTCAGAATATAAGTCAAAACAAAACAATACTGGCAATGATAAACAATGTTATTTCTGGCAGTCCACATTACATGCCAATATCATTTTGTCTAAAAAATAATTTATAAAAGCATATTACCACCACAGTCTGCCATCATCAGTCAGAGTTAAAAAATGAAAGCTCCCAGAAGGGCTAAGATCATTAATGCAATCCTGATAACAAAGACGCGAGGAGATTATTTAATTTTTTATGTCATATCATGTTAATTGTCATGTTTAAATTTGTAAATTGTTGCTTGTTTAAAAATCCATTTGTTAAAATAATAAATAATGCATGTTGTAACATATTAGTAAAATTACTATTTTTTAAAGCATCACAGGCACAGATGAGTAAGCATTTCAGTGCAACTGCTCATACCATTCAGGGAAAAACAAGAGGATCTGATTAAGTTACATCATGGCAAAAAAAAGCAAGTTGCTACCACATTTCCCTACTGCAAACTGACCCTCTACATTTCAGATTCCTAAGGTCAGCTCAGCTCAGCAAGGCACCTGGGGAGCCCAAGCCAGAATCCAGAAAGGAGGCTCCCTACCCAAAGCAGCGCTTGAAGTAGCAGCATCAGCTAACATGGAGGTTGAGCTGGCAATGGAAAGGTGGCCGGGTTTAAAAGAAGGCTGTAAGGAATTGCCAGGACAAAAGATTTTCCAGATCATGGTAGAGCAAAGGGAAT
Source organism: Panthera tigris (assembly GCF_018350195.1). Classification (NCBI taxonomy): domain Eukaryota; kingdom Metazoa; phylum Chordata; class Mammalia; order Carnivora; family Felidae; genus Panthera; species Panthera tigris. Next base: position 34,667,043 of record NC_056670.1, on the reverse strand, counting down.
ATGGATCACAGCTTTGCTTAAACAATGTTCACCCATTTTTATCTCTCACTAACTTTACTCTGTACATCTTTCATGTTCAATGTCACCTCTTCATGCAGGAGTCCGTTCTTCACTTTCATTTAGGCAGGGGTAAATACTAGCATCTCCTTTGAAAGTGAAGTGGTTATTTGCAAATGCAGGCAGGCAGAGAGAAAAACCAAAGTCTGTAGTACGTGCAAGAAACTCCTATGTTCCATATACTGTTAACATAAAATTCAAACCTATATCATAAACCCTTAGAAAATGAACTTGAAGTGACTGAATTAAATAAAAGCTAAACCAGTGATGTTACAAAAATACCTGGTAACCCAAAGATTAAATGTAAAACATGAGCCTACTGAGTCAAGGTCAAACTCCTAAACCTGACATTCTCAGCTCTCTGTGATCTGGTCATAAGCTACCTGTTTAAATCTTACTTCCTACTGCTTCCCTTTTATATACCTGTTCTATATGCCCGTTTGTGTGCCTGTACCAAGGAAACTGTACTGCTCACACAGTTGCTCATATTCTCCTTTGTGCCTCCGTTCACAGTGGTGAGCCCTCCTTCCTTTCCTTTGCATCCCTCCTTAAAAATCCAAATTCTACTACCCCAAATGACACCTTGGCCAAGAAGTCTTCCTGGATTTTCCAGCGACTGCTCTTTCCTTCCTCTGGCTCCCACAGCTCTGGCTGTTCTCTTATAATAGACTACACTCTGTACCTTTTTAATAGGCACCTTTGTTTATAACATCACTACTAAACTTTCAGTGTGTATCTTCACAACACAGCTCTCACTTATGGGGAGACACCCATACAATACCCTGTTTACACAGAAGGATCCCAGGGTCCAGCCTTCAGGGCACAACACACCAAACCCCTCACCTATGGCAGGTCATCTTCTACCTGCTTTGTTACACCTCGCAGATATAAAAACCCATTTAACTACTTTGGCTCTTCCCCACTAAGGTTCAGTTCTCTACCAAGACAATCCATTCTCCTTTCAATGTCGTTGGTAATGCTCCTTCGTTTGGCCTATCTTCTGCCTCACCATACAATTTCCTCATCCAAACAGTGGATGGGATACCACCGACTGGGTTTGCCAGAGGGAAGCCCCAATAGGTAGATGGGGAACCCTGCAGTAATTACCCCTGGCTAACCAGGCACCACCTTGTAGACTGAAACCTTCAGCCTCTTCACATAGACAGTGGAGGTTAAGATGGAGCACTGGCCCTGGGCTCTAGAGTCTTGTTCCCCCTTGGACCTCAGCACACAATTCTCTCTCATTGAATCTTAAAGCTACTTAGCTTTTTAATGGAGCTGAACAATCTCTTAGCTGTCTGGGCCTTAAAGTTCTCAGAGGAAGCTCAGTATCAAGTATAAGGTCAGAGGTAGAGAGATATGGCTCAGAGAAGGGAATTCATTTTCACTGTTAAAAAATTTTTTTTCAAATAATACATATGATACAGGTGAAGTCAAGTGTCTATTGACATCTCCTCAATCCCATCTCAGTCCTTCCTAAGAGTCCTTTATCAATGCATTTATGTATCGTTGGCCACTAAATCTAATCTTATCACTTAGAATATACATTATGCTTCACCAAGAAAGAAAAAAAGTTAACTATTAAACCATGCCACCACTTGTTAGATATACTGATTTTAGAAATGTTGACATGTGAAAAACATGCTTTAGAATCCATGAAAAGCATGGATTGAATTGAAATGATTTTATACAGAGATTTCATATGCACAACACATACAGAATCTATAAAATCAATACATATAGAAATATATCTAGTTTTGCAAGTTTTTTTTTTACATGAATGTGGTATTTCTATAATTTATTTTTCTCAGTAAAAATATATCAGGGGGAGTTTCCCACATCAGCTGCCTACCAATCTACATTTTTTTTAGGTGTTGCATAATATTCCATATGCTGGCTATACCACCATGTATTTAATTATTCCATATTTTAACTATTACTAACAATGATGGGATGAGAGTGTACACATGTGTATATTGCTAGACACAGAATTACTGAATCAAAGATACCTGGCCTTATTTACATAAATAGTGCCAAGCTGCCCTCCCAAAAAGGTCTGAACAAATACATTCACCATATATAAATGATACCCATTTTCCTCAGTTATCAAAACAGATTATTAATCTTTTTAATTTCTGCCAATCTAATGGGAGAAAATAATATCGCATTGTTTTGCAGAAGGCTCCTTATATTCTCTGTATTTATCCTTTGTCTATTACACATGGCCTATTTTCTCCCAGTCTCCCATTTATCTTTTAATTATATTTGCATTTTTGTCTTTAGTGATACAGACATTCCAAATCTTTAAAAAGTCAAATTTACCCATCTTTTCTCATCTGTACTCGGGATTACCTTACTTTTGGAAATATTTTCTTCTAATAGTTAACCCATTCTTTGCAAGCTCCACTGATGTTCTGGCCTGACAGTGCTTGGGGTACTCTCACAACCCATACACTGGAAAATTTCTACAATTATCCCCAGCCCACCTCTGAAAGGGGCAGGTGCCAGTCAGTGCTCTGCCAGCCTGTGGGCACTATTTCAGGAAGGACTAGCCAGTTCCCTTCCTTACTGTCTGAAGCAGAAGCCTAACCCATTCCAGGCAATGTGCGCCAACCCATTCCAGGCTACATGTGCCAGCCTAGCCAGGCTGACATCATGGCTCAAGGCCAGACACCAAGGACCAAGCACACAGAGAGGCAAGCATCCCACTATTCATGGCTGAGATCCTGAGCCAATAGTGTCTGGTCACTCGTGTGAAGACTGTTAACCCATCTCCCCATTTTCTCTCAGTCTCAGATATAAGAGACTGCCTGCAGAACTACTGTATCCCTGACCTGGCAAAAACAAACCCCAGAGCATTGGGTAACTCTGCTGACTTGATCCTGACAGGCCCAGCCGCCAAGACACAGTCCACGTGACACAAGTCCCCTGTTCCAGGGAGCAGAGGGGAAAAGGAGGGCTCTTCTCCTTCTCCATCTGCACCATAAGATCAGATCAATAATTCCTCTGTGTCCAGCTCACCACTGTTTACACAGTCTCCCTTTCTTAATCTATAACCTACTGCTCCAGCCTGTCTGAGCTTCACCCTTCAGGCCCTCACAACTCACCCAACTGCCAGAAAGAGGGCCCAGGACAGTTGGGTTCCGAGTTCCCTGACTCCAAGCAGTGTTCAGTGAGCTCTGGTTAGTGGCTCAGTGGGAAGCACAGGGTTGTAGATGGGTCATAGACTGGTGGGAACATACACTTCTCTGCTATAAGTTCATGATTTATTTAGCTAAAAACACAGAGCATGTAAGGTGGCTGTTCAGTAGCAGTAGATGCAACCTGTTTTTCTGTGGCTTTTCCTTCGCCCTTGGGTTTGCAACTAAGAGCACAGCAAAGTGAACTCAGGTAGGGTCTTGCCAGTTGGGAGGGGGAGAAAAACTGGATTCTTAGTGTGACTTTTAAAAATCTGGCTTGTCTAACAATCTCTGTATTTCTGTTTAAGGGAATATTTACCTCCATTAGACACTCTTGGTTGTTGAGCCAAACTCAGCATTATCAAGAATTCCTCCTCACCTAGGTAAGGGGGCGCATGGGTGGGGAAGGGTCCATGTCCAATGTCCCTTCCCCCAGCATTCCAGAGTCCTGGGAAAGTCCATCTCCCAGAAGTGGAGAAGACCCGAAGGGCCTGCTCAAACACATCTGGAACTCAGCAGGACTTCTTGCACACCTGAAGAAATCCCAATCCTACCTCAACCCTCTCTCAACCAAAATTAATCTTGTATGTCAGAGTTGATACGAAACTCTATATTCCCAGATATAAACAGTTCCTCTTCGTACTGTTATGGATCCAGTCCTCCTGCAAAGCACTGAGGACAAATCCTGATGATAATGCCCCACGAGGCATTCTGTGCTCAAGGATAGAGCTCACCCTTTGGCCTATCAAAGCCTCTCGGAAACTCAAATAGAAAGCTCCTTGAGGGGACCACCTAAGTTCCACTCACCTCTGACCTCCAGAGTTAGTATGATTCTTTATACACAGGAAATATTTGTTCAATTAATTATACTGGAATTATTTTTGGAATGAATATTTACCTTCTTAAAAAAGTTCACTTCTAATATATTTAAGTCTGATAAACTCACATCTTCATTAAAGAAGTCTTTCCCTATGGCTAAGAGCAATACTATCCATTATCAATTTCAAATTTAACCTGCCTCAACTTCCCAACCAAAAATAAGGAAACTTGAAAGCCCAAGATGCCATTATACTAAATGGACATTTTCTACATGCTCTAGATCTGTGCTATCTAATATGGTAACCACTAACCATGTGTGACTAAATTCTAATTTTATTTTTTAGTGTTTATTTATTTTGAGAGAGAGAGATAGCAGGAAAAGGGGCAGAGAGAGACTCTGAAGCAGGCTCTGCCCTGTCAGCACAGAGCCCAACACAGGGCTCGATCTCACAACTGTGAGATCATGACCTGAGTGGAAATCAAGAGCCAGAAACTTAACTGACTGAGCCACCCAGGCACCCCTTAAATTCTAATTTTAAAGAAAATTTGAAATTTAATTCCTCAGTCTCACTAGCCACATTTTAAGTGCCCAACAGCCACATGTGGCTATCTTGTTGAACAGTGTAGACATTGAAGATTTCTGTCATTCTTTTGATCAGCTCTGCTCTAGATGCATCATAAATCTTGGAAACCTAAAGAACTCTTAGCTTGAAGCCAGTATCAGATCATCAAAGTGCCATAATTAAATTTAAAAATACACTGCTCCTTTAATTAAAACAACAGAAGGAAACACTCTCACTGATGAGTAGAGCTTTTATAATAATAGATTTGTCTCATCACAATGAAAAATTTAAACGCAGCAAAATTCTCATCTATCTCTGTTGCCAAAATTAATATGCTATGTAGAGGGTAACGCATACTTGGAGTCACATGAATCCTTTCTTTGGACAGATAACATTTCTAGTTAATGGTCATTTAGGGGGCTAATTTGTATATAACCCTTAATGTCCTAGGTTGAGTAGAGGGTGCAAACATCTAGGAAATTTTCAACCCAGGGATTTCAAAATGTATGCATACAAACCCAAAACATCCAAGTCCTCTAAGAACTCAAAATCTGAAGTTAGGAGCAAGGTTGCCATGAGTATGTTAAGAAACTGTGAATGAAAACAAAGCCTCTACCTGGGGCATCCCCCACCCCACTCCTCAGTAAATGCCAACATTCCTTAAAAGATAAAACACACATATAGGGAGTAAAAGAAAAAGGATCTATTTCTTTTGTAGACTTCTAGGACATTAAGACTTTCAAGTTAAAAGTCCCAGGCAGCAAAGTTACATCACACTGCAATGAAAAAGTTTCTCCCCCAGAGTGAGGCAATGAGAGGGATAATAAGTGCACAATGAAAAATAAATCAAAACCCAGGTGGATAACGATGTACAGAAGGGGAAGCCTGGGGGTAAAAACCAAGATAACTTATCCAGGAGTGTCAAGGTATAAAACAGTGCATTAGGAGTCTGAATTTTACACATGTTTCTAAGTATTTGTGTGTTCTCATTGGGTTGTCCATGACACTGTCTAATAAACTGAGCTTTAATTGGCCAGGGTCATTCGCTAGTTCTCACAGAGATGTGCTCTACCTTAAGGACAACTCTAGCAAGTCACAAACAACTCCAATTTGTTTTCAGCTCAGGTTTATGCTGGATCCTAAGGCCTATGACATCTTACTAATGTAAAGGTCAAAGGAAATATATGCCTCAAATATTGCCAGAAGGGCAGCTAGAGTTATTAGCGGTGACCAACAATTGGGAGCTTAGTGATGTCATCCCTTTCATCCCTTCCTTTCCCCTTCATACTACCTCATAGTCCTCAAACAGTGATCATCCTTTTCTACCTGACTCCAGTGTCCTTGAACTGCTATTTATCATCATGGAATCAAACTGTATTTTCTCCTCTGGGAACACACATGTCGTGTGACAAGACAGGAAATCCTTAGACCATGATGGGTACAACCATATTAGACTCATGTACTGACCTTGAATTTACTGGAAAATTTTAAGTGGTAAAAATTTCATCAAGGTAAGAGAGGAACAAATGAGAAATATTTCTCCCTTCCACCTTACACATTCACTATTTCAATTCTGTCGCCAATTGTTTGTAATCTTTTTATAAACTCTCAGGAACTCAAGAGAAAACAGTTCGTGAGTCACTCTCCCAATAGCATATAAATTATGAGAAATATATTACCATATGTACACTATCATTCATTGAAAATTTTATTTAGCTGTTTGTAATAAAAACCCATATGATCATCAAAAGTATATTTTAAGCATGTTACAGATTCTAGTACAGATTTCTTAAAATTCAAAAGAAAGTATGCAGACAAAAAAAAGTAGTAATATATGAACCTTCAAGAGGTTTCAAGGTTTACAATATTAAAAAACAAAATGTTAAAAGGCTTAAAATACTAAAAACAAAATGTTTTAACTAGAATTTATCAGATTTACTAAAAAATTTCTTTACTAAGACATTAGAGAAGAAATTAACTTTTTAAACAAAGACAGTTTTTTAAAGTAAGCAATCTTACAAAATGTTTATCTAACAGAATCCAGGCATACTGCTACAGCATCTCTATTGACATACCTAAAAAACCACAAATTACTACGAAATAGGTCTGTAAACATGTGGCCCACGTAGAAAAGGTCTTTAACAAAGAAATAATTCTTTCTAAATTACGTCAGGACTCACGGGGTGGAACAACAACTGGTTACAGACGCATAGCATTAGTCACATACTAAGTAATACCTCACTAATAAGAGAGTATGTCTAAATAGCATACTTCCCCCCCCCCAACCCCCACAAAACTTTATCATCAGAGGCTAGAATTAAGAGGTACAGGGACGAGTTCCAAGATATCAGATAAGAGGATGTCTACAGAATGAAATTATCGTTAAATATTAACTGAAAGTCAAACATGCAAGAAAATATAAAATATGCATCACACAGTTTTATAATGAAGTGAAGGAAAAGAGGCAGTGAGCCAGATTCCTATTTCTCCTAGTAAGAGGAGAAATAAGAGGAATCTGTTCAAACAGGGAAGGGAGGAGAGCAGAGGAAATCTTGAAGAAGGGGCAGGGCTCCAGTTCTAAATGAAGTGAAGAGGAGGAGGATCCGGATTCCTGCAGCCGGCAGATACATCCATCCAGACCAGATCTCAGCTTCAGGCAGAGGGGTAGAGGAGGGGGAAAAAAGGTTCTTTCTGATCCTATTCTCCCAACCGTGTCACCCACCAAGGGTCTACATTAAGACTGCTTTTTTCTTTTTTTTTTTTTTTAATATTTATTTTTGAGAGCGAGAGACAGAGTGCAAGCAGGAGAGGGGCAGAGAGAGAGGGAGAACAGAATCCAAAGCAGGCTCCAGGCTCTGAGCTGTCAGGATAGAGCCCGATGTGGGACTTGAACCCACGAACCATGAGATCATGACCTGAGCCGAAGTCAGATGCTTAACTGAGTGAGCCACCCATGTGCCCTATTAAGACTGCTTTCAAGGTCAACCTCAGCAGAAAGCTCAGTGTCAGGAGACCCTCTGATGTCTAATACTCCACCCCTACATGTGTGCTAGCTAGTGCATGCCTGTAACAGAGTTTCACACATACACCCTGCCTGAGATAACATACAATTCTTTTTGGTGTAATCTGTCAATTACTAAAAAATATTACAGAATTAATCCCAGGCTGCTGTGATCAGAGTCCCGCTAGAGTTGGGCAACACTGCAGCTCTAAGATACCTGGTCAAAATCTCACATGCATTAGGCAGCTCCATGAAGTTCTTCTTCCAATATGCTCCACTGATTCAATATCACTTATTTCTCATTGTGAATTATTATTTAATAGTTTAGTCATTATTTTGTATAATTTATAATTAAGTTACTATCCTATGTTATTAAATTTTTTTAAATTAAATTATTAAGCTGCTTTTCAGTCTTTGTAAGCCTAGTCAAGGTGGCTCCATCCTCAAGAGATGATCCATTTGCCAAAGAGAATATGAAAGGACTAGGGTAACAATCATCCTGGTTTTCCTAGGACTGTCCAGGTTATAGCACACAAAGTCCTGCATTCCAGGAAATCTCAGTCCCAGGCAAACCAGGACACTGGTCATCCTAGATAAGACCCAGACATGGGTAACTGTAAGATAATGTTGCCCTAAGAAGAGCAGCTACTGTGTAGACTGATACAAACAAACCCATTCCCACCACCTTCTCCTTTGCATTTCTAACCAAGAAGACTGGAAAGCTAACTTCTTGACCTCCGTGACTACCTGCACTACGGATAGCCATGTGACTCAGCTCAGGTTAATGGAATATAAGCAGAAGCCCCTGGTGGGAAAGGGGTTCCCTCATTTCCTGATAAGAAGGAAAAGCCTCACCAAGAGAAATCTTTTGCTGTTACCCTTGGCCCATTCCCTCTGTTTCCTGCTAGAATAGAGAAGTGATGCCTAGACACGAAATTACTTCTAAGAACATGAGGAAAACCTCTATGCTAAAGATGGTGAAGGGGAGACATGCACGGGCCCTGGGTCTGGATGACACTGTGGCAGTACAGGCAGCTGGCTGTGCCAGCCTCGGAGTTACTCCCCACGACTGCTGCAAGAGACAAAGAACTCCCACATGTTCAGTCTCCACTGAAGCTCTCCATTATTTGAGGTGGGCATATCCCTAACTTACATTATCTGTGAGACTTCTTAAGAGGCAGCTACCTCTTAAGAGGTCTGGCTATTCCAGACCTAAAGATAGTCATGGAAAAGAACTTAAAAGAGCAAACTGTTCTCTCTCTCTCTCTCTCTCTCTCTCTTTTTTTTTTTTTTTTACAGCAGGTATGTATATTTTACCAAGGAGGTTTAAAAAAAAAAAAGAACTCAGGGATGAATAAGGCTTGGGCCAGACATGGGTTAGGGGTGTTTGCTGGGTATACAGCTGGGTCATTTTTAAAAAGCTGAAATGTGAATAGTTTGTTTTCCATGGTCATGAAATAGGTGTGAATGTCAAGTCTACAACCTCAAACTGGCCTCTTCAAAGTGTCAGCCAGTTTTCTTAGATATGTTCCAATTTGAACCAACAAATGCTTTTTCTTTTAAAGCTTCAAAAGATACTAATCTTTCCACTTGGCAGATGAGAAGACTATGGCTCCAAGATAAAGTGAAAGACCCAAAGTCACGTAGTTTGAAGGTGGAGGAGCCAGTATCCAAATCCAGTATCAGCCTGAAGACTGCCCCTGCCTCTGCCCCAGAGCTATGGGGAATGGGCTAGGATGTCCTAAAACTTGCAACATCTGCCTAAATGAGGAGAGGTTGTAATTCGAGGCCACACAGTGGCACATGCATCTTTATGATGGTTTCTTTTAAAAAAATATTTTTCAAACAAGTTTGATTTTATTATAAAGAGGCTTTACTCTTAAAGACTTAAAACTTTATATGTATTAGATAATCAGGTATCCTGTGGATAAAAGTGAAATTTCTTAATGTTAATTATTTTATTTTTTAAATATTTATTTATTTATTTTATTTAGAGAGAGAATGTGAACAGGGGAGGGGCAGAGAGAAAGGGAGACAGAGAATCCCAGGCAGGCTCTGTGCTGATAGCACACAGCCCCACGCAGGACTCAAACTCGAGTTGTGAGATCATGACCGGAGCTGAAACCAAGAGACAGACACTTAACCGACAGAGCCACCCAGGTACCCCCAAAAGGTAACCTTTCTGTTAATATATTTACTAATATAGGGGCGCCTGGGTGGCTCAGTCGGTTGGGTATCCAACTTTGGCTCAGGTCATAATCTCACAGTTCGTGGGTTTGAGCCCCATGTCGGGGTCTGTGGAGACAGACCAGAGCCTGGAGCCTGCTTCAGATTCTGTGTCTTCCTCTCTCTCCACTCTCTCTCTCAAAAATAAATAAACATTTAAAAAATTTAAAAAAAAAGATACTTACTAATATAGAGGGCTAGATGCTTGGTGGCTAGTTAGCTCAGTTAGGTAGGATGTGGCAGGAACACCAACATCGTGGGCTCGATCCCCAGAATAAGCTAAGAGGGAGCAGTTTTTGTATTAAAAAAAAAAAAAAGATATTTACTCATACAATTATTACTTAAAGGAAACAAAATGAAAAGTAAAACTGCTCAGAATACACAGTAATAATGAACAGGCCCACTTCCTAGGCTAATCCTTGAAGGTCTGTATTCCCTGTTCTCTCCTCTGCAACCATCATCCTTCACAGACTCCTGGCTCTCAGAGCACACGACTTAGATTAGAAATGTCTCTGCATTTTGATTCATCCTCTCAACCCACACAGATGCTGTTCTTACCTCACTTAGCATCTCAATCCATGCCTCTAATCTTTCCACCCCACAATCAATGTTCCGCTCTTCCACCTGTGTTGTACCTAAAATATAAATCCTTCCTCCTCTGCCTTAAAAGCCTATTTACAGGGGTGCCTGGGTGGCTCAGTCGGTTAAGTCTCCGTCCAACTTGGGCTCAGGTCATGATCTCATGGTTAGTGAATTCCAGCCCCACATAGGAATCCGGTGCTGACAGAGCCTGGAGCCCGCTTTAGACTCTGTGTCTCCCTCTCTCTCTCTGCCCTTCCCCTGCTCATACTCTGTGTGTGTCTCTCTCTCAAAAATAAATACACACAAAAAAATTGTTTTTAAGTCTATTTACAAATTAAGGTCCAATTTTTTTTTCTTTTTGCTGGACACAACTCTACCATCTTTTCACAGCTTCATTTCCCAACACACTTCCTGAGCCATACACTGTGTTTGGCCATCTGCTACTTAGCACTGGTCATAGACACGGTCTGATCACACCTCCAAAACTTGGCTTGCTATTCCCTCTGCCTAGAACGCCCTCCCCATTTCTGGGCTATCTGGTACCCTGTGATACTAACTTGCAACCTAAAAGTTCCTCCCTCTGGGGAAAGTCTTCCCCAACAAAACAAAATTCTTTTTCTGCTCTCAAGGTAATTTGTTCCCTACAAGCCCAGGCACTCAAGACACAACATTAGCATAAGTTGTATGGTTAGTTACTGATAAACCTTACTAGACCCTGTTGACCACTATGTACTATATCCATATTAGGTACTCAGCGAATATGAAATATCTGATGAGTCACTTACCTGATGAGTTAAGTGAACCCCACTAATCCTGGAGTTTCTTAAGGTAAAGAGTGGTGTCTTACTCATTTCTATATTCCTAGTACAGGCAAATCTGAGATGCCCAATAAATGCTAAACTTATTATCATCAAAGTGCCTCACAAGAATGTTTCCACCAGGGCACCTGGCTGGCTTAGTCAGTAGAGCATGGGACTCTTCATTTAAGGGTATGAGTTGAGCTCCATGTTGGGTGTGGGGCCTAGTTAAAATTAAAAACAAAAAACACGGGCACCTGAGTGGTTCACTTAGTTTAGTGTCCAACTTTGGCTCAGGTTATGATCTCATGGCCTGTGAGTTCGAGCCCCGCGTCAGGCTCTCTACTGACAGCTCAGAGCCTGGAGCCTGCTTCAGATCCTATGTCTCCCTCTCTCTCGCCCTCTCTCTGCCCCTCCCCGGCTCATGCTCGGTTCATGCTCTCTCTCTCAAAAAATAAATATTAAAAAGTCTTAAAAACACACACACACACACACACACACACACACACACACACACACACAAAGCATCTCCATTTAGTTATGATGTAATGCCACCCATTTCTGTGAATTGAGAAATAGTATCATTCAAGAAAATTTCAATACATGTATTTCTGACTTGTCTGAAATTTTTCTTTTAATAAACAGTATGCATGCATTATTTTGACAATCAGGTGTTTCCCTTTGGGGGAAGAGGAGAGAGGAGTGGGAAGAAAGACTGTCAATGGTATTACTCATTGTTGACTATATAGGATTAGACTCCAAAATAAATTGTCCTTAAATTCAGAAAAAGCAGGGAAAAAATTCTTTCTTCTCAAACTTCTATGCTTCCCTGACAATGAAAATCTTAAAAACCCCAACTTTCTCCTTAGCTTCTAGGATATTTAGAACTAAATTATTCATTCTAGACACAGGGTTGATCTTGTTCTTTCATCTTAATTATTTTTGATGCTCTGAAAAACAGATTATTATATAAAAAATATTTTAATGACCTAAGTGACCTAAAATCATTTTGGGATGCAGGAATAGTATAACTACATGTAATAGATGAAATTAGACTGAATCATTTAATGCAGCTCAATCAAAACTGTAGTAAAACCTTGAAAAAAAATTAGTCCTCTCCGAAATCTTGGCAAAATCATCCCCCCTTTTCTAAATTATTTCAATACATTTTAATAAGCTTTTTCATTTCAGTTGAGATCTTTAAACCATTATTATTTAAGCATCACTTAAAATGTTCCTTTGTAGGGGTGCCTGGGTAATTCAGTCGGTAAAGCATCCAACTCCTGATTTTAGCTCAGGTCATAATCTTGTGGTTCATGAGATGGAGCCCCATGCTGACAGTGCGGAGCCTGCTTGGGATTCTCTCTCTCCACCCCTCCCCAGTTCATGCACGCGCGCTCTTTCTCTCAAAATAAAAAACATAAATAACTAAGTAAATAAATAAAATCTTCCTTTGTAAAGTATTAGGCTGCTCATATTGACACACGAAACCTCGGCATTATTCTGTTCCCAGAAACCCTTGTGGTTGGCTTAATTTTGCCTTGGAATAAAAAAGGTCTACTTAAATTGAGAAATAATTCTTTATGGTAACTACAAAAGCAATAACTCCTCAAAATAAAACTCTGCCTTGGTACTTAAAGATGCCTAAGAAATAGTACTACAAAAAGAAAGAAAGAAAGAAAGAAAGAAAGAAAGAAAGAAAGAAAGAAAGAAAGAAAGAAAGAAAGAGAAATATAGATTAGCTTTTAATAAAACAAGTCTTTGTGTGAAAAAAACTAATGCCAGTCACGAAGAAAGAACACTTCTATGTATCTTCCACATTCCCTACATAACAGAGCAGACATGCTCCTAAGAAGTTGAAGCTTATTTTTCTACTGCTGTAGTAGAAACATGGGAGATACATTTACATTTTCAGGGCAATGTTGACATGAAGTTGCAAGTGTAAATATTTGTTCCCTTTTGGTTTATAAATTTCACTATGATAAAATTCTGTATATAGAACCACTAATTAAAAAGGAATCTATTTGCCTAGTAGGGTGCTTGAGGTTGTATGTTTATTCGAGATGAATAAAATGGTACACACTAGTAAGGAATGGGAATTAGAATTTTGAACTTTATTGGTTTAACAAGTTCCTCCTGGGAAGGAAAACAAAGTTCATTTGTCAATTCTAAGAAGCTCCTTCAGATGATAATTTGTGTGAAGATGTAGCAGTATAGTAAAAATTAGTATCTCCTCCTGACCTTGAAAGGAAGGTTGAGATGTTATGAAAAAACACAAAATTAAATATTTTAGGAAAAAAAAAAGACAATTTTCCATTACTTTGATTTTTAGGGTCACTTGATATCACCATTTAATGGCACTCTAGTAACAAGGCCCCTCATTGTTCAAGACTGCTTTAATATGCAACTCAGGGAACCAGCTAAACAAAATTGATAATCACATAACACATTCAGATGAAAAGCCAACACTACTATTCTCTTTCTTCTTTACTAATCTGGAATCTAGACCTTAAGCCCAAATTGATTTCTTATAATAAGCACCACTGCCACAAACAACTCACAGTTATTAAGTTCTTACTATGTGCCAGAGACTGTTTGAAGCACTCTGTGTGTATTAACTAATTTAATTTACCAAACAGCTCTGTGAAATGAGTACTATTATCACCAATGTATTAAATAAAACATTTTAGAAGTTTAAAGCATATATATCTCACACAGAGGATTAAGTTCTCAAGATAAGTAACTTCCCTTACTGCTAATAAGTCCAGGGCTCAAAAGTGGGGAGTCAATGCTACATAAATTGGTAGTAAGTCCTCCCCTCTCCTCTAAGCTCCTACATGGCTTTCCTCCTTTGTCACTGATGCTCCTTTCTCTTACCTGTCCTGGGAATCTGGCCTCAGACCTCTGCTCTTCCGATCTACATCCTTGCCCAGATAAGCTTATCAGCCCCATTCCAGCTATACACTCATGGGTCTCAAACTTCTATCTCTAGTTCAGACCTCCTACCCAAGATCCTGACTATCAAACTGACCACCGTGGGTCTCTATCTGGATGTCCAACAGGCCTCTCAACTTCATGGCCAGATACAGAACTATAGATTTCTTTGGCTCCCTAGTCACATTTCTGCATCAGCTTCCAGCCTTCCCTACCAGTAAACAGCATCATTATCCACCCAGATGCATCCTCCCTCTACATCCTACATCCAATTCATTATTAAGTCCTGTTGGTTTTATCTTCAAAAAATATATTAAATCTGATCTCCTCTCCTTCCACTCTGCCTGGATCCCCACACTACAGTTTCAAGGGCCATCTTTCTGTCCCTCTGACACCCTTAGCTTGTCTTCAACTCATGGCTTTTGCCACAGCTACTGCTTCTGCTTGCGACACTCTTCCCTGAGGCAAAGCTGCATCTTCAGTTTCACCCTGGTCTGAACTCAAACATCACCTTCCCAGACCAGTCCTACTGGATCTTTGGAGCACCTATCACTTAATACTGAAGGAATCTTATGTTTGTACTTGGTAACACATTTAATGTAAGCTGCTTGAGAGTCATGTCTGTCCTCCTCACTCCTACTGCCTAGAACAATGCCTGGCACAAAGCAAGCACTTTAAGACTGAAAGTAGGGGATGACTATGAAGTCAACTAAGAAAACACTGACTTATAGCCCATCAATCATTAAAGAAATAAACAACACAAGACAGCCAACAGTAGCCACCCAAGTGAGTTTGTCTTTTGCTTTCTTACTCCCATGGGAACTGCAAGATTTCTGTTTACAACAATCCTCTGCATGGCTTTCCAACTTTTGATTGTAATTCAAAGTAAAAAATATGTTTTATATCATGACCTAGTATATACCTATTTAACTGAAACAGAAGTTCCATGAGACATTATTTACCCTTTCTACATGGGTAAGTACATGCTATTTATTCAGTTTGTTTGTTTGTTTGATGATAGTAGCCCTTTATTTCATTGATTACACAACAATCTAATGGGAGAGAATTCAGTTTGAAGAGCACTAATCCCATGCCTGCATTTTGGTTTTCTGGGTAAAGAAAGTAAATTTTCTGAAAGAAAGAAAGAAAGAAAGAAAAAAAGAAAGAAAGAAAGAAAGAAAGAAAGAAAGAAAGAAAGAAAAGAAAAGAAAGAGAAAGCAAGAAGAGGGAGGGAGGGAGGGAAGAAGGAAGGAAGAAAGGGAGAAAGAAAATAAATTTTCTGCCTATATGTGCTAACTTCGAATTAGTCACTTCACCTCCCTGGGCCTCCCCTCACCTGTGAAATAAATTCCTGTGGTAACTACCCATAGAGGGGCTGACTTGAGTAAGGCAGACTGGGAGTGAACACACTTTAGGAAGGGTAAGATTCTATTGGAATTCAGTCCATAACTATCAAGGAGCCCCAGGGAACAACTTCTACCTCCTGCTTGTCCCCTTGGCCACCACATCCAATCCATTAACAAGCTGTCTGTTCCATCTCCAAAACATATTTCCTGATCTGTCCCCCTCTCTCCCTCTCCAGTTACACCCCAGTGTGTGCAGCCATCATCCCAACAGCCTCCTGTGAGCCCGCCTGCCTCTTTCCCCTCCATAACTTCTTCCATACCTCAGCCTCAGTGACCTTTAAAGTTTTATTTTGAAAATTTTTCAACTCTACAGTAAAGTTACAAGAATATTACAATAAACACACATATCCTCTTAACAATTTGCCATCTCTGATCCCTCTTTTTTTATTGAACAATTTGAGAATAAGCTGTAAAGATCACAACCCTTCACCCCTCTTAAGAACAAGGACATTCTCCTCATAAAGACACTGGATTATCAAATTCAGGACACTTAACATTGATATAACACTGTTATCTAATATTTGATGTATAGTCAAATTCTGCCATTTGTCTTCATAACGTCCTTGGAAGCCAAAAAAAAAAAAAAAAAAAAAAAAAAATCCAGTCCAGGGACACACATTTCATTTAATTATCATGTCTCTCAGTGATGTTAAAAACACAAATCGGACTATATTGTTCCCCAGCTTTAAACTCTGCTGCCCTTCTCTGGGTCTCTCTGCTATAGCCACATGAGATGCCTTTTTCTTCCTCAAACACAAGCACTGAAGCGTTCCCTCCTTAAGCTCTCCCCACAGGTGACCCCTTCTCATCCTTTCATCTCTCCTCAGGAACTTTCCAGAGCATGATGTCTACAGCCTCACTCCTTGGTATTTCTCTCTCACTTTGCTCTTGATTTCTTTCATGTCACTTACAGTCTATAATTACCTTGTTGGTTTATTTGTTTATCATCAACTGTCCAAGGAAAATCTAAATTCCATGAAAGCAGGGTGAGAACTCTGAGAACAATGCTTGGCTCAAAGTATGCACTCAATAAATATTTTTGAATGACTAAATGAAAGAATTAATAAATAAACTGCTAAAAAACCAAAGTGGTCATGTCAATGACATCCCTGGGTAAGACTGCACACTGATAGATAAAAGTCAATAAGACCCCTTCTCTTCCACAGGAAGGACAGTAGATAGTATATAGTCACAACTGGGAGGGATTCAACATTAACAATTGCCCGAAGGTGAGCACTGTGAAGGTTACCAAGGTGAATAAGACCAAGATGGATTAGGGGCACCTGGATGGCTCAGTTGGTTGAGCATCTGACTTCGGCTCAGGACATGACCCCACAGTTCATGAGTTCGAGCCCTGCCTGCATCAGGCTTGCTGCTGTCACAGCACAGAGCCCACTTTGGATCCTCTGTCCCCGTCTCTCTCTGCCCCACTCACACTCGCACATCCTCTGTCTCAAAAATAAACAAACACTAAAAAAAAAAAAAAAAAGCCCAAGAACACGCACCAGAACCGGGTGGTTTATAGTGCTGGAAAGATACACATCCTCAGCCTGAAAGGGAAGCCTGCAGTGGTATAAAAAAATTATAATAATAATTTAAAAAAAAAAAAAAAAAAAGGACTGGTTTTGGAGTCAGAAGATGGGGTCTGACTCCTGTATGTGTGACCCTACCTCTCTGGGCCTCAATTTCCTGTTTAGTGAGGATAATGTCTATTCCTTAGCCCATCTGAGAGAACAGGGAAGCAAGAGAGTGAGTGAAGGCCCTTTAAACCTAAAAGGAAAATAGGCTCCTGAACAGAAATGAGGAGGACGTAAATTATGGCACACAACTGGGCAACAGTAAATTATCCTTTATTAAAATTTGTTTGTTTATGGGGGGGGGAGGAGAAAAGGGGGGAGAGGCAGAGAGAGACCACAGAGCGGATGATAAAAATAAGGTTAAGACATATTCTCTATCCTCAGAAAAACCATTTGACAAAGTAAAACATCCATTCATGATAAAAACCCTCAACAAAGTAGGTTTAGAAGGAACATATTTCAACATAATAAAGGCCATATATGAAAAACTCACAGCTAACATCATCCTTAATGGGGAAAAACTGAGACCTTTTCCCTTAAGGTCAAGAATAAGACAAGAATGTCTACTCTCAACACATTTATTCAACAGAGCACTGGAAATTCTAGCCCCAGCAATCAGACGATGAAAAGAAATACAAGGCACCCAAACCAGTAAGGAAGAAGTAAAACTTCCTCTATTTACAGATACCATGATACAGAAAACCCAAAAGACTCCACCAAAAAACTGCTAGAGCTGATAAACAAATTCAGTAAAGTCACAGGACACAAAATCAATCTACAGAAATCTGCTGCATTTCTCTCTACCAATAATGAAGCAGTGGAAAGAAAAATTAACAAAACAATCCCATTGACAACTGCACAAAAATAATAAGATACTTAGGAATAAATCTAACCAAATGGGTATAAGACTTATACTCTGAAAACTATAAAACACTAATGAAAGAAATTGAAGACAACACAAATGGAAACACATCCCATGCTCATGGACTGGAAGAACAAATATGGTTAAAATGTCCATACTAACCAAAGCAAAATGTAAATTTATTGCAATCCCTATCAAAATACCAACAGTATTTTTTCACAGAACTAGAACAAAAAAAATCCTAAAATTTGTATGGAACCACAAAAGAC
The DNA here is from genome assembly GCF_018350195.1 of Panthera tigris. Classification (NCBI taxonomy): domain Eukaryota; kingdom Metazoa; phylum Chordata; class Mammalia; order Carnivora; family Felidae; genus Panthera; species Panthera tigris. Next base: position 34,648,771 of record NC_056670.1, on the reverse strand, counting down.
CCCAAATAGCCAAAGCCAAATGATTAAAGATCTAAATGTGAGACATAAAACCATAAAAATCCTAGAAGAGAATATAGGCAGTACCTGCTCGGACACTGGCCATAGCAACTTTTTTCTAGATAGGTCCCCTGAGACAAGGGAAATAAACACAAAATTACACTGGAACTACATCAAAATAAAAAGGTTCTGCACATTGAAGGAAACAATCAACAAAACTAAAAGGCAACTTGCAAAATGGGAGAAGATATTTACAAATGACATATTTGATAAAGAGTATCCAAAACATATGAAGAACTGATACACCTCAACACCCAAAAACCAAATAATCCAATTAAAAAAAAAATGGGCAGAAGACATGAACAGACATTTCTCCAAAAAAGACACATGAATGGCCAGCAGACACATGAAAAGATGCTCATCATCACTTATCAAGGAATGCAAATCAAAGCTACAGTGAGATTATCACCTCACACCTGTCAGAACAGCTAAAATAAAAAACTCAAGAAACAAAAAGTGTTGGCAAGGATGTGGAGAAAAAGGAATCTTCTTGCACTGTTGGTGGGAATGCAAATTGGTATAGCCACTATGGAAAACAGTATGGAGGTTCCTCAAAAAGTTAAAAATAGAAATACCCTATCACCCAGCAATCACACTACTGGGTATTCATCCAAAGAATACAAAAACACTATTTCAAAGGAATGTATGCACCCTTATGTTCACAGCAGCATTATTACAATAGGCAAGATATGGAAGCAGCCCAAATGTCCAGGGACTGATAAATAAAGAAGTGGTGTGTACACACACACACACACACACACACACACACACACACAAATAAAATATTATTCATCTGTAAAAAGAATGATATCTTGCCATTTGCAACAACATGGATGGAGCTGGAGAATATAATTCTAAGTGAAATAAGTCAGAGCAGGACACATACCACATAATTTCACTCATGTGGAATTTCAGAAACAAAACAGATGAGCAAAGGAGGAAAAAAGAGAGAGATGAAGAAACCAAGAAACAGACTCTTAACTACAGAAAACAAATTGCTGGTTACCAGAGGAGGGGGTGGTGAAATAAGTGATAGGGATTAAGGAGTCCCACTTGTCACGACGACGAGCACCAGGTAATTAAAATAAAACTTAAAAAAACTTTAATTTAAATTTTAAAAACGACATAGTCTCCATCTCTATTGCCCATAATGTCAAGGCCCACAGAACTGAGGAGTTATAGGTAGCACCAATGAGACAGACAAACAGTAATGCTACAATAGTTCAGAGGAGAAATTACTAGAGGTGAGGAGGCTGTCAAAGAAGAAGTGAACAAGTTCTCACAACAGGAAAAAAAAATTCCGTAACTACATACGGTAACAAATGTTAACCAGACTTGCTGGGGTGACCATTTCACAATATACACAAATATCGCACCATTATGTTGTACTCCTGAAACTAATATAATGTTGTATGTCAATTACACCTCTGTTAAAAGAAAAAAAGCAGCAGCAGAAGCAAAAAGGCTGCTAGAATGTTATGGCCGTGTAACATGTGGCCACATGAGGGGTGTATCTCTGCTAATTAATACTAGTGGTAGTTTTCTTCTAGTGCTGCTGGTTCTAGTCTCGGCCTGACACGCACATCCATGCACCGACACTGCCAGTACAGGAGGCACATCTAACTTCCAGTTGAATGTGCAGCACAAGTTCTGGAGTATGTGGTTACTTAGCAAACACTCTGCTACATGGATCATGACATAGGACAGTACAAAGGAGAGAGGAAGGGCTGTGGAAGAATCCACAGGAACATGAGAAGGATGAGCTTACAGAAGAAACAAGCAGGCTCTGGCAGCAGAGGATACATGGACAAAGCCTGAAGAATTAAAGAGAAGGGTGTTTGAGATGAACTCCTGTTTCCATTTGCTTCCCAATGACTCAAAGGCTGATCTTCACCCCTAAGTTCAAAACCAGTTTTTAGAATGTCAGACATTAAAAATGACTTTTGGGGGCACCTGGGTGGCTCAGTCAGTTAAGCCTCTGACTCCTGGTATCGGCTCAGGTCATGATCTAACATTTCATGGGTTTGGGCTCTGCGCTGACAGCATGACGCCTCCTTCGGATTCTCCCTCTCTCTGCCCCTCCCCAACTCATGCTATCTCCATCTCAAAATAAATAAACTTAAAAAAAAAAAAGACTTTTGTTTCTATTTGACTCTATTTTTTTTTCCATCTGCAGATATCTACAGATTATCCTAGTAAGATTGTTATAGTATCAGGCAGTTGGCTTTCTTACACACCTGAAGTATCTGATTTATTTTAGACCTTCCTAATAATCACTGTATATCCCACAGGGTTAGGTATAATACAATCTCTTCTTTCAACCAAATTCAAGTCTCAAATAGTTATAAATCCTAATGTCTTTTATACTACAAACATTCATGTTGTTTAATTTGCTTCATTAGCTCATAAAAGTGTTTCACAGGAGAAAAGAAGCAACTAAAATAATCTCTTTCAATAGACAATTTAAAGTTCAAACAAGTAAAATGAAAATGAAGAGATAAAATGGATCTATTTGAAATTAGCAGGTATCTGATTGGGAGACTCACTGGTCATCATTAAATAGATTCTTGACTTCCCTCATCCTAGATCAAGATACAGAGTAGCCCAAGTGAGCAGCTTTCAAGTGTAAAATGCAAACCAAAGTCTGAAATTCCAATTAACTAACATGCCCTTAGGACTTTCCATTTCAATCTCACATTTAAAATGTCTATATGTTGGGGTGCCTGGGTGGCTCAGTTGGTTAAGCGTCCGACTTCAGCTCAGGTCATGATCTCAAGGTTTGTGAGTTGGAGCCCAGCATCAGGCTCCCTACTGTCAGCACAAAGCCTGCTTCAGATCTTCTGCTCCCCTCTCTCTCTGTCCCTCCCCCACTCTTGCTCTCTCTCTCTCAAAAATAAATAAAACATTTAAAAAACAAAACAAAACAAAACAAATAAAATAAAATAAAATGTCTTTATGTTACCTTTAACACAGGATCAGAAAACATGATTCACATTCACTCATTCAACAGAGGTGAGCAAAGAAGTAAGGTCTCTGTGTTTGTGAAGCTTTCCCAACTGGAGGGGACAACTGAAGTTAAAAAGTAACCAGACCAATAAATATATAGACTATAAGAAGGGCTAATAAGAAAAAGTATAGAGCATTTCATTGGAATTACTAAATGGACTTCATTTAGATGGGAAGTTCAAAGAGTTCTGGAAAAGCCTTTTTAAAGAATTACTTTTAGCATGGAAAATATTTGGGGCACCTGGGTGGCTCAACTGGTTGAGTATCCAACTCTTGATTTCAGTTTGGATCATGATCCCAGGGTCATGGGCTAAGTGTACAGTCTGCTTAAGATTCTTTCTCTTTCTCTCTCTCTCTCTCCCCCTCTGCCCCCACTCGCAGTCCTGGGGCGCCCAGCTAGATCAACTGGTAGAGCAGGTGACTCTTGATCTTGGGGTTGTGAGCTCAAGCCCCCCAACGGAGGTAGAGTTTACTCAAAAAAAAAAAAAAAAAAAAAAAGAAGAAGAAGAAGAAGAAGAAGAAGAAGCAGCAGCAGCAGTCACCTGAAACAGTTTGCAGACATTGAGATAGAATCCATATAAAAATATGGTAGATTTTAGGGGCGCCTGTGTGGCTCAGTCGGTTGAGTGTCCAACTTTGCCTCAGGTCATGATCTCACAGTCTGTTCAAGCCCCGTGTCGGGCTCTGTGCTGACAGCTCAGAGCCTGGAGCCTGCTTCAGATTCTGTGTCTCCCTCTCTCTCTGCCCCTCCCCTGCTCATGCTCTGTCTCTCTCTCTGTCAAAAATAAATAAACATTAAGAAAAAAATTTTAAATATGGTAGACTCACAGCTAGAATTTGCCAAGAAACGGCACCACTGAAGCATGCTTTAATTTCCAGAATATTTGTGAAGATAATCTTAAAAAACAATTCCATTAGTCTATCACACATCTTCAAACATAGACTCTGCCATTAAATTAGAACGCTTCTAACATCAAATGTTGGGATAAGATATTTTCTTCCACTTAAAACATTAGGTCAAAAAAATTCTGAAGCATTCAGCCAAACACTCAAAAAACCATTGCTTTAATCACTTAGTTAATTGAGCAAAAAGCAAAAACGTTTTTGTTCAATCATTTCCATCAGAACAGAAAACAGTGTCAAAAGAGAAGAAGGCTTTCACTATTGCTTTGTTGAATACCTGGATTAGACTGACCACCCTTTAAGATAGTCTTTGTGTGCTTCAAAACTCAAACCAAGCCACACAGAGCAGCTGCTCACTGACCAACTGGTCTACAGAATTCAATGAACGACAAAAGGTTACCTTAATTCAATAAGATAATCAGCACACATTTCATTTACCCACCACCCAGAGTCTAACCATCTGCAAGGCGGCAGAGCCAAATGCCTATAAAACAACTGGCAGCGTGCAGACATGTCCTCGTGTCCCTCATGTCAATGAAATTTCTCTCTTAGCAACAGCTAAAAAGAAGCTGAACTTTCAGAAAATCAAGATATCATGATCCAACAACTTGTTAGTAAGTTATTTTGAGTGCCACTGAGATTTCCAGGCCAGATGGGTAATATGTTTTATTCAATTGAGTCTTGTACTGGGATAACAAAATGTGAGGCAGACTCGATCTGGATCCTTTCATTGTTCAAGAGGCAAAGCAACCTAGTGGCTTCCAAATAACAGCAGGAACAATATAGCAGGAAAGAAAAGAAAGAAAAAAAAAAAACAAAACCTCAGCAAAACCTCAACCACAAGAGCAACATCAGAGCAAAAACCCAGCGACAATTTAGACTGCGAAATCTGACATCTGCCTTAGGCCAGGATACCATTCAGCTCTACATGCATCTGTAGTGATCAAAACTACCAAATAATAAAGATGGCAATTCAACATAGAAGAGCATTATAAGCAGAATTCAGTACAGAAGTTTATTTTCTTTCTAACACTTATATCAATGGAGTCAGTGTTTCCCAAGTATGGTGACGCTTTGAGGTGACCTGAATCACACAAAATCATAAAACTATTCCCTTTTTAATTTTCTTTCATATTCTCTCATTAAGTCAAGGAGAAAGTTTCAGTTTGGTGCTAATATGTCTTTAACACCTCTGTAATGTTTGCTAGTGTTCCTTTGAGAGAGCAAGCCTCAGGCTCAGAGTCCTGGCAGATAAAAAGATCCAGCCACATTTTAATAAAACTTTGAAAGTAACTTTTACGGTTACCTTCTATTTATGACAACGGATGCTTGTTTTCCACTTATGGTAATAATAAAATTTCCTTTTTCAGCAGATCTATTAAAGAAAGTGAGGTGATTTAATTTTTAATTAGTATTCTAATTACATTTCTTTTTCCAAGTTTACATTTTTAAAAAATTTCAAGCCTACAGAAAAACTAAAGTAGTACACTCAATGCTTTTATTCCCTTCACCAAGAGTCACCAATTAACATTTTTGCCTCATATTTTTATTTACACCTGTATCTATACTTATACACACGTATTTACACACACACACACTTTTGTTATAATTGTTGTTGAACCATTTAAAAGCAAGTTGCAGCAGCATAACACTTCACCGTTAATATTTCAGAAAGAGCATCCTAACTTACAAAGACATGATCATAGAGAACCAAATGCCATTAGCACATGAAGCACATTAACATTAATGTCTTTTTTTTTTTTAGGATTTTATTTTTAAGTAATCTCTACACCTAATGTGGGGCTCAAACTTACAAACTCGAGATCGAGAGTCACATGCCCTACTGACTGAGCCAGCCAGGAGCCCCATTAATGCTTTAATTTCCTCTAATATCTGATTCAAATTCAAATTATCTAATTATCCCCCAATATCTGGTCCAGAAACCAAAGTTACTCAAGGCATTTGGTTTGTTATAGCTCTCTTAGTGGGGTAATCTAAAAGAAAATACTAAGAAAATCATTAATACGGACAATATATAAAACTGGCAAAAATTGTGAAGGAGGCACATTTTACTTCAAAAACAATGAATTGAGTAATGGCTGGAGGGGAATGAGGGGGAAAATAATGTAAATAATTAATAAAGAAGAAAAAAAAGACCTCTGCTATTAAACTAAACTTATATTTATAGCACACAAAGCTATGAAGGAAAATATTTTAAGACCTTCTCTTTTTTAGAGGATCTTGAACAAAGACAAAAGTCAAAAGATCACTGTCAGGTCATACAGTTACGTGCCAAAATGCGTTTCATTAGAAACTCCAGAGCTGATACGTGTTCAAAATAACTAACTCGTCTCTTTTATTGAACACTGTGCTACGTGCTTAAACACATTATCTCATCAAATCCTAATTGATGGTCCCATGAAGAATATTTTTTTATTCCTATGTTACAGATAAGATGACTGAAATTCAGGGAGTTTGTATGGGCCATTGTTTTCTTTCTAGCATTAGAACTTTCCCAAGAAGAATGCACTCATACTATTTTAATTAAAAAAAAAAAAAAACCTTTTTAAGATTTTATTTATAAGTAATCTCTACACCCAACTCACAACCCCAAGATCAAGAGTCACATGCTCTATTGCCAGCCAGGTGCCCCTCATACATTTCTTATGTATCTTAAAAAAAAAATTTCAAAATAACAAAAAAACACCAAAGTATGGATCTATTTTTTGTTATACACACACACAAAATATTTATTTACAACTGCTTTAAAAGGGCTTCAGGAAAAATTTTTAAAAAGTGGGGGTGCACCTGGGTGGCTCAGTAGGTTAAGTGTCTGACTTTGGCTCAGGTCATGATCTTGCAGTTCATGAGTTCGAGCCCAGCATCAGGCTCTGTGCTGACACCTCAGAGTCTGGAGCCTACTTTGAATTCTGTCTCTGTTGCTCTCTGCCCCCTCCCCCACTCATGCTCTGTCTCTCTCTCTCTCTCTCTCTCTCTCCCTCAAAAATAAACGACCACTAAAAAATTTTTTTTAAGAAAACTATCTCCAAAGCAATTAAAAAAATTTTTTTTAATTCACAAAAGGAGGCTTGGAAGAATACATACAAATCACTAATTGTGGCTGTCTTTGGAAAGCTGCTTTAGGGGAAGAACATGCAGGGCTCTCTCCCCGTCCTTCTCTGCCCCTCTCGTGCGCGCGCGCGCGCACACGCACGCGCACACGCACGCACACACACACACACACACACACACACACAAAATCTGGTCCCCTAATATAAGCATAACAAAAGGACTGGCAATAGGGAATAAGCTTACTAATGAGAACATTTCTTTACTAAACAGACATGTTTATAAAATATTGGGGGTATATTTACTAAGACTGAAATTAAAAAAATGTTTTTAATGTTTATTTATTTTTGAGAGAGAGAAGGAGTGTAAGCAGGGGAAGGGCAGAGAGAGAGGGAGACACAGAATCTGAAGCTGTCAGCACAGAGCACGATGTGGGGCTCAAACTTACAAACTGTGAGATCATGACCTGAGCCAAAGTTGGACACTCAACCGACTGAGCCACCCAGGCATCCCAAGACTGAAATTTTAAAATATGCCAGGAAAATGTACTATTCAAAGCACTTGTCACTCATTAAACAAAGAACATACCGTGAACATGTGGGATGTTAAATATTAAGAAACTGGTTAGTATAATTAATGATATTAAAGATTAAAAGAGAAGGGGGGCCTGGGTGGCTCAGTTGGTTAAGCATCCGACTTCAGGTCAGGTCATGATCTTGCAGTTTCTGGGTTCAAGGCCTGTGCCAGGCTCTGTGCTGACAGCTCAGAGCCTGAAGCCTGCTTCAGATTCTGTGTCTCCCCCCTCTCTGCCTCTCCCCTACTCACACTCTGTGTCTCTCTGTCTCTCAATAATAAATAAACATCAAAAAAAATAATAATTTTAAAAAAAGATTAAAGGAGAAAAATCATCTCCACAAATCCTGAAAAGACATTTAATAAAATTTAAAATCCACACCTGATAAAACCTCATTAACATAATAAGTACATAAACCAGCATCAAGTTTTAGGGGACATATTGAAGTATTACCCCCAAAACATATTCACTATCACTAGTATTCATTAACATCATGGAAAAAGTCATACCATGCAAACAGTAACCAAAGAAAAGTGAATTGGCTACATTAATAACAGAAAAAGGACAAGATAAAAGTCCTTACTAGAAGAAAAAAAGGACATTGTATAATGATGAAAGGGTCAATAAATCAAAAATATAGCAATAACAAATATATATGCACCTGACAACAGGCCTCAAAATAGTTTAAGAAAAAAATGACAGTATTGAAAACACAGACAATCTAACAATTATTGACTCTTGAATATTATACTTTAAATAACAGAATAATCAAACATAAGATCAACAAAGAAACAGAAGTCTTGAACAGCACTACAAATCAACTAGATCTAATAGACATCTATAGATGTCTCCAACCAGCAACAGCAGAGTACACCTTCTTAAGTGCACATGGAACATTTTTCAGGATACAACATAGGTTAAGCCATAAAGCAAGCCTCAATAAATGAAAAAGGGTTGAAATCACACAAACTACGTTCTCTGACCACAATGGAACGAAATTAGAAACCAGTTTAAAAAAAAAAAAAAAGGTAAGTTTAGGAAATTTACAGCCCAGTGTAAACCTTTGAACAATGGTAAATGAGGATGAGGTGGCTGGAAAAGTCAGGCGGCAGGGTAGGGGCCAGAGTCTGATAAGCAACAGCTCAAGGCGTGCCCAAAAAGAAACCCACTCTCTTCCAACTGTGTCAGATTTAATACAGCAAGGATCTCTGACAAACGCATTTACATCATTAAAGCCAACAGCTAATCAGCTAAAATAAACCTTTTTTGGAACACTCAGTTTCACAAAATGATGACAGGAAGTTAGTGAAACACAGGCTGGCTGACACAGCTAAGACCCTCTGGAGTCCGGCACAATTTAAGGGGCAAGTGATTTCAAGGAATCTATGTATTCCAGCAATCCTTGGAAATGGGAATACTGCACCAAGGAGGCCAATTGCATTTTGCTCCCCCCACCTCCTCCCCTACATTCCAAAGTAAAACTGGAGACAGACAGCACCACAGGTTAAATGAGGTTAAGTGAAATAAAAGTTGGAAAGTTAATTTAATTAAAATTTTCAAAGGCAAAAAGTGAAACTGTTTAAGAGAGATCTAGATTTCTGATTGATATAAAGTTGCTATATAATTTCCTAAAGGCATCATAAATTAGTGGGGAAAGTAAGAATTGTAATAGATTCTACTGAAACAATCAGTTTGCTATTAAAGCAAGCAAACAAAAAGCAGATCCTTACACCATTTACCAAAATAAAAATATAGATGATTTTAATGACTTAAGTATGACACCACTAAAGACAACAAAAAACTAGAAGGAAATATTAGTAAATGACTTCTCTGAATTCAGGATGGGGAAGAGTATTCTAAAAATAACCAATAAAAATCACAAAAATTGATAATAGTATGTAGTATATTCCACAGCTCCAATAGAATACTATTTGCATACTCATAAAAATCTCATAAAAATATAAACACAGAATACAAATAATGACCTAGGCAAAAATGAAGGCTTAACACTGAGATGAAAGACAATGGGAAGGGAATATGCATATAAGAGAACTTTATCCTTATTTTCCCTCGGCAAGAGGTCAATAGAAAATGGCTAAAGTTGAAATTCAAGAAACAGCATTATAAGAATGTTATTTAAAAATACATAACTCTAGGGGCGCCTGGGTGGCTCAGTCGGTTAAGCATCCGACTTCAGCTCAGGTCACGATCTCACGGTCTGTGGGTTCGAGCCCCGCGTCGGGCTCTGGGCTGATGGCTCAGAGCCCGGAGCCTGCTTCCAATTCTGTGTCTCCCTCTCTCTCTGACCCTCCCCCGTTCATGCTCTGTCTCTCTCTGTCTCAAAAATAAATAAAAACTTAAAAAAAAAAAATTAAAAAAAAAAAATACAGAACTCTAACTTCCAGAAGAAATGACTAAATGTGGCATAAAGAGTTGAAGATGGGGGGGAAAAGTGTTGAAGACAGTTGCCTCTGGGGTACAGGATGAAGGATGAGGAGAGAATCACACTACAGTTATTGAACAATGACCATTAAACATAAAACATGTTCAAGTTATTCATAATCAAAGAACTGCAAAGGAAAGTAACAGGAATCCACTCTTCCCTCTACCACATTAGCAAGATAAAAAGGGCTAGGAAGCAAGTAGATGCCTAAGGCCTCTCATGCTCAGCTTACTTTTTGACAATATGTTCCAAAAGCCTTAGAAAAAGAATTCATGTTTATGCCCCAGTATATGTCCTTCGATAATCTATCCTATGGGAAATAATTACCTATGTATATGCAAATTTTTAGTAGCAGTATTATCTGTAATAGCAAAACAGTTAGGAATGTCCTAGATGTTGAAACACAGGGACACCTGGGTGGCTCAGTCAGTTCAGCCCTGACTTTGGCCCAGGTCATAATCTCAGAGTTCATGAGTTCGAGCCCCTTGTCAGGCTCTGTGTTGACAGCTCAGAGCCTGAAGCCTGCTTCGGATCCTGTGTCTCCCCCTCTCTCGCTCTGCCCCTCCCCACTTGTGCTCTGTATCTCTCTCTCTGTCAAAAATAAAATAAAAAACATTTAAAAAAATGTTAAAACACAAAGACATAGGAAACACTACCAGCCATTTAAAGTCACACTGTGAGGCACTTGGCTTGGCTCAGTCAGTTAAGCAACCAACTCTTGATTTCAGCTCAGGTATACTTTGTGAGATTCAGCAGGCTCTGGGTTCCACTGTTACTATGGGGCTCTGTGCTGTGGGGGACCTGCTTGGGATTCTCTCTTTCTCTGTCCCCTGCTCGCACTCTCTTCTCTCAAAATAAATAAATAAACTTAAAAAAAAAAGTCACACTGCAAAAAATAAGGAATATGGGGAAAGGCTCACAATAGATTTTAAATGTAGAAAGGAACATATAAATATATATAGTTAATATATTCCTCTTTTTATTTAAATATAACAAATATATACATGTAGGGGAAAAAAGAGTGGAAGAAAAAACAGTTTTTATCAGTAATTACCTTTGGAATAAATTTGCAGTCATGGTGCATCATCCCTTGAACCTTTCTGTATTTTTCAAAGTTTTGTACAATGAGCATGTATTCCTCTAAAAACATATGCTTTTTCTGATTTTTAAATAACAAGAAGTAGGGAAACAACAACACAGAAATGTGGATTTTAGCCACTCATGGCCTGTGTGACTAGAGCAAGTGTCCAGTAGGAAAGGAGATCTTCTTTAGAAGATGATAAGGACATCAATTTACACTTTTCCCTCAAGAGCAGAAGGGCCACTGCCCCTTCCACACCCTGGACCCTGCTCAGGTGCCCTTTCTAGCATGGCCCAGGAAAAGCTCACTACCTCGCTATCTGAGGGCTAGGCAGTTGGAGCAAACTATCCCTATCCCGTCTGGGCTATTACTATCTCCAGTTGTCAGCTGAGGAAACTGAGAGAGACTTGACTTGGGCAATGGAAAAAGTCAGGATTTGAACTAAGCATTCTGGCTCCAGAGCCTCCTTCTTTAGAATCATCTCAAAATCCCTTTCAGGAGGAACAAGGGCCTTGTCCAATGAACACATCTAGACTATTTCCTCAACCACCTGAGTAGACTCTATTGCACATCTATAAAGGAAAGTTAGCCTTGGGCAGTGATTCCCAAACTTCTGCTGCACACTGACATTACCCAGCTTTTCAAGAACTTCTAATGTCTAGCTCCCACCCTCATCACTGATTTCTCTGGTCTGTTTCTTCATCTGTAAAATTCCGTTAATAACAGTACTTATTTCTCAGAGTCCATAGAATAGTATTTTGTATATAATAAATATTTAGAACTTTGCCTGGTCCATAGTAAGCAGTAAGAGTTTAATATTAACATCTTCTTATGTACTCTATATAGAGCCTTCAAATCTAGTATGAACTGTTTATTATGCACACTTTACAAGGTACATGTTTTAACCATATTCTTTTGTTTCTGTTGTATATCACAGACAAAATGGGGAAATGCAAAAGTCAAAAACACAAATAATGAATTTCAGGAGAGTCAAGGCATTTCTTGCAAGATACATGGCGATGTTCTTCTATGTCAGATTAAAATAGGACCTAAAAAGCATTGGTCTCAGTGATGCCTATTTATTTCATTTTGCTCTGAAATTTTCAGAAGCTAGAAAAATACACACAATTTGCACCTGATCAATGCTCTGTGAACTGCCTGCAGGATTGTGTTCATACCCCAGTAAGATTTATTGCTAACCAACATGCCATGCTAAATTGAAATCAAGATATTACACAATTTTCCAATAAGGAGGTAATTTTATAAGTTAGTATAAATGCTTTGTGAGGATGTAATTGTTGGCATCTTGTTATATTTCAATAGCTGGTGGAAAATGAGGTAAGTTGGAAGGTTTACAGAGGGTCAGAGCTCATTAGATGAGAAGATCATCTTTTTTTTATCAGCTCTAGAAAGCACATTTATAGGCTGATAACTAAACTGTTATTCTTTAACAGTTGGAACAGTATTTCTAAAACATTCCAACTAAGTACAGCTACTGCAGAAGATTCTACTAAAACACTATGAAATGAAAGGAAAAGAATCCTTGGGGTTAACTGCCTTTGTGAATCTTGATTTGATGTTTATCTTTCCTGAGTTTTTACTAAGAACTGAAAATACAACATCCATCTACCTGCATATTTTTCTTTTTTTCCACCTTTATTGAGATATAATTGACATAACATTGTAAGCATGATAATCATTCATTTTAAAATAAGTCAGTTTCTTTTTCAGCCTATTTAGATTTTTCTAATTGAGGATTCAAATTTAAATAATAGACATAAAATTCTTCAGTTGTTACTTAGTATTTAAAATGTCACAAAAGAGCCTATCTTATTAAGTTGTCCTATGCATTCTGTGGGCATTTAAAGACAGACCTTTCTCTCTACAACTTTAAATGCACTTCTCAGGGAACATTTGGATATCCAAACTCCTATTGTTAAAAACTCTCAAGCTATTAGTGCCAAATCCATCCTTCAATTCAACTTGTGAGTAAAGAAACGCTAAGTGGAAGCAGGAGGCAAGTCCCTGTTCCTGCTCTCATGGAAATGATTTAGGATGTACCGTCAGACCTAGAGCTCAGGCCTCTTGACTCCCAGCCTTCAGCTAGCATTACCCTCATAAACTGTGATTCATTCTTTGCTAAGCAGACTTAGACCGTGTTATATCATAGCCCCCAAACCTTCCAAGATTTGCAACCTCCACTGTAAAAACTAATTGAGGTGAGGATACTGAAACCACTGTGTGACAGGCAGAATAATGCATCCCCACCAACACCACCAGTGTCCACTTCCTAATGCTAAGAACCTGTGAATCTGTCACCTTATATGGCAAAGTGACCCTATAGGTGTGATTAAGTTAAGGACTTTGAGATGGGGAGATTATCCAGGATTATCTAAGTGGCTCCAATCTAATCACATGAATCCTTTAAAAGCTGTCCAGGCTGTGGTCAGAGTCAGATGTGATTACGGAAAAATGGTCTGAGAGATGCAGTACTGCTGGTTTTAAAGATGCGGGAGGGAGCCAGAGCCAAGGAATTTAGGCAGCACACAGAAGCTGGAAAAGGTGATAAAACACATTCTTCTCCTAGAGACTCCCCTGCCCACACTTTGATTTTAACCCAATGGGACCCATGTTGGATTTCTGACCTATAGAACCATAAGACAATAAATCTGCATTGTTTTAAGACACTAAGTCTGTGGTAATTTGTTGTAGCACTAATAGGAAATAATACGCACAAATGAAAAGTTATTCACATGGTCTAAGTATCACTCTACAAATTACTTACTTACTAACTACAAAAAAAAAACATGCCATTATAAACATAGATCTAACAGATAAGCACCTTAACCAAATGGCCAAATAAGCACCACCAGTAATGACACAACCTAAAAGGATATTATCTCCTGACAGGACAAGAGGAAATACACATCACTCCCACAATATTCTTGCCAAAAATGTTTACTTGATTTTGATCATGAGAACACAATCAGATAAACACTAACTGTGGGACATCCTATAAGACAATGGCCTAGACTTGTCAAAAATGTCACTGATGTATTATTGTCAACTATACTCAAAAGTATATTTTTTAAAATAATTTAAAAAAATAATTTAAAAATAAACAACAAAAAAAGTCACTGATGTGAAAAGCAAAAAAAAGAGGGAAAACTGTTCTCTACTAAAGATACAATAATCAGGGTGCCTGGGTGGCTTAGCTGACTCTTGATTTCAGCCTAGGTCATGATCTCAGTCATATGAGATCAAGCCCAAGTGTCATGTCAAGCTCCATGCTAAGCATGGAGCCTGCTTGGGATTCATGTTCTCTCTCTCGTTCTCTCTCTCTCTCTCTCCACCCCCCCCCTTCCCCACTCATGCTTACTCTCTCACTGTCTTTAAAAAAAAAAAAAAAAAAAAAAAAAGAAGGGCGCCTGGGTAGTTCAGTTGGTTAAGCATCTGACTCTTGGTTTCTGCTCAGGTCATGTTCTCGCAGATCGTGAGTTCAAGCCCGCATCAGGCTCTGTGCTGACACTGTGGAGCCTGCTTAGAATTCTTTTCTCCCTCTCTGCACAGTCTATCGCTCTCAAAATAAATAAATAAAGTTAAAATAAAACAAAAAAAAGATTTAACAACCAAATGCAATGTACAATCCTTAACTGGATCCCAGATTAAAAACAAAAGTTATGAGGCACCTGGGTGGCTCAGTGGTTAAGTGCCCAACTTCAGCTCAGGTCACAATCTCATGGTCCATGAGTTTGAGCCCCACATGAGGCTCTGTGATGACAGCTCAGAACCTGGAGCCTGCTTTGGATTCTGTGTCTCCATCTTTCTCTGCACCTCCTCCTCTCAAGCTCGCTCACTCTCTCTCTCAAAAATAAATAAACATTAAAAACAAAAGAAGCCATTTGGGAAAATATGGACTGTCTATTGGGTAACACTCTTGTTCCACTACTAAATTTCTTACATAAAATAGTAATAGGAAAATGTTCCTCAGTATATAATTATTATGACTTAATGTCATAACATCTTAGTATCATAGTGTCTACCACTTATTTTCGAACAGTTCAACCAAAAATTATGAGTAAGTGTACGTATTTGTGTATACATACACACTTAAAAGAGGGAGAAAGAACAAATGTAACAAAATGCTTAACAATCGGTAAATCCAAGTAAAAGAAATACAGCACTTACTGTATTACTCTTTCAACTTTTCTGAAATATTGCAATTTCACAAATTACAAAGTTAAGGGGGAAATACCTTTCTGGTTCCCTCCACTGCCTATCTTTTCTAGTTTCCTCACAACCTGCCAGCAATCTAACTGGAATAGCTAATGTTCTTCAAAGATCCCACATTCTTCCACTAGCCGATCCTGTTTTCTGCAGCATTACTCACATCTCAAGGCTCTGGGTTGGGTTGTTTGTGAGAGAGGCTGGCAAGCTTGTGTGCACATAAACAGGGGAGGGGCAGAGGGAGGAAGAGAGGGGGAGAGGGAGAGCAAGAGGGAGGGAAGGAGAGAGAGAGAAAGAGAATCTCAAGAAGGCCCCCCCACCCAGTGCAGAGCCCAAGGGGGATGCGGCGGGGGGGGGGGGCCTCAATCTCACAACCCCAAGATCATGACCTGAGCAGAAATCAAGAGTGGGACACTCTTGACTAAGCCAGTCACCCAGATGCTCCTAGGGTTGGGTTTTGATAGAAGGTAGAAGCTCCTATATGATTATTAAAATACCAGTTTTGGAAACAAGATCAAATATCAAATAGGAATCATCATTTGATGTCCTTTAATACTTTATTTTAGTTTGAGTATTCCTTGCTTCTCTTATTATTATTTCTCTTACTGCATGTAAACTTTACCTCTCTTGAATTTTATCATTCCCATGTATGATCTAAGAGAGTCACAAGCATGGCAATAAACCACAGACAAAAATCAGGACTGGCCGCATCAGAAACAACTACAGAAACATTCAAGGACTGCCTGCCTCTGGCTCCCAGCCCACATCTCTTTGAGTATCACAGGCAGCCCAGACCAAAGCTCACCTCCTTCCTGTAGGCCTCATTGCTGTCCATATGGCAGCTTACTGACATCAAAGAAGATGGAAGAAATTATCTAAATTCACCAGGCTAGTCCCATTCCCTCCCTTGAACTGTAGAAGAGTCATTGATATCTCAATTACCTCTTCTGCAATACCTTTTTCCCTGCATGCTAAGATTTTGTAAAGCTAAAAAAAGGGGGAGGGGGAGGGTACCAGACTAACAGATGGAGGATTAAGAACAAAAGACCTCCCTGACAGGGGGAACAAGAGCTAAAATGTTTGTATACCTACAATAATAGTACAGAAGAACAAAAATTGAACTTGTAAATAAAATTAAGTTGTTCTTCTGAAACGCCTGTCTAGCTACAGACAGGAAAAGGCTCAGCATGGTTTCTATGTATGTTATGCTGTTTCTAATAGAAAGGACACAATCAAGCCAAAACAAACATCTGTTAAACAGTTAAGTTTGTTAATGAAACAAAATTGCAGCTGGTTTTATCAAAGATCAAAAGTGAAGCAAATTAGAGAAAGGATGTATGAACAAAGCTGGTTTCTAAAAAATAATGGCTAAAGAACTCTAAACCTACTTGTCAAATTAACACAAATCCTTCCTGGATTTTACTTACACCACTGATTAGTATTTATTTTGTAGCTTTGTAAAGGCCAGATTCACAGTTTAAATCTAATACCATCCACTCTAGAACTTTTGCCCATATAGTTCATTTTGCAGATTTTTCAAAATACTACCTTTCATAAAACAAAAAAGTTAGACTCTACATTAATATTCTGCTAATTAAAAGGCTCATTTATAAAAGGAAAACAACAGTATGCAGTTTGCAACTCCTGAAGACATCTCAGGGAAAGCAGTCCAGCCCCAAGCAGAAGCCCAATAATAGGGATTAGCATTTCACAAAGTGCACCACCATACCTCCATTTCTTACATGTATAAACTCCCATCACCACCTGAAGACAGGGAGATAAGAGCACCTCCACACAAATAAAAATATTTTTTTCTCATGGCCCTGCTAACTCAAAATGTCACAAACAAATTACATGGCTGACTCATTTGCTAACTTTAATTTAGTAAGCTAATTGATGTTTATGTACTAAGAAATATTAATAGATCAGAAAGATCAAAGTACCTAAGATGCAGATTCACATTTGAATGTTGGCATAACTAAAGATGAACAGTTTCATCAAATCTACTGTGGTTTAATGTACCAGCCAAGAAAATTGTTTGTAAACAAAACAAGAAGTCATGGATTTACAATCAAAATTTGCCATTGCAAAGATAAAACAATGGCATTTTCTCATGTACCCTTTGTACATTAAGGTACAAAGAAAATACATAAAATATAGACCTTCATTCTGAGAAACATTAAAATATACTACTTACTACATAAGGTTTGAAGAGAAAGAATGAATAAAAACCTTTGCCATCCCAGATACCATCATAATAAATTAGCAAACATCACCTGTTAAGTAACTTCAAAGCGATAAAACATTGATTTTCTTGGCACTGTGAGTATAACAAATATAGCTGTTATGTAAGCCAAACAGGTATATGGAATACAACAGTAAGTCCCTGAAAGCTGCTGAAAATATCCAGAATTAGTCAAAACACCACACCCTTGGCAACCCTAATGCTTGGAAAATACCATTAGGAAATAAGAAAATAGACTATATGTGTGTGTGTGTGTGTGTGTGTGTGTGTATACATATGTGTGTATGTATACATATGTATGTGTGTATGTATGTATGTGTGTGTATATGCATGTATCTGTGTGTGTGTGTGTGTGTGTGTGTGTGTGTGTGTGTGTGTGTGTCATTCAGGACAAGATGACGTGTTGCCGAAAAGGCAGCTGCAAGTATCAAAACTGTTTAAGATCCAAAGAGTTAAAAAGAATGTTTAAGACTCATTTTCACAGTCAAAAATCCTGACCTAATGTTGCTACTTTACCTGAAGCCTATTTCATTAGAAGTCTAGACAAGTCTCATCTTGATAAAAGCTCAAAAGTGGAACAAGCTGTCATGCCTCTGAGTACAACAGAAAAGACTCATTCACTCCTCATTTTATCTTTCCCTTGACCCAACTAACTAGTTTGAGACAATCCAAGTGCTCTCTCAATAATGTCTCAACAACTGGTATTATCTGCTCACAAAAGCAGTGCTTAGATAGTCTGCTATTTGGAAGAACTACTGAAGCTTAATTATAGGAACAACATAAACTACAATATTTTTTTCTTTCCTGACCCTGAAACAGCAGGTATTTGATCTATCTAGTCTTCCACATTGTAATAGGTTTCTGTCTGACTTTAGTCATTCTAAAACTGACTTTCATCCATACCAATTCCAAAATTCAGGTTATATATACAAAGAGTGTATTTTGCAATGTTTAGGGCTTTATCCAACTTTCAGCTGAATACACATAGCTAAGCACTCTTTGAGAAATGTGACATCTGCAATACAAAGGACACCAATTCAAAGGAAAACTAAGAAGGTCAACAGAGAGGAGGACACTTGGACTCTCTATAATTAGCAGATAAAAAAAATACACACATTTCTGCCAAAAAGATCCAGAGTCTGAGACTATGAACGATTCCCCTAGGGCCGAGAGACTTCTGGAAGCCTGCCACATCAAAGAACAATATGGACTAGTGAATGGTCCTTCACAAAGTACAGGCAATTGGAAAAGTCCCAGAAAAAGACAAGGAGGGTCTCTCTAGGGCAGGGATAATGGGACTGGAGTGGCGAAGACAAAGTGGTGAAAACCAAAGAAAGGAATCTAAAAGTAAAGTTCTTTTATTTATGACATTTACACAAAAGTGATGTAGGACATACGTTAATATTATATTTATGGAAATATTTCATACTAATAACATTGCCAAAGCCCTAATAAAATATCTCCCTAGAAGGGAGTGGGGGACAAACAGAATAACAAACTGAACAAGCCAAGACCACAAGTGATTTTTAACACAATTTTGTCTCTCAGCCCCATTTTGGACCATAAACTCATCTTCACTTTTTTTCTTAGGGACAGTATCATTGTTTTTGTAATTCTGTTTGAAGGCTTCTGTAAGATTTCATTTCTCCAACAAAAAACATCAAAAGACCTACCTGATATTAGAAGCATCTCCCTTTCCAACTATAGCAACCTAAAATGAGAATTCCCCTATTTTGTACTGTACTGGAAACATACCAATATTTGATACTTAATAAATTATAGCAAAATACTCCCAATAAAGTGAAATACCAAGGACTCTGTTTAAAATTGAACTGATTTCATAAAAATGCTAAAGCTCAAATATTCAAATGGAATCTTAATGCTACAAAGTGTGTGGTGATAACTGAAGTCTCTCTTAGAATATTTGACTTTCCAAAGTCCTCATAATCTGACCTAATTGAGCTTTACCACTTTTAATGAGAAACACTAATACTATCCTTTAGGAGTTCCCTCACCAAGTCAAAGATAAAGTTTTATCTTCAGTGGTTTAATTCATTTCCATATCACCTCACCAAAGAGAGCTTTCTTAAATAAATACAAAGAAGTTATGCTAAGGAGCCAGTGTGGTAATATCCAATTTGAATTCTAGACTATCAGAAGATGTGCAATTACATTTCAGAAAGGAAGAAGCCCTTCTATTTTAACTTGCATTGTATTCTTCCTAGCAGCCATGCATAGGAATGATGATGATGTTAAATCTAATTAGACACAGATTTACTACTTTCCCTACTATTTTTCCATATTGCTAATATTATAAATAGCACCTGCTTTAAAAACTGTAATAAGCTCACTGCAACTATCAAATTTAAAATACCAGAAATCTATTTGTTGGGGGAAAACAGCTTCTAAACAGTTGAGGAAATGTAAGAAATACTTTTACTATTAATGAAAAGCCAGCAATGTTAACCAGTATACAGCCCAGCAGTAAAGAGGTCTGGAGTCACACTATCTTCTTAGAATGTTGGCTTCACCACTCACTAGCTCTATAAGTGATATGACAAATTACTTAGGCTTTGAGTCCCACTTTTTCATGTGCAAAACAAGGATAATAATCTTATGGCCCTCACAGTTATTGTGACAAGTCAAGGAGATAATAAATGTAAAAGCACTTGGAATACTGCCAGCATTTAACACTTAAGAAATGTTAGTTATTATTTTTACTATTTTTGTTTCATTTTCACAATTAAATGGAACTGCACAGCAAAAACACTTCTCTGAGACATTAGTTGACTAAATTGTGAGATAACTCCATCTCTGTACAGTTGTCTTTTATATAATAAATGTCTTCCCACAATGCAAAATCTATAAATTTCTAGCACATCAAGAACAATGATAATCTGCCCTTCGAATATATTAGAGAAAGTCCTATATACACGAAACCATAGTACAACCAGTCTACATTCAGATCCAAGTACAGAAGCTAAAGTAAGAAAAATAAAAAACCAACCATTAATACATTATGGTTTTAGTATAAGAAACAACAAATATTTTCTACAGTACTAACATACTTACATTGGCTATTTGACATTTTGGATCCCTTTGAGAATCTGATTAAAACAAAAACAACAACAAAAAGCAGTAGGCCCTAACCCTAGAAAAACGCATGGATACTGATAACTTTATATTAGATTTCTGGGGATTTGTGACCTATCTTTCCCAAGCTCATTCATAGACCCAGGTTAAGAATTTCTATTACAATTACTTACCAATTTTACATGGTTTTAAACTATTTACCACTTGTAATCTCAAAGGGCAATATTATATTTTCACCAAGGTAAAATACTATTGCAAATATACCACACAAACAATCCAATACCTTGTGGCCAAACTGACTTGATAAGATTTTTATTTTTATTTGTTCTTTTTTAAGAATTAGATCAGGTAAAATCATAAAGTAAAAATTCTAGGACTCATTTCCTCTGTTTTCCTTGTTCTATGATGATGCTAATTGGACAATATGAAAAGATCAGCATCATAGAAGGAGCAGTAACAATTGCATGCTAAGCAATAAATTACTCTGTTCTCAATCCTAGACACTTCCAGACATGAATTTTCCTTTAGACTAAAAATACTTCTAAAGAGATGCCGCATGAAAAAAAAAAATGATAAGGTTAGCAAGAAATGATGGGCAAGGTTAAAGAAAGGATAAAAAAGGGACTGGGGAATTTGTAGTGACTTCTACCTGGATCACAAATTTATTGAAAAATACTATTAAATTACCTAAAGCTGCCTGAGTTAGTCCAGGTACCTGGTAATTATAAAATCTTAATATACCTCAGGGTAATGTACAGGTTTTGAAAACAAAGATATCCAAATCCATCAAGAAATGGATCTACATTCCTTTAAGGAATTTCCTCATGGTATATATAAGCTTTTATAAAAAAATATTTAATGAGAAACCTAAGTGCTTAACGTGGCTTTGTCAGACATAGGAATTAGGATTTGAGTCACTCAGTACACTTTTTTGAAACAAATATTATTAAAATAAAATTTTTTATAGGTAACTTACTTCTTTAAGAACACATTTTCTCACAAAGAATTGAGGGTTGTTAACACAAATACCACCAAAAGATAAAATAAATGTGAGGAAAACTAATAAAAATAAAATTAAGAAATAAATGCAGGGGTGCCTGGGTGGCTCAGTTGGTTGAACATCCGACTTCAGCTCAGGTCATGATCTCACAGTTCATGCGTTTGAGCCCTGGGTGGGGCTCAATGCTGTCAGCACAGAGCCCACTTCAGATACTTTGTCCCCTCTCTCTCTCTGCCTCTCCTCTGTTTGCACTCATGTGTGCTTTCCCTCTCTCTCTCTCTCCCTCTCTAAAATAAACAAATGTTAAAAAAAAAAAAGAAAGGAAGAAATACTAGGGGGTACCTGGCTGGCTCAGTCAGTACAGCATGCAACCCTCAACCTAGAGTTTGTAGGTTCAAGCCCCACTTTGGGTATGGAGAGTACTTAAAAAAAATTAAACCTAGGTGGTTCAGTCTGTTGATCATCATGATTTAGGCTCTTTGTTGGTTCAGTCGGTGAGCACTCTTGATTTCAGTACAGGTCATGATCCCAGAGTTGTGGAATCAAGCCCTGCATTGGGCTCGGCTCTGAGCATGGAGCCTGCTTAAGATTCTCTCTCTCACCCTCTTGCCCCCTCCCCAACTCATGCTTTCTCTAAATAAATAAATAAATAAATAAATAAATAAATTCAAGAAAGAAAGAAAGAAGAAAAAGAAAGAAAGAAAAGAGAAAAAGAAAGACGGAGGGAGGGAGGGAAGGAAGGAAGGAGTGCTAGAAAGGCAAATCACCTGGTCCTACCCAGTTTCTAGAGCTGGGTCTCTATCAGCTTAAACCACTGAGGGAAGTAGAGTCCATCTCAAGAGCTGGCAGTACCCAAAGAAGAAAAACAAGCTATCAGGTGCACAACTTTCCTTAACACTTGTGTTTCCATCACTCCTAGAAATGTAGTCAATGCCTACAACTACTCTTTCTGCCAACAATGAAAGGCCTAAATTATTATAAACAATTTGCTATTGCTCTACTTAGGTTTTAGTTTGGGAGACACCTTCAGTAGCTTTGAAATGAAAGAAAAATCCTACTCGATCAAAGATTTAAATTGCAGAAGTCATTTATATGTATAAGTGAGAAAACTGTCATATATGTATAAATACTCCAGAAATAACATAAGACCCAGAGAAACTAAACAGTAAAAGATATGGCATAACATAAAATAAACATTCACTTTCACCCACTGAGAATCAGACAATAATAAATTACTTCAAATTGAAATACGCAGGATTTAGGTCACACATTAAAACAATTCCAGGAATGCACAGGTTATCAGTATTAATATAATTAACTAGTCTATAGAGCTGTCTTCTCTGAAAATAATAAAGAGAAAAATGTATCAATTATACCTCAATAAAGCTGAAAAGATAAATTACAAATAATTTAATATTTTTTAAAGAGAAAAATATACAATGGCCTTTCTTAGACTTTTGAAATATATATGGTCCTGCCTTGATGAAGGAGGATTAAAGTTACTATCCAGGTCCCTTCAAGCACTCACCAATTAGCAACTAGTGTTTAAAAAACAAATTGCATAATCATCACATTAAATTCTTCCTAATAAGGAAACCCCTAATACATAGTAAAACAGTATAGAACAATTTATATTAAAAAACAATATATACATTTTAAAATATAAAAGCCTGCTCTAAAGCAAAAGATTTGATTTTCTTCAACTTCACTCAGAA
The DNA here is from genome assembly GCF_018350195.1 of Panthera tigris. Classification (NCBI taxonomy): domain Eukaryota; kingdom Metazoa; phylum Chordata; class Mammalia; order Carnivora; family Felidae; genus Panthera; species Panthera tigris. Next base: position 34,625,358 of record NC_056670.1, on the reverse strand, counting down.
CTTTTGTACATATAGAATTTAACTGAAACTGTACAAGGCAGATGGGCAATACTTAGAATATATTGTCTTTACTTACCTGATCTTTCTCATGGGGTAGAAGGCTGACAGGTGGTAGCGAGGATGGAAAAGCACTGGGATACTTGGGAGCCCCTTTGCAGTCTAAGCTTCCATAATTGACCCTGTACTGCGGTCCATCTTTCAGTAACCTCCCATTGTTCACTGCACGTTTGGCCCCTAGTCGCAGCCGCTGCTGAAAGGCTGGGTTGTTAGTGGTGCTTATGAGATCACTTTGACTTCTGAGATACTTCTCGATGTTCTTCAGGGAGGAGCCATTTGGCTCCTCGAGTCCTTCAATTGCTCTCCTTAAAAGTTTATTCCAATCCACATTGCGGAGATCATTACATGATCCCCTAGACCCCTTGGTTGACTTAGGAAAAGTGCCTGGTTTAACTGATGAAAAGCGCCCAGGGTTGTCTGGGTCCTTATAGGAGGCAAGGCCTTTGTTGGTGACTTTAAGAACTGAGCCATCCTGAACACTGAGTTCCAGCTGTTCAGAGACTGTCTTCTTATCCAACCCATGGGAAGTGCTGACTGCATGGCAGATTCTCTCTTCAGAGGGCCTTTGCTTTTGCTTTTTTATTTTCTGTATAGCTTCAAGAATCCACTCTGTATAAAGTGGGTTTGCAAGTTTTACCATGGTTGACAAATGACTTCTTCAATACCAAAGTTACCCATAGAGGTTCTCCTTGTATTTAACAGAACTTGAACATTTAAAAGTCATTTACAATTCAACAAATGGGCAAAATATTCCAGACCGTATTAAACAAAACCTCACAAACATCCATCCTTAAGAGATTAAAAACAGGACACACAGGCAATGTTGATAGTTGTCTTATTTGACCAACGGGAAAGACTGCATTCGGGTGAAGAACATCTTTAACAAGGAAATCAAGACCTTAAAGGATAAAAAGGGGGAAAAGGTCCTTAATAACGGAACTTTGAAAAATAAAAGACTCTTTAGTATTACTTTTCAGATGCAAAAGGCCCACAGAAGTAATGACAGGCAAGTGTTACGTAACAAAGCCACAGTGACTATATTTCCTAACCAGAAATTGGGTCACGGTCTGAGAAGGGAATTTTTTTAGGACTCTCACTTGTTATTTATTATGAAGTCATTATGGGGCACTGAAAAGATAACACCTACGTACTTATTTAATGGATTAACCTTTATTGAAATTAATAACATTACATGAGTAGCTCAAGATATATGTCTATTCTAAACATAAAACCAACCTCAAAGAGTAAGTCTATGACACAAAAAATCTGATGAAAGTATAGCTGACTCGAACAATATGAGGGATTGGGGCATCAACCCCCACATAGTCAAAAATCTACCTATAACTTTTGACTCCCCAAAAACTTAACTACTAATAGCCTACTGTTAACTGGAAGCCTTTCCAATAACATAAACAGTTGATTAACACATTTTGTAAGTTATATTTATTACATACTGTATTTTTAAAATAAAGTTAGCTAGAGAAAAGAAAATGTTATTAAGAAAATCATAAGGATGAGAGGGGTGCTTGGGTGGCTCAGTCAGTTAAGTGTCTGACTCTTGATTTCAGCTCAGATCATGATCTCACAGTTTGTGGGATTGAGCCCCATGTCAGGCTCTGTGCTGACAGCACTGAACCTACTTGGGATTCTCTCTGTCTCTGCTCCTCCCCTGCTGACATGCATGCTTGTTCAAAATAAATACTTAAAAAAAAAAAATCTTCAACTTAAAACAGGCAATAATCCAATAATCCTGATTCTTCTATTTCAGCTAGATATTACCCAAGTCACACATAAGAAAATTTGTCATCTAGCCACTTCTATGGAATCATATCCTCCCATCCCTTTGCAAAGGGTCTGTGACACTCTCTAACCCACAGGTTGGAAAACTGAAACTAATACGGTAACATAACCCTTCACCTTTTTTTTAAATTTTTTGTTTTTAATGTTTATTTATTTTTGAGACAGAGAGAGACAGAGCATGAGCAGGGAAGGGGCAGAGAGAGAAGGAGACACAGAATCTGAAGCAGGCTCCAGGCTCTGGGCTGTCAGCACAGAGCCCGACGCAGGGCTCGAACTTGTCAACTGCGAGATCATGACCTGAGCCGAAGTCAGACGCTCAACCGACTGAGCCACCCAGGCACCCCTTTAACCCTTCACCTTTTAAATAATATACCATTCTAGGTATCTTAATACCTGGCTCAATACAAGGAAGGTTCATGCAAATCTGATTCCAGGTAAACAGTGGTATTGCTCTCTGAGAGCCTCTGGCGTACAACAAAACCACCTTATATCGCCAATCTATATATTGGGTACACTTGCAAAGAACACCAGAAGAAAGTGCCCTCGCCTGGGAGATGGATCAGATCTGGGTTCTAATCTTGCCTTCCACTAGTAATATACACATCTTAACTCTTTTTAGAGTTTAAAGTTTACAGAGTATGCACACACCTAACTTGTCATTTAATCTGCAAGTCAATTCTGTGGGTCAGCTAAGGTTCAGGAAAAGACAGAACTCAAGGTTACAGTCAATAGTAAAACTTAAGGCTCAAATGCCATTATAATGCCATTATTCTAAAATCGAAGTCCAGTGCTATCTTCACCTGAGCCACAACTGTCTGTTCCAGCTAGATCTGCCTCTGCAATCGGACTAATGGTATGAATACCAGCTCTACCAACATCTAGTGGAGAAACCCTGGATGAGTGTCAGTCACCTTACCTGTAGGGTAATAATATGTCCCTCACAGGAGTATTAAGAGAATTAAGTGAATATGATATCTAATATACAATATACAGTAGTTATCATCACTTCCATTAATAGAATATCTACATGCTTTGAAACATGTCTCATAAAATACAAAATTAAATTTATCTCTGGTTATTTATTTAATGTATCTAAAAGGGAAAATAAGTGTCTTTCTTCAAAACTTTAGCCAGATACGGGGTGCCTGGGTGGCTCAGTCAGTTAAGCGTCCAACTTCAGCTCAGGTCATGATTCTCATGGCTTGTGGGTTTGAGCCCACGTCGGGCTCTGTGCTGACAGCTCAGAGCCTGGACCTGGCTTCAGATTCTATGTTTCTCTCTCTCTGCCCCTCCCCCACTTGCAATGTCTCTCTCACTCTCAAAAATAAACTTTAAAAAAATTAAAAAAAAAACACAAAACTTTAGCCAGATATAATGAAAAACATAACATTTCCTCTGCTGCCGAAAAACTGGGCCACTGAACCGTACTTGCTCAGTCAGCTTGAAAGAGGCAGTTTAAAAAGGATTGTCCTCTTTGCAATCAGTAAACTGTAGGTTCACTCCATTTTTTCAGATTCAGAAATGTGTGGCTAAAGGGACTGTACAGGTCATCCCATCTAATCCCTAGTTATCCAGTAAAAGATCCCTTGTTCAATAACCTCAACAGATGGGCCATCAAGTCTCAAAATACTTCCAGTGATGGAGAATTTGTCGCTTTTTGAGGGAGTTCTCTCCACTGTTGGAGAGCTCTAACTGTAATAATATATTTCTTGTTCACAAAAGCCAAAATCTGTCCTCCCCTAACTTCTACCCTCTAGTCCTGGCTTCCATAGAACAATCTCAAGAAACTCTTATTAATTCTAAATATGACAAGCCTTCAAATATTTGAAAATAAGAACTGTTTAAAAAAAATCACTAAAAGTCAACTCCATTCTACCTACTTTATTTAGACCACTCATATCCACCCTTAACACTTCCTACCACATGGTTTCCAAGCACCTCCTTCTTTTGGTTGGCTCACTAGTTTGGCTAACGTCCATCCTAAAATCTGGCAGTCAGGGCATTATCCAAGTATAAATGGAACTCAAGGTTACATGAACTTTCTTAACAGCCTTGCCACACAATTGACTCATGCTAAGCATGCAGTCCAACAAAAAATCCCAGATCTTCTTTCAAAAATGCTGTCAAGCTGACTCCTTCCATTCCCTTCCTTGTGCAAATATAAATGCCGGGATTTAAAATTTATTACAGTTCAAGTTCATTTTGTTGGTTTGGGTCTATCTTCCAACTTGTTAGATCATTTTGGATCCTGGTTCTGTCATCTATGTCATCTGCAAATCTAATAAACGCTCCCCTTGTGTCATTATATAAATCATTGAAAAAATGTTAGACTTGGAATATGGTGTGTTTAGGAATGAAATCACTGGCTTTCATTGTGCAGCTACTTTCAAGATGGAACATGGAATCATTCTGTGTTAGTAAGTTTAGAATAGGACACATCTTTCCAAAGTAAAATGGTTTGGGGCAAAATTTCATTAGAAGACATTTCACTATGTCCAAGTAATTATTTAGGATAAATCAACTAATTTAATTTGATTGCACAAAATACAACTGCAGGAAGCAGAAGAAGAGGTCACAGAAAAGTATCCAACAGTGCTCTCAGGCACTCTGGTTACACAGGTAAATGAACACACATTAAAACAAAAACTAATAAATACGCATAATATACCTTCATGACAAGCTAATACCACAATCTTTACATACAATCAAAAGAATTGTTCATATCCATTATCAACACATTTCAATAAGACTGACATTTTATATCTTAAAAATATAATAAAATAAAGGAAAATACCAGAATTGGAACTCCAAATGTTTTAACAGTCCATGACAAAAAAGAAGATTGTCCAGATCTTCAAGCAAATCTGCCAAAGGAAAAAAAAGTAAATGTTAATTTGGGCATAAGGACATCCCTCAAATTCAGGAACCATCTATGGATCTTCACAACTATCCAATACAAACAACTACTATGAGTTTATTAGCACTTTACTTTTGGTGTTGTATTAACTCTTTCCTACCACTAAAGGGTTTTTAAGAACATGGAATTCAGAACAGGAAATGGAAGCCCCAAAGCAGTGCTTAAAGAAATAAATTTTGGGGGTGCCTAGGTGGCTCAGTTGGTTAGGCAACCGACCTCGACTCAGGTCATGATCTTGTAGTTTGTGAGTTCAAGCCCCACATCGGGCTCTGTGCTGACAGTTCAGAGCCTGGAGCTACTTCAGATTCTGTATCTCCCCCTCTCTCTACCCCTCCCCTGCTCACGCTCTATGTCTGTCTCTCAATAATAAATAAACGTTAAAAAAAAAAAAGAAATTTTGGGGGTGTCTGGGTGGCTCAGTTGGTTAAACGTCCAACTCTTGATTTCGGCTCAGGTCGTGATCTCCAGGTTAGTGAGATCAAGCCCTGTGCGGTGCTTTGCACTGACAGCACAGAGCCTGCTTGGGATTCTCTCTCTCTGCTCTCCTCTGCTTGCATGTGCACATTCTCTCTCTCTCAAAATAAACAAACTTAAAAAAAAAAAAATTGGGGGGTGCCTGGGTGGCTCAGTCAGTTAAGCGTCTAACTCTGATTTTGGCTCAGGTCATGATCTCAGAGTTGTGAAATCAAGCCCTGCATAGGGCTCTGTGCTCAGCAGAGCCTGCTTAAATTCTCTCTCCTCTCTCTGCCCCTCCCCTGCTCATTTACACACGCGCGCGCGCGCGCGCACACACACACACACACACACACACACACACACACTCTCTCTCTCTCTCTCTCTCTCAAAAAAAAAGAAAGAAATTTTGTTCTTCTTTAAGATAACCAGATCTGTCCTCCAGATTGTGATAGAGTCTAAGCAAGAATCTCATCATGAGGAAAAAAAAAATGGTATTACTCAAATAGCCAGGCAGGTATAACATTTTGTCTGGGAAAAAAAGTCAATTATTGTTTGAAGCTCAGTATTAACTTTCCCAGGAAACTTTCACTATTTCACCCAAAGGTCACCTGGCATCAATGTACTGACTGGATAATCAAGATATGGCCAATAATTGTACCTAAGAGAAGGATGTACCAGCTTTCACGATACTAAATATGTATTAACACAGATCATACTTTAGGACAACAGTGGACAACAGTGATCATGTTCACTTCAAAGGCAAAAAATAAATTTAAAGCAATACCGTGAATAATTTCATTTTTATCTTATACAAAACAACCAAGCAACCTTACATCCTCCTTCTCCCCTCCCCCAACTAGACACACACCACACTCTTCAATTTAATCTTAAAATTAGCTCTCATCTGACACCAACCAACAGAGTTAATTAGGCAGAAGCAGATGTAACTCAGCAGCTCTATGCTACAAGCGGAATCTGTGTTAAAGCATACACACACACACACACACAGCTAGGAGAGGAACAGAATCAGTAGTCTCTTATCTGTAGCCAATTGTCAACTAAACACATCCACTTTGTATATTATCCACAGCAAATTTTTTAATCTTAGGCAAGTTTGTTTCTGACATCCCAATGGCCACGCTGTAAATTGGTATACACTAAGAGAATAGATTGAAAACTAATTTTAGTCTAAGCAGTATCTAACTAGAAAGACAAATCTATAGCAAAAAAAAAAAAAAAAAAAGCATAATTCATTCAAAAGTCCAACAGAAATGCTTTTTTCCCCAATTTGCAATTATCCACACCACTTCTCTTTTTCAGAGCACCCAGATTTGTTTCACATGTAGATAGGACATTCTATCACAAGAACAACCCTAAAAAATCATTATTCTCTTTTCATTTTTTTCTATAAAATGAAAGTTGGACTAAAAGGCTACCAAAAAGGGAGTGAATTATTCCAAATTAATTCTGAGGACTCACGCTACATCAAATTAAATTATTCTATTTTCTAAGGGCTTCAATCACTTTATTTTTAACTAGAAAATAATATCAGTAAATTATATGGTTGTATGGATGTATTTACATCATTCATTACAAACTATTCTAAACAGATCTAGAGAAATGCTTAGTCCAACACGAGCTTTTGGCTTCATTAGTATCATATAAATATCAACACTATTCAGAAATATTCATGTCAGCATAAGAAGAGTCAAAATACCCTGGATCATAAATATTATGTGAAACCTCCTCACAGCTTTCAATAAAGCTGTGTGTTGTTTCAAAATCAATGTCATAATACTTGAGTCATGAGATTACAGATGAGCCAAAAACAGCGCTTAAAGTAAAGATTAACAATAGAGTTTACTCTTTTGTCATCCTGGGTCTTACTTGCTAAGTTATTTTTAGCTCTCTCACTTTTATATGCTCCTGGATTTTTTCATAGGCTGTTATGTAACTGAGTGAGGACCCAAAAATCTTAACAGTATCTTCTGAAACAGAACATACACTGCTTAAAGAGACCTTAATTCTTTTCTTCTATAACCATCCAGCACAGACTATTGGCACAGTTGCTCAAAATAGTGTCCTCAGTTAACAAATATCTGCTGTCTGACAACATCGAACAGCATCCATATGGTGATATTTGTTAGAAAAGAAGCCAGACACAAAAAGTCATATAGTATAATTCCATTTATATGGAACATCCAGAATAGGTAAACCCATACATAGAACATAGATTGGTAGGGCCCGGGGAGTGAAGGAATGAGGAGAAATTGCTTAATGGGTAAGGGATTTTATTTTAGATTGATAAAAATATTTTGGAACGAGACAAAGGTGGTGGTCACACAACACTGTGAATGTACTAAGTGTCACTGAATTGTTCAATTTCTTTCTTTTAAAAGAGAGAGAAAGTGCGGGAGAAAGAGAATCCCAAGTTGGATATGGGACTAGATCTCATGACTTGAGTCAAAATCAAGAGTAGGAGGCTTAACCAACTAAGCCACCCAGGTGCCAATGAATTGTTCACTTTAAATGGTTACATTTATATTATGTAAATTTCACCTCACTATATCACTTAAAAAAAAGAAAGCACTAAACTATAATGCTAACCATTATAGTACTGTGGAACAGGCACTTTACACAGATTATCAGTAAACATTAAAACAACCCTGTAAGGTAGCATTGTTGCCCCATTTTGCAAAAGGAAAACTGAGACACGACTTGGTCAAGACTTCAGACCACTAAATCATGAAGGATTTTAATCCAAATGCTAAAACCTAAACTCTTTCCTGTCTCTCCACTGGCTTTCAAACTAGACTCCTTGGATCTCTTGTGAGTAAGTGTCTTGGACATCACCTGCAGGTACCCCTGTGGCTTAAACACTAAGGTCACATAACTCCTTGCACCCAACTAAGCAGCTCTACTTTAACTGTCCCATTTATAATAGGTCTCTCCATAAGATTTGCTTCACAGAAAGGGTTCCTCTGATTACAAAAGGGAAAAAGTCTGGAAACAACTGTAACTTTACCTTGCTGAGTGGGTAAAACACCCCTTGGATGGATGGGACATAAACTGGACCCTGAAAGACCAGGTGGAACTTGGATAACCGCCCAGTTTCTTCACCCAAATGAAGTAAAAATTCAAATCCTTCATGGTCCAGTAAAAATGAACACCTTCTCAGAAGCCCTACATGTCTTTGTCTAACAGGAAGCTTTTAGCTATCTTAGTATTTTAGCATTCATTTTCTACTTTGTACTGTGCTCATTTATGTGCTTACCTCCTCTCCCTTACCAGAATTGGGAAATTCTTAAGAACAGGATTCGTGTTTGGGGCGTCTGGGTGGCTCAGTCAGTTAAGCATCTGACTTTGGCTCAGGTCATGATCTCAAGGTTTGTGAGTTCAAGTTCCACATCAGATTCTCTGTCCTCCCCTCTCTGCCTCTCTCTCTCTCCCCCTCTCTGTCTCTCTCCCCCAAATAAATAAACATCAAAAAAAAAAAAAATAGGATTCATGTTTGATTTCACCTTTGTATGCCCCTAGATTTCCCAGGACCACAACTTGAACATAAGAGGGGTTCAGTGCCTATTTGTTAAAGGAATGCATCAGTGAATGAATGAAGGGAATCTAGCAGAAGGCACAGGAGCTAAGAATGAACTGCCTAATAAAAGGGACGCTGAGCCCATATGCATGCCTAGAGCCAGTATGTGTTGAAGAGAAGAAATAAAGCTGGATGTAACAAAAGCCAGGCTGAGGTGTGTGAACATGACATATGAAGTAATAGGAAGCTAACGCAGGAGTAGTGACACAGTACAGCATAGTGAAGTGCACCCACACATGCACAAATTTGTTGAATGTTTGAATCACTCTGGCAATAATATCCATCCAGTATAGACTGGAGTGAAGGATGACTAAACAAACAAAAGCAACCAGTATTTCATCTCTCCCAACAACAATCTTGTTCAACTTAAGAGTCTAACTCAGCAGCAAGCCCAGAGTAGGCACTCAATAACTGTTAATTGAAATGAATATTAAATTCCCCCCTTTTTTTTGGAATAATACTAAATTCTTTCTCACTACTCATTAACATAGAGAGTTTCCAATTCACAAGCTAATAATGTTTTCCAAGGATTTCTAAGAGGCTAAATCACCATGAAAATTATCATTTCAACTAATACATATTATATTAATTGGAAGTTTAATTTTTCATGTCATGCTCTCCTAGTTGACAATATCCTTGTTATGTCATTAAACTATAATTGTGTATATCTGCTTCAACAAACAATAACTGAACCATCAATAAACTATTATGGCTTCCTTAATCCCTAGCAAAGATTAGTTTCAGCATCATCATCACAAATTAGTAGAGACATGCCCCAAATCTCCTGGTGAAGCCCAAGAATTAGGCTTGCATAGTCATTCCTACATTTAAGCGCTCAATAGTTTGTCTCTAAACTTTAATCACACTGTTAGGAACCTCACAGGAAATTTGATCCCTTGTAAAACAGAGGATTTTAGAGACAAGATGAAAAGTCATTTGAAGTCATCAGGCCTTTGGAGCCAGGGTACACTGATTAGTAATGATGATATTATAACTAAGCACTCTCATTTAAGAAATAATCAACTAAATTTAGAAGGTCTTTTTTTGGCATTTAAAAATTCCTATTCAATCCTGGATTTCTTCCTAATTGTAAATTAGCTTTAACCAGGTTTTAATGACAAAGACTAAGAATAATGTATTGGGGGAAAAAAACTCTGAACTTTTTAAAAGATTATTTTGAAAATACAGATCATTGGAGAACACTGCATTAACTTTATTACAAATGTCTTCAAACAGGATATCCTGTACAGCCTGAAAACAAATTAGGGTTCCCCCTTGAGAACCTCAAGAAAATTAAAGATCTATTTTTAAAAATGAACCCATATACATACAGACATTTGCATACAATTTCAAGGGTTTACAGGACCTCTATCACCTATCCCAGGACCCCTCAAGGTCCACTGACTACTCTAGCTTTACTTACTTTCTAAAAATTTGTTTTAACATTTATTTATTTTTGAGAGAGAGAGAGAGAGCGCGTGCGTGCACGAGCATGGGCAGGGGAGGGGCAGAGAGAGAGGGAGAGAGAGAATTGAAAACAGGCTCTGCGCTGTTAGTGCAAAGCCCAACATGGGGCTCAAACCCACAAACCAGGAGATCATGACCTGAGCTGAAGTCGGACATTCAACCAACTGAGCCACCCAGGTGCCCCTAACTTTACTTACTTTAATATACACAGAGAGGTCAATAATTTTATTGAGTTTCACAGTAACTACATGTGCTTTAATTGGGACATGTTACATTATAGGTAAGAAAGTTACTCTCCTTGATTTTGGATATTATCAAATAGGCATCTGAAATCTTATTCAACAAGGAGGTATGCTGGGATGAGACATACCTAGAGAGTTCAGGGATCAAGTCCCCACTTTGCCAGCTACCTAAACTGTGGGATATCGGACATGTCAATCAATCTAAGTCTCCGTTTTCTCCTCCATGAAAAAGATTATACATCTCTGTTTTGCAGAACTGTTAAGAGGAATAGTTGAGATAACAAATATGAAAGAACCAAGGATGGTGGCAGACATATAGCAGGAACACAATAAAATGCAAGCTCATAAAAGGAAAAAGGGCAATACAAGTCAGCTGGAGACCTGTGAAATCTAATCTAGCTGAATTTCTGTCTATATGACCATTTTCTCCTAAGAGACAGGAGAAGTCAGCACAAGTAAAAATTCAAGACAGAGCAGAAGAAAGTGGCCAAACCAAGAATAGATTTGTAATGGCAAGGATGGGGTCAAGAACAGTGTATTTTACTCATAATCATAGATATTTTAAGGTCAATCAAGATCTTAGAAAATAATACAAGAATATCTTCTTGACCTAAGTGTGGGAAAAGAGTCTTAAAACAGGACACAAAAAGCACTAACCATAAAGAAAACACCAATAAATTTGACTCCATTAAAATGAAGAACTTCTGTTCATTAAAAGACACCATAAAGAGAGTGAAAAGGCAAACCACAATATGGAAGTAGACGTTTGCAACATACATATGCAAAGGATCGGTATCTAGAGTAAATAAAGAACTTTGAAATACCAGTAAAAGACACAAGGTCCAGTTTAAAAAATAAATAAATACGGGGCAGAACTGAACAGGAATTTTACAAACAAGGAAATCCAAGTAGCCAATAAATATATGAAAAGCCACTCAACCTGATTACTAACCAGTCAAATGCAATTCAGATTGGCTAATTTGAAAAGCTATGAATTGGAGTTCTGGAGAGGACAAGAAGCAATGGGAATTCTCACATACCATAGGAAGGACTGTGGTCTGGTACACCACTTTGTAAAACAGTCTGGTACCTAGTCAAGTTGAAGACAAGCATACCTCATGACTAGAGTGATCATACAACTCATCATCCAGACACTTTTGTGAATTAAACGGGTTATACACTGTGACAACAGGCATAAGCTAGGATAAATGGTCACCCTATGTACCAGCAATTCCATTCCCAGGTGTACACCTTAGAGAAACATATGCACACGTGTACCCACGTGACAGTACAAGAACACTCATAGCAGCTTTGTACACAATTTCCCCAAAGTGGAAAAAACTCAAATACCCAGCAACAGAATGGATGATTAAAAAAAAAAAAAATTGTGCAAGATTGTGAGTCCATTCTGACGCCAGTCCACCTCACGCCAGTCAGAGTGGCTAAAATGAACAAGTCAGGAGACTATAGATGCTGATGAGGATGTGGAAAAACGGGAACCCTCTTGCACTGTTGGTGGGAATGCAAACTGGTGCAGCCGCTCTGGAAAACAGTATGGAGGTTCCTCAAAAAATTAAAAATAGAACTACCCTATGACCCAGCAATAGCATTGCTAGGAATTTACCCAAGGGATACAGGAGTGCTAATGCATAGGGACCCATGTACCCCAATGTTTATAGCAGCACTTTCAACAATAGCCAAATTATGGAAAGAGCCTAAAGTCCATCAACTGATGAACGGATAAAGAAAATGTGGTTTATATATACAATGGAATACTACTTGACAATGAGAAAGAATGAAATCTTGCCATTTGCAACAATGTGGATGGAACTGCTAAGTGAAATAAGTCAGTCAGAGAAAGACAGATACCATATTGTTTTCACTCATATGTGGATCTTGAGAAACTTAACATAAGACCATGGGGGAGGGGAAGGGGGAAAAAGTTACAGAGAGGCAGGGAGGCAAACCATAAGAGACTCTTAAATACTGAGAACAAACTGAGGGTTGATGGGAGGCGGGGGAGAGGGGAAAGTGGGTGATGGGCATTGAGAAGGGCACTTGTTGGAATGAGCACTGGGTGTCATATGAAACCAATTTGACAATAAACTACATTTTAAAAAAAAACTCAAATATCCAGCAACAGTAGAATGGATGATTAAAAAAAAAAAAAACAAATTGTGCAAGATTGTGAGTCCTACAAAAAGGTGCTGTAAGGTGCTTTGGAAATGCAGATTCAAGCATTATAAGAGAAGAAAAACATCCCTTCATCACACTTCTCCCATCCATGCATCATTACCATTCTGCAACCAAAGACTGATCACTATAGCTCACACATCCCCACTTTCATAAAACAATTTCCTTCCTGCTCACTTTATACAAATACAAGCAATTATACGCATGTGGAAAACTGAAGGTATTTTGAGGAAAACGATCTAAGAGACTGAAAAGTCACCTGTTAAGAATCCTGGCATTTAATAAAGCCAGACCAGTTGGTTAAGGATTCTTCTAACTGGTATGTAAAAACCCATGAAGTTTTTTGAAGTCCATTAAAATTACTTATTAAAATTCCTCAGCTACCTTCCAACACTCACCCTATTTTACTTTTCATTCACATTATGCCTTACATCTGACAGTTTCCATCTTATCTTCACAAAAAGTACATGAGATAAACATCTGGCATAACGGCAATGACATAACACCCACTTTACTCAGAGGCCTGAGTATAGCTCGTAGGCAAAACTTCAACTGACCATGTCATCAGCACTGACCAGTCATTCCCTTAAGTTCCTCCTTTAACGTTACAACCTTCCTTTATCTTCCCTTTTTTTTTTTTTAAATCATCATTTCAGCTCCCCAACCTTCAACCCTAAGTAGAAGTTCTCAGGTAAAAATCTTATCGCTTACTGAAATATGCAATATTTTCCTATCCTTCTTAAAAACATAAAAAGATTGCCCCAATTCATTTTGATACATGTGTGAAGAATTTATGTAAAAATGGGAGTGTGTTATTTCAGGGCTATCCCAGAAAATCTAGGGTACACAAGTAAGACAGGAAGAATGTACTTTACTCACATTTATACCAAAACAATAATGATAACTTTTTTGGAGCACCACAAAACTAACATTATCCTAGCATAATTAATTCCCATTTGCTACTTTCACCTCCTGTCCATATTCCGAAGAGTCTTTCTATACTCTTTACTTTGAATTTCTTAGTACCTCCACCCCAAACATACTTAATACTTGGTTCACTGGTTCTCGTTACCTATTTTCCACATCTTTCATTCTTTATCACTATTCTCTCACAACTTCTGTGCAATACTCTATCACATCCTAACACCTTCTCCCGATTGCAGAGCTTAAACACCTTCATGGAGCATAGGAAACCACTTAACAATCTAGTCCCTCTGCCTTTGCCCCTTGTCTCCCACAACTAATTTCCTGCGCTCTGCCCATACTCTTGCCATACCAAGTACTTTAGTACTTGTACATTCAAAAGACACAATGTCTTTCCCAAGGTAGTACTAAGGTGTCCCCCTGAAATAGACACCCTGCCCTACCTCAAGACTCCAGCTCAAGTTTCACCCAAGAAATTCAGCCTGTCAACAACCTGGTCTCCCAAACTAACACCTTTCTTTGCCCTATCTCCAATCCTGGTTTAGTCCACCAAATCACATTCACCTAGATCCACTGCCCAGCCCCACCCATTTTTTTTCACACCTGCCGCGTTTTCTCAACCCCCTGAATCCCCCCATCTTCCTAAGATCTACTACAGATATATTATGCAAGTTCTGCTCTGCTGTCTTATCGTTCAAGACTCTCACAAGCATATCCATACCATTCTTCCATGTTTTTTAATGCTTCATAGACCCCAAACCTCCTTTACAATTCCAATATGCCAATATACCCAGATACCTGCTTCACTACAGCGACTGTACTTGCTCCTCACTTTTCCCCAATATTTCCCCCAATCCGATATCTACTCTTTACTGCTCTCTCAACTCCACTCCACATCCACCACACCCAAATCTATTCTTACTGTCCTCAGATAACTGCAATCCCATCCTTTTGCATCATTTCACCTGCCCTCACATAGCCCTCGGTCCCCCTTCCACATCTCCAATGTTGCACCACTCCCTACTCTCACTTTACACCTGCTTGCACACCTCCAGTTTCTCCTCCCACCCGCCACCCCCTCACCAGTCCTGCCCAGACACTCACTGCCCCCCCCACCCCCCATTCCTACCAGGTCACTCCCACTCAGAAAACCCCTCCAAACCCCCGCCTTCCGACCACCCGAGCCCCGCCCCCACCCAGATATGACCCCGCCCCCTCCACCCTCGAGCCCCGCCCATTGCCCTGGAGGCCCCGCTGAGGGGCGGGGCCTGTCCCTCCTCCCTTTTCCCCCCGCCCCCTACCGTCACGCTCAGGGGCAGCCTGACCCCGAGCGGCCCCGCGGTGACCCTCGCGCAGAGGCCTGTGGGAGGGGCGTCACAAGCTCCCGATCTCCCCCACCTTCCGCCCCCCCTCCCGCCCAGTCTCCTCCCCCTGGGAATGCGCGGGGTGGGTGACAGACCTGGCCGCGCGCCACCGCCACCGCGCCTGCCGGGGGCGCTGCCGCTGCCTGAGAAAGAAGCCGCGGCTGCCGCCTGGAGGAGGTGCCGTCGCCTCCGCCACCGTTGCCTCCGCCGCCAGGGGTAGGAGCTAAGCCGCCGCCATTTTGTGTCCCCCTGTTGTTGTCGTTGACATGAATCCGACATGACACTGATTACAGCCCAATGGAGTCTCATTAAACCCGAGCCGCGGCCCCGCCCCGGCGCTGCTCCATTGGAGGAGACCACAGACACTTATGGCCACCCGTTGGCCTGCGGGTCTGTCCGTCACCCACACACTAACCACCCTGCAGCCCATTGGGGCAGGTTCCTGCCGGTCATCTCGCCTCCGCATAGACACACCCCTCGACCCATCATTCCCCCCCCCTCCGGAACCACCCCGGGGGTGGGTCCACTGCCAGTACCAATCAACAGACTGCTGGGCCCGCCTCTCCTGGGCACCTATTGGTCTAGCCCTTTTTCTCTCTCCCAGACACCGCGCCACCTCTACTTCCACCTACCCACCCCCTCAACCTCTAGAAATGGATTGGGTCTACTGGCAGAAGAGGCGCTTGGCCTTATTGGCTGCATACAACGCCAATCAGAGGGCCTTTTCCCTCTCCCCTCCCCCACTCAACCCCAAATCCCCTAGCCCGCAGCTAAAGTTTGTGTGAGAGCTGATCGCTGGCGGCGGCCGCAGGATTTAGGGGTGGGAGCGGGCGGGCGCGCGCGGGCGGGCACGCGAAGTTAAAATTCGAGGTTCTCAGTCACCAGCTCCCGCGGTGGAGCGCGCGGACGGGCGCGCCGCCCGGAGCGTTCCATCCCGCCCCCTCCTCCACCCTCTCCCGTCCCGTCCCGGGCGACTACTCGCCCGCCCCCTGGCTCGCATCCTTACCCCCCACACACCCCTACCCTGCAAGCCCAAGGCCGGGTGCAGGCAGAGCGATGTCGCTGCAGCCTACTCGCCATCCCATGCCGAGGGGGAGCAAGCCCCTACCCGCCGGCCGTGCACCCCCCGGCTCCACACTAGCCCGTGTCTGCAAGCACGTGCACCGTTCGCCGCTGCCTCCAGCCACCCCGGTCCCCGGCTAACCTCGCCTGCAGCCCGGCCAATCGCTTGCTGCCCTTTGTTGCTGCAGCCCGGGTCTCCCCGCTGCCTTCCTCAGCCTCCGCCTCGTCCTTTGCCAGCCGCCCGGGTCCGCAGCGCCGCGCTCCCCCCGCCCGGGACCCACCGCCGCCGCCTCCTTCTCCTCCTCCGCCTCCTCCTCCTCGGCTCCGGGCTGCAGCGCACAGAGCCCGAGGCAGCGCCGCCCAGCCCCGCTCCCCCCGCGCCGCCAGCTAGCCCGCCCGGCCCGGCCGGGGGCGCAGCCTGGACCCCGCCCGCCCCAGTCCCCGCCCCGGGGGTACCTGCCTCCGCCCTGGGGGGCTCCGCTCGCCGCCCTCGGGGGAGGGCGGGGATGCCGGTGTCCGCGGGAGGATGGGGAAGCCTGGGCCGTTTGGGGCGGGGAGTGTGCCCGCCAGGGCTGGGACTAAGAGGTGCGGTCCTCGCCAACGCGTCCCCCCTCCCGCTGCTGTGGGCCCCAAACTTCGTCCTCCGCCCGGGCCTTACACCCTCGGGTGATCGCGGCAGTTTTGGGGTGGGAGATGCCTCGGGAGCTGTGTCTACCCTGATCAGGAGGAAGAGGGAGCAGTGACATTCAGCGACCGCGGACAGGGCACGGCGGCAGCATCCTTGGGTGGGAGTGGGGATGTCAGACGTGGGCTGGAGGGGGAAACTGCCCCCTCAAGATGCCCTCTCCCAGCCTGAGATGAGCTGTAGAGCTCAGCTGCGTTTTGAGTGCTTTCTTAGGCGGTGCAGAGGGATGGCAGAGGTGCTGGGGGCGGGGGGGAGTCGGGGAAAGACCGCTGGGGGGCCCTTCCCCCTCTAGCCAGCGTTCGAACGAAGGCTGATGGCTAAGTTCGGTTTTCCAGGCTTCCCCTGGGCCCCCCGAGTTCCTGAGGCCCACACGAGGGAGGCCGGGGCTCCTCTGGCCGCCCAGGCGAGGCCACTCTCACGCTGCCCTCGTGCCTCCCAGCGCCCTCCAGACTGAAAAGACCGTCCCTCGCTATTCCTGAGGATGGATGGGATGCTGGCAGGGGCGACTTCGGAAAATAGGAAAAGTAGCCTCGAGAAATGGCTCCTACAGAGTTTGAGTATGAAGTTTCCCTTCTGAGGCGCCATTTCTTCCGGAGGGGGAGAACTTTGGCTTTGTAAAAGAACCAAGTTTCAGGCTTGATGGCCTGGGTGGAAAACCACCTGTTGACTGAAGTCTGTCCCTTGAGTCAGGCAGATCTTGGGCTCTGGCAGGGTGAGGCAGGGTGCCAGGGAGAGGCCCCGGGCCTCCTGCCCTGGTTGACTCCCAACATCCTCATGCCACTGACACCGCAGCAGCATCTCCAACTTCCCATTCAAAACCACTGTGCAAACTAGGTAGGTACTTTGTTAGAGCAACTTATCTCAGACAAAACAAGCAGCACAACCCTGTCATCAAATGCAGAGCACAATACAGACTTCACTTTTTAAAGATGCTTGCACCTCTGGGGTGTGAGCTGCCCCTACTTACATGCTTCTTGACAACAAGGTGAGAAAGGAGCTAAGACAAAGGGCACGGAGTTGGATGAAAGAATAGAAAAAGGGAGAGGGGAGCAGAAGAGTTGTAATACTACACTCAAAACTGTCACCAGTTCCATTATAAACCCCTTTTATAGGTGTTTTATTACTTGGTTGTTAGTTTTTAAAATACAAACCTCTTTAGATTAAATCTTGGCATTTGCAGGCTCAGCTCAGGGAAACAAAACACAGGGAAAGTTCCCCATCCACCACTGGCTTGGCTACTTTTGAGCTACATTACTGATAAAACAAACAAACAGCGTGTTGGGTTTCCTCAGCCTTTATCTCTTATTTAGTATCTTCAGTAGCTGGCTCAAGGTGAATTTTTTACAAGCCATTAGTTCATAATTCAGCCTAGTTCATTTAGGTATTTCAAAGAGTAGGACATTTATAAGGTGTGCTCTTTTTATAATGCAGGTGCTGGGGTTTTTATTCTCCATGAAGTTACTAAGTAAACTTAAGAATCCTGGCAGACAAGTTAGCCTTTATGTTCTTTTTTTTCCCCCTATGGTCTGCCCAGATGCACATTATTTTGTAACTTAGATTTGAGTCCCCGAGACTGCATTTTATCTCAAGCAATAAAAATAAACCATGTCTTAATTGAAAACAAGTTTCAAGACCCCAAATCTGTACACTCAAACTGAAGTTCGCTAAAGAAGCAACCAAAGACACTAAAAGCCAAAAAGTCCACATTTAAGATGTCTTCAGCCAATGAATTGTGGGAGATTTATGAGCATCTAACACTTGCTATCACTAATGAGTTAGCCACATGGATTTCCAGTGCATCAAGAAGAGACACCTTTAGAGAGAAATGGGCCTTATTTGCCTAAACTTGTACTCCTGTAACCCCAGGAGCTGGCAAACACAGAAGAAACATCTTTAGCCAACATCTTGATGTGTTTTTTGAGATTCTTTTCTTAACAAACATAGTTCTCTAACGGGCATGGCAAGGAAAGGGAATGTGTTGCTTTCCCCTTGATACTTCTTTCTAAAGTTACTTGTCCTTTGAGAAATCCTGGCTCTTCAGTTAAGTGGGACTGGAAAGGATAACAGAAACACAGCCAGAGATACTTAATGCTTACTCCTAAACCTGTCTCTTATCTGTGGTATCTCAAGTCCTCTGCTGAGCTAAACAGCTCAATTAAGAAGTTAACCTAGAAATAACTTGAACTGAAAACCAAGCATCCTGCAAAATTCGCAAGCTGACTGTGCTGGACGATTATGAATCCAGGGGCTCATTTAACCACTCCTCCCTCCCCCAAAACAGCTGCCAGTGGCCACCTCAGGCCAGAATTACTGACAACTACATTTATACTGCTCAGTGTGGTTCACAGATCACTGGCACCAAAATGATCTGGGAATGAGTGCTTAAAACACAGTTTCCTTGGCCTACCCAGAGATTCTGATTCAGTAGGTGTCAAGTGGGGCTCCCAGCTCTACATTTTTAGCCCATGACTTGACTTCAAGCTTATGATCACTGAATTGGAGAACCACTGGCTAGGCTGAATCCTCTTCTTCCCCAGCTGAAAAGGAATGTTTATTCCGTGAATGTCTTAACCAGGTTAAGTATATCTCTAGTACTGGGATGATTCCATGGTTTGGCCTATTTGTCCTTGAGTCCTAAGTAAGGGTAAAAAAAGAATGCAGAAGAGCTTCAGGAGCTGAAGGAAACCTGGAGGGTTTGATCTATTGGGTTTGTTTACTAGCTCTGAGGCAAGTCAGACAAACAGCCTGATAAGAGGTATCACATCTACAGATGTACTAACAAGTCCTTCTGAAGGAAATTAGGTAAGCAAGCAGCAAACAGGGAACCCGAACTGATTTGTCCAGACTTCAGTACATGGTGAATTCTACTTACTTCAGTAAGTCACTTAAAAAGCATTGGTCTGCATCCCACTTCCCACTGCCACATGGAATCCTCTCTCATCATTGACCAGAAACTGTCCCCACAAGGTCACAATGTCTATATCAGTCAAGGGCAGAGGGGGTTGGGGATGATAGGTCACATCATCGTTTTAAATAGGCTAACAAATTCAATCTACAGTTTTGTGTATGAATAGCCTAAATACTGATGTTCTGTATCTATACCCCATTTGTGCATCCTTTAAAAGCCTTTAATGTCTTTAAAATGCATTCTGGATTGGGTCTAAACTCTTTAATCTGCCTCTAAGGCTTGTACATCTGCACACAACCTATCACTCATCTCTAGCTTCTCCCAGCCCAACACACTCCTCCATACACAGCACACACTGTTCCCTCTACAGCCATACCCGCCCTCCCTACTTTACCTGATGGAAACCTTGAAGAAGGATTACTCCCAATCCCTCCTTGGCTACTGCCTCTTCTATGAAGTTTTCCTGGTCTTTGCAGGTAGCCCATAGGACTTTGAGCATACCCTTTACTCCAGCCCTGGCATTTGTTAAGTACACTGTTATTATTTGTTGAACTACGGAATAAATAAAAGTGCTTATCACACTCTCTTGTCACATTTTGCCTTCCTGTTTTCCTCAATTAGCTTTTCTACTTCATAGACCAGCTTGATCATTTGTGTAACTGCCCTGTACCTGACAATAAACGGTACTTAATAAAGAAACACCATCCATACATACCTGTGGTTCCCAGGACTGGGTGTACATTAGAATCACCTGAGGAATTTTTCAACCAGCCTAGGGCTTAACCACCTTAAGCAGCCTTAACCACCTGAGGCTGCTTAAATAAATATACCTGGAGGTGTGGCCCATTCATGGGGGGGGGGGGGTGTCTCTTTCATATGTGTTGTTTTTGTTGCATTAGGCTCCACGCCCAACATAGAGCTTGAACTCATGACTCCAGGCTCCACACCCAACATGGGGCTTGAACTCATGACTTGGAGATTAAGAGTCACCTGCTCTACTGAGTCAGCCAAGCACCCCTCAGGTTTTTTTTAAGTACCCTGTGCCATCAGAGTAAAAAACCATTGATTTATACAAACCAGCAGGATGCCTCAGCATCAAGTGAGAAATTCTGAAGAAATGAGGATGGTAAAAGATATCAAAATTAGCTAAATGTTGCTAATTTTAGAGAGGACAGAGTTCTCAGGGATCTTTTTTTGTTGAGACTCAAAGGTGTGGTGGCCTTTTTTCACTAATCATAAGAGAGTCTTAATAAGGATTCAGTTTTTAGCATCAGGCTATCCCAAAGAAAATTTGAACTACCCAACTGTTAATTTAATGATCTCCAGTTGTTTCAATTTTGAAATTTGGGGGAAACTGGCAACTCTGTCAGTTCTTGAGATTAAGAATCTCAACAGGTTCTTGAGATTAAGCCCTGCATCAGGTTCTTCACTGACAGTGCAGAGCCTGCTTACTTGCAGTTCTCTTTCCTTCTCTCTTCCCCCACCCTCTCTAAATAAATAAATAAATAAATAAACGTTAAAAATTTTTTTTTCCGCTAAGGAAACTAGAGTAGTAAAAAGTAACTTACTAGAACATACTAGAATGTTGAGACTATCAGACGGTAGGCATATATCATAATAATTCCATGTCTAGAAAAATTCCAATTTTCAATGGAATTACAAAGAGCCTAACATAGTCTTTCCAGCAGTCAACCTCCCCTCATTCCAGTTAACAAACATAAAACACCCCAAAAAAGGCTAAGGAGATCAGTCTGGTGAGCCATTTTACCAGCTTGATGCCCTTCCTGGTATTAGTAACAAACCGCTTGTGGGAGAACATGATTGAGCTTGATCATAACAAACTTAGCCATAAACTCCTTAAAGGTTGGGATTGGGTTTGGTTCACCTTTATATTCCCCAACTGGCCTTGAACATGGTGGTAATAAATGATACTGAGTAAAATAGAGGTTAAGAATCTGTTATCTGGGGCTCCTGGGTGGCTCAGTCAGTTAAGCATCAGACTTCAGCCCCTCGTTGGGCTCTCTGCTATCAGCAGCAGAGCCTACTTTGGAAACTGTCCCCTTCTCTCTCTGTCTCTTCCCCACTCATCCTGTCTCTCTCTCTCAAAAATAAATAAACATTGGGATGCGTGAGTGGCTCAGTTGGTTAAGTGTCCAACTTTAGCTCAGGTCATGATCTCAAGGTCCGTGAGTCCCACATCGGGCTCTGTGGCTGACAGCTCAGAGCCTGGAGCCTACTCCAGATTCTGTGTCTCCCTCTCTCTCTGCCCCTTCCCACTCACACTCTGTCTCTGTCTCTGAAAAATGAATAAACCTTAAAAAATTAAATAAATAAACATTAAAAAAATAATCTGTTATCTATCTGCTTATCTAAAGCCTGTCTTCTAAAATTCATAAATTGGGCTATATACTTCATAAGCTTAAAGATTTCTTATACAGTGTTTTACACATCATGGGCATTCATTAAATATATGAAGTTTGGATAATTTCCTAACCACTGTAAAACAGTACTTTCTGTTACCAAATCTAAAACCACTTTTTCTAAGTTTATGTATGTTTGTTGAGGAATATCTTTGAACATTTTAACATTTTAGCATTTGACCAATGGGTGTGTTTTATTTATCATATACTACATTTGCTAATTTTTTTTGCTACTGTATATATACGTACATACATAGATTGAAACCAGTTCCTTCTAATTTTCTAAGATCAAGAGTTCCATACTTTGAGGCACTCCTCTCTATTCCCACAAAAGTTTTAACTGCCCCCTTCTAGAGTTTGTGGCCTATTAATCCGCTTTATGTGCCTCACTTCAGTGGCTGATGTCACTTGACACATATCTATTGGCTGGGACTGAGTTCTTGTTTTCTTTCAATTGTAATGCCACACACTGAGTGATAACCTTTAGTAAACAGTCTATAACGGCTCCTGATTTTGTTTCCTGAATCATAGCAAATGACCTGAAGTAACTCCATGTTCAGTTGATTTGTAGTTTGTAGTATCCCAGTCTCTGGCAGAGAGATTAATGTTCACCAGATATTCCCTGTGCTCCCCTACATTTCACAGCCTTCCTTTCAATTAGGTTAGAACCATGTGGCTAGTTTCAGCCAATGGATAATGAGCAGAAGTGGTATGCATTTCTTCTGGGTCAAGAAAGTTAAGAATCAGGGTGTTAATTCTCCATCTCCCTCTTTCCCTTCCAAAGCATCCGAGAAGTCATGTGTCCCAGATAAGGAGCTACAAGCTGACAGAGCCACTATTAGCCTGGACCCTTGAGTGACTGAATGGAGCAGATTCTCCCCAATCTTTTTCCTACCCACACCACTTGCTTTGACATGTAATAGGAGAAACAAATTTTGTTGTGTGAAGCCAAAGAGATGTTGAAGTTTGTCTACCACAGCAGGTAGTAGGGTTGCATAACCTAAATTAATATATTCGTAAAACACAATACTTTACAAATACCTTTCTTACATACATCTCAGTGACTGTGCCATCGAGGTAAAAACACTTCCCTTCCCACTAATTATCCTTTCCTCCAAACACCCCAGCTGACTGCCCACCAGCCACGGTTGTGACAGAAACACCAGATATATCAAGTTATGTTGGAACCTCCCTATAGTAAGTTAGCAAAACTATTGCTGAGACCAAAAGAATTAAAAAGTGGATTTGTTTCTCCATCTGAATAAAAGCTGAAAAAGCCTGAAGCAATGATGTCATTCTCAGGCTAGAATCTACTGCTTTGCCCCAACAGGGGAGAAAAGCAAGTCAGAATAACCTTAGCTCTTCAGTGTGACTTTGTTGGCTTCCAAATAATTAACTTTCTTACCAGGGTTTAAGTTGAGATTTTGGAAATACGGACATTCCTTGGGAATACAGCTGCTTCTTAAGAGAAAGAAATTCTGCCCCCCAAAATGAATAAAACATTAAAAAAGGTATTAAAAGCGGGACCTGGGTGGCTCAATCGGTTGAGTGTCTGACTTCGGCCCAGGTCATGATCCTGCGCTTTGTGGGTTCGAGTCCCACATTGGGCTCTGAGCTGACAGCTCAGAATCTGGAGCCTGCTTCAGATTCTGTGCCTCCCTCTCTCTCTGCCCCTCCCCCACTCTGTCTCTCTATCTCCCCAAAATAAATAAAACATTAAGAGAAAGAAATTCTGTCCCAATCCATTCAGTACCCTTTTTGTAGCCCTTCAACCTAGTCTTGGAGCTCTAAAAAATGACAAATGACCTAGGAGCTGATTTGCAATGTGGCTAGAAGCACATGCTATTCCTGTTAATTAAAGGAGTAAGGGGGCTCATGTTGGTTGTTGGGTTGTATAATTCTGTGGTTCCACGTGAAACCTCTAAGGATAAACAGTGTGGGAACTTAGGATGTTCAAGTGGACTGACAGCATGTTTGCTGAACATGGTTTTAGGGTGCTCAGTGTAACTATATTATTAATAATAGCTAGCACTTGGGCAGTACTTAGAGCACTGATTTCCCTGAATTGGCTCATTTCATCATCACAAAATTCCTTTTCAAATACTATTAACTTCTATTTTACAAACAAAGAAACTGTGGCTCCCCAGGTGTTGAGTCAGCAGTTGGCAAGAGATCAGAATTCCCACCTGGCTCAACCTTACACTCAGCCTGGCCCCCTGAGGCCACTGCCCCATGAGGGTGCTTGGGGCTGTTCAGGATCCGGGGAAGTACTGAGCAACCTGCCCTCCTCATACTGTCCAGGGGGCACCTGTGGACCAGGAGCAACCCTGAGAACCCCCGCCCTCTCCCAGTCACCTAGGCCCGAGGCCCTTGGCCAGACCGGCCAGACCTCCAGGCACGACGGAGGGAGGCCAGGGAGAGCAATATGGTCTCTGGGGCAGAAGGAAGGAACCCTGGCACTGGATGGAAAAGAGAAAGGGGAGGCGCTGCTGGCAGCTGCAGAGAAAAGAACCGTCCAAGGCCAAGCCTTCAAGAAGCCTGAGGCCCAACCACTTCCAGGCTGTAAGGACACCGTAGTAACCACTTTTTGGTTTGGAAAAGTCTCTCACTTAATTCCTACAAGAATCATTTTACAGAGACAGATGGAAGGGGGGAAGACACCAAGGCTTCCCCCAGGCAGCGTCGAGAGCCGGGTGCCCGCCGTGCCCTCCCCCACCAGCCCTCACCAGCCCCCGCCACCGGGCGATGCTCTGAGCCTTTGTCATTCCGCATCCCACGGTGCCAGCTAAGTCACTCAGCTGTCACAATCCGGCCTGGAACTGCAGGATACGAAATAACTCCAGCAAGACCTCCCCGGGGCGGGGGTGGGGGCCGGAAGGCCGAGCCTTTTCGGCGTGCAAAGGAGCACCAGCTGCATCCCGCAAGTTGCTAAATCAGCCGGGCTGTTGTCTTGCTTTTAATTTTTGTGTGAATTCAAGAATAGGTCGCGGCTGTCTTGGCAGTGTGTGAATGAGACCCTTTCCGAAAGAATTCACCTTGCTGAAGGGCCGCTGTCAGGCGCACAAAACTCACAGTGAGAAGCGGGCTTTGACAGAAGCCTCCTGCTAGCCCTCCCCACTTCTGGTGTCTTGGCCTCACTTCCCCGCGGGCCTGCCTCCCGGAACCCCGCACCTCCAGGCCACCGTCTCCCCTGCCTCCCTGAGCAAAGCACCTGCTCCCTTCCTGGCGCAAAGAGTGAACCAGAGCCTGAGTCCGGGCCTGGCGTGGCCTCTGCACCCTCCACAGTCCTGGAGCCCTCAGGCAGCCTTCCTTCTCCTGGCCGGTCATGACCCTAGTGGCTGGGGAAATCAGGCAGAAGGTTCTGGAAACTGACAGGTTGGCTCCTGGAAGAGCTTACTCTGCGCTGAAAATGTGCGTCTGTTTCCGGACGCTCCAGCCAGCGGGTCGTGAGGCCATTACCAGCCTGACATCAACAATCAGAAAGAAAGGCCGTTCCAGGGATGATGGCCCCAGACCACCATCATCTGTTGCTTTAGCAGAAAGCAATACATAGATGGTACATCCTAGTGTTGGGTTTATTTAAACACCACACCCAAGTCCTTGCTGCCACCTGTCTCAATCTGAATGTGCCCGATTTCTCCCACAGTGGCCACAAGCCTCCTGGACTTGAATCTCCAGAGCCAGAACCCATCTGGTTGCCTTCCCTGCTGCTTTTGCCCATTTGAGCAGGTGTCTTAACTGAGACTAGATAAGAATTGACATGTTACATTTTTTTAAGTTTATTTATTTATTTTGAGAGACAGAGAGAACTAGCACGGGAGGAGCAGAGAGAGACCAAATGCCGAGCAGGCCCTACACTGTCAGCGCAGAGCTGGACCCTGGGCTCAAACTCACAAACCGTGAAACCATGAGCTCAGCTGAAAGCAAGAGTTGAGTCACCCAGGTGCCCCATTGACATGTTACATTTGTAATAAAGTTTTACATATTTAAAAATATATATAGTCAGCTGTGTACACTTAACAAAAGAGAAAAAGCACAAATAGCTAATAAATATATGAAAAATGTTCAGATTCACTAGTTATCGAAGACCTGTGAGACGATATTTTTTTCCTTCCAAAATAGCAAAATGAAAATATGGAATCCCTAACACTGGCCCAAGTGTGACAAAATTTAGCACTCAGTTGGGAGTGATAGTTGGGAGCTGGTGTGAGACTTCCGGAAAGTAATTTGACAATGTTTATCGAGAGCCTTAAAAATACTCCACTCAGAGGAGTGGGCTCTAAGTCAGGGGCTTGGGAGTCAAGCAAGATATGAGTTCTCACCACCCACCCTTACTGCTGTGTGCTCTAGGACAAGTCACTTTGCCTCTTTTAAATCCCTTTCCTCAAATATGAGGAAAGTGGGGCTGCTCCTCCCTACCTCACAGGGCTGTCGTCAGGATGAAGAGAAAAAATAAAGGCTGCTTAACAAATAGTGATGGTTGCTGCAATGGTTGTTATAAATTCTCTTTAGCCCAGTAATCTGGACTGTCCCAAGGAAATAATATGAGATGTAAGAAAAATTCATGCACAAAAGATGTCTATCTAGCATTGCTTATAATCATAAGATCATGGAAACCAACCATGTACCCAGCATTAGGGGAAAAGTTAAGAAAATTATGGTATAGCTACATGGTTTTATATATAAACTCTGTTGATAGCATATGATATGCACTGTTCTGTATCTTGCTTTTTTTTCACTTAATAGTATGACATTTTGCAAGTTTTAAGCGTGTCTGCAGGGTAAGTGTCTAGCATTGGAATTGTTGGGTCAAAGGATGTACATTTTAAATTTCGAAAGCTATGGCCAACTTGCCCCACAGGGAGGGGGCTCCAATGCACACTCTCGGTATTTCCCCAGCTCTCCACAACAATATTATCAACCTTTGATTCTTGGTCAAGGTGAAAGTGGCATCCTATTGAAATTTCAATTTGCATTTCTCTTATCATGAGTGAAGTTGAACACCTTTTCATATGTTTAAGAGCCACTTGTATTTCCTTTTCACTGAATTGTTGGCTCAAGTACCATTGGCCTCAGTTTCTATCGGGTAGTGGGTCTTATTTATTTATTTATTTTGCATTGTTTTACCACTTTGGCTGACACTTAAACAAATGTGATTTTCCTCCAGTTTAAAAATCACTTATTTTAAAACTTTTTTTGGCGATTTTGCCATTCACCTTGTTTTTTAAAAATGCACATTGTCTAGGTTCTAAACAATTGCTTTTTCTGTGCTGTAACACTCTCGACTGACCGCACCCACTGACTTCTCTCGGAGCTCCTTCAGGGCAGGGACAATAACTACCATCTAGTTCACCCTGTGAAGCCCCAGTGGGCACCCACAAGATACTTGTTCAGTGACACTAGTCCCACCTTGAGTTAAGTGCCAAGAACTTGTGGTCTTGCAGGTAAATTTACATAGAACACAAAGAAAACATTCTCGATTTTTATCAACTTCTGCCACTGCCATGAAATAATCACGTGACAAAATTGTGACCAAAATGTAGCGAATTTTCACAGTATTATCCCAGCCTCAGAGAGTCAGCAGCCTCAACATTCAAGGACACATGAGTTGACAAATCCACCCCCAGCCTCCCACCCACCTCACCCCCAGCTCAGCCCCTTGTAGACTCACTGTGCTCTGGGTCCCCACTGAGCAGGCTGACAGGCACACTCCCACCCACAGAGCCTGGGTGAGCTTCAGAAGACCTTCTTCAACTTGTCTTCTCAGAGGCCTGGGAGAAAAAGGAAAGTCCCTTTCTAAAACAACTGAGAACAGGGTGGCTCAGATTGTGTCATGCAAATGATTAACCCTAATCTATGGAGATTTTGGAGCATTCCTGGCCCCACCAGGAAGAACTAAGAAAATTCAAACTTAAAAAAAGGAAGAGGAAGAGAGTACAGAACAATTTTCAGGCTTTAGCAGAGGTGGGCCAGGCTAGGTATTGCTGCCAAGGTCTCATATATTGCTTGCTGATCAGGAGCAAAATTGGGCAGACGTGCGAAATTAAAACTTGTCCTCGCAGCTGACTGAATTTTGGAGCTTAGCCATCAGTATCGTTTTTGTAAGACCCACATTTCATGAGCAAGGGACACCCATGTGACACAAGGAGGGCTGTGTTCAGGCGTCCAATCTGCTCTACTCACGTGGTTTAGCCCCCTCTTCCCAGAAAGAACCCCTCTAAACTATGACTCCAACCAGACCAGAGATATCAGAGATTATTTTTATATTTTTGCACATATTAAAGCCTTATTTCAAGGTTTTTCTTTTGAAAAGTATGTCAAATTTACAGAAAAGTTGCAAAAACAATTCAACAAATACACTCCTCACCTAGATTCACCCATTATTTTTGCTACATTTGCTTTGTCTCTGTATATGCAATATATACTATTGATCTTTTTAATGAACTATGAGAGCAAATTTGGACTTTTACCCCTGAATAGTTCTATCTTTGCTGCTAACATTAAGGACAGCCTTTTAAATAATTATAGTACAATTATCAAATTCAGAAAATCTAACATTGTTAAATTACAGTGCGTATTCAAATTTCACTAATTGTCCCAATAAAGCCCTTAATAGTTTTTTTTGTTCCCAGACCAGGATCTAATCGTGGCTGCATTTAGTTGTTTTGTCTTCTTAATTTCCTTTAAACTGGAAGAGTTCCTCAATTTAGTCTTTATGATCTTGATGTTTTTAAAGGTTACCGGCCAGTTGTTATGTAGAATTTCCTTTAGTTTGGGTTTTCTGATGTTTTCCCATGATTAGATTCAGATTATGCATTTTTGATAAAAATACCTTTGATTGCTCATGCTTCTTCTTCTTTTTGTTTTTATAAAGGTTTATTTATTTACTTAGAGAGCAAGAGCGCGAGCAGGGGAGGAACAGAGAGAGAGGGAGAGAGAAAGAATCCCAAGCAGGCTCTGCACTGTCATTGCAGGGCTCCACTCAGGGCTCTATCTCACGACCGTGAGATCATGACCTGAGCTGAAATCAAGAGTTGAATGCTTAATCTACTGAGCCATCTAGGCACCCAGCATGCATTTGTAACCAAAATCAAGTGAGTCACATTTTGAAATGAATTTTTTCATTATAGTTCATATTCACTTGCAACTTTCTAATACACTATTTTCTATATATTTGTACTATATTGCAAATTTTATTTTTTTAAGTTTATTTATTTAGAGAGAGAGAGAGTGGGGGAGGGGCAGAGAGCATGGGAGAGAGAGAATTTCAAGCAGGCTCCACACTGTCAATGCAGAGCCCAATGCAGGGCTCGAACCCACAAACCGTGAGATCATGACCTGAGTCGAAACCAAGAGTCGGCCGCTCACCTGACTGAGCCACCCAGGCACCCCAAACTTGGTAAATTTTAAACATGATAGGGGTTCCTGGGTAGCTCAGTTCGTTAAGCATCTGTCTTCTGCTCAGATCATGATCTCACAGTGAGTTCGAGCCCCACATTGGGCTCTGTGCTGACAGTTCAGAGCCTGGATCCTGCTTCGGGTTCTGTGTCTCCTCTCTCTGCCCCTTCTCTGCTCACACTCTCTTCCTCTCAAAAATAAATAAGCATTTTTAAAAATTAAAAAAAATAAACACGGTAAAATAAATTTTTTTCACTTAGTGTGTATTCTTTCTTGTTGGTTTTGGATTTGTTTTTTTTTAGTAACCTTTATGCTCAACGTGGGGCTTGAACTCACCACCCCATGATCAAGAGTCACATGTTCCACCAACTGAGTCAGCCAGGTGATCCTTGTGATCCTTGTGTTTATTCATTTAAACACATGTCAGGGTGTCTCTCTTGCTAGCTCACTCTTTTTTTGTCAGTCATTTTTTGCATCTGTTTATAATATTTGGATATTGACAGTTTATATTAAAATAAAAAAGTTGTTTTCCCCAGACCAGGTCTCTTTTGTTCTCCTTTGCATCCCTGTGTCTAGCAACAATACCTGGTAACACTCAGGAAGCCTTTTGGAAACACTGGTTGACTCAGTGAATTAATTCTGAGGCTAAACACTGAATTTTCTGAATTCAGGTCCCAAGCAGGAAATGGTTTTGTCTATTAACTGTACACATGGAGAAATATAGGAATTCATGTATTACAATTTTACAAAAATTTCTTCTACTAACGATTTAAGTATTTCAATCTTCCAGTGAGCCCAAAGCCCACCATCTTTGACTGAAACCCTACTTAAGCACTAGTGTATTTGAAAAGGGAAGGCTGCTGATGGGGGTGGGGAGTTGGCTGGTCAGCAGCAGAGTTTCTCTGAGGAAACCAGAAATACAGGCAGAGACAGGCTGGAGGCTTTCAGGCTCTACTGAAGGACACCAAATCTGAATGCAGAGAATGTGACCTCAGTCACTCCTTAGTTTGAACCTTCTAACTTGTAGTATGGTTCATAGTCACGTCTGCCTAAAGCTCAAGGCACTTAGCCTGCTAGAGTTGGTCTACCTCTCCAAGCCCAGCCTGTTTCCATTATTCCTTTTCTCCACTCCTCCCTCAAGTTCTGATGTTTGATTCATAGATGAAAAGAGGCTCAAATTCACAGAAAATTAAACAAATTTAAACTATAATGAAATATCAGTTTAAATTGATCAGACCTGCAAAGATTAGATAGATTAATTATATCCCAGGAATGTGGCAAAAAATACTTTTATACACTTTTATACACATTTATGGCATCTGTTTAAACTTAAGATGTCTTTGGGGCACCTGGATGGCTTAGTGGGTTAAGTGTCTGACTCTTGATTTTGGCTCAGATCATGATCTCACAGTCATGAGATTGAGCTCTGCATTGGGCTCTGTGTTGACAGCACAGAGCCTGCTTGGGATTTTCTCTCTGCATGCCCTCTCTCTCTCTCTCACTCTCTCTCTCTCAAAATAAGTAAGTAAACATTAAAAAAATAAATAAATAGATTTAAGATGTCTTTACCTGTGGACCAAGCAATTCCACACTGGGTCTCTTTCCTATAAAAAATACTTGCACGAGTGCAGAAAAAAACATGCTTTCTGTAACTTTTTTGTAATAATGAAAAGATGGAAACTGCTCACTCAACTGTTCACCAATAAGGGCTGATTGAACAGGCTATGGCACACCATATAGGATGATACAATTGGTTGTCAATTGGCTTTGAAAGAATGAGGTAGATCTGCATGATCTAATATGTATGGAACATGTCCAATATATATTGTTAAATGGAAAAAAAATTTGCAAAACAGATTAGATATGGTTATTAATATTGTGAGAATATTCATTAGTTTATATTTTAATATATGCATAGCAAAAAAATCTGGAAAACCTACATTAAATTACAAACAATGATTATCTCAGGAATGTGGGATTATGGGAGGCTTTCACAGTCTTTGTTCTGCACATTTGTGATGTTTAAAACTTTTATAAGAAACATTATTTGAGGGGTGCTTGGGTGGCTCAGTCAGTTGGGTGTCCAACTCTGGCTCAGATCATGATCTTGTATTCAGTGAGTTTGAGCCCCACGTCAGGCTCTGTGCTGAGCCTGGAGCCTGCTTTGGATTCTGTGCCTCCCTCTCTCTCTGCCTCTCCCCAGCTTGTACTGTGTGTGTGTCTCTCTCTCAAAAATAAATAAACATTAAAAAAAACTTGAAAAAAAAAGAAATATTATTTGAGGGGTGCCTATCTGGCTCAGTCACTAAAGCATGCAACTCTTGATCTCGGGGTCGTGAGCTAAAGCCCCACAATGGGGATAGAGATTAAAAGAAAGAAAGAAAGAAAGAAAGAAAGAAAGAAAGAAAGAAAGAAAGAAAGAAAGAAAGGGAAAGGAAGGAAGGAAGGAAGGAAGGAAGGAAGGAAGGAAGGAAGGAAGGAAGAAAAGAAATATTATTTGAAAACCAGGGGAGAAAAAACCCATAAGTGAAAAAAAAATGGTAGTGCATGGGGTCAGGGAATTGGTGAGGTTCCAGACGCACCAAGACTGGCATATGCTGACAACTACTAAAGCTATGGGAGGGGTAGGTACATAGACATTCCTTGTATTCTCTAATTTTATATATGTTGGAATATTTCATAATAAAAAGTAAAAAAAATAAATAAATAAAAGCCCACACACAATAAAACCTGGGGCTGGTGGGAGAAGAGCAAGCACAGCCTATATGTCAGCTGCAAAAGGGCAGAGTTCTACAGAGTTCTTTAAACATCTAAGTTTAGATTTTAGTAGGTAGAGAATGAGGTTTATTACTGACTTTTTAAAAGTATGAAAACTGATTTTTAGAAAGTCTACTTTTAAGAGTTACTTCAGGTTGAAGAGAAGGATTAGGGGTGAGGAGGCTGACTATAAATCAGTCTGCTATAGGCAAAAAGGTTAGAAAGGAAGGGTCAGTCAGAGGTAGGATGGAGTCACATGGAAAAGCCATGGCTCCTGGCTGGCTAAGTCAGAAGAGCATGTGACCATGACTTGGGGTTGTGAGTTCAAGGCCCATGTTGGGTGCAGAAATTAGTTTAAAAAAAAAAAACAACTAAAAAAAAAGTCATGGTGATTGTTGGGGGACAGTGAGGTGAGAGAGGAGTCCCAAGTAACATCTCAGTCCTACTCCAAAGGACCTGGGAGGCTGGTGGGGCCATCAACGGACCCAGATACACATAAGTTTTTTTAATGCCATGTTCCATCCACTTTCCCCTCATCACCCACCCAGGAAAACGTCCCAGCATCTCCAGCTACCTTTCAGCTGGCTCTTACCTGGATTAAGTGGAGCTTGAACAACTGACCACTACCTTCATTCCACTTTTTCTTCTATATTCCTCCCAGCACCATTTTTCATTTTTTGTAGGATTCCCTATTTGGCTATAGGAGTTAGCCAGAGAATTATGTGTGTGTGTGTGTGTGTGTGTGTGTGTTGTCTTGTGTTTTAATATTCATTTATTCATCTAGTGTCTTTTTTCTTTAATTTTTTAATGTTTATTTTTGAGAGGGAAAGAGAGAGAAGCAGAGCATGGGCAGGGGAGGGGCAGAGAGAGAGGGAGACACAGAATCCGAAGCAGGCTCCAGGCTCTGAACTGTCAGCACAGAGCCCGATGCCGGGGTCAAACTCATGAACTGTGAGATCCTGACCTGAGCCAAAGTCAGATGCTCAGCTGACTGAGCCACCCAAGTTCCCCTGTTCATCTAGTGTCTTTAAATGCCCACAAGAAGCCCAGACATTGTTTGAGTACCCACAATGATGAATAGAATAGACAAGTCACTGCTCTTCTAGAGACTACCATCCATTTTCCCACCATCACATAATTAGTTTTGTTTTTCTCTTTAGAAAAAGTTATTGTTGTTGTGGTAAAATACATATAAAATTTACCATCCTAACCATTTTTAAGTATACATTAGGTATTCCTTACATTCATTCTTCACAAGACTAAAACTCTGTACCTGTTCAATAATAACTTCCTATTCCAGTCCTTCCTGCCCCCGGCAACCACCAGTCTACTTTCTGTCTCTATTCTATTTCTGTCTCTGATAAGATAGGTACCTCAGATAAGTTATATGGTATTTGTCTTTGTGTCTTCACTTAGCATATGGTCCTTTAGATTCATCCATGTTTTAGCACGAGTCAGAATTCTTTCCGTTTTTCAGGCTGAATGAACATTCTGTTGTAGGCATATACCATATTTTCTTAGCTTGCTTCCACCTTTTGGGTGTTGTGATAATGCTTCTATGAACATGGGTGTACAAATATTTCTTTGAATCTCTGCTTTCAAGTCTTCAGGTACATACCCAGAGGTGGAATTGCTGGATCATATGGGAATTCTTTTTTTTTTTTTTTTTTGGAACCACCATACTGTTTTCTATAGGAACAGCACTATTTTACATTCTCACTGACAGTGAACCACAAGGGTTCTAATTTCTCCAAAGCCTGACACACTTCCTGTGTTGTTGGCTTGTTTGTTTTTATAGCAGCCATCCTAGAGGGTGTGAATTGGCAGGATAGATTTTAAAATATAACATCTGATTTACAACTAATATTGCTCAAGGATATATGATTTTCAATTCAAAAGGTTCTTTCCCCTTGTAATAAACCACCTCAATCAGAGGCAGAAAGCTTGGGGAAGGACCAGCAATTGAGTCACCTTCTTTCCAGGTGCCTGACCCCACCACACTGAATGCAGCACACTGCAGGGGTGGGGAGTCAACGCACTCCATAGAGTACTGCCCTTTAGATCAGTTTAAGTTTAAATAAGTTAATTCATATGAAGCACTTAGAATAGGGCCTAACCTAGCATAAATTCTGTATAAGCACCTGTTAAATAAAATAATAAAAATGTTTTTCCAGTTTTGTGGCTTCTCTGGAGGTATTGATGGAATGTAAGAATTGTGTGTTACACTGGAAAGAAACATTCATTTACCAAAGCTTTACTGAAAGCCTGTATGTCCAGGATTGTTAGAGGCACTGGAAGGGGATACAGGAGATGGCCCAGCACCGCTCAGGGTCTGTGGCACGCCAATGAGAACAGCTTCTGAACTTCAAGTTCAGCTTCCCCTGAACTAAAAGCACGAATGTTCAGCTTGCACAGACTCTGTAAGAACAGCACGTGCTGGGCATTGTCCTGGGCACTTTACATTCCATTTCTAATCCTTACCATAACCTTCTAAAGCAGAGATTAATACCAGTGCACAGATGATGAAATCTAGACTCTGTGGGGTTAAGTGACTTGCTCAAGATGGGGAGCATGGTAGGAGATAAGTTTAGGAGGGAGGCAGGGCCAGCTCACCCCAGAGCTTGAGACCTTCGGGTTAATGAATACCCGCCTTTTACTGAGCCTTTCTACAAGCCAGGCCTAGACTAAGCCTTGACACATGGGATTCATCATGGGGCTCATCATTCGTGGAAGAATTCTTAAGGGAGGGACTTTCACCAAAGAGGAACCAGAGGCAGAGAGAATCTAAATCATCAGCTAGGAAAAAGTGGGTTTATTCCCCAGTTGCCAGACACCTGGAAGGGTGATTAAACACTATCTAATGGCTTAACAGGAGACCTCTTGCATCAGAATCACCTGGGTTGCATATCAAAACACAGACCCCAGGACCCCCACCTTCGGCCCACTAAATAAAAATCCACCTAGGATTTGGATATTTCAGTAAAGCTTTCCCTGGAGCCTAGAAATGAGGGGAATTGCCCACCGAGAGTTAAACCATGAAATCAGCATTAAAGAATCCAGGCAAGGTAC
Organism: Panthera tigris; assembly: GCF_018350195.1. Taxonomy (NCBI): domain Eukaryota; kingdom Metazoa; phylum Chordata; class Mammalia; order Carnivora; family Felidae; genus Panthera; species Panthera tigris. Next base: position 34,590,044 of record NC_056670.1, on the reverse strand, counting down.
AGAGTCACCTCTAAAGGGACAGATCAGTCTTCCCCTCCCCTCTTAATACTAATCAGATTGATTGTATTAACAAATATAAGGGATGGACAGATAGGAGAAAATATTATGACTTTGGCATAGTCACAAAAAGTACAAACCTTAAAAGAAAAGGATTCAAATATTCAACTGTATACAAATTAAAAACTTCTGTACAACAAAAGATGTCTTAAAAAAAGTGATGACAGAGAGGGGAGAAGATATTTACATTACATATAATCAACAACAGATTGTATATCATTGACAAAAGATCAATACTAGTATATATATTCTAGATATTGATCTTCTAAAAATCAATTTTTTAAAAAAGGGAGAAATATCTTCTTAGAATATTGATCAAAGGACATGATCAGGTGATTAGAAGAAAAGCCCAAACCACAAATAAATGTGTGAAAAGGTGTTCAATTTTACCGAGGATAGAGAAATGCAAATTAAAACCACAGAGAGATATTTTAAGGGCTGGGGAGGCTAGGCAGCAAATGAAACTTCACATACACTGATGGCCATGTAAAGTGGGACATGCTCTTTGCAGAGCAATTTGGCAAGAGCTAATAACATTTAAGAGGCAAATACCCCACTATCCACTAATTTCTTCTAGAAAAATTCTCCCACATGTGTTCCAAGGGACAAATTAAAAAAAAATGTCCACTGTAGCATTGTGTATAATAAAAATGGAGACAATTTAACCTAGTAGGAGAGTGAATAAATAAGTATATCCTACAGTAGAACACCATGCAAAAATTAAGATGAACCAGGTGTAACAATAAATATCAAATATATTAGTCAACATTTTATTTATTTTTATTTATTTATTTTTGAGAGAGAGAGAGAGAGTGAGCATGCGTGAACATATGCGCGTGGCGGGGTGGAGGCACAGGGAGAGGAGGTGACAGAGGGTCCAAAGCAGGCTCCATGCATACAGCAGAGAGCCAATTCAGGTCTCAAACCCACAAACCTTGAGATCGTAACCTGAGCTAATTTAACCACCCAGGTGCCCCTATGAGTCAACATTTTAAAATGTAAGTCAGATGGGGCACCTGGGTGGCTCAGTCAGTTAAGCTTCTGACTTTGGCTCAGGTCATGATCTCACGGTCCCTGATTTCGAGCTCTGTGCTGACAGCTCAGAGCCCAGAGCCTGCTTCAGATTCTGTGTCTCCTTCTCTCTCTCTGCCCCTCCCCTACTCATGCTATGTATCTCAAAAATGAATAAATGTTAAAAAAATACATTATTAATAAAATGTAAGTCAGATCACATCCCTCCTCTGCTCCAGACACTTCAGTGCCTCCCCACATCATAAGAAAAGGAAAATCCCCACAATGGCCTACAAGGTTCTCCATGATTGGCATCCTCCATGCTATCCCATTTTTCTGGCGTTACCTGGAATGTGTTCCATAGCTCCCTCCTTCCTGCTGTCAAGTCTTGGCTCAGATGTCACCTTTAATGTGAGGAACACCCCAACCACTCAACTTAACAACCTACAATTACAAATTACAGTAAAAAAATGCCTCTCCCTTGGGTGCTGAAGCCCACCTGCTCTGTTCAGCTTTTCCTTTCTCTCTAGCATGATCTCCTTTCAAATATAAAATATAATTCACATATAATATTTAATAGTTACTTTAAGTCTTCCCTTGGTAGAATGTAAGTTGCATGAGGGCAGAGATCTTTGTCAGCTTTGTTTACTGCTATAGCCCAAACACCAAGAATGAATGAACATGGCTAAATCTCAAAATCATATTAAGCAATAAAATCATGATGCAAAAGGATATTTATGGTATGATATCATACTATATAACGTTTTAAGATATGTAAAACAATACTACTCATATATTTGTGTACCTATAGTAAAAGTATAAAAGCTTAAGGGAATGATAAATTTAGGATTGTGATCATCTCTCATTTTGAGAGCGAGGGGCATGGATTGCAATTGATTTGTAATGTTTTATCTTAAAAAATTGATCTGAAACAAATATGACAAAATCTTGAGACTTGGCAAGGCTGAGGAAATAGTTCCTAGTGTTTTCTCTTCTTTGTATAGCCTTGAAATATTCCATAACATTAGAGGAAAAAATAATAAATGAATTTTTAAAAAGTTAAGTTAGCTCAACTAATCTATACAAGGACAAGAGCTTGGAGAGAAGCTGTCCCACCAGGAAATCATTGAAGCTCCTTTAGCTAAGACCATCCTATTCTGAAAGGAAGCTATCAGCTATGAAATATTGAGCCATTAAAGGCTACTGACTGCTGGCAACGTGGAGTGATTGGCACTTGCATACCCACTGGAAAACTGTCAGTGTCATTAAAACTGAACAGATCATGTCCTATGATGCAGCAATTTCACTCTCAAGGATATAATGAACAGAAATACATATCCAAGACCGCAAAAGACAACAATATTCATAGCAGCGTTATTCATAATAGCTGCAAACTGGAAACAACCCAAATGCCCATCAAGAGAACAGATACATAAACTGCAGTGTATTCCTACTGGAGTACTATACAACAATGAAGATTAATTACAACTACATACAGCACCATAGGTAAATGTTGACCCAAAAAAGCCAGATACAGGGGCTCCTGGGTAGTTCGGTCAGTTAAGTGTTGGACTCCTGATTTCAGCTCAGGACATGATATCATGGTTCATGAGATCAAGCCCTGTGTTGAGACCCTCCTTAATACACATCACCCATTTAGCCCATCCCCTGTCCACCTCCCCTTCACCAACCCTCAGTTTGTTCTCTATAGTTAAGAGTGTCTTATGGTTTGCTTCCTTCTCTCTTTTGTTTTCCCCTTCCCCTATGTTCATCTGCTTTGTTTCATAAATTCCACATATGAGTGAAATCATATGATATTTGTCTTTCTCTGACTGACTTTTTTTAAGTAGGTTCCACACACAGCATGGGGCTTGAACTCATGACCCCTGAGGTCAAGAATCACTACACTCTATACCCTGAGCCAGCCAGGACCCCTCTTTGCAAGTTATTCATTCACTAATTCAACAACTATTTGTAAGACTGCCTCTCTTGAATTGAGCCCTCTGCTAAATGGATGACATACAATGATGAACAAAATCAGACGTGGTACTTGCATTTGTGGGGCTTACAGACTCATGCTATAGGCAATGCTAATGAAACATTCACATAAAGAGCACTATTTTTCTACACTAAATACATAAACTGGCTTTTAGGTATGATGAAGAATACTTTATAAAGTTTCTGCGCAAGTTTTTTTGTGTGAACATATATTCCCATTTTTCTTGCTTTCTTCCTAAGAATATCTGTATCTTATGGTAGCTCTATGATTAACCTTTGGGTGATCTGCCAGACTGTTTTGTAAAGTGGCTGTATCATTTACATTTCCCATCAACAATGTACAAGAGTTCTAACTTCTCCACATTCTCGCCAACATTTGTTAGTATCTGTTTTTGTTTGTTTGTTCATTTGTTTTATTATAGCCATTATACTGGCTGTGAAATGATATCTCATTGTAGTTTTGATTCACATTTCCATGGTAGCTAATGATGTGAAGCATCTTTATATGTGCTTAATCATCCATTTGTGTATCTTTTTTTGGAGAAATATCTATTCAGACCTTTGCTCATTTTAACTACGTTATTTTTTATTATTAAATTAACAATATTTTATAGTTTCAATGTACCATGCTGTACTTCTTTGTTAAATTTAATCCTAAGTATTTTGTTTTTTTGAATAAGATTTTAAGTTGCAAATCCATTTCCTTAATTTCATTTTTGGGTTGGTCAATGCCAGTGTATAGAAATATAATCGATTCTGGTATATTGATCTTGTATCCTGCAATCTTTCTGAGCTTGTTTATCAATAATAATAATAATTTTTTGTGGATTCCATAGGATTTTCTACATACAAGATTATATCACCTATGAAAGAGATAGTTTTATTTCTTTTTTTCCAAATCTGGATACCTTTTATTTTCTTTCTTGCCTAATTGCCTTGGCTAAAACCTCCATTACAATGCTGAATACAAGTGGCAAGAATGGACATCTTTGTCTTGTTCCTAGTATAAGAGGGAAAGTTTTCAATCTGTCACCATTAAGTATTATGTTAGCTGTGAGTTTTTCATAGATGCCTTTCATCAGAGTGAGAAGTTCCCAGTTTGGTGAGTGTTTGTATCATGAAAGAATGGTGGATGTTGTCAAAACTTTTCTGCATCTACTGAGACCATCATTTGTTTTGGTCTTTTATTCTGTAAATATTGTGAGTTACTTTGAGTTTTGTATGTTAAACCAACCTTGGATTCCTGGGATAATTCCTACTTGGTTTGGAGGATAATTCTGATATGTCACTAAATTTAGTTTTCCAGGGTGTTGTTGAGGATTTGTATCTATATTCTTATGGGATTTTGGTCTATAGTTTTCTTTATGTTGGTTTTGGTCTGGGGGTAATAGTGGTCTTATAGAATGAGTTAGGAAGTAATCTCTCCTCTTCTATTTCTTGGAAGACTTTGTGAAGGATTGGTGTTAATTACTTAAAGATATGGTAGAATTTACCAGTGAAGCCATCTGGGCCTGGGCTTTTCTTTGTTGGAAAATTTTTGATGACTAATTTTGTATCTTTACTTATTATAGATTTATTCAGATTTTCTATTTCTTCTTACATCAGTTTCAGTAGTTATTCTTCCTAGGAATTGGTTGATTTCACCTAGTTTGTCGGATTTGTAAGCATACAACTGTTCATAGAATACTTTTTTGGGGGGTACAACTAGCAATTCATTTTTGACTTTAATAATTTGAATATTGTTTTTTTTCCCACTCTCAGTCTAGCTAATTTCATTATAATTTTGTCAATTTTTGTTGATCTTTTCAAAGAACCAACTTTTGGATTGTTAATATTCTCTATTTGTCTTTCTATTCCCTATTTCACTTACTTCTGCTCTGAATTTTATTATTTCTTTTCTTCTGTTTGCTTAGAGTTTAGTTTGTTCTTCTTTTTCTCATTTCTTAAGATGAAAGTTTAAGTTATTAAGTTGAGATCTTTCTTTTTTTAATATAAATACTTAAAGCCATATATTTCCTCCTAAGCATTGCTTTCATTGCATTCCAAAATATTTGGTATGTTGGGTTTTCATTTTCATTCATTTCAAAGTATTTTGTAATTTCCCCTGTGACTTCTTTGACCCACTCATTGTTTAAGAGTATATTGTATAATTTCAACATATTTGTGAATTTCCCAAATTGCCTTCTGTTATAGATTTGTACTTTCTTTTCACTGTGATCAGAGGCATTTTTGTATGACTTCAATCCTTTTAAATTTATTGAAAAAGTTGTATGGCCTGACATATGGTCTACTCTGGAAAATATTCCCTGTGCACTTGAGACAAAAGTATATTCTGCTGTTGTTAGTGTATTCTATAGATGTCTGTTAGTTTATAGTGCTGTTCAATTTTTCTTTTTCCTTGTTGATCTTCCATCTTGTTATGCCACCCATTATTGAAATAGGATATTAAGTCTTCAACTATTGTTAGTGAATTGTCTATTTCTCCCTTCAATTCTGACTGTCTTTGCTTCATATATTTTGAGGCTTTGTTATATATCTATTCCTATTATCTATGTCATCTATATCTATCTCTTCATAGATACTTTTTATAATTGTTTTGTCTTCTTAATATATTGGCCATTCTATAATTATATCATCATTTTGTAGTAGCTATTTTTATTTCAAAGTACATTTTGTCTGATACTTCTATAGACATTCCAGCTCTCTTTCAGTTACTGTTTGCATGGTATATATTTTTTCATATCTTTTCTTTAAGCCAATCTGTGTCTTTGAATCTCAAATATGTCTGTTATAAGGGCAACTGGCTGGCTCAGTTGGAACAACATGTGACTCTTTTTTTTTTTTTTAAATGTTTATTTTTGAGAGAGAGACAGCATGAGCAGGGAAAGGACAGAGAGAGAGGGAGACACAGAGGCTTCAAGGCTCCAGACTTCAAGCTGTCAGCACAGAGCTTGATGAGGGGCTTGGACTCACGAACCATGAGATCATGACCTGAGCTGAAACCAAGAGTTGAACGCTTTACTGACTGAGCCACCCAGGCGCCCCTAACAGCATGTGACTCAATCTCAGGGCCGAGTTTGAGCCCCATGTTGAATGTAGACATTACTTAAATTAAAAAATATTTTTTTTAGGGGCGCCTGGGTGGCTCAGTCAGTTGGGCGGCCAACTTCGGCTCAGGTCATGATCTCGTGGTCCATGAGTTCAAGTCCTGCATCGGGCTCTGTGCTGACAGCTCAGAGCCTAGAGCCTGTTTCGGATTCTGTGTCTCCCTCTCTCTGACCCTCCCCCATTCATGCTCTGTCTCTCTCTGTCTCAAAAATAAATAAACGTTAAAAAAAATATTTTTTTAATTAAAAAAAAGTGTTTCTTGTAGACAAAATATAATTGGATTATTTTTTATCTTTTCCAAAATGTTTGCCTATTGATTGGAGCGTTCAATCTATTTACATTTAATTTAATTACTGATAACATAGAATTTACATCTGTCATTTTGCTATTTGTTTGCTCTGTGTCTTAAGTCTTTTTTATTTCTGTATTCCTCCATTGCCACTTTCTTTTAAGTAGATGTTTTCTAGTGTAGCATTCTAATTTCATTGTCATTTCTTCTTTTACTGTGTTTTGAGTCATTGTCTTATGTATAAGTCATTGTGGTCCCCTGGGGATTGCAATTCACATCTTAAAACAATCCAGTTTGGTGGGGCGCCTTCCTAGCTCAGTCAGTATAGCATATGACTCTTGATCTCAGGGTGGTGAGTTTGAGTCCCATACTGGGTATCAAGATTACTTAAAACAAACAAACAAATTAATTAATTAGTTAATTAACTTTAAAAAATCCAGTTAGGAGTGATGTCAACTTAATTTCAAAAATATACAAAACTTTTGGGACACCTGGGTGGTTCAGTCAGTTAAGTGTCCGACTTTGGTTCAGGTCATGATCTCATGGTTTGTGAAATGGAGCCCCAGGTCAGTTTCTGTGCTGACAGCTCGGAGCCTGGAGCCTGGAGCCTGCTTCAGATTCTGTGTTTGTCTCTCTCCACCTCTCTCCTGCTCATGCTCTGTCTCTCTCCCTCAAAAATAAATAAACATTAAAAAAATTATAAAAGACATTTCAAAAAATAGACAAAACTTAGTTCACAAAAAATAGACAAAAATAGTTCAATTCCTTTACCCTTTCTTTTGTACTATAGTTTGTATTTACCTATTTAGTTAGCTCTTCCAATGTTCTTTATTTCTTCATGTGGATTTGAGTTACTGCCTAATGTTCTTTCATTTTAGCTTGAAGAACTCCCTTTAAACTTCTTGTAGTATATAGGTTTGCTATTGACAAATTCTCTCAGTTTTTGTTTACCTGGGAATCTCTTAATTTCTCCTTTTCTTTTGCTATTCTTATCTAATATTGTATTTTTTCTTATTGTGGTAAAATGTACAGAACATAAAAGTACATTTTAACTGCTTTTGCGTGTACAAGTTTATGGCAGTAAGAACATTCAAATTGTTGTGCAACCATCACCACCATCCATCTCCAAAATTTTTTCATCTTCCCCAATTAAAACTCTGTACCTATTAAATACCAACTCCCCATATCCTTCTAGTGAGCACCTGGTAAGCACTACCATTCAACCTTATGTCTCTATGAATTTGCCCAATTTTAGGTGCCTCATATAATTGAAATCATACAATTTGTTCTTTTGTGTCTAGTTTATTTTACTTAGCATAACGTCTTTACTTTTCATCCATGTAGCATGTATCAGAATTGCATTCCTTTCCAAGGCTGAATAATGTTCCTTTGCATGTATACAATGCATTTTGTTTATCCATTCACCTGTCAATGAACAGTTAGGTTGTTTCCACCTTTTGTCTATTGTGAATAATGCTGCTATGAATATTGGCATACAAATATCTTTTGAGTTCTCCGTTTTTGAAGAGTAGTTTTACTGGATATAGAATTCTTAGTTGACAGGTCCCCCTCCCCCCACCCCCACCCCAGGACTATGAATATGTCATCCCCCTGCCTTTTGGCCTCCATGATTTTTGATAAAAAGTCAGCTGTTAATTTTATTGAGGGTCTCTTGTATGTGATGTGTTGCTTCTGTCTTGCTGTTTTCCAGATTCTTTTTTTTTTTTTGAATGTTTATTCATTTTGAGAGACACAGAAAGACAGAGCGTGAATGAGGGAAGGGCAGAGAGAGAGGGAGACACAGAATCCGAAGCAGGATCCAGGCTCTGAGCTGTCAGCACAGAGCCTGATGTGGGGCTCGAACTCACAAACCATGAGATCATGACCTGAGCTGAAGTCGGTTGCTTAACCAACTGAGCCACCCAGGTGCCCCCCAGATTTTCTTTTTATCTTTATATTTCAACAGTTTGTTTATGATGTGTCCAGTTTTTGGTCTCTTTGCATATATCCTACCTTGATTTTGTTGAGGTTCTTAGATATGTAGATTGTTTTTTATTCCCTTAAAATTTGTAAGTTTTTGGCCATTATTTCTTCAGATATTCTTTCTGGCTCCTTCTCTCTCCTTTCCTTCTGGGACTCTCATTATGCATACGATGGTATACTTGAAAGTTTTCCACAGGTCTCTGAGGTTCTGTTCTTTTTCTTCAATCTCTTCTTTCTGTTTCTCAAACCAGATAACTCAATTGATTTATCTTCAAGTTTAAAAATTATTTCTTATAACAAATGTATTCAGATATAATTTATATACCATATAATTCACCCACTCAAAGTATACAATTCAATGGTTTTAGTGTATTTACTGAGTTGTGCAACAATCACAATTAATTTTAGAATATTTTTATCACTGGAAAATAAGCCCTGTATCCATTAGCAGTCACCTCCCATTTATTCCAAAACCCCAGCCATGGGCAACCACAAATCTATTCTCTCTCTCTCTCTCTCTCTCTTTTAATGTTTATTTAATTTATTTTTGAGAGAGAAAGAGCATGTGTGTGGAGGAGAGGCTGAGAGATTGGGCAGAGAATTCCCAAGCAGGCTCTGCACTCTCAGCACAGAGCCCAATGCAGGGCTTGAACCCATGAACTGTGAGATCATGACCTGAGTCAAAATCATGAGTCAAACTCTTAACCAACTGAGCTACCCAGGCACCCCAATTCTCTTTCTTTATATAATTATCTGTTGTGAATGTTCCATATTTTCAATTTAAGTGTTTCTAGAATGCATTTGGCCTGATCACTGTATCCAGGCCACTCACTGCCTAAATGTAATCCGGTTATTCTTCTTCCCTCCCCCATCTCAGAGACATAGACTTCCTGCATCTCCCTTCTTCTCCTTCCTCACTTGCTTCCTTATTCCCTCATCCATCCCCTTACTTCTTTTCCTCTTTTCCCTATTTTCCACTCTTTGCTCTACACTTTCTTTCCACTTCCCCTTTCTCTCCCTTGCTCTTCTGACATTTGCTCTAATGTGGCTACTTAGTGAATATGCTCAAGTTTTGGCCCCAAGAAGATCTGAGTTTGAAACCCACCACCAATGTGTGCATTTGGACAAGACTTTCTTTTTGCTCACCTGTAAAATAGATTGAATAAGAATTAACTTGCAATGTTATGGTGAAGATTTAAATGAAATAATATATACAAAGATTGGCACATGGAAAATGCTAATCATTGAAAGCTATTATTCATTAATAAAATAATATTGAGGTGCCTGGCTAACTCACTTGGTGGAACATGCAACTCTTGATCTCAGGATTGTGAGTTTGAGTCCCCCACTGGGTATAGAGAATACTTAAAAATCAAATATTTTAAAAAATATTATACATCATTTCTCTTATGACTATATTATCAACTTTGTTTCCTTTTTTAAAGTTATTGATTGATTGATTGATTTTAAGTAATCTCAATACCCAACATGGGACTCAAACTCACAATCCTGAGATCAAGAGTTGCATGCTCAGGGTACCTGGGTGGCTCAGTTGGTTAAGTGTCTGACTCTCGATATTGGCTCAGATTGTGATCTCAAGGTCATGAGATCAAACCCTGCATGGAATTCTGTTCTTAGCATGGAGCCTGCTTGGGAATCTCTGTCTCCTTCTCTCTCTGTCCCTCTCCCACTCTCACTCTCTCTCTCTCTCTCAAAATAAATAAGTAAACATTAAAGAAAAATGAGTTGCATGCTCTTTCGCTGAGCCAGCCAGGCACCCCTTGTTTCCTTTTCTCAGAAGATCAAATATTTGTATAATTTACCATCCAATGTTTCAAAGCATCTATTTTTTAAAAAAATGTTTATTTATTTATTTTGATGGGAGAGAAGGGGCAAAGAGAGAGAGAGAATCCCAAGCAGGCTCCATGATGTCAGTGCAAAGCTCAACATAGGGCTTGATCTCATGAACCATGAGATCATGACCTGAGCTGAAATCAAGAGTCAGACACTTAACCAACTCAGTCATCCAGGCACCCCTCAAAGTATCTATTACTTTTTTTACTTCATGTCCTGATCCTTTTTTTTTTTTCCACTTACCATGGCCTATGTTCTCTGTCTCTGTTTGTATTGCCTCCTAACATGTAGCTTTTCAAGAGCACAAACCATGTCAATGCCAGGGCCTTGGACAGTGTCTGGCACATTAGAGAGACCCAACAAATATTTGCTAATAGTCAAATGAAGGAATCAATGAATGAACCTCTTCACACCCTGGGACAGAAAAAAGTGCCCAGTCAGCCCAGGACACTTATCTCTGCTCAGTGTTTCCCAGACTTTACAATGGGGTATTACTGTCTTATCATTGGCTGAGCTGTACTATTATTTGTGAAAAAGTTTTATTTAAATGAACTGCTATTTTACTTAAATGGAGTCAAAACAGAAATTTTATATCAATATCCTAAGTAGAAAAGCCAGTATCACTTGCCTTTATTCATTAAGATATACATGTTAATGTTTATTAACGTCAAAAAGATTCCTTTGTGTATCTCCTAAAGTGATCTTGGGTACCATGCTTTGGGAAATACCACTTCTCATTCGGCACCCTTCCCACCCAATATGCTGTCCATTTACTTGGCATGTGGGAATTTGATTTCTCCCTGTCCTTTGCCTTCCCGAGGGCTGAGATGCAGTCCTATGGAAAACATAAATTTATTTGGTTTAATTTTAACTTATTTGGGGTCATCTCAGGATGACCAGCAGAGACCACCAGGCTTTGGTGCCCCAGTTTGCACTCTGCTGCCCTTCGTTGTTCCTATTCATTGCGTCCCTGTGGTGCCCTCTCTAGGGTGAGACTGCCATGACCTGCTGTTGAGTACAAGGCATTAGATTTTAATGATTTGTAAATCTGATTCCCCTAGAAGATCAAGATAAGGGCCCACATGAATACTTAGACCCACCAGGAAAAAGACAAGTCATTATCACATACCATGTCATGGTTTCCAAATGGCCCAGGAATGGTTTTTATGCAATGGAACATAAAGTATCTGTGAACATGCTAGGAGAATTATTTTTTTGTAAAACAGCCTTCATAATTATATCATTGCCACTGATATGTAATTTCCATTATAAACAAGTTTGCTGAGAGGTTCATAACTCTGCTTTAGTTTCCATAAAGCGCCTTTTTGGCAGGTAGATTGTTGAATTGGATGCAAATCCTCTCTCTAAATTAAGTGAAAACTTGTTAAGTCACTTTATTTAGATCAAGGAGGGATTTTGATTTATTTTTGGAGAAGGTACAGATACTTTTTGATCCTGCCACTTCCCACAGCTATAGAAGGCTGTTTTATAAGGAGAGACTGGGGAGGTTTGCCTTGTAAAGCAATGCTGAAAACTAGAAGGCCCTTTTCCTTCTTGGATGCTGAGGGACAGAACTGCCAGGTGACAGGGAGCTGGGAACCAGTTCTGTGCTCTACTAGGGGACAACCAGAGCCTGTATGCAGGTGTGTCTCCCACCTGCCGGTGAGGCCCCCTAATGTCCCACTCCTAGCTCTGTCCCTGTTCCGTGGCTGTGATCACAACTGTTCAGCCCTGACATGAAGTAGCCACAAGAGTTGGCAGGCCTGACTCCCATATCTTGGGTCCCAGCCTCCTGCAAAATTTGATTAGAAGAATTTTAGGGGTTCTTGTGAGAGGGACAGGTCCTCTGGCCAATCCAAGTGACTGGTTCATTCCCCAGTATCCCCAACTGACAGGTGACTGGCAAATAAATCACAGCCACTAATTTCAAAATATAAAGTCTAAAAATTGCATCCAAACTCTCTGAAAGAATATTAGCTAGAAGTTTTTCTTGTAGGGCTCCATTGAGGTCAATGGTAAAGAGGTTTTTTACTTCCTTTGCATAGGTCTTCTTAAGTGGGTGTGAAGGGGAAGGAAGGTGCATTTTGACACCTTCTGTTTGCATTTGTTCTTTTGAACATTTTTGTTCCTCTGTGACAGCAGCTCAGTGACCACACAAACAGCAGACACTCTGCCTTCAGTCTGAGTCATTCCCATGTGCTCACATTTTCATGTTCACACAGAATCATTCCTATGAAGAAGAATTCACTCTCCACTGTTCACATACCAGCGATTCCTGCTTCTAACTCTAGATGTTAACATCTTATATGTCGGGGAGGCTGCAGTTTCCTGGGCTGGTCCCCTTCATCATTCTGTTTCATCTACCTGGAAAATCATCTGTGCTTTTAACTGCCCATCTCAAATGCCAAACCATCCAGGTTGCTTTTCCATCTCTCCCTACTTTCAACATCCATAGCACTTTGTGTGTTTCTCCTAGAGCTTCCTCACTCTTCCTGCCATCTGGGCTGTGTGAACCTTGAAAACAGGACCTATGTCATCTCACATCTTATATCCACTCCTACCACACAGAGAGGCTGAGTATGTTATTCATTGAATTACGTCAAATTGCATCTATCTTTGCTTCTTTATTTTCTATTTTTCCCCCCATGTGAGCCCTTAGCTTCAGTCTTTACTAGTTTCTGGATATACCTTCTCTTTCTAATCATCCAACTCTTCATTCATTGATCATTTGTGTGTGCCTTTCAAGTATCAGGCACTGGGCTGGGCACTGGGGAGGTCACAGTGAGCAAAACATTGTCCCAGGTGCCAAGAAGCCCCAGTCTAAGGGGAGGGATTGGGGAGGGGGAAGGGCACACTGCAAGAGAAAACCACTGAGGCAGTTTAGGGAAGTCAGGGAGGGTTTCCAGGGCTACCATGTCTAAGCTGAGTCCCCTGGCATTTGCTTGTGTATTCCCTCTGCTTGGAGGTACTCTCTTCAACCCCTGAGAGCAAATCCATATGGTTCCATCCCTTCCAAACCCTCCTCCTCGAGGTGGTCTCCTCTTTCAGTTTTCAAGATGGCTGCCCTCTTGGTCCTCTGACATTCTGCTCTTTTTTTCTCAGGGTCCGACAGCATTGGCAAGGTTTTCTTCCTGACCTTTTCCCCTTTCTTCCTGGTTGGGCCTTCATCTGGATGCAGATGACTTCTCAATGTGTGTCTCTAAGCCCTGTTTTCTCACCTGAAATACATTGCTACCTGCATTCTGGGTCCAGCCTTCTACAGACATTATGCTGTATCCTCAAATCCTGGCACATCCAGAACAGAACGTGGTATTTTTCTTCTGAGTAACTGCTCCTAAGACATTTAAGTGATCATGGTTATTCTTTAAAGGTTTTAGGCTGGAACCTTGTAGGAGGCAGGATGCCACTTGCTTTTATCTTTTTACACATAACCGATACAAAGTCTACACTTGTCATGTTCTCTCCCAATTAGACATTCTTTTGTGACAAGTACAACCATGCCATTTGATTATTTTTCTCTATTCACAGTTAAGTGTTTCTACTGTGCTACATCAAGAAGCCTCCGCTAATACTCACTTCTCAGATGTGGCACAACAACCCCAAGGGGGTACTGTGGGCTGAGCTCCCATTGGTTGTTCAGTTGTGGCCAGTTGTCTGAATACCAGTCAGTGATGACAGTTTAGGGTGGTCATTCCTGCTATTCACCAAATACTTCTAGCTCTCTGGAACATGGGACATGGTAGAATTGCATTTCTCAGCCCTCCAGTGCTTGGGTGGGGCCATGTAGCTCGTTGTAGCTCTTGAGTCCTGAGTGTGAGTGCTGTGCCTGGGCTGAAGCATTTAATTGTGAATGCAAGACCCTTCTGAGATCCCTCCCTTTGCATGGGGACTGGCAATGTTTGCAATGGCAGCTGCTTCCCCAGCCTGGGCCCTGCAATGAGGAGATGTGGAGCAGTGGTCCAGCCAGCTTATGATAGACACATAGCTCAAGTGAGAAATGAACCTTTGTTATGAACCACAGAGGTTTAGGTTGCTGGTAATGTATCTTCTCTTGACCAGCATCCTACCAGTGTGAAATGAAGCCATATTTAGCACCTTTTATATTTCAAACATGCATCCTCTGATTTTTATAAGTAAATAGCTGACATATCAATTTCCACGAACTTTGTAGATAAAATACCCTAAAGCAATAAGTTTCTCTTTAAATAAATGGTTGAAAATATATACACATTAATATCGCATATTTATCCAAACGTACACTGGGTAAAATCAGACTATAGAGCACATTTAATGAGCAAATAAGTTAGGCTGGGACAACACTTACTGCTGAACTCGCCTTAACCACGGCGCCTCTGCCGTCACACCACACCTGCTCTGCTGCTCAATGCTGACTCTCCTCCGTCCACATGACCCAGCAAGTGGTGGCTGCCTCAGGCTCCTTCATTTCCATTGTCACTCACTTTGACAAGACAGAAGTGGTATTTCCACTGGGGTCGACCCCTCCGGTCTTTCTCCTCCCTGTTCTAACCTGCCACCAGAGTTTCAAGTTAGAAGTGCCCCTTGTGGTCACATACCCACTTCTCAAACATCAGGATGGAGAAATGGGAACCAGGTGGGAACACCTCTAAGTGGCAGAGGATAGACACCTGGGATCCAGGCAAGGCCAGTCCTTGCATATCCTACAATAGAATTAATCCCCTCAGCTTCAAAGGCTGCTCCCTCTGCCTGAAGCTGGTGTGCTAACTCCCTTGTCTTCAGGCCTCTGCTCAAATGTAGTCCTTGCAACCAGGCCAACCCTGACCCCTAGGTTTAAAATTGCAACCAGTTCCCCTCACCTTCTTTAAGGCTCTTCATGTCCCTGGCCTTACGTCTTTTCCTCCACAGCACTTACCTCCCTGTATCATCCACATCATTTACTAGGTTATTGTGTTTGTTGTTTCTTTCTTTCTCCACTAGAGCACAAGCCTCACATAAGCAGGAAATTTTGTCTTTTTTTTTTTTTGGTCAGTCTTGTATCCCAAGTAAACAGAAGGGTACCTGGCACAAAAAAAGATGCTTAATAAATATCTGCTGAATGAATGAACAGGGTGGGGTCAGGCATCTGTGATTTTTCTTTTTAAAGATTTTTTATTTTTAAGTAATCTCCACACCCAACATGGAGCTTGAACTTAAAACCTGAGACCAAGAGTTGTGTGCTTTACTGACTGAGCCAGCCAGGTGCCCCAGGCATCTGTGATTTTTTTTTTTTAACTACAAAAATGTGGGATTTTTGGTAATGAAATGTAGTTCTTTATTTTATTTTATTTTTTATTAATACTTTAAATAAAGTATTTTTATTTATTTAAAAATAAATATTTAAATATTTAAAAATAAATATTTTTAAATTTACATCGAAGTTAGTTAGTATATGGTGCAACAATGATTTCGGGAGTAGATTCCTTAATGCCCCTTACCCATTTAGCTCATCCCCCCTCCCACAACCCCTCCAGCAACCCTCTGTTTGGTCTCTATATTTAAGAGTCTCTTATGTAAAAAAATGTTTCTTAATGTTTATTTATTTTTGAGAGAGAGAGAGAGAGAGAGAGAGAGAGAGAAAGAGAGAGAGAAAGAGAGGCAGAGAGAGGAGACAGAATCCGAAGCAGGCTCCAGGCTCTGCGCTGTCAGCACAGAGTCCGACTCAGGGCTCAAACTCACTACCTGAGCTTGTGACCTGAACCAAGGTCAGATGCTCAACCAACTGAGCCACCCAGCTGCCCCGTCCATCTTTTTTAATATGGTTATCTTTGTTAAGTGTGAAGTGGCATCTCACAGTGGTTTGGGTTTGCATTTCCTAATGACTAATGATGTCGCTTTCATGTGCTTATTCACCATTTGTGTCTTCTTTGGAGAAATGACTATTCTGATCCATTTTTAAATTGAGTTGTTTTTCTTTTTGTTATTTAGTTTTAAGAGTTCTTTATATATTCTGAATACTAGACCCTTATCAGATATATAATTTGGAAACATATCCTTCCATTCAGGGGGTTATCTTTTCACTTTCTTGATAGTGTCCTTTGGAGCACAAAAGTTTTGAGTTTTGAAGAAGTCTAGTTTGTCAGTTTTCTTTTTGCTTCTTGTGCCTTTAGTGTTATATCTAAGAAACTACTTCCTAACCCAAGATCACAAAGAATTTACACTTCCATTTCCTTCTAAAAGTTCTATAGATTCAGGGGAACCTGGATGGCTCTGTTGGTTGAATGTTTGACTCGTGATTTGGGTTCAGGTCATGATCCCAGGGTCTTGTGATCCAGCCCCACATCAGGCTCTGAGCTGAGCGTGGAACCTACTTGAAAGTCTCTCTCTCTCTCTCTCTCTCTCTCTCTCTCTCTCTCTCTCTCCCCCTCTGACTCCTACCTCTGCTCACTCTATCTCTCTCTAAAAAAAATAAAATAAAATAAAAACATAAAAGTTGTATAGTTTCAGTTCTTACATTTAGGTCTTTGGTCCATTTTGAGTTAATTTTTGTATATGGTGCATGTGAGGAAGGGGTCTAACTTCATTCTTTTGTGTGTGGATATCCAGTAATCCCAGCATCATTCGTTGAAATAACAGCACACAGGGACACCTGGATGGCTTAGTAGGTTAAGCACCCAACTTTGGCTTAGGTCATAATCCTGCAGTTCATGAGTTTGAGCTCAGAATTGGGCTGTGTACTGACAGCTCAGTGCCCACTTTGAATACTCTGTCTCCCTCTCTCTCTGCCCCTTTCTGCTCATGCTCTCTCTCTCAAAACTAAATAAATATTAAAAAAAAAAACAAACCACAGCACACAGATTCTTTTTTTTTTTAAAGTAATCTCTACCCCCAATATGGGACTTGAACTCATGACCCCAAGATCAAGAGTCACATGCTAGAGGTGCCTGGGTCGCTCGGTTGGTTGAGCATCCTACTCTTGGTTTCAGCTCAGATCATGATCCCATGGTTCATGAATTCGAGCCCCACACTGGGCTCTGTGCTGATAGTGTGCAGCCTGCTTGGAAAAAAGCATATCTCTCAAATGATAAGTTAAAAAAAAAAAATTAAAAAAAAAAAAAAAAGAGCCACATGCTTTACCGACTGAGCCAGGGACTCTGCACACAGGTTTTTTGTTTGTTTGTTTTTAACGTTTTATTTTTGAGAGAGAGAGCGCAAGTGGGGAAGGGTCAGAGAGAGAGGGGGACAGAGGATCCAAAGCAGGCTCTGTACTGAGAGCAGTGAGCCCATTGCAGGGCTCGAACTCATGAACTGTGAGATCATGACCTGAGCCTAAGTTGATGCTCAATTGACTGAGCCACCCAGGCACCCCTGCACACAGGTTCTTAATAATGTTCCATTTCAAGTCAGACCTTCTGACTCCATGTTTCCCTTTCCTTTGAGCCCACTTGATCAGGAGTCACTCTTCAGGCAAGTTCTGATGGTGGCCATGGCTCCTCCACTTCATACCAATTTCCTTCATTTTCTTTTCTTTTTATTTAATTTTTTTTTAACGTTTATTTATTTTTGAGACAGAGAGAGACAGAGCATGAACGGGGGAGGGTCAGAGAGAGGGAGACACAGAATCTGAAACAGGCTCCAGGCTCTGAGCTGTCAGCACAGAGCCCGACACGGGGCTCGAACTCACGGACCGCGAGATCATGACCCGAGCCAAAGTCGGCCGCTTAACTGACTGAGCCACCCAGGCGCCCCAATTTCCTTCATTTTCTAGAGCATTTAAATAGAACAGGATCTCTGTGAAAGATCCTTCCAGGTTTAGACTGGCCCCTTCTCTGAAGCTTGAATCTTTCCCACAGGATTCTGAAGAAATTGCAGGCCTGTCTTTCTTTGGATACATTCAAGGTAAAAGGAAAGTCATTGCTTTTTTTTTAAATTTTTTTAAATGTTTATTTATTATTGAGAGAGGGAGACAGAGCATGACTCGGGGAGGGGCAGAGAGAGAGGGAGACACAGATTTGAAAGCAGGTTCCAGGCTCTGAGCTGTCAGGACAGAGCCAGACGTGGGGCTCGAACTCACAAACCATGAAATCATGACCTGACCGAAGTCAGACGCTTAACTGACTGAGCCACCCAGGTGCCCCAGAAAGTCATTGCTTTTTAAGTAGTAAGTTCAGTTAGTGGATGACTTGGTAATAATGGTGACACCAGCAACCATTATTTTTTTTTTTAACATTTGTTTATTATTGAGAGACAGAGCATGAGCATGAGAGGGGCAGAGAGAGGGGAAGACAGACAATCTGAAGCAGGCTCCAGGCTCTGAGCTGTCAGCACAGAGCTTGATGCAGGGTTCGAACTCACAAACAGCGAGATCATGACCTGAGCCGAAGTCGGACACTTAACTGGACTGAGCCACCCAGGCACCCCAAAAACCATTATTTTTTGAGCTTTTACATCGAGATAGGATATACCGTCTCCTTTCCATTCTTACAACAACCATCTGAGATAGTTATTATAAGTCCATTTTACAGAGAACTTACTTGCTCAAAGTCACACTGTTATTTTAACGGTGCAGATCTGGGTTCAAACCAGGTCCAACTGCAAAACCTGTGTTCCTAAGTATATTCCGTTTCCAAATACGTGGTTGTGGTAGAAAATAGATTTGAGGTCTTCTTCCCTTTCTGGGCACACAGAAGGACTACATTTCCCAGACCTTTTTTTTTTTTTTTTTTTAATGTTTATTTACTTTTGAGACAG
This sequence comes from Panthera tigris, assembly GCF_018350195.1. Taxonomy (NCBI): domain Eukaryota; kingdom Metazoa; phylum Chordata; class Mammalia; order Carnivora; family Felidae; genus Panthera; species Panthera tigris. The sequence goes on along the minus strand of NC_056670.1, from coordinate 34,571,038 downwards.
ACAGAGAGAGAGAGAGAAAGAGAGAGCAAGTGGAGGAAGGGCAGAGAGAGATGGAGAGAGATGATCCGAACCAGCCTCTGAGCTGTCAGTGGAGAGCCAAATGTCAGGCTCAAACCCACAAACTGCAAGATCATGACCTGAGCTGAAGTCAGACAGTTAACCTACTGAGCCACCCAGACACCCTCTCAGAACTTTTTTGATTAGGTGGGACTATATTACTATTTCTAGCCTGGAACTTCTAGGGTGAGGTATTTAAGAGCAGGTGTGAGTTCTCCACTTTCTTTTTTCCCTGTTGCAGCAACCCTGGAAGCAATGAGATAATGGAGCTATGACATGAAACATTCCTGGATCCTTACTGGCCTGCATTTAATTTGCATGGGCAAGACACAAACGCTTATGTGTTAAGTCTCTGAGAATTTAAGGTTTGTTCGTTCTTGTAGTGTAGATTATCCCATCCTGAGTAGTAAAACTGAATAATAAACCTTTTTAAAAATGTTAAAAAAAAATTTTTTTTTTATTTTTGAGAGAGAGAGAGAGAGAGAGAGAGAGAACAGGAGAGGTGCAGAGAGAGAGAGAGAGAGAGAGAGAGAGAGACAAAGAATCCCAAGCAGGCTCTGCACTGTCAGCACAGAACCTGATGTGGGGCTCAAACTCAAGAACCATGAGATCATCACCTGACCTTAAATCAAGAGTCAGAGGCTTTACCAACAGAGCCGCCCAGGCACCCTAAAACTGAATATTATAATTGCCTTTATTTTCCTCTTGATTGGAATTTTGCCTTCGAGGAAAGGATATGCCACATGTCAGTTTCTGACACCTGCTATCTTGTTTTATTTGTGTTTTTCTCCTATTTGTTTATCTCATGGCACCGAATAGTTATCATCTTCTTAGCAGGTCATAGATTATGTTTTGGATTTCTTCTTTATCCTAGCATATCTAGGCACAAAACTGGTGTGGAAGCCCTGCTTGTTAACTGCTAAATATATAATACCCACAAAAAAACTATTTGTATTTATTCTGGTTTTTACAAGTTACTATCCATTAGACTTTTAAGTTCATTTGGGGACCCTGTTGTATTTATAAATCTAGAAATTTTTATTTATTTATTATTATTTGTTAAATGTTTATTTATTTATTTTTGAGAGAGAGCATGCATATGAGTGGGGGATGGGCAGAGAGAAAGGGGGAGAGAGAGAGAGAATCCCAAGCAGGCTCCTCATTGTCAGCTCAGAGCCTGACCCGGGGCTCAATCTCATGAACCATGAGATCATGACCTGAGCTGAAAGCAAGAGTTGGATGCTTATCTAACTGAGTCATCCAGATGCCCCAAGTCTAGAAAATTTTAGCAATTCTTTTACTTATATAAACATTGAGAGTACACTACAAAGACCTTTTCCTAAACCATCTGAGAGTAAGTTGCCAATCTGATGCCCCATCACCTCTAAATATTTTAGTGTGTGCTTTCCTATAGATAAGGACATTCTCTTATAGAACCACAACACAGCCGTTAAAATCAGTAAATTAACACTGATACTACTATTAACTCTCAGACCCATTCAAGTTTTGTCTCTAGTCCCAACAATGAACTTTATAAGCAAAAGGATACAATTCAGCGTCACATGTTCATTTATTTGTCATGTTTATTTATTCTCCTTCAGCCTGGAACAGTTCCTTAGCCTTTCTTTGACTTTCTTGTACTTGATATTTTTGAAGGTTGTAGGCCAATTATTTTGCAGAACATCCCCCTGGTTTGGGTATGCTTGATCCACATGAGTAGGTTTAGACTATGTATCTTGGGCAGGAATATTACAGAAGCAATGTTGTGTTCTTCTTATTGCATTCATTAATTGGTGTGTGATTTCAGCTTTTCTCATTCCTTTATCATATTCACTTTGATCTGATTAAGGTGGTGTCTTCTAGTCTTCACTGTAAACTTATTTTTGGTCCCTTTGTAACTTAACAGTATTTTGAAGCTATGTAAATATCCCAGTTTTGTAAAAGCTTTTATAAAACTATTTGTTTGTTTATGTCTGTATGTTTCCCATTTTGTTCAATGGTTTATAATCCCTTATTACCATTCTTTTTTTTTTAAGTTTGCTTATTTATTTATTTAGAGAGACAGCGTGTCTGGGTGGGGGTGGAGCAGGTAGAGAGGAAGAGAGAGAGTTCCAAGCAGGCTCCGTGCTGTCAGCACAGAGCCTGACGTGGGGCTCCAACCATGAGATCATGGCCTGAGCTGAAACCAAGAGTCAGAGGCTCAACCAACTGAGCCACTCAGGCACCCCAGCTGTTAGTACTATTCTTTATTTTGGTTCTCATATTACCTGTAATCAAACTGGCTTTTTCCATTTGATATGACTCTAATTTTTTGGGCATTCTTTTGCTTCATGGCAAAATACGATGTTTCAGGTTTATATTGCATCTTCCCTGCTCTAGCCCTAGAATCATCCATTACTTCAAGGAGCCATGAAGAATACTATTTAGAAGCCAGGACCTTCCCTTAAGGTATGCTCATTGCCATTGGGGTAATGCTGCTCCAGGTCCTTCCAGTGGACAGGAAACAGAGAGAAAATTGACTTCCATTACCTTTCATATGTTTACTTATTTGATCAATTGCTATGTATTAATTAGTAAATTATTCTCCCACCTGGACAGTCACCCTCTTTTCCCTGCTTGGATTATCTCTATTCTGAGCTTCCCTTTGCATGGATCCTCTCCTCATCCTGCCTGAGATCTGACACTCTGCCCTGGTCCACTACAGTTCCTCACTCTTTCTGAAGATGATTCTCATTCGAGGAAGTTTTATTCTATAAAGTTGTCACGAACACTGAATTTGTGAATACCAATCTTTGCTCCTAAGGGAAATACAGGGCTAGGTTCCTGAGAGCCTCTGGCCACATTTTTGTTTTATGTGTATTTCTGTTTAAGGCACCTCATTTAATAGATATTGTTGATTCATTAGTATTCAACTCACAGCCAACAGCACTGTAACCCATGCCTGAACACGGCTTATCTAATACACATATGTTCTCTGTAAGGCACATCACAGCCTTCTTACATTTGGGAAAAGTAGACAGGACTTCAGGGCTACATTTGGAGCCCATCTTAAACAGTGAGATCAGCAATAAATGGAACAACAAATAGAGAAAAAAATAGAAAGACACAGCACCATGTAGACCAAGAAAAGGAAAATATTGTTTACAGTATGAGAGCCGAAACAAGGCAGGGCATCACCTTGTTCAACCTCAGCCAGGAAGGTGTTCCTGGGGTGTCTCAGATTTTTTGCTGCTCTGTGCACATCTGTGAATGACTACAGAAGTACCATGAGTATTGATTTTGAGGTTACAAATGCATTTTAGTCAGTAGGTGAATTTGCAAATATGAGATCCACAAATAATGAGCATCAACTACAAATCTATTTTGCTCTGCCTTCCTAATGGTTTTCAGACAGACAAGGGAAGGAAAGGGAAGGGAAGGAAGAGGAGGAGATTGACTGCATATTTGAAATTACAGTCACAAGGCTGAAAACTGTTACACTAACAGGCCAAATTCCTTTAAGCCTGATAAGTACATAAAAAACTGAATAAGTACAAACATCTTAACTTGAACATATTAATGCTATGAGTTTTCTTCTTTTCAACATTTCCATACTTAATTCCAAGTTAATTATCCACTAAGGGAATTATATTATCTCACAAAATTTTTGGAGTTATTTTCTCATATAATTTTGCACTGACTTACTTAAGGTTGCAAAAGAGAAGTGGGCTGCTGATGAGATTCTTGTTGGTGACCTTGACAGGATTCAAAGATGTGGGGAATCCGTGTGTGTCAGAGCCACTTACCCAGGATCACAAGAGCTGGCTGTACAGTCTCTTCCCAACCTTACATTCTGGGCCTTGTGTTAGTAATTTGAAATTGGCCATGGTGGGTGTATTAACACCATGGAAATCTGCAAATGCTACAAATCAGGACTTTTTTTGAGAACTGGTTGTTAAATCCTAACCAACATACCACTGCCATGAACCCTATTTATAGTTGCTGTACCATTGACTCTATAACCCAAGAAGGGAATGCTCCCAAAGCCAGAGGCCTTCTAACCTCTACTCACAGAAGTTTTCAACCCTTATATTGCTTGTTCAGACACTGCATTTCTTTGGCCCTTAAGATATGAAACTTCAAGTCTAAAAATTTATTTTTTTATTTTTTTTAAGTCTAAAAATTTAAATCTGATGGATTCCTTGGGTGCCTGGCTGTCTCAGTTGGTAGAGCATGTGACTCTTGATATCAGGGTTATAAGTTCAAGCTCCATGTTGGGTATAGAGATTACTAAAAATAAATAAATAAACTTAAAAACAACTGGATACATTTGATAGATTCCTGCATCTTTTTACCTTCTTAGGAGCACAGCTCTTACAATATGGAAATAAAATCTGAGCCTAGGCCCTTTTTCTCAGGTTTTTCCAGTTCATTTGACCTTAAAGATGATTCTATATCCCGCCCCCCCCATCTCAACCTCCAACTTAGTGCACATCCTCCAGCAGTATCCAGACTAGAATCCTCATGCTATAAACTTTTCTCATTTATTTTTTTCCTGTTTAGGGTTCAGATAAAGGCTCCTTTTGCAGATAAGTCCTGTGGCCTCAGGGCTTGGGGTACAGCTACCCCCTCCTCTGCCTGCAAGTCTCCTTGAGCTGGGTGACCCACCATATCCAGCTCCTTTAGCACCTGGCACCAGCATGTGGACAAAGAACTCATGCTGTTGTGCTGATCCTGGTGACTCAGGCTGTAAAATCGCAGGCCAAGTTGTTAAACCCAGATTCAGGTAGACAGCCAAACAGGGCCAAGGCTGCCCTGCATCTGGGTTTTGGCAGACAGAGCAGTTTCTCCATCTGCGGGAGCCTTGGTGTGGCCTTTCCCTCCAGGAGGCAATGCCAGTATAATTTATTGGGCCATAATTGTTGAAAGAAATAGTCCTTCAGGCCATTCATTCAGGCCAAAAATGTTTCTTTATTGAGCATTCTCAGTGTTCTCAGCCTTGTGCTATGTGAAGCGTGTGTGTGTGTGTGTGTGTGTGTGTGTGTGTGTTGAGAGGAGAGTCACAAAAAAGGCCAAGAACAAATCTCTCTTCTGTGATTTACCAGTTGAACAACAATAGAAAGTAGACTATGCTAAATGTAGGGGTGCCTGACTGGCCCAGTGGTGGAGTGTGCAACTCTTGTTCTCAGAGTTGTGAGTTTGAGCCGCACATTGAGTGTGGAGATTACTTAAAAATAAAATGTTTTAAAAAATAAAATATAAAGGGGCACCTGGGTGGCTCAGTCAGTTGAGCATCCAACTTTGGCTCAGGTCATGATCTCATGGCTCACGGGTTTGAGCCCCACATCAGGCTCTGTGCTGACAGCTCAGAGCCTAGAGCCTGATTTGCGGATTCTGTCTCCCTCTCTCTCTGCCCTTATCCCACTCATACTCTGTCTCTCTCTCTCAAAAATGAATAAAGCATTTTTAAAAAGTTAAAAAAATAAAAAAACAAAATATAAAGATATTTCTTTCTTTTTTTAAAAAAGAATATGCTAAATACCAAATAAGTAGTAGAAACAGAAAATGCTGAAGAATTTCAAAGGAAACATTTTTCCTGGTGGCCTTCACAGGGTTTCAAGGATGGATAGGATTCAGTCAGTGAAGAGCAAGGTGAGGGCACCTCACCTGGGAGAAGAGGGCACAGGTGGGTATGGAAGGATCCAGGGCCTGTCCACAGAGTGGCTACTCACAGGCATGGAATTCCTAAGGTTGGGGCTCCTGGGAAAGTTCTCTGGAGAGAAGAACTGAAGATGTGGGCAGAGGCCACATGGGAGAGGACCTCGAATGATGGGCAAAGGAGTTTGAACTCCATTCAATAAGAAACAGAAGCCCTCACTGAAAGTTTTTAAGGAGAGGAGTGGCATGATCTGGTCTGTGTCAAATGAAGTCCAAACTGGGATTTCTGCTCTCACTGTTGGAGGTATTTTCTCTAAGAGGAGCTTTAGCAGTGTTCTGAGGTTGCCAGGATAAGGGGGTCCTGAGTGAAGGAAAAATGCTGGGTTTCCAAGAGCATCTCTTCTGTGCTCACTGGGCTGTTCTCATCCAGTTACCATCTTCAGTAGATGTCAGAGATAACAATGTGATTCATAATAATGATAGCCATAAAAAATAAGAATAGGTTAAATTTATTGATTAATTTCTATGTGTTAGATCCTCAACTAAGTGCTCTACATGCATGGTTTTGTAAAATATTTACATTAACCATCTGAAGTAGATACTATTAGTATCTCCCTTTTTACAGATAAGAAAAACTAAAGCACAGAGAAGTGAAGGCATTTGCCTGGGGTCACACAGACAGGACATGGCAGTGGGAAGATGAGAACCCAGTACTGTGTGACTCCAGGGCTTGAACTCTGCCCTCCTACTCTGTATATATTCTCTTCTGAGATGAATTGCTTTCTCTATGGAGCAGTTCCAGGATATCTGGGCAAGATTGTAAATGGAATGCTGGATTTCCATCCAAGCAGGTGGTTTAGTAAGTGGTTGAAGGACCACATCCAGAGGGTGATGGGGAATGAATTCAGATTGCCTTGGAAGGTGGTTTCTAGTGCATGTTACAGGTTTTGACCACCATCCTTATAGTTCAATTTGCTTAGTGATGAATGAATGAGTGAATGAATGAATGGATTGCTAACTGGTGGTCCATAGAATATCTGTTCTACAGATATTTTTGTCCCACATGCTATTATAAAAAACATAGGGTCAATGTGATTTGAAAAAAATCAAGTGATGTGAAAAAAATTCATTCTAAATTCTCTTATGGAATTTGGAAAACTGGCAAGAGTACATTTGCATTTCTGCAGGGCAATAGTCTACTGGAGTAAAGCAGCAGCTGTCCCCTGACCCTTGCCCATGCCCAGGGGCTTTACTCCCCTGTTCACAGAGCCCACATCACTCACACAGAGTGTGCACTTACACCTCATTGATCTATTCATGTCACCTCCTTGGTCTCTATAGATATTTGATTTTGAAAGCCTGTTGGCAGATGCTTTCCTAAATAATCATAGGTAAAGTGAAAGTGGGAGGAATAGAAGAAAATGGATAACATCAAGATCCAGAAAGATTTAATCAACAGATGGCCATCTAGTGAAAGTTTAATAGAGATAAATATAAAGTCTTATAACTGTTCATTAAATCAAGGGTACTAGTGGGGACACAGGGATATGGCTTAACAGCAATAACCTAAAAAAAAAAACCCACAAGTTTTAGTTGATGAAAAACCCAATGTGAGTCAACAGTATGATGTAAGTGTCAAAAAAGCTGTGACTATAGGCTATATTAACAGAAGTATATAGCAAATGTTTGGCTTCCTCCTAACAGGGATTAGAGGTGTACTGCATAGCCTCCCGGGAAGAGTACACATTAATTTCACAGGGTGGAGACTGAGGGAGGCCAGATATTGACACAGTGTAAGGAAGCTTCCCAGAGCTGCCCAGAGACAGAAAACTGCTCAGGACATGGTGTGTTCCCTGGAAACTAGAGTGTTCCAACATGAACAGGATGAGCAGTTGGCAAAAATATGGAGTAGTAGACAGGAACGATCAGAGGACGATTGGTCTCAAAGAACTTCAGGTCCATTCTGACCCTCACTTTCCATGATTCCACATGATAGATGTCTCTTTGGAGAAAGGGAAATGAATATTAACCTCTTTGTGGCATTTCATGTGTGACAGATACACATATGGTACTCTTTTGGAAGAAAGCACTGGTTAACTGTGAAAGCATTTGGCAAATCTCTGAAAGCTTAGGCCTCCCTGCCTCAGGCTCATCACTCGAGGGCCCATTGTGGTCCTTCGGATGTGAGTTGGGTTGAAGATGGCATTTTGCTACCCCTTCAGTTTGTGAAATGGCCAAACTTGCAATGAAGACATGGTATACCTCTGGGAGAAACATAGGTGGTAAGAAATTAAGTCACAGCCACTGTATACAAAAACTTGCTAGTTATCAGGGGTCCCTGTGCAGTCTCAAACCAAATCTGGAAGTTTGCTCCCTGGCAACACTTTGTAGCCAGTGGGATAGCCAGGGGTCTGTTGTATCCAATGCACATGATTGCAGTACACAGGAGAAGATGCTGTGCAGCAGGAAAGAACACGGGTTCTGGAGTTAGACAGCCTGGGTTCAAATCCTGATCTAGGGGACTTGTATGTAAAATGTCGATAATCACACTTACATACAGGGTATTATATAAAGTGTTTGTAACTTAGTAAATGATCAACAGAAGTTAATCAGACTTATTTTTTCTTTATGAATATATATTTTTAATGTTTGTTTATTTTTGAAAGAGACAGAGTGTGAGCAGGGGAGGGGCAGAGAGAGAGGGAGACACGGAATCTGAAGCAGGCTACAAGCTCAGAGCTGTTAGCACAGAGCCCGACGTGGGTCTCGAACCCACGAACTTAGAGATCATGACCTGAGCCGAAGTTGGATGCCCAACCGACTGAGCCACCCAGCCACCCCATGAATATTTTCTTAATGGTTATTTATTTTTGAGAGAGAGAGCGAGAGAGCACACACGTGTGCACGTGTGCACATGCTCATGAGAGTGGGGTAGGGGCAGAGAGAGAGGGGGACAGAGGATCTGAAATGGGCTCTGCACTGACCGCAGTGAGCCCAGTGCAGGGCTTGAACCCACGAACAATGAGATCGTGACCTGAACTGAAGTCAGATGCTCAACTGACTGAGCCACCCAGGAGCCCCTCTTTATGAATATTTTAAGACTGGCCTATTTTTCTTGTTTTCATCCTGTTGTGGTTTGCTTGTGAGACTGCTTGGATTTCAGCAGCTGTGGCCCCTCAACACGTGTTGAGGAGACTGGATGAAGGAATTAGAACACACGAGCTCCAGTTATGGGCAGGATCAACCCGCTGTTCACATGGAGACACCCTCACAAGCAATTTTAAAAGGATCCTCCTGGGGTGCCTGGCTGGCTGAATTGGTTGATCTTGCTTGCGACTGTTGATCTCAGGGTCATGAGTTCAAGTCCCACATTGGGGGTAGAGCTTACTTAAAAACATATTTCAAAACAAAAACTTCAAAAAGTAAAAAAATAAAAGGAAGCTCCTTATTTTCCATCTACATCAGTATCTCCTGTAAGAGGCTGTGCGGGAGGAATTTCTGTCACCAGCTCCTCCAAGTGCCACCTGCGGGTCCTCAAGATGCCAAGCACACCCTGACCAGAGACTTCTTGCTTACTGTTTTCTTCTGCCTGAAACTCTCTTGACTCAGATAAGGGCATGACTCAGTCTGTTTCTTCATTCAAATATTGCCTTGTTGGAGGAAACTTCCCTGAGCAGCATATCTAGAATAGCATCTTTCCCCTTGTCCTGATTTATCTCTCTTGCCCTGAATACCACCTGACATATGATGTAATTATTTATTATCTCTGTTGCCTCACTGAATGGGTGCTCCATGACAGCAGGGACTTGGTCATAAATAGAGCTCTTTCCCCAAGGCCTGGAAATTGTTGGTGTATGTTAGGTCTCAATGAACATTTTTGGGTTGGGTAGTTTACTATGGCTTTCTGGGTGGCTTTATTGCTTCCCAGAAAAAGTATACCCTAAGCCATTTTGAGGCTCCACTCTGAGTAATGGGTCTGTGGCCAAACAGCAATTCCTAGGAAGAGAAGGTTACGCCTCCGGCACCGGAATGGGCCTGTTTTGCAATTGGCTCCTCTACCTTTTGCCTCCTTGCTGCTGCTAATGTTAAATTTTTTTTTTTTTTAACATTTATTTATTTTTGAGACAGAGAGAGACAGAGCATGAACGGGGGAGGGGCAGAGAGAGAGGGAGACACAGAATCGGAAGCAGGCTCCAGGCTCTGAGCCATCAGCCCAGAGCCTGACGCGGGGCTCGAACTCACAGACCGCGAGATCGTGACCTGAGCCGAAGTCGGACGCTCAACCGACTGAGCCACCCAGGCGCCCCAACTGCTGCTAATGTTAAACAATGACAGCAAGAGACAGAGCAGGAGCAGGGGCTCCTGGAAGAATGAGACGCTTACTCACATAAAGGCAAAGCAGGACAAAGCGCCCTATTTCTATGGAGCCGTGCAGAATAATCCCTGGAAATGGGTAGCACTTACCACTCCTGTCTTTCAATGGTCCAATTGTCTGGCACCACAGAGCTGTTAAAGCTGTTTATAGACGGGCTTTCACACTTGAGCAAGGAAAGAGTCTACTTCTGATTGCGCAGCTGAAGGTAAACCCTTAATATATCTCATCTGTATACAGCCATTGCATTTTATTCACACGGAAGATCATGTTTACTCCTTTGGCTCTTAAAGAGCTGATCCTGTTGAAGCAATTATTCACTAGCAGTTCACGTGCTGTCTAAACCAGTATTTCAAAGCTGTGTTTGGCATTAGAAATAAAGTCAATTGGCTTGGAGGGGTTTTGTGTGTGTGTTAGCATTTGGCCTTGTTGGGCTGTGGGAACTTTTGAGCTGATGGTTCAAAGAGTGTCTTCGGATAGAAAGTGGTCAGATGGATGACGGTGGATCTCAAATAAGGAAACGTTTTTGGATTTCTACCAATATAATTATGTTTTGCATGATATCGATTTAAAAAATCTAACTGATAAAAGTAAACAACTCACAGAGTGGGGGAGTGTGGGCTGCAGAACAACATTTAGATTTTACTTAGATAATTAATTCAGCATTTAGCTGTATTTTGTATTCTGTATTTGTCCTTCATAATACGCAGCACGTGCAGCATAAGGAGCATTTGCCCTCGTCATCAGAGCTTGCCATAAGCTGGTTCTGGTCACAGAGAATGGACAGAGGCTCCCACCTTTCCTTCAAAGTAGGGGACAGAAATGCAGTGAAAGTATAAGTAATGACTCCTAATATATTCAACGCCCATAAAAAATGGACGAGGCCAATAGGAGATAGGCAGAGATCATGGCCTTTTGTTCAGGACTTTAAAGCATGTTGTAAACCAACTCTGGGACAAACATACACATACCTCCATCTCTGTGCTACCCTCCCTGTCTCACTCAATACGATAGTGAGTCATTAAGTGTTGGAGACTATGAGTCATTCCCCTGGGCCTAGAAAGTGTCTGGCACAGAGTACTCAATGATTGTTGAATAGAATTGAGTGATCACAAAACAATTTCAGAAATGCAAATGGATATCAGAGATCATCTAGGCCAAGAACCCCATTTCATTGAGGAGGTGAGAGAATTTGCCTAAGAACCAATAAGGCTGGCAGCCACCAACAACCGGGGCTCTTGCTTCCTTACCAGACCTTTTTCCACTAGAAAAACAGAGCTAGATGTGGCCTTGGCATCTATGAAATGGCTTTCAGGTGTGTGTGTGTGTGTGCATGTGTGTGTACTCGGCCATGAGTAGTTTCTTTCTGCTTGTAGCATAAAGAAAAAAATCAAAAGTCATCCTTCTAACACTCTCATTTATAGATGAGAAGTTGAGGTCCAGACTTACAAGGCAGTTCAAGGTTACACAGTTGGGTGTGTGGCAGGCAGAGCCAGGGCCTCCTTATTCCCCAGGAGGTAAGCCTGGGGTTTTCTTGGGTGACCCAGCACCAGGCTCTCCTGGGCACTGTTAACCTACTTTAGTGCCTATAGGGCAGTGAGAATATGTAATCTAACCACAACAAAACACTCTCCAAAGGCAAAGACCTTGAACCTATGGCAGTGCTTAGCACACACTAGGTGCTCAGAAAGTATTCATTGAATGAATCAACTACTAAAGGTATTTTGATGTGGACCATGTAGAAAAGGCTCTGAAATCACAGCATTAAAAAAACAACATACACTTTAACAGAACTTTGATATCGAAATGAATCTTGTCTCCTAAACAATTCACCTTTTGAGGCTATATATATTCATTTCAATATCCTGCTACTGTTCAAAACTTTTGAAAGCTCTCTTTTTAGCATTTCCTCCTGAGTTCTTTAATTAAGTCATATAAAAGCAGTGTCCAAAAAAAAAAAGTGGGGGAGAGGGCACCTGGTTGGTTTGGTTGGTAGAGCATGTGATTCTTGGTCTTAGGGATGTGAGTTCAAGCCCCATGTTGGGTGTGGAGAATACTTAAATAAGATAAAATAAAACCCGTGTCATTACTTTATAGTCACATCTTTTTTTAAAACCTAAGGATAGCTTTCTCAGTCAACCCCCTATCATATTCATATTTTATTAAAAAAATTTTTTTTATCTTTATTTTTGAGAGAGAGAGACAGAGTGTGAGTGGGGGAGGGACACAGAAAGAGGGAGACACAGAATCCGAAGTAGGCTCCAGGCTCTGAGCTGTCAGCACAGAGCCTGATGCAGGGCTCGAACTCACGAACCATGAGATCATGACCTGAGCTGAAGTCGGATGCCCAACAGACTGTGCTACCCAGGCACCCCCATCATATTTTATTTTTAAAAGATGTTTATTAAATGTCTTTTGTATGACTTCAAGATTTAGAATCCAATCACACTATATTTATGAGCAGTGACTACTCATTGAATGCCAGGGACTGTGTTTATAAGCACTTCAGAGAAAATGATTTATTTAATCCCCACAACAACTTTAAAAGGTAGGTATGGAAATTGAAGTTGAGAGAGGTTAAACAGATTGCCTCATGACACAAAATTGGGAAGAGATGGTTTTGAATACAAGTCTGACTCCAGAGCCCAATGGCCTGAACATTCTGATATTTATCAAGTCAGAATATACTCTTCAAGATGGTTTTTTCTTTTAAAGTAAGCTCTCAGCCCAATGTGGGTCTTAAACTCAGGACCCTAAGATAAAAGTTGTGTGTCCTACCGACTGAGTCAGCCAGGTACCCCTCTTCAAAATGACTTTTTTAATGTTTATTTTTGAGAGAGAGACAGACTATGAGCAGGGGAGAGGCAAAGAGAAAGGGAGACACAGAATCTGAAGTAGGCTTCAGGCTCTGAGCTGTCAGCACAGTGCCTGATGTGGGGCTCGAACTCATGAACTGCATGATCATGACCTATGCCAAAGTTGGACACTTAACCAACTGAGCCACCTAGGTGCCCCTCAACATGATTTTTAAGGGTCTGTGTTATTCCATCATATTCCTGACCAAAACTTACCAAAGAAGCTTTCTATTGCAGAATGTTTCAATTATTTCCATTAAACATATTTTAAGGAATTCTATGATGAATGTCCCTGAAGACAAATTTTCACATAAGTTGCTTGATCTTTTCAGAAAAAATTCTAGATTCTAGCATTTTTGGGTCATATATTAATGGCTTTTAACCACCTTCTACAGTATATGAAGTCCTTGCTTCCTGGTAGTTATATTATCATTATTTAAATCATTGCCAGTCTGGGAGGTATAAAAAGATACCTTCTTTTGATTTGTATTTTCGTGTTTATTAGTGAGGATAAACATTTCTTTTTTTATTTGTGTTCTTCTTTTGTGAATTGTCTTTTGTTCATTTTATTCTAATATCTAGTTTGTATTTCTTTTTCCTTCTGCTTGCAAGAGTGTTTTTCAAATTAAAGATAAAAAGACTGTCTGTCTTTCATATTGCCAATATTTTACCCTTGCTTGTGGTTTGCCTTTTCATTTTTAAAAAATTAAATGTAAGTTTTAAAATTTTATATGGACAAATCTATGCATCTTTTATGATTTGTAAAAAGATTTAAAAATTATTTGTAAGTAATCTCTACACCCAATGTAGGGCTTGAACTTACAACTCTGAGATCAAGAGTTGCATGCTTTACTGACTGAGCCAGCCAGGTGCCCCCTTTTATGATTTTTGCTTTAGGTATTATGCTCTGAAAAACACTTATGACTCATGATTATATAAACACTTTGTGTATTGGCCAGTTATTTTAAGGTATTTTAAAAAATAACTCATCTATTTGGAACTTTACCTTGATGATTGGCATGTAGTAGGAACTCAAGTTTAATTTTTCCAAGCAGAAACCAAATATCCTAGCACTATTTGCTAGAATATTTTCCCCCTCTGATTTTTTTTATTCAGTTATAATTGGCATATAACATTATATTAATTTCAGGTGTACAACATAATGCTTTGATATTTGTATATATTGTGAAATGATCACCACAATATGTCTAGTTAACATCTGTCACCTAGTTACAAATTATTTTTCTTGTGATAAAAACTTTTTTTCTTTTATTTAAAAATTTTAAAAGTAATTTACATCCAAATTAGTTAGCATATAGTGTGTGATGAAAACTTTTAAGATCTACTCTTTCAGCAACTTTCAAATGTGCAATATAGCATTCTCAATTACAGTCATCATGCTGTACATTTTATCCTATGACTTACTTATTTTATAACTGGAAGTTTGTACCTTTTGACCTCCTTCACCCATTTCACCCTCTGATTTTAAATGCTACTTTAGGGGTGCCTGGGTGGCTCAGTCGGTTGAGTGCCTGACTTTGGCTCAGGTCATGATCTTACGGTTTGTGGGTTTGAGTCTCACATTGGGCTCTGTGCTGGAGAGCCTGGATCCTGCTCTGATTCTGTCTCCCTCGCTCTCTGCCCTTCCCCCACTCATGTTCTGTCTCTTTGTCTCTCTCAAAAATAAGGTTTGAGGTTCTTCTAAAAAAAGTAAATGCTACTTTTATCATATACTAAATACTTGTATATATTTGGGTCTGTTGGAAGGTTTTAAATTGTATTTTATTGATTTATGCCAAATCTTGATGTTTTAATTACTCTGGCTTTATAATAGGTTTTAATACCTAATTCTGCAAATATCCCCTCTTATTTCTGCCCACCCCCCCAACCCCCACAACAAAAAATTTCACTGACTCACCTTTCCCAAAATCTCTTTTGGATTTTAATGGGAACTGTATTACATTTATAAATTAGTTTGAGAAAAAGTGACATCTTTATAATATTGCATATGTCTCTTATGTATTTATCTTTTTTTTTAATACTATATGTTTTGGGGTGCCTGGGTGGCTCAGTTGGTTAAGTGTCTGACTCTTGATTTCAGCTCAGGTCATGATCTCATGGTTAATGAGACTGAGGCCTGCATAGGGGTCTGCTCTGACAGTGCCCAGCCTACTTGGGATTCTCTCTCTCTCTCTCTCTCTCTCTCTCTCAAAATACATAAATTAAAAAAAAAGAATTAAAAGAAAAAAACATTACATGTTTTATTTTTTGTTTTCAGGATCATTTTGGAGATATTTTCTTTTCTTTTTCCATCTTTACTCAAGTAGAATTGACCATTTAAAACTGTATATATTTAAGGTGTATAGCTTGATGATTTGATATACATATCCATTGTGAAATTATCACCAAATGAAGGTAGTTAACATATGCATCACTTCACATAGTCAACATTTTCTTTTCTTTTCTTTTTGTATAAGAACATTTAGATCTACTCTCTTAGCAAATTTCAGGTATACAATATAGTATTTTTAACTATAGTCACATTGTTGTACATGCATTTATCTCCTTTTACGTACCTTGGTAAAATTTTGCTCTTTCCTTCAAGTAGATCTTAAATACATTTTGTTAGGTTTATTCCTGGGTGATACATATACATGTACCTACACACACACACACACACACATATGCATTTTTATATAATTACATAGAATTGCTATAATTGCTACTTGAATGGGATCTTCTCATTTTATTTTCAAACGGATTATTGATAGTGGATAATGAATATTCATTTAGTCATTCAACAAATACTTATTATCTACTGCATGCTAGTCATTGTGTTAGATACTAGGACTATACTATGTACCAAACAGACATTGCATATAGTATTAATAGATTCTAAAATATTGATCATCCTTGCATTTCTGGGCCAAACCCTTCTTGGTAATGGAATATTATTAATATATTGCACTGATAGGTTAGATTTAGTCGTATTCCATTTAGGATGTAAGTTTATAAATTCCATATAAATAACTTAAGTCAAACTAATCCGGTCTAGCCTGTGGGGTGTGTGTGTGTACGTCTGTGCATGTGTGTATGTGTGTATGTGTGTGTATATTTGTTTATGTTAACTTTATAAAATAAATTGGAAACCTCACCATTATTTCTATAGTGTATATAGAATTGGAACTGTTTCATTCTTATTCCTGGACAATCACATTAAATCATTACATTCAAGCTAGAAGACTAAAATTGGGAAAAGGTCCCAGGTTTCCTGAGTCTCAGACCTTCGAAAGAATTTATGGAAATGAGACAAAATGAAGATTTAAACAACAAGCCAGAAGACAAGAAATGTATTTCATGGTTTGGTCCTGCCCTTTCTCTGGGGAATAGCGGCCTTGTGTGTTCACTTCTTGAAAGGACTGGGTTTTGTTTTTTTTTTTCCCAGTGAGGACACCAAGTATGCCCCCATTCTAGAGCTTTTCAATATTCTTGGCTGGCATAAGACTGGACTGATGACTCGAGGTGACCAACTGGCTTTGTATGAGGTGAGTAGAAAACTCCAGAGATGGCAAGCAGGGTGGCAAAAAGCAGCACAGTGCTGTTCCTGTCTCACAGAACCTGCAGACGTCGGACACAAATAAAAGTTCAGTATCTCCCACTTCTTGTCTTTAGCCTCTGCATCTTTCTGAATTTGTACAACTGTAGCTAAATCTATCAGGCCAGTTCCTATGCCTGCCGAAGAGTCCAATGTCAGAGCCAACTTGTGAGCCCAAAGCCCTGGTTGTTGTGATATAATATAATCCCTCTTATAATACTTTTATTCATATCCCTGAATGTGCCTCCCAGTTTTAAAATGTAAGCCCCACTCCCCTTAACTTCCCTGACAGAGAATTTTTATGCACATGGGGTCCCGAAATCTTTTCCTGAGAACTCTTGTATTAGCTTTCTATTGCCATGTAACAAATTGGCATAATTTAGAAGCTTAAAACAATACCCATTCACTATCTCTCAGTTCTGTAGTCACAAGTGTGATGGTACTTCCCTTCAGATTTCAAAACAAAATACAAATCGAGATTATCTTCAGGGCTTTGCTTCTTATTGGAGGCTCTGGGGAAGAATCCTCAAACCAGCTCACTCTGGTAGTTGGTCAGATTCAATTCCCTGTGGTTGTAGGGCTGAGGTCCCGTTTCATTTTTGCCTGTCAGCCTGAAGCCCTGGAGCCCCTCTCAGCTCCTTGAGGTTTCCTATATTCTTTCTCACATTGCTTCTACATCTTCCAAGCAGCAATGGTTCATGGAGTCCATCCCATGCTTCAAATCTGTCTGACTTCTACTGGCTCATCTCTCCTGCTTTCTGATGGAGAAGTTTCTCTTCTTTTAAAGGTTCATGTGATTAGACTGGGCTTACCCAGATCGTCCAGAATAATCCCCTTATTTTAAAGTCTGTAACCTTAATTACGTCTCCAAAGGTCCCTTTTGTCATGTTACATAATATACTCGTAGTTTTCAGGGATGAGGGCATGGACATCTTTGTGGGACTGTTATGCTTATCAAAGCTTTCATTTCTTTATTTTCCGTCCGGGATATTTTAGGATAATCTTTTCCTTTGAAGAGGAAGACAGTTCCATCCTTTTAGAAAAAATAAACTGCCAGACATCATCATGCCCAAAACTCACACAGACATCATGCTTTCAGTTTATGACCATGAAGTTATTTGATTCTGGAATCAAACTCAGTAAAATTCATTTGGTGGATTTAAAGATTTGAGACAGCCAAATATTGACACACCATTAGGTGGCATTTGATTAGAAAACTTGCTTCTGCCTGAACTTTCCCAAGGAAGCAATCTGACAAGATGGAAAGAAAGCTTTGATGTAAATGGAGCAGAGTGGGGGATGGCATCCTTAGTGATTGAATGAAAATCATTAAAGACAAAACCTATTTAAGACTTGAAAGTAATTTGTACACTCAAGCTAACTTTAGAGCTTAATTATTATTTAGCAAATGTAAACGGGTTATTTAAAATCTTTTACACATGATAATTTTTATAAATCCTGGGGTCAAAAAATTACCTCTAATAATTTTTATTGGCTGCAACATTTGTCTTATGTTAATAATGAGCAAATTTCCATGGAGTGCTTATTATATGCAAGGGAGGCATATAATGAGCACGACTATGTCCTACTTACTCTGGCCCATATTTTTCACCAAGCTGTGTTTCTCTGAAACAGTAGTATAAAATAAAAATATAATTCCAACCATATATGTAATTTTTAACAGCTTTTTGACATATAATTTACATGCCATTAAGTTTACTTGTTTAAAGCATATGATTCAATGGTTTTTAGTATATTTATAGAGTTGGGCAACCATCACCATAATCTAATTTTAGAACATTTTCAAAAGAAAGCTTGTATCCATTAGCGGCCACTTCCAATTCTCCCCTACCCTTAGGCTTAGGCAACCACTAATCTACTTTCTGTTTCTACAGACTTTACTATTCTGGACTTTTCATATAAATGGGATCATATAAGGGCACCTGGGTGGTTCAGTGGATTAAGCATCTGACTTTGGCTCAGGTCATGATCTCATGGTTTGTGAGTTGGTGCCCTGCGTTGGGCTCTGTGCTGTCAGCTCAAAGCTTGGAGCCTGCTTTGGATTCTGTGTCTCCCTCTCACTCTCTGCCCCTCCCCTACTTGTGCTCTGTGTGTGTGTGTCTCTCTCTCTCAAAAAATAAATAAACATAAAAAAAAATTAAATGGGATCATATAACATGTGGTGTTCTGTGATGGCTGTTTCACCTCAGCATAACATTTTTGAAGTTCATTCATGTTGTACCATGTATCAGTACTTGATTTCTTTTATGTCTGAATGTAACATTCCATTATATAGACATAGCATAATTGTTTATCCATTTATCAGCTGATGGACATTTGAATTGCTTCTGATTTTTGGCTATTATGTGTAATACTGCTATGGTGATTCATGTACAAGTTTCTTTGTGTGGACATGTGTTTTCATTTCTCTTGGGTAGATATGTAGAAGGAGAATTGCTGGGTCTGATGATAACCCATGTTTGGTTTTTCTTTTTTTTTAGGATTATTTATAAATATTTATTTATTTATAAAAGTTTATAAAATTTATAAAAATTTATAATTCCATGTTTAGTTTTTTTAAGGTTTATTTATTTATTTTTATTATTGTTATTTTTAAGGTTATTTATTCTGAAATAGAGAAAGTGTGCAAGTGGGGGAGGGGCATAGAGAGGGAGAGAGAGGGAGAATCTCAAGCAGGCTCTGCACTTTCAGTGCAGAGCCTGATGTGGGGCTGGAACTCATGAACCATGAGTTCATGACCTGAGCCAAAGCTGGATGTTCAACTGACTGAGCCACCCAGGAGCCCCTTAAGTTTATTTATTTTTGAGAGAGAAAGAGTGCACAAAAGTGGGGGAGGGGGAGGGAGAGGGAAAGAGAGAGAGAGAGAGAGAGAGAGAGAGAGAGAGAGAGAATCCCAAGCAGACTCTGTGCTGCCAGCACAGAGCCTGATATGGGGCTTGAATCAAGGAATTGCGAGATCATGGCCTGAGCTGAAATCAAGAGTTGGACATTTAACTGACTGAGCCACCCATGTGCCCTCATGTTTAGTTTTTTGAGGAAAGGCCCAGCTTTTGTTATAAAAGCTGTACTATTTTATATTACTAATATATGTAATGTTAAAAATAGTTTTATTGAGGCATAACTGGCATATAATGAAATGTACATATATAAAGTATATGATTTGGTAAGTTTTGACATATGTATATACCTGTGAAGCCATCACCACAATCAAGACAATGAGCATATCCATCACTCCAAAATTTCCTTGTGCCTCTTTAAAATCCATTCTTCCCACCTCTCCCCTCTCTAACACCCCATTGTTCCCAAGCAACCACTGAACTGCTGTCACTAAAGTTTAGTTTGATTTTCTAGAATTCTACATAAATGAAATCACACAGCATGTACTCCTTTTCATCTGGCTTTTTTTATTGAGCATAATCATTTTAAGATGCATCCTTGTTATTGAATATATCAGTAATTTATTTATTTTTATTGATGAGTGGTATTCTGTTGTACATGTATACTTCAATTTATTTATTCATTCACCTGTTGATGGACATTTGGGTTGTTTCCAGTTTAGGACTATTATAAATAAAGATGCTGTAAACATTCATGCAAAAGTCTCTGTACGAATGTATGCTTTCATTTTTCTTGGTTAAATACCTGAATGGAGTATTTGGATTATGTTATAGGTATATATTTAATATTTTAAGAAACTTCCAAACTTCTTTCTAAAGTGGTCTTACCATTTTATAACCTGCTAGCAGTGTAAGAGAGTTCCATTTCCTCCAGATCCTCACCAACACTTGATATGGTCAGTTTTAATTTGATTTGATTTAATTTAACTTAACTTAATTGCATTGATTCCAATCAGTGTGAAAAGATACTTTGTGGTTTTAATTTGTATTTTCTTATTGAATAAATTTGACATGTAATGTTGTTTAAGTTTAAGGTGTACATGTTACTTCATACATTTATATATGATTGTCGGTGTGGTGATAATTATCACATTACATAGTTATGGTAATTATGCCTATATTTGTTATACTGTGTATTAGCTCTCTATGGCTTATTTACTACTCATTACAAATTTGTGCCCTTAAACACCATCCCTCTTATCTTTCCCCTACTTCATACCCTGGTAATCACCATTTTACTCTCTTTTGTACAGGTTTACCTTTTTTAGATTTCATATACTAGTGATACCATACAGTATTTGTCTTTCTCTGTCTGATTTATCTCCCTTAGCATAACATGCTCAAGTTCCATCTATGCTGTCACAAATGGACAGATATTCTCCCTTCTTATGGGTGAGTAATATTTCATTGTGTATATGTACCACATCTTTTTAATTGCTCATCTGTTGATGAGCATTGGGTTGTTTCCATATCTTGGCTATTGTGAATAATGTACCTTGCATTTTCTTAATGATCAATAATACTGGGCATCTTTTTCATGTATTTGTCTGGTTAAGTATGTGTTCAAATCTATTTATAAAACTGGATTTTAAAAATAAATAGAGTATTCAGAGTTCATTATATATTCTTTTTTAAAAAAATTTTTTAACCATTTATTTATTTTTGAGAGAGAGACAGAGTATGAGTGGGGGGAGGGGCAGACAGACAGAGGGAGACACAGAATTTGAAGCAGGCTCCAGGCTCTAAGCTGTCAGCACAGAGCCTGATGCAGGGCTCAAACTCATGAACTGCGAGATCATGACTTGAGCTGAAGTCAGATGCTTAACCGACTGAGCCACCCAGGCGCCCCCATTATATATTCTTGATACAAGTTCTTTTTTATCAGATTTATGTTTTGCAAATATATTTTCCCATTCTGGGGATTATCTTTACATTCTCTTAACAGTGCCTTTTCAAGGGGGCACCTGGGTGGCTAAGTTGGTTAAACGCCCGACTCTTGGTTTCAGCTCAGGTCATGTTCTCACAGTTTATGGGTTCAAGCCCCGCATCAGGCTCTGCACTGACAGTGTGGAGCCTGCTTGGGATTCTCTCTCTCTCCCTCTCTCTCTGCTCCTCCCCCACTCTCTCCCTCTCTCAAAATAAACTTTAAAAATAAACTAAATTAAAATACATTAAAAAAACAGCATCTTTTGAAGAGCAGAGCATTTAATTTTGATGAAATCCAAATTATCAATTTTCCTTTTTGGGATGGTGCTTTTGGTGTCATATCTAAAATTTTTTTGTCTAATTTACTACGAAGATTTGTCCTCTTTATTTTGTAGAAATTTTATAGTTTTAGGGCTCATATTTAGGTGTATGATCAATTTTGAGACAATTTTTTAATATGAGATATGCAGGATATAGATAGTAAGATAAAGATTGAAGTTTTTGTTGGTTTTGTTTTGTTTTTACATAAGACTATCCACTTGTTACAGCACCATTTGTTGAAAAACTATCCTTTCTCCACCAAATTAGTTTTGGATTTTTAATGAAAGTCACCTGCTGGAGAATTAAAATTTCAGAAATAAATCCATATGGTTATGATCAATTGTTTTTGACAAGAGTACCAAGACAATTCAGTCAGGAGAAAGTAGTCTTTTCAACAAATAGTGCTAAAACGACTAGACTGTTATGCCAAAGAATGAAGTTGGACCCTTACTTCACTACCATACCAAAAAACTAATTCAAATAATTTGTGTACCTAAACATAAGAGGTAGAACTATAAAACACTTAGAAGAAAATTAAGAAGTAAATATCTGTGACTTTGGGTTAGGCAATGGTTTCCTGGATATAATACCAAAAGCACTAGTCACAAAAAGAAAAAAATAGATAAACTAGACTACATCAAAATTAGAAAACTTTTGTACTGTAAGTGATACCACCAAGGAAGTAAAAAGACAACCTAAAGAATGGGAGAAGATATTTGCACATCATATATCTGTGAAGGAATTCCATTCAGAATATATAAAAACACAACTTAACAGTAACAAGACAACCCAATTAAAAAATGAACTAAAGGGGTGCTTGGGTTAGGCATCTGATTTTGGCTCAGGTCATGATCTCACGGCTTGTGGGTTCGAGTTCTGCATTGGGCTCTGTCCTCACAGCTTGAAGCCTGAAGCCTGCTTCAGATTCTGTGTTTCCCTCTCTCCATGCTCCCCCCACCCCCCCCCCCCCAATTCGTGCTCTGTCTGTCTGTCTCTCTCTCAAAAATAAATAAACATTAAAAAAATAAAAAATAAAAAATGAACTAACGGCATGCCTGGCTGGCTCAGTCAGAAGAGGATGTGGCTTTGGATCTTGGGGTTATGGGTTTGAGCCCCCCATTGTGTGTAGAAGTTACGTAAATAAATAAGCTTAAAAAAATAAACTAAAACATGAATAGACATTTTTCCAAAGAAGATATCTGGATAGGCAACAGACACATGAAAAGATGCTCAATATCACTCAGCATCAGGGTAATACCTCACACCTGTCAAAATGGCTAAAATTAACAACATAGGAAACAATAGATGTTGGTGACGATGTGAAGAAAGGGGAATTTTATACTGTTGGTGGGGAATGTAAACTGGTGCAGCCACTCTGGAAAACAGTATAAAGTTTCTTTGAAAAGTTACAAATAGAACTACCCTATGACCCAGCAATTGCACTAGTAGGCATTTACCCTAAGGATACAAAAATTCTGATTCTAAGGGGCATATGACCCTGATGTTTATAGCAGCATCATCAACAATAGCCAAATTATGGAAAGAGCCCAAATGTCAGTCAAGTCATGAATGGATAAAGAAGATGTGGTATATGTATACAATGGAATATTACTCAGCCATCAAACAGAATGAGATCTTGCCATTTGCAGTGATATGGATGGAGGTAGAGTGTATTATGCTAAGCAAAGTAAGTCATTCAGAGAAAGACAAATACCATATGATTTCACTCATATGTAGAATTTAAGAAACAAAACAGATTAACATAGGGTAAGGGGAAAAAAAGAGAGAGAGGGGGAAGCAAACCGTAAGAGACTCTGAACTATAGCAAACAAATTGAGGGTTGCTGGAGGGGAGGTGGGAGAGGGGTGGGCTAAATGGGTGATGGGAATTAAGGAGGTCACTTGTGATGAGCACTGGGTGTTATATGTAAGTGATAAATCACTAAATTCTACTCCTTTTTTATACATTTATTTTTTTCCTTTTTAAAAAAAGTTTATTTTGAGAGAGAGAAAGAGAGAGTAGGAGAGGAGCAGAGAGAGACGGAGAAAGACGATCCCAAGCAGACTCTGCTCTGTAAGTGCAGAGCCTGGTGTGGGGCTTGAGCTCACAAACTGTGGCATCATGCCCTGAATTGAAATCAAGAGCTCGACACTTAATCGACTGAGCCACCCAGGCACCCCAATTCTACTCCTGAAATCAATATTACACTCTATGTTAACTAACTAGAATTTATTTTTTTAAAAAAAGTTTATTTACTTATTTTGAGGCGGGGTAGGGGCAGGGAGAGAGAGGGAGAGAGAGAATCCCAAGCAGGCTCCTCCTTGTTAGCAAAGAGGCTGATGCGGGGCTCAGCCTCATGAACCATGAGATCATGACCTGAGCTAAAATCAAGAGTTGGCCACTTAATCAACTGTGCCACTCAGGTGCTCCATTAACTAACTAGAATTTAAATAAAAAATAGGAAAATTTATGAAATTTATGAAAATAAATTCATCCAAAGAATATATAAAAATGACTAAAAGTACATAAAAAGAAACTCAACATCATTAGTCATTAGGGAAATACAAATCAAAACCATAATGAGATACCTTTTCACACCTACTGGAATGACCATAACAACACCAGCAACAACAACAAAGCCCAAAATAACAATAGCCAGAAATTTTACAAAAATGTTGTTGAGGATGTGGAGAGATTAGAAATATTGTACATTTGTTGGTGGGAATGTAAATTGTTCAGCTACTCTGGAAAACAGTGGTGGTTTCCAAAAAAGTTAAAAAATATAATTACCAGATGACCCCACAATTCCACTCCTAAGTATATACCTGAAAGAACTGAAAACAGGGGACAGATACTTGTATCATAATAATCACAGTAGCATTTTCACAATTGCCAAAAGTGGAACAATCAAGTGTCCATCAACAGATGAATGGATAAACAAAATGTGGTATATAAACACAGTGGAATAGTATTCGGTCATAGAAAGGAAGGACATTCCAATACAGGCTATATATACCACGGATAAATTTTGAAAACATTATGCTAAGTGAAAAAAGCCAGAAACAACAAGATGAATAGTATATAATTCTACTTACACAAGATATTTAGAATGGGTATAGAAAGTAGATTAGAGGTTACCACGGTCTGGGAGTGAGGGGGATGAAACTTTAGTGTTTATCTGGTACAGAGTTTCTACTTGGAGTGATGGAAAGTTTTGGAACTAGATAGTGGTGGTTGTGCAATGGTTGCACAACATTGTGAATGTAATTAGTGTCACTAAATTGCATACTTAAAATGGCATCTTTTATGTTACATGTATTTTACCACCCCCTCCCCCCCAAAAAAACAAACTATAATGAGATCTTCACATTCACTAGAATGGATATAATCAAACAGACAAGGAATTACAAGTATTAGCAAGGATGTGGAGAAATTGGACACTTCATACGCTTCTGGTGGGAATGTAAAACTGTTTTGGAAAATAGTTTCTCAGTTCCTTAAAAAGTAAAACACAGAGTTTAATATGATTCAACAATTCCACTCCTGTATATCTATCCAAGAGAAATGAAAACATGTCCACATAAAAATTTTTACATAAATATCCATAGTGACATTATTCATAGTAGCCAAAAAGTGGGAAAAACCCTGGTGTGTATCAACTCATGAATGAATAAACAGAATGTGCTATATCCTTATGATGTAATATTATTTGGCAACTGGAAGGAATGGAGGGCTGAGGCATGCCACAATATAGATGAACCTTGAAAAAGTTATGCTAAGTGAAAGAAGCCAGTCATAGGAGGCCAAGTCATGTATAATTCTGTTTATACCACATGTCTAGAATAAGCAAATCTGGAGAGAAAGAAAGTAGATTAGGTTTGCTTAGGGCTGAGGAAGGGTAATAGGGGAATGGAGAGTGGCTGCTAATAAGTACGAGGTTTCTTTTTGGGTGGACAAAAATGATCTGTAGATTGTAGTGATTGTGGCACAACCCTGTGAACTTATTAAAAAACACTGAATTTACATTTGGAATGGGTAAATGGTATGGTTTGGAAATTATGTCTTATAAAGCTATTAAAGTTGTCATTTATATGTGTCATTTATATTTCTGAACTCTATTCTGTTCTACTTTGTCTCTCTTTATGCAAATGCCACACTGTTTTGATTACTGTGGCTTTATAATATATCTGGAATCAGGTAATGTAAATCCTCTAACTTTGCTCTTCTTTTTTCAAAGTTATTTTGGCTGTTGTAGGCTGTGTGCTTCCATATGAATTTTAGAATCAGCTTGTCAATTTTCACAAAAAAAGCCTGCAAGGAATTTTTATTTTGATTGCATAGCATCTATAGATCAATTTGGGGACAACTGATGTCTTTTTAATTAAAAAAATTTTTTTAATGTTTTATTTATTTTTGAGACAGAGAGAGACAGGGGAGAGGCAGAGAGAGAGGGAGACACAGAATCTGAAGCAGGCTACAGGCTCTGAGCTGTCAGCACAGAGCCCAACACAGGGCTGGAACTCACAAACTGCGAGATCATGACCTGAGCTGAAGTCGGACGCTTAACCGACTGAGCCGCCCAGGTGACCCTGTTTTAAATTTTTTTAATGTTTATTTATTTTTGAGAGAGAGAGAGAGAGAGAGAGAGAGAGAGAACATGAGTGGGGGAGGGGCAGAGAGAGGGAGACACAGAATCTGAAGCAGGCTGCAGGCTCTGAGATGTCAGCACAGAGCCTGACGCAGGGCTCGAACTCATGAACTGTGAGATCATGACCTGAGCTGAAGTCGGATGCTTAACCGACTGAGCCACCCAGGCGCCCTTTTTATTTGTTTTTAATGTTTATTTATTTATTTTGAGAGAAAGATCACACACAAGTGGGGGAGGGGCAGAA
Source organism: Panthera tigris (assembly GCF_018350195.1). Classification (NCBI taxonomy): domain Eukaryota; kingdom Metazoa; phylum Chordata; class Mammalia; order Carnivora; family Felidae; genus Panthera; species Panthera tigris. The sequence continues at coordinate 34,544,465 of NC_056670.1, read as the reverse complement.
AGAGAGAGGTTGAGAGAGAATCCCAAGCAGGCTCCATGCCGAGGTGAGGCTTGATCCCAGGAGCTGTGAGATCATGACCTGAGCTGAAATCAAGAGTTGGATGCTTAACCAAAATCATATTTTATCAGATTTATTCCTAAGTATTTCATACTTTTGATGCTATTATAAATAACATTTTATTAATTTTAATTTCTGATTTTCACTGTTAGAATTGTGAAATACAATTAATTTTTGTATGTTGATCCTGTATCTCTCAACCTTACTAAACTCACTAGTTCTCATTTCTGTTTTCTAGATTCAATTGGATTTCTACAGAGACAATTGTGTTATCTGAAAATAGAGTTTTATTTCTTCAATGGCTGCTTGTTTCCTTTTCCTTGTCTCATAACAGTTGCCAGAACCTCCAGTACAATGTTGAATAGAAATGGGGAGAGCCGATATCCTTGTCTTGTTCCCCATCTGGGGAAATTACTCAGATTTTTGCCATTAAGTATGATGCTAGCTGTAGGATTTTAGTAGATTCCCTTTTCTTTTCTTTTTTTAAGTTTGTTTCTTTATTCAGAGAGAGAGGGAGAGAGAGAGAGAGAAACTGCTCTAGAGTGAGGAGGGGAGGGGCAGAGAGAAAGGGAGACAGGGAGTCCCAAGCAGGCGCAGAGCCCGAAGCAGGGCTCGATTTCACAAACCAAACTGTGAGATCATGACCTGAGCCAAAAGCAAGAGTTGGATGCTCAACTGCCTGAGTCACCCAGGCGCCACAGTGGATTCCCTTTTCTGTTGAGAAAGTTCCTTTCTATTCTAAATTTGCTGAGAGTGTTTATCAGGAATGGATACTGGATTTTGGCAAATGCTTTTTCTATATCTATTTAGATGATCATATTTTTTCTGTTTGTTAATATGGTGAATTACATTGATTGATTTTGAATGTTAAACCAAACTTTGTATTCCTGTGATAAACCTTACTTGGTTATAATGTATTAATCTTTTAATATTTTGTTGGATTCAATTTGCTGAAAACATTAAAAATTTTTTTTTAATGTTTATTTATTTTTGAGAGAGAGAGAGAAAGAGAGCATGAGCGGGGGAGGAGCAGAGAGAAAGGGAGACACAGAATCTGAAGCAGGCTCCAGGCTCTGAGCTGTCAGCAGAGAGCCTGACATGGGCTTGAACCCACTAACTGTGAGATCATGACCTGAGCCAAAGTCGGACGCTTAACCAACTGAACCACCCAGGCACCCCTGAAAACATTCTTTTTTGGAATTTTTTCATCAATGTTCATGAGATATATATATATATATACATATATATATATATATATATTTTTTTTTTTTTTTTGTAATGTCTTTATCTGCTTTTGGCACTGGTCTCATTGAATGAGTTGGGAAGAATTCTGTGTCTTCAATTTTTTTAGGAAGAGTATATGCAGAATTGTATTCTTTCTTCTTTACATGTTTGATAAAATTCATGAGCGAAGCCATACAGACCTAGAGTTTTCTTTGTGGGAAGCCTTTTTAGACTACAAATTCCATTTCTTTACCATATAGATGGCAATTCATGTTATCTTTTTATTTGTTTCAAAGTAATTTTTAGTGAGATATCATTCATATATCATAAAAGTCACCTTTTAAAGCGTAACGTTCAGTGATTTTTAATACATTCAGTCTGTGCAACCATTCCTGTTATCTAATTCCAGAGTATTCCCATCACCCCAAGAAGAAATTCCTGATAACCAGGAGCTGTCACTCCCCGTTCCTCCTATTCTCCCAGTCCCTGGCAACCACTAATCCACCTTTTGTCTTTGTGATTCAAATTATCCCAATTTAATTTCAATAATATACAAAATTTTTGCTCCTATAGGGCTTTGTCCTACCTTCTCTATTGCTGTATCATATGTTGTTACTCTCACAAATTATATCCTTACACATTGTATGCCCATCAACATATATTTATAATTATTGCTTTATCCAATTATCTTTTAAATCAGATAAGAGTTACAATAAAAATACATTATTTAAAAAAGATCTATCCATATAGTCACCCTTAATCAGCATTCTTTATTTCTTTGCATGGATTTGAGCTACTGGCTAGTGTCCTTTCATTTCAGTCTGAAGGACATAGCATATCTTTCAGGGCAGGTCAGCCAGCAATGAACACCTAAACTTTTGTTTAGCTGGGAATATCTCAATTTCACCTTCAGTTCTGAAGGATATTTTTGCTGGATTCTTGGCTAATAGTTTTTTTTTCTGTTGGCACTTTGCATATGTTATCCTGCAGCTTTTTAAATTTTTACTATATTTTTTTTAGAGCAGTTTTAGTTTCACATAAAATTGAATACAAAGTACAGGGAATCACCATACACTCCCTGCCTCCCTTCCATGCACACCCTCCCCCACTCTGAATATTCCACACCAGAGTGGTACATTTGTTGCAACTGATGAACCTACAGTGATATATCATATCACCAAAAGTCCATATTTTACGTTAGGGCTCACTGTTGGTATCATACAGAATAGTTTCACAGCCCTGAAAATTCTCAGTGCTGTGCTTATTCATCCCACCTCCCTTCAACCTCTGGCAGCCACTGACTTTTTTATTGTTACCATAGTTCTGCCTTTTCCAAAATGTTATATAATTGGAATTATATAGTAGGTAGCCTTTTCAGATTGGCTTCTTTCATTTAGAAATACACATCTAAGTTTCTTGCATATTTTTTCATGGCTTGATAGTTTCTTTCTTTTTAGAACTGAATATTATCCCATTGTCTGGATGTACCACAGTTTGTTTATGCATTCACCTATTGAAGGACATCTTTGGTTGCTTCTGACTTTTGGCAAGTATGACTAAAGCTGCTATGAACATCTGTGTGTAAGTTTCAGTGTGGATGTAAGTTTTCAACTCTTTTGGATTGATACCAAGGAGTGTGATTGCTGGATCATATGATGGGAGTATGTTTAGTTTTGTAAGAAACAGCCAAACTATCTTCAATAGTGGCTGTACTATTTTGCATTCTATCAATGAATGAGAGTTCCTGTTACTCCACATCCTCAATAGCATTTTGTGTTGTCAGTATCTGGGTTTTGGCCTTTATAAAAGGCATGAAGTGTACTAATTTGAAATTCCCTTATGACATGTGATGTTGAACATCTTTTAATATAATTAATTTTCATTTGTATAACTTCTTTGGTGAGATCACGTCTTTGGCCCATTTTTTAATCAAGTTGTTTATTTTCTTTCTGTTGAATTTTAAGAGTTCTTTGTATATTTTTGGATAACAGTCCTTTACCAAACATGTTTTTTGCAAATATTTTCTCCCAGTCTGTGGCTTGTTTTCTCATTTTCTTGACCGATTATCTTTTGGCTTTCCAGATTTCTGATGAGAAATCAGTTGTTAATCTTATTGAGGATTCCTGGTATGTGAGAGTCACCTCTTCTTTGCTGATTTCAGGACTCTTTGTCTTTGTCTATTTTTTTTTTTTTTTTTACAGTTTATTTATTTATTTTGAGAGAGAGTGAGAAAGAGAGCGCACCAGCAAGGGAGCAGCAGAGAGAGAGGTAGAGGAGAATTCCAAGTTGGCTCATGCTGTCAGCGTAGAGCCCAACATGGGGCTTGATCTGACAAACTGTGAGATCATGACCTGAGCTGAAATTAAGAGTTGGACACTTAACTGAATGAGCCACCCAGGCGCCCCTTTGTTTTTGTCTGATCAAACACAGTTTGATTTAATGTGTTTTATTGTGAATCTCTTTGAGTGTATCCTACTTGGAGTCTGTTGATTTACTGGATATGTAGATTAACGTTTGCCATCAAATTTGCAGAGATTTCAGCTATTATTTTTTCATATATTCTTTCTCTCTCTTTTCCCCTTCTGGGATTCTTACTATGCATATGTTGGTATGCTTGATGGTGTACCATGAGTTTTCATTTGTCTTCTTATTCTTTCTGTTCCTCAGATTAGAAAAATCTCAGTTGATCTACCTTCAAGGTCTCTGATTCTTCTGCATAGTCAAATCTGTTGTTGAAGCCCTGTAGTGAATTTTCACTTGAGTTATTATAATTTTCAATGTCAGAGTATCTATTTGATTCCTTTGTTTAAATTTTGGGGCGCCTGGGTGGCTTAGTCGGTTAAGTGGTCGACTTTGGCTCAGGTCATGATCTCGCGGTTTGTGAGTTCGAGCCCCCCGTCGGGCTCTGTGCTGACAGCTCAGAGCCTGGAGCCTGCTTTGGATTCTGTGTCTCCCTCTCTCTGACCCTCCCCCGTTCATGCTCTGTCTCTCTCTGTCTCAAAAATAAATAAACGTTAAAAAAAATTTTTTTTAATTTAATTTTTATATTTTTTAAGTTTATTTATTTTGTGTGTGTGAGAGAGAGAAGATGCATGCATATGCAAGCAGGGGAGGGGCAGAGAGAGCAGGAGAGAGAATCCTAAGCAGTCCCTGTGCTCTAAGTGCAGAGCCTGACACGGGACTTGAACCCATGAACTGTGAGACCATGACCTGAGCCAAAACCAAGAGTCAGATGCTCAACTGACTGAGCCACCCAGGTGCCCCAATTCCTTTCTTTCTTTTTTTTTTTTTTAAAGATTTTATTTTTAAGTAATCTCTACACTCAACATGGGGCTTGAACTCACAACCCCAAGATCAAGAGTCACAGGCTCTACTAACTGAGCCAGCCAGTGCCCCTATTTGATTTCTTTTTATATTTTCTGTCTCCTTATTGATATTCTCTATTTGGTGAGATATTATGCTTTCTTTTAGGCGTGCTTTCTTTTAGCTGTTTGAACATAGTTAAAATGGCTGATTTAAAGTCTTTGTCCAGTAAGTCCAATGTCTGGGCTTCCTCAGAGCAGTTTTATATTGATTGCTTTTTTCCCCTATGTATAGGCAATACTTTCTTCTTTTTTGCATTCATTTGAGTGTGGGGGATGTCACTAGGGCATAGTAAAATGCCACAAAGTGCATCATTATCAAGATGGAGCCATGTAAAAATTAAAAAAAAAAAATTGAGTATAGTTGATGGATGCAGCCATTTTTCTTAAAAAAAAAAAAAAAATACTCCCCAAGTTGCTTCAAGGTTTTTATTACTGTCCAGAATTCTGAAAAAGTTGATTCTCACAAGTTTTGAGAGTTTTTAGTTGCTCTTACAGGCAGAAGGACTTTTGACATTCTTTATTATTTTCACTGATGCCTTTCTTCTAAATCTTTAAAATCTGAGTTATTTTATACTTGCAACACTACTCTTCTAATTAGCTACATTTCAAGTGTTCAATAGCTACATAGGGCTAGTAGCTACCATACTGGACAGTGTCGGTCTATAAGAATATTTTTATTAAAATTATTTAAAAAATATAAATAAGAAACAAGGTCTTTAATCTAACTGCTTTCTCATACCTGGGACAGAATTGATTTCATGGCAAGGTAAGTACTCAATGAACCATAGGTAGCAAATGATAATAACTACCACTTTACTTAATGCAGGTAACATTTGAAGACTTACATATATTAATGTTTTTATTCTTTACAACAACCTAATGGGGGTAGGTATTATTGCGCTTTAAAGATGCAGAAAGCAAAAAATAAAATAAATAAAATAAAATAAAATAAAGATGCAGAAAGCAAACACCAATAAATTAAGCAACTTACCCAGTGTCTCACAGCTAAAAAGTGGCAGAGCCAGGATTCAAACCTTGTAAGTCTGGCTTAAGCCCATGCTGTTAACCACCACTCAATGCTACTTAGCAGGCCTTAAAGAAGGAATTCAGAGAAAAATTATTTTGACCAAAGGAGAACAGGGTGGGGAAGAAACAGCACTATACAGAATATTAGAAACATAAGAAAGTCCAAAACTTGCAAGAAAAGAACCTCACATTCTATTGAGTGCTATATACCTGCACCTAGCACATTACTTGACACTTAAAAAACAGTGAATGTTTGTGGAATGAATGAATGGCTCCTGCATCTTTATACATTGTGCTAGGTCTTTACAAATGTCTCATAAAAAATCATTTTATTACTTTTATTTATTTATTTATTTTGAAGGGGGACAGGGCCAGAGGGATAGGGAGAGAAAGAATCCCAAGCAAGCTCCACGCTCAGTGTGTAGCCTGAAGTGGGACTTGATGTCACGACTGTGAGATCATGACCTGAGCTGAAATCAAGAGTCAGATTTAAAAAAAAAATTTATTAAATTTGTTTTTAATGTTTATTCATTCTTGAGAGATAGAGACAGAGCACAAGCAGGGGAGGGGCAGAGAAAGAGAGGGAGACACAGAATTTGAAATGGGAATGATTAAGAAGTCACATGGGAAATGATCAAGAAGTCACAAAGGATAAAAGCTTACACTATATCACATGATCATGCTTCATTTATGTGCATGTAGATTATGTGGTTGGGTTGGGGAGAGAAGGTGGTTCAGCTGTGGCACCCTGGGTTCCCTTTTCTCTTGACCACTTTGGTAACAGACCTCTAAGAATGAAGAGAAATAGGGAAGAAATGAGGGTACCAGTGTGGACAATGTGATCAGAAGTATAGCCAGATAATATGAACAATTATGGCTGTCCTGGCAGCTAAAATCCTTGGTGACTTTGCCATCCCAAAGTCTCCAACTCACTGCGGGGATCTGGAGAAGTGAGAGAGGCCTTCACTGAGTGAACATTTATTCAGCATCCACTATGTGGCAGTGGATGATCCAACCTTAGAAGTCATATACATCAGTAAACAATTACATGATATGTTATAATTGTATAAGCTACAGTAAGGAAATATGCAATGTACTTTAAGAGAAAAAAAGAATGGAGCAGCAACTAACCTGGGAGGTGTAGAGAAAACTTTTTAAAGGACCTGACTTTTGGACTGGATCTACAACTGAGTTGTTATAGAAGGAAAATAGTAATCCAGATAGAGGCATGAGCATAGGTGTATGTTTGGGCTGGCATGAAGGGGTTATAAGGAGGGATGGCAGTAGGAAGGCTGTTGAAGTGGTTAAGTGGTGGATGGTCAAGGAGTTTAAACAGTAGGAGGAATGAACTGGGCCTGGGTGTTCAAGAGAAGGTGAGTGCTGTTTTGATAATCAGTGTGTCTACAGAACATCCCAAGGGGCTGACCTGTAGGTTTCAAGCCTAAAGCTTGGAGGGGGATCAAGGTTAGAAATAGAGATTTGAGGGGCGCCTGGATGGCTCAGTCAGTTAAGCCTCTGACTTAGGCTCAGGTCATGATCTCACAGTTTGTGAGTTCGAGTCCCGTGTCAGGCTCTGTGCTGACAGCTCAGATCCTGGAGCCTGCTTCGGATTCTGTGTCTCCATCTTTCTCTGCCCCTCCCCTGCTCGTGTTCTGTCTCTCTCTCAAGAATAAACATTGAATAAAAAAATTAAGCAAACGAACAAAAAGAAATAGAGATTTGAGAGTAATTAGGTGATAGATGAAATTGTGGGAGTCAAATTGGTCACCTTGGAGTTTAGAGAATGACAAAAGGCTTGTTGGGGTGGAGGCTTCTTGACACTGAACAGAGATGTCTTCCTAAAGCATAGTAAGAGGCTATAAAGAAGGCAAGATAATGAGGAAAAAGTGGTTGTGTAAAAGCCAAGGAATAAGAAGTTTCAAGAGAGTGTGGCCTCTGAGTCAGGTGCTGAGAAAAGATGAAGTAGATTAAGAAATTAAATTAGCCATTGGATTGGACAATTAGAAATGTTCTGGTGATCAGGAGAAGGGATGCTTCAGAGGAGGCAGAAGCAGAAAGCAATGGGTTCAGGGGTCAGGGTGGGAATATGTCTGGTTGATGTTTGCAAGGATGTTTCATCAAATATCCAATTGTCAGGTGGGCTGGGGGATGAGGAGAGGGTATTCCATATTCAGAAGAGGAGCTTGGTAGCCCCAAGAAACCCTGCAGTAGCCCAACATGGGCTAATTTTGTCATGGAATTCATGTAAAAATTACACTTTGTAGTAAATAATATACAGATGGTCCCCAACTTATCATGGTTTGACTTATGATTTTGACTTTATAATAGTGTGAAAGTGATACACATTCAGTATAAAACTGTACCTCAGATTTTGAATTTTGATCTTTTCCTGGGCTAGTGGTATGTGGTACAATACTCTCTCGTGATGTTGGGCAGAGGCAGCAAGCTGCAGCTCCCAGTCAGCCTCCCGAGCACTAGGGTAAACAATTGAAATATTTACAACCATTCTGGACCCATACAACCATTCTTCACTTTCAGTATTCAATACGTTACAAGAGATATTCAATTCTATTATAAAATATGGTTTGTTAGATGATTTTGTCCAACTGTAGGCTAATGTAAATGTTCTGAGTACATTTAAGGTAAGTTAGGCTAAGGCATGAGGTTCAATAGGTTAAATGTATTAAATGCATTTTTGACTTAAAATATTTTCAACTTACAGTGGGTTTGTTGGAAGATCTCTGTATGATTATGTATTGTATGTATTGTTTTATCTTCTTCATCAGATGCTGCTATTGATCAAGTTTAATAGGTTTTCCTATTTAGATAAAAATATAAAATTTATATTTTCCTCAACATTAGGAAAAATTTCAACCATATAGAAACGTTGAAAAGTATTATATAGCAAACATCCTAGATTCTACAATTAGCATTTTGCCATATTTGCCTTACCACTTATCTATTCATCCCTCTTTCCATTCATCTTATTTTTTGATGCCCTTCACTGTAAGCTGAAGACATCAACACACTTCATCTCTATTGGTATGTATTTCATTAATAGAGTTCATTATTTGCTTAGGGTTCTTTGTGTTGTTAAATAATCATGGAACATAAATAGGACATTCTCTGAGTTTTGACAGATGCATATGCCTGTGTATCCCCTACTATGACATGGATCACACTGTGAGCTTAGAAGTTCCCCTCATCTCCTTTCCTAGTTTCCACTTCTCTCTTCCACAAAGCCAATCTCTGTTTTTTGTTTTCACTATAGGTTGGCTTTGCCTATTCTGGAAATTCATATATATGGAATCTTACAGTTTGTGCTCTTTCATATCTAGCTTCTTTCACTCAGTAAAATGTTTTTGAGATTGATTCCTGTTGTTTCATCAGTAGTTAATGTCTTTCTTTTGCTGAGTATTATTCCATTGTTTGAACATACCAGTTTTTATCTGTTCTCCTGCTGTTGGACAACGATCCTGTTTCCAGTTTTTGGCAACAATGAATAAAAACTGCTATAAATCGTCTAATACAAGTCTTTTTGTGGACATATGCTTTCATTTCTCTTGGGTAAATACCAGGAGTGGGATGGCTGGCTCAAAGAATAGGTGTGTTTAATTTTATAAGAAACTTCCAGGCCCTTTTCCAAAATGGTTCTTCCATTTTACACTTCCACTAGCAATGTTGCTTCACATCCTCCCTGACATTTGGTGTGGTCATTTAAATTTTAGTCATTCTGGTACAGAGCTAACTCATTGAAATTTTAATGTTCATTTCACTCTGAATAATGATGCTGACTACTTTATCATGTGCTTATTGGCCATTCATATATATATATATTTTTGTAAGGTTATCTGCCTTTCCATTGTTGAGTTTTTAATATATTCTAAATACAAGTTTTTATCAAGATACATGTACTGTGAATATTTTATCCTGGCTGGTGGTTTATACATAGTCTTAATGGTGTCTTGATGAAAAAAAGTTCAAAATTTTTTGGGAGTTCAATTTATCAATATTTTTCTTTCACGGTTAGTGCTTTCAAAACCCTAAGAAACTTTCCCTACCCCCAAGCTGTGAGAATATTCTCATATGTCTTCTTCTAAAAGTGTAATAGCTTTGGCTTTTATGTTATGGCTATGATCCATCTCTAACTTCTATGTATGGTGTGAGGTAAGGTTCATTTTTTCTCTTATAGATGTCAAATTGGTATAGCATTGTCTGTTGAAAAGACTTTCCTTTCCCACTGAGTTGCTTTGGTACTTCTGTAAAATATCAAACTACTTCATGTTTAAATTTATTTAATCTTCATGTTTTCCTTTTACCTTCTCTTAACATTCTTTCACTGGAGGTGGTGGTGGTGGATATGTTTTCCTTATTTTACAGTTGAGAAAACCAAGGCTCACAGCCGTTCAAGAACTTGTCCAACAAGACAAAAGCTGGGGACTAGACCATAGAACTACAACTGAATCATAAAAAAAATTGTTTATTTTAAGCCTATTTCATCCCATGAAAATATTATTAAATGGACACTTTCTGAAGGTGATGTAGTGAGAGAAGTGAATCATGAATTTTTTAATATTTTAATACTGGTGGTATTTTTAGACTGCCTGCTAAACACATGCTTCCTTTGTAGGCTTATGTATGTCTAAAGCAATCTCTATATTATGTATCTTTGGTTTGAAAGAGTAAAAAATTATAATAATTGCTTTGCAAAATTTGGTAAGAATAATAACTTTTAGCCAAAGTTGCTTGTTGGTAAGAATAATAGCTTTTAGCCAAAGTTGCTTGAACTTTAAGAATGTATTTCCCTCACCCTGATCTAAAAAAAAAAAAATTTTTTTTTCTCTGATTTTTTCAGAGAAATAAAGCAGTAAAGGTACATATAATGAAGACAGATTTAAAATTATCAACTACTCTTGTAGCTACTCTTATTCTTTTTTTTCTCTTTCTCCTACTCTGTTATATACTTGAGCACCCAGCCTATCTTTAAATGCTTGTACCATCTTCTTTTCCAATCTTATGAAAGCAGTTTTCTGGCAACCTTGATCACTTGCTGAGACTAGGACTACCTCAATTTTCTAGTTCTCCAGATCACCAAGCTTCGTCCCCTCTCCCCCACCAAATAATCAGTCTTCTGTTCCCACCTCACTTGCCCAACTGTGACTCACAAATAAATGGCCTATCTTTTTGGATCACTACTCCGGTAAGAACTGCCTTTCCCCACGTATAGGGAGGCAACTTTATTAAAAACACTGGTCCACAATATAATTATACTTAGAGATGTCACAAGTAAAGTATCTATATCTGGTGAATAACTTCGGATAAGAGGGTCACACAGCTATTTGAAGCCAACCTGGGGCCAGGGCTCATGTCTTCTTGATAACTTCATTATTCTTCTCCCATACTGCATGTCCTCCCCCAAATATCTATTAAACCAAGATACTATAAAGTGAGAGTAGGTTAACTATTCCCCACTCCAAGATGCAAAAACTTAGGTCACAGTGGGGAATGTGTTAACAACCAGTCAGAGATTTCCTGAGACCAAGTCTGTTAGGCTAGCCATTATTTCTCCTTTGCCCTTTATCAAAACAGAGAACTAAAAAAAAAAGTGTCATCAACTCAAGGACAAAATACACATATCCCAATGACTATTTTTTATTATAAGAAAGTTAAGTGCTCTGTGTGCACGTTAAGTGCTACCAAATAGCATACTTTGTAACCTCCTTTAGTGCCTGTCAGAGGCCTAGTTAGTGAGTGGTACCTGATCAATAGTCTTGGGATAAGAAAGTTTCTCATCAAAAAGAGTAGAGAAAGCTTATCAGTGTCCTTCCTAAGAGAAAGACATTCTGTAGTAGTTTTAATATGATAAAGATACCTTAGCACTTAAACTAATTGTTCTTGAGAGACAAAGTTGGAAGATTTACACTTCCTGACTTCAAAACTTACTCAAAGCTCCATAATTGAAACAGTCTGGACTGGCACAAGGATAGACATATGGAACTGAGAGTCCAGAAACAAAACCTTACATTTATGGCCAATTGATTTTTGACTAGTGTGCCTAGCCAGTTCAGTAGTGGAGAAAACAGTCTTTTCAACAAGGTGCTGGGACAATTGAATATTCACATGCAAGAAAATTTAGGCCCTCTACCTTACACATATACAAAAATAAACTCAAAATGGATCAAAGACTTAAATCTAAGAGCAAAAACTATAAAACTTAGACAAAAACACAGGTGTTAGTCTTTGTGATCTTGGATTAGGCAAATGGCTTCTTAGACATGAAACCAAAAGCACAAATGACAAAAGAACAAATAGACAAACTGGACTTCATACAAATTGAAAACATCTGTGCTTCAAAGGACACATCAAGAAAGTAAAAACCCACAAGAATGGAAGAAAATATTTGTAAATCATATATCTGATGAGACACAGCTAGAATAGACAAAGAACTCTTATAATTCAATAATAAAAGTACAAATCACTCAATTAAAAAATGGGCAAGGAATATGAATAGACATTTTTCCACAGAAAAAAATATAAATGGTCAATAAGCATATAAAAGATGCTTAGTATCAGTCATTAGGGAAATGCAAATCAAAACCACAATGAAATATCCCTTCATATTCCATGGTGTGGAGAAACTGAACCCTCAAACCTTGGTGAGAATGTAAAATGGTGCAGTCCCTTTGGAAAAAGTTTGGCAGCGTCTCAAAAAGTTAAACATAGGGTTACCATGTGACCCAACAATTCCACTCCTAGGTACATATCCCAAAGGACCGAAAACACAAAAGACTTGTATATGAATGTTCATAGCAACACTATTCATAATAGCTAAACAGTGCTAATAACCCAATGTCCATCAACTGATGAATGGCTAAACAGAATATGGTATATCTATATAATAAAATATTATTTGGCAAATAAAAAAATAACTGATACATGTTATAAGATGGGTGAACCATGAAAACATGCTAAGTGAAAGAAGCCAGACACAAAAGAACACACATTATACTGACTCCATTTTTATGAATGTCCAGAACAGGCAAATTTTATAGAGCCAGAAAATAGATTAGTAGTTGCCAAGGGATGGGGAGTATGGTGAATCAGGAGATACAGTGTTTCTTTTTGGGATGATAAAAATGGTAATGGTTGTATAATTTTGTGAATACACTAAAATGAAATGAATTGTACATTTTAAAGTGGAAGTTTTATGGTATGTGAATTATATCTCAATTAAAAAAAGAAAAAGACAAGCAAGCATAGCATACTTTAAAGTTTTCCTAAACATAAAACAAACAAAAACTTGAACCCTTTTTTATGGCTTGAATTCAATGTTATCAATATTACCTTTTTCTTCTTCAACAATAATAATCATAATGATAAAAATAGCAGATATTTATTAAGCACTTACTAGGCAGGCAGCAAGCAAGCATTTTATACTTGGTATTTTCTCTCAAATCATCTCAATGATCTTGTACATGGAGTTATTATCCCATTTTATAGAAAGGAAAATGAAGGTAAAAGAGGCTCAGTAATTTGCCCCAGGTTATATAAAGGCAATTAAGTTTGACTCCAGAGGTTCTATTATGCAATTTTGTCTTCCTTAAAACAGTGACTTATTGGTCTCAAGTACTAAGTTATTTTTCAATGTATTATGTTGTTTTTCTTTCTATCACCATCAATGAATTAGATATCATTTCAGGACCCAGTATTAAATAATGATCTTAACCTCCTTATCTTGTTGAGAACAGGGCAAAGACATAAGGAAATTCCTATATGACAAGTTTTTATTTGTATCAAATTACAGAGTACCATAGGTAAATATAAGATTATAATTTGAATACTATAACTTATAATTTGGCAAATTATTTAATTATCCAAAGTTTATTACATGTTTGAGAATGCACTAAAGAGGTTATTTGGCATAACTTGGCAAGATAAATTCTTCTGTACCTTATTTGACCACTTATCATTTATATATGTGGTACACATATATGTATGTATACACATACACACATACATATATACATACACATACTCCTAAATTAAGTATACTCGTATAAAAAGCTAAAGATTGATGTTTTAGAATTAAGTCCTGTTTAAAAATCTATTATATTAAATCACATCTGCATTCAAAGCAGAAATGTAAAAAAACTGATCAATTTGCTAAATACACATGAATTTACAAAGTAATTGAAAATGAAATAAAAATTTCCATTGAAATGTTATATTCCTGTTTAATCAACATTTAAGTGGCACTATCAAACTATGGAAATAGACATTATTTTTTTAGGTTGTTGAGAGAATAAAGATTCTACTGAGAATTACTGTACCCTCCAAATTAAGAATGAATATTATTATAGTAGGAAAAGATGGCAGATAATTTTCTTCTTTATTAATATGGGAATTCTCAGGAAGCAATGAGGGCAGTATCTGTTCCACTGGGCTTGGATTTCCTGCATTTCTATCAGTGGAAATCTGGCTTCTCAGGAAAAGTGCAGCCAGTCCGCCTAATTATGACGCTTGCTGCGTAGTGACCAGCACGGATGCATTCAGTCAGGGGCTTGTCAGAGACCAGCTGAGACAGAAAACCTGGAACACAGACAAAAGGGAAGAACATGAGTATTGTCTAATAGCGTCAGAAATGTCATATTGGGTCAGGCCAAAAAGTGGTCTATGTACCTATCTCTTTCTTCAGTCTTGATAGTAAGTGTTAAACTCCAAGTGTTAGAGTCCATGTGGAAGAATTCTTCCCCCAAACATCACAGGTTTTCCTCAACATTTTTTAAAAAATTTTTTTAACGTTTATTTATTTTTGAGACAGAGAGAGACAGAGCATGAACAGGGGAGGAGCAGACAGAGAGGGAGACACAGAATCCGAAACAGGCTCCAGGCTCTGAGCTGTCAGCACAGAGCCCGACGCGGGGCTCGAACCCACGGACCGTGAGATCATGACCTGAGCCGAAGTCGGACGCTCAACCGACCAAGCCACCCAGGCGCCCCTCCTCAACATTTCTTTTAAAGAGCTCAAGTTGGGACATGACAATTCACCATCAAGTCATTCTAGTCTTTGTAAGCCAAAAGTATAATCACACTTTCCTTTAGTTTTGAGATTAAGAGGTTGTGAGTAAGAAATACCGGCCAAATAATATTATCTTGGGTCTTTACAGCTGAGAAGGTATTAGTTATTCCCTCACTCCATCTCTCTGGATTCCTTCTGTGTTGTTATTCCTAGCATATGCTTTTGCACAAAACTCTATCGTATTGATATCTCTCCAAGTACAAATTTAAGAGTTGAAAAGTTATAAAGGACCTTACATCTCCCTTTTACTCCCAGAAGCAACTGTGAAATAATTTCTATAGTCAAGTGCCATGGACTAGTTGACATTAAAATAAATGTGATAAAGTAGAAAATAGTGTTAAGGACTTCTGTTTCTGACCACAAAGAAATAAAATAAAAGCAACCAGATTTATCCTTTTCCAGAAACTACTAACATTAAAGACAAAGTATATGAAGGAAAGTTTTTCAAATACCGTAAAAGATTCATGAAGGGAGGGAAACAAATGGGGTAAACTATAAAATTGCTCTA
Source organism: Panthera tigris (assembly GCF_018350195.1). Classification (NCBI taxonomy): domain Eukaryota; kingdom Metazoa; phylum Chordata; class Mammalia; order Carnivora; family Felidae; genus Panthera; species Panthera tigris. Next base: position 34,529,206 of record NC_056670.1, on the reverse strand, counting down.
GCTTACCACCTAGAGAGAGTTACCAGGCCACAACACAAGAAACAACAACCTAGGGAGAGTTCAACAGTCTCATTGAGTTGACAGGATGGATTTGGGAGTCTAAGTAGGACAAAATTAATAGGCAAACTGATCAGGGAAAAAAAGAGAGAGAAGATGTAAGTTGACATTATTGAGGATAAGAGATGTGATGTCACTATAGAATCTACATACACTAAAAGAATAACAAAGAAACATTAACAACGTTATGCCAATAGATTTGGTAAATTAGATGAACTGGACAAATTTGTGGAAAGACACAAGTTATCAAAGTTCAGGAAGAAATAGATAGCCTGACTAGTCTTGTACTTACTAAACATATTGAATTTATAGTTAAAAAGCTTCCAATAAAGAGAATTCCAGGTCCAGATGTTGTTGCCGGTGAATTCTACCAAATATTTAGGGAATAAAAATAGTATCAATGCTATACAATAACCTCTTTAGAAAACTGAAAATACTTCCCAACTTATTCCTTGAGGCTAGCATCACTCTGATACCAAAAAAAGAAATAAAAAAAAAAAAAAGAAAAAAAAGATGCAAATATTTTAAAGAAAATTTTAGCAAAGCAAATCCAATAGTATATTAAAAAAGATAATAAATTATTATTATCTTAGGAATGCAAGGTTGGTGTAACATTCAAAAATCAATCAATGTAATTTACCATAACTAAGAAAACCATAAGATCATCTAATAGAAGAAGAAAAAGCAGTTGGCAAAATCCAAATACATTCCTAATAACAACTTTCAGCAACCTAGGAATACAAAGGAACTTCCTCAACCTGATAAAGGGCACTTATGAAAAACTTACAGTTAAAATCATTCTTAATGGTGGATGGTGGAATGTTTTCCCCTTAGGATCAAGAACAAGACAAAAATGTTTGCTCTTAAACAGTGTACTGTACTGAACACTTTAGGCAGTACACTAAGGCAAACAAAGGAAATAAATAAAAGTTGGGGCGCCTGGTGGCTCAGTTGGTTAAGTGTTGGACTTTTGATTTTGGCTCAGGTAATGATCTCATGATTTGTGGGATCAAGCTCCGTGTCGGGCTCTGAGTGGGCAGCACGGAGCCAGCTTGGGATTCTCTTTCTCTCTCTGTCCCTCCCTTGCTCTCTCTTTCCAAAATAAATAAACAGACATCTTAGACATTTTATTTTTTTTAATGTTTATTTTTTTTTTGACAGAGAGAGAGATAGAGCATGAGCGGGGGAGAGGCAGAGAGAGAGGGAGACACAGAATCCGAAGCAGGCTCCAGGCTCTGAGCTGTCAGCACAGAGCCTGACATGGGGCTCGAACTCACAGACTGCGAGATCATGACCTGAGCCGAAGTCGGACGCTCAACCAACTGAGCCACCCAGGTGTCCCTAAACAGACATTTTAGAAAAATAAATAAATAAATAAAAGGTATCAAGTGCTTGCTTTGGCAGCACATATACTAAAACTGCAACGATACAGAGAAGCTTAGCATAGCCTCTGAACAAGGACAACAAGCAAATTCGTGAAGTGTTCCATATTAAAAAAAAAAAAAGCATTAAGATGGAAAAAGAAGGGAAGTTGTCTTTGTTTGCAGACGGCATGTTTGTCTATGTCTATGGTTCTCAATGGGGGTAATTTTGCCCCCCACCAGAGGACATTTGGTAAGGTCTGGCAATTTCTGGTTGTCACAGCTAGGGTAGAGGGTGCTGCTGGTATCGAATAAGTAGAAAGAGGGATGCTGTTAAATATCTTACTGCGTCTATAATGCTGAGATTGAGAAATTCCTGGCCTTTGTAGAATATCTTATAGAATCTAGAAAAAAATTACTGGAACTACTAAGTGAGTTTAGTAAGGCTGCAGGGTACAAGATCACTATACAAAAATCAACTGAATTTCCATACTATATACACACCATACTGTGTGTGTATATACAGCAAGATATACCAGCAATGAACAATTAGAAATTGATAGTAAAAAACCCTTTTAACATACTATCAAATATGTGTAATACCTGATCAAAGTGTAAGACCTGCACACTGTAAATGACAAAACAATGCCAAGAAAAAGGAAAGAAACCTACATAAATGGAGAGATATAAAGTGTCTGTAGATCAGAAGATTCAATATTGTTAACAGCTCTAAGAAATTTTTCTATGGATTTAATGTAATACCAATAAAAATTCTAGCAGACCTATCTTTCGTTTTGTTTTTTTTTAAGTTTTTTTTGTTAAGTTTACTTATTTTGAGAGAGAGAGAGAGAGCATGTGGATGTGAGCAGGGGAGGGCAGAGATAGAGGGAGAGAATCCTAAGCAGGCTCCATGCTGTCAGCACAGAACCCAACGTGGGGCTTGATCTCAGGAACTGTGAGACCATGACTTGAACTGAAATCAAGTGTCAGGTGCTTACATGACTGGGCCACCCAGGCGCCCCTCCAGCAGGCCTTTCTTATAGAAACTGTTAGCTGATTCCAATATTTATGTGGAAATGCAAAGGACTAAGATTAGTCAAAACACACCTTTGAAAAACAAGATTCCTTTAGTTACAACTTATCACAGAACTAAAATAATCAAGACACTATGCTATTGGCATAAGGATAAACAAACAGATCAATGCACCTGCACAGAGTCCAGAAATAAACCTACTTCTATATCATCAACTGATTTTTGATGAAACTATCAAAACAATCCAGTGGAGAAAAGATAATCTTTTTTAAACACTTTTTAAACATTAAAAAAAATATATTTATTTATTTTTGACACACACACACACACACACACAGAGAGAGAGAGAGAGAGAGAGAGAGAGAGAGAGATTGAGAGCATGAGTGAGGGAGGTGCAAAGAGAGAAGGGAGACACAGAATCTGAAGCAGACTCTAGGCTCCAAGCTGTCAGCACAGAGCCTGATGCGGAGCTCGAACTCTGGACTGCAAGATCATGACCTGAACCTAAGAAGGGACACTCAACCGACTGAGCCACCCAGGCGCCCCGAAAAGATAATCTTTTAAACAAATGTTCTTAGAACAGCTGGATGGCATATTTGAAAAAACAAACAAACAAACAAACCACTTCAACCCTTACTTAACATCATCTACAAAAATTAATTTGAAATGGGTCACAGATCTAAATGTAAGAGGTAAAACCATTAAATTCTGAGAGGAAAACATAGAAAATCTTAGTGATTTGGAATTTGCCAAAAATCTCTTAAGTAAGACATAAAAAGTACAAAATTTTATAAAGGAAAAAATAACTGCGCTTTGTCAAATTGAACACTTTACACTTCAATAACAAGAAACAACACAATAAAGAATGAGCAAAAGTGTTGAACTAACATTTTAGCAAAGAAGATGAACAAATGCCAAATAATATATTACTGCCAACCTGCTAGAATGGCTAAAATTAAAGACTGACCATAACAAGTGTTATCAATGGTGTGGGTGAATTGGAATCCTCATATACTGATGGTGGGAACATAAAATTATAAGACCACTTTGAAAACCATTTGTCAGTGTCTTAAAAAGTTAAACATACATTTACCATTTGACCTAGTCATTTTATTTCTAAGTATTTAACCCAAGGTCAGTGAAAGCATATATTCACACTAAAGATGTGTAGTGAATGTTCACAAAAGCTTTGTTTGTAATCTCCCCAAACTGGAAATGATCCAGATGTGGATGAGAAGAAGCAGGAAGGCAGGATTACAAAACAGCATGGGGGTAGTGGATATGTCTATAGTGATGGTTTCATGGGTGTATGCCTCTGTTAACATTTGCAAAAATGTACACTTTAAATATGTGCAGTTTACTGTATACCATAGTACAATAAAACTATAAAAGATGAAAAAAAAAAAAAAAGAGAAAGTGTTGTAGTTACAAATAAGATAGGTCAAGAACAGAAGAATCTGGGGCTACTTTCCCTCCAGAGGAAACCTGAACTGTTGTAGCAGACTCAAATACTCAGAAGAATGGATGATAATGAGAAACTGTTCTGTAGCCAGACTTCCAGGCTGTTCCCTAGGCCCTGGCAGCCTGGTGGGGGTGAAGATTAATTGAGAAGCTGTGGTATAAAGACCTGTAGAGAGCATTATAAGAGATTTACGTCCTTTCTTCTCTACCTTTCTGACCACACAAGCTTTTTTCCTGTTAGATGTGGGGAATGCTCTGTATCTAGTAAAATAAGTATTCCCAACCAAATAATAAAGTTAATTTGGTTAATGGAGTGATATATTTTGAAGACATTTGCTTAGAATGTGAAGTCACTCCCTCAAGAGGTTTAGTAAGAGTATTTTATCATTGAGTTTTCAGGTAACAGTCAAAGGTCAATATTAACTTTCCGCCAAGCTGCGAGGCTAAAATGCTCAGCCCACACAGTGAATGGAGCAGACGCCAAATTCAGAGTCAGATCAGCTTACAAATGGAAACACGTCTATTAGAAGCCTTATAAGCAACATCTGTTTTCCTCATTCCTTCTGGTATGATCTTTGTGAGAAAAAGGAAAGCTTATGTTTATGAAATATTTTTGTAAAGCATAAGCACCAGCATCCTCCTTCTAAGAGAATAGCTAGTTGATGACTGAAGTGAAGTACTCTGAAGAGACATTTGCTTTGACAAGTGGAAAGCCAGGATGCAGAAAAAAGCTAAGACCTTTGCCCTGGGTGAATAACAGTTTTCAATAATCTATTTAGAAAAACCAACTGAGGTGAACTACAGATGTTATATAATCAATTATAAGTGGACCCTTCATAAAGTAGCTGATGTGAATCTTTTTTTGTGTGTGTGAATCTTAAAAGTTATGTAGAATGGTTTAAATAAAGAGAACTTTGGTTTTATGAATCATAGGGAATCATTTTATCACATGGATAAATATTCTAAGATAGTTTTTTATTGTGTACAACATACATAACCTAAAATTTAACATTTTAACTATTTTGAAGTGTGCAATTCATGGCATTAAGATTATTTTGCAATGTTGTGTAACTATCACTTCTATCGATTTTCAGAACTTTTTTATCACTTCACCAGAAACTCTATATTCTTTAAACAATAATTCTCTACTTCTGGCCTCTGGCAACTGCTCCCCTACTGTCTGTCTCTATGAATTTGCCTATTTTAGGTACCTCATATGAATAGGATCACACAATATTTGTTCTTTTGTGTCTGGCTTATTTGACTTACTGTAATGTTTCTCAATAGAATTTTTTTTTAAATCAAAATATATTTATTTTTTTAGAAATAGAATTTGGTGATTCAGCACTTACTTATAACACCCAGTGCTCATCCCAACCAGTGTCCTCCTTATTGCCCCTCACCCCGTTAGCCCTTCCCCCCCCAACCCAACACCCCACCAGTAACCCTGTTTGTTCTTTGTATTTAGGAGTCTCTTATGGTTTGTCTTCCTCTGTTTTTACTTTATTTTTGCTTCCCTTGTCTTATGTCCCTCTGTTTTGTATCTTAAAATTTTTTTGCTTTTTTTTCTTTTTAAAAAAATTTTTAATTTAATTTTTTAAAATAATTTACATCCAAATTAGTTAGCATATAGTGCAACAGTGATTTCAGGAGTAGATTTCTTAATGCCCCTTACCCATTTAGCCCATCCCCCCTCCCACACTCCCTCCAGTAACCCTCAGTTTGTTCTCCATATTCAAGAGACTATTATGTTTTGCCCCCCTCCCTGTTTTTATATTATTTTTGTTTCCCTTCCCTTATGTTCATCTGTTTTGTCTCTTAAAGTCCTCATTTGAGTGAAGTCATATGATATTTGTCTTTCTCTGACTAATTTCACTTAGCATAATACCCTCTAGTTCCATCCATGTTGTTGCAAATGGCAAGATTTCATTCTTTTTGATTGACAAGTAATACTCCATTGTATATATATATATACCACAACTTCTTTATCCATTCATCCATTGATGGACATTTGGGCTCTTTCCATACTTTGGCTATTGTGGATAGTGCTGCTATAAACACTGGGGTGCATGTGCCCCTTCGACACAGCATACCTGTATCCCTTGGATAAATGCCTAGTAGTGCAATTGCTGGGTCGTAGGGTAGTTCTATTTTTAGTTTTTTTAAACAATTTTTTAACGTTTATTTATTTTTGAGACAGAGAGAGACAGAGCATGAACAGGGGAGGGTCAGAGAGAGAGGGAGACACAGAATCCGAAGCAGGCTCCAGGCTCTGAGCTGTCAGCACAGAGCCCGACGTGGGGCTCGAACTCACGGACCGTGAGATCATGACCTGAACGGACTGAGCCACGCAGGCGCCCCTATTTTTAGTTTTTTGAGGAACCTCAATACTGTTTTCCAGAGTAGCTGCACCAGCTTGCATTCCCATGTATCTTAAATTTTTTTAATGTTTATTTATTTTTGAGAGAGAGAGAGAAAGAGACAGAGTGCGAGTGGGGGAGGGGCAGAGAGAGAGAGAGAGAGAGGGAGACACAGAAGTTGAAGCAGGCTCCAGGCTCTGAGCTATCAGTGCATAGCCTGACTTGGGGCTTGAACTCGTGAACTGCAAGATCATGACCTGAGCTGAAGTTGGACGCTTAACCAACTGAGCCACTCAAGTGCCCCATGTTTTGTAGCTTAAATTCCACATATGAGTGAAATCATGTATTTGTCTCTCTCTGACTTATTTTGCTTAGCATAATACACTCTAGTTACAACAACGTTGTTGCAAATGGCAAGACTCCATTTCTTTTTCATGGCTGAGTAACATTCCACAGAATATATATACTACATCTTCTTTTTCCATTCATGAGTTGATGGACATTTGGGCTCTTTCCATACTTTGGCTATTGTCGATAGTGCTGCTGCTATAAACATAGAGGTGCATGTGCTCCTTTGAATTAGCATTTTTGTGTCCTTTGGATAAATACCTAGCAGTGCAATTGCTGGGTCATAGTGTAGTTCTATTTTTTTTTTTTTTAATTTTTAATTTTTATTTAATTTTATTTTTTAGTTTACATCCAAGTTAGTATATAGTGCAACAATGATTTCAGGAGTAGATTCCTTAGTGCCCCTTACCCATTCAGCCCATCCCCCCTCCCACACTCCCTCCAGTAACCCTCAGTTTGTTCTCCATATTCAAGAGACTATTATGTTTTGCCCCCCTCCCTGTTTTTATATTATTTTTGTTTCCCTTCCCTTATGTTCATCTGTTTTGTCTCTTAAAGTCCTCATTTGAGTGAAGTCATATGATATTTGTCTTTCTCTGACTAATTTCACTTAGCATAATACCCTCTAGTTCCATCCATGTTGTTGCAAATGGCAAGATTTCATTCTTTTTGATTGCCGAGTAATACTCCATTGTATATATATATCCCAACTTCTTTATCTATTCATCCATCGATGGACATTTGGGCTCTTTCCATACTTTGGCTATTGTGGATAGTGCTGCTATAAACATTGGGGTGCATGTGCCCCTTTGAAACAGTACACCTGTATCCCTTGGATAAATGCCTAGTAGTGCAATTGCTGGGTTGTAGGGTAGTTCTATTCTTAGTTTTTTGAGGAACCTCCATACTGTTTTCCAGAGTGGCTGCACCAGTTTGCATTTCCACTGAATATAATTTTTTAAGTTAGAATTAAAAAAAATTTTTTTTAATGTTTATTTATTATTGACAGACAGAGAGAGACAGAGCATGAGCATGGGAGGGACAGAGAGAGGGGGGAAGACACAGAATCCAAAGCAGGCTCCAGGCTCTGAGCTGTCAGCACAGAGCCTGACGCGGGGCTCGAACTCACAAACCACAACATCGTTACCTGAGCCAAAGTTGGATGCCCAATCAACTGAGCCACCCAGGTGCCCCTAAGTTAGAATTTATTATTTTTTTTGCATTTATTTATTTTGGAGAGACAGAGTGAGACAGAGAGTGAGCAGGGGAGGGGCAGAGAGAGAAGGAGACACAGAATCTGAAGCAGGCTCCAGGCTCTGAGCGGTCAGCACAGAGCCTGATGCAGGGCTCGAACCCACCAACCGTGAGATCATGACTTGAGCCAAAGTCAGATGCTCAACTGACTAAGCCACCCAGGCGCCCCTCTAAGTTAGAATTTTTAATTATTACTTAACCTAAAGTATATTCTGAATAAAAACCTTTATTTGGAAATAATTTCAAATTCACAGAAAAGTTGCAAGAATAAAAATAATGTGAATAGCACCTATATATCCTTTACCCAGATGCACTTAGTGTTAACATTTTGCTCCTTTGTGGATATATACCCTCTCTTTATATAGGTTTTTCCTATATAAACTTTCTCCATTCGAGAGCAAGTTGCATTTATCATGGCTCTTTACCTTTAAATACATCAGTGTTTCTTTCCTGAGAATATGGCTATTCTCATATACAACTACGGTTATCAACTTCAGTAACACAGTTAGAATACTGTTATCTAATCTTACTCTCCATATTCCAGTTTTGTCAAAGACTCAATAATATTCTTTTTTAAAGATTTTTTTTTTATTCTTAAGTAATCTCTACACTCACGGTGGGGACTGAACTCACAATCTTGAAATTAAGAGCAGCATGCTCTACTGCTTAAGTCAGCCAGGTGCCCCCCAATAATGTTCTTCATAGCACTGTACTTCCTTCCAGCATATAATCTAGTATAGGGTTTCTTGTGTTTTTGGTCTTCTTTAATATCAAACATTTCCTCAGTCTTTCTTTGACTTATGAGACAGGGACATTTTTGAAGCATATATTCTCATTTGGGGTTTATCTGATATTTCCTCATGATTTAATTTAGAATATTCATTTCTGGCCAGAATATTACAAAATTATGTTGTGTCCTTCTCAGGGTATTATATTTTGAAGCACATTATGTCCAATTGCTAGTCACTGGTGATGTTAATTTTGATCACCTGGATGTTCATATACTTTCCAATGCTTTGCAATGACAAAGAATGCCACAGTATTTTTTTGTGTAGATATTTTTGTGTTGGTGTAGGGGGGTGTATCTTCAGGATAAATTTCTAGAAGTAGAATTTCTGAGTAGAAGAGTAAATATGGAAGCAGTTTTGTTAGATACAGCCAAATCCTCCATTTTATATTTCCACTAGCAATGTTTAAGAGTGCTTGTTTCCCCACAACCTCACCAACAGAGTGTGCTGTCAAGCTTTTGAATTTTTGCCAGTGGGTTAGAAATGATATCTCAGTGTAATTTTAATTTGCATTTCTCTTATTATGAGTGAGGCTGAACATCCACGTATTTACTTATTCATTTACTTATCTAAAAATATTTATTTTGAGAGTGAGCTCGTGCACACAAGTGGGGAGGGGCAGAGAAAGAATCCCAAACAGGCTCTGCGTCATCAGCACACAGCCCGACATGGGGCTCAAACTCACAAATCGTGACATCATAACCTGAGCCGCAATCAAGAGTTGGATGCTTAAGTGACTGAGCCACCCAAGCACGCCTGAACATCTCTTTACACGTCTAAAGAAAAAATCCCTTTCTCTGAATTGTTTGTTGTTTTCCTATTCTTCTAAAGGACTTTTGGTCTTCTGTTACTTTTAAAAGTTATTTACATTTTGGGGACATTATTCTAATAAAGTATTTTCTTAGGAAGGGAAAAATATCAACAATAACAGTATGCTATTAATATATACAAATACTGTGTCAGCAAGGAAACTAAAATGCTTATTCATATCTTATTCACTGAATGTGGTGAATTTTAGAGTGTGGTTGGCACACACTATAGCAGATAAATATGGCTTGCGGATATATATCAAAAAAGAAGTTTCCTCTCTTTTAGTAAAGACTTTGGGCCTATCAGGAATTCAACAAGAAAATCTTAAATAGCTGACTTGGCATGTATGCTCCACATGAAAAGTCCCCTAGCAGCCCTTTTCCTGGTGCCTTTTTCTGGTTCTTATGGTCCTTATCAGTACGTTATCTTGATAATGAAGGGTAAGGCTCTGTATATATGCCTTCCAACATAGTCAAGAGAACAGAAACAGGAGGTATAACACTGAAGAATAAGAAATATCAACATAGATTTCCAACCAGGAACTCATATGCTGAGCCAGTTGTTCTTGCCTTTCTACTTTGGTTCCTTCTCTCTGGGATCTGTATAACTCCTTTCTAATCCTTTTATGGATTAGAAGGCTTATTCCATGACCTCTGGACTTTTCTGAAATTTGGGTTATTTCGTGGACCTTAGGTCTCCAGCTGTTGAGGCATATGGTAGGTGAAGGTTTCTCACTGACAATGAATTTGGTTCCTAGGGCTAGTGTTGGCTGGCTCTGAATCTTGCAACAATCACAGATCCAGAGCTATCAGAATAAACCTCTGTCCATTAGCAATTAATAATGCTTATTACCTTCTAGTTACTTTCATTTGGATTTTTCTTTTCCTGATGTTAGGGAGAACAATCCATTTTAGCATAAATGAATGTAGTGTCTGAGATGAGACCCACAACATGGGCTTAAACTGTGCAGAGAGGAGGCGCTAAGCTAGTTTCGTCAAAGCACAGAGAGGTGGGATGGCTGGTATGGGCAAAAGGCAATATAATTTCCTACCTTAATTTGTCCATTTCATGTAGTTACTGTAGAAGAGATATAATACCTAGAATTTTCTCAGTGTCTTTACAGAAAAGTGATAAATATTGCCAGTAGGTAAGAAAGCTTTAATCAAGAGACTTAAGAGCTAGGGGTATTTTAGAAAGAAATGAACAAAGTCTGTAAATCATTTTTTTCTTTTTCATATATAGTTCCTTCACCAATAGTTGTCATGGTGGGTAAAACTAAAAGCCCAGTAGACTCCATTATTGTTCATTCAACAATAATGTTGAATTGTGTTCAATGTTGAACAATATTCAATGTTCAACAATGTTCAACAATGTTGAACAATATTGTTCATTCACAACAAAAAGAATGACTTAGCTTTTTCTGGTTGTCATCAAATAAGAAAGCTGTACCACACAGACTTTATGAACTTGGAAGAATTAAAGTTTGTGTTTTTTTTCTTTTGTTTAAGAAAAAAATTTTTTAACGTTTATTTATTTTTAAGAGATAGAGACAGAGCATAAGTGAGGGAGGAAAAGAGAGGAAGACACCGAATCCGAAGCAGGCTCTAGGCTCGGAGGTGTCAGCACAGAGCCCGATGTGGGGCTTGAACCCATGAATTGTGACATCATGACCTGAGCTGAAGTTGGACGCTTAGCTGACTGAGCCACCCAGACGTCCCTGTTGATTGATTACTGATTTAATTTCATTGCTAGTAATCACTCTGTTCAAAATTTCTATTTCTTCCTGATTCAGTTTGGGAAGTTTATATGTTTCTAGGAATTTACCCATTTCTTCTAGGTTGTCCAGTTGGCATATAATTCTTTATAATATTCTTTTAAAATCCTTTGTATTTCTGTGGTGCTGGCTTTGTTTCTCCTTCATTTCTGGTCTTATTTATTTGAGTCCCCTCTCTTTTCTTCTTGATGAGTTTAACTAAAAGCTTATGAATTTTGTTGATCTTTTCAAAGATGGAGCTTCTGATTTCATTGATCTCTTCTATTGTTTTTTAAGTCTCTATTTCACTTATTTCTGCTCTAATCTTTATTATTTCCTTCCTTCTACTGGTTTTGGGCTTTATTTGTTCTTTCTTTTCTAGTTTCTTTAGGTGTAAGGTTAGGTTGTTTACTTGAGATTTTTCTCAGTCCTTGAGGTAGACCTGTATTGTTATAGTCTTCCCTCTTAGAACAGATTTTGCTGCATCCCAAAGATTTTGGACAATTGTGGTTTTGTTTTCATTTGTCTCCATGTATTTTTTCATTTCCTCTTTGATTTCCTGGTTGACCCATTCACTGTTTAGTAGCATGTTATTTAGCCTGTATATATTTGTGCTCTTTATGGATTTTTTCTTATGTTTAATAAAGAAAAGATAAATAAACAGAAAGGAATCCAAACATAATACTAAAAAAAAGGCATCAAACTACAAGGAAGAGAGCAAGAGAAGAAGAAGAGAATAGAGAAGAACTACAAAAAACAATCAGAAAACAAGTATCAAAATGCAATAAGTACATACCTACCAATAATTACTTTAAATGTAAAGGGACTAAAGGCTCCAGTCAAAAGGCATAGGGTGACTGAATGGATAAATAAACAAGACCCATCTATATGCTGCCTAGAAGAGATTTACTTCAAACCTAAAAACACATGCAGATTGGAAGGAAAGGATGGAAAAACAATTACCATGCAAATGGAAGCAAAAAAAAAAAAAAAAAAAAAAAAGCCAGGGTAGCAATGCTTATATTGGACAAAATAGACTTTAAAACAAAGACAGTAACAAGAGACAGAGGAGGACACTACATAATGATAAAGGAAACAATCCAAGAATAAAATATAACAGCTGTAAATACCTATGCACCCAACACGGAAGCATCTATACATAAAGCAACTATTAACAGACACAAAGAGGGGGAAAAAAAAAAACAGATGCAAAGGAAGAAAATGACAATAATACAGTAACAGTAGGAGACGTTAACACTCTACTTACATCAGTGGATAGATCCAGACAAAAACCAACAAGGAAACAGTGGCTTTGAATGGCACATTGGACCAGATGGACCTAATGTATATACAGAATATTTCATCCAAAAACACCAGAATACACATTCTTTTCAAGTGCACATGAAACATTCTCCAGGACAGATCACATGTTTGGGCACAAAACAAGTCTCAATAAATACAAAAAGAATAAAATAATAAAATCTTATCATGTACCTTTTCTGACTATGATGGAAAAATGAACTTTTAATAATTCATCTTTTACAAGTGTTAGCATCTTATATTATTCTCAAATTGCTTCTCCAATGATACTGCATAAGTACATATCAGTGATTATCTCTTTACTTCTTGCACAGTCCCCAAAGACTTTTAATATATAGTAGACCACAATATGTGTATGGAGAGTAAAACATTTTTTTAAAGTTTAATTATCTTGGGGCGCCTGGGTGGCTCAGTCGATTAAGCGTCCGACTTTGGCTCAGGTCATGATCTCGCGGTTTGTGAGTTCGAGCCCTGTGTCAGGCTCTGTGCTGACAGCTTAGAGCCTGGAACCTGCTTCAGATTCTGTGTCTCCCTCTCTCTCTGCCCCTTCCCTGCTCACTCTCTTTTAATAATAAATAAACATTAAAAAAAAAGTTTAGTTATCTTGAGAGAGAGAGAAAGAGAGAGCATGCACATGTGAATGGGAGAAAGGCAGAGACAGAGGGGGAGAGAGAGAGAATCCCACGCAGGCTCTGCATTGTCATCCCTGAGCCTGACATGGGGGCTTGAACCCACAAACCTTGAGATCATGACCTGAGCCAAAATCAAGAGTCGAATACTTAATTGACTGAGCCACCAAGGCACCCTGGAGAGTAAAACATTTTCTTTTTAAGTTTATTTATTTTGAGAGGGGGGTGATGTGAGGGGCAGAGAAAGAAGGAGAGAGAGAATCCCAAGCAGGCTCTGTGCTGAAAGCATAGAGCCTGATGCAGGGCTTGATCTCATGAACTGTGAGATCATGACTTGAGCCGAAATCAAGAGTAAGACACTTAACTGAATGAGTCACGCAGATGCCCCGAGAGTAAAACATTTTAAAGCATTTGTAGAATATATATAATTTTCTTTAAAAATCACATTTTATGCTAAGTTTAAATTCTTATACATTTAGACAGTACTTTGTTTACCTGACAATATATACAAATGTATATGTGTTTGAAGTAGTTTTTAAGCCATGTAATTCACTAACCATGTGAAACAGAGTATTATCTCAGGCACAAGACTTCAAGCAATAGCAGCTGCCATGGTCATGCATATTACATGTACAATGACCACCCCTCATGACTTCACTACGAGCCTATTTAGTTTAATAAAGCAAGGAAAAAGATTTTTTTTTCCTGATTGTAAAAGTAATAACCAACAGATGTAGAAAAAGTAGAAAAAAAACCCCAGCAGAATTAAGAAGTAAATAAAACACACACATAGTCCCATTATAAAGAATAATCAATGCTATTTAATATAGCATGGAGAGCCTAACAAGAGTAATAAGACTAAGAAAAAAAATTAAAAAGTGTAAAAATCAAAATAAACTTGTCATTATTTTCAGTTAAGAATATTGTATATAGAAAACCCCAAATAGTCTATAAATTATTGGACTTAAGAGACTTTGGGAAGATTGCTGGCTATGAGAAAAATATATCAGTAACACAAAGACAAAAGAAATTTGAAAAAAGATACAAAAGCAACACAAATTATGCCAGTCTCAAATGAAGAAAATTATAAGCCCTTATCAAAAAACATTATAATGACCTAAATAAATAGAGAGATATGCCAGGTTCTTGGATTAGAAGATTGATCAATGCAAATTCAATTTTTTGTTTTTTTTTAATGTTTTATTTATTTTTGAGATAGAGGGGGAGAGACAGAATACAAGTGGGGGAAGGGAAGAGAGAGAAGGAGACACAGAATCCATGAAGCAGACTCCAGGCTCTGAGCTGTCAGCACTGAGCCCAACGCGGGGTTAGAATTCATGAACCTGAGACCATGACTTGAGTCGAAGTAGGACGTTAAATCAACTGAGCCACACAGGCGCTGCTGATTAATGTAAATTCACAGTCTCAACAAGGTTTTGAGGAACTGACAAGTTGATTCTAAAATCTGTATGAAAGGGGTGCCTGCATGGCTTAGCCAGCTAAGCACTCTGGATTCTGGCTCAGGTCATGATCTCACAGTTCGTGAATTCGAGCCCTGCATCATGCTCTGCGCTGACAGTCTGGAGCCTGTTTGGGATTCTCTCTCTCTCTTTCTCTCTCCCTCTCTGTATGTTCCTCTCATGTTTTCTGTCTCTCTCTCTCTCGAAATAAATAAACTTTAAGCTTTTCTAGAGGAAACATAAGATGCTCAACCTTATTAGTAATGAGGGAAAATGCAAATTAAAACAACAAAAAGATTCTACTATACATCCACTGGATTAGCAAAAACTTAAAAGTTTGACTATACCACTTGATGATGATGCCTTGTAATCTTTGTACAAAGCTGATAGGAGTTAAAATTGGGAGGAGTGAGTTGGGTAAATGATTTGGCATTACCTAGTAAAGGTGACCAAGCATTTTCACAACTACGTATACATCCTAGAGAAACTCTTGCGTTAGGTAGGACACATGTATCAGAGTATTCATAGCTGCATTGGTAATAATAGCTAAAAGCTAGAAACAACTAAAGTGTCCATTAACTACAAACTGAATTCATCATAGCATATTCCTATGATGGAATTCAATAAAGTATGTATGCGAACATAGGTAAGTTCTCACATTGTTTAGGAATATATTAATATATCATAAATTTAAAATAAAAGAAAACAATTAGTAAATACTTATTTCTGGTGCAGGGGAACCAAATTGGGGTGAGGTATACAGGGGCTTTAAAGATATTAGCAGTAAAGAGGCAAAGGTATTAGTAAATGTTCTCTTTCTCAGCTGGGTTGTAGGTAGAGGCCTCTTCATATTATTATTATTTGTATTTGATTATACATTTTATCTATTACTTTATAAAATGTGCCACTTCAAAACTTAAAAAAATTAGTAAATAACAACATTTAACATTTCTCTGTATATCTGCCAAGATGTATAAACATACGTATACACATGTATGCATATATATGTGTCCCTGTGTGTATATATAGTGTATATATACATACATATGTATCTTGATATCATACTATTAGATATTGTCATGTAGCCTTTTTTCACTAAAAATATGTTATCTAGACAACGTGATACCATTTTTCACTTAAGAGATTAGTAAAGATAAAAATAGTTAATACATTGTATTATCAAAGAGAGTGAACATAATTATATACTGGAGTGTAAATGAGCACTCTTTTTGAAGGGCACTTAGGCAGTGTCTATCAAAACTACAAGTGCACAGGGGTGCCTTGGCTGGCTTCAGTTGAAAGAGCATGCAACTTTTGATCTTGGGGTCGTGAATTTGAGCCCCATGTTGGGTGTAGAGATTACTTAAATAAAACAAACTTAAAAAACAAACAAATAAACAAACAACAACTTTAAGTGTACAAAGCCTTCAAGCTCAGCAATTCTACTTCTAAAAATTCGAAGTGGCCTCTAAGCTATATATATGCATATATGTGTACAAAAGCGTAAGTACAAGGACATCTACTACAGCATTGTTTGTAATAAAAATGACCAATTTAATATTAATACTATACTGTATCTAATATACAGTCTATATTAAAGTATCCTCACTTGTCACAGTAATATCCTTTATAGATTTTTTTGTCTGCTTCAGAATCTAATCCAGGATCATAGTTCCATTTTGTTGTCATGTTCCTTTTAGTCTCTTTTAATCTAGAAAAGTATCCCCTCTCATTCAACATTTCAAAACTGGCATTTTTGAAAAGTCCAGCTAAGCTGTTTTGCACACTATCTCTCAATTTGGGTTTGTCTGATGTTTCCTCATGATTAGATTCATTCAGGTTTAACAAGTTTGGCAGGAGTATCACAGAAATGATGCTGTATCCTTCTTAGGGTATTTCACTGAGGGTACATGGTGTTGGTTTGTTCCATCCTCGGTGATGTTAAGTTTCATCACTTGATTAAGGTAATGTCTACCATGTTTCTTCTTTAAAAAGTTATATGATTTATGCTTAGTAAAATCCATCAATTTGTAAAGGAGAGAGATTAAATCCATGGAATGGAATAATACAAAACAGCCACAATGAGGTAGATCTTTATATGCTGCTATGAAACAATCTCTAAGATATGAGAAAATGAAAAATCAATGGTACAGAACAGTAAACACAGTATATATTATTCACATTTGATAAAAACTGGGATATGTGTACATACACAAACTTGTATATGTGCAGGTTACTTCTGGAAGGATTTACAAACACTAGCAAGTAAAGCTGCCTCAGGGAGGGGAATTAGAGGATTGGGGTAGGAGAAATGCTTACTTTTCATTGTATCTATTACTTCTATTATATATGTATATATCCTTTATGTACTATTGTATTTTCTACTTCCTATTATTCCTGCAATAAAAGTTTATTAGGATCATTTTGCCATATCTTTAAATACTCCTAGAAATCATGCTTTTTAAATGTGGATATAGCATAATTGACTTAATCCCATTATTGGATATTTAGGCTGTTTCTATTTTTTTAAATATAAATAACACCACAATGAATATCTTTATAACATTCTTATGACATTAATCATTGTGCATATTTTTAATTTCCTTAGGATAAGTTTCTTTAAGGGTAATTAATAATTTTTCAGGCTCTATACACATACTGCCAAATTTCTTTTCAAAAAGATCTCATTAATGTACATTCCCAATAGCATTCTTGCTATTAAAAAGTTCTGTTTGATAATTTGAAAAGTAAAAGGCAGAATCTTGTTTTAATTTACAGCTATTCGTTTAGGGAGGTTGAACACTTTTCATATGCCTCCTAGTCATTTGTATTTCTTTTTATAAACTGAAGACAACTTTTATCTATTTTTCTATTGGAATACTTCTTTTACTGATTTTTAAGAGACAGTCCCAGTTTATCTATTATATATGTTGCAAACACTTTTCCTTACTTTGTCATTTGCCTTTTATTTTTATTGTTATGTAGATATATTAATCTTTCTTTAATAAATTTTCCACTGAATTTAGGCTGAGTGAGGTTTTCCACAGCATGAGATTGAATAAACATCAGGCTATATTTTCTTTTAGTTCATTTGTGGTCGTTTAACTCTTTATTCCATCTGGAAATTCTTTGAGTATGGTGATTGGTAGTAATTAACCTTTGTTTTTCCCAAAAAGCTATATTTTTGTTCCACCACCATGCCTTAAGTAATCCATCCTGTTCCAAGTGTTTTTAAACATTTTATTTGGAAATAATTTTACATTTACAGAAGAACTGCAAGGATATTACAGAGTGCTATTTTACCCATCCTGACTTTATTAAATTTCTATATGTGTTTCCTTTCATTTTTACTTTTTGGTCATATCAATGCAATATACTTTAGAAACATTTTTATTCAAAACAATAAAAAAGCAAATTTTATGTGTGTTTAAAAAGACAACATCATCATTTCCTAATTTCAAAGATGATTTTTTATTTTCTGTTTGCTTTTCTCATTTCGTAAATGTTCTATAATAAGAAATATTACTTTTATAATAAGAAGTATTACTTTTATAATAAAAAAACCCAACAAATATTATTTTAAACAATAACACTGGGATGTTTAACTATTCAGATAGATAGTTATGAATAACTCATTCAAAAATTTCAGCTAAGTGATGTTTTGTTCTAACAGTTTTCCACTTATTTCTTTAGAGTTCATTAATAATTGTAGTCACTTGGGAATACAGCTTTCCACAAAGTAAATCAGTGTAAGTACAATGAAATTGGTCACTCTTCTTAGAAGATTCCTCAAGGACATAAAGATCTTCACTACTTTCTGTATTTTATACTTAGGGAAACATAGGTAATGTGAGAGGGAACATCTTACAAAATTTCTGAGTAGACTTAAGCACAGTCTTTCTTTCTCGAATGAAGTCTTCATCTATAGAAACTATATGCCAAGTAAATCAGTCTGCATCTTTTGAAATGGAAATTCAAGGGCCAATGCTTCCTTAGCAGGGATTGCTGGGAAAATTCCTGACAGAATTAAGCAGAAAGGATCACTGTACTTGGATAGAGTGGCTATTATGTGATATCAATGAAAACAAGCTTTTTGGTAAAAACTGTGAGGTAACTGGCCATAAGACACTCAGCACCACAGGACGCTGATGAAGCTGGGAAACATAGGGTTCACACATATACTGAAGATACTGGTAAAATGAGATAGGTAGAAGAAAAGTTTTTCAAACACTTTGGTATTTAAAAAAAATTAATAAACTCTATTCTTTGGAGCATTTTTAAATTTACAGAAAAACTGAATGGAAAGTACAGAGTTCCTTTATACCCTCTCATCCCCGACCTCCCCCCCCCCCCCACCATCCCTCAGTTTCCCCTATCACTAATATCTTGCACTGGTGTGGTACATTTGTTACAACTGCTGAGCCAATATTGATTCATTATTAACAACTAAAGTCCATGGTTTACATTAGGGCTCACTTTTTGTGCTATTCACTCTTTAAGAGTTGAAAAATATATAATGATCTGTTTTCCACCATTACAGTATCATACAGAATAGTTTTATTGCCTTAAAAAAACTCTTGTACTTTACCAACTTATCCCTCCCTACTCCCCACCCAAGCCCTTGACTACAACTGATATTTTTACTGTGTCCATAGTTTTGCCTTTCCCCAAATACCATATAGTTGGAATCATACAGTATACAGCCTTTTCAGAGTGGCCTCTCTAATTAAGTACTATGTGTTTAAGTTTCCTTTGTGTCTTTTCATGGTCTGATAGCTCACTTCTTTTTGTGGTTGAATAATATTCCATTGCATGGATGTATCACAGTTTATCTAGTCACCCACTGAAGGACATGTTGGTTGCTTCCAAGTTTTGTCAATTAAAATGAAGGCTGCTGTCAACATCCATGTGCATCTGTTGTAACATGGACATAAGTTTTCAATTTATTTGAGTAAATACCAAGGAACATGATTACTGGGTCATATGGTAAAAGTGTGTTTTGTGAGAAATTGCCAAACGGTTTTCCAAAGTGGCTGTGCCATTTTGCATTCCCATCAGCAATGAAAGAGAGTTCCTGGTTCTGCATATTCTCACCACATGGGCCATACACATAAATTCAAGAAGTTGGTAAAATGATATGAGTGAAAGAATGGTTTTTCCATGAAAAAAATAAACGTTTACTTAAAAAGAAGAACCTCTCTAAACAAAATGGACTGTTTAAAAGTATACGCATTATACCAACCTCACTTATCTATTTCACTGTTTGGTAAATTTACTTAGTTTATTATATGCTTTTTGTCTTAGAAAGCTACATGGTTCACCTAAGATTCCACTGTTACTTTCCAGGGTTTTGGCTCAGATTATTGAGGACTGGGTCAATGATCTAATGAATCATTTAAATTCCTGGTTGTTATAATATTATGATTTTCCTACTGCCTCCATTCCTCGCCCGACCCCAGCTCCTTCATTTAAGTTATCAATGTTCTTTATACATGAGTAATATCAAACTACACACTTTATATAGTGACAAGTTAATTACATAGTTATTAAGAGATAATGTGGGAGTAGTAACATAAGTTATCATGTAATTTACCTTTGTTCTTTGAGACATTACTGTGTAATTAAAGCAAACCTGATGTAATATTTTACAGCAACTAACAGTGCTGAATTCTATATTCCCCGTCTTCCATGTAAAAAATGTGCTCTCAGTCATTTCTGGGTCAATTTGATCTTTCAATTCTTTGTTTTCCACCTTTCTTAAATATCTACACTTTGGTGATGATTTATGTGCTTTCTTAAACTGGCCTGCTATACTCTCTATACCAATAGTTACCAGATACATGTTGCCACATGGCATATGAGACAGTCAACTTTAAGGCTGTATTTTTATTACATGTAGTTGCTTTAGAGAATAAGATATATACTAAAACTTTGACTAGTATAATCCTCAATTTATTGGACCCATGCTACTACCACTCCTATACTTGATTTTTTATTATAAGAAGCAAATGAAAAGAAAGTAAAAACCCAGAATGCTATAAAAAATATTTTGATTTATCCAGTCAACCAAAAGCTATTGAATGCCTATACCATTACTAGACATCATGACTCAAAGATGGATAAAACATAGTGCTTGTCTTTGAGAATTTTATAGTTTTAGGAGAGAAAGCTATGTAAATACTTTAAAAATAATCCCGGCAGAAGTGTGAAGCATGAACTTACTAGGAAAGAGACTGTTGGCAGAGAGATCAAATGTGAATCTACTGTAGTACTTTAGGAGTGGTTTGCAAACTGTGGTCTCTAGATCACCTAAGTCTTATCCTAGACCTACCAAATCAAAACCTGGATAGGGCCCAGAAACTGTCTTTTAATGAGTCTTCCAGGTGGTCCTTATACATGCTCAAGTTTGAGAAACACTATCCTAGGTGATAGATAATAAGGTGAGGAAGTAAAAAAAATAGGTTTAGTGATCTGATGTGAGTGCTGATGAAAATGTAAACAGTTAAGGATCATTCTGTGGCTAAAGCTTAGGAAGCTGAGTGGACAATGAAACATGGGTTATGTACCAGACTCAGTTCACGTCGAGTGCTCTTCACCAGAGATGATCATTGCTTTCTCTGGGGAGGACCTACCCTTTACTCCACTCCCACCTGTCAGTGGAGGGAATACCAGCAAAGGTCCTAGGTAGGACAGTACAGGTGTGCTGTTATTTAACGCGCTGGACATTCACTGGGCATTCTGGCAAACCAAATTTAAATAACTACAGGAAAACTTCAACATATTCTGTGAAATCCTGACTGGAGCCTCTGATCTGTATGCCATTGCCTGTTACAACAGGAACTGATGTACAGATTTATGATCTTGACAATTAGTTTTCTTATTTGTATTATAAATACTCAGGACAATTGATATTAGATGTTGCCTTCTTTCTCAACACATGCATTCTCTCCAGATTTACCTCTATTTTTTAAAAAGTCATCTTATGTGTAACAAGGGGCTTGAACTCATGACCCTGAGATCAAGTCACATGCTCTACCAACTGAACCAGCCAGGCATACCTCCATATTTACCTCTTTTTTTTTTTTTTAAACTTACCTCTATTTTAAGTAACAGTAGGAAAAAGAGATCTGTGATCGGTCTCTCTGTCATTGGCTTAGTTACATATACATACTAGCATGAGTTAATCTTTTTTCTTTAATTTTTAATGTTTTATTATCAATATTTGAGAGAGAGGGAGACAGAGCATGAGCAGGGGAGGGGCACAGAGAGAGAGAGGGAGATACAGAATTTGAAGCAGGCTCCAGGCACCAAGCTGTTAACACAGAGCTCGATGTAGGGCTTGAACCCATGAACCGTGAGATCATGACCTGAGCTAAAGTCAGATGTTTAACCAAATGAGCCACCCTGGTGCCTCAGCATGGGTTAATTTTTTTTTAATTTTTTAAAAAAATTAAAAAAAATTTTTTTTAACATGGGCTAATCTTTTTTTTTTTTTTTTTTAATTATTTGAGAAAGAGAGAGAGAACATGAGTAGGGAGAGGGGCAGAGGGAGAGAAAAAGAATCCTCAGCAGGCTCCAATCTCGGTGTGGAGCCTGATGCTGGGCTTGATCCCATGACCCTGGTATCATGACCTGAGCCGAAATCAAGAGTTGGATGCTCAGCTAACTGAGCTACCCAGACACCCTTAGCATAGGTGTATCTTAAATCAAGGCGACCCTATACTAAAGTATGGCCTACTTTACTATTTCCTGACTCATTCCATACCTTCTGACAAAATCCTATGATAACAAGTTTCTTCACTAGAATGGTTTTTATTTGACGGAAGGGTGCAAGTTTGCTTTCAGCTGGCCATGTGACTGATTAATTCATTCACATAAAAAATATTTACTGAGTATTTACTCTATGCCAGGGACTTTTTTGGTTCCTAGGGATACTTTGGTGAATAAGACACACAGAGTCCCTGGTTCTCTTGAAGCTTATATTCTAATGAGGAAGATACAAAAAAAAAAAAAAATCCGAAGTAATAAGTTAGTAATTAAGATAACTAAGATAATAAATAAGTAAATAAATTAATTCCAGAGAGGGGCGCCAGGGTGGCTCCATTGGTTAAGTGTCTGACTTTGGCTCAGGTCATGATCTCACAGTTTGTGGGTTTGAGCCCCAAGTCGGGCTCTGTGCTGACAGCTCAGAGCCTGGAGCCTGCTTCAGATTCTGTGTTTCCTTCTCTCTCTGCCCCTCCCCGCTCGCATTCTGTCTCTCTCTCTCTCAAAAATAAGTAAACATTAAAAAATATATATAAAAAAAAAAAAGATAATTCCAGACTATGTTAAGTGCTATTAAGGAAAATAACTATGTGTAGCAGTAGAGAATAGTAGTGAAGGGACCCACAGTAGATAGGATAATTAGAGAAGAGGTGACCTTTAAGTTGAAACTGAGGATGAGAAAGAGATAGCCATGTAAAGAGCAGGGAAAGACAATTCTAGGCCAAGGGAGCTCCATGTGTCCAAGGCCTAAAAGAAGAAGGCCAATATAATCAGAGGGCTGAAGCAAAGCTGAGAAAGAGAGCAGCATGAAATACAGATTCACAGATAGCGGATGGTATAGATCTTTTAGGGCAGATCTTTTAGGAGTTTAGATTTTTCGTCTAAGTGCAACTAGAAGCCACTGAAGCAAGGAAGTGAAGTAATTAAGTCTCTTCCTAAAAGGATTATTTTGGTTAGGGTTTAGAAAATGGAAAGGAGAGCAAGAAAGACTGAAAGTACGAAAATAAGTTAGGAGCCGCTGTAGTAAGTAGAAAACAGGCCTAAGCTAAGGTCATGGGAGAAAAGTGGATGAAGGTGAGGAAAGATGATATGAGATCTATTCTAAAAATTGACTCAAAAGAACTCACTGAAGGTATGGACACATGGAAAGAAATGCATCACTTATGCATTGCTGGTAGGCATGCAAACTGGTGCAGTCACTGTGGAAAACAGTATGGAGTTTCCTCAAAAAGTTACAAATAGAACTATCCTAAGACCCAGCAATTGTACTACTCCCAAATACATAAACACCAATTCAAAGGGATACATATACTCCTATATTTATAGCAGCATTATTTATAATACCCAAATTGTGCAAGCAGCCCAAGTGTCCATCAATAGATGCATGGATAAAGAAGATGTAGTATTGGGGCTCCTGGGTGGCTCAGTCAGTGGAACATCCAAGCCTTGATTTTAGCACAGGTCATAATCTCAGTTTCGTGAGTTTGAGCCCTGAATGGGCTCTGAGCTGACAGCACGGAGCCTGCTTAAGATTTCCCTCTTTCTCTGTCTCTCCTCTGCTTGCACTCTCTCTGTTTTCTCAAAATAAATAAATAAACTTAAAAAAAAAGATGTGGTATATATACATATACAGTGAAATATTACTCAGCCATAAAAAGAATGACATCTTGCCATTTGCAAGAATGTAGACAGAGCTAGAAAGTGTAAAGTTAAGTGAAATAAGTCAGTCAGAGAAAGAGAAGTACCATACGATTTCACTCATGTGCAGTTTAAGAAACAAAACAAACAAGCAAAGGGGAAAAAAACCCAGACAAACAAAGAAACAGATTCTTAATTATAGAGAACAAACTGATGGTTATCAGAGGGGAGGTGGGTGAGTGAGACGGGTGAAATAGGTGATGGGGATTAAGGAGGGCACTTGTGAAGAGCACCCCAGGTCATGTATGGAATTGTTGAATCATTACACTGTACACCTAAAACCACTATAACACTATATGTTAGCTAACTGGAATTAAAATAAAAACTTAATTAAAAAAATGACTCCTAGGTTTCCAGCTTGAGATTCAGGGTATTTGATGTTCCGTGTGTTGTGTTATAGATGGATTGTGCTGTAGGGAACATTTTAAGAACCATGAGTATGAGAAAAAGGGTGTAGACAGGCACACCAACATACACATTTAGAGCTTATCCATCCATTATCCTTTTAAGAAAAGTCACCTCCCCTCTAGCATTGGTTAGGGGATTGGTTGATACACTTTGTGCATGTAAATCAACCCTTACTACTAACCAAACCCAGGGGAGGGGATCTGACCCAAGAGCAAACAACTTATGGTTCTGCCAGTGTGCTACGGATGAATGGCACAAAATTGAGCTAACCTAATGTTCTCTTTAAGGAGCCAGAATGGGAAGCCAAGAGAGACCAGGAAGTTGATTGTGAGGTAGGAAGATGCACATAGGCAATGACAGCTGACCAACATTAATGCGTGAGTACTGGAGTGAAGATCCATGAATATCTGCTATTCAGGTCCCTGGAACTGATTTGAATCTAGAATTACGATCTGGCTCCACTTTAAGTGAAAACCTGTCCAGTTTGGGCTCTTTTATGAGATTCATTTGATAACAGATTAACACGTAGTAATACCTTATGATGTGTCAGGCACTGTGTTTTACAAACATTATTTCATTTAACTTTCATGATAACCCAAGTGATAGAGGCACTCATTATCCTCATTTTTATAGATGAGGAAACTAAGGCTTAGAAATGTTAAGTAACTCGTCCGTAGTCCCACAACTAGTTAATGGCAGTACCAGGATTCACACCTATGTCTTGAGACCCATTGTCTTAACCACTCTGTTACAATGTCTTCCTTAATGCTTGTGTGCTTCCTTAAAAAAAAATTCCTTATCCTTAGCTAAACGAAATGGATTTCTGTTCCTTTTGTTCAAAGAGGCTTAAACCCAAAGTATGGCTACCTACTATATCTTACCCTCCCTTCCATGCCAACAAGGTCCCTCACATAGTGTCATTCTTAAGAAGATTGAATAGAACAAAATACATAGCTGTACTGTAGGGATTTTAAAATGTACATGTAAAAATAGGGTGCTAATTATAAATCCATATCTTTTCTTTTCCCTCTGCTTTTGAATACTTTAATATAGAATAAAGATTTAAATAAAACTGTGAAGGGGCACCTGGCTGGCTCAGTTGGTAGAGCATGCAACTCTTGATCTTGGGGTTGTGAATTCAAGCTCCATGTTGGGCCTAGAGCTTACTTCAATACATACATACATACATACATACATACATACATACATACATAACTGTAGAAAACCAATTTCCTCTATCTCCTGAAAAATTGAAAGAAAGAGCTCTGGTGGTGCCCTCTTATGTAACAAAACTTTATAATCTGCTATTTCATGGCTTAATGACTTAACTCAGGGTAGAATTTAGCTTATCATTACATAGCATTTCAAAGGCAAAGAACGCTCTCCCAAAATCTTTCACTGTCCTTTTTGACAGTTGCTTCCAGGCTTCAGAAGAGGTCATCCCTCAGATTATCATCATTTTTATAAGTCATTTAGGCAGGTGAGCAGTAGTACCAGAAGGCATGAGAAGTTCAACCATAGTGTAGTAAATAAATGACTATACGTAAGAGAGGAAGACTAATTTTAAATCTAATGATTATTTTATTTTATTTTATTTATTTTTTTAATGTTTGTTTATTTTTGAGACAATGCGAGAGACAGAGTACAAGCAGCGGAGGGGCAGACAGAGGGAGACACAGAATCTGAAGTGGGCTCCAGGCTCTGAGCTGTCAGCCCAGAGACTGACGCAGGGCTCGAACTCATGAACTGTGAGATCATGACTTGAGCCGAAGTCGGATGCTTAACCAACTGAGCCACTCAGGCACCCCTTATTTTATTTATTTTATAGAGACAGCATGAGCAGGGTAGAGGAGCAGAGGGAGAGAGAGAATCTTAAGCAGACTCCATGTTGAATGTGGAGCCTGACACTGGGCTCAATCCCATGACTCTGGGATCATAACCTGAGCTGATATCAAGAATTGGATGCTCAACTGAGCTACCCAGGCATCCCAAACTTATTTTAAATAAGTTTTCAGTTTTGTGTTCATCATCCTAGGTGATTTTTTTTGACCATGACATTTTTGAAGCCATTTGCAAGAGGGCGGGTAGAGTGTTTATATGAATACCTTTTATCAAATTTAATAGCTAATTCAATTTCTATAGAAGGTAAGCAACTCCTCAGTCTGAACTTTTCTTTACACAGGTGTATAACTTGAAAAAAATCATTTTTAATATTTATTTATATTTGAGGTAGAGAGAGGCAGAGCACAAGTGGGGGAGGGGCAGACAGAGAAGGAAGCAATCCTAAGCAGGCTCCAGCTGAGCTGGAGCACAGAGCTTCATAGGGTGCTTGAACCCACTAGCCGTGAGATCATGACCTGAGCTGAAGTTGGATGCTTAACCAACTGAGCCACCCAGGTGCCCCACATCAACTTTTTTAATCTTTAAGATGATGACTAACTTATAGCAAGCCAGAATATTTTACTTTATTTAAAAAAATTTTTTTAATGTTTTAATTCATTTTTTGAGAGAGAGAGAGAGGGCAGAGGAGGGGTGGAGATAGTGGGAGACACAGAAACCGAAGCAGGCTCCAGGCTCTGAGCTGTTAGCACAGAGCCTGATGCAGGGCTTGAACTCACAAACGTGACCTGAGCTGAAGTCAGATGCTTATCCCACTGAGTCACCCAGTCGCCCCAAACCAGAATATTTTAGATTCTTTTTTAATGAAGAATGGTGGGGCATCTGGGTGGCTCAGTCAGTTAAGTGTCTGACTCTTGATTTTAGCTCAGGTCATGATCTCACAGTTGTGAGATCAAGCTCCATGCTGGGCTCTGTGCTGACAATGCACAGCCTGCTTGGGATTCTCTCTCTTCCTCTCTTTCTGCTCTCCCCCCAGATAAATAAATAAGCATTTAAAAAATGAAGAATGGTATCTAGGGGTGCCTGGGTGGCTCAGGTGGTTTGGCATCCAACTCTTGATATGGGCTTGGGTCATGATCCCAGGGTCTTGAGATCAAGCCCCCTGTTGGGCTCTATGCTGAGCATGGAACTGCTTAAGATTCTCTCTCTCCTCTCTCTCTCTCTCTCTCTCTCTCCCTCCCTCCCCCTATGCCCCTCTCCCCAGCTCCTGTGCTCTCTCTCTCTCAAAAAAAAAAAAAGGTATCTAGAAACAAGGGTGGTATTGACAGTTTTATGTATCAAACATTTATGTTTGTAGTTTTATGTATTAAACATTTACATTTAATAAAGATGTTAACAGGGTATTTTTTCTACAACAACATGTGTTTTAAATATTTTATAATTGTTTTACTACTCCTTTGAAATGGATTTTCCAGAAAAATCATGTACTTTTGCTGGTTTGAGTACAGATCACGGTGTCTTTACATTGTGTTCTGGTGTTAGCCTAATTAGTGAGAAAAATTCTGGAAAACCTTTACCTGTTAAATTCATATACTTAACAAGTCACAACCTGGAAATCTTGCTCTATCTGAAAACACCATTAAAAGTGCTTGACTATTATTACTGGAGGAAATTTTTAATAAAAGCTAATTAAGCTACAAAACTCCCAAGTGGTTAACTGATTTTAGGGGCTAAATTTCTGGTACTTCTAATTATCCTCTGATGGCTTTACTTAGTGTTTCACAACCATGACAGATGACAATGAAAAGCTGCAGTGAAATTCATCCACCCTGACACTGTGCTAAGCACCAGTTTCTCCCTCTCCAAGTTAAATCAATACTCTGTTTGAGTAAACACATTTACAGCTTTATTAGGATGTCTTGCTTGTTCTGTAACAGCTACTTGAAGCTGTGGTAACAAATCGACTCAACTCAGTTAAACCTAGAGAGCTGGGTAAGAGGCCCATCGATAAGGTTGTTATAAAAATAAACTGCAGGAGATCAGAAAGCTGGAGCAAACAGTCTGGTAAATGTCAATATTTTCCTTTAAGAGGATGACAAAAACAGTGAGATCATGTGGAAAGTCTTTGTCCCCCCCTTAAAAATGTTTCTTGTTTCAATTGGATAAAAGCATTTCTACTTCTTGTGCACAACTCTTCTGAATGAAATTTTTGCTTCCTAATTCCCATGTGCATGTGGAACAGGAAGCTGATGTAAATACTTGGTATTTTCCCTGCCATTTCAGATTCTTAATTTCCTTCATATTTAGAGGCTTATTTTGGTTCAGTGCCTTTGTAAAATGACCTTATTCAAGTTATATGGAGTACCTGGATGGCTCAGTCTTACCTTCTTTTTCTTAATGAAACAGAACTTTTGTCATGTACATTTGGGAGGTCATTGCAATGCAGTACTTACTCTTGCTAGAATATCTGTGAGACCTGATGTTGTACTTCCCAAATTAGGCCTTCCATATTTATGTATTTAACAAGACCAAACAGTGTTAGCTTTAGATAGGCCACACAACCTCCTAACTAGTGGTAGTACATAAAAATGTCTGCTACCTATTAGGAGTGAGCTTCCACAGTGGCTATAGCCCTACCAAATAAGATCTCATATACCCTCTTTTAGAGTTTCACAGGTTGCTCAAAGGACTAACATCTGGCAGGAAATTCCCACTTCAATTTGGCTAGCTTAGACTACCCAGATGTGACAAAGTAATGGTTTCCCTCAAGGGAAAAGTGCTCAGATGTGAACTCTTTTTCTTTCATTTTCTATGTATCTAGTTAGTAAAATTTTGTTTTCTTATGTTTTGATTTCATATTGACTACCAACTAGTCATGAACTCAAGTAACAAGTTATGATCCATATATATGCTAGAAAATACATAGTTTTCTGGAAAAAGAAAATCAACAAACATTAAATTTTGAAACAACCTAAAAAGCTACTTTGCCTGCCAGGGAAAGGTCTGACTTGGCAGGTATTTGTATAATGAAAACCAAAGCCTAAGTAGTGTCAGATGGGCAAGTGACTGACATGGACAGGAAGTCAATTCAGAGCAAAGGTTTCTTTATAATAGCTTAGCACCACACATCCTCCCACACAAAATGAGCAACTGAGCAGCATGGTATAATATATGGGCAAGTGGCCAGTACTGTAACTATGAGGATAACTTATTTCCTCTTTCTGGTGACTGAAAATGGAAACCTGTCAAATTCTATTAACATGGCATGGGATACTGCATTTGAATTAAAAAACAAAACAAAACTCAAACCAAAAACCTTTTAAATGCCCCCAATTCAGGCAAGATCCTGAAGAGGACCACTAAACCATATGTTTCACTTGTATAGTTAAGTTGCTCTTCTGCCCCAACCCCTTTCAAAATACTGCTTTAAAGATCATTCCTCCTTATGAATCAAAAATGTGCAAGATTAGGTTAGAATTTGAATTTTAAACCTAATGTGTGATCTCTGTTGTGGTTCTTCCCAAAATAAGAGTTTTAGCATATGCTTTTGTTTATAGTTAAAGTCAAACATCTTGGATATCCATATGCCAAGAAAATGTACATCAAAGACTTCTATCTATTTGGGATATTGACTCTTGTCTTGACCTATATATTTCTAAGAGGCCTATATAACAGACTGCTTAATGAAAAACTTTCATCTGGGTTATTAACATGTGTAATTATTGAACCATGAATTAATGAGTCAGGAGATCTGTCTCCTAGTACTACATATTTGCAATTAAGTCCCTTTCTATGGGATTCACTTTCCTCATCCATCAAATGGGGACTTCTGAACAGACCATGGCTTTCATACCTAACATCGACTCGTTCCAGGGAGTTGTTTATGAGCCACCAAATAAAATGTGAATAAGACCAAATGAGGATTTGTTTAATCTCATTTCATTCTGATTCAGATAAGACCTCATTTGAACATACTTTGGTGACTGTAAACAGTTTGAAAACCTGAAAACCAGGAAATGTGATTTTTAAAAGTATTCCCTTTCAGCACTAACATATAATATAGTTAAAAAACAAAAAGGCTCATCAGGACAAGGAAGGTCACAGCTGCCAGAATAAGAAGATGATAGAAAACTTATTTATGTGAGCATATTTATGCCCGAATTCATAAGCAAGACAACTAATATTGTTATTTAACTCAATTGAAAAACCTTCATTTGCTCAGCTGACAATTCTTACCAGAGGGTGATTCTAAAATTTTAAGAGTGTTTGATGATAGAAACTGGTTTTTAATTTGCCATCTATTTCATGGACTAGAAATAAAGCAAACATATCTCGGGGCGCCTGGGTGGCTCAGTTGGCTAAGAATCCGACTTCAGCTCAGGTCATGATCTCTCAGTTCATGAGTTCAAGCCCTGTGTCGGGCTCTGTGCTGACAGCTCAGAGCCTGGAGCCTGCTTTAGATTCTGTGTCTCCCTCTCTCTCTGCCCCTCCCCCACTCATGCTTTGTCTTTCTCTCTCTCAAAAATAAACATTAAAAAAATTTCTTCAAAAAAACCAAACATATCTCATCTCTATAAAAGGTCAATGTTAGCTGGATAATTAAATGAAAAAAAAAAAATTAAGAGCCAGTGTTCATACCCCAGGTTTGGGAATTCATATATCTGAAGTGAGAACAGTTGTGAATTTAGTAATTGTATAATTTATGCTTTATTCAGACTATTGATAGTAAGCAGCTTTACAACATCAGAGGTTCTGTTTCATACAAATTTTCATATAAGTAGTTTGGAAAGTTGTTTTTAATCACTTTTTTACCATGACTAAGACTTCTGCTAGGTCCCAAGATTAGCCAGGCTATGCATCAGCACTACTAACATGACTTTAATTATTTTATTTCTATAAATTACAAAGCCAATGAAGGTACACTGTAACAAATTCAAACACAATTAAGACAAGATCTAAAACTGAATACATTTAGCTTCATGAAAACTTATTATATTGCTCCTACTTTTTTTAATCTTGGTATTTATTGATTGATAAAATCTGTTAGGTCATAGACAGGCATCAGTCTATAGACTAGTGTTTAGAAAACCATTTTGGCTATTTCTCCTCCTTTGGAGGGGAAGATAAGATGATATACTAATGGAACAGAGTATAACAAAATAATTAGTGCTAAGAACTCTGGGGTCAAACTTTGAGTTTGAATCCTGGTTTTCACTGTGACTTTGGGCATACTTGATCTTTTCCACCTCTGAGACAGAGGAACTGCCCAGCTGAGCCTTGGCCTAGCTGCCAATCAACAGACTTGTGGAGCTAAATAAATGGTTGTTGTTTTAGGTCACAAAGTTTTGGGGGTGGTTTGTTATGTATACAACTAATACATGTTATATGAACCAGACAGATATGGTAGGTAAGATTGATCAAGTCCATGTAATAGCAGTTGGGTCCACTAATGAATTCAAATTAGTTCCATTTGACTAGTAAATATTCAAGACCAGGAAAGTGATATGCATATATTTTGCCATTTCACAATTCTATCTAAGAAAATTAACTTCAGAAATGTTGCTTATGACATTTCCTCTGGCCCTCTGTCACTAAATACAATCTTATAAATATCAACATTGTTTTCTTAGAATAAATATTTCTCAATAACCTTCAAATTTAGAAAACTTAGGTTCATATTTGAGCTTCAGGGTCTGATAGTCTACATGGCTCAGACTATCTGTCTTATTGAAATCTCCCAGAAGACAAAGTCCTTTGAATTCCATTATCTATTTATAATTGTTCTAGGTGGAGGACATCCAGGATACTAGTTCTTTGAGGAAGCATTCATGTTTGTGAGAAATTCTAGACTTTACAACTTAATTATTTTTTTTAAATGTTTATTCATTTTTGAGAGAGAGAGAGAGAGAGACAGAGTGTGAGCAGGGGAGGGGCACAGAGAGAGGGAGACACAGAATCCAAAGTAGGCTCCAGGCTCTGACCTGTCAGCACAGAGCCCAACACTGGACTCGAATCCATGAACTGTGAGATCATGACCCGAGCCGAAGTCGAATTCTTAACCAACTGAGCCACTCAGGCGCCCCCAGACTTTACAACCTAAAATTATCCAGTATTCCATGTGAACTAGTTATTTCTATTTTTTTTGTCATGGCTTCAGAATCATCTACCTCTTTAAGCCAACAAAGGCTTAAATAACTTTAGGCAATTGTTCTTGAAATTTGTTCCTGGTCCCACATCAGCACTAGAATAGCATGTCGTGAAGTGTCCTATGACTGTGCATCGCAGAGTGTCCTATGACTGTGCAAGGTATGAATCCCCCCTCCCCCACTGTGAACTTGGGCTGCTGTCCATGGTGAATTTCTTATTCTGAATGATGAAGTCAATTTCATACTGCATTTGATGGTTTTAAGGAAAACCGCTGCCTAAGAAATAAAATTCCTGGGTGGCTCAGTTGGTTGTGCATCCGACTTTGGCTCATGTTATGATCTCACAGCTCATGAGTTCGAGCTCCGTTATCGGGTTCTGTGCTGACAGCTCAGAGCCTGGAGCCTGCTTTGGATTCTGTGTCTCCCTCTCTTTCCGCCCCTGCCTTGCTCACGCTCTGTCTCTCTCTCTCAAAAATAAATAAACATTAAAAAAAAAAAAAAAAAGAAAAAGAAATAAAATACCAAAGATGTCCTACTGAAGTTACAAGACAGGGAAAGGTATTATTGTTTCCTTGGGTGTGGGTGTGGGGGTGAGTAGGAGTATGCAACTTGTATCTTGGTCATCATCCAATAAATCCTCTGCATACAATGAGTGCTATATGAAAGTTTTGATTCTTGAGTGAATTGTTGTGAGAAATGACATATTTAAGTTATTTTCTAATTTTCTGAGTTGGACAGCTAAGAAAAGAGGTAGTGCAGAAAAAATATCACAAGAATTCTGTGCCACTTCTTTGCATAGCACAATTTAGCAGCAATTAAGAACAGGAGAGCAAGTTACACGTTTGGGAACAAATAAACAAGGTGAGAATAGAAAATACGAAGATAATTTAGAAAATCCCCATGACTCTCAGACGTATAGACACGTGTTACTTGAGAAGGAAGTAGCATCCTTGTTTGAGAAACTTAAACCTTTTTCTCTTAACCAAAATTCTTTTTGAAAATGAATTATAAAGTAAAATTGATGTTTCTTCTTATTAGATGGGAAATAGGGTAATTATTTACATTGTGATTGCTAAGTGCATTTAATAGTCATTTGTATACTATAGGTAATATCTTTTAGGGTGATATATTTTCTCTGCTAAAGCTGTCATGAGAAACTTAAAAATAAAAAGTATTAGAGGTTAGCACAGTTACTTTACTGTCATTCAAAAGAAACTGTTCTAAGCTATATATGGCTCTTAACTACGTTTAACGAAGCTTTTTTAATCCTAAGAATGTTGGTCCTTGGGTGAGGTCTCCAGTCTTTTATCTGAGAGCTATATATATATATGTTCTTGGGTATAATCTGTCAAAGGTGTACTCACTTTTAGTGATTTGTAGGTCTAGTCCATATTCCTACAGCTGCCATAAAACTTACAACTAAATCATATTAGATTAACACAGGCTGGTATTGACAGCCCACTGGGAACATATTGATTAGGTCCCCTTTCATGTTATTTGTTATGATTTTTCTTCTCAGTTTCATTTACCGGGATGACACAGGGGAAGAGATTTCACCAGGAACAATGACAGTGCCTGTCACAAAATGTTCTCAATGTTTCCATTTGTTACTATGGCAGTGACAAAGAGGGTTCCAAATGAAAAGGCAGACCTGCTGTGACAAAGCACAGCAGGACAACAGGAAGAAATTTTCTCCTGACCTGGGAAATTAGGAAATCACACTTAGAGATTATAGAATTGTCTCCATTTCCAAGGGTACAATCGTAGCACTTGGGCTTTTGAGGGAGAATGTGAAAAGGGTAGTTCCATCAGGCCTGGCTATGGACAAATAAAGGGCAAATGTTACAGAGTTCTTAAGATCTCCAAATAGAACAAGGAAGCATGCTTGTAGAGGCTAGAGGGAATTGTCACTGTTACTGAACACTTGAGATGGAACTATGAATTTAATTTATATACATTTGGGGTACTCATTTTAAAATTATACATGAAAATCTATGATGTACTATAGTTATATATCTCTTATGTGGCTAATAAGAACACATGGCACTCTGGGACTGGGATATGTAATTAGCACATGGTAGATGAAGTGATGCTTCATCTAAGAAACTGGGACTGGAATATAGTAATGCAAAGTCACAAAAGACAGAAATACTCTTAAGCCAACAAAACTCAAAAGTAATAGGAGGAATATATTAACTATCTAAGGATAGAATGTGTCAGTCAGAGGAGATATGTTAATCAGGCAATAAAATAGAGCAAAGAAGAAGAAACTACATAGTAAATGTAAAAGCTGCTATTGCCTCTCCATTCATATTCAAGGTAGAGAAGTAAGCTTCAACAGCTGGAGTATTTCCGATCCCAGTAGAAAGCCTTTCCCTAGTGTAGAGATGGAAGTAGGGGTTTTTAACCAATGAGATTTTTGTTTTAGTATTTCCAACTAACAAGACCATCTCTATTGTAAAATGGAATGCATTAGCTTGGTGCTATTAAATGGTTGATTCATATAACTCCTTGTATTCAGATTCCATGCTGACCCAGCAAGTTTACGATCTGTCTTTCTGTATCTCTGTAGTGCAATCGATTCTACTGCTTAGCAAAAAGCTCCTGGTTCAAACTCACCAGGGACTATAGTCCTTCGATTATTTTCCCTTTCACTTTCTCTTTCTTTTCTGCAACAATCTTACCCTAGAGTCCTCATGATTCCTATCAGATAACAAAAGCTCCTGTTCAATACACGAAATCATCTATTCAGATAACAGAAAGATTCTCTTTGGCAAAAAAACAGCTTTGGTTAGTAAGGCTGGTATGTGGCTTTCAGTCCTAATGATGAGATTCCTCTAAAAGTTTAGAGAAGCAAGAGTGCAGTAAGGACACTGACTCTGGAGCCAGTCTGCCTGGATGAGAATTTTGTCCCTATTACTTTCTAGCTATGAGACTTTGAGCAAGTTACCTAACCCCTCTGTATCTCAGTTTTCTCATCAGTAAAATGGGGTTAAAAATAACCGACCTCAGTGAGATTTTATGAACATTAAATGAATTAATATTTGTAAAATGCTTAAGATGTTGATTGGCTAGTAGGTGCTGTATAAATGTTACCTATTGTTATACTGTATAGTTTGACTTACACAGAATGTGCTAAACATGCCCAAATAAGTATTTCAGTTCTAAAATGACATTGGAGTGTTCATGTCATTGCATGACTCAATCTGTCAGGATCTGATTATCCTGGAAATTGATCAGAGTAGGGTTAAAGTGAGAAACATGGCTACCTCATTGAGGTAGTACCAGTAAAGTCCTGCCTACTGTCAGCCTGCCTTCCACCTTCTCTATAGTGATTTCAACAGCATGTAGTGAAATCCACTGTTTGGATCCAGGGTATGATGAAAGTGAAAAAAGTGAGGAAGCTGCCAACATATTACACAAGGGGTTGACAAATTAGAGCCTGAGGGCCAATTTCAGCCTGTGGCCTGTTTTTGTGTAACTGGAGAGATACAAAAGGTTTTTACATTTTTAGAGTGTTGTAAAAAACCTAAACCAAAACAAAAAGCAAATACACAAACAAAACTGGAATATGTAATACAGCTTGCATGTGACTTGCAAACCTAAAATATTCACTTTCTGGCCCTTTATAAAAAAAGTTTGTGGATCCCTGTTCAACATACTTCCCTTACCACTTACCTCACTGTACCCCAACAATAAATCATAGGTAGGTAGAGTGAAATAAAAAAGAGGCTGAAAATCCTGTAACAGAGAGCCCAAGTGTCTTGGTGAGGTAGTTTATTTATTTAAAAAAAAATTTTTTTTTAACATTTATTTATTTTTGAGAGACAGAGAGAGACAGCATGAGCAGGGAGGGGCAGAGAGAGAGGGAGACACAGAATCCAAAGCAGGCTCCAGGCTCCGAGCTGTCGCACAGAGCCCAACGCAGGGCTTGAACTCAGAAACTGCGAGATCATGACCTGAGCCGAAGTCGCACGCTTAACCGACTGAGCCACCCAGGCACCCTGAGGTAGTTCATTTATTACCCTTACCATGATACAAATGGGTAGCTTCAGTACCCTAAGAATGACTTCTCTCACCCTCAGAAAGTCCCTATGTTTTTACCCAGTACTGGGAACTTATAGGTAGGTATTTGTAAGGGAGTTTGTTTTTGCAGGGCAGCCCAGGACTGAAGGTAGTGACTAATTAGGTCACTATTAAATATGATGGTACCTTACTAAATATTAAAAAAAATAGAACACTTAATGTTTTAAGTATTTAAAGTACTTAAATAATGCACACACAAGGTATAAGTTTAAAAGTTATATACTGGGGTGCCTGGGTGGCTCAGTCAGTTAAGCATCCAACTCTTGATTTAGGCTGAGGTCATGATCCTGAGGTTGTGGGATCGAGGCCTGCATCGAGCCCTGTGTTGGGCTCTGCGCTTAGTATGGAATGTGCTTGAGATTCTCTCTCTCTCCCTCTCCCTTCGCCCTTCTCCCCACTCATGTGCACACTCTCTAAAATTAAAAAAAAAAAAAAAGTTATGTACGAATATTCCGGTTTAACCAATTTTAAGTGAGAAATCCATGGTGCTTCTTTTTTTTTTTTTTTTTTAATTTTTTTTAACATTTATTTATTTTTGAGACAGAGAGAGACAGAGCATGAACGGGGGAGGGTCAGAGAGAGAGGGAGACACAGAATCGGAAGCAGGCTCCAGGCTCCAGGCTCCAGGCCATCGGCCCAGAGCCTGACGCGGGGCTCGAACTCACGGACCGCAAGATCATGACCTGAGCTGAAGTCGGACGCTTAACCGACTGAGCCACCCAGGCGCCCCCCATGGTGCTTCTTTAATGTATTACAGAATTTAGCCCAATTTTGGATAAGATATTTTTAGCCTACATGGATTTACAGCTCTGAAGAAATAAGGCATAGAAAAAATAGCTGCAAAATACTCTAATCAATGATAAAGACTCTCAGAGCATAGACACAAAAGATACAAGCATGGCAGTAAAATAGAATGTTATGTGTGGTATGTACTCTTTCCAAAGAAAAGGACATGCATTGGGGCATGTATGAGTCTATTGGTTAACAGCTCATTTAAGAGTAGGCATGAATATTTTCAAAGAAGGAAACATGAGAAATTTATGTTGGTGAAAAAGATCATTAAAAGAATATCTATATTTTAAACAATACTACATAATTTGAGATAAGTTTCCCATGATTCAAATTATCTTCCAAGGAAAGGAGGACAATGGTCAACTCTATTTGCCTTTTTTGTCCCTGTTCAAGCCTGATGTTATAAACAGAGATCAGGAGGGACTCTTCTGGATTATCAGTCAGGAATGTAAAGCTTTCTAGAGACCACAGTCTAGCTTAACTACACTTAACTAGAAGGGGTTTAGACATAGGAAAAGAACCTTTGAACCAGATTTTAGATCAATCTAAGTCATCAAGCAAAGGATCTTCCAACTGTCTTCAACTTATTTTTGAGTATTCATTCTAAAAATGATTTAGTCCTTACAAATTGTGCCACCCAGGTGCCCTGTGCCAGTTCTTACTAAGCCTGAATCAGACAAAAATTTAACCCTTCCTAGTATATCATAAACATTTAACTACTGTGTTAAAAACAGATGTTTTAACCAAATGATACAATCTAAAGACACCATCCTTAGTTATTAGAATACTGTTTAAAATTCACCACAACTTGTTTAGAAGAACAACAATGTGTTGACATTTAAGCCTGAAGGACTATGAATATACTATATACTATACTTGATGCAGCTTGTTTAAGCAATATTCTCACACACAAATGACTGGGGTACAGCATAATAGAAAATTATCTTTAAGCCAAAAATAAGTATTTTTCCTGTTGTAAAATACCTTATAATATTCACAGTGATAGTAGCATATGGAAAGAACATTAGGAGTTAATTATTTACAAGAAGAAATTAAGTTATTAAATTCATAAATCCTGGCTAAGTGGTAGAGGCAAGGGTTAAAGGAAATGTTTAACTTGTAAGTATGAAATAAATGAGTCTGTACCTCCAACAAATGCATCTCCAGCTCCATTGGTATCAACAATTTCTTCCTGGTTTTGATCCAAGACAGCAAACGCGGTGACTTCATTTTCTGCAAGTAGAGCCAAAGAAAGGCAGACTGACTTCTCTTTATAACACTCAATATACAAACTCACCTAGTAAAGTTTGAAGCTCCTTGACCATTCATTATCAAACAGAGAGACAGAAGCTGAGTTCCATATTCTGTACATGAGTACTGGGGAACCAAGGTGCAAAGTCATCTGTAAACAATGCTTTTCTGGGGTACTTTTCAGCATATACATGCTGTATGTGTTATATCTGGGTAGTTCACATATTTTGGGAATGACTGTATATCATAGCAGTACCTTTCTGGACAGTATAAATACTTGAACAGAAACTACGAGCAAAAGAAAGTGTTTGTAAGGATTGGATCATGGATCTCTAATAAAGCTTCAAGCCTGACTGCATTCTTGGCAGTGAAATCTTGGATACAGTTGAAGAGCTGTAAATTTAAAATATATAAATAATGAGTCTTGGGTGTTTCTCTACAGATAATCACAATGGTATAATAAAAAATGTAAGTACTATTCCGTTATGATACTTCATGCCAATGTTAAGAATTTCTGATTTTAGTGGGCTCATTACAAATAACCTAATCTGGTTACTTTTTACAAAGGAGTTCCTATTTCTTTTAAACTATATGTCAACTAGCAAAAGGGAAAGCTACCACTGAGTGCTTGGGTAGGACAAAAGGGACAGTGCAATGGGTTCTTGTCTTACAGCAGTCTGAACCAGGGCTTGGTTGTTTTGACTATAACGTAACCTAATACTTTAAACTTGGCCCTTAACAGTGGAATGGAGTTACTTGTGATGAAATTTGGCCCAGAGGACATCTGTAAAAAATTGGATAGTGCTTTTTATTGGTGGCTTGAACTTCTGAAATCACAAAATTTGCATCCCTTATGGGGACAAATATGGCCAAAGACTTGTACACTTCACTCTCACCTAAGAGAGAGGAAAAAGAGATATTGAACACCTTAGGGTCTTAATAAAGAACCTAAGAATCTCAAAAAGCATGTTCTGGGGGCACCTGGGTAGCTTAGTTGGTTAAATATCTGACTTTGGCTCACGTCATGATCTCCTGGTTTGAGTTTGAGCCCTGCATCAGGCTCTGCGCTGATAGCTCAGAGCTTGGATGCTGCTTAGGATTCTGTGTCTCCACCTCTTTCTGCCCCTCCCCGCTCATGCTCTGTTTCTCTCTCAAAAATAAATAAACATTAAAAATAAAAAAGCATATTTTGTCTGCCTTCTCTTACCTGGTACTAATGTTACTTTCAACAAGAGATAAGCTCAGATAAGATAATCTTCAAGATGAAGATTCTTCGCTTAGTGATCCCTTTGACCATATGACTGTAGATGCTAACACTCCATATCAGAAGCATCTACTTAAACTCTTTAAGTAACTAACTTTCCACATTTTGTAACACCAGGACAACATGGTAGTTAACAACATTTTGATTAATTAGAAGTTAAGGCATAAATATCCAGGATTAAATTTTCTAGGGAGTGTGTAGTATATATTGCTACAAAGGCAGAAAAAAAAAGTAAGCAGACTTTACTAGAAATAATTAGGAAAGGGCTACAATCTGATTTAGGCAAAAGGACTATACCATAAATATTTATAAAGAAATCTGATTTTATTACTTCCAAGTACAAGTCATACTATAAAGAGAATTAACAACTGTAAAGTAAGAACAAACAGCCACTAAATAAGTAAAATTGGCTAAGTTAATGATGCCATTACCATTTATAATAGGGTTACATTGTGTAATAATAAAATATGTCTATAAAACACTTAAGGTAATGCAAGTATTAATATAAGAATTAATTACTGGAGTATAGATTTTAAAATAATTACATATAAATGGTAAGTAAGCCATAATTAGATATAATTCCTTGAGTTCTTTGTTTGAAAAAGTCATTGATTTTTGGTTGGATAAATCTTTATTATGAATAGAACCTAACTCAAGATGGGAGAGATTTTGACCTCTGTTCTTAAGAATCATG
Organism: Panthera tigris; assembly: GCF_018350195.1. Taxonomy (NCBI): domain Eukaryota; kingdom Metazoa; phylum Chordata; class Mammalia; order Carnivora; family Felidae; genus Panthera; species Panthera tigris. The sequence continues at coordinate 34,488,630 of NC_056670.1, read as the reverse complement.
ACTTCTGGGGTGCCTGGTAGTTCAGTTGGTTAGGATCTGACTCAGTCTCAGGTCATGATCTCACGGTCCATGGGTTCAAACCCTGCATTGGGCTCTGTACTGACAGCTCAGAGCCTGGAGCCTGCTTCAGATTCTGTGTAACCTTCCCTCTCTACCCCTCCCCTGCTCGTGCTATGTCTCTCTCTCTCTCAAAAATAAAATAAAACATTAAAAAAAAAAAACAAAAAAAAGAATCATGACTTCTTGATCTAAACTACTGAAAAATAATTTTTTTAGATGTTTATTTGCTTTTGAGAGAGACAGCACAAGTGGGAGAGGGGCAGAGAGAGAAGGGAACAGAGGATCCAAAGTGGGCTCTGTGCTGACAGCCCAATGCGGGGCTTGAACTTATGAACCATGAGATCATGACCTGAGCCAAAGTTGGATGCTTAACTGACTGAGCCACCCAGGTGCCCCTAAAGTATTGAAAATTCTAAATGAAAACTATTTTCAGGATATATGTGTAGATCCTTGAGATGCTTTATCTTTAGATGTCATAGAGTTCATTTCTTGTAATATAAAGAATTTTTCACCTTTTCTACTTATTAATGGAAATAAATATGTAAGAATATCAAGACCGTAAAAGAACTATCATAAACTGGTACGGATATAGTCCAGTCTCTATTATCTTCTGTATCTAGAGTTATATTATGAGAGCTCCTTTCAAAATAATGACCCTGAAAATGCGTAAGACCTTGAAATGTGTTCTAAATTACTGAAGAAGGATTAAACAATGTTTAATAATATTTAAGTTCAATTATATTGTTGGTACATTCTGATTTTTTGAAATGAAATGATCTAAGTTAGTTTATAGAGCTATTTAACTCCCCACACAACTAACTAGACAGTATTTACCAGCATGACCTATTCTATAGCCTTCTAGACAATTTACTGTATGAACACATGAAATACCTCACTAAATCTTAAGACACACTTATAGGCATGAACATTATTCAGCTAATGAGGCCCAGGACATCCACATGACTCACTTGGACCTAGTTTTCTTAGGTGTGACATGGGCCTGGAGTAGCTGTGGGAAGAAGTAGAAAAAATAGCTTTCTGTCTGAGTTGTAGAAAAATGACATTGTTAGTTCTGATCAAGTACTTAGGATAAATTAGAGCCTTTTATTCCTGCGACTTATTCATTCAATAACTGGAAAGCTGTATCTCCCACTTCCTTTCACCCATTTTGCTCATTCTTCTATCTCCCTCCCCTCTGGCAACCACTAGTTTGTTCTCTTTGTTTGTAAGTCTGATCCTTCTTTTTGTTTATTCATTTGTTTTGTTTTTAGATTTCACATATAAGTGAAATCATATGATATTTGCCTTTCTCTGACTTATTTCACTTAGCATAACACCTTCTAGGTCCACTTATGTCATTGCAAATGGTAAGATCTCATTCTTTTTATGGCTTCATAATATTCCATTGTGTGTGTGTGTGTGTGTGTGTGTGTGTGTGTGTGTGTATACACACATACACACCACATCTTTATTCCTTCATATATCTATGGACACTAGGGTTGCTTTCATATCTTGGCTATTGTGAATATAGTCAATGGTAACTGGAATAGTGTTGTATGGTGACAGATGGCAGGTACACTTGTGGTAAGCACAGAATAATGTATAGAGTTGTGGAATCACTCTGTTATATACTTGAAACTAATGCAACACAGTGTGTCAATTATTCTCAGATAGAAAAGTTTTAAAAACTAGAAGTATATAATATGTGGGAGAATATTATTAATACTACATGGAATTACTAATAAAAAGATTTAGTGATTTTTTATATCTTATGACTTTTTTGTTAAAGATTTTAATAAATCTTTAACAAAGCCCTTTTGGGGGGCTCGAACTTACAACCCCAAGAAAAAGAGTTGCATGCTGTACTAACTGAGTCAGCCAAGTGCCCCAAAAGATTTTTTTATATCTTTTAAAAATGTTTTTACTTATTTTTGAGAGAGAGAGGGACACAGTGTGAGTGGGGGAGGGGCAGAGAGAGAGGGGGAGACAGAATCTGAAGCAGGCTCCAGGCTCTGAGCTGTCAGCAGAGAGCCCTATGCAGGGCTCGAACTCAGAAGCGGTGAAATCGTGACCTGAGCCAAAGTTGGATGCTCAACTGACTGAGCCATTCAGGTGCTCCAACATTTTTTTATATCTTAAAAAAAAAAAAAAAGGTAAGTCAGAGCCATTGCTCCTCAAATCTTTCCAAACTTTTTTAAAGTGAGAAGGAAAAGGATTAATTATTACTAATATGTAATAATTATTATTTCTATTTTCCAGATTTCCTTCTATAAAACCACAAAATCATGAGCTTCTCCAAGCAGACAGGAAACAGAAAAGAACAAGTCAGTTGATATCAGATTTGTTTGGTGTCATTTATTAGATAAGAGCCTCAGGGTACCTTCATTAAGAACGATGAAATTTAGCTTACTTAAAATATAAAATAATAAAATTCAAACATTCTCTGGACAGTTTATATAAACAAATAATTTACTTTTCACTTTACTTTGACATAAACTTCACTACCTAATCACTTAGGAACACACTCTGGTTAGAATCAAAACATCTCCACATGTTTGTAATGCTAAGTCAATTATAGTAGAGATGGCAAGTTCATACAAATGCCACAATATCTAACTGAAAAAATAATAAAAACTTCAGGCACTCAATGCCAAACAATTAGATTACATGTTTTTGTAGCTTTACCACTAGTAAATTAACTATATATTTTTACCATTGTATACATACAACCTCATGATAATATCCTTTGAAAATTTTGTTCAAGGTATTTTAAAATGTCATGTTTTGTTATACATTTTTTGATGTCACGTCTAAATTGTGAGCAAGATGTAACTGTTGAAGATATATAGCAGGATGAGGTGTTTTCAATCTCAAGGTGGACTATAGTCACCACCTCTGCCACTGTCTCTAAGCATCACCAGGTATGGAAAAAACAGAAGAGTGATGGCAAAATCTTCACCATGAAGTGAAAAGTTTAACTAGGTTAGAAACTAAAACTCTTAAGATTCTTAAAAGAGGTTCCTCTACCTTGGTCATTCCTTATAATGAGGTAATTTCAAGGATATTAATATTTTTGTTTGCTTGTTTTTAATTAACCTTTCATTTGGACATAATTTTAAACTTACAGAAAAGTTTGATGAGAAAGAGAACTCCCATGGAACATTTATCCAGGTTCACCAGTTTTTAAGATTTTGCCAAAATTTCTTTATCAATCCTTCCATACATATATATATATATATTATTTATGCTTTCAAGCCATTTGAGCATAAATTGCATATATAAGGCCCTTTACATCTTAATAATGCAGTGTTTATTTCTAAAAACAAAGATACTCTTTTAAGTAACCACAGTATAATTAATAAATTAAAAAACTTGTTATTTTATCTAATCTGTATTCCATATTCCAATTTTATTAATTGTCCTAGTGTCCTTTACACCAATTTTTTTCATCCACTACAGGATCCAGTCTAGAATCACATATTACTTCTAGTTGTGTTCCTTCCTTCCTTCCTTCCTTCCTTCCTTCCTTCCTTCCTTCCTTCCTTTTTTAATTTAAACTTTTGAATAGGTAATGCACACATATAGTTAAAAAATATAAATTTATGAAAAGGTATGCTATTAGACTCTTTCTCACCTCTTATCTCCTATGTATCCAGTTTCTAATTGTATTGCTTTCCAATCTGGTTATCACTGTTATTGTTTTTCTGTATATCCTCCCAGAATTTCTCTATGCATACACAAGCAAACATATTCTTCTTTTTTTCTTCTTAAACAAAAACGTATCATACTATGCAGGCTGCTCTGGATCATGTTTTTTCACTTGGAGATCTTTCTATGTTGGTAAGCAGAGAATGTCTTCTTTTTTAAATTGCTGCATAATAGTCCATTGAATGGATATACTATAACTTTTTTAAGCAGTCCTCTATTGATGGACTTTTAGGTTGTTTTTTTTCAAGTCTTCTGTTATTACATACAATGTTGCAAAACACTAATGCTTTTATTTTAGGCAGACCCTAAATTTAATTATTGTACTTAAAAGCCAAGTCTATAATTTCATTCCTTCTTTTACAGGGGGCTGACATAAGAAAACTAAGTTGTTATACAAAGAACATGAAATATGCCTGTGTCAAAGAATAGGAAAAAAAGTGAGAATCCAGGAAATGTTTTTGTTTTTCATTAGGATACACATACCAGGATATGAGCAAAGACACCCTGCTCAGACTGCCCTAATAAACAGGGTAATGAAACAGATGACAAATTCTACTAATAATAGAGATTTATAGAACAATCCTAATTAACAAGGAGTTTTGGGGAATGAAGAGAGCTGGGTTAATTTAATTTCCTGGTTAACTAAAGAAAAAGCACAAAGTCTAATTTTTAGTTAGAAATCTTTCTATATGTATTAATATAATAATATACCATGACATCCCTGCTTTAATTAGTTTAGTTTAGTGAACTGAATGAAAATTTTCTTTGATAATAGAGAATCCTACAGCACATGTTAATGTCATTATTCTGAATATCAATTCTTATTGTAGTTCCAAAGGTGTAAGTGCTTTCACGAAAGGCAGGATAAATGGAATAGTTGGAGGAACATTGTATTAGGTCTCAAAAGACCCATGGTTTTGGTCTGGTGTTGGTTCAGCTACTTTATTCAACAAATGCTTATTAAGAGCTTATCATGTGTCAGGCGGTCAGAGACTGGGAATACAGATGTGAATAGGTCAGACAAAAACCCTGCTCTCATGGGACCTACATTCTAGTGAGGATAGACAATATACAAGTAACAAAAAAATGAACAAGATAATTTGAGATAATAATAAGTGCCATAAAGAAAATAAAACAGGATGATGTGATAAAGTATGACTAGAGGGGCAAATTAATCTAGATGGGTGTTACTTCACTGCAGAGGGGATGTTTGAAATGAGGCTTCAATACCAAGATGGAGTCAGCCTTGTGAAGATACAGGTGCAAGATATTCAAGAGCAGAGGCTCTGGGCTAGCAACAAGCTTGGTGAGCTAAGCCTGTTTAAAGTTAAGAAGACCACTGTAACCAGACTATAGTGAGGGTATCAAGATTGTGTGGCTGTGTATATGTGTGCATGTGAGTGTGTGTGGTGGGGGTTGGTAGAATATCATTCTATGTAAAATGGGAAAACACTGGAAGGTTTTAAACAGGGGAGTGACATGATCCCATCTTTGTTTTAAAAAGATTATTCTGGGGGCGCCTGGGTGGCTCAGTCCAACCTGGTTAAGTGACCGACTCTTGGTTTCTGCTCCAGTCATGATCTTGTGGTCTGTGAGTTCAAGCCCCACTTTGGGCTCTGCATTGACAGTGAAGAGCATACTTGGGATTTTCTCTCTCTCTCTCTCTCTCTCTCTCTCCTCTCCTGCCCCTCCCTGCTCTCAAAATAAATAAATAAACTTTAAAAAAATTATTAAAAAATGATTATTCTGGCAGCCTTATAGAGAATGGACAGAATTGGGACACCTGGGTGGCTCAGTCAGTTAAGCGTCCGACTTCAGCTCAGGTCACGATCTCGCAGTCCGTGAGTTCGAGCTCCGCGTTGGGCTCTGGGCTGATGGCTCAGAGCCTGGAGCCTGCTTCTGATTCTGTGTCTCCCTCTCTCTCTGCCCCTCCCCCGTTCATGCTCTGTCTCTCTCTGTCTCAAAAATAAATAAAACGTTAAAAAAATTTAAAAAAAGAGAATGGACAGAATGGTGGAGGTTGGGAGTAGATTCAATGACACTACTTTTCAAGACCTTGCACAAGTCATAACGTGACTTAATCTCAGTTTTACTATACTTAGAAAATGAGAATAATACTTGTGCTAGCTATTTTCTGTGATTCTTACATGGATTAAGTATTAACAATGTTATGAAAGCATCCTGTCAAATATAAAGCCCTATAAATTTTTTTTGTTCTTAAATATGGTTTAATACTCTTCATTTCTGTATACCACAACACCAAGATTTCACTGCTTATGATCTCTCTGTGGAGGCTATAGAGAATGCAAACGCTAAGTTTTCACCTTCTTATTTATGTGTTTATATGTGTAAAGGTAATACATATCACTATATATTGCTACACAATTTTATAAGGTGTTCTTAGGAGCTTATTTTCCTCAATCAGGTAACAATTATTTGTTGAACACTTGCCATGAGCTCCTCATACTCTGCTAGATCCTTTGGGGGAGATATAGGAAAAATACTAAGACATGATCTGTCTTCTGAAAGAACTTACAATCTAGATGGAAAGAGAAATCTTCCACATGTGAAAGAATTTGTGAAGTATCATATAATGTAATATTTATTATAACTGAAACAAGGGTTCAAAGAAGGAAAGAAACAATGTGAGAAGATTCATGGAGAAGACTGAACTTAAGCTAGGTCTTGAAGATGTAGATAGTGAAGAGGAGAGGAAATAAAGATATACATATTCCAGAAGACATAGAGAAAGAAAGAAAGAAGTTTGTATGTTACATAAGGAAAAGAAATAATGCAAGATGGGTGGGGTCCAGCCCTCTTTAAGGAGACAAACCTTTGGATTTTATACATCAAACAATGGGATGCAATTGAGGTTTTTGAGTAAACAAAGTGACATTCATCAAGTACTACAGCAAGTGCTTTATATACTTTGTATCATGTATTTCTCACTGTAAGCTTAGGAGTTAGGTATTATTGACCTGATTTTATAAATGAAGACATTGACCCTCACAGAGGTTGTCAACTGCTCAGGGTCCTCTGGCAAAGCAGGACTTTGGGACAAAAAAAAAAAAAAAAAAAAAAAGAGAAAGAAGTAAAACGTGATTCCAAAGTTGCCATTTGAGCAATGTTGCTATCATTTTTTCTGAAAAAAAGCTGATCATGGAAAAAAAAAAACACCCACATTTTGATTACACATTATACAGCAGTTAACTGACATTTAAATTCCCTTTCTAAGCCTTGTACTGATAACTGAATTTTACCAAATTAAGTAGATAAATACTCCACAGAGAACAGAGGCAGTATAATATTGTATTAAGAATATAAATCAGACTGCTGGGGTTCATATTCTCAATTACTAGTAAAGTCCCATTTACTAGCTTATAACCAAGTCAAACTCTCTATGCCTCAATTTTCTCATGTGTAAAATAGGGACAATAACAGTAATTATCTCATAGTTTTTTGTTTTGTTTTGTTTTGTTTTGATGTAGGCTTCATGCCTAGTGCAGAGCTGAACGTGGAGCTCGAACTCACAACCCTGAGATCAAGATCTGAGCTGAGATGCTTAACCAACTGAGCCACCCAGGTACTTTTCTCATAGGGTTTTTATGAGGCTAACTCAGTTAATACATGCAAAGCACTTAAAGCAAAAGCTGGCACATAGTAAGCATCTAATGAATACATGGACAAGAATATTATTAATCTTAAAATAAGACTTTTGGGTACAGGAGATGCAGATTACACTTAAAATTGCTGCTACTGAAAGCCTGGTTTTGACATGGAGCACTACTATCATTATTTGCAGTAAAGCCTCTCAGTTTGTTCAAGTTTTCTTTGAATTTTCTACAAACGTTTCAATTAAATGCCTGTTAAAATCTTCAGTGCTGAATATAGATAGGTAAGAGAGTACAGGAGTGTTTGCTTTGAATATGAACATAGTTTTCCATAGAAAAGTAATGGAGAAAACAATGATAAATGAAATTAGTGCTTTAAAATTTTATGTTTGACGTATGTGTGTATATTAATGTATATACATATGTGTATATATATATATACTTTTTTTCTTTAAGAGGTTTCTGATACCTTTAACAGGTTCACTACACGAAGCATATCCCTTAAAAATTTTTTTTTTTAATGTTTATTTATTTTTGAGCGAGAGAGAGTACGAGCAGGGGAGGGGCAGAGAGAGACAGGGAGACACAGAATCTGAAGCAGGCTCCAGGCTCCGAGCTGTCAGCACAGAGCCTGACACTGGACTCGAATCCATGAACTGTGAGATCATGACCTGAGCCGAAGTCAGATGCTTAACTGACTGAGCCACCCAGTCACTTTAGTAAAGCATATCTCTTTAACCTTACATAAAGCAGTTCATTTCAACCTGTTCTCTCTCTGCTTCTTTCTATGCATTTGCTCCATTCTCTGTATCTATAAAAACTGGTTTCCTCTGCTGGCTTAGCTCATAGGTCACTGGCTATCTATAGACTGTCTAACCTTGTTGAGGTTCCTAGCCTTGATTCAATCAGTAATACCCAGGGAAGAAGCTAGGGTTCCTGGCACAAACCTTGGCTAACTTAGGTAAAAAGGGATACAGGAAAGTCACTTTGACGATTGCTAGCACCTGGAACTATGCTTTGCACGTAATAGGTGCTCAGTAAATATCTGTTCAGATTGATTGATTTTTCATGGGTACAAATCTGATCATGTTACTGTGTTAAAAACACTTTGATGGTTCTTTATTGAAGTCTTAACTCTAGGACATGAATGAATCGAGCCTACTGTTTAAACCTCATCTTTTGCCATTTCCTGAGCTGTGATTGCTCCTCTGTCATACTCATATTTTTTAAGTGTGTCATGCTTTTTTTTTTTTTATACCTGTGTACATACCAGGTTTATTGCACAGATTGTCTTTTACTATCAGCCCAAATACTAGATAAGACTGTCTTCTTGGATGTAGTCCCTGCCTTCTGAGGGTTCTGCTTAGAAGCAGAGCTGACTCCTTCCTCTTTTTTTTTTTTTTAAAAAAATTTTTTTTTTAACGTTTTATTTATTTTTGAGACAGGGAGAGACAGAGCATGAACAGGGGAGGGTTACAGAGAGGGAGACACAGAATCTGAAACAGGCTCCAGGCTCTGAGCTGTCAGCACAGAGCCTGACCCGGGGCTCGAACTCACGGACCGCGAGATCATGACCTGAGCTGAAGTCGGCCGCTTAACCGACTGAGCCACCCAGGCGCCCCTGACTCCTTCCTCTTTTATGCCATCACTTATAAGCTTCACATACCTCTAAGAAAAGACTTATCACATTTATAGTTTTACTTATTTGGAAGCATTTTCTCTACGAAACTATGAGCTCTTTGTGGGTAGGAATCATGACTTAATCATAGTCCAGCTCTTAGTTCTATACCTAGTGCACAGGTGTTCAATAAGCATTTATTACTGAACAAATTTCTACTAGATTTTAACTTCCTTAAGACTGGTTTCTTTTTCATGTAGTAGGGTATGAACACACTATATTTTTTTCTGAATGATTCTGAATAAGTGTCATATAAATATAACATACTTCTCTAGGTTAGTTTAGTGAACCAAGTAAACTAAGGGTTCTAGTTGTCCATGACCCTGCTTTCTAGAGTTATAAGGATTTAATCTAGCATTCTAAATGCTTGTATGAAAGGAAGTCAAACAACTACTTGAAAATCAGAGGTAATATGCTATTTTAATAGTACAAAAATTCAACACGGCACAACTTGTTCTAAAAACCTTTCCAGATCTAATTGTGCTGAAGATATCCTAGGAGAAATAATAAAAATATATGATTGGCACCTTCAAGCAAGTTGCTTCTCATCATTCTGAAATGAAGATGCTTTTATTATTCAATAAACCTAGGTTCAGATCCTCTCTAAATATAGAAGGTTCTGATATAGGGACTTGGGAGTTAACTCTTAGATGGGAACAAACCTGGGCAATCAAATGGATCACAGTGACATGGGTGGGGTTCACCTCATGAAGCTACCAACCAACATCTATATATATGTGATCCTTCCTTATAAAGAAACCATAGGCTCTTAAAACTAGAAGAACAGGAATAAGCATATGTTACATAATTGAACCAAGGTATCATGGTTATGAAAAAAACTGAGTGACCAAACATCAACGGCTTTCTTATTGTGTGTGTGTGTGTGTGTGTGTGGGAGGGGGGGGTTTAGTCCTAATCATTGCAGTAGGAAGATATAAAACATTATTGATATTCTAAATGTACTCCTTAATGTCATGCATTTCTCTCAGAATACAAAACTAAAGATTTTCAAAACAATATGCATATGCAAAGTTGTTCTCTGTTATTAAAGGAAAAGCTATTGATGCCACTACTTCTAATTATGGACTTCCCATCAGTAAGATTTCTGTTTGAATTGTTGATAATCACAATGGCAATTATTTTATGAAGTTTACAAAGGAAAAGGTGCATCAGATATGAGGGGACCACTGTTGCCTTTTTATCTTAGAAAAAAATCTTAGAGCAAGAAATCTTAGAGCAAGAAAGCAATGCTGATGTTTAGTGCAATCTGGTTTGCAGGGATGATAATGCTTCAAGGTAATGTCATAGGTTTATGCCGAAAGAAAGAGATTTTTAAAATATTCTATACTGTACAATTAAGTTAAAGTTTCCCAAAGTATGGAGTCAATTTCAATGGGTGCCCTGACAAACACAGATAAAAGTGATGAGTACTATTGTCCAATAAACTAAATTGGAATCACAGATAACTTGACTACTTGCAGTATAGAGATAAACACCAGTAAACAACCATTTTACCCAATTTAAACAGAATACTTTCCTTTATTGAGTCATTTGCCAATCTCTCTTGCACTTAAAAGTAGATTAAAATGTGTAAACGTATGGTTAATTACCTGTTTTTAAAAAAACCCTCTCAAGTACCATATTTTACAATGCTTTTAAAGGTTGGTTGTGTTCCTTCCTCATCGTTTTTTATGAATAGAAGTTTCAGCATCAGATTTTTAAAAAGTTGCAGGAATAGTTTAAGGGTCATACACATGGCCGTCAGGAGATTAGGACGAATTGCATAACCCTATTTAAAAAATTATAAAGACCCCGTGTCAAAGCAAGACAGTATTTGTCATGCAAACACTGTGCCAATTACTGCTAATTCCTCAGAATTGGTCCTACTAATGATCCTTAGCTGGTGCTTCCATTTCCCTCCCGAAAGTATTATTTTAAATGTCTTCTCAAGTCACCAAATAATTCTCACCCTCAGAGAGAAGAGAAGCCATTAGGTGTCAAGTCTTTACACTTTGCTAGTTATACTGAACTACTAAGAGTTCTTCCATCAAATACAAGAATCAGTATCTTTGTTTCTCAGACTGGGAGAAAGTGGCAGACAATTCAATTTAGTAACACCACATTATACAAATATAGCTATTATAACACATAGCTGATTATACTCTAGTAAGTGGCACCTGCTAGATTTGGCCTGTTCATAGATGACAAATACTATTTATACTTTCTTAGATGACCCAGAGACAATGTACAAATTGGTCAGGCAGAAGTCAGTGCAGCAAGGCTGGTGTCGTTAATTGTGTGGTATATGAAGTTTTGATGTTGATTACATCTGGGCAGAAGAAATTTGTGCTGTGCTAGTTAATTCTTTGAAAAGAACAAAGTCTAGTAGCCCCAAAGAAGTAAAAGAAGCAATAACAGCCTCACAGGTCAGATACCAATTTGCTCATCTGTTTTACTACCTCATTTTCTCTTTTCTTTTCTTTCTTTCTTTTTTTTTTTTTTTTGAATATAATTTATTGTTAAGTTGGCTAACATACAGTGTATACAGTGTGCTCTTGGTTTTGGGAGTAAATTCCCATGATTCATCGGTTACATATAACACCCAGTGCTCATCCCAACAAGTGCCCTCCTCAATGTCTATCACCCATTTTCTCCTCTCCCCCTCATTTTATTTATTTTTTTTTAATTTTTTTTAACGTTTATTTATTTTTGAGACAGAGAGAGACAGAGCATGAACGGGGGAGGGGCAGAGAGAGAGAGGGAGGCACAGAATCGGAAGCAGGCTCCAGGCTCTGAGCCATCAGCCCAGAGCCTGACACGGGGCTCGAACTCACGGACCGCGAGATCGTGACCTGAGCCGAAGTCGGACGCTTAACCGACTGAGCCACCCAGGCGCCCCTCCCCCTCATTTTAGATAATACAGATGAATATTCTATGTGAGCTGTAATGCACAATGAAAGTATTTGTAACTACTTTTTATTTTACTATAGTGGCTGCTAAGGAAAGGGGGAAAAAAAACAACAACCATGTTATGGTTAGCTCATTCCCAAAGCCCAGAATTTGAGAGTCTGAGGGTAAGGTTCACATTTTCTGATAGTGATGGTAGTACCCTAAATATTTTTGAGAGTGAAGGAAACATATACTTGACCACACAGGTGGCTTCTATTTCTTTTACAGCCAGGTGTCTTGGTTTTAAAGGACAGAGAGAGAAACATCTTTTATCCCTTCAGGGAATCATGAGCACAAGCTTTCATGTTCCTTACAGCATACATGTGGCTGGAAAATATGACAATGTGAACACTTAATCTAGCATATCCCAACACTAGGAAGTTACTTGAGATAGCAGATAACTCTTCGTTCTTGTTTACATTTATACATATAGTGGGAAGAAATGGGGACAATTATTAAAAGCTAGAAGAAAGCCCATTCTTTTAAGTACTCAAAAAATACTCGGTGATTGACTGACAGTAGAATTCAATTCTAAGGCAGCATTCAAGTACATTTTCTAATAAACTGTATTCTATTCATATACTATTTTAACAAAACAGAGAAAACTTCTGTATTCGTTAGATATTTTCTTAGTGAATACTATGGGATTAAAACTAACATCCTAAGTATCTAACAGTCTACTTTGAATTGATACCAACTTAGCTCCAACAGCATACAAAATGTTTTTTTCCTTTATAGCTCCTTCCCCACTTATGTTGTTATAAATTATATCTCTATACAGATGTGCCAATTAACATTATTTATAATTACTATTTAATGTATTTATCTTTTAAATCATGTATGAAATAAAAGAGGAGTTACAGGGGCACCTGAGTGGCTTGGTTGGTTAAGTGTCCATCTCTTGATGTTGGTTCAGGTCATGATCTCATGGCTTGTAGGATCGAGCCCTGCACTGGGCTCCATGCATGACAGACCCTGCTTGGGATTCTTTCTCACTCCCTCTCTTTCTGCCCCTCCCCTGCTTGTGTTCATGTTTATTCTCTTGCAAAATAAATAAATAAACTTGAAAAAAAAAAGAGGAGTTATAAACCAAAAATACATTAATACTGGCTATTACATTTACCAGGGTAGTTTCCTTTAGTGGAGTTCTTTATTTCTTCATATAGTTATGAGTGACTGTTTAGCATTCTTTCATTTCAGCCTGAAGGGTTCTCTTCATTAATTTCTCATGGGGCAGGTCTACTAGTACTGAACTCCTTTAGCTTTTGTTTAACTGGAAATGTCTTAATTTTTACTTTCACTTCTGATGGGCAGTTTTGTCAGATCTAGAACTTCTGCATTCTTAAAGCCCTTTTTTTTTTCAGGTGGTAAATTACAAATATAATTACCAAAAAACTAACTTACCAAATAGATGCTCCACAATTCATAACGCATTTTAGTATGCTGAAGGTCCAAGAAGATAAGATAAAGTTGTGGTCAAAGCTCGGTGTTGAGCTCAAGTTAGGAAAGCTTTTCAAAAACTGGTTGCTGATTATACTTCGATAATTAAATATACAAACCTATGATCCTTCTAGGCTCACCTAATTAGTGTCAAATGAGTGTACTTAATTACAGCTGTAAATTAAATGCACAGAGTTTGCATCACCTCAAAATAATTACATGTGCATTGTAATGTGAATTATGGAACATTAATCTGTAGTTTATCGATTACCCCCTAAACAGAGACTGGGACTCATTAGGACAAAGTTATTATCATAGCAGTTTTGATACATAGCTCCTAGAAAGGGTTCCTGAATAATGTTTGCATATAAGTTCTTTAAAGTAAAGGTGTATATGTGTCAGAATTGGTACTGCAGACATTTACTGCAAGGAAAGCCCCAACCTATAGAAATGTGTTCTCTGAGATATTCAGGTGAGAGGCATATATATGTATATGTATGTATATAAAATCTCTACCCTCATTCTTCACAGTGCAAGAACTTTTTCAAGTTTATAGTAAAGGCTGCAACTATTTTAAAAGTCTTTTAGCACCATATTAAGTAATTACATGTCAAACTATTTCCTCTAACAAACCAGTTCTTAGCATCCCTCAGACAGAGGAAATGATAGGTTAACTATCACGTTAAAAAAGCTTCTGTTTCATCATAACCAAAAAACACAAAAAAGGGGGCAAAAACTATGTTCCCCTACTCTTTGATACTTTACTATATAGCAGCTTTCCCCCCACTTCCTTCTGTCATCTTTAAAAAAATCTGAGAAGGGAAGAAAAATTTCCTACAAGAAAAATCAATGGAGAATTATTAAAGGCATAAATACAGACTAATCGGGGGGGGGAGAAAATATTCTAATTCCAGAGTTGTCCCCCCCCCCCCCCAGGAAATAACTATATTGATCATTTGGGAAGAAACAGCTCAGTTCAAATGGGGCTCACTCAATTTAAGACTTAATTTTCTGTGAGGTAGAAGAATCTTAATCACCAATTAAAAGTATTTCAGGGGTTGCCTGGCTGCCACAGTCAGTGGAGCATGTGACTCTTGATCTTGGGGTTCTAAGTTCAAGCCCCATGTTGGGTGTAGAGATTACTTAAAAATAAAATCCTAAAAAAGGTATTTCAAATACGATTTCATGAACAGGCCTCAGATTTTCCTTAAATATAAAATAAATTTAGGGTGCCTGGGTGGCTCAGGCAGTTGAGTGTCTGACTCTTGATTTTGGCTCAGATCATGATCTCAGGGTTGTGGGACTGAGCCCTATGTTGGGCTCCACGCTGAACATGGAGCCTGCTTAAGATTTTCTATCTCCCTCTGTCCCTTTCCCTGGCTCGCACTCTTTCTCTCTAAAAAAAAAATGTGTGTGTGTGTGTGTGTTTGTGTGTATATATATAGATGCAAACCTTGGTTTGTAAGCATAATTCATTCCAGAAACATGCTTGTAATCTAAAGCACTTGTATATCAAAGCAAATTTCAAGACCCATTGGCTCAGTTGTGATCATGTGATGTTTGGTGTCATGTACTACTTATATTGCAAGACACTGCTTGTTTATCAAGTTAAGATTTAATAGAAATGTTTGCTCATCTTGCAGAACACATGTAGAACAAGTTACTTGCAATCCAAGGTTTTACTATATATACACACATACATACATATGTATATGTACATATGCATATTATGTATATAATTTATAAAATGAATTTAAATAAAAATATGAGATCTTCATGTTTAAATGAGATAAGCTTTTCAGAACAGCCCTCTTGCTTTACTTGTTTTAGATGTACCCATTGTTTTTCATATTTTCCTATTCCTGATCTACTGTGAGACAACTCCCACTGATCATACCAATAACTGTTACTGAGCTTATATTAGTTTCCTTCATTTTTCTTGGATATTTTGCACTGTAGGCTGAAAAGGAACTCTGCTGCCACAGAGCTTGAAGAATGTACGTGGCTGTTTACTGTAAATGCTAACATTTTTCTAGTAAGGAGTAATGGCATTATGAGGCTTTAAAAAAGCAACAGAGGTAAAGGCTGAATGAACAGGTATGTCAAGACTTTCCTTTGCATTTGGAATTTCTAACTTTGGCCACCATACCTTACTATACTCGTAATTTTCTGCCATTTTCTCTCTTTAAATAGAGAGATTGAGGAGAAGACTTCAGCATAATAATCGTGTTTTAATTCAGCCCAGTTTTGGCCTAAAGCAAACATCTAATTACTTGTGATTAATTCTAAAGAACATAACCTACTCTTGTGCTCAATGGGTCTGTGTTTGAATCTAACTAGTGGCTTCCTCTCATTTTTTGCTGCCTTTCTTTCTTTTCTCTGTGTTAACTTAATCCTCAAAGTGACTGAGGAATCATAAACTGCCATTCTCCCGCTATACAAAATATCTGTATTATGTAAGTCACATTTCAAAGGACTTATATTATTAGTCTTAAATCATGTGTTCAAATTTAGACTTCTGTAAAAAATGACAAGATGCATGAGAGCACTGCAATCTAGGCAACCATAATTATACAATTATTGATGAAGTTCCTGTTGATAAACAATGCACACATTAGGAAATACTATTTTGCAATTAAATGATGAAGAAAGCTGTTTATTGCCTTCTATTCTATCCTCTGTTAATAAGACTGAAGTTGCAGATGTTCATGTATGCTGCATTGATGTTAAATGGTGCATGATGCTCTAGGTGGTTCCCATAACCTTGCTTTGTCTACTATGAACTGACTCAATTGATATGATAATAGAGAAAAGAGCGGGGCTGAACTGGCACAATTTGCATAGCCTTGAAATTTGCTATTATTGGACAGCCAACTGCTCCTACAAGTTCTTGTTCAGTTGTCACTGACAACAATATGTTAGACAAACAATATTTTGAAATTAACCACTCAGGTGGGGGCATCACTTATTGAAGCTTTTATCCCATCAAACAAGGTTACTCATCAATGCATTTCTAAAGCCAACAATGGGGAATTCTGTGATCTTCTCTGGGATCAATTACTTTTAGATTTAGTACAAAGAAGGCAGCATCACTCAGGGGTCACAAAACAGTGGTAGCATTTGCTGCTTTTTGACACAGGAATTCTATTTGGAGCATACCTCTCTCCATTTCACAAAACCTATTCTTTCATCTCATTATTAAATAAATAAGTTATATTTTAGATCAAGAAATAATAAAATCTTAACAAGCTCCATATTGCACTTTACTCATGAAATATTGTACTTTACTTAATATTGTACTTTACTCATGAAAAAAAATCATTATATAGGACACTCCATATAAGAATAGTAAGAATTGCTCTGATCCATAAAAATGACACATTAGAAAACCTCAAACACTGAAGAAAATCCTAATACATCCTAAAAACATATTAAACAAGTAATAGGAGAGCAGCTAGAAAAATACCACAATTATAAGAGAGAACTCTGAGTTTAGAATTTATGGGCATATATAATGAATGAAAGGATAAGAGACAGTAAATGTACTTTTGGTGGGTGAGCAATTAAACAATTAGGAGAAGAGAGAAGAATTGCAAATAAGCGGGAATAATGTAATTTAAAGTTAAAACAAACAAAATTATTTTTAAAAAGTCCTAGAAAAACTAATATGGAAAATTTAGTGCTCAGGAAAGTGTAATACAGAAAGGAAAACACAACTGGGACATTCAGTAATACCTAGAGGTCAATGCTGAAGATTGAACTCCCCAAAGAGCAAATTCCCATATGATTGGTGGGATAAGAGATGGTATAAAAGAATTTAGAGAAATACCAGATGAAAGAAACTGCACACACAGAATTAATATTTTAAAGAGTCTAGAGTGGTTTCTAAAACAAATCTAATTCTTTAGCTTAATTCAAGGTTTAAACAATAGTTTGTTTTGATGTTTTGTTTTCAGTTGGTTTAAATTCTAAATTACAACAAGACCTTTCATTCTAAGCATTAGTTTTAAAATGAGAAGACAAGAATACATATAACCCTGTAAACGAAAATGGAGCCAATGTACACTGTATTCACTGTCCCCCTACTGGGATTATCCCTGTGAGAGAACTGTGATCTGTTAAAAATTGTACTTCCTACCTGATCAATATCAGCCTTGGCCATGTGACTTGCTTCAGCTAATGAAATGTGAGGGGAAGTGATACAAGAGCTCTAAGAACTACTCTGTGGTTCTTTCATCAAGTCCTTTCACCTCTAATACAACTAGCATGTTCTGGATTGGGGCTTCCCCTCAGTTTTAGTCCTAGAATAAATAAAACACGGATAGTGCCTCAGCTAACTCAGTATAGAACAAGAATGTAACAGAAAAATAAATATCTATTATTGAAAGTCATTAAGATTTTGAGGGGTGCCTGGGTGGCTCAGTTTGTTAAGCGTCTAACTCTTGATTTTAGCTCAGGTCATGATCTCATGGTTTGTGAGATTGAACCCCGTGTTGGGCTCCATGCTGTCAGTTTGGGATTCTCCCTCTCTCTCTCTCTCTCTTTGTTCTGTCCCTGCTCATGTGTGTGTACTCTCTGTTTCAAAATAAATAAACTTAAAAACATAAAAAAAGAGTCATTAAGATTTTGAGGGTTATTTGTTAGGCTACTACCTTAGCCTAATCTGGTTAATAAACATATAAAAAAAGATAGCACTGTGATTTTTAATCCAAACAAATGGAAATTATGAGGCAACAGAGTAACTGCTTATTTGAATTTGATAATGTTTTCACTTTGTCTGAAACAAGTATAATATCAGACTAAACATTCAAGAAGTGCACTTATGAATGTGGTACAGATAAGATGTGCATAAGAGGATGCTCTGGTAAGACATCCTAACCCTGTTTCCTAAGTATCCCAGAAGAATAGAGAAGTATTAATATTAAGTAGGTTCTAGAGGTTTTTGATAATGGCAGATTACATAATTTAAACAAGTATCTCAAGAAGAACAATGAGAACATCTGGGCAAAATGTATTTTAAAAATGTGCTTGAAGGCATTGACAGCCTAAACAAAGAGTGAAGACTTACCAGAATGGGATATCAAGGATGATAGAGCCCAGGGAGATGAGTCTGGTGTTTGATACTGCTACAAAGACAAGATTTGGAATCTAGAGCCTGTCAAGAGAAATGCCCCTGGTAAAACCTCCTTATGGAAGGGAACCCAAAGGGCTTCATTAAAGGTGAATAGGAAGTAGACAGGCCTAGGCAATGGACTATAGCTTAGTTTCCAATTCTAAATCCTAAACTTAGGATGACTCTAGTGTGCCAGTGTTTCTGTACCTGCCAAAAGTAAATATGAATTATCCTATACCTCAAATTGTTTCTGCAAAGAATTTTCCAAGTACACAGTCTTGCTCAATAAAAAATAAACAGTAAATAAACAGTAATATAAGGATGGAAGGAAATTAAAACCAGCATAAATTATATAACAGAAAATACCCAAAACAGTTTAAGGTATTGAACTTACCAAACAGAAACTTTGAAATAACTATGCTTACTGATCAAATGTTAAAACTGAGAACTTCAGCAGAGGACTCTAAAGTATAAAAAACTGAAATTGAAATTAAGAACTTGATAGGCTTAAATTGAAATTGAATATAAGAATTCAGTGGACAGGTACAATAGACTTAGATACAGCTTAGAAAAGAATTAGTTAACTGGAAGATAGATCAGAAGAAAATATCCAGAATGCAGCATAGCCAAGATAGGTGAGATATATCCTACAGGGTTCTGAAAGTGGAACTAGAACCAATGGACTGAAGTTATAAAAAGAAAAATTTCTGTTCAACAGAAGGAAACAGTTTCTAACAATTTGGGGTTTATAAAACTGAAATGAATAAATCTGCTAGGTAGTGAGTATTTTATTTTTTTTTTCAACGTTTTTTTTTTTTTTTTTAAATTTATTTTTGGGACAGAGAGAGACATAGCATGAACGGGGGAGGGGCAGAGAGAGAAGGAGACACAGAATCGGAAACAGGCTCCAGGCTCCGAGCCATCAGCCCAGAGCCTGACGCGGGGCTTGAACTCACGGACCGCAAGATCGTGACCTGGCTGAAGTCGGACGCTTAACCGACTGCGCCACCCAGGCGCCCCATGTAGTGAGTGTTTTAAAGAGGATTCTTGAATTGATTTGGTGATAAGATAAGATGATCTCTATTCCCTTTTCAAGACCTTAGGGTTTTGTAAGAATTCAGAGACTTATTTATTAAATAGAAGGGTCTCATGAGATAAAGTTTTGAAAAGTATAGTACAGTATTTAAAATTATGTAATTTGTGCACGGAAGCACTCAATAGAAAGAGGTCTGGAAGGATAATCACTAAATTTTTAACATTTGTTACCTCTGGGAATACGTCAGTGGATATTTTATTTACGGTCATATGCTGCGGATGGTATTGGTAGCCCTGAGATCAGAGAATTGCAAATAAGAGTAATACATTACAGTAGGGATTCTCAAACTTTTTGGTTCCAGGACTCCTGTTACACTCCTATAAATTGAGAACCTCAAATAGCTTTTGTTTATGTGAGTTATATTTATCAATATTTACTATATTAGAAATTAAAACAGAAATTTAAAAAGATGTATTTGTGAACCAACTACACATTAACATATTTCTTTGAAAAATAACAATATTCCAAACAAAAATGTGAAAAGAATAGCATTTACATTTTTGCTAATCTCTTCAACGTCTTATAATAAAAGACACCTGAGTTTTCATATTTGTTTCAGTATTCAATTTGTTACTATATCACACATTATGTAGACTGGAAAACTCTACCAAAATTGAGAGTCAAAAAAGCAAATAATATTTTA
Source organism: Panthera tigris (assembly GCF_018350195.1). Taxonomy (NCBI): domain Eukaryota; kingdom Metazoa; phylum Chordata; class Mammalia; order Carnivora; family Felidae; genus Panthera; species Panthera tigris. Next base: position 34,468,332 of record NC_056670.1, on the reverse strand, counting down.
ATACTATTGTGAAATACCTTTGATTTAACGGAAGAGACAACCTGAAGGAGTCTCAGAGACCTCCAATGGGTCTATACTTTGCAAACTGCTGCATTAAAGTAAGGTTATAGTTGTCACCATGCTGAAATGGTAGACCTGCCTACTCTGGATAAACTGTAAGTACAAGAATATGTCAGTTCTGTTGTGCTTTTACATCTGTGTTTAGTGGGATAGGCCAGTAAGGAATTAATGCTCTGCAGCTTAAAAAGTAAAGATCCTTGCTTAGATGAAAGCAAGCTGGCAAACAATATTTTAGACTTCTCTAGGCAGATAAAATGTCACCATGCTGATCCATTCGTGTAATAATAGGCCTGAATTAATTATCTCAACCTATGGTTGCTTTGTTGTTACACCAAACAGAAGTAAAATTTGATATAAATACACTAGACAAAGTAGATTAGCTGAGGACTGATGTGGGAGAACTAATATAGGTCTCAAAAGTGAAGACGGACCAATTTCTGCATTAGAATCCTGGTAGCTTAAGACCAAGATAAAAACCCAAGCAAGACAGATGGAGATCTGAAGTCTGCCAAGCATGGCAGTTGCCCCTTTCTGAAGCACACATACACATACATACACACAGATATACACACAGGGTCTGCAGCCCACATTATCGGGAAAGGACTGATTTAGCTGATTTTATCAGAAACAAAATTAACAGGCATTGAAATTCTGTCCTAGTAGGTTCAAAGAATTTTGAAGACTTAAAAAGAATCAAATCATAAGTGTTGTAGACACCATTTCCTTCCTTAATCAAGAAAGCTTAGGGTTCCTCTACTGCAAAGAATTTAATACAATAGTTTGGTGTCAGTCTTTTCATTTTACAGTAGAATAAAATGAAGCCTAGACAATTGAAAAAGCAGTACAGTGAGCACACAGAAGACAAGTGGAAGCATCCTAGCACATGGGATTTTGTCTTTGCTATTTTCTAGCCTACTCATTCCACACTAGGAATGCTCTGCCTAAAGCAAGAGTCCTGCAGAGTCTCTTAAAAGCCACATATGGTCTTGGCACAGAAATTGTTTTTTCAACACCTGGGTAACCAGGCTGTGTAGGTCCCAGGAGTGCAGCAGTGCCCTCAGCATCAGTTCTAACCAACCCCTGAGGAGTTAGATCTGAGAGAGAGCCACTTTCAAGGCCCTGCCTCATTAGTCCCTGCTGCCACCAATCTAGCTCAGAGAAAATTGATCCTTCCCTCATGCCTGCTGCACCAAGGCCAGTCTTGGGAAAGAGGTTTTGTTCATAGAGGATTTGTTAATTAAGTCATCACTGTAGTAATGAAACCCCAGAGCTTCAGCCACTAGTTGTCTATGTTACTTTAGGGTAGCTAAATTTGTTAATTAAAAGGAGTATGTTCTTTTAAAAAGGACTGATAATTTAAAAAATAAAAGCAAGATATGGAAAACACACAGTATTTATCATCTTACTCCCTACCATAATCACTGTTGCTATTTTGATTGTAATGGATTTTATATTCTGCTTTTTTTATATTTACAGAAAAGTTCTCAAATTTTAAGTAACTAAATTTCACAAAATGAATGAACCCATTGTTTTGGTTTATTTTTCATCTAATGTACATACAGTCTCAAATTGCTGCATTATTTTTAATGGTAGCATGAATAAATAACAGTTTACCCATTATATTACAGTTTCTTTAAATTTTTACTATTATATGCAAAAATGACAGGAATATCTTCACATGTAGTTGCGCTCATATTTTTAGCTATTTAAATTCCATGAACTGAAGTTATTGTATAAAACGGTATAAATACTTTCACTATTTATACTCTAGCAATATTATAAGGGCATCTGATTGACCACACTCCAAGCATCAAATAACAATTCTTTTGAAAGTTTCTCTTATATCACATATCCCAATTTGAACTTCTTTATTAAAGTCCTTATATTTTCTAACATATCTAGGTTCTACCTACAATTTTAATGTTTATTTTTGAGAGAGAGCGAGAGACAGAGAGAGAGAGAGAGACAGAGAGGGAGCAGGGGAGGGGCAGGGAGAGGGAGACACAGAATCCAAAGCAGGCTCTAGACTCTGAGCTGTCAGCACAGACCCTGACAGCACAGACGGTTTGTGGGCTTGAACCCACAAACCGTGAGATCATGATCTAAGCCAAAGCTGGACGCTTAACCGACTGAGCCACCCAGGCGCCCCCACAAAATTAATCTTTAACAAGTTCATACTGGTCTCAATCAGAGCCAGGATGACATTGTGAGAAAGGCACTAATAGTCTGATTCTAAAAGAAAAGCTTTATTAAAAGTGTTTATTATGTTCTGGGGCACCTAAAACATTGATCGCTCTGCATCTCTCAGAAGGAAAAAATATCTGAACTAATGTGATATTGATGTATTCTAAAAGCTCCTTAAAAGCCAGTCTAACATCCAGTCCATAGATATGAACTCAAGAAAATTAATCACCCAGAATCAGCACAGGTTCACAAACATATATACACAAATCTACAGCTTAATGAAGTGTAATACTTTAAGACTCTAGTTAAAAATCACTACACTCAATTCATCATAACTCAGGTAGCCTAGATCTCTTTAAGTTGTGTATATATATTTAAAAATGGCTAACTTTTTTTATATGGATAACAGTGCAGGACTAAAAAAATATTATATCTGACTATTCTAAAATTCTTTAACAGCTTTATTGACGTATGGTTGACATACTATAAACTGCACATATTTAAAGTGTACAATTTGATAAGTTTGAATATGTATACATCCATGAAGCCATCACCACCACCAAGATAATGAACATATCCATCACTTCAAAAAATTTCTTTGTGCTTCTCAGTAAGCTGCTACCTCTTCTTATCCTCTACGGCCCAAGCTATCACTCATCTGGATCCACAGTATCAAAGTTTGATTTGGGTTTCTAATCAGTTACTCTGTAATGATTCAGGTAACACTGCCTGTACTCAGTGGGTTTTTTCTCCATAAATGGATATGTTATTTGAACAACAGAGGTTACTTTCTAGGAAAATTTCGGAGCTACAGATTCATTGAACCAACAGCAGCTTTAAGCATTCTGCTAAGTGCCAGTCTTCTGTGGAGATTGCCAGCCTCGTCATATATTACCACATAATTACAGACTTCCAGCATTAGCTGATAATTGGTGGTTCTTGAAACAACAGTATTTTAAAACAAATGAAAGAGGAATTAATTTGATTATTTAGAATGAAACCTTTGAAACATTCATAGCAATTCTGTTTCTTCTTCAGTTATCCTATATGTATTTGAAGATTTCTTCTTCTTCTGAGTTAAGAAAAACATACATTCAGGTAATTTTTCTTTTCTTTTATAGTTAGTGATTATTCCAATGGTCAACTGGCACAATGATCAATTCTAGGTTGTTGGTTGACTTTTTTAAGAACCTGTGTGAATATCTGATATTCAGAATTTCATTGATTTACTGTTACTCTTCACACATACTTAAAAAAGACCTCCTAGGTATTTTTTTGTCGATTCAGATGAAAAATATCTAGGGTATGTAATTCTTAATACTGAGTTCCCACTTTTTTGTATTATCATGCTTCTAGTCACTTCAATTCAAAATCTTTGGTCACTTTTGTCTTCTTAGTTGCTAAATCCTATTAAACCTTCTTCCGTGATGTCTTTTTGCCTTTAGTAATGTGATCCTTTATCTTTCCAGGTACTTATGCTTAGCTTGCGCTATAGTCATATGAAACATGTCCCCCAGTGCATGATGTTTGACTTTTCTTTGCCCATGCTGTTTCTTTTGCATAGATTTTTTTTTTTTTTGTCTTTTCTTGGCAAACCTCAACTACCCATCCAATGTTAACTCTTGTATAAATCACTTAGACTCCTCCGTGCAATTAACTGTTCCCTGTTCTTAGGTCTTTAACACTTTAAGCATTCATCTACTACAGCTCTTATTATAAGAAATTGTGATTATTTCTTCACACATCTCTATTTCATATACTCTTGAGTTCCCTGAATATAGACACCACCACATATCCTATACATTACTAGAGCGTGGAACACAGTAGGCCCTCAGTCCCTATATATGGGTTAAATAAATTCTTCTTTTCTGTGAGTTTTCCACCATTCTAATTCAAATCCCTATTGGTGCATTATCCAAATTTTTGCTTCCAAATAGGTCTGCTTGACTGTAACCTCTGCCTCTTCCAGTTGATTTTGTATATTAGCACAGAATTATATTCCTAAACTGCTATTTTGGATCATATAATTTCTCTGCTCAAAACCCTTTAATAACTTCCCACTTCCTTTAAATTCAGACCCAACTCTTTAATCAAGCATTCAAGTATCACTGCAATCTAACCCTAAGTTGTTGTTTTATCTTATTTTATTTTATTTACTTTATCATCTATTAATTTTCCTTACACAAACTCTATACTAGTCATATAGAAGTACTTACATTTTCTGGAACATCTTGTAGTTTTTTTTTTAATTTTTTTTATTTTTTAAACATTTATTTACTTTTGAGACAGAGAGAGACAGAGCATTAATGTTGGAGAGTCAGAGAGAGAGAGGGAGACACAGAATCGGAAACAGGCTCCAGGCTCTGAGCTGTCAGCACAGAGCCCGATGCGGGGCTTGAACTCACAAACCGCGAGATCATGACCTGAGCCGAAGTCGGACGTTTAACCGACTGAGCCACCCAAGCGCCCCATCTTGTAGTCTTTATTTTTGCTACATTATTCTTTAAAAAATAGGTTCTCTATTTTCAAAGTAGACTTTTTATTGAGGTATAACACATATACAGAAAAGTGTACAAACTGGAAGCCTGACCCTGAAGTATTGACTCAGACTAAATGGAGAGACAGAGAAGGTTCTAGTCATGCCTAATGAGTTCAGCCTGCAGCCAACACCTAGCTAACTACAGTCATACTAGTGACCACTATGAACACCATTAGAAGAACTGCCTGCCTGAGTCTAGCTTTGATTACAGAATTGTGAGAATATAAAACTGCTTTTGTTTTAAGCCACTAATTTGTGGGGTGGTTGGTTACATTGAAATACTCCCTTCTTTGCAATTACCAATCCCCTTCAAGGGTAACCTGACTTCTATTTCCACTGAGTTTATATAAACAAATTCACATAATGTGCAATGTCTTTATTTTACCTTCATCCTCGGAGAAAAATTTTGTTGGATATACAATTCTGGATTGGTAGATTTCTTTCAGCACTTTAAAGATTTTATTTTAAGTTATCTCTACACTCAATGTAGGGCTGGAACTTACAACCCTAAGATCAAGAGTTGCATGCTCTACAGACTGTGCCAACCAGATGCCCCCACTTTTAGCACTCTAGAGATGTTGTTCCACTCTCTTTTAACCTCCATTGTTTCTGATAAGAAATCTGTAATTGTTCATATAGTTTTCCCCTTGTATGTGATGTGCTATTTTTCTCTAGCAACTTTCAATATCTTCTTTTTATTTTTTGGTTTGGTAGTTTGATTATAATATGTTTAGTTTTGGTTTTCTTTGTATTTATTCTGTTTGTGGCTCACTGAGCATCCTGAATCTAAAAGTTCAGGTCTTTGATAAGAACTGGAAAAATTTCAGTCATTATTTCATCAAATATTTCTCCTGACTCATTCTCTCTCTCCTTACCTTCTGGGACTCCAATTACAGAGCCCTTTGATATTGTCCCACAGGTTACAGAAGCTCTGTTCATTCTTTTTCAATCTTTTTTCCCCTCCATTCTTCACACCTGATAATTCCTATAGCTCTGTATTTAAGTTTGCTGGCTCTCCTGTCATCTCTAAATTGCTGAAAGAACATCTATTGAATTTTTTATTTCAGAGATTGTATTTTTCATTTCTACAATTTCCACTTTTTAAAGTTTCCATTTCTCTGCTGAGATTTTCTAAATGTTCATTCATATGAGCAAATTTCCCTTTACATCTTGGAGTACAGTTAAAATAATTGTCTTAAAATTGTGTGCTAATTCCAACATCAGAGTCATGTCAGAGTTGGTCTCTACTGATATCCTTTTTTAAAATTTTTTACCTTTTGAGCTTTTTTATTTGAGTATAGTTGACACACAATGTTATACTAGTTTCAAGTGTATAACATAGTGATTCAACTTCTCTATATGTTATGTTATGCTCACCAGAAGTACAGCTACATCTGTCATCACACAACACTATTATAATATCATTGACTATATTGTCTATGCTATACCTTTTATTACTGTGATGTACTCATTTCATAACTTGAAGCCTGTATCTCCTACTCCTTTTCACCCACGTTGCCCATCCTCCACCTTCTTCCCCTCTGGCAGCCATTAGTTTGTTCTTTGTATTAATAGATCTGATTCAGCTTTTTACCCCTGATTCTGCTTTTTTTGTTGTTCATTCATTTGTTTTGTTTTTTAGATTCTATATATGAATAAAATTATATAGTATTGTATTTCTCAGTCTGACTTATTTCACATAGCGTAATATCCTCCAGATCTTTCCATGTTGTCACAAATGACACAATCCCATCCTTTTTTCTCTTTTTACATTTTTAAAAATGTTTATTCATTTTTGAGAGAGAGAGAGAGCAAGCGGGGGGGTGGGGCGCAGGGAGACAGAATCAGAAGCAGGCTCCAGGCTCTGAGCTGTCAGCACAGAACCCAATGTGGGGCTCGAACCCATGAATGGTGAGATCAGACCTGAGCTGAAGTCGGACGTTCAACCAACAGAGCCACCCAGGTGCCTCAATCCCATCCTTTTTTATGCTATGCAATATTCCACTGTGTGTGTGTGTGTGTGTGTGTGTGTGTGTGTGTATGTCTGTCTGTTTGTCTGTCTGTCTACCACATCTTACTTATCCACTTGTCTATCAATGGACACTTAGGCTGCCTCCACATCTTGGCTATTGTAAATAATGCCAAAGCTACAATGAATACAGGTCTGCATAAATCTTTTTAAATTAGTGTTTTTGTTTTCTTTGGGTAGATACCCAGTTCCAGTGATTTCTTTTGTTCTTCAGTATACATGTTTCTTTGTATGTCTTATAATTTTAGATTGTATTCTGAGTATTGTACATGAGATGCGGAGTAGGGGTTGGCAAACTACAGCCAGTGGGCAGGTCACCTGATTTGTAAATAAAGTTTTAGCGGAACACAGTCATGCCCATTTGTTTATGAACTTTCTGTAAAGGCTTTTGCATTACAATGGCATGGTTGAGTAGTTGCAACAGAAACCACTTGGCCTATAAGGTCTAAAATATTTAATCTTTAATCCTTTAAGAAGTTTGCTAACCCTATTGTAGAGACCAGTCAACTATGTTTCCACAAAGAGGGTTAATTTTTTTTTTTAATCAAATAGGCAGTTAAACTTGGCTAGACTCAAATTCTAACCTGTCAGTCAGACTACATGCTTTCTATCAAGTTTTAGGCATGCCACTTAATGCCAACTTAGGCTTGCCCTAGAGATAAAAGCCATGAGAGGAAACTTAAGACCATTCCCTTCCTTCAAATATAGATGCCCCTTCAGTTTCCGCCTAATTTTCATTGTTTTTTTAATGTTCCCAGGTAGTTGCTTTTATGATATTTTGTATAGCATTTCAATTGCTACCTGAGGAAAGAATGGGCTGATAGGACCTATTTTTACTGTTAAGTTGGAAGTCAGGATTCACTCTTTCAGGTTTGATTTTGCTCAAAATTATGTTATATTCCTTCATTCATTCTCTTTTCATTCCATATTCCACTGTATTAATATATCACTAATGTATCCATTTTACTGTTTATAGACATTGTATTGTTTCTAATTATTTTGGTCATTACAAATAGTACTGCTATATTTGTTATAGCAAAAGACTAGAAATAAACCAAATAACCAAATGTACATCAGAAGATTAGTAAACTAAGTTGTGCATTAATGAAATGGAATACTATGCAGTCATAAAAATATGGAATGATCTCTAAGATATATTAAGTGAAAAAGGTGTGGAAAAATATGCATTGCTGACTTCCAAAAGAAGCACTGATTGATGCTGGGGAAAAGAACTGAACAGATGAGGAGTAAGATTAGGAAGAAAAATTTCATACTTTGTAAATGTATATTAAAAACAAATTCATAGAAAAACACATATGAATATATTATGTATATCTTCCCATGCTAATAAAACACTTTTCTGACTAATCAATTTCCATCTTACGGATATATTAATAAATTCTCTGTGGTTGAATATGTAGACTAGAATGAATAAAGTCTCTGCAAAGTAATATGGAGAGAGTCCCTGGATATGTTACAAAGTGAAAAAAAGCAAAGTACAAAAGAGTACCAACAGTGTGCCATCTTTCAAATAAAAAGAAAGGGTAAATAGAAAAATATTCACATATCTGCTCATTTGGGCATAAACAAATTTAGAAATGAAATGTCTATGAACTGTTGATGGATAAATAGAATATTTATATGTAGTAGGTAGAATAATGTCCCTCTAAAATTCATGCCCTTCCTGGAATCTCAAAATATGACCTTATTTAAAAATAAGCTAGATGTAGCACTGGGTGTTGTATGGAAACCAATGTGACAATAAATTTCATATATTAAAAAAATTAAAAAAAAATTCAAAAAAATAAAAATAAAAATAAGGTAGATGTAATTGCACATGGAATTAATTAAGAGTGTCCTGGGTGCCAGTGTGGCTCAGTTGGTTAAGTGTCTGACTTTGGCTCAGGTCATGATCTCATGGTTTTTGAGTCTGAGCTCTGCATTGGGCTCTGTGCCGACAGTGTAGAATCTGCCTGGGATTCTCTCTTTCTCCCTCTCTCTCTGCTCCTCCCCCACTCATACTTTTTCTCTCTCTCAAAATAAATAAATACTAAAAAAAAAGAGTGTCCTTATAATAAGAAGTGAGAGAGAATATAGATATAGGGAAGAAGGCTATGTGAAGACAGAGGCAGAAATTGGAGTGATACATCTATAAGCCAAAGACTTATAAGAAATGCCAAGGATTGACTGCCAAGAACCACCAGAAGCTAGGAAGATATAAAGAAGGATTCTTCTCTATAGACTTCAGAGGGAACATGGCCCTGCTGATCACTCTACATGCTGATCTATGGAGACTGTTAGCCTGCAGAACTGTTGAGAGAATAAATTTATGTTGTTTTAAGGCCCCCTGTTTGTAGTAAGTTGTTATTATGCCATGCAATGGAATATTACATGGCAATAAAAAGGAATAAGTTATCGATACATGCTATAATATGGATGAACCTTGAAAACAGTATACTAAACGAAAGAAGCTTATACAAAAGACCATGTATTGTAAGTTTCCATTTTTGTGATTTTCCAGAATAGGCATATGTACAGAGACAGACTAGTGGTTGGAAAGGACTGGGAGAAGTTAGAGAATCTGAGGAGAGAGTTTCTTTTAGAACATAAAAATGTTCTAAATTGATTGTGGTAATGGTTGTACAACTCTGTGAATATACCAAAAAATTGCATTATACATTTTAAATGAGTAAACTGTATGGTATGAGAATTATATCTCAATAAAGCTGTTTGGGGGAAAAAAGATGAAATATAGGAACATAGAGCCAACCTTAAAACAGACTCCTAACTATAGAGAACAAACTGAGGGTTGCTGGAGGGGAGGTGGGCAGGGGGATGGGCCAAATGGGTGATGAGTATTAAGAAGGGCACTTGTGATGAGCAGTGGGTATGAGAATTATAAAAAAGAAAAAAAAAAGAAATACAAGAAGGATAAATCAGTAACTAATGAGTTCTGCTGCCTCCAAGAAATAGGTGGAAAAGGATGAAAGAATAGGAAAATGGCAAAGGAGAAGTAGGGATGTGGGGAGAGTGATACTTCACTGAGTATATCTTTATAAATAGATACTATGGTATCTACAGAACCATGGTAACTTTCTATATACCATTAAAAAAATTAAAATTAACTAGGATGTGGGGGTAAACTCTTTTGTGTTGCACTGGAGCAGGCAATGTCAGTATGAACCCATATTTTACACACACACACACACACACACACACACACACACACACAGGTGTGTGCACATATTCATATATTTCCTAACTCTACCCACAGAGAAACCTAAGAGTAAAGACAAGCCAGTAGCAATGAGAACAGCTACTGACAAGAAAAGGAACCAGAATTCTTTTCTTTTTAAAGTAGGTCCCACGCCCAATGTGGGACTCCAACTCAGAACCCTGAGATCAAGAGCAACCCTGAGATCAAGAGTCAGATGCTCTACTGACTGAGCCAGCCAGGCACTCCAAAAGGAACCAGAATTCTGAGAAATGGCTGATTCCATTCATAGGGCAGAAAAACTTGGAGCATCTCATGCCAGAATATAAATAAGTCAAAAAATGATGCCAATATGTCAGAAGAGTAAAGCAGCCAACTTGAAGGCACTTTCAATAGCCAAATCTAGGACAATCTGAGCAAAAAATAAAAAAATAATAGTAATGAATTTTAATCATAGAATATATAAATACCCACAAGTCCATAGGATAGAAATAAGTAAATGACTAAACAAATGGGCAGAAAAGAAAGCTCTCCTGACAGCAGAATTCTAATAAACATATAAGGAATAATAAAAATGGATAATCATTATTTGGCTAACGCCACAGTAATAATTATTACTGATCAATAGATGTTAAAATTAGAGCAAAAGTATGATGAGATAAAGAAAAATGAAAGAAAGACACATAACCTTAAAGTATTTTCCCACAAGGTATTTATTCATTAAGAAAGGAGAAATACTAATTTTACAATGGAGAATTATGAGAGGCGCCACCTTAACTAAGTGATCAAAATTAGTATCACCACTACTGGTATCATATGCCTCCTGATATGATACACTAAGAGCATAATTTCATTTTTGTACCTAAAATGTATAACTTGAATTTAATCATGAGGAAACATTAGTCAAACCCAAAAAGAAACTATACAAAGTAACTGTACAGTACTCGTCAAAAGTGTCAAAGTTATGAAAGATAAAGGCAAGACTGAAGAATTATACAAGAATGCAAGAGAATAAGAGAAATTGACTAACTGCTAATGCAATGTGGGGTCTTGGATTGTATTCTAGACCAGAATAAGAACATTTAGTGGGATAACTGGCGACATCTGAATAAGGTTTGTAGTTTATTAATAGTATTTTTTAATATTAATTTCCTGGTTTTGATAATTATACTATGGTTATATAAAATGTTAGTATTTAGGAAAGCTGGGTGAAGGATATATGGAAGATCTCTACTATTTTTGCAGCCTCTTTGCTACAAAATGAGAAGATAAGAATATTAAAATTTTAAGATCAATGATGTTAGGAGTATCCTTGTATGTAAATCTTTGTGCATATGCTAAATTATTCCATAGGATTAACTCCTGTAATGAAAATTATTGAGTCAAAGGATATGCATATTTTAAAGGCTTTTGATACATATTCTCAGGCTGTCACCCAGGAAAGCTGTACAAAATTTCTCCCATCAGTACTGGGTCTCAATTACTTTTCAAATTTCCAAGGGGTACCAGATGACCTCTAATGTCATTTCTAGTTCTTATTTGCATCAAAATCTCACATATAGTGCATAAATCAGTTTATATGTCACTTAAAAAATATACTGTCTTCCTGATTACTAGTGTAAAGTGAACTCATGTTTGCATTATTTCTACAGCCCATTTCTTGGTAAAATTCACATAATGTTTTCTATATATGATTTTCTAGTGTATATCTCACCTGTTTTATTTAAGTATAAACTCTTTGAAGGAAGGGCCATATATCTTTGCTTCCAATGTTACCCCACTACAGTATATGTTATATGTAGCAGTGGTTCAAATTCATCACTGCAGGAGTCGAGTGGCTACTTGCTTCTTGCCATAGACATATTCAGATACCTTATTGGTTGATACTTCAAGTCCTATATTGTCTGGATGAGCTCCTTCTTCATTTTGCCCTCCTTATATCTTTCCTGGGTCTTTATAGTTCAGGATGTACTAGCAGAGTTGGGTACCAACTCTAAGCTAGTCCTAACAAGGGCAGGATATGAATCAAGAGTAGGGCATGGAATTACTTTAGACCTCCAAATGTAAGCTATCATGGTCCATCCAAGGCAAAGATTTGTTTTACCTTAGTAAGTTGTCTTCTGCCTTATCAGTCTAGATAGTCTATTTTTAGCCCTGAGTGATTATTCTTCCTAACATTCTAGAGTCCACCTTCTAAAAACTAGATTGCTCTAACTCCAATGCATTTACTAAGGATTTTAGTGTTTGCTTGCTCCTGGCAATCTTTCCTTTCAGAAGACCAATATAGCTCCTTTTATATAAGAACAGACTTCTGTGGGGGCGCCTGGGTGGCTCAGTTGGTTAAGCATTTGACTTCGGCTCAGGTCATGATCTCCCAGTTCGTGAGTTCGAGCCTTGCATTCTGTGCTGACAGCTCACAGCCTGGAGCCTGCTTCGGAGTCTGTGCCTGCCTCTCTCTCTCTGCCCCTCCACTGCTCATACTCTGTATCTTAAAAATAAATAAACATAAAAAAAAAAAAAGAATAGACTTCTTTGAATGATACTGATTGCCTCCTGAAAAACAGCTTTTTTCCTCTTCCCACCACCACTTCTAGCTCATGTAATACCTTGGTATGTTCATACCAGAATTGCCGAGACTGCTGTACCCTCACAGATTGTACTTAAAATGACTTAGTGCCAGATTTCCTACCAACTCCTGTGTCCACACACTTTGTCGCAATATCTGTCGCACCTGAGTTAAGTTTTTCCCAGTCCCTGATGGCTCTGCTTTCCTGAGTTTCCTATTTAACTGATCTGCTATGCTTCCTTCCTGGACATTAATCTAACTTACTATATAATCTACCTTATCAAAGCTTGTAAACTATAGAAACAGCACAAAAGGTCAACACCCAGAACTTTTTTGACTGGCATGATTCATCTAGAGAAAAATTATCACCCTAATAATATCTACTTAATATTTCCATTCTCCTCTGTTTAGGTAAAATTCAGAATAACTGGAAGGGAAAAGTTAGGTATGCTTTGAAGCTGAATTGAAACCACCAAATACGGGAGCGCCTGGGCGGCTCAGTCAGTTAAGCATCAACTTCAGCTCAGGTCATGATCTCACGGTTCGTGAGTTCAAGCCCTGTGTCGGGTTCTGTGCTGTCAGCTTGGAGTCTGGAGCCTGCTTCAGATTCTGTGTCTCCCTCTCTCTCTGCTCTTCCCCTGCTCGCTCTCTCTCTCTCTCTCAAAAATAAATAAAACATTAAAAAAAAAAAAAAAAAGAAACCACCAAATACATAGTAACACATGGAAAACGGAGCTGTAAAGAGATCCCAGATTAAATGTCAGTACTGTCAATGGTGACAAATGCTTTTATGCTTTATAGATAAGCTTACAAGTAGGACGGTGGGTTGGGCTGTTGTTATCACGTGTGAAAGAAACCTAATGACCCCCATTATGATCTACTTATGCTGACATACCAACAAGCAGGTTTCTAAAAGTTTACTGCAGCTGAATGTTCAGTTAAGGTTTAATATATTTATTGAACAAATACTAATATATCCATTTAATATATAATATAGATTTAACATATTAATATATTTAATAAATATGTTATTATATATAATAACATTTTTCCCCCTAAATGGTTCTTTGTACTTATAAAACATCCAATAAAAAAAATCTAAATGTAGATATCTTTTATAGAGGAATGTGAAGATACAAATGGATAAAGTCTAAGGCTATTTCAAAATAAAGCTTTTTTGATTACCTTTTGTGTCAAATTCTCAAAGTAGCTAGAGCCAAGGCTCTTTAAATCTATACGGATTTGCTATAATGGTTTATGCTTTAAATGCTTTAGCAGATTCCAGAACAGCTGACTGTAAAACTATTTATTTGCTCATAACAAAGAACACTGTTGATCTTTCACAATAACCATGCTACGATCTGTAATTTATGGTGGAAATATAATGGTTAATCCTACTGCAAGACACAGAAAGTCAAGGCCATGGTTTACTTCCTAGAACTCATGGGCATATTCAGATTAACCAGCAGTTTAGACAGAAATATGAACCTTGCTTGGGATCTGTGTAACTGTTTCAGGGAACTACATCTTTTAGTCTAGGCCTCCACTCATTGTTCCTCATCCAATCTTCCTTAAGACCTAGATACGTTCTAGATATTTAAGCTACACCTAGAAGGCATAAGACCATTTTAAAACAGTTTCATTAAAATATTAGTCACAGAAAGAACACTGTTCAATAGAAAATTCAATGACAAAGATGTATAAGAAAAATTTTACAAAAAATTCACCTTGAATCATAGAATATAATCACATTATACAGCTTATAAATGTAGACTCTTTAGTGAAGACATATTGTTACTGCTCCTATTTTATCATTTACTTATTAAACCCTAAACCAGAAATATCTCCTGGAAATGGAGACATTTCTCTGTTATCTGCTGATTCTATATAGATTTTTAAATGGAGTGAATATAGTTTATTTCATTTTAAACATTATTTTGAACTTCTATTCCTAGCTTCCAGTGTTTACTATCAATATTTGTGTAATTTTATTAACAGCTATACTATCTCCTAATTTAGTGCCAACTGCAAATTTTATTAATGGGTTACTTACTCTTTTTCCTTAATTTAAGGGGGAAAAAAAGCTTAATAAAGCCAGTCCAGCAGCAATTCTTTTAGAAAGCACGTTAGTATGAAATGTCTCCATGACTGAATTCATTACCCTTTTGCATTAGTCTTTGTTTATCATCTTTAAACCAACCCAATCTTTATTAATTTTCTAAGGCATTTTCCCTAGTGCTCTTACCATGATTTATATATGGCTCTTTTTCTCTATCTACAATTTTCCAAACCCTATCAAATTTGTCTCACTCTAACCCCATGGGTTTGTTCATTACTAATACCTTTTAGAGGGATTTTTGCAGCTTTTATTCCTGGCATTTAATAAAAAAAAAAAATCTTCATGTTTAGTATCTGCTGATCCCTCTGAAACAGGGCTTTATAAACAAATAGAAGTGCATTATGATAAACTGACCACAAGATGTTTCTCAGCCCAAATGATTGCTTCTCTCTCTGTATGTACTCTAAGCACTTAATCATGTACTGCCCAGCATAGCATTCAAAGGCCTATCACAACTTACCATTCATGCCTACCCACAACTCTCTCCCCAGTATTTGATATTCTCTGTGATACATCATACCTTTTATGGTCTCTTTGCTTATTGATCTTCTTATTCCATTAATTTATATTCCTTTGTAATCTCAACTTGCCAAATATGAACTATATTCTTCAAAGCCTAGTTAAGATATCACTTCCTTTGTGAAACTTTTCCCAATTTCTTGAGCCTTTTTTGTTCTATAAACAGTTCATAAAAGTCGTATACTACTTTTCAAATTGTGTTAGTGGATTATGTCTCTCCTAGATTTCAAGGAATAGAGTTTTTGCCTTATTTATCTTTAAAACCACAATTCTTGACACATAGTAGGCATTCAGTAAAACCATACTGATTTGAGTTCATTTGTACTGTTACTTTACTGTTTTATCTATTTGTATCTTGCCTCTCTGACTTGTCCTATTAGCGATTCTCAGATTTCTTTAAGTTCTATATTACCCAGCATATTCTTAGCATATGATCAAGAATCTTTGAGTTAGAAGAAATGTTAGAAATAGTACAGTCCAAAAACTCAGCCAATACAGAATTCATTTTACTAAATACCTTTGCTTAACTGTCTATAATAATAGGCATGACAATATGGACTGGTTTGCTCCCGATAGCCCAAGAATAAATAATGGCACCCACTTTCACTCTCACTCTCAAAAGTATTGAAGTTTTGTTGATAAATGTTATGGTCATCTTAATAATGGTCATCTTGATGTACTTTCTCACAAGTACTGGATAGCTGAACAATCCTAATTATTGTATCCTTTGAATTCTGAACCATGTGGATGTACTGCCTATTCATAGAACATTAAAAAAAAATTTCTCCTTTGTAAGGTAGATGAGAATAGAGTTCTAGGACTAAATGAAATAGTTAAGAGTACAAGGAAAATTTAGGGGTGCCTGGGTGGCTCAGCTGGTTAAGCGTCTGACTTCTGATATCAGCTCAGGTCATGATCTCGCAGTTTGTGGGTTCGAGCCCCACATTGGGCTCTGTGCTGACAGTGCAGAACCTGCTTGGGATTCTCTCTCTCTCTCTCTCTCTCTCTCTCTCTCTCTCTCTCTCTGCCCCTTCCTGCTTGCACTGTCTCTCACTCTCAAAGAAATAAAAATAAATGTTTAAAAATAGAAAGACTGCATTTAAAAAAAAGAGTACAGGGAAAATTTAATATAAATAAATTGAATAGGTGGCTAAGTGAAAAATGATTAATTTGACAAAAAACTAGGACATTTTCTTGAGATTTTAGATTGCTTATTAAAACAGAAAGGCACTGAATATAAGAACTTAAAATAGCTTAATAGTTTCTCTCACAGATGAATATAGGGGAAGGGAAGGAAAAATAAGATAAAAATAGAAAGGGAGGCAAACTATAAGAGATTCTTAAATATGGAGAACCAACTGAAGGCTGCTGGAGGGGAGGGGAGTGTGGGGATGGGTTAAATGGGAGATGGGCATTAAGGAGAACACTTTTTGGGATGAGCACTGGGTGTCATATGTAAGAGATAAATCACTGGGGTTCTACTCCTGAAGCCAAGACCACATTGCCTCAATAGAAGCCGAGAAAAGCTAAATAAACTTGAAGGGCCAAGATAAAACAATAGGGGAAAATCCTTAGGAATAGTGGCTTCTATTTGTGCTACTTCAAGGGTCAATAAGCATCAAAAATGATGTAAGTTTCTAAAGAAGTTTAATTAGGATAAACTGTCTTGGCTAAGGCTTAAGGGAATAAGGCGAGAATTAAGTCTTCATTTAAGTACAGTTTTCAATATCCAATGAGCAACTGTTTTATTCTTTTTAACCAAAGAAAATTCTAACTTTGCAGTTATCTGAATCAGATTTTTTCTGCTACACCTCCAAAGATTTTTATCTGAGCCAGAAACATGCATGCCGTGCTTCAGCCAAAATAAAATTCTGCCGCCAAGCTGTAATGCTCTGAAAAATAAATTTTGGAGTCTAATTGAATTTCAGAAGAATCACTCACTGGGTACAAACAATAATTATTCTGAAAAACATTTGGTAATATACTTCCTAGATGAATATCCATTTATAATATATTTTCAAGTGCTTTAAATTATAGAAATTGATTATTTGGAGTTTTGTAAGAAGATGGATACATTCTCTAAGAACCATTTAAGTTAATGCATACATATACATCTATAAATGTGTAGGTAAATGTAGCTATATCATCTAGATATCCATTCATATATACATAATGCATTTATAATATACATATACATACTTCCACATGAGAATGTTTTATCCAGCTCTAAAAAATTCTAACGAAAAGTCTTAAAATTGGAAATTATTTGGCTGAAGCTCTGAGAAACACAGTTAACCAAATATCTACTAGATCATACATGGATTTTTCTTGAGCCAAAAGGTCTCTGGATGTATTCCTATAAGAAGATTTATCTTACTAACATCTATTGGTATTGATCTAATGGTTAAGTATAATGAAGGAGCAGAAAGTAATCCTTTAAATATACACATTCTAAGATACACTATAAGCCAGGTTTTTCCCAACCTTGGCATTACTAGTATTTTGTGCCAGATAATTCTTTGTCATGGATGGCTGTCTTATGCATTATAGGATTGTTCTCTATCTACTAGATACCAGTTGAATCCCCCCATTCTCTACTGTCCACCCAGTGGCGACAACCAAAAGTGAGGGGAAAAAATGCTTCTAGTTGACAATCACTGCTATAAATAAATGAGGCAATGTAATATAAAACAGATTAGACTAGACTGGGATTTAAGAGGTTCTGATCCAGGCTTTTTGGCTCTGACTTTGGGATCTTGGGTAAATTACTGAATCCAGCCATTCTCAATGTAGGTTATGGATGGCAGTATTGCTAAATCATCTAAGAGCCTTATATGACAGATGAATCCACTTAACTTTCTTAGGCCATGAACTGGGAGATCATGAAGTGAACTGAAATCAAGACTCGGCATCTCAACTGACTGAGCAACCCAAGCACCTCTAATTTTTTTTTTATTTGAGAGAGAGAGAGAGCATGAGCGGGACAGAGGGGCAGAGGGAGAGAGAGAATCCCAAGCAGGCTCCACGTTCAGTGCAGAGCCCAACGCAGGACCTGATCCCATGACCCTGGGATCATGATCTGAGCCGAAATCAAGAATTGGACGCTCAACCGACTAAGCCACCCAGGAGCCCCTTTCTATTTTATAATAAAAAATATTGACTAGGGGCTTTAATTTAGACTCTAATGCCATAGCTTATGATAAACCAATTCCTATACTATAACAGTCAGAAAAGTTGCAAAATAAATAAACAGATGAAGGTATGAGAGAGCTGTCAAAGTAGCCAAGACTTGAGATAAAATTCCTGACGTAGAAAACCTTAAAGAGCTAGGCTGGTATTTTAAAAGTTGATTTTCCCTTCAGGACATTTGCAAATTCTTGGCTGGGTTAGAGGTTGAGAATCTAGGTAAAGGGCTCTTAAGAAGAGGCAGAGAAGCCAATAGAGCTTTTGACAATCTCCAGCGTTGCTGAGACAAAATTGGAGATTGGGGCTGCCAAGGCAGTAAGAAATGAGGTGCCACATTCGTGAAGAGAAGGGAACATATGGATTAAGTCTGACACTCAGGGGTCTTCTCCTTTGAGATATTTGCCAAATTTGTAATGTTACAGAACAAGAATGTAAGACACTAAGCAAAAGACCTCTACAAGGTAGAGTAGTAATTTTAGCAGTTGTATGGTGCCAACAACAACCTATCAAGGAGTGTGGACCCTAGTAAATACTGTAGGATTTCAGTTGAGATTTCAGGAGAGCTATAGTATAGGAATGGAGGCAAATTAGAAGCCTTACAAAAACTGTAACCCAACCTTGAGTCAGCTCAATCCTTGATATATCTACTCTAGCTGTTTTGTATAAAAAGATAATACCATCAACAGAAATGCTATAATTTATTACAGACAATATTTAGCATTTAATGAAAAATTATCAGGCAAACAAAAATATAAGCCCCCCCCCGCCAAGAAGACAAAAAACTAGACTCACAGACGACTGAGATATCATAGTTTTTGGACATGAAATTTATTATTTTTTTGAACATGTGATTAACAGGTTCAAAAAAAATGACAAGGTAGATTAACATCGTATAGAACTGGCAGCAATAAAAAAGAATCAAGTAACATAAAAAAATAAGAAATTTGACTATTGAAATAAAGAACTCAATAGATGTGTTGAAATGCAGATTGGACAAAGTAGAAGAGAGAGGACAGTTAAGTTACAAATCAGTACAAATATATATGCTGCTGATTTTCCCACTGTTGTCCCAGGTAAAAACTGACAATGGGGAACAACTGATTGACTTTTAAGGGGATTCAGGTGGAACATATTTGGTGTTTAAGCTAATTTAAGTTTGTTGGTTTAATTAAGATAGACATGTCTTTGGGTTATCAGCATTAAATATGAAACTTTTATTCTACTTAGGTTTGTAAAGGTCAAATAAGCTCATGTTATCTCTGTTGCAACTTGTTACCAAAAAAATGACTTAAAATAATGGTTAATTTTGTCTGTCTCAAAGTTTTCAAGGGTAATTGTTAAGATAGCTTTCAGTCTTTGGTAACCTGAAACTTAAAAGTTTTGCGTGCATGATAAATGGGATTGAATTCATTGAACATCTAGGTCTTTTTCAAATAGAATGGAATGCTAAAACATTAATTAATGAAAACAGATTTTGGTTTTGACTTCTTATTGCAGAGAAACTAAGGCTATTTTGGTCTGTTGGTAAACATGCTTTGTGCTTAAGTGGTTCATAAGTTTGCCACCTAAAGAATTCTGGTGTAACAGTTCACAATTGGTTACTACTAAGTTTTCACTGGAGACTAAGGTTTCTAAGAGTTAAAATTCTGCTAAATATAATTAAGACTGATGGAAATAAGAAAAGCAACTCTGTATGTAAAAAAGTAGGAGATGTGTAAGAAAGATATAAGGAATGGAAATAGATTTCTGTGGAAGGTAAAAGAAAAAGAAAGTAATTTTGTCCTAAATGAGACTGGTTGTTTGAAGAAAAATGGCTTGGGACAAAATGTGAAGGCAAAGTAAAGTTGTAGAAATTCTTGAAGGGAAATCTTTGGAAAGGTTAGGTTGTGTGGTTAGGACAGACTAAGGTTGCAATGAATGGATTTTAAAAGTACACTGGTGGGAATGCAAACTGGTGCAGCCGCTCTGGAAAACAGTGTGGAGGTTCCTCAAAAAATTAAAAATAGACCTACCCTATGACCCAGCAATAGCACTGCTAGGAATTTACCCAAGGGATACAGGAGTACTGATGCATAGGGGCACTTGTACCCCAATGTTTATAGCAGCACTCTCAACAATAGCCAAATTATGGAAAGAGCCTAAATGTCCATTAACTGATGAATGGATAAAGAAATTGTGGTTTATATACACAATGGAATACCAAGTGGCAATGAGAAAGAATGAAATATGGCCTTTTGTAGCAATGTGGATGGAACTGCAGTGTTATGCTAAGTGAAATGTCATACAGAGAAAGATACCAAATGTTTTCACTCTTATGTGGATCCTGAGAAACTTAACTGAAGACCATGGGGGAGGGGAAGGAAAAAAAAAAGAGAGGGAGGGAGCCAAACCATAAGAGACTTTTAAAGACTGAGAATAATCTGAGGGTTGATGGGGGTTAGTAGGGAGAGAAGGGTGGGTGATGGGCATTGAGGAGGGCACCTGTTGGGATGAGCACTGGCTGTTGTATGGAAACCAATTTGACAATAAATTTCATATTAAAATAAAAATAAAAAAATAAATAAAAGTACACTGGTATGAGGTTAAAATTCTGCTTTTCTCTGTTCAAAAGATAAAGTTTTCTTGGATTATTCTGCTCTTGATTAAAAAAAATAATAATAGGGGGTGCCTGGGTGGCTCAGTTGGTTAAGCGGCCGACTTTGGTTCAGGTCATGGTCTCACAGTTCATGGGTTTGAGCCCTGCATTGGGCTCTGTGCTGACAGCTCAGATTGGGCTCTGTGCTGACAGCTCAGAGCCTGGAGCCTGCTTTGGATTCTGTCTGTCTCTCTCTCAAAATAAATAAACATTAAAAAAAGTTATAAAAACAACAACGACAACAACAATAATAATAATAAGCAAAGGTATTTTTTTCTCTTGTCTGCCAGGAAAACCAAAGCTTTATGTTTTAAATATTTAAGTTTATGCTTTTATTTGGTCTTTGGTTTCTTGGTTAAAACTTCTCAATGTCAAAGGAGCTAAGTTTTGGTAACAACTATATAACCCTACATATTTGCCTTTGGAATTTCCTATTGCCACCTTGGTTAAATAAATAAGATTTGTAATCCTATTTAGGATGTCCTTTATAACTTTCTAAGGTTTTAACTTCCCAGGATTTAAATTGTAATGAAGTCTTTGACCAATTAAGGTTTGCTTATTTGGTATGTTACTCTGTAAGCCCTGTCAAACAAATAATGATAAACCTTAGGCTGCACTGCTTGGGTAAATGCCATAACTATTCTAGGGATTATATGCAATTCCTAAAATTTTAATATGTTCTGGTATAAGGTTTTCACTTAACATTCTAAGTATTTAAGTGTTCTGTGTCACAGAAATAACTGGATTACCTTGTCAATTGCATCACAACGACTCATATCACATTGTTAACCATGTCCATTTTTGAGTTCTATCATTTATAATTAATTGTTCTGATGCTTTAGCAAAACATGTTTCATCTTTAAGGGCTTTAAGGACAAATATAGGTATTTGACATCTTTATGATTAATACTAAAATGGCTAGAAATTTCCAGAACTAAAAAGCTGCATTCAAATTGAACAAGAATTCAAGAAGTGCCAGCAAAGCAATTATAAAAGATCTATATGACCAATAGCTGTTCTTGCTGTACTTATGTAAATAATTAGGTCAAGGTAAAAATTGTAGTTGTTTTACAAATGAATTAGTCTTGATTTGGCTACCTCAAAAACAGAGGTGATTCCAGAGAGAAAAACTATGCTTTAGTAACACACCTTTATGGATACTAAATCCCAGTTCTGATTGTCTTTAAATGTTTGTTGTTTGTGTAAGCTGAAGAACTTGAGGTAAACTTTAGAAAAATTGTCACCATAGCATAGGTATGGACAATCTTCTTGCTTGTTATTCTGTGGCAATAATAACAGGACCCCATGGACATATGATTATTTAAACAACTGGAAAATGGGATGGATTCCCCCAACAATTGTATATGAAAAGTCTTTTTTCACTGTAGACTTATCAATAGATAAAGACTATAGTGCTTTATTAAATTATTCAATTAAGGCTGGGTTAATTCATAAATCTCTAAATATTCAAACCATATCCTTCCTAAACTTGAACTGACAGTTCCTAAAAACCCACCCCATATAAACCCAAAAGACCTGGTTTATTTAAAGGAGTTAAAGTCTAATATACCAGGGGATTTAATCCAAAATGCAAGGGCCCCTAGTCATATTATGTACTCCCACAGCAGTAAAGTTATAGAGGCACTCTTCATGGGCTTCTATATCTAAAGTAAAACCCATACCTCCTTCGCGGGAAACCAAGAAGCAAACTAATGTGTCTTTCTTATTCCTGTGAACCTGTGGAGGACCTCAAACTCCTCTCATTATGGTTGTACCTTTCTTTTTCATTCTCCTTTCCTCAATTTATACTGACAATTCCTTCTTAAAATGGGTCATTCAAAAGGATCACCACAGACATTTAAATTATAAACCAGAAAAATCCATCTGATTCCTGCTGCCTGTTCCTATTCCATCTGAGGATGCTTCAAGCCTGACATCTAAAAATCTTCTCACTGGCAGCACTGACAGACACTGGGTTTGTAATTTGCTCTAACCATTAACCTATATTTTTCTTATTTCCATAAAAGTACCTCTTATTAATTACTTGATTGCTTACTGAACAGAGTCTATATGATAGCTATACACCACCTGTTATACTGTTAATACCTTCAGTGACTGTCAATAACATTACATTACTAAATACTAAAAAAAGTCAAATGCATAGAACAGTTCTACAAAATAAAATGGCATTAAATGTTTCAACTGCTGCACAAGGCAGAACCTGTGTTCTCATAAAAATAATGCTGTGTATACATTCCAGATTACCACAACAATATTTCCAGATTTCTAACTGACATGAATACTCGAATTGGTGCTTTAAACAATCCCTCTCCGTCCTTTAGTGAGTGGTTTAACTCCTGGACTGGAGGATTATTGTCAAATACCAAAGGACTTTTATTGGGGTTTCTTTATTCTCATTATGTTTTGCTGTTTTCTCCCTCGTATCTCCGCCTGGTACCAAGACTCCATCACTACAACTTCAAACCAACTAATGATACTAATGAACTCAAGGAGGTTCATGTATGTTGCCCACCTTGGATTTAGCTGCCTCCACCTTTTGTAACTCCCCTATGCCTTCCCAAACTGACCAATATTAACCCATATAGGCAGGGACGTCTCTATGTCCTTACTCAGCAGGAAGATGCTACAGAAGATGAGATCTTTAACCTTCAACAACCTTAAAGATTTAAGGGTCAAAATTGTTTAGGGGCGTTATGATGAGGGAGCATAGGCAGGCTGAGGGCAAAGTACAAGCTAGCACCCCTCCTTTCCAGGTGGGATATGTGTGATATTCCTCGGACCCTCTCAGGTACCCAAAAAAACCCAAGAAAGTACAAAAAACAAATGGTTAAACTGATAAGAGTCTACACCAGTTTACAAGAAAAAGGCAATCCCATCAATAGCCCGAAGTCCAGGAACTCCCTACATCTTAATGTTAATGCTTTGCTAGAGGGAAAAACAACCTTAGCTTGACAATAGGTAGGCCTCCAGTAATCTGTGAGTCTTTAGCATATGAAAATCTCTTTAGCAACCTCCCTTTTGATTTTACCTCCCCCAAGTCCACAGTATATAACCAGCCATTCTTCACAACCCCAGTGCAGCTCGCTCTTTCTGTCCATGGGTCCTGTCCCCGTGCTTTAATAAGAATCACCTTTTTGCACCAAAAACAAAACAAAACAAAACCCTCCCCACACACAAAAAAACAAAAAAACCAAAAAACCCCACAAATATATATGCTGAAACTGGAGGAAAAATGATAAAAATACAAAAAAAGATCATAAATGACATATGGGACACAATAAAAAAGGCCTAAGATTTGTGTAACTGGTGTCCCAACTGGAAGGAGAGGAATGCAGTATCTAAAGAGATAATGGCTGGAAAATCTCCCAAACTAATAAGAGTCATCAACCATACATTTGTGTAGGCAAAAGAAAAATGATAAAATAATTCATAATTATTCAGATAAAAACATGGAAATGTAGGAAGAGAAGAAAAACAATGGAAAAAGTAAAATTCAATTGCACAAATATTTTGTCACTACAAGGCATTAATAATTAATGTGACTGACAATAATACAAAAGGTTGGAAGTCTTAAATGGAATTGAAATGTTCTAGGACCTACCATTGTATGAGAAGTGGCAAGCCTTATAGTTTATATTTGACTCCAATATGTCAAGCATACATTTTGTAATTTTTAGGGCGAACATCAAAAGGATATACAACTACCAAGCAAATAAAAACGGAAATGAGAATAAAAAATACTTGATCAATCCAAATGAAGCAGGAAAGAAGAAAAAAAAAGAAGATAAACTTGTGAGACAAATAGAAAAAAAAAAAAGAGTAATATGTGAGATATGAATCCAATTATATGAGTAAGTTATATTAAATATCAACAGATTCCAATTAAAAAGTTGCCAGAATGAATTTAAAAGATAATAAAAAGTGCATTTTGATTACAAAAAAAATCTTATATTTAGGAACATAGAAAGTTTGAAAGTAAAGGGATGGAAAAACCATGCAAATACTAAAACAACATAAAGCCTGTATAGTTATACTAATAATAGATACAAATCTCAATCATAGCAGGACACTTTAATTAATGTCTCTCAGTAACTGATAAAACAAGTAGACAAAAACTAAATAAAAATATAAATGATCTGGACCACAAACTTACTGAACTTGACCTTATTGTATATACAAAGACTATATTAAAGAATGTCAGCATATACATTGTTTTCAAATGCACAAAGAAGATGGATAAAATTGACCATATGATGTGCAGTAAGACAAAATTTCAATAAATTTTGAAGAACTAAAATCATTCTGCATGTCTGACCACAATGGAATTAAACCAAAAATCAGAAACAAGAAGATAATTAGAAAATCTCCAAATATATTCTAGATATTTAAAAATTAAATAAAACTTCCTAAATAACATATGGATTAAAGAAGAAATCACAATAGGAAATGGGAAATAATTTGAACTGAATATAATGAAAACAGACATACCAAAATTTGTAAATAAAACATGGAGAAAATAGAAGAAAAAAAGTATCTGAAAATTTAAAAAGTAAAAAACAAATATTCAGTAGAAAAAAATCAACAAAGGCAGAGTTGGTTATTTTTTATTAAACAAATTTTTTTTAATGTTTTACTTATTTTTGAGACAGACAGCATGAGCAGGAGAAGGGCAGAGACAGAGGGAGATACAAAATCCTTAGCAGGCTCCAGGCTCTGAGTTGTCAGCACAGAGTTCAACGCGGGGCTTGAACCCATGAACTATGAGATCATGACCTGAGCCAAAATTGGAGGTTTAACCAACTGAGCCACCCACGCACCCCTAGAGTTGGTTCTTTATAAGACTATTAAATTGATAAACCTTGTCATGGCCATGAAAATTTGCCTCTCAGATGTGCCAGGTGGAGCTATGCTCTGAAATTCACCACTGCATTCATACTGAGGCCACATTCGCCAGGAGCACAACCGAAACAGTATGGAGACCTATTCTGGAGATATGTGGGACTCCTTTGGGCAACTTTGCTTATGGGGCAACTTTGGCTTGAGGACTCCTCTCTGGCCTTGTCAAAACTTAACCATATTGTAATCTATGCCTCTTCCTGCCCAACCTTCCTTCACTGCAACACAGGGGTCAGACCTGTACCACAATTTGACAGGTCTCCCTGCTTCCTCTGGCCCATAACTTATCTTGCCTTACAGGTGTTTCCTTCAATAAATCTCTTGATAATCTAACATCATCTAGGCATTAACTTCTTTGAAAATTAAAATTAAAATAAACTTCTAGGGAGAGTGATCAAGGAAAAGAGAAAGAGCATAAATTTAATTCCAAGATTAAGAATTAAAAAAGGGAATATCACTATAGATCTGCCAGTATTTAAGAAGATGAGAGAATATTATAAATAATTTTATGTTGGATGAAAGAGACAAATTCCAAGAAAAATACAACTTTACAAAACTAACATAGGACGACTGGGTGGCTCAGTCTGTTAAGCGTCTGACTTTGGCTCAGATCATGATCTTGTGTTGAACAAGTTTGAGCCCTGCATGGGGCTCTGTGCTGACAACTCAGAGCCCAGAGCCTGTTTCAGATTCTGTGTCTCCCTCTCTCCCACTCATGTCCTGTCTCTCTCTCAAAAATAAATAAAAACATTAAAAAAAATTTTTTTTTAAAAACCTGACATAGAAAGAAAAAGAAAAAAAATGAACATTCCTATTCAATTAAAAGAATCTGTAATGAAAAACCATCCAATGAACTATTCTCTTGATATTCCCTGATATTTTGATGGGTGAGCTTGTTTAAATTTTTACATAAAAACAACCTCAAGCTTATAAAACTCTCCCAGAACAGAAAAAGGGTACTTCCTAATTCACTTAATAAGGTCATCATAATGTTCATACCTAAACTAACAATGATGTTACAAGAAAGGAAAATATGAAACAAACTCTTTCATAACAACACTGCAAAAATCTAAGAAAAATATAATCAGATCAAATCTGATGATATATTAAAGGAACACCATGACTATATTGGGATTATCCCAAGAATGCAAAGATGGTTTACCATTCCAAAATCAAGCTGTGATTCACACATTAAAAAGGGGGGAGGGAGGGGAAGAAAAATTATACAGTAATGTTTAAGAGATGCAGAAAAGTTATTTGATAAAATTCAACATCCTTTCATGACTAAAAATATCTTACCATCATCAAAAACAAAACTCTTTGCAAACTATTAATGAAAGGAAACTTCCTTAATCTGTTAAAGAGTATTTGTAAAGAGACTACCACAAACTGCATCCTTTTTGATGAAATACTGAAGGCTTCCCACAGGAGACTGGAATAAGACAAAGGTACTCACTACAACCATTTCAACTGTACTCATATTCATTGTGCTTCACTGTGCTGATAGTGCAGTAAGAAAAATTAATAAAATAAATACCAAGATTGGGAAAGAAGTGAAATTGTCATTATTCACAAATGATATCATTATATACATAGAAAATCCAAAAGAATTAACAGACTTATTATTACAATTAATAAATGAAAACAATGTCATTATAAAAAATTTATATACCAGTAAAATACAAACAGAAACTGAAATCTAAAAAGATGCCATTTACAAATGGATAGCATCATTCCGAGATCTGCTCTTTACCGAAATGGATCAATGATGAGAATAGATAAATCGAAGCATCAGAAGACTTTCCAGTGTCTCTGATGCGTGATCTCTGTATTTCTCTCTCTTTTTTTAAGTTTATTTATGTTTGAGAAAGAGTGCTCGCAAGAGGGGAAAGGGCAGAGAGAGAGGGAGAGGGAGAATCCCAAGCAGGCTCTGTGCTACCTGAGCTGAAATCAAAAGTTCGATGCTTAACCTACTGAGCCACCCAGGTGCCCCTGATCTCTGTAGTTCTGAGGAGCAAAAGTAATTTAAAACAATAAGGGCTTGTGTCTGGAGTTGTGAGGGTGTGTGTGGATCTGTGTGTATAAAGATGAACAGTAGAGGGGCTCCTAGGTGGCTCAGTTGGTTAAGCTTCCGACTCTAGGTTTTGGCTCAGGTCATGATCTCACGGTTTTGTGAGTTTGAGCTCTGCATTGGGCTCTGTGCTGACAGTGCAGAGCCTGCTTAGAATTCTCTCTCTCTCTCTCTCTCTCTCTCTCTCTCTCTCTCTGTCCTTCCCCTACTCACACAGTCTCTGTCTCTCTCAAAGTAAATTAAAAAAAAAAGTGACAGTGGATAACTGAGGACTTATTGATGGAGGAATGAGATTGCAAGTAGATATGTGTGTGTATGAAAGACCAGTCAGTTCTCAGCAATGATGAAAAGGTTTTACTACTGACTTCTATGAGTGTTTTTACACTTGATCTCAGCTCAGAATTAATTAAAAAAAAGGATAGCATCAAAAATAATAAGAGGGGTGCCAGGCTGGCTCAGTCAGGAGAGCATGTGACTCTTGATCTTGGGGTTGTGAGTTCAAGCCCCATGTTGAGTGTAGAGCTTACTTAAAAAAAATACAAAAAACAAATAATAGGAATCTTATAAAATCTAGGTATCTTATAAAAGTTATATATGTGAGACCATTACACTGAAAAAACTAACAGTTTGAGAAAAATTAAAGACCACCTAAATTAATAGAGACAGATACTCTTATGGATTAGAAAACACAATATTGTAAATATGTTAATTCTTTCCAAATTGATTTCTGGATCCAATATATAATTCAATTCAAAAAAATTCTAGTAAGAATTAAAAATTTCAGGGGGTTAACAATTTGATTCTAAAATTTGTGTGGAAATGCAAAGGGTCAAGAAACACCAGGACAAGCTTGAAGAACAAAGTTGGAATTCTGACATTATGAAATAAAAAGACTAATTATAAGTAATCAAGAGAGTGTAAACTGGTTACAAGGATAAAGAAAACAATGGAATAGAATAGTCTAGAAGAAGACTCACAGATATCAGGTAATACGAAATGTGACAAAGGTGCTAATTTATTGCAGTAAGGGAAAGGATGTTTCTTTTAATAAATGATGGTGGGCCAACTGGTTATTCATATAGGCAAAAGACATGAATTTTTCCTCTAACCCATATCATATATAAAAATTAATTCTAATTCTAGACAGACTGTGACAAATAAAGAGTAACAAATAAAAATGAGCTAGGGATACACAAAGATTTTCTTTAAAAGAATATGAAAAATACTACCCATAAGGGGAAAACATTATTAACTGGACTAAATTAAAATTAAGAGCTTTACTTATCAAAAGATACCATGAAGAGAATAAAAAGGCAAGTCACAAAGTGGGAGAATATACTTACAATACATTTATCTAACAAAAGACTTGTATGCAGACTGCAAAAGGAATTATAAATCAATAAGACAATCTAATGTGGGCGAAAGACTCCAATAGCAACTTTACAAAAGAAGATATCTAAATACTAATAAGCAAACGAAGAGGTGCCCCACCTCACTAAATTAAGGAAATTCCAATAAAAAACACAATGAGAAACTAGAGCATACTCACCAGAATGGCTAAAATAAAAAATGGACAGTAGAATATACTGATGAAAATACAGAAAAATAAAAGCCATTCTATATACTGGTGGTGGGCATATAAATTGGTAACACCATTTTAGAAAACTAGAAGTGAAAAATGGAACTCTTCTGTATTATAACCATAGAAGTGGTTGCATGATCGTATGCATTTGTCAAAGCACACAGAACCTTGACACCATGAGGAATGAATTGTACTTATTAAAAAAACCAGCCTAGATATGAAAGGAAACCAAGGTGGAATACAAACTCTTAGAAATAAACCTAATTGTATTACAAATAAGTAATGTAACCACATTGAAGTAGATGGAATAAAAGAACTAACCCAAAGTGACTTTAGACAACAGTATTTTGACTAGACTGTAGAGGGCTACAGATAAAAAGAACTGTAAACAAACACTTTAGGAAGTAAATATGTTCTTTTCTCACAAGGGTATGGGTAATTTGAAAGTACTTTAGGATGGAACAATAAGTAAATATATTTTGGATAATGAGAGCCAGAACTTCCAATGTCAGAGGAAGTTAAAAGGAATGAAAGGGTGAAGGCTAGAATGAATTCTGTTGTTAGACTGGAATCAAAGTTACCAGCAGGTTCAAACCATGTAATTTAAGTAGATAAATATAGAAATAAATATAGAAGGATATGTATGCATGAGTTAATACACATACATATATTGCCAATCTGTTTGCTAAAAGGGTCCCAAAGCAATGATTCTCAATTAGCAATGAGCATATCTTGCATCCAGATCTGGGTTTCTAAATATCATTTGCTAATTAAAGGAAAGAGGGATACTTGAAAAAGTAGTTGATTCCAGGACGGAACCAGGGAAAATACAAGAAACTAGAGCATCTTATGTTGTCAAAAAGTAATATAATGCTCAAAAAGGATATTCTTAAAAATAAAGAACTTTTTTTTCATGAATATCATATATAGACACTCTGAAAGAATGCCACTTAATTTGTTCTATTCACAACATCAGCAATGTATGCCAACAAGATCATCATTTAAAACTGGTTTGGCTGTAGTATAGATAACATTTCCAAAATGATTTATGACAATATTTTGTAGGAGTAGGAGTTGTGATGATGTGCTGACATTATTATCCTTCCAGCTGCTAAAGTTGTTTTCTTTAGAGTCTGCATTTTCTATTGCACACTTTCTGTACTTTATGTCTACAAGAATTGTAAAACACATTGACCTTTTCTTATAATGTATATAGCACTGAGTATTTTTAAAGAACATGAAAACTTAACTAGCAAATGGGGTGACAAGCTTCTTTAAGGTCTCAGGAACATGAAGACAAGCAGCTTCAGTAACCTCACTTACTTATAAGGAAATGACAAAGGGCACTATGATGAGACTACCTTAAATTATAAACTAATCAAATGAATTTGGCTATTTAAAATAATATATGTAGATTGCTAGTAATAGTAGATGAGTACATGACACTTTGTGAATTATCAAGAGAAAGAAGCATTCACCAAGGCTTGACTTATTCAAATACTAGATGTTTAGCTACTAAAAGGTTCTGTTTCTATCATCCTACAAAATCATAAACTTGGGCAACATTATCAAATCACCTAATCCAAAGGTTTCAAAGTGAGAGATGAAGGACAGACAGCATTGCTGTATTACCTAAAGGATCTTTACAACAATACACAACCCTATACTCCACTTCCCTCACACTCTACAAACCCCATTCTCATACATCTTCTCAAGGATGTATATTCTACTACTCTTCATACGGATGTATCAAGTTGAAGTGAACATACTTCTATGAAGGCAGGGCTATATTTATCAAAAGCCCACCAGGTCATTCTGACATGGCAGCCCCTGTCTTCCACATGAAACTTTTGACCTAATCTATTTTCTTCCGTTTGGCAAAAATCAAAATTCAAACAGACCAGAAAGAATTCTGAAAGTATTCAGAAAAGTCTACAATTTGTTCTGGAGTGGACCTATTTCATTGTGTCACATAAGAGCAAAAGTGTGAAATGCATTATTTTCAATTTAGAATAAAAATCCTATTGCTTTTTCCAATTTTTAGTGATATATGTAGTACAGAAACCTGGAGAAATATATGTCTGTATATGTGTATGTATTCTGTATATATGCATGTATATAAAATATTTATTTTTACTACAATTGTTAATATAATAAGGTATTGATATATGAAGATCTCGTTAGTAATTGCTGTCCAGTAGGAAATAAAAATCTATAGTCTTAGTTTTTCTACAGTTTATAGACACAGGAATGACTTCCTTGACCTGACTTTTGTGCTACCTAACAGGTTCATTCAACATTTATTAAAAGGTTCAAAGTGTATAGAATCATATTTTCTTTTCTGCCTGTCATTCCTGGCTTCTTACTCTTATTACTTTCCAGTGCTCCCTGCCACCCCCACCCCAGCACTCCCCCAAAAAAGGTTGGAACTCAATTAGCCTGCAAGCAATGATACAATGGTTGATATGTGACAAAACTTCTCGGCAGATGGATATACAAAATGGAGACTCAACTGAAATAGAGGTGACCAAACAGGATGTTAAAGACTTTAGATTCACAGACAATTTAGCAAAGAGGAATTCAAAGAACTACATGTATAAAATAACAGAAGTGGCTTATAGACACCATATATATCTCAAAAGGAGAAACGTCTCTAGAATTAAATACCAAGAAAACTGACTTTGTTACATAATTGCTAAATGACACAAACTTAGCAGTGATCATT
Organism: Panthera tigris; assembly: GCF_018350195.1. Taxonomy (NCBI): domain Eukaryota; kingdom Metazoa; phylum Chordata; class Mammalia; order Carnivora; family Felidae; genus Panthera; species Panthera tigris. Next base: position 34,435,986 of record NC_056670.1, on the reverse strand, counting down.
TAAAAATACTCCACATTGTGAGGTTTAAGGAACAATGATTCCTAATTAGTGTTTTAATAAGTGTGTTAGCACTGCCTTGTGCCATTCTGGAATGTCACTTATGGTAAATTAAGGGATACTTTCCCTCCCCATTCTCCATTAGTATTTTAATGCTAGGAGGTGGGAAAAAGCTGATCCATATTCAAGAGCAAAGGAGGAAAAACAATAACAAATTGGCATCTCTTCTGTGAATTGCCCCACAGGCCAAGCATTTTTATGTTCTTAATCATTATTAAATGACTTAACATGACACCCAGAGCCTGGCGAATGATTGCATCCTGACATGAGAACGAATTACAAATGAAATGAAAGATCAAGCTGTATTAGAGGATTGCCTCTGGGAAATGAAAATCTTTAATTCTCTTTTATTATTGACATTTATTTGGCTGCCATGAATAACAACATAGCAAAGAGATTCAGCTATGCTTGTGCACTGAATAGCTTATCCCAGGGCTCAAAACTGCATTAACATTTATCATGTTTGCTTTTGTAGCTGACACCGCTGAACAGATTCTCTATCCATCTTGTATTTATCATGCATTGCAGATATAGTGCATCCTCTAATTTAAGTTCATTTTCATATAGTATGAAGAGTAAAGATTAGCCAATGTCTTTCCTCAAATAAATTCTTGCCAGTAAGTATTCCTAAGAATGGTTTAATAGATTTCATAAAGAACAAAATGAGTTGACAAAGAAATTGAGTCACAGGAAGGGGGGACTAATTTTAAAGATTTCAGTTTTGGGGAAATTGTATAAATTCACAATGAGGAAGACACTTGTACACTATGTATATCTAGAATATATAAAGCCTTAAAATAAATATCTCCAGAAAGAGCAACCAAGTAGCATTTTATGAATCTGAAGGCAGTACTACAGTCCTGTAAGATAAGAAGTCTCCATGTTTTTCACTTTTCCAAGCAGTGTTCATTGCTAAGACAGGAACAGGCCACCTACTACATGAAGACAATCCAGATGGTTATTATCAATGCAGGGGTATCTTTTCATGATTTATTTCTTTTCTCTCTTGCACAAATTAACAGCGTGGCTTTTTCTGTCACAACAATTAAAGATTATATGGTACCTGATGCCTTTGCTCATATGGTCCTCTTCACTCATATGACTAGATTGCTCTCCTTGCTTTAAATCCTTCCTAGAATTCAAGGCTTAGCAAGGATATCAATGTATCTTAGGAAAATTACTTAGTATCTTTGATCTTGATTGAAAATTAGTTTTTATTTTTCTGTCTTTCTGTTTTTTATACTTTTAATCACGGAAAAATTGTAAATATATACACAAGTGGAAGTAATATAACATAATGACCACCCCACATATACCCATCACCATTTCATTTATAACTCCACTATTTGTCACTCACTGGATTATTTTGAAATAAATATATTTTTTAAGTTTGTTTGTTTGTTTATTTATTTATTTTAGAGAAAGAGCATGTGCGAACAGGGGAGGAGCAGAGAGAGTGAGACAGAATCCCAAGCAGGCTCCGTGCTGTCAGCACAAACCTCCACGTGGGTCTTGAACTCATGAACTGTGAGATCATGACCTGAGCCGAGATCAGAGTTGGATGCTCAACTGACTAAGCCACCCAGGCACCCCTGAAATAAATATTTTTTAAGTAAGCGTTTGAATCTTGTTTTTGACAATTCTAAAGTAAGAAAGTTGGAATGAATTAATTCTAAGGCCCCTTCTTACCCAAAATTGACACTCATTTCTTTTTTTGACCCTTTTCAGGCTTAAATATTAAATTCAAGAAAAATTCACTATAACATCTTTCTTTTGGCTTTATTGATCAGTCTCCTTTCTGAGTCAATACAATCCATATAGTCTGTACCAATAATGAATAAGTGTAATTTTACTTCTTTGTATTTATATTTTTATGTGTATTAATTTTATTTCCTAGTTAGATGTTTAAGGCTTATATCTTGAATTTCTGTTTAGCAGTATATTGAAAAAAACACAAAGGTAATAATTGCTACTGTTTATAATAATTATTAGTTAACTGACGAGTTTTAATCTTACTGGTTCACACAGAATTAACAGGTTTATATTTGGCTTTAATAGTTTTCATCACACTGATGATATTAATCATTTTAACCAATAAAATATTTGCTTACTAGATGAAACTCCTATATCTGTAAGATAAGTGAGGTTTTCTTCTTGAAGTTTAAAACTGAGGAAGTAACTTATCTGTGGATTTTATTTGTTCATAATTGGATAAATTCATTTAAGCAAGCACAGGAATTTACTAAGTAAAACTTTTTTTTTAGGAAAGACATTATTAGACTGACAATATTCCCAAAATATTAAAGTAAATAAACTAAATCAAAGTGGATTTACTCAACTGAATTTTAATAAATTACCTTCTTGAAAATGAAATCTTTTCTACTGAGATAGAAGGTAGGTTTACTTATTAAAATAAGAACAGAGGCATCTGGGTGGCTCAGTAGGTTAAGTGTCCAACTTCGGCTCAGGTCATGATATTACAGTTTGTGAGTTCAAGCCCTGCATGTGCTCCATGCTAATGGTGTAGAGCCTGCTTGAGATTCTCTCTCTCCCTCTCTTTCTCTGCCCCTCTCCTGCTTTCTCTCTCTCTCAAAATAAATAAGTAAACTTAAAATAAATTAAAATAAAAACACTACAAAAGGTACATTTTCACAGAAATAGAACAAACAACCTTAAAATTTATACAGAACCACAAAAAGAGTCTGGGCGGGGGGAGGGGAGGGTAAAAATAGTAAAAAAGAACCCCAACCAACTAACCATCAAAAGAAATACAAAAGACCCTATATAGTCAAAGCAATCTTGAGAAAGAAGAACAAGGCTGGAGGCATCACACTTCCTGATTTCAAACTATATTAGATCTAGTAATCAAATCAGTATGGTACTTACATAAAAACAGACAGACACATGTATCAATGGAACATAACAGAGAGTCCAGAAATAAACCTATCCCTAAATGATTAATTAATTTATGACAAAAAAGTAAAAAATATACAATGGGCAAGGGACAGTCTTCAATGGATGGTGCTGGGAAAATTGTACAGCCACATGCAAAAGAATGAAACTAGATCATTATTACTGATGGCCAACAGGTACACAAAAAGATGCTCAACATCAGCAATCATCAGGGAAATGCAAATCAAAACCACAATGAGATATCACCTCATCCTATTAGGATGGCTATTATCAAAAAGATAAGAAATAAATGTTGGTGAGGACACGGAGAAAAAGAAACACTTATGTACTGTTGGTGGGACTGTAAATTGGTGCAGTCGCTATAGAAAAACAGTATGAACGTTCCTCAAAAAATTAAAAATAGAACTACCATATGATCTGCAATTCCATTTCTGGGTATTTATCCAAAAGAAACAAAAACACTAACTCAAAAAGAAATCTATGCCCCCATGTTCATTGCAGCATTATTTATAATAGCTAAGACAATAGCTAAGTATCCAATGGACACAGACACAATGGAATATCAGTCAGCCATAAAAAAAAAGAAGAAAATCCTGCCATTTAAACAATATGAATGAACCTTGAGGGCATTATACAAAGCGAAATCACTCAGAGAAAGAAAGAAAATACTGTATGACCTCACTTGTATGTGGAATCTAAAACAAAGAAACAAACAAAAAATAAAAAAACCCCAAAACTGAACTCATAAATACAGAGAACAGATAGGTGTTTGCCAAAGGCAGGGGTGGGGATGGGGTCAGTGAAATGCATGAAGGTGGTAAAAAAACAGAAAAGAAAGTATGCTATTTTCAAATAAATTATAATATCAAGAATATAGAATTTTGTTACAATTAATCTTCATAATACTGGGTTTCTCATACAATTTCCACATGTACCTGTAGCCATTATAGTATCCTCTCTTCCTTGGGTGAAAATCACGATTCGCTGCCTCTTCGGATTCACCTTTGGCAGAGCTTGTGTCTTTTTGGCTATTTCTTTAATGTCTTCAGTCTATTAATAGAGAAGAGGAAAAAGTTCTCATAACCAGTACAATAAAGCAAAACTTACTAGTAGTTTAAGGATTTAGCTTCTCATGCTCAAAATAGGAGAGATATGTACCCCTACTATAAGAATTTTAACTACATACAAAAGTAAATAGAATAGTACAATAACCTCCAAGGAACCCACCATCAAGTTGAAAACATTTTATTTATTTTTTTAAAAAGTTTATTCATTTATTTTGAAAGAAAGAAAGAGCGTGACCATGAGCAGGGGAGGGGCAGAGAGACAGGGAGAGAGAGAATCCCAAGCTGATGCTAGGCCCAATTCTACAAACTGTGAGATCATGACCTGAGCTGAAATCAAGAGTCAGCCCCTTAAACAACCTAGCCACCCAGGTGGCCCCAACAATTTTAAATTTGTGATAATTTTTATCTATAGTTTTACCCACTTGTCTTTCATATTATTCTCAAGCAAATCCCAGATACAAAACAATGTTATCCATAAATGTTTTATTATGTATCCCTGAGAGGTAATGATTTAAACATAACCACATACTAGTATATTTTTTTAAATTAATAATTTCTTAATAGCAGCAAATAGCCAATATTCAAATTTCAAATTAAAGAGAGATTTGTAAAAAATAAAAAAGGAATATTGAATTATTTTAGAGGTTTACAGAATTATGCTGACTCTGGAAATAATGTTGCTAAAATGCCAACATTTTCAAAGAAAAATGAAAGAGATGCTATTTCCTATAGACTTAATTTTATTTAAAGAAGATAAAGTTAAAAAAATAACAAATTAATTCTAGAAAACTGATGCTATTTTTCACATCACATAGGCCATGAAGTTTTACATCTTAACTGTTCTGACTTGAAATCTAACTCTTGAGCTATTATCAGTAGGATTCTTAGAATCATGTTTTCAGCAATTTTAAAATAATTAAAAAATCCATGTCTAAATTCAGTGGCCCTCTAAACCATGCATGGTTTGGCCTTTTTGGTACTCTCTCGTGTGTAGTTTCAAACAGTTATGGAGAGAGAAACACATACTAGAGGAGAAATATATGAGTGGTATCAAGGAAGTGAATTAGAATATACAGGACAGAAAAATTTAGGTAATCAAGGTAGACAAGTCATAATGGTTACAAAGAACATCAGCAACTATGACATTTTTAAAGGTATGAAAATCTTTAATGAAATATTCTATGTTGTTTGTTTTGTTTGTTCACTACATACTTAAGAAATTCCAGATAATACATGAATCCAAGCTTCTCCTGCACCTAACATGACGATTCCGGACGACTGCTGTCTTTGAAAAGAACAGCCACGTATGGTAAGACAATGCTGCTGACCTTTCAAACATGCTGACTGTTTCACTTTGGGTTGCTTATTTTAGAACAAAACTAAGCCTGAACTCTGATATCTGAGAAAAGGAATTCCCTCAGATTTAGGGAAAGACTATCAGAAATGACTAGTAACAGCTGAAAGGACTAAAAAAAGAAAAACAAAAGCCACATAATGACATTTTCACTCTCTCAAATAAATGTATACATTAATTAAAATGACTGACATATATTTTCCCAATCTCCTTAGCACACTTAAGTTTTACTACTGTCGGATTTTTGCTTGATTGGGTACAGTTCATATTTAATAAAGATAAAGGGGCAAAGCCCAGAGCCACATTCAATCAATCAATCATCATCAGAATCCGATGTATGTAGTAGATGTTTTTTAAATAGAGGTCTTTCTTCAATGTGGTATAAGGAATAAATTAAGAATGAGATTCCACAGTTGTCTTCTGGCCAATGGGAAGATATATATATTTTATGGGAGTTTGAGTAACTTAATCAAAGAAACCTTTCTTATGTCTCAAATTAAATTTTATAAAACTGGCAATTCAAGATTGAAATAAATTTCCCATATATAAAACACAAATCTTTACAGAATGGTTAAACTTTATTCTAATTGTATCCATGTCCACGGTTCATACAAAATCCTTCTGTCACTCTGGAATCACTGTCAGTAATACCAGATCTAAATTTCTTACTGTGCCTCGAAGAGCCACTGCTTTGGCTTCAATAGTTGAGCCCAATCTAGGATGGAAACTTTTCTTAAAACCTCAATTTTGTTTTCTCAAAGTTATATATTCCTAGTTCTGCAGCCACCCCCACCTCCCCATAGATTCTTCTCTTTTATACTTGCGCTAGCATCTTAACAGAATTATGAAATTACAAGGACTTGAGAGTGTGACACACCTAGATCCGTGTACTTTGAGTAGGCAAATAAACCTCTGTGAGGCTGCACTTCCTCATCTATAAAACTAAGAAAATATTTATGCTAAAAGATGTTGGGAAGTGGGGTGCCTGGGTGGCTCAGACAGTTAAGTGTCCAATTCCTGGTTCCAGCTCATCTTGCAGTTTGTGGGTTCGAGTTCTGATATCTGTGCTGATACCATGCAGAGTGCTTGGGATTCTCTCTCTCTCCTTCTCTCTCTGTCTCTCCTTTGCTCTTTCTCTCTCAAAATAAATAAATAAACATTTTAAAAAAGAAAGAAATATGCTTAGAATTAGTGGGCAAAAATTTGAAGAGAATCAGGATATGTGCATAGTCTCAAAGTATTTCCCCTAAGATACTTATTACAAATTTTCATTAGTAGGTGAAACAAGATTTTTGTACAGTCCCCAAATATCATCAAGATGTTTATTAAATACAGTGATAAAATAGTAACTTTACAAAAAATAAACTGACAAATACCACCTTAACCCAGTGACGAAAGTTAATGTCACCAACAATAAGTAAGACAAATAAGTAAGACAATGGGACATCACATATTCCTGATAATGATGCACTGAGAAGGGCAAATCACCTCTGTGGTATTTCTGGCAAAATTGCATACCCTCATCTTAATTAACAGAAAATATCAGAGAAACTCAAATTGAGGGATATTCTATAAAATGATTGACAAGTATTCTTCAAAAGGATCAAGATCATGAACAAGAAAAGAATGAGAAACTGTCACAGATAGGAAGAGACAAAGGAGACATGACAAATGCAATTTGTTTTCCTGGATTAGATTCTTGAACAGAGAAAAGAAATTAAGAAGAAACTGGTGAAATCAGAATAAGGACTGTAGTTCAGTTACCAGTATCACACTAATGTTAGTTTTCTGGTTTTGATCAATATACCTTCACCTGTGTAAGATGTTACATTAGGGAAAGCTGAGTGTACTAGTTTTGCAAATTTTTTAAGTCTATAATTATTTCTAGAATTATTTCAAAATAAAAAGTTGAAAATAATTGTTGTGAGGATGAAAGAAGGTAAGTGAAAGAGCTTAATGCCATATTTAACAAGTGCTAAGTACTTAATAAATGTTCATTTCTTTCCTCTAATAACCATCTTTAATACTCTCCAAAACTCATATCCTGCGGTTGCCCCAAAATCTCTAGAAAGGACCTCAAGAGTTTTGAGTATTGGGAATTCAATTATAGTATCTAATAAGGGAGGAGAAAAAGGAAAAAGGGGGAAGAGTAGAAGAAAGCTCATACAATTTAGTTATGAGCCATGTATGTAGCTCTAAAGTGCTCATTAAATCTTAACTTCTATGGCAGTAGGTATTATTACTATATCCTCATTTTGTAGGTGAAGAAATTGAGTCATGGGGAAGTTAAGAAGCTTCTTAAGGTCATAAATATTCTAAGTGGTACAACCAGGGCTAGCACCTACAAAGCCTGACTCCAGAAATTATACCCTTAACCAAGATTCCATGCTCCACAGATTATACTGCTTCTTTGAATTCTGGCAATGTGTTTTCTGTTGTTATCACAAAATGATAGCATGTTCAATTGAAATCATTTTTCTGTCACATGCACAAGTCACTGATGATCCTGTATTTAAGTTTGCTATTTTTTTCCTCTTAATTATCCTGGCTTGTATTTTACCCTAGTGATTTTCAGTTTTTAACTTTCAAGACACTTTTCATTTTCTAAGGTCATTTGGAAATCTAATCTCCTCCTCCAATATGTTAGGATGTGAGAAAGAAAGAAGTGTAGTTTGTACAGTAAAGAGTACAAGACTTAAAGAGCTGGCTCTGGTTCTGGCTCCATTATATATTAGCTATGTGTGATCCTGCACAAATCATGTAACCTATTTTCCATCTGTTGAACTGATAGGGCAATACATGCCCCACTTAACCCCAAAAGGCTTGTGTGAATATTAAATGTATTAATTATATGTTGGAAAAGGTTTCATAAACTGTGAAGCATTTTATAAATGCTAAATTATGCTTTTATTGTCACTGGTGATCGCACACCTTAAATTTATCATTGTCTTCCAAATTAAAGAATATACCCTCTTCATTCCATTTTTAACAAGCTGATGATACACATGTTAATACTGTCACAATCTACCTACTCCTAGAGAATACCAATTGTGGGGTTCCCACAGTGCCTCACTTAACCATATCACATTCTTTTGTTTTCCAAATAGAAACTCCTATAATAATTATGGTGCTCACATGATGTGTCAGTGTCCAGTCTTATCTCCTACTACCTCTTTCTCCTCTCTTCATTCCAGGCACATTGGCCTTCTCTCAGCTCTTGGACTACACAGTACATTATGCTCCTTCTCCTTTGCGGGCCTGTGTACTCTTGTTCCCTCTGTTTGAAATTTGTTTCTCTGTTGTTTCTTTGTTTTGTTTTTTTTCTGTCAATGCTAGATATCCATATTTTTCAAGTTTTACTTTCCTCAGAGAGTCATTCTATGACTATCATATCTAAAATAAGAACCCCTCCCATGTTCTCCTTCACAGTATACTCTCTGGTCACTTCTATCTTGTGTTTAGGGTCTATCGGAGTGTTAGGCCCAGAGTTAGTGCTCAGTAACTATTTACTGAATGAATAAATGATTAAATGAAGATAATTAAAAGACTATCTTATCTCTTTCTGTTAATCTACTGTTTTAAAACTGTCCTCTTTGGGGCGCCTGGGTGGCTCAGTTGGTTAAGCGTCCGACTTCAGCTCAGGTCACGATCTCACAGTCCGTGAGTTCGAGCCCCGCATCGGGCTCTGGGCTGATGGCTCAGAGCCTGGAGCCTGCTTCCGATTCTGTGTCTCCCTCTGTCTCTGCCTCTCTCCTGTTCATGCTCTGTCTCTCTCTGTCTCAAAAATAAATAAAACCGTTAAAAAAAAATTAAAAAAAAAAATAAAACTGTCCTCTTTGAGGGCACCTGTTGGGATGAGCACTGGGTGTTGTATGGAACCCAATTTGACGATAAAATATATTTAATAAAAAAAAAAAACTGTCCTCTTTGGGGATTTAGTCACCTAGAAAAACTGCATTGTACTCTCTTAGCCAGCAGGACCTAACTTAGTGTCTTATTTTCAGAAACTCTAGGTGATCATTCATTGTATCCTTTGCATTTGTGAGAAACACAAGAACCTCAGAAAAATTTTGGAGAATTCTTTGGGAATCAATACCTCCTGAATACTCTATGGACTTTCTATCCAATGCTGATCAATGGAATGTTCTGTGATGGTAGATATGATCTATATCTGTACTAATATGGCAGTCCCAAGCTACAAAGGCTATAGAGAGCACTTGAAATCTGTCTACTGAGATTTAGGAACTGAATTTTAAATTTTAGTTAATTTTAATTAATTTTGTGGCTAACAGATGCTGTATTGGATAGCACAATTCAAAACCTTCCTGTCTCAGTGGTATAAGATCATACAGTCATCAATGGTCAGATACAGATTACAAGCCTAGGATCCTCTGGATAGAGTCAGGGGCTGTAGGGAAGTTGGAAAAGGGAAAACTATTGCTTTGTTTTCTCTATGGTCAGAAGTAATGTATCTTAGAGATCTAAAATAAAACTAAAATTCATTGCTTGGAGTAAAACTGAATAAATGACTCAGCAGAGAAGGTATGTATTATTTTCATCATTTGGCACATAGTCTATTGCACAAAGGATGAAAATACAAAGAATATTATATTTAAGTTTTGGAGATATTTTCTTTATTTAATTTAAATCAATTTTCAATACTGCTTTTAAAAGGTTTAATAATGAAACATATTTTTAAGTATCTTATTTTTATTTGGGTTCTAAAAATATAAACCTTTAATTGGTTCAGTTCAAGATAAAGTAGATTTAAAAACACATTGCAGTCTGAACTGATTTCCCAGAATAATAAAAGGCCTCATGAAACTTTTTACCTCAAGAATTGTCATTTTAAATTCTTAGCAGGTCTGTCATTTGAATCAGGCACTATGCAATTTTCCATCATATATATATATATATATATATATATATATATATCCTCTCTCTTCTGCTTTGTGCTTTGCCCAGCTCCAGTTTTTATCTCATTCTCCAGTGCCCTCCTAAGCTGCCTCTTCTTACTGAAAATTGCCCAATTCATTTTAAAGATTAAAGATTTTTTAAAAAAGAAAGATTATCTAAAATTTGCAGAGAAGCTAACCAGAATATCATAAACAATGCTACTGAAGATATTTCCTGATGAATAAATACTGGTTATTTTTAGAGGCTTTTGGACTGGTCTGTTAACAGACATATCACTAGTTGCAATATTCAGTGGCTTTGGGAACTGATTGGGATTTATAATAGAAATGATGGTAGAACAGCAGAGCCAGTAGAAAAAAAAATGCTCACCTTTCTTTTTAATCTTTTCATTTCTTTCCTCACTCGTGCCCCAGTTTAGAGGTAAAATTAAAGTTGAGAGGGATAAAATGCAGATTTTGTCTAGTTTGTCACAGTAGACCTGAGAGCACTGACACATTTCTATAGGTATTACACTTGATCTTAGCCAAAAGGCTGAGAAGCAATTCTATAGATATTAAAGTGTTAAGATAAAGTGATTTATTCTTTTTTGATTCTTTAAAAACACCAAGCTTCAAACTTATGCTTTCTATTACTGTCTAATGGACTAAGGAAAATTTAATGACATTTTAAAATCACTGAATTCCTCTAGATAGGATTCCATATATGGGTTATATTTATTAACAAAAATATTCTACTCATGGCTCTTATATATTCTACAATGCTTGGAGTATTTTAGGAAACTCATGAAGGGACACATCAAGACATGGTGTGCTTTATCTAATCTAACATATTACTGTCAACATTACCAACAGAGCAGTTTTGCTATGTTAGAAGGTAGTAAGATATACTATTATAAACATCATCACTTGGTTTATATGCTGTAATCAATTATGGCAGATTTATGGTAAAAAGAAACAATTCTAGAATCAGTAAATAAGAATTAATGCAAAGGTTAATATGATGCCAGTTAGTAGAAAACAGAAAAAGTTAGTTTGCATAGGATCTAGTTTTTTCATAGAATACTTATACCACAAATTCAGTGTCTTCCTCCAAGAAGAGGAAGCTTTATGTCTGGCTGTCAAGTCCTATGTATGACATGGATAACATGCATGTGTATTACTCTGTTGCTCGATAATGAATCTTCCTTTAGTACATTTAAATAACTGTTCCATCACAAATTCATACAACATTTTTCTCTGAACAGTCCAAAGTGAGATTACTGATACATCCAATCAATGCTCACAGGTTTTCTAGATGGTCAACAATACTGAGCATGTAAATAGTTAGTTTAATTTTTTAAAATTACTACCATGCAACATTCCAAGTTGCTGTACAGAACACAGCATTCTACATAGTTCTGGCTCAATACATAGGAGAGTCATAAAACTTATAAACTCAGTTCATTAATTCTCTGTCAGTTAACCTGGGTTCAGATTAAAGTCAATGTTTTCTAATAATCAACTGGAAGATAGATATTATATAGATAAAAACATGGTGTTATCTGTCTTAATTTTGCCAACAACAACCACATGGAGTTTTGAATCTTGACAGCTAATACTTCTACTAGGAAAACAAAATTAGGACCTAGAAATTAAAACCAATTATTGATATTTGGTTTCAGAAAATTTATATACATTTATGCAAGAAAAAAAGAGAGAGAGAGTGAGAGAAGAAAAAAGATTAAAACAGGAAGTTTATATGAGTGGGATTTAAATTAATCAGTCCCTAACAACTGTTAAGTACGACCTTTGGAAATTAATTTGCATAATGATAATCTACATGTGGTAGGGGTGAAATTATTTAAATGACATTATATTTCACTATTTAGTCTTGCTCCACCACTGCTTTAGCAGTGAATCCTTATGAAATGTAATACAGCTAATGAGGTAGCTTTTTAACTGAACAAACTGACAGGCCCCATATCTGCAGAGGCAGCTTGAAACCGTGCCCAACCTCTTGGCTTCCCAAGAGGCTTTTCAAAATTCAATAAATAACATCTGTAGGCGATGTTGGGTGCAGACCTAGCAGAGTGCGTCATAACACTGTGCTGGCAGAACAAAGAAACCATGACGACTGCCAAGTTTCCATGGCAACTGCTGCGAGGCTCTGAGAGTATAATAGCACATCAATCACTGTCCAAAAGAACTTCATTATCAGCTAGAAAAAACCTTTAGGATCTGTTTAGTGTGCAATTGTGGGTTAACTCACCTCAAAGCCTTGCTCTCTAGCAAAAGTGGCAGCTTCCTGAAATAAAAAAAAAAAGAACAGTTAATTATAAAGTGCTAGGTAATGAAGAAATAATCCATTTTGAAACTCATTCATACAGTCTTCTTTTTACACAATTATCTCAATATACCCACATAGTTCAATTTTTATTCTTACGCCAAAAAAGATTTCTTTTTCCCTTGGCATGAAAAAAAAAAAAGGCAGCATAATGTCAACACACTTCACAAGTTGGAATAAAGAAGATGTAGTGCGTGTTTTTACTGTAGCTGTCACAGTGAGTTCAGGTGTTTTGACCCCAGCAAAGAAAGACAATCATTTGAAACCTAAGGAACATACTGGTGGTTGTGTTTTTAATTGAAACAATACCTTTCAGAAAGCTCTTCTGTAGAGAAGAATGTCTACTAATAAATGTATAGATTCATAAAATCATCTTTTTGCAATCCCTAATGAAATTTATTCAGGCAAGGATCATCAATAGATGCTAAATTCATTAGGTGAAAGGATGACAGGAAGCTGGGTGTTTCATGCAACCAAAATATCACAGATTATATGCTGGTCACGGGGAGCAAAGTATAACTTTATAATGAGAGGATCAAGCTGTCATCACTTTATCCCAGTGATCAATCCTATCAGTTTTTGCCATTAATAGTGGAATCACCAAATATTCTGTGCCTTCTGTTACGATGCAGTATAAAGGACACAGCATCACCTATAAAGTTTTCTGACCTCGTTTGTGACATTAATTACTCAAAACTTTAATTCAATAACTAGCAGTCTACAGAAAATACAGAGGATAGGAGAACAAGTTAAATGATACAATGAGAAAGCAAATGGAAAAATCCATAAAGTAGGACATTCTATAAGACAAATAGCTTGGTCTCTTCAATAAATCAATCTTATGATAACCTGGGGAGGGGAAAAATGACCAAGAGCAATGTACAGACCTTAACTGAATCCTGTTTTGAACAAACCATCCAGGAAAGGCATTTTGGGGACAATTAGAGAAATTTGATAATGAAACAGGATGGCGATAATGATAGGAATTATTAATTTGATAAGGTAAATGTCCTTAATTTTAGAGGTTTATTCTGAAGCATTTAGAAATAAAATGACATGATATGTGTAATTTACTTAATAATACTTTAAAAAATTAAAGTGAAGTAAAAATGGCAAAATGTTAACAATGATTAAATCTAGATGTATTCAGTATTTTTACTTTGTCTGTTTAAAAACTTTTATAGCAAACAGTCTACCTCCTCCCCAATTTCTCTTTTATATAGATGACAGGGTGACAGAAGTTGAACATTAAAAAAAATAGTTAAAAATTTTAAATTCACAATGTTTTTCTTGATTCCTGAATATCTTAAGGGCATAATCTGATGAACATTACTATAACCACTAATGCTCTTAAAACAGGCTATCAAATTACAAAAACACATCTGTGTAACCAAACCCTTTCTCTTTCTGTACTCTGCATATATTTTAATTTTAGGACTGATACAGAAAATAGAAGCAATATTACTTTTCAACTTAACTTCCCTCTTGAAAATGAAAAAAAAAAAAAAACTGCAGACAACTGTCAAGAGCCTCTACATCTTAACTTACATTCCTCCAAAATTATCTTTGCCAAAAGATATTAATAGAAGGATGGGATTTGAGCCTGAGTAGTGAGCAGATCCAACTCAACTGAAGCGACTGCCGCACCAAACCATGTAAGGCAGAAAGTAAGTCAGTGTCTCTAGCACAAATCTGGGTACTATCTACATGTTAAGGAAAACACTGGGAAAAGAAGTATGTATGCACTCTTATGGTCCGAGGTACTAATGACATATAGATTTGAAGACCCATTTTGAGGGTTTGAAAAGGTTGAAATAGATGACTACAAGCTAAACACTTAAGTTAACAGAAAGTGATAGGCTGAAAGTACAATTCCTTAGGCTGTTCGCTAGGGAAGCATAAAGCTGATTGAGTTAGCCTTAGTGAGGTAGATTAAAAAAACTGAATTATGAACTTAACAATTGGTCCAAGCAAGCCTCTTTGACAATTTACTTATAATAGTACTTATACACCACACAGTCGATAATATTTGCTGGCCTGTCAAGGAAAAGGAGAAGTTTCAAATGATATCAACGTAATATTTTTCCAAGCTGTCCAATCCAAGAATTAACCAAGATAATTCTTTTATCAAAAAGACAACTGAAAGCTCTGCTACAATGACTCATTTATATAGATCTTCATCAGAGGCATGAAAGAAGCCCAGAGAACTGTAAGACAAAATTAATATGAAGAATCTGTATGGGGGTGCTTAGGTAGCTCAGTCAGTTGTGCATTTGACTCTTGATTTCAGCTCAGGTCATGATCCCAGGGTCGTGGGATTGAGACCCACGTTGGGCTCTGTGCTGAGTGTGGAGACTGCTTGAGATTCTCTCTCTCCCTCTGCTTTTCTCCTCAGCTCATGTGTGTGCGTGCTCTCTTTCTCTAAAATAATAATAAAAGGATCCGTATGACTAAAACTGCACTAAGGCATAAAACTCAAAATTCAACATATAGTAGTTAAATTGCTTTCTTAATGTCCAGTTTTGCTCACACAGATATAAGAAGAAATTAACTATGATCTGTTATGGTATAGTAGAACTAATTGCAAGAAGACACATATATAAATGTCAGATCATTATTCTTTAAGGAAACAAGGCCCTAGGACACTTCCACATCTGTAAACTATTCAAAGCGCCAACATATTCTGATTGAGGAAGGACATGCTGAAAAAAAGTCAACTCAATTTTTTATCTTAGCACCCCCTCATACAGGTTTGCAGAGCTGTGCCCTATCACTGAAAAGCTAAGCACTTGTTCTATGGCTTAAAAAGATCTTATCTCCTGACTTCCTCCCACCTTCTTTTGATCTTGAGCTGGTGCCCCCAGTCAGTCCATTAGAGAAGGCAGCTGGCTCACATCACTGCAGACTTTTCCCACAGCTAACCTCTGATTTGAAGGTGTTTGCAGATACAATGATGGAACAACATTTGTTTTTCCCTCCCAGCAAAACAAATAAAACAACACAGGGGAACAGTTTGACCCAGTCAGAATTTAACCAGAATTTTAGTCCTCAGATTCACTGCATGGAAGGACAAAAAGAAAAGGCAGTAGGTCTGAAAGTAGAGAAGGAAAAAGGGGTATAGACAGTGGGCAGAAGAAGAGTAAGGCAGGTTCCAAATATCAGGGTTAATTCCAAGTGAACTGATCACACTAAATTGAAAAGGACTTTTTAGTGTGTCTTTGCAGTGAAAGTGAGAAAAGAAAACAAGCATGTCCCCATCTGTGCTGCCCCAGGGCGCCACGCACTGAGTTTCACAAATCTAATGAAGCAGTCAGGTTAAAATCCAACCGCAGAGTGGATGTGACGTGTGGAGAACAGCTAGGGTTAGAATAGAGAAGCAGGGCGGTTCCTAATGCAGGTGATTATCCATGTGATAATCATTATATTTACAGGCTTTCCATTTTAGATCTGACATCAAAAATCACAAAGGAGGAGGGATTAAGGAAATAAACAACCGACAGAGGCTTTCCTACTCCCCTGAGAGTGTATGTAGCACTTTCATTCATGCATGACAAGCAACAAAAGCAAAACCAAACAGGCCAGGAAAGAGTATTTCTGAGAAGGCTGGATTTCACATTAACACTTCTTTCCATTTTGATAACTTTCACTATTATTCAGTTTCCCAGACAGGTCACATTTTCAGAATTAGTTCCCATTGTTGTCTATGCTCTAATACAGTATCATTTTTGGTTTACAATGAATGATACTCACATAATATGTCTTTTACAACAGCAAAGTCATTTTTTCCTTCCTGGAATTGAGTGTTGTGAGTAAAATGACATGTAATTAAAGTCTCAGGCTCTCATCTACACCACGTTATTTAGGATTTGCAGTAGGCTTGCTGCTTCATCGACCAGGCTAAAAGGGTGCTAGTCAAACAGCAACCAAATATGTAGGTTTTGAGGTTTAAGAAAAAAAGAGGCTGAAATTCAAGGTTAATGAAAACTATGGAATACTTACTTTATGAGCTATTAAAAAGGATTAGCAAGCCACTATTAAAAAGCACAATCCTCAGATTATACAGGAAAGGAAGAAGAGACTCAAGAGCATGTTTGTGTGTATCAAAGAGTTATTTCCTTTTTATTCAATTGAGGAAAAAAACTGTTTTCTTTATAGTTTGATAACACCCCAGTTTTAATTTATAAAGTAGAATGACCTGTAATCAATATTAAATTAAAATGGTAACTTGTCCATATTCTTATTTCAATTATGGTTATTGAAGTTATTGGTTACTAGCTATATAGGAAATGCAAATGATTTCTGTATATTGACCTTGTATCCTCTGATTTGTGAAATTTACTTCTTTGTTGTAAGAACTATTGTTTTGCTTCTATAAAGAAAGGTAATTTTCATTAAAAATTTTTTAAAAAATGTTTATTTATTTTTGAAGGAGAGAGAGAGAGAAAGAGAGAGAGAGAGAGTTACTGGGGGAGGGGCAGAGAGAGAGGGAGACCCAGAATATGGGGCAGGTTCCAGGCTCTGAGCTGTCAGCACAGAGCTGGACACGGGACTCGAACTCACAAACCGCAAGATCATGACCTGAGCTGAAGTCAGACGCTCAACCGACTGAGCCACCCAGGTGCCCCAAGAAAGGTAATTTTCTACATTCTTATTAAACATACCACAAAGTTATTTTGAGAAGTGGGCAAAGACCTTTAAAAACAAAATTCACCTCTCTTTTCTCCAGGGTGATCTGAAGGGTATGACTACCACCCCCACCAGAGTTCATAACCCTTGCCCTCACACTTCCTGCTCTGCACTTGAAGGCTGCAAACCCAGTTAGAACTATTAACTGCTTGCTAATGTTACCACTCTATTTTTGATCTCGGATATGAGGGGTCGTGGTATAGGCTGAAACTTCATGGAATGAAACAAAAAGGAAGAATATCAAACTCAGGACCAAAGAAAGGTAATTTCTCACTATCCACAGAAAGCTGCTTATCCATCCAAAACAAACTACTTTGTTGCTCCAGTGCAAGGAGGAAGAAGAAAATTCACTGAAGCGTTCCCCCATGGTCCTCATTCAAGTCACAGGAGTCTAGAGCTTTTAGAAAAGCCAAGGGTGAATGGAGCCACCAAACCAGTTGTTGTTTTTACTTTGTTCATCTCTCCATTCAATAAGTATTTACTGCCTATATATAGTTTTATAATGTTTATTTGAGCGAGAGAGTGCTCACATGTGTGTAAGTGGTGAAAGGGCAGAAAGAAAGGAGAGAGGTGAAAGGGCAGAAAGAAGGAGAGAGAAAGAATCCTAAGCAGGCTCCACACTGTGTCAGTACAGAGCCCGACACAGGTCTTGATCTTACAAACCATGAGATCATGACCTGAGCTGAAATCCAGAGTCAAACGCTTAACTGACTGAACCACCCAGGCGCCCTGTCCTCCCATGTGTACTTTCAGACTAACAGATACTATTAACCTAGAGATGTATCACTGCTATAGCTGTTGCAAACCTTAGATGGTATTGGACTTGGACTCAATAATATTTGAAACAATACTGTGAATCTTAAATGCTATGGTGTAGAGAGTCTAAGAATGTTATATATTTTTCTCTGTATATAAAAAATTCACATATTTATGTATACATTTAGATGCATAATGTTCTTTTTGAATGGCTTTAAGTGCAAGGTAGTACTGGTCAGGAAGCAGTTACAGCTGAATGGAAAGAGTACAGGGCTTAGAATCATAAGACCTACACTAAGGGTGCAATTTTATAGTTCATTTGCTATGTAATTTTGAGCAAGACACTCAGTGTATCAGTTTATATCAATAAAATTGATGCCAATAATACCTGTTTCATTAGACTGTTGCTAGGAATCAATGGAATATTTAATGTGAAATTAAAATCATTTTGCCTATTGAATTCAGGTTCTTAATTAGATCTTAGGATAGTTTAAACAAGTTCCAGAGCCTCCAGAGGACATTCAATGATTTGTCCTATCTGTGGATCATATGTGTAGTAGACAGCCTCCAAACTGGCTTCCAATGATCCTTGACTGCTGGTATTCAAATTTTTGTATAATTCTCTCTCCTTGAGTGTGTGCTGGACCTAGTGATTTGCTTCTAAAAATATATGACAAAAGTGAAGGGATGCCTTGTTTATTCTCTTGCTCACATGCTCTCAGCTCCTGCCCTAGAGGAAAGCTGCCATGTTACAAGTACACTTATGGAGAGGCCCATGGCTAACAACTGGTGAGGATCTGAGGTTTGGCAACAGATATATGAGTGATTTTGCAAGTAGATTCTCCCCCAGTAGTAATATGATTACAGCCATGGCTGACATCTTGATTACAGCCTTTTGAGAGACTCTGAGTTAGAGGCATCACGTTAAGCTGTGTCTGGAATCCTTATCCACATTTTATATATGAGAATCCTAAGCCTTAGGTTATGTAACATGGCCCAATTAAGATATTTTCTCACTCAGATTATGTTAATCTTTAGAAAAATCCTCACAAAAATCAAATCAAATTAAGTGTGGTCAACAGGTCAATCACAGGGTGAGCAAATTATGGAAAGATAATTTAGATACATGCTATCTAAATGGTTTTGTTTAACTGATTATGGTTAACCATTTCTTCAATACAGATAAACTGGGATATATTATCTTTTGCATAAAATTTGTTTTTGGCATCTAGCTTCAATTTAAAATGTCTTTCATTATTTGGAAGTAATGATTACCTTACTGAGAATAGAGTAAGATATTTAAGTAGTGCCAGAATCCTCAGATGAGAAAAATATTATTGAGCCAAAGTCTAATACCATTATAAGGTCTGCGGCAGCTATAGCAGTGATACACTTCTAAGTCATACTGATATTTAATGATAAAGAACTAACTGCTGTTTATTTCCTTTCATACAATACATCATAAACTTATGTTGCTTAAGCTTCTAAATATTTCCTCATGCTGTCCTTCAGACTAAGAATTTCTTTATGCTATTTAAAAAGATCACTTATATAGTTTTTATGACACTGTATTAATATTATTTTTAATATTATATTAGTTCTTATGAGGAAATTTTTTTTAACTTTGTCTATTTTGAAAGGGAGAGAGGGAGGGTGAGCATGAGCAGAGCGGGGCAGAGAGAGAAGATCCTAAGCAGGTTCTGTGCTGTCAGTGCAGAGCCTGATGCTGTGGGGCTCAAACTCACAAACTGTGAGTGACCTGAGCCAAAATCAAGAGTTGGATGCTTAACTGACTGAGCCACCCAGGTGTCCCTGAGGAAAAGCTTTAATTTGAAAATAAAGTGAAGGAAGGCTAGAGAAAAATCATTAGGTAAAATATGTGCCTGGGAACTGCTTTTTAAAATAGATTTTATTCAGAAAAAATATCTGTACTGGCTTTTCCAAGGAGTATAACACATAACTTTTTGGGGACTTTCAACCTGTGCTCTGACATTTATTACCATATGCTTCCTGTCTGCAGAATGCTGAATAGAAATATTATTTAATGTTTATTGAGTGCCAAAAACTCAGTGGGGCAAAGTATAAGCTATAAAGATATTTGTGGCCCCTATCCAATAGGTTTATAATAAAAGTTACATAGACAGTATATAAATTAGACCTCAATAAACTGGACTGAAAAAAACATTAGGCAGAGAAAACACAAGCCAAAATATTAGGTTTAGCTTAGGACATATCTAATCCTTTCACAAAAGTGATTTATTAGCTAATGAATCTATTATAGCAAGGAGAGTTGTTCATTCCCACCTTTGAGCATATTTAATGGTGGTAACTAAAAGAAAACAAAGTTAGGAAAAGTATTTCAACAAAATTTGACTGATTAGCTATGTGGGCTAACTTCTAGAATAACCTGAGGTTTTCAGTTAGTGAAGAAAGAGGAGAGATGGTAGCATAAGAAAATTCTCAGACCAGTGCATCTTATTGGGTATTTTATTTCATTTTTAATGAGATAACATATGCTTGGCACAAAGGAAACACTCAACAAATGTCTATTATTTTCCTTATCTCATTTGATCCTCATAAAAATCCCATAAAATAGGTTTCTCATTTCACAGATGAGTATCTGAAGGTTCAAAGAGATTAAAGTATGACCAAGAGCACATAGCAGTAATTGATATAGGTAGCATTTGGACCTGAGTCTTCCTAAATGGTTTGTGCTGGTCTCCTACTGATAAACTTTCAGTTTTTATGTCTGAAAAATCTTTGTTTCATTTTCGGGTGTTTTGAAAGATACTTTTGCTGGGTATAGAATTCTAGATTGATGATTTTTTTTCTTTCAGTGCTCTATGGACTAGCTTGCATTGTTTCAGATGCTAAGACTGCTGTCATTCTAATCTTTGTTCCTCTGTATATAATGTGGCTTTAAAAAAAAAACCTGGCTGCTTTCAAGATTTTTATCACTGATTTTATGCATTTTCATTATGATGCTTCTTGGTTTGTTTTTTTTCCCCTTGTTTCTTCTACTAGTGATTTGTTGAGCTTCTTGGATTTGTGGGTTTATAGTTTTCATCAGATTTGGAACATTTCCAACCATTATTATTTCAAATATTTTCCATTTCCTCTCCTCTTCCCCAGTACTCCAAATATGTATGTTAGATCACCTGACATTGTCCCAAAGCTCACTGATGCACGGTTTATTGTTTTTCAAAGTCTATTTTTTTCTCTCAGTGTTTAATTTTGAATAGCCTCTGCTGCTGTGTCTTAAAGATCACTAATTCTTATTTTTTCTTCTGCAATGTCTGTTCTCATCCAGTACATTTTTCCTCTCTAGAAGTTCAATCTTTTTTATATTTTTTATATCTCTTCTTAACAGGCTTAAGCTTTCCTCTACCTTCTTGAAATACAGAATATATTTAGAAATGTTAATCCTTGTCAAATAATTCTAACATCTGTGCCATTTCTAAATCCATTTCTACTGACTGATTTTTTTCCCCCTCTTTTTTGGGTTGTATTTTCCTGCATCTTTGCATGCTCAATAATTTTGACTGGATGCCAGATATTATGAATTGTATGTTTTAGGTGCTGGATTTTTTTGTATTACTTTACACATTTTTGAGGTTTATTCTGAAATTCAGTTAGGTTACTAGGAAACATTTTGATCTTTTCTAGGCTTATTTTTAAGCTTTGGTAGGTGAAATAAGAGCAGCCTTTAATCTAGAGCAAATATGGAATCCTAGTGATGTAATTATCTTTTTGAGTACTAAATAAAAAAGCCTTTTTATTATACGTTTCTCCACTCTGGCTATTGGGGACATAAACTGCTATCAACCTGTGTGAAGTTGGGGAATGTTGTGTTTGCGTCTTTACAATAGTTTCATCCTTTACCTTGAATACTTTCCTCATACACATATGCTGGTCAGTATTGAAAAGCTGAAGACTCCAGGGAACCCCCTGCAGATATTTAGTATGTGCACTTTGTCTCTGTGCAGCTCTTTCTTCTCTGGTACCCCCTCTTGTAAAGTCTACCTATCTTGGCCTTCTTCAGTTCTTAACTCTGTTTCAGTTAATGAAAGGGGTCTGGGACTCCCCTTCCTACAATGTAGACTGGAAACTTTGTTTAAACAGAGTGCTATGGCAGTTGCAGGGATTCTCTCATTTGTTCATCTTCTCTCAGGGATCACCATCCTGTACTGCCTGTTGTTTAATGCCTGGAGACTATTGTTTTATATATTTTCTCTGGTTTTATATTGTTTAAGGAGGGAAGATAAATCTGGTCTCTTTTACTTCATTACTTCCAGCAGAAGTTCAATGTGGGTCCATCATGAAGTACAGATCCTAAAATATCCTGGCACATTCAACAATTCTGTAGTTCCCTATTTATTGGTTAAAAACATTTATGATCAAGCCAAAGACAAAACAGATTGATCATTTATCTTAAGCATCTCATACACTGCTTTTTACATTTTATTATACAATGGATACAGTTCCTATTCCTGTAGCTGATGCACTAAATCATAAACACTCTATCAATAATTACATTTGAAACCCTATGAAGAATAACTCTAATTAGTTCTAAACCCTTTTTTACTTTGCATATCCTATATACTTGTCATTTTCTTGCTTTTTGTCCTACCAACTAGAAACCTCCAGATAAGTAGTAACACCTTTCCTTTTTAGATAAAGAATTTTCCCTGGGCATCTCTTTCAACCAACAGATGGCTCTACTACAATGTATGATCAATACATTATGCCCAGGGTCAGTGGCTTGCAAGACAAATTTAGCCCACTGCCTGTTTTTATAAATAAAGTTTAACTGGAACATAGCAATGCTCATTCATTTACATATTGCCTATCGTTGCTCATGTTACCACAGCAGAGTTAACTAGCTCAACAGAGATTATACTAACTGTACTTGTACAGAAAAAGTTTGCCAACCCCTGAAGTATGATATTAGTAGGATATTTATAAATTTTAAAACAGATTGTTTTCTGAAGCCCTTATGGAGAGCAGGCTCCAGCCTGTTAGCCTTAAGATAGGTAAAATGTGTATCTTTTGACAGATCTTATTTCTTTCATTCACTGGAGCGTACACACATACACACACACAAATAAAAAAAAAAAATCTAAAAACCAAATCACTTATATTAAAAAAAAAAGACAGTAAAGATAAATAACCAATTCTTATGAATTTAGATCCATTTGTATGCAGGACAACCAGAAAGGCATTATGGACCACTGCTAAGCATTAGAGAAAGGGAAGATCTCAGATGGAGAGAGATTCTTATTAACTACCTAATGATTCCTTTCTCTCAGTTCAAAGGTACACCAATGTCCTTTATATTTTCCATATTCATGCATGATTCTTCTCAAGTTGTCAATGTGTGATACTACTGCCAATATGAAGCCTGCCCCTTAGGGCAACTCTAATGACCCTATTCTAACCTGGAAGTTTTACAAAATTAACTTTTAAAAAATAAGATAAAAATAAAATGAAAACTGTATATAAAATTCAGAGATGGACAAGAGCACAACTCTACCTGTGAGCAAAGGGAGAAGGGTAAGGTGTGAAATATGGCAGAGGAAAGTGGATGTTACAGAGATCACCAATTTCTAGCTGTTTTGACTTTTAACTTCAGACCTTTCACAAAAGCTCCCCTATTCTTTAGATCTCTTGGTCTTCTGAGGGAGAAGAGGAAATAGAATTGGAAATCCCAGTAATATTCAGTCTAAAATATTACTGTACTAAATAAAGAAAAGAATTTATAGGACATTGTGATTTAATAACATAACAAAATGTAGTAAAAACAGAAAAGCATCTAGTCTCCTATCTCTAGTAGAAAAAAACCCAAACAATAAAAAGGTAATTTCTCCCCAGGTGTGAATTTTAACCTATAGATATGTATATAACACATCACATTCAAATATCACCAATAACCTGTATTATTTCCTTCCTTCTTACTAGCTGGTTAATAATAATTATGTACAGAGTGTATTGTAATGCTGCTTTTATTTTTTTAAGTTTATTTATTTATATTTATTTAAAAAATTTTTTAACGTTTATTTTTGAGAGAGACAGAGACAGAGACAGAGTGTGAGCTGGGGAGGGGCAGAGAGACAGGGAGACACAGAATCTGAAGTAGGCTTCAAGTTCTGAGCTATGAGCACAGGGCCCGATGCAGGACTCAAACTCACGAACTGGGAGATCATGACCTGAGCCGAAGTTGGCCACTTAACCAACTGAGCCACCCAGGTGCCCCTATTTATTTATTTTTAGAGAGAGAGCATGTGTGAGTGAGCAGGGGAGGGGCAGAGACAGAGGAAGAGAGAGAATCCCAAGCAGGCTCCACACTGTCAGCATAGAGCCTGACATGGCATTTGATCAAAAGCCTGAACTGGCTGAGCCACCCAGGTGCTCCTATAATGCTGCTTTTAGAAACAAGTCTCATTATAGAAACAAACTTAAAATTTTCACAATGGCCAGTGGGAAGTAGCAAGAATAGCCATGAAAGTAATGATCAACACAGGTCTCTTCAGGCAAAAAACAAAACTACAAAGAAGTCAAAGAAAAAAAATCCGACATGCATGATAAAGAAATTAGCTCAATAAATTATATTAAAAAAAAAAAAAGAAATTAGCCAAATGAACAAGTCAGGCTATTAAAAAAATAACAGAAAAATAGTAGAAAACACCCAACAGAGCATGTAGTAGGGTACTCAATAAATGTTAGATGGAAAGTGTGATTTCACCTACCCTTGCTGTATGAAGAAGAAACAGGTTTGAAAAGATACTATTTCTGAGAAGTTCATATTGCATTTGACAATGAAATGGGAGCCAGGGAGCCAATCATTTTAGTCTAAAAACTAGAATTAAAGAAATGTCTATCTTTCTACCTCACAAACCTTGAATCAGAATCGGATTGAACACATTATCCAATCCTAGTGCTTACCTGTGGAGTTTTGGAGTCTCCATGACAAAGGATGAATTTTCATTAGATATCAACAGCACATTGGTAACCGAAGGTAATACAGCAGAGAGCTAGTAGCAAAAATACTGGCATTTTTATTCTACTGAACAGTATAATGTGACTGGGCTAACAGATGGGGTTTCGTTAACAGCAATTTTGACTTATTGTACATTGTATTACAAGTTGGAGTCTACCTACATCCATCTCAGAGAGTGTGTTCTCACCAATCTTAGCCTTTCCTCTTGACTTTTTTGAATAGGACTTAATTGCTTTTCTTGAGGGAAGAAGGATTTCTGCATAGTATAAAATTTAGGAATAATTATTTTAAGAAATAAAATGAGTACTCATTTCCTTCTATTCTTTTAGAGGTTTAGGTTCAATCTCTCTCCAAATTTCTTTGCATCGTAAATTACTCTTCATTTCTTGAGTAAATATTTTCCCTCCTTTGGGCCTTTGGGCAATTTCCCCCAAAGTTGTACATTCAACTCCCTGTACATTCAAGCTCCTTTGTTTGGATTTCCCAATTCCAATGGATAATTTAATAAGTGAGACTTAACTGATACTTTGAGTTTGAATGTTCTCACCTCTCCTAGAAACTCCCCTCCCTACTTTTGTGTTGAGTATCTTCTTTCCCTCTCTCTCCCACTTTTCTGTTGCTTAGCTTCTTTCTCATTTGTTAAATTCTCTAAGGACAGTCTTTCTCTAGAATTCAGTTTCCAATTTTCTGATCTGTTTTCTCTTTACATTTTTTGGGGGGTAGTTTCCTATACTCCTTTTATTTGATATCATCACCAGATATCCTGCCTCACTTCCAGAGTCCCTTTGACACTTTCCCTTTGCATCAGACAGCTTCCAAGTTCTGCCAAGTACCTTTTATAAACATGAGGCCTGTAATATCTGTAACCTTGTTCCCATTCCTACCAACACAACCCTAGGTCAGGCCTGTACTACCTATTGCCTATATAGTCACCTAACCAGTCTTTGGTAACAATCACACTCAGCTTGAATCCATCCTTGCACGTGACCATTACAGTCACCTTCCTAAATATCAACTTCGATTAGTCTTTGCTCAAAAAACTACCTACTGCTTCCTGATAAAAGTCCTAGTTCCATAGCCTGACTTTCAAAGGTCCTCCATAAAGTGCCTCTACTTTTCCTTTCTAGCCTGATCTTTTACTATTCCCTTATACATGTACCAGATGCCACTCAAACTAGAATACTTGCTATTCTCTGAACATGCCCCAGGCTCTTTTGCCTTCATGCTACCTTGCACATGTAGGCACTAAATGAATTAGAATACCCTTCAACCACCCTTGTCAAAATCTTACTAATCCCTCCAGGGTTAGTTCAGCCATCTTCTGCTTAATGGAAGCCTTCTTGAATTGTTCATGGTCTCTCTTTTCCCTATCTCCAGAAGTGGCTTTGTGCATTGCAGAAGAGTTTTGCTCAATTTATAAAGGTTTCTCTTATGACAATTATGTGCAGACTGGAAACACAGTTTATTTGTACAGACAGTTTATCTCTCCTACTAGATTATAAATTCTTAGTGCAGAAACTCTTTCTCACTTTGTATCCTCAAAGCATCTAACATATTCCTCTGCACAGAATAGATTATAAATCCTTGTTGATTTACCAAATGATAAAGACAAAGCACTTGCCAACATTAAGCAAAGAAGAAATACTTCCTTGGGAGATTTATATTGACTTGATTTCTTGCGGTTTATACTTTATTTTTTGGATCAGAGTTCACTGACTTAGTGCTGTGTATATGCCTCTATTACGCTATTTCTTGCATTGCATTATAATTTATTTACGTGGCCTATTTTCTTCCCTAGTTTATGAACTTCTTGAGACCTGGTTTTTATATCTTATCCTAGAACTGTGCCTCATACATAAATGTGCACTGAATGCGTTAAACTGATTAAAAGAATGTTATTAAAAAAGGCAAAAGATCCTTGTACCCATCTGTATTGAGATTTTCAAGAATGAGATCTAAGATTTGTCTAAATATTTAATAAACTGCTGGTCTGCTGTGTTCTGTGAGAGTATTTATGCAATCTATACCTTGGCCAAATCTGCAGCTGTCCTGCCCTGGAAAGTTACCATAAAAGATATTGGCATTTGCCTCATTTCCAAATATTACACAAATAATCAGGGTGATAGTTTTTCCTAAAAGAATATTTTATTCTGAATTGTAAAATTATATTTTCAAGGATATAGCGTCCAGACATCACTGGCAGAAACTGGGTATCAAAGAATACAATATAAGAATAAGTGCCAAAATATTTACGATAGAAGTAGCAAGAATAGCAAAAAACAAACCAACAGATTAACTAAACAAAAACCACAAAACACCTTACATACAGATTAAATAACAGGGGTAAAGAGTAAACCGAATTCAGTTTGAGTACTTGGTAAGTTACCAACTAAGCAATTTTATGACAAGCAACTATTTTGCTTTGCTGACATGCAAGATAAATTAAAAGATTTATAGCATGTGGGATAAAAACAGAAGTCTAAATGAACTTATAACCAGCAATAAGTCACTGGTTGAAGTGAATGGTACCCTTCACAACTTTAAAATGAAGCCTTTTTTTCCCTCTAGCAAATAAATGCTAATACATACCCAGTGTAATCTATGTCATTTTTTTTTCACTGCCAATGCACATATCATTATAGACACTACCACATGTGTAGCTCAAGACCCACTGCTAAATTTTCTTATTTCAAAAGAAAATATTATATATAAGAAGTTGATCTTATGTCAAGTATTTCAATAATGAGATCTGATTCAGAGCGAACCCCTTGGAAATAGAAGCCAGGAGCAATGATAACAATCCTAAAAACCTTGGGGTGAAAGGAATGATGTGAGTTACATCTCTACTTAACGTGCACTGCACCCCACAAACAAGGAAAGTCAATTCTTGACTAGCTAGAGTAGATTAGAGATGGTTTAGACACAACAGGGGCCGGAGATGTATTCACCAACTCAGTAGAGCTTGGTAATTAGTCAGTATTGGATTAGCAGTAGCAGAGGTGAAGGCAAGGAGCCTGGATTTAGGAATGGATTGCTGTGGGGAGGGCACTTTGTCTTCCAACTCTACTTCAAACAGAATAAGTCACTATAACTTTACCATGGACAATCAACTCTTGGCAGTGGTTTTGTTATTATAGAGATTTTCAATTATCAGTAACTTTTCTTTCTGCTCTGCTACTTTCACATTAGCCTTCATCACTAATCAACAGGTGATGGTAATTTACTTTCTTATTTTGAAAGGATGGCAAGGAAAGTGAAGGGTCAAGAAAGCAATGGCGCATTCTTGAGAAGAAAGCTATATAAATTGTGTATATGAAAAAATGCCAACAGTGTCAAGGTCTATCCAAGATTTTTCAAAAGCATCCTAAATTATTGAGTGTGTTATCAGGTGCAACATCTAAAAATGGCATAATTTTCTGTGTACTTGTTTAAAAAAATATGCACTTTCATTAGTAGCCCCAAAGTAAAAAATATACATTGTATAATCTATAGGTACTGACTAAATTGAAAGATTTGGTAACCGTAATAGATTCAGAGCAGGCATTTAATAGATCTAGTTGAATTCTAATGATTCCATGTAACTACTGTGATAATGTTACTCAGATACCATTGAGTGCTAGATAGGCATGGTAGTTGTAGGGCATCTCTTGGTTGTGATGGCCTGGGCAGATTTTTTATTATCTGTTGTAGGAATAAAAGGTAATAACTATCTTCCATCTGCTTCAAGAATTTTAGCAACCAAAGAACATATTAGATATCACTTATTTCCATAGTTATATGGCATTCTGCTAAACTCATCTGATTAACCAAAAATAAGAATAATTAAAAAAAAATTTTAAAGTAAACCTTATCCCCAATGTGGGGCTTGAACTCACAACCCCAAGATCAAGCATGCTCTACCAACTGAGCAGCCAGGTGTCCCAGAATTTGATATAAATCTAGAAAGATAGGTAAAAATTTAGGTGAAGATATAATAAGGAAGGACACAGAGGTATGGACAATGAAATGTGTATCCTGAAAATACCACATGGTTCAATTTGGCTGGATCATAAGGGATGAGTAGAGAAGCAGAAAGCACTAAGATTTGAAAGGTAGAGTTAGTCTTTAATGAGTTAGGACAGTGGATTTAGTTCATTTAACTATGTGGTAGGTAGATGGAGAAGGTGAGAGATATTAAGGTTTTTGAGCAAGTAGGTGGCATAATTAGAACTGCATTTTAAAAGACTAGCTTACCTAGTAGCATTATGCAGACTGGATATAAAAGGGAAGACAAATGAAGATTCTTAGATGGCAAATCAGAAAACAGATGATAAATACAAAATATTTTAACTCAAAGAATAAAGTATAGAAACGACAAGTTCTAAGGTACACACAATATAATGAATTTTAGGTGAACAATCAGCTTGCTTTCCATGCTCATGAAACAATGGTATAAAAATGGTCCTAGACTTGGAATCAAGAAACTTGTATTCTGACTCGTACTTTGCCTCTTACTTTACCTATCATGTGACTTTGGGCAAGACACAAACTCTCTTTCTCAGATTCCTCATCTCAAAAATGAGAGGTTTCTAACCCTTTCCTGAAGTCCTTCTAATTATAAAATTCAGTGACCATAAAAATGATTTTTTGGAAGGTCCCTAACAACCACAGACAGTCTCCTATTAGGGAAGGTTTCATAAACAAAAAACCCAGTGACTTTATCAAGAAATGACTAGCCTAAATCAGTGAGTAGATTTAAATATCTATCATTTCTACGGCTGATGTCTTTTGGTAAAAGGTAAAGTAACTTTTTAGAAGACAGGAAAAGATGTATTCCTTCTTTAAAAGCCAAAATTCAAGAAACCTTTTGCCTTATTCATGGATACTTAAACCCTTGCCAAGAGAAACAAATTGTAAAACATAGAGCCTGGAAAATGTGAATCATCACTGGTGTTAAAACCCACATTTAATAATTATGTTGCAGTTTCAAACTATTGTTGAATCCCATTAGGTTTTTAAACAAATTCAATAAGTATTTATGATTTTATAAATGGCATTTAAGTGTATTCAGAAGTAGAAACAAGAACCATCTGATAGACAAATGATTGTGGTTAAAATGAAAAGGAGAAAATGAAGACATAAGGAGGCCAGAAGGTGAAAGAGAGGAAGGAAACAGAAATACACTGAAAGTGAATGAAAGTAATGATTCCATGGCTAAAGTTAGGCAAATGCTTATAAATTTATCTTTTATGTTATGCATTTTCTTACTTGTTGGGATTCTGAATTAATACTACAATAAAAAATGAGGCACCTGTCATTTAAGAAGCAGAAATTATTTCAGCAGAACTTTGTGCCAAGTTCTTAAGGATTTTCAGAACATATGGAAATATGTACCACATGACTGAAAATAACAATTTAGCCTTTATTCCACATCCAATTTGGATTTTATTTAACTGTCTTCTAAAATTTTTATCCCATCTTAGTTTTATCATATTCATTGATTTGAAAACTAGAACGGCAAGTGGGTTCTTATACCATTGTTCCTCTTACTAAAAGCAAGGTTTATGTTTTATTTTTGATATGACCACTTGTTTAAAAAATTCCCAGCAGTACAGGCAGCAATCTTGAATTGTTAAAGTCTTTAACTCTTTTAATTCAGTTGTTAGGGAATAGTTATGCAAATATTGTTTCATCAACTCAACAAGCACGTGTTAAGGTACAGTAATTTTCCTGGAGCATGATTGGGGAGAGGATGAATTCTAAGACCTGTGACTTGACTTTCCAGGCTCTAACTCCCCCTTTCTTAATCCTTTTACTTTCACCCAACCTTCAGGCTTCCAGGGCTTTAAAACCGTATTTTAAATAATTTAGGGCCCCAAAAGGTCTATATACCTTTTTTCTCCATGCTACTAAGAAGATTTCTTCGGGCGCTCAAGGGCAGAATAGGAAAGGAAGAGTAAAATGTCAGTCTTGAAGGGCCAACAGAAAATACCCAACATAGGAAGTTAGATCTAAGCTACTACAGCTACCAGCTTTGGCCAAGATTCTTATGCCCTAATAAGAGGCAGAGCCACTGGACTTTAAGGATGAACAGTGGTGTCTCAGTAGAACCAATGGGGACAGAAGATGGGGCGTGGGGGGCATAATTCCCTGAATATTTTAGTTTGTGTGAGAACCCTGAGGAGGTGAAGGAAAGTACCCCTGTAATGACTTATATTTCATTTTCCAGGTAAGGGATTTAAAACCGTATTTCACTTAATTCAAGGAAAATAAGATGAAAGTGACCTGGGCTGTGTGTGGGGGTCATGTGAAATCAAGGAGCAAGAACACAGCGCACACACACACACACACACACACACACACACACACACACACACAGGCTATTCACAATGAAAACCTAATGTACATATGACCAAGTACATGATAGTACAGTGTATAAAAGTTGAGAAATATATATATACTAACATGGTGAAAAAATTCAGAGTTCAGAAAAAATGGAATAGGGTTAGTCAGGAAAAGTTTGTTAGAGAAAAAGGAATTCTGTGTTGGAGCTTCAAAGAGCATCTTGGGAAGAAATACATAAAAGTAGAAAGCATAAAAGTAAAAACTATTACAGAATGCTAAGGAAATCACAGGACTGGAGCACATGGGCCATCAAAAAGAATAGATGAAATACCATTAGTTTTCAGGTTTCGAAAATTAAAAGTAAAATGTAATATATTTTCTTTTTTTTCAAGTGGCCTTCCTCCAAAATCTTGATGGACTCATTTAATTTAAATGGTTTTTTTCTGGGAGATGTCGAGATTCTGACTTTTGACCCTAAGCAATGAATTGTAAGAAGTCAAAGATGTAGACAGCAGAGAGATGCTTGGAGAAGCTGTTATGTGAAACAGGTTGTTTTTCTAGACATACTTGTAAGGAAATTATTATACAATAATATTCACTAAAGTAATAGTATTTAAGGTTTCCTGACAGTAACCACATAGAATATTCACTTTACTTTGCAACTTGCTACACACAAACAGGTACACATGCACTTACATAAATGTATATCCTTAGATCTTTCATTCAGAATTGTTAATTTAGTCCCCTAAAGTGAAACTAAGTAAGTATATCATTTACAAAATAACATGGGCTTTTGGAACTCAGACTTCAGAAAGTTCCTTGAAGAGATTTTATAGTGACTAGAACATAGTAAGTACTCAATATATTAATCTATCCTTTCACTTAACAGGCACCCACTATGTGCCAGGGACTGTTAAGGACTAGTAATATATAGGGACTATTAAAGGGGATCTAACTGATAGATGGTATAGATGAAGAAGGAATCTCTAAGAGAAGATAGTTGAGGCTTAAAGAATGAGTAAGAGTTAACTGGGTGAATAATACTGAATAATGGAGTAAAAATAGGTCAAGGCAGAAGAGGAGCATTTGCAAAGAGTCTGAAAGGACAGAAAAAAGAGTTCAATGGTTTTTAAAACTGAAATTAGGCCAGTGTGGCAGGAGACTAGTTAGTGGAGACACAGTGTTATGGATTCTGATTTTCTTCTAAGTGAAAAAAACAAAATAAAGCAAATACCCATAACACAATATAACCAAAGAAAAAATGGCATTGGTTGAATGTAAAACTAAATCCAGAAATCAAATTTAATTGTGCCCTTGACCTGGTTTGCAAGGACAGTTTTAAAGTTATAGAGCATAAAACATAATGCAAGTATACTTGACACAAAGAACACTGATTTAATTTCTTGCCAAAGCAGGCATTTATTGAAAGCACATGTACTACACTAAAAAGGATCCTAAATTTTTATGTGCCACATTTGATAAGGGATCTAATTTATATTCTGGCATTTCTCTGGAAGCCTGGATTAGTGATGCAGTAACATAATAAGGACCTAATTTTCTCTGTTCTTTTATAGATATGTCATATTCACTTGGTCACTGGCGATTCCAATTAGTACAAACTGATGCACTAATTTCAAACAAAGGTTAAAGGTCAGGAACAAGGAGAATAAGACTATCTCTAAAGAAAATGAAACAAATTGTTAATCAGTAGAGATGTATTTGCACCCATTGAGATATACTCTAGTCCTTGAATCCATCCCCAAATCAGAACTTTTCATTGCTTTTCTACCTGCTCAAGTTAACCTAGTTCTGTATAAAGTACCCTATAGACATATTTTTTAAAAGTATATATTCCTTTAAAAATGTCATATAGGCCTTATTTATTAAAAAAGCACTTATTAAGTATGTGCTATGTGTCAGGCAGTGGGCCATAAAGAAGAAACATGAATCATATCCTTATACTTCTGTAATATTTTCCACAATTAATGTTGGTGTTTCCCTGTCTCAATTTCCTACTAGACTATCTTGCTCACTGTTTTATCAGGAGAAATTCTTGGCACATAGCAGGCATTTAAATATTTTTTGAATTAATAAATGTTTTTTAGGGACCTTTAGTAGCGAGAAGTTTGTGCAAGTGCTCAAGAACACCAGATATAAACGACTAAGCACCAAAAAACCCTCACCTCCAAATGTCAGCTGAACTTAACTTTAGACTACAGTATCAAAGGGCAAACTTTAGGGATCCATTGTAAAAAATTATAAGGTAAAGTTCAGAAGCAAGGCAATGGAAAAATACTAAAACTGTGTCACTAATCCTTATGAGATCTCACAGAACATGCTTTGAACCCTCCAAAGGGTACAAAATTCATTCTAATAAAAGCCATCCCTACAAAATTCATTAAATATCTGGATTTTCAGTTTTGTACCTAAGAGACATATTTCTACATACCGAGATTTCTCATATATAACAGCCATTTAAAGTGGCAACTGGTTTGGGGCGTCTGGGTGGGTGAGTCGTTTAAGTGTCCGACTCTTGATTTCAGCTCGGGCCATGATCTCATGGTTCATGAGTTTCAGCCCCATGTCGGGCTCTGTGCTGAAAGCACGGAGCCTGATTGGGATTCTGTCTCCCTCTCTCTCTGCCCTTCCTCCACTTGCATTCTCTCTCTCTCAAAAATAAATAAATAAACATTGAAAAAAAGTGGCAGGGTGCCTAGTTGTCTCAGTGGGTTAAACATCTGACTTTGGCTCAGATTATGATCTCACAGCTCGAGGGTTGGAGCCTCGCGTCGGGCTTTGTGCTGACAGCTCAGAGACTGGAGCCTGCTTTGGATTCTGTGTCTCCCTCTCTCTCTGCCCCTCCCTCGCTTGTTCCCTCTCTCTCTCACTCTCTGTCTCAAAAATAGAAATAAACATGAAAAAAAAGTGGCAACTAATGTAAATGAACTGAAAATGGAGTACTTGCAGTGTTCCACCTGTTTTTCTCATGTAATTTTTATAGGGCCTCAATGAAAGACTAAGGCAGCTAAAATATATTCTGGAATGAGGTATTTCCTTTTATGGCATTAAAAAACAAAAATAAATTTGACAGCCTTTATGGGCTTTAGATTTTATAACTGTAAAATGAAGGGACAGATTTGGATGGCCTCTTAAGGGAACTGTTCTAATTCTAAGCCTTGTTTTATGGTCAGTGACAAAGCTTATTTTCTGAGTGTGACTGGGATTGCTACAGTATGATTATATTAAATGAAAATGATCTGTGGGGTTACTACTTGTAGGGGAAGTTGTAGGGATCATAATTTTGTGAATTATCAAGAAAAGAATTATTGTTTAAATGATGTCTAAAAGATTATGATGGCTTTTAAAAAATGTGTCAACTTGGTTAGGCTGAACTATCTTCCCCAGTTATTCAATCAAGCACTAATCTAATTGCTGCTGTGATGGAATTTTGCAAATGTAATTATAATCCCTAATCAGTTGACTTTAAGTTAATCAAAGGGAGATTATCCCAGGTGGGCCTAACTTAATTAGGTGAGCCCTGCTATAGAGAACTTAGGCTTTCCCTGAGCTGAGAGACCAACCAGTGTATGCCCATTGGGTTTCCACTTATTTATGATTTTCCCTTCCTGACTGGATTTTGGGTTTGCTTTGCTAGTCTCCAAAACTGTACAGGCCAATTCCTAGTAACAAATTTCTGTATCTATGTCTACTGGTTCTGCTTCTCTGTTTTAACTCTGACTCATATATTGATGCTATATAAACTATAGACAAGGGACATCTTAAAATATTTTAACAATTCAGTCAAATTCAATAAAATGAATGGATCTGAGGAGTGGACACATGTATACTGGGCAGATGAAGTCTATGTTCAGAGGCAACTTTGAGGTATTCAAAGGTTACCTTTGATGCCCTATCCCCAGATTCACACTGTTCATTTTCTCCCCTTACCTCAGACTACTAGTCTTCTCATTGTCTTTCCTTCCCTATCCAAAATTGAGATAAGGAAAGGATCTTAAAGTTATTTACACTGTGGTATTAATACTTGACAACATTTAGTATGCTAAAATTTCCAGAAGGTACTTCTACTTCAGTAAAGGCAGAAGCTCTGGGGTGCCTGGCTAGTTCAGTTGGTTGAGTGTCCAACTCTTGACTTTGGCTCAGGTCATGATCTCACGGTTTATGGGTTTGAGCCCTGTGTTGGGCTCCCTGACGATGGCATGGAACCTGCTTGAGAGTCTCTGTCTCCCTCTCTCTCTCTGTCCCTCCCCTGCTCAAGCTCTCTCTCTCTCTCTCTCTCTAAAATAAACAAACATTTAAAAAAAAAAGAAGCTTTAACACAAAAGAGTAACTGAAAGTGGTAGAATTAGCGACTTAAATTCACAAACTCTCAGGTGACCACATATTCTGTCTCCTTGTAAATTGGCCATGTTCAGTTTTTTTTATGATTTCTTCTTTTAAAATACCATTTTATTAAAATGAAAGTATAAGTACCGTGTGCTAGTTGACACACAATGTTACACTAGTTTCACATGTACAACACAGTGATTCAACAAGTCTATACTTTATGCTATGCTTACTACAAGTGGACCTACCATCTGTTACCACACAATGCTATCATAATATCATTGATTACATTCCCTATGCTGTACCTTTTATTCCATATTTCACTTATTTGTGGAATCTAAAAACAAAACAAATGAAAAAACAAAAAGCAGAAACAGACCCATAAATATAGAGAAGTGATGGTTGCCAGAGGGGAGAGGGGTAGGGATGAGCAAAATGGGTTAAGGGGAGTGGGAGATACAGGCTTTTTAGGATTCCTTCATTTAAAAAAATTTTTGTTAATGTTTATTTTTGACACAGAGAGAGAGAGAGAGAGAGAGAGAGAGAGAGAGAGAGAAGCAGAGACAGAAGGAGACACAGAATCCGAAGCAGGCTCCAGACTCTCAGCTGTCAGCACAGAGCCTAACGCAGGGCTTGAACCCACAAACCATGAGCTCATAACCTGAGCCGAAGTCCAAGGCTTAACCAACTGAGTCACCCAGGTGTCCCTAGGATTTCTTCATTTTACATTCTGGAAATGACTATAGCCAAATCTTCCACACCAGTAACTTTTTCTTAACAGATAATACTGCTCCAGGAGAGACATTTTTGTTGTTGTTGTTTTATTTTGGCTTTGGGAAAGGGTCTTTATACATCATTGGGTAATTATAATTTATTTTATCATTTAACTTTTAAAATACTTATGCTATGGGAGCGCCTGGGTGGCTCAGTTGGTTGAGTGTCCACTCTTGATTTCGACTCAGGTCATGATCCCAGGGTTGTGGGATTGAGCCCCATGTTGAACTTGAGCTGATGTGGGGTCTGCTTAAGATTCTCTCTCTCTCGAAGGGAAGGGGAAAAAAATAGTTACAAACAAAGAGGGAGGAAGGCAAACCATAAGAGACTCTTAAATATGGAGAACAAACTCCATATTTAATAAATAAACAAAAGGGTTTATTGGGGTGGCGGAGAGGGGAAAGTAGGTGATGGGCATTGAGGAGGGCACTTGTTGGGATGAGCACTGGGTATTATATGTAAGCCAATTTGACAATAAATTATATTAAAAAAATAAAAATACATAATACCATAAAAAAAAAAGATTCTCTCGCTCTCTCCCTCCCCCTTTCCTTTACTCACGCTTTCTCTCAAATAAAAAAAGAATTAAAATACTTATCTATGTATTCCAAACTAGATCATGAGCTCTTTGAAGATAGGTTCATAACTAATACATTAAAAAAAGGGGGGGGTGGTGTCTGGGTGGCTCAGTTGGTTGAGTGTCTGACTTTGGCTTAGGTCATGATTTCACGTTTTGTGAGTTTGAGCCCTATGTCGGGCTTGGCACTGACAGTAGTGGAGCCTGCTTTGGAGTCTCTGTCTCCCTCTCTCATTGCCCCTCTCCAGCTTGAACTCTAAGATAAACAAATTAACAATTAAAAAAATAATAATAATAAACTTCCAGGGCACCTGGCTGGCTCAGTCAGTGGAGCATATGATTCTTGATCTCAGGGTTGTGAGTTCAAGCCCCACATTTGGGATAGAGATTACATAAAAAAAAAAAAAAAAGTTCCACCACCTCTTTTTCTTGTAAGAGCACCCAATAAAACAGGCACCGAATAAATATTTATTGATTTAATAATATGGAGAAAAGTATGTAGAATGAGGATTATTGGCTTTTATGTAAAGGAATTTTTTTTCTGTTCTGTGTGAAATGCCAGTGGCCATGCCTTTTATAATAATACTAGGGAAGGTGTAGACATATTAGCCATAAAACTTACAGTAAATATTAAGACACATAAAAGAGTAAATTTCAAAAAAGGACTACCTGTTTGTCATATGTAGCTTTTTACTTTTGCCTTATATGTTACATGTTACTTTTACTTTATAGTAATATTCAGAGGTAGATGTTAATAATTCTAGAGAATTTGGTCATATTCTATGTTAATTTGCTTTATAGTAATATTCAGAAGTATTTGCTAACCATTCTAGAGAATTTGATCTGTTGCTATGCAAAACAGTGTTGCAAACAGGATTACATCCTTAGATTGTATGTGCAATAGTGACCCATCATCTAAGAGACATCTGATATACTATAGGACTCAGATGGTTAGATTCTGTAAACATGTGAATGAATATGTAAATGAGACTCATAAGAAGTGTACAATTCAATATTAATACATGAAAGTTAGAAGCTAAAAAAACAAGACTAACAAATCTGACTATATGTAAATTATATATATATATATAAATACATATATATATATATATAAAATATATAAGGAATGTATATATAAATATATAAAACTTCCACATACCAAAAAGCACCAAAAATAAAGAGAAAAGACAACTGGGAAAAATATTTACAAGTCAACTAGGAATTTTTTCTAATGAACAAAGAAAAGGAAACACACAAGAAAAAAGTTAGGAAAAAAAACAAACCATCCAAAAGAAAGATGGATGAAGAATTAAGGAGATAACAGAAGATGAAAATACAAATGGCTTGGAAATATGAAAAGATGTGGAACTTCAACAACTCTAGAAGTGCAAATTAAAACAATGAAATGTCATTCAAAATTTAAAATTTTAGCAAAGCTTAAAAACACATTTAAATTGGAGATAAATTTGGTAGAAACTCTCAGGACAATAGGCAAAATTTATCAAATTTACAATATTCATTTCCTAAGAATCAGTAGTTATACTTCTAGAGACTGAGCCTATAGAAAAATTATACAAAGAACACAGGACTATTTTACAATAACAAAACCCAGAAAACATCCCAACAGCCTTCAATAGGAGAACAAACTATATGGTACAATCATATAATGGTATATGGTATAATCATATGACTATTATAAAAATAAGGAAGACAAAGTCTATTTTAACAAGAAAAGTGATCTAGGTATTTTATTTGGAAAAAAGCTGTAGGGACGCCTGGGTGGCTCAGTCAGTTGATCTCATGGTTCGTGGGCTCCAGCCTTGAGCAGGGCCCTGTGCTGACAGGGTGGAGCCTGCCTGGGATTCTCTCTCCCTTTCTCTCTCTGTCCCTTCCCCACTCACACTCTCTCTCCCTCACTCTCTCTCAAAATAAAATAAATAAACTTTGGGGAAAAAAAGTTGCAAAGCATAAGTATAATATGCTCTCATTAAAATAAATGTTTTCAATACTTTTTACAATACAAAATAATCTGGAAGGGCGCAACCAAAAATGATAATAGAGATTATCTCACTATGAGATGTGGGATTACAAGTTTCCTTTCTGCATTACCTATTTCTGTAGTCTACAATTTTTTAAGGAGCTTTTATTTTTTATTTTTATTTTTTAGAGAGAGAGCACAAGCATGAGTGGGGGAGAGGGAGGGAGGGAGAGAGAAAGAGAGAGAATCTTAAACAGGCTCCACACTCAGCACAAAGCCTGACATGGGGCTCGATCCCATGACTCTGGGATCATGAACTGAGCCAAAATCAAGAGTCAGATGCTCAACCAACTGAACCACCCAGGTGTCCCTCTGTAGTGTACAACTTAAAAAAAATTTTTTTTAGTGTTTATTTTTGAGAGAGAGAGAGAGAGAGAGAGAGAGAGAGAATGTGAGCAGGAGAGGGGTAGAGAGAGAGGGAGACAGAATCCAAAGCAGGCTCCAGGCTCTGAGTTGCCAGCACAGAGCTCAATGCGGGGCTGGAACCCACAAGCCGTGAGATCATGACCTGAGCCAAAGTCAGACGCTTAACTGACGGAGCCACCCAGGCGTCCCTGTAGTGTACAATTTTTAAACAATGACCAAGAAAAAAATAAGCTTCCAGCACAAGATTATAATGACATCTCTGTTCATTTGATCTTTGTTGTAAATTATCTGGGTATAAAAGTATGCATCTTACATAGTTCATGTAATACTAAATCATATGTTTTTTAAATTATAAAGGGGGTAAAAAAGCAAACACAAATATTAAACAATCAACATATATCCCTCATCAGTAGTAGTCAAATATATATGCCTATTTAGTTTCTTAAATTTACTGATTTGTGTTTGAAGACCTGTGATTCACCTCTTACAAAATTCAGTCAAGAATAGAAGGTAATGAGGAAATAAAGCACCGGAGTCCTCCACTATCTATAGCATAGCTGTTTCTAGTAGTTTCAATAAACAATATTTAAAATTTTTATTTTGTAGTTCTAGTGACAATTGGTATAGTATAACTGGCAGCTCAAATTGAAATTTATTTTCCTTATTTTATACATGCTAGAAATAGCTACAGAGTAGCATCATTGTCTAATATGTCATAGCATTTGGACAATTTCAAGTAAATATGTAAGATCCACAGTAATAGGGGTATGCTCCTGTTGTATTTCTTGAGGTCTGACAGTCTACTACATACTCTGAAAGAATGTAACAGTAAGGCAGAAGTGGGGACCCACACACCACTCAGAGAAATCTGAAGTCCTTTTCTATAGATACACTGCTGTGTAACCTATGCTTAAAATCTTACAGCGCAATAATGGTCCTAAAAGGGAACTAATAGCATGTCTCCAACTGTGCCTGGCATCCTCCTTTCCTCAAATTCTCAAAAGAATCCTATTTTTTAAAACTTGATACATAAAAGGAAACAGTAGGGGAAAAGCTAAGATTGGTTAAGGATTGGTCCATAAGACTGAGAAAATGTTTCCATGAATGCTATATATGCCCCTCCCTTCTAATCTCCTGAGTGGTACTGATATTCTAGTAGAAGATACTGGTTAAATATATAATAGTAGAGTCCCTGCTGGTCAAAGCTAGTAAAGCTGTTCTTTTAGCTCAGTAGCAAAGAATATATATCATATAGTAGAAGAAAGGTTGGAGACTTGATATGTACTCTTGCCAATTGCTTTTTACTTTAAAAGCTTTCTAAATCAATGACAAGCTATCTGTACTGAGAAGGGTATGGAATAGCCTCAAGTTGTATATGCAGTCCTTATGTAGAAAATAAGCATGGCTCATATGGCGTATTGCTGTTCTCTATTTTAGAACTAGCACAGGAACCATGTGATGTGTTCATTGCTATGGTAACTACATTTCAGTAGTGAACAGGAGAGCAAACGGGCATGTAAAACATGTATAAGTTGTCAATATATAAGTAATTGCCACCCCAGAGCTGCAATAACTTAAATTTCCTTGTTGTATGACTTATTAAAATAAAATTCTACCCCTTCTATTTTTTTTAATGAGGTTAATAAGCCTTCACTCCCTATAACGCCTTCCCCATTAAAAAAATAAATACATGATGTCTTTCATACAGGGTTTCAATTGCTTCATAGGAAACTATTGTTATTGTTAGTGGAGATCTAGGCTTCCAAAAATGTATGTGCAATGTACTATATAACGATGAATGGAGTCTCAGCTTTGGTCAACAGGAAAAATGCTCTATCTTCTCTAGGGGTTTGAGTCTTGTTTGGACCAACTCAGTCAGGTTTTTAAGTTGATTTAGGGGGGAAAAGTCTCTAATTTGGCATCAGAGTTATTTCACTTCTATGTGCTTGCTCACCAGCACAATCTAGAAAGAAGATCCTCCTAAGACTTGATTATCTTTGATTACTTTTAGATCAGTCTCTGATTGTACTGCATTTTAATGAGATACTTATAATACTATATATTTAATTTTAAACTTTTTGTATGATGCCATTTAGGAACAGAAATCATAACAAGTTTCTCTGACAATACTCTCTCTCTCTTCCAATCCCTCCCACTGTTCCCTCTCTTTTGATCCAGGATTCTGATCTGTGGAATAGCTAAAGGGATTTCACATCAATGACTTAAAACAAAGTGTTAAAAATGTAATGAAAAGTCAGCCCTTAAAACAAATTATATTAGAAGTTAAATTTACACCAAATTTCATATTATCTTAAGCCTGTGGTCACATTAATAAAATGGCTTACCACAATGACTATAACACTATGGTTATGTATAAAATAAGCTATATCTGCATGTACACAAAATTATGTTTTTTAGATAAATACTTTGAGGTTTTTTTTATAAAGGACCATATTCTGTGAGAAATAAAACACTGTTTTACTACAACAGTTTTTAAATAAAACTGTTTTATTTAAAAACCCATCAGAATTATGGTTATTCTTTATAGTGAATGACAATGTTCTAAGCTTTACC
This sequence comes from Panthera tigris, assembly GCF_018350195.1. Classification (NCBI taxonomy): domain Eukaryota; kingdom Metazoa; phylum Chordata; class Mammalia; order Carnivora; family Felidae; genus Panthera; species Panthera tigris. The sequence continues at coordinate 34,393,920 of NC_056670.1, read as the reverse complement.
ATATCTTATAACTTGATATCAACTTTGACCTGCAACTTTTTTTTTTGTTACAGCTTTTGAATTTAGAAAATATAGTATTATTTTATTGGAAATGTGGAGGAAAATCACATGTTAAATAAAGCACATTATAATTACAATCAATATATCTTATACATATAATTATTCATACAGACATTCAGCTGGAAAGACAATAAAATTGTATAAAAAAAGAGTAATTCGTACTTTGTGCTGTTTCAGCAGTAAGAATATTTTCTTGAAACTCATTGGTTCAGTGGCACCATATGGGGCATGTTGATCTTCAGATACCAAAAATGTCTCCAAGATACATTTTATTCCAGTGTGTTAAAACTTTCTATCCTGCAGCTGTCATTATAACTATATAATTCATACCCCACTATAAAAATGCAAATCATATAGCTTACTATGCTTGTAGGAATAGAAGGAATTTCTAATGGTATCTATATTTCAAAGTCATAATTACAACTCTTTGTTAGAAACATTCCATACTTGTGAAGTCACTGATGATTTTGCTGAGTTAACTACTGCAACCGGTCAGGTCAAAGGATGAGAAAGGAAATGGGACCAAAAAATATTTCAACAATAGAAAATTATATAGCAATGTAAATTCAGCTACATACAGCAACATGGGTGAATCACCAAAACCTATTATTGAATAAAAAGAGCAATACCATAATACACCATTTCTATAAAGCTAAAAAAGAAGCACATAATATATTGTATAGAATATATATGTATATATATACACATACATGTAGACACACATAAATATATGTACATATGCAAGGGATATACATACATACACAAGGAAATGAAAATACAAAAGTCAGAATAGGCATTAGCTCTGCAATGGATTGGTAAGAGCTTTAAATACTTCAAATGAAGAGGGAGGCAAAGGCATCTGCTTTGTAACATGTAAGTGTTACATATATTCTTCCATATAAATATTTCATTATAAAAAGAAAAAATACAAGAGAAAAGAAAAAGAGTTCATCACTGTATAGTGTTTTCCATGGTCAGAACATCATAGTTCACATCTTACCAAAAGAAATGGCAAGAGAATAGAGTACAACAGCCTATCATGGGAAATCACCTTTTTTCCCTCAATATAAATGCATATGCAGTAAGGCAAAATATTCACCCTTTTCCACAGGTGATCTTTAGTTAGTCTGTTTAGATAATCTTTTCATAATTTGTATGCTACATAGAAGTATATAAAAATAGCATTAAATAAAACTCTCTTTTCTTTTTCTGGAAACAGAGAAGCAGGATTTATTTTTCTTACAAAAAATGGTGAGACATGAACAGAGATGCTTGGTTGGCTTGCAACTAGCTATTATTTATAATATTTTGTATCTTCTTATTATTGAGGTATAATATATGTACAATATGATGCAGAGACCTTAAATGTTCATCCAGACAAGATACAGGATATTTCTATCATTCCAGAAAGTTCTCCACTATTCATCACCAGTCAATCTCTATTCCTCCTTAACAAAGAAGAAACTACTTTCTGACTTCCATCATAGATTGTTTCATATGTTTAAATGAAATATAGAACACAGATATTCTTTTCTTTTTTAAGTTTATTTATCTTGAGAGAGAAACAGACAGTGCAAGTTAGGGAGGGGCAGAGACAGAGGGAGAGAGAGAGAGAATCTAAGCAAGCTCTGTGCTGCCAGCACAGAGCCTGATGTGGGGCTTGAACTCACGAAACTGTGAGATCACGACCTGAGCTGAAACCAAGAGTCAAATGCCAAACTGACTGAGCAAACCAGGCACCCCAGAACACAAAGATTCTTTTGCGTCTGACTCTTTTTTTGCTCAACATAATGTCTTTGAGATCTATCATTGTGGTTGGGCTATCAGTAGTTCATTTCTTTTTATTGTCTAGTGTACTATAATATGAATATACTATAATTTGCTGAAAAATTGTCCTGTTGATGGACAATCCTGTTTCCTGCTATGAACATTTTTATGTATTCTTTGTGGACACATGTTGTGGACATGTTTTTGCTCCTCTTGGGTAAATGACTTGCTGAGTCATAAGGCAGATGTATGGTTAACTTTATAAAACAAACAAAATAACTCCCAATAGTTTTCCAAATTTGTGATCCCATCAGCAAAGAGAGAACTCCAGTTGTTCCATACCCTTGCCAACACTTGGTAGCCCTATTTACTTTAATGATTGAAGTGGGTAGGCAATGGTATCTTCACTGTGGTGTTAATTTGTATTTCCCTCATGCTTAATGATGTTGAGCCCCCTTTCATGTGCTCATTGGACATTATATTAGTTCTCTTTGTGACATGTCCAAATATTTTACCCAATTTTTAAAATAAAATTTATTTACTTATTTTGAGAGAGAGAACAAGCAAGCAGGGGAGGGGCCGCGAGAGAGGGAGAGAGAGAATCCCAAGCAGGCTCCGTGCTGTCAATATAGAGCCTGACGACAGGCTTGAGATAATGACCTGAGCCCAAATCAAGAGTCAGATACTTTACTGACTGAGCCACCCAGGCACCCCTTCCCCAATTTTTTTATCGTGTTGTTTGTTGTTTTACTGATTTGTAGGAGTTCTTTATATATTCTATATACAGTCCTTTGTCAGATACATGGACTGTAAATGTTTTCTCTTAATCTTATTTGTTATGTCAATACTGTCCTTTAAAAAAAAGTAGCTTTATTAAGGTATTATTTACATTTTACAAAAGTACAGTATGAGGGAGGTTAGTGCCTGTAACCCCATGTTGTTCAAGGGTCTACTGTACTTATACCGATAAGCAGTAGCAAGAACATGAAGTCTTTAAGAATTGATTATACATACTATCCTGATTCCTACTGGTACAGCAAATCAACACACATTTACCATGCTTCTATTCCAATCTATTAAACACAATGTGCCTGTGTCAAAGCACAGAGCTTGTAATGCTACCACCACTGCTTAAAAACCTCCTTTTGTTGCTACAAGGGGGACAAGACTGGGGCAGAGCAATTATGAGTATACTGCAATAATCCAGGTAAGTGGTAACAGCGTCAGGAGCCAGAAGAAAGGCAACAGAGGTGGTAAGAAGTCAGATTTCCAATATATATTGAAGGTAGGTAGATTCAAAAGCAACCGCTTTGATTAAAGTTAATATGTGAAAATGGTTGTCTGAGTTCCCTGACTGCAAATTACTGGACATCTATCCCTGAATTAAAATTGCCACTGAGGGACTATAAACTAAGAATGACATTTAGACACCATAAATTGCTTTGAGATGCTCAAAGAATCAAGAAATAGTCTCTTAGATGTACATGGCATATCTACAGCTATCAAAAGCTCGAACACAATTCTAATGAGTCAATATACAAATAACTTACCCTATCATATACATAAAACTACAGGTGATAAAGATAAATCTAACCACCTTTTTGCCTATGCTAACCTGTCCTTTCTCAAAAAATATATAATCTACTAAATCGCCCATCTATTAAGATAAAAAACCAAAGCTGTATGAGAACCAAGTGTGATAGCCTAAAGAGTATTCTATAAACTCAGGGGGGAAAATCAGCGAATGAATGAAAATTTCATAGGAAACTGGATTTATTCTTAAGGACGCAACACAACCCCCAACCTCAACTTAGGTTTTTAAGAATACACTCTCATTTTATGTGATTTCAGAACATGCATCTGTTTGTAATTATAAATTAATGATTGGTTTATTTAAATAATGTCTGTCATTTCCACTAGACGGTAAACTCCATGAGGGTAGAAGTCATGTCTATTCTTATTCATGGAAGTATCCCCAGCATCTGATACATAGTAGACACTTAATAAATTATATTTCTTTTTAAAAAAATCATTATATTTCACATTTCTATTTCAGATGAATAAAGGAAGGTAGGAAGTCCAAATTCTTCTGCTAGGTATTCTAGACTCAAGGAAACTTGATTCTTCACAACTTAGTTGCAACAAAGGTAACTTTTGTTCCAAAAGGCCTGGTTTTATTCAGAATACAAATTCATTTATTCATTCAGAAAATATTTACGTGTGCAGGCACTGTTTAAAGGGTTGGGGATATGGCAGTGAATGAGACACAAAGTCTTTATCCTTATAGACTATACTTCATATAAACTACACTCACTCTTGCTTCAGTGGCAATATCAAGCCATTCATTCTATGAAACATTGTCTTTACTCCCCTCCATCACCTCTACCATGAAGTTTTTCTGAAAGTCAATCCTCCAGTAGGGTTGACAGATAAAATATAAAATGCTTAGTTAGCTAAATTTGAATTTCAGATATGCAACGAATAATTTTTTAGTGGATATCCCAAATATTGTGTGTCCCATCTGAAATTCAAAATTAAATGGATATCCTGTATTTCTATTTGCTAAATCAGGCAACCTCATTAGCTGGTAATTTCCCCCGTTTCCAAATTTCCATTCTAATTATATTCAGAATCATAGAGATTAACATTTAATTATTGTCTTCTGTAGGATTTTTGTTTTGTTGCTCCATGTTGTAAGCACTTAACAAACACTTGATAGATGTATTCAGAAATTTAAATTACAATGATTTATTTATAAGACATTCTTCCTAACTGTATTTGTAATGCTAAAAAAAAATCAGAAACTGTAAAAATGCCCAATACAAAACTAATGAAAATAAATAATACATAGCCACCCAAGATGACACTTGAAAGAACAATTAAGGATACTAAAAAATGCTGGGCGCCTGGGTGGTTCCGTTGGTTAAGTGCCCAACTCTTGACTTTGGCTCAGGTTATGACCTTGCAGTTCACGAGTTCGAGCCCCGTGTCAGCCTCTGTGCTAACAGCTCAGAGCCTGAAGCCTGCTTCAGATACTGTGTCTCCCTCTCTCCCTGCCCCCACCCCACTCATGCTCTCTTTCTCTCTCTCAAATATAAGTAAACATTAAAAAAATAAAAAAACCCAAATGAATGATAACATAAATTACATTAGAAGATTGAATGTATTTTCAATTGCTTTCCTAAGAACTAGAGGTACCAAAAAGTAAGTGTCAAAAGCTTGTCCATCTACTGAAATAAGTCTCCTACCCCAGTATCCAGAACATTCTACTGTCTTACAATACAGGCAATTTTAAAAGGCTCTAACTTGAAATTGGTCTAGGTATAAGCAACCTTCCCCAAAATATTCCCTGTACTCATTTTACTAATCTTACACAGAGACACAGTAAATCTGGTAACTAAAATCAGCAATGTCCTGGGAATATTTTCCTGATTGCTTAGAAAAAAAAAAAAATCCTGAGGTCAGTTAATATGAATCTGAGAGTATACACAAAAAATGGAGATGAGAATATTTTTAGAAAAGGCCTACCTCTCTTATGCCCTTGCCAGATAGGAATTAATGCATAAAATCACATTAAAAAATGTTTTTGTTTAATGTTTATTTTTTAGGGGGGGGAGGGGCAGAGAGAGAGAGGGAGACACAGAATCTGGAGCAAGCTGCAGGCTCTGAGCTGTCAGCACATAACCTGACATGGGGCTTGAACCCACAAACTGAGATCATGACCTGAGCCGAAGTTGGACACTTAGCCGACTGAGCCACCCAGGTGCCCCATAAAATCACATTTTTTTTTTTTTTTAATTTTTTTTCAACGTTTTTTATTTACTTTTGGGACAGAGAGACAGAGCATGAACGGGGGAGGGGCAGAGAGAGAGGGAGACACAGAATCGGAAGCAGGCTCCAGGCTCCGAGCCATCAGCCCAGAGCCTGACGCGGGGCTCGAACTCACGGACCGCGAGATCGTGACCTGGCTGAAGTCGGACGCTTAACCGACTGCGCCACCCAGGCGCCCCTAAAATCACATTTTTAAAGATCTCATAAATCTTCAATTTCTTCTATTTGTTATTTGAAAAATAGTACTAAGTACCATTCAGTTGTGAAAATGTTGTTTGGTGAATTTACAGCTTTTTTAAAACCCATTTTATAGTTGTTGGTATGTCCTCAACAATAAGCAAAAATTCTGCTAATTTATTTTGCAGTATTCCTTGTGGTGCATTTCTATATCTATATAACAAGAAATATAAACTCTGATTTTAGCATAACAAAGGTGGTTTGATTATGAAGGAAGTAAGCAGAATTTTCCTCCTAGAAGAGTTCAATTTTTTTTAATTAAAAAAAAATTTTTTTTGTTTTGTTTTTAAGAGACAAACAGAACTCACGAGCAGGGGAAGGGCAGAGAGAGAATCCCAAGCAGACTCTACACTGCCAGCGCAGAGCCCAATTTGGGACTCGAACCCATGAACTTAAGATTATGATCTGAGTTGAAGTCAAGAGCTGGATGCTTAACCAACTGAGTCACCCAGGCGCCTCTGAAGAGGTCATTTTTTAATTAATACCAGGCTGAGAGAAAGAAAATGTGTATTTCCTCATGTATTTCTGAAATCATATTAACATTTTACTGACAAAACTGGAGTATGCTTAATACTGACAAAACTGGAGTATGCTTATTACCATTTTTCAGGTGAGAAAATAAAGGCCTAGAAAAGTTACATGGACTTGTCATTGCCAGACAGCTTACTCTGCTAACAGATTAGAGATTCCATGACTCCCAGGTAAGCACTCTACTAACCCTATCGTACTGGAGAGTACATCTAGCAAAGAGATAAAGCATCAGTATGTGCATCTATACCATTAGCTCTTGAGGAAGAGGGTAAATGAAAATGATAAAAACTGGAAAATCTATTGTCTGTAGTTGAACTCAAGTCCAATGCAGATGAGCAAGCCCCATACCATACTTCATGATATCCTTCTAACTTTGAAAAGGTGACAACTGAAAATAATATAAAAATCCTAGTCACAGATATTAATTACCTTATATGACATTTTAATAAGAAAATGTAGTCATCTTTAACTTTTTTCTTCCAATCTCACTTTCAATCTATTAGTAAATCCTGTTGGTTCCATCTTCAAAATATATCCAGACTTAAACACTTCTCATTACTGTTGCCACGACTATCTTGGTCTAAACCTCCATCCTTTTTGCTTAGATTAGTGGTATAACCTAATAATAATGAGTCTCTTTGCTTTTGCCGCCTTTCTAGTATATTCTTTCTTACTGAAGTATCAGTGTAGGAAGGTGAATATTTTTGTGTTTTGATTCTCAGAATTTAGCACTTACTAATAGTCATTCAAAAAAGTATTTGTTTAATTAATAAACACAGCAGCCAGAGTAATCCCTTTAAGCAGTAAATCTTACCTGCTCAACATCACTCATCATCAGGGAAATACAAATCAAAACCACAATGAGATACCACCTCACACCTGTCAGAATGGCCAGAAATTAACAACTCAGCTAACAACAGATGTTGGTGAGGATACAGAGAAAGGGGAACACTTTGGCACTGCTAATAGGAATGCAAACTGGTGCAGCTACTCTGGAAAACAGTATGGAGGGTCCTCAAAAAATTAAAAATAGAACTACCCTACCACCAGCAATCACACTACTAGGTATTTATATAAAGGATAAAAAACTTTGTATCCAAAGGATACAAAAAAAAAAAAAAAAAAGGATGCTCATTTAAAGTGGCACATGCAATGTTTATAGCAAACCCCAATGTTTATAGCAGCACTATCAACAATAGCCAAATTATGCAAAGAGCCCAAATGTCCATTGACTGATGAATGGATAAAGAAGACGTGGTGTGTACACGCACACACACACACACACACACACACACACACACCCCAGAATATTATTCAGCAATCAAAAGAATGAAATCTTGTCATATGCAACAACGTGGATGGAACTAGAATGTATTATGCCAAGTGAAATAAATCAGCCAAAGACAAATATCATATGATTTCACTCATGTGTGGAATTTAAGAAACAAAACAGATAAACATAGAGGAAGGGAAGGAAAAATAAGATAAAAAGAGAAGGAGGCAAACCATAAGAAGCTCTTAATTACAGAGAACAAACTCAGGGTGGCTGGAGGGGTGCTGGGTGGGGATGGGCTAAATGGGTGATGGACATTAAGGAGGGCACTTGTTGGGATGAGCACTGGGTGATATATGTAAGTGATGAATCACTAAATACTACTCCTGAAACCATTATTACAGTTTATGGTACCTAATTTGAAGTTAAAAAAAAAAAAGGTAAATCTTACCATTTCACTCCTTTGTTTAAAACCATACCCATTTCCCTCCTATCTAGATAAAAGTTGAAGTCCTTTTTAAAATTTATTTATTTACTTTGAGAGACAGAGACAGCACAAGTGAGGGAGGGGCAGAGAGAGGGAGAGAGAGAGAATTCCAAGTAGGCTCCATGCTGTCAGTGCAAAGCCCAATGCGGGGCTCGAACTCACGAACCATGGTATCATGACCTGAGCCAAAACCAAGAGTTGGACACTTAACCTACTGAGCCACCCAGGTGCCCCAAAGTTAAAGGCCTTTAAATGGCTTCCATGACCCTGAATACTCTAGCACCCCATACAGTCTGACCTCATCTCGTACTACTTTCCCTTTCAAGCCACTCTGGTTTCACTGATTCCATTTGCCTGGAATGCTCTTCCCTCAGATATATGTCCTCCAGATCTCTGCTCAAACATTACTTTTTCAGTGAGATGTGCTTTGATCATCCTACACATATAAATATATGTTTTTAGATACATTTTTCGTGTCTAAAATAAAGGTTACTTAAAAAAAAAACCAATACCACTACCCACCTAAAAAATTTAACAATATTTCCTTAGTAACAACAAATAATACAAATACTTCCCTCATTGTATTGTATGTTTGTGTGTTTTTTTCAGTTTGCTTCAATTGGAATCAGGACACAAAGTCTATGCCTTGTCATTGGTTGATATATCTGTTAGTTTTCTTATAACCTACACATTTTCTCTTTTAAAATGAGTTATTTGTCCTGTAGAATGTCTCTGTCTAAACTGTGTTGAATACATCTCTGTGTGCTCATTTAACATGCTTCTCTGCCTCTTATATTTACCATGGTAGTTAGAGTTGGTGAATTTATAGATCAAGGTTCAAGTCTGTTTTTGTTTATCCCAAGACTTACATAAGTGGTAGTATAATTTCATCAGAAGATGCATCATGACTGAATAGAATAGAATCTCTATGTATAAAGAAAGCATGCCATAAAGACTTCACAAAATAGAGTAAAATTGTAATTTGCTATTTCAAAACAAGCTAAATGAGATTAAGAAAATTATATAAACCATAAAACAAAAATGTTTTAGAATGATAAAAATGCAGAAATAAAGTAACAGAATTTAGGAAAGAATTACAATTAAAAAATTTTCAGAAATGAAGAGTAAACTAGAATGGACAGAATTAAATACAACAATTTTTGTCTTAACGGAAAAAGAAGACAAAAAGAGGAAATTTAAAAACAAAAATATATGAAGCACATAAAAACTGAGTTAAAGAAACAAATATTGAAGCAGGCAAAGAAGATCCAGCATGTGGATAAGAAGAGTGCCTGAAAAAAGAAAACTGAAGCCAAGAAAACAACAAATACCAAAAGCTACATTTTAAGAAAATATTCCTGGGGAAAAAAGATTTAGAACTATGTACTGAAAAAGTGTGCATACTATGTTCCTGAGAACTTAGATTATCTAGGCAAGTCTGACCCAATCACATTAGCCCCTTTATTTTTTAAAAAGTTTATTTATTTTGAGAGAGAGCAAGAGAGCGAGAGAGCAAGAGAGCTAGAGAGCAAGGGAGGGACAGAGAGAGAGGGAGAGAGAGAATCCCAAGCAGGCTCCATGCTCTCGGCACACAGTCCCATACAGGGCTTGATCCCATGAACTGTGAGATCATGACCTGACATGAAACCAAGAATCAGATGCTTAACCAACTGAGCCATCCAGGTGCCCTAGTAGTTCTATTTTAATTTTTTGAGGAACATCCATACTTTTTTTCCAGAGTGGCTACACCAGTTTGCATTCCCACCAACAGTGCAAGAGGGTTCCTTTTTCTCTACATCTTTGCCAACACTTGTTTCTTGTGTTTTTGATTTATCTATTCCAACAGGTGTGAGGTGATATCTCACTGTAGTTTTGATTTGCATTTTTCTGATGATGAGTGATGTTGAGCATCTTTTCATGTGTCTGTTGGTCATCTGTATATCTTCTCTAGAGAAATGTCTACTCATGTCTTCTGCCCATTTATTAATCACATTATTTGTTTTCTTTTTTGGTTTTTGTATCAGTTCTTTCCATATTTTGGATATTAACCCCTTACTGGGTATGTCATTTGCAAATTTCTTCTCCCATTCCATAGGCTGCCTTTTAGTTTTGTTCATTGTGTCTTCTTCTATGCAGAAGATTTTTATTTTGATGTAGTCCCAACAGTTTTATTTTTGCTTTTGTTTCCCTTGCCACAGAAGACATATCTAGAACAATGTTGCCACAGCCAATGTCAAAGGAATTAATGCCTCTGTTCTTTTCTGGGATTTTTACAGTTTCAGATCTCCTATTTAGGTCTTTAATCCATTTTGAGTTTATTTTTGTATAAATGTGGTCACTTTCACTCTTGCATGTAGCTGTCCAGTTTCCCCAACACCATTTGTTGAAGAGACTTTTTCTCACTGCATATTTTTGTATCCTTTACTGTAGATTAATTGACCACATAATTGTGGATTTATTTTTGGGCTTTCTATTCTGTTTCATTGATCTATGTGTCTATTTTTGTGTCAGTTCCATATTGTTTTGATTATTACAGCTTTGTAGTATATCTTGAAATTAGGGATTGTGATACCTCTAGTTTTGTCCTTTTTTTCTTTTTTCCAGTTTATTTATTTATTTTGAGAGAGAAAGAAAGTGCGAGTTGGGGAAGGGCAGAGAGAAGGAGAGAGAGAGAGAGAGAATCCCAAGCAAGATCCACACTGTCAGCACAGAGCCCAACATTGGGCTCAAATCCACAAACCATGAGATCATGACCTGAGCCAAAGTCAGTTGCTTAACTGACTGAGCCACCCAGGTGCCCCATTGTTCTTCTTTTTCAAGACTGCTTTGGCTATTTGGAGTCTTTTGTGGTTCCATACAAATTTTAGGATCATTTGTTCTAGTCCTATGAAAAATGTTGTTGGTAATCTGACAGGGATTGCATTAAGTCTGTAGATTGCTTTGGGTAGTATGAACATTTGAGCAATATTTGTTCTCCCAATCTATGAGTATGGAATATCCTTCCATTTCTTTGTGTCATCTTCAATTTCTTTCATCAATGTTTTATACTTTTCAGAGTCCAAGTCTTTCACCTCTTTGATTAGGTTTATTCCTAGGTATTTTATTATTTCTGGTGCAATTATAAATGAGATTGTTTTCTTATTTCAATAAAGAAGCAATCTTGTAGCAATGAGCATCCCTAGCACCAAGGTTGTGGTCTCAAAATAAACTTTCTTAGAAATTTCTCAGTTTTCATTATTTCCCTCTGTCATTTCAAATTTTGTGTATTTGTACTTTATCTCATTTTTTATTGATTAGATCATATGATCCTGTACTCCCCTACCCCAGTTATAAAGCTTGTGCAAATAATAATCTATTCATCATACCCTTAATGTTGTATAATAAGGAACGTATCTGGTCCTTGTCCTAGGTTCCTGGCACAGAGCTTCAGAAATCCTTGGAATTTTCTGGCTGATAGGAGTGTCTTTCTTATAAAGTGACACATTGTGGGTCCATAGACAGCTTCAAGATTGGGTTGTAACTTTGGGTCCACCCATCCCCCAAAGATGGGGGACTTGAGACTGAGTTAAATCACATGGCAAATGAGGTAATCGACCATACCTATATAACGAAGCCGTCATAAAAATTCTGGGCACTGAAGCTTAGTGGAGCTTCCTGGTGGGCAAAATACATTGATGTGGTAAGAGGGTGCTAGGCTTGGAGTCTAAGGGGAGAGTCATGGAAGCTCTGCATCTAAAATCCTCCCATACCCTTCCCTAAGTACCTTTGCATTTAGCTATTCCTGGGTTGTATCTTTATAATAAAGCTGTAATTGTAGGTATGGTGCTTTCTTGGGTTCTGTGAGTCATCTAGATTAATTATCAAACCTGAGAGGGTTTTGGGAATCCCTGAACTCGTAGCCAAGTTGGTCAGAAATGTAGGTGGCCGAAGTTCAGCTGGAGCCTTAAGTAAGGGCAGACTTAGAGAATTGAACCCTTAAACCTGTACAGTCTGATGCTAAATATGGGTAGTTACTGTCAGAATTCAACTGCCTTCTACCCAGTTGCTGTGGAAACAAAACTAAGGTAAAGAGTAATGATCAAGGAAAAGCAAAGTATGCAAGTATACATTGCACATGTTGTCACCCAGTGCTAGTGCCTAGAGGGCAAGAAAAATTTATGCATTTTTATCTCTAAAAATTTTATTTATTTTTTAATGTTTATTTTTGAGAGAGAGAAAGAGAAAGAGAGAGAGAGCAAGCAGGGGAGGGGCGGAGAGCCTGATGGGGGGATTGAACTCACGAAACGTGAGATCATGACCCGAACCAAAGTTGGACACTTAACTGACTGAGCCACCCAGGCATCCTTATGCATTATTAAACTATAGAAATAATAGGGCTCAGTATTTTTCAGTTTTACTTTATACATATCTACAAAATATTTCTTCACACTGTTCCAAGAGTTATAAATTTTAGGGTTGTCATTCAAATTCAAGAGCCAACCAAATAGTCCATGTAATGTACAACTTTATATCTTATGAAGGGAAAAGAAAAGTATGAGTCAGCAGTGAAGAGAACATTTGGTTTATTTAGGTACTGGTTAATTTGAATTTTGCATTATTATGTTACGTAGCATACATAAAACTATCAAAAACTAAGGTCAATATTTTATTCTGAAAATATTTTAACTGTTGTCAAATATAATATAAAGTAGTTATAAATTTCACTTTGGTAAGATCAATCTTAGATCTAAGATTGAAAGTAGTGATTAAATAGGAATATAATTTTTTTTTATTATTTTAGAGAGAGAGAGAGAATGCACACACAAGCACAGAAGGGCAGAGGGAGAGAAAGAAAGAATCTTAAGAAAGAATCTTAATCTTCAGAAAGAAAGAATCTTACGCTCAGCATGGAGCTTGATGCGGGGCTCAATCCCACAACCCTGGGATCATGACCTGAGCTGAAATCAAGAATTGGAAGTTCAACTGACTGAGCCACCCACCCAGGTGCCCCTGGAGTATAAATATTTATAAAGATAACTATTGTCTATAATTTGCAAAGATTCAAACTCTCCCTACAAAGGAAAAAATTCATTCACTCATTTACTAAATATTTAATAAATACATATTTGTTAGGCAGGAGGGCTGTAATGAAGAATGAAAATTTGCTGTGAAGGAACACATTCTTGTGTAAAAAAAACCAATTAACATATTGTTACTAAACAATGCAAGTATTATAATGACAAACAAAATATTACAGATCACATTTTAAAAATGACTAGGTGAGCAGTAGTGGAGGGGGTAGAGAAGGAGGGGGAAGGTGTGAGTGAGGTAGTATTTATTTGAGAGAGTGTGTGTGCAGGGGAGGGACAGATAGAGGGAGAGAGAGAGAATTCTAAGACGTGGGGCTCAATAACTGAACCGAGTTTCTTTCTTTCTTTCTTTTTTTCTTTTTTTAAAGATTTTATTTTTAAGTAATCGCTATACCCAATGGGGGGCTTGAACTCACAACCCCAAGATCAAGAGTCACATGCTTTAGTGACTGAGTCAGCCAGACGGTCCAATATATGAACTGAGTGTTAATGGATAAGTAGAAGTTTACCAGAGAGAATTGGAAAGGAGTGAAGATAATGACAAAAGGAGTGGCATATGAAAGGACATGAAGGGGCACTTAGATGGCTCAGTAGGTTAAGCACCCGACTTCAGCTCAGGTCATGATCACAAGGTTTGTGAGTTCCAGCCCTGCACCAGGCTCTCTCCTGTCAGCAAGGTGCCTGCTTCAGGTCCTCTGTCCCCCTTTCTCTCTGCCGTTCCCCCACTCATGCTCTCTCTTTCTCTTTCTCTCTCTCAAAAATAAACAAACATTAAAAAAAGCTGAAAGGACATGAAAACAAAAGTGACCACAGTGCATTCTGGAAAATAGTTAAATAGTACAGGAGAAAAGAGGAGCTTAAGGGATACATATAGATAAAGGGCCAGAAAATGAAACTAAACTGTATAATAGGGATTCATTCATACTCATTTAATGTTTTTAAACAAACAAGCAAAAATGAATGAATAAGTCTTTAAAGTCTGTACCTTAAAGGATGCTCACTTTTTAATTCTTGGATTGTTTTTACGGTGCTAAAATGAATTGGCTAGTAGGGCTAAATCATACTAGTCTTAGCTCAGTTTAATTCTTGCAGCAACTAAAAATAATTTTTTTAAGTAAGCTTTGTGCCCAACATGGACTTGAACTCATAACCCTGAGATAAAGGGTCACATGCTCTACCGACTGAGCGAGCCAAGTGCCCCTTTGACATAAGACTAGAATTTTACCCTTTTAGTGAATTCTATTTGATGGCTAAGTCTTACAAACAGCTGATAACCAAACATTAAAATAACTACATGAGAAACAGGCATTCACATGCATTGCTATTGGGAATGAAAGCAGTTATAACTCTTTTGGAGAGCAATTTGGTAACATCTAACAAAACCACATATGCACTTACCCTTTGACCCAACAATCCCACTTGTAGGAATTTACCATGAAAAAATATCTCTAACAACATAAAAATATGAGTGCATAAAGTTATTCATTAAAGATTGCTTTTAACTGTGAGATACTGGAAACAACCTAAATGCCCACATAAAAGAGAGTGATTGAATAAACTCTGGTACATTCACACAATGAGGTACAATGCAGCTATTAAAAAAAGTGAGGAAGATCTCTCTGAGCTTTTATGGAATGATTTCCAAGATAAAATTAACAACAGCAAATAAAAGCTAAATGCAGAGAACCTTCAGTGTAATACATTTCATGTAACAAAAAAGGGATATGTGAAAATAAGAAAATATACATGTTGCCACTAATTTATGCTAAAAGAAATTTAGGATGTGAGCCAGAAACTAATTAAAAATTACCTACAGGACAGAGGGTAGGTGGGAAGAAACACAGTAGGAAGAATGAGAGAAGGAGGAAAGAAGCAGATGAGAAATGAGGTCTTGGGAACGACACTTATAAGTAAGCTTCTTTTGCATAGTTCTGGCATTTAAAACCATGTAAATGTTTCACATACTTAAAAAAAATTAAAGTAATTCAAAATGTTGGGAAATCTTAATAGAATGCAAATAGCAATAAATGATACAACTGTAATTAAATGACATAACCACCCTGAGGGACTGTGGAAAAAAAAAAAAAAGAACTAATCTAAGTCACCTCAAAAAAAAGTATTGAGTAATGAAAGCTAAAGACAAGAAAACTTTACACAAATAGTAATATCTAGTTCATAAATCTCTTTTGCATAGCAAGCATTAGATATCCATTATGGCATGAGAAATTAGTCCAAAATTTAGTGGCTTAAAACAACAAACACTTATCGCATAGATTCTATAGGTAAGGAATCCAGGGCTGGCTTAGCTAGGTGCCTCTATTTTTTTTTTTAAAGTTTATTTTATTTATTTTAAGAAAGAGAGAGCACTAGTTGGGGAGGAGCAGAGAGAGAGAGAGAGAATGAGAGAGGAAGAGAGAGAATCCCAAGCTGGCTAGGCACTGTCAGTGCAGAGCCCCACATGGGGTTGGATCTCAAGAACTATCAAATCATGACCTGAGCCAAAATCCAGAGTTGGACTCTCAACTGAATGAGCCACCCCGGCGCCCTGCTAGGTGTCTCTTAATCATGGTCTTTCCAAAGGCTGCAACCACAATATAGGCCAGGGCTGCAGTTATCTCATGTTTAAGGGAGCTCATTCATATGGCTGTTGGTAGCCCTCGGGCCCTCCTTGGCTACTGACCAGAGTTCCTTGCTATGTGAGTCTCTCTTTAGGGTTACTCAAAACATGGCAGCTTACTTTCCCCAAAGTGAGGGCTCCCAGGGAGAGAACAAGAGAGGGAAAGTGAGACAGAAATCACAGTACTTTTGTAATGTAATTTTGGAAATGACTTTTATCACTTTTGTCATAGTCATTTTGTTACAAGTCACTACACCCAGCTCCGCAGTCAAGGAGAGGGGACTACATAAGATAGTGAACACTAGGAGGAAGGAAGGGAATCAATGAGGGACATTTTATAGACTGCTATCACAGTCTGTCTTCTAGCCCACAATTCATATCCCTCCTACCTGCAAATAATGCTCACCTTCTCCTAAGGGTGGGTTTGCAATTCTGAAACTACTTTATATATACTTTAGATGTGAGCAAATAAGTCATTAAATTGCAGATAATGAAAGCCAGGTTTCTTACTGAAGAAAGGAAATATGAATAAGGAAAAAAGGAAGGTTAGCTTTAACCCTGTGGTGTTGGATTGCAATCTGAGGTATTATTACGGTGTCATGTTTTTTATTATAAATTTATTTACTTATTTTGAGAGAGAATGCACATGAGCAGGAGAGGGACAGAGAGAAAGGGAGATAGAGAATCCTAAGCAGGGTCTGGGCTGTCAGGGTGAAGCCCAACACAGGACTCAATCTCACTAATCGTGAGACTACAACCTGAGCTGAAATCAAGAGTCAGGTGCTTAACTGACAGCCACTCAGGAGCCCCTGGTGTCACATTTTTAAATATAAATAGAGATACAGGCAGATAGGCAGATAGGATGACGCCAGGGTTAAGAGAAAGAAAATATAAGATGAACTTGGAACAACTTGTGGCACCAGAAAGTAGAGTGCTCAAAATTAATGAGGGCACATCAAAAGAACAAAGGAGCCAACATGAAGAAGCTCTGGATGACCAAAGTCAGGACAATTGGAAAAACAACACAATGACTGCAATGGATTGGAACTCATGGAATAAAATAAATATCCATAAATTATACTGAAGAAAAGAAGTTAATAAATTAATAATTGGAGGAGAAGATGAAGCACAAAAAAATTACCTTACATGAAAAAAAACCATCATTTGGCAAATACCACAATAATTACTGGAAGCAAGAACCATCAAATAGATGCTAAAAGTAGTGAGTGAAAATATAATGAAAGAACAAAATATTTACATAGTCTCTTGTATTTCCCCACCAGATACTTACTAGTTAAATTACAAAAGGAAAAATAGTAACTTTAAAGTGCATAAACTGGGTCAATATCTCTTTAACCAAGTGATCAAAATTAATATGACCAGTAATGAGAAATGTTGAAATCTTGATATACAGTATGCAAAAAGACAAAACAGCATTTCTGAGGTATTCTAGCCAAAATTTTCACTAATTAGAGGAACTATTAGCCCATCCTACACTGTAGGACATCCTACAAAATAACAGGCCAGTACTCTTCAAAAGAGTCACATTCCTAAAAGTCAAAGAAAAACCGAGAAGTTGTTCCAGATTAAAGAGACTACGGAAACATGAAAACTGAATGCAATGTAGGAACCTAGCTTGGGTGTGAATCAGACAAAAGACATTAGGAATTTTCCAAAGGTGAAGATTTTACATAACCATTATAGAATCATCAAAGTTCAGAAATAACTGTTGATAAAACACTATTACTAATCTACAGAACCTATTTAAATTTTGCTAATCAGGCTCCTAATGTCAAAGAAGAAAGGCACAGAAAAAATTCAAGCTGAGCCAAAAACCAGATTTTCTGAATAAAGTCCAGTGTTCCTTCCACTGTCATATAAATTTAGTTGTTTGTTAAATTTTTAAAAATATTTTTTAAGTTTATTTATTTATTTGAGAGAGACAGAGACAGCACAGATGGGGGAGAGGCAGAGGGAGAGAGAAAGAATCGCAAGCAAGCTCTGTGCTGCTAGTGCAGAGCCCAACACAGGGCTCGAACCCATGAAACCATGAGATCATGACCTGAGCCGAAACCAAGAGTCAGATGGTTAACTGACTGAGCCACCCAGGCATCCCTAAATCTACAGTTTTTATGTACAGGGATACGTCGATTTTATTTAATAATTTTAATATGACATTTAAAATGTATTAAATAAGAACTTTAAATAGTAACTCATTACTTTTATATCATGTCATACTAGATAGGTAATATTATAAGAGTCACAAATTTGTAGTACAGTAACTGAAACAAGCAAATAAAAAGATTAATTGAAATACTAAGTAACATGGTATGTATGGCATTATTGCATAAAATATGATTGTCTCCAAAGCAATTCAAGCTCTCTCAAGTTATTGGGCTTTTTTATCAATAATGGATGGTAGTCTGGGAAGGATTTAAAAAACTTCCTCTTTGGATAGGCAATGTAGTTGGTAAGGGAGGGAGAGAAAGAGGGTAAGAAAGGAAGGATATATCGGTGGGGATCCAAACAGAAAAGGAGTAAAGGAGTTAAATAGAAAGGAAGGAAGAGAGATGCAAATCACATAGTTACATAGCCTTTGGCTCTTTCTGAATCCTTCCCATAGCACATCTTTACAACATACCACTGATGTTAGGAACCTCCCTTGTGCTACAGTGAATCTCATTTTTTTTTTTCCCAGACCAGATATATTTATTAGAAAGACCCTAAGGAGAAAGTCAAATCCAGAAGCTAAATAGCAATCTTATGGTGCCATACCCTTGTCTTAATTGAAACTTCATTATCCTTAGCAGGAAATGTAAATATGTCAGAATTTTATAAGAGCACCATAAGTATTTATTTATTTATTTTAATGTTTATTTATTTTTGAGAGAGAGAGAGTGCACACAAGCAGGGGAAGGGCAGAGAGAGGGGGTACAGAGGATCCAAAGTGGGTCTGTGCTGACAGCCCCAAGCCTGATGTGAGGGTCAAACTCACAAACTGTGAGATCATGACCTGAGCTGAAGTTGGACGCTCTTTCCACCTTCCTTGACTGATCTTTTGTTTTTTTTAAACATTTACTTTTTACATTAAAAAAAATTTGCATTAAGTTTATTCATTTATTTTGAGAGAGATAGAGACAGCACAAGTGGGAGAGGGACAGAGAGAGAGGGAGAGAGAGAGAATCCCAAGCAGGCTCCCTGCTGCCAGAGCAGAGCCCGATGGGGGTCTTGAATGCATGAAACCTTGAGATCATGACCTGAGCTGAAACCAAGAGTGGGACACTTAATGGACTCAGCCAACCAGGTGCCCCTTGACTGATCTTATAATAACCTTAGATTTTGTCTATATCAAAGGCTCCTCTCACTGCTTATAGCAAAGAAAGAGGAATGGAAAGATCTGTATGAACAGTCTCAAGAAGGTAATGACCATTTTTTCTTGAAAGAAACAAGGCAATTCTTCAACAAGGAAGAATTCTACTTTTAGATACAGTCCTATTACCCACATACATGATGGGAATACCTTGATATGAGGAAAAGAAAAACCCATCTCTTCTGTCAGAATATGGATCTGGTGACAGGCTGGCTCTCTGAAAATGTTTGGAAATCATGTATCTTCAGGACTTCAATTTGACAAAAAGACATAAAAATTAAAAAAAATCCTCTTAGAATAAAATATGCATAGACTGAAGAGACACAGAACTTCCAAAAATTAAAAATAATACCTTTACAAAGAACAGAAGTTTTCCTAAACAAAGAAATCATCTGAATGAAGATATATTCATGTATACCACTTACCATATGTGGCACATCTAATTTATATTTATACAGATTTTCATATTGAAATAGCAAATAAGTTCCATTTTACAGATATACAAAACCTGACAAAATACTTCAGATAAGATAGAGTTAATCAAAGTTTATTTATACTTAAAAGCACCATTGTTTTCAAATGATTTTTGTCATTAAAAAAAAATCAATGGCTATTAAAATGGATTTAACCATGTAAACAATAAATATCAATAAAATCACCTCCCTGCCTCCACCCTTCAATAGGTAGACAGAGAAGAAAAACCTAACTTATTCCATCTGGTTTGGTAAAAAGATTATAAGGGTTTATATATAAGGAGATGCAGCTATTATTCAGGTTTAGAAAACATGGATTCAAATACCTAAAGCCAATTTTACATTTCCTTAAAAATGTCCTGATGTATTCTTGCAAATAGATTCCTGTGTTCGGCTGCATATCACTGTGCTAAACATGACTGAAGAGCTGCTCAGCAATAACAAACAACCACATCAACAAACTGTGGAATTTCATTCACTGTTTTGTAACTCACTCATTGACAAAATAGATACATTTTTAAAAAGTTAAATCATCACTCAGGAAAGCGTAATTTCAGTTTTCCTGATCTATACTAGAGATTTTTAATATAGTGAATCCTCTCTGTAGGGTCAAGAGGTTTAAAATAGATCTCCCTGCAAGATAATGTACAGTATGTGCATACTGCCAACAAAATGATGAAACAGAGTAGCAAATAACCTTTAAATAGAAATCATCTGTGAGATTCAAAACACTAGGTATGTGAGGGAGTTTTATCTAAAACATTATCATCCTTAATCTGTCTGAAATAATTAAACTGAAATCTTCTGCCCAATTTTCAAGCTGTATTTTATTATTTAAACTATCTTAAAGTGCATTCTATGGGTGATGTGATGTTTTACTGTGGAATTAAGTGTTAATTATTGACAAAGCAGTTATTATCATGAGATAACTGACCTTATTTGAGAGTTAAGCATCCTGAGGCAAAGTTGAGTGTACTTAATCCTGGCAGGTTAATTATCTAGTGATTATGGAGCCTTGAAAGGTATTACTCCTAAGAACCATTTGCAAAATGACACTATTCAAAAAAACTTCTTAATTTAATAAAAATGAAAAACAAGAAGAATAATCAAATTCTTTAGTCATGTATTGCTAGATAATGACCACAAAGCAGCTAGCATTAGCAGGCATCAATGGATATAATTACCTGCATGTAAAATGTCCTTTATTGAGCTGATTACACGTGATTCCAGCTAACAAATGGTTGTTGCTGACGGGAAGTATTTTAAACTTTGAGGATGTCAGAAACAAAAAAATACAATGTCATATTTAAAGGCCTTATATATTAGAGTAGTTTCAAAACTACCCTAAGAAGAAATTGCCAAATTCAGATGTGAGGTTTAAAAGTACAACATGCACTGTAACAGGACACCAAAAATTTTGAGGTAACAGAGAAATTTGATTCTGTGCATTTCTGAATCTGTTAAAAGCCATGCAAATCAAAATCACAAAAAGATGTTACTTCACATCCATTAAGATGGCTACTGTCAAAAAAAGGGGAAATAAATGTTAGTAAGGATATAGAGAAATTGTTAACTACCGAGTTTTGCTGGAGGGAATATAAATAGTGCAGCTGCTATGGAAAACCATTTGATGGTTCCTCAAAAAGTTAAACATAAAATTGTTATCAGACAATCCAGCAAATTCCCCTTCTAGGTATAGAATAAAAGTCCTGAAAACAGGTATTCAAACAGATACTTGTACCCGTTCAGAGCAGCATTATCCACAAAAACCAAAAGGCAAAACCAAATTGAATGTCCATCAACAGATGACTAAATAAAGACAAAACTCTGATACATGGATAAACCTTGAAAACATTACGTTAAGCGAAATAAGTCATACACAGACAACTATTTGGTGATCCTACTTAGATGAGGAAATTAAAATAGGCAAATTCATAGAATAGTGGTAATTAGAGATATGGGGAGTTATTGTTTAATGTGTATACAGCTTCTGTTTGGATGATGGAAACGTTCTGTAAGTGGACAGTGGTGATGGCTGCACAATATTGAGGGCTTATTTAATGCCATTGAATTGTACACTTCAAAATGGTAAATTTTCTGTTGTTTTTTTTTTTTACCACAATGAAAGAAAAAATAGAAAAAAAGTAAATTATATCACTTAATAATTATACCTTGTTTTTAACACATTAATGCAGCAATGTTATTCCTGTGGACACTTCTATTTTGTATCTGGATTTGCCCAACCAAATATTTGCAAATATTCCTTGGAGAAGAATATTGTTTTCCCTGGGCAAATCTGAGAAAAGAAATAGTGGGGATGAGAAATGGGAAAAGTCTAGTTTAAAAGGTGCTACAGTCGAGTCTGTGAAATGAATAATGAAAAAGAATAACTATTTAAAATACGGTAGGCATTTTATTTTAGATTTCAGAACAAAGACTTTGCTGGTTTAGAATAAATTAGGTCAGTTTTACTGAATATTAGAATGTGTGAGAAAATGAATCCTTAGTTGTTTTTTTTAAATTTTAAGCTGTAAGAAAAAATTTAAAGGATCCTTTAGTATTTCCACACAAATCCATCACTTTAAAATGAGGAAATTAAAGGAATAGTAGTTGCCTAATAAATCAGCAAATTGATTATATTAAGAAAAAAATCTAAGCATTTTATTAATATATAAATATATATCATTTGCTAATATTTAAAGTAGGGTCAAAATTTTGAGTGTGTGTCTGCTGATATTCTAGAGTCTTTCTTATAGAACCAGATCCATAATTCATAGTTTATGATTTCAGTTTCAGTTCTTTAAAGCAGAATGAAAACTCATAGACATTTATCAAGCCATTCCTGAGTGTAGATATTTATAGCTTTTGCTTCTTTTAATATTTTATCATTTTCATGCCCACATTTAATTCAAGAGCAACTTTTTAATTCATTAAGCTAATTCTTATTCTATTTGCATTCTCATTTTGTGAGATTATATAATAATTATATGATGAAGATAAACTGCATTAAAAAGGTTTAGGAACAAATAAAGTGAGTCCTGGTAAACAAAGAAGTTTGTGGGGAAAGAAGTAAGGTGGTATACCAGAGAAGAGCCTAATATCCACGAATTCTCCCTCATTTACTTGGAACTACTTGTTAAGTTTTGTTTTGTTTTTTCGTTTTCATAGACTGCTTGTTAGGTTTTTTCAAAAGAATGAGGATTGCATGTTATCTAAGCAAGTTAGTTAAGTAAAACTTAATTAAGAGAGGAATAGGATCAACAGTCCTAGTAACACTACCAATGCCACCTAACAAAAATGGAGTAATCTCTATGAGTAAAGCTGAAACCATACATGCATTAGAAAATCAGCCGCAGATTGTGTAGATGAAATGGTTTTTGTGTAAAACACTTTTAATTTTAAAGTATTATTTAATGGTGGTGTATGATAATATTTAATAGTCTGTCAGGATTAAAATGCAGGACTATCAAGTACTCCTCCTTTGGCTTGATAATACTATTGAAATATAAGGAAATCTTTCATGGAAATAATAGAAATTTGATACATAGTTAAAAAAATAAGTTGATATTTATTCATTTTAACATTGGTTCTTTGGAGTGACTTTTATTTGAGTGACTCTAGATTAATTTTTCCTATTTTTAAATTTCTATAAATGGAATCACACAGTATACATTATTTTAAAATAGCTTTATGAGATATAATTGTCATTTAATAATCTGTACAAACAAAAAGTTAATAATTAGGTAAGTGTTGACACATGTATCAAGTCCTGAAACTATAACTACAATCAAGATAATGAACACATCCATTATTTCCAACAGTTTCCTCACATCCGTTTGTGATCTTTGCCTCACAGTACATCTCTATCCCTAGCAACCATGGATCTACTCTGTCACTACAAATTACTTTGAATTTTCTAGAATTTAATTTAGATTGAATCATATATAGTGTACTTTTGTCTGGCATCTCCTCTTTCACTCAGCATATATATTCTGAGATTTATCCATGTTGGTGCATGTATAAATAATTCACCTCTAACGGTGAGTAGTATTTTACAGTATGGATAGATAATAATTTGTTTATCCAGTCACCAGCTGATGGACATTTGGGTTGTTTCTTGACTTTGGGTATTACAGATAAAATGGCTATAAGCATTTGCGTACGTCTTCTTTTTCTTTTAATTTTAAATGTTTATTTTTGACAGACAGACAGACAGACAGACAGACAAAGTCTGAGTAGGAGAGGAGCACAGAGAGAGGGAGGCATAGAATTTGAAGCAGGCTCCAGGCTTTGAGCTGTCAGCACAGAGCCTGACACAGGGCTCCAAGTCACAAACCGTGACATCGTGACCTGAGTCAGATGTCCAACCGACTGAGCCACCCAGTCTCCCCTGTGTATTCTTTATATGAACATATCCTTTCATTTCTCTTGGGCAAATACCTATGAGTGGAATACCTAGGTCATATAGTGGCCTGGAAATTCTCTCCAAGCAGTAAGCTTAAGTAATCATAGGGATCACCTCATTTATTTCTGGTCTCACAAGGATCAATGTGAAGAGAGAACCTTGGTGGACAAGGCATTTAAAAATTTTTAATATTAAAGTTATCAGAAAAGCTTTAAAGCATCATTAATAGTGTATAACCTTCTGAAAATGAGAGCCAAGCGTGTTTTGTTTTTGCTGTTGACGTTTTTTTTTTTTTACTTACTCAAGAACTAGAACTTATTTATTTAATTTTAATTTTTTTTTTTTTAATATACATCCAAGTTACTTAGCATATAGTGCAATCATAATTTCAGGACTAGAATCCAGTGATTCATCCCCTTTGTATAACACCAAGTGCTCATCCCAACAAGTGTCTTCCTTAATGTCCCTTACCCATTTAGCCCATCCCCCCCACAGCCACTCCAGCAACCCTCAGATTGTTCTCTGTGTTTAAGAGTCTTATGTTTTGTCCCCCCTCCCTGTTTTTATATTATTTTTGCTTCCCTTCCCTTAGGTTCACCTGTTTTGTACCTTAAATTTCACATATGAGTGAACTCATGATATTTGTCTTTCTCTGACTAATTTCGGTTAGCATAATACATTCTAGTTATATCCACATTGTTGCAAACGGCAAGATTTCATTCTTTTGATTGCCACTAACAGTTGACATTTTGAAAATTTACAGTAAGCACAGATTTGATTGTTGTTTCTGGGGTAAGAGGGAGAAAGAAAGATAAAACAAACCTACTTGCATGCCCTGAGAAATCTATTTTACACTTCATTGCATTTTGTCCTGGGGCACCTCGATGGTTCAGTCAGTTAAACTTTCGACTTTGGCTCAGATCAAGATCTTGCGGTTCATGAGTTCAAGCCCTGCATCAGGCTCTGCACAGACAGCGTGGAGCCTGCTTTGGATCCTTTCTCTCCCCCTGCCCCTCCCCCCACCTCTCAAAAAGAACATTAAAAAAAAATAGAAATACAATGTCCCTTTTTTCCCCTGGAAACTTAAAGATAGTTTATTACTAAAGTATTCAAGGAGAAAAATGAGAGATGAGATTAAAGGAAAAAACAAACAATGCCACACTTGTTTTTTATAATCAAATATGGAATCTTATCCTTAACTTTCATCACTCAACTGGTATCTCCAGTTTATTAAAGTTTTCAAAAGTCTCATTTTGACATTCAACTTACTTGATATTTGTTAAAGTATTGCATTATCTGCATTCTCTGCATTTGCATTCTCTGCAAATACAGCTTTATCTGAATAGTTGATAGCTGAGCAAAGCTCAGAGTAAACACTGAAGTGTATCACCAGAAATCTATTTATTTATCAGCAGACTTTTTGAGACTGGTTCAAGAAAACACCAAATATGTCTAATTGCCTCATATCCAATATTTATTTTCCTCGGTGGCTCAGTTGCTTAAGCATTTCGGCTCAGGTCGTGATCTCATGGTTTGTGAATTTGAGCCCTGCATCAGGCTCTCTGCTGTCAGTGCAGAGCCTGCTGCAGATACTCTGTCTTCCTCTCTCTGCTCCTCCCCTGTGCACATGCATACACTCTCTCTCTCAAAAATAAACATAAAAAAAAAGTAAAAATTTATCCAGACACGACTTGTAGCTTGTCATTTTACAACTTCCTCTTCTAGGTAGGGAAAAATGATTCTTTTAATAATCTATACTATATATAGATTATAACAGTATAATGTCTCTACTAGTCTATAAGTCCTAGTCTAACTTTACTAGTTGGTAGCATTAATTATTTAAACAAGGTGGGAAAATATATGTAAGATAAAATTTCACCATTCTATTTTAAGTGTTCAATTCAGTGACCTTAAGTACATTCATAATGCTGTGCAACCATTACCATTTATCCATTTCCAGACCTTTTTTGTTATTTCACATAGAAGCTTTGCAACCATTAAAAATAACTCCCTTGGGGCGCCTGGATGGCTTAGTCGGTTGAGTGTCCAACTTCAGCTCAGGTTGTGATCTCACGGTTCGTGAGTTCAAGCCCCGCATCGGGCTCTGTGCTGACAGCTAGGAGCCTGGAGCCTGCTTTGGATTCTGTCTCTCTCTCTCTCTTGCTCTCTGCCCCTCCCCTGCTTGCACTCTGTTTCCCTCTCTCTCTAAAAAATAAACATTAAAAAAAATTTAAAAAACCCCTCCCAATTCCCCCTTTCCTCCAGTGCCTGACAACCAATATTCTACTGACTCTAGAATTTGACTAAGTACCTCATATAAGTGGAGTCTTTATAGGAAAATCCAGTTGTCTATGTATGGCTTATTTCCCTTGACATAACATTTTCAAGATCTATTCATGTTGTACCACGTATCAGAGTTTCATTTCTTTTTAAGGCTGAATAGTATTCCATTTTATGTATATACCAAATTTTATCTATTCATTTGTTGAGGGACTTTCTGTTTGTTTCCAACTTCTGGCTATTGAGAATAACACTGCCATAAATATTGACATACAAGTACTTGAATCCTTGCTTTCAGGACTTCTGGGTATATACCTATCGGTGGAACTGCTGGATCATATGGTAATAATTCTATGTTTAACATTTTGAGGAACCACCCAATTGTTTTCCGCAGCAGCAGCAGCAGCAGCAGCAGCAGCAGCAGCAGCAGCAGCAGCATTTTACATTCCATTCAGTAATGCAAAAGGGTTCCATTTTCTCCACCTCCTTGGCAATATTTTTTCCCTCTCCATATATTTGAAAATAACCATCCTAATGTGTATCAAGTGGTATCTCATTTTGGTTTTCTCTAATGACTAGTGATGGTGAGTATCTTTTCATGTGCTTAATTAGCCATTTGTATATCTTCTCTGGAGAAGTGTTTATTTAAGTCCTTTGACAATTTATGAATTGAGTTGTTTTCTTGTTGAGATATATATTCTGGATGTTAATCCCTTACCAGATATATCATTGCAAATATTTCCTCTCATTCCATGGGCTTTCACTTTGTTAAAATTTTTTCCAGTTTTTATTTGAATTCCAGTTAGTTAACATACAGTGTAATATAATATTAGTTTCATGTGTACATTATAGTGATTCAGCACTTCAAAGTGGCCTCATACAATGAATTTGGAAGTCGTCTTTCCTTTTCCATTTTTTAGAATAGTTTGAGAAGAATAGGTATTAACTCTTCTTTAAGTATTTGGTGGAATTTGCCTGTGAAGCCATCTGGCCCTGGATTTTTGTTTTTTGGTTGGTTGGTTGGTTGGTTGGTTGGTTATTTATTTATTTATTTATTTATTTATTTATTTATATTACTGATGCAATTTCTTTGCTGGTTACCGGTCTGTTCAAGTTTTCTCTTTCTTCCTGTTTCAGTTTTGGTAGTTTGTACATTTCCAGGAATTTATCCATTTCTTGCAGGTTGTCCAATTATTATTGGCATATAGTTTTTCATCATACTCTAATTGTTTGTATTTCTGTGGTATTGGTTGTTATTTCTCCTCTGTTGTCTGTGATTTTATTTATTTGGGTCCTTTTTATTTTCTTTTTGATAAGTCTGGCTAGAGGTTTATCAATTTTAGTTATTTTTTCAAAGAACCAGATCGTTGATCTGTTCTATTATTATTTTGTTTTAGTTTCTGTATCATTTATTTCTGCTCTAATCTTTATTATTTCCTTCCTTTTGCTGGCTTTAGACTTCACTTTCTTGATACTGTCCTTTGATGCACAAAAGTTTTTAATTTTGATGAAGTCCAATTATTTTGTCTTGTTCTTGCTGAACATTTGGAGACTTTTCTTTTTTTAAGTGAAGGCCATTTTGATATCATCAGCATTTTCTGCAAACCTAATAATCTTGGGCCTCTGTTCTTTTCTATTCTTCTATGTCTATGCCAAACGTTTGGCATTGTTCTCTGGTTCTATAAATGCTTTCCATCTTTTTTTACACGTGTTTAACAAATGTGAGCTCTTATTAAAGAATTTTCTGTGCTCTGCAATGTTTGTTTTTAAGGCTCCTCCCCATTTTCTTCCTAATTATGGTCATTTGATATTATAAAATCAGAACTGAATTTTTGATGGTATTCAATCATCTCAGGTTGTCTTTGATTCTAAAATCTCATTCTTTGCAATGATATTTATTTTTTTAAAAAGTTTAAGAAATTTTTCTTCTTAAAATACAGAGCATATATTTAAAAATTGCCAGTCTCATCTTTCTGACTACAAAGAACTCTGAGTTCAAATATCAATTTCTCCCAAGGATTCTCAACCATACTGATGACCTATTCTTCCATGTTAATTTAAAAGGCCAGATTAACACTTTTCCTAATTACTTCCTTTAATCCTTCAGAAAATAAAATCAGCCATAAAGGAAATGTGAAATGTAGATTTTAACCAAGTGAAACTTCTAGCAGATACACCATTCAAGGCTATTACCACTATTTCTTGCCATTATATCAGTTTGTGAATCATCAAGAATGTAGTAGTTTCCAGGGGCGCCTGGGTGGCTCAGTCGGTTAAGCGGCCGACTTCGGCTCAGGTCATGATCTCATGGTCCGTGAGTTCGAGCCCCTCGTCGGGCTCTGTGCTGATGGCTCAGAGCCTGGAGCCTGTTTCAGATTCTGTATCTCCCTCTCTCTCTGACCCTCCCCCGTTCATGCTCTGTCTCTCTCTGTCTCAAAAATAAATAAACATTAAAAAAAAAAAAGAATGCAGTAGTTCCCTTCAAAGTGTCTTTGAAGATATTCATACCATATCATTTTCTGTAAACCACCAAGGGGATCTCATAAATTATTTCCACATCAAATTTATTTTATTCTACACAGACAACAGTTATCTTATTTAGGTACAAAATCAGTGAATATAATCAAACTACATTACAACTATAGAATTCAAATCCAAATGGACTAGTTAGTACAACATGTTCACTTTACACATAAAAACCTGAGGTTCATGAAAGTTAAGTGATACTGCCCAGGTCACAAGAAGATATACTGAAGGTCTCTCTCTCTCTCTTTTTTCCCCCCTGTTTTATGGATGTTTAAAGTCTACAGGTTAAACAAAATCTGTAAGTACTAAATGAGCAAAAAAACCTATTTTCTACTAATTTAGAATGAAAGAAAGTATAATTTTAGTAAACAAAAGAGCTGTAAAAGTTTAAATTAAACCCCATTTTATCACCTTCAAATACAACATACAAATATTAGCAAAAATAATATTATTAATAAAAATTTAATACAAATTATACCAACATTTACCCATAATCTATTAAATAGACTCACACTTTGAATAAATACTTAAATTCATAAAATATTAATTTTAGGCCAAATGCCCCTTACCTTAATCCATGAAAATTTCAGAGGAAAACATTATTTTACTGGTCAGAAACAAGTAAGTTGATGACCGAAAGGAGTGATGAAAATGATTTTTATCTGGATTGTGGTCATGGCTACATGTCAGGCATGCATTTCAAAAGCTCATACAAATGTACAGTAAAATTTAATTTTACTATATGTAAATTATAAACCTCAATAATCTAACCCATTAAGAGACAATTTTTTATTATGATAGAAATTAATATATACCAGAGGAAATACTAAAAATCCTGAATTACAAACTCAAGACATTTTGGTGTGCAATTTTCAATTCTATTTATGCAAATACTTCAGTTTTTATTGATATATTTCTAAACTTATACACAAACCAAAAAGAGAAAAAAAAGAGAAAAAAACCACCTGCACAAAAACCCAGAAAAACCACCAGGTACTTCTTTTTTTTAAAAAGTAACTCACCGTCTCATTTCCAAAAAGTATGTCAACGTAAGGCATAACTTTCATCAATGATTCCTTGTAGAACTGACTAATAAATGGTGCAGACAGATTCAAAGTAAAAATTCTGTTGTTTTCAGAAGCGTGGTTAGCCACTTTTAATACCGACTCTGGGGAAACTGTAAGAAAAAAGCCCTGGATAAAGAAAAAAAGGAGGGGAAATTAAAAATGTCATCTCCAGAGTCCTTCTCAGTCAGAATAATAGAAATCTATAAAAAATGCAAAAGTCTACATAATACAAACTTTAAACTGCAGTTATAAAATGCAAGGCGGAAAACAGCAACATCTGATTAGAAGAAAAAAAACTATCATATGAGTACAATATGCTTAATATGTGCCATTATGTCAGAGTATAACATATAACTTATTGCATACTAGATTTGTATACTAAATATGGAAAGAATCCTGGGAATCCACATAAGAAAAAAATATTTCAAAGCCCTTATTCAATATAATAATTACATTTAAAATAGAAAAATAGTAATGAAGGCAGATTGGATCCTTGTAGCTTCTTAGAAACAGTTTGGATTCTTATAAGTGACATTATATTTATTAAAAAATAAAATTAGTTTCCTAAGATCATAGCTTGTTAGCTTATGAAACACCTACAGGGTTTTTTTTTTTTAGGAAGATTCTGAATTAGAATTTTCAAGTAATGAGAAAATAATTCAGTAATAACAGAAAAATATTTTAATTAAAAAATATAGTCATGCTTTCTACATAAAAGGAAGTATAAGCACAGACATGGATGCTTACATAGGAAATTGGTTTGAATGATGCACAACTGAGTGAAGGAATACACAAAGAGCAACAGAAGATAAAGTCGGAAAGGCCAGCTGAGTTAAGAACACAAAAGGCCTTCAGTGGCAGGTCAGGAGTCTATTAGATGGCATGGGGACAGATGATGGGTAATGATGTTTTCCTTGAAAGAAAGGAATAACAAGCCTGTACAAAAATTTAAAGGAAAGTTAATCTGGACAACAACAGTTAAGACAAACAGAAAATCGTAAAGGAGAGAACAAGAGGAAGGCAAATGAGGTCAGCAGAAGTGATGACAGAGAAATCCAACAAGGAAAATTTCAAGAAGATACTTTAAGGTAGCCAAAGCTATCAGTGGGTAGAGAAAGAAAGTATGAGCAAAAGTCACTGGATTTGATGATTAAGTGCTTATGGTGTAAAGGTTAAAAAAAAAAAGCTATTAAAGAAAGAATGATAAGAAAGCAGGGGTTAAGGCTATAAATTATTTTGGAAGGTTTATCAATGAAAAGTAATAGATTCATCTGAAACACAGGCAAAATAGGTAAGCAAAATTAATGTCCCCCAGGACAGCTTATATTTGATGGTACTTAGATTCAAATGACCAGAGATAATATCCCTAGTTTGAATAGGTAATAGAAAAGAAAAGAGCAGAAAGACATTTTAGTGGGGGGAAGAAGACTGGAAGAGTTGCTCTTAAAAATAGGGAAAGTTTGAGCATTTTTGCTCTTCAACAAGAAGGATCTATGGGAGAAACAGAAGGATGAAGAAGCAAGATAGGGAGGATGATTAAAAGGAACAAGAAACCAGAGGAAGTAAGGGCAATGGGAACAAGAAGGAAAGAAGAGCTAGCTTGTAAATGGAAGAAATAACCTTGAAAATGTAATGGAAACTTCTTTTAAAATTACAAAAAGGCTACTGAAATACTCAACTACAACTGAAGGACTAACCATTTCCATCATGCAAACTTACAAAAAGGCTACTGAAATACTCAACTACAACTGAAGGACTAACCATTTCCATCATGCAAACTTTAAATACTTTAAAACGAAAAAAACACTTTTCTATTAATTAAAAATTAGAATTTTAAAAGAATATTAAAAAATTAATTTTGAGGCAGGAGTCATGTATACTTGAATTTGAAGGGTTTATTGCCCTGATAAACTCAGAGGTATTGAGAGAATTTTATAGTATAATTGTCTGTTATTAAAGTATTGCTAATGAAATTCTAATAAAAATGTTTCCCTATTATAACATATTTTTATATTATTTAAAAATCCCATTTCATTAATTCTTTACCAATATTCAACTATTCTAAAAGATAACAAATCTTAGTCTTAGGTAACATTGTTTTTTGAATGTTTTCACTTTACTTTTTTAACCAACCACCATGTCACTTGCAATCTATGAACATCCAAGCTGTTTCCTTTGCTATTTTTGTCACTTGGAGAATTAAAATGAACAGTTTATATAGCATCTTGTCTCCATAGTAATATGTATGTACTTGCTTTTTAGTCTTTCATTTAATGAGGAATGTTTAAAGCTAACCCCCCTCCCATTTCTCCCCAAACTGTTCCAGCATGAAATAAAAACCTCCCAGAGCTAGCATTCTGCCAGCTGTGGATTAACCACAGACAGCCATAGAATGGTCTACACAAATAGTAACCTGGTCAAATAATTAGGCTTCTCACCAACTTCAGACTGAAAATTTGATCTGTGCTAAAATACATCTGATTGTAATTTAAGGTACTGAACAGTATGTCCCTGGAGTCTAAATTTGGCCTCATTCCAAAAGTGTGTATGTTGTATGTGTGTTTTACTTTAAAATGCAACACAAGATTATTGTGATGTGGACAATATAACTTACATTTTGTTAATTTTATAAAGAATATACAAAAAACTATCAGTTTGTAAGTGAGGAAAATTCACAATTTAAATTAATTCCATTTTTGAATAGTCTCTTGTTTTACTTTAAGTAAATATTTAGTATTTAAACAATTTAGGATTTGTGTTCTGTTATAGTGCAAAGACTTAAAACTGATGCCAACCATAATTTTTCTTCCTTGATTTATATCCTTTGCTAGGCCATATGTTCTAGACTGTATTATCACCAAATATAAAAACAGTGCCATTATAAAAAAATTTTTTTCAGGTGTCAGATTTGTAATAAAAACAGGCCAATAGTTTATATGGCTAGAGTTTAGAAAAATACTCTGTATAATCAATAAAATCTTATGATTTTTCTAATTAGGCATTTCAGTTTATACAAGTTAATCCTATTACTCTTTGTCCCTATGAGCAACCAAAAGCAAAGCAGATTCTAACACTTAAGAAATCTGATAATATTAATCAGTATTGAGAGTGAAGCAAGACGATTTTATCCATTAAAATGGAAAAGAAAACAGAAGAAACAGGCAGGAGTGAGAGGGATGGCAAAAGACAAAGGTGGAGCCAAAGAATCATTTTAGCATAGCCAAACTTAATGCTTAGAAATCTCAAATACGTGTGACTGAACAGTGTGGGTCCACTAACGCGTGGATTTTTTTGATAAATACAGTATAGTCCTATAAATGTAGTTTCTCTTCCTTATAATTTTCTTTTTTTTTAAGTTTATTTATTTATTTTGAGAGAGAGAGAGAGAGAGAGAGAGAGAGCCAGCAGAGGAGGGGGAGAGACAGAGGGAGAGAGGGGGAATCCAAAGCAGGCTCCATGCTGTCAACACAGAGCCCGAATTGGGGCTCAAACTCACAAACCGTGACATCATGACCCGAACAAAAGTCAAGAGTCAGATGTTCTGAGCCCCCCAAGTGCCCAGTATAATTTTCTTAATGCATTTTCTTTTCTTAGCTTACTTTATTGTAATATATATTAATAGACTGTTTATGTTATAAGTAAGGCTTTTAGTCAACAGTAGTTAACTACTATTAGTTCTTAAGTTTTAGGTGAGTCAAAATCATACACAAATTTTTGACTGTATCGGGGGTTGACACCCCCCAGCTCCTGCGTTCTTCAAGAATCATTTGTACATAAATTTGTCATCCAACTACTCTAAGAATTTCTCTGTGTAGTTTAACTACTACAAAAGAGAGCGTAAGAAATTAAGCTGTTTAATATACTAAAAGATAAGGAAAGGAATTGCTCTTCTTGCTCTTTGCCAGTACATACCTTAATTCAGGACAATCATTTGGGGCTCTTTTTAATTGTCCTTACCTAAGTGCACAAATTTATTTTTATTATTTCCATTAACAATTACCTGAGGAATAGATGTGTGTGTGTGTGTGTGTGTGTGTGCACGTATGCATGTACATTGTAAAATTTAAGGATGTGTAACTCTTGGAAATACAAAAATATTGATTAAAAATGGACTAAAGTTACACAGAGTAACCATGCCTTATAATTATCAATTGTGAATACAGGGAGAAAAAAAGACCCTTTGTTTAGAAAAATACTCTAATCAGAATAGAACAGGGCAGAAATAGATCATATTATTTTGAAACACTCAAAACAATCTATTCGAACCTATCTACATATATATATGCATAAAATTTCAAACACAGTAGTAGTAGTAGTAGTAGTAGTAGTAGTAGTAGATGTAGGTCAGAGTTTGATCTATAAATAATGAGTAAACACTGGATTTTGACTAAAGGTTAAAAACGTGTAATTTAGTTTCCTTTCTTGCAAATACAGAACTATATAAATTCTAGTTTGATCAAAGAGTTTTCTTTTACTTTCTTAAAAAACATAGACAATCTACAATAAAACAGAAGTAAATATCAAACTTCTGGAGTGGGAACGACTGACTTTTGAGCCTAAAAAGAGAAGATTATCTAAAGATTTGCTAGAGAAAAATTAAGACTTTCAGTTGATTCTCTTCCAATCCTTGGAGGGGTTAAAAAAAAAATCAGACAAAAGACCAGGAAAAATGTCTAGAGTAAGTATGACAAAGAGTTAATATCTTTAGTCCATAAAGAAGTTTAAAAATAGATTAAAAATTAAACAAACATTAGGACACCAATAAATATGAGCCAAGAACATCAAAAAGCATTCCATTAAAATAAATATGCTAGTAAATAAATACATAGACAAGTATTCCTCGCTAGCAATTAAAGAAATAACATGGTGAAAAAAGGTTCTTCAATGATGAAGAAAGGTTGGTGAAATTAATATACTAATACTGCTGGTGGAAGGACAACTGACACTGTTTTTCAGAAAATAATTTGAATACACATGAGGAACCATAAACAAATTCATACTTTTTGACCCAATAATTTTATTTATGAGAGTCTACATTATGGAAACAATCCAAAATATGGGAAAATACACATTTATGAACGTATCAGCATACTATTTATTTTACTGAAAACCTGGAAATAATGTAAATGCTTAATGATAGAGGAACAAATAGCCAAGAAAGAATTGGCATATATACCTATGTTAAACCTGGCTGTTGATCATTTAGAATGTGGCTAGTTCAGAAAAAAATGTGGCTAGTAAAATTGGAGACCTGAATTTCAAATTTTATTCAATTTTAATTTAAATGTAAGAAGCCACATGTAGCTAATGAGCATATGCAATGTGGCTAGTCCAACTGTGGAAATTAAATTTTAATTTAATATATTGAAGTTTAGAAATAGAAGCAGTGGAAAATATTTTTCTGCTAAGCAATTTTATTGTTTTGGTAGGGCTACATTTCATTTTGATTATTGACAATTTAGTGACTGAATTGATTGCTGTAAATTTAAGATAGACAACAATTTCAAAGGCTTAGCATGAACAAAAGAATGTCAAAAATATAATAATTTTATATAATTGCATGTTGAAATGAAAGATATTTTAGATATGTTAAGTTAAATAAAATACATTATTAATGTTATTTTTACCTGTTTCTTTCTACATTTTCAATTTGCTCCTAGGAAATTTTCAACTATATGTGACTTGTTCTATTTCCATTGGACAATGCTCCTCCAGAGAATAATATGAAAAAATTTTTAAATTATGATTATGAAAACTAAGTAGAAAAGTGGAAAATGTTTACATCAGATAAATGTTAAATGAAACATAAGACATACAAATAGTGTGTACAAAATATGGTTATAAACTACACTAAATCAAAAGGACAAAACTAGAAGAGAATACACCCACAGTAAAAATGGTTAAATGTGAGCAGAAAAAATTATGGATAATTTTAATACTTTTTTATTTTTCAAATTTTGGTGATGCTGTTCAATTCTCTTCTGATAAAAACTACTTAAAATACAAAATATTTTGTCATTTGAAGTAAATTGCTACACAAACAAGAGTTGTTTATAGATGGTGAGAAGCTTAATTCAATAAATAAGAATGAGTGCAGATAAATAGCTAGAAGTAAGTCCATTTTATTTCTTCAAGTAGATGGCTGGAAAAAGGAAAAAAAAACTAAATATGAGATTAGTGACTTTGGTAAATATAAATCACTATTCATAACAGCAAAAGAGAAAGTAAGAAGGATGTGTGGTAACAGAAAAATATTTAGACAACCAAAAGAGTGCCCCCAACCTAGACTACCAATGATAAGAGAGGGCTCAGAGTCCAGATGCTGTTTCTCAAGACATATACTGTTGTCTGTTCTAAAGAACATATTTAGTCTGTTTTCCATAGCAGGATGGAGGTGCCATAGTAACACTTGTCAGAGAATGAGGTTGAAAGAATGAATAAATGAGAAGTAAAAAAAAAAAAAAAAAAGTGTACACACACACACACACACACACACACACACACCCCAACCACATAGTATGTTTTCTTCTTCTTCAAAGGATCTACATGTTTTATCAATCTCCCAGAGTGTAAAATGTATCTCCTTATAGGGGTGGGAAGATCAAATATAAATTATGACAAAGCACAGTTCCTATGTGCTTTTAAGGAAAATGTTGACTTTGACAACCATTAAGACAATGTGTAAATTGTTTACAATTACAGAGTTATGATGTATACTACTTCCTACCAATGACAGCAGTGGAATCAGTAAAAGAAAAAGCCAGAACAAATACACTAGCAAATACTTGTTAGCACTGACAATGTAATGCTTCAAAGGAACAAAATAATTTACCTAGGTCTTCCTGCCTATGTGGTTCCTTTTGGAAGCTTCAATGAGATCACTCATTCCACATATATTTTAATCTTTTTAGGGATTAGAATACCTGCAATCTTAACTATTCCATGAGCCTAGAAGTTAGCTTTTCTTCTATCTGAAATAATCCCCTGAAAAAGCATGTAATAGGAGGCAGCAAGACATAGTGGAAAGAAGATAGGTTTTAGGGGGACATACATAGGATATTAATCACAGCTTTGCTGAAAGTGAAAGGCAGTGCTAGGCATCCTGCAAGTCCATTTCTAGGGGAAAAGATAAGGAAAATGTGGTAAATGCACGCTATTATATAGAGATTAAAAGCAATAAACTAGAAATATATACATCAGATTGAACAAGCTATATAGTTCATACTTTTATATATTGTGTATATTGTAAACATGCATCTAAAAAATGATACATTTTCAAGGATATAAAGTTCATATCAAACACGTTAGAGATCCCATGGTGAGAAGAGGAATGGGATTAGGGATAAGGAATAATATGAAAAATAAAATAATAAGAGAGGAGACATGTCTAAGCCAAATGAAAATAATCTGACAGGATCCACTCAATTCTCAGCATGAGCGAGTTTAAACAAACCAGTATACTAACTCTACACTCAACATGGGGCTTGAACTCACGATCCTGAGATCAACAAGAGTTGTGTGCTCTACAGGCTAGGCTGGCCAGACACCCCAACAGTATACTTATTTTTAACAGTTTTGTCCATCAGACTATTATTTAACTGTGATTTGGGGTTATCTAACTTCCTGAGGCCTCACTGTTCTCATCTGAAAAATGGGAATAGTAACACCTATCAAGGTCGTTGTAAGAATTAAATGAATGTTTAATACAATGTTCGGCATGTTGTATGTGTTTCACATATATTTTCATTTTATTATTATTATTTCTGTAGTACTATGAAGAACATTAGAAAGTTTTATTTTGTTTTTGCACAAATGGTGAATTCTACCTTATAGCTGTTAGTTACAATGCTAAACAAGAAGTATGCTCTTAAACATCCTTATACAGTTTGGTATTTCCTTTGAAATACAAATACATAAAACAAAATCCATCACTGCCTTTCCAAAAGCTCTGTCTGCCTCCTCTCTTTCCTTGATTTAATCATCCTATATCCTGCTGACAGACTAATCACCCTAATCACTCTTCTTTTCCTAGCAAATTAAATCCAAATGCCTCACACCCCAGCATTCAAAACTCTCCACAAAATACTCCAACTTACACAGTAAACCAGCTGTAACCTCTATTACTCCACAACATATGTCCTTGCTTCAATCATACAGAATGATTTCCTTCTCCTGAAATAAGTCTTCTGAATCTTTATGTTGTTCCCTCTATCTGAAATATCCACTACCTCTACCTGTTTGAATTTTACTCCTTCATCAAGGTCTGTGTAAATCTAAATTTCATCCCAAAGTCTTTGTTCAACAACAGATGTAGTCATTCCTCTTTGAACATCCATAATATATAATATTATGAAATAAATAAGACAATTTTATTTTGTTTATCTTTAAACAACTTACATTTGCCTAGCCTCCCTTGCCCGACTGTAACCTTAAGTGCAAGTATACTTTAAAATATTGGCTCCAGTACAAAGCAGTGTGTATGGTGTACAAATAATTTAAAAATATGTGATTAAATTTTTACTGAGACTCTACCTAGATTCCCATGTAACTGAGATGCTATTTTGAAAAAAAGAAAAGGAAAAAGGACAGCTGCATTTTCATATCCTAAGAGAAGATTATATTCATTTTAGAGTTGGACAACTCTCTAGTTCAGAGGATCTGAAACTTCCTCAGCTCCCAGCACCCTTAAGTTATAAGTGATTTTTTTTTCCCTATGGTGCTCTAAGACATGCCTAACAGTTCTAGTTTCTATTTTTATTTATTTATTTATTATTATTTTTTTTTAACAGGTCCAAATAACCTAATAAGTACTGAGAAGAAACAACTTAATAGCTGGCTTGAGAAAATCATACATATAAATTTAAAAAATACTTTTTACTTCAAAAAAACCGTAAGACTTATTAATGGGATATGATATGGTGCTTATGGGCATTGCACAACTCTTTAAGCCTTGGATTTGAATTGAATAGTGTAATCCTCATTTCCTGTTCTGCACTGATTTTCAGGAGGTACTTGCTGTTTTTTAATCATGGTAACCAATCCCAAAGATAGGATATCATCCCAAAGGAATGTATCGCTATCTAATGTTGAAACTGTGCATTACTCTGAGATAAATATAGTACAGAACTCTTGTGAATTTGCTGCAGTACCCTAGGGTCTCTCAGTGTACAGCTTGGGAACTATGGCTCTAGTTGAAGAAAATAATGTGATAAACATTTTTACTTGAACGAGCTAAAGTCCTTCTTGGGTATGATTCAGAGTATTTAGAAAATGGAAATAATTTACTATGCATGAGACAATAGAAGTAAATCTGAGTATAGGTGGCATTCTGGGGAGCAGAGCTAAGAGGATTTTACGGAGATGGCCCCTGACTAGATGATGGCAGCGGGATATCCTGAAAGTACAACACAGCCAATGAAAACTTGCCTGTGGCTGGGATGCCCCAATAACTTTGGTAATGGTGATACCTAGTCATCAATTTTCATTTGTTTTCTATCCTATGTAATGTTATAATCCCTCTGTCCTAACCTAACCCTTCTATAAAAATTAGCTCTTCACCTTCCAAATATGTGTAAATAATTTTTCATTTTTATGCTCAATAAAGTGTAAATTTAAGAATTATTATTATCTTTGTCCCCAAATCCAATGTTTAATGCCCTATCAATTTTTAACTCTTTAGTAACTCTTCCAACTATGCCATCTTTCTCATTAATACAACATTAGTATGAATTTCCCATTAATATGCCCTCATTACTTTGTAAACACTACTGGAACAGTTTCCTTTCTTTGCTCCAAGACCTTAAATGGCTCATTTCCTAACAAGACATTTAAGCTCTTGACATGGCATTAAAAATCCTCTAAAGTAATCTATCTTTCCTACATTACCTCTGATGATTAATATAGAGGTA
The DNA here is from genome assembly GCF_018350195.1 of Panthera tigris. Classification (NCBI taxonomy): domain Eukaryota; kingdom Metazoa; phylum Chordata; class Mammalia; order Carnivora; family Felidae; genus Panthera; species Panthera tigris. The sequence goes on along the minus strand of NC_056670.1, from coordinate 34,354,019 downwards.
TTACCTATATTATGGATATATAATATCTGACCACATAGGTTTTCCAGCTAGCCTAAGTAGAAATCCTATACTTTCCTATATACTTTCATTTGCTGGTGATATTTATTCACTCACTAGAATCTGTTCTTTACCTTCCACTTGGTCAACAAAAGCAAGGTTTGTAAGTGTTTTCTGTTGAAGGCCCAAAAGAAAATATTTTAGGTTTGTGGGTCGGATGATTTCTATTGCAACTGTTAAACTCTGCTGTTGTAGCACGAATGCAGTTATAGACAATACATAAAAGAATGAGCATGGCTGTGTTTGAATAAAACTTTATTCACAAGAATAGGCAGTGGGCAAAATCCAGCCCAAGAGACACACTTTGCTTACTCCTGAACTAAAGGAAAAAAAAGAAATATACACTACTAAGTGGAAATGAAAACAACTACTCAGATAAAAAGAATGAAGAGAACATTGACAGGAAATCCAATGTAGGGCAGTAATGAGAGTTAGCTTCCTCTTAATAATAAAGAGCATGAAGAAATTGAAGGTGTATTTAGAGAGAGAATGAAACTATAATTACATTTCCTAACGTCCTATCTTGAAATGAGAACATCTATTTTCTAGCTAGCACCAAGACAACACAATTCACTTACATTTGACTATCACATCCAATTTCCATAGGATACTGTTTTATCTTATTTTAGTTGTTGTTGCTCCCCATCCCTACCCCTCAATCCCCCTCAGTGCTTCTCCCTAGTAGAGGAAGTGGTGGAATGTGTTAATCAAGCTAACAAATGTTTGCAATGACAAGTTTTGAATTTTTAAAAACAAATGATAATTGGGGTGCCTGGCTGGCTCAGGTAGTAGAGCAAGTGACTCTTGATCTTGGGGTTGTGAGTTTAAGTCCCACAATGAGCACAGAGGTTGCTTTTAAAAAAATCATAATCATGATAGAAGTTTGAGGTTTACAAACCAGGCAACTGTAGACTACAATTAAAATATATGGTGGCTTCTTTGATTGTCAAGGTATTACAGAGAGAAGTGCTCTTCTAATTCAAACTTTGGCCTACTTTTTGGCAAATTACTGAAATAAACACTGCTATTCCCACATTTTAAAAAAGCGAGTGGCACAAATGAGCTATGTTTTTTTTGTCTTTATTTTTACGTAGAAGTAAAAACTGGAGTAGTATGTCCCCTTAAAATACAAAAAATAGTAACAGATAATAGAGTAGCATGTGATAGTTAAAGAAGCAACTGGACTAGAAATTCTGGTCTAAGTTTTAGACAGGCTACTTTCAAACATTTGATAAATATATTTAATCTTGATGAGCTTTGGTTTTTTCATTTACAAAAAATAGACAAAAGATTGGGTGGATAATATTCAGAGGCCCTCCATCTCAAAAATAATAGAATTCAGGGATGCCTGGCTGTCTCAGTTGATAGAATATATAACTATTTATTGATCTTGGGGTTGTGAGTTTGAGCCCCACATTGGGTAAAGAGCTTACTTGAAAAAATAAATGAAGGAGGCATTAACAAAAGTAGAACACAGGTTTAAAATTAACTGTTAATTGAGGTGAAATTCATAGAACATAAAATTAACCATTTTAAAGTGAAGAATACAGTGTAATTTAGTACATTAAGAATGTTGTACAACCATCACCTCTAGTTTCAAAACATTTTCATCACGCCAAAAAAGAAACCCTCTACTCATTAAAAATTTGCTCCTAGCCATTGGCAACACTAATCTGTTTTTTGTTTCTATGAATTTACCTATTATGGGTATTTCAAATAAACGGAATCATGCATTATATGATCTTTTATGTCTGGCTTCTTTCACTTAGCATAAAACTTCTCAAGTTCATTCATGTTGTAGTATGTTGTATATTTATTCCTTTTTATGGCTGAGAAATATTCCATTCCAAACACATCTCACAATGTGTTTATCCATCTATCTGGTTAGGGATATTTAGCTTATTTCCATAATTCATTTTTTTCATAATATTATTATTTTTTAAAAAAATTTTTTTTAACGTTTATTTATTTTTGAGACAGAGAGAGACAGAGCATGAATGGGGGAGGGTCAGAGAGAGGGAGACACAGAATCTGAAACAGGCTCCAGGCTCTGAGCTGTCAGCACAGAGCCCGACGCGGGGCTCGAACTCACAGACCGCGAGATCATGACCTTAGCCGAAGTCGGCTGCTTAATTGACTGAGCCACCCAGGCGCCCCCATAATATTTTTAGAAGCAATAAATAATACACATGTACATGTCAAAAGTGCACTTTAAACACAGGCAAGAGCTAAAGAGTTACCTTGAGTTATCTTGCACTCAAGAGTTATCTTGAGACACTAGCTATGAAAACCGTATGACACTGAAAGTTTGCATGTTAAATGAAATATTATTTTTCAGACCATATATTACTTAGACATTGTCTTCTGGCTATTAGTAAGTTATACGATTTGATATAATTTTTAAGATAAGAATGACTAACATGTATTTTTATTACTGATATTAGGACAGTGGTTCTAAAAGTGTAACTCCTGAATCAGCAGCTATAGTATCACTGGTAACTTGGTAAAAATGAAAAATTTAGGTCCCACCCCAGACCTAATGAATCAGAAACTGTGGGTGAGACATAGCAATTTGTTTTCACAAGCCCTCCAGGTGATTTTGACATATGTTAGAAGTATGAAAACCACTGGTCTATAATAATGAAAGGTCCATTCATTATCCTTAAGACCCTATCCAGCATAGAGAAACTAAAAATCTTCATGAAGATGGCAAAAAAGAGACCCACTACAAAATATAAAAACTGTCTGTAGTGAAGGAAAAACAGACTGTGACTTTTTGTTCCAAGAAGTAGCTCTAACATTATCTAGATAAAAAATTAGAATTAATTCTAGATATGTCTCCTGTAGCAAGGGAAGCAAAAACAAAAATAAACTACTGGGGACAACATAAAAATAAAAAACTTCTGCACAGCAATGAAAATAATTAATAAAACTAAAAGGCAGCCTACTTAATAGGAGAAGATATTTGCAAGTGCCGTATCTAATAAAAGGTTAGAATCTAAAATATATAAAGAACTGATACAACTCAACACCAAAAAAACAAACAAATGATGCCATTAAAAAATAGGCAGAAGATATGAACAGACATTTCTCCAAAGAAGACATACAGATGGCCAAGAGACACATGAAAAGATGCTCAACATCACTCATCATCAGGAAAATACAAATCAAAACCACAGTGAGATATCACCTCACACCTGTCAGCATAGCTAAAATCAAAAAGACAAGAAACAACAAGTGTTGACAAGGATGTGGAGAAAAGGGAACCCTCATGCACTCTTGGTGGGAATGCAAACTTGTGTGGCCACTGTGGAAAAGAGTATGGGGGTCCCTCAAAAAATTAAAAATAGAACTACTGTATGATCCAATAATCACAGTACTGGGTATTTGCCCCCCAAATATGAAAAAACTAATTCAAAATGATACATGCACTCTTATGTTTATACCAGCATTATTTAAAATAGGCAAATTATGGAAGCAGCCCAAGTGTCTATTGATAGATGAATGGATAAAGAAGATGTGGTACATATACACAATGGAATATTATTCAGCCATTAAAAAGACTGAAATCTTGCCATTTGCAACAACATGGATGGACGTAAAGAGTATAATGCTAAGCAAAAGAAGTCAGTCGGACAAAGACAAATACCATACGATTTTACTCATATGTGGAATTTCAGAAACAAAACAAACAAACAACGGGGAAAAAAAAGAGACAACCCCCTCCCCCCCAAAAAAAAACAAACCTCAGACTCTTAATTATAGAGAACAAACAGATGGTCACCAGAGGGGAGGAGGTAGGAAATGGGTGAAACAGGTGAAGGGGATTAGGAGTACAGTTATCTTGATGAGCATTGAGTAATATATAGAATTCTGGGATCACTGTATTGTACACCTTGAAACTAATATAACACTCTATGTTAACTATACTGTAATTAAAGTACAAATTTAAAAAATTTTTAAAAAATAGGATTAGTTTGCCTGTAACTATGACATTGGCCTGAACACAGCCATTCTGCTATTATTTGGTTCATATATGGGCATCCAAGTTATCTCCCATGAAACAAGGGTTCTGCAGTTAAAATATTTAAAATTGAACCTCAGGGGGCGCCTGGGTCGCTTAGTCTGTTAAGCGACTGACTCTTAATCTCAGCACAGGTTTTGATCTCACAGTCGTGAGATCAAATCCTGTGTTGGGCTTTGCACTGGGCATGAAGCCTACTTAAAAACAAACAAACAAACAAATAAAATTAAAAAACAAAAAACAAAAAACCTCAGAGCGGTTGCTCTACTTGTCCAAGGTCACGCAACTGATGATTTGAGGAGGCACTAGAATTCCAATCTACTGTCTCATATATCTGCTTACTTGTTTATATACACCCCTGCCATGTTCCATAAATAATAAGACAACTTAAAAAAACAAAAAACTACCAGGGAGAATATAACTCAGATTAGGTTAATTTAGGGGATAAAATGAAATACATAGCACAGGGGTCTTGGATTAACTCTGAATCTGGTTCTAAGTTTCTTGACTGTCAAAGCAAAAAGTAAAACATCCAGTTACCTGACTTTCATTCTTGAAGAGAAAGTAACACTTTTGTATGAGGAACATTTGGTTCTAAAACATACTTCTCATATTATGCTTGACATATTGAACACTGATTGATACAGAAGATTATGTTATCTCTAACAACTTCTCATTAGCAAGTTCAGTCTTTATTGTGCCATTCTTCAGTGAAAGACTATGGCCCTGATATCAAAACAACTCAGTGAAGTTGCAATGCAAGTGGGAGTAAAAAGCCAAGTAAATAGTTCTCTGATATCCAAACATAAAACTTGGGAGTTTTTAGAGAAAAGGATAGACTATCTGTTCCTCAAATAATCCTCTATCATTATCAATTCTCTAAAACAGGATGAGAAAATATTTACAGAGAGTACAATTTGAGGTTGTACTCTCTAAGAGTTTTCTTATTTGGTACATGTTCCATAATACCATGCCACCCACTCTATTACATGAAGAATAATCAATTTATTTGTCATGGAAATCTGCTCAGTGGTAAAATCTTTATGATTTACTATAAGAAATTACATTACTATTCTATAACACAATTTGCTCAAATAGCACTTGCTCAAAGAGATCTTCACCAACAATTCTAGGTAGTACTAGAGTGTACTCAAGTACTCAGTGTACTTGTCATTTTGATTTGGCTTTATTTATTTTTAAACATAGCATTCATCACTACCTAACACTATATTATACATTCACATATTTATTTTATTTATTCTCTGTACTATTGGAATTTAATATCTAGCAGGGCAAGAACATCTGTTTTATTCATTATTGCATCCCCAGAGCAAAGTCTGGCATGTAGTTAGAAAAAAATTTTAAATATTTTTTGAATGAATGAATTTACTTAGACTGGACAGAGGAGCAGAAAAAGAGATGGTATAATGTTAAAACACATTAATAAAAATACCAGGTAGCTGAAGCAATGGTTGCCACCTAAGTCTTATCTCTCTCCAAGACAATACAGAACAAGGATGGAAAAATAATACGAACACCATGTCCTCAGCATAACCTGGTGATAAAAAGAATGCCCAAGAGCAAAATACCTATAATTAAAAAGAGAAAAACCATCAACGTCCATAGTTAGATCTCTTACATTCATGCCTCACCCTGACTCTATCCTAAGGCCCTGTGGAGAGCAAAGGTAGTTTAAGAAAATCTGTTGGGTAAAGAGAAGTTGGTAACTGGGCCTAAAATAATCTACAACTACTGTCAGAAAGATGATATCCATCCTAAACATGAAAAATATGAAACAAGTATCCAAGCAGATCAGAGGAAGACATTAAAAGTACACAAATTTAAAGGAGCATTCTTTGAAATGTACATTTCCGAGGGAGAGTAAAAAGGTACAAAAGCAGCCCCTTTGGCTTGAAGATAAAAAAGAAGGAAATGAAGATAAAAAAAGCAAAGGGGCAATTTTTGCGTTTTGAAAGAGAGCACAAAGTTGGAGAACTCACAATCCTTAACCTATCCCAGAAGAAAAATATACTGAAAACAATTCCTATCCCTCTCCACAAAACAAATCCACTGAAGAATCTGCACTTTGAGGGGCACTTGGGTGGCTCAATTAAGTGTCTGACTCTTGGTTTCGGCTTAGGTCATGATCTCGTGGTTTGTTAATTTGAACCCCACAGTGGGCTCTGAGTTGACAGTGGGAAGCCTGCTTGGGATCTCTCTCTTCCTAGCTCTCTGCCCATCCCCCACCACTTGCTCTCTCTCTCTCTCTCTCTCTCTCTCTCTCACAAAAATAAATAAACTTAAATTTTTTTTTTTACAAATCTGCATTTTGATTCACTGATGGGAGAGCATGTTGTTTTTACTAGGAATCATTTAAAACAATATAATACCACCCCCCTCCACACACACACACACACACACACACACACACACACACGCCCTCCCACACCGAACAAGAGAAAGAGTAGCAGATAGCTAACAAACATCAGAAATGAGAATTAATACATATTAACTGAGGAAAACTCCAAAGGAAAATCAACCCAATACAAAAGAAAGTAACAAGGCAATGCCACAAATGGAATTCAAAATATTCAAACAAACATTTGAAGATATGAAAACCCATCATGAATCTAAAATTCCAAAACCAAGAACAGAAATAAACGAAAACCACAAAAACTGAATGGTCTGAATTCAGCAACAAGAAAGGAAGACAAAGATAAAATCAACTCAGAAATGAAGAATAAACTATAGGGTGCTCAGGGAAGGAGAAATTCAAATGTAATAAGGGACACTGAATAAAGGCAGGAAACTAAAAGAGAATGAAAATGAAAATAATTAGGAGGTAAAAAGTCAGAGAAGAATAATGGAAACAGTAGACAGGGAAGGGAGGAATAATATTTGTTTGAATCCCTCTCTTCTCCCAAAATACAAGGGAACAAAGTTAATATTTAAAACTAATATCCCAGAAAACTTTTTAACAATAAGAATAAGCCTGACAATGAAATGGCCCACTGGGTACCTAGGGAAATAATCCCCAAATGAGCAACCTGTAGATGTATCAGGGTGAAACTATTATATTTCAAGAATAAAAACAAAATCCTCTAGACCTCCAGGTCCAACAACCAAATATTTTATAAAGTCAAAATAATTTGACTGGTATCAGACTTTTCCAAAACCAACATACAAAACAAGGCAACAAATGAGCAGCAAAATTTTAAAAATTCACTGAAAGAGTAAACCAATTATTTTTATATCCAGATGAACTTTCCTTTAAATATTAATACATAGATTTTAGGTAATTCTGTCCCCATGAATTGTTTTGAAGAGTCTATTAGAGGAGGAGTTTTGATATGATGGTAAACATTTAAAAATATATACATGTACATCTATTGCTAAAATAAAAATAGAGACAAGGGTAAAACAGTAACGTACAAATTTTACATGTTGGGAAAGCAGAAATAATGTACGTAAACAAAACTAAAAATGATGGACAGAGAAGGAAACAGAGTAAGATGAAGGGCTGTTATATACACAACAGATGAGAGTTAAAGTATACTAACCCAAACAGAAAAACCAGATGGTAAAAGGTTAAATAAAATAACAGGGGACTTAGAAAAGATCATTTTAAAAAGTGTAAGCATAATGGTAACCACTAAAACAAAAATATAAACTGTCCTCAATAAACATAAACAAAACACTTTTTTAAAATTTAAAACCAAAACTGTGTTTTTCACAAGCAAACTTGATGAGTGAACTGAGTGCTAACACTCAAAAAGTCATTTCTCTTTAAGGACTATAGATGCTCAATGAGCAACAAGTATTATTGTTTCTGGCAAATAGTAGGTGACTAAAAAATGTATATGAAATGAGATGAATCTTTATTTCTGGCCAGATGCTGCCAGCATCCTATTTTTATTTAGAAATGCTGCTCAAAGAAATGCCACACTTTTGCTCTAATCAAATAGAATAGGACCTATCTCATACCATAAAATATTATTGATTCTTCAATATTTATTTAAATGCATTCAATTATTTAAAAGTCAGATATTAAGGAAAACTTATTAAACTATTGATAGATTTTAATGAGAAATAATTAAAAGATGTAGAGCTGGTTTTAAGATGGCATTTCTGATGCCAAGAGTCAGCCCACCCCTTTTCCTGACTAGCACTCTGGCTTAAGTTCAGTTGAGTAGAATACTGGAGAATCCAATCTTCTCTGGAGAAACTAGTCCTGAAGAAGAAAATCAAATTATCTCTCCTATGAAAAAGCTGTCTTTTACTTGAATACTCCAAGGAGGTCCAAATGTCTCAAGCTGTGCCTGGTCTAACCAGGTATTCAGTGCATCACTCCAAAATATAAACAGACAACTAGCATTACCATGTATTTAAGAAGAGTGTCTAACAAAAAGTGAAGATACAGAAAAGGAATCCCAATGAGACAGAAAACAGAGAAAATGATGAAAAGAAATATAAGTAGAGGATTGATCCAAGAAATCAAATTACTAACAAAAGTTATAAAAAGAAAGAACAGAAAAGTTGTAGGACAGAAATTAGAAAAGAAACGTTTAAAAATCCTCCAGAACTTCCTTATTGTCTAGATTTATAGGAACTGGTAGTTAATGCAACAAATGAAAAGACATTGGTAAGGAAAATTTAGAAAATCAGAGATAAAGATTATAAAATGAGTTCAGAAAAAAATCAGATCACATACAAAGGCTTAGGAAAAAAAGAGACTTTTCAAAAGCAACATTTGAGGTTACAATATAATACAACAATCATTCCCCAACTTTTTAAAATTTTTTGAATGTTGGGGCACCTGGGTGGCTCAGTCGGTTGAGCGTCCGACTTCAGCTCAGGTCACGATCTCACGGACCGTGAGTTCGAGCCCCGCGTCGGGCTCTGGGCTGATGGCTCAGAGCCTGGAGCCTGCTTCCAGTTCTGTGTCTCCCTCTCTCTCTGCCCCTCGCCCGTTCATGCTCTGTCTCTCTCTGTCTCAAAAATAAATAAACGTTAAAAAAAAAAATTAAAATTTTTTGAATGTTTATTTATTTTTGAGAGAGAGACAGAGTGTGAGTGGGGAGAGGGCAGAGAAAGAGGCAGACACAGAATCCAAAGCAGGCCCCAGGCTCTGAACTGTCACAGAGCCCAATGCGGGGCTCAAACTCACGAACCGCGAGATCATGACCGGGGCTGAAGTCGGGAGCCTAACCGACTGAGCCATTCCCCAATTCTAAATGAATTTTTCTTCCTAGAATTCCCTATGCAGCCAAACTATTCATCTAGAATGAGAGAAAATGATGGTGATATTCTGAAAATTTAGGTCTCTAAACATTTATCTCTCTTGTATTCTCTCTCAGAAAGTTAACAGAGGATGTGTATCTTCAAAACAAGAATTTAACTAGGGAAGAATCCATGGGATTCTGGAAACAAGTAGTCAACACAGATCAGAGATGAAGCAAATTTCAGGATGATAGTGAAAAAAGGCACTGTATGATTTTTATCTTAAATTAAAACCAACAAGACTTTTATAAATAGCTTAAGTAGTAACAGATTTTTCTTGTGTCCATTTTGAGCTGATACAGTATTTAATATTTAATTGAGAAATACTTATACATTATCAAATTTTTACTATTAGAATTTCATAGGGTCATTATTTTAGGTGACTCAATGTATCACATTTTGAAATAAAAAGACCACATTCCATCCACATTTCTCCATTGAGAAATATATATAATTCTTCTTATAAATAAAAAAATAAAAATTAAAATAATCACAGATATATGGATAAAAACCTAATCTAACGTCTAATGCCTGAGTGTGTACAACACTATTTCCACCCTGAGGCACAATCTGTAAGTTACTAAGAGAAAAATCAACAGAAGTTTCAAGCTAGAAGAAACTTTTGGGATCATCTTCTTGAATCCTACCAGGAGAAAACTAAGACAAACATCAACCAACTGACTTGCCCAAGGATCAAAAACAAAAACAAAGAACTTTGTGATAAGACAGAGATGAAAGGTATTGAAATCTTTGGCCTTTGGATCAAAACTTCCTATTTGAAATAGGAGATTGAAGGTAGGACACTAGATCAAAGATTTATTTTTCTCTAGCATTATGGAAATTACTGTAACCATGAAGGCTTAAGTTAGGTTCTGAAGCTTTGTTTTAATTATGGCAATGCATTCTGGGTATCATATGCTACCTTGGGATATAATATGGTACCATCTAGTTATAAAGAGAGAATATAAAAAGACAAAAGACTACATTTTCAACTGCAATTTTCTTTTGTATAATTGAATTTGTGGCTGTTGGTAAATCCCTGGCAATATTTTGTGGGCTACCATAGTTCTATGTTATCATTAATTACATAATATATACCATATGTTGAACCTATGCAGAGTTAGTATATAAATATCTTTAAAGAAACATACTGATAAAATCAATATTGTAATGAATGCATAAAGAGGTTTTTATTTCCTCAAACATTTTTATCTAATTTGGAAAGTCTTTTCTAAAACATGTTTATTTTTTTATTTGCTGAAATATTTTCCAAATTCAGAAAAAAGAATAGATATGAAAAGAAAGAATAAAGGGAAGGAATTTTTTTAAGTATATAGATTAGGATTGGAAAAATGATTTATTTTCAGAATTACCAGTTAAAATATGGGTTCAAATATTATTACATTAAGCTAAAATTGATGTGGGCTATTTGTGATTTAACAAAGTTATAAAGCTGAAATCATTTTATATGATTTTAAAGAATTTCTTAAAAGAGCATTTCAAACCCTACTATTTTATTCCTACTTACACAAGACTTTTCTCTACCTGATTTTAATGGTTTCAGTAAATTAGATATAATATTGTATCTTAGGTCTAAAAAAGTTCTGTGCATTCCATTTTAACTGGATAAAATGGAAATTGGTTTAACTCTGTGAGTTAGCATTTAGTAGTTATGCACAGAACTCAGGGTGAGCCATCACACTGTGATCCAATTGAAAAATAATCAGAAAATTATCCCATCCTGCTCTGAGTCTGGCACAATAAGGGCAGTATTTTTAGAACCAGATATATCCCTGTTTCAAAGAATACTGTCAAAAACAGGGTGCAGAGGGAAAATGGTTTCTTAAAATCACAATTTAATTAAAATTTAAACGTGCCAAAGATTTTTTCATATATGTACAAACACACAGTTTAGTCTATATACTACATGTACACTAAAGGTATCTGTACCCCTCCTCAAGTCATTGTCCCAACTGGGAATAAGTCTCCTTTCCTCATTTCTCTAATCTCTTCCCAAAATTGATGACCTTCTTTTACTGATACAAATTTGCTGAATTTATCTGAGTAGTATTTTCTTTTGATGCTTATCATATAAACTTTCTGCTAAGTATATGCTAATGTATCTTTTGACCTCAAATCTACCTTAAAAATTTTTTAATGTTTATTTTTTAGAGTGAGAGAGTGCATGCATGAGCAGTAGGAGGGCAGAGAGAGGGAAACAGAGGATCTGAAGCAGGCTTTGCTGACATCAGAGAGCCCGGTGTGGGGCTCGAACCCATGAACCATGAGATCATGACCTGAGCCAAAGTCTGATGCTCAACCGACTGAGCTACCCAGGTGCCCCAACCTTTTATATTGTAGAACTCAATATCTGATTGAAAAGATGACTAAGCATGTAAGCAAGGTGTTCTATGTGAACTCTTTTATTATAAAATGTGTAATTACATTCTCTGTGAGTCAAACTATTATGTTGTGAACTCAAGAGGCATTTCAGTCTTACATTGTTACTCACTTAGCAAAGATCCAGGTAACAAGAACAAGAACAAGAACTATAACAATAGCAGCAGTTATGCTTTTTAGAATATTATATGTGCCAGGCTCTTTCTTAAGTGTTCCAAATATATTACCTCATTTAATCATTACTAAAACTCTAAGAGATAGGTACTATTATTACCCTATTTGATAATTTTAAAATTAAAGTATGATTAACATACAGTACTTATTAGTTTCAGGTGGACAGTATAATGATTCACCAATTCTATATATTACAAAATAGTCATTAAGATTAGTATACTCTAGATACCCTTTATTCTATATATTATGAAATTCTCTCTCTATATATATATTATTCTATATATTACAAAATTCTATATATTACAAAGTATTCATTAAGGTTAGTATATTCTTGATACCCACCTCCCATTTAGCATCCATCAGTTTGTTCTTTGTATTTGAGTGTTTTTTTGTTTCTCTTTTTTTCTTTGTTTCTTAAATTCCACAAGTGAATACATATAGGATATATCTTTCACTTACTTATTTCACTTAACATTATACCTCTAGGTCTGTTCATGTTGTTGCAAATGGCAATATCTCATTCTTTTTTGTAGTCAAGTAATATCCCATTGTATATATACACACCACATCTTCTTTATCCATTCATCTATGGATGGATACTTGGGTTGTTTCCATATCTCAACTACTGTAAATAATGTGATAAACACAGGGGTGCATATATAGTTTTGAATTAGTGTTTTTGTATTCTTTGGGTAAATATCCAGTAGTGAAATTATTGGATTATACAGTGGTTCTGTTTTTAATTTTTTGAGGAACTTCCATACTGTTTTCTACAGTGGCTGCACCAGTTTGCATTCCCACCAACAGTGCAACAGTGCAACAGTGCAACTTCTCTCCATATCCTTGTCAACACTTATTGTTTCTTGTGTTTTTGATTTTAGCCATTCTGACAGGTATGAAAGGATATCTCATTGTAGTTTTGATTTGCATTTCTCTGATGATGTGTGATGTTGAGCATCTTTTCATGTGTCTGTTGGACATCTGTATATCTTCTTTTGAAAAAGTGCCTATTTAGGTCCTCTGCCCATTTTGGAGTTGAGTTGTGTAAGTTCTTAAATATTTTGGGAACCCATGGGGGAGGGTAAGAAAAAAAAAAGAGAGGTTAGAGTGGGAGAGAGCCAAAGCATAAGAGACTCTTAAAAAATGAGAACAAACTGAGGGCTGATGGGGGGGGGGGGGAGACAGGGGGGGGGGTGGGTGATGGGTACTGAAGAGGGCATCTTTTGGGATGAGCACTGGGTATTGTATGGAAACCAATCTGACAATAAATTTCATATATCAAAAAAAAAAAATAAAATCAATTTGAAAAGAAAAAAAATTTGGACATTAACCTCTTACTGAACACATCATTTACAAATATCTTCTATTCAGTAGGTTATCTTCTTGTTGTTTTGATGGTTTCCTTTGCTGTGCAAAAGCTTTTTCTTTTGGTATAGTCACAATAGTTTAATTTTGCTTTTGTTTCCCTCACCTGAAGAGACCTATCTAGAAAAATGTTTCTACAGCTGATGTCAAAGAAATCACTGCTTATTTTCTAACCTAATAGATAGTTTCAGAAAATTTCATCCAAAACCAGCAGAATACACATTCTTTTCTAGTGCATATGGAACCTTCTCTAGAACAGATCAAATGTTAGATCACAAAATGAGTCTCAATAAATTTTAAAAAAGACTGAAATCATATTATACATATTTTACGACCACAATGGTATGAAATCAGAAATCAATCACAAGGAAATATCTGGAAAAAACACAAATACCTGGAGGTTAAATAACATATTACTAAACAATGAATGGGTCAATGAAGAAATCAAAGACGAAATACATACATGGAGACAAATGAGTATGAAAACACAATGTTCCAAAATCTTTGGGATGCAGCAAAGAATGTTCAAAGAGTGAAGATTATAGCAATACAGTCCTACCTCAAGAAACAAGAAAAATTTCAAACAACCTAACCTTACACCTAAAGGATAGAAAAAGAATAAATAAAGCTCCAAGCTTCACTGGAAGGAAGAAAAAAATAACATTTAGAGTGGAAATAAATGAAACAGAGACCAAAACCACAACAGAACAAATCAGTGAAACCAGGAACTGGTTCTTTGAAAAAAAAAATCAACAAAATTGATAAACTTTAGCCAGTCTCATTGAGAGACTGAGAGATTGAGAGAGACAGAGAGAGAGAGAGAGAGAGAGAGAGAGAGAGAAAGAGAACTCAAGTAAATAAAATCAGAAATTTAGGAGGAGAGTGGCACCTGGGTGGCTCGATTGGTTTCAGTGTCTGACTCTTGATTTCAGCTTAGGTGGTAGTCTCATGGTTTGTGGGATTGAGCCCTGTGTTGGGCTCTACACTGAGCATGGATCCTGCTTGGTATTCTCTCTCCCCCTCTTTCTTGGCCTCTCCCCTTCTCTCTCTCTCTCTCAAGAATAAACTTGAAAACAAACAAAAAAAAGAAGTGAAGGAGAAATAACAACCAACACCACAGAAATACAAAGGATTATAAGAGAATATTATAAACAATTATATGCCAATTGGGCAACCTAGAAGAAATAGATAAATTCCTAGAAACCTATAACATTCCAAAACTGGATCAGGAAGAAATAGAAAATTTGAACAGAACAATTATTAGCAATGACATTGAATTGGTAATCAAAAAACTCCCAACAAACAAAAGTCCAGGACCAAATGGCTTCACAGGTGAATTCTACAAAACATTTAAAGAAGAGTTAATACCTATTTGTGTCAAACTATTTCAAAACATAGAAGAGTAAGGAAAACTCCAAATTCATTCTATAAGGCCAGCATTACCCTATACCAAAACCAGATAAAGACACTACAAAAAAAGAAAATTACAGGCCAACATCTCTGATGAACACGGATACAAAAATCGTCAAAAATGTTAGCAAACTGAACTCAAAAGTACATTAAAAAAATCACTGACCAGGCACCTGGGTGGCTCAGTTGGTTAAACGTCTGACTCTTGGTTTCAGCTCAGGTCATGATCTCATGGTTCCTGAGTTTGAGCCCCACATCAGGTTCTGCTGACAGCACAAAGCCTGCTTGGGATTCTCTCTCTCTCTCTCTCTCTCTCTCTCTCTCTCTCTCTCTCTCTCCCATTCTCAAAATAAATAAACTGAAAAAAGAAATCATTCACGAATATCAAGCTGGATTTATTCCATGAATACAACTGTGGTTCAATATTTGCAAATCAATCAATGTGGTATGTCACATTAACAAAAGAAAGGATAAAAACCATATGATCACTTCAATAGATGCAGAAAAAGCATTTGACAAAATACAGCCATTCATCATAAAAACTCTTAATCAAGTAGGTTTAGAGGGAACATACCCCAACACAATAAAGTCCATATAAGAAAAACTCACAACTAAAATCATACTAAATGGTGAATAACAGAGAACTTTTCATATAAGACTAGGAACAAGATAGGGATGTCCACTCTCACTACTTTTATTCAAAACAGTACTGGAAGTCCTAGCCACAGCAATCAGACAAGAAAAAGAAACAACAGACATACGATTGGTAAGGAAGAAGTAAAATTTTCACTATTTGAAGATGACATAATACTTTATATAGAAAAACCTAAAAGACTCCACCAAAAAAACTACTAGAACTCATAAGTGAATTTAGTAAAGTCACGAGATAGAAAATTAATATACACAAATGTGTTGCATTTCTATACCCTAATAATGAAGCAGTAGAAAGAGAAGTTAAGAAAATAATCTTGTTTACAATTACACCAAAATTAATAAAATATCTAGTAATAAACTTGACCAAGGTGGTGAAAGGCCTATATTCCAAATACTATAAAATACTGATGCAAGAAATTGAACATGACACAAACAAATGGAAAGATAATTCCATGATCGTGGATTAGAAGAACCAGTATTGTTACAATGACCATAATACTCAAAGCAATCTACAGACTTAATGCAAACCCTTTCAAAATCCCAACAATATTTTTCACAGAACTAGAACAAATAATACAAAAATTTGTATGGAACCACAAAAGACCCTGAATAGCCAAAGCAATCTTGAGAAAGAAGAACAAAGCTGAAGGTAGCACAATCTCAGATTTCAATATGTAATACAAAGCTACAGTAATCAAAACAGTATGGTACCAGCACAAAAATGATATATAGATCAACAGAACAGAACAGAGAGCCCATCAATAAACCCCTGCTTACATGGTCAATTCATCCACAACAAGAGACAAGAAAATACAATGGGAAAAGATAGTTTACAAATGGTGCTCAGAAAACTTGACAGCTACATGCAAAAGAATGAAACTGGAACATTTTCTTGTACCATACATAAAAATAAACTCAGAATAAAATTAAAGACCTAAATGTGAGGCTTAAAACCATAACACTCCTAGAAGAATAAACCATTTGATATTTAGGGAGTAAGGCTCAGATATGTCAAATGACTCATCCAAAATCACACAGTTGCTAAGTGGTGGGATCAGGGTATAAATCTGGACAATCTCAGCCTATAAGATTAGTCACATTGTTATTTTTCTAGCAGTTATTCATTCCTAAACTGAAGCATAAATTCACACAAGAAAAAATTCTTAATAGCAAATATACCTTTAGCATGTCCAAAAATTAAGTTCCAGTTTAATTAATATAAAATACTATAAAAAAGAGGCTTACTATAAATATTTATACCTAGCCCTTTTCTACACTTAACTGAATTATTTTAAAGAATATTAATAATTTTGAGGGCTTTTAATTTTTCATCATGCTATGATAAGTGATGTTTACAAAACCACTTCAAGAATACAAGGCAAAACTTTGGGACACATGGATGGACCTGCAGGATATTATGCTGAAGAAATATGTTAGACTGAGAAAGACAAATACTGTATGATTTCACTCATATGTGAAATCTATAAAAAAAAACAAAAACAAATGAATAAACAAACAAAAAGTAGAATCAGATCTGTAAATATAGTGAACTAATGGTTGCCAGAGAGGAGGGGCTTGGGGTGATGGGCCAAATGGGTGAAGAGGAGTGGGAGATACAGGCTTCCAGTTATGGACTGGATAAGTCATGGGAATAAAAGGCTCAGCACAAAGAATATAGTCAGTGAGACTGTCATAGTGTTGTGTGATGACAGACGGTAGCTACACTTGGGCATTACACAATATAAAGTTGTTAAGTCACTATGTTGTACACCTGAAATTAATACAACATTGTAGGTCAACAATACTAAAAAAAAAAATTAATTTAAAAAGTATAAAAAAAAGAATACAAGGCAAAAGTAGGGCTCTTCTAAAACTGCAAAAACTATTCCTGATAAGGAAGCATTCTGAACAAAGAGTTCCACGGAATAATAATAAAACAAAAAAGTACCAATGGCAACCATGACATAAGACACAATTTGATAAGCTTATATATAATAATGTATCACAGATTTATGAAATGTGAATTCTTATCAGGAATAAAAAGTGTTTATTTTTCCTGAGAAACATATTAACAAGTATGCATTAACAAGGGCATAGCATGTGCTGGCAGGATTACATTTGTTACTTCTAATTGTCATCAAAGTCCTGAGAGGAAAATTTATTATTTCATGTTACAGATAAACTAAGAACCAGTGTGGTTAAATAACTGCCTTCTGTAGCTAGTAAGTGCATGACTGAACTGGGACCTAAACTCAGATCTAACCTTCAAAGGCCATAATCCATATCACTTTGTCTCTCAAGGCAATAGATCTTGATTAAAAAAAAACTATGTATATATATGTATATACACATATATATACATATATATGTATATACATATATATATGTATATACATATATATGCATATACGTATATATATATATATTTATGATAAAGTTTGAAAAATTTATTGAAAGCAGCTATGTTTAAAATGTGTATCATTAGCTTCAACACACTAATCAAAATGGAAGACAATTATGTGTTGGTATGTTTCTGATTCTCTACTCTTTTCCACTATTTACTGTAGCACCATTATCACAATATCTTTATTACTTTTATTATTACTTTATTACTTGAATTTTATTACTATTTAGATACAGGAAATTAACTTCTTCCATTTTGTTTGTCTTTAAGAGGGTCTTGGATACTACTGATCCTTTGAATTTCCAAAAATATTTAAGAATCCATTTGTCAATTTACATATACACAGTGCTACGTGTCAGGGTTTTTATCAGAATTCCATTGAATCTGCAGATCACTTTGAGAACTGATACTGAATCTTTTTTTTTTATTTTTTTTATTTTTTTATTTTTTAATATATGAAATTTACTGTCAAATTGGTTTCCATACAACACCCAGTGCTCATCCCAAAAGGTGCCCTCCTCAATACCCATCACCCACCCTGCCCTCCCTCCCACCCCCCATCAACCCTCAGTTTGTTCTCCGTCTTTAACAGTCTCTTATGCTTTGGCTCTCTCCCACTCTAACCTCTTTTTTTTTTTTTTTTTTTCCCTCCCCCATGGGTTTCTGTTATGTTTCTCAGGATCCACATAAGAGTGAAACCATATGGTATCTGTCTTTCTCTGTATGGCTTATTTCACTTAGCATCACACTCTCCAGTTCCATCCATGTTGCTACAAAAGGCCATATTTCATTTTTTCTCATTGCCACGTAGTATTCCATTGTGTATATAAACCAAAATTTCTTTATCCATTCATCAGTTGATGGACATTTAGGCTCTTTCCATAATTTGGCTATTGTTGAGAGTGCCGCTATAAACATTGGGGTACAGGTGCCCCTATGCATCAGTACTCCTGTATCCCTTGGATAAATTCCTAGCAGTGCTATTGCTGGGTCATAGGGTAGGTCTATTTTTAATTTTCTGAGGAACCTCCACACTGCTTTCCAGAGCGGCTGCACCAATTTGCATTCCCACCAACAGTGCAAGAGGGTTCCTGTTTCTCCACATCCTCTCCAGCATCTATAGTCTCCTGATTTCTTCATTTTGGCCACTCTGACTGGCGTGAGGTGGTATCTGAGTGTGGTTTTGATTTGTATTTCCCTGATAAGGAGCGACGTTGAACATCTTTTCATGTGCCTGTTGGCCATCCGGATGTCTTCTTTAGAGAAGTGTCTATTCATGTTTTCTGCCCATTTCTTCACTGGGTTATTTGTTTTTCGGGTGTGGAGTTTGATGAGCTCTTTATAGATTTTGGAAACTAGCCCTTTGTCTGATGTGTCATTTGCAAATATCTTTTCCCATTCCGTTGGTTGCCTTTTAGTTTTGTTGGTTGTTTCCTTTGCTGTGCAGAAGCTTTTTATCTTCATAAGGTCCCAGTAATTCACTTTTGCTTTTAATTCCCTTGCCTTTGGGGATGTGCCGAGTAAGAGATTGCTACGGCTGAGGTCAGAGAGGTCTTTTCCTGCTTTCTCCTCTAAGGTTTTGATGGTTTCCTGTCTCACATTCAGGTCCTTTATCCATTTTGAGTTTATTTTTGTGAATGGTGTGAGAAAGTGGTCTAGTTTCAACCTTCTGCATGTTGCTGTCCAGTTCTCCCAGCACCATTTGTTAAAGAGACTGTCTTTTTTCCATTGGATGTTCTTTCCTGCTTTGTCAAAGATGAGTTGGCCATATGTTTGTGGGTCTAGTTCTGGAGTTTCTATTCTATTCCATTGGTCTATGTGTCTGTTTTTATGCCAATACCATGCTGTCTTGATGATTAGAGCTTTGTAGTAGAGGCTAAAGTCTGGGATTGTGATGCCTCCTGCTTTGGTCTTCTTCTTCAAAATTACTTTGGCTATTCGGGGCCTTTTGTGGTTCCATATGAATTTTAGGATTGCTTGTTCTAGTTTCGAGAAGAATGCTGGTGCAATTTTGATTGGGATTGCATTGAATGTGTAGATAGCTTTGGGTAGTATTGACATTTTGACAATATTTATTCTTCCAATCCATGAGCAGGGAATGTCTTTCCATTTCTTTATATCTTCTTCAATTACCTGCATAAGCTTTCTATAGTTTTCAGCATACAGATCTTTTACATCTTTGGTTAGATTTATTCCTAGGTATTTTATGCTTCTTGGTGCAATTGTGAATGGGATCAGTTTCTTCATTTGTCTTTCTGTTGCTTCATTGTTAGTGTATAAGAATGCAACTGATTTCTGCACATTGATTTTGTATCCTGCAACTTTGCTGAATTCATGTATCAGTTCTAGCAGACTTTTGGTGGAGTCTATCGGATTTTCCATGTATAATATCATGTCATCTGCAAAAAGCGAAAGCTTGACTTCATCTTTGCCAATTTTGATGCCTTTGATTTCCTTTTGTTGTCTGATTGCTGATGCTAGAACTTCCAGCACTATATTAAACAACAGCGGTGACAGTGGGCATCCCTGTCGTGTTCCTGATCTCAGGGAAAAAGCTCTCAGTTTTTCCCCGTTGAGGATGATGTTAGCTGTGGGCTTTTCATAAATGGCCTTTATGATCTTTAAGTATGTTCCTTCTATCCCGACTTTCTCAAGGGTTTTTATTAAGAAAGGGTGCTGGATTTTGTCAAAGGCCTTTTCTGCATCGATTGACAGGATCATATGGTTCTTCTCTTTTTTTTTGTTAATGTGATGTATCACGTTGATCGATTTGCGAATGTTGAACCAGCCCTGCATCCCAGGAATGAATCCCACTTGATCATGGTGAATAATTCTTTTTATATGCTGTTGAATTCGATTTGCTAGTATCTTATTAAGAATTTTTGCATCCATATTCATCAGGGATATTGGCCTGTAGTTCTCTTTTTTTACTGGGTCTCTGTCTGGTTTAGGAATCAAAGTAATACTGGCTTCATAGAATGAGTCTGGAAGTTTTCCTTCCCTTTCTATTTCTTGGAATAGCTTGAGAAGGATAGGTATTATCTCTGCTTTAAATGTCTGGTAGAACTCCCCTGGGAAGCCATCTGGTCCTGGACTCTTATTTGTTGGGAGATTTTTGATAACCGATTCAATTTCTTCGCTGGTTATGGGTCTGTTCAAGCTTTCTATTTCCTCCTGATTGAGTTTTGGAAGAGTGTGGGTGTTTAGAAATTTGTCCATTTCTTCCAGGTTGTCCAATTTGCTGGCATATAATTTTTCATAGTATTCCCTGATAATTGTTTGTATCTCTGAGGGATTGGTTGTAATCATTCCATTTTCATTCATGATTTTATCTATTTGGGTCATCTCCCTTTTCTTTTTGAGAAGCCTGGCTAGAGGTTTGTCAATTTTGTTTATTTTTTCAAAAAACCAACTCTTGGTTTCGTTGATCTGCTCTACAGTTTTTTTAGATTCTATATTGTTTATTTCTGCTCTGATCTTTATTATTTCTCTTCTTCTGCTGGGTTTAGGCTGCCTTTGCTGTTCTGCTTCTATTTCCTTTAGGTGTGCTGTTAGATTTTGTATTTGGGATTTTTCTTGTTTCTTGAGATAGGCCTGGATTGCAAT
This sequence comes from Panthera tigris, assembly GCF_018350195.1. NCBI lineage: Eukaryota > Metazoa > Chordata > Mammalia > Carnivora > Felidae > Panthera > Panthera tigris. The sequence goes on along the minus strand of NC_056670.1, from coordinate 34,332,645 downwards.
GTATTTTCCTCTCAGGACTGCCTTCGCTGCATCCCAAAGCGTTTGGATTGTTGTATTTTCATTTTCGTTTGTTTCCATATATATTTTAATTTCTTCTCTAATTGCCTGGTTGACCCACTCATTCGTTAGTAGGGTGTTCTTTAACCTCCATGCTTTTGGAGGTTTTCCAGACTTTTTCCTGTGGTTGATTTCAAGCTTCATAGCATTGTGGTCTGAAAGTATGCATGGTATAATTTCAATTCTTGTAAACTTATGAAGGGCTGTTTTGTGACCCAGTATATGATCTATCTTGGAGAATGTTCCATGTGCACTTGAGAAGAAAGTATATTCTGTTGCTTTGGGATGCAGAGTTCTAAATATATCTGTCAAGTCCATCTGATCCAATGTATCATTCAGGGCCCTTGTTTCTTTATTGACTGTGTGTCTAGATGATCTATCCATTTCTGTAAGTAGGGTGTTAAAGTCCCCTGCAATGACCACATTCTTATCAATAAGGTTGCTTATGTTTATGAGTAATTGTTTTATATATCTGGGGGCTCGGGTATTTGGCACATAGACATTTATAATAGTTAGCTCTTCCTGGTGGATAGACCCTGTGATTATTATATAATGCCCTTCTTCATCTCTTGTTACAGCCTTTAATTTAAAGTCTAGTTTGTCTGATATAAGTATGGCTACTCCAGCTTTCTTTTGGCTTCCAGGAGCATGATAAATATTTCTCCATCCCCTCACTCTCAATCTAAAGGTGTCCTCAGATCTAAAATGAGTCTCTTGTAGACAGCAAATAGATGGGTCTTGTTTTTTTATCCATTCTGATACCCTATGTCTTTTAGTTGGTGCATTTAATCCATTTACATTCAGTGTTATTATAGAAAGATATGGGTTTAGAGTCATTGTGATGTATGTTTTATGCTTGTAGTGATGTCTCTGGTACTTTGTCTCACAGGATCCCCCTTAGGATCTCTTGTAGGGCTGGTTTCGTGGTGACAAATTCCTTCAGTTTTTGTTTGTTTGGGAAGACCTTTATCTCTCCTTCTATTCTAAATGACAGACTTGCTGGATAAAGGATTCTCGGCTGCATATTTTTTCTGTTTAGCACACTGTAGATATCGTGCCAAGCCTTTCTGGCCTGCCAAGTTTCAAAGGAGAGATCAGTCATGAGTCTTATAGGTCTCCCTTTATATGTGAGGGCACGTTTATCCCTTGCTGCTTTCAGAATTTTCTCTTTATCCTTGTATTTTGCCAGTTTCACTATGATATGTCGTGCAGAAGATCGATTCAAGTTACGTCTGAAGGGAGTTCTCTGTGCCTCTTGGATTTCAATGCCTTTTTCCTTCCCCAGTTCAGGGAAGTTCTCAGCTATAATTTGTTCAAGTACCCCTTCAGCACCTTTCCCTCTCTCTTCCTCCTCTGGGATACCAATTATGCTTATATTATTTTTTTTTTTAGTGTATCACTTAGTTCTCTAATTTTCCCCTCATACTCCTGGATTTTTTAATCTCTCTTTCTTTCAGCTTCCTCTTTCTCCATAACTTTATCTTCTAGTTCACCTATTCTCTCCTCTGCCTCTTCAAGCCGAGCCATCGTGGTTTCCATTTTGTTTTGCATTTCGTTTAAAGCGTTTTTCAGCTCCTCGTGACTGTTCCTTAGTCCCTCGATCTTTGTGGCAAGAGATTCTCTGCTGTCCTGTATACTGTTTTCAAGCCCAGCGATTAATTTTATGACTATTATTCTAAATTCACTTTCTGTTATATTATTTAAATCCTTTTTGATCAGTTCATTAGCTGTTGTTATTTCCTGGAGATTCTTCTGAGGGGAATTCTTCTGTTTGGTCATTTTGGAGAGTCCCTGGCGTGGTGAGGACCTGCAGGGCACTTCCCCTGTGCTGTGGTGTATAACTGGAGTTAGTGGGCGGGGCCGCAGTCCGACCCGATGTCTGCCCCCAGCCCACTGCTGGGGCCACAGTCAGACTGGTGTGTGCCTTCTCTTCCCCTCTCCTAGGGGCGGGATTCACTGTGGGGTGGCGTGTCCCGTCTGGGCTACTTGCACACTGCCAGGCTTGTGTTGCTGTGGATCTGGCGTATTAGCTGGGGTGGGTAGGCAAGGTGCACGGGGGCTGGAGGGGCAGGCTTAGCTCGCTTCTCCTTAGGTGATCCACTTCAGGAGGAGCCCTGTGGCAGCGGGAGGGAGTCAGATCCGCTGCCGGAGGTTTGGCTGCGCAGAAGCACAGAGTTGGGTATTTGCGCAGAGCGAGCAAGTTCCCTGGCAGGAACTGGTTCCCTTTGGGATTTTGGCTGGGGGATGGGCGGGGGAGATGGCGCTGGCGCCTTTGTTCCCCGCCAAGCTGAGCTCTGCCGTCCAGGGGCTCAGCAGCTCTCCCTCCCTTTGTCCTCCCGCCTTCCCGCTTTCCGAGCAGAGCTGTTAACTTATGACCTCCCAGACGCTAAGTCGCGCTTGCTGTCGGAACACAGTCTGTCCGGCCCCTCCGCTTTTGCCAGCCAGACTCGGGGGCTCTGCTTGGCCGGCGAGCCGCCCCTCCGCCCCGGCTCCCTCCCGCCAGTCCGTGGAGCGCGCACCGCCTCGCTGCCCTTCCTACCCTCTTCCGTGGGCCTCTAGTCTGCGCTTGACTCCGGAGACTCCCTTCTGCTAATCCTCTGGCGGTTTTCTGGGTTCTTTAGGCAGGTGTAGGTGGAATCTAAGTGATCGGCAGGACGCGCTGTGAGCCCCGCGTCCTCCTACGCCGCCATCTTCTAAGCTTCTGATACTGAATCTTTACAAGATTGGGATTTCTAATCCACGAACATCTTAAAAATGTACCTTTGTTTATTTAAGTTTTCTTTAAGTTTTGCGTTTAAAATTTTTCATTATGTATATAATTTTTTGTACAGAGCTCTTGTATATGACTCATGAGATAAAGTTCCAGATATCAGATACAATTAGTGTCCAAAAGTAACAAAATTCACTGGGCTGTAGGGAATTCATATCTTCAACTTTAACAAATAATCAAATAGTGTTTTCCAAAGTATATAAGAGTTACTAAACTTAATCCTGGGCAGGATTTGGAAGTGTTAAGCCTTAAAACAGTCTTTTCCTTACTGCTACCTTCTAGAAGCTCTGCTACTTTTAAGATTTAGATCTACAGTCCACTTGAAATTGCGATTTATGTATGATATAACAACAGGAATTCAGTTTTGTTTTATTTCTTTATAAAAAAAATAATTATACAGTACCACTGAGCTTGCAATACTAGCTCTTTCATAAACCAAGTTACTATGTATAAGGGGTGTCTCTTTGTCCTATCTACTCCAGTAGTCTACCACTGTGTCAAAAGCACATTGTCTAAATAACACAATTGTAAAATATTTGCACATATGGTAGGATATGTCCTACCTCCCCTTATTGTACTTCTTCAGGAGTATCTTAATTATTTGGCTTTTTGCCATTCCATGGAAACTTATGGTAAAGTTCCCAAGAATCTTATTTTGCATGTTCATTGGAATGGCATTGACTTTATGGCTAAGTGTAGGGAGAATTGACACTTTTAATGACATTGTAATTTTCACTTTATGAATGTGATAAGAATGATATTTTTGATATTGGAACTAAAACTTAATAAACAAAAATAACAGCATGTCATTAATAGCTGAAAGTCACTAGAAACTATGGCAAATTTTCCCTAGATGTCACCAAAGCTTAATGAAAAGGAAATGTGATATAATGTGGTTGAGGATAGTGACAAGAAAACATAAAGGTACTTTGTATTTGTATGCTATTGCATTCAGGCCATTAAGTAAACTGATGCATATGTATGATAAGGAAAATTCCTGCTAGAATGGAACATATTCCTAACTCCTTCCTTATATGCACTTCCTGTAAAATGGCTTAGAAAAACATACCTTCTCCAAATATAGAAAAATCAAAAGCCGACCAGCCTGTACACAGATAAAAGAAAAAGTAAACTCTCCAAATAAATGACACATGAAAGCATTTAACAGATATATATAGCAATGGAACATATAAGAATTCATAACTGAATACATATAGATAAATTTCATGAAGCAAAGATCCTTATTAATCAGAGAAAGGAAAGCATGCAAAAGACATAATTAAAGATATTAACAAGTGTTCAAAGAGATATGTAAAAGAAATAAAGACAGAATAGAAACAGACAAAAGACATTGGCAACAATGTGATAAATGAAATAGAGGCAGGATTGGGTAGAGTAAGCAAAATGATTTGGGAATTAATGAAAGTAATAAAATAAGTTACTAAGAAAATGACAGAAAACAAAGAGGATATTTAGGGCAGTGAAAATACTATGTATGATCTATAATGATGAATGCATGCCATTATACATTTGTCCAAATCCGCTGAATATATAACGCCAAGAGTGAACCCTAATGTAAAGTATGGAATTTTGGTTATTATGATTTGTCAGTGTAGGTGCGTCAATTGTGACAAATGAACCATTCTGCTAGGAGATGTGGATAAAAGAAGACTATACGGGTGTGAAGGCAAGGGGTTATAGAAAATCTCTGTAGTTTCCTCTCAATTTTCTGTGAACCTAAAACTGCATTCATTTTGTAGTTTTTAAAATGTCTATTTATTTATTTTGAGAGAAAGAGTGTGAGAGGGAAGAGGGACAGAGAGAGAGAAGAGAATTCCAAGCAGGCTCTGTGCTGTCAGTGTGGAGCCCATGGTGGGGATCAGTCCCATAAACTGTGAGATTGTGACCTGAATTGAAATCAAATGTTGGACACTTAACCAACTGAGCCACTCAGGCACCCCTAAAACTGCTTTAAAAAAAGAAAAATCTTCCAAATAAATAAGTGCAGAATTTATGAAAAACTATGGATACAAAAACCAAGTAAATCCTTGGTAACGTAATGATATTCTTAGAGTAATAAAATAAAACATAAAAATAGTCAAAAATGTATTTGGAGATAACAGCATTCACCTAAATTTCTATTCATATCCTTCCAATAAGCAACAATAACAATGAGGAGAGCAAATAAAACAACATATGACCATTTCTTCAGCTTTAGTAAGGTGAAGAATTCTGGGAAGACATGAAAAAAAAAAAAGGATAAAACTATTCTAGAAATAAATTACAAAATGTCCAAGAGAGATTACATCCAAATGAAAAATATAATATGGAACACTGAAGAAATTAAAGCAAACAACAAAGAGAATAAAAATAAGATAAGAAAGAAAAAGGACCAGAGATAAGTGGATGAAATGGAAGACAGGAAAAGATGATCCAACATATGCACAATTATAGCCCCAAGAAATATAAAACAACTGGATAGAAATAACATTTCAAGTATGAGAATAATTTCCAAAGTTAAAGACAATTATCTACATATTTAAAAGACTTACTGTGCACCTGGGAAAACTGACCACAAAAAATAAAATGTAAGACATATCGTGGTAAAATGACTAGATTTTAATGATAAAATATTTGCAGAGTTTCCAAGCAAAAATATAAAATGATTCATAAATTAGACTGGTATTAGACTTCTCAAGAATAATACTTTGAAGAGATAAAGTCAAAGATTCTGTATCCAGCCAAGCTGTCCTTCAAATATAAAAGTTATAGAAAAAAAAAATAGGAATATGTAGTATATAGATGTGCCCCTTCCTGAGTAATCTATTAAAAGATAAGCTTCAATCAGGCAAGAGACAACTGGGGAAAACTCTAAGGACTGTTGATAAGGATTCACTATATGTAATTACAGAACTATAATTACAAATTAAAAGGATGGAAGGAAGGATTGACTATAAGTTTTATATATTCTGATAAAGTAGAAATAATGTAATTTAAAAGATGAGAGAAGGGGGAAAGAAGTCAAATTACATCAATGATTACTGTATAGGTGATCAAGGGATACCATTTAAAACAGGTAGACTAGATAGTAAAATGTTATGAAAAAAGAGGAATAAGGGTACTATAAAATGTATAAATAAAAGTTCACACTAGAAAAGATACACAAACCTTACAAAATAAAAACAGCAAAGAAAACACACCACATAGAAAAACAGTACACATCAAACGTTCAGTAATTATCACACAGAGTAACATGAGAGAATTGAGGGATGCCTGGGTGGCTCAGTTGGTTAAGTGTCTGAATTTGGCTCAGGTCATGATCTCACGGTTTGTGAGTTTGAACCCTGCATCGGGCTCTGTGCTGACAGCTCAGAGCCTGGAGCCTGCTTCAGATTGTCTCCCTCTCTTTCTGCCCCTCCCCTGCTCGTGCACTCTCTCTCTCTCTCTCTCAAAAATATACATTAAAAAAATTAAAAAAACCCCAACTTGACAGAGTTGAGGCTAAGCACATCAGTGGCCTATTAAAAGAAAACAATTTTCAAATTGCCTCAGAAAGATAAACTCAGCTTTCTGCTATATAGCAAAGACACATTGAAACAGAATGACTCAAAGTAGCTAAAATGGATTAAGATAAACCAGGCCAATGGGAAAAACAAAAAACAAACAAACAAGCAAGCAAGCAAACAAACAAACAAACAAAAAAAAACACCCAGAAGTTGAAATCCTGATGTAAAGATACACTTTGAGAAAACTTTGTAGAAGTTTGAGCGCTAACCCAGACTCTTGGGATTCAGCAGTAAACAAATCAGACCAAATCCCTTTATTATTATTGATTTGACATTTGGCTAGACAGAAACAGATAACAAAGAAATAAAACAAGGAATATATATATCACATGGTAGAAAAGTAAAGCTAGATAAGAGAACAGAGTTACTAACGAGGAGAGAAGAAACATACGTGAGTGCTCAGACTATTCAAAGCATCACGTAAAGCCACAAGACAATGAAGCAGTTGGTCATCTCAAGGAAGTCTAGCTAAGAATTTTATATCTGACTAAAGTATCATAGAAGTATAAATTAAATAAAACTTTTGGACATAAAAGAACTTGGGGTATACAGTTTTTATGTGGCTTTCTGAAGAAATCATTGAGAATAAACTTTAGCAAAACAGAGATGAAGTGACTTAATTATCATAAAAAGCTTGGCAATCAAGGTTTTTAACTGTTAGGAATTAGATAAAAAAGTGTGGGTAGATGAGAGTGCTATGGTTATAGAATAGAGTGTAAATGTTATAAACCAGGGCAATAAAGACATATATAAAATACAGTAGCTGAGAGAGGAAGGTGAGAGAGTATGAAATTTATCTTTTATAGCCAGGGGTCAAAGAGATTCTGAAAAGGTGATAAATCATATAATTGCAGTCTAAGTATACTCAAAAGTACAAACGGAAAGAAATATTTTGCAAGAAAAAGGAATGAAGAATTCCTCGCAAGAATCATTAGTTATTATCTTAAAAATAACTTTATTTTATATAAAGTTACAGATCTAAAGGTAGTCATTAGAATAAAAATGCAAGCCTTATAAATTACTGGAAGAAACACATACATAAACCAAAGGGAGAGCACTGTGAAAGATAGAAACAGAAATCCCTTATAAAACAGAAAACATAATAAAAAATGACAGAATTCAGCCCCGAAATATATATTTCACATAATAAACATGAACTCTTGATTTGTACACCATGAATCTTAAATGCATTTTTCTTTTTTTTTTTTTTTTAATTTTTTTTTTGACATTTATTTGTTTTTGAGACAGAGAGAGACAGAGCATGAACGGGGGAGGGTCAGAGAGAGGGAGACACAGAATCTGAAACGGGCTCCAGGCTCTGAGCTTTCAGCACAGAGCCCGACGCGGGGCTCGAACTCACGGACCACGAGATCATGACCTGAGCCGAAGTCGGCGCTTAACCGACCGAGCCACCCAGGCGCCCCTTAAATGCATTTTTCTAAGTGAAAGAAGACAGATCCAATAGGCTATATCGTATGATGATTCCATTTAAATGACATACTAGAAAATACAAAACTATAGGGATGAAAAACTAATTGTTTCCCAGGGACTGTGGATGCGGGTAGACTTTATTTATAAAAGAGCCATACCCTTGAATTTTTAGGGTGATAGAAGAATTACTTTGTATGGTTCTGCACTGGTGCATCCATAACTATTTATTAAAATGTAGAGAAATGTATGCCAAAATGAGTTACTTTTAGGGAATGCAAATGTTAAAATATCAGTTATGATGCTGGGAAAACCTAGGCTGGAATGCCAACTGTGACAAATTAGTCCAACCATATTACATTTGTATGATACAATCTTACTGAAGGTGGTAGGGAAGAAAGGAGTTAAATTGTACAAAAAAGTACTTTGTTTAGATACCATCTGGCTAAAGACAAAAAGAACTATATATAAACAGTGTACTTTTTGTAAATTTGTTTATCAGGGGAGTATGATTTAGCAATTTTGAAACTACTTTGCAGGTACACCAGGGTTGAGCAAGTAAGTAAATGCATGTCAAATAATGAGTACCAGCTTTTTCACTATCAAAGAAAAAAGTCACAAATAAACAGAAAGAAATGCCACACACACACACACACACACACACACACACAGGAATAAATATTCTGTGTGTGAATGCATGAGCCAGTACATATATATATTTCCTAGCTATATTTGCTAAGGGACCCCAGAAGCAATGACAGCTAGTAGCAATGAGCACATCTAATGTCCAGATGTCAGTTTCTAAATACCATTCTTCAATAAATGGAACCAGAGTTCATTGGAGAAATAAATAGGCTGGGGTACGGCAAGTACCAGAAGGTAAAGAAGCACCAGAAGGTAAAAAAGGTAGGAGGTCTGTCAGAAGGATACAGAAGCTGGCCTGAAAAAGCTCCCAATAGTCAAAGCCAATATCTGAGCAATAAAATTAATGGAGTATTGGATTTTAACTCCCAAACGAGATAAATATCTATTATCCATATTGATATAAATAATTTTTCCAGCTTTATTGAGATATAATTGATATATAACATTGGGGAAGTTTAAGGTGCATGATGTGATTTTACATATATATTATGAAATGATTACTATAAAGTTAGTTAATATATATGTCACCTCACAGTTACTTGTTTTTAATGTGGTAATATATATAAAGGTGGGTAATGGGTACACAGGGGTTCAATATGCTATTCTATGCATTTTTATTATTTCATATTTTCCATAATTGTTCAAAAAATTACAGATTTTTAGAGATGGAAGAAACTTTAATTTTTTTTAATGTTTATTTTTGAGAGAGAGACAGAGTGTGAGTGGGGCAGGGGCAGAGAGAGGAGACATAGACTCTGAATCAGGCTCCAGGCTCTGAGCTGTCAGCACAGAGCCTGATGGCGGGCTCAAACTCATGAGCCATGAGATTATGACCTGAGCCAAAGTTGGACGCTTAACTGACTGAGCCACCCAGGTGCCCCTAGAGTTGGAAGAGACTTTAAAAATAATCTTATTCTCACTGGAATCTACTCCTGAAATCATTGTTGCACTATATGATAACTTGGTTGTAAATTTTAAAATTAATTAATTAATTAAAAAATAATAAAAATAACCTTATTCATCTTCCAATTTTAGGAGGAGACATGTAAGTCCAGAAAGTTTATTAAATTTGAACATTAGCAGCAAAACTATAATTAATATTTGAAACCTTACTTCCTATCTAGTGCTCTAATACATAATACAGACTCCTCATGAAAGCTCTATCAATGAACATAGAATACATATCATAAATTTTACTGACTGCCTCTATAGCTAAATATTAAAAACCATCCCGTTAACAATTATCATTAAAAATCACATGACAGCAATGTCAGATTTGAAAGAATCACTAGATATTACTACTTATGAAGGTTTGGGAAACATAAGTTTATTAAAATCGTGATGAATTACTATACTGTACACCTGAAACTAATATAACACTGTATGTTGGGGTGCCTGGGTGGCTCAGACAATTTAAGCATCATGATCAGTTCAGGTCATGATCTCATGGTTAGTGAGTTCAAGCCCATATCAGGCTCTGCACTGATGGCATGGGGTCTGCTTGGGATTCTCTCTCTCTCTCTCTCTCTCTCTCTCTCTCCCTCTGTCCTGTCCCTCCCCTGCTTGCTCTCTCTCTCTCTTTTTCTCTCTCAAAACAAAGAAACTTTAAAAAAATATTATATGTATGTTAACTAACTGGAATTTAAATAAAAACTAAAAAACTAAAAAACTAAAAATAAAAGTAAATTAAGGCCGTCAATAAAGAAGAAAACAACTAAAGGATCTTTTGGTTCATTTTTATTTGAGTTCCTCACCTTAATAAAATAAAAAATACTCCAAAGACATCACTATTGGGTGGCCTCAAAAATAAGAATGGCAATAAGCCAGTTAAGGCACAGCCTTAGTCTGAGAAGGTGAGGGGAGGCTCTCTTTAAGAGTCATAACTGTACATCCATCTACTTTCCTAAGGGCCTTTTAATACCACTAGCTATAATACCACCTTCTCCCTCTCCCCAGTCAGAATCATTGACCACCTGGGACCCTTGAATAGAAACAGTACTGAATGGAAAAGGGCACTTGAGAAGAGAAGTATAGTTGTACTTTAACAGTGTAATAAAATACAAAAAGTTAAGAGGAGGAAATTGCCTATACAGTGTAGTGAGAACTAATGAGGAAATGTGGTATATGGGGAAAAAGATGGGGTAGTACCTGAGCTTGAAACTGGCTGTCAGAGACTAATGAGGTACATGACCTCTGTCTAGTTTCATAAAGAGACAGTTACCTTATTTAATTGAAATAAACTGATATTGCAAACTCACCTATCATGCAAAAATAACTTTTCATATAAATTATGATTCTGAGGCACTATAAGAGAAAATGTTTAACAGTTGTAAACAAAAAATGAATAATGAAAATTAACATTGTCCTTATGAAACAATTGTTATGAAAAATTCAAATAGAGAAAAACAAAATGAAGAGTTATCTATAAGCCTAATTCCTAGAGATAAAAATGAATAGTTTTACTACTGACTGTTAAGTATCATATAAAAGAAAAGATTTAGTATATTATTATTCTACTATGAAATTATCTGGATAATTTCCATTTACTTTAGTGCAGCACTGAATGTAGTAAGTAAAAAAGACTACCTCATTCTTTTGGATTCTAAGTAGTACTAACTGGCAATCTGGACTGTGAAATCAAAGACACAAGGAAAGCCCTGAGATATAAATAATCTATAACTTCAGGTTAACACTTGCTATGATTTTATGTACTATCAACTCAAGATACAGGTGTCCTGAAATGGCAGTTCATTGTTTATCACAGTGCAAGTCTCAAGCACCCTAGTGACTCAGTTTCTTTGATATAGTGCTGAGTTATTCAGAAGGGAAAGGCACCAATAAAAGTACCCATGAATTTTACTTTAATGCTAAAAGATAGCCATTGTTCCTTCTTTGAGGTCATTTACATTCACTGAAATAGTTTAATAGATAAGACAAATGAAAAAAAAAGAGGTGGGTAATTACATTGCTGGATCAATCAATAATCCATACTTACAAAGACAAAATTTCGATCTATATATTTCCTTCTATATTTTCCAAAAGTATCTAAAATTAATTATCTTAAAGTGCATACATACAGAGTAATACAACCATATATATTCATTTATTATTTTACTCTTCTTGGAAAGATCTGCAATTTCATAAATTAATTTTTTTATCTAGATTTGTTAAATTGGATTGAGGATTTTATTTGTTGCATGTAAATACTACTAAATCACTAAATGTCTCATGTAACATATTAAATGAAGATATGACATTTCAGCTAATGAAGCAAAGCCATTTATCTTGAAATTTTCTTGCTATGGAAAGAGAAACCTTTAAATGTGGCCTTAAGTTTGCAAAAATCAGCAACTTTAATCTATCCACTTTCTTCTGACCTTTACACTCAACCTCAAAAAAAATGTTCAGTAACATAAATTCGATCTCAAAAGGCTGCTGCAGATCTCATTTTCTGCTGTTTTTCCATTAGGTATTTATGGGACTTGCTAGTGTTACAAGGGACTAGTAAAACGCCAAAGTAATCCTGCAGTTCCTGTGTATGAATTCAGCTTTTCCCTTTGAGATGATAACTTTCTTTTTTTTTCCCTTGCCAAGGTCTTTTCAGAATTGAGTATAAAACTAAGACTATAGGTGTAATGTTCTTTTAAGAGGTAGGATGGGTGAGTCCAGACAAGGCAGAGGGAAAGAACATTAACCAGGTTTAGCAGTTCAACTATTGAAACAAAATAATTTTTTTAAGCCATTAAGGTAGCTTGTTACACATTTGTATTAATTGAAATCACAGCATGATTACACAGGATAGAAACTGAATCCAATGAATTCTGAAGTTTGAGGATCTCAGCTGTGTGCATGCCTTCTCTTAACTGCACAGGAAACCAGCTGCTTCCATTTATGAACTGCATTGAACACATGTGCTCCAGTATACCCATGACATAACGTGTAACACTATACTTTCAAACAAGTTTGCCAAGAAGGGGGAGGGTGTATAAATATGCTAGTGAGACAAAAACATTATATATGCTTTTTAAAAATGTTAGCAAGGAAAGAAAAGAACTTCAAGCTGTATTCCCATTAATGTGCTTCATAATCCATTATAAAATATAAATAATGAAATCAGTGAATTTAAAAAAATCAATTCACTCATCATAAACATAGAAGTGTATCAATGTATAAGTCCAAATCAAGTCTGAGGCAAAGAGAAATATTAAATTAGTCAAACCTATCACTCACTATGGACAGGGAGTATACATTAGCCACAGGATACTGGGTTATGAGACTAAAAGTTTCCATAATTTATATAAAACTAGACCAAATTCTCCCCATTTCCCTCATTTCAGTTCATGGAAGTCCCATCTTTACTTCTTTCTTTCTCGAATACCTTACTTCCAATCCAATAAGATATTCTTTTATACCTAGCTGCAAACTATATTCAGAACCTAATCACTCTTTCTCACCACTTCCATTGCTAATGACCTAATCCATCCACCATCTCTCTCACTTGGATTATTGCAATGGCTTCCAAATTGATCCCCCTATTTCTATATTTTCCCCATTCAATTCCTTGTCCACAAAGAAGCCAGAATCACCCTACTAAAATATAAGTCAGGTTATGTTTCTTCTCTACACAAAACCCTCTAAAGGCTTTTTATTTCATTCAGAATAAAAAAAATAAAGTCTTTACAATGACCTATAAAGTCTTATTCAACATGCCCCTCAACTCTTTCCCTCCATAACTACATCTCCTGCTACTTTTCCCATTGCTCTCTCCACTCTAGCCATATTAGCCTCCTTGTTTCTTTTTGTCTGTTTGTTTGGTTTGTTTCAAGGTTTTTATTTAAATTCCAGTTAGTTAACATATAGTGTATTAATGGCTTTAGGAAGTCTCCTTGTTTTTTAAATATGTTATGCTTCTGGCATAGAGCCTTTGTACTTGCTATTTTATTCTCTGTGTCTAGATTGTTTTTCTCCCTCATATGTCCATGACTGGTTCCTTTAACTTCTTCAAAATTTTTTTTTCTCTGTTTTATTTATTTTGAGAGAAAGAGAGAGAGGAAGCATGGGCAGGGGAGGGAAAGAGCCTGCAAGCAGGCTCTGCACCGGCAGATGTGGTGCTGGAACCCACAAACCATAAGATCATGACCTGAGCTGAAACCAAGAGTCGGTCGCTTAACTGAATGAGCCCCAGGCACCCTGTACTTCTTCAAATTTTTATTTGAATGTTAGCTTTTTGGGTGAGATTTTTCCCCTCACAGTCATATTCAGAAGTGCAACCCCTCTCTCCAAGCCCCAGGACTCCTTAGCCTCCTTTTCTGTTTCATTTTTCTCCATAGTTCTTACTATCATATAATATACTAGATATTTTATTTAAAGTCTTTACCCACTAAAATGTTAGTTCCTTGGGGGTAGCAATTTGTAATGTTTTTGGTTACTCCTATATTTTCAGCGTCTAGAAAAGCACAAGGCACATAGTAAACCTTTAACAGAAATCAATTAGGCATACAAAACATTTAAATTTAAGTACATTTCTAAAGGTTATCTTTTGAATTCTTCATCTGTATCTCTTAAGTAAAAGTGATTAAAAACTCATGAAATATTCTTTCAGGGTATGACAGAAACAAATATACAGTAAATATCATTATTTCATGTATTTATAGATTCTTATTTTAACTAACAGCACACTCTTACCCTTTTTCATAAAGGTAAAAATTTCCAGAGAGAGGAAAAGTTGATTGCTGTGTATAAAACATATCTTATGTATATTCCCAAAGTTTTTCTTCATAGTCTTGTTCATGAATACAAATGCTTTATGTGTAGAAATTTGGAAGCATAAGTAACACATATGTACAGGAATCCTTGGGTGTCCAAGAATACACAATTCAGATCAATCATAAAAGCAACAGTCCTTTCTAATTCAGTAAACACCACTTTATGAAGTTCACTTATGATTTTTCTGTTATAATACATTTAGGATCTATGTGTTCTCAAATAACAATCTAGGAACATTTCCTTGAGTTTTACTAGTATTTTATTTACAGTTTGCCTAATTCCTTGAGGATAAAGTTGATTTAGAAGGATGTAAAAAAGATAACACCATGACTAAAAGTTAAAGAAGAAAACAGAATAAAACCTTAAATGCGTGCCATAAGCTACACAACAGAGATTTTATTTTAGCCTTCTAATAACTGTGGGAAAAAGGAAAAACACAGAGATACAACTGAAAATGTATGAAAGACTGGCATTTGGGTAAAGAGTAAAACAGTACATGGAGGTTCTTTGCTTAAAAAATATACAAAGATAAAATAATTGCATTAGCTAGAAATTCCTCAAGAACTTTCATTGTTGTTTAGTTGTTTAATTTTTTTTTCTTCCCACGTTTACTGATGATATCTGAGTCATCACTATCTTGGAATTCCAGAAGAAAGCTTTGAGAAATATCACAACTTTACATCCATGAATTGTGGATATGCTAATTAAAACTTCTGTTTTTATCCTATGTGAGAGTCCTCTTTCCTTTATATATAAAGCTATTCAGTTTTTTTTTAATCCCCCCTACAACTTTCTCTTCTTATTCAAAGGTTATTTTTCAGGAAGAATCCAAGTTCTTAACATTTCAGAAGAGCTATGGTTATTTGATAAGCATCACACTGGATGCTAAACAGTTGATTAGATTCATTCATTACTTAAGATCATGGCAAATGTGAGCCAAGCTATGAAAAGTTAAATTTGTGAATGGCAATGAACTATCTTGTTCTTTCATTTTGAAGTGGATGACTCAGCTAAGGCTAAATTGTAAGACTCTACCTGATGGTGAAAACACAAAATTTATGTGGATTTTTAAAATTAGATATGAAACATACATTAGTTATTGAATTATTTCCCCAAACTTCAATAGTTGGTTTTAGGAGAAAATGTGGTCTCTCTACATTTTTTAAAACTTTTCTTCCTATATTTTTTTCTTACAGATTGATCTACAGAATTTTAGAAAAGCTCTTCAAATGTACTCTTCAAAAAGGGTTGTATTTTTTGTGGGAGTACCATAATAAGTGAGTTTTTTCTTAATATGCTTCTAAGTTTTCCAAATTGTTAAAAACATTTTCATGTTCCTTACAATAGGTCAATAACTTAGATAGATTTTATCTAATTTTAAAAATATATTAATGATATCATAAAACTATCCAAAGTAATGTTACAAATTGGCTGGTGCTTAGAATTTGGAGTTCTGGTATAAAAACAAAACAAACAAACAAAAAAGACACACAACAAAGAGATTAGACTGTTCTCAAAACCTGTAAGGCATTTGTATAAGATTTAAAACAGACATGTTTTTAAAGTCAAGAACTCTCAAATACAACAGTTAATCCACATAATAATTCAACAACCAAGATAGGTTCAAAGTTCTAACAGATACCATATGCAACCTGTAATAAAACCTGAGTTAAGATATTTCAAGCAACAGGATAATTTCATTTTCCATTTTAAGTACCCATTTATTTTTAGTTAACAGGTTATGATACAGCACATGAAAATGCTATAATTATTGTACAATAAAACCCTAGTACAGATAAGATATTTTATTAGTAAGGAAGCTAAGACTTGGGGAGCAATGTTTCAGAAACATTTTTCTGTGTTTACTACAGATAATGCATACTGAATTTACCATTAATTGTAAAAAGTCATGAAGTCTAGGCACTGTTAAAATAAATCCAGCTAAGAAAGTTGATGAAACAACGGCAGACTTATATTTGCCTTGAAAATGTATGTGTTCCATACATCATCCATTATACCGAATACCTACTATATGTAAAGCTCTATGTCAGTCATAAAGGGAATGCATATTTGTAAGACCACTGCAGTGGTAATTACGAAAAAAATTAGCATTGACATACAGAATAGATTTTAGAGAGATATTTAAATTTTCCACATTTTAAATTGGAAGGAAATAATTAAAACAAGTGCAAACAGTATTGTTAGGACTTTTCTCTTTTCCAAAATAAAGAATCAAAGTCTTTTTTCTGACAATTATGACAACAGAGGGCTATATAAGCCATTCAGATTAGGAAGGTGAGAAGTTTTAAAATATAATCAATGTGCAGATAAAATCAGATATTAACTGGGTAAAGGAAGAAGTATATTTACGGGTTTTTGCTAACAGTTTTTGAGACAAAGGAACAAGTGTCTGGCAGCTGAACCAAGAAAAGTTAGGAACTTAAATGGCATTGTTAAAAGGAAATATCATTTTCTATTTCTGGCTTCTCAAGTTTATAGTTGGTTTACTCTAAGGACTTACTCTAAGTATTCCTCAGTTTAATCACAGAAGATGTTCTGTAAATTTAAAGACAGAAAATTGGCAACCCACATCAGCAGTATTTCAATATTACAATAGTGTCTTTTATTAGAAACTCAGTACTCCTAATTCATTCATCTGCTAGACAGAACTTCCTGGCTAACAGTCCATTGTGATGACATAATTTCTGACAAAGGCATTCTCATAAAATGGAGACTACAACGACTAATCATTATAGTTTTATTTTAAATATTATCTTAAGCTGTTTGTAATTAATGGAATAAAAGGAACACTTCACTAGAAGATCTACGTCACATCATGTCACCCTGAAGGAATAACTTCACAGAGGAAAAGGCACAATAAACAAAAATTCTGCAGATTTCATGTTTTTAGGGACAATTGCGCTTATCCTATAGTGTTTGCAACAAAGTATATAAATTGTACATAGTACGGATAAGAGAAACAGGATAACCTGGCACTCTGTGTAAGATGGAAACCGTTACATGAACATAAAATCCTAACTGAAATTTCAGGAAAAACTAAGCAACTTTGAACAGGAATCTCTCCATTATTTGTATTATAAAAAAATCAAATGTAATTAACAAACATATGAAACAACTACAATCTTTTTATATTCATGTAATTTTTTTAAAGCAAAAATACTATACATGTGAGACAAGAAATAAAAATACAACTGACAAATTGGATATACTGATGTCTGGAATTTCACAATTGCAAAACAGCAGACGCATAAGCACAATAAATGAAATAAGCACCACCTCCCCACTACCCCCAGCAACCGAAATGAGTTTGGGGTGTGTGTGTGTGTGTGTGTGTGTGTGTGTGTGTGTGTGTGTGTGTGTTAGTATCACATAGCTTATGTCAAAAGGACCTTTTGGTACATAGAGGTATCACAAGGACTTTTTTGTTTTTCTATCAAAAACTGCTTTATCTGGGGTAAGTTTGAGAGAATAATGTTCAAAGAGTGCTCAATAGCAGGTGTTCTTTCACAGTATTTTCCCCTTGGAGTAGAGGAACAGTTAGGTAGCCATAGAGAGAAACAAGCTTCCAAACCCAAATCTCTTTCTAATTTGAAATTTAAAAACAAAACAGACTGTCTTGTATTTCTTAAAGTGTTAAGTGTAATTATGAGGAGAAATATTCTTAGAGGGATGCTATAACCAAAAAAATGATCATGGGGGTGGTGTTGGGGGTGGGAACATATTTAGATATTTTTTTCTTTTTAAATCACTGGGAGACAAGAAATAACCAATAAAGGTTGGCATAGCAATTAAGCAAGGAGAAAAAAAATATAGCAGCCTTATTTTTTAGCAGTGAAAATGTTTGACTCCTGACTACAAAAGCTGACTTTTTGTATGAGTATGTTCCAAATGGTGTCCTGCTAACCTCTAGTCTCCCCTGAGATGCAAAAAGATATTCTATGAAAAAAAGGGTTTTGTCCTCCAGTAAAGAAATCTGTTCAATTTTTGACCTTGTATTTGCCAGCTAATTTGGAAATGAAATTCTTTTCTCATGGAATATATTACTTTATATGGAAAAAAATTACTTTAAACCATATGTTAAGGTAGAGTATATACATGTATATATTTAAAGAAAATAATCAAGTTTTAATAATTTCTCATTCTATCCCATATTAAACTTTATCTGATCAAAAGACTCTAACTCTGTGGTTAGGGGTGCCTGGGTGGTTCAGTTGGTTAAGTGTTTGACTCTTGATTTCGGCTCAGGTCATGATCTCATGGTTCATGGGATTCAGCCCTGCACCGGGTTCTGTGCTGACAGCATGGAGCCTGCCTGGGACTCTCTCTCCCCCCGCCACCTCCCCAAAAGAAAGAAATAAACTTCAAAAAAAAATAATTAAAAAAAAAAAAGAACCCTATGGTTAGGGAAGAACCACTAAATGGTCCTAAAGGTAAGATAGAGGAGTATTTCCAAAAGCAGTATGGCAAAGAAAGCTATTTATTATTACTTGTTTGGGGAACTGAGACAAGTGGGAGCTGGTAGTACAGGTGGTCATGTATACAATGTCTATACCAAACTGGGTCTCCACCTTACTAGAAGTATGGAGCAATAAAAAGATTTCCAAAGCCAAACCGAATGAGAATATACAATTTTTCTTTGGAATAGTCTCAGAGTACCCACATCTGGATGACGGAAAAGAGCAGTAACTTCAAATTGGGCTGTGGTGGGAACATGATGGATCTGAGGAATAAATTTTAATTTTTAAAAGTCATGGAAATACTGCATTAAAATGTTTTCATGCAAAATTTAAAAATTACTTACTTTTATTTTATATTCAAGAAAATGTGGTATACCCCTGATATTTTTCCAGCCGGTTTGAAAGGCAGGGGTTTAGGCCGATTAAGAAAATGGTTAAAAAATAAACAGTTTGTTTGTTCTGCCAAGAGAATAACAACGATCTGGGCCAATATTTCAAGTTATCAGTCTGTCATTCAATAAAAATGTACTTGATCACATGTTATATGTTAACCATTGTTTTTAGGGCCACAAAACATTCTCTCTCCTCTCATCACAAACAGTTCTTGGTCCTCAAAAATATCAAACATTGTTTACTTTCTGTTACATTTGCCTGGGTGAATATTGGTATTTTAGACACACACATGCCTTGCCCCTCAAATAACTTCTATCTCTGCCAGAAGTCCTTTCTTTGAAGAGATCTTCCAAGAACATTGTTTAGAAGAGAGCACCCCTATTCCCTGCCATTTAAATTCTAGCTGATTTATGGGGTGCCTGGGTGGATTAGTTGGTTGGGCATCCGACTTCAGCTCAGGTCATTATCTCACAGTTCATGAGTTTGAGCCCTACGTCAGGCTCTGTGCTGGCAGCTCAGAGCCTGTAGCCTGCTTCTGATTCTGTGTCTCCCTCTCTCTCTGCCCCTCCCCCATGTTCACTCATGCGCTCTCTCTCTCTCTCAAAAATAAACATTAAAAAAAATTTAAGTTCTAATTTCCCTGGTTTATTCTTCTACAAAATACTTACTACCACCTAAATATATACTATATAATTATTTGTTACACCCTACTCCTTTCCTTTCCTCTGCCTCTCTAGAATGAAAGGTCCCTGGAAGCAAGGATTTTTGTTTCTGCAGTATACTTGGTATCCACAAATAATATGGACTCACTTAATATTTGTTGTTGAAACTGTGAATGCCACATGGATTTGGAGAGAGAGTGTATTAAATGGAAGTGAGCCAGTATGGAAGTGATGATTGAGACAAAATCTGAGGGAACTGTAGAGTTAACTAGGTAAAGGAAGGTGGGAATATGAGAATTGTTCTAGCAGAGAAGAATGAAATCTAGAAGTCCAGTGTGACTAGAGCTGGGAGAACACTGTATGAAGGCAGGCAGGTAGAAACCAGACAAAGAAAGGTTTTTTTTGGAAGTCAAAAGATTTTATTTTATTTATTTTAACATTTATTTATTTTTGAGAGACAGAGTGTGAGTGGGGGAAGGGTAGAGAGAGGGAGACAGAATCTGAAGCAGGATCCAGCCTCTGAGCCATCAGCACAGCCCGATGCTGGCTCGAATCCACGAACTTGAGATCATGACCTGAGCTTAAGTCGTATGCTTAACTGCTTAACCCATTGAACGCCCAAAATATTTTAAATTAAATTCTCCCTTAAAGGTGTGCTTAGAGGAAGAGGCAGCGAATAGTTTTGCATGTCCTAAAGCCACGCCATTGCAATGTATGATAATAAAAATCATTACAGAAATATTCACATAATTTAGATGAAGCAATGTTTTTCGAAAAGAAAGTTAAATATTCCCTATATTACACAAACAAAAGTCACTTAAGAATCACAAAATCAAAACTAGAGCTTCTGATCATATCACTTGAATTAATAAATCACTCTACTTCTGGTATAAATGAGAATGTTAGTTCTCTAAGGTATTCCTAAACAGCCAAGGAATTGACAGATGCTATTTACTCAATAGAACTCTAACCATAAATGCAAAAGTTAACCACCTCTTCTAAACTGTGAGGTTGCTTTGTACATTGTTCTGTTCCAGTGAACTATAAAGAACTGTCTTTATTATACCAAAAAAGTTACTACTCAAATGTGTTATTTCTTTTATATATAGATTTTCTTTTTATTGGGATCCAACTTTTCTCTTTGGCATTCCTTTTACTTAACTTTGGAATAAATATATATAAAATTTAACACAGAGTCTGGCAAATAACAAAAATATCTTCATAGAAAACATTTGGTGTTTCTTGTAGGCCATGCACTGTTCTGACAATATGAACATGTTATCTCATTTTATCGTTACAAGGTAGGTATTATTATCTTCTTTATTCAGATGAAAAAAGTGAGGTTCAGAAGTTAATTTCCCAGTTATACAGGTAGTATACTGAAACTTGATTTTATATCCTGATAGTTTAACTCCAAGGTATACCCTCTTAACCAATACAATATTATCTTAATATAGCATAAATAAATATTAATAAATCCTAATAAATATTTATTATATTGACATATATCTTAAAGATCAAGAATATTTCCATAAGTAATTTACATTTCATATACTCATTGTAATAACTTAAAAATTTTACATTTATTTCAAATGTACTCTACTGATGGTTTTTTCAAAATAATCAAGTATACTAATGAAACAAATTGAATCAAGTACTGTAATTGAACCTATGCCATTAACAAACACCAAGAAAACAATTGTAATAATCAATTTTTTATAGGGAAAAAATAAAGAAATGGCACCAATGATTCTTACTATGTATAAATAAAGCCAAACAATTTTTATCTAATCAGTGTTGCAGCAGCCCCAAAGACTTAGGTGGTCTTCATTTAACATTCTTACTTCTGATGTGCTAAAGAAAGGTCCATTCACTGCAAAAGTTAAGGAAAGAAACATGGACATCTGCTACCTATGAGAAAATTTTAAGATTTTAGTAAAACTCCAATTTACAAAGTGTTCTGCCTCACTAAAAGAAAAATTATATACATATATATGTTTATATATATATAATCATATATATACATGATATATATATATGATTTTAAAGTTTTTTGGCAGTTACTAAATAATTTTTAGATTCAATTCTTGTCATTGTTTTCCAAATTCATTATGGCTTCTATCATGAATATAACAGGTCTTATAAAACAAAGCCAAAAATTTCATTAGTTCTTTTAAAACTGTGTTAATTAAAATATTATTAAGTTATTAAATTACAAGTTCATGAGTTGTTACTTTTTATGAAATCAATCAATGAAATGGTTGTTTCAGTCCTTTTTTCTAGAATTTTATAGGCTGGGGAGGGGAGAGAAATGAGAAGGAAAGGAAATAATCATAAAATGATGAAGTAATTTTTAAAAGCAAAATCACTGAAAGACCACTAATAACTTCAAGTAAAATGCCATATAAAAGCTTTTAATTGCCTTAAATTTGTGAAAAACTACCCAGGAGATCAACAAATTCACATCAATGAACTGCATTATACTAATAAGAGACCCCTGGCCTCTAGCCAGAGAGAACAAACAAAACGAACCATTCTCACATGGCTGCAAATTATCCAAAAGGAAGAGAAAGAGACAGTCAAAGTAACATGTTTGCACGGTGGGAAAAAGATCAAATATTGATCAGCCCAAGCTGAGGTAATTAGAGCCATAGTCAAAGGGATGGGATGCATGTTCTTGCTCCTAAGAAATGCATCCTAAATGAGCAAATTAGCTGTTCACCAGTTGGATTTTTCTTTTAAAAAATTTCAATAAAACATCTGCATGGTACCAGGTGTTCATACTTTTAAAATTTAATAACTTCTTGACCTTTTAAGAAATCATCTTGTTTGGGTGATTTTCAGAAAGATTTATAAGATCTGCTGGAATTTTATCTCTGTTACCATGAGACTAATGACTTGCCCATATGTTAAGCCATGATTTGTGTAAATAACCAGAAAGTAAAATAACAGCAAAATGAAGACAATTTAAAATTAATACATCTGATTAAGTGTCTGTGTATAAGCACCTATAAAGTTATGAAGCTGATGTAAGTTTTTCTAATTTTTATTATAATAAAACCTAGACATTTCTTTTTTTATGAGTATATTACCACTATCACTGTTGAAAACTTCAGTGGTTATCATAACCCAAAAAAGAGAAAAAATTCTTAATAGTCTATGGCAAGAGGCAAACCAGAAATTTGTCTATTACTTGTTCCAAATGAATTTCTTCATTTAAGAGCTATTCTAATTATAACCACTATGCATATAAGGCAGTTAAAATCAAATATCTATATTAAGAATTTGTGGTCAATCATGACATAAACTAGAAGGAAAATGTTCAACCAGAATCAACTTGCCATGAAAGACTGTTCTCAAAAACACCAGAATAAAATTCTTATTTCTGTTCCATGGTAATATGAAGCTCTCATTTATAAATTTCCTGATAAATATCAAAGGATTGTGTTTCTATATTTATAAATTCATGGTTTTATAACATGGTTTTAAATACAAAGCTTGTATATCTAATTTCATTTCTTCCCACATTCATGTGTATTGATCAATTACAAACTGATTTTAAAAATTCTGTAAGAAATAGCAAATCATTAACAGTTCTAAAGAAGGCAGAACCACAAAGCTTTTTACCATAAGTAAGTACTTCAGATGCAGTCTATAAGTAGAAAGAATGTCTATTTCTATATTCTAGCTAATGAGATAATCCAAATGCAGATAAAAGGTTAATCTCAAAATTTTAAATTCATGTATCTAAAATGTATCTATCATGTTTTCTTGTCAACCAAATCTATTGTCTTAGTTGCAAACTCACTAAAATATTTTTGTTCAAATAAGGTATATCATTTTTTAATCACACATGATTATATGTAACTTAATTTTTGTGGAACACACCATGTCTACACTATGAAAAATTAATTATGGCTGGTCCATCATGAACAAGCAAAACAGGCAATTGAGATATTTAATCAACATACTGGCTCTGATCAAGTTCTTTCATGTCTCTTTCCTCTAAATACCAAATACAGAAAAAAGTAAATAATCATTAATATAATCATTATTTTACATTAAGAATTATGTTACTATTTTTCCAAAGAATCCTGTATTTTTTTTCCTTTCACTCTTTCTCTCATTTTACTCCTTCATTTTAGGATAGTTTTGTTTTATCATTCGCTTCTTTATAAAAAGAGAATGAATTACATCCGTTTGTGCCAAATTCTTATTCCCAGTGAAGCTAATGACAGATGGAATAAAATACCCAAATAGTCACTTTAGTAGCTTTGCTATACATTAGCCCTTCTACCCCCCCGCCCCCATCTTTTTTACTGAAATGCTGGGAAAAATGAATCAGGGCATCTAATGAAAATGAACTGCTAATCTAGATGTCACCTCAGAAAAATAGATTTCACTTCTAAATTTTTAGTCACATTTCAAGGAATAGATATTATACTCATCTTTCATCATTAGCATTTTTCACTCTATCTATAACCATGTGATAAAAGCTACCAGTACTCACCAAGAAAAAGTACAGTTACCCAATTGTTCCACAGGAACACTGCTTTTATCGTCTCTTTGGGAAAAAGTGAGAAAGTATATACACTGCTCTGCATTTTGTTACCTAGTTTGCAGATAACTTTACTGGTGAAAATAGACAATAAAGCAGTGTTTATCTTTCTAGTAATAAAATCACTAAGAAGCCATCAGAGTAAGATATTCTTTGCTCCCTCCCATTCCACACAAGGAAATGTCTGTACATTACTGGGCTGGTATTACAAAATTAGGATCAATTGAAAAAAAATCATAAAACAAGTAGAACTATTATTTTAACTTTTTGATAAAATACCAGGAAAAATTAATTTAACTAGGGAAAAAAGCAGTAGAGCCATAATTCTTACAAATTTTAAAAGCACAAAAAAAGAGAAAGGATATCCAGTTGTTCCTTTGACATTTTTCTAATACTTAGAAGTGGAAACACAATGGGAAATAAAGCAATTTATGTGTATTAACAGACCACTGACTTACAAATAAGACAGGAAGGTAAAAAGATAGCACAGTTAATTAATCTTTACACCATTTATCTCATAAGCCTTTAATCCCCAAACAAATATTTGTACTCAGCAGGATAAAACTACAACTTTCCTTTATATTCTTTGTCTTGTTCCACAGAAAGACTGTGGAAAATTTCAGAGAAATTTTATAATTCTTTAAGGCAAAATAATTGAACATAAACTTTAAATATATAAAAACAGGAACACTAAAAAATCAGCTTACTATTCTTTATTCGATTACATGATACATTTCAAATATTCTGGTTTCTCTCAGCTCAAAGGAGATGTATTACAAAACTAAGTTTGGATTTCTTCTGTATGTAATTTTTAGTGAATTCAACAAGCAATATTTATTAAGTATCTTTTAAATGCAAAGCAATAAAGCACTAAGAAGAGATCCCAAACAGCATAATAATTCTTGTCCTCAGATGGTTCACATTCTTGTGAGGGAGGATACGCTAGAAAATGGCTTTCTCCAATTTAGGAAATGGGACTGTATTGATTCTTAACTAACTTAAATACGGGGCTTTGATTTCAAGTACAATCACCTCTGAATGCATATGATGGTTCACATTATAACACAGACAGGTTTTAAGTTATGCTTTTATTCTTTATTTAATCCACTTAAACAACAAACAATTGTTGTACACTCTTTTCTGGGTACTGTGCCAAGTGAGGGGAATACAAAGATAAAAAACACACAACACCAGCTTTTAGTAAGCTCACAGTCTAGTTGTAGTCTTGATATTATCATCTTTTTATCCTCTTAGTCACCAACATATTCCCCGCCTCAATGTATGCTTAATCACACACTGGAACAGATCACTCCATTTCTGTCAATCCAACTATATTTATGATTCAAGTTTTACCTCTTCTATCAATCCTTACAATGATTTTGGCAGTGTTTGAATGAACTAAGATTTAAGATTTGGAAAAAACTTAAGATGCCTTCTGTTTCCTTTTAAACTTTTAGCAAAAAACTTGCTATATAGTTTTCTAGATTCTTAAAAAATTAGGAGTTAGAAAAAAATCCAACATGATGTAACATGCATAATACATAAAAATAAAGACCAAATACACTGAACTTACTACTTTATTTCGGAGAAATTTATCCTCTGTAATGATGTTTTTGATGTTGTATCTTGGCTAGGCTACAAACTTCCAGTTATTCAATCAAACTCTAATCTAGCAGTTACTCTGAATGTATTTTTCAGCTGTAGTTAAAACCCCTAATTAGTTGACATCTAGTAAAGGAGTATCCTTCATAATCTGGAAGGACAAACTGATCAGTTGGAAGGCCTTAAAATCATAGCCAAGGTTTCCCTGTTAGAATATATTCTACCCACATAAGACAGTTTTGGCCTCTGCCTATGGAGTTCAAGCCTGCTGGTGATCTCCAAGATCTTTGTGCTGGTGTCAAAAACAAAGAGGACATGGTTTTATGTAAAAGTTGTTTAACCTCCTGGGCCAAGGCAAGAGGGCAAGCAAGTCTATATGGAGGAGGAGGTGACATATAAGTAATACTTATTATATGCCAGGTACTATATATACGCTGCCTTATTTAATCCTCATAATTAAGTGAAGCAAACATTATTTCTATTTCTAGCTGGGAAAGCTGAGGCTTAGAGTTGTCTAGGGTCACATAGCTAATAGGTAGCCAAGTCAGCACTTGAATACAAGCCTATCTAACTCCAAAGCTCCAATTTTTTCATCTGCATCATAGACTCTTAGAAGGAAATGATTCCCTAACAATATAAGGAATCATTCCTTGAGCACTGATGATGTTAGACCATTTTATTAAGCATTTAAGTTGCACTTTTTGTTGACATTTTACAACCTTTTGGGGCAAATACTATCATAACCTCTATTTTTTATAGATGAGGGAACTGAGGTAGGAAATTGACACAGAATTGTAGGATATTAGCCAAAACTTAAGAGTTATCTCAATTCAGTGCCCTGGTATCTGAGAGTAGGCCATAGCCAATTTACCTTCTTCTGGGGGAATAGGATAGTAGAAGGATATTTAAGTAACTATAGCAAATATTATAGCTGCTAATTTAACAATCAGTATGAACATAATAAAAGATGTTTGAAATTATGAATGGAATGGTAGAAGACTTTGAAGTCTTTCAGTAAACCATTATAGAAACAAAACCCAAAACCCAAAGCCTCCTCAATAAAAATCAGTGAGTGAGGAACATGGGTTACTTTAAGACTAATCATATATATTTTGACTTTCAAAAATCAATGTAGACATTTGCTTAAAATCAGTGTAATTTGTAAACTAGAGCAAATACAGTTGATGAAACAAGTTTACAATTGTCTCAACATATTTCAAAATACCAAAAGTAACAAAAAACTGAAGATTATATGAAGATCTTAGTCTTCCATATTTCATTCACCTGGGAACCACTGGCATAAAGGGTTAAATGCAAATGTACAATTACCCATCCTCTCACTCCTATTCTTCCAAATTACAGTCTCACATCACACTCTTTCTTAAGAGGATTTTATGGTTCCCAACTGCTTAAAGTATAGAGTTTATACTTCTAAGCATGGAGTATAAGGTCATTCTGACTTTTTTACTTTTCTACCACCATCTGCTACCATTTTTCCACATGCAACCTAGCCTTAGTATTTCACAATCTGTTCCATAAGTTCTCTGAAAAAAAAGCTTGAGTGGCAAATAGATTTTTAAAACTGCATATCATATCTCTTTCTGGGAAATTAAAAATGAACATCAGCCTATTAAGGGGAGGGGGCAGGTTGGAAGGATTTCTGAGAAAATAAGTAAATTACACAAGGGTTATACAATTAGTGGCAGACCACCCCCTCCCCCTGCCAAAGTTCAAGCAATTACTAGGAGGTAAATTATCAGTCTTAATTCAGCACAAAAGAAAAAGTTAAAGCCCTTTAAAGTACATACCAACTATTTTAGCATTCACCTGGCAGATCTATTGCCAAATTATTTACTGAGTTTTGGATAACTTACTATTTAACTGTAATAAAAAATACACTTAAGATGTATGCTTTAATTAATTTAAAGTCACTACTGAAGCAACAAACCAAAATCCTATATTTATTCATTTATGTATTCATATTTAAACAGTTCTTTTTTTAAAAAGGTGTAAGTTTTAAAAATGATAAAAGTTCATTGAGTGAATTGCAATTCCTTTGAGAGACAAGAGCAGTTATAACTCTTTCATTTATACTTGACATTTTCCATTACCCTTTCTTAGAATTCTCAGTAAACAATTACTTGCACTCACTTTATGATTTAGGTAAGGCTCAACAGCCACTTCCTCTAAATAAGGAAACCAGGGTTAAGAGAGGTTAAATGCCTCAGAGCAGATCAGAGGTGGAACTAGCTATATAGCTGTGGGGTTCTCAGGAAATAATTTACTCTTTCCTTCAAGCAGGTGTAAACATACTAAGACATGTGATACTACTGACATTCCAAGAAGCTTCTTTTACATTTCAACCACTTTCTTTCACTCAAAGGCACTTAAAAAGTGTTGTATTAATAATAGAAAAATATATAAAAGAATAGATATGAAAGCAAGTTATAAACAAATATAGGAATTATTATTACTGTCAGCAGCACTTTATTCTTTATTAAATAAAAATTACATAATAATTGCTTAGTTAACTAGAAAATTCTCCATTTAAGGAAAGAATAAGAAACTTTAAGGTGTTGGGGCACCTATGTGGCTCAGTCAGTTAAGCCACCAACTCTTGGTTTCGACTCAGGTCATGATCTCACAGTTTCATGAGTTTGAGCCCCACATGGGGCTCTGTGCTCACAGTGCAGAGCCTGCTTGGGATTCTCTCACTCTGCCCCTCCTCCACTCATACTGTTTCTGTCTCTCTCAAAAATAAATAAAGTTTAAAATGCATTTCCCTGGGGCGCCTGGATGGCTCAGTCCATTAAGCTCTGATTTTGGCTCAGGTCATGATCTCACGGTCCATGAGTCTGAGCCCTGCATCAGGCTTTGTGCTGACAGCTAAGAGCCTGGAGCCTGCTTCGGATTCTGTGTCTCTGCCCTCCACCACCCCGCCCTGCCCCCACCTCACACTCTCTCTCTCTCTAAAAAATAAATAAACATTAAAGAAACATAAGGTGTTAATAATGAAATTGTATCTACATTAATGACAGTCACACCTGTTATTAACATGTTAACCAACTAAGTACTCAAGATTTGTCAGTCTAGGGGTAGCTGATTTTAACAGCGTATCTTTTCAACAGAGGCTGTGTATAACCATCAGTAAATTTCATGTGAGAATAGGGAGAGAAAAGAATTTTTTGAAAAAAATTACTGGTAATGTGTATAAAAACTAATTGTGCATATAATGAATTAATTCTTTATGAAAATATTGAACAAACTATGGTCCATTATTTATATTTATTTTTCTAAATTAGTGATTATGACATTAAAATATAAATTCTACCAGAATGTTTACTCTCAGTGTCTTCTTATCCTTTTCTAGCCTAAATCTTTAATCTTCTGAGTGTATGTGCAGTATAATCAGATGTTGAGAAAATTATTATACTGTCACAGGAAATGGATTTTGTGATTTCTCGCAAGAAATAAAGCAATCAGACAAATGAACCACTAGAGGAAAAAATTGTATTTTTTACAGAAAGTAATAGATCAAGATATTAATGACCACCACCCCTAAACTCATTGCTGGATGCTGAAGAAAAAGAATCTAAACCCCTTCAGCCTTAAGGCTGAATTAAAAAGGAATGGTTCTTTAAAAGACAAAATCTTCATTTTCCTACGTTATAAATTATATGTTTACATTATAGTCATAGGAGAGATGTTGCCAGAGGAGAAGCTGCCTAAAAGATACTCCCTCCATCCCTCACTGCTTTCCATATCTACTCACTTTAATAAACACTTCAAACTACTCCAGAAAGTAAGAACCTCTTTATTTTTACCAGGGAAGGGTAAAGAATAACTTAAAGATCTTTACTCCTTAAATGTTCCTATCAGTTATATGATCATGATCAAAGAGAAGATTAGTGAGTCTACTAACTCCCAAATATGTGTTTATCACAAAATGGACAAATACACCCCATTAAAAGTGCAAAACCTTAGACCGGGATTTACCATCAAGAAAGAGACTTCTCCTTCTCTGCTTTGACTACAGATCCACTGCTTCCTACCTAATTAATGCATCAATTTAGCTACGTTTAAGTGTTAAGCGTTTACAGAGTATTGTGGGAAATTAACCCACATTTGTACATGGGGTTAATTTCTGTGGGGAAATGAATTTTAAGCTCAGATAACTAGATTACAAATTAATTTGGGCATGTTGCTCATTTGTTCACACTGGATGGTCTGATGAAGTGCTAAAGAAATAATCATGTTAACTGTTAGGTCAGTTGCATATACCTGAAATGGAGAGGCAAGTGATAGAGGATGTATAAATTTCTAATATCGGTTCTTCTTCACTGGATTACCAACATTTGAGTTTCATCCTAACTATTAGAATATATTTAACCAATAAGGACCATGGTGACATGAATAAGTTAACTCCATGATGTTTGATAAAGATAACAGAACAGCCGTATAATACTTTTACACTATAAATATCATCAAGGTATCCCTCTCTAAACTCATGCATTATAAGACTACAGATAAATATCAGAATATTAAATTCTAGAATGCTTTGTTTTTATGGATGCCAAGCAGTCTAAGTAGTCTAAAAGTTCTGTAATACCACCTTTTTTTGAAATAACAACTTAATTGAGATCTAATTCATATACCATACAACACACACATTTGAAGTGCTCAATTCAGTGGTTTTTAGTATATTCACAGAAATATGCAGTCATCCTTTTACATTTCTATTTTTCGGATATTATGAATAATGCTGTTATGAACATTCATGTACAAATTTTTTGTGTAGGTACAGGCTTTCATTTCACCTAGGAGTGAAATTGCTGGGTCATATGGTAACTCTATATTTAGCCTTTTGAGGAACTGTAAACATTCCTACCAGCAGTACATGAGGGTTCTACTTTCTCTACATCCTTGTCAGCACCTGTTATTATCTTTTTGTTTATAGCCATCTGTAAGGGTGAACTTGAATCACATTCCAGTTTTGATTTGCTTTTCTCTGATAACTAATGATTTTG
Organism: Panthera tigris; assembly: GCF_018350195.1. Taxonomy (NCBI): domain Eukaryota; kingdom Metazoa; phylum Chordata; class Mammalia; order Carnivora; family Felidae; genus Panthera; species Panthera tigris. The sequence goes on along the minus strand of NC_056670.1, from coordinate 34,301,693 downwards.
AGCATCTTCTCATGTGCTTACTAACACTTCTGTTTTATATGTGTGTATACATGTGTGTTTCAGAAAGCAGATGTAAGGTCTTGAGTTTCTAAGGCTATAAAATTAGTACAAAGGTGATGAAATTATAGTTGTCACCTGTGACAGCTTAGCTTAGAGACCCTCACATATACTAAGTAAGCACTTACCATTCTAATTTATATTGTAATGAGCTTATCCTTCCTAAAAAAACTGGTAGCTCAATACAGACAGAACCCATGTTTCCTTAATGTTTGCATCTGCCACATTACCTAACAGGATACGCAGAGTAGGCAGACTCAATGAATGATGTTTAAACTAATACATTTAATATCTGATCTCATATTATTTTTATAAATCCCTATGATAGAATGGACTGGTAGTAGTCTATCCCCTTTAGAAAATAATGATCATAAATAATTATGCTTTCAACTAGTGAGACCATTATAAAACTCCAAATTTCCTAATCCTAAATTTAGTACTCCATATGCTTTTGATTAGGCAAGAGACTCTCCATGTTCAGATGATCTAGCTTTTAAAATATTCATATCTATGATACAGCAATGTCTTTATCTTGGTTTACGAACATGAATCAGTAGTTCAGATATATTAAAAAAATGAAAAATACCATCTCATTAAAATATGATAAACTTAATTTTCTTATTATTGTGAAATAAGTGATCAATAGAGTCTTTTGTTCCTTGCAAGTATAAAGGCAAAATTGGGGAATTCTGGTTTACTTCAGTGAACCTATAATGAGGACCTGAATTTTAGTCCCAACCCTATAACTTATGAGTTGAGTGACCTTGAGCAAATTATTTAACCTCTCTGAACTTTAGTTTCTGCATTTTTAAACTGGAAAACAGAATTTAACTCAGAGGGCTACTGAAGGGACTAAATATGTAATGTACTAGTATATAGTAAGCATGTACTGAAATAAACTGTTATTAATCAAGAAAATAGTGTCTATATGTCGAATATGGAATCCATTTCCAAATTAAAAAATTCTTTAACCTATACTAAGTCAGTAGGGTTAATCTAAATATCTTAGCTTGGTGGTGAACTAGGTGACAGATATGGGAAAGAGATAAAGCCCTACTATTTCAATTACATATTATTTGCATATATTATATATTGAAGTTAGTCAACAAAACAAATAGGTTTAATTAATTATTAAAATTTTTTGCTTAATGTTTTTGTTCATTTTTGAGGCAGAGAATGAGCAGGGGAGGGGCAGAGAGAGAGGAAGACACAGAATCTGAACAGGCTCCAGGCTCTGAGCTGTCAGCACAGAGCCTGATGCAGGGCTTAAACTCATGGATGGTAAGATCATGACCTGAGCCAAAGTAAGACACTTAACCAACTGAGCCACCCAGGCACCCCAGCTTTAATTATTAAAAGAAATATCATGTTATGAAAAAGCTATTTGTATATTATATGACCTAATAACATGGGTCACTAATACCAAACATATATGCTTATAGAAAATAACATGTGTCTATATATTGAAATTTAGCCATGTTGATTTGTAAAGCATATTTGTGATTATTTCAAATTGGGACATTAATTTGAATGTTAAATGAACATAAAATGGTTCAACATTAGAGATTTAATTTTATATGATGCCCTTAGTATGTTTGTTTGATTCATTGTATGTTACACATTTTATAAACATGAAAACCACATTTACTGATTTAAGTAAACATTTTTAAAATAAAGACAAACTTTCTTTTGGAAGCCAAGATAGATTATAATCCATTAATATATCTTTCAACAAAAAGGATGAAATCTTCCACTGGTTAGGCTGATAAACTCTTTCATGTCAAAACTAAGCCTCTTTATCATGATAACCCAGAATAATGGTCGGCTGCTCTAGGCACTTTATCTACTTTACAGATGAAAAATCAGCTCTACTTTCATGGAATTAGATTAATGCCATAACAGGAAATACTTCTGGGGCTGAACTTGCTTCATGCCTTCAAAGCTGCCTGTAAATTTAAAGTACTTCCTGAATTCAAAAGATAAGACAGGAGAAGGAAAAAGAAAAACAGTACAGTGACCCTTTTACTGAAGGAAAATATTGCTTCCTGAAAAAGCTGTTGAAAGCTACTTGCTAAAGGCATTATGCTCTAGAAAGCCTAGGGCAAGTCTGTTTTAGTTGAACATGGGGATTCTGGTTATATATCAGACAGTTGTTATAAATCTGTTCTTTCTATAATCCTTTTGATAAACTTTCTTAAAGTCATCATGGTGAAAGCTGAAGTAATAACTTTCTCAGCTTTTAGTACATAAAAAATTGCTCACTATTTTACATACAACATTTTATAAAGGATTACAGTTCAACACACTTGGAAAAATGCTGACCCCCAAGGTCTAGAATTAAATTTTGGTTTAGAACATGTATCAAAGGTAGCAAATCCAGTCAACACTTATTGGGCAGTCTAACTTAACATAAAAAAAAAGGGGGGCATTATGTGGAACATATAAAATGGCTTTTAAAGAAGTGATTGTGATATGAAGAGGAAAATTTTATATAGAAGACATACAATTAGGGAGAAAAGAATACTGACTATTGGTATGTACCTGAACATGAGCATATATACATTCAGCACTGTGGAGTATACAAAAAGAAAAGCATCTACAGATGCATATTGAATGTACTTTAAATACTGGGCACTATAGTAAGTGCTACAGGCTATGTGGTCTTTAAGACAGGAAAGGACTTACTTTACCTTCTCATCTAGCTAGTATTTGAGGAAGGACTAGACAAAGTAATACCAAATGAGATAACTCAATAATGGCAACTTGCATGATTATGTGATAGGTGGTGTGGGTTTAAAATGAACAATGACAACAGTTCACAGAAAGCAGGATAAGCAATTTTAGATAGGTGACCAGAAAAAGTCTTGCTGAGAGGATATTTGAGTTGAAAGCCTAAGGGTTTCAATGAGTCATCCCTTAGAAAACTTGGTTCAAGTTCATTTTAGGAAGAAGGAATAAGAGTGAAGGACTTAAGTAGGAAAAGATCTTGGATATTTAAGAACTGTCAATGACAGAAGTAGCGAAATAAGATGATATGACTTGTAAGAAAAAGACGTAAGACATTTAGGGTCTTATACATCATTGCATGAAACATGGACTTTATTCTGTGAGCAACTGGTAGCTATGCAAGAGATTTTAACACCAAAGTATCTTATGGTGATTTGCATTTTTAAAACATCACTCCAATTATTCTGCGGAGAATGGTATGGAAGAGTTAAAAAATAGAAGCAAGGAGACCAGTTAATTCAGTAGGCCAGGAATAAAATAGTAATGTCTCATAATAGAATAATAATTGTTGATTTAAAAAAAAGAAAAAATACATTCCAGATATACTTTAAAGATCAAGACTTCCTGAAGGAAAAAGAATAATCAAGAAGGACTACTAGGGTTTGACCAGAGAGCCCCAAGCCCTACAGTGATACCATAGACAGAGATGTATTAGATATGAAACAGAACCAGCATCAAGAGTGAACATCACAATAATATGCTACTAAACAATGAATGGGTCAACCAAGAAATCAAAGAAGAAATAAAATGTTACAATGGAAACAAATGAAAATGAAAACACAACAGTTCAAAAATCTTTGGGATGCAGCAAAAGTAATTCTAAGACTTAAGTTTATAGCAATACAGGTCTACTTCAAGAATCAAGAAAAAACTCAAATAAACAACCTAACCTTCATCTAAAGGATTTAGAAAAAGAAGAACAAACAAAACTCAAAACTAACCAAAGAAAGGAAATAATATTAGAGCAGAAATACAGGATATAGAAACTAAAAAAAAAATAATAGAACAAATCACTGAAACCAGGAACTAAGTCCTTTGAAAAGATCAACAAAATTGACAAATCTCTAACCAGACTCATAAAATAAAAAAAAAAGGGAAACGCAAACAAAATCACAAATGAAAGTGAGAAATAAAAACAAATACCACAGAAATACAAGCAATTGTAAAAGAATATTATGAAAAATTATATGCCAACAAATCAGAAAACCTAGGTGAATTGGATAAATTCTGAGAAACATATAACTTACCACAACTGAAGCAGGAAGGAATAGAAAATTTGAACAGATTGATTACCAATGGAATTGAATCAGTAATCAAAAAACTCCCAACAAACAAAAGTCCAGGACCAGACAGCTTCATGGATAAATGCTACCAAACATTTAGAGAAGATTTAATTCATATTTGTGTAAAACTGTTCCAAAAAACAGAAGAGGAAGGAAAACTTCCAAATTTATTCTACATCAAAACCAGATAGATTCCACTAAAAAGGAGAACCACAGGCTAATATCTCTGATGAATATAGATGCAAAAATCCTTATCAAAATACTACCAAACTGAACCCATCTATACATTTAAAAAAATCATTCAACAAGATAAAGTGGGATTTATTTCCAGGATGCAAGGTAGTTTAATATTCACAAATCAGTCAACGCGATACATCACATCAATAAGAGAAAGATAAAAACCATATTATCATTTCATAGATGCAGAAAAAGCATTTTACAAAGTACAGTATTCATGATAAAAATCCTCAACAAAGTAGGGTTAGAGGGAACATAACTAACATAATAAAGGCCTTATATAAAAAACTCACAGCGAACATCATACTTGATGGGAGGAAAACTGAGAGCTTTCCCCCTAATGTCAGGAACAAGACAAGGATGTCAACTCTCACTACCTTTATTCAACACAGTACTAGCCACAGTAATCAGACAACAAAAAGAAAAAAAAAGCATCCAAATTGGTGAGGAAAAAGTAAAACTTGCACTATTTGCAGATGACATGATACCACATATAGAAAACCCAAAAGACTCTACCCAAAAACTACTGGAATAAATGAATTCAGTAAACTTGCAGGATACAAAATCAATGTACAGCAATCTGTTGCATTTTTAAACACTAATAATGAAGCAACAGAAGGAGAAATTAAGAAAACAATCCCATTTACAATTGCACCAAAAAATAACAAAATCCCTAGAAATAAACAAAGAGGTGAAAGACCTGTACTCTGAAAACTATAAAACACTGATGAAAGAAATTGAAGATGATACAAAGAATTGAAAGACATTCCATGCTCACGGACTGGAAAAACAAATATTGTTAAAACGTCTATTTTACCCAAAGCAATCTACAGATTTAATGTGATCCCTATGCAATTACCAACATTTTTCATAGAAGTAAAACAAACAATTCTAAAATTTGTGTAGAGCCACAAAAGACCCTGAACAGCCAAAGCAATCATGAAAAAGAAGAAAAAGAAAACTAGAGGTATCAAATTCCAGACTTCAAGTTATATTACAAAGCTGTACTGATCAAAACAGTATGGGATTGGCATAAAAACAGACACACAGATTAATAGGACAGAATACAAAACCCAGAAATAAAGCCACAATTATATGGTCTATTGATCATCAAGAAAGAATGCAAGAATATGCAATGGGAAAAAGTCTCTTCAACAAATGGTGTTGGGAAAACTGGACAGCAACATGCAAAAGAATGAAACTGGACTACTCTCCTGCATCATACACAAAAATAAAATGGATTAAAGACATAAATGTGAAACAGGAAACCATAAAATCCTAGAAGAGAGCACAATAAGTAATTTCTCTGACACTGGCCATAGCAACATCTTTGTAGATATGTCTCCTGAGGCAAGGGAATAAAAGCAAAAATAGATTATTTGGGCTATATCAAAATTAAAAGCTTCTGCATAGCAAAGGAAACCATTAACAAAATTAAAAGGGAATGTACTGAATGGGAGAAGATATTTGCAAATGACATATCTAATAAGGGGTTAGTATCCAAAATATATAAAGAACTGATACAACTCAACACCAAAAAAAACCCCCAAACAATTCCATTAAAAAGTAAGAAGTCATGAACAGACATTTATCCAAAGACATACAGATGGCCAACAGACACATGAAAAGATGCTCACCATCAGTCATCATCAGGGAATTGCAAATCAAAACTACAATGAGATATCATCTCACTCCTGTCAGAATGGCTAAAATCAAAAGCACAAGAAACAAGTGTTGATGAGGATGTGGAGAAAAGAAACCCTCTTGCACTGTCGCTGGGAATGCAAACGGCTGCAGCCACTATGAAAAACAGCATGGAGGTTCCCCAAAAAATAAAAAATAGAACTCCCATACGGCCCAATAATCACACTACTGGGCCTTTACCCCCCAAAATACGAAAACTCTAATTCAAAGGGATACATGCACCCGAATGTTTATTGCCGCGTTATTTACAATAGGCAAATTATGTACATTATATATATTCATATATATGCATATGATATATATAATGGAATGTTACTCAGCATATGCACATTATGCACATTATACATAATAATAATAATAATACACATTATATATATACATATATATAATGGAATGTTATTCAGCCCTACAAAAGAATGAAATCTTGTCTTTTGCAATAACATGGACACAGCTAGAGAGTATAATGCTAAATGAAATACATTAGTCAAAGACAAATACCATATGATTTCACACACATGTGGAATTTAAGAAACAAAACAATGAGTAAAGGGAAAAAAGAGAGGCAAACCAAGAAACAGACTTTTAACTATAGTGAACAAACTGATGGTTAACAGAGAGAAGGTGGTGGGGGGATGGGTAAAATAATAGGTGATGGGGATTAAAGAGTATGCTAATCATGATGGGCACTGAGTAACATACAGAATTGTTGAATCACAAGATGGTACACCTGAAACTAATAGAACACTGCAGGTTAACTACACTGGAATTAATATTTAAAACCTTAATTAAAAAAAGTGTATGTGCAGACTCCTTTTATATTATTTTATATAATTTTATGTCTTTTAGAGAAGAAAAGAGGGCTCTGTAAATATGTATTTACAGAGTTTGTTACACCAACCTTCTTATTTATCATTCTGGTTCTCTTCATTTCTTCCTATGGATTTAAGTTACCATCTAATGTCATTTTCTTACTTCAATACAGCTTTGTTGCCACCTACCCCCTTTGTGCTGTTATTGTTATATATATTACATTCTGATATATTATAGAGATAAGAAGAAAATTTTATGTTTATATATTTTAATTTATAAATATATATTTGTATGACTTGCTTTTAAATGAGTTAAGAGAAAAAATATGCATGAAACTATCTTTTATAATTATTTACATAATTACCTTTGTCGGTACTCTTTGTTTTACTGTGTATAAATGTGAATCACTATTTTCCCTTTCAGCTTGAAAAACTCTCCAGCATTTCTTGTAAGGCAGATCTGCTAGTAACAAATGCTCTTGGATTTGCTTATCAAGGGAAGTATTTTGTCTTCAGTTTTTAGATCTTTCTGCTGGACAGAAGGTTATTTGTTGATGATTTTTTTTTCTTTTTGCACTTTAAATATGTCATCTCACTGCCTTCTAGTCTGCATTGATTCTGATGAGATGTCAGCTAAAAATCTTACTGGTGTTCCCTTTAATGTGATGGCTTTTTTTCCTTTCTGCTTTCATGATTCCCTCTGTTGTCTTTCAAAAATTTGATTATTATATGTCTTTGTACTTATCCTACTTGGCATTCATTGAGCTTCTGAGATGTGTAGATTAATGTTTTTCAATAAGTTTGAGAAGTCTTCAGTCATTATTTCCTCAAATATTTTTCTGTCCTTATTACCAGACATCATAGTAGATACAGTATAGAACTATGCATAAAATATTTCCATCCTCTAACCATGTGATCATGGATAAAACACTTACAATTTGTTGTTTTAATTGCTTTACATGTAAAGGGGGATAAATTATACCAATTATACTTCATGTAATTCACTGGATTCCTGTGAAGATCAAACTAAATGATATCTATAACACACAAAATGTTGAATAAGTGCACATTTTTTTCCCTCAAGGATGAAACCTTTACCTATATGTCTTTGGTCTAATTTCATCCATTAATCATCACATTCTATATTGTATCATCATACTCCTCTGTTCTATCATATCTTTTTTAGCCAATATACAAACTCCAGTCTCTTATGTCTTTAAGCAAAACTTCCCTCTCACCAACAGTAATTAGCTCTATGTAATCTGTCTACTATGGTCATCTCTCTGATGTAGTGCTTCTCTGTGGTGAAGGACAATTTGGTTATTTTAACTCAGTCCAACCTGGACCCATATATGGTGCTTCTGTTCATGACTCATTTATAGATTATACCGCAAGAAGCTCATCACAGGTGTTATCTATCATTTGAAGTTGTCCATTTCCTGTTCAATAAAGAATCCAGTGATCATGCACCTGGATGTGGGGGCAATGTCAACTTGCTAAAAAGTTTCTAACTACTCCCAATTTCTGTATTTAACTCACTGTAGACTGGGATCAAATCTTTCCCAGAGTGCACTTTGGTCTAGTGATTTTTTTTTTTTAACTGTCGATACTGGTATAAGCAAGGTCTACTACTTAGTTCACTGAGTAATTAACTTCTCTTTCATAGCCATCCTTCTCTACCTCCTCTGTTGGTTTTAATTTCTTTCTTCGCCATTTAGAAAACATCCCTCAAGGTGTTGCTCTTGGTATTTTTCTTTCTATTTTCTTTCTCTTGATAATCTCAATACTTTCAAAGCTTTACAAAATCCATCATTATAGCACATTTCCAAATCTGAGCCTTTAACTCTGACTCCTTTCCCAAGAACCCAAGGGTTACATTTTAGATTACCTCTGGGTATCTCACTGGCATTTCTTTCTTTCTTTCTTTTTTTTTAATGTTTATTTATTTTTTTGAGAGAGAGAGAGCATGAGCAGAGGAGGGGCAGAGAGAGAGAGGGAGAAACAGAATCTGAAGCAGGCTCCAGGTTCTGAGCTATCAGCACAGAGCCTGATGGGTGGCTCAAACTCGTGAATTGCCAAATCAAGACCTGAGCCAAAGTTGGATGTTTAACTGAGTCACCCAGGCACCCCTGATTGGCATTTCTATTTCAACATATCCTAAACCAAACTCATATATCTAGATAATCATTTCTTCCTCTGGAGTTACTAATGGAGTCATATTTTCTCAACTTATCCAAGACCATAACTTTTAACTTATTTTAGTCTGCCACACACATTCCTTTCCAAAAGCTCTTGCATTGTTTCCTTTTTTACTGGTATCTTAGTTAAGATCCTTCTCTCTCTTACCTTTAAGTAGATTAAAGCACTTTAGTGTTACTGTAATAACGTTCCTGTAAATAATCTGTCTCATCCCAGGACAGGTTAATGTAGCCAGCACAATTTTGATTTTATTATTTCCCTACCTACTCAAAAACTTTAAAAAATACTTCATTGCTTTAGTACTCCATGACACATCACTAATTTCAAGTTTTATCACTAACTTATACAAATTAATTTTGACAAGCCAAAAATTTCCTTAATATATCAAGCAACTATAAACATTAGTACATAGTTATTGAATAAATGACTAACTTAAATGATTAAAATATTTAGATTCAAAATAATTGAGAATAAAAATCACTCTCTATACCGTTTATATAACTATATGCTTTTATATTACTATTCTTTTACTAAAACCATCCATAATCAATGCTAGTTTCACATGTCTAATAATATTGCTGCTGGTTTTACTTTTGGATGAACTACATTCTAGCCTCCTGCTGTTACTGAGAAATGCATTAAAGCAGGTCACGTGGTTTTTCTCATGTCAACAAATGATGGCTCAATTAGGCAGATAAGTATCTACAGCCCTCAGCAGAATCTTCAGTCCATTCTCAGCAGTTTAGAAAAGCACTCTGGTTAGCATTAGAGCTAAGGAAAGGAACACTTGTAATTCTTTAAGCATTCAATTAAATTTTTAAATTCAAGACTGGCTATTGAATGTTTCCAAACACAAACAGTGTGGAAGTAGACTTTCATCATGAATGAGCACTCAAAAATCTGATGTGTATGTAAATTTCTTAATGAAATGAGATTATGACATTTCAATTCACTGTTTGCAGTATAAACACTTATGGATGATCTATTTTGCTAATTTTCTCATCAACAGAATAATTCTATGTTGGATTGCTAATTAATGGGCAGTGTTTGCTTGCATGCATTGAACCAAAGGACTTCCAAGTAAAAAATACATGGAACAACTGCTGATGAGTCGTCACCTTGTTGAATAAAGCCTTACAGTTAATGAAAGGAAACCTCAGGAAGGCAGAGAACAAATGAGGCTCAGGAAGCAGAAAAGGTTGCAGGGTAGTCAAACACTTAAATATTTAGTACTTGACTTACTTACTCTTTTCTAAAAATGATACCTATCTAATAAGATTTTTCATATCCTACACAATTAGAAATAATAAAAAAAGAAGGTTGTTAGTGATGATACATACCAGCTCTAGAAGTGGTAAAATTATTACAAAATATCTATATGCATTCAAAAGACAGAGCAGTTTGGAGTCAACTAAAATAAAAGGAAAGAAATGTACCATAGAATAGACCATATAAATGCCCAATAAATAACAGATACTGTAAATGATGATCTTTAGACATGAATAAAACTGATTATATTCACAGAATTGATGAAAGAAGACAATGAATTTGAAACATTTACAGCTACATCTATATCCAAAAGAACAGAATGTAGAGAAGGTTCCACTCAATATTTTGTTTAAGATTCACTAATGTCCTTGACAATTCGGAATGAATATCACTAAACAATGTTTCAATAACACTAATAGCAGTGTTAAATTTACCCCAATTAAAAAAAATTGTCTATAGGTATTTATTACTATTGCCAGTACAAGGATGCAATGTGAGACATCCCTCAAAAAAATGGAAATAAGGGAGATTAATACTGTCTTTTAGTCAACCATAAAACAACAAAATAGGATGAGAAGTGCCAGGATTAGAGGTTGCCAGGGATTAAGTTGGGGGGCGGGAGGACTGGGGCAGAAGGGAAGTGGGTATAAAGGCACAACATGAGTATTATGGACTGAATATTTGTGTCTCTCCAAATTCATATAGTGAAGTCCCAATCTCCAACATTATGTTTTTTAAGGAGGGGTCTTTGAAAGTAATCAGGTCCTAAGAATAGAGCCCTCATGAATGGGATTAGTGCCCTTGTAAGAAAAGACAAGAGAGATGATACTTTCTCTCTACCATGTAGGGCTATAGTAAAAAGATACTCCTTGGCAAGTGAGGAAGAAAACCCTTATCAGAACTCAACCACACTGTCACCCTGATCTTGGGACTTTGCAAACTTGAGAATTGTTAGAAACAAACTTCTATTGTTTAAGCCACATAACTTACAGTATTTTGTTACAGTAGCCTGAACTAAGACAATGAGGGATCCTTGTAAGGGATATGTTTGGTATTTGGATTATATCAATGTCAATATAAGAGTTGTGATAGTGTACTATAGTTTTGTACAGGTTACCTTTGGGAAAACCTGTGTAAAGGGCATATGATATTTTTCTGTATTATTTGTTACAATTGCATGTGAATCTTCAATTATCTCAAAATAAAAATTTAGTTAAAAAAAAAAGATTGAACACAGGAGCCAACTGAATGGATTCAAATCTTGGGTTGGCAGCTTACCAGCTGTGAGATCTGGAACGAGTTAATGAACATCTCTATGGCTCTGTTTATTCATCTATAAAATGGAGGCAATAGTATTTCCTACCTTAATAAGGTTATTTTGAAGTAAATCAATATATTTAAAAATATTAGAATTGTATGTAGCACAGAGTAAGTGTTATATAAATATCTACTATTAACAATTCTTTAGAAAATGATGTCTGTTATATTGCCCATTAAAATATATGATCTTTATTCACAGCTGTATTCTTACTGCCTAAAACTACCTGGTACATAATAAGCACTTGATAAATATTTGTGGAACAAACAAATGAATGCTCTTGAGACGTATTTGCCTTTAGTATATTGACAAAATCACTCTTCTTAATCTCCAAGTTTAAGAACACCTATAGATAAAATTCTTTATATTTGTAAAATTGATTATAGTTGAAAACAAAAATTTCCCTCTGTATTAAAGAGTTCTTCCTTCTTTCCTCCCTTCTCATGAAAACTTTCTTGACTTAAAATACATTAGTATTAAACTCAACATGACTAAAAGAGCTGACAGATATACTTTTAATCTTTTCCTTCCCTACTTCTACCTACAGATATGAATTATGCTAATCAAGCAACTTGTCTGAAGAATTTGCTGGTAACTTCAAGTAATTCTAACATTATTTTGCATCCATATAAAAAAGAGTTCAGAATTAATGTAAAGAAAACGCATATTTTATTGGAAGATACAATTATATAAATAAAACTATGTATAAACCACTATGTAACCATATATATATATACACACACACATATGAACATATATATACATACACAAACACATACAAATATAATATGCATATGAACTATATATACAACCACATATTAAACTACTACCATGTTTTAACTCTGAAGGTAATTCTAGGTAACATAATTTGGTACTATAAGAAACATATAGTCAATATAAAAAGACATTTCACAATTATCAGTTTCCTAACTGAACAGCACGAATAATATTCTCTTAGAGAAGTGGCTGGAGGGGAGTGTACCAAAATGGTGGCATAATTAGATTCTAAACTCACCTTTTTCTATGGACACACTGAATCTACATATGGAACTACATATGGAATGTGCATGTGGTGCTGCATATAGACAATCCCGTGAAAAAGACCTGAAAACTAGCTGTATAACTTCTTTGCGACAAATGGTAAAGGGACACATTGGGACAGGTAGGAAAGGGAGAGATGCAGTCTCACCAAAAATCCTACCCCTGGTGTGGCAACCAATTATTGAGAGGAGTATCAAAAATATAGATTTTTTTGTGAGGATCTATGGATTTGTGCCCCATATCAGGTATCCCAATGCCTGCAACCTACAAAGGAGAGGTGAGTCTCCAAAATACCTGCCTTGAAAACCAATGGTATTCATGTCCAGGAGACATATAAGGAAGGGCTATAAGGAACTTAGATACTTCTCTTAATGGGCTCTCCTACAGACTGACCTGCTCCTGTGACCACTGCAAAGCACTAGTTTCAAAGTAAGTAGATTATATATAAAGGAGATTCATTTGCTAATCTCAGAGTGTCTGTTGGAAGGGCAGGGGCCTGTTGGGATTCTCTCTGGGATGGAGGCTCTGGCAGGTGCCATTTTTGTGCTCTTCTATAAGATAGCATCAGCAAGTGCATCCTGGCCCTGCATTCTCCTGCAGCACTGAGAAAGCCAGCAGGTGAGTCTAAGCCCTGCACTTTACTGCTGTCTCACTAAAACTAGCAGGCATGAGCAGACCACACAGAACACTCCTTGAACACCTGGTCTGGTGGTTGGGGCAGGGGTGGGAGGGTGGGCACCTGTATTCCTGGGTTCCACAGGACTATAACAATCAGAGAGACAGTTCTTGGCAGGCTACCACACACAGGCACTACACAGACTGAAACACATCCACAATCTTTCTGTGAAACAGGCTTATTTACTTGCCATGGAGTTTTAGCCTGAGGGGCAGGCTTCAGGTTTGCCACACATCTAGATGTTATGGAGGTACTCTCAGAGAATACAGGCCAGGGGTCCCCATCTTTTCACTCTCCCTTGGCTTGCTGGTATCTCACCAAAAGGAATTTATACACTTGTCTAAAGTCACAGTTTTTGCAACTGTCACCCAGGGGACACCTCTAGATGACCCTGTTTTGGAGGCCAACAGAGTTTATAACTGTGGTCCCAAAGGACTGTATTTAATTGCATACATTCACAGCTGCTGCCTGAGGGTTTGGCTTCCAGTCTAGGACCTGACTGAGATCCTCCCTTCTGAACACTGACAGGTCTTGGCACATCCTCAACAACTGGAACTTATCAAGAATAAATCAGGTTGCTTACACCATCATAGAGGCTGGAGAGACAACTATGAGCTACGGAAAGGTTCAAAGATAAGTTTTATTTCCTATACAAAGTCACTCCTCCAAGACTGGGAGAGGTAGCTTATTTTAGCTAATACATAAAAACAAACACAGAAAGTCAAGTAAGTGAGGAAACAAAGCACTATGTTCCACACAACAGAAATACATAAAACTTTAGAGAAAAAAAAAACAAACACCAAAAAACAAGACAAAACAAAAAAAAAACCCTAATGATATGGAGATAAGTAATTTACCAACAAAGAGTTGAAAGTAATGGTCTTAAAGATGCTCGGTGAACTTGGGAGAAGCATGAATGGACACAGTAAGCACTTCAACAAAGAGACAGAAAATATAAGAAAGTACCAAATAGAATTCACCAGAGCTGAAGAATACAATAATTGAGCTGAAAAATCAACTATATGGAACAAAAGAAAAGATCAGTGATCTAGAAGACATGGCAGTAGAACTTATTCAGAATATCAAAAAGAAAACAGAATTTTAAAAAAGTGAGGAAAGTTTAAGGAAAATATCAAGTGGAGTAACATTTGCATTATAGAGGTCCCAGAAGGAGAAGAGAGAAAAAGGAGCAGAAAACTTATTTGAAAAAATAATAGTTGAAAACTTCCCTAACCAGGGCAGGAAACAGATGTCCAGACCCAGGAAGTCCAGAGAAGTCCAAATAAGAACCCAAAGAAACCCATGCCAAGACACTTTGTAATTGAAATGTCAAAATTTACAGATAAAGAGAGAATCTAAAAAACAACAAGAGAAAAATAACTTGTTACATACAAGGAAACCCCCAGAAGACTATATGCAAATTTTTCAGCAGAAATACTGCAGACTAGGGCGAGTGGCAAGATATATTCATAGTGCTGAAGGGAAAAAAGTTTCCAACCCAGAATACTTTACCCTGCAAGGTTATCATTCAGAATTAAAGGTAAGATAAAGAGTTTTCCAAACAAGCAAAAGCTAAAAGAGTTCATTACCACTAAACTGGCGTTACAAGAAATGATAAAAGGACTTTCTTAAGGTGAATGAAAAGCATTAATTAGTAATAAGAAAATATATAAAAGTATAAATCTAACTGGTAAGTGTAAATACATAGTAAGGTAGGGGATTAATCATTTATAAAGCTATTATGAAGGTAAAAATACAAAAGTAGTAAAAATAACCATAACTATAATAATCAGTTAAAGGATACACAAAATAAAGATACGTAAAACATGACACCAGAATCATAAAATAAAAATGTAGAGTTTGAGAATACATTCAAACTTAACCTGCTATCAAATTAAAATAACTTATTATGTATATAGGCTGTTATAGGTGAGCCTCATGGTAACCACAAAGCAAAAACCTACAGTGGAGACACAAAGCATAATATAATGGAATCTAAGCATAACACTGAAGAAAGTCATCACTAGAATAGAAGATAGCAAGAGAAGAAAGGAACACAGAGGAATGATAAAACACCCAGAAAACAATAAACAAAATGGCAGTAAGAATATACCTTTAAAGGTAAATGGACTAAATACACTAATTAGAAGACAACGAGTGGCTGAATGGATTAATAAAACTCCATTTTTTGGTGCCTACAAGACACTTAAAATGTAAGAACACACACAAACTGAAAGTAAAGGGATGGAAACAGGTGTTCCATGTCAATGGAAACCAAAAGATAGCTAGAGTAGCTATATATACTTATATCAGACAAAATAGGCTTTAAAACAAAGACTATAATAAAAGACAAAGAAGGGCATTACATAACTATAAAGAGGATATAACATTTTTATTTATTTTTTTAGTGTTTATTTTTGAGGGGGAGAGAGAGAGAGACAGAGCATGAGTGGGGGAGGGGCAGAGAGAGAGACAGAGAGAGAGAGAGAGAGAGAGAGAGAGAGAGAGAGAGAATCCGAAGCAGGCTGAGCTGTCAGTACAGAGCCTGATGCAGGGCTCAAACACATGAGCCATGAGATCATGACCTGAGCTGAAGTCAGACCCTTAACTGACTGAGTCACCCAGTGACTCATTTTTAACATTTTTAAATATTTATGCACCCAATATAGGAGAACCTGAATATAAAAAGCAAATATTAACAACCTATAGGTAGAAATTGGCAGGGATACTATAATGAGGAACTTCAACACTTCACTTAAATCAATGGATAGATCTTTCAGACAAAAAATCAATAAGGAAACATCGGCTTTAAATGACACATAACACCAGAAGGGCATAACAGGTATACACAGAACATTTCATCCAAAAGTAGCATACACATTTCTCTCAAGGGCACATGCAACATTCTCCAGGATAGATCATATGTTAGGGCACCATACAAGTCTCAATAAATTTAAGAACACTGGGGTGCCTGGGAGGCTCAGTCGGTTAAACGTCCGACTTTGGCTCAGGTCATGATTTCGTGGTCCATGAGTTCAAGCCCCACGTCAGGCTCTGTGCTGACAGCTCAGAGCCTGGAGCCTGTGTTTCCCTCTCTCTCTGACCCTCTCCCGTTCATGCTCTGTCTCTCTCCGTCTCAAAAATAAATAAACATTAAACAAAACTAAAAAAAATAAATTTAAGAACACTGATATCATATCATGCATCTTTTTGATCACCATGATGTGAGAGGAGAAATCAGTTACAAGAAAAAAATTGAAAAAAATCACAAATACATGGAGATTAAATAATACACTACTGAATAAACAATAGGTCAACAAAGAAATCAAAGGATAAATTAAAAAAAATACCTTCAGACAAATGAAAATAGAAATACAACTTCCAAAATCTATGGGATGAAGGAAAAGCAGTTCTTAGAGGAAACTTCATAGCAATACAGGCCTATCTCTTGATCAACAAAAACATCACATAATCTAACTTCACACTCAAAAAAATAGAAAAAGACAAATGAGCTCAAAGTTCATAGAAGGAAGGAAATAACAAAGATCAAAGTGGAAATAAATGAAACAGATGAGGGGTGTCTGGCTGGCTTGCTCAGTTGGTAGAGCATGTGACTCTTGATCTTGGGGTCGTAGGCTTGAGCCCTATGTTAGGCATAGAGATTACTTAAAAATAATGAAATGGATGAAAAAGATAATAGAAAATATCAATGAAACTAAGAGCTAGTTTTTGGAAAATATAAAAAAGACTGACTAACCTTTAGCTATAGGGCTGTAATAAATAAAAGCAGAAATTAAAGAGATTCCAACTGAAACCATAGGTTATCAAAAGGATTATGAAAAACTACTATGAACAATTATAAGATAACAAACTGGACCTAGAAAAAAACAGATAAATTCTTAGAATATATAATTTTACAAGACTGAGTCATGAAGAAATGGAACATATAAATAGACCAATTACTAGTAAGGAGATTGAATCAGCAATCAATCAAATAAAAGTCTATAGCCAGATGACTTCAATGGTAACTTTTACCAAACATTTAAGGAAGATTTAATACCCAACCTTCTCAAACTTAAAAAAATGAAAGAAAGAAAATTAAAGGGAAGGAAATGCTTCAAAACTCATTTTATGGGGCAAGCATTACCCTGACACCAAACCCAGACAAGAACACCACAAAAAAAGAATTATGGGCCAATATTCTTGATGAACATAGATGCAAAAATCCTCACTGAAATATTAGCAAATGAAATTCCACATGGCATTCAAAGGATCATACATCATGATTAAGTGGGTTTTATTCTGGGGATGCAAATATGATTCAACATCTACAAATCATTTAACATGACACATATTAATAAAATGAAGGTTAAAAATCACATGATCACCTCAATAGATGCAGAAAAAACATGTGACATGACTCAACATCCAGTTATGATAAAAACTCTCACAACAGTGGGTATAGAGAGAATGTACATCTACACAATAAAGGCCATATATAACAGCTGAAAGCTTTTCCTCTAAGATCAGAAACAAAACAAGGATATCCACTCTCAACACTTTTGTTCAACAGTGTTGAAAATCCTAGCCAGAGATATTAGGAAGAAAAAGAAATAAAAGGCATCCAAATCCAAAAGTAAGAAGTAAAACTGTTACTATTTACAGGTAACATGGTATTATATATTGAAACCCTAAAGATTCTACTAAAAAAACTCTAAGGAAAATTCAGTAAAATTGGAGGATAGAATATCAACATACAAAAATCTGTTTCATTTCTATACAATGATAACAAACTATGAAAAAGAAAAATTAAGAAAACAATCTTATTTACAATTGCATCAAAAACACTAAAATACCTAGGAATAAATTAAACCAAGGAGATGAAATGCCTGTACACTTGAACTACTAAGACAACACTGATGAAAGAAACTGAAGACACAAATAAATGAAAAGATGGCAGGGATAAAGTCTTTCAATTGTGACTAGGTCATGGGGATATAGTGTGCAGCATAGTGACTAAAGTCAATGGTATTAAGGCACGTATCTGAAGGTTGCCAGGAGATTGGATCTTGGATGTTCTTATGCAAGGAAAGATATATTTTTGTTACTTTTTACGGTGGCAGATGGTGACTAGAGTTATCAAGGTGATCACTTTAGTGCATACAAGTCTCAAATCATTACATTGTACACCTGAAACTAACATAATGTATGTCAACTGTACCTCAACAAAAAAAAATAATGGAATAGGAGGCAAAATAAAAATGCCATTAAAATTCTAGTTACTGGAAAGCATTTAAAGGAGTAATTCTGCCCCCTATTCTCTCCTCAAAAGACTGGCTAGATGTCATTTGGGACTCTCCATTTTGAGTCCACTTTAACCTATTTTTCTCAATTTCTCCTCTGCAACTAAAGGACAATTTATCTAAATTTTGAATTGGAAATTATTTCAAATGTAGAAAATGTTTCAAAAAATAAAAATAGTACAGGGAACACAATATTTTTTTACCTCACTTGCTTTATTATTTGTGTTTGCTAGCATTCTTTCTTTATATATATGTGTATTCCAATATTTTTATTAGGTTGAGATTATGCATTCTGAGTCGGAATACTGTATAGGTGATGTATCCTTCTCAGGGAACCTTATCAGGAGGCACACCTGGGCCATCTCACTCTCACTGGTGATGTTAATTTTGATCACCAGGTCAGTGTTTCCTGACTTCTCCACTGCATTATTGCTGTTTTTTCTGCTCCCTTACAAGTAATAAACATTTTATAGAAAGATATTTTAAGGCTATACAAATATCTTGCTTTTCATCAACATGTCCTCTTAAATATTGCATCCATTAATGATTTTTGCCTGATTTAATCTTCACCCTAATGACTCCAAAATAATATTTTGTTTTGTTTTTCCAACTCAAGCACACACTCCACATTTGCCAATTAAACATCAGCATTCTATTGTGAGCAAGACATCTTCCTTCCCCTTCCTTTCTTCTCCCATCTATCATTGTTACAGCCGCATATAACTTTTTTTTCCCAGTGGTCTATATTTCATTACTTTTTCAATTATTTTCATGCTCAAATTGTCCCAGATTTGGCCAGTGGGAGATTCTTCAAGGTAGCTCCCATATAGTTACGATAAACTTCCCATCATTGTTTTAAGCACTTCTCTTTGTACACAAGATGTTTATCTTTCTGTTTTCTCTATATTTGAGTGTTTTTTGGTTTGTCTCTTTTTTCCTTAATTTGTTGGTTTTGTTTCTTAAATTACACATATAAGTGAAATCATAAGCTATTTGTCTTTGACTGACATATTTCACTTAGCGTTATATTCTCTAGATCCATACATTGTGCTGCAAATGGATTTGATTCTTTTTTATGGCTGAATAATATTCCCATGTATATATACCACGTTTTCTTTACCCATTCATCTATCAATAGACAGTTGGGCCGCTTCCATAATTTGGTTATTGTAAATGCTGCTGCAATAAACATAGGGCTGCATATATCTTTTTGAATTATTATTTCAAGATGTTCATCTTCTATCTAGTTGGCCTTAGACCTGGAGCCAGCCATTTCAATGAGGAGTTCTGGTGTTGTGTGTTGATTGTGTCCCACAAAAAAGGTATGTTTAAGGCCTAACTCAAGATAACTGTGAATGTAGGCTTATTTGGAAATGAGGCTTTTGCAGATATAATCAAGACTGCATTGGGGTGGTACTAATCCAATGACTAGCATCCTTATAAGAAAAGAAAATGTAGACACAGAAACACACAGAGAATGCCATGTGTCAATGGAAGCAGAGACCAGAGTTTTGCTGCCACAAGCCAAGCAATACCAAAGACTGTAGGCAACAACCAGATGTTAGAAAAGAGGAATGGAACAGACTCTCCCTCTGCCCTTCCAAGAATTAACCAACTCTATCAATACCTTGATTTTGAACTTCTGGACTCTTGAACTGTGAGAAAAATTTTCGGTTTTTCTAGGTTTGTGGCAATTTGTTATGGCAGCCCTAGAAAACTAACAGAGTGGAATGGTGCTAGCTGTATCATTAATACTTGAGTGACTTTGCTACTTGGTTCACTTGACAATAGAGTCAGGAAATGTATGTATGTATATGTAAATTTATTTACATATACACACATACATACAGATACAAATATGCACACCTATAAACATGAATGTATATATTTACACAGATACCCTAATATAATCCATTCCCAGGGTTCTTCCCTGTCTTCTCCCACTCCACATTGCATGCCTTTTTTTTTTTCCTTTTCCATAGTGAGAACACAAGTTCCTAATGATACTAACTCATCTACTCATGTGCTCAAAATAGTTTCAGAATTAGTTTGGCCATACCACTAAAATAAACAAATGTACTAAAAAGAGTTCAGGATTTTTTTTTTTTTTAATACTTTCCTCTTCTGCTACTCTGCCCCAAACTGAAGATATATGTAGTTCAATACCGTGCTCATAAATTATTTGGATTAGTCTTGCCTTCTTCCTTCCTGTCTTTTTTATCTTCATTATGAGTATAGTATTCATTTCACTTTTACTAATTAAGTTCATTTGTTTCAGTCTGCTTACACTTTTAGGTCCCATATCTTACTGATAACATTTTTATTTAACCTTTGAATAGGTAGGTTATTAATATGCTACCAAAATTACCAAAAAATATACTCTAGGAAGTGTCATGCCCTCCTGTATCTCTGTCACTACACTTTCTTTTCCACCACATGAAATTACTGATTTTATTGTTTTCTGCTTTATCCTTCCTGCATATATGCATGTTTTATTTTTCCTTTTTCTTACACAAAAGGTATATGCTATATACACTCTTTTGTGCTTTCCTCTGCATGTAGTATTTCCTGGAAACCACTCCACAGTACTCTATTGTATGTAGTACCATAGTTTATTCAACCAATCTCCTATGATTGGTCACTTATATAGTTTCTAGTGTTTTGCAATTATTAATATGCTACAATATATAATCTTAGGAAAATTATTTTTATATTCTGAAAAGATTGGACTCCTGGATTAAATTAATTCTCATCTGTGCAGACTTGTTTTTACTGTCCTGTGTAATTGGTGTGGGGGATATTGTGGAGGAATATTTAATGACATGAGCCAACATTAATTAAATATTAAGAAAAGAAAATCGTATTATGAAATAGATATAGTATAATGCAAATTGTGTAAAAACTCAAAAAGACACATGTATTTGCAAAATATGAACATGTATGATGGGATGTGAGGGATTTTAATATTCTTTTTTTATATTTTTCAAGCTTAATGTAATCATCATGTATTATGTTTACAATTAAAAAATAAAAATAATAAATTGTACTTGCAAACAAGAAGGGGGAATTCTATTTCTGACAGTAAAGCTGACTTAGGTAGTATAACACAGCCCTTTTGCTAAAAACAACAACAAATGATAACTTAAAATAGAAAACAAAAGAATCTTTCTTGTTTTAAATATATTGCTTGGTTGACACAGAATACTCAGAAAGCTAAAACAAAGTAAAAATGGAAATCCAGGGAGGTAAGCAAACACTCTAATGTCTTTCATTCAGAGGATATGCCAAACCCATGAACTGAGCTTCAGTTTTCACAGCCATGTACAGAGAGCTGGCAGTGGTATGCTGGAGCCAGCTTGTGAAGCTAAGTATACATATTTTTCCCCAAATTCATGTTCAGTGGCTTCACACTGGTAGCTTGAAATCAGCCATGATATAAAATTGAAAAATATAACAAATCAGGATTTTTTTTCCTCTGGAGAACTAGTTTTAAAATATTTATCAGCATCTACTGAGCCCAAGGTTGAGGAAAGAAATCCTAGGTATACTGAACATAGAGAGTCTAATTGGAGATCTCCATATAAAGCTGCATGCTTAGTAGAACTTAGTAGAACAATGTTTACCCCACAGAAAGAATCAGCAAGGAAATTTGCCTGTTTCAAACTTGCTGCTGGGTGGAGGTAAAAATATCTTCCCTGAAAATTTAACCAGAAGCCCACCCTCATGAAAGTTTATGGATCTGGAACTCATGCTACCCATGCAGCCCACAAAACTTTAAGCTTGAAATTTATTTCAGCGTGTTCCCAGGTTGACAGTATCCCCAGGCTTTTGGCAGATTCAAATGCAAATCCTCTCTTTGGAAACATATCTTCATGTCAGCCTCGGAAATTACCACAAATAATGAACGTGAGCTCACACACACACACACACACACACACACACACACACACACACACACAAAACAGGCAGCTTGAATATGAGGTAGCAGAAACGACAACAAAATCAGAGCTGCAAAAGTTTTAAGTGTAAGGTTAGGAACAAAATAGAAAATGTTTAATATACTTAAAAAAACAAAAGGATTATAAATGGGAGAAAGCAATGAAGAGTTTATCAAAATGAAAGAAGCAGGTTTGAGAGAAAGAAATGAAAATGAAAAAAAAAAAAGAAATGTATATTAAAACTCAATGGGCAGATAAAACAGAACATTAGACACCACTAAAGACAGACAGAAACATGATAAAGTAGATCTGGAGGAAGTATCAAGAATGTGACAAAGATATGGTAACTATGTAAGAGGTGAAGAGGTGAAGTGACAGAATGATTAGGGATACATATGTGGTTAAGCTATAAAGAAACGTATGGGAATAAGAATCATAAAATTCAAGATAATGGTTATCTTTGGGGTGGAGAAACAGATGGGATCACAAGGAACACACTGAGATCAAAGATACCAATAAATGTTCTGTTTCTTAAGACAGGTGGTAGGTAGACATATTTTTCATTTATTTTAATTTTTTTAATGTTTATTTTTGAGACAGAAAGTGCATGTGTGTGCAATTTCGCGAGTGGGAAAGGGGCAGAGAGAGAGGGACAGAGGATCGGAAGCAGGCTCTATGCTGATAGCAGACAGCCCAATGTGGCACTCCAACTCATGAACCCAATTATGACCTGAGCCAAAGTTGGAAGCTTAGCAAATCAGCCACCCAAACACCCCTCATATATTTTTCATTTTAAAATATGTTTTTTAATATGTTTTAAATGTTTAAAACATATGTTTAATATGTTTTAAAATATATTTAAAATAAAAGTTTTGTGGCGCCTAGGTGGTTCACTGGGTTAAGTGTCCTACTCTCGATGACAGTCTGACTCACACTGTAGTGTGGAGCCTGTTTAGAATTCTCTCTCCCTCTCTCTCTCTCTCTGCCTCTCCCCTGCTCACGCTCTCTCTCCTTCTCTCAAAAAATAAACTTAAAAAAAAAATAAAGTTTTATTTGGGAGTAATTTTAGATTTACAGAAAAACTCCAAACATAATAAACAGAGATCCCATACACCAGTTTGCCCTACATTAACACCTTATATGACCATGGTACATTTGTCTAAACTAAGAAAACAACTTTGTTGAGTTACTACTAGCTGAAGTCTAGACAACTCAGATTTCACTAGTTTTTACTTTAATATCCCTTTTGTTTTTCTGGATCCAATCCATGAAAACCTCTTTGTATTTAGCTGTCATGTCTCCTTAGTCTTCTATTGTCAGTGATAAGTTCTTAGTCTTTCCTTGTTTTTTTATGATCTTGACAGTTTTGAGGAATATTCTTTAGGTATTTTGTACAATGTCCATCTGCTTGGATTTGTCTGATTAGGGCGATGGGTTTGGGGGAAGAATACTCCATGTTCATGTTGCATTTTCCCTACCCCAGGCCTAGAATTAGACATTTCTCTAAAGAACCCTAGATCCTTTTACTGGAGAATGGAATTAACAACCCAGATCTGGGTGTATGTTTGTCACTACTGGGGAATCACTGCTTCCAAGCCTTCTCAGTGGACAGAACTAGGAAATATGTTTATGTACATAATCCATGTATAAACATATATCTGTAATTATATCTGCATTTACCCATTTTATACATAAGTTCCTAAGAGTACTCCAACTCTAATCCAGTACCACAGGGTTTTATTCTAGCTCTCCCTTTTGCTTATCTTGTTTATCTGTAATTTCCCTCTCTGACAGTGAGAAACCTAAATAATAATATTCATCATTTTTAGATATTTGTTCAACCCTAGTATACATGCAAAACAGGTTCAAAATTATTAATCCACATCCTTACAAGAAACAAATTTGCCAACTAAAATATAGTGCTTCTGTAACATTCTTTTATCTTCAGCTTAACATTTTCCAGTCAGAACACCATTTTCCAAAGTTACTCAGGTCAGCTCCTTTTTTTCCTCCCATCCTTTCAGGGAGGTAATGTCATGTATTTGCAATAGAGGTAGTCATTTGTCACCTAAGTTCTTTAATTAGCTTTTTCATGCTGTTGCTATAACATGTAAGACTATGAGATCAATTTTGACATTGTTCATGGCTGAGACTTGGGTTCTAATCCCAAGCAAGTATTTTCTGCATTTATAAAATGTTCTCTAAGGGAAAAAGCCATAATGTTTGTTCACACGTATGTTCATATGTTTAGGATTGAAATGTTAAATGGTTTACTAGAGAAATATTAAAATGCAACATTATATGGAAATGATAATAAACTAGAAAACTATGTTACCACCTATTCAGTGGTGATATATCAGTTCTGTGATTATTTTATCTTAATAGATATGCTCTGATAGCTGCCCAGTATCACAGATCTAAAGCATTCAATTTCAGAAAGGCATTTCCTCAAATAGATTGACAGATAATACAAGAACAATAAAAATCTTCAGACTGCTTATTTGTACTCTCTCTGGTAAAAAAACAAACAAAAACACGAGGTATGAAAGTTTCCATCTTATTTACACTTACATAGTGTGGTAAGTTTGTATACATTTCATGTCCAATTTTAGAATCATGTCCCCAAAGGCAGTGTCATCTGGTAAGATGGTTAACTATATAGGTCTAAGCAGTACTACTTGCTAGCAGTAACATCAGTTAAGGACTTTAAGTTTAGCTTTCTCCCCCTGGTGGTAGTGTCTGTGTTGATAACATCAAAAAAAATATTTGTATAGTACCTTAATGTTTATGGCTGCTCCAGCCAATTATAGGTAAGCAATTTTGGGACAGAAGTAGATTTAAATGAAATCGAATCCCATATCAAAACACTTCTGAAGGAAGTACTTGTCTCCTATAGTTCCCTTTTTTTCCAAAATGCAATTACAACCATTACATCATTGTAAATTACATGCTGGGGTTATCTCAGTAGGTAACTGCCAAATGTAAAACTTACAGAAGGTCTTCAATGTAATAATGATGTTTTATCATTTTAATTACAAACTCTTTAAAAAACTCCCTAAAGTGTACCAATTGGGGTGGTCTAAATTAACACTATCTTAGTAGCCCAAGGGTAGTAAAAATAGATTGAACTACCAAATTTCATCATACTTATAGCAGCTGTCTTCCTGCCTCTAGGAAGCTAAGTATTTAACAAAGCAGACAGCTTGGCATTGGCATCTGATTAGCAGTGTGTGTATTGTCAGATAGAATGTGCTTGGCTCTTTTGTTCCAGGGTTTGATTAGAAATCTGGAAAGCAGTGGCATCATGTAACTATTCTTAAGGCTTCTGAAAGGTAAATAAATTGTGATGCTTCTTCTGGTATTGTACATGAAAACGAATCAATGCTTTTCTGGTAATATGCTTTATCAAATCCCAGAAAATTTAAATAAAGGAATTATTTTTTTTAACAAATCAAAGACTGATTGAAATAGGCAGATCTTAATATCATTTTAAATATTTTATGTAAGAAAAATATTTTTACAATTGAGTGCTTTGAATCACATTGAGTCCTGTAATTAAAATACTGTTGGTGGGGAGGAAATGATCATTTTAGAGCACATAAATAGAAGATTCTATTCCTAAAAATATCAACAGTTTAAATGGAGATTCAGAAAAAAATTTTCAGTGCCTCTGAACATCTTATTGGAAAAAAAACAATCTTGTAAAAAAAAAGTATTGTTTTAATGCAGGTGCCCAAACATTAAACTATAAAACGGTGACTCTCATTACCTTTTCCCCACAAATTTCTTTGAAAATTTATTACAAATGATTGTGCTTATTGGCAAAGTTCAAAATCAGTAGAGTCCATGAAAACAATCTACTTCAATGAGAAGTACATTCTTTTACTCTATCAAATCCATCGGAGGTAATCAGACTGGATGTTTTATTCAACAGGGCTGAAGAAAATTGTTCTACAATAGGTTAATTCAAAATGGCAGCATAGAAAATGCATCTGTCAGTGGGGATCAAATTACAGGGCAAGCTCCTCTCAATGCTTAGAAAAACAAGTCTGCAGTTCTACAGATTATGTGCCTGTGTGTGTTTAAAGGGGTGGGAAAGGAGCTAAATATCTGAGCTAACCTCCAATTAAAGTCAATCATAAAAACAGCCAATTTAATGAGTGCGGATTTCTTTGGGTAATTATAACACCAACCACTTTTTTCTCTTTTAAATCTGTAATTCTGCCTTCTTGTTATTGCTTGCTTTGTCATTAATCGCCTCAGGACCTTGATTTCCTAGCAACAGACTGCCACCAAACATTTGGCTCCTGTTCAACATTTTCTTTGTGAAAAATGGCACTGCTGTTGCCGCCTGGGCTGCTGCAGCTAGACTGGCTGTGTAAGTGCTCTAATAATGTATTCCACTGGAAAAAAAAAAATCACATGATATGGGGTGCAATGACTGAGCTCAGTTAATTACTGAGCTGGGAAGTTTATCTACAATCTAAAGGCTGTGTTGAGGGGAAGGGGGATATAAGGATTAAAAAGGTGTTCCTTGCATTATCAATAATTTACAGGTGAGAATTTATAAAGAAATATTTTATTCTTGAGTTGACAGATTTCTGTTTAAGTTTATTTAGAAAGGGGTGGAAAAGGCTAACATCCCTTAAATGTTACTTGACAAATTCTTTCTTTACAAAATAGCCCCAAACACACAAAAGAATCACAGAACAACTTGCTGTAATTTTAAAAAGCAAATTAACCTATGTATCTGTCAGCTGTTTCTTTTCTACTTAAGGCAAAAATCATGTGTATATGTAAATATGAGATGGCAGAATGAGGTTTTCATTCACAATATGAACACTACACATAATGAAAACAGAATAATTCAAAACATTGTGTTTTGATATACTGTATACCTAAATAACTATTTTAGAAAAATGATAGCAGGATATAGATATTTACAATTATGTTTGAAATGAGTCAATTGAGCTTGAAGGAAGTCATAATTGGAAACCTAATGATAAGGTAGGTATTTTACCATTTTTTACTTGGTAGGTTTATTAAGATTTTTTTATGCCTTAGAAATACTACCAACTGCAGTAATAATAGTTATGGAAATTAACATGGCATGTCAGATATGGTTCGCTGATACCTTGCTTTAGTTCTCAGAAAA
Organism: Panthera tigris; assembly: GCF_018350195.1. Classification (NCBI taxonomy): domain Eukaryota; kingdom Metazoa; phylum Chordata; class Mammalia; order Carnivora; family Felidae; genus Panthera; species Panthera tigris. The sequence goes on along the minus strand of NC_056670.1, from coordinate 34,273,917 downwards.
ATGGCTATATAAGAATGGCATGTTTCAGGACTGCTGTCAGGATATGATAATTTAATATACCCAAGAGTACACTAAGTATTATGGAAGCATCTGTGAAACTAATAAGTCAGTGGACATTCCGATTCTTACCAATGTCTACACACTTTATAAAAAACTTCCCACAAAGTACAGTCCCAATTCAGCTCACATGAGGAAGAGAAAATGCTAGTCTACATGAAAATATCACACTGACCACCATGACAGACTAAAATAAAAATGACAGTAGGGAATATTTATAAAGGAGCAATAAAATTAAAAGGTCTTTGTTATATTAAGGTAGTTAAAATATACACACATTTTTAGAAGACAGAAAACAAATTACAGATATTTAAATGATGTTATAGAATTCTGTTTATTACTGGCCTGAAACCACATCATCTCACTACTGAGTCTGACTCTCCACTTTAATATATTTTTACAAAAATCAATTCTTAGTTGAAATAAGAAAGTAAATATATATTCACAATCAGAAAAGTTTTAGAAATTCAGAGTGGACATTTTTAATTATGGAACTGTAACTAGAATAAATATCAATTTAATTCACTATTTACTATGACAGAGTTTCTTGACTTGGGCTCCAAGAATTAGCAAAAAGTCTTTTGAAATCTATAAACTTTCAAAAATTAAATGAAAAATTTGTGAGTAAATAATTTTTTCTGGGAGAGTTCAAAACTAAGAAAAGATTAAAAACCACTACTCTAAGAATATCAAGCCACCAGAGAAATGCTAGCTATATTCACAAGTAAAATATTGTTTTAAATTTGAATTTAGTTTATTATAGCTGTCAAATAAAATAAATGTTAACCTTGTAAGAAACCATGTATGTGTAAAAATATTTTTGAGGAATGAATAATGAAATATATGGCATTCTTTTACTTTACTATATGTGTATTTTCCTGGAAAAGTTGAACCAGGAAATTTTTGGTGTGTTATTTTACATTTTATATTTTATTTGATTGTGACTTTCTTCATATCCTTTAAACTTAACAATACTATAATAATACAGTGTGGTCTTAAATTCTTTATAGAATGAAGAAAGAAATACTTTCAAAAAGGAATATAAAAAATGACTAGAAAAATTTGTGCCATTCATCTGTATAGAGAAGAAGAATGCAATTTGGAAAAGCAGCAATCTATCATTCATAACATCTTCAACTATCTGGGATTTGCTACTGTCAGGACAATGTCAGAGAAAAAGACAGTCTGGATATATCCTAGAAGTCTAGAGGATTCCCTCCAGCTTCTAGAAGCTATTTCCAAGGGGTAGAGAGAAAACACATGATGGACACAAGATGTTAGAGTAAAATGAGCCATATTAAAGAGCTGTGAAACCTGTATGGTCTGAACTTGAATAACAGCAATATAAATTTATATATGAACTTGCCTTCCTGAATAAGTACTGGAAGGAAGAAAACTGTTTTTTTCTTTTTCATCCCACTTTACCACATTTTTAAGTTTTTAAAAAACTTCATCTACTATATGTCATCCACTCAAACAAAAAATTGGTATTTTAAAGAACTGGCCCCAAAACATAGTTATATTGTATCTAGAACAAATAAGTAAGAACAAAAGCTTGAAAGACCCTCTTTAAAGTGTCTGCAAAAGAGAAATAGTTAGCAGCAAGAAATCAAAATAGACTTATTATGACTTCCATTACATATATCAAAAAACAAAGACCTAAATTATTTGTCTAATTAGGAACAACTGTATCATTTATAATCATAATACCTGAATATCATTGAAATTATTATGACAGATGTAGAAATAAGACAGAATCCAAGGGCCATGGAGAATAACTGTTAATGGGTACAAAGTTTCTTTCTTTCTGTGGTGATGTGAATGCTCTAAAATTAGATTATGGTGATGGTTGCAGAATTCTGTAAATATACTAACAATCATCAAATTGTACATTTTAAACAGATGAACTTTATGGTATATAAATATCTCATAAAGTTATTATAAAAAGATTAAAGCCAATTTTATTTATCTAGAATAGTGACAACAGAACATATGGGTTAAGTCATATAAGCTATAAAGCCTCTATGTGTACAGAAAGTATGTTGAAAAACATTTACACTTATACATACAGATACTAGACTGTATGTTTATGTCCAGGTTATACACAATTCCAATGGTATGACAACACATAAAAATGTACACTGCCATCATAATGTCTATAAATTTTCCCTCTCTTAATCATGTTTATTAAAGAGATTTAGTAAATATTCCATCTTCCCAAGCAATTGCTGACTGGTCTGAAATATATAAATAAAGTAAATGGAAGTGGAAACATTTCAGTAGATGGTTTGTTAATTCATTTGGGGCTCTGTGTAAGGGTCTACTGTCTTAACAACTAAGTGCTATACACATGTTTATTTTCTTACCATTCTAAGGCAATTAGCACATAGTGTGGTTTCCAACTTCACATAAAACTCCAGGGCTTCATTATAACACCACAAGTCCAAAACACAAAAATGTCTAATATTTATCTTTAGAGCTCAAAACTTCTTTAACCAATACTATCTTAGTTCTACAAAGTGAAAAGATTATTCTACTTCACTAAAATTAATCTTACTTTAATTTTTTTTAAGTTTATTTATTTTGGGGAGCAGGGAGCAAGTGTGGGGGAGGGGCAGAGAGACAGAGAATCCCAAGCAGGCTCTGCACAGGTGTGCAGCATGGAGCCTGATGAAGGGCTCAAACTCACTAACCACAGGATCATGACTTGAGCCAAAAACAAGAGTCAGATGCTTAACTGATTGAGCCACCCAGAAGCCCCCAAAATAATCTTAGTTTAATATCCTATAGATTCCCTTTCCTTGAGTTTTACATTTGATAACTTGCCAAAATAAGACTTGACAAAAATAACAGGAATAAAAGAGTAAATCGTACAACTTGGAGAATATAGTTATCTATAAAAATCACAAAGCATTAGTCTAAAAATCTCATACTGTTTTTAGCATTTAACATACCCCCTCAAAAAAATTCTAGAGAAATCAGAAATGAATACAAATAGAATTTCTATAATCACACTCTCATTTGAAAAATTTTCTATCAAGAATCAAAGATTATCCCTATTAAGGAAGAAGTAAAAACATTAATCATTTGGGCAGCTCCCTGAACATTAATAGATATATGAAGAATTCTTTATAAAGTTAAAAACTAAATTCTAATGCTAACACCTAAGAAGCAACATAAGTCTTTTTCTTGCATCTCTCTACACTATATCTGAGCTAAAGAAAAATGTGTTTATTTACCACACAGTTTTGGACTTTACTCGAAAGTATACAATTTGGCACATAAAATTTTAAACCACGTTATGATAAAGATTTGGGTATACTAAATGTCAGGGAATTATACACAAACATGAAATGCTCAAAAGAGGGAAAATAAACCTCCACATATTTCTTTGCTTTATTTTTGAATTTATAAATATAATACTTTAGGTCACCTGCAAAGCTGTTTTCAAATAAAGACTTAACAATTCATAGTAACCTCTAATGAAGTTAATGAAGAAGTACAGAACAGGATGGTTAAAAATACAGGAACAAATCCAAATGATGATCACTGTCTTGACCAATGTAATGAGAATTCCAATACATAAGAGTTGAAAAACTGCATTTAGAACACAGATAAAATGAAAAGTCTATGGTAGTTCAACCATCCTATCTTCTTATGTAATAATCTCAGAAGAATATTGTAAAGATTAATAAATTCCAAAAAAGTGCTTTAAATTCTAAGTGTTTCGTTAAGAATTGTGACTTATTAAATCAGTTGTCATTTACAAAATAGCTTCAATTTTTTTTTAATTCCATTAGTTTACTTACTCTGCCAAAATATATTCATTATAACAGTACAACTTTCAAAAGATAACATTACAAAGCCTTTTTCCATGGTATAGTAAGATTTAAGGCAATGAGTTTAAGTTACTGTCCATAAGTTAGTAAAACTTTTCTATCTTCAACTGTCCAGATTTTTTGGTGGGGGAGGGGGGTTGGGAGAGTATAAATCTCAAACATATATTTAAAGTAATAGTTATCTTTCATTTCTTTTTACATTACTCCAGTTTCTATTAGGTTACCATTATAAGAAAAATTCATTCACTTTCACTAGAACTTTTTTCAAATCTTTTCACAACAGAGCTATGAATATCAGATGATACATACTACATTTTGAGCATAATCAAAATAAATTTAAAAATTTCAACCAATTTTGACTTGTAAGCATATCTTTTGGTAAATATTACCAAAGGATAACAAAATCTTAAAAAAAGAACAATTATGTTTTATTATACATTCATTCTAATTTGTCAACCAACATTCATAGAAATACTTCTAATATGAAAAATTGCAAATATATGATCTCTTCGACTAGATTTTTTACAAATTATCACAATAACTCATTTTAAGAACATTAGTTATTGCTTTCAAGTAACTGACAAAGATATTTAATTGTAACTGAGTCTAAATTACAGTTCCACTAAGATAAATTATTACTCATGGCATCACTAAAAATTTTAGTAAAAAATTGAATCAGGCCAAACAAAATGAGAGACATAAAACCCAAATAACTGTTACTGATTATTATTTGTATTTTATATACAAATACTCCTATTTCTTTCCAAATATGAACTCTCTTTCTTCCATGGTTGTACACTTCTCCAAACCAGGATTCTTCCACTCATCTCTAATCAGACCTCCTTTTATTCCAGAAGCAAACATTAGTAACACTTCCTTTGAACACCCTATTCTCACAAAAACCCTGTTTCCCAAAATGGTATGATTCTAGGCTGAAAAGAGATACAAGTGGTCAAGACAGAGTTATAAAATAAACATAAAGAGGAAAAAAGAAAGATCTGTAATCAGCCATGGGAAGTGGAAAAATCACAGAAAGAAGGAAATAAACATAGTTGCCAAAAGAAAATTGAAACTACAAGTTCTATATTCTTAATGATTGACAAAGTATGATTCACTATTCTTTCATTTAAAGTGCTTAATTTTCAGTCAGTAAAAAGGGGCACACATCTAGCTAAATTTATATAGAGTAAGTTAGAAAAGGTACTGAAACCTTTTGTTAAACCTATTTCTTAAATATCTGTTAATCTCTGAATTTAAAAGTTTTCCCATGATAAGCCTAAATTTGCAAGCTGATTAGTATCTGAAACTTGGAACCTTTCCTTAAAAAAAAAATGTTATTAGAAATAATGCATGATTTCTATGCAAAATCACACTGTATTAACAATATAGTTTAAAACACTATAAAGGGCTGACTGAAAATAGAAAAAAATTACTACAACATTAGTAATTATACACAGTTGAACAGCTTTATTTTATTAGCTGAGAACTTTAAAAATTATTTTTAATTGATAAAATGATAACTGAAGAATTTTATAGAATCTAGAATAATAGTCTGAGAAGCTTATTAGGCTGAATCAACCTCAAACCCAATTTAAAACTTATTTCTCAGCAAAACTTGAAATTTTTGCTGTTACTTGATTACTCCTTATAATGATGGCTTTGTCATTCTGGCTTTCAAATAGTTCAAGGAAGGAAAAATGAAATTAGGAGACAGGGAAAGAAAAAAATTAATGGGTTAACTGAGAACTAAATCTGCAGTTTGAAATAAATAACATGTTCCACAAAAGTCAGTATATAACAATGGACACAGAGATAAATCCTGGTTAAGTTATTAACAAGTTCAAATTCAAAGAGAAAGTTAGGGCTTCTTATAGAAAAAAAGAGTAATCTAAAAAAGGAAAAAGAAAAATCAGCCTGGGAATTGCAGCTTCCAACCAAGATGGAGAAATGGGGGAACAGATTTATACTCCTATCTTAAACAATTATAAAAATGGTTTAAAAAAAAACATATGAAACAATTTTCAGACACTGAATAATAATCAAAAAGGGGACAAAAATCACGTGACTTCTACAACTGTTCAAACTTACTCCCTGAAGAGAGTTTCCAAACTGCAATTCAGACAGAGAGAGCCTTATGGAGAGTCATTCGTCTCCATTTGGGGAGGCCAAGGTGGCCAGCAAATGCAAGGACAGATACTGGACAGACCAGAGCTGCTAGAAGGAATAGGTATGAAATGAGAACTCTGGAGATCTGTAGGGGTTTCCCATGTGCATAAGGAAACAACCCAATATCAAAGTAAGAACCAGAAAAAAAAAACCACATGCAATAAAATTAATAGACAAGAATATTTTTTTTAATGTTCATTTTTGAGAGAGAGAGAGAGAGAGAGAGAGAGAGCAAGCAGGGGAGGGGCAAAGAGAGACAGAGACACAGAATCTGAAGCAAACTCCATGCTCTGAACTGTCAGCAGAGAGCCCAACACGGGGATCGAACTCATGAACCATGAGATCATGACCTGAGCTGAAGTTGGAAGCTCAACCAACAGAGTCATTCAGGTGCTCCGCAGTTTTTTTTTTTTAATGTTTATTTATTGATTTTGAGAGAGATAGAACACGAGCAGAGGACAGGCAGAGAGAAAGGAAGAGAAATTCCCACACAGGGCTTGAACCCACAAACAGTGAGATCATGACATGAACCTAAATCAAGAGTCAGACACTCAACCAACTGAGCCACCCAGGCACCCCAATAGACAAGGATTTTAAAACAGTTGTTATAACTATATTACCTAAGTTAAAAATGACAGATGGCAACATGAGTATGTAATATACTCATGGCAGGAGTGAAGAAGGTCCAAATCAAACTTCCAGGGATGAAAACTATCATGTCTGAGATAAAAAATGCACTGGATGTGATTCATGGCATATTGTAACAGAAATGATTTTAAGACATAGCAATAGTAATTATATAAAATGAAGAATAGAGAGAAAAAATGAAATGAGTATGACTAAGGTAAGGGACATTTCAAGTGGCTTAATATTAAATGGACTTTCCAAAAGTGGATGGAGGTGGGAAGAGAAAATATTTACAGAAAATTTTCTAAATTGAACAAACCACATTCACAAGAAACATAAAGAAAACTATACCAAGGTACATCATAATAAAATTGCTTAAACCAGTGATAGAGAGAAAATCTTAAAAGCAGTTAGAGGAAAAAAGATAGATAAGGAGAAACAATGGTAAGAATGACTTCCTTTCTTTTTTTTTTTTTTTTTTTTTAATTTTTTTTTTTTTTAACGTTTATTTATTTTTGACACAGAGAGAGACAGAGCATGAACGGGGGAGGGTCAGAGAGAGGGAGACACAGAATCTGAAACAGGCTCCAGGCTCTGAGCTGTCAGCACAGAGCCCGACGCGGGGCTCGAACTCACGGACCGCGAGATCATGACCTGAGCCGAAGTCGGCTGTTTAACCGACCGAGCCACCCAGGCGCCCCTAGAATGACTTCCTTTCTAAAAAAAAAAATTCAAGGCAGAAGACAGTGGAGAAACAGGAACTGGATATATCCTCAAGCATGAAACAACAACAAAAACAAACATGATGCATTCAACAATAGTTTTTAAGACCATGAACATCAAGGATGAAAAAACAGTGATCTTTGAGAGTTGCAAAACAATCTAGGCAAGCCCTAACACAGAATGGGCTTACTGCCTTGAGAGAGTTCCCAGGCTACAGCACAATAAGCAGAAACTGGAAAGGACAGAGAGCCCAGGGAGTTAAGGAGATAGAGTGGAGGGTGGGAAGAACTGGGTAGTTAGAGTTCAGAGGCAAGAATAGCAGAGAAGAGAAAACTTGACGGAGAATACTGGAAACCTACAGTGGATTCCTCTATCAACATTCATCAGATCAGAGCCTGGGAATGAGTCATTCAAAAGAATTAGAGGGAAAAGGATTAGAGGAAACAGTACTTGGGGCACACATAATTCTGGGAATAGTGCCTGTTTCCACCATCTCCAACATAATTAATGTGGCACTGCATAGAGCACAGGAAGGTCTCACTTCATGAGTAGGGAATGTTTAGCTTTAGACCAGGGTCTCTTAACCTTGGCTGTACTGATATTTAGAAATGGATAATCCTTTATTGTGGAGTGCTGTCTCATACAGTACAGGATGCTTGGCAACATTCCTGTCTTATATTTACTAGTAGGAACATTCACTCATCACAATAATAAATATGTCCAAATTTTACCAAATGTCCTGAAGGGGGAAAATTGTCCCTGGTTAAGAAACCATTGCCATTAAAAGAGTACTACTCCGGACTCACCTAACCAATCATAAAAGCAAGACCCAAATATATTGAATTTGCTCCAAGTAACATAACTGCATCCCAGAATAAACCTCAATAAAATTTACCAATGAAAACTAATGATAACTAAACACATAAAGAGAAAGGAAAACACAATTCTTAATAAGGAGGATAACTAACCACTCAAAACTATCCCAGAATTGACAAAGATGTAAAGACTAATAGAGAAAGATATCAAAATAGTTCTTTTAACTGTATTTTATGTGTCCAAAGTAGAGACGAAGAAGAGATAAAAGACTCAATTCAATCTTCTAGATATGAAAACAACAAATAAGATGAAAAATACTCTGGATGGGATTAATGACAATTCAGATATAGGAGATAATATTAGTGAACTAGAAGGCATAGCAAAAGAAACAATCCAAAGTGAAACACACAGTGAAAAAAAAGTATCCAAAAAAACGAAAAGGGTCGCATCACTGAGCTACGGAGACAACTTCATGGGTAATTTGAGACCCAAAGGTGAAGGCAGCTGGGCAGAAAATATATTTAAAATAATGGCTGAAAACATTCCAAAAATAATAAAAATTATAAATCCACAGCTGCAAGAAGTTAAACAAACCCCATGCACAAGAAATATAAAAAAGAATACACTAAGGCACAATATAATCAGGCTGATCAAACCCAGTAATAAATAAAATATCTTAACAGCAGCCAAGGTTGTGGGTATGTGGAATGTTACATCCAAAGGAACAAAGGTATGGATGTCAGATTTCTTATTAAAAAAAACAATTCAGAGAGAAGATAGTAAAGCAACATTTTTCAAGTACTGAAAGACAAAAAAACTGTCAAAGTAGAATTGGCAAAAATCTCTTTTAAAAATAAAGGTGAAAAAAAGAAGTTTTCAAACATACAAAAACTGAAAACATTCATCACCAACAGACCCAAATATATGAAATGCTAAAAATGTTCTTTAGGCAGAAGGAAAATTATACCAGATGGAAATCTAATTCTAAGCAAAAGAATAAAGAGAACTGGAAGTGGTAATTAAATGAATAAATAGGTTTTTTAAATTATTGAAATCTCTTTAAAAGATATTTGACAATTTAAACAAAAATAATGTTACACTGTTTATAACATGAATAAAAATAAAATTTGTCTGTTCATGGTATGTCAATTATATATTAGTAAAGCTATGTTAAAAAAACAATTAAAATATTAAAAAAGGAAAATGCATGACAGTGATAACATAAAGACTTGGAGAGGTGAAACTGAAGTCTACTATTGTAAGGTTTTTATACTATATGTGACAGGATATAGTATTATTTGAAGGAAGACACGGCTCAGTCAGGAGAGCATTTGACTCTTGATCCCAGTGTCGTGAGTGCAAGCCCCACACTGGACACAAAGCTTACTTAATTAAAAAAAAAAAAAATGAACACAGACAGTAATGAGTTGAAGATGTATACTATCAGCCCTAATGCAGTCACTAAAATAAAAAATAAATAAATAAAGAGTAAGAGATATTAACCCAATGATGGAAATAAAAATACTGGATTAACCTAAAAGAAAGCAGGACAGAATAAAAATAGAATGAAGGACAAAGTAGACAAACAGAAGACAAACACCAAGATGATGAACTTAAATCTAATCATATCAATAATCATATTACATGGGAATGGTATAAACATCCCAATTAAAAGACAGACATTTTTAGGCTGGATAAAAAAATAGGATCCAACAAAATCTTGTCTACAAGAGATGCACTTTATTTTTTTTAAGTTTATTTATTTATTTTGAGAGAGAGTAAGAGAGGGTGTGAGCAGGGGAGGGGTAGAGAGAGAGGGAAAGAGAATTCGACATGGGGCTTGAACTCAGGAACTGTGAGATCATAACCTGAACCAAGATGAAGAGCCGGGCATTTAACCAATTGAGCCACCCAGGCACCGCAAAAGATGCACTTAAAAAATAAAGACACAAAATAGATTATTAGCAAAAGGGTAGAAAAAGATATACCAAGATATTAATAGTAAAAAAAAAGTTGAATTGGCTATATTAATATCAGAGTATCAGACAGAATAATTAGTGGGGACAAAGTATAATACCAGGATTAAATGTTTCAAATGATAAATGGGTTATATAATTAACCCTACATCCTTATGGACCTAATAACAGAGCTTCAAACACATTGAAGAAAAATCTGATAGAAATGCAAAGAGGAATATACAAATCCATAATAGTAGTAAAAGGAAGATCTCTGGGAAATATCCATATTTAGAAAATAAACAATATGCTTCTAAATAATTCAAGTCAAGGAAGAAAGTAAAAGAGAAAGTAGAAAGTTTTACAAGCTGAATGAAAATGAAAACATGACATATCAAAATTTGTGGGAGGCAGCCAAATCAATACTCACAGAGAAATTTTATAGCACTAAAGGTCTAAAGCAAAAAGTCTCAAATCAATAAATTATGCTTCCACCTTGAGAAAGAAAGCAAAGATGGAGTACGAATGGGGGGTGAGGATGAAGGATGAAGAGTAGAAGAGGAGCAAATTAAATCTAAAGTAAGCAAAAATAAGGAAATAATAAAGAACAGAAATAAAAACCAACCTGGACTCAGGTTTCCCATAGAAAGTGCTAGGAAATAAAGCAATATCTACAAAGAAGTACTTTGTATTACACCAAATAAGTTGTCATTTTTATATAAAGCAGTAAGAAGTAAATAAAATCTCAAGGAGAGAGAGAAGCTCTGAGTCCTTCCTTGGGATAAAAATGACAAAATGCAGCCAAATGAGGGATATCAAAATAAACAATAAAGAAATAGGAGGATGGAGTAAAATACTTGGTGGTGGTTGAGCATTTAACTCATTTAAATATAGAAACAAGACTGTAAGTATTATGGCTATAGAATAGAATGCAAATATTAAAACACTAAAAATGCAAAAATAAAATAAAAATATAAGTATAAAAAATCAAGAACAGGATAAAATGCTGTGGGCTAATTTTCTCATTTTTCATAACATTAATATTGTTTTAAAAAGGAAATCCATAGTTTAGAAAAATGAATAGCTCCAATTTCCTAATTTTTTTCATAAATCTTTCCTAAATATCATAGCCTTAAAAAGGCTATTGTAAGAAGTATTTCTTGCAAGAGAATATGATGTTAAGGTGAACAGCACCTGGAATTTACATTTTCAAAAATATAATTAACTGTCACCATAACTGTAATCCCTTATCACATACTAGGAAAGAACTGAGGAATTTGGTTTAAACATGGAAAAACTGAGTTTACATGCCATAAATGGAACACTTCCTACGAAGGTTAAAAAAAAAGATGTAAACACTTACTTAAACCAAAAGAAAATGTTGGTATATGCGTATTCCATTTTAGCTTTTATCAGTGAAGTTTCTGATGTGAACTCTGCATTGTTAAGTTCACTGAATTATGTGACAAAAAAGACAATCAAGGTTTTGGGTTTTCTTAATGCTCATGAGCATTATTTATTTATGGAATAGTGGAAAGAAGAGCTGAGTATGTAGATCTGGTTTATTTTACATAATGCACATAGATGTCTTAATTATGGAAATTCGTTGAATAGATACACTGAGCTGCTTCCTCAGGCCAAGAAATTTTGAAATGAAAGAGTTCCCAGAATTTCAACTTGTTAAACCTCAGCTATTTATAATGACAATGTGAGAAGACTGCTGACCCTACAGAACCAATATGGAGGAGCCCACCTAATTTGTTGAAATAAGTATAGATGTATCTACTCAATCTAAACTTGTGGTTTGAGGATATGCTAGGAAAAGACTATCCTGGATGTCTGGACCTTGAAGGAAACTAAAGGATTAAAAGAACTGCAGAGGTGTTATATTTAAGTGATGAATCACTAAATTCTACTCCTGAAACTAATATTACACCGTATGTTAACTAACTAGGATTTAAATAATAACTGAAACTTAAAAAATTAATTAATTTAAAAAATAATAAAAGAAATGCAGAATGTCTTTGTACACATAACATTACATTTCAGAAGAGATTTCACAGATTTTAATGAATAAGCATTATGTACTTAGTTAATATAAAAATAAATAGTTGTAGAGGGGCGCCTGGATGGCTCTGTAGGTTCAGTGTCTGACTCTTGGTTTCAGCTCAGGTCATGATCTCACCATTTGGGAGTTCAAGCCCTGTGTCGGGCTCTGCAATGGCGGCATGGAGCAGGCTTGGGATTCTGTCTCCCTCTCTGCCACCCCCTCAAAAATAAATAAACAGTGGCACCTGGATGGCTCAGTCAAGCATCTGACTTTGGCTTGGGTCATGATCTCACGGTTTGTGAATTCAAGCCCCACATCGGGCTCTCTGCTGTCAGCGTGGAGCCTGCTTTGGATCCTTTGTGCCCCTTCTCTCTCTGCTCCTCCCCCACTCATGCTATCTTTCTTAAAAATAAACACTTATAAACAAACAGTAAAAAACAAAATAGTTGTAGAATATACAGCATCCCAGGTATCCCTTATGACTCTTATATTTTCAGAACTATTTTAAAATAGCCAAACTCTCAGCAAACTATCAACTTGCCTGGCAATGTAAAACAGCATTCCTTTTACAAAATTGCTGAAATAGAAACTAAGGGCTAACAGCTCAGAGATATCAACCGGAATCCATTTTTGGTATTTGTTTCTGGCTGTTTATTTTTAACAAGTTTTAAAAATAATTCAATCTTCTTTATTAATTTGACCCAAACTGAGCGCTCTACATTTTATATAAACTTGGACTTATATAAATTGTTAATATTATAAAAATTTGAATTTGCCCAAAGTTGGCTACATGCACTATGGTACATAATTATTAAAAACTCTAAGTTGTTTGCAAGTTGAGTCTATACTACCATAAAAATTCCATTCATCCAAGCTTGGCCTATGTTAAATATACATAACTGTTTAAGACTGAGTGTTTCCACTCATAATTTGGAGTCCAATTGCTTATATCAAAATAGAATTATAATTATTTGCTAAATGTAGTTTTCCACCATAATATATTATCATACTTAATAGCCAATATAAATAACATAAATAATGCCAAATTTTAAACCAGGTGTTCTATGAAAATCAGATTTTCAAATGCATGATGGTTTGAAATAGCATATAAATTCCCCTTAAAGAACCACACTACAAAACAGGCACTCAAGATAGTAACAAAAAAATGAGGCCCTTTAGAAAAATAAAATAGAAGATAATGAAGAGGGAAAATTTCTTAATTTTTGAAATGTTTTCTCACATACTGTCAAAAGAGCTAACATCCTGTATATAATCCTCTCAACGTAAGAATTTACTTGACATTATAAAGGGGTACGATTTGCCTTATAGAGGAATCAATAATAACCTTGTAAAGCCTAAAGCAGTGAACATAAACATGTTGTAGGAGACATTAACACTAGACTGAAAGAAATAATTATATTTTCAATAAACATGTTACTACTGGATAATCAATTTTTTACACGTCTTTGCAGCTGTTTCACAGCTCAGGTAGTGAATGGCAGCAGCTGTTATACCAAAACCATATATTATATGCATATGAGGTACTTCTAATTTCTCGTAGGTATCTACTTATTTGTGATCAGGCACATTTAACTCATATTAAATAAAAACAAGGTATTCATGGGGTGATTAATTCAGGGAAATTTTAGTACCATCTTATTTTAGAAATGAACTCTTAACCAATTATTTTTATGTCAGAATATTTAATAATTCCAATTACATGCTGCCCTTATTCCCAGATTTAAGAGATTTGTCACGATCAATGTTTCTGAAATATTAAATTAAAACATGTCATAGTAATTACTATGGAATAAACAGCAATTAAGATTTTTTTAGGCAAATAAGCTCTGTTTGCAGTGAATATTTATACTACTACTATTTTCCCACACAATGCATGCATCATTCGCAACAAGCAGCCTGAAAATATAAAATGTAAATTTTTAGAATTACTTCAAAAGATCTTAAGAAACTGATTTAATATGGAATTTGATACTTACCTAAGACACATCTATGTATAATGTATCCAAAAGGAGGTAGACTTGAATGTAAGTAATACAAATAATGTTACCATGGAATGATCATGTTTCTATTCTGTATTTATAATAATGATTCCGATATATGCATTGACATGGGCTAATAATTTGCAGGATAAGTAAAAGACAATTATTTAAAAATGTATATCCACTAAAAAACTATACTTAACAGTGTAAATATGTACCAGAAATTTGAATTAGGTAAATACTTACTGCTATATAATAAACTCTTGCTTTTTGTACCAATGTCCAGTTTTTCTCCATATCAAGATGTTTTTCCTTTTTATAACAATTGGCAGCAGCAAGATTAGCTACAAGGGACCTAAGACAACAACAAAAAGCAATTAGGCTGTAATACGATAGTTAAAGTTGTCATGTACTTCTATAAAATTAATTAACAACACATTTTGCAAATTTTGGTTTACATTTTAATTGTTAATTTTTTAAATTTTTTTTAAATTTTTTTTTTTAATTTACATCCCAAATTAGCTAGCATATAGTGCAACAATGATTTCAGGAGTAGATTCCTTAGTGCCCCTTATCCATTTAGCTCATCCCCCCTCCCACAACCGTCCCAGTAACCCTCAGTTTGTTCTCCATATTTATGAGTCCTTTCTGTTTTGTCCCCCTCCGTTTTTATATTATTTTTGTTTCCCTTCCCTTATGTTCATCTGTTTTGTCTCTTAAAGGTCCTCATATGAATGAAGTCATATGATTTTTGTCTTTCTCTGCCTAATTTCACTCAGCATAATACCTTCCAGCTCCATCCACGTAGTTGCAAATGGCAAGATTTCATTGTTTTTGATTGCTGAGTAATACTCCATTGTGTGTGTGTGTGTGTGTGTATATATATATACACCACATCTTCTTTATCCATTCATCCATCGATGGACATTTGGGCTCTTTCCATACTTTGGCTATTGTAGATAGTGCTGCTATAAACATTGGGGTGCATGTGTCCCTTTGAAACAGCACACCTGTATCCCTTGGACAAATGCCTAGTAGTGCAATTGCTGGGTCGTAGGGTAGTTCTGTTTTTAGTTTTTTGAGGAACCTCCATACTGCTTTCAAGAGTGGCTGCACCAGCTTGCATTCCCATAATTCTTAATTTTTTAATTGCTACACATTGATTTTATAAATGTAAATAAAATTAGTTTTGAGCACTTTTTGAGACTTCTCTGTTACCTTTGAGATAAATAGAGATACTGATCCTTGTTTTAATACCACCTATTTTGAAAAACTGGAATTTGTTTCCTTTGGTACTGAAATGATAACATTATCCATTTCCTATATTTTAATGGTTTAAAATGCAGTTAGGAAATTAAACTATGTTGTTATGCAAAAAAAGACATATGAACATATGTACATATATACAAAAACTTCAGTTTTTAACTATCAACATGTTATATACATTGTTTAACCTAATGCTTTAAAAGCCAGGTATGGGATTAATTTCACAAAACACACATATAAATGTAGGCCCTATTTACTATGACATATTAATTTGCAAACCAATACATTTTAAAGATTGGAGTAAATTCAAATTAATTTCTCTAGACGAAAACTCCCTATACTGGTCCAGTTTTGCAGCTGAAGAATCTAAGCAGGACACTGCATTTAAAATCTTGCTACAAGTGCCAGAGAGTAATTTTGGTTATTGTACAACAAATACAGTTAATAAAATAATTATTTATGTTAAATACAAATCAATAAAAATATTTTCTTCCTCATTCTGACTCTGGAATTAGAAAATAACTTGCCATTTTTTTCACTCTCACAAGGGAACAGTTATGGTTAAAAAAAATAGACATATCATCACTTGAGATTTTTATAAAATGGTTGGTTCTTCTGCTAAGGAAAAAAAAACTAATTCCCATCCAAAACATATTTCTACTCATCCATATGCCAATTGACTACTTCAGGATACACAATTCTAATTTATGCCCGATTAAATGATTAAAAATAATAACAGTATGAATCAATATATTTATATGCAAATATTACTATATTACAAAGTTAAGAATAATTAGGCCCAATTTATAAAAAATATTTTATTTTAGAGGCACCTGGGTGGCTCAGTCAGTTAAGCATCTGACTCTTGGTTTCGGCTCAGGTCATGATCTTACGGTTCATGGGTTCGAGCCCATGTCAGGCTCTGCGCTGACAGTGTGAAGCCTGCTTGGTATCCTCTCTCTCTCCCTCTCTCTCTGCCTCTTCCCTGCTTGCATTGTCTCTCTCTCACTCTCTCTCTAAAATAATAAACTTATTTTTTTAAGTTTATTCAACAGGGAGAGAGCATGCACTCACATAAGCAGGAGGGCAGAGAGAGAGGGAGAAAGAGAATCCCAAGCAGGTTCTGTACTGTCAATGCAGAGTCTAACACCAGGCTTGATCTCACAAACTGTGAGATCATTACCTGAGTTGAAGCCAAGAGTCGGACACTTAACTGACTGCTTAACTAACCACCCAGGCACTCCTAAAACATATTCTAGTAGTCATGACTTTAGCAAAATTTTGACAGAAATAATTATACATAAAAATAAAAAGCAAACACTTGTGGTACCAGTTACTAACTTCTATTTTGATAATAAAATTACTCTTTGATAGTAAACTACACTATTTCTCTAAAATATAAGTACTCTCACTATCCAAGTGACTATGGTTCAGAGTTTGGAGAATGAGAACATGAATAAAGAAGAATATTGCATTATCCAAATTCTTTGGTTCCTGGGTTTTGGATAGTGATATTAAGAGTGACCAGCCCTATCTAAAACAATTTATCTAAACATATTAGGTTCTACAATTTAGTTGATAATAAGTTTGATAGTGAGAGTTTCCCCCTAGTTTTTCACTTCTAACATCATCTGAACATTACTGATCACCATAACCATAATATTAGTATATTAATTAAGCTTTTGACATCTGGGAGAGCTAATATGATCATAACTGCTCTTTAAAATACCAATTTAGCATACAAAAACAATTCAGCAATTTTATACTACCCCAAGTGGTATCAAAGGCAAAATCTGACCTATTTTTCACTAATGAGAAAACTGTATCTGCATATTAAAGTTGTCTTTAGGAAAACTGAAAAGGGAAAAAGTATAAATAAGTATATTTCAATGTTTGAACAATAAATGGTTTTATTTCTTAAAACCTTAAAATGATCAAGTTCTCCTACACACAAAAAATAAAATTATAGGAAAAGTTTAAACATCGCTTTGGGACCCTAATTGTTTTTAAAAAGTTATATTTTTAGTTATTCAATAACTACTGGACATAAAACTGTCAGGTCCTTCACATACATTTGCTAAAGATCAAGGAATACACAAACAACAAACAAACAAACAAACAAACAGAAAACAACCATAGGTAAGAAAGTGGAAGAAGGGAGCAAAGAGAAGAGAGAAGGGAGGAAATATAGGAAGACAAGCAGCAAATAAGAAAGGAGGGAAAGAAGGGTAAGAAAGGAGACAGGGAATGTAGGAGGACACATTAAATATTTCTAGGTATAAGGAAAGTAAAATTTCTAGTAAATCATTATTTAAAAAGAGATCATTGTTGCTGATTTTAAGAATATAACAGCTAGAGAAGTTATTTTGCTTTTCCCTTGCAAAGGAGAGAAAAGATGCTGATGAGCAATATGGTAATAATGCAAGGATATACTGAAGAAAAGCCTCTGTGTAGCTGCAAAAGGCAGGAATACAACTAATGTATGGGAAGTTCCTGAGAGATCTATTTCAAGTTCATAGAAAGAAGAATTTTCTAAAAAGTTGCATAAAAATGTAATGGATTGTTTTCTGAGTGGTGCGTTATCCATGACTGAAGTTGTTTGATATGGATAGATGACTGTTTGCCAGAAATGCTTTAGATGACCTAGTTCGTAGGACACTGGATATAATGGAGTATTTTATATATGTTGCAAAATACATGTGTCTATATGTCTATGTATCTGAATATTCCAATCTAAGGATATGGTGAAAAGATCATTCATTCTTTTCATCCCAGTTTCAGCAAGAAACTAGCTACAAGACATTAAATGAAATGTTTTCCTTATTTTCTTTTTCTGATCTTAATTATAAAAATTAGAGACTGAAATTGATAGTCTCAAAAATTTCATTCCGGGGGTGCCTGGGTGGCTCAGTGGGTTGAGCTTCAGACTCTTGACTTCCACTCAGGTCATGATCTCACAGTTTGTGGGTTCAAGCCCTGCATTAGGCTCTATGCTGGCAGTGTATGGCCTGCTTGGGGTTCTCTCTCTCTCTGCTCCTCCCTCTCTGCCCCTCCCCTGCTCATGCTCTCTCTCTCTTTCAAAATAAATAAATAAACTTAAAAAATTTTTCATTCTATATTCCTCGTGAATACAAAAGCAGGTACAATAAGGATCATTTTTTTTTAAAGAAAATGATATAAGGAAGAACAGTTGTTTTTTTTTTAAATGTTTATTTTTGAGAGAGAGAGCGTGAGCGGGGGAAGGGCAGAGAGAGAGAGAGGGAGACAAAAGTGAAGCAGGCTCCAGGCTCTGACCTGTCAGCACAGAACCCAATGCGGGGCTCAAACTCACAAACCGCAAGATCATGACCTGAGCTGAAGTTGGAGGCTTAACCGACTGAGCCACCCAGGTGCCCCAAGGAAGAAGAGTTATTAAAACATTCAAGTTTCATGAGATCTAAATTCCAAATTCAGATTGGAATTCAGATTTTACTATTGTTTAAATATCTAATTAGTACAAACCTTCCCTTGGAATTACACTGACCTGTTGTCACCAGTGATGCACACAGCACAAGTTCCTGTTGTTTGCTCATTTTGCTCATAGTAATGAGCATCCACATGGGCTTCAGCAGCTTTCTTCTTCAAGATCTCTCCAAATCTATCTATCCCAATGCATCCAAAAAATGTTGCTGCTTTGTGTGGCTGCTGAATCATCCACTGAAAAACAGGAACATAAATAATTTTAATGGCTCAAAAATATGGTACACATAGAATGGTGGCATAGAAGGGATGCTCTGTTAGATGCTGTGGCTGTTATGAATGGAATTCCAATCCTGTACTAATGCTTATGATAAATGTGATGTAACAACCACATAATATCTTATACTACTTTTAGGGAAAAAATAGAACACAGTAGTTAAGAACTCAGAATCTAAAGTCATAAAGATTTTCGGTCAGTGCTAACTTGATATAGAAAAGTAATAGTGAGTCCCAATAGAAGTACAGTAGCATTGTCATTAAAAGCCCAGGCCCTATAATGAAGACTATCTGGATTCAAATCTTGCTTCTGCTATTTACTACCTGTCTAAGTAAGAGCACGTCACTTAGCATTTCTTTACCTCATTTTCCTCACCTATAAATGGAAAAATAATTATAGGTACACCTCATGACAAATAAACAACTTAAGTTTATGCATTGTTGAGCACATTACCCAGTACATAGTAAAAGATATATATTAGCTGCGGTCACTATTATTTTCATACTTAATTCATATATAAATTAAGCTAAACTATGATTAAGTCTAATTGTTTTAAAAATTCAAAACTAGTGTTAAAAATTCTAATATCTCAGTTTCAGTAGTCTCTAACTTTAATTTCCTTGCCATAAAATGACAATGGATTGCTTTTAAAATATATGTTTTCCACTGATATGAACTGTCATCTTTCATAATTAGCTCAAATTCCTGATTTTTCTAATACTTATAGTATCTATTTTAACACTGCCATCTATTTTGTTTCTAACACCAATATAAACAAAAAATCCCATGTACAAAGTCAAGACAGTAAAATTTTACACATTGCCAAATATTTGAAGTATAAAACAAATGCATGTATAATATGAAACAACATATGCATAAGTACTCTTTCAGACATCACTTGTAATGCCAAGATGTGAGAAATAAGCTAAATGCCCATCCATACAAAACTGGTTAAATAAACTGATAAATCCTCTCAATGGAACACCATATAGCAACTTAAAAAATAACCAAACAAGGAAAAGCTATGCAGAGTAATCCATCTATATGGAGTAACTGCCAGGATATTTTGTGAATATTTAAAAAAAAAAGAGCAGAGTTCAGGGGCAGCTAGGTGGCTCAGTCAGTTAAGTGCCCAACTTCAACACAGGTCATAATCTCATGGTTCATGAGTTCCAGCCCCATGCCAGGCTCTGTGCTGACAATGCAGAGCCTGTTTGGGGTTGTCATTCTCTGTCTCTACCCCTCCCCCCCACCCCCCATTCACACACATTCTCTCTCTCTTGAAAATAAACATTAAAAAAAAAAGAGCAGAGTTCAAAAGTGTGGGTCTGTATGTGTATATGTATGTTTTAAGAGACAGTGAGAACTAAAATCATATACAGTGAAAACCTTGGATTGTGAATAACTTGTTCTGTGAGTGTTCTGCAAGATGAACAGTATGTGATGCCAAACCTCACATGATCACAACTGAGCCAATGGTTCTTTTCTCTCTCTCTCTCTCTCTCTCCTTCACTGTGGGATTGTGGGTGACTGTCTCCCATATTCGGATGCTCAGTTTCAGGCCATGGAGTGTGGCAGAAATCAGTGACCTTTCAGGACGATGGAAGGTGCTCGCAACTCACACTCTTTTTGTCACTTCAAAGCACCTACAGACAGTCCTTTGCTTTTCCATACAAGACTAAGCTTAGGAATGCTTTGAATGCTTAGGAATGCTTTCCTCTGCTGCCTTATTGCTAGTTACACTAAATATAGGATATCACAAGAGTCTATTGATACTGTACTGTAGTCAACATCCGTGCAAATGTATACAATGGCCCCCATGTACAAGAAGGTTGAAAAGAAAGGCAGTAAGAAGAAGGAGATGATTATGGTGGAAATTAAGAAGGAAATCATTGAGAAGTACGAACTGATGGATCTGAATCGCAAAGAACAGCAAGAGGTTATGGAGGAGATCTCATCTACAGAGGAAGAGGAGAAAAAGGCAGAGGAATCCCTTACTTCAAATGAGATTAGGGAGATGTGTAAAATGTGGGAAACTGCAAAATTTTGTAGGAAAGAACCACCTGAATAAAGCTGTAGCAGTGCAAGCAATGAATCTGTTTAACAACAATGCAATGTCACATTTCCATGAAATCCTTAAAAGGAGGCAAAAGCAAGTGTCATTGGATAGGTTCCTTGTTAAAGTTGCATGAAAAGAAATCGATTCCATTGAGCCAATAGACAGCAGTGATTCTGTTAGTGATAGTGAAAGTCATCCTGCACGATAACCCTCCTCTCTCTTGTCTCCCTCACACCAGCCACGAAGGTTTTCAAAAGTAAGGGCAAGTTAATTTGTTTATTTTTTACATTATGTATTTTAAAATTTTGTATTATATTACAGTACTGTAATCATTTTTATATGAATATTTTGGGGTTGTGGAACGAATCATCTGAGTTTCCATTATTTCCTATGGGGAAACTTCCTTTGATATACAAGTGCTTTGGATTACAAGCATATTTCCAGAATGAATTATGCTCTAAAACCAAGATTTTACTGCATATCCTTTTAGTATATACACATACTCTTTTAGAATTTACATATAATTTTAAGTTTGCTTATTTTGTGAAAAAGAAAAACAGGAAGAACAAACCATAAACTAAAGAAAATGGTTTTCTATCAGGGTGAGTGGGAATGGAATAAAGAAATAGAAACAGAAGAAAGACTCTTCTGAATGTGACACTATACATAGAGTGGCCTTTTGAAATGTTAAAATTATACATTCTTGAAAATGTAATTCAATTTGAATTTGAAATTCATGTGGAAAAAAATAAAGTTGAATACAACAGAATCAAAGAAATTAAAGAAAATATCAAATTGTAACATAACCCCATAGGAAAAACACAAATAACTTTCAACATACTATTACTTTTCAATGTACTAATATAAAGGAACAAAAACCAAAAATATTGGAGAACAGACCATTTGAAATTATTCACTCAGAGGAGCAAAAAGAAAAAAAAAGAATGAAAAAGAGTGAAGAGAGCTTACAGAACTTATGGGACACAATGAAAAAAAAATATTTGAATTATGGGAATTCCAGAAGGAGAACAGGAAAAGGACAGAAAGTATACTTCAAGCAATAAATGGCTGAAAACTTCCTGACCCTAGATATAGAAATAGATATTCAGATCCACGAGGCCCAAAAAGACCCAAACAGGCTGAATCCAAATAGGGCTATACTGAGACACATTATAATTAAGTTATAATTAAGTTGTCTAAAGACAAATAAAGAATTTTAAAAGCTGCAAAAGAGACAAGTTATATACAAGAAAAAACGCATATGATTATGGGTGGATTTCTCAACAGAAACTTTGCAGGCCAGGAGAAAATGAGATGAAACCTCCAAAATATTAAAAGAAAAAAAAAACCTGTTAACCAAGATTTCTGTATCCAGCAAAGCTGTGCATCAGAAATGGAGGGATAAAGACTTTTCCCCCAAAGAAACAAAAGCTGAGGAAGTTCACTACCACTAGACCTAGCTTATAAGAAATGCTAAATGGAGTTCATTGAGTGGAAAGGATGCTAATTAACATCATAATAACATAAGGAGGTAGCATAAAACTCACTGGAAATGGTAGCTATGCCATCAAAGTTAGATTCTGTAATATGGTAATTGTGGTGCATAATTTACTTACAACTTCAACTTCAGTTTAAGTTTAAAAAAATGAATGTAGTAAAAATAACCATAAACACAATAATCTGTTATTACTTACACAATATAAAGATATGTAAATTGTGATAGCAATAACCTAAAGTGTGCAGGGAGGAGAAGTGTACAATTTAGCAATTCTAATGAAGTGAAGTTGTTATCAGCTTAAAATAGGGCATTATAATTTTAACATATTTTATATAAGCCTCTTTGTAACCACAAGGGGAAAACTTGTAGCAACTACACAAAATAACATGATAAAAAAGCAAAAGTATACTGTTACCGAAAGACATCAAAACATGAAAAAAGACAGCAGGGTAAGAAATAAGGGACAACATATCTACAAAACAATCAAGGAACAATGAACAAAAATGCCAACAGTAAGTCCTTAACTATAAATAATTATAGTAGTCTCCCCTTATCTGCAGAGTGTATGTTCCCAGATCCCTGGTGGATGCCCAAAACTGCAGATAGTACTGATCCCTACATATATTATGATTTTTCCTATACATACATATCCATGATAAACTTTAATTTATAAATTAGACTCAGCAAGAGATTAACAGTAACTAACAATGAAATAGAAAAATTGTAACAATATACTGTAGCAATAGTTATGTGAATATCTCTCTCTCAAAATATATTATTGCATTTTACTCATTCTTCTTCTTGGGATGATGAAAGATGATAAAATGCCTACATGAGATTAAGTAAGGTGAATAACAGGCACTGTGACACATGGAATTATGTTACTGTTGATATCTTGATGATATGACAGGAGGAGGATTATTTGCTTCCAGAACATGGTTGACCACAGGTAACTGAAACTGTGGACTAGGGGTGAGGGGAATACTAATGTACTTTAAACATAAACAGATTAAATTCTCCAATCTAAGGACACAGGATGTCTGAAAAAAAAAAAAAAAAAAAAAAAAGATCCATCTAAGATGCTGACTATGGGAGACTCACTTCCTATAGTGAGTGAAGGGATGGAAAAAGACATTCAAGGAAACGGTAAAGCAGGGGTAGCTATGCTGATATCAGACAAAACAGATTTTAAACTAGCAATCGTAAAAAAAAAAAAGGCAAAGAAAGTCATTATATAATAAAAAAGTAGTCAATCCATCCATAAGTTTTAACAATTGTAAATATTTATGGACCCAACACTGCAGCACCTAAATATATGAGAAAAAAAACAACAGCTAAATGGAGAAATGACAAGCAATACAATAATAGTTGGGGATTTTAATACCCCACTTTCAACAATGGATAGACCATCCAGAGAATCAATAGGGAAGCAGCAGATTACAATAAAACCATAGACCAAATGGATCTAACAGACATATATAGAACATTATATTGAAGAAACAGCAGAATACACATGCTTTTCAAGGGTATATACAGTGTTTTCTAGGATAGTTCATATGTTAGACCACAAAACAAGTCTTAGCAAATTCAACAAGACTGAAATCATACCAAGTATCTTCTTTGACCAAAATGGCATGAAACTAGAAATCAATAACAAGAGGAAATCTGGAAATTCACGAATATCTGGAAATTAAATGACACTCTCTTGAAAATCCAATGGATAAAAGAAGAAATTAAAGGGGGAATAAAAAAATTTTTTCTTGAGCCAAATAAAAATGGAAAAACAACATACCAGAACTTAGGGGATGCAGCAAAGCAATTCTAACAGGTAAGTTTATACTAATAACTGCTTGTATTAATGAATAAGAAAGATCCTAAATAAACAATCTAATACTACACCTTATGAAACTAGAAAAAGAACAAACATCCCAAAGGTAGATGAAGGAAATAACACAGATTAGAACTAACATAAATGAAATACAGAACAGAAAATAATAGAAAAGATTAACCACACTAAAGCTGATTCTTTGAAAAGATAAGGAAAATTCACAATTCTTAGCCAGACTAACCAAAGGGGGGAGAAAAAGAGAGAACACAAATCATCAAAATTATAAACAAAAAAGAGGGCGTTACAACTGATACCACAGAAATAAAAAGAATCATAAAAGGCTACTATGAACAATTATATGCCAACTGGACAACCTAAAAGAAATGGAAAAAATTCTTATAAACATAAAACCTACCAAGACTGAATTGGAAAGAAATAAAAAATCTGAATAAATCAATTCCACCAGGCACCAGGAGACTGATCAGTAACAATAACTATCTAAATAAAGAAAAGCCCAGGGCCAGATGATTTCAATGATGAATTTTACCAAAGAGTTAAGTAAAAATTAACATTAATCCCCCTCAAACTCTTCCAAAACTTTGAAGAGGAGGGAACACTTCCAAATTATTCTTATGAGGCAAGCATTATCCTGATACAAAAGCCAAATAAGGAATCTACTAGGAAAAAAAAAGACCAAAACAGAACAAAACAAAAAATGGCAGGCCAATATCCCTGATGAATGCAGATGCAAAAATTCTCAACCAATACTAAAAAATCAAATTCAGCACCTCGTTTAAAGAATCATTCATCATGATCAAGTGAGATGCAAGGAGGGTTCAACATACACAAGTGAATCAATGTGATACATCACAGTAACAAAATGAAAGAAACAAATCATGATCATCTTTATAGACACAGAAAAAGCATTTGACAAAATTCAACGTCTGTGCATGATAAAAGCACTTAAAAAATTAAACATAAAAAAACATCTCAACAATATAAAGGCCATATATAACAAGCCCAAAGCTAACAATATACTCAACAGTGAAAGACTGAAAGCTTTTCTCTATGATCAGGAACAACACAAGAGTGCCCACTCTTACCACTCCTTTTAACACAGTACTGAAAATCCTAGCTAGAGCAGTCAGGCAAGAAAAATAAAGGCATCATATTTGGAAAGGAAGAAGTAGAATCATCTCTATTTGTAAATGATGTGATTTTGTACACATAGAAAATAATAACCAAAGAAAAAAAAGCTAGAACTAATCAATCAATTCAGTAAAGTTGCAAGATACAAGATAGAATATCAGTAAAATTTTTATACACTAACAACCAACAAATTTCCTGGAAAAGAATTTTAAAACTGAATTCCAGGGGTGCCTGGGTGGCTCAGTCGGTTAGGTGACCAATTTTGGCTCAGGTCATGATCTTGCGGTCTGTGGGTTCAAGCCCTGCATTGGGCTCTGTGCTGGCAGCTCAGAGCCTGAAGCCTGCTTCATATTCTGTCTCTCTCTCTCTCTCTCTGCCCCGCCTCCCCCGCTCATGCTCTGTCTCTCTCAAAAATAAATAAACATTAAAAAGAATTAAAAAAAACTGAATTCCATTTATAACAGTATCAAATAAACAATAAAATACTTAGGAATAAAGTTAATCCAGGAGGTTAAAGATCTCTACTCTTAAAACTACAAGACATTCATGAAAGAAATCAACATGACACAAATAAATGGAAACATATCCTATGTTCATGGATTGGGACAATTAATATTGTTAAAACGTCTATACTACCAAAGCCATCTATAGATTCAGTGTAATCCCTATCAAGATTCCAATGTCCTTTTCTACAGAAATAAACAATCCTAAAATATATACAGAACAAATGATCCAAAGATATCCTGAGAAAGAAGGTCAAAGCAGGAGGCATCACATTTTCTGATTTCATGTTATATGGACTAAAACAGCATGGTACTGGCATGAAAACAGACACAGACCAATGGAACAGAATCAAGAACCCAGGAATAAACCCAAGCATACACGGCCAACTAATATTTGACAAGGAAGCTAAAACACTCAAGGGAAAAAAAGTGTCTTCAATACATGGTACTGGGAAAATATGATATTCACATGTAAAAAGAATGAAACTTGACCCCTATCTTACAGGATTCAAAAAATTAACTTGAAATGGATTAAACACTTAAATGTATGACCTGAAATCATGAAACTCTGAAGAAAACATAGGAAAAAACCTCCTTGACATAGGTCTTGGTAATTTTTTTTTAAAATCACAACTAAAGCACAAGCAACAAAATCAAACACAAACAAGTGGGAGTGCATCAAACTAAAAATTTTGTGCATTGCAAAGAAACAATCAACAAAATGAAAAAACAACCTATGGAATAGGAAAAGAATATCTGCAAACCATATATCTGATAAGGGCTTAACATCTAAACCATATAAAGAACCCACAAAACAGCAGAAAAACAAATAATCAAATTTATTTTTTATTTATTAAAAATTTTTTAAAAATATTTTTGAGAGACAGAGAGAGACAGAATGTGAGTGGGGGCGGGGCAGAAAGAGAGAGAGAGGGACACAGAATTCCAAGTAGGCTCCATGCTCTGAGCTGTCAGCACAGAGCTCAATGAGGGGCTCAAACCCATGAACTGTGAGATCATGACCTGAGCCGAAGTCAGACGCTTAACTGACTGAGCCACCCAGGTGCCCTCAAATAATCAAATTTAAAATGGGTAAAGGACATGGGCACCTGGGTGGCTCAGTGGGTTGAGCATCCAACTCTTGATTTTGGCTCAAGTCATGATCTCACTCACAGTTGCAGGATTGAGCCCCACGTCAGGCTCTGTGCTTACAGCATGGAGTCTGCTTGGGATTCCCTCTCTCCTTCTGTCTCTGCCCATGCCTCACTTGTGCGCTCGCTCTCTCTCAAAAATAAACTTTAAAAAAAAAAATCTTAAAAAAGAAAATAAAATGGGCAAAGAACCTAAATAGATATTTTTCAGAAGAAAATATATGAATGGTCAATAGGTACATGAAATAATGCTCAACATCATTAATCATTAAAGAAATGCAAATTAAAACCAAAATGAGATATTACCTCATGCCTGTTAGAATGGCCACCATCAAAAAGACAAGATAAAACAATAATGGTATGGATGTGGAGAAAAGGAAACCCTTATGCACCAATGGTGAGAATGTAAATTGGTACAGTTACTACGGAAAACAGTTCAGAGTTCTTCAAAAAATTAAAAATAGGGGGCACCTGGCTGGCTTAGTTGGGAGAACATGCGACTCTTGATTTCTCATGAGTTCCAGGTCTACATTGGGTGTAGAGATTACTTTAAAAAAAAAGAAAAAAAAAAAAAGGAAAGTAAAAAAAATATTAAAAATATAACTACCTTATGATCTAGCAATTCTATTCTGGGAACATATCCAGCAGAAATGAAAACAGTAACTCTAAAAGATATCTGCAGTGTCATGTTCATAGCAGGATTATTTACAATAGCTAATATATAGAAGCAACCATTAGTGGTTGAATTGATATATACATTACTTTCATTCATGTAGAAAGCACGGTTAAATAATCAACGATGCCTCTTTCATGCAGTAAAATACAAAAACAAAGCCAATAACAAATTTTAGTAAGATTAAACAACTTGATGTGCCATCAAAATAATAGCAAACTTCATTCATTGAAAATGAAACCATTATAATGTAATTAAGCCTAATTAAATCAAAGTTTACATGTTCAAACTATAGTCTGAAAAAGGGGTAAAATCAACTAATGACCAGGCTTAAATCTGACTTATAATTCTTTCATAATCAGGACTTAGAAGAATTGAAATGTCTCCATTACCAATCAATATTACTTAAACCTGCAAGACAAAAATGAAAAATAATAAAATATTCAGCAATTTTGTTATAGTTCTATTATTGAATATTTCATCACAGGAAACTAGCGGACATTTGACTATTTATGATATTAGTATATCAGGACACTGACAAAATGTGAGAGCTTTACTCTTGATCAGTGATTTCCATTTAAACCCATCAATCCAAAGTGAGAGTTTACTAGGCTGAAGTAGACACACAGAACAAATAGAAGCCAGGTTCACTGTTTCAAAGCACTTAATAACCTAGCTGAGTAATTAAAGATGTTATCATCAGAAAGCTGAAATAGATAAAAAATAATTTTTAAAAGTTTTAATTTGTTAAGAGTTTTGTTAATATTTTAGTACTTCTCTAACTTTATCTCAAATACAATGTATTACCAATACCTAACCAAACAGTTTCTTACCATTCTGACATCCAGTCAAAAACATTTAATGCATATCTACTAGAGGATAAGATGAAAATTATAGTGTCCCTAATAGTCACAACCACTACATTTTCAGATTCTCCAGAAAAGACATTCAACCCTTTTTATAACCTCTTATTATGCTGTTCCTTTTAGCTAAAACAAATTGCCCAGCTTCTCTTTGTTTACGTATGTATAGTACATCCTTAAACACCTATCTTTGCCTCCCTGAAAGAGTAACAGGTCTAGAATTACGTGTGTGTTGTGAATAACTACAAAACAAAACCAGAAGGAAACAACTACAGAATTTTCAGACACTGGACAACAGGCAGAGCAGGACTGTGATCTCTGATAGAAAAGAAACAAGGTGAGCCCTTACATCATGTAGGTTCTCTGCCAGTAGGCAATTTCTAGACTGTGGAGCAGGGAGAAAGAAACCAAACAGAGCAAGGTATTCTCAGTGAAATGAGGGTACAGAGATAAGTGTTCAAGGAAAGCCTAGAGATTAGAAACTGTGAAAAAGAGTTTCAGAGTACTGTGCTAAAGCCGTTAACTCTTGAGGCTCTGGCTGAATTCCAATCTGTGCATGTTTAAGAAATATATGAGATCACACGGAACCTACATAAATGCATTAGATTTAAAAAGTGAGTTTATCAAGGTCTCAGGCTTTAGTATCAATATACAAAAATCTAATGTAATTCTACATACTATCAAGGAACAGTTGAAAATTAAAGTTAGGAAAACACTGTCACTTACAATTGCATCAAAAAATGAAACAATACTGGGACAAAATTTAAGAAAATGTGTGCAAGACCTATACATAAAACACCATAAAGTTTGCTGAGGGAGGGAAGAAAACCTATATAAATGGAGAACTTTACTATATGCATGGATTACAAAACGTAATATTCTTAAAATAGCAATTCTCCCCAAACTGATTCATAGATTTATTGCAACTCCAACCAGTATCTCAATAGGATTTCTGAAAGATAACAAAAAGCTAATTCTATAAATCAGCAGTAAAGGAAAGGGAACAAGAATAGCCAATGGCTGGGAGGTATGTCAGTGTGAAGTAAGCCAACATTGCTAAATCCCAATTTTTTCAAATCTAAAATGTAGATAATATAATCTATGATCTTGTAAGTATATTTCAAGAATTAGAAACAGACTAACAAAACATGCAATTTAGTTCAGTAATTGATACTATTATAGTTAGATCTCTCTTTTTTTTTTTTTTTTTAACATTTATTTATTTTTGAGACAGAGAGAGACAGAGCATGAATGGGGGAGGGTCCGAGAGAGGGAGACACAGAATCTGAAACAGGCTCCGGGCTCCGAGCTGTCAGCACAGAGCCTGACGCGGGGCTCGAACTCACGGACCGCAAGATCATGACCTGAGCCGAAGTCGGCCGCCCAACTGACTGAGCCACCCAGGCGCCCCAGTTAGATCTCTTTTATACAAAGAATGAAAGGGCTCACACTATGCTCTAAATAAGTACACTTAATTGGAGATCAAGAAAGCCGTGGCCCTGGGGCACCTGGGTGGCTCAGTTGGTTGAGTGTCTGAATTTGGCTTAGGTCATGGTCTTGCAGTCTGTGGATTCAAGCCCCGGGTTGGGCTCTGTGCTGATAGCTTGGAGCCTGGAGCCTGCTTCAGATTCTTTGTCTCCCTCTCTCTCTGCACCTCCCCCACTTGCACTCTTGTCTCTGTCTCTCTCTCAAAAGTAAAGAAAGACATGGCCCTAATTGGTAACTTTAAATTTTTTGGGGGGCGCCTGGGTGGCTCAGTCGGTTAAGCGTCCGACTTCAGCTCAGGTCATGATCTCGCGGTTCGTGAGTTCAAGCCCGGCGTCGGGCTCTGGGCTGATGGCTCAGAGCCTGGAGCCTGTTTCCGATTCTGTGTCTCCCTCTCTCTCTGCCCCTCCCTGTTCATGCTAGGTCTCTCTCTGTCTCAAAAATAAAAATAAATAAATATTTTTTTAAACGTTTATTCATTTATTTTGAGAGACAGAGACAGAGTATGAGTGGAGGAGGGGCAGAGAGCAAGGGAGACAGAATCCGAAGCAAGCTCCAGGCTCGGGACTGACAGCACAGAGCCCGATGCAGGGCTCAAACTCACGGATGGTGAGATCATGACCTGAGCCGAAGATGGACACTTAACCGACTGAGACACCCCGGCGCCCCCCCTATTTGGTAACTTTAAATAAATATGTGAATTAGTTGAGTTCAATTTTAAAAGCAATAGTAAAGGCAGAATGTCAACAGAAAAGACCCAGGAGGGAGATTAATTGTAGATGAGGGGATCAGAAAAGGCATCTAGAATCAGGTGACATAATCAATTAGTCTGTGAAGAATGGGTATATTATTCAAAAATGATTATAAACTGGAAAGAAAGTAGAGACATAGACCACATGCCTCCTTTCCTATCTTAGGAATTTTATCATGGTGTCCCTAAGGCAAAAGAAATTCTGTTTATTAAGTAGTTCATTCCAAAAAACTTAGTAAGTTATTTATTTCCTAACAATTTAGCACATGTCATGCACTATAAAATTCTCAAACCATGGAATCAGACTGATTGCCACCAACCCCATTTCTTGTTTCACACTGATTCTTGTGCAGTACTTAGGTTTTTTTGTTTTGTTTTTGTTTTTTTCACCATCAAAAACCCAGTGTTATAAAGTATATGATACCACCAAAGAAATGCAGCAATCTGATGTTAAAACAGAAATATCTGAAGCTAGCAGTTTATGTTCTGATAGATGTCACTGTTTTGCTAGAAAATTTAAAATATCTTGTGGACCCAATGTGGGTTTGTTAAAGCACCCAAGAGGCCTTAGCACACAGATGGGGAAACAAGAGTACAGTGTTAACAAAAACAATGAAAAAGAGAAATGAAGGACTATTAGGAGTATAATGACAGAGTGCTATGTGGGAGGGAAGACTAATGAGAAATGATGATCCAGGCCAGATCATTAAATGTCACTTTAAGAAGTTGAGGCAGCATTCTATAGGTAGAAGAGTGCACATGAGGGTTTTTAAACAAAGGAATGAGATGATAAGAGATGATGTCTCATTAAGGTAAGGAAGCAGGAGGAGAAAATTTACAACTGAATTTAAATAGGTGCTGAAAAATGGTGCATTAAGTTTCATATCAAGTGTCTTTAACAACATATAGAAAGATTTCTAGTATTGTTAATGTCACCTTCCAGATGAATTTCCTCTTTGCCACCTAATGCAGTATTTAGGACAATATAACTGACAATGATGCTCAAGTGTCAGTCTAAGATAATGCTATACACTTTAATTCAATTCATAACAGAATAATGAAGACTGACACTCAAATAATGATACTAAAATAGTTGCAGGACAAACCAAAGATAAGCAATTTTATATCAGAAAACCCAATGAGGAATTTCAGGAAACGAAAAGAATTTAAATGTCAAACTGGGAAGGAACTGTTAACAAGTAGATTGCAAAGTTTATGAGGAAATCAAAATTGAAGTAGTTGGTTAGGAACACAACATATGTCACAGAGCTTAAAGGACTGACTGTCTCAGATCACTGGTATGCTACCAAGTGACACAGTGATACACAAAACTTTCATAAATATTAAAAAAAAATTTTTAAATATTTATTTATTTTTGAGAGACACAGAGACAGAATGCAAGTGGGTTAGGGGCAGAGAGACACAGAATCCGAAGCAGGCTCCAGGTTCCAAGCTTTCAGCACAGAGCCTGACGTGGGGCTTGAACTCACGAACTGCGAGATCATGACTTGAGCTGAAGTTGGACACTTAACTGACTAAGGCACCCAGGTGCCTCAAAATTTTCATAAATATTATTAAAGAATCCACTCTCCCTCAATAACTAGTATGTTATACTCCTTCCCTGACAAAACTGTGCCATTTCCTTTGTTGGTAGGTGTTCTATTAATAAAAATTGATTCACGATAGTCCTACTATTATCCCCCACAATATTTAGTTGTTTTTCTCGTTAAATACCTGTTAACATTTATTTCTCAGAAGAGATTTTAGGAAACTTTGGCCTACATAAGAAAAAAGCATAAACTTTAGACTCAGATACATATAAATTCATCCAGTTGTGTGACAGTAAATTACATACTCTATCAGAGATTTTATTTTTTACAGAATTATTGTGAGAATTGAATAAGATAATGTAAGCAAACTGCGTACAGTAGTGCCTATTAAGCAGTATTGATGATGATGGTAATAACAGGGCAGGCACTGAGAATGATAAAACAAAAAAACAAAAGAACAAAAAAACTCTTAGTCTACTTTCATTCAACTCATTCCATAAATATTTGTGATCACCTACCAGTTATTGGACATTATTATAGTAAATAATGGATAAAGCAGCATTTCTCTCTCTTTTATAGGCTTCTTTTCTTCTCCCTAACCCTTGGTGTTCTGCAGGGCTGGATCCAAGGATTACCTGCTCTGTCCACCGTACACTTTTTCTGAATTTGATCTAATCTATCCCCACGGTTTAAAGTTCCATCTATATGCTGAGACTCCTCACCTCTATTTTTAGTTTAGACCTGTCTTCAGATTACTGACCTGAATATCCAAATGTCTATGCCACTAAATCTACACATTTCTACTTCTATCTCCATTACCACCACCTTAGTGCAAGCCCATCATCTAAAGTCAATTAGACTACTGTGAAAACTTCTCTAAAAATTTTTTTGTTGTTGAAATACATTCACATACCATAAAAGCTACCACTTTAAAGAGTATAGTTCAGTTGTTTCCTATATATTCACAAGTTTGTGCAACCACCACCACTATCTAACTCCAGGACATTTCATCAATCCAAAAGAAAACCTATTTCCATTAGCAATCATGCCTCATTCTTCTCCCCACCCCAACTCTCACAACCATTTGCAAAAGCTCCTTAACTCATCTCCCTGCCTTCAGTTCTTTTGTGTGTGTGTTTATATTTATTTTATTATTTCTTTTACGTTTTATTTTAATTTCAGTTAACAGTCAGTGTTAATATTAGTTTCATGGGTAAAATACAAGTGCCTTCAGTACTGCTTCCCTCCAATTCACTACATTTTGAGTTCTCTTTCAAAAATGTCCTTCAATAGTTACCCATTTCTCTTGAACAGAGTTCAAGCATAAACAATTTTATGAATGAACCATCAACTGCCTCTCCAGGTTGATGTAATGGTATTCACTCTCTGGAATGCAATGTTCCAGTACCACTCCATTCATATTCTCATCCCATTCATATTTTGTTTCTTGTTCTTTCTAGCTTAGGTTACAAGTCTCACTTTCTTGGGTAAGCCCATGTTTTATGTTGTCACAGTAAAGTGTATCAATCCCATCATAAAATCAATGCCACTTAATAATAATTTCCTGTTCAACACATTTGTTTCCCTGCCTTCTTTGAAAGGCCTATAGAGTACATTTCTACATCCAGAAGAGTGCCTCCACATTCTGTATACTTAAATATCTGTCACATAAACAAAGGAATGAAGGTATAATCCGTCTTCTTCTAGCTTATAGTT
Organism: Panthera tigris; assembly: GCF_018350195.1. NCBI lineage: Eukaryota > Metazoa > Chordata > Mammalia > Carnivora > Felidae > Panthera > Panthera tigris. The sequence goes on along the minus strand of NC_056670.1, from coordinate 34,239,456 downwards.
TAGGGTTATACAAAAATTACCCAAAAAAGTACATTATCATTGAGGAGTTTGGGGGAAGATGGTGGAATAGGAAGATCCTAAGGATACCAGAGAGAAGGCCACACTGAAAAGGGCAGGAGAGGTGGAGACATGTTGGTTACCAAATCTCCTGTGTGACTAGCCATAAATGAGAGGGACATTACAAACACAGAAAGGTAAGCGAATCAAACCTCACACCAGGCACCCCTGGCACTGGGGACTTATACTGGGAAGACAACTCCTCATAACGCCTGGCTTTGAAAACCAGTGGGCCTTAACTCCAGGAAAGTTAGAGGGCAATAGGAAACTGAGTCCGCACCCTTGAAGAGCCAGTATATTGAATAACTCAGCCCAAGACACAGCACAGAAGAAGCAGTCTAAAAAGCACCTTGAAGGAGATACATTGACTAATGTTAGAATGTGTGCCTCAGAGATAGGGATCTGCAGAAGGTTTCTCCCAGGCTCCATGTCTCATCTCCTCCCCTCAGCCTGGATGGCTGGGTGCCCAGAGAAGCCAGAGCCAACACCCTCCATCTACCTGACTAGCCTTGGTACCCAATCCAGCATGCTCCTGTGGAGCTAGTCCTTCCAGGGTGGCTCTTGCCCCACGACACACTGCAGGACACCCCAGCAAGGATAGGCCCCACTCCAAAGTGTCTCCTGGCCTGAAGAGGGGAAAAGATAAGCCCACACAACACTGCACCCACACTTTCTGCAACTGAGCCTATTAGCCTATGTAGGGAGCAAGCCCTGCCCTACAGTGCAGTAATTTCTTGTACATTTGCCTTAGCAACATATTTATGGATATGGCTCCTCAGGCAAGAAAAACAAAAGGAAAAACAAACTCTTGGGACTATGCCAAAATAAAAAGCTTCTGCACAACAAAAGAAACCATCAACAAAACAAGAAGAACAACCTACTGAATGGCAGAATATATCTACACATGATATATCTGATGATGTATGTAAAATATATAAAATATATAAGGAATTTATACAACTCAACACCAAAAAAACCTAGACAATCCAATTAAAACATGGGCAGAGGACCTGAACAGACATTTTCCCAAGGAAGACATACACAGATGGCCAACAGACACACAAAAAGATGTGCAACATCACTAAGTAGGGAAATGCAAATCAAAACCACATGAGGTAACACCTCACACAAGTCAGAATGGCTGGTATTAAAAAGACAAGAAGAATTGGCAAGGATGTGGAGAAAAGGGAATCCTCATGCAAGGATGTGGAGAAAAGGGAATGTAAGCTGGTGCAACCACTGTGAAAACCAGTATGGCAGTTCCTAAAAATGTTGAAAATAGAAATATCATATGACCCAGTAATTCCACTACTGGGTATTTATCCAAAGATTAATTCAAAAATATATATACACTCCTAGGTTTATTGCAGCATTATTTACAATAGCCAAGATATGGAAGTAACCCAAATGCCCATCAATAGATGAATGGATATAAATACACAGAATGGAGTATTAATCAGCCATAAAACAAATGAGATCATGCCATTTGCAGTAACATGAATAGATCCAGAGAGTATTATGCTAAGTGAGTAAGTCAGACAGGGTAAGACAAATACCATATGATTTCACTTATATGTAGAATCTAAAAAGCAAAACAAATGAATGGACAAAGGAAAAAACAAAACTCTTTTTTTTTTAAATTAATTTATTTTGAGAGAGAGAGAGGGAGAGAGCAAGCAGGGGAGGGACCAAGAGAGAGAGGAGGAAAGAGAATCCCAAGTAGGCTCCACACTGTCAGCGCAGAGCCTGACACGGTGCTAGATCTCACAAACCACGAGATCATGACCTGAGCTGAAACCAAGAGTTAGAAGCTCAACTGGACTGAGCCACCCAGGTGCTCCAAAAAACAAAACTCTTAAATACAGAGAACTGGTGGTTGCCAGAGGTGAGGAGGGTGAAGGGATGAGTGAAATGGATAAAAGTAATTAAGAAGTACAAATTTCCAGTATAAAAATAAAGAAGTCATGGAGATGAAAAGTACAGAAAAAGGAAAAGAGGCAATAATATTGATACAACACTGTATGGTGACAGATGGTGATCACACTTCTTGTGGTAAGCACCGAGCCGTATACAGAATTGTTGAATCAGTATGTTGTATACCTGAAACTAATACAATATTCTATGTCAATTATACTTCAATAAGAAAACTATATCACTATTTAATATGATAGAGTGTGCGCGGATGCTACTTAGCACATGGAAGTAGCACCTACTTTGACTTTGGGAAGTGGCCAAAGATTTCCTAAGGGAAATACAAGAAACTATGTCCAGGCTGAAACTTGTACGAATTAAGGGATGTGGTAGGTCTTGGGGAAGATTAGCTAATTTTTACAAAAATAAATATGACAGAAGCAAGAAGGAGACTGTTGGCAGTAGAGAACTGAAAGTAAATTCAGTTTTCCAAAAAGATTTGGGTACCTTATAAAATGAATGAAGATGAATAAAAAAAAGATCTTAGAATCAAAATGCATATAATCTCCTCCTTAAATCTGTATTCTAAAGATACAGTATTTTCTAAACCACGTAATAAATGCATACTTAATAGATTCCACAGAGATATCATTACTAATATAACCATTAATCTAGGTTAAAGGTTCAGCATAGGGCCTGACAAATTTGGCACAGAATGAATTTTGACTATTATTACAATAACTACTATTGAAATTATTATATTGACATAACACTATTGTTACGGTTATTTCTAAGACAAATTGTTAAATATTTAGAATACTAAGGAGTTTGAATTTTACTTTTTAAAGAGATTTGCAGCCTCCCTGAGGTTCATGGGCCCCTATCAGGTGAAGGCATGTGTGGGAGGAAGGGGTAATCTATGAACTTCCAGAAACTGTAAGGAAACTTTGATGTATTTTTCAGAGGAAAGGATTCACAGATTTCATAAGATTCCGAAAAGGGACGAGGCCACTCACGCTAACAGGGAGGGTATGGGGGGAAGATACAGGGAAAACACAACTACAGAGAGGAAGTCTTTTTCTTTTTAAGCAGAAGAGTAACACATTTATAAAATTGTACCAAATTAACCAAGAAAACCATTTAATCCAAAGCTATTAATCTAGAATAAAAAATACTGTATACATTATGAATTTTTTAAAATAACATATTACCTGAAACTGTTACTCATTTAATTTAACAATCAAAAATAAGTAGCCTAGATTTATTTCCAAAGGTCTTCAAAACTAGGTGATAAAAAAATAACAGTGCCTGCAATATGATGTTATAAAAGGCTTCAGGTTTTTATTCAATCTGACCTTCACCAAAAGCCTTTAAGCAACAAGATTTCTAACAAATGGATAGTATACATTCTAACCTATGTTCTCCTAAGATTTTACAAATCATATGTATTTTTCCTTTGATTTCTTGCTTATACACAATAATATCTTTCTTTTATATAAGAATAAAGAGATCCCTTAAGGAATAATCAGATCTTTAAAAAAAAAACCTGGAAAATGTCTTTAAAAACAGAACTCAATATAGCACTTCCACAACATTAAGTGAAATTACTAAATACCCTTATATAATGAAACGATGTTGTAAATGTATATGGCAATATGATGATGGGGTTTAGGACACACTACTCCAAGCTATGGCACTTTGGTTGAAGGAATTTAAAAAAATAGCAGAAGCAGGACGGTCACTCTGACTTTCCTCCCCTTCTTCCCTGAAACAAGTCATAAAACCCTCACGTGAGAGATGCTCTCCCTATACCTGCAGGAAAAGAACATCTTCATCTCCAAATACAAAGATACCAGAAGATTCTCAACAAAAAGGCTTTGCTAAATTTGTCCCAGTTTTACTACATTCGCCTCATTCTCTCTGACCTATCATATTTCTACAAAATTTCCCATTATTCATCAAGCGTAGCATAAAAACACTCAGGTCAAAGTGTTTCCTCGGTTCTTCATTTCCTAATGAAGGCTCTGTGTCACATCAAACTTATATTAAATAAATCTGTATCCTTTATTAGTTTAATTTTCAGACCCAGCCAGGGACCCTAAAAGGGTCCAGGAATACATTTTCCTCCCTTAACCCTGAAGCAACTTCAAATTAAAGGAGACTGTAAGAGTAGGTGCTGTGGAGTTTAAAGGACATTTTTTTCACCCATATATTTATTATAACTTAAAATTAATTTCTAAAATCATATTATAATTTCTTGCATATATTCCAAATATTTCCCCCAGGAACTTAGGAAAAACTGCACTGAAACCAAATATAACCCAAAAATTAATTTAAAAAACTATAGTTAGCCAAAGGTGAATTAGAAAAAACAATATAGTCAAGAGCTAAATTAGTGAGTACTTACTAATTTCTGCCATTAAGCTACTTCTTTACTTACTAAGTTATCTCTCAGTTAATCTTAACGAACACACATGAAGTAAATACTATTCCAATTCACAGGTGAGGAAGCAGAGATGATAGGCCAGTGGCAAAACTCAAGTCTGCATGGTTTTAGATATGAGGAAAGGAAGGAAAGAGAAGAAAATCATGGAATGGGTGTTGTCATCAGACCTCAGACATAGAACCGGGTTGAAAAAGAGTTAACTGCATGACCTTGCAGAAGGTCTGATTATTATTGTCCTTAATTGTAAAAGTCAGAAAATTATAGTGATCCTCTAAAAGATCCATCACATTAAGCTATGAAAAGAACTGAAGAATATATTGTATATACATCAAGAAAAAATCTAAACAGAACTTTATCATGGCCAATTAAAACTGGAACAGAGAGGTGAGGAGAGTAAGAAACCTGTAGAGAGAAAGCACAGTGGTCTTTAGAAGTAAGAATGTCAATGAGATATATTTGCCCAGAAATTCTACAAAATCCACAGAGAAGCATGCCAACAACCAAAGAGCAAAAAGAGAATTGAGAAAAATCCTTTTCCTTTATTTTCTAACATACACGTTGTAAAAAGCAAAATCCCTCAAGGCAGTAAACATCTGCCCATCAACACCTATCAGCAGCAACATCAAAAACATAAGGCAAAGGTCAAGTCAAAGTTTATTGACAATGATGAACTATGACAGCCTCTATTAAATTACCCCTTCCTTCAAGGTGTATGTGATCAAAGCAGCAAAGATATTTTCACTCAGTCACATAACAAGCTATTTGTTGAGATTGAAACATCTGGTCAATATCTCCTAACACTGCAATTTCATGCACAGTTAGCATTAGGGCACATTTCTTCTCCTCTTCTTACAGGGTCCATAAGGGTGGCACATATGGCTGATCATTTCATTCAAAAAGGATTCAATTCAAGGCATTACACACAATCGTCTGTGCTTTATGGTGTTTTAAGTCTACCTGCCATCGTTTTCCATCATCATTGCTCACTGCTGTTCTCTTCTACTATAAAAGCCTGCAAATATGACAGAGCACTTAAAGCTTAACAGCTTTCCTCCACTGGAGTTAGAAAGCATTTAAGGCAAAGGAATCTATAAAGTGGCAGGTCATTTTCTATTGTCAAAAAGTCTCAATACATTAAACTGTTTACCATTTTATTTATCATTTAAGCAAAGATCTAGTACAGATTAAAAAATAATTTTTAATGTCAAATCATATACTTAATCTTCTGCATGGCAGAACTATGAAAGTATGTTCTTTTGGTATAATTTTAAGTACACAATACATGACTTGAAAACAGTATCAGAAACATTTAAAAATTTTAATAGGGGTTTTCAGAATATATTTTTTAACTTGACAAAGAGCAATTCTATACTAAGAGAATAGGAATGCTACAATTTTGTCAGTACCATATGCTGAAAATTTTCCTCTTGAAATTCATGCATTTGTTGTCATGGTAACAGGGCCCTTTCTTAAACACTTATGGTAGTAAACCTGAACTCACACCATAGATTTCTCTTTTTCCCTTTCTTACTTTAGGATAAGGAAAAAACAGGGTGAGGGTAGGGGACATCTTTGAAGCTACGGTTTCAGATTTCCTTTGATACATCTCCCTGACAAGTAGCATAACTGTCTGAGTAGAGTTGTCTTCTGAAATACAAGAATTTACATAGAAAATAACCAAATGAATTTCAATAAGGAAACATTCTAGCGATAAAGAAACCTTACAATAAGCAGTATTGCTTATTGCTTATTAAAGATGGACAATATCAAAATAACAAGACTGAACTGAAATGTTAGGTGTAATGTCAAGGGCTGCTACCCTAGCATATAATGTAAATATATTCTTTATTCATTTGTTCATTAATGCCATCAGTTAATAGATCTAAAGCTATTTTGAATGGGTCTATGGGCCAGGCACCATTCGGGCACTAGAACACAAAATTAAACAAGTCAGACATGTCCCTGTCTCATGGAGATTCCACACAAAGCAAAACGTAAAACAAAAACATTAAACAGAAAAATAATTGTAAGAAATGCTATGAAGGAAAAAACAAATGACTGAGAAGTACAATGGGTGAGAGAGAGAAGCAAGGGAAGGTATCTACTTTAAATAGACCTGTCTAAGGACATTTAAATGGAGACATAAAATATGCAAATGAGTTAATCAGATAAAGTGAGCTTAGGGGCTGAAGAATTTTTCAAACAGAAATAACAAGTGCAAAATCTTCTGAGGCAAGAAAGAGGTTGGCATATTCAAAAAATTGAAAAGCAGTGTGGCTAAAGCTCAGTGAGGGAGATGGAGAGTAGCTAAGTTTGGAAAAATATGCAGGCTTAGATCATGCACACCTTATTGGCTATGGGGAGGAGAATAAATTTTATTCAGGGTGCAACAGGATGTCATTGAAGGGTTTTAAACAAAAAAGCAAAATTTTTAATTTAAGGATCACTTTTGCTACTATATACAGAAGGATTTTATATTACATATAAAAGTAAAGGAAAGGTATTATTCACATCCCACATCCAGTCCTTTTAAAGAGCTTATTGGTTCTATCCTTGTATTATTTCCAGTTTTTAACTACTTTTTTTCCAACCACTTTTCATTAATTCTACTGCTACCAACCATCTAAGTTATCATAGTCTCCTGTCTGGATTGTTTCAATAGTTTCCTAATCTCCTTGCTTCCATCCTTGACATTTTCCTTTTAAAATGTCAGTGAATGCCATTTCTTTGCTCAAATCCTGCCATACCCTCCATATCACCCATTAAGAAGCAAAAATGAGGTTCCTGGGTGTTCAGTCGGTTAAGCGTCTGACTCTTGATTTTGGCTCAGGTCATGATTTCATGGTTGTGAGATCAAGCCCTACATTGGGCTCAGCGCAGATTGTGGAGCCTGCTTGGGATTCTCTCTTGCTCCTTCTCTCTCTGCCCTCCCTGCTTGTGCGCGCTCTCTCTCTCTCTCTCTCTCAAAATAAACAAACAAAAAAAAGCAAAAATTCTTAGTCTATGAGGCCCTATAGGATCAAGTCACTCTCCTTTATATCCTGCTGCCTCTTTAAGCTCAACTCCCTGCACTTGTCATATTTGCTCCAAACAAACTCAATTCCTGAGGATTTTGAAACATGCCAAGCATGCTCTCCCTTAGCAACTGCTGACATCTCTAATAGACTGGATATCCCTAGCTAGCCAGATGGCTCTTCCCTCATCTTGAAAGTCTATAGTCAAATCTCATCTTCTAAAGGAAACTGTTCCCACACACCCCATTTAATATTGTAAAATGCTTCTTTTGTTCCAACATTCCCAATACCACATTCTACTTTTTATCCCTATTCATTATCACCTTCTAATTTCTTTATGTATTACATACATTATATTTCTCCCTTCCACTAGAATATAAGCTCCATGAAGGCAGCAATTTTCATGTTTTGCTCACCAATGCATTCCCAGTAGATACTCAATAGGATTTGATGAACTGGATCTTAATAACAAATCAAGAGATAGCAAAAGAGAGATCAACAGCATATTTAAAACAAGAATAAAATAATGCTTCCAAAAACATCACCTATTAATATTATTGAAGGACGCATGTTATCACTGCAATTATTTAAGGTTTATAACCACTATGATTATATCATAAAATTAAATAAAGCAATAAAAACACTGAAAAGGTAAAGGGTAATGTCACAATCTGCAAAAGAAAAGGAAAATTTACAAACCACTTAATTTCTGTATATTATGGAAAACAAACCCACTCTTCATTATAAACCATATGAGGTAAGTAAACTTATAACCTCCCTTTTACAGATGAAGAAACAGGCACAGAAAGTGTAAATAACCTCCTGAGGACTGAATCCAGACATTTTACAAACACAGCCCAAGTTTAAACCCCTATTCTATAATAACCCCTGAATAGGATCCACTAAAAAATTATTAGAAATAGCGAAGAGAGTTTAGTAAGATGTTTAGTTACTAAAATGTATATTTGAAAACTTTCTCACATACCATTAATGACCTATTGGAAACCACACTGAACCCACTGATCAATATTACTATCACTAAAAGCAGAAAAGATGTGATGTGTTACAAATGAGATATAATAAAAATAATAGAGTACAAGTTTTAAGATTTTTGCCTAAAGAAACAAAGGTGCATCTAAACAAACCTGCAACTCTAACTATAAGCAAATACTAAATATGAAACAACTGATGCAATCCAAAGAGTGAGATATTTTACAAATAACCCAGTTTCTCTTTAAAAAAATTGAAAAGGGGCACCTGGGTGGCTCAGTTGGTTAAGCATCTGACTTTGGCTCAAGTCATGATACCAGTTTCTGGGTTCAATCCCCGCGTTGGGACTCTGCTGACAGTGCGGAGCCTGGAGTCCACTTCGAGTTCTGTGTCTCCCTCTCTCTCTGCCCGTCCCCTGCTCATGCTCTGTCTCTCTATCTCAAAAATAAACATTAAAAAAAAATTTTTTTATGGGGGAAGCAGGATTACTAACTGAATTATACAAAGTATAAATGCAATGTTTGAAATCTTATTTAGATCCTGATTCAAATAAACCTATCACAAATGTATATTTTTGAAACAATTATGAAAATTTGAATCTGAAATGAGTATTAAATAACATTAAGAAGTTAACATTTTAAGGTAAAATGGTTTCTTTAAAGTGTCATTTTTGGAAAGGCAATCTGAAACCTTATAGATGAAATGACAAGATAACTGGGATTTACCTCATATGAGAAAAAATAAGTTTGGCCAAACGCTGATACTTATTGAAGCTACATAATGGGTACATGGCGTTCATTATACTATTCTACTACTGAGTAGGTTTGAAATTTTCTATAATACAAAGTAATATATACATAGAGGAAGATTATATATATGTATTATATATATAGACAAAGTAGGAAATTAACATGAAAATCTTGATGTAGTACAAAAAAAAAGACAAACATTTACTCTAAAAAGTTTATTATAAAAATGTTATTTCTCTCCATTGAACCTATAAATACCAATGTGATATTTTGAAAACATCAATATGATCCTTAAATTCACCTGAGGGGATAATAAGAAAGTACATTCTGGAAAGAAGGAGTAAAAATTCTATTGGAGGGGCACCTTGCTGGCTCAGTCAGTAGAACATGTGAGTCTTGATCTTGAGGTTGGGAGTTCAAGCCCCACGTTGGGTGTAGAGTTTACTTTACAAAAAAAAAAAAAAAAAAAAAAAGATAGTAGAGAGAGCAGGGAAGAATTTATTACCAGGTATTAAAATGTATTATTTGAAAAAATGGAATTGGTTCATGCATAATAAATCCCTGCTGTGCTAAAAAAATAAATAAATAAAAATAAAATGTATTATTTGGCAACTATAATTAAAAGAATTTAGTACTGACAGAGAAAGAAAACAATGAGAAAAGACAGAATTCAAACACAGACCCAATGGCAATTACCTATGGCAATACAGTATAGGATACAAATAACATTTCAAAGAGATGGTAAAAGAGCAAATTATTTAATACATCGAGCTAGGATAAGTATACAGTCATTTGGAGGGGGGGAAATCCTTCCCCATCACCTGTTAAACAAAAATGTAAAAAAAACAGAAATGTGTGCCAAATAGTATAAAGGAAAATACTGTCAGTTATGACTAGATATAAACTTAAGATCACTGCTCAGGAAAAAGAAGGTTGTGTATGTGGCAGGGAGTATGGGGAGCAAAGGAAGAGGTCAGTATCCTTAATGTATGGAACACTCTGAGAAATCATTAAGAAAAAGATCCAGAAGTTTGTCACAAGGATGGCAGTGCTTGGGAAAGTACAGACCATAGACACAGGCAATAATATACATACTCCTTTAATTTAGGTAAAGAATAGAAGCATTTAAAATACCGAGAAAGAGCTATACATAGAAAAACTGCAGCACTTTACAAATACAAAAGCCAAGTCACTGGCTTTCAAATGTGTATTAAGGATTTGTCGACGTGTTTTCCTCCCGTTCAGAGTGAGGATGCCATAGGTCTCTCAAGAAGCTCCCTTTGCCTTTCTCATCTAACTGCTAAGGTGTCTATGCCATTCTGTCCTGTCCTGATTCAATCTAAGAGACTTTAGTTTTGAGTCTGCCTGGCCACCAAGAGTAAATAAGTGGTAATAACCATAATGCCAAGTGTTAATTTGTGAGGCCAGATGAATCAAAGGACAATATCTCTGGTGGGCCCACACTTCAGCCTGCCTATATCTATTCTTACAATAAAACAAAAAGCAATGGACAATACTCATATGTATTTTTTTGCACGGTAATATCAGATAATTACACGTAACATCAGACAATTAAAATGTATAGAGTTCTTTTAGGAAAAAGATTTACATGTGAAGAATTCAAGGAGAATCGTATCAGTAGCTCAATTATAACATCATCAGAATAAAAATGTTACTGGGCACACACCATGGAATTACATACTTATTATCCAATAAACTTCTATTAAGCTCTTATTATATCTAAAGTACTCTATGAGGGAATACAAGCTCAAATAAGACCTTGAGGAGTTCACAGTCTATTGGAAGAGGCAGCATGGAAACAATTAAAATACAATAAGCATTACAAGAGAGACATGCACAAAATATTCTGTGAGCACCAAGAAGTTTGAGAGTAATGAAAACGTCAAAGAGAAAATAACAAGCTGGTTGCTGAAGGTTGAAGATCTGACCAGGCTGAGAACAAGTAAAAGAAAAGTAAATTACACACAGAAAAAAATATGTGTAAAAAAAGAGGGATACTATGTTCAAAGCTTACTCAGGGAATTAGTAAAACACAGGGTGCATTAATAGCATATTTTATGATAGACTAGTTATCCATAACACTGAAAAGCAGGCTGGGATCAGAGTTACATAATAAAAATGTATTTCAGGTAGATAATTTTTGTAACAGTGTTCAGAGAACTAACCAAAAAAATGCTGGGAGACATTCTCCATGGGTCTATCATGTCTCTATAGGTCTTTATCAAATTTTGCTTTTTTTTTTTTTTTTTAAATAGCAAACAGCCTTAAAAGATAAAGATAGTGACTTTGTCACAGGGTAAAGGTAGGGCAAGTTTCCAAAAAGCACCTTTAAAGATTGGGGTTTCCTAAATTCAAGATTACTCAACTGTGATATAAACGGTGAATACAGCTTCCACCTGGGTCAGTCTCCACACTGCCCCTGAGTGACTGGGGAGTCTCCACACTGCCCCTGAGTGACTGGGGAGACAAGCAGAACCAATGGGAATCTGAAACTCATGCTGCCTGCTGTGCCTTGAGAAAAATTCATTTGTCTCTGACACAGTAGGCTCTTGTCTTCTGTCAACATCTATGAAACTGTGGAAGACTAATTTGTTAGCTTGCAAACAGGGTAAAAACTAAGACATTTCACTGTTGTAGACAAACAAGAGGAGACCAGAGCAGGACATAGGAAGACCAATTAACAAGTCATACGGTATCAGGAAAAGAAACAAAGATTTCAACTTTAAGAATTATAAGGAAAGAAGGAAAAGATGCAAGAAACATTTTTTAGAGGCAAAAAGGAAAAGACTTGGGACTGACTAAATGTGGGAGGTGTGGAAGAATATAGGTTGAGTATGACTATAATGTCTCTCACTGGATGACTGATGAATGGTTATGTCATTAACAGGAAAAGAAAATATAAGAACAAAGGAGCAAGTGCAATGTTAAAAGCCAGAGAGCTGTGAATAAAGTTTGAACATATAGAATTAAAAGTATATTAGTGTAGAGATACCTACTGGATTATTGCAAATTAGGTTTGTAGTTCCAGAAAGAGGTCAGGAATGGAGAAAAATCATTGAGAATCAGCTACCAAAAAAGGGTCAGCAGACCCCTGGTAGCCCTGAGAACTTGTCAGGGTATCCACAAAGTCAACTTTTTTAATTTAAATTTTTGTAAATTTTCAAAATATTGAGATGTTATTTGCATTTTTACAATGTTGACATTTGCTTTTATACCACAAATTCAATGGTGTATGAAACTGCTGGTACCTAAGAACAAAAAATGGCAATAGAACCAACTTGTACTAGTAGTCACTGAGTTTATCACAACCCTGTGTTCATATTAAAAAGATACCAATTGATTTTAAGAATTTTTTTGAGGAAGCAGAAAAAAATCACTAAATTTTATTAAACAATGACTTAAGTACTCATCTTTCTAATTCTCTATGTATGGAAATGGTTAGTATGAACGAAGTACAATGATTTCTTGAGGAAAAGCACTTGTGCAGTTGACTTTCTACATGAACTGCTCTTTTTATAAAAAAAACTCTTTATTTGAAACAATGATTGACAGGCAAATGATAGTTATTCAGACTTGGGTATTTGGCAGACATTTTCTTGAAAATGAAAAAAAGCAAGACTGTCACTTAAAAAAATAACTGTCAGGAATACTGCTAATAATAAAATTTGAGCTTTCAACTAAAAATTATAATTGTGGAAAACTCACATACACCAATTCCCAATACATAAAAGACCATTTTCTTGAGATTGGTAGTGATATTGACAAATGAGACATTTTACAACGTTTGTAAGATCTGCATAATAGACAAAAACTTTGCAAATGACCAAAGGCATCGCAGCAAAAGTTATGTATGGACAAAAGAGTTAAATATAGACTAAAAGACTTTTTTCAACATACAGATTTGTTGAGATACAGTCCACATACAACATAATTCATATGTAAAGCATACAAGTCAACGGCGTTTAGTATATTCAAAGTTGTTCAAGCATCACTAAATTAATTTCAGAATATTTTCAACACTCTCAAAAGAACCCCTTATCATTTAGTCATCACACCCAAACCCCTGTCCCCAGAAGCCCTGGGCAACCACTAATGTATTTTTTGTCAGTATATGCATAAAATATGCATATTCAGGACATTTCACAGAGATGGAATCATAAAATATGTGAACTTTTATGAATGGCTTCTTTCACTTAGTATAATGTTTTCAGGGTTCATCCATATTGTGGCATGAATCAGGGCTTCATTTCTTTTATAGCCACTATTCTATCAGATAGATACTTGACATTCTATTTATCCATTCATCAGTTAATGGGCATTTGGGTTGTTTCTACTTTTTTGCTATCATGACAAATAATGCTATTGACATTCATGTGTAAGATTTTATGTACACATGTTTCATTTCTCTTGGGTATATACCAGAATTACTGAGTCTTATAGTAACTGTATCTTTATTTAGCCTTTTGAAGAATTGCCAGACTATATCCCAAAGCAGTTGCACTATTTTAAATCCTACCGGCACAATTTTTTACATTCTCACCAAAATTTTTGTGTATGGTGAGAGGGGTATAACTCACCTCTTTTGTATGTAAATACCTCGTTTTCTCAGTATCATTTGTTGAAAAGCCCATTTTTTTTCCTTATTGAACTGTCTTGATATCCTTGTCAAAAATCAACTGACCACGAATGGATGAATTTCTGGACCCTTAAATCTATGACAACTAAATTTGACAAAGGAACAAAACTAATTCACTGGAGAAAGAATCACTTTTCCAACAGATGATGCTAGAATTACTGGATAGTCATATACAAAAAAAAATATTCAACCCATTCTTCATAATATAAATGAAAATACCTCAAGATGGATCAAAATCTAAATGTGAAATCTAAAACTATAAAAAAATTCCAGGAAATGGGAGGTAAGAGGATAACAGTTTGAGGTTCTAGAGAATGAAAAAGACAACAGAAGAGAGTTAAAAAGACAAAAGTATATAAACAAGTTTGAAGATAATGGGAAGAGAAGGTGAAGAAGTTGAAACCTAATGATTTCTACTATATTTATAGATTAGGATATGAAGTCTTTTTCTGAGAGTAGGGTAAGATGATATAGGAAATAAAGATTATTTTTATCCTTTAAGTTTGACTTATTTATTTATTTACTTATTTATTATGATTTATTGTCAGATTGGTTTCCATACAACACCCAGTGCTCATCCCAACAACTGCCCTCCTCAATGCCCATCACCCACTTTCCCCTCTCCCCTACCCCCTATCAACCCTCATTTTGTTCTCAGTATTTAAGAGTCTCTTATGGTTTGCCTCTCTCTCTCTCTCTCTCTCTCTCCATGTAAAATTTTTCCCCTTTCCCCTCCCCCTATGATCTTATGTTACATTTCTCAAGAACCACATATGAGTGAAAACATAAGATATCTGTCTTTCTCTGACTGACTTATTTCACGTAGCATAATACCTTCCAGTTCCATTCACGTTGCTGCAAATGGCATGATTTCATTCTTTCTCATTGCCAAGTAGTATTCCATCGAATATATAAACCATGTCTTCTTTATCCACTCGTCAGTTGATGAACATCTGGGCTCTTGCCATAATTTGGCTATTGTTGAAAGCTCTGTTATAAACTTGGCACAAGTGCCCCTATGCATCAGCACTCCTGTATCCCTTGGGTAAATTCCTAGTAGTGCTATTGCTGGGTCATAGGGTTGCTCTATTTTGAATTTTTTGAGGAACCTTCACACTGTTTTCCAGGGAGGCTGCACCAGTCTGCATTCCCACCAGCAATGCAAGAGGGTTCCCGTTTCTCCACATCCTTGCCAGCATCTGTAGTTTCCTGATTTGTTCATTTTAGCAACTCTGACTGGTGTGAGGTGGTATCTCAGTGTGGCTTTGATTTGTATTTCCCTGATGAAGAATGACATTGAGCATCTTTTCATGTGTCTGTTGGAGATCAGGATGTCTTCTTTGGAAAATGTGTATTTATGAACTCTGCCCATTTCTTCACTGTGTTTTTTCGGGTGTTGAGTTCAATAAGTTCTTCATAGATTTTGGATACTAGCCCTGTATCCAATACGTCATTTGCAAATATCTTTTCCCATTCCATCAGTTGCCTTTTAGTTTTGTTCACTGTCCACTGTTTGTAGGTTCACTTTTTTTTAAGTTGACTTATTATGAGAAAATCAAGATTTGAAGCTTAACCAACTGAGCCACCCAGAAGCCCCTCATTTGGTTCACTTTTAGAGCTGTAAACAACATATGGACCTCCAGGAGCCAACTGGTATCAAAAGTTAGAAGTTATTTTTATTTTTTTAATGTTTATTTATTTTTGAGAGAGACAGAGTGCAAGCGGGGAAGGGGCAGAGAGCGACACACACACAGAATCTGAAACAGGCTCCAGGCTCTGAGCTGTCAGCACAGAGCCTGACGTGGGGCTTGAATCCATGAACCATAAGATCATGACCTGAGCTGAAGTCAGAAGCCTAACTGACTGAGCCACCCAAGCACCCCAAAAGTTACAAGTTATTAATAGACACACAAAAGGGAACCTGGGTGGTTCACTCAGTTAAGCATTCAACTTCAGCTCAGGTCATGGTCTCCTGCTTCATGGTTTTGAACCCCGCATTGGGCTCTGTGCTGACAGCTCCGATCCTGGAGCCTGCTTCTGATTCTATGTCTCCCTCTCTCTCTGCTCCTCCCCTGCTCGCACTCACTCTCTCTCTCTCTCTCTCTCTCAAAAATAAGTAACATTGGGGAAAAAAAAAAAAGCCAGAGACACAAAAAGTCTATTATTGAGAGAAACTACTACTTTGTAGACAGACAAAAAACTAGAATATTTCAGGGATGCCTGGGTGGCTCAGTTGGTCAAGCTCTTGATTTTGGCTCAGGTCATGATCTCACAATTTGTGGGATAGAGCCCTGCATCAGGCTCTGTACTGACAGCGTGGAGCCTGCTTGGAATCCTCTCTCTCTCTGCCCCTTCCCCACTTGTGCTCTCTCTCTCTGACTCTCTCTCTCAAAATACATAAACTTAAAAAAAATGGAATATTTCAAGTCCAGGATAACTACTCATTTCTAGGAAATAATTGCTACACAATAGAAATTCCCTGATAGCCAAGAGGTGTACATAATTAAAACATATAATCGAATGTATAAATTCTCTCTTGCAAAAAAACAATCTCTTTCATACATTGATTACCAATGGATAGGCTAGTATTATGGCTAAAACTCCCAGTATTTCCTGAATATAAGTAAAAAATAAATATACATCCTTTCAAAATACATACGTTAGAAATCTAAACAATTTCAGAAAATTGAGGGGAACTGACTTTATCTTTTGGTGTGGGTAGGGCATCAACATTTAGATTATAATTTTTCTAATATGTAAACATGGCTGTTTTTACTTTTTTTTCCAAACCCCAAATTTGCAACTGCTAATACATACATTTCACTGTGAATTTATTATTTATCATCATATATTATTTGAAAAGGAAACATTATGATTAAAAATGTACTAGATGATCAGTAATGCTACCCTGAAACTAACAGTTTAACTCAGCTCGCCAATAAAAATTACAAGAATATTTAGTAATACCTCAAAATTACTCTACATGACTTTTATAAATATTAATAAAAGATTCTTAATGATAAATAATTCTTAAATATTTTCTACCCTAAACACACATAACCCATACTCACTTGTAACCATGATCTACTGGACTGATTATTTATCAGAAGAAATTGTAGAATATAGTTCAAAAGATGTTGCTCAGATTTTGGAGTGCTAATCCAAACATTGTGGTAGGCAAATATAGTCAACAAGTAAGCAAATTGGTCAAGCCTATGAATACTTAAGCTAGTTCTGGTTTTCAAAGAAATAATGTTAACTGATATCTAATAATCTATACCACACTCATAATTTTTGTTCCGTGATGTTCAGTCATTTTTAGAGATCATTTTGTGATTAAAAATTTGAGTTGATTTTAGACAACTCATTTAGTGTTATGTAGTCTCAAGTTCTTTTAGTTTTTCTATTTGTAGATTTGTTTTAATAGCTTTACAGACATTTAGATGATGCAAAATTATTTGTGCAAATTTAAGATACAAAATAATGTAAGTTTTGAGCCAGGTATATACCCAATGTACAATTAATCAATTTTTTTCTTTTTGGATCCTTCTACTGTTGACATATCTCAGAAATCTGTCCACTTAATTTCATTAAGTAAAGTTTTATAGTTTTAAGAATACAAGTCTTATACATTTTTTTTGCCAGATTTGTCCCTATTTTATATTATTGATGTTATGGTAAACACTGCTTTTTGTTAAATTTCAAATTTTTATTGCCAGAGAAAAATATACTCAATTGAAAACACTGATCTTCAATCCTATAAATGTGCGTAACTCAATTATTACCTCTAGGACCTTTTTGTAGATTCTATAGGGTAATGTACATAGATGATCATATCATTGATGAATAATGACAGATTTACTTCTGCTTTCCTAATCTAGATGCTTTTCTTTTTATTGCCTAATGACTCTGGCTAGAACCTCCACTACAATGTTAAATAGAAGTGATGAAAGCACACATTCTTGTATTGTTCCTAATCTTAGTGGGAAAGCATTCAGTCTTTCAACAACAAATAAAATGTTACCACTGGTTCTTCATAGATGCTATCAGGCTGAGGATTTACCAGCCTGAGCTGAAGTCAGTGTGGAGCCTGCTTGGGATTCTCTGTCTCCTTCTCTCTCTGTCACATGCTCTCTCTCTCAAAAATAAATAAACTTAGAAAAAAAAAAAGATTCTCTCTCTCTTCCTCTGCTCCTCTCTCTCGCTTGTGTGCTCTCTATTGAAAATAAAAAATAAAATAAAAATTATAATTTTAGTGGATGTATGGACCTTCTATAGGTCCATAAACAGATATTTGTTCCAACTCATAATCCATGAACCAGCTTTATGAGGTGCCTGGGTGGCTCAGTCGGGTAAGCATCCGACTTCGGCTCAGGTCACGATCTCACGGTTCGTGGGTTAGAGCCCCATGTCGGGCTCTGTGCTGACAGCTCAGAGCCCGGAGCCTGCTTTGGATTCTGTGTGTGTGTGTCTCTCTCTGCTACTCCCCGCTTGTGCTCTGTCTCTCAAAAACAAATAAATGTAAAGAAAAAATTTTGTAAACACCAGCTTTAAAGGCTATAGGCGAATTTTTAAAGCATCTGTTGATAACTATTTTAGATTTCAACTAATGTTTAAGTCTTCATATTTACAAAAAGCCATCGCTGTACCTATTGGCTTACATTTTCTGAAGGCCTAGTACAACAATGATTACAGCTCACCAGCTAGATATAATAAACAGTGTCAGAATACAAAATGCATTTGCAGTTTTCACTCTTTCAAAGCAAATTCTCCTTGCCTTTGTTGCAGAGTTATTATTTTTAAAAATCTATAAAGCATAACCAGAAAAGCAATACATAAACTAAATTAGAGAGGCTTCATGTTTCTTAAAACACTCGAACTTGGGGGCGTGAACATATAAAGTGTGAAGTTTCATAGCACATTGATATTTATATCAACTTTTTAAATTTCTTTGGTTCTCTACATATGAAATATCTAAAAATGTTGATTGTAATCTAGTATCCCTTTACTCTCAAAGAAAAAGTTTGACTGCCAAAAACTTTCATTTAACATTGTCTTCTTTTTCTTTTTTTCAAAAACTATTTTATGTCTGTTTTACAACTGACACATTAACTTGGTAAATGTTTGTAAAGTACTAACAAGAAAGTGAGTGGTATTTTTTAAAAAGAGAACAACTACAGAGAAACTTGTTTTCATCATTACTTCAGCATTAACCAATAACAGTTATTAGTTAATCGACAAAGGAAATTACACCCTTTCTATAATTACATATTAGGGTATGACAAACTGCTAAGCGAAATGTTCTATACGAAAAATTTCAAAAGGTACTGGATATTTAGTACAAAGATTAAAAACTAACTGCATTTAAAGAACAGAGGGTTCAGACATTGAGAACATTTCTTAATGGCTAAAATAATTGTTAGTAGAAGATGAGAAGTTGCCTCCTGATAAAAGGATAGGAAATTGGGCAGCAATTTGGGGACAGGAATAAGTCATTCAAGCAAGTTCTGAAGGAAATGAGAAAGATGACTGAAAGTAAAAAGAATTGAAAAAAAAGGTTGAGGGCCCAACTCAGTCTGGAAAACCGCATTACTTTGCCTCTGTATGAACAGCATGATTTTATGCAAGTCTGTACCAACCACTTATTCCGTTATCATCTGGATTTCTTCTGGCATGATATGCAATTTAGAATAACTATGATTCAAAATATCATAAGTAACTAGTCAATCTTTATGTATGTTGCTAATTTTTTTCATAATTAACCATGTTAGACAGTTCTAGCTATACTTCAGGAAATGTGGCTATATTTATGAATGAATCTGTAGAGATGTCATAAGTATCTGTTGATATATCTGTAATGTGTTTGCTGATGATTGCTTATGCAAAACAAAAATACCGTCATCTTCCCCATGTAGTCAAACATAGGATAAAGAATTCCTAAGTCTGAGAATAGAAAGTTTAGTCTTGTTTTTTGTCTCCTACTATGAAAAATATATAACACAAATTATATATACATTTAAGTGAGTGTGAAGGGGTTTTTAATATAAAATTATGTTAATAAAGAAGTAATTCATATGCTTTTAAATAAACCATTTTATATTCTATGTATATATATAAATCTGAAGTAAATGCACAATAGGTTTTTATTAGACACAAATGTTAATATTAAATCAATCGTTCTATACATCACTTTGAAACCTATGTTAATACTGAATGAAGGGCTTTCTTTTATTTTTTTAAATATATGAAATTTATTGTCAAATTGGTTTCCATACAACACCCAGTGATCATCCCAAAAGATCCCCTCTTCAATACCCATCATCCACCCTCCCCTCCCTCCCACCCCCATCAGCCCTCAGTTTGTTCTCATTTTTTAAGAGTCTCTTATGCTTTGGCTCTCTCCCACTCTAACCTCTTTTTTTTTTTTTCCTTCCCCTCCCCCATGGGTTCTGTTAAGTTTCTCAGGATCCACATAAGAGTGAAAACATATGGTTATCTGTCTTTCCCTGTATGGCTTTATTTCACTTAGCATAACACTCTCCAGTTCGGTCCACATTGCTACAAAGGGCCATATTTCATTCTTTCTCATTGCCACATAGTACTCCATTGTGTATATAACCACAATTTCTTTATCCATTCATCCACTGATGGACATTTAGGCTCTTTCCATAATTTGGCTATTGTTGAGAGTGCTGCTATAAACATTGGGGTACAAGTGCCCCTATGCATCAGTACTCCTGTATCCCTTGGGTAAATTCCTAGCAGTGCTATTGCTGGGTCATAGGGTAGGTCTATTTTTAATTTTTTGAGGAACCTCCACATGTTTTCCAGAGTGGCTGCACCAGTTTGCATTCCCACCAACAGTGCAAGAGGGTTCCTGTTTCTCCACATCCTCTCCAGCATCTGTAGTCTCCTGGTTTGTTCATTTTGGCCACTCTGAGTAGTGTGAAGTGATATCTGAGTGTGGTTTTGATTTGTATTTCCCTGATGAAGAGTGACATTGAGCATCTGTTCATGTGCCTGTTGGTCATCCAGATGTCTTCTTCAGAGAAGTGTCTGTTCATGTTTTCTGCCCATTTCTTCACTGGATTATTTGTTTTTCTGGTGTGGAGTTTGGTGAGCTTATGCTGAATTTTGTCAAATGCTTTTTCTGCATCAACTTACAGGATCATATGGTTCTTACCTTTTCTTTTATTAATGTGATGTATCACGTTGATTGATTTGCGAATATTGAACCAGCCCTGCATCCCAGGAATGAATCACACTTGATCATGGTGAATGATTCTTTTTATATGCTGTTGAATTCGATTTGCTAGTATCTTACTGAGAATGTTTGCATCCATATTCATCAGGGATATTGGCCTGTAGTTCTCTTTTTTTACTGGGTCTCTGTCTGGTTTAGGAATCAAAGTAATACTGGCTTCATAGAATGAGTCTGGAAGTTTTCCTTACCTTTCTATTTTTTGGAATAGCTTGAGAAGGATAGGTATTATCTCTGCTTTAAACGTCTGGTAGAACCCCCCTGGGAAGCCATCTGGTCCTGGACTCTTATTTGTTGGGAGATTTTTGATAACTGATTCAATTTCTTCGCTGGTTATGGGTCTGTTCAAGCTTTCTATTTCCTCCTGATTGAGTTTTAGAAGTGTGTTGGTGTTTAGGAATTTCTCCATTTCTTCCAGGTTGTCCAGTTTGTTGGCATATAATTTTTCATAGTATTTCCTGATAGTTGCTTGTATCTCTGAGGGATTGGTTGTAATAATTCCATTTTCATTCATGATTTTATCTATTTGGGTCATCTCCCTTTTCTTTTTGAGAACCCTGGCTAGAGGTTTATCAATTTTGTTTATTTTTTCAAAAAACCAACTCTTGGTTTCATTGATCTGCTCTACAGTTTTTTAAGACTCTATATTGTTTATTTCTGCTTTGATCTTTATTATTTCTCTTCTTCTGCTGGCTTTGGGGTGTCTTTGCTGTTCTGCTTCTATTTCCTTTAGGTGTGCTATTAGATTTTGTATTTGTGATTTTTCTTGTTTCTTGAGATAGGCCTGGATTGCAATGTATTTTCCTCTCAGGACTGCCTTCGCTGCATCCCAAAGCGTTTGGATTGTTGTATTTTCATTTTCGTTTGTTTCCATATATTTTTTAATTTCTTCTCTAATTGCCTGGTTGACCCACTCATTCGTTAGTAGGGTGTTCTTTAACCTCCATGCTTTTAGGGGTTTTCCAGACTTTTTCCTGTGGTTGATTTCAAGCTTCATAGCATTGTGGTCTGAAAGTATGCATGGTATGATCTCAATTCTTGTATACTTATGAAGGGCTGTTTTGTGATCCGGTATGTGATCTATCTTGGAGAATGTTCCATGTGCACTCGAGAAGAAAGTATATTCTGTTGCTTTAGGATGCAGAGTTCTAAATATATCTGTCAAGTCCATCTGATCCAATGTATCATTCAGGGCCCTTGTTTCTTTATTGACCATGTGTCTAGGTGATCTACCCATTGCTGTGAGTGGGGTGTTAAAGTCCCCTGCAATTACCACATTCTTATCAGTAAGGTTGCTTATGTTTGTGAGTAATTGTTTTATATATTTGGGGCTCCCGTATTCGGCGCATAGACATTTATAATTGTTAGCTCTTCCTGATGGATAGACCCTGTAATTATTATATAATGCCCTCCTTCATCTCTTGTTACAGGCTTTAATTTAAAGTCTACTTTGTCTGATATAAGTATGGCTACTCCAGCTCTCTTTTGACTTCCAGTAGCATGATGAATAGTTCTCCATCCTCTCACTTTCAATCTGAAGGTGTCCTCAGGTCTAAAATGAGTCTCTTGTAGACAGCAAATAGATGGGTCTTGTTTTTTTATCCATTCTGATACCCTATGTCTTTTGGTTGGCGCATTTAGTCCATTTACATTCAGTGTTATTATAAAAAGATATGAGTTTAGAGTCATTGTGATGTCTGTAGGTTTCATGCTTGTAGCGATGTCTCTGGTACTTTGTCTCACAAGATCCCCCTTAGGATCTCTAGTAGGGCTGGTTTAGTGGTGATGAATTCTGAAGGACTTTCTTTTAAATGTTCCACAAGGTTAACTTACATTATGATTACTCCTTAAAACACAGTATTAACAATACCAAAATATTATATAAGTACTGTCACTTGAAGTCAATATTTATGGATATGAGGCAATTCCATAACAAGTATAAAGATATATTCTAATTTTGCATCTGTCACAATTGTGATAAATTAGTTATCAAGATTCTTTTATTATTAATAAATGGTAAATTAAGTCTAGGTTTTAGTTTACATTTTAATTCTAACTACTGAGAAAAATGTTAATTTAAAAAATTCTAGAAGTATTTTTATTCTCTGGGCATTAAGTAGATTATTTTAATGAATAATTTATTTTAGTATTAAAGGTGATTATACTTTTGTTTTTCAATATATTATGAAATATAGGTACATATTTATACAAAATTTATCCATGTAAATAGAATTTCATGAATAGATATTCTAATCTCACCACTACTTCTTTAGTTTAACATATAGGGGTAGAGAGAAAAATATTCAGAGTCATAGATCATAAACATGCAAATGTGATAGGAATATGTTATCTGCTTATGCCAAATTCTAGTCATTAGCACTATTATTTTCTAGTTATGTTATCCACCAAAGTAAAGCTTAAAGCCAAACTGCAGTTCTGCTACTTACTGTGTAGCCCTGCATATCCTATAAATAAGTATTAATTCAGAAACCATCAAGGGTCTGATACTTAATCCTACTTACATTAGCAAATTAGCCAATGTCTACCTGTCTCTTTTCTCTTTTTTCCCTACATGCACATGTGCACACACATGCACACAGGCAGTGACAGGAGGACATGAGATCTCTGGCTCAGAGACAAAGACAATTTATTGCTCATGGCAAATACAGCAGCCAGAGCAGTAACTTAGTGCTATTTCCCTGAGTTCCAATCCTCATGGGGCAATGCAGTGAAGGCTAGATTTTACTGGCACATGCAGTGGAGAACAGCAAAGGAGAGTAATCCCAAAACTAAGAAATTCTGATCTTCTATGGGTTTCTGTTCTGCTCCAGAAAGAAAGATTACACATTACGCTAGTAGATAAGCATATCTCCTACAGGAAGGGAAAGATGAGGGCTTTTATTTTTAATTTTGGGATGTCTCCAAGGAGGGACATGTTACTAGTTTAACTATCCAGGAATTTCCCTTATAGAAAACACTGGCACAGTAAATGCCTTTGTTTAGAAGGCTGAGACTGTGCAGGCACGTGGAAAATCCATGAACTATCTCCCAACACTCAGTTTCCCATCTCTAAATGGGGATAATAACAGATACAATGAAGTTATATTGAAGTATTATAAGGTATCTTTTCAGTTTATTTATTTGTTTTTAATGTTTATTTTTGAGAGAGAGAGAGAGAGAGAGAGAGAGAGAATGTAAGCAAGCAGGGGAGGAGCAGAGAGAGAGGGAAACGCAGAATCTGAAGCAGGCTCCAGGCTCTGCACTGTCAGAAAAGAGCCTGATGTTCGGCTCGAACCCACGAATCCGAGATGATGACCAGAGCTGAAGCTGGATGCTCAACCGAGTGAGCCACCCAGGTGCCCCTATATATTTATTTTTCACAGAGCGGAGGAGGAGCAGAGAGAGAGGGAGAGAGAGGATCTCAAGCAGGATCTGCACTGCCACAAACCCTGAGATCGTGATGAAATCAAGAGTCGACACTTAACCAACTGAGCAACCCAGGCGCCCCTGACGTATTATAAGGTTTAGACGTAAGGTGCCTAATAAAGTGACCAGCATATAGAGTAAGTATTTGAGACAGAAAGACTTGAAATAGCCTTGCTAAAGATATACTGAACAGTAGGGTTCTTGATTCACTTGAAACAAAATGAAAAAATGGAAAAACCCTAGTATTTATAATAAGATAACAAACCATCCTATGAAATGAGTATTTTATAAAATAACCCACTAGTATCTACTATGCAAACAAGAAGGAGAAGATACCTCCCTTCATACTAATCAACCTCTTTCAGTGATTTTTCAAGCAGTGGTCTGTGATGCATTAATAGATGATGATAATTGTAATTGGTCCCAGTCATCATTTCTATATCAGAACAGAACGAAATAAAAATCAAAGTGCCTGGAAGGTAATAAGGGTAAAATTATTTAATGAAAAATTTCAATTAAATATATACACACAGGCATCCTTACAAGTGATGAAAACTGGATATTTTACTGTGGACTGGCAGACATATGTATTTAGTTATATGGTAAGCTAAATAAGTAGCACTATAATCAAGAATTGGGAATTTATAAATAGTGCTTCACATTACCAACAAATAAATGCTTAAGAAAATAAAATTGAGGAAATCTCAGTTTTAAACATAATGAAAATTAGAAAGGCTAAAGGCCAATTGTCCAATTTGAACTGAGGACAAGATAAAAGGAACTAACTTGCAAAAGAAAAAAAAAATTAGATGGTCTTGAGTGAGAAGAGCTAAATATCTTACTGAAAATTTCGAATAACATTAATTCTAATAATTCTAAGGACAATATGCTTTTCTGTTCAGCTTCTGAAGGTTCCATCTAAAAATCTTCCCCAACTCAACTGGCCCCACACCCTACATTTCTAGCAAGGAAGCAAGCAATAAATAGATAGATGGATAGATGAACAAACAAACAAACAAACAAAAAGCCGGGGTGCCTGGATGGCTCAGTTGGTTAAGCATCTGACTCTAGATTTCTGTTCAGGACATATCTCAAGGTTGTGAGACTGAGCCTTGCATTTGGCTTCATGCTAATCATGGAGCCTTCTTGCTTGGGATTCTTTGTCCCTTTCTTTCTCTCTGCCTCTCCCCCACTCGTGCTCCCTCTGTCTCTCTCAAAATAAATAAATAAACACTAAAAAAATAAAATAAAATAAAAGCTGTATTAAACAACCACTACCATGAAGGGGCTTATAATAAAACAAATTAAGCCTAGTTCATAGACATTATATCACTAATTCTCGATTGCACAGGACTGAGTATATACTTCATATATTATTGAAATGTTTTTCTTCTTTCCTTTAGGTCATTTTGCTATTGCTTCAGGTGACACAGTTTTTAAAAAGCTGACATATACATACTTTGTTAACAATTCTAAGAAGCAAAATGATGAAAAAGCAACTACCTTAACTAATAGGTGGTTTAACCTGTAAGAATAAGTTTAGTCAGGAAAGCTGAGCTTGAACAAGTAGCCTTACTTATCACAGTAACTAGCCATGTGAGCTCAGCCAAGTAACAAACTCTTAAGATATGCATATAAAATTAGAAAAAAGTCTGACCGCAGTACAACCAAATCCACAGAATGAATAAAGATTTGTCATGAAGTTTTAGTGATTTACTACAGTCCTCTGCTTGGATTTAATGCACTATAAAGTGCATATGGCTTAAATAATCATAATCACACATAGTGGAAGCAGTGAGTGAAAAGTGAGATGCAGTAAGATTATCTCACAACTCAAATTTAATTTAAGTACTAATAGAACTTTCCCGGGGAGCCTGGGTGGCTTGGTCGGTTGAGCGTCCGACTTCGGCTCAGGTCATGATCTCACGGTCCGTGAGTTTGAGCCCCGCATTGGGCTCTGTGCTGACAGCTTGGAGCCTGGAGCCTGTTTCGGATTCTGTGTCTCCCTCTCTCTCTGCCCCTCCCCTGTTCATGCTCTGTCTCTCTCTGTCTCAAAAATAAATAAACGTTAAAAAAAAAATTAAAAAAAAAAAGAACTTTCCCTTTGAATCCAATATGCATTTTTTTACTTAGATAATAAAACAGTGTAATTAAAAATGGAGAGATGCCATGAAATTTTGGAACTATCATGAGCCTTAGTCGTTATAAAAGACTATAATAATCAGTGACTAGATTAAGAAGTTGAAAAGCTTGCACAAGATCACTCACCTACCTGATGTCAGAGCATGGAGAAGACCTTCTACCTTGTGAGCTCCCACCATACCTGTCACTTGCTATGACTGCTTCTATCATTTAGGTTTATAAAGGTTTCGTTAAGACTATGCAAAAAAGATGTCTTCATCTAAATAGCCATAAAAGAGTTGAAGTAAACTTCATGTTTTTACATTATAAGAATTCTAGAGGTAATTTTAATTCAAAACAATAAATGTTTTAATAATAGTAACATAATAATAATATTGAAGGACTTCATGAATAATTATCAAAGAATGTTAAAATTGAAGAAACTGTGTCATGGGGAAAGTTTTACTATTTATAAAGGAATTGTGTAGGAGTCAAGACATGCAAAAGTAATCATACAAACACTGAAATATTTCAGAGTCAATGAGTCTGTGCATGTAATTCATTTCAGGGCAACACAGGGTTTGCTATACTGATAAGAAGATAAAAATTACTATCTTGCCTCTGGCAGAAACTTATTCCAGATGCTCAAGGGAATGATGAGTTCACTTTTTCCTATTCCCATATGAAACTTCTACTCAACAGCAGTAATCAGCAGAGAAACTAAAGCCAGAGATTTAGTTGCCTATATTATAATCCATACACCAATTTGTTGAATACATATTTTTAAGTGCTGTTTTAAAGTGATGCTTTTTTAAAATATGAAAACCTTTTTTAATGCAAGAGAATTTAGAGCATTTGTAAAGCTTTATTTCTGTTCTTCCCTTTTTTTTTCTAAATTCAGAAAAGTATTTTTTTTAATCCCTAAGGAACTCTTGTACACAAAATCAAATAAACTGAACATTTCAAAAATATGATTACTTTTTTTTTTACATTATGGAATACTTTTAACTTTTCATTTGAATAATTTTAGTATTTTCTTTTCTACTTTTAAGAGATTTTTTAAAGGGAAAACAAAATACAAAAGATATTACTTCATGGGGTACCTGGGTGACTTAGTTGAGTGTCTGACTTTGGCTCAGGTCATGATCTCACAGTTTGTGAGTTTAAGCCTCGCATCAGGCTCTCTGCTGTCAGTGGGGATCCTGCTTCGTATCCCCTGCCCCCTCCTGCTCTCTCGGCCCCTTCCCTGCTCAAGCGCCCTCTTTCAAAAATAAAAAAAAATATTACTTCAAGTCAGATTGATTAGAAACTAGAAATCAGTATAAATTTAGACGAGTTTGCATTAACTATACGCTAATTAATCACTAAAGTGGATGAGGCCCACCCATATTATAATTACATTATAACTGTAAAGCACTTATCAATATCATTAGCAGCATACAGTTCTAATATGTAACAATTTACAGTTGATAAATTAGCAATAAACTATCAATACAAGAATTTAATCTAACAGAGATAAATCTAATGGCACATAAATTTAACTAAAATGTTATATTTAATACTTATATCTCCATGCCAGAAGATATTAATAGCTATGATAATTATACCTAAAAGACATACATGTTTGCCTACAGAAGACATACTTTAGATTAAAAAGTTACAAATAGATGGAAAGTAAAAGGATAGAAAAAGATATATAAGTTTGTGTTACACCACTTCACTTTTATGAAAGACCTATTTTAGAAAGTGTTTTTGCTAACTGAAACAGCAGTTTAATCTCCTGTAGGGGAAGGACATTTATAGAAGGTACCAAGGAGTGGTGACATTTCTGCTAAGTATATGCTTTACATTTTTAAAATCTTTAAAAATTTGAAAATACACATATAGCAACAATTAACCACAACAGCACAAGCCTGCGCATGCTGCTCTTGCATTGCATACTTCTGCACTAAGAAAGTTCAAAAATGAACAACTGTCAAAACAATTTTCAGTACAAAGACAGCCAAATAAATATACAAACTCCAAAAATAGTTATTTGTATTATGTAAGCAACTACATGAGAGCCAGCACATGGTGGATTTTAGATTGAAGTCATCCAAACATAAAAAACTTTGAAGTGATGCCTGGGTGGCTCAGTCGGTTAAGCGTCTGACTCTTGATCTTGGCTCAGATCACAATCTCACAGTTTGTGAGATCGAGCCCTGCATCAGGCTCTGTGATGGACTAAAACTGCAGAGCCTGCCTGGAATTCTCTCTCTCACCTCGCTGCCCCTCCTGCTCTCACACACCAAACAAAACAAAAACAAAAACCTTTGAAGAAGCTATTCAGTAGATAGCAAAGGAAAACGAAACAGAGACAGCAAGAAACAAGGGTAATGATTATAAAAGTCCATTCAATGTATACAATATATCTTGGTAAGTATAAGAAATTTTAGTGAAATCATAGTAAAAATGAATTTAAAGATGAAAGGAACAAATCCAGGACATCACTGGATATACTTGTGGTAGTGCATATCAAGGAGAAGAAATATAACTCTAAATAGGAAACTAAGTTTTGATATCACAAGGCTATATATAGCACAAGAAAATGACAAGTGTTCATAAATAAGGGCAAGCATAAAATTTGTCTTGCTCTAAATTTCTGACATAAAGGAAAATGGTGTATGTCTGAATTAACTTAGTTATATGATGCAAAGAGTGTGAAAGATAGGACTTGCTGAATGACCAAGAGTTAATGTTAATCAACTAAGAAATATTTGTTAAGGGTATAATTGGGTGGCTCAGTTGGTTAAGCGTCAGACTCTTGGTTTTTGGCTCAGATCATGACCTCATGGTCTGTGAGTTCAAGCCCCACATCAGGCTCTGTGCCTGCTTGGAATTCTCTCTCTCTCCCTTTCCTCCCCTCCCTCTCTCTCAAAATAAACAAACTTTTAAAAAAAATTTTCAAAAATATTTGTTAGGGAAGAAGTCTATGGTTTTTTCTTTAAAAGTATTTAAAAGGCACTACCCAATGTTCTACTATTGTATGATTACCAGTACATTTTGCAAATTGACAATGATTAAAGATTGATTAAACAAACTGCTCCTGTATAAATATATCAGCCATTTCAATTTTTCAAAATCATGTATTTATTTAAATTGATAATACACAGCATGTTATAAAAATGATTAAAACAGTAAGAAAGCACATTGAGTAGAAAATAATTTTCCTACAAATAGCATTTCCTCAGTTTTTGTACACCGGTTGCCAGTTTTCATATATTCTTACTGAATTTCCATTTCTATTCATGTTTATTTCCTGACTCTACTATGATCCCCTAATCTGTCAATCTGTATGCCCAGATGATATATACACATTAAAACATATCCTAAATGTTCCAGAACAGTCCAAACTTCTATTCACTTTATCAAAGCATACAGTACTATCCCCCCATTTTCACAAAACATCTACTGGTTTCTGATTTTGAATAGTAACATTAAGAGTTCCCAAACTAGAGGGGCGCCTAGGTGGCTCAGCTGGTTAAGCATCTGACTCTTGGTTTCTACTGAGGTTATGATCTCATAGCTTGTGAGTTCAAGTCCCACATCAGGCTCCACAGTGTCAGTATGAAGCCTGGTGCGATTCTCTCTCTGCCTCTCTCTCCAGACTTGTTTTCTCTCTCTCTCTCTCTCTCTCTCTCTCTCTCTCTCAATAAATAAATAAATAAATAAATAAATAAATAAATAAATAAACTTAAAAAAAATTTCCCAAACTAGAAATCAAAGTATATGATCTGAAATCTAGTTTAGAAAATATTTTAAGAATGAAAAGTCATTGGGCGCCTGGGTGGCTCAGTCGGTTAAGCATCCGACTTCGGCTCAGGTCATGATCTCACAGTTCATGGGTTTGAGCCCCCCAAAGGGCTCTGTGCTGACAGCTCAGAGCCTGGAGCTTGGAGCCTGGAGCCTGCTTCGGATTCTTTGTCACCCTCTCTCTCTGCCCCTCCCCTGTTTGAGCTTTGTCTCTCTCTCTCTCTCTCTCTCTCTCTGACAAATAAACATTAAAAAAAAAAAAAGAATGAAAAGTCACTAGGTGCAAAAATGAAAACTGTCACATTACCCAAACTGTCAAACAGTATATGGGAATACAGGGAAACAAGTGAGTTCTTCTCATATAAAAATATAAACAATGCAAAATGTAGATACATGATGAAACACTGAAAACATTTCCTTAGACTTTTAACCAGTATTCTATACCTTTTCCTTCCCCTCACACTCACCCAAAAAGCACTATTTTTCTGGTCAAAAGAGTTGAATCCTAAAATTATGCTAAATGAATATAAATCAGTAGGTATTTTCAAAATCAAACTAAACACAATTTATAGTAGTAGAATACATTAATATCAGCTCAAATATTTAAAATTCTCTCATTTGTAGGAGAAAAATAGCCCTTCAAAATGGAAAAGAGTTTCATCAATGAGTTTTAAAATAACAATGAAATAAAGATCAGAACAGAGAAGACTACTATTGGCCTCTGGCTTCCGTCAAGACAGAAGTATTATAAAGGGAAGGGTAAGCCAGCATTGATATAAGAAGGAAACCTCCACTTTAATAAATCATTTTTTTCAGGAAAAGGAGAAGTCTGCAAAATCTGTGAAAGTGATTTATATTCAGGTGAATAAAATGAACAGCAATTGATCTTGTACCTAGGGAGTGATTCTTCTTCTACCAGTTACAAATATATCTCTGTTAAATATCACTAGAATGGGTTGGGTGGCCTCATGTTTTGAATAATTTATTTGTATATTTAAGATTTAGGATGTACTCTCAAGTTTTACACTGAATGCCACTGTTTCAGTTGGGTGATTAACTTGCCCATTATTTAGTCATTTTTGTACATCTGTAAAATGAATCCAGCCTTGTATAAGAGCATGAGTGACACTAAACATAGATTTGAAGGAAAGAGGAGTGTCAATGGTAAGACCTCCACAAGAAAGTGATGTTTAAGCTTGAGACATATTAAATGGGTACAAATTGGTCAAATGAAGGAAAATAATTTTATAAGCAGAGGAGATTTTATGTTTATGCCAATGAGATAGGTGACCACCAAAAGTTTCAATTTATCTAAGTGTAGAATTCCTTAGAAATCGGGAGGTCTTCTAGATTAGTATATAAAGTAGATCATTTTCTTTACATTTGTAACTCTGGAATTCTATGAAGGAAGTCAAGAAATATACAAAGGAAAAACAGTTTACAAAATTTATTTTCATGCAGTTAGTTTTGTAGTCTTTCAAGCCCTTGCTGTTGTTGTTTTGTTTTGTTTTGTTTTGTTTTGTTTTGTTTTAAATACACACATCATGTAGTTATTCTGTCATGGAGAGAGAGAGAATTAGCTTAGGGGCACCTGGGTGGCTCAGTTGGTTAAGCGTCTCACTTTGGATCAGATCATGATCTCACAGTTTGTGAGTTTGAGTCCCATGTCGGGCTCTGTGCTGACAGCTCAGAGCTTGGAGCCTGCTTCAGATTATGTCTTCCTCTCTCCCTCTGTCCTTCCCCCACTTGCACTCTTTTACTCTCTCTCACTCAAA
Source organism: Panthera tigris (assembly GCF_018350195.1). Lineage (NCBI taxonomy): Eukaryota > Metazoa > Chordata > Mammalia > Carnivora > Felidae > Panthera > Panthera tigris. The sequence continues at coordinate 34,207,257 of NC_056670.1, read as the reverse complement.
AATAAATAAACATTAAAAATTTTTTTAAAAAAAGAATTAGCTTAGATATAAGATGCAAAGGATATGAATAAATAGGACTTACTCAATTATTTCAGATTCACAAGAAGTTGCAAAAATAATACAGAGAGCTCCCATCTCACCTTCTCCCAACTTGCCCTAATAACATACATATGACCATAGCCCATTTTCAAATGCAGAAGCCTGGATTGGTACAATACTCAATTACTGAATGCATTCAGATTTTACTAGATTTTATATGCATTCTTGCTTGTGTGTGTTCACAGTCCATGAAATCTTATCAGCTATATAGATTTGTGAAATCACTATCACAATCAAGATACAGAACTGTTCTCATACAACTACTTTATAGTCACACTAACCTCCTTTCCCTTTCATACTTAGTCTCTGGTAATCATTGTTCTGTTTTCCGAAACTATATACATATTAAAAAAATTTTAAGAACACTTATAATTTAAATCATATAGAGTGCAACCCTTTCAGCTTTTTTTTTTTTTTACTTAGTGATGCCCTTAATATCCATGCAAATTATTGCCTGTATCAACACTTTCTTTCTTTTTAAAACGGAGTAGTATTTTATCGTATAGATGTATCAGTTTGTTTATCCACTCACCTGTTGAAGGTTATTTGCATTGTTTCTAATTTGGAGCAATTACATATAAAACTGATATAAATATTTGTGTACCAAGTTTTTTGTGTGAACATAAGTTTTCATTTCCCTCTGATAAATACTCAAGAATTCTGAGTCATATGGAATGTATGTTTAATTTTATAAGAAGTGCCAAACTGTTTCCCAGAGTAGCTATGTCATTTTACATTCCCACCAGCAATGTATGAGAGATTCAGTCATTCTACATGCTCACCAGGATGTCTTATTGTCAGCATTTTAAATTTTTAGTTATTCAAATATATATGCAAGGATTTCTTATAGTTTTTAAAATATTTTTGCAAGTTTATTTATTTTGAGAGAAACAGAAAGAGAGCGAGAGGTAGAGGACAGAGGGGGAGGGGGAGAGAGAGAATCCCAAGCAGGCTCCATGCTGTCAGTGTGGAGCCCAATGCAGGGCTTGAACTCATGAACCATGAAATCAAGATCTGAGCCGAAACCAAGAGTTGGACACTTAACCAACTGAGCCACCTGGGCACCCCTTGTAGTTTTAACTTCTACTTTTCTGATGACTGAAGATATTGAAAACATTTTATATGCTTATCTGCGATGTTATATATCCTCTTATCATTTAACATTTTAAAATACATGATCTGAAGAGGGACTATGTCTTAGTATCTCTAAATGTGCAGTTAGGAAGCTCTTCTAGGTAATTAAATAGTATGACAACAGGGATAACTATACAAAAAGTTAATGAAGCTGTATGAATAAAAGGGGGAGACAAGCATAAGTATAAAAAAAATAATCTAATTTATTTACAAAATACCATTACAAGGATAATGTGAATAACATTATTTATTATAATAATCCAGGAAAGGCACTTAAAAGTCATAAGGATATGCACCTAATGCTGTCAATAACCATCTCATATCCTTTGGACCTAAACACTTGCCCTTGCTCCAGATAACAGTTAGTATCTTCCTCTCTATGCCTAAGGGCTTTTCTCTTGAACTGGTGAAAGCTGAGTGCTAGGCAGGTGAACAATTCTCTGGACTGCACTCAACAGCTATTAATAGGAGATACACTCACACTTTCTGTCAGTTAATTCCGAAAGCAATTTTGACACTGGTTGTCCTCCAAATTTCCACACAGAATAAAGCTCCAGCAACCTATCATGGTATCTGGCTTAATTGCTTTTTATTAGTTACATTGTCTTCCTGCCACCCCTGCCAGTGTTACCTACATCTCTCATATAGACCCTTTGTTCTAAAATCTGTGTCCAAGGTTCTGTTACTGGAAATACCTATAAAACTCAAACAACTCACCAGAACAAAATAAGTCTCCTTTTAAGATAAATACCTAAAACAAAAAGGTAGTGACAATTAAGGTGTATAAGCTCTCCTTTTACCTTTTTATTAGTATTTTTATTCCTTATTTACCTTTTCTTATTAGTCCTATTATTTCAAAGCTCCCGTCAACTAAGTTGACATTACTTTCCTATGCATATTGAAGACATATTTTCTAACATGCATATTACATCAAAATCCAAAGTGAAAAATTATAGATAACTATAAATATATTTTCAACTTTTAAAATGTATTAATTTCAACTTTCAGGCTCATTTTAACATGATTATAGAGACCAAACACATAACCAAACACATCAAAGGTTCCTATAAAGCTGCAGAAATCAGTACAGCATGATATTGGAGAAAGAATAAACATACAGATCAATGGAACAGAATACAGAGTACAGAAATACAACCATATAATTGATTTTTGAGAAAAAGCACAAAGGCAATTAAAACAATTTTTAAAAACTTCAGGAAAGGGAATGGATCAGAACAATTGGATATCTATATGCCAAAGTGTGAGAAAAAGAGGAGCCTTGTTCCATATCTCATCTTACACACACAAAAATTAACTCAAAATTGATCAGAGACATAAATATAAAAAGTATAACTATAAATTTTTTATTAGAAAATATAGAAGAAAATCTTTCTGACCCCGGATTAGGCAAAGAGTTCTTAACTATCACATAAAAGCATAATTAATAAAAACCAAACTGATAATTGTTAAGAAATTTTGCTCATTAAATGACACTGTTTAGAAAATGAAAAAGTAAGAACAGATGGGAGAAAGTATTTGCAAATCACATATCTAATGAAAGACTTGTATTCAGAATACATAAAGAACTCTAAGAACTCAGTAATAATGAAAATAACACAGTGTTAACACTTTTATAGGAGCTTTATTCACAATCACCGAAACTGGAAAACATTCCAAATATTCCTCTACTGGAGATGAATATACAACCTGCAGCACATCTATATGATAGAATACTAGTTAGCTCTAAAAGAAACAAACTACTGACACATAACAAATGGATGAATCTCAGATGCACTTACGCCAAGTGAAAGAAGCCAGATTCAAAAACTATACACTGTATGACTCCATTTATATGCGTTAGGAACTCAGGTGAGCTGGAGAGAGCTGAGCTGCCAGATTCTGTAGTAGTCAATTTAGACAAGACAAAATGTATCACTTACTGTGATACAACAACAAGATAACCCAGAAGAAGTGCCAACTCTCCACTGTTCCACTTTTCCCTCAAGGACCAGCACAGATATAAGGGTTGCCTCTTTGTCCAGGGAGACCCCAATAAAAGGCTCCTGCAATTTTTTGATACTAGATCCCACGGAAGATAGAGAGGGAAAAGCTAGGAGAGGAAGTCCTGAGTACAGAGTCACCAGAGAAAAGTGTCTTCAAAGTCCCCCACACTTCCCCAATGAGAAGGTGTTGACAGAGGCAAGCCTCACTGAAAGTCCCAGATAAAAAAGGCCCCCAAACGAAGATGCATGGGCTAGGAGTGCAGATATATGCAAGAACATAGCTGGCCAGGGAAGATTAGTCCTTGACTGAAACTACCTTCAGAAACTGCAAAGCACTGGCTTTATACCAAGCTTTCCGATTAAAACCGGCTAGGTAAGGGAAACAAAAATAATATAAAAACAGGGAGGGGGACAAAACAGAAAGGACTCATAAACATGGAGAACAAACTGAGGGTTACTGGAGGGGTTGTGGGAGGGGGAATGGGCTAAATGGGTAAGGGGCACTAAGGAATCTACTCCTGAAATCATTGTTGCACTATATGCTAACTAATTTGGATGTGAATTAAAAAATAAAAAAAGGCTAGGTGAAACCTTTGTAAATGCCTATAATTGGACCTGACAAATCACACAAAGGTTTTTGGCCAGGAGCTAGATTCCTCAGTATGAAACACTGAAAAAGGCAGAACCATAGGGACAAAAACATATGAGATACGGGATTTGATTTGACCCTGTTTAAAAGCTAACAAAAAAGTCTGTTACTAAATTCATAGATGAAGGCAAAAGACACGAGACTCCTGAGTCAAACACAAAAGACATTACTACTCATGGCAAAGCATAAGGACATAAGCATATTTGCACCAATTACGCTTCCCCTAAGTCCTTTGGGGGTGAGATGATAAGGTTCAGATAGATGTTATGTATGCAGTAGGTCTGCACTGGCAGGTGAGGAACATCAAGCTTGGGGAATCCACCAATTTAACAGCAAACAGTAATGAAGTCTGTTACCCCATATCTTAAGTCCACCAGCTGTATCAACAATGCTCAGAAATCCTCCAGGAAAAAGAACACTTAGAGCCTTAGTCTTGGCACACCAACCAAGGAGCACTATCTCTATCAACAAAAACAGAGTAGTGATTGCTAGGAGCTGAGGTGGGGGAAAGGTTGACTACAAAGGGGCATGTTGAAATTCTGTGGTGATGGAACTAATCTGTATCTTATTTCTGGTAGTGGCTACATGACTGTGTGCATGTATCATAACATTATGGAACTGTGCATTAAAAAGGTCAATTTAACTGTATGTAAATTATACCTAAGTTTTTACATGGAAAAAATACAAAAAAAGTAAATATAAAAAAATTAAAAAAGGAAAAGATACTTAATAACTTGTGTTAACATCCTCAAGCAGCCCTTTCTGTATGTCTTTTAATTGCCAACTGCTTAATGTTTCCAATGTTCATTTAAAGTTAATTATATACTTTTAGATATAGTTAAACCACCTATTCAAACTTATTGAATCAGGACACAGTTTCTAAATCTCTTGTTTTTACAACAATTCGTGACAAAGAAAATAGCTTAGATTTGTAAAACAAAATAAAGTAGTAATATAGTTTACTGTTGCCTTTCAACTTTTTAAATGAAGATATACAAAATACAGTAACATTTGGCAAGCTTCCCTTCATCCTTCCTACCACCAATATTAACTGACAAACAGAATAAATTTGAAAATCATTAAATTGCCATTGTTCATGTTTCTCCTATTGACCAATGATCTAAACATTCATTTTAGTTAAGAAGGTTTTTAATAGAATGTAACATCTGTTTTATGTTACATGAGAGACAGCAAAATTCTTCCTCTCTGACTGGATTATTAATGTTCATGCTTTCTATGGAGTTATTCTCTTCATTCAGCAGCCCCACACTAGCTCTCTAAAGTGCAACATACCCCCTGATGTAATACATTTTCCTGCTAACTGCACAATACCATGGATATCATAACTTTAATGTGACATGCTGGTATTTCTTTTTTAAACCACAAATGCGTTTCTTATTCTCAATCACAAATTTAAATTTCCTGTATATTCCCAGCCCACCAGGCATTTTGTTTTAAAACAGCTGAATAAAAATAGATGATTTCTATTTTTTGATTTGTCATCTCATTTTTTATAGACCTCTCTCCAACTCTCAGAATGCAAAAGTGAAAAGATATTTGTTTTTATGCTTTTACTATTAAATCAACTTAAGCTTCAGAAAAATTTTAAACTAGTCCATGACACATGTAAAATTATTTAAAATAATGTTTGCATTAAATTTATAACAAATACCTTTCACAGAGGCATTGTTCCAGTGTTCAACCCTAAAATTATTTTAACTTGAATGTTTTTGTTTTCATTTTTAAAAGTTCTCAAAATTTAGTATATATTCCTCATTTTGTTTCTAAGATTTACACAAAGATTTATTGGAGTCTATCTTACATTTCACTGATTAAAATGAAGGAAAAATAATAGACCAAATGGAGTTATTATTGTATTTACAGTACCATTAGCTTTTCTTGTTTTGCAATATTTTGTTGACTATGAATAGATTCTGACAAAATTGAGGCAAACCACATCACTACTGATGATTCTCAATTAGTTCTTCAGTTCATTTCCCTTGCCTAACTCAAAGAAAACTACATATGGTTTAAACCACTGGTATTTTTTACTTTCTGCCAATACACAAATCATGCTTTTTTTTGTGTTGAAAACATTCCCATGAATAATTATAATAGTCTCCAAAGAGACCAGATGGTAATAAACTCTAGAGCAGATCTGGAAGCTAACCATAAATTTACCTTTTCATAGTCTCCCCACCATAATACAGTTCTTTGTGCAATGTCATTAAAAAAAAATACTGGTGATAGAAACAATATGACTATACTTTGTACTTAAATAAAAAGATATACAATCATGTTAGGGTCTTTCATAACTATATGCCCCTCATCTTACATTGTTATCATCAACAATTTTTAAGAAAGCATCAGCTTGAGAGAGTTATGATATTACTAACACATTATTATATGATATTTACATTAGCAAAATTACTATTAAAGTTAAACTCAAGAAATATGATCCAGTTAACAGCAACAAATGATTTGAAGTTAAAGAAACAGAAATACATATATAAGCTAATGTTAATATAGAATTATCATTGACTTTTATTTTGTTATTCTTCTGGAAAACTTAATTAAATTACTCTGCCCATGCTATTTCAATTGAAGTAAAACATCTTGTATAATCAGTTATCAGTCCAGTTATTTAAGAATACAATGTTTGTGAGAAATAAAAACCAATAGTTGTTTGCAAAACTAGAAGTATGATTCAAAAATTTTAAAACACATTGTGGTATATAGAATTAAATTTTAGGCACTTCCATGCATCTGTAAAAAAATAAAGTTAGCCATAGAGCCAAAAGTTAGTTAATTTGTACTTGTTGATTTAAGCTACACTACTAATGTACAATATAAGCTGTATTTTCTATATTCGCTGTACTATATAATCTGTGATGTTTCTGGTATTAAATTATTCTTATAGCTCAAAACAACAAATATATAAAATTACATAGAAAAAACAAAGAAATAAAACAAAAGGCAAGAACAATTAAGTTTAAATAGGAAATTTAAGTGGGAGGGGGTGGGCAGAGATTGCAGACAACAGGGATAAAAATAATAATAGCTATCCAAAAGGTATTTTATCTTTTGTTTGCTATTGTGAATGAGGTTTACAGTTTGTATATACAATCTATTAACTTCAGTGCCTCAATACTTTAATTTTAAATCCAACTAACTTATTGATTCTCTGTTTATAACTTTTCATTTCATTCCACTGGGGTTTTCCACCAAAGAATCAACAAAGATAGTATTAATTTATTTCCCCATTTTATTTGTAAAATATAATGCTGGCATTGGAATTAAGAGAGATAAATTCTATCATGTTAAAGAATCCTAGATCTACTATCATCAACAGATGCTATTTTAGCATCCTAAGATTCCATTTCTCCTATGTTTATTGATATATGGCCAAAATAATAGATTTTATATTACTGAACCATCCTTGCATTCCAGAATTAGCCCTACTTCCCAAATGGGTCACTATTGTTAATGCAGTACTAGATTCCCTTTCCAAATATTTTGAAATTTTTACAATACTCACAAATAGAATTAATCCATACTTTTAATTTTATGCTCACTTATTTTTCTTTCTATTCATTTATTTAATAATTCAAATTATTTAGAATTGTCTCAGAATTATCTGTCAGAATTTTTTCCAATGAAACTAACTAGGACTATAACTCTTGTAGAGAGAAAGTTCTTTTATAGCCTGCTCTGTTTCTTGTATGGGTATATTCCATTCAGATTTTTCATCTCTTTTTAGAGTTGGTTTTGGCAATTTATTTCTCTTGGACAATAGTTCACTCCATCCAAGTACTTCATTTCATCCATAGAAATGTAAATGTAAAGTTTCAATGGGATATTATTTTTCACATATCACTGATAAAGAACATTCTGAAAAATATTCTGAATTTGTAAGGATGTATTAAATGTTTTTTTTTTTTCATTTAGTTCTAGTGGAATAGTAATTGGTAAAATTTTTACATGGATAAAGTTAGCAACTTCAGGCAGTAATTCTATTTCCATTCTATTTCTAAGAATTGATGATAAAGCTATACTTACACAAATGGAAAATGACATGTGTATTAAAGTACTCACTGAAGCATCTTTGTAAGCCATCTAAATGTCCAAACATAGGGGATTCATTAAACAAATGATAATGCTGTCACAGAATGGACCATTATAGTCATTAAAAAGAATTAGCCAGATCTATTTTGTACTGATATGGAGCAATCTCTAATACATAGTAAGAAAAAAACCCACAAGATATAAAACTATTTATGTAGCTTAATATATGCATAAAACACACATTAATAGAGACACACATAGATGTAAAGGAACAGAATATTTTTGGAAGCATATACAAAAAGCTTGTTACAGGAATCATGTATTATGAAATGAACTGGGCAAGTAGAGTATGGACAAAGGAAAAAACCTCTACTTTTCACTATACACTCACTTAAAATTTTGCATTTTGTGCCTATTAGCTATCTGTTGCTGCCAAACATAGTAGATATATAATCTTACATAGCTTTTATGGCTCAGGATTTTGAGAGTGGTTTAGCAGAGCAGTGCTGGCTCAGTGTATCTCATTAGGCTGCAGTGAATAAATTGGACAGAATTCCAATCATCTGAAAATTTGAGTAGGGTTGGCTCTTTCATAGGACTAGCATTTGGTGCTGGTTGGAGGTGGGAAACTTTAGCTCCTCCCTCCATGGGCCTTTCCATAGGCTTCATAACATGGTGGTTGACTCTATGGGCGTTCCAAAAGAAAATACTATGAAAGTAACAATGCCCTTCATGATCCAACCTCAGAAATAGCACACCATCATAGCTACACTTTCTATTTGTTAGAAGCAAGTCACTAAATCTGGCCCATATTCAAAAGAAGGGAAATTAGGCTCCACCTTCTAAATGAAAGAATGTAGAAGAATGTGTGAACATACTTTAAATAACCAAAACGTATATATCACATTTTGGAAAATACAAATACAATAGTTTTATGAAATTAAGTAAAAATATTTACTTAATATTCTTGAAGACAAGCTTTTACCACTAATTAAAAGGATGATGGAGAGGACTGAGAATTCTGACTTTTAAGAAATGATAACACACATTTCAATCCAAGATGAACATATGTTGACATCTAAAATTCAACCCATAATATGTGCTTCTGAGAAGTCACAGTAGGCAGAGCAGCAATTTAATAAATATACAACTAAAAATAACTTTAGAAGTCTCTGGAAATATGAATACAGGACTATTTTGAAACTGGCTTTGTCCAGTACAATTTATCAATATACACTACCTACTTCATATAAATATTTTGTGAAAATATTCAGGAATTAAATCATATAATCTTTGATGATGATAACACTGAAATCTAATAACATCAACATCTATCATGACAAAGTTTTTATGTGCTAGTACTTTACCTACAAGTACCTACTATTCATACCCTTATTTTATACTTTACCCACACTGCCCCAAATGTACAGTATACATTTTACAGTGTACAAATGAGCAAAGTGAAGCACAGGAAGGCTATGTAAACTTGTCCAAGGTCACATGTAGCAAGTAAGAAATCTGTCATATATTTTAATTATATGCTTCCCAGAACTAAGCACCAGAGTCAAGAAATATATTGTACTTAGTCTTTACATTATTTTCCCTAAGATTGTGTTTTGATGGCTCTGTAAAACTATATGCCGTGAATTAAATTTACTTAAAAAAAAAAAGCAACATGTTTTCTCTGCCAAATATAAAATTGTGGAACTACACAAATACACACACTGTCTCAGATACAACTGAAGAAAACAAAAAAAGTGATTATTGCCATTTTTTCCTTTCTTTACTTTCAATGTTTTAACATGTTATAAGTTTAACAATTAAAACCAGTTAAAAATTTAAGAACTCCTACATATATGATGGTGTAAGGATAAAATGCAAATCTGCCACAACTTTTTTTTTTTTTTTTTTTGCCACAACTTCTGAGATGCCAGGTTTAATTTCCTATAAATGAGCCCAACAGCTTCCTACTACACAGCTTCTCTAAAATATAAAAGTCCCATGAAGTCAGAAGCTTTGTACATGTCCCAAGTTCTATACATTACTCACAGCCAATATGACTACAAAATTAAGATTCATCTCTCACGGACCTAAAGGAGATGGTTAAGAATTGACAGTTCCTGCTTTAAAAAAATTGCAACACTAACTACATTATTACTGACTATGATCTTTCACATTTAGTAAAATTTTCCTCAGGCTAGGATTAAATCTGTAAGTTTTGGGATGGGAAAATGACCCATTTTAAATAATTTAAAGAAGTGCTCTACATATTTAAAGTTAAAATTTTTCATCATTTAAGGCACATGACACATTTATATAAATGCTTCACAGAGATATTACTTTTCATTTCCCCAGTATTTTTAAATAACTCACACATTTCAAATATTAGTTTCCTATGTTACTTATGCTAATCTACCTAAAGAATATTTCATTTGATTTTTAATATAGAATAGGTAACAACTATTACACAAAGCACAAACCCCTAGTGGTCAATAAATATGAATAATTACTATTTTTAACAGAACTGAAAAGTAATCTGATCTATTTAATAAAATATATTATTGTAATTCTTCATATCTGCATAAATGGTATGCCATATTCATAAATGACTGAATTGTCATTGCTTTTATAAAATCAAATCTAAGTTTCTCTTATTTTGTCAGACCTCTAATTTCTAAAATTCTCAATATTTTCAGTTTCTATTACATGTTGTTAAATCACTTCTAAATACAGAAATAGTAAATGGCAAAGTTTTTTTAACTTAACTACACACCATCTACAACCCACCTGCTACTCCTACCAAGAATAGAGTTTCTCAATGGTTAGCTAACATCCACCCATTCAGCCAATCTCCTTTCCCTTATTTCAAGTCTGCTGCATAGCTGCTAATTTTCATGTAGAGACTTCTAAAGAAAGAAGAAAATTCTGGTCCATGATGGAATGAAAAACAATTACTACCAGGTAAAACCTATGAAAATGGGCCAAAAATTATATCACTATATACATATTGTAAATATGCATATTGCTTTTTATGTGAGGGATTCAAAAAGAAGCAAAGAATGTAATAGGGTTCCTTAGGCCAATTCTTCACTTCGCCTTACAACGTACTATATGTACATGTGCACATATTTATCTTTAGGTCCAAACATGCCCAGAGTTTAATTTCAAAACCAGAGATAAGTATCTTAGCCTACTTTACATTTGCAATTATTTCAAATTCTATTAACAACCAGGCCTTTCATTTCATAATAATATAAATATTAAACAGGTACATATTTAAATAAGTTTAAAAATCAATGTGAATACATTCTCTTAAACATGCCAATGATGGAATGGGACTCTTGACTGCTAAAGGAGTAAAACTAGAAAATAGGAAGTCACTGACTCTAATAGAAGGCAACAATGCCTCTGAGGGGGAAAAGGAGAGACAAGAAAAGGGAGATGGGGGTTTTGAGTATTTGGTCACCTCTGGGCAGCAATGCACAGGGTAGTGGATAGGAAGCTAATATTTTACCTCACCTTCTCACAGTTAAAGATGAGTGCAAGGCAAATACTAGAACTTGGAAAAGTAATATCACACACTCTGAATTAGATAATTCATTACTATAGATTACAAAATTTGATATTATACTATAAAACCCAGGCTATATCGATGAAGAATGAAGAGCAATTTCCCAACATTTAAGACAAACCCTAAATACTTTAAAAGATGCACAATTCATTCACTAGTCAAGATTTTTATCAATAAGCTATTACATTCAAACCTAATCAAAAGTACAGTTATAAAAAAAAAAAAAGCTCTGCTGTAAGGACTTGTTAAAATATATACTTAGAATTTCTCCTTCAGTGGAATCACAGGAAAATTTTGCAATTTTCCTATACAGTTTGTCATGGATACTATCATGTGAATTCTATGGCTTAATGATGACCTTAAGTGAGTATATCCTAGAAATGTTTTTAAATTTCTACTTCATTATCACAGAATGTGTTAAGCAAAATTCAAACCTTTGGCTTAAACCTCAGAAATGAGCTAATTTGTCCACTGTCCTAGGTAACAAAATAATTCAGGACATTATTTTCCTAGGTATGGTGAATATCTTATGATAGCACGTGATCAATAAAACATAAAAATCTTTTTTTGTTTGTGTGACCATTTGGAGTTTTTGTATTTAAAATATGAAATAGTAAGACATAGTGCAAGTTGTAAGAGGCAGAATTTTTTTTCAACTGAGGTATCATTGACATACAACACTATTATTAGCTTTAACTGCATAACATAATGATTCAAAATTTGTATATATTGGGAAATGATCATCACGGTAAGTCTAGTATCTATCAGTATATGTCTATCAGTATACATAGTTACAAAATTTTTTCTTGTGATTAGAACTTTTAAAATTGACTCAGTGATTTCAAATACGCAATATATTATTATTACCTATACTTACCAAGCTGTATTTTACATCCCTATGACTTATTTTATGACTGGAAGTCTGTCATAAGACTTCCATACTTTGATCCCCTTTATGCATTTCCCCTAACCAGCCTCTGGCAACCACCAATTTGTTTACTGTATCTATTGAGCTTGGTTTTGTGTATGTGTATGTTTTAGACTCCACACATGAGAACATATTATTTGTCTTTCTCTATCTGACTTACTTCACTTAGCATAATGCCCTGGAAGTCCATCAGTGTTGTTCACAAAGCAACATTCATTCTTTTTTATGGCTGAATAATACAACAGGTCTAATTTATCCATTCATCCATCAGTGGACACTTAGGTTGTATACACATCTTAGCTATTTTATAAATAATGCTGCAAAGAACATGAAGGTTCTATGTAACTTTTCAAAGGAGTGTTTTCATCTTCTTTGGATAAATATCCAGAAGTGGAATTGGTGGATCATGTAGCTAGTTCTATTTTTTATTTTTGGGATAATCTCCATACTGTTTTTCATAGGGGGCACTATTTTACATTTCTGCCAACAGTGCACAACAGTTCCCTTTTCTCTACATCCTCACCAACACTTGTTATTTCTAGTATTTTTGATAACAGCCACTCTTAACAGGTGGGAGGTGATATGCGAAGCGTGGTTTTGATTTGCATTTCCCTCAGATTAGTGGTGTTAAGTACCTTTTCATGCATTTATTGGACATTTGTATGTCTACTTTGGAAAAATGTCTCCTGCAATCTTCTACCCTTTTTAAATCAAACTGGGGTTTTTTTGTTGTTGTTTTGTTTTTATTTTTGCTACCGAGTTGTATGGGTTCTTTATGTGCTCTGGATATTAACGTCTTATCAGATATATGATTTCCAAGTATTTTTTCCCATTCAGTCGGTTGCTTTTCATTTTAATAACTATCTTCACTTTGCAAAAGATTTTTGGCTTGATATAGTCCCACTCATTCATTTTTGCTTTTGTTGCTTTTGCTGTCAGATTCAAAAAATCATTATCAAGACTAAAGTCAAGGAGCTTACTGCCTATATTCTCCTTTAGGAGTTTTGTGGTTACAAATCCTATGTTCAAGTCTTTAACACATTTTGAGTTGATTTTTGTGTATGGTATGAAATACTCATCAAGTTTTATTCTTTTGCATGTGCCTGTCAAGTTTTCCCAGCACTATTTACTGAAGAGACTGTCCTTTCCTCATTGTATATTGGCTTCTTTGTTGTAAACTGACCATATATGCATAAACTTCTTCTGGGCTCTTATCCTGTTTCATTTACCTATGTGTCTGTTTTTGTCAGCATATTGTTATGATTTCATAGCTTTGTAATTTTAGTTTGAAATCAGGGAGTATGGTGACTCCAACTTCATTTTTCGTTTTCAAGACTGCTTTGGGTACCTAGAGTCTCTGTGATTCCATATAAATTTCAGGATGATTTGTTCTATTTCTATAAAAAATGTCATTGAGATTTTGATAGGGATTGCATTGAATCTGTGGATCCCTTTAGGTAGTTTGGACATGTTAATAATACTCATTTTTCCAATCCATGATCACAGAATATCTTTCATTTGTGTCTTCAATTTTTTTCATTAATGTCTCATATTTTTCAGTATATAGGTCTTTCACCTCCTTGGTTAAGTTTATTCCTAGCTATTTTATTCTTAAAAAAATTTTTTTTTAATGTTTACTTATTTTTGAGAGTTGGGGGAGGGGCGCAGAGAGGTGGGGATAGAGGATCCGAAGTGGGCTCCAAAGCTGACAGCAATGAGCCTGATGCGGGACTCGAACTCACAAACCATGAGATCATGACCTGAGCCGAACTCATGACATGATGCTCAACTGACTGAGCCACCCAGGTGCCTCAGTATTTTATTCTTATTGATGCAATTGTAAAAGAGATTGTTTTAACTTCTCTTGTTGATTGTTCATTATTAGTGTATAGAAATGCAACAGATTTTTGTATACTGATTTTCTGTTCTGTGAACATCTCAAATACCAACTTATAAAAGGGTATTCATGACAGCCCAACATTTTACTTTACATATCTATTAATTAGGGATGAGTCTAACAACTCAGAAATGATGATTTCACACACATTTTTTAGATATCATTGAAACAACTGCTTTTACATAAAGAAAATAAGATTTTACAACTCTATGATACAACACAACCAAAATCAAACACAACTAAAGCAATGATAGCACAACAACGCAGCTAAGCTTTTTTGATCATTGACTATGTGCCAGGTACTATTCTAAGTAATCTATGGTATTATCATATTTAACTCCCTTAAACTACAAAGCTGGCTTTGTTATGAGTTCTCTCATTTTACTTGTGAAGAAACTATTAGTCAAAGAGTTTCAGATCACTCAGTATGTAAGTGAAGAACCAGGACTGGAATCCAGGTCTTTGCTTCTAAAGTCTATACTCTTTATTGCTTTGTTTATACTGCCTGTCAAAATGTATAATGCATGGCATTCAAAGAAAAAATATCAATAAGTAGATTAAAGGAAATATTCATGTTTAAACAGAAAGCTATGTTTCAACTCGTCAAAAAATTAAATAAAATTAATACAAATCACATAATCAAACAGTAAAGAAAAATACAGCTTGTTTATACAGGGTTATGTCTATTAATTCACTAAATCACTCAAAAAATGTTCAATGAATGTCTTCTAAGTGACAGAGATTGTTGGAAATGCTGAGGGTAAACAACAGAGAACAAAACTGACAAAGCGCCTGACATCATAATGCTTATATTTTAACAATAAGCTAAAACTAAAAATAAATTATGTAATCAACTTAACAGTCACTTTTTTTTTAAATGTTTATTTATTTTTGAGAGAGAGACAAAGTGTGAGTAGGGGAGGGACACAGAGAGAGAAAGGAGTCACAGAATCTGAAACAGGTTCCAGGCTCTGAACTGTCAGCACAGAACCCAACGCAGGACTGGAACTTGACAACAGCAAGATCATGACCTGAGCTAAAGTCAGACACTTAACCAACTGAGCCACCCAGGTGCCCCTCAACAGCCATTTAATCTAAGTTGTAAAAATACCAGGATTAGAATAATTCTTCCCTGACACAGAGCACATACCTTCAGAAATCAAAATTACAATTCTCCGAAGAGTTTTCAAATTCTTGTTACTGCAATAGCATATGAAAAAGGGATAGACAAAAGAAAGGAAGAAAAAACAAATGCAATTTTCAGGGAACATGAATAATTATCTAGAAACTCAAAGGAAGATATTAGCTAAAAAAGTAACAGAATCAGTAAAGGAATGTTGTATCTGAGTATAAAATAACTCTTCCTATACCAGCAATATATATCTCTTCCTATACCAGCAATAATCACCTGGAAAGCATGGTAAAAAAAAAAAAAAAGGATGTCATTTTAAAGTTGTAGGAATAACAACAAGAATAAGAATGATATCACACTGCATGATATTTACAACATATATGAACGTACGAGGATCTTTTTAAAAAATTATAAAACTATTGGGTGATTAAAAAAACATTTGACTCAGTAGAGATACGTCATTCTAATGTCATTTGACTACATCAAAACACAACATAAAAATGTCTGTTACCCCCAAATTAATTTAGAACATGTACAAAATTCCCATCAAACCACAGGAGGATTTTTTCAAAATACAGATAAAATTATTCTAAAGATCATTCTGAGGAAAGACTAAAAATAGAAAATAAAATTTTGTGGAAAAGATAATGTACAACTACGTGGACTAAATATTTTAGCAATAATTTAAAGGTTTCTGAATCTGAGAGATACGGATTACTAATTCTTCCCTGGGGGGGCAAGGCACGGCGGGGGGGGGGGGGGGGCGGGCACAGGGCTGAAGATAAAGAGGAGGAGGAAGTGACCAAGATAACTGTATTAAAAACATGTTTCCAATTTCCTCTCTCAATGTTAATTACCTCAAGCCCTACAATCCTAGTAACCAGAGACAGTTAAAGAAATCCCCCACCCCTTTGTGTTCCTGAAATAGTTTACTACAAGGAATCATTCTTCCTCATGTGACTAGAAAAGATTCACAGATAACTCCCTTGTTTCCCTTATGACAAGGCTAGACACAGACGTTCCAAATTCCCATTCTTTGCTCAAAAATGATTACTTGAACTATTTGTACCCAATGATCTCAACAAAATATCTGTTACTGGGACTTAACCAAAGGTTAGTTACAAAGCTTCTCTACTTCCCTGAGACCCCTGAACTTTGACCCACCCCCACTCTTAACCAGCATACAACCTAACAGCCCCTCCTAAGAACAGACTGATCTCAAAGTAAAACATTCTCTGTACTATCCAATCACTCCACCTCTACCCACCTATATCTATTCATTCCACTTCCATACAACAGGTTCTTTCTAGAATATTCCCTCTTCCTTCTACAAGAAAAACCTTTTCTGCCTTTCTTTTTTAATTTTTTCAATGCTCATTTATTTTTGAGAGAGACAGAGAGAGAATGGGAGCTGGAGGGGCAGAGAGAGAGAGAGAAAGACACAGCATCCAAAGCAGGGTCTAGGCTCCTAGCTCTCAGCACAGAGCCTGAAGTGGGGCCAAACCCATGGACCTAGAGATCACGACCTGAGCTGAAGTCAGACACTTAACCAACTGAGCCACCCAGGTGCCCCTTTTCCACCTGACTTTTAAGACACTTACAGATTCTCAGAATGGTAGCATTTTCCTTATTGCAATAGTCCCCATTCCGCTATTGCAAAGGTCCATTTCCCCATTCTTACAATAACCTTTGTGAATAAACTCTTCCTTAACAGGATTCTGGATCTGGTTTTTATTTAGCAAAAGGCTCTAATTCTGATTTAGCAGTAGCAGGGCAGGGGCAGAGAGAGAGGGAGACACAGTATCCAAAGGAGATTCTAGGCTCCAAGCTGTCAGCACAGAGTCCCAAGTAGGGATGAACCCATGGACCTAGAGATCACGATCTGAGCTGAAGTCAGATGCTTAACCAACTGCGCCACCCAAGCACCCCTTTTCTACCTGACTTTTAAGACACTTACAGATTCTTACAATGGTAGCATTTTCCTTATTGCAATAGTTCCCATTCCCCTATTGCAAAGGTTCCTTTCTCCATTCTTGAAATAATCCTTATGAATAAACTCTTCCTTTACAGGATTCTGGATTTGTTTTTATTTAGCAAAAGGCTCTAATTCTGATTTAGCAATAGCAGGGCAAGGGCAGAGAAAGAGGGAGACACAGAATCTGAAGCAGGCTCCAGGCTCTGAGCTGTCAGCACAGAGACTGATGCGAGGCTTGTACTCATGAACCATGAGATCATAATCTGAGCCGACGTCAGGCGCTTAACCAACTGAGCACCCAGGTGCCACTTCTAATTCTGATTTAGATAATAAAGTGTAAAAGTAAGGATAATCTAGGATCTACTTGACTAGAGGTGTAAGTGTTCATGATCAGAAGGTCAAATAAATAACACAAAAGGGAACAGAGATTCATTCATTTGCCCATTATATGGTAAGTACTGATTGGGTTATATTAATCCATTAATGAATAAATGGGGGGAAAAACCATGACCAATGATTTGCATGGTGTTAAAGGGAAAGATGAAATTAATGACAGGATATCACAAGCAAATGTACAGACTTAGCTGGGTTAAGCTATATAAAGAGATATATATGTTCCTATAAGAACTTCTAACATAGGGAAATGAAAAGTCAGAAAAAGCATTTATTTCTGGAAATGACAGGTATATTTAGAAGGGATGAGAGAAAAAATGGCATGGTAAAAAGCATTTTAGGCAAAGGAAAGTACACATGGGAAGGTGAAGACTAACAAATATCTAACTCTAAGACTAAACAGAACAAACAGGTTCACAGGACTTGATAAAAAGTGGTGTTTGCAGTGATTCTTGATTCACTGGCATCCAGAAGCATCAAGGCACTCTTTATATACTTGTAGTGGCCTAGGCCATGGGACAAAAAGAGGCTGATTGTAATAAAAAACTGGTTTTGACAACATGCTCTGAGCTTTCTGTGATGTTTACTTAGCTTAAATACAGACATGGAAACCTAAGAAAATGTGAGGAAAATTACTGAATAAAGACTGTGGAATTAGGAATGTGGTATGGAAGATAAACATTTATGAAACTGACTTAGGTGCAATAATTAGAGACTATTATCTCATTCTTTAAAAAATTGTTTTACAAAGGGATTTATTATTAATTTCCTTAAATAAAAACTTAGAGTGTTTATATTTAACATAAAATGAATTTAAACTACGTCTTTATTTAAGTACCATGCTCAAATACCAAGAGACTAACATTTCTTTTCTTTTGCATTCAATTAACTATCGATTAACAATCCTTATATCAATTTTAATCAACCAACAAATCTTCCAAGCTGTAAACAAAGAATTTCCAAGTCAGTAACCAAAACAATCTAGCTAACCAAGTAAACATTCAGGAGCTTAGAACAAGTTCAAATTTTATTCAACTTCTTAATCCTTGTAAGAACCAATCCACTAACCAGTTTCAGGCCCCATTGCATTATTTTCTATTTTTGAAATAAGTTGTTGAGAGATAAAAAGGTGTGAAGGAATGAATATCTGGTATATTTTATTGCTTTAAATACAGTCTTATCAAATTGCTGGAATTACAGCTTAAGTTTAATTCAATTAATGGAAAATGCCCACCATATACATTTTTCAGAATGTAATAATAACTACAATTTATTGAGCTCTCATTATGTATAAGTACTGAGTTATATTGTTCATATTTTATAATTTAATTCTAACAACACACTATATTGAGTTAAGCACCACCAAAGAAAAAAATTGTGAAAGATTTTGAAATGGATCAAAAAGATTGCAGGTATTAATAGAAGCCTATGCATTTTTTTTTTTTTTTTTTTAGAGCATAGCCTTCTAGATTATCTGATTCTATGGGGTTGATACATTTTATCACCTTTGAGCTATTTTATAAGTACATAAATTATATATTACTTAGTAATAATTCTTGTCTCTAAATCAGTAAATAAAATGTGATCCTACAGAAAGAAGTGAAACCTGCCACCCCAACAAAAAGTCAGTTTTGTAATACTTGTAGTTTGATTTCACAGAACAAACATGTCTCTGGACTTTGAATTTTCTTTTAAGTCAACTATACTTACCTGTTCACTCATTAATTATGAGTTAAAATTGTTGACATTTGTTCATCTTCTATGAGAGTCATAATTTTATTCTTTTAAAATTTTTAGGCTGTAAATTACTAGTATTATTCCCATTTTTCAAAACAAACAAACAAACAAAAAAACTGAAACTTGAAGTAGTTAGCTGACTTGTCCAAGTTTTTGCTTGCCCAGCTTTGCTTAACTCCACAGCACATCCTCAACACCCCTAATCACTATGCCTTGCTAAAATTTAGACTATTTTGCTTTTTACTTCATTATCTCAAGTATCTCACCATCAAAAGTACCAAAGATCAAAGAAATACTCTAGAAAAGCTGTTCTTTAATTTTTTTTTAATGTTCATTTATTTTTTGAGAGAGAGAGACAGAGTGTGAGCAGGGGAGGGGCAAAGAGAGAGGAAGACACAGAATCCAAAGCAGGCTCCAGGCTCTGAGCTGCCAGCACAGAGCCTGATGCGGGGCTCGAACCCACAAGCTGTGAGATTGTGACCTGAGCCGAAGTCAGACGCTTAACTGACTGAACCACCCAGGCGCCCCCTAGAAAACCTGTTCTTTAAAAAAGATGGCAGTTGACATTTCCACTAGATAATTTAATTGGCAAAGACCATCCTGATTGTCCAACCAACTAAACAAATGAGACTTTTTTCTCCCCAGAGAGCTCTGACTTTATTTTTCAGTTCAAATAAATGAATACATTATCCATAAGACATTTATTTTAATAGTTTCTGAATTCTAATTCCAAAAAAAAGAATGAAAAGGAATGAAACCAAGGCAAGAGTTTTATCCCCTAGATGAAATTAGATACTGTCATTTGTAGTATTTCTTACTGAAGTTCTCTCTGTTTTGCTCTTAGGCAGCAGCAGAAACACAATCTCAAATTGTACCCATGTTTAATGTCATACCATAGAATAATGTACCACATTAAAGGTTATAAGGTATATAGTGGTAACAGAATCTCTTAATAGAAGGTATAATTAAGGGACAAAAAAATCTGAAAGAAAAAAAGGAAGAAAGGAAGAATAAAGAAGAAAGGGAAGGATTGAGTGGGTACGGAAGAGAGGAAGGAAGAAGATGTACACGTTTTGCTTCACATTAAAAAAACCTGACATCTTTTCTTGTGGTAACCACCTCCCCAAGAGAACATGCCCCTCAAAAAGGACCTCCTGTACCCATTCCTGGAAGAAAAGAGGAAGCGTAAGAAGCAGCGACTGCTGCAGATCCCCACCTCCTACTTCATGGACGTGAGGTGCCCAGGACTCTACAAAATCACCACCATCTTTAGCTATGCACAAACGGTAGTTTTGTGTGTTGGCTGCTCCACTGTCCTCTGCCAGCCTACAGGAGGAAAAGCAAGGCTTACAGAAGGATGCTCCTTCAGACGGAAGCAGCACTAAAACCACCCTGAATCAAGATGAGTGGGAAACTATCCCAATAAACAAATTTTTGCTAAATAAATTTTTAAAAAATTAAAAATAGATAAATAAATAACCTCACGTAACTTAGAAAAATGTCACAAACCCATTAAAAATATCATTTCAGAAAACAAAACACTGCTTTCTTCACTTTATTTTAGCTACTAAAGTCTCTCACAATCTAATTCAACAACAAAAGGTGTTAATTCACATTTCAAGTTTTTTCAACTGCAAGGAGAAATCACGCTTTGCATAGTCAACTTTACTTTGTAAGAACCAAATTACTTAAAATTATTCATTTATCTTAAAATTGGCACCAACAAAAACCTCCTTTTTAATGACATAAGGCTTGACAAGCCTCTGTGTTGCATCACCATCTGCCACATCCTGCTCTGATATTTATAAATACAGTTGTGCTATTGATGGTTCTACAACTGTTCCAGGTGTAAGACATTAGAATAGAGAATTCTCTTTGATCACTCCAAAGTCATTTCTTCTTTTTAAATACAAGCAGTCTGGACTGTTCTCAGGTTCCCAGAGGTATGTCTAGTAAAAAGCCTTTTAATCTCTAACTGGTTTGTTCAGGTGAAATAGGTCACAAGAAAAAGAGATAATCAGAAATATATATTAAAACAAAAAAACACACAGATTAACTGCTTTTTTTTTAAGAAGAAGAGAAGTATGAAGCTCTTGATTTTCATCACTTTTAATTTCTAAATACTATGGGACTTAGTTGGAGATGCGACACGGTTCTTGAAATACCAGCTCTACAATTTTTGGCCCAACATGTTTCTGTTTATTCAAATGTAATTTTTGAAACTTAAAAAAAATGTTTTTAGGAACTCAATGTACGTAGTCTGGGCTTTAAAACATAATTCTGAAAGCTGGTTCATTACATGACATTGCATCAAAGAAAAAAAACAAAGCACTCCTCCTCTCTCCTCCAGGTAAAATCCTGTATAAAAATATAAACATCCTGGTACTTAGTTCTCTCAAAATTTAATTAAAAACAAAACAAAAACTTGGTTAAACAAAACTTGGTTAAATTTTCATTAGTAGCTAAATAAAAATATGGAAGCTTATCTAACTGGGAATGAGAGGAGAAACTGGAAAACCAGAAAGTTGATGATCAGAGAACCAGGTTAGGACTTAAAAGACAGAGTAAGGATATAAGAATTCAAGAAGAGACCAAGTTAAATGTTTAATGCTTATGTGAAGAAAAAATTCAGATCTATTACTGATAGTTTTATACATGTGATCAAGGAACAACATCTGTAATGAGAGGTGTCATTGCTACTAATGAAAGACAAATAGAAAGAGGGGTAAGGAACATATACAATTTTAGTAGTTTCCATGAAATGATTTAGACTACAGCAAATAAAGAAGTATTATCTCATGTGGGACCCAAGGAATTTTACAAAAATCCCCTGCCCCTGGACAAGCAGAGCAAGACTAACTCCATTTTGTGCTACACCCACCATCTCATGTATAACCCCCACATGACCTACTTATTGCTTAAGACACTCCCCCACCCTAGTCAAGCCGCTGAGCACACCCTTACTGGAAACTGGCCATTTAGGAATGCAGAACCTCTAACCGCCAAAGAATGTAAACCCCGCCTTTTGCTTGCCAAACTTGCGCGCCAATTCTGACCAGAGTGATAGGCTAGTTCAAACAGTTACTATATGGTAAATTGTAATTCAATTGGCCACCTGCGTGTGGACTGACATGAACGTACAACTTTCTGTGTGTGTTACAATCTCATTGGCCACTGGCCCCCATAAAACTGCTACACCTCATAACCTAGGGGACCAAGTCCCTGCTCCGCTGTGTCGGGTATACTTGGGCCCAAGCTCGAGCTTGCAAATAAACCCTCGTGCGTTTGCATCGGTATCGGCTCCTTGGTGGTCTCTCGGATTTGAAATCAGGGGCATTACACTCATCCCAAAGATCTCTGCTTCAAATGAGAGAAAAATATGCTTTATTTACAAAGATGGCAGGTACTAAAATAATAGAAAAATGGTTACTCTTAATTATTGAATAGAGTCATAAAAATTCATATAGCCTCAACAGTTTGGGGGATAACAGAGAGAAACAATAATTTACTCTGTTAAAAAGAAAAACCACAAGCCCAAAATGAAGTCACTTATGTTAAGAGCCCCATGTATGCAAATCAAGACTTAATACCTAACCTAACTGCAGTTTCCGTACCCCCCAAAATGTAACATTTAACCAGTCAATATGAAATTTCCTGGTCAGCACTGGGAAATGTACTGATAGACCCTTTTCATTCCCCTTAGGAGGGCAACATTCTTTCCTAATAGTTTCCTTTTTTTCTATTCCTTTTCTGCCTTTAAAAACTGATCCTGGGGAACCTGGGTGGCTCAGTTGGTTAAGCCTCTGACTTCAGCTCAGGCCATGATCTCACAACTCAGGAATTCAAGCCTTGCATCTGGCTCTTTGCTGTCAACACAGAGCCTGCTTCAGATCTTCTGTCCCCCTCTCTCTCTGCCCACCCCCCACTTGCATTGTTTCTCAAAAATAAACATTAAAAAAATTAAAAAATGAAATGAAATAAAATAAAATAAAAATAAAATAAAAACTGTTCCTTTCCTGCAGCTCAACAGAGCTCTCCTCTACTTGTGAGATAGGATGCTGCCTAACTCACAAATCATTTAAAGAAGCCAATTAGAGCTTCAAATTTACTTGGTTGAGTTTTGTTGTTCAACAATTCTAATGATGATCTGCTTATAGTTCAGTTAACAAAGGATAAGAAGAAACTTAAAATATTTGATTAGATGCCCAGAACAATAACAAACTTTTAACGACTACAGAACATTAGAAAAATCAGTAGATTAACTTGCAAGAAACATAAAAACAAGTGAACCTACATAACTTAAAACAACATAGAAATACTTTGGAATACCTCATATACCTGGTCATCAGGCTTCTAAAAAATTTAATTATTCAGAAAAAAGCATAAATGTCCAAGGATCAAAAGGTATCTAAACATCAAGAAAAATTGCTGTCTCTAAGAAGCATGAAAGAACAAGTTGGTTTACTCAGAACTACATTTAAAATGATGGATACTTGATTTTCCCTGACAACCTCCAATTCTTTCAAAATTAAAGCTGACTGGAAGAAGTGGAGAGGGTTTATGAAAACACTCAAAACCTCACACATATAGACGAGTCAAAACTGAAGTCTTCTAAGGAAGAGAGAAAAATCTCCAGTAAGGAGAGAAATCAGAAGTTCCAGTTAAAACACCTGGTTTTAAATTCTGCTTTACCTAGTTACTTATCGTGGCATATTTTTGTCTATCTTATTTAATCAGAATCCTTCCTTATCACTAAAACGAAGACATCATCTGGTCTATCACCTAAGTTGTTGTGAGGATCTAGGTTTTGAGAGAGTACACAGTAGCATAAAATAAGGATTGCAAAGAGGTAAGTAGTCCAGGTTTAAGAAAACCAATAGCTCCAGTGTGGGAATATGAAACAATAAGCCACTGGTCTTAAGGTAGAGTAAGCAAGTTTTTAGAATGCTAATCCAAGAATGAACATACCAGACAAAAAAAAATTTTTAATATGATAAATAACTGTGGAAGAAACTGGTAGACAGCTCAAAACCTGTTCTACAGAAACATCAAGAAGAAGAAGAAGAAGAAGAAGAAGAAGAAGAAGAAGAAGACGACGACAACCACCACCATCAAGCAGACCAGCATACGTATTATGGAAATCCAAGGAGAAAGAGACAGGCAAATACAAAATATTTAAAAATAAGATGGCCTAAAACTTCCCAATTTTGAGGAAATACATGAATTTACACATCCAGAAGCCCAATGAACTCCACGGAATATGAATTCAAAGAGATCCATACTAAGACTTGACCAAACTATCAAAGACAAAGAAAGAATCTTAAAAACAGAGACAGAAGTGGATAAATAAGATTAAAAGCTGACTATCGGTAACCACGGAGGCCAGAAAGCAGTGAGATGATATTTAAAATGCTAAAAGAAATGTAAACCAACAATTCTATATCCAGCAAAACTATTCTTTAAGAATAAAGGAGAAATTGAGACATTCCCAGATAAACAAAGCTAAAGGAGTTTGTTAATAGTAGACTTGTCTTGCAAGAAATGCTTAAAAGGAGTCCTTGAGACTGAAATGAAAGGACACTAGATAGTAAACTGAAGACATAACAAAAGATAAAGAACACTGGTAAAGGTAACTGTATAGGTAAATATAAAAGCCAGTATTACCACACTTTTGGTTTGCAACTCCTGTTTTATTCCTGTAGGAATTAAAAGGCAAATGAATAAAATAATTATAAATCTATATTAATGGGCAATGTATAAAGATGTAATTACTGACAATAACAATATAAAGGGGGAGGATGGAAAGGGACTTTTCAAAGGAAGGGACTGTTTGTATGCCACTGAAACTAAGTTGGTAGTAATTAAACTAGGTTGTTTTTTTTTTTAATTTTTTTTTTTTTTTAACATTTATTTATTTTTGAGACAGAGAGAGAGCATGAACGGGGGAGGGTCAGAGAGAGAGGGAGACACAGAATCCGAAACAGGCTCCCGGCTCTGAGCGGTCAGCACAGAGCCCGACGCGGGGCTCGAACTCACGGACTGCGAGATCATGACCTGAGCCGAAGTCGGACGCTTAACCGACTGAGGCCACCCAGGTGCCCCCTAAGATTTTTTAAAAGAAGAGAAAAAAAAGTGGGATTAAACAAATATTACCAGTATTTAGAAAAAATAACAACGACATGTTTCTTTTTGTCCCATGAAATAAAATAGTTTTATGCTTTGTGTCTCCTTTCCAATAATAACACTTCCCTGTACCGAGTAGAACCCTTCTTTTTAGTGTGGTAAAATTGAGTATCGTTAAATGTAAATTTCACTTTGACCACTCTGCTTGTATCAAGTCCATATTCTTGGTGTCAGTCCTGTGATGGTATCAAGCTAAATACCCTCTCAATAAGCACAGAATACTTAGGATTATAATTACTAGTAATGGCAGGTACTTAGATATGTAAGAAATTGTTTCAAACTCCGCAAAACATCCATCTATTTTGAATCTAAATGCTTGTTTTGGTATTCCAACTGTTAATCAATCATGTCTTTTGCATTGATAGATTAATTATCTTTGCTTTCCATGTGTAAAATAAATACCATTTCAGAAGCACACTAGTAATTTCAATTTATGCTATCAAAGTTGCATTCCAAATGAGTTACAGTTTTAGTAAAGACATTGAGAGGATCTTATTTAACTTGGCTGTCCTTTTGTGGTGACTTTTTTTCTCCACCTTGAGTTAGGAAGCAGTCATGTTACACAAAAAATGAGACATTTGTTTGTTGTATAAGTTTTTTCTAGTCTCCTTATGGCTTCTTCAAATATCATCAAACATTTTTGGAGAAATGGCATAAAAATTTCTGTTTTAGTATAATCTTTTTCTCCGTTCTCATCCTCAATGTATTGCCAAATTAGACAAGGACATTCTTCCTGTCTCACACTTTAAAAATATTTTACTGCAGGATATCTTTTCTAAGTCCAACAATAATTATAGCCATTCTTTAGGCACATGTCCAAGGAGGCTATCTCCTTCCATTTCTTTAAAGTCAAAAATCACATTAAGTGTACCTGTACATATTGAGAACATTGAAAAGTGCCCTAAAATGTTCACTATGAAAGCTTCAATATCAGAAGTAAGCAAATCACATCACATTTTAGCAGTGCTATATACAAAGGGCGCAAAACACTTTGCAGATAAGATCTTTTATTTTATTTCTTAAAAAAATTACACTGAATGAAATTGTCCAAAATTTAAATTTGCACTGTCTGTCAAATACACAGATGAGTAAAGTCTAGAATTATATTTGGACATCTCAACAATCTTGTTTTATGTTGCCTGTGGTTTCACTAAAATCTTTAAGAATATGATTTAACGGACTTAACAAATCAAAGTATCTAAGAACTAAACGGAACATTTTCTTGTTGATATGATTTGCCATATCGATGGATATGTCAAAGTGTGGTTGTTGCTTAGATCCATCCAAATGAGCTCTATATTGATTGTGAAATGTTAAACTTTATTCCCTGTATGACTTTTAGTTCTTCTTTCATAGGAGTTTTGATCTTTGCAAATTAATGCTCCCTTTCATTATATTTCCATTTGACATATTTTTCCACAGCTACCATGTAAAGTATTATTAAACCACAGAACAAGGAGAAATTCACCTAACCTTGGTATTGTGTGGGGAGGTTACCTTGAAGCACTATGTACCTCCACGTACATAAATACGCCAGCTATTCCAGAGGGCAAAGAACAAAAAGGGCCTACCAACTAAATCATGATGCTTACATTACACATTTATTCATTTAAAACAAACAGCAGGAAGCAAGGGGAAAAGCTGGGGTTAAGTTAACACTCACGGTATAACACCTTAGGATGCAATCAAGTTATAAAGGACCTCAACTAGCTGAATGTTCACCTATTTCCCAAACTACTTGATTATTTACTATCTATACTTAAAAAAAATCCCATGACTTTTGTCTCAATCTTATAAGCTACCAGTTTATTATCTATGAATCCTATCCACCCTGTTTTTCTTATTTCAATGGAAGAACTGAATATTTCAAAATATGTATTATATAAAACACATAGATACAGAAAATATATATTTCACATGGTATATACCATCAAAAAATATGTAGAATTAAGTGGTCTGTGAATAGATGATCCCTGAATTCTTACCATATCATATATTTTATCCTATTTTAGATCTCCAGTTCACAGAATCTGGCAGACATTGTGAGCATAGGTCTATGGGGCTTATAGTTGCTGCCCAGTACGTGCTTCTTTAATAATGTAGAGTGATAGAAGAAATGGAAATCAATAATCAAGTTGTTTTGTGGGTGAAGGAGAACTCGAATGGAAAGAAAAATCCCGAACCAACCAATCAAACACATTAATACAAAACAAAACCCAGTACTTTCCCTGGTGGGTATCCCTGTCAACTCCTTTCTAGTGTATTTGCCTATACTTTTTAGACCACTCTAAACTAAACCTCAATGTCCTCATTCAACAAGACCATATCAGAATTAGATATAACTAAGACCATATCAGGATCAGCCACTCTAAGGTTCTAACTGTATTTTCAGATTTTTCTTAAAATTTAGACAAGAGAACTTAAGTTACCTAGCACAATGACTAGCACATATACCAGAAGCTCAATAAATATATGCTTTATGTACAAATGAATCAGTTCCTCCTATTACTGACTTTCAAGGAAAATCTGAGAAATTGTCCTTCTAAAGGCAAGTACTTCTAAAGTGCTGTTTTTGAAAACTGTGGTTATCCTAGACACAAATTATAATTTGGTAATTATGTATTTGGATTATCAGTCAGATGGAAAGGAAAAGTACTCTCAAAATATTAGGGGAACTGAAAAGCAAACAAAATCTTCAACTGAGGGCTAGATTGAAATTAGTATTTTTAAGTAGAGGAGAGCCACAATTCCTGTCCATAAATGGGTAAATTTAAGTTTTGTTAAGATAAAGAAAATTCAGAAAAGCCATAAAGTTTAATTATATTTAAAAAACTAAGAACTTTGGCACAGTAAAATACACCACAAGCAGATTTTAAGTATGAATAATAATTACTTTCAACAGATAATTTCCATAAAATATAAAGTATTTCCGTAAGTCATTAACACATTAAAAAATATAAAATAAACAGTGAATTAATTCAATAAGTAATTAAGAAGAAATATAAGTGAACAATAAACATATTAAAGCATGTTTAAGCTTACCAATAATCAAAGGAATACCAATTAAAGTAAGATAATTTTTGCTAATTAGATGGACAATGACTGCTAAAATCCCAATTCAAAACCAACAAAACTATTCTGTAGCAATAAAATATAGATTGGAACAATTATGTACAATGACCATAAATCTAGAATCATTTCGAATCTATTTCTTTGTAACTTTTAAAATAATTAACCAACCTGTGCCACTTTAATAGAATTCTGGGTAGAACCACCAGCATGATATTCGACTTTGAATTTTTTTACAAGTTCATCAAACCTACAAGAAAATCACAGTAGAAAAAAGTAAGTTAGCATCTGTCAGTTGTCACAATGCAAATTTTTCTGATTAGAAGCACACTGAATCACCATTAGTAGAATATTTTCAATTATATAATTATGTTGAGTAAATGAATTAAAATATATATGAAAAACAAGCATGCTGAATTTGTACTTATGAAAATTTTTCTACAAATGTACAATAATAAGAATTTAAAATATATAAACTGTCCATAATTAACCACTATACTAAAAAGGTAAAAATACAAATTCATAAATTATTACTTATAAGCAATGCATATTTTCCCATATTAAATGTTGACCTCCAGAATCTTTACAAATGTAAATTCTAGTAAGTTTAAAAAGTTTTAGATATCATAAAGACAATTAGTTTAAAATGTAAAGAACTGGGAAACCACACATTGGGGTATGATTCTAGGCAAGCTGCTTGGTGACATAATTTCTGTATCTGTCATATAAAGACACAGACAGTAGTGATCTAAAGCTTTATCTAAGTATCTAAATATCTAAAGCCATTATTTTGGCATCTGATAAAAGCTATAGAACTTCTCTCCAGGAAAATACATACATCCACTACACATGAAACTTTCATGTACCAGGCAAAAAACTACGGACACTGATTTGAATAAATCTCAAATTAGATGGCCTTTATTAATCTGGATTTCAAATCAATATTCCTTACTGCATGTCTTTAGCATGTTAGAGATATCCAAGGGGCGTAAGTATGTACTTTAATTTCAAAGGACTAAGAAGCTTTGGAGGGAGACAAGGATGAATACACATGAGAAAATACAGAAAATTAGAAACCACCAAATTATCAAAAAACAGAATATATGCAATGTAGACAGCAAGTGCTAGAGGAGGTTGGTCAAAAAAGGGAGATTGGGATATGAATAGAATATTCAAGGAAGGTTTCAGTATTGACAAGTATTTTCAAAACTTTAAAAACAAAATACAGAAGTAGATCCTTTCACTAAAATGAAACATTTCACAGAACCTCAAAATACCAAAAAGACAAATACAGATATGGTTATATTAGGAATAGGAAAAATGGAGTTATACCCACTCCCATACATCCAACTACCTTGGGATTCCATCTGTAAAACACTGAGATGACAATAAACACAACTAGCAAACCTGCCCAGAATTTTGACAGCAGAATTCATATGACACTAATAATACCAATGTAATAATAACAGAAGAAAAGGCAAAATATATAGGCACAGATGCAGAGGTAGGTAGCTGCAGTAGCTCAAGGGAAGTTCCCTTCTACTTAGGTACTTTTTTTTTTTAATGCTTATTTTTGAGAGAGAGAGAAAGAGAGCACGAGCAAGGACAGCAGAGAGAGAGGGAGACACAGAATCTGAAGCAGGCTGCAGGCTCCACACTGTCTGCACAAAGGCTGATACAGGGCCTGAATCCACAAACCATGAGATCATGACCTGAGCTGAAGTCGATGGTGAACCAACTGACCACCCAGGTGCCCCTCTTCTACTTACTTTCTGAACTAGACAGGTATCAGCTAAGCGTGATGTTAGAGATTGGAGAAGAAAGGGAGAGTGAATGGATAAAGTAAATATACAGTGATCAATTGCTAGGTTCATTTGAGGTCCCTCCACTGTCAAAAGCCAATTCCTCCAAAGGTTTTGGATCGTATTTGTAGTGGGTTGAATTGTGGCCTCCATAAAGATATGTTCCCCCATAACCAGTGAATGTAACCTTATTTAGAAAAGAAGGCTTTGGAGATACAAGTAAGTTAAGGAGCTTGAGATAAGATCTTCCCTCCTACATTACCCAGGAGGGGCCTAAGTCCAGTAAGAAGTCTTCTCATAATGGACAGAAGAAAAGACACAAAGGAGAAGACCATGTGAAGATGGAGGCAAAGACTAGAGTGATAAGGAGCCAAGGAACGCCAACACCCACCAAAAGCTGGAAGAGGCAAGGAAGGCTACAGACATTCAAATTTAAACTAATAAAGTTAAATAAAATTTAAAATTCAGTTCTTCAGGGGCACCTGGGTGGCTCAGTTGGTTGAGTACCTGACTCTTGATTTTGGCTCAGGTCATGATCCCAGGGTTGTGGACAGAGCCCAGCACTGGGCTCACACTGAGTGTGGAACCTGCTTAAGATATTCTCTCTCTCTCTCTCCCTCTGCCCTACTTGCATGCTCTCTAAAATAAAAAACTAACTTGGGGCACCTGGGTGGTTCAGTCAGCTAGGAGTCTGACTTCAGCTCAGGTCACGATCTATCTCACGGTTTGTGGGTTTGAGCCCCGTGTCGGGCTCTGGGCTGACAGCTCAGAGCCTGGAACCTGCTTTAGATTCTGTCTCCCTCTCTCTCTGCCCCACCCCTGCTTGCACTCTGTCTCTCTTTGTCTCTCAAAAATGAATAAACATTAAAAATAATAATAAAAGAAAAAAAATAAATTAAATTAAAAAACTAACTCATTAAAATTCAGTTCTTCAGGCACACTAGCCATACTTCAAGTGCTCAGCAGCCACGTGTGAATAGTGGCTATCAAAGTCATACACAAATAAAGAATATCCCTTTATTACAAAAAGTACTGTTGGAACTTCCACTGAGGTACTGGAAGAGTTCAATAACAAAATAAACAGAGTAAACATGATCAATTCTAGAGCTGAAATGGACCTAAAAGAACACCTTCATTTAAGAAATGGGAAATGGGGCACCTGGGTGGCTCAGTTGGCTAAGCGTCAGAGTCTTGATTTCATTTCAGGTCATGATCTCGCAGTTCATGAGTTCAAGCCCCATATTGGACTCTGTGCTCACAGTGTCAAACCTGCTTGGGATCATCTCCTTCTCTCTCTGTCTGCCTGTCTCTGTCTGTCTCCCTCGCTCTCTCTCTCTCTCTCCCTCTCTCAAAAGATAAAAAATTAAAAAAAAATGGGAAAAGTTAGACATAAAGTTTGATTGGATTGCCAGAGGTCACATATGGCACACTGGTGAGTCAAAATCAGAACTGCAGTGTCAAAATTACTTGTTAATTAATTACAAATACACACAAATCAGGGTATATTTTTTATCATTTCAGTCAGTAGAGTTTTCTATAAAAACCAAAATTTTGTTTATTAATATTACTTTTGGAATTAGTTCAAGTATAAAAATTATAGGACCTCATATTTCAAGATGGATGATGATGCATATGTTTGCATACTTTCCCAAGTCTTACCAGATGTCAAAAAACATGTTTTATATATATTTATACATATATATTTATATATTTACCTATATATGAAAAAACGTATAACAATACCACAAAGCAAGCAAAGAGGCCAAACACAGACCACAAATTGAAGAAATAATAAATACTAACTTTACAGAAAGAAAACATAATAGAATTGACAAAGCAGTGATAGGAGACATAAAAAAGTAATTCCTTTAAACACTCCATTTGGAACACTGTCCAGCCTCTCCTACCTTACCCACAAGAGTACAATTTGTTTACATGTTCCAATTTGTTGTTGAAAGTCCTCCATATCCCAAATAATTGTGTAGCTTCCTAGCCTACCTGAAAATTTTTTTTTCTTTAAAAAACTTTTTTTGGGGTGCCTGGGTGGCTCAGTCAGTTAAGCGTCTGACTTCGGCTCAGGTCATGATCTCGCGGTCTGTGGGTTCAAGCCCCGCGTCAGGCTCTGTGCTGACAGCTCAGAGCCTGAAGCCTGTTTCAGATTCTGTGTCTCCCTCTTTCTCTGACCCTCCCTGTTCATGCTCTCTCTCTGTCTCAAAAATAAATAAATGTTAAAAAAAAATTTTTTTTAACTTTTTTTTGGTAGCAGCTTTATTGAGATACAATTCGCTCATTTGAAGTCTACAATCCAATCATTTTAAATATATCCATAATTGTGCAACCATCACCACTATCAAGAATATATTCATTAACTCATAAAGAAACACACAAACCTTTAGTTACCAAAACCGAATATCCCCATCATCCTTCCCCACCCTAAATAACTGCTATTCCACTTTCTATGTCTGTATTTTTGTCTATTCTAGCCATTTCATATAAATATGTGAATGATTTTGTTGACTGGATTCTTTCACTTAGAATAATGTTATCAGTGTTCATACATGCTGCAGCATCTATTAGTACTTTATTCCTGTTTTTAGCTGAATAACATTGTGTTATATGGATATACCACATTTTGTTTATCCATTCATCCATCCCAGATACTTAGATTGCTTTCATCTTTTGATTTGTTATGGATAATACCATAATAAACATTCACATACAAGGTTTTGTGTGGACATAATATTTTCATTTCTCTTGGGCATATGCCTAGGAGTGGAACTACTGGGTCAATTTAACTTTTAACTATTAACTTTAACTTTTGAACTTTTTGAAGAACTGCTGCACTATTTTCCATTCCTTTTTAATTTTTTTCTCAGAGAAAATGCAGAAAAACCTGCCTGCCTAATTATATGAAAAAGAAGCAACTAAAAAATAACAGAGTTTCTATAAATTAGTTTTACCACTTCTGAATTTTTAAAAATATCAATAGTTGAGTGAAGGACCTGAGCGATAAAAACGGCTTTGGATAAAAAATAAGATGAAGGTAAGAAAGCTGAAAATACCCGGGAAAATACCCAAAATCCGTAGGAAATATAAGAGATGAAGAGTATGAAAGAAAAATTAAGAAGCACAGAGAATGGATCAGGTAGCCCAAGATCCATTTAAGAAGAATGATGGGGAGACTAGAGATAATGAAGGGTAAGAAAGAAATTCTAGAAAAAAATGTTTTCAAAAGAGAAAAAATATATAATCTTGAGATTTGTTCAAATGTGAAGCAATTCCATTAGGGAGGGGACTAGGATCCATATTTGGACAATACCTTATTCAATTTCAGAATTCTTCATATCAAGAGAAAACCTTAAGAACTTCTAGAGTGAAAAATAACAGACTATCTGAAAAGGAGTAAGAATCAGAGTACATCAGATTTCTTAAAGAACAGAGGATGCTAAAAAAAAGCAAAAAAACAAAAAAAAAAACCCACATTATATTCTATGCTAGAAGAAAAAAAAAGATTTTCAAAATAGAATTCAATATCCACTCAGATTATCAACTCATGATAAGGGAAAATACAAGCTTCACATGTAAGTACTGGCAATTATGAAAAGAAAAGTTACTAAGGAGGAGGTGTAACAATCAAAACAAAACATAAGAAAGGAGATAGCATGGGTTTACAACAACAACAACAAAAAAAGGGAAAAAAGTGATAACTGTGTATAACTTTGAAAAAGTAAAGGAGTCCAAAAAGAAATTAAAGGAGGAACCATTACATGTAAAATTATTACATGTAATAAATTTTATTACATGTAAAATTCTTCCTTAAGTAGCAAATATTTTAATAACAAAGTAATGTATTTCTCTTCTATGAATCCATACATACACTACAGTACGTGGTTCTACAAAGAATAATAGTTACCTAGTTATTAGGTTATGAAGGCCTTTTGTCTGGTTTTCAATTTTAGAAACTATGCTGAGATAAAACATGTAACATTTAATTACAATTGCAAACATTTGTAATACTTAATAACATTTACAAAATATAAAAACATTGTATATACATGGACATTTTGAATGGAAGAAGAGAAAGATGAAAGAAAAAGTTTTCTCATTTTCTCTCCTTCAGTTAGAGTTCATAAGTATCTCAAATGTTCATAATCAAATTTTCAAAAAAGATTTTAAGTACACTGTTTAAAGTCATAAAATCAATCAGTAGGAAGATTAAAATGTATGAAATAGCATAAAGAAAGCAATGAGGAAGGAAAAAGAGAAAAATAGTATAAGTGCACTATATTGTTCATCTCCCAGAGGAAGAGTCCATAGACACGTAAATTTGTTAATTAAGGAATATAACTACATTATATAAATTTTATAATGATAAACTAAAAACATTAACTGTTAGTATCTGTAGCTCTGGAGTGCAGAAGAAGGGAAGTTACATTGTTGGGCTTTTTGTGTGATGGTCAGAGGCATCATCATCATAAATAAATAGAAGATAGAAAGGCAGGCAGACATAATGATATGTGTACGCTTGACCATCTCTGGGCTCTTAATTGATTCACTGATGTACATTTCTACCCCTGCACAATCTGCATTTTGTCTTAATTACTATTGCCTTGTAAGTCTTAATGAAAAGCAAGTACCTTCATCTTGTTCTTCGTCATGAGAGCATTGAATATTATTCTTGGTCCTTTGTACTTCTATATAAATGTACAACTAGATGTCAATTTCCAAATAACAACTTGTAGTGATTTTGACTAGGACTGTATTAAAGATATATATGGAAGTTATAACCTTTCTAATATTAAACTAATACCTGATCACAGTGTGCATCACAATATATTTATTTAGGTCTTCAGTACTTCTCAATTAGTTTCATAATTTTTGCCATAAATCTTGTGCATCTTCTATTCAAGTCACTATTATTTCCTGCTTTAATACTACTAGAAGTAATATTTGTTTAAACCTAGTTTTTATTTGTTGCTGGTGTTCAGAAATATAATTCTTTATATAACAATTTTTACCTACCCAAGTTGCTAATATCTCTAATTCCAATAATTATCTGTTTTTGCCGGACATAACTTTTGTGAACAGTGACAATTTTTTCTCTATTTTTCTTGCCTTAGTGCAAAGACTGAGGACCTCCAGCATAACATGCACAGATAACAGTGGATAGTAATGGGCAAACTTAGGCTTATTCCAAACTTTGACCTAATAAATCCTAATGAATCCTGGTGAATGGCTAAGTCTTAGAGGGAAGTATTTAATCTTTCACTTCATTTTTACTGTATGTATGCACTGCTTCTACTAAAGAGTTAAATATTTTAAAATGTTAGACCTCTATCTACTGATATTTTCCATATATTTCAAACGTATAATACAACGCAATAGAATTAAAATATACCTGTGTATATTACAAAATTACCCAATATAAACATATGTGTGTGTGTATATATACACATATAAATAATATATAAAATATATGATTATAATAATAATAATAATATGTAATATATATAAAGGATCTAGAAAAGTACAACCAAGGAGTTAACAGTGGTTAGCTCCAAAGTAGGAGGAATTATGGATCTTGTATACATTTATTTCAACTGTGTAATAAGCATAATAAACTGCTTTGTAATGAAGACACTTTTTACTCTACTTCATTTTATAGTGGAAGAACATAACAATTTTCTACATAAGTATCTAAAAAGAACTACATATAGGACAAAGCAGAATAAAACATAGAGCAGAGAAGTGAGTGATTCTGAATGAAAGAGGCAGGAAAAATTTAACACTTGAACTGGATTTGACAGATAAGGGAGACTGAGGGTAAAACAAAAATATGACATATTCAGGAAACAATTTAAACACAGACTAAAATATAGGTCAAAATCAAAGTAGTAAAAACTGACAAACATAACTCTCTCTGCCACGCTAATAAATGTAGACATTATTCAGTACGCAAGGAGAAATTACTAAACTCTGTTTGCCAACAGTGTGAAAAACAGACTTGTTTTGTTGTTGTTTAATGAAGTCAGCGCTGTTTGGAGGACAGTGTAGAATAAAGACAGGCAGATTGCCACTTTTCAAATAGTTCATACCAAAGATCAGATGTTGAGCTAAGATGCTAGACAGAAATTATTAAACTAAGGAAGCATTTCTGAAGTTGAAGACATAACACGTGATAAATAGCTGGAAGCAGAAGATGTGGTAGAGGGATGACAATTCTGAGATTTCTAGTTTGAATGACCAAGTGGATGATGTTGAGAAGGTAAATACAAGAGAGAAAATAAATTGTATGGAACAAAGGGAATTCCTATATAGTAACAAACAAACCAAGAAACATTTCTATTTAGGGAAGTGATTCTAAGGAGGCAAGATTTGTTTCTTTTTATCTCTTGCAGGGATTAGGAACATAAATTACAACCAGATTTTCTCTCTATACTTTTCTAGCTGACACAAAATTTTGTTTGTCAGTAAATGGTCTACTTTGTGTCAAAACTATCAATGTAGTCAATGGAAAATACCTCAAAAAGATGAAGGACTATGTATCTTTAATGAATAAAACCATAAATTGAGGCTGAAACATTAATGAACTTCAAACTATGATTATAATTTGATACGTAAATAATCTAATCAATTATGTGAAAATATTAAGTATTTCCTATGTTTAGAGATGAAATTGTTTAAAAGCTTTATATTTTATGGGAAACTTCAACATATTTCTATTATGTGATTTTCTTCTACAGGGAGTAAAGTGGCAATTTTAGTACATGATAGATTCATTCTTACTTTCTCCTTTTGGTTAAGCTTCTTTGTCTAAATGGAGTGGGCATGTCTAACACTTCAATCAAATGACTGACAGAAGTGAAAGAACAATAGCTGATCCATTTTCCTACTAGCAGTCTATTTGTGAAACCCAAATTAATAAAATATATACAGCTTTCATAATGTTTAAAAACTTCCAGAGAGAATGTTACTTAAATAAAATGCTACAGAAAAACTGGATTCAGTGCTTATCCAACTTCTAGATGAGAGTTTCTATACAGTGGAAGTAAAAAATGAATAAAAAAAAACTTGATAATGTAAAAATATTTAAAATTTTTCTCTATAAAAGCAAAATTAAACAAATCCAAGCAAATTAAATATAAAGAAATTTTACAATATGAAAAATGGTTATTACATTTACTTTATATAATTTAAAAAAATATCTTAAGATATTATTATGTATTTTGGTATTAATTTAATAAATTAATTCAATTTTTTAAAATGTTAATTTAATACTCTCCTAGGGAAGAGAAATGAAAATATTAAGGCTCAGATAAATGGACAAATTAACAAAAACCAAAAGAATGGATGTTCAGAACAATCAGAGATGCATTTCACATGTTCATTATTTTTTAATGAAATTATTAACAAAAATGACCAGAAAATACATTAACATGCCAAAGGTATTTTTTATATAAGCTTTCTCCTTTTTTATATTTCCTACCATTTACTCATGTGTTTATATTCATTTTATAATGAAAGTGGTTTTATTAAAGAAAACTTTTAAATATAAATTAATGTCACTGGAATGTAATTCAGAATTTCTTGTGGACTAACCTCAAGGAAAAAAAAAAAAAGCAATATGCCATATACTCCTAAAGAAGTTTTTGTACTTGTTCTGATAATGAATAGAACTGAAATTCTAAGTAATGCTTTCCACTCTCATATCACATATTATTACTTTATAAACAACTGATAATTCCTGACAATACGATAGCTATCTATATGTTTTGCTATTTGAGAAGAAAAGTAACATACAAGGAAGTGGAGAAACTTTCAAACACTAATGTTTCGTAGGCAAAGCTGTGACCACTAGTCTTCTGATGCTGGGTTTAATACTAAATCTTCTGAGATACAGGACCACCTCAGCATGGTACTATACACAAGAAAAGATATCAAATGATACAATCATATATGGTGGGGCACTTGGATGGCTGAATTGGTTGAGCATCCAACTTTTGATGTTGGCTCAGGCCATGATCCCAGGGTTGTGGGATAGAGCCCTGCTCCACACTCAGTGAGGAGCCTGCTTAAGATTCTCTCTGTCTCTCTGTCTCTCTCTCTCTCCCTTCCTCCCTGTGCCCCTCTCCCCCGATCATGATCACTCTCTCTGCCCAAAAGAAAAAAAAAATTAAAAGAAATGATCACATATGGAATTTAAAGTCTACTAAAAGATAGCACTGACTTCCTGTAAAAATAAAAATAATACTGAAGATCATAAGCGTGCTACTAGCAGCAGAAAACAGCTTGTAAATGTAGAAAGCTGGGAAGTGACTCAATGACTAACTTAAACAAAGTAACATAATCTGCCATTAGAATAAATCCCTTTAGCACTGGTATCAAGGTACAACTATTAATAGAAATAAATGTGGGAAGGTATATTACAAAGAGATTCATCTTTTCAGAAACAGTAATTGTACTAAGTACAACATGAGCAGATAAGTTACGGGAAGGTCAGTAACTGAAAATTTTAGTGGAACAGAATTAACTGATGCTATAACTGAAAAGAGAGCAGCTAGTTTTGCTGATTATTAACGTGTACTCATCGTTTCCTAAGACTTCCAACTAGTTTGCACTTTTTAAAAAAGTTTTTTAATGTTTATTCATTTTTGAGACAGAGAAAGACAGAGTGCAAACGGGGGAGGGGCAGAGACAGAGAGAGAGACATAGAATCTGAAGCAGGCTCCAGGTTCTGAGCTGGACAACACAGAGCCTGATGCAGGGCTCGAATTCATGAACCGTGATATCATGACCTAAGCCGAAGTCTGACATTTAACTGACTGAACCACCCAGGCACCCCAACTAGTTTCCACTTTGTAAAATGAGGAACAAACAGTAACTGATGTTTCAATGCATTTTAAGAGGTAGATTAATAACAGCATAAATACATACAAAGTCTCACACAATATATACAATGCAATAACCCCACTCTGCTTAGAAAATTTAGCGCTCACAACTAAAGAATACCCACTACACAAGAGTAAAGAAAATCAGGGGTGTGAAAGGTAAGGAGGACAATCTTTTTTAGAAGGTGATAATGAAACAGTGTATATTCACTATACCTTAGAAAAACAATCCCAGGACTCTTAATACCACTATGATCCATACATTTAAAATCTAATGAGGGGCGCATGGGTGGCTCAGTTGCTTAAGTATCTGACTTTGGTTCAGGTCATGAATTCTCTTTCGTGAGTTCAAGCCCCGCGTCAGGCTCTGTGCCGACAGCTCAGAAACGAGCCTGCTTTGGATTCTGTGCCTCCCTTTCTCTCTCTGCCCCTCCCCCACTTGCACTCTGTCTCTCTCTCTCAAAATTAAATGTTAAAAAAAAAAAAAAAATCTAATGAAAAAGCCTTACTCCCGTAACCTAAGGATCAAAATGCTCCAGTTCAATTTGGAAGATTCAAAAAAAGCTTCAAAATCTAGGGTATTTTGAATTCCTATCTTCTTCATTCAGTTTTCAGGTTAAGAAACTTCTTTCAAATAACTTTTTTTTAAGCCTAATCAAATAACCCAGACAATACTGTAAGTTGGCAAGAACAATGGCAAAATTATATAAATGTGAGAAACTTAATAGGAAATTTTTGAAATATAAATTTTTTATTTTCTGACATTCCTGAAAAGGTGACTTTTGTTACTAAGCTATTATATTCTTCATATTATATAACATTAATTCCTGACAAGTCTGACAACCTATGTTTAGTCTGAATAGTGAGTCTTGCATAGTGAGTCTAGCAAATAAGGGTACCAAAGCATTGTTCATAATTTCTGACTTAAATATGATTGACCAATATTTCAAAATATACTTATTGTTATAGAAGACTTTTCAATATTTATTATAAATATTAACTTTCCAAAGGATATAATATCCCAAATATATATTAAAAACTTTCAAAACTCATTAATGAGGAAAAAAATCCAATAAAATGGCAAAAAATTAATAGCAACATTTCCAAAGAAAAGATACAGATGACAAATAAGCATAGATTTTAATATCATTGGTCATTAAAGAAAATCCAACTTAAAACCATAAGGAAATACATCTATTAGAATGACTTAAAAAAAAGTGGCAATATTAAATGCTGATGAGGATGTACAGCAACTGAAACTTTCATAAATTGCTGATGGAAATAAAAAACGACACACCCTCCTTAGGAAACAATTTGGAAATTTCTTAGGAAATTACACATACAGTCACCAGACAACTCAGATACATGACTATTTAGAATAGCTTTATTTATTTATAATCACCAAACACTTAAAACAACCCAAATGCCTACCAAGTAGTGAATGGACAAATTGTGGTATATCCATGTAAGGCAAGCTCATCAAGTAATAAAAACAAATAATACATTCAAGAACATAGATGAATCTCAAAATACGCTATGTGAAAGAAGCCAGGCATAAAAGGGCTACAATACAGTATGATTCCATTTATTTGACATTCTGGATATGGCAAATATATAGGCAATTTAAATAAGAATAATATACTATCTAGAAAAAAAGAAAGAGGAAATTCCAAAAGTCTCTCTCTTTCTGCATGTATGTATACGCATATATACATATCACCTACCTACACAGAAAGACATACACAGGGACACTCATAGATACATGTGAAACACATGTGAAACTCAAAACAAGCCTATGAGACAAGTAAGATGAATTCAAATATCCCAATTTTCTAAGACTCAGATTTAGACTCTTAGTGACTTGCTTTTTAAACTTTTGATTTGGAAATAACTTCAAACTATGGAAACACTAAAGCATAATACAGAGAATACCTATATACCTTTTACCAAGATTCATCAATTTTTAACATTTTTAACATTTTTCTCTTTTTCTCTATAGATACATATTTAGTTTTCACAAATCATTTAAAAAGATTGTATAAAATGCACTTTTATTATTTATAATATCTCAGTGAAAACCTCCTAAGAAGTTGAAGTTTGTATCTGTGAAATCATTTGATTTTATGAGTTCATATGGATATCTCCAATTCCAATCTAACACAGTTCAAAGCCATGGTCTTCTCCCATTCTTTGTTATCTTTTTCCCAGTATGTATCTCTCTTCTTCTCCAGTTAGATCCTTGGCTCTGAGGTCCAGGATAGAATTCAGTACTTATACTGGACAAGCCCCTTAAAGGGCAAAAAATAGAAATCTAGAAGCACCTGGGTGGCTCAGTTGGTTCAGCGTCCATCTTAGGCTCAGGTCATGATCTCGTGGTCTGTGGGTTCAAACATTGCATCAGGCTCTGTGCTGACAGCTCAGAGGCTGGAGCATGCTTCAGATTCTGTGTCTCCTTCTCTCTCTGCCCCTCCCCAACTCACACTCTGTGTCTCTCTCTCAAAAATAAGCATTAAAAATTAAAAAGAGAAATCTAACTGGAAAGGACTGGGGATGGTGCACTGGTAAGAGGGCCTGCTTGATGCTGCTCTAAGTCCAAAGCAACAACAGTCTGGGACCTGTGTCTGGGCTTTTTCTTTTCAGGAGTGATTGTGTCTGTTTTGAACTACATTCTCCACATCCCTCTCTTCTGTTTCACAGTCTCTTAAGCACCCCCTCCCCAAATCCCTGCTCTCCAAAGGTGCACACCTATAGAAGCAATAAGAGCTCTACTGAAATATGATGTTTCTTCCTCTACTTATAAGAAATTAGATTTCTAGTATATTCTGTCTCTCAGCAATTCTGAAGGTGCAGGTTATATGTGATTCTATTTGTATCCTTTGTTTTAAGGATGAAGAAATTCAGACTCATTATCCTCCAAGCCTATTTTAAGTGGCTTTTGATGGATTTCTCACAATTGTTAAGTGGCGCATGCAGGATTAGGAGATCCATCCAATATAATTAAGAAAATAATACAATCACATACGATAAAAATAAGAATATTTAGAATAAAACTCCTTATGGCCCAAAACTGAATGAATTTCTTTTTAATTAAAGGTAGCTGTGGCTTACTTTTTTCCTTTTAAAAAAATGTTTGTTTATTTATTTATTTTGAGAGTAAGAATCCCTAGCAGGCTCTGTGCTGTCAGCACAGAGCACAAGGCAGGGCTTGAACTTACCAACAGTGAGATGATGACCTTAGCCAAAATCAAGAGTTAGACACCTAAACAAATGAGTCACCCAAGTGCCCATGGTTTAATTATTT
This sequence comes from Panthera tigris, assembly GCF_018350195.1. NCBI lineage: Eukaryota > Metazoa > Chordata > Mammalia > Carnivora > Felidae > Panthera > Panthera tigris. The sequence continues at coordinate 34,164,431 of NC_056670.1, read as the reverse complement.
TTAAGATGCATCCAAAAGAAGCATTCTATAAAGCCAGAAAAACAAAAGAAAATGAAAATGATGACAAAGGAAAAAGGGAGAGAGAAATTAACAGAAATAGCTCTTTAAATTTTGATGTGCAATTGTTTTCTAGCTATCTGATATGAAGGTGAAATGTGAAAGAATTCATTACTATATCCTGTAACTTGTACCAGTCATTCTTATATGAAAAAAACTGTCCTTATAAATAAGATATAGTAAGAATTGGTAAGATATGATAAGATATGGTAAGAAAATGTCCACAAAAGCACCCTTTACAACTTCTAGTTCTAACTTAGTGTAACTGCTTCCCACTTTCACAGTAACTAAAGCTTCTTTTTACCTTCCCCTGGGAGAAAAAAAAAGAGAAATCGGCATACATCAGGAGGTAAAGATCTCACAATGTGTTAGTATCACCATTGCATAGAAACAAACATCAACAGTTTTGAACATTTCATAGAGAAAGTAAAGTAAGACAAGTAAAATCTTTACGGCAAAACTCAAAAAAGTTTAACTTCCTTAAGAAAGCATTCATAACTTCCAACTAGGGTTTTTGATGTTCTTTCCTAAACTTCTCATCTAAACAAATAATAAATGAAAAAAAAATCAGTAATTCTAAACAGATTATACTTATTAAGACCAAATGTTAATAGAATAATGCAAGGAGGGAAATCCATAGGCAAACTGTAAGATTCAAAGCTTTGAAACCTTTTACCACAAATGTTTAGTAAGGTTGAAAAAAATTTGCTTAAATGTCAGTTTGATAAAAGCCAAAGGGACATTTCTCGCATGTGTTTATATTTAACCATATTTTTAAAGATGGAAAAGTAACAGTCATTCAAAACTAGGGTTAAGCTATTAGTTCATATGAATTGTAATTTAAAGGTATTTCTCCAAGCTCTAATTTTATTTTCTTTGATAAGAAAACACTTTTAACCATGTGTTGCTTAGGTAAACCTTTATTCAATACTAAAAAGTTTAAAGGTTTAAACGTTTAATTCTGTTCATTTATAGGTCTGAAAGGTTTTTTTTGCATGTAAGATAATCAAATATACCTTTGAAAGCACTTTGTATATAATTACAATAAAATGAATTATTCCTAAATTCAGATGCATGATATGTGTATTTGGTTTCTACCCATTATAAAAACACAACAAAATTTGACTAAACCAATTTACAATTTCCATTAAATAGTAAAACTGTTTGACAGTTTTAAACCATACCAAAAAAAGCCATATGAGAAAAGGAGAAATAGTGCGGGACAGGGGTTCTCAAAACGAAACATGCAGCTTCCTGGTAAACCTATAGTGCCAGCCATATGCCCACAGGCAGTTCCAAAATACAAATTATACTTTTTACCTCGTGTATTGGTTTGGTTCATCTGTTATTTCTATCACAGAATCCATGGTTTATAAGGGGGCCTTAGTTTCGCTGATCATAGAAAAATTCTAGAAACATATGTAACAGATACAAAGGGAAAGTATTCAAGCAATAATTAATCATTTTTCTCTATCAAACTTTAGAAAAATATCACTCATCAGGAACACTCAAACACTTAAATCTCTTATCAAAACAGAACATATGGAACTTCTGATTCTGAATAGCATATAGCAGGTCACAGCCAACATTCAGACTGACAACAATCTGAAAAGTCATATAAATTATAAATCATTAAAGGTACCAAAGAGCTATAGAAGGATCAAATGAATAAATTTCCAAGGAAGTGGGGACTGTTCAGAGGGTAGGCTAGAACTGGCAGATGATTATCCGACCTGGCTAAATTTGCAGTCAGTAGCATGGGGCTAGAGAGAGAAAATTTGACATTTTGGGGACCTCAAACACACAGCTGGTTTGTCCCATAACACATTTGCTGAATTCTGAAACTGAATGGTAAGCTAAGAAGGTTAACCAAAATCACTTGAAAAGCAGAAAGATCTCTCAGCCTGGCAGGGCTTAAAAAACAAAGACAGGAACAGAAAAGGAACTAAAAACATAACAGGCAAAAATGAAATCCTAGAAGGCATGGAGAATAAAATCTAAAGATAACACAGACACTTTTTCCCTGGGGACTGGGAGAGGACATCTATCTATACTGGTTATATCTAAAGGCTGAAAATTCAGACTGTGGGCTTAACAGAACACTAGGATGGGGGTGGAGAGCAAGGGAGTAAAAAAAGATAGGGATTTCAGACACTATTAGTACTAAAGTGATAAAATTGGAAATTGAGGACCTAAAATAAAAGGTCAGCTTCCCACTTGAGATATTTGCCAAACACTGAAGTGGATCAGGCTGGAGGATAAAGAAGCTGGAAATCTCTGAGAGCACTTCTGATGCTGTTTCAGAGCTGATGAGACAAAGAGCCAGTGGCCTCAATTAAAAGTCCAAGAGGATCAAGCTCTAGAAACAGAGGTAAACAAGGTAGACTGAACCTATCAAAACTGAAAATCAACTTTGATCTAGCTTAATCCTTGATTTTGTTAAGGCAATCAGCTCTCCCATCACTCCATATCAGTCCCAAAGAGGAAAGGGCAAACACTGGTAGATAATACAATCTAAAGGATCTACATTTCTTACATAAATAATAAACAACTAATAGTTATGCAAAGAGGCAAAATAATTTGCCTAAAAACAAAAGGAAACAGCAAGAGAAAAGTTTCAGAAATAATACAGACACTGGAAATAAAAGGACTTCAAAATAACTATGATTAGTATTTTCAAGGAAACAAGGAAAGAACTTGATAAAACTTGATAAACTAGATAAAAGAATAGAGAATAACAACAGAGAATTAAATATATAAAGAAAACAATACAATAAACATCTAGAACTTAATTTGATATAGTTTAAAAATTCATTGAATAAGTTTAACATTTAATGCAATCCCTATCAAAATACCAACAGCATTTTTCACAGAACTAGAATAAACAATCTTAAAATTTGTATGGAACCACAAAAGACCCTGAATAGCCAAAGCAATCTTGAAAAAGAAAACCAAATCTGGAGGCATCACAATTCTGGACTTCAAGCTGTATTACAAAGCTGTAGTAATCAAAACTATATGGTATTGGCACAAAAATAGACACACAGGGCAAAGAAACAATAGAAAACCCAGAAATGAACCCACAACTATATGGTCAATTAATATTTGACAAAGCAGGAAAGAATAACCAATGAAAAAAAGACATTCTCTTCAACAACTGGTGTTGGGAAACTGTACAGCAACATGCAAAGAATGAAGCTGGACCACTTTCTTACACCAAATACAAAAATAAATTCAAAATGGGTGAAAGACCGAAATGTGAGATCTGAACCCATAAAAATCCTAGAGGAGAACACAGGCAATAATCTCTTTTGACATCAGCTGTAGCAACTTCTTTCTAGATATGTCTCCTGAAGCAAGGGAAATAAAAGCAAAAATAAACTATTGAGACTATATCAAAATAAAAATATTCTTCACAGCAAAGGAAACAATCAACAAAACTAAAAGGCAACCTACAGAATGGGAGAAGATATTTGCAAATGACTTATCCAATAATATCTAACATACATAAAGAACTTATAAAACTCAACACCCAAGGCATTGGGTGGCTCAGTTGGTTGAACATCCGATTCTTGTTTTTGGCTCAGATCATATCTCACAGTTTGTGGGGTCAGGTCTCCATGTTGGGCACTGTGCTGACAGCATGCAGCCTGCTTGGGAAATCAATCTCTCTCTCTCTCTCTCTCTCTCTCTCTCTCTCTCTCTCTCTCTCCTTCTCTCCCACTTGCACTGATGCACACACGCTCTCTCTCAGAAATAAAAATTAAAAAAGAAAAACTCAACACCCAAAAAACGATTAATCCAATGAAAAAATGGGCAGAAGACATGAGCAGAGATTTCTCCAAAGAAGATATACAAATGGCCAACAGACACGTGAAAAGACGCTCACTATCACCATCAGGAAAGTGCAAATCAAAACTACAATGAGGTATCACCTCACACCTGTGAGAATGGCTAAAATCAAAAACACAAGAAACAACAGGTGTTGGCAAGGATGTGGAGAGAAAGGAACCCTCTTGTACTGCTGGTGGGAATGCAAACTGGTGCAGCCACTCTGGAAAACAGTATGGAAATTCCTCAAAAAATTAAAAATAGAACTACCATATGATCCAGAAAATGCACTACCCAAAGAATACAAAGACATTAATTCCAAATGAGACATGCACCCCTATGTTTATAGCAGCATTATCTACAACAGCCAAATCATGGCGGCAGTCCACAGGTCCATCAATTGATGAATGGATAAAGATGTGGTACATATGTATGTGTGTGTGTACACACACACATACATACGTATTCAATGGAATATTATTGAGTTATAAAAAAGAATGAAATCTTGACATTTGCAATGACATGAATGGAGCTAAAGAGTATAATGCTAAACAAATAAATCAGAGAAAGACAAATTCTTACGATTTCACTCATATGTGGAATTTAAGAAACAAAACAAATGAGCAAAGGGGAAAGGGAGAGAAACAAACCAAGAAACAGACTCTTAATTATAGAGAACAAACTGATGGTTACCACAAGGGCGTGGGTAAGGGGGGATGGGTGAAACAGATGATAGGGATTAAGGAATGCACTTGTCATAATGAGCACTGGGTGATGTATGGAATTGTTGAAACAGTATATTGTAGACCTGAAACTAATATAACACTGCCTGTTAACTGTAATTAAAATTAAAACTTTAAAAAGACAGAATTCATGAATAAGTTTAAATTTAAACTATTCTCTCTGAATCTTCCTCCTACTTAGCCACAGACATGTTATCAGTCACAGAAGGATGTGGAACAACTGGGAAAATAAAGCCCCGGTTCTCTGGCTAGAGAACCAAAGAGGAGAATTCCAGGGAACCACAAAGAACTAGGGCTCTTAACACATCTGGAAAATACAAAAGACTAATCAAAGAAATAGAAGATATAAAAAAAAAACTAAGGAAAATTTCAGTAATTGAAATTTTAAAGCTCACTAGATGGGCTCAATAGCAAAATGAAGAAGACAGAATTAAGACTCAGTACACTTGAAGACATTAATAAACATATTCCAGTCTGAACAACAGAGAGAAAAATTATTTTTAAAAAATGATTAAAGACCCAGACATCTATGAGATATTATTAAAACATCTAAAGTTTATGTCAGCAGAGTACCAGATGAAGAGAAAAAAATACAGTGTAGAAGAAAATTTTCAAAAATATAAGAGTCTACAACTTTCCAAATTTGATTAAAGAAACAATCCTACAGGCTCAAAAAGTTCAGAAAGCCCAAACAGTATAAACTCATGGAAATCCATGCCCAGACAAATGAGAAGAATCCAGAGTGGAACTGGGTGGAATATCAATATTTAAGAGGAAAAGGACCAACAGAGAGGAAGGGAAGCACTGACCTACCAAAGGGGGCAGAGGGAGTGCCCAGAGAGAGAAAGATATCTAGAAGGAAGGAAGAAGTATCCAGCAGAGTCAAATTCCTTACTAAAGAACATTAAAGGCAAATCTGATAACAATATGATCCAAAAAAGGATTTCATATTTCAAGTCATCAGGGTAGGCAGCATTCCTTACTGGTTTAGAGCAAAGGTTCTGGTGTCAGACAGACCTGGCTTTAATTTCATGTTCATCTAATTATGACATAGCACAAGTAACCTAAATTCCCTGAGATTAGGTTTCCTCATTTGTAAAACATGGTATTGAAGACCATATCTGTCTTTGCATTCTACCATATTTAAGTATAGTACCTAACAGATATTAGGTACATACATGCCAAAAAAGTTGATAAACAAAAGAATGTTTGGCTGGATAGAAGAACTACGGAAGGATTAAATGACCGTTTTCTTACTATTGCTATTGCTATTGGATTTTTATGAAAGTACAGACGATCAATCTGTACACATTTTAACAAAATTAAGTTTTTCTTGAGCATTTTTAAAAAACTTTGACATTGATTTGAATTTTCCCTCTATCTCAGATACCTACTGGACACTAAATAAAAACTTATGGCAAAAGAACTTAAAAAAAATAAGAATGTAGAAAATTGTTATTAGGGAAACATTTAACTATAAGACAGATTTTAGATTAATAAGTAGACATTATGTTATCTAGTGAGAAAAAACAAAATCAAATTATTTCTGAACTGAGATTAGATTAGGGTGTTCTGAGTTGCTCCTCCTACACCAGGCTCAGAATGAAAAAAAAGCGTGTGTGTCCATGTGTGTGTCTGTGTATGCACGTGCAGTGTACTATTTCACTCTTTCATGTCATTTAATAACTCCTTATCTTTCTTTCAATTAATATAAAACATTACCACTCTGTTGTGAAGACTATATCAGTGCCTTAAACATAGTAAACAGTTAATAAATGATACCAACTATCTATGTAACTGGGGAGGAATAACTTGCTGATTTTGCAGAGAATGTTCAATTTGGATACCATCTAAAAAACACAAATAATTGACATCTTTACAATTTTAAATTCAAACTTCTCAACATCCTGGAAAATATCTGATGCATAACAGTCTCAATCCCTACTTCATTAAATAATGAAAAATAAAATCTATTGCATATCCAAAGTTTACATACTAACCACATAACATCAATGTTGATTCAAAAGCACATATAGCACACAATATTACTTTTTACATTACTGTAAATGAAATTCTCAATTTGGTATTACTTTTTAAAAGTAAAGTTTTGAAAATTTATCAGTATAGAAGTTTTATCTTATGCATGCCTTTGTAGCAAAAGACATTAAAACCAATATGAAAAGTGTTTAGATACTAAAGAGATGTTTTCTTTCATCTTCGAACACTACAAACAGAGATTCCAATAAAGAAAACCACAACTTTGCTGAAGTTTAAAACATCTGGGGAGTATCTTGAGATATTCATTCTTAAGAGCTCCATGTTAAAGAACAGCCTGAAGGGTAGATGATAAATCTGCTCTAAAAGTGGAAGTGTGTTTTTAATCCCACTGAATATAAACAGACTCTTAAAAAAAAAGAAAAAGAAAAAAGAACTCTAATTCTAAAGCAACGTGCCAAGAGACAAAAATGCTCCATAAAAGGAAACTTTAAAAATAAACACTAGAGGTCAATTATAAAACAAAAAGAACTTAATTATTAAATAATCATGAGAATATAATGATTTTAGGATATTAGCAACCAGAAAGTAACTGTCAATAAACCTTTGTAATTGCTAACTGAAGAATACTGGGTGATGGGTTCAGATTACAAACATTCTTTTGTAAAAGATGTTTCTCCAGCTATGAATTCTCATATGATAACAATAAACTCTCAGAAAGCTAATGTAAGAAATAAATGGGATAATTTATATTTTTAAAAACTGAAGATGTATCTTTCTTTTACATCAAGTTAATATTAATGCAAAAGTTATTTCATAAACTTTGCATTTACAAATACACGATATAGAATGTATCAAGACATGATACATGAGATCCTAAAACTCATATATATTTTTTTAAAGTAAGCTCTACACCCACCATGGGACTTGAACTCGTGACCCCAAGATCAAGAGTTGTATGTTCTACCAACTAAGCCAGTCAGGTGCCCCTAAAACTCATAATTTTTTTACAGAATTTACAATAAAACTGTCCATAAAGCTTATTAACTGAAGAGAGTATTCAGACTATTTTTAAAACAACCACCAACACTGGACTCAATACAATGTGGAATATATTCTTTTCAGTACATACTGAATTTCAAAAGTAAAAACTTCGAACATCCACCAATTTGGAAGCAAAAGCAAACAAAAGCAAAGTGAAATGACAAAGCCCTGGGTTCCACAGTTATTTAGCTACTACAGAAAGAGTGTTACAGTATAACCTACAGGCTATACTGATATATAATTTATAGGTAAATCTGTTTCCCAATTTCAAAGTATGCAATTTAAATATATATTATATTGATAATAAACCAGATTTGAACATTTTTAGTATTTTATAAATGCAAGAACTCTAAAATGAAAATAAAGGACAATTAATCTAATGTAGAACTGATATCTAATTAGACATAATATTCTTTCTGGACAAGAGGGGAGGTCAGAAAGCTTTCTCTATAAAAGGCCAGGTAGTAAATATTTTAGACTTTGTGGGTAAAAAGAAAAACTCAAGGATATTTTTTAAGTGGTTGGAAAACAAGAGATTAGCAAATTTCCAAAAGTATGTTTGCTAATAAAATTAAAAATATAATTGAGTAGTGTTTTGTTTTTTGCTTGTCAGTTTGTTTTGTAATTCAGTCTACTAATAAAAAGAATATAATTCTTTTGGGGAGAATAACATTTCATTTAATTGGTGTTCAAAGTTACTGTTCCCTATCATCAAAAATGACTGCAAATGTTCATCTGTTAACATTGATCTATTATGAGATTTTACATATTTCAACTTTGAAGAAGTCTTTTCACATAAATAGATTCTGCCAAATATTGATACCAATCCACAAGCATATGATTTTTATTGAATATATTCATCAATAGAAGGCATTTATAAAATTCTATTGCAGGAGTCTCTTGATATTTGCCTTTTAGAATGTCACTACCTTATAGATTAATCACTTCCAACTCAAAATTAGACGAAGGGTCGTCAACTGTGTTGTTAAAGGATTTAAAATAAGGAAGCATCCGTTGCACTGCCATCAAGGTCTGAAAAATACTCCTGGAACTATTGTTTCAGCCTGAAAAATATATCTGCTATAAAGGGTGTAAGAATAGAGATACTACTTCTTGTTTTAACTTCTGACAGAATGAGACATACATAAAGTAGCTTGACATTTGTCACAATTCAAACTACAGTAGTTGCTGTCAAATGACTACCATGGTTAAGTTTCAAATGTAAGTGCTATATAGGCCTCACAATTAAGAAACAATATCAGTATCATTAAGAAACAATATAAAGACTGAAATAAAAGTTAATTTTCAAAGCCATTCCATGTGCTACAATAATTAGTTAATGGAGCGTCTTATCTAGAAAACTCTGAATCTATATTCTTAACTCAAAATAACTGTAGTAATCAAATGGCAGGGCAAGTCAAATAGCTCAAATTTCAGGCAGAAATTTATGGAACTATCTCTTCATGAGATCAAATGAAGTTCACTGTTAATACTACTAGTTCAATAATAAATGAGAGATTCAAATATTTTACAAAATTTTGTGATTACAATAATACAATGAATAACCACAGGCTTTAAAAACCTTACATTTTCACAAACTTTATAAATATCTTAACTCTTTTTTTTTGTTCCATACGTATTTTGTTTCATATGTCACACATCTTAACAGATTATACTTTCAGACATACTGAAATAGTGTTTTCTTAATTTTTTTGAAAATATTCTTGCCTACAGTTGTTTGATACAGACTTTTCATGAAGGCTAATTAATTGTCCAGTCACTTGAAACTCAGTATCACTTCTGTGAATTAAAAAAAAAACAACTGATTACTGTCAGTAAATATCTGATGACTCACCAAAAACTAAGGAAAACCACTCAAAATCATTCTTTTTCTTTAATTGACTACTGATGTTGCTACCAATGTCCTCAACTGTTAAAGCAACTATTGCCACCAAAAAACTGACAGTCTTAAATTTATTTTCTCTAAACACATCTCTTTGGCTAATACAACAAAACACAGTTTAATTCACTCAACACTGGTAAATGGCTCTCACTGTTTAGCTAAGAAATTATATACTCCCAAACCTTACTTTGGGTGCAACCTCATTTTGATTTTTTGTTTGTATGTGTGAAAAACCTCTGCTGTGATAAGCTATTATACTTTAAATTTTCTAACTTGTATAAGAATTGCTTTCCTTGAGTTTGGAATACTGTAAGTGCTTAGCCTGATAATGGCAATGTATACAATAGTCTTTTAATAGAGCTTAATAAACACAATGCCTCATCATCTAATTTAATAAAATAACCCATAGTTCACTATCCTGTAAAAATGGGATTCAAAGTCCCCTTTTCTCTTTTTCTTGTTTTGACATGATAGGTATGTACTAGAAATAAAAAATAAAGTGTTATGCCACAGTAACAAATGTGACACTTAAAACAGTGTTGAATTACTTTATCACTGGGATGTTAGTATGCCAAGCAGCAGTGTGAAACAATGAGAATGCCACATCAAATCTTTGCTGTAACTATTCATCCCTGCCGTAGGGGTGGGAAAGCAGCCATAGACAATACATAAATGAATGAGCATGAGTATCTTCTAGTAAGATAGAACTTTAATTATGGACAGTGAAATTTAAATTTCATATAACTTTCACATCATAAAATATTATTCTTCTTTTTACCAGTCATTAAAAATATATAAAAACCATTCTTAGCTTACAGACCACAAAAACAAGTGGTGGGACAAATCTGGCCCATCCCTGCTTTAAACAAGTTACTTATTCTCTTGGGCTCAGCTCACTCTTCTGTCACATGCAAATAATATAATGATTGTTGTACCTATCTACCACAGAGGAAAATGAAAAGGATCATCAAACATACGTGAACAGGTTCTAAAACTATAAAACAATGAGTATCAACTAATTCTATTTTGCATTCACAAAATATTGATTGCACAACATTCAATGTACTTATGCAGGCAGTCAATCCAATTCCATAAAGATAAAAAACAAACACTAAGCATTTACCTGCAAAACAAACAAGCACTTCAGAAAGTCACTATGGATACAAAAAAAAACACTTTACCCACAAACTCTTTTAATAAATGTTTTATTTCAGCAACCAGCTTATTTGGGACTTCCTCCATACAGCCAGCAAGTACACTCTATCTCTTTTTGGTAGCTTCATAGTTTTCCATTGTATAGCTACAACTTAATCTCTACAATAAACATTTAGGTTTTGTCTAATTTTGTTTGCTTTTACAGGTAATATAAAAACAGGGGTGCCTGAGTGGCTCAGTCGGTTAAGCGTCTGACTTCAGTTTAGGTCATGATCTCATAGTTTGTGGGTTCGAGCCCCGTGTCGGGCTCTGTGCTGACAGTTCAGAACCTAGAGCCTGCTTTGGATTTTGTCTCCCTCTCTCTCTGCTCTTCCCTCATTCAAGCCTGGTCTCTCTCTCTCAACAATAATAAATAAAAGAAAAAAAATTAAAAACAAACATCCTTACACATATATAGTTCATAGATCCAAGAGCATTTAAGACATAAGATTTTGATAAATAATATTGATTTGATAAATATTGATACGATTTGATAAATTTGATAAACAAAATGATTCCTTCAAAAAGGCTGTGGTGACTTATAGTCCCACCATAATATGAAACTGCTTATTCCCTATAATCCTTGCCATGTAAGAATTATCGTAACAGGTTTATTTTCATTCCTCCTATGATTGAGGGTGAACATACTTTCATATATTTACACACCATTTTATTAACTTTTCTACCCAGCAACAGTTCACAGACATTGCTCATTATTAATATATAATTGTTGTTCTCATGGATTTCTAGAAGCTCTTTACATAGAAATATCTTGGACTGTGATGTAGTTGGCAATTATTTTTATCAGTTGGTAAACTGGCTTCTGACTTTATGCAAACTTTTTGCCATGTATTAAAAAATATTTTTAATATAGGCATTCATCCACTGCAAGAATGTAAAACCAAAAAGGAATTGCAAATTAAACCCAAAGACTGTAGAAAGAAGAAAATAAGAAAGAGCTGAATATGTAGAAAGAGAAAACAAACATGCTCTATAGGGAAACAACAAAGCCAAAGTTGGTTCTTTGAAAAGGCTAACAAAATTAATGAGCCACTCCCCTTGCAAAGAAGGAACAAATAACCATTACAGAAATGCAAAAGGATACTTTTCTCCATAGACTATATAAATATTAAAAGGTCATAGAAAGATATTATGAACAAGAGTATGCCAATGCATTTTAACATTCAGACAAAAATGTACAAATACTTAATCAAGGCTGACATAAGAATAAGTGAAAAAATCTAAAAGTCCTTCACTTTATTTATTTAGAGAAGAGAGAGAAGGTGCATGCGAGCAGGGGAGGGGCAAGGAGAGAAGGAGAGAATCTTTTTTTTTTTTTTTTAAAGAGGAGAGACAGGAAGAGAGAGAGCACGAGTGTGGGAGAGGGGCAGGGGGGTAGAGAGAGAGAATCTTAAGCAGGCTCCATGCTCAGCGCAGAGTCCAATGTAGGACTCAGTATCAGCATCATGAGATCATGACCTGAGCCAAAATCAAGAGTCAGACTCTTAACTGAATGAACCACCCAATCGCCCCAGTCTTTCACTTTTTTAATGCAATATTCCCAACAAAGAAAACTCAAGGTCTCAATCACATTATCAGTGAATTGTGCCAAATATTTAAGGCATAGGCAAACCATAGGCACAATTGTACAAAGAGTAAAAAAGGACAGGAACACCAAAGAGTATCCCCATTAAAATGAAGATATCTATTCATGAAATGATATCATGAGGATAGTGAAAAGGCCAAGTCAGAGCTGGCATTTACCAACTAAAATAAGTCATAACCTGAATATACAGAGAATTTCTATTAACTGCTAAAAATTATTAATAGAAAACTGGAAAAAAGAACTTAAACTTGCAATTCACAAAGCAAGTGTATCTAAATAGTCAATATACAAATAAGAATATGCTTAACCTTATTAGTGGTCTGGTCAAGGAAATACAATTAAAACTATAATAAGATACCTCTAGTCACTCACCAACCAGTGTGGCTAAAACAAAAATTTTAAAGACTGAAAATACCAGTGGAACAAATGGAAACTTCAGTCCTGTTGATAGGAATATAAAACTTTGGAAATCTCTTTTGGTAGTATCTAGTAAAGTTTAAGACAAGCACACCCAGTGACCCAATATTTCCATTCCTATTTATAATTCCAACAGAAATGTGTGTACATGAACACCAAAAGACACATACAAAAATGTTCATTACTAGCATTGTTTGTAACAAAGCCAAACCCAAAACAACCCAAATACCCATCAACAGTAGAGTATAAAATTAAATTGAGACAGATTTGTACAGTGGAATTGGATAGAGAAAAGAAAATGAAGAAAGCACTACTATATGCAACAATGTGGATAAATCACACAAACCAAGATGAGCCAGAGAAGCCATAAACAAAAAAATATACACTATATGATTTCATTTATTTAAAGTTCAAAACAGCAAAGCTAATCTCTGGTGTTATAAGTCAAGATAGTGGATACCTTTGGGGAAGGAGAGGGGCCAAGGGTGCTTCTGGGCTTCTGGCCAAGTTCTATTTCTAGAACTGGTTGGTAGTTAAACAAGTATGTTTACTTTGAGGTAATTCTTTCAGCTGTACACTTATGATTTGTATACTTCTTTTACGTGTGTTATACTTCAATTCATAAAAAGTTAATAAAAGAAGAATGAATGTTGAGTTTTGCAAATGCATTTTTAGCATCTATGAAAATAATCATTTAAAATCTCTCTAAAAATTAAATGGTAAAATCAAATCTGGGTCCAATCAAAAGATTAAAACCACATAGTAAGTTAAACGGAATTTTAACATAAAGAATTATTAACTATGATAAAAAAAGAAAGGTCCATATGGTATTCTAGGGCTGAATGAAAAGTACCCAAGGAAGGAAAAATTTATGAAGGATCAGACCTCTTTTGAGAAAGTGTGGGTCAGCCACCAGATAGTAGAGTTCATTGGTTTAGTTGGTCTGGGGTTACTAAGCAAACAACAGAAACCCTCTGAGAAGCAGTTGGAGAGCAGGGTAAAATCATATTAATAGATTCCCTAATTCTGAATTATCCTTTCATTTTGGAATAAACCCTACTTGTACTACTAGTCTCTTGATATATCACTGTATTTAGTTTATATTGCTCTTAATTTATCATTTGTGGCTCTTTGTATCTAGTAAAGTATTAAAAATGTATGTTTGTGTATTAATTTTGTAATTACCCACCAAGTAAATGTTGGTTTCTAATTATTTTTCACTTCTTCGTTTTACAAAAATACAGTACTTTCATCTGCAAATAGCATTTCCTTTCTTTACCATTTTTATACCTAACGTATTTTTATCAGAGTATTATGGTCTGACTTTTGTTTTTAAAAAGTCAACCTTGTCTGCTGGGCTGAGAATATGAGGAAAGCAGCCAAGGGTGGAAGGAGAGAAACTAGGTTAAGAGGCCATTGTAATAATTCAGGCAAAGGATAATGGTGGCACAAAGCATAGGACAGATGACTACAGCAGTGTAGATGGTAAGAAATGATTAGATTCACGATATAGTTCAAAGGTGGTTCAGTAAAATGTGTGAAGGACAGGATATGTGCTATAAGAAAAAGAGAAGTACCAAGAATACCTTTAAGGTTTTTAGTCTAAACAACCAGGACAGAGTTGCCCTTAAGTGAAACAGAGAAGGCTGTAGGTGGAACAGGTTTGGGGCAGTGGGGAAAATTAGGAGTTCAGCTTGGATTTGTTGAGTTTAGACTATAAAAAATCCAAGTGCATTCATTAAATAAATGCTGGAAGAACAAATCAGTCAATCTTTCAAACACTACTGATTCCCCAATACTCCAAAACTGCGATGAGTAAGGACACAAAGAATTATGCCATAACATACACTCTACTTCACTACAAAGAAATGATTCTGTGAGACCCACAAAAAGGAAAAACTTCACAAAAGAAACTATCCTTCCATGGCAGGAACTGGCCTATATAGCCTGACTGCCATGTATAAAAAGAACGAAAATGCAGGCTTTCCTAAGGCAGAACCAAAGGCCCAAATTCCCCTCCAGTATATTACACATGATCTTTGTTAAAAAAAAAAAAAAAAGAGTAAAGAACTGGTATTCTTGGTATAGCAGGCAACACTAAGCTCATAAGAGTTCTAGATAGAGACAAAGAAAGTGCAGAGAGAGAGGCAGACAGATAGATGTTAAATGTTAAATAAACAAATAAATAAATAAATATTTAATAAATAAATAAATCTGAGAAAAAGGAAAAAAAAATCCCATAGTTCATGGTGCTATTATAGTTCATGACTAGTGATATAGTCATTCAGTGCCTAAGAAAGACTTGGCAAATTCACCTCAAAAAAGACAACTTGCATCAAAAATACAAATTCTAAGATCTTCATATTTTTCAGTATGATATATATATATATATATATATATATATATATATATATATCTTATTATTATTATTAGTAAGCCCTGCAAGCGCAAGGCCTCAAAAAATTGGGTAAACACTAAGAATCGTTCCTCTCCAAGGAAATCTTTAGTAAAAGGCAAAACATTTATATGATCTGAAGAAAAAACAGAGTATCAGTATGATATATTTTTAATTATTCCACACTGTCTCCTTTCATTCCTGCAAGAAAAGTCATGAGGAAAAAACTATTGTATAGATAAGAAAAATGAAGTATGCAATCAGTGTGACATGTATAAAGGTAGCTAATATTAGAACTCGTATCTCTCATACCCCTTGCCAACTATCCACTCTCAAAGAATTTCTAATTTTGTAAAGGTGTAATACTAAATTAAATGTGAGGTGGTAACAACAACAAAACCTATGAAAAATTTAGCACATTATCAAAATCCCAGTGATCTGTTCTGCAGAAAAGAAAAATCTACCTTAAAATTCATATGGAATCTCAAGAAATAGCCACCTTAAAATGCATACGGAATCTCAAGGGACCCCCAAATAGCCAAAATAAGCTTCAAAAAGAAGAACAAAGTGAGAGGACTCACACGTCCTGATTTCAAAACTTACTATAAAGCTACAATAATCAAAACAGTGTGTACTGGCAAAAAGACATATAGACCAATGGGATGGTACAGAGAATCCAGAAATAAACCCTCACATACATGGTTAAATGATTTTTGACAACAATGCAAAGACCACTCAGTGGGAAAATAGGGTTTTTCAACAATTGGTGCTGGGAAAACTGGATATTTACATGCAAAAGAATGAAAGTGGATCCATATCTAACACCATATAGAAAAAATTAATTCAAAATGGATTAAAAATCTAAATTTTAAGAGCTAAAACGATGAAACTCTTAGAAAAAAAAACATAAGGCAAAAAGCTTTTTGGATTTGGCAATGATTTCTTGGATATGACACCAAAAGCATAGGCAATAACAAAAATAGACAAATTGGACTTCATGAAAATTAAAAACCTTTGTATATCAAAGACAGCATCAACAGAATAAAAAGGCAACCCACAGGATGGGAAAAAATCTTTATGAATCATTTATCTAATAAGGAAATAATATCCAGAATATATAGAGAACTCCTAAAATTCAACAACAATAAACAAACAGCCTGATTCAAAATTGGGCAAAGGACTTGAATAAACATGTCTCCAAAGAACATATACAAATAGCCAATAAGCACAAGGATAGATGTTCAACATCACTAATCATCAGGAAAATGCAAATCAAAATTATTAGATAGTACCTCACACCCATTAGGAAGCCTACTATTGAAAAACTAGAAATAACAAGTGTTGGCAAGGAAATGGAGACATTAGAACCCTTATGCACAGTTGGTGGGAATGTAAACTGGTATAGCCACTGTGAAAAAAGGTACAGTGGTTCCCTCAAAAATTAAAAATAGAATTATCATATGATCCAGCAATTTCACTTTTGGGTATATACACCAAAAAACTGAAAGCAAGGTCTCAAAGAGATATTTGTACATCCACATTCATAGCAGTATTATTCACAAAAGCTAAAACATGGAAGCCACTCAGGTGTTCACTGATGGATAAACAGATAAGCAAAATATGGTGTTTATGTACAATGCAATATTATTCAGCCTTAAAAAGGAAGGAAATGCTGACATAGGCTACAACAGGGATGAACTTTAAGAATATTATACTAAGTAAACTAAACCAGGCACCAAAAAGACAAATACTATATAATTCCATTTATAGTCGAAATCATAGAAAAAGCAAGTAGAATGGTGGTTGCCAGGGGATAGAGGAAAGAGGGGAAGAAGAGAGATAATTTAATGGGTATGGAGATTCAGCTATTTAAAAGAGTTATGAGATGGGTGGTGGTAATAGCTGCACAAGAGTATGAATGTATTTAATACCACTAAACCTACACTTAAAATAGTTAAGATGGTAAATTTTATGTTATGTGTATTTTACCAAAATTAAAAAATGGGAAAAGTTAAACAAATATAAAAATATGTTTTTAAAAAATCAATACTTTAATAATCGCAATACTTTCCCCAGTTACTAAAAATTATCATTAAGATTTGACCATTGCTAGGTTCTTCAAAAAATAAAAAATAGAATTATCATATAATCCAGTAATTCCACTACTGGGTATTTATCCAAAGAACACAAAAACACTAATTTGAAAAGATATATGCACCCTTATGTTTATTGTAGCATTGTCTACAATAGCCAAATTATGGAAGCAACCCAATGTCCACTGACAGATGAACGACCACAGAAGATGTGATTATATATAATGGAATATTGTTCAGTGATAAAAAGAATGAAATCTTGCCATTGGTAACAACGTGGATGGATCTAGAGGGTATAATGCTAAGTGAATAATAAGTCAGTCAGAGAAAGAGAAATACCATATGATTTCACTTATATGTGGAATTTAAGAAACAAAACAAATGAACAAAGAAAAAAAGAGACAAACCAAAAAAAAACAATGGACTCTTAAATGTAGAGAACAAACTGATGGTTACCAGGGGGTAATGAGTGGATGGATAGGTAAAATAGATGAAGGGGATTAGGAGTACAGTTATTAAACTGATGAGCAGTGAATAATGTATAGAATTGTTGAATCACTATATTGTACACCTGCAACTAATAAAACACTGTTAACTATACTGGAATTAAAAATTTTAAATAAATTAATTTAAAAAAATATGCTAGCTTCCCACTTGCCTATAACTCATAACAACCTACACGATGCTTTGGTAGAAAATGCTTTCTTTTTGTTATATGTGATGTCAGGATTATTATTTGTTTTTATCAGCTGAAGATAATAATGAGCAAAATATTTCTATATCCTTGAGCATATATTTTACATACGGGCAATAAAATGTATTACAAAACAGTTTCCATTTTAAGTTCGTTATTTGGCAGAAAATCTCCCACAGTGTTTAACTTATTATTATTATTTGCTGCAGACTCTTCCTAAAAGCAAGAGGCAGCCCATTTTCTCCAGATGACTCATTAACAAAAGTCACAGTAGAATGAAGTGTTCCAACTTGAAATACCAATAGCTAAATATAACCTCTTTCACAACATTAGAAAATGCAGTGCCTCTCTTTAGTCTATAAGAGCAATCTTCAAGGGTCACCTTAACAAAACACATTTAGCACTTTAGGTGATCAGCAAGAAGAAAAGCCTGGAATGATGTATAATTTTTTTTAAAAAAAGCATTCAGCAAAAATGGGGAAAACTTTGTAAATCACAAAAAAATGAATTTTTTCTCCTACTATAAGTAAAAACACATTTCTATCATAAAAGCATTTAATACCTTAGAATATGACCACTGGTCACAAATATTAAAATGTATCTACTCGTCCCTAGTGTAAACTGAAAGGCTTTTTCAGCCATTAAACAAATGAGAATCCTATCATAGATATTTCATTTGAGATTACTCTTTTGACAAAGAACAGTGATATACATTGTAAATCTTACAAAAATATTAAACCAAACTATTTTTTCTAGATATCTATCTTGCATATAAGTTTAAAATGTGAAAACGGTATCTGAAATTACTAATAAATACTACTGTTTAATTTTTCAAAAAAGCAATAAAAAAAAAACCTAGCACAAAACCAAGAAAACACAGTAAGTAAAAAAAAAAAAAAAAAAAAAAAAAAAAAAAAGATGAAGTAAAAAAAGGCAGTCTGACAAATTGAAGATAACTCTGAGACAGACAAAGGGAAGAAGAACTGAAGAAAGAAAAATCTGACAGCTTTTGAGTCCTTAGAAGTTTAGTCATCCCTAAGGCCCAACTGTAACCATATTTTTGTGTGAGTGCACCTCAGTGACTTGAGTTACTAAATTCCTTTGTTAGCCAAAGCTAGTGCTAGTTAGGTTTCTTGTCACATGTAGCCAAGAATCCTAATAGAGTTTAGAAATATTATTTTAAGAACAAGTAAACTACTAATTGTCCACGTATCTACAGAAATATATCAATTTTCAGGTGTATTATGACACCATACATTTCATCTTCTCTCCTTTTTCCATAAAGGAGAATTTTTTCCCCTTTATTTTAGGAGGTGAAGGTCTTTTAAAAATCATCAAGAGAAGATTCACTACAGGAGACCGCTTTAGAGCCAATTTTTTTGAAAAGCACCAATTTAAGAAAGTAAACTGATAGCAACTTTCCTGAAGTACTCCCCTCTCTAAAAAATGCAGTACTGTTTTTGATAGAAAAATTAGTTACAAAAGAATAGGCAATAGGAGTATTTTATTCTCATTAGAATTACTGATGATCTTCATATTTTTCATTCTATTTTACATGTTTTCCAAATTCTTACCAATCAGAAAGAAATATGCTATTTTGTAATAAGACTACATTTTAAGTAATTTTAACTCTCATTATGGCTCAAAGCACATATTTACTTAGGCTTCATCTTCACATAGTTTTGAGAGTGAAATGTTTATTCAGTCCACTTCAACAAATATTTATCAAATATCTACTATGTGTAAAGCTAAGTATCATAACAAAATGATACGCAGTTCATGAAAGAAGCCACAAACTTCAGTCTTTATATAGTATAGGTATGTGTGTATTTGAGCGTGTGTGTGTGTGTGTGTGTGTGTGTGTGTGTGTGTATGTGTGTGAGGGGTGTCGGAGTTGCAATAAAGTTTATTCTATTTTTATTATTTTTTATATCTTTTAAGTTGCAATAAAGTTTAATCCAGGCTTTATTACACAACATCATGGTTCAATTCAACAAAGAAGTATAAACTATTTCATTATGATATTTTCATTTCCTAGATGACATAATTTTCAAACTAACCATCCTCCCCCCATTCAACTACAATACAGGGTTAAAAAACATTACTTACTTTTCATATAAATAAGTTCTTAAATAATTTAAGAAAAAATAACTTCCATGGATATTAAGAAAGAAAAGTGAGATGACAATGTTACCCTGTTTTGATCCCATTTTCCACTGTATTAGTTATCAAGGTTCCATACCAAAGGTATGTAAAGAGATACCTCCAGTAACTCAAACTCACTATAATATTTTAATAGTCGATAAATAGGCAAAAAACAAAAAACAAAAAATAATGATATTTAGGTGAAGAATTCTATAGCCAAGTTTTTAAAGTTTACTTCCATATACTATGGTCACTTGTTTTTTAAACCACAATACTGATTTACATGACCCCTAGCAAAGTTTGTTTTCTGTACTGGAAAATATGAAAACTGAAAGTTTGAAAACTATTTAAACTCAAGAGATTCTACTAGATGGGCAAGTCCTAGAACTTCCACTGTGTCCCCTCCCAGGACGCAGGATATAACTGAGCTGTTGGGCTTTTAAGGAAGCCTTGATAAATGAAAAGGTCTCAAAGCTCACAGTTGGCCAAGGTGTTTAAAGAACATATTTCTAAATACATACATACATACAAGCATAAAATATCTTGGATTGGCATAACTACTCTCCCAAGCTGAGGATACCCTGAGAAATCATTCCTCTCACTCACTTTTTACACCACTAAGTCTGTTGATTGTACCTCCCAAAGAGCCTGTGTTGCACCTGTGTTGTTGTTGTTGTTGTTGTTGTTGTTGTTGTTTTCAATTTTACTGACACATTTCAGGACCTCCTATTTCTTATTGGGCTATTCCAACAGACTAATAGATAGGCCTTTATGATTCCAGAAAGGCTTTGCTCTAATCCATTTTTCACAATGTCTAATCAGTTAACTCTCCTATTTAACATCATCCCTATCACCCACTAAAAACAAATCTAAACTTCTTATCAGTGCATACACGTAATACAACCTGGTTTAATGTGTTTACATCTGCTAAAACCACTCTCAGTTCCCCAACTCAGGCACTATGATTCAGTCATATTGAGGTGTTCCCACAAAATGCTTTCTCATGTCTGCATGTCTTTTGCAAAGCCTGTTCACAAGCACAACCATGCCACATACATACCTTCCTATCTGTGTATCATTTTCTTCTCATAAGCATCATACTTGTCTTCAAAGACTCAGCTTAAGGCATCATCTTCTCTGTGAAGCCTACCTTGTTAATATTCCAACCCTAAACTAGGTATCTCTCCTATATGTTCTCAAAGGTCCCTTTTCAAGTAATTGTCATAACACTTATCACTTGTTTATAGAATTACTTGCTGTGTGACTGCTCAGAATTCTATGTGATTCAGTTCACTCACCTGTACAGTTACTAATATTATCTACACTGAAGGACTTTTATAAGAATAAATCCAAGGGGGGGGGGACATATCTAGGAAGTGCCTAACACTTAATAAAAGTTCTAGTAAATGACAGATGTACTATGTCATTAATACTTTTCTCAAAGGCAAACACCTTAGCATTCATCTTCCGTACTCTAGCAGCTATTCCAGTACTTGGCAAAAAGTAAGTTGCTATACATTTGTAAAGTGAACAAATCCACATTTCAGAAGGATGACTCCTGTAGCACTATAGAAGGTGGAATTGAGAAGTCCCGCAACAGATCCTTCAGGACCTCAGGAAGAAGGAAGAAAATCACTTTTAAGGTATTCTGAAAATTAAATAAATACACACTACACAGAGACTCACAATATTTGGTGCTTCAACTGAGAATTACTACTTAAAGAAGCTTCTCTTAATTAAGATGGGGATGAAGTGGTTGGATGGGAATCCAATCTCTCATGTGTTGATGGGACAGAAAAGGCAAAAAAGAAAGAACCACTGGAGAAATGCAGCCAGAGAAGAAAGGGCTACAAGATTCAATGCAAGAGATGATGACAGGGGCAATAAACAGGAGAGTAGCAAAAAGGGGTGAGATTTGAAAGACATTTCAAATGGTAAATAAGAGCTAGCAAACAATCTGCTTGTTTAGGGAATAGGATCAAAGATGACTGAAAGCCTCTAGTATGGCAAAATAAATTGTGACAAAAAGTCAAGAAGCAAGGCACGCAATTAAACTGACCCAGGTTTAGAAACTGACAAGGTCAAAAGGGAGAGAGAATTGAAGGCAATGGCAAAATGTAGTTGAAGCAACTGACCATGCCACTCAGGCTAAATAAAGAGAATAAAGTAAAAATACAAAGGAACTAAACAGGAAGCTGATACAAAATTTTTTAAAGCAGTTGAGGCAGGGAATAGGTTCAGAATGTGGAAAGAGGGTTGCTCAAGTGGAATGGAGATAAGGGTAGTTATAATAGAGGAGTTTAAGGAAGTGTGATAACTGGTGCTGGAAATATCATCCACAGGAAAGTTAAGAAGATACAGGAAAAAAGAGTATTTGTAAAACAGGTACCAAAGTTCTCAAAGAATGTGAAGAGGTCTAAAAGGATGACACTCAAACCTTTGCTAAGTATGATCTAGTGTTTGCCTTATTGACCTAAGAAGTTAATTAAAGCACAATCCTATTTCCTCTAACTTATCACTGTCTTCCAGAACAAGGCTTCCCTAATTTTCTGCTGTTTTTTTCAATAGAAACTTCAATTTGTCATGGCCAGAGAGTACTTTCTACAATACAGTGACTTTCATATATTGTAAAACAAAAATAACAGCAAAAGAAGTCTGATTTGACACTAAACAACACATTAATAATCTTATAATAGAAGCTATCAATGAACAATTATTCATTCCACAGTTTCTGGTAAGAGAATGATTTAAATGAAAACAAGAAAAAAAACATGTATATATTTGATATAGTTGTGAACACTTACATAAAAATACATGTTTTCTGGGAAACTTCACTGTGTTACAATTATACATTAATGATTACTCCTATTGCTATGTACAGCTTTAAAACAACAAAACAATTTCTTATTAAGGTGGTTAAATCCAACAAAGGAATAAAACTAAATCTTACAACCCTTAAAAGCTTAAGGGAATTATTACAATTTATAGCCACTGATAATATTTTAGTACATTTTATATGATCCAACTACAGTGTCTTTTCATAAGTACACTGGAATCACCATGCAATTTTAATCCATATGCTTAAACCTCTTTCACAGTTTACAGGAACAAAGCAGTTTTGATTCACAAACAATGCCCTGCAGTCAAATACGCTCATGAGGTATTAATTTACAACTTCATCTGTGATCAGTTAAACTCCATGTGAAATCTTAAACATCCTTAAAAAGCTCACCACAAATAGTTCAATAAGAGATTTTTTGGTTAACATTACTTTAACAAAAAACATATAAGATTAAATTCTATTGTAAAATAAAACCAAATGCCACTTGCTTTTAAGGATAAACCACTGACAAAACAATCTTTTAAACTGTCACCTTTTGCATCTAAAATATTAATTAAAAATGTAATGCCAGTATCAAAAACATATGCTTCAAAGTTTTGGCAAGACAAGTCACAGATAAAAAGAAAAACCAATTTCATGAAGAAAATGTACATACTTCAACAAATAAGATGTTTCTTTAATCAGTCCTAAGGGCCAGACTTATTAAAATGTCAGGTCAACCTGAATCATACCAAAACAAAAGATTAAAATCATCAGCTTTACCAAACAGCTAAAATGTCAGATCCACATAAGTTATGGACAAAGATAACAATAATGAAAGAACATGACATAAATATCCAATTCAGCTTATTTTAGCAAAAACAATCACTAACTTCTCAGAAAACTGCAGTTTTAAGCTTTAATATTTATATAATTTGAACTTTAGAATGTTTACTAAGAATATTTTTTAGCTAAATATAAGTAATACTTATTTTCATTGTTTTTTTAAAGACAATCAGAGGAATTATTACCTCATATAACAAAACATGCAGGGCTACAACAGTTCTGGGATTAATTTACAACTCAATATCACTTGAGGCCTCAGTTCTATCATGTTTTCCCTGTGTCATCCTTAGTGTGATGGCTTTTCTTCCTTAATGGTTCAAAAACAGCTACCATAGTTCCAAGTATCACTTTACCTAATGTCCAAAGTTCTGAAGAAAGACTGCCCCTTCTGTATGTCTAGCAAAAAAATAAATAAATAAAAGGAAAACTTTCCCATTAAACTTCTCAACTGTTGCTGCCCACTTGTTACTAAATCAATCACTGGCACAAAGGGAATGAAATAACCATGATTGGCTTAGATTAATTCAGATTCAGCCCCTGAGGGTAAAGAAGAACCCAGCTTCCCATAAAGCATATTGGTATCTGGTGAGTGGTAAAAGCTGAAATTTCAAATTAACTGTATTAAAAGTGAAGAATCAAATCAATGTTATTTTCATACACTGTTTATAATAATACATAATAATCATTTCTTTTACATGCTTCAAATGAACATTATATATACCAATGTGGCAAATTCTTTTTGTAACCATTAATATCTTAATACTGATCAATTGCATATCTCACTAGAAAACTACTCTATGGGGCACTTGAATGGCTCAGTTGGTTAAGTGTCCTACTTCAGCTCAGGTCATGATCTCATGGCTTGTGGTTTGAGCCCCGCATCGGGCTCTGTGTTGACAGCTCAGAGCCTGGAGCCGGCTTTAGATTCTATGTCTCTTTCTCTCCCTGCCCCTTCCCAGATTACACTCTGTCTCTCTCTCTCTCCCTCTCTCTCTCTCTCTCTCTCTCTCCCAAAAATAAATAAAACATTTAAAAAAAGAAAGAAAGAAAGAAAAAGAAAATCTCTACTGTGAAAGATTGAAGCCAAAATAAACAAAAATTGTAAATGACAGCTTGGAGGAAAGGGATACATATGATAGGGGAAAAGCTTGAGAAAAATGTTATCTTATTATTAATATCCTCAGAGAGATGCCAGGAGATACTGCATCCATGAGACAAGAACAGATGCTACTAAAAAAAAAAAAAAACTATTAAAATAAATAACACTTTGAAATAAAAATGACAGTAAAAATCAAAATTTCTCAAAAATCAATATAAAATTAGAAAAGATTAATTTTGAGGACCAGTCCAAGATGTCCAAAAACCAAGTAATTAAAGTTCAAAAAACAGGAAAGAGAGAGAGGACAAAGAAAAGAAGAAGAAATCAAATAAATAATTCAAGAAAATTTCTCTGAATTAATGGACATGATCCATGTCAAAAGAATTCATCACCAAAGTGTCCAGCAAAATGGATGAAAAGAAACCCCTACAAAGACATTATCAGTACAAAGAGCCTAAAGGCTTTTTGTAGAATAAAACAAATGTTTCAAACAAAGGATCAAGAAACAGAAGGGCATCAGATTTCACCACAGCAACACTGAAAGCTAGCAGATAATGGAGCATTGCCTTGAAATACAAACACAATTTTGACAATAAAGCAAAAATGAAACTAACTACTGAGACTTAAAATAGGCTTGCACAAAAAATGTCTGCTTTAAGTAATAAATAAGTTGGTTTTACAGTAGCCAGAACCCTAAGAGAGGAATATGATCACTCAAATCTGAGCAACTCTAAATATTTCATTTGTACACAGAGAAAAAGAAAAATGGAGTCGTAGTTCAATTCAGGATGCTCCAACTTTAAGTTTGAAATTTCTGAGAACATCTAATATGTTCATGGAATACTTCCTTGTACTGGAAATCATGTAAAATCAAGGAAAATTAAAATAGCACTTTATTTTCAGTAAAATTAGGAGACATAGTTAGGAGGTATTGCAAATTAATGAGGGAAAGATGGAATAATCAATGATGGCTTGTCAAAAGTGCTGCCATGCAGTAGCAAGTAAAGTAAAAAGTGGCACGAGGGACCAGTGGTAGAAATTCACTAAAAAGAGCTTATGAAATCATACTTTTTGAAAGTGAGGGGACTACCATGAAATGAATAACTATACCACTAATTTGCCAAGTTAGAAATAAGACAAGAACCTCCACTATCACCACCATTTATTATCCTACTGGAATACTAGTTAACACTATTAAACAAAATGAAAGAAATTAAAGGTATAAATATTGGGAATCAAGAAATAAATCTATTACTACTTAAAACTGTTATTGTTACACACCTTAAAAAATTCTCAATAAAAATGAACAGAAAACTTACAAACAGTAAGAGAAGTTGGGTAAGGTATATGGGTAAGAAAAAATAATACAAAAAAGTCAGTAACTTTCATTTATATAAACCAAAACCACTTTAAAAAGATCTTGATTGACAAAAACAATGAGATAAACTTTAAAGATATCTAATGCATGTAAGAAAATAAATTTAAAACACTCCTGAAGTCATTAACAGAAGACCTGAAGCAATGAAAGTACAAACCATGCTCTGGCTTAGGAAGACTCAATATTAAGATGCCAACATAATTTCTAATTTTAACATAATAACCACATCAAGAGCAACAGGTTTCAGGTTTTTGGGGGTTTTTATTTGGTTTTGTGTGAAGAATGGTACATATGAGACATGATAAAATGTTGATAAAGTAAGTATAAATAAGGATGCTCTAAAAAAATAATGAAGTGAGAGACAATAGCCCAATTGAGAACAAAACTTTCATATTTCAACAATTAAACTGGCACACAATAATGAGCCATATCCATGGAACATGAGAAAAAGTAAACAAACTCTATAAACATGTAAATTGAGATATAACAGTAACATATACTTAAAGTGATATCTCAAAATAATGAGAAAGAGATGGAGTAGTCAATAAACAGTATGGGACAACCAAATTACCTACTATAAAAGATAAAATAGGGGCACATGACTGGCTCAGTTGGTAGAGCATGTGGCTCTTGATCTCAGGGTTGTTAAGTCTGAGCCCCATGTTAGTTACTTAAAAATTAAATCTTTTGGGGGTGCCTCGGTGGCTCAGTAGGTTAAGCATCTGACTTCAGCTCAGGTCACAATCTCAGTTTGTGAGTTCAAGCCCTGTGTGAGGCTCTGTGCTGACAACTCAAGAGCCTAGAGCCTGCTTCGTATTCTGTGTCTCCCTCTCTCTTTCTGCCCCTCCCGCTTGCGTGCCTGCTCTCGCTCTCTCGCTCTCTCTCTCTCTCAGAAATAAACGAATAAACTTAAAAAATTAAATCTTCAAAATAAAATAAAACAAGGGGCACCTGGGTGGCTCAGTTGGTTGAGTGTCTGACTTCATTCAACTCAGGGCACAATCTCACGGGGTCTGTGAGTTTGAGCCCTACATCGGGCTCAGTGCTGACAGCTCAGAACCTGGAACCTGCTTTGGATTCTGTGTCTCCCTCTCTCTCTGTCCCTCCCCCGCTCACGCTCTCTCTCTCTCTCTCTCAAAAATAAAGTTAAGGGGCGCCTGGGTGGCGCAGTCGGTTAAGCGTCCGACTTCAGCCAGGTCACGATCTCGCGGTCCGTGAGTTCGAGCCCCGCGTCAGGCTCTGGGCTGATGGCTCGGAGCCTGGAGCCTGTTTCCGATTCTGTGTCTCCCTCTCTCTCTGCCCCTCCCCCGTTCATGCTCTGTCTCTCTCTGTCCCAAAAATAAATAAAAAAACGTTGAAAAAAAAAAATTAAAAATAAAGTTAAAAAAAATTTTTTTTAATAAATTAAAACAGGATCCATATCCCATACTATGTGTGAAGACAAATTATAGATGGATCAAATAATTAAGAGTAAAGAAGTCTTAAAATAATTAATAAATTCCATTATATAATAAAAATGAAATTAGCAAAAGAAAATCCAAATTATAATCACGTAAAAATGCACGTTTGACCCTGCATCAAAACAAAAAATCAAAAGCCTTTCCTTCTTTAAGTCCTTGATGAGAAAGACCTGTCATTTTCAATCTATCCTTAAGAATATTGCGAAAGCTATAGACCTTCTCAGAATAATGCACATCCACAGGAAAGAAAAAAAAATTGCACAGAATTTTACAAAAGTTTCAAGAAAAACATGTAGCCCATATACTCCCCTATTGCAATCTGGATTGTCTAACAACAGACACTGAGATAGTTTGGGGTGCAAAATATTTATTAAGGATCAACCCCTGTGAAAAGAAGGGGGGGGGGTAGGTTTGGAAAGCAGGAAGTCAAATTACAGTACCTCACAAAGCCTCAGGCAACCTGGCAGGGATCTCTGGAAATATATTACTTGTCAGAGTTGTCTCAGGTATGAACAAAATGGCTGGGCCCTTATAACTCCATCTTGATCAGCTGCAGGACAAGAGCTGCCCTGGGAAGGCTGGGGTTTAGGCAAGGAGGCTTTCTGTAGCAGAGGCAGACCTTGAAGAAGCTGACAGATGAAAGCTTTGTGATTACTTTCCTCCCCACAGCCGGGCTGCAATTCCTCTTTGAAGGAGGATCGGGGCTGTGCAATTCCATGTCTACCACACTTTTACATAGGAACCTGTTTTCTCCATTTTAAAAATCCTCTCCTCTCTTGTACTTTCTACTTCTACTCTTTTCTACTTCTTATTATACCAGTGTGCTTTGGTAAGGCAGAAACCCAAGCATTTGTAGCTAAGTATGTGCACTGCAAAGACCTCGCCGAGAGGTATACTACAAACCATGGTCATACTGAGCTGGATATAGATTTAGGCCCTACTCTGAGGAACTCTGAGTTTATTTGTAAATTGCTGACTAAGGCTGCTAATGAAATAATTAGATAGGAGTAACTCACAAAATGGTCCAACAGCAAACAAAGTAGATGACTTTTCCACCAAACCAAACTGGAATTAAACATGGGATGGCTTGTAATTTACCCATCACAATAAGGAGCAGTAAAAGATCACTATTTGGGGGCTATAAAATTAAGCATTTATAATACTATCTTTTTAATTATAATCAGAATTAGAAAATAAGGCACATTTTTAATGTTTTCATCATACATTGCATTTAATCACAACCTTCCTTCATACAACATTTAAGTTCATACTGTGAGACAACTGCTTCTTAGGAGTGAGATACAGAAGTCAACAGGACAAAGCTCCTGCCTTCAAGGAGCATCTACATTCTAGTTAGAGGAGTCTGATAATAACAAGGAAACAGGGGCACCTGGGTGGCTCAGTCGATTGAGCATCAGACTCTTGATTTCATCTCCGGTCATGATATCACAGTTCGTGAGATTGAGCCCCACATCCGATTCTGTGCTGACAGCATAGATATTTAAAACAAGGAAATAAAGTCATTTCATATATGAGTAAGTGCTATGAGATGTGTCATTTAAACTGAGAACTAAAAGAAGTCCAAAAGAACCATAATGAAGAGCATTCCAAAAAGAGGAAACAACATATGCAAAGGTCTCAAGGTAGGAATGAGTATCTGTTGAAGGAAGTAACAAAACAAAGATTGGTGTCACTGAAACATTTTGAACAAGGGTACTCTTACAGGAGGTAAGAGTTCTACTCAAAATTTCAATGTCAGCATCAATAACCCTTCTTCCTACCTAATCTGTTTATTGCTGTTTATCGTTAGGGAATTATGAAAATGCTTGTGACTGAGAGCTTATAAGCAAACACTTTCAGATCTTGCTTCCAATCATTTGTTCTACTCCCTTATATTATAAAAAGATAAGTCTACATTTTCACAGAAATTGAAGAAATGGAATGAAAGAATGAAAAATATCATATATCCCTTACAAGGAAAAGTACCTTCACATGTAACATTCAATAATGCAAAAGATATTAGCAACACTTCCCCCTGATGCAAATTATCTACATAGATTTTGATCGAGTCACATTAAAAACAGTAAACATTTACATAGCATAA
Source organism: Panthera tigris (assembly GCF_018350195.1). Taxonomy (NCBI): domain Eukaryota; kingdom Metazoa; phylum Chordata; class Mammalia; order Carnivora; family Felidae; genus Panthera; species Panthera tigris. The sequence continues at coordinate 34,134,606 of NC_056670.1, read as the reverse complement.
GTATATTCTGAATAATTAAGCTTTACCTACAAGTTAAATCTCTGCAAATAATGTAATATCAATGGATTTGCAGTCTCATTGGTTTCTACACAAAAAAAATAAAACAAGCATTTGTTTATTTGTTTGCTGGACTTATCAAAGAGAAGGTTAAGCTAAATATGACAATACCAAGTGGCTCTGTCATACCAAATAATTACAATTTTGATAAACACTATCAGAACAAATAAATGATATATTTAAAACAAAACTGTCTTCAAATATACCTGAATGAAAGTATAAAACACTTTTTTAAAAATTTTTTTTAACCTTTATTTATTTTTGAGACAGAAAGAGACAGAGCATGAACGAGGGAGGGTCAGAGAGAGGGAGACACAGAATCTGAAACAGGCTCCAGGCTCTGAGCTGTCAGCACAGAGCCTGACGCGGGGCTCGAACTCACGGACTGCGAGATCACGACCTGAGCCGAAGTCGGACGCCTAACCGACTGAGCCACCCAGGCGCACCTAAAACAAACACTTTTTAATCTCTAAACATGAAAACGTAAATGGCTCAAGTATGATATCAATAGTGTAAGACCTAAAATTTCCAGCATGAGAAAGGACAATTACTACAAGATACTGTATACTGTCTCCATGCTTCTTATTAACAACTGCCAGGGTGGAGGTACCAAGAAAACCCACAACTTGATGTCAGGGTGAATAGATGTTATACTATGAAAAATTCCCAATACAGAAGCCCTATTTATAAGTATGCTAATAAGTCTCATTTGTTCCTTAACCTAACATAACCAGTCCCTACCTATAGTCCTATCAAATGGAAGATTACAACGTTATCCTCTCTTCTAACTTGAATGTACATGTGTCTTCCAGGCTTCTTTCTCCAAAATATTAAAGTTTTGTCTACACTAAAAATTGACAGTGAGAGATAATCTCTCTTCTTGATGATCTCTGCAGAAGTGTCATAAGAAAATTTTAGCAGCTATCATATCCGCAGTTGCTCCCCTGACACTTACTTGGTTATTGATGGATTTGAAGGGCCTTAGCCCCATAGAACTATCTCTGGCTGTGATAAGTTTGATCACCAGCATCTACACACTGCTTTAAACTTTAAACTCTCAAATGCTTTGTCTTTTAACATAAAGTCAATAGACATCTGACAATGATTCTCAGACTCTCCTGTAAATTCAAAAGAATTTCTACCAATGTTTCTTACTGATTATTTTCAATTGCACAGACTAGCAGCTCTCAGAGCATGGTCCATAAATCACATGGGTCTCTAAATTTCTTGCAGGGAATCCACAGGTTAAAACTGCCTTTTTTCAATGTCATTCTTGTACTACTCTCCAGTGAAGTTTTCCAGAAGCTACGTAACATAATAACAACATTCTGGTGGCTAATGGAATGGATTCTTGTGTATTTTTTTGTTCTGTTTTGAAAAATTTTTCAGGCAATATATCTAGGGTACTAATATGAGTGTTTTCAGAGATTAATTAAATTTGTTCTCTGAACTTCTACTGTCCTCTTACTAGCTATATGTGCTATAATATAAGTATCTGGGGCACCATGAGGTCAGGTCATGATCTCATGGTCCATGAGTTTGAACCCCGTGTCGGGCTCTGTGCTGACAGCTCAGAGCCTGGAGCTTGTTTCGGATTCTGTGTCTCCCTCTCTCTCTGCCCCTCCCTGGCTCATGCTCTCTCTCTGTCTCAAAAATAAACATTAAGAAAAAAAATTTTAATAAAAAAAATACATAAGTATCTGTGTGAGGAAATATTTCATTCATATATTTCAACATATACATTTATATCATATCTTTCAATCAATATATTGCAACAGACTGAATGCAGAAGCAAATGAGACTCCATCTGCTTTCAATTAAGTCAGGCATTAAAAAAATTTACAAAAATGTAAAACAATACCACTCTTCTTACAATATTTTTAGTTTTGGAAAATATAGATATTTTTCACAAAAATGTTACTTATGTTAACATATAATGGGTTTATTACAATTACATTTAAATGTATTAATAAATATTTTCAAATGTCTCCATTTAAATGTTTAAATTTTTTTAGATTTTTAAGTAAAGTCTACATCCTAAACTCTACATCCAACATGGATTTTGAACTCATGACCGTGAGATCAAGAGTCGTCACCAACTGAAACGGCCAGGCACCCCTTTTTAAATTTCTGATATGGTAAATATCAAAATATATAAGCCATTAAGCAATACCTCTGGAGCATAGGCACACTACTTTACACATGTTTTAATCATTGGTTTTGTCTTCAAAATAATTCCTATTATTGCATAAGCCAATTATTCACCATTTGCAATTTTTAAAAAAATTTCTGCTTTTAATTACCATCAGATTGATACCTCTCTCCTTATTAATATTTCATATTCCTACTGCTTTCCCACAAATACAATATTAGTAAAAATAAACTGCAGTTAGGGTGCCTGGGTGGCTCAGTCGGTCAGCTCAGTCAGCATCCAACTTCAGCTCAGGTCATGATCTCATGGATTGTGAGTTTGGGCCCTGCGTCGGGCTCTGTGCTGTCAGTTCAGAGCCTGGAGCTTGCTTTGGATTCTGTGTCTCCCTCTCTCTTTGCCCCTTCCCCACCCTTGCTCTGTCTCTCAAAAAATGAATAAACGTTAAAAAAAATTAAAAATAAATTGCAATTAAAACACAAAGCAAACATAGTACAAAATAAAAAACACAATAACCAACAATAAAATCACAGGGCCACAGCTGTTTATGACATCCTTTGGTCTGATGTGGCTTTATTTTGTTTACAAATGTTTATATGTTGAAATCTGGTAAAAAGAACTTTTTACACTTTACATTTACATTTATCAATTATAAATGAAAGATACCAGTATAACACAGCTTGTAGCTAAACACATTTAAATATGCTGTAAGTCAAATAATGATGTACTATGTTATTTTATAAGTAAAATTAATAGTTCTATTCCATCACTATCAACAGTTTCATGTGTATTGCTAGTTATTGGAGATGTGGGTTACCAAATATCTAACGTTCAAATAGTTTAAAAACCATTATAGGGGTTCTTTCCTTGAGACTTCATACCAGTTAACTTAAATGGATTATAAAAGCTTTATAATTGGTGAAAAAATTATGATAAATATAAGCAATATTTTCTAATAAAGATAAATGGTAAGTGAAAAATTAATGTTACATTTAAAATATATTTCTGAATATGTACACAGCAATGAAGTACCTTAATTAAAAAACAAATTTAAACAATATTTAGTCATTCATCTTTCTCTCTTGCTGCCAACTTCCTTCTATTCCTCAAATACATGAAGCTGTTTATATTATTTCCCCAAACAATAAAACCATTTATCATAATTTCACTGTATTTATTGCTGTTTTTAAAGACAATTTATATTTCTCAACATAGATTTATTACAAAAATCTTGTATGAATGAAATCTACACATTCAATATAAGTAAAAAATACAAGTAAGTCATGAATAGAACAGTATCTTTCAACTATCATTTAAGCACTGAAAGGGAATCAAAAATTATTTTAATTATTAAAAAAACTACATTTGAAATATTGACAGATTATAGACAAATATACAACATAGCAGTGTCGATAAAAACCCAAAAACAGCTGGCTCATAATCATGCTCAGAAGTAAATTAACATTTCTAGAAGATCTAATAGGTGCCAGCCACTAGGCTAGGTATTTCACATACATTATCTTATTTCATCGTCACAGTAACTATAGCCCCAATTAGTCAATAATGAAGTAGACTCTGAGAAGTCAAATAACTAGTAAGTAGTAGGAATGGGATCAAAGTAAACATAAATTCTAGTGACATAAAATCAAAAGAATGAAAATAGTTTTAAGATAACTTTCTTAAATAACTGGTTGTCATTTTACAACCATTCTTTATTCCCAAAGCAAGACTCCAAATTTGTTTTTAGGGAACCATCTCTCCAACATTCTTTTTTTTCCTTCTGTTAAGAGATTTTCTGTCCAACATTCTTGATCCATATATTTCCAGCAGTGCTAATTCTATCTCCAACTGCAGAAGTGAGTATGTAGCTCAAGCCAAGCTAAACAGACTTAATACATGATCTAATACCACAACTTTTCTTGAAGCCACTAGAACAAATACAAAAAAAGTAAGAAGGATGTAAACCTATAGCTGCTGGCAGCTACCCTATGTCCAGAAAAGGAGAGCCTATTTGCAAAAGGAGCCAAACCAAGATAAACTGAGCGAACAGTTGAAGAGGGTCCAAAAACATTATTTGAGCCACTGGATCAAGCTTCACCTGAAATTGGCCATATCATGATCTTTTAAATTACGTGCCCCAATAAATTTCCATTTGCTTATTTGGAGGATTTCTGTCACTTGTTCAATGTACCTATTAATAAAAATTTAATGGTATAAATCATCTGCAGAAATCAAATGCTGTACTTAATTACTCTCAATCTAGAACCTGAAAAACATTTTTAACAGGAATCAAGGAACTATTTTCAGTATTTCACAAGTTTAATGGAGTTGTACACAGACCTGGAATAAAGCCTCTAAAGCTTAATAAAACACTAAGTTCTTTCTGACTACATCATTTCAATCATTTTTCAATATGAAAACTTCAGTTATCTTGTTTTAATAAGTTCTAAATAGAAATCGTTTTTTATACATAATCTTTATTTTTAAATTAGAAACATTGTTATTTTAAAATACTGTTTTATTTGATGGATAAACTGCTTTAAGACAGGAAATTTTTCAAAATGATCACTGGAGAGGAAAATATGAAAAACTATCATATTATTTTGAAATAATAGTACAATTCACATCTTTAATGTATCAGCAATTCTTGACTAACCCCTTAATTTCTGACTGCCTTTCTATCTACCCTGAGGCTATTCAGCCATATCAAATAAGCAGCCTAAGCTAATGGCACCACCTAGTGTCCTGTACTGGTCACTATCAGACTCACTGTCTTCCACTTCCTTTTACTGACTGGTGAAGTAACACAAGCTAGTCTCTCACTGTTGTTCTCATGAATAATTCTTCCCCCAAATCCATGTCTTTCTTATTCATTTGTACATACACACTGTCCTGTCCCCTCTAATGCCTCTCTCAACTGTCCAGTTACTTTAGAAACAACTCATTAGTCTGGCCTTGATCTTTGCCAGATAATTGGTGCTTAACGTAAGTTATTACAAGCACTTTCTGAAGTTACTACTATAAGTAGTATCCCATTCACATACAAAGGCTCACAGATCACTGGATAGGCAATGTGATTTTAAAACTCATTTTCTTAATTACTACTCACAAGGCTCATGCTGCTTTTTCTTAGTTCTTCATTTTTTACTGTGGTCAAAACACTTTTTTTTTTCCCCAAAAAGTAATCATTCAATTCTGGTCCAATATGGTGACATAGGAAGACCATTAACTCATCTCATGCTGCTTTTTCTTAGTTCTTCATTTTTTACTGTGGTCAAAACACTTTTTTTTTTCCCCAAAAAGTAATCATTCAATTCTGGTCCAATATGGTGACATAGGAAGACCATTAACTCATCTCCTTCAAGGAACATATGAAATTACACCTATTTATAAAATAATTTCTCAGGAAGAAAAAATGAGACCAGATTGAACAGCTTCTCAAGAACCAAAGATAGAATGGCAAGAGAACAGCAAGAGAGATGGAGACACAGTCTCCAGGAACCCCCATACCCAATGCTGCAAACAGCAGTGGGGAAGGATGGTCCTGAGGGACCAGGAACAAATTCCTCTGTCCTTGGGCACAGACAAAAATAAAGTAAAATAAAATAAAAAGCCCTGGTTTTAAAAAGTAAATATCCATTTTTTTTCACTCTTTCAAAGTTAAGCCAAGCTTTCCTCAAATACCATCAATGTTCTTGTTCACATCTGCTAGTTACACTAATATCATTTTGTAATATGTTGTATTATGAATTTTCATCTTCCAGCTTATCGTCAGTTAAATCAATTGGGGGGGAAGGACTTAGACCTAACCACTACTGTTCCTTCTAAGAAAATTCAAATGAAATAATGGAATAGTGGTAAATAGACCAATGGAACAGAATGACAGCCCAGAAGCAGACTCATACACATATAGAAATCTCAACATATCACAGTGGACTGTTCAAAAAAAATGCCAGGATATTTGGTTATCCATATGCAAAGAATTTCAGTCTCAAAACTCTATCTCTACACAAAAATTATACTCAGCTGAATGAAAGATCAAACTCTGCAGAGCACATATAGAAAAATTCCTTGATTCTAGGGGTAGGAAGGAATTTCTAAGGCATAAAAGCATAAAAAGCATAAAAGAAAAAGATTGATAAATTTTATTACATCAAATTGTAAAACTTGAAACAAAAGATACCACAAAGTTAAAGGCAAGTCACACAGAGGGCATAGATACATGTAACAAACACAATCAAATAATTAGTATCCATAAAATATAAAGAACTTCTATAAATTAGTTATTTTAAATATTCCAACAGAAAAAAATTTTAGCAAAGACATGAGGCAGGAACCTTTAGGCAAACATAGGAAATATGCTCAACCTCACATTTAAAAAGAATTTTTTTAACGCTTATTTATTTTTGAGAGACAGAGTGTGCAAGTGGGGAAGGAGCAGAGAGAGAGAGGGAGACAAAGAATCTGAAGCAGACTCCAGGCTCTGAAGTTGTCAGTACAGAGCCTGAGGTGGGGGGGTGGGGCTTGAACTCACCAACAGTGAGTTCATGACCCAAGCTGAAGTTGGTCACCCAACCGACTGAGCCACCCAGGTGCCCCTCAACATCACATTTTTAAAGTGCAAGTTAAACAGTGAGATACATTTCACATGTACCAAATTAGAAATAAATTAAAATTTCTACTGATACCAATTCTTAGCAAAACAATTGAGAAAGGGAATGCCCAGATACTGCTGGCAAGAACAATTTACCAATCTAGTGATGTAAGAGATGTGGGGCAAACAATTCCATAGGCACATAAAAATCCCAGGCAGCAATGTCCTATAGAGCTTTCTGGAATAACAGAAATGTCCTTTATCTATACAATACCCAATACATTAGCTGTTAGTTACATGTGGTTATTAAGCACTGCAAATGTGACTAGTGCAACCAAGAAACAAAATTAATTGTATTACATTTTAATTAACTTAAGTTAAAAAAACCCACATGTGGCTAGTGGCTACTATATTGGACAATACAGCCCTAGAAAATCATTCACATATGCATACAGAAATAAATACAAGTATCTTAATTGCAACAGTGTTCCTAATACTGAAATACTTGTAAGTCCTCAACAGAATAAATTGGTATACTCATAAGTAATATATGGGAAAAATAAATTATATACACAAATAATTTGTTAACATACATAAATCTCAAAAATACAATACTGCATAAAAAACATGAAGGATAGACACAGTAAAAAGCATTTACATAACATACATAACCTACAAATCAATCCCTCATATTGTTTATAGATACACATAAATACAGTTTAAGCACTAATAAAAGTATTATAGTTAAAAACATCAAAAACAGCTAAAAATAACAGTCACCTTTGGGACAGGAAGGAGAATGGGATTGCAGACTGCAAAGAAGAATCTGGAGGGCCCTAACTGTATCTGTAATGTTTTATTCCCTCCCAGAACCACACTCAAACCTTCAGCTATAGCACAGTGTTAAAACTTTGGGTAAGTGAGTGTCTTGGTATTGTTAAATTTTACTGTATACTTAAAATATTTCATAAGGAAAGACTAAAAACAAGAAAATCCATGCTCCAAACTGTAGAACACAACCACCTGAAGTTTTAGAGTTCCAGTTTATTCTTTAATTTCTCCCCATCTCAGTTAACTAAGATCCACTACTAAACACAATGAAATCAAATTTGTGAAGGCCTAAAATACCCAACTGTATTTTCATGATGAAGCATAGCTTGTCACCAGAAATGTTTTCTGCTTCCTAGTAGTAAAAGCAGAAAAAATGCAAGGTTTCTCTTTTCCTTGACTTTTTGACTTCTTATTCAATTCCCTTGTGTAGTATTTGTGGAAATCAAGTATTTAAGCATGAAAAAACAAAAAGCAAAAAGCAAAACAAAAAACTTTGCTATATAAGAATTACCCTTGGGATAATTCATGGATTCCTGAACCAGGCCATTTAGCCATGAGGTCAACTAGAACATATGTTTTAAATAACATTTAATCTACTTTGCTCAACCCCTTATTGAAAGTTTATGTTTTGCAACAATTGAAGAACTCATAAGGATCACATATTAGGTCCTTCTGCCAAAACATTCTGCTCTCTTCTAGTTTTAAAAATCAAAAGCTAATAAACGTGTTCATGAAAACAAAAATAAACATTGCATTCCCTTTAAAGAAAGCCTGTCTCTGGATTCAAAAGTTTTCTTGAATTACTCAATCCTATTGTTGAGAAGTACAAAAAATATGTTTTATCAATTAGACTTCTACCAATCCCTGGGACTGTAAGTTCCATGAGAGCAAGTATAGTACACACCATATCCTCAAAGATTAACATCATATGGATGAATAAGTGAAGAATCAATGAATAAAACCACCTATTTACATTTATCATCAGTATCGAATATGTTCCATGTTGGTTTGTTGTACATCATGACTTAGTAAGACAAAGTAAAATGAAAAACTGGAAATAAACTTGCATAAAAAAGCAATTCTAAATGTTGGAGCTTCACACCAGAATTTGAAGTTCAGGCAGGAGAACCTCAAAGCTTCTCTCTCCCTCTGCCTTAAATGCAATCCACTTTCCATCTCTCAGAGGAAATACTGATAAACGGGATGAAGGCTAAATCCCATTTTTAAGTTTAAAATCTGGTGTCTTATGGCAAGGCCTTCTCTCAGTGTTCCATTTGGCTGGCTCTGTCTACAAAATGACAAAGCCAGGAAAAAGGTGTGGAGTGCATAGTTTAAGCCAATCACTGTCAGTCTAAAGGAAAAGAGATCTTTTTCTTGACACATTATTCCTTGAATTGATTCTCTCATGCTATGTCTTCCCCATTAGAATGCTAAGATTAGAAAAACGAGTATCAGGATATGAACGTAGGAGAAAATGGCCAAATAGTTCTGTTTGCAGAATGAATACAAAAGGATCTTTGCAAAATATATTACAAACGGCCAATAAAATGCTTTCAACCTCACCAATCAATAATCAGAGAAAACAAAGCTTACTAGAACTATTAAATGTCACATTTGCACCTATCACATTGGTAGCAGGAGTAAATAAATACTATTGTACTCTATCATAAGTAATTGATACAACTTTTATGAAATTTGGTATCTCTCAAAAGTTAAATGTATATTCCTTTTAGTTATATCTTATTAAAAACACTGGCAGAAACCCCCCCCCCACAAAACTGGCAGAATTTTGTAAAAGTATATACAAAAAGATTATAAATGTGAGTAGTTTTTGGTAGTGAAAAACTAGAAAAACCCAAAGTATTCATTAGTCGGGATTAATTAATAAAAATAATTCACAGTTCTCGAGAGAAAGAAGAGAGAAAATGGTGAAGTGGAAATTATCTAAAATGAGTAAAAAAATGGCAGGAAGGACAATCAAGTTTCCAGATTGTAAGGGCCAATCACATGCTCAGCACAGTGAAAAAAAGAAGAGCCATACTAAGAAAAATCACATAAAGGTATCTTAAAATACCAAGGGAAAAAAAGATTCTGTCTAAGAGATTCCAAAGACAAAAAACAGATCACATATAAAAGTTCAGAAATTAGTCTTCTCATGGGCACTGCTGGCTACTAATGGAGAAAGACCTTTAAATTTCTAAGAGAAAATCATTTGCAACCTACAATTCTATACCTCGTTGAAATACCAATCTAATGTGAAGGTAGAATAAAGACATTTTGTAGGCTTGCAAGTACTCAAAAGTTTTATTTTCCACCCTTTCTTTTTTCAGCAATATCTGGAGGATGCTATGCTTCAGCAAAACGAGGGAATAAACTACTAAGAGGGGGGAAAAAAAAGCAATTTCTCCAACACAAGAGCAACAAAGGGAAGTGTGATCAGAGAACTGTGGAGAGTAAAAAACAAACATAAAACAAAACAAAATAAAATCTGACTGAAGCAGAATTGAAGGTGAGGAAAGAAGTTGACATAAAAATATTAATGGAACTTTGGGACCTATATTTAAGCATTTGAAAAAAAATTAATGAGCGATGCCTGAGAGAGTTGCTGAAACAAAGAGGGAAAGCAGTAATTTAGCCCATAGGAAACTAAGCAACGAATAAGCAAGACAAATAATATGGGATGGGGAAAAGGACAAAAAAATGTATTTAAGTAAGTAAGTGTAATATAATGCATTATGTTATTCAATACTTACATGGTCATTATAATGTAAATATTGAGTATAGGTTGTTTATAGATTTAAGCAAAATTATTATATAACTTCCCAAAATTTTAGCAGGAGTAGGTATACAATATGATCTAAATCCCAAATCGCCATAAAAAGGTCAATAGATAACATCTAAAATTGGTTCAAGGAAAGCTGAATAAGCATATTATTAGACATAAGGTAGTATCAGAAAGAATAACCTAATAGGATTAAAAGTGGTTGTTTCTAGAGAACTGAGAGTGTTACTGAACGATCCATGACAGCCCCTAACTCAGGTAAAGCCAGATAAAGCCCTAGAATGCTGGCATGGCCAACTGCTCCATCCTGGGGAATCTCAAGGGGGATGGACACATTGAAAGCACAGCTCCTGGCTGGGTCTGCCAACACTGTTGCCAAACAAAGGATAAACTCATTTCAAGAAAAGCCAATAACTCAAGAGACAAAAGTTTGTAAGAGAGAAAGGGAGAAATTTAGTTCAGGTGCCAGCAGGCTCAAGCCTTACCAACCAACCTCTCTGCTGGCAAGATGGACACCTAGAGTTTTATGAGGAGACGTTGAGGGGTACATGCAAGAAAGCAGGCAGAGGGCACATGATCCTGGGTGGGGGTTGGTATTTGTTCAGCCCAAGACTATGGGCAGGGCAGGGGATATGCAGGTGTGGTCTTCTAGACATTGTTACTATTGGGGCTTTTCTGGTGGTTGGAATGTTCCAGTCATTGCAAAACATCTTCATCAGTGCCTCAAGAAAATGAGGTAAGAAATAAGAACAAAAGGTTTTAGTTGGAGAATGAGTTAAGCAGTCTTATCTATTTCTGGTTTTATTTAGCTGTTGAGGTCTATTGTTGAATAGGAGGGCTCACTAACAAAAGGGCAGGAGACTGCTATATTTTGTTGTAAACCTTTTGGCAATAATCAAAGTTTTACCCATATGCAAGAATTACTTTAACTAAAAAAATTCTTGTGCCCCTTTGGGGCTGCATGGAAAAAAAATGTTCCTAGTATAATCAACTTTGATGATGTTAAAATTAAAAGACTCTGAGAGACAGAAAACAGGCAAAACAGTTAATAAAACATGAAATATATTATTTGGACATGTAAAATAACCAACTTAGGAACTGAAACAATGATGGAAGCAAGGTAAAGAAAAGGTAAAAATGGTGTGAGATGAAGATGCACCTAATCAAAAAGGAACACAACAAAGAAGAAATATCAAGAAGTATTATATAATCCTACTATACGTAGAAATAACCACAATAAGCACTCAAAACAGAGTTAGTTAAAAGTGGCTGCCTTAGGGGAGTGGCAGGAAAACATGGAACAGGATTTCTTTTGTTTTTTATTATACATCTATTCTATTTGATTTCTAATGATGTACATATATCACCTTTGAGTTTTTAAAAAGTGGCCCTGAGATATAATGGATCAAAAGTCCATGGGGTTCCCCCAAAACTTATTATCAAGAATAACTTTCTCAAAAGGGTGAAATGCATTTAACATAGTCTTCACACAATCTAGAAAAACTCTATATAGAATATTCTTATAAAGAAATACAAGGGGCACCTGTGTTGTTCAGTCGGTTAAGTGTCCGACTCTTGATTTTGGCTCAGGTCATGATATTGCATTTGTGGGATCAAGCCCCATGTCAGGCTCCATGCTGTCAGTCTCTCTCTGCCCCTCCCCTGCGCACTCCGTGTGTGTGTGTGTGTGTGTGTGTGTGTGTGTGTATGTGTCAAAAATAGATAAATAAACTTAAAAAGAAATTCCTTCTGAAAAAAAATATAAGACAGGTTAACAAAGGAATACTATTTTATTGGGAAGAAAGCTCGGCAAGGCAAGGAGTATTCCCAATAATATGAATGTGCAGAGAAAGAATAAGTAATGAAATTTAATCTGAACCATTTAATTCAATGAGCAGTCACTGCAGAAATATTGTCACATTGAGTTCATAACTCATTCCTAAGAATTCTGAAACACACTTAAGTCACCACATCTCAACAAGAATAAAACTTTAACAACAGATCACTTTGCTAAAGATTTTTAAGTTAATTGTATCTAATCACCTTTTATAATTCTGAAAAAAATACACCTGAGCACGTGTTTACATGTTCAAAACAAACTACTAATATTCTGCATGAGCCATGACAAGGAAAAGGCTGAAAAGCAATGAATGAAGGTATATATCCATATGATATTATATATATACAACCATGCTTTATAAAATATATTTGGTAACATTTTTTTTAATTTTTTTTTTTAACGTTTATTTATTTTTGGGACAGAGAGAGACAGAGCATGAACAGGGGAGGGGCAGAGAGAGAGGGAGACACAGAATCGGAAGCAGGCTCCAGGCCCTGAGCCATCAGCCCAGAGCCCGACGTGGGGCTTGAACTCATGGACCACGAGATCGTGACCTGAGCTGAAGTCGGATGCTTAACCGACTGAGCCACCCAGGCGCCCCGGTAACATTTTTTTTAAAAAGTAAAAATTTAGGAAAAGGTAGAATAAAAATTATATTATTAATATCTAAAGATATTGTACAATCACCACCTCATCCCACAGCACTCAACAATGAACATAAATGGCAGACACACAACTTCATTTTTAAAAAAATGAATTTCTTAGTTTATCAGAGTTGATTTAAGAATTACTTGACATTTTGATCCTATACTCTTCCCAGCTAAATAAAATGCTTCAAATTTTGATCACTTCTAAATCTGTTGTATTAAGGCTGAAACCAATTAATGACGCACTGCATCCGGATAAGTAGAATTAAATTAGTGTATAATTGATTAGTGTATAATTGAAGCAGTTGTAGATTTACCAACTTTAATTAGGATGGCTTATTACAGATAATTTACACTCTAAGAGAGAAAATAGAATGAAGAAGTTCATCAAAACCTTAAATTAAGATCAGAGATACAATATTATAGATTAGAAAGGGCAATATGCTAATACCAAGTACTTTGAAAGTAAATCATTTTAGTCCAAAATCCTTTAACAGAGGAAAATTGATTATTAACCTTTTAGCTTAGATTTTTCAAGGTATTACACTATTTATGGTAATCTATTATAACAGGTGATGCTAATTTATGTGAGTGAATAAAAGCATACGAATAATATTTTGTCTACCTACAACACTAAAATAGACTAAAAAGAACACACACTAAAATACTTGAATATTTCCCATAACTCCTTTAAAAGGTATTCAAGCAAGAGAAAAATCCTGTAAGTCTACCCTAAAAATAAATAAAAACTAATTTACCAACAAAGAAGCAAGTAAGGAGAAAGAGCATCTCAGCAACAAAACACAGAAATAATGTCTGCAGTTCTCTCAATACCCTTGTGGGTGGTAACTGCAACCCAGAAAGTTCCACACATAAATTGCTAACTCCCCCGAGTTTAAAGCCATGGTAATTAGGTTCATTATCTTACATGCTAATGACACAGAGATAATAAGTTTGCAGTGAATAATTCATATACTACCAGCTCTCACTGCGATGCTCATCGCTAATAGTTTATTTACAGTACAAGTTACACTGCATTTTTTCTATAGTTTAAATTTATTGCCTAGATAAACAGGAATCATTTAGTATGGAAATCTAATTTACTATCAGTAAACGGTAACAATCTTAAGCATACATTGGTTTGTATATTTGTAGTGTGATTTCTTACTCATTATTCGTAATTAGTTAAGATAATAATCAAAACATCAAAAGAATATCTTATAGAAAGATTAAGGTACTTGTATCTATATAGATGATTATTCTAATGATATTGGATAATGATGATTGCCCAAAACACTTAGCTGATGTCAATAAATTTTAAATTACTTTAGTAATTCATATTTTCAAATAAACAGTATTATCACCACATTCCTTATAAAAAATGTACATATAGATTATTTTAGAGTGTGAATATCAAAATGCAAATGAACCACCTAGGTTTCTTACCATGTAAATACTTACTGTAAAATAATATCAAGTGTAAGATTAAATTCAGGGACCTATACAATTGCAATTGTCTTCAATTTTTACCCAGTTTTGGAATGGATTCATATCACACTTGCTGTATTTATGTCAACAAATTAAAGGTAATTTTAATCTCTTTCAAAATGACCTTCTTATAGATACTTGCAATAACTTACTCATTTTGTTACTATATACATGAACTATTGTGGTTTCAATATCTCAAAATCAAATTAGGTAAAAATTTTTCTATAATTTTTATACTTATACATTGATTCCTTCTAAAATAACTTGATTTCTAAGCTAAGACTTTTAATATGCAGGTCGTATCAATGAAGACAGGTCAGGTATAGTTCAGGCAATATTTATCACGTAACAACTACAAAATCTCAGTGGCTTAAACAATAAGGTCTTTTTCTCATTTACACTAAATGCCCATGGGCATCATCTAAGGGTTCTACTCCATGTCTTTTCATTTCAATACCCAAGATAATGGAGCAGTCATCACCTCAAATTCTACCAGTCATCATAGCAGATGGAAAGAGAGCTCTGGACAGTCTTGCACTGGTCATTAAACGCTCCAACCCAGAAAAACAATTTCACTTCTGCTCATAATTCATTACCCAATTAACTATCTGGGAAAGTAAAACCCTGAAAAAGTTTAAATATTGAAAAATTTTTTAATATTTTATTTTTAGGTAATCTCTATACCCACTGCAGGGCTCCAATTTACAACACTGAGATCAAGAGTCACATCTACCAACTAAGCCAGGCACATGCCTCTAAAATTAAAAACAAACAAAAAAACAACTTCTCTTGGGATGAGCACTGGGCGTTGTATATAAGTGACAAATCACTCAATTCTACACCTGAAACTAATATTACATTGTGTGTTGACTGGAATTTAAATAAAAACTTGAAAAAAAAATTTTTCAAAGACATCAACTTCACAAAGTCAGTTATGAAGATAGGTTAGATAATGTTCATAAAGGACTTTGAATACAAATAGCATTTCAAATTCCTTTTTGTATTACTTTGCTACCATATCACAACAATCTGTTCTTGCCAAATCTGCCAAAAGTATAACCAGGCTAATATCAAGCACACTTTCAAAACTGCATTTGAACAGACCACCTACCTAAAATCCTCTGACCTTCTTACCATCACCCTCCATGAAATGATCCTGGCCTGTTTTTCTGTCTTCTCAGAATATTCAATACAATGTACAGAATGCTCCAGGAAGACAAATCTAATAAATATACTGTACTAAATCTTTTTACATGCTGCCCATGTGAGAATGCTTTCTCTGCCACCTCCACTTGATGAAATCTTACTTTTCCTCTAACTAAGCTTAGGCCATCTCCACAGTGAAGCTTCACCTGAGTCTGATCCCAACACCCAGTACTGTACTCTAACACTGATTCCACATCTCCACTATGATTGTTCACTGGCTACACACTAGATTATGAACTCCTTGAAAACAGACACTATTGTATTTACCTCTGAATCCCCAGCACCTGACATTTACTGGCTAATCAACAAATAAATGTCTAGAAAAATACCTAAAAGCCCATAGTCTCAAATGAATGATCTTAAAGGAAAGCAACATGCTTTGATGAAGAATAACTGTCCTATCAGTTCATGAAGATATAATTACGAAAATAAGTTTGCTCAATGAGTTCCTTCTAGTACACAGAGTCAGTTTGTTGGGGGCAATTCTGATAAAATTAACCTAAAGCTGCGTGACACTCAGTTCATTTTTCCTTCATCGTTCCCCAGTCTTTACTTTATTCAACTAGTATTTACTGAATGCCAACTGTAGAGGTTCTAGAGATGGCATTAATTAAGGGTCAGCTGAGACACTGTCATCAATATCAGACAAAAACAGGTCAGTTCAGGGGCGCCTGGGTGGCTCAGCTGGTTAAATATCTGACTTCGGCTCATGTCATGAATTTGCTTTCATGAGTACAAGCCCTGCGTCAGGCTCTGTGAGGACAGCTCAGAACCTGGAGCCTGCTTCGGATTCTGTGTCTCCCTCTCTTTCTGCCCCTCCCCTGCTCGCACTGAGTCTCTCTCTTTCTCTCAAAATAAAGATTAAAAAAAATTTTTTTAAATAGGTCAGTTCAATATTTTGCTCACTGATGTCTCATCTAATTTTTTGACAGTTCACTTCACCATCACTGTAAGAGGAGGGTTAAGACTTCACAATGTAATTTTATATTAACAAAATTCACTATAGTTATGAAAATGTTTGGAACAGGGGTGCCTGGGTGGCTTGGTCGGTTAAGCGGCCGACTTCGGCTCAGGTCATGATCTCACGGTCCGTGAGTTCAAGCCCCGCGTCGGGCTCTGTGCTGACAGCTCAGAGCCTGGAGCCTGTTTCGGATTCTGTGTCTCCCTGTCTCTGACCCTCCCCCGTTCATGCTGTGTCTCTCTCTGTCTCAAAAATAAATAAACATTAAAAAAAAAATGTTTGGAACAAATATCATCCACTGATCACAAGAGTATCAACTATGTTTAGCTTAAAAATCTTTTTTTGAAGTATATTATAGAAGAATGTCATTCAAGTTCATATTAAAGACTTTACTTAAACAAGAGCAAATTGACATTAAAATAGATGACTTTACTTTTAGAAGCAAAATGAGTAAGTAAAAAATATGAAGGCATGCTCAAATTTAGTTGCTGGATCTGAAAGCGTAAATAATGAAAATGCTGCACAAAAACATTAATAAAAATTATAAACCAAGTATTATTTGTAATGATACCTTATAAATGAAAGATGAGAATCTTTAAAAGTAACAAGACACTTGGAAAAACAGCATGCTCTACATTCCTGAAATATTTTCAGAGAAACAAAAAAGGCAAAGTTATCAGCCTAATACTTAGTCATTCTTGTTATCACCATTTAGTTGCCTAACACACTGGCAAAACAAAGTGACTCACATAGCCACTGAACATTTTTTTGTGTTTAGCATTGTGCAGAGAATGTATTTTTTAAGAGCACATTTGTTTTAATAAAAGAACTAATAAATTAAAAGCTGTATCTTTTGGTGATATACTATTACATAAAATCTGTACTACTGCAGAAATAACAAGAAAATATTTATTTCTCATTGTAGCCTGGTATAAATTTCATAACCTAACTTGATAGGAACTTTACAATTTATGTCAGATACATGTGGGAAGACCATTTAATATAAGATTTTCTGATTGTAGAAATTTTAACCTCTCATATAACTGGCTTACATTTATTTATAGAATTATGAAGTACACTGCTGATCAATATAAATTCAACTAAAAATTTACAAGAATTATAAGTTATAGAGCAGCAAATATGATTGGGAAAGAGCAGAATCATTCTTAAAAATTAGGAGATTACTAAAGTTGGTTAGAATCATTGTTTTATATAATAAAGCTTTAGCATAGAAATTCTACCAGATCTCATGGGTAAAATGTAATAAAAACTGTTAACGTAATGAAAGGAAGCTCACTGAATAGCTGACTTTCTAAAGTATTTTGTTCAGACACTGGAACTAACCATACTCATTTATAATACAATATTGAAGTACATTTATTGGTTGTTGAGGAAAAAGAATGCTAAGCAGAGATGGTATGAAATGCAGGAATAGGATACTTTTGTATTCAAGTGAATAAAAATCTCAACTGGCAAATATTGAAAAATTGGGGGATAAAATAGGCATATTTAATTGATTATTTTAAACACTCTAAAAGAAATAAATGTGAAACTACAGGCAATAATGATTTATTTTAATACATCAGAGATACCCAAGGATACCAAAAAACATCATTATAGTCAGTAAGACTTAAAATTAAAAACTCTAGTTACTCTATGTTCCCAAGCTTAATGAAGAGAACATTATTAATAAATATAGTTTTGAACTAAATGATAAATACAATATGTAACTTCTAACTTCCCTTTGCAAAACATTTCACAATTTCTGAAAGAGAAATGTGAAACATTAAAGAAAAATATTTGGATAAAAGATCCAGTTTTTAGACCATGAATTAATAATAATATTAAATTTGGTGCCCAAACATAATGAATTATTTAAGGTTTAAAACTTTCTATTGCTAAATAGAAAGAGTATATTACTATAGGCAACAACCTACTAGTATAAACTGGATTTTAACTGTGATTAATGAAAAACAGAAAAGCAACAGGCTCAACAGTGTACCAAATAAACATACGGCATTATTCTTGTATGCTGTGAACTAAAATGAATTTATGAGTAGACAAGAATACACTTCATAAAAATTTCCAAAACTGTATAAATATTTCCAAAACATTTCTAAATATTCATGTCTGTATTGCTCATTTTAGAGATTGTTGAACTGTATTTGTTATTAACTTTCTTACATTTATATAATGTTTAGTAAAAGGACTATTTCCTGAAATGTTTCAATCAGAGGAGCATGTGTATGTATATATGTGTGTGTGTCTATATGCCCACTTCAATGTAAATGAAGTCTTGCTGTTAGTTTCAGTTGACAGTATTTTGATAACTACTACCTTAAATAAATTCTTGCGTATGTACAAGAGGCAAATATAAGAATGTTCATAGTCACAAAACAACTGGAAATGACATAAATGTCCATCAACAGGTGAATGGAAAAATAAAATGAGGGGGGCTGGGTGGCTCTGTCGGTTAAGCATCCAACTCTTGATTTTAGCTCAGGTCACGATCTCTCAGTTCAATGAGAATGAGCTGCACATCGGGCTCTGCGCTGACAGTGTGGGACCTGCTTGGAGTTCTCTTTCTCCCTCCCTGTCTGCCTTTCTCTCTCTCTCTCTCAAAATAAATAAATTATAAACAAACAAACAAATAGGGGCACTTAGGTGGCTCAGTTGGTTAAGCGTCCAACTTTGGCTCAGGTCATGATCTCACGGTCCGTGAGTTTGAGCCCTGTGTCGGGCTCTGCTGACAGCTCAGAGCCTGGAGCCTGCTTCAGATTCTGTGTCCCCCCTCTGCTCCTGCCCCTCCCCCACTCATGCTCTGTCTCTCAAAAATAAATGTTAAAAAAAATAAATGAATAAAATAAACAAATAAAATGATACATATTCATGCAGTGGAATACTAGTTATTGAATAATGAAAATCAATGAACTATAGCTATATGTATCAACGAGGATAAATCACAGATATATACAAAAATGTATTAATTTTATACAGTTTAAAAACAAAACTAAAAAACATACTGTTCAGGAATACATAATCACAATTAAATTATAAAGAAAATGAATTATGTTAAAAAAAAATACCAAACCTATATTCAAGAGTATGGTTACTTCTGTGGAGGATTTGGGGGAATGACTCTAGGCAGAGTATGAAAGGAGTCTTGAAGCTATTAATAATATCACATTTCTTCAATTGGGTGATAGGTTCATGAGGTTTAGTTTCATTGGTATGCTTCAAAACATGATACATATTCTTTTGTCTATATCAAATACTCTTTAAAGAAAATGTTGGAAAACATATGTGGGGAACTTTTGCTTTCTATATATTTATAAATCACTTTGGTCTTTCATAAGGACCATGAACCAAAAAGGAACATGGAACCAAAAAAGGGTGAATTTTATAATTTTGAAATTATAATTTATAGTAACTAAAAAATAGGAAATAGACTAAGAGTTTACAGAAGTTACAGCCTCCAGGAAAAAAAGCTGTTAAGAGTTTATATTAGTTATCTTATTATTTATTCATTCATTCATTCATTCACTTATTCATTCATTCACTCATTCATTTTCTAAGTAGGCTTCACATCCAGGGTGGAGCCCAATGTGGAGCTTGAATTCACAACCCTGAGATCAAGGTCTGAGCTGAGATCAAGAGTCGTTTGCTTAACCAACTGAGCCACCCAGACACCCCTGTATTAGTAACTTTATTAGTTATATTAGTATTTTTCAAAGATATAACAAAACTTTCACGTACATGTTCAGTACAAATGCACTTAAAATAAATTTTAGAGAAAAAAGGCGTGTGGGGGTGCTGTGCCAGGCTGGCTCAGTCAGTAGAGCATGCAACTCTGAATCTTGGGGTTGTGAGTTCAAGCCCCATGTTGGGTATAGAAATTACTTAAAAATAAGATCCTTAAAAAATAAAATAAAATTTATAAAATTATATAACAGAGTTAAGTGGAACAAATGACCCAAACCCCAGATTTTTAAAGGAAAATAATGCTTCCAAACATTTAAAAATTACAGTTTTTTATATATTTAGGCCCAAAGAGTGATAGTGATAGAAACAGAAAAGAAAAACATTCACTTTTAACCCAGAAGGCCTGCATGGTTTAGATAAGGATCAAGTAAGCACTGGTTGCTACATTCTTTTTTTTTCCCCCAATTGAAACAATAGTTTTATTTGAGACATAAAAGCACACGTGTTTCTGTCACATACCAGGGGGTTGACTTTAGGGTCCTGGTTTCTAAGATAAGACTGTGCATCTTAGACACAGCTTCTTGGGAAATGAATTAGAAAAGGAGCAAGACACAGCCTGGCAAGAAGACCATTACTGTTGTTGGGAAGTCCCACAGAAGGGGAAGATAGTACTCGATTAGCATACATGTGCCAGAGCACTGGGGATAAAGAGTGGTCAGCAGTGAGGCTGGCATCTCCTCTTACCTCAGCAAGGACTCTCCCCTAAACAGTGGCAGCGGAGTCCACTTGGCAATTCTGGCTGTAGAACATCTCAGGGCTCCCCAGTTCCCTCCCTGGATTCCCAAATCAGTCCCTCCACTTCCCCCAAAGATTTCAAAGAAGAAGGGCAGGGCCTATGTCATGGACACTGCTAATTGTTCAATGAAGCTGGCCAGGTTTATGTCCCATTCTAAAAGGCCTGCACATTCACGGGTGCTCAGGGTGATGTGGGCCTTACTGTACATGTTAAACCATTCAGGATGGTGGTCTAGTTTCTGAGCCTGCAGGGCCACCCTCATCATAAAGCCAAAGGCCCAAATGAAGTCTTTGAAATGGAACTGCTTGAAGATAGCATCTCTGCCTTCCAGCTCGTTCCACCCTAGAGCTCTCAGGTTTGGCAGCAGCTGGTTCCTCTCCTCATCACTTAGCCTCTGTGCTTTGCCAGCCATTCTGAGCACTGCGCAGGCGCGGATGTGGCCAAGCAGCAGGTGGCTATGGGGCAGGAGGGCAGCACCACCCACTGGTTGCTACATTCTGAAAGGGTCTCATGACTGCCTGTATATCTCACCAATAGTTAATATCAAACTGAATAATAAACACCAGAAAAATCTTGTGAAAGTAGTTTTACAAGTAGAAACTCAAAGAAAACATTTATGATCTAATACTCCTTGCAGGTCCCCAGCCCCCCTGAGCACTAAGCATATAACACCAGCTTCATACAGCAAAAGTGCAGCCCTTTCTGCCCACAGGTCCTGACCCCATGCTACTTAAATAAACTTACTAAGTTGCACCATAAAATGTCTCAAGAATTCTTTCTTGACCATTACACTCAACAATCCCACAACACATATGCGGTTAAGCACACTACACTAAAAAAATTTTTTCATGTAAATATTTTATTTTCAGTAGCGCTGAAAGAATTAAAACACAGTTTCTATCTTCAAATAATATACAACTTAAAGGAAATGGCAAACCAAAAATAATTTCAGTAAAGTGCAAAAAGTACTAATGTGAGCAATGGAAAGATTAGCATGATGGAGATCAAGAAGGCTCTCAGATAACCTTTTAAGGAATCTTGAATTTTCAAAGCAAACCAAAGTTAGCTTCTTGTGGAGAGCAAAAACTTCCAGAGAGAAAATTATGTAAGCACTGAAGGCAGGACACAACCAAGAAATTCTGGGGCTAACCAGAAAACTAAAGTGTGAATAAAAAGGAGGCTCAGAGGGAAACCAGATAGGGGTTTTCAACTCATTTGAAAGACTATCCTGTTAATTTTCAATACTGATACTACTGGAAGTTAATCATTACCTCTAGCTCTGTATCTTTTTTTCATTAAGGTTTTTTAAAAGTTTATTTTATTATCTATTTTGAGAGAGGGAGAGAGTGCAATCAGGGAAGGGGCAGAGAGAGAGGGAGAGAAAATCCCAAGCAGGCTCTGAGCTGTTGTGGAGCAGGGGTGGTGCGGTTGGGTGGTTGGGGGGCGTGGTTTGTGGGAACCCAATGCAGGGCTCAAACCCACAAACCTTGTGAGATCATAACCTGAACCGAAATCAAGAGCCAGACACTTAACCAACTAAGCCACCCAGGCGCACCTACCTCTGTATCTTATACAGATTCTTTTATTATTTCCTTTAGCATACTATATGATTATCTTACCACTTATTTTGTAAAAATTCACAAAGAGAAACCTCATTAAAATGGAGCCAGGAGTACAGATGGGGAGCACCCTACCACTGGTGGTCAAATGCAGACCCAGCAGAAGAGATGAATCTTGCAAATCCATACTATTTTAGCTACTGCTTTACTAACTCAGCAGGAGGAAGAAAGGTTCTCCTCGTCCCCAGGCAACAGCCTAGCCAATGAGAGACTGTCACAACTCACCCAATGAAAGTCACTGTACTCGAACTCCCAGTTTACTCCAATGGATTTTTTGTTTATAAAAGTCTTCCTAATTTCCACTTTCCCCTATAAAAGAGCATAACTTTCTTTATTTGCTGGACTTGTCTATGGTTTTGCCACAGCTTGCTTGTCCCTAATTGCAATTCTCTACTATTCCCAAACAAACCCACTTTTGCTGATAAAATAACTGGCAGTTTTATTTTTAAGGTTAACAGATTCACTCACAGTTTTCTGATTATATCATCATAATTGTTATTTTTGCTACTAATCTATCCTATTCGGAAATCACCTCTATCCTTCCCAAGGAGAAGCTACTATTTGAAGCCTACTACACATTGTTTTACAGGATGCTTCTTCACACATTAAAAACTCCATGAGGTTGGGGACTGGGTCTGTTTTATAGACTAAGGACAAGACCTAGTATAAGACCTAACATGTCTTAAAGTAATAGTCACTATAAGAGGACCCTAAAAATGGAAGCCAGCATAGTAAAGATAGGGCTTCAGTTCCTGTTGACTGTAAAGCTGTCAAGCCAACCTGGGCTACCAACTTAGACTTCTATTACATGAAAGAAAAATTAAATTCTATCTTGCTTCTGTTGCTGTAATTTTGGACTTTCTCATATGCAAATTCAATCCTAATTGATACAACATGTGAATTAACATGACAATGAAACACTGGAACACAGTAGAGGCCAAAAATTAAAATGTTCTACCTTCTATGAATGAGGTTGAACATCTTCATATGAAATTTTTTCATGTATTTTGTTTAGTGCTACACACTACCAAGTCCTAAATTGGATTCAGTATTTTGGCAATTAATTTTAGAATCTGTCTTCCTGTAGGTATTCTCTTTCAACCTCAACTAGTGTACTGCAATTCAATTCTGGTACTAATCACCCAGAGTTAGCACAGATCCCACAAGTTAATGGACACAGTTCACAGCATGTTTCCCTCACATCAGACCACCCACACTTCTGACTACATACAAATTTGGAGTTTTCTATTACCCTCCCACAGGTTCAATAATTTACTAGAATGACTCACATAACTGAGGAAAGTGCTATACAGTTTGACCTTTGAAAACACAGGTTTGAATTGTGCAGGTCCACTTACAAGTAGATTTTTTACAGTACTGTATTTTCTCCTCCATATAGTTTTAACAGCATTTTCTTTTCTCTGGCTTACTTTATTGTAAGAATATAGTATATATTACATATAGCATACAAAATATGTGTAAATCAACAATAGTTGGCTATTAGTAGTTAAGTTTTGGGGTAATCAAAAGTTATATATGGATTTTAAATTGCATGGGCAATCGGCACCCCTAAATCCTCATATTGTTCATGGGTCAATTGTATTTACAATTACAGTTTTATTGTAAATAATACAACTCAAGAACAACCAAATGAAGAGACAAATAAGGCGAGGTCTAGAAGAGTCCCAAACACAGACCTTCCATGCCCTCGCCTCATGGAATCAGAGCGCAACACATTTCTGCAAAGTATTTTGTTCATTAAGAAGGAAGTTTCACTGAGCTTCACTGTCCAGAGTTTTTACTGGGATGTCATTACAATGATTGGATCATTGGCCACATGAATGAATTCAATCTCCAAACCCCCTTCCCAGAGGTGGGCTAGCTCTAAGTCCAAACCCTCTAAATAATCACATGATTTGATCTTCCTGGTTGATCAGCCCCCCTCCAGAAGTGAGCTAGGGGCCCACCATGAGTCACTTCATTAGAATAATGACAGTGACAGCACAGCGATCCTAGTAGCTCATAAATAGCAAAGACACTCTGTCACTTGGGATATTCCATGGGTTTTAGTTGCTCTGTACCAGGAACCCAGGGTAAAAACCAAATTCTTTATTATACAACAGGGAGTGATTCTGTCTGTTTTCATTAGCTGGCACACAGTAAAGGCCTTCTTTCCCCTCATCAAATCTCCCCCATTCTAATTTCTGAAAAACATTAATGAAGAAAATATCATCAAAGCTGCCATAGCCATGTACTAGAAAAATCTGACAAAACTTAAGGGAAGATATTATCACTCTAACCCACTGTAGATGTTTAAACAGCTACATTCCATTCTACCCCAAATCTTTCAAAATTTTTACCTTTATTATCCATCATAATACTAAAACATGGGACTCCCTTAACTGTCACTTGAAGTACCTATTTCAACACTTACACAAAACAAATATTATTTTGAGACAGAAAGAGAGACAGACAGAGAGAGAGGTTGCATGAACAGGGGAGGGGCAGAGAAAGAGAGGGGAGAGAGAATCCCAAGCAGGCTCTGCACTACCAGTGCAAAACTCTATGCAGGTCTCAATCTCACAAACTGTGAGATCATGACCTGAGCCAATATCAAGAGTAAGATGCTTAACTGACTTTGAGCCACCAAGGTGCCCCCACAAAATAAATCTTAGCTTGTGTTTCCTTTGAGGAGTGGATCCAGGTTTTATGGACCAGTAACTTCTACAACTTGGGGAACTCTTTTTAAGGAAAAGGACACAAATTAGATGTGAAATATGTATTTAAAATATGAAAATAAGCCTCGTTAAATTACAAATTTCTATTTAATTTTTTTTATTCTATTTAGATCCAAGTTAGTTAACATATAGTGTAATAAAAGTTTCAGGAGTAGAATTTAGTGATTCACTACTTACATATAACATTCAGTGCTCATCCCAACAAGTGCCCTCTTTAATGCCCATCACCCATTCAGCCCATCCTCTCACCCAACAACCCACCAGCAACCCTCGATTTGTTCTCTGTATTTAAAAGTCTCCTATGGTTTGCCTCTCTCTGTTTTTATTTTATTTTTCCTTCCCTTCCCCTAGGTTCATCTGTTTTGTTTCTTAAATTCCACGAGTAAATCATACAATATTTAACTTTCATGGATTTATTTCTCTTAGCATAATACACTCTAGTTCCATCCATTTTGTTGCAAACAGTAGGATTTAAGTCATTTTGATCATCAAGTAATATTCCATTGTATATATATACCACATCGTCTTTATCCATTCATCAATTGATGGACATTTGGGCTGTTCCCATACTTTGGCTATTGCTGATAGCACTGCTATAAACACTGGGGTACATGTGCCTCTCTGAATCAGCATTTTTGTATTCTTTGGATAAATACCTAGTAGGGCAATTGCTGGGTCATAGGATAGTTCTATTTTTAATTTCTCGAGGAAGCTCCATACTGTTTTCCAGAGTGGCTGCACCAGTTTGCATTCCCAACAACAGTGCAAAAGGGTTCCCCTTTCTCACCAACATCCTCGCCAATGTTGGCATCCTTGCCAACATCTATTGTTGCCTGAGTTGTTAATTTTAGCCATTCTGATGGGTGTGAGGTGGTATCTCATTGTGGTTTTGATTTGTATTTCCCAGATGATGAATGATGCTGAGCATCTTTCCTTGTGTCTGTTAGCCACCTGGATGTCTTCTTTGGAAAAATGTCTGTTCATGTCTTCTGCCCATTTCTTTGCTGGATTATTCGTTTTAGGGTGCTGAGTTTGATAAGTTTATAGATTTTGGATACTAACCCTTTATCTGATACGTCATTTGCAAACATCTTCTCCCATTCCGTTGGTTGTCTTTTAGTTTTGTTGACTGTTTCCTTTGCTGTGCAGTAGCCTTTTATATTGATGAGGTCCTAATAGTTCATTCTTGCTTTTGTTTCCTCTGCCTCTGGAGACATGTGAAGAAGTTGCTGCAGCCGAGGTCAAAGAAGTTATTGCCTGTTTTTTCCTCCAGGATTTGATGGTTTCCTGTCTTACATTTAGGCCTCTCATCCATTTTGAGTTTATTTTTGTGTATGGTGTAATAAAGTGGTCCAGGTTCATTCTTCTGCATGTCGCTGTCCAGTTTTCCCAACACCATGTGCTGAAGAGACTGTCTTTTTTCCATTGGATATTCTTTCCTGCTTTGTTGAAGATTAGTTGGCCAGATATTTGTGGGTCCATTTCTGGGTTCTCTAATCTGTTCTATTGATCTATGTACCTGTTTTTCTGCCAGTACCATACTGTCTTGATCATTACAGCTTTGTAATACAGCCTGAAGTCCCGAATTGTGATGCCTCCAGTTTTGGTTTTCTTTTTCAACATTACTTGGCTACTCAGGGTTTTTTTCTGGTTCCATACAAATTTTAGAAATGTTTGTTCTAGTTCTGTGAGGAATGCTGGTGTTATTTTGATAGGGATTGCATTGAATGTGTAGATTGCTTTGGGTAGTATTGACATTTTAACAATATTTGTTCTTCCAATCCATGAGTATGGAATGTTTTTCCATTTCTTTGTGTCTTCTTCCATTTCTTTCATAAGCTTTCTATAGTTTTCAGCATACAGATCTTTTACCTCTTTGGTTAGGTTTATTCCTGGGTATCTTATGGTTTCCACTATGATTGTAAGTGGGATCAATTCCTTGATTTCTCTGCTGCTTCATTATTGGTGTATAGAAATGCAACTGATTTCTGTATGTTGATTTTATATGTTGTGACTTTGATGAATTCATGTATCAGTTTTAGTTTTTTGTTGGAGTCTTTTGCGTTTTCCACGTAGAGTATCATGTTGCCTGAAAAGAGTGAAAGTTTGACTTCTTCCTTGATAATTCGGATGCCTTCTATTCCTTTCTGTTGTCTGAATGCTGAGGCTAGGACTTCCAATACTACGTTGAGCAACAGTGGTGAGAGTGGACATCCTTGCCATGTTCCTGATCTTAGGGGGAAAGGTCTCAGTTTTTCCCCATTGAGGATATTAGCTCTGGGTCTTTCATATATGGCCTCTATGATCTTGAGGTATGTTCCTTCTATCTCTACTTTCTCAAGAATTTTTATCAAGAAATCATGCTGTATTTTGTCAAATGCTTTTTCTACATCTAATTGAGAGGATCATGTGGCTCTTATCCTTTCTTTTATTAATGTGATAAGTCACATTGATTTTTGGATATTGAACCACCCCTGTGGCCCAGGAATAAATCCCACTTGATTGTGGCGATAATTCTTTCAATGTATTGTTAGATTCAGTTTGCAAATATAAATTACAAATTTTTAAAAGGTAACAAAATACCACAAACATCATAAATTCAAGAAAGACTGGCATTTTTTAATGTTTATTTGATTTATTTTGAGAGAGAGAGAGAGGCAAAGAGAGGGAGAGAGAAAATCCCAAGCAGACTCTGCACTGTCAGCACAGAGTCTGATGCAAGGCTCAATCTCATGAACTGTGACATCACAACCTGAGCCAAAATCAAGAGTCAGATGCTTAACTGACTGAGCCAACCAGGCATCCCAAGATTGGCATATTTTTATCAATTATTTAACCAACCTCTATATGCTCTTATTTTCATACATTTCTGACTGCATACTTTTGATTTCCTTTTCATATAAAAGTTTTATAATATTAAGAAAACAAAAAGGTAACTCAGTCTTTCTGCTAGTGTGTTTGATTCAGGTTTTATTCTTGATAGTTTAGAAAAGTTTTTATCAGTTTCACAAGTTATTACTGATAAAGTCATAAACACTGTTAACATTGTTGTCAGATTCAGGGAAACTCCTAGTAAGTTTCTTTCATATATGAATTCTAAGATTTAGAAAAAATTTCCAGACTAGCTTCTGAATCCATATATTTAAACGATTATTTCCCTTCCTCTTTCTCCTACCAGACTCAAGGAACATGTTTAGATTGCTTTAAGACCTCTGCCCTTGCATCTATATATCACAAAGCCATCAACACAGTGGACAATAAGAATATTACTGGGAGTCATACCTATGCCAGAACAGCTAGTAAGAACTTAACAATATGCAGAAATAACTGCAAACCATGTACTCCATCTAAACATATCCCATACTATACTTCCCCATAACCAGATCCCAGAAATGCCTCTAACCACTCAGTAAGTCAAAGTGAAAATAAATAGCAATTTAACTGGTTAAAATATCTAACTTTTGACAATTTTATCCCCCCAAAATATAGCTATGTAAACACATTGCTTGGGATCCTCTCAGGGACTTGGAAGGGTCTATGAGAGAAACCCTGAAACTTGTTAACTGACTACAAATTAAACCCATATCGATTTCCTACCCTAACTTGAAGAGCAGTTTCCTATTCCTTTTATCTATTATCAAAATAATCAATCTTATTTCCTCAATGACATTTTGCTACTTTAACATATAACATCTAATTTCTAGAACACGAGCATTTCTAGCTTCTACCCCAATAAAATTAGGTGTAGACACTAAAACCGAACATTGACACAAAAACTGTTCCAGTTTCAAGCTTACCTTAATAGTAATGCAAGCCTTGCAATGGCTTTTTTTTTTATCTTTATTTATTTTTGAGAGAGAGCGCACGCACATGAGCAAGGGAGGGGCAGAGAGAGAATGGCAGACACAGAATCCAAAGCAGGCTCCAGGCTCTGAGCTGTCAGCACAGAGCCCAACGCAGGGCTCAAACACAAAATTCGAGATCATGACCTGAGCCACAACTGAATGCTTAACCAGCTGAGCCACCCAGGCGCCCCCACCATGGCTTTTTTTGTACTTCAGGTGAAGGGTAGATACTTTAGACCATAGTTCAGTTCCTTTCATTGGTAAATATGAAAAAAAAAAAAAAATCCAATTTAAAGTGGCCTAATAAACTTCCTCCAATTTCACATAAGACTTAGGGTGGCTTTAGAATTGGGTAATTTAACAGCTCAAAAATATCACTAAGGATCCAGGTTCTCTCCATCTTTTCACTCTGCTATGTAGCGTTTTGATTTTACACTCAACTAGCCCTCATATGGTTACAAACTAGCTTTCAGAATTCTAAGCACCCACTTATATGGATAACATCCAGAAATGCAAGGCTAAGGACCTTTCCCAGAAGCTCCTCATCAAGCCTCCCCTCATGTTTCACTGGCCAGACAGAAGTCACATGCTCATCTCTTAACTAACTAGCACAAAAAATGGGACAAACAAGATTGACCCAGACTGATAAGGCAACTCACATGGCAGAGGGGTCAGCCTACCCACACCACACACACACACACACACACACACACACACACACACACACAGAAGGATCTGCCACAAGGACAACAGGAGTAATGAATGGTTGGTGGGTAAGCTTTTTATTAAGTAAACTGAATAGGTAATCTTAACCAAAATTACAGATTTCAGCTATGACATATATTTAATTATAGGGTAGGGCTAGATGTCTTTAGATCCATTTCAGCTCTCATGTTCTACAAGACATACAAATAGCATAGTGGTTAAGAGCCTGGGCTGTAAAGTCACACTGACATTTGTTTGAAAACCCATTCGGCCACTTATAAAATCTTGGTCAAGATACCCTTCTGAAAAACCAGATAATAGTAATATTTAAGTCACACTGCTATGAGATTAAAGGATGATGAATGTAAAATGCTTAGCATTTTAGCTAAGCTTCATAGCAAGCACTCAATAAATTTTAATTAATATTATTGGCCTATAATATACATAATTGTGATTTTTGCACTACGAAATTAGAATTTAAGATAACTAAAACATTGCTCATTTCCAAATCAGAAAATAATTCTATGTCTCATATTCTATAAATAACAGGCTGAGATATACCTAACAATTACTACCTCTCTCCTAATTCTTCTCTTCTCTTGGAGAGGCATTTCCTCCACCTGCAACTTAAGCACCTCCAACATTCCTTTAGATTTATTCCTCCAAACTCAACGTTACAAAACCAAATTCATAACTTCTTCCAAATCATATTGCTTTTACTTTCAAAGATAATAGCATCACTATTTATCTATACAGATGTCAAAGACAAAATTTTAAAATCTTCCTGGATGCCCTCTCTCTTCATTCATCAGTCACTAAATCCCATCAACTCAAACCTCTGAACTATATTTTGAATCCATCCCCTGTGTTGTTCTAAAGTCACTACTACCTCCCTATAACAGATCCTCATTATCTTACTCATTTCTATTACGAACAGTTTTCAAATTAGTATACGCACCTCCAGCCTCAATTTCTACCTCATCCTATTTTCTATCAACTGTCTTTGTAAAATGCAAACTAAGCATGTTTGCTTGCTTAAAAACCTTCCACAGGTCCCAAATACCTCTCATATATAAACCTAAAACCTTTGCCCAGTATGTAAGACCTCTCACAATCTGCCCCAACCTACATGTGTAGCTTTTTCTCCTTCCACTCCTTCCACAACATACCTAGTGTTTTAACCAAACTAAACAATACTTCATCATTCTCCAAATACACTACTCACTCATGTTTCTGTGTTTTCATGCAGATCACTCTATACTGTGGGTTCATGCAGAACCTATTAACATAGATTAACTAATCCTCTGTTCATGTTGATTCCTCTGTTCCCAACTAATTTCTACTCATTCTTCAAGTCCCAGCTCAAATATCAGCTCTTTGAGATAGCTTCTTGCATCCTGCACAGCTAGAGGAATCTACTTCTCTTATACGATTTGACACATAATTTAATCATAGCAGTTATCTATCACACTGTATGATAGCTAGTTATTGCCTGTTTAATACTCCTGAAGAGAATGAATTTTTTTAATGTTTATTATTTTGAAATAGAGAGAGAGAGAGAGAGAGAGAGCAAGCGAGGGAGGGGCAGATAGAGAGGGAGACACTGAAGCAGGCTCCAGGCTCTGAGTTCTCCAGCACAGAGCCCAACGTGGGGCTCAAACCCACAAACTGCAAGATCATGACCTAAGCCGAAGTCGGACACTCAACCAACTGAGCTTCTCAGGCACCCCTGAAGAGAATGAATTTTTAAGGCAAGGTTATATCTTACTAATCTCTACATTTCTGGGATACATAATAAGCATTTATAACTAATGTTAACTGAATGAATAAATAAAAAGTAGCAGAATAAGAACTTAAGTCATTAGACTCCATATTATAAGCTTTTTACTAGAAATACTTACTGAATAAGAAATTTAATATTCAAATCTGTCTTAGACTGTGAACTCTATAAGTGAAGGAAAACTGTCTGATGCTCTGCATCCAATGTCTAAAGTCAAGCTTTACACATAGTTAAGATGAATAAATATTAAATTAATTAATTAATTAAACACAACCTTACTATACCTGCAGAATGGAACAATCACTTAATTTGTCTAATGACAGCAGATTATACAGGAAACCCTTTCTTTCAGTTCTGGTCTAATTTCTTAACTATTTAAGTATCACATAGGGCAATCTTATTTACACTGTATAACTGAAGGCAAGATTCTACAGTGCCATGGATCTTCCTTTGAAAAGAGGTTATAATGTATCAATCAATCAATATCTATTGCTTCAAACTGGCTCATTTTACTCACTCACTTGATACCTGAACCCTATAGCTAATTTAACTTAAATCCTATGCCAGGCCTTCTCTGATGAACAAATAAAACTCAGTGTGCACATGTGTGTGTGTGTGTGTACAAAATAACACATTATAAGATCTCAAATTCTTTTTAGAAGTATTAAAAATATATGTGATATATAAAGATACATGCTTATATACAGAAATACAAATACCTACTCCCAAATGAAAATAAAGCCAAATATTTTGTGATTATCCATTTATTTCTAGTAATAGTAAGAGTATGTATTTCCCTCTAGTACCCCAAGAAAAAAAGAGTTAGAAACATTAGGGTAGACCCATTTCTCCTCTTCTCCCAAAATACTCTGCTAAATTAGGAAGTTATACAACATGTTTTAATGCAGTCGTCATTTTAGTGATTATATTACAACGGACTCTACTACTTATAAAACCACCTACAATTAAGGACAATTTCACACAAATATTGGTTATGGATAGTTTGGAATATATGGAAAAGAAACAGAAAAGAGTGGTAATAAGAGGCAGAAAATATTTATGATCATAAGCAAATTAGAAAATAAACCCCAAAATATCAAATCAATGTACATCTTCAAAATGGCTTTTATTTTCCTTTCTAATGCTTATCATCCTTTCCTCTTCCAAATTTTTGCTACCAATCAATCATCTCTTCAAATGGCTTGCAATGAAAGGAATAAATAAAACACACACTCAAGAAAATCAATTTTAATGCTCATGGCAAGACCACAGATCCATAAAGTCTTCAGGTCTATTGACTAGTTGATATAAGGGTGGAATATATCTACTAAACCAATTGTCCTTTTAAAATTAACTCTTATTTAAAAAGTAAATAAAATTCTTATAATTAAAAGTTATTTTCAACAAATATACCAAGCATATAAAAACAAAGAATCTTAAAAGGTCATTTAATCCAATTAACTATACCTTCTTGATTCATGTGACAACCAAGTAATTCCTACCAAGTAATCCAGTCTATAACACCTCCTGAGAAAGGGAATTCATTACCTCCAAAACAAGTTTATTCAATTTTTGCATTTCTTTACTACTAGAAAGTTTTCTTTTATTGAGCTAAAATGATTCAGTCTATACCATCCACTCATTAGTTGTTCTATCCTTGAGGTTTCACAAATAAATCAATAGATCTAATCTCATTTGCACATAAAGAAGGTGCTTCAAATGAAGAAGGAGGCTTATCATATATATCCTGGTTTTCTTTCTTCTAAGTTAAAACTACCAATGGTTTTCAATCCATTTTCATGACATGATTTTAAATTCCTTCAACAATTAAAAAAAGGGGGGATGGTTTTAGAATCTATCCTCTCAATCATGAGTTTCAACATGGGAAATAATATACGGCTAACAAAAGAGCAATATAGAATTATTATCCTCTTACTGTTTGAAACCTAAGGATAGAATACTTTGTTCTTCTATGAGTGGACTGCCATAAATGTCCAGGGAAGCTTGTATCCAATGTTTTATTGTTGATGGGGGGCCAGGGTAGGAGGGAAGTAAAGAAGATAATAAAAGAGTCTCTAAAATATGAGAGGCTACCTCTTTGCCCTCAACTTTATTTTTTTTTTGACACTAAGGCTACACTATTTCATGTATCAATTCCCTTTTCCTGCTAGAAAGTTCACACTTTATAGCAAAGTTATACTAGATATTTTATGCGTTAAAAAAAAAAAAGACACCATTTTATTGTAGCTGAAGAATCAGGTGAATGTTCCCAACTTGCTCATGCACTTAATAAAGTTAGTTAAAATATCACATGAAAAAAATAGTTGAAGGAGCTCAGAGTTGGTGCAAGGTTGGAAATATCTAAATCGTGAAACAGTTAAATCAAAGGAGTCAGAAGTCAGTGATGGAAGTTATCAGCTAAGCCAAAAATGGTTGAATATACATGATTAAACCATTTAACCCCCTCTGAGTCTCAGAGTACCCTCACTGGTAAAATGAAGATAAAGAATTAGGATCAGAAGATCTCATATGCTTTGATCTCAGGACCTCTTTATACTTAAAAAAAGTATTGAGTACTTCAAAGAGCTTTTATATCTATCCCTGGTGACCATATTAAAATTAAAACAAAATTTCTAAATGTTTATTAATTTTTTTAAACAGAACCATTAAATGTTAACATACATAACATGTTATGAAAAATAACTATTTCCAAATTTTAAAAATTGAGTGAGAAGAGTAATATTGTTTTATAATTAATGTCTGGCTTAATCGAAGATAGCTAGATTCTCTTATGCATTTGATCAATATCACATATCATGGAACCTCTGGAAAAATACTTACATTAGTGAGAAAATGAGAATGGAAAGGGCAAACAATGTCTAAGTATCACTTTGAAAACAGTTCTGTCTTCATGGACAGAACAGCACAGTTCTGTGCTGACAGCTTGGAGCCTGGAGCCTGCTTTGGATTCTGTGTTTCCCCCTCTCTCTCTCTGAACCTGCCCCACTCACACTCTGTCTCTCTCTCTCTCTCAAAAATAAATACACATGAAAAAAATTAAAAAGAAATAAAAGCAACTTCAATCTCTAATTTCACACATCGCAAAAAAGTAATTGTTGGTATAATCAACAATGACTTTGGGAAATAGTTACAATGACACCTACATACTTTCATGCTTCAATCTCATGGCCAGACACAAATAAAAACAAGTGATAATAAGATCACAAAAAGTAAATAAAGTAAGGGGTACCTGGGTGGCTCAGTCAGTTAAGCATTGGACTCCTGATTTCAGCTTAGGTCATGATCTCAGAGTCATGAGATCAAGCCCTGTATCAGCATGGAGCCTGCTTGGGATTTTCTCTCTTCCTCTCTCTCTGCCCCATCCCACTCACGTGTGTGCATGCACTCTCTCTCTCTCTCTCAAAATAAATAAATAAATTTTTAAGTAAATTAAAATCCTAGAAATACTGGCTGAATCTTTCATACTTCACTGAAAAATGTATTTCATTAGCTAGCCATTTTTAACTATAATGAACATTCAATTTCAGCATCTAAACGAACAGTGCACCACATACTACTTTCTAATACATAATTAATTTAATTATGTAATTAATTTAATACATAAATTAATTTAGAATGAGCATCCTTTTCATTTGTAAAAATAATGAATTTAAGCCTAATTTTCTCTCCTTTATTTGGGAAATATTCAAGAACACATAAAATAATTAAAATGTTTCCCTTAATTTATAAGTATGTAACTCAGTAATATTGTTTACTTGAAAATGTAAAGAAAACTAAAACATAAATTTTAGTAATACACAATTCCTTTTAGAAATAACTACATTTTTCATGCATGTGGAATTATGACAGTCAATAGGATTTACATTATGTCAAACTTAAAAATATCTACTGAATTTTAGACTATATAGAAGTTTCTCTGGCATGTAACCAGCAATAGTTTCTACCTTTAAGATAAAATTCAGTACTGAATATAAGTTTACATTTGAATATTTTCCACTGAGCTCCTCCACCCCCAAAATATTATGCCCTAAAAATATTAGAAGATCTCCCATACTCTTTTTAAAAGTTCTGTATTCATTCATCCTCTGATCTGCACAAACAAAACAGGCAAAATAGCACCATCTGGTGGGTATCACTTTAGTTTTAAAATAATTTTCTACATTTACCTTACTAACGCTTCTTTGAAAAAACTGCATAACAATAGGGAATCATTTTAAAGTACTATGAATTAATGATGAAAAGTAGCTTAATTAGCAAGCAAAAGTACACTTTAAAATCGAGCCAACTTTGCAGCACTGTTTCTTAATTATTAAGAAGTTAACTTTCTATGATGCCATTTAGGATAAAATCTCCTCAGAACTTAACCTTGTGGTCTTAGTTTAAAAAAGACTAATATAAAAAAGACATTTTTAATATAAAAATAATTTATATTTTTCATATAATACATCTATACTATTCAAAGAAAAGGATGAGATGCGAACATAATAATCCTCACAAAAAGTAGAATTGTCTGTTATTTGTTTATTTTTAGGGTTAATTTTGTTTTTATTTATATTCAAGTTAGTTAACATGCAGTGTCTTGGCTTCAGGAGTAAAACCCAGTGATTCATCTTTTACATATGACACCCAGTGCTCATCCTCAAAAGTGTGGGTGTGTCTAAATTATCAGCTGAAATTAATAAGGCTGATCTAAAGGTTTATTAACAATAACAGCTTTCTGAGTACTAACAATATGCTGGATAAGTGTCAAAACATAAATTAACTCCCAATTTTAGTGAGCCAAATAAACATGTAACAACTATGGAAAGGAATACAAACAAACAGAAGACAAAATCAGAAAAAAGGTTGTGTTTTTAATTTTGGTAATTTTTTTTGTTTGTTTATTTTTGAGAGAGAGAGAGAGACAGAAACAGAGTGTAAGCCAGGGAGGGGCAGTGAGAGAGGGAGACACAGAATCTGAAACAGGCTCCAGGCTCTGAGCCATCAGCACAGAGCCCGATGCGGGGCTTGA
Organism: Panthera tigris; assembly: GCF_018350195.1. Taxonomy (NCBI): domain Eukaryota; kingdom Metazoa; phylum Chordata; class Mammalia; order Carnivora; family Felidae; genus Panthera; species Panthera tigris. Next base: position 34,097,834 of record NC_056670.1, on the reverse strand, counting down.
ACTCACGGACAGAGAGATCATGACCTGAGCCAAAGTCGGATGCTCAACCGACTGAGCCACCCAGGCACCCCATGAAGCACCACCTTCTTAATTCAAGTAATACTTATTCTATAATCCACAGGCATTTAATTCACTTCAACAGCATTCAACAAGCAGTGTTCTATGTACTACACACAAGAAGAACTGAATATGAAATAGCCACAGGCCTCAAGAAGTTTAGTCTAATACAAAAGATAACACAGACAAATTATAGTATAACAGAAACAAATTTATCAGAGGTAAAGAGGAAGCAGCTAAGTTTTGAAATTATCAGGCAGCTAATACTCGAGAAGGGTAGACCAGCACGTGCAAAAGCACAGATACAAAAATAAGCAATTAATTCTTACTAGGGCTAAAGGTAGAAGGCTATTTATTGGTAGGAATAGTGCCAAAGGGGAAAGCAAGATTCAGATCTGCTTCCAAAGTCATGCTTAATAACTTAAAATTCATCCTGTAGGCAATGGGAGAACTATTAAAGTGTTTTTTGGGTTTTTTTTTGTTTTTTTTTTTTAATTTTTTTTTAATGTTTTTTATTATTTTTGAGACAGAGAGAGACAGAGCATGAACGGGGGAGGGGCAGAGAGAGAGGGAGACACAGAATCGGAAGCAGGCTCCAGGCTCTGAGCCATCAGCCCAGAGCCCGACGCAGGGCTCGAACTCACGGACCGCGAGATCGTGACCTGAGCCGAAGTCAGACACTTAACCGACTGAGCCACTCAGGTGCCCCTATTAAAGTGTTTTAATAACATGGTCAAGTGATGGGACAAATTAGTGTTTTAGAAAGATGGACAATCAGTAGGACAGAAACAAACAAAAGTACAAAAAGCATTAAAAGAAGAATGTCAAGTAAGGACAGGAGAAGGGGTGAGACTGGAGGCACAGTTATATGAGGTGCTACTGTAACATCCCGGGCGAGAACTATGAAAAAAAAAAGAACAGGTAGAGTTGGAGATATTTAAAAAAATATTTTTTTAATATTCATTTAAGAGAGAGAGATACATTTTTTTAATGTTTATTTATTTTTGAGAGCGAGAGCAGGGGAGGGGCAGAGAGAAGGGGAGACACAGAATCTGAAGCAGGCTCCAGGCTCTGAGCTGTCAGCACAGAGCCTGATGCGGAGCCTGAACTCACAAACTGTGAGATCACGACCTGAGCCAAAATTGGATGCTCAACTGAATAAGCCACCCAGGTGCCCCTAGAATTGGAGACATTTAAACATAATATATATTCATTAAAATGTACTGAGCTTCTAGAATACGTTTGGTATAGTGCCAAGCCCTGATAGAGAGATAAAAGTACGCTTGCCTTTAGCTCATAATCTAGAAAAGACAAAAGAAAACAGGGAATTACAAAATGATCTAATAATTCCTCTGACATAAAATCTGCAAAAAACCTAGATTTAGGTGTTAAAAACAGACAACAAGCCTAACCTGGAGTCACTTATGTTAAGTGACATCACCAAAGCAAGATTTAATTACAGTTTTAGCTTTCCCAGAAATGAAATATTTAACCCCATCAGGAACAGCCTGATCAGCAGTAGTTTAGCAAATCTGCCTGATTAGACCCCTGCCATTGGTTGCAAAAACCAACCTGTCTTTTTGCCTAGTAAAATTGTCTTGTTCCTACTCCCTCCTGCCTATAAAAATCTTTCATTTTGTACAGCTCCTTGGATAGCCTTTTGTTTTTTTTAAGACAGAGAGAGGGAGAGTGTGCATGCACAAGGAGGGTAAAAGGGCAGAAGGAGAGAGAATCCCAAGCAGGCTCCATGCTCAAAATGGAGCCCAATGTGAGGTTTGATCCCACAACCCTGCGATCATGACCTGAGCTAAAATCAAGAGTCGGACACTCCACTGACAGAGCCACCCAGGTGCCCTTCGAATCTTCTTTCCATCTGTTAGACTGGATGCTATCCAGTTCATGAATCACTGAAATGCTAAAAACAAAACCATGAGCCCAAAATGGAGTCACTTATGTTAAGCCACCACATTAGCAAACCAAGACTTAATACAGAACCTAACTAGAGTTTTAACAACATCCTTCCTTGCCCCCTCCACCAGGCCAAGAATGTGACCTTTAGCCAGCTAACCTGTAGTTTGCATTGTTTTAGGCAAAGTTGTCCTCCTGATGAAGGATAGAAGCAGAAAAATGTTCACCTTTAACCCAGAAGGCTGACCTATAGCCTGCATAATTTTGTTAAGAATCAAATAAGTGCTGGTTGCTACATTCTTAAAGGGTCTCATGACTGCCTGTACATTTCATCAATAGTTAATACAGAACTGAATGATAAGCACCAGAGAAATCTTACAAAAATAGTTTTACAAGTAGAAATTCGAAGAAAACATTTATAATCTAATACTCCCTGCGTGTCCCTCCCCCCTGAAACTCTAAGCATATAACCACAAGCTTCATAAAGCAAAAGTGCAGCCTTTGCCCACAAGTCCTGTCCCTGTGCTACTTAAATAAACTAAACTAAGTTGCACCATACAACTTCTCAAGAGTTCTTTCTTGGCTGTTGCACTCCACGATCCAGCAACACTTGTAAGGGGAACAGAAGGTCTATCACTGGATTACCTTGTAGTGCTGATCAGGATTCTTTGCTAATAATTTCCTTCTTTCCATTCCCTATCTATCCTTAAAAACCTTTCCTTTCCTGCAGCTCAACGGGACACCCTTCTATTGTCACATATGAGATAAGGGAACTAAAGGAACGCCATGAACAGCTGTTTGTTTGTTCCTTTGTTTCTTTTTCCCACTTCTTTCCCACCTCTACTTTTGCTAGGACATACACACATGTTATAGAACAGACAATGTATGTCCTCCTTGGAGAGGACAATGATTTCTTTGGAGTCTCCCAACAAACACAACAGATAATCTAAGGAGTGACCAGGCAGGGTTGTCATGAACTTTCCAAGACCATGGACTCATCAAGACACCTAAACACTCTTTATTCCTGGATTATGGAGACCACCCAACAACCTTCCTCAGTAAAAACCCCATGACCCCAGCAAAGACAAGAATCACTCTTCTTTCTTTTCTGAATCTCCCTGATGCTCTGTTCATATCTACACTCTATATCTTCAATAAACTCTGCTCTCACTTCCTCTTGGCTCACCTTTGATCTCTACCTTGCACAAAGCCAAGGACTCTCTTGGGTGGTCCTACAGGCCCTCCTCTGAGTCCTTGGACCCAGCCAGCCTTCATCAGATGGAATGCTACCAGATTCATAAATGAGCAAACAAAGCTAATTTGATCTTCAAATTTACCTAGATCAATTTTGCTTTTTAACAGAGATCAAAGTTTCCCAGATAAAATTCTGAATCTTGAAAAGGATTTGAGGTAGTGAGAGGAGACCTACAAGGAGGAGGTTTTTAGAGGGAGCAGCATGTGCAATTATATGGACAAGAGGGACATGTTCAATGAATTGCAAACAGATGCTAGAATTAGGGATTAAAAAGCAAAGAAAGTTCTTTAGGTTTCATCATGCAAAGAGAAGTCATTGAAAGGTTTTAAACCTGGAAGAAACAAGATCAGATTTCCATTTATAAAAATTATAATAGGCCAAATATAAATAATGTGCATATTTGAGTGTCCCCACACACGAGAAAGAGTTAGATGATTCACACGAATTATCTTAAATTAACAATACAAAGTAAGGGTGACAAAAAAGCCAAAGAGCTACAATTGATTTCAGAGTACTCTTGATTCAACACTTACACTGTGACCTTGAAGAAGTATGTTAAATTTCTTGTCGCCTAGGGGTGCCTGGGTGGCTCAGTGGGTTAAGTGGCCAACTTCGGCTCAGGTCATGATCTCGCGGTCTGTGAGTTCGAGCGCTGCGTCAGACTCTGTGCTGACAGTTCAGAGCCTGGAGCCTGTTTCAGATTCTGTGTCTCCCTCTCTCTGACCCTCCCCCATTCATGCTCTGTCTCTGTCTCAAAAATAAATAAACGTTAAAAAAAAATTAAAAAAAAAATTTCTAGTCGCCTATTCTTCATAGGATGAAATACTACTATAACTTCAAAAGAGGTCATAACAATAAGGGATACATCACTTAATAACTATGGAACTATGTAACCTGTATTCAAACTAAAAATCAACAGTCCAAAAATAAAGAACAAATCTGCTGCTTTCTGAAAGGGCATCAATTCAACACCCAATGTTTCCATATGTATATATTGGAAAATTGACTACAATTTGGTAAAATGCTAAGAACAATGGACTAAAAAAGAAGACCTGAGTACCAGTCTTCCCTACCAATTATGATTTCTATGCCTCAGTTTATTCTTTACCAAAAATAAAGGAATCGTACACTAAATGTTTTCTATAGCTGAAAATATTCAAGAACCTGAGGACATTTTCATTACTGCTGTAAGAGAATGGCATAACTTAAACATTAAGTAATACCTTATGAAAAACTTTGTGGGTGGGAAATGGAATCATTCATTTTAAATCAATCATTCATGATAAAACACAATTTTACCACCCTAAAGTTTTTTGTACATAAAAATGGCCATAAGCAGAGAGGCTTAGAGCCATAACACCCTAAGTCTTTAACAAAAAAATTTCTAGGGGCGCCTGGGTGGCTTGGTCGGTTAATCGTCCGACTTCAGCTCAGGTCATGATCTCACGGTCCGTTGAGTTCGAGTCCCGTGTCGGGCTCTGTGCTGACAGCTCAGAGTCTGGAGCCTGTTTCAGATTCTGTGTCTCCCTCTCTCTCTGCTCCTCCCCTGTTCATGCTCTGTCTCTCTCTGTCTCAAAAATAAATAAACATTAAAAAAAAATTAAAAAAAAATTTTCTAAATAAAATTCCTAAAGATTGACAGTAAACTGTATGCTAAGTCATTCCTGTAATCAACCTATATAATAGCTTTATTTACTCTGCCATACAAATGTGGACATCAATGGCTAATGGCTAATAACAATGATAATGCTGTCAACAATACCAGTAACAAAGTCAATGACATGATCCCCAGAATCCAACAGAATCTTACAGTCTTACTGATAAATTTTGTTTTACAAATATCAATAACTCATTCCAAAGAGAATGGGATAGTTATTAGAACTTTCACATAGGGGTTTCCCAGTGTAATCTGAAATGAACAAAAAAAGAAGTGCTTCCTCTACTAATCTTTGAAAAAAAAAAGTGTTTCATCTCATACAATATTGGTTTTTCCAAATCCTTAACAATGGATTTATAAGGTTAAATGATTACAATTAAAAAAATATTTCATTTATGCAGGCCCAGGTAAAATAATTATGAAAATAAATACGTAACTTTATTAGAGTATACTTTATGGACTACAAATCTAAGGTAAGAACAAAAAAAAATTCTCTCATTACACAAACTGTTGGAACACAATGAAATATTGATAAACATTAAGTTCTCAGTCAGGTCAGTCAACAAATATAATGGCTTACTGAGTCTTGGAAACACAAATGAAAGTTTCTACCCCTAAAAAATATTTAATCACTTTTAAATATCTGATGACATGTCATATAGAAAACATAATAAATTTATAATATGCTTGCAGGCTTCCAGTTTTGGAATAAATAAGTCATGGGAATAAAAGGTACAGCAGAGGGAATATACTCAATGGTACCATAATAATGTTATATGGTGACAGATGGCAGTGGCACTAGTGGTGAGCACAGTATAACATATAGAGTTGTCCAATTACTATGTTATACACCTGAAACTAATGTAACATTGTGTGCCAGCTATACTCTAAATAAATAAATAAATTTATACTATGATAACTCCTGAGGGCATAATTAGAATCAACAAAGGAAATAAGAAACATGCAAATGATAACAATACACTTAAAAATAACATGAAAGTCTTGGGCACCTGGGTGGCTCAGTCACTTAAGCGTACAACTCTTGATTTTGGCTCAGGTTGTGATCTCACCATCGTGAGACTGAGCCCTGCATCAAGCTCTGCGCTGAGCTTGGAGCCTGCGTGGGATTCTCGCTCTCCCTCTCTCTCTGTGTCCCTCCCCTGCTCGCACTCTGTCTCTCTCTCTCTCTCTCAAAAATAAAAAAATAAAAATAAAAACATTATAAAAATAATATGAAAGTCTTGAAGAGGGGATGAAAATTACCCACATCTCAGGAATTGAAACATTATTACTGTTATTTTCCAAGTCTCACTTTAACAAAAAAAAAAGCATTGCAGAGAAATGAAAAGCATAAATATATACAGACATGAAAATTAAGGCAGAGCTTTCTACTTAAAAAGTTCTTCACATGCAAGGGAAATTGAATTTTTGTGGTTTGGCTATTACAAACTGATTTAAAGATACATAAATTAGAATATTTTAATTATACAATCACCTACTAATATTAAACATTCTTACATATAGTAAGTACTAGAATATGACAGACCATCTTGCTTTTTCCAGAGATTTGATTCTACTTTTATTCTTTCTTCAAGGTGGACTGAACCCAAAGTCATTGCTTTCATCAATGACTAATCTATACCTCTTTGCATGTGAGTTAATATTCTTATGGAGAAGATCTAATCCTACCTTTGTTAAATGACTCAGTAAAACAATTCTAAACAAGTTACTAAGTAATGATTTATACTAGTCTAGAATAAAATCCCCCAAAGTACTAAGACTTTAAACTCTGCCCCCCCACCGAAAAACTATACCATAAATCAGGTTTTCAGGAGGCAGCAGAAATGTGATCAGCTTCCCCACTGTGATCCTTTAAAAATATGCAGCATCTCTTTTCAAATATAAAGCACTCACCAAAGCAACAGCTTATACTGTATACCATTCTTCTGAATACATTTTTCTACCTTCTCTGGTTTAGAGACAGTAAATTGTTTTGTTTATTTTTAAAGTTGTCCTGCTGGGTTGCTGAGGATCAAATTGAGAAAAAGTCTGCAAATTACATCCAGAAAGGGCTTCTGATGATGTTCCTGAAGCACTGAATTAACCAGTCTTTACCTCCAAATTTATCGTATTTATAGATTAAGTCATTTTGTTTTGGGTGTCTGTTACTTTGTTTGGGTGTCTGTATACCTACAAATAGTATGCAAATATCCTGACTTTGGAGACAATTAGTTCTGGAAAAGTTTATACTCTCATCTGTCACATATTTAAAGAAAAAAATTCTAATTAAAAAAAACTAAATTTGGCATTAAAAAAATTCTCTCAGAATCCAAACCTAAGGGGGCAGTCACACAAATCATTCCAAACTTAATCACCAACACCAGCTGCCTACTAGAATTAGAGGCACTTATATACAAAGTCAATCCAAATGTTGAAGAAAAAAGAAAGCTTGTTTGCTCTCTACTAAGGAAACTTAGGTTGATAATATTTGAGGAATAATGAGAGAGGCACTTAATTTTAACTCAGGATTCTGATTTTCATAAGGAGCCTGCTGTTAAAATTGATTACATTCATGAAAACAAAACTTGGATAACAAAGCTGTTTAATTAATCATCAACCTTGTAGTGAAACCAAGAATAACCAAAATTATTGTGAATAAACCCACTTAGTGATAAAATACACGAATAAACATATGAACTGAAACCATCATAGATACTCTGCGGACTAAAGCAGTCTTTAAGTATTCACAAATATTTACTAAGTTTCTACCATGTGCCAGCCACTGGGGATACAAAGATGAATAAAATATGAACCTTGTGCTCAAAGTACTGAGTCTAGAAAGAATATTAACAAAAAGTAAATAAATAAATAAAAGCAGAAGTAGTTATTTGCATGCCAGGCATCATGGAATTCTCTACATGTACATTAAATATACGTAATGCTCATAATAATCCTGTAACGTTAAGGATTATCACTCTCATAATTTAGATGAGGAAATATTTAAAAGGATAAGTAACCCCAAGTCTCACAAGTAGGAATTATCAAAACCAGGATTTTAATTCTGGTCTGCCTGTTGGTTTGTACCAAACTAACCCCAGAGTACAGGAAGAGTGTACAATAGAGAAGACTACCAGAAAGAATATCTGAGTTAAGCCTCAAAAGGTGAAGAGGAGTTAGTCAAGGAGAATAAAAGAGGTTCCACAGTTTTTGAGAAAACTTTAAATAATCCATGAAGTACTAACATTGGAAAGCACTACTATACATGTGACACATAGGTTAAATCAAATTCAAAATGACATGAACTTAAGTAGCCAATAATATAAAGGAAGTCCACTCTAGGTTTCTTCAAAGACTAATGGGAGATGGGTTAATTATCCTTAAAGATTGTGAGAAAATAACTGACTAAAAGATAAAAACTATAAGAACCCCAGGAAAATATTTATATATTGATTCAAAGTTTTTACTCATATAAGAAAACATTATTACTATATCAAGGATATAATATGTTTTAAAGATAACAAAGAATAGGATTGTTACATAAATAAAACTAGTTCAATTCTATTCTTTTAAAGAATTACCTAATCTAAATTTAGTCAAGGTTAAAAAATATTAAAACAAATTTCTTTGTGCCACCATAATGCATGCCTGTATTTGTGTAAATTATATTTTAAGGGAATAATATATGTTTAGTATTAACAAAGGGCTCAAAATAATTATCTTACAAAATTGTTTAAAAGCTTATTCATGTATGATCTTAACAACGACCTACTAAAATCAAATTTTTATAAATTCAAAGAGCATATACACTTTAGCTCTTTCCTATCTTCATCTTTTATGTTTTAGTCCCTAGCTTTATGGTTGACATCGGTTTGCACATTTTGCTAAATTCTATCGTGGAAGCCAGTCACGTTCCCTCTGCCCTCATTCTAGAATGGAAAATATTTTTAAAAACTAATTACACAATTTAATATTTAAATATAAACTAGTTTGGGAGACAAAGGAGAAAAAAAGTGGGGGTGAAAAAAATATACACATTCTGTAAAAGGGAAATCAGTAGTAGGATTTGATAACAAAGAATTTTCTTTACAAGAGCATAAATTTATGGAAATTATACGTGTAAAAGACATTTTCTACATTTCTTTGTTGAATTTTGGGATCCTGCTAAGATATTTCTCTCTCCTCTTTCTGTCAAGCAGAAATGTTGTCTGTTTCAATAAAACAAACAAAAATAAATCCTTCAATGAACATTTTCCCACCCAATTCAACATTAAAAAACTCAAAAAAAAAAAAAACACCATAATTCCAAAACCTTTTTTTTCCCCCCAAATCTTCCATTAGGCTTTATCTATCTCCTTATGTCTAACCTAACACAGTGTTGCAGACCTAGGAATTGGTATCTCTGGCCTTCCCAAACAAAAAAGCATAAAAGTTGTTGCAATGTTTGAGGAAGTGGGTTTCATTTCACACAAGCTATTAAAATTCAGTATCTACAAAGTGAGACATTTTTATAAAATAACATTTTCACAAGAAAAACAATTGAAATTATTAGCATACAAAGTAAAATTTACAGAAAATTTCAAAATCTAGTCTAAATGTTCAATCGTTTAGCTAAATAATCGAAAAAGTCAAGTTGTAATCTCAATGAAGTTCCACAGAGGGAGCTAGCATCACAAAGAACAAATTTATACTACACTGGACTTCAAGAAACGACCTAGTCTATTAGAAATAATTGGATTTCCATTCACCAACATGAGTTCAGTTTATCTTCTAAGATTTTACCCTAGATATTAACAATCCCCCAAAAATACAGTATTACCTATATATTATGGCATATTTCTATTAAACCATGTTAAAACTTATTAAAGGTAATATCTACCATGAGTACCTTTAAACAGTTTGTGAAGTAGGTACATTCATTTTAAATATTATTATTTCTCCTGGGGTACCTGGGTGGCTCAGTCAGTCAGTTAAGCATCCAACTCTTGATTTTGGCTGAGGTCATGATCTCACAGTTGGTGGGTTCAAGCACAGAGCCTGCATAGGATTCTCTCTCTCCCTCTCTCCCTCTCTGCCACTCCCCTGCTCGCTCTCTATCCCTGTTTCTCTAAAAATAAATAAATAAAGATTTTAAAAAACTATAGGAAAAAAAATAAATAAAATAAATAAATATTATTATCCCTCCCAAAAAAAAGTAAAACATAGTCTTTCTCTAAGTCACTGAATTTAGGAAAAGTACAAAGCAATAAATAGAAATCTGAAATCAAATCACAATCTATTTCTTTTCTAATAGAAGATAAGTTATGTAATCGCTCCAAGCCTATTTCCCATAAAATGGGAATGATTATAATTTTTACATTCTAGTGTTGCTATGAGAATTAAATTAGAGCACAAAAGTAACTGACATAAAGATCTCCTTCCTTGTTTTTTAATACATAAGTATTATTTAATTCTTTAATAAATTTTTTTTCTAAAAAAATTTCAATAAATTTTCAAAAAAATCAATAATTACAGTTAGTAAAGAACATGTTTTCAAGGATTAGATTAGTTGCTAATAGATGCTAAAAGTTCCCCAAAACTCCCAAATCCATATTACTCCCAAAATTTCGGACTCAGTCCTCAAGGGGATATAGATAGTGTTGGCATAACCCTTACAGTGTTTTTCAGGCAGAAATCTGTCATAGCTTCATTCTCAAAATATTCCTGTTTGTTGTAGGCCAAGGGAAAAAAGAATTCAACAATCAGAAGTTTCTGCTCTCTTCATTCCATGTTGACCCTGATGAATATTCCCATTGATAGCACATACTGCAATACTGTCAAGTAAATTTGTAACAAAGGATTGATGAACTACACTGGGACTGAAAAGCACTGAATAAAACTTCAGAAAACACCTCACCCTTCCACCCAGAGTGAAAAATCAAAGAGAGAGAAAGCAAAATAATAATAACAATATACTACTACTACTAATAATAATAATAGTCAATTTAAAACAACAAAGAGAGAACAAAGAAGTCCATTAGCATTTTTTGCCTGAAGAATTTCAGGCTAGAAACTTAGAAACTATACCCAATAGGATTACTGAATAGACTAAAAGAGAAGTAGGTAACTAAACAAATCATTTGCTTAATGGATAATTATAAAATAGCAGAGTACTGATCTAATCCCACAAGGATATTTGAGAGACAACTACTCCAAGAGCAGAAGCCAGTTGAGAGAGTTTTCATAAACATCATCAGACTCACAAAAACCTACATCACAAGTAACTTTTATATAACCTTTCCACAGCTCGAAACTTTTTCACATAATTTCATTTAACCATCCTTAAACTTATTCAAACATGAAATTTTCACCATTTTATAAATAAAGACATTAAATTCAGAAGATTAAATGATTAATCCAAGTGTGATAGGTTTTATACTTGTGCTAACTAGAACTATATTTCCCAGAATTGCCTTTCCTATATGGTTTCAGATTAGGACGAACCACAAAACAATTCTGTGTACAATGTGGAGGGTGCAAGCGAAGCAGCAGCCATTTTATTCCAAAGGTAGTTATTGGTCACAGGTAGTGAAAGACAGAGAAGTATGGGTAGAATTCCAATTTGCCCTTATTTATCCCCATACCACCCCAGCTCACCCTCCCAAACAGTACCAGCACTATCACCAGATGCTCCACTGAAACTTGAGAGGTGGTAGCTGCAAAGAGCCAACAACCTACCAGCCTCCTTTACAGTTTACTCCAGCAGGTGGATTTTTGAAAGCTTTAACTCATGAAACTGAACCAGGACTGGACTTTTCTCTGATTCTTTGTGAGCCTTTACTTCCCTAGTTTCTTCCACAACTGAACAAGGTTTAATTCCTACAGTAAATTCCTTTATTTCTTAACACTCATAGTGGAACTGATACACCAAGGTTGTAATCTATGACAAAATTCATACATAAATTTCTTCTAATGCTAAGTCCAAGGCAGTACACATTTCTTCAAAAGCAGAAAATTGAAAGTTAGTTTAATTTTCTTTTTAATGTTTATTTATTTTTGAGAGAGAGGGAGAGAGCACGAGCAGGGGGAGGGGCAGAGAGACAGAAGGAAACACAGAATCTGAAGCAGCTCCAGGCTCTGAACTGTCAGCACAGAGCCTGGTGCAGGACTTGAACCCATGGACCGTGAGGACCAGGAGATCATGACCTGAGCTGAAGTCAGACACTTAACCGACTGAGCCACCCAGGAGCCCAGGATTAATCCTTTAAAGGTTTTAAGATTTTACCAATAATGACATATATTTTTCATTCATCCATCATACATACATGAATATAAATCCAAGTTTAATCCCAAAATTATCTCTTATAATGAGTTCTTCTTCTTTATGTCAGGGTTAATAATTTTCTTTGAAATAGTAAAATATTTAAGCAAATATTCCAGAAGTTTCATGATCCAGGTATAACAACAGATGTGAAGAAACTATGAAATCCTAGAATTTTAAAGTGAGAGCACAGTCAAAAGTTCACCAAACAGGATAAACTCTGGTCACAGAGAAGGTGAGAACCATTTGTGGTTGCCTGAAATAAATTCGATCAATGTTCATTTGAGATTCTCACAGAAGTCACCTGATGGTATTGGTTTAAAAAATGAGCAAAATAAATCTAACATACATTTACAAGGTACTCCTGGAGGCACAGCTTTGCAAGCACAAATGGTATATGTTACAGCTTTTTTAAAGATCAATTTTAAAAAGCAATAGTGTAGGGGGAAGAGTTAAGATGGCAGAGCAACATGGAGTCCTGAGCTTGTTTCATCCCTGAAACGCAGCTAGATCTGCACAAAACCATTTTGAACACATAAAGAAATTGATCTGAGGAACAACACAATGATCTGCATTAACTTGAGCCAGAGAACTCAGCAGGTACGTGGTGTGGAGAGGTGAACAGGGGAGAGAAAAGCCGTGGAGGGTAGGGAGCCATTTTCATAGAGGGAGGACAGAGAGAAAAAGGAAGGGGAATTGAACTGCACATCCGGATCGTGCAAGAAAAGCACTCCCCCTCAAAGCAACTGGAGAAAGAGAAAGTGAAAACAGTTGCACGGAACTGAACAAGAAATCTGTTCCCCAAAACCATTGACAGCGAGAAAGGAGAGGGTTTCAGTACCACCAGGATTCTATAAACAGTGGAGCACAGAGTCCAAAGTTTCAGAGCTTAGTGCCCGATAGTGTTCTGGTGAGGAAGTAGGTCAAATCCCCAGGAGCAGGCAGCACGGTATGAGGGGTCTGTGTGCTACATTGGGAGAAGTGGTTTCCCTGCTTGGAATGCATTTGGTAGAGACCATATGGCCTCCCCACAGGCAAAGGTCCCAGCAGACCCCAGAAAGCAGCCACATTTACTGGTTCGGGAACAAAGACACCACAGTTCAGCAAAACCTGGTGCCAGATGTGTGTTGTGATTTGCCGTAATCTCTGAACCTCTGCCACTGCGCAATCACACAAACGTTTTCTGGGGCAAACTAGCACCCAGCCATTGCTCAGCAAGACCCTCCCCAAGAGAGCTGGCATGGGTCTCTGAAGTGTGGGGTTTGCTTTTTTTTTTTTTTTAAGTTTATTCATTTTTTTTAAAAATATTTATTTATTTTTGAGAGACAGAGTGAGACAAAGTGAGACTGGGGGAGGGGCAGAGAGAGAGGGAGACACAGGATTGGAAACAGGCTCCAGGATCTGAGCTGTCAGCACAGGGCCTGACGCAGGGCTCGAACCCACAGACTGTGAGATCATGACCTGAGCCTGAGCCGACTGAGCCACCCAGGCACCCCAAGTTTATTCATTTTTGAGAGAGAGAGACAGAGTGTGAGCAGGGGAGGGGCAGAGAGAGAGGGAGACACAGAATCTGAAGCAGGCTCCAGGCTCTGAGCTGTCAGCACAGAGCCCAATGCAGGGCTCAAACTCATGAACCGGGAGATCATGACCTGAGCTGAAGTCAGACGCTTAACCGACTGAGTCACCTAGGCGCCCCTGAAGTGTGGGGTTTTCAAACAACACCATCTGAGATAAAATTCTGGAAGGAAGTGCTGCCTGGCAGACAGACAGCTTGGACACAGGCAGGATACAGGCAGGGAGTGGATGGAGGGCTCAGACAAAGGAGCTTGATCGTAGGTCGGTGAGAGTATGAAGTTTCTGCGCCAGACTACGGAGCTGGGTGAAGCCATTCATTTCCACATCTCCCATGAATGCATGCATGCACACTGATCCACCCCAGTAAGCTAAACAGCGCCACCTAATGGAGAACAGAGCCATTACACCAAGCCCTGCCCAACTCCACCCTCCAAGCACATCCCACAGGAATATCAGCACAAGTCACTCCATCTGCTTAGTGTTCAAACTATAGAGTGCTTCATAGCTTGAGTTCTAGGGGAAACTGGAGGTAACTTCATTTGAGTTTCATTCTGTTTTCTGGTTCATTTATTTGTTCATTTTCTTTGCTTCTGTTTTTGCTTAAATTGTTTTCTTTTATCTTTCTTTTTTTTCCTTTCTTGGATACAGAATAGGAAAAATTTATTTTTTACTTTATTTTTTATTTCTTTACTTCTTTATTCTATTTTATTTTGTTTATTTAATTTTTCTATTTTATTATATAATTTTTTTAAGTTTTAAATTTTTTCCTACCTTTCCCTTATTTCTCTATCAAGCTTCTTTCAACAAGCAGACCAAAACATACCTAGAATCTAGCTTCCTTTATTTGATTTTTTGTTTTGTTTTTAATTTTTATTTTTAATGTTATTAATTTTTTTCTTCCTCCAAAATGACAAACAAAGGAATTCACCCCAAAAGAAGAATAGGAAAAAATGAAAGCCAGGGACTTAACACAGATATAAGTAAGATGTCTGAACCAGAATTTAGAAACACGATAATAAGAATACCAGGTGGACTTGAAAAAGGCATAGAAGAAACCAGAGAACCCCTTTTTGCAGAGATAAAAGAAATAAAATTTAGGCTGAAATTAAAAATGCTATAACCAAGATGCAATCTCAAATGCATGCCATGACAGCAAGGATGGACAAAGCAGACCAGCGAGTCAGCAATACAGAAGATAAAATTATGGAGAATAACAAAGCAGAAAAAAAGAGGGAAATAAAGGCAAAAGATCATGATACAAGACTTAGAGAACTCAGAGACTTATTAAAAAGGAATAACATCTGAATCATAGAAGCCCCAGAATATGAAGAGAAATAAAAAGGCGCAGAAGGTTTATGTGAGCAAATTTTAGTGGAAAACTTTACTAATCTGGGGAATGGCACAGATATCAAAATCCAAGAATTACAGAGAACCCCATTAGATTCAACAAAAACTGACCATCACCAAGGCATACCATAGTAAAATTCACAAAATACACAGAAAAGGAAAAAATTAGGAAAGCAGCAAAGGAAAAAAGTCCTTAACCTATAATGGAAGACAGATCAGGTTCACAGTAGACCTATCCACAGAACTTGGCAGGCCAGAAAGGAGTGGCAGGATATATTCAATGTGCTGAATCAGAAAAATACATAGCCAAGAATTCTTTATCCAACAAGGCTGTCATTCAAAATAGAAGGGAAAGACAGTTTCCCAAACAAAAACTAAACCAGCTCTGCAAGAAATTTTAAGGAGGATACTTAAATTCTTAAATTCTTTGAGCAGAGAAAAGACAAAACAAAAATAAAAAGACCAAAAACAACAAAGAATAGAAAGGACCAGAGAACATCACCAGAAACACCAATTCAACAGGCAACATGGTGTTAAATTCATATCCTTCAGTACTCACTCTAAATGTCAATGGACTAAACGCTCCAATCAAAAGACACAGGGTGTATCAGCATGGATAAGAAAATAAGACCCATCTACATGCTGCTTACAAGAGACTCATTTTAGACTTCATATAAAGGCCATATACAAAAGACCCACAGCTAATATCCTCCTCAATGGGGAAAAACTGAGAACTTTCTCCCTAAGGTCAGGAACATGACAGGGATGTCCACTCTCTCCACTGTTATTCAACATAGGATTTAAAGTCCTAGCCTCAGCAATCAGACAACAGAAAGAAATAAAAGGCATCCAAATCAGCAAGAAGGAAGTCAAACCTTCACTCTTTGTAGACGACATGATACTCCTGTGTGGAAAACCCAAAAGACTCTACCAAAAAACTGCTAGAACTGATACATGAATTCAGCAAAGTCGCAGGATATAAAATCAATGTACAGAAATTGGTCGCATTTCTATACACCAATAATGAAGCAGCAGAAAGAGAAATCAAGGAATTGATCTCATTTACAATTGCACCAAACCATAAAATACCTAATAATAAACCTAACCAAAGTAGTGAAAAATCTATACACTGAAAACTATAGAAGGCTTATGGAAAAAAAAAGGTTTTTGAAGATGACACAAAAAAATGGAAAAACGTTCCATGCTCTTGGGTTGGAAAAACAAATATTGTTAAAATGTCGATACTACCCAAAAAAATCTACATATCCAGTGCAATCCTAACAAAATAACAAACAATTCCAAAATTTGTATGAAACCAGAAAAGGCCCCGAATAGTCAAAGTAATGTTGAAAGAAAATCCAAAGCTGGAGGCATCACATTTCTGGCCTTCAAGATGTATTACAAAGCTGTAATCATCAAGACAATATGGTACTGGTAAAAAAAAAAAAACAAGTACACAGAAAAATGGAACAGAATAGAGAACCCAGAAATGGACCCACAAACATATGGCCAACTAATCTTTGACAAAGCAGGAAAGAATATCCAATGGAATAAAGACAGTCTCTTCAGCAAGTGGTGCTGGGAAAACTGGACAGCAACATGCAGAAGAATGAACCTGGATCACTTTCTTACACCATACATAAAAAATAAACTCAAAATGGATCAAAGACCTAAATGTAAGACAGAAAGCCATCAAAATTCTGGAGAAGAAAACAGGTCACAATCTCTCTGACCTCAGCTGCAGCAACTTCTTATTTGACATATCTCCAGAACCAAGGGAAACAAAAGCAAAAATGAACTATTGGAACCTCATCAAGATAAAAAACTACTGCACAGCAAAGGAAATAATCAGCAAAACTAAAAGGCAACCAATGGAATGGGAGATGTTCGCAAATGATATATCAGATAAAAACTTAGCATCAAAAATCTATAAAGAACTTATCAAACTCAACAGCCAAAAAACAAATAATCTAGTGAAGAAATAGGCAGAAGACATGAATAGACATTTTTCCAAAGAAGACATCCAGATAGCTAAAAGACACACAGAAAGATGCTCAACATCACTCATCATCTGGGAAATACAAATCAAAACCACAAGGAGATACCAACTCACACCCATCATGATGAATGGCTAAAATTAACAACACAGACAACAGATGTTAGCAAGGATGCAGACAAAGGGGAACCCTTTTGCACTGTCGCTGGGAATGCAAACTGGTGTAGCCCCTCTGGAAAACAGTATGGAGGTTCCTCAAAAAATTAAAAATAGAACTATCCTATGACCCAGCAGTTGTACTACTAGGTATTTATCCAAAGAATACAAAAATGCTAACTCTAAGTGGCACATGAACCCCATGTTTATAGCAATACTATCAACAATAGCCAAAGTATGGAAAGAGCCCAAACGTCCATCGACTGATGAATGGATAAAGAAGATGTGGTGTGTGTCTGTATATGTATGTGTATGTGTGTGTGTGTGTGTGTGTGTGTGTGTGTGTGTGTGTGTATGTGATGGGATATATATATATATATATATATATACACATACATACATATGATGGAATAATACTCGGCAATCAAAAAGAATGAAATCTTGCCATTTACAATATGGATGGAACTGAAGTGTATTATACTAAATAAGTCAGTCAGAGAAAGACAAATATCGTAAGATTTACTCATATGTGGAATTTAAGAAACAAAACAGATGAACAGGGGAAGGGAAACAAAAATAATATAAAAACAGGGAGGGTGACAAACCATAAGAGACTCTTAAATACAGAGAACAAACTGGGGGTTACTGACAGGGTCTCAGGTGGAGGGATGAACTAAAGGGGCGATGGACATTAAGGAGGGCACTTGTTGGGAGGAACACTGAGTGTTATATGTAAGTGATGAATCACAAAATTCTATTACTGAAATCATTATTACAGTATATGTAACTAACTTGGATTTAAATTTTAAAAATTAATTAATTAAAAATCAATATAGTAAACAGCTTATAAAGATAATGACCACATATCAAAATCAATTAAAAAAAAATACTTTTCTCATGTAAGAGGCATTTATACCTTAGGATGAAATGCCCAATGAAAGTATCATACATGGAATCAAACAATTTAGGTCAAAGAAGACTAATGTGTTCTAGAGAAAAAGGTTCTAGTGGTGACAAAGATGTCGATGACAAAGATGCTGAATGTTCAAAGAAAGAGTAAAAAAAGAAAAAAGTACTTTAAAATTATTTCACATAAAATGTAGTTAGATTGTGAATGTTCAAAGAACTGAGAAGTAAAAAAGAAAAAAAATTAATTTAATTACTTCACATAGTATATGGTTGTAAATGTATGGTGTAAATAAACTAAATTATATATAACTATAAAATTGACTTATTTCATAAACATCTCTCAAAACTTTTAGGACCAAGTTGATCAAAAGCTTTGTATTACACCCTTTCCTTGGAAGAATGAGAAGAGCTTTGCATTTTGAATCAGGCATACATAATATTTGACTAAGTTTTCTTTAACACACTCAATAAGTGGCTATTGGTCTGAGCTGGTTTCTAAAACCATAATATAATACTATAAAATTAAACAGTCATTATAAACAGTTATTGAGTACTGCAATGGATATTGATCCTTTTAATTTAAAAAAAAAAAATCACTGTTTTAAAAAAATCACTATATACTTAGGGAATGGCTTGGTGCACAGAAAAAGCACCTAAATGGGAATCAGGAAACAGATTCTGGTCCAGTATTGTCAGTAAGTAGCAGTATAAGTCATTTATCAGCAAGTCATTTATCATATAAATCCCTCCTAATTCATTACAAAAAAAAAATGGATATTAGTTCTAGGGCTCATTTCTAGAATCAAAGTTCTGTAATTTCAAAGACATGAAAGAAAATGGCCCCTGATTAAGGGGCCATAAAAATACCCATGATATTTAAAATGCTATACCTTGGGGTGGTTGGGGGGCTAAGTCAGTTGGTGAGTCAGGCCCGAATCAGCCTCTGTGCTGACAGCTCAGAGCCTGGAGACTGCTTTGGATTCTGTGTCTCCCTCTCTCTCTCTCTGCCCCTTCTCCACTCATACTCTGTGTCTCTGTCTCTCAAAAACAAACATTAAAAAATACAATAAAATTGTTTTGAAAAATCACTATATAACCTTGAGAAAAAAATATTTTGTGTGTGTACTTTTTATCTGCATATAGGTGACACAAAGCTTCACATTAGTTTCAGCTATACGACATAGTATAGCTATGGTATCTCTACATGCTATGCTATGCTCACAAGTGTAACTACCATCTGTCACCACATAATGCTATTACAGTATCAATGACTATATTCCTGATGCTGAGTCTAAAAATAATAGTCTTGAAGGACTCTATCTACAAAAAATTATTCTTCATACAGATATATACAAATTAAAGATTGCATTAAATTAAACCATAAGGGACCTGAGTTAGAAGTTAAAATATCTTTAACATTAGGGAGTGTCAAACATCAGGAAAATCCTGATGGAAGTTTGTAAAATTCATGAGTATATTTATTAAAGGATAGAACCTTAATAAGGATATCTAGAATAAGTGTAGTCCGACCTGAAGGTGTATAGCCAGCCACAGATTCCTCGAATTTTTAATTCCACAGTATTATTTGACATTAAGTGTTTGCATAATAATTAAGGCTATCAGAACTTTCTTATGGTACAATGGGAAAAATAAAGTAGACTAAGTAGAAAATAGAAGCATATAAATTATTTTATAGCTGTCTCCTTTGGACAATGACACTCCTTTAAAATTCCCAAACCTATCATTTTTAACTAAAAACCTCAAAGTTCCTGTGAGGAACTATACTATACTATACTATACTATACTATACTATACTATACTATACTATACTATTCTATACTATACTATACTATACTATACTATACTATACTATACTATAACAGAGCAGAAAAATAGCAATGGAGATATCCCAGAATCATATGTTCAAGTTATTTTTACCTGAAAGAACCCTAAGAACATTAAAATTTTAAAAAGGAACAAAATTTTGTTCATATACCAAACTTTAAAGTGTTTTTCCTTATGCCAATCAATACTAGCCACTTACCTTTTCATAAAGAAACAAAAGAAACAAAATTACATTTTGTCATCTTAATAATGAGGTTGGGGAAGTCAATTGAGTAAAATTAACAACACTTTAATATTTTATCTGGGGAAAGAAAATGAAATTATATATTTCCCAATATGCCCTTAGTCTAGATGATGCAATACTACATGTTTTAACACGCATGCAGAAACAATTATTTCCTATGTTAATCTTATGTAATGTAAATTATCCTAATCTTACTAGTATTAAGGTAATAGTGTTAATTACATCTTTATATTTTATATCATTTGAAAACTCAGATTGTTTACATACACCTCCATAGAGGAATAAACTATGTACCACCTAGGGTTTAATGTACTTACAATTCCTTGTGTTTGTCTTCAGCCAAGATTTGGTCATTTGGTTTAAGAGAATACCTGTAACACAGAAACAAAAAAATACACCATATAAACATATAAGTACCTTTGCCTCATGGACATCTGACTGTGGTATCAACATACAATGAGTTAACTCCTATCAAATAAGCACTACTACACTGTTACAGTCCTCTGTCTTCATTGATAAAACATTGAAAAATACCTAAGTTCTTTGTTGTTCTATTAGTCACTGCCACAGACACCATCCAAAGAACTGAAGTAGGATCAACCTGACCTTTGACAACACAAGGTATCTTCAATATTCTTCTGTAGTGAATAATCTGCAATGTTACATGCCTCTAGTAGTTCAAAATTCAAGAAATTACTACAATAAGTATTTAGAAGTTCACAAAACAATAAGCAGTTATTCATTCATTAAATATACAGTAAACATCTATGCACCAGACTATGTCCTAGGTGGCATGACACAGGAGGAAAAATAAATTGTTATTTATTAGCTTAATGACCATAGGCAATCATTTCATTTATTTAAGTCTCACTTTCCCTGTCTATAAAACAGAAGTTGCGATAAATATTAGAACATTTATCTTTCAAATTACCATATAATTTGTACTGCTAAAGGTAACTGTTTCTGAGGAGTATACAGAAAAAAATAAACATTGGATGGCAATTCCCAGGTCTTCAATTCCCACTTGCGTTCAATTCTTTCCTAAAACTAAGCTGCCTGACAATGGGTCAGGGGTTTAAGTGGAAAGGTCATGCATGTAGAGTCTCCTTTCTTGCCTCCCCTTTCACAAGTCCCTTTACCCACTTTATGAAAAGAATGGCAAACCTCTCACACATCCTAAATAGAACTGTACTACATTGGCTGGGGTATAAAAACCTCTGAAGTGCTAAACAAGAAATGGTTCATAATATTTTTATCTTCAAAGCCTCTGTAAGTAAAGTACCATAAACTGCCCACAGGAATTCCTGTTTTATACATTATTTCTGTAAAGAATGAAGCCACAAATTATCAATGGGGAACTATCTGTCGTAGGATGTTCTATTTTCAGGTATATTATAGAATAGGACACAAGTTGATTACAGTTTTCTTTAAAAAGTTTATCTTTTCGGGCGCCTGGGTGGCTCAGTCAGTTAAGCATCCAACTTAGGCTCAAGTCATGATCTCACGACTTGTGGGTTCGAGCCCTGCATTGGGCTCTGTGCTGACAGCTTGGAGCCTGGAGCCTCCTTCGGATTCTGTGTCTTTCTTTCGCTCTGCCCCTCCCCCACTCATTCCCCCCACCCCCCGTGCTCTCTCTCTCTCTCTCTCTCTCTCACACATACACACACACACGCGCGCGCGCGCACACACACACACACACACGAATAAACATTAAAATAAATTTAAAAAAAAAAAAAAACCAAGAGTCAACTTACTTCTTCCAAGCAATAATTTTAAACAAGGTTCCTTGCCTTCCATTTATCTACTGAGGATTAACTATCAGAACATGGTTGTCACAGAAACAAAAATCAAATCATTTATTCGAACTGAAAACTGAAGCCAGACTTTTTCTATCATGAAAGCAAATCTGATTTGTTTGACAATGAAGAACAGTTTTACCAATCATTCCACGGCAGACAGTGGCCTTCAACTGAATGAATGATTTTGACTAAAACATGTTTAAAGCACTCAATAAAAACATTCTATTAAAAAAAAAAAATCCTTTTGGGGCACCTAGGTATCTCAGTCGGTTGAGCATCCGACTTCGGCTCAGGTCATGACCTTGCGATTTGTGGGTTCAAGCCCCACGTCAGGCTCTGTGCTGACAGCTCAGAGCCTGGAACCTGCTTCAGATTCTGTGTCTCCCTCTCTCTCTGCCCGCCCCCCCCCCCACTCACACTCTCTCTCCTTCAAAAATAAATAAACATTAAAAAAATATTTTTAAATCCTTTTGACATAGGTATATTGAAATTAACAATATTTAACTTTCCCCAGCATGTCCTAAACTGTTTAGGTAAACATACACCTATAAGTAAAACACTAATAGATATGATTACTAGCTATTTAAGAAGACGTACTAAAGTCTTTTTTGGTGCATTTCCCAGAACTGCATGTCTCTAGTGACTCTCATAACTGGAAGTCAGGTGGTTTCTAATTCTTTGCTTTCAAAAAAACTGAAGGACCTAATCAAATTATCAGCTGATAGACAAATAAAAATAATTTTTGATGATAGACCATTTGATGACAGAGATGCTCAAACAATTAAGTGATGCTGGTGAAACAAAGCTCTGTCTACTTCCATCCAATTAATTATGTGAACACATTTCTCAGCACTTCTACCTGTCAGGAAGCAAAAATTCCTCATTCCCTTCTCAGGGAGCAAGAACCTGTGTGCCCTTGAAGGTCCTTCTAGCCAGACTAAGAATCAAATTGACAGATTAACAGGAGAATATCAACTTTAATAGGTATATGTACGGGGAATCCACACAGACATGGAAATTCCAAAGTTGGTCAGACAAAATGAGGTATACCTGTCATTCTGAACTAAGGAGAGGGAGTAAGGGTCTAGGATTTTAAGGAAAGGAATGTACTTCAAAGGGTGATAAGAGATGTTTGGTAATTAGATGTGTGCCCTACCATATAGATGGGTCACTTAGATAAAATTTATCTCTGTTAATAACCCTTATTCTTGGAAAGACTCTCAGTGTAGATTCTTCCATGTGGTTAGGGAAGGAAACTACTTCCTCTTGAGCCCACAGGGTTTTAAGTGTCTTCAGCTCAAAATAATCCACATGCCAAAGTGGCACATTCTGAGGGGGGCCTATCCTGAACCTCTTCACATCTCTAAAAGAAAAAAGGAAAATAAAATTGATGCTGAACATTGTCTAACTGCAGCAATGAGCATTATTTATCCAAGAAAGGCTGAACTAAAAGAAAAAAATTAGATTAGCTTCATCCACCTCATTAAAAGATGCATTTCCAATAAGATTTTTTCTTGTTTAATAATTACTCAACATTTTAATACATTTACGTTATTTTACTAACTATATGTTAATTACAATTTAATGAATAGATATTTTTTAAAGTTTTTTAATTTATTTTTTGAGAAGGAGTGTACACATGCACGTGAGCAGGAGAGGGGCATAGAGAGAAGGAGAGAGGGACAACCAAACTCTATATAGATGGTTATTTTTAAGGAAACAAAAACTTTCCAAAACACCTTTAAAATGTACACAAAAAAATAGTACAAACCTATAATTGTAAAAGTTATGTGTTAACTAACAAATGCCTCCCATTCATTTTGAAAGTAGGCAAAGTATAAATTATAAATATAAAGGTAAATATACCATCAGGACCATAACCCGTACTAATGAAATGGAGCTAGTTCTCACTAAAATGTACATACCTCTACTTTCTACCATGTCTTTCCTAAAATGATACTAAGTACAGCCTATTTTTTAGTTGGATTTTGTTTCCAAAAGACATGATTAGATAGATGTTCTGTTTTTATATTCATTTCTTAAATTCAAACATAAACATGGTCCCTAGAAAGTCAGAGACAGTAAAATGGTATACTGGTAGTTCTCAACCTTTTTTCTGTCTGAATTTGCCAGAAGATAAAGACAAGTGCCTACTCCTATCAGAAGATAAGGAAGGTGGAGACAATACAGGAAAGCACAGACTTTATCCTGCCTCTAGCCTCTGCAGAGAACCTCTAAGTGAAAGAACATTAGATTGCAAGTCTAAGACCTGTGTTACTGTCCTGATTCAGCCATTAATTAGCTTTTGGAAGTAGACAAGCCATTTAATTTCTCTAAGAAGGATAAAACTACCTATCTCATGTTGCTAGGTGGATCAAATAAGATAATACATGAGAGGTGCCGACACATTTACATGCAATACCCACCTCTCTTCCCTTTCCTGTAATGCTTGCACCTCAATAAAATGACTAATTCATCTAGCTTAAATAGAGAAGGAAAGCAGTTGAAACTGTTCACATTTTGAAACAATTGCATAACTACAAATTTCCATTAAGAAGACATCAGACAGTTGGGTACAAGGATGTCAATGCAAGCATTATTTAAGGAAAAGTGTAAGCAAACATTATCCAGAAAGTAGTAGATTTATAATGAGTAAGTTATAACACCACTGGGAGCAGGTCAGCATTAAGTTAAAAAAAAAAGGAAAAATGGCAATATACTCCCAAAAAGAATTGGAAACATAACACCAAAATGTTATATAGCATTACAGATTATTTTTATTCTCTTCTTTGTGCTTTTTCGAAATGTAAATAATTAGCATGTTTTACTTTTGAAACTAGAAAAATCACATTAAAAACAAATAGATATAATACTTTAGAATGGGGTCATAATATTCTTCTGGATGTAGTTTTCACTTAAATTTTTCAACCAATGAACATTTAAGCCTCCGAAGATTAGTTCAAACTTTTCTTGTGTAAAATTTTTAAAATAAATTTGTTTTAAATATTTGTATTGTATAAATATTGACAGCAACAGGTGACAAGTGGATAGGAAAAAAGAGAGAAGGAAGGAAAGGAGGAAGAGGGAAAAGAGAGAAAGAAGGGAGGAGGGCAAGAAGTAGGAGAGGACAAGGGGGAGTACTTTCCTTCAACCCTATCCGAGCTATTAAAGGAAGCACAAAAGAATAAAATCCCATCATGGCATTCCCATCATGGGCAATGGGAAAATGGCACTGTTATTTAGGTTTATAATAAAATATCAGAACACATAAATAAAATGTATTAATACATGATAGATAACTATTAAGATATGCTAGATCAGCAGCAGTGTGCAACTAACAGTAATGAAACACAGGTAGGGCCTTAAGATTGAAACAAACATTGTTTATTCAAATGTGCTTTCCCTGAAGATAAGCATAACATAAAATTTCAGACCTACAAAGGTCCTTAAAAACGCTGTCAAGTCCAGAGACAGCCCAGTCATAAATGAAATGGCCAACTCAATATCACACAAATAGGCAACACCAAGCTAAGACTTGCTTACACAGCAATATAACAATAAACTATTCCATAAATGCCTGCAACTAAGATTGCCTTCTAAGAATTAAGTAAAATTTGAAGAAATCTATAAATACTACCACATGGTCCAAAGAATCCTAATAGTAGTATGCAAAATTTTATAGAATTGGTAGAATCAATCAGATAGTATGGGTATGGTAAGATTTTAAACATGTTTAATTACCCCTAGCAATTAAAAAATAAACATATCAAAACATGTTGGAAAGGAAAAAGAGAGGCCAAAAGTGTTAATCACCACAGCAATGTCTTAAGAGGCTTACCAAGAAACAGATTAAAAAGTAAACCACTGGATTAGAATGAAAATAATAGCAAAAAGTTACAAGATTTATGAAAATAACATTTTAAATTCTCACTAGTAAACTAAATGAGGATTAAAACTCAATTACAGAAGGCTGAAGAAAAAGAAACTAGATTTACACTTAAATAGAACTACACTCTTTATATTATTAAATTTTCTTTGCTTAAGTTTTTATTTTTATTTATTTTTAATTTTGTTTAATGTTTGTTTATTTTTGAAAGAGAGAAAGAGAGAGAGAGTGAGTACAGCAGCAAGGGGCAGAGAGAGAGGGAGACAGAATCTAAAGCAGCTGCCAGCACAGAGCCTAACACGGGACTCGAACTCACCAGCCATGAGATCACAACCTGAGCCAAAGTCAGACACTTAACTGACTGAGCCACCTAGGCACCCCACTTATGTTTTTATTTTTAAAAATCACTGATAATTATTCAAAATGACTAGCCACGTATTTTCATTAAAGGAAATTTAAAATTTGACTTGGAAGATGTTACTGCTTGGCCACTGGGCCATATCAACAAAATTGGGCCACTTTACATCACACCTGTCATTTATTTCTTACACTCTTCGATTTGACTTCTGGCCCTTATCATTCCACCCTGATTTACCTACCTGAGGTCACTGCTGACATCCTATTATCAAATCCACTAAATTCTTGTAGATTTTATGTTACTAGGCATCTCACTTACGTGTGATACTATTAACCACTCTGTCATACAAACTCACTGTACTTCATGAGACCCTGTTTTAGTTCTGCTAAAAACTCACTATTTCTTCTTCAGCCCCTTCCATAATCAATTCTTCTTCATCTATCCATTTATTCAGTGTTCTATCTTCCAACCTGCTGCCTTCACTTTTACCCTTTCTCTGAAAGGCTTATCTATTGGTTGCTTTTATTTTTTTTATTTTTTATTTATACATATGTATGCACCTACATACATATATAATCTCTATGCCCAATGTGGGACTCAAACTCATGACCCCCAAATCAAGAGTCATACACTCTTTTGACTGAGCCAGCCAGGTGCCCCATTGGTTGCTTTAAATACCACCTATTTAATAATTTTGGTGGTGATGATGATGATGATGATGATGATGTTGATAATAGTATAATAACAGCTAACCTTCATTGAATGTCATTATATCAAGGTAAAATTAAGTATAATGCTTATTTATTATACTTCCCTCCAGCCATGAATCCTCTACCCACCAGAAACATAAATCGAATCCACCTGAATATCACATATGCATCTCATGCATGAACAAAACTGAACTCAATCTATCCACTCCCTCTAACATGTCATTCTCTCATATTCCCTAACTCAATCGTAAATACCACCAAAACCAAAAGTTGGAATGTCATCCCTGACTCCTTTGCCCCCTTCATTAATCAATCATTAAACTTACCTTTATAACAGTAAAATATTATTGAACTTTCTCCAAACTGCATGATCAGGTCACCATCCCTCAACACCACCATCCCTCAACAACATCCCTAATGCTGCTTTATCCCAAAATCTAAGAATCTGGAATTCTGAAAGAGAGAATCAGAAGAGCCAAGGACCATCTTTCTTTTAATGCAGGTAACAAGGTAACCAAGTTAAAGAAAATACACAAAATTCAGGAGCATTTCCAAATACCAGCAATAATCGAAAAAATGTTACTGAAAAAATATTCTACTCACAATAGCAATAACTTTACTTTTAAAATACCTAGGGAGTCACCCGGGTGGCTCAGTCGGTTAAGAGTCTGACTTCGGCTCAGGTCATGATCTCACAGTCCGTGAGTTCGAGCCCTGCATCAGGCTCTGTGCTGACAGCTCAGAGCCTGGAGCCTGCTTCGGATTGTGTCTCCCACCCTCTCAAAAATAAATAAATGTTAAAAAAAAAATTTTTAATAAAAATAAAATAAAATAAAATACCCAGGATAAACCTCACCAAAAATGTACACCTAGAAGAAAACTGTACAATACTGCAGTAAGACCTAAGCTGCATTAATATTGTAACAACTAACCACATATCACTATTTGAATTTAATTAATTAGAGGTGCCTGGCTGACTATATCAGAAGAGAGTATGACTCTTGATCTCGGGATCGTGGGCTCGACTCCCAAGTTGGGTGTACAGATTACTAAAAACAACAAATTTTTAAAAACTTAGTTAAAATCAAATAAAATTTTAAAATTCAATTCATCAGTTGCACTAACCACACTTCAAATGTTCAAAACTAAATGTGACTAATGGTTACCATATTGAACAGTACAGACATACAACATTTCCATCATCACAGAAAATTCTAATGGACAGTATTGCTGTAGAGATAATAATTTGCCCCAGATTTTTCTTTTAATCACTTCTGCATGGTTTGCGTTTTTCCCCAAACACAATTATTTTTATAATTTTTGAACCTAACAAACTTAGCAATGATCACTACCGTAAGATGTGGAAGTCTAAAACAAAACAGGGGCACCTGGGTAGCTCAGTTGGTTAAGCAACCGACTTCAATTCAGGTCATGATCTCACAGTCCGTGAGTTCAAGCCCCGCGTCAGGCTCTGTGCTGACAGCTCAGAGCCTGGAGCCTGCTTTGGATTCTGTGTCTCCCTCTCTCTCCTGCTCATGTTCTGTGTCCTCTCTCTGTCTCAAAAATAAATAAAAACATTTAAAAAATTAAAAAAAAATTTTTTTAAACAAAACAAAACAAAAAAAAACCTAACCATTTTGTAATCCTGTATTTAATGTACTTAGAGACTACATGTTACTAAAATATACAAAATAGCTAGAAGAAAAATAGAAATATATATGCATAAATAGAAAAACTTATATGGTAAAGATCTCATTTTTCCAAATTAATCTAAAAATGCAATGCAATCCTAAACAAAAACCCCAAAAAGAATTTTTTAAGTACTTGACAAACTCATTCTAAAATTTATGCACAAAAGGAAAGAGCCAAGATTAAGAAAATTCTTGAATAAGAACAAAGTGTAGGGACTTGTCCTATCAAACATCAAGATTTATTATAAAGTTTTGTAACAAAATAAAAATAAAGCTGCATTAGTTCAAGGACAAACAGACAAGCAGAAAAGGATGGAAAACCTAGAAACCAAGCTATAGACAAATAAAAATTGGCATTGCAGATCAATGGGTAAAGATTGGGACTATCACAATACAGTGATAGAATACTTGATTTCACTTGAGGAAAAAAAAAAATTTAACTGAATCCCCACTTCACATCATATACAGAAATCTATTCAAGTCAATTGAAGACCTAAATATACAAACCATAATGTTAAAACATGGAGAAGAAAATATTGAAAAATAGCTTTATAAAGAATTAACTATAGGGGCACCTGGGTGGTTCAGTCAGTTAAGTGTGCAATTTCAGCTGGAGCCTGTTTCAGATTCTGTGTTTCCCTCTCTCTCTCTCTCAAAAATAAACATTTTTAAATTTTTTTTAAAAAATTAATAATGAAACAAAACAATTATAGCCTTTTAACCTTATATATGGAGTATCACTTGATACTCCAAATATTGTTTTACTTCAAACTAATATATATTTATTTACAGAAATAATTCATCTTGATTTATACAAATAATCCAGCTGTAAATTTTTGGTATTGAATAATCAGCACTGAAATTTACAACCAACTATTATTACTTTGAGTATTTTTGGAGTAAACATTAAGTAATGTCTTTCATGCATGCTTACGTTAATCAAGACTTACCTAAGGTTTGTATGATTACATTATTATAGATTTGGATTCATAAGAAAAATATATTTCCTCAACTACTCTAGCTTCCTTTCTTAAAACTATTTTCATTTCTAATGAGGATTTTTACTTCCCGATTACCATGACATTAATTCTCTTCATACCTTTACTTCTATAGTATTTACCTAGTGTCAGGAAAAATCAAAACAAACCTGTCATATATTCCTCCACTTTGTTTTGTATAAACCTCTTCCTTTACTCTCCATAATTAGATCAACACTCATCTGGCAGTTATTATACATTCCACATTTTATCTCTCCTCATACCCACTGTAACTCTTCAATATGCTAGAAAAGATTATTTTCAACAGCCTACTTTGTTTCAAGTTTTCCTATGTATTTTCAGTTACTACATTTTGACAAATTGGACACATCAAAATTGACTAACTTAATTCTTTCAATTAGATAAAGATCCTACATTTTTCTTACTCCAGGAAAAAACTGGCTTTCACAATCTTTTTTTTTTTTTTTTTAATGTTTATTTATTTTTGAGACATAGAGAGAGCATGAACAGGGCAGGGGCAGAGAGAGAGGGAGACACAGAATCTGAAACGGGCTCCAGGCTCTGAGCTGTCAGCACAGAGCCCGACGCGGGGCTCGAACTCGCGGACCGTGAGATCATGACCTGAGCCAAAGTCGGCCGCTTAACCAACTGAGCCACCCAGGCGCCCCTGGCTTTCACAATCTTTAAACAAACTAGTATATTCTAGAAGAAGTTTAATTTTTAAATATCAAATAATTATCTAATTGACACTTCTGAATAGTGCCAATGCTTCTTCTATCCTGGAAACTATCAATACAAGAAGTGTATTGTTTTGAAAACTTAGTCAAGAAGAACTGTTGAGTGTTTCAATCTCTCATACAGGATTTATTCATCTACTAATGTACCAATTAAAACTAAATATTAACAATTTTTAGAGCAAATTACACACATTTTTTCTCACCTACACTATACCTATAATTGAAGGAAAACACAATTTCACTAAGTTTATAAACCTTTACGTATCTACCATAATTTACGCCAAAGTCTGGACATATAATTAATTTCAAATTAATACTTCCATAGTAAGTTCGCAGAAAATAAATAATACAAATGTTACAATTAAAACAAATCTATATTTCAAATCTCTGCTCAATGATTGATGCTTTTTGGACATCAACAAATTTCTTAAGATCTAACTTATTCTTTATGAGATACCTACCTCATAAAGTTGCCAAGAGGACTAAACTGATACCGTATACATCTAATACATGCTGAATAAATGTTATCTTTATCAGATAACAATTCTTAAAATTTATTATATTCTTTTTTCTCATATATTCTTGAATGTTTTTCAGATGGATCTTCCATGGCCCTTCTTTACATTCCACTCTTTGTGGTGCATCAGTCCAGTGTGTCAAGACTATTAGCATATGATGGCTCTGATTCTTTAAAAACCTGTTCTGAGTGGCACCCAGTCGTCTCAGTGGCGACTCAGTTGTTTGAGCAAAAGACTTGATTTTGACTTAGGTCATGATCTCACAATTCGTGAGATCAATCCCCACATTGGGCTCTGTGCTGACAGCAAGGAGCCTGCTTGGGATTCTCTCTCTCTCTCTCTCTCTCTCTCTCTCTGCCCCTAACCCCCCCCCCAAAATAAATAAATAAACTTAAAAAAAAAGAAAAAATATGTATCTAAAGACAAAAAAGGAAAGTATCAATTCTCACATTTTAAACACTGAACACTTAAAATCTCACTTTATTTTTTAATTTAATTCAATTTTTTTATTTTATATATAGAGAGAGAATCTTAAGCAGGCTCCATGCTCAGCTGTGGAGCCCAACTCAGAGCACAATCCTATGACCCTGGGATCATAACATGAGCCGAAATCAAGAGGCAGATGCTCAACCAACTGAGCTATCCAGGGGCCCCTAAAATCCCACTTTAAAAAGGACTTTCCATAAAAAAAAAATTTTCAGTCAGATGCTATCTCCCAAGTACCTAACATGTATCCATCGCTATACTATCATATAGCAAAAACATAATGTAGTTCCTTTATACAAAGAGTTTACTGTATATATAACAGATTTACAAAGATACTTTTCCGAATTGTCTCTCTCCATCAATGTTTATAAACCCTGCATGCAAGGTTTATACTATGTATATTTAATTATAAACCTAGTACAAAAAAAAAAATTTAGCATCCTTTCAAGTAAGAGATTAAAAAGCGGAAGAGAATAAATAAATGAGAGCCAAGAAAATCAAAGGAAATTATAAATTAAAGAAAAAAAACCCTCTCTTTTATTCTAAACACTGCTTGTTTGAGAAATTATAAGATCATCACATAAATTATATAAATTATTAAATACTTAAAAAATAAAGCCAGGAATCAACAAAAGATTTGAACCTAGAAAAAAGTAAGATAATCATTTATTTACCCACCAATTGCTGGGTGGCTCAACTGGTTAAGCATCCAAATCTTGATTTGGGCTCAGGTCATGATCTGACAGGTCGTGAGTCTGAGCGCTGAGTCGGAGCTCTGCACTAACAGCACAGAGCCTGCTTGGGATTCCCTCTCTACCTCTCTTTCTGCCCCTTTCCCATTTGTGCACAAGTACTCTCTTTTTCTCTCAAAATAAACTTTAAAAATAAATAAATAAAATTAAAATCTTAAAAAAAAATGATAATTTTTTTTTTTTTTTAAAGGAGAGGGAGAGACACCTGGCTGGCTCAGTAAATAGAGCATGTAACTCGATCTCAGGGCTGTGAGTTCAAGCCCCAGGTTGGTTATAGAGATTACTTAAAAAAATAAAATCAGAAAGAAAGAAAGAAAGAAAGAAAGAAAGAAAGAAAGAAAGAAAGAAAGAAAGAAAGAAAGAAAGAAAGAAAGAAAGAAAAGAAAGAAAAGAAAAGAAAAGAAAAGAAAAGAAAAGAAAAGAAAAGAAAAGAAAAGAGCGAATGAAGAACTTACCAGAGCTGGAAAAACAAATCTCAACTGCAACAGAAAAAGGCTACATTATGATAGGCAAGCCAAGGCTACTAGCAGAAGCCCTAAGTCTCAGAGGAAATGGATAAGGCATGGAGCTAAAAGTAGGGAAACTGACTACCATCTCACCATGACAAGTTACAATTCCTAAAATAAATTAGATTTATTGTCTGAAGAAACCAAACAGAAGCATCTCTGAAATGAGAGACAACAGGCAAAACTGGACAAATAGGAAGGGACAGATCAAACCACCTACTTAATTATGGTAACTTTAGCCCCCTTACCCTGTCCAGCTCTAAGAATAAAGCAACCAGGCTTCAAAGACTTTTCTGTAAAAAAACTAAACAGACTCAGAGAATAGACTTCCAGATACCAATATTAGGAGTCAGCCCATAAAAACAGGCTTTTAATATAATCAAGCCACAATAAAGTTCCATTACTCAACAAGCCCAACCTATGCATACCAACCTTCCAATGAGGTTTTGAATGTGTATGGTGTGTGTGTGTGTGTGTGTGTGTGTGTGTGTGTGAAAAAAATTTTTTTTTGCTTTACTTATTAGTGTTCTTCAGCTATGTAACAAATTCACCCAAAACTTGTCAGATTAAAACAACACTCATTATCCCACACAGGTTTTAAGGGTCAGGAACCCAGGA
The DNA here is from genome assembly GCF_018350195.1 of Panthera tigris. Classification (NCBI taxonomy): domain Eukaryota; kingdom Metazoa; phylum Chordata; class Mammalia; order Carnivora; family Felidae; genus Panthera; species Panthera tigris. The sequence goes on along the minus strand of NC_056670.1, from coordinate 34,064,529 downwards.
GTGGCTTAGCTAACTGATTCTGGCTCAAGGTCTCTCATGAGGTTACAATCAAGCTGTCAGCCAAAGCTGCAGTAAACTCAGGGTTCAACAGAGGATGGAGAATCCACTTCTCCATCATGTACTTCTAAGCTCATGTACATGGTTGCTGGCAAGTCTCGGTTCCTCAAAGGCTGTAGAGCAAAGGCCTCTTATCTCCCACTCCATAGGGTGCCTGAATATCAAGAGATGGCAGCTAGCTCCCCCCCAGAATTAGTAATCCAAAAGAAAGAAAGAGGTGTGTGTACAAACAAGTGAGAGAACACTCAATATGGAAACCACAGTCTTTTACAACCTAATCTGTAGCATACCAACACTCCTACTGTATTCCATTCCTTATATAGATCAGTCCTAGTACAGTTGGGATGAGACTACTCAATGGAATACCAGGAGGAAGGGATCACTGGGAGCCATCTTGGAAGCTACCAAAGTGTACACTCTGGTCCCCCACCAGTAATCCCTGCCTCCTGCTTTTTACATCCACGTGTAGTGCCCTCCCTCATTATACCAGGCTTGGTGTGTATGATCAACAGTATATGGCAAAAATGATAGCATGTCACTTTCTAAGATTAAGTTATAAAAAAAGACTACAGTTTCCATCTAGGGAAAATGATTGCCTCTCTCAAGTCACTAGTAAGAGAGCAAACAGCTACCATGTGTTGGTCCATGAGATGAGAAACTGATATCCTCAGTTCAAAAGCTTTTAAGAGGGCCATCTGGGTGGCTCAGTTGGTTGAGCATCCAATTCTTGGTTTCAGCTCAGGTCACAATCTCACAGTTCATGGGTTCGAGCCCAGGTAGGACTCCACACTGGCTCCTTGCTAATAGCATGGGACCTGCTTGATATTCTCTCTCCCTCTCTCTCTGCACCAACCCCCTCCTCCACTCATGCTCACTCACTAACTCTCTCTCTCTCTCTGTCAAAATAAACTTTAAGAAAAAAAGAAGGTTTTAAGAAAGTGAGGACAGCCAATAATGAGTCATCTGGGAATCAAATCTTCCAGCCATAGTTGAGCCCTGAAATGAATGCCACCATGGCCAAGAGACTGACTACAACTTGACCAGAGACCCTAAGCTAGAATGACTCAGCTATGCCACACTCTCAAATTCCTGACCCTCATAAACCATGATAGATGCTAAACTTGTTTGTTACTTTAAGCAACCAAGTTTGGGGGTAACATGTTACATAGCAATAGATAATTTTATCAAAGCTTTTTTAAAAAATTATAAAAGCAATTCAAAATTGTTATACAAATCTTAAACTGTACAGAATGTTGAAAAAAAAGTACCTACCCTAGCCAACCTACCCTCCCACAACTGTTAGAGCTTAGAACATATCCTTTTGTATTTTTTCTTCTTCCTATACAAATCAATGGAAAGAGGTTTTTAATGTCTTACCATTTAATATGAACAGAGAGCCAAAAATCAACTAATATTGAAAGAAAGTCTCCATTGTGAAGGCCACAGTAAACAATAAGAGTAATCCACAGAAAACAGAGATAAAGCAGGAAACAGAAGAGAAACCTTCATAAAACAAACAAAACCATCTCTAATTAATATGTTTAGAGAGGAGAAAAAGACTACATCCGTAACACAACAGAATATTACATAATAATAATTTACTAACAGCAGTAACAACAACAAAAACACTAAAAGCTTTCACAGAGAAAAAGACTAGTGATCTACAAAAGAAGGAGATGCATTTGATGTAGAGCAGACAATGGCACATGCCTTCAAATTTGCAAAAAAAACCAAAAACAAAAGCAAAAACAAAAAAAAAAACCCTATTAACCAACCAACAGGTGCAAAGGAAAAAATTTTTTAAAGATCGTCACACATATGCAAAGATTAAAATTACATGTACTCATGCACTCTTTCTCTTAGGAAGCTACTGAGGCTATGCTATACACACACACACACAAACACACACAAAACCAATTAAGCATATATAAGGTATGGGAAACAAGAAATCTGAAACAGGAGAAAGTCAGAGGGAAGTTCAAGGCAAACTGCTGTTTTAAAGGGTGGGGGCACGCCTGAATGGCTCAGTCAGTGGAGTGCCTGACTCTGAGTAAATGGAAACTCTTGGTTTCAGGTCAGGTTCCTGAGCTAATCTCAAGGTTCCTGAGGTTGAGCCCCGCATCAGGATCTGGCATGACAGCGTGGAGCCTACTTGGGATTCTCTCTCTCCCTCTGTCTCTCTCTGCCCCTCCCCTGCTCATTCTCGCTTTCTCCCTCTGTCTCTCTCTGCCCCTCCTCTGCTCATTCTCGCTTTCTCCCTCTGTCTTTCTCTGCCCCTCCCCTGCTCATTCTCGCTTTCTCCCTCTCTCTGAAAATAAATAAATAAATTTAAAAACAAAAAAAAGTCTAACAGCACAACCTGTTCATTTTGAGCACAAAGATGGAGAACTCTAGAAAGGAGGTCACCAGAGAAAAAGATGTTGACAGAGTTAGATTTTTTTTTAATTTTTTTTTTAATGTTTATTTATTTTTTGAGAGAGAGAGAGACAGAGCCCAACACGGGGCTCAAACTTACAAGCCATGAGATCATGACCTGAGCTGAAGTCAGACACTTAACTGACTGAGCCACCTAGGCATCCCCTTACTGATTTTTAAGAAATGAGGAGGCAGAGGGGGAGGAGAAGGGAAGAGGTTAGTAGGCAAATGACAGATTTAACAGTGGTTTGAAATTTTCAGTAAGTGTATAGAAAATGGTACAAATGAATACAGGATATAATAAGTCACTGGAAGAAAAACAAAAAGTTTTATAAGTAACCATAGTCCACAATTTTGTTCACAATGATTATTGGCTTTTAACATAATTTAATAACATGGGGAAGATGAAGAGGAAACGGTAACAGGTGAAAGAGAGCTAAATCCTTAGCTATCACAATAGGGAGTCAATACATATCTAAAACTGGCAAACCCAAAGAGCTCCTGGCTGACTCCGCTGGTAGATGGAGCATGTGAATCTTGATCTTGCGGTCATGAGTTCAAGCCCTACGGTGGGGGGTAGTGCTTAAGAATAAATAAAATTTTTAAAATTTTTTTTAATAAATAAATAAAAACTGACAAACCTAAGAAATACCTAGTAATACAGACCTCAAACAGACCCTAAGCTTGGGATTGCTAGTCAGATTGTATGCATGAGAAATTAACCTTCAATTCGCCTACTCTCACAGTAAACATTCAGGAATGTACAGCAGTTTTTAACAGTTACTAGAACCTGGACAACAATGAGATAAGTAACCAGAGACTCTTCAACAATTAAACACCAAGAAATTATAAAAATTCCTGGTAAAAAATGGCAAAAGCAAAGTTCTCAGAAGGCCAGAGGAAATCCTTTCCACTATCATTCATGAACATGATTAGGTTATATCCTCCCACAGGAACTTGAAGATCAAATGTGCCCCTCCACACGGAGTGTTGTGTCCTCTGTTCAGGAAACCCTCCTAATGCAATCGTGTTCTTGTATCCTTTCCCTACACTAAAGGAGCATTTATTCTTTGCCTCTCCAATCAACCAGCCTTATAAAAATCACATACAGCAATATTAGTGTATTATTTAGAAACAATTGGATACCAGGAAAGAACAGCTAAGAATTAGAAATGGTTTCTTTTGGAAAAATAGCACTTTTGGGATATAGGGTAAAAGCAAGGGGAGAGGTGGAAGATGCAGCAAAGGACTAACATTATTCCTTAAAAATTTTCAGTACTAGGGCATTTGGGTGGCTCAGTTGGTTGAGTGTCCAACTCTGGATTTGGGCTTGGGTCATGGTCTCAGTTCATGGGACCAAGTCCCTCGTTGGGCTCCATGCTGAAAGCACAGAACCTGCTTGGGATTCTCTCTCTCCCTCCCTCTCCGTCCCTCCTCTGCTTGCACTCTCTCTCTCAAAATAAATAAATGAACTTAAAAACAATAAACCTTTAGTACTAGTTTACTTTTTAACTAGCAGTAGTTGTACATTGATAAGTATTTTTTATTCAAAAGGCCAGATACTTTTTCTTTTTTTAATGTTTACTTATTTTTGAAAGAGAGAGATACAGAGCATGAGCAAGGGAAGGGCAGAGAGACAGGGAGACACAAAGTGGGCTCCAGGCTCTGAGCCGTCAGCACACAGCCTGACGTGGGGCTCCAACTCACAAACTGTGAGATGATGACCTGAGCCAAAGTTGGATGCTCAACCAACTGAGCTACCCAGGCACCCCCCAGATACCTCTTTTTAAGTTTATTTATTTATTTTGAGAGAAAGAGAGCACAAGGGAAGAGCAGAGAGAGACAGAGAATTCCAAGCAGGCTCCACACTGTCAGCGCAGAGACCTACTTGGGGATCAAACTCCCAAACCATGAGATCATGACCTGAGCCGAAATCAAGAGCAGGACACTTAACTGACTAAGCCACCCAGGTGCCTCAAGGCCAGATATTTTTTTTAAAAATTAGAATCAGAAAACAAATTCTATCCAAAAAATTTTGATAGTTAACTTGTTTTCACAGTGTAAGAGACTAATAAATATATATTTATTCATTTGCATAGTACCCAACTGTTCCCAGAAAATTTATTTTTACACAGTTCAAATATAAAAAACACTTAACTAAATATGGTCTGAAATGTAAATTAAACACAGTCTAGTGAAATAATAAGGAATACTTTCAAAGTGTATTTTGGAAAAAAATGTTCTGGAACATAAGAATAGGAAAGTCTCTACATTTATGATTAGGATCCAAAACCTTGCTTTTTATCTCCAAGTACTGACGTCAAAAATCAAGTTTAAAAATTAAAACTCAAAACAAAAATACTAAGTTTCAGCTTATTTAGGATGAGCTGCTAATGAAACAAAGAAGCGACTTGAGCTCTCTGTAGTATCAGCACACAGCTGTCAGATCACAACCATTCTGATCACATTTGCATGAACTTTTAAAAACAAATATCCTGGGGCGCCTGGGTGGCTCAGTCAGTTAAGCTTCCAACTTGGGCTCAGGTCATGATCTCACAGTTTGTGAGTTCGAGCCCTGCGTCAGGCTCTGCGCTGACAGCTCAGAGCCTGGAGGGTGCTTTGGATTCTGTGTCTCCCTCTCTCCCTGCCCCTCCCCTGCTCATGTTTGGTCTCTCTGTCTCTCAAAAATAAATAAACATTAAAAAAAATTTTTTTAATAAATAAATGCAGGGTGGCCTGGCTGGCTCAGTCAGTGGAGCGTGTGATCTCGGGGTAGTGAGTTCTAATCATATGTTGGGTGTAGAGATTACCTAAAAAATAAAAAATCTTAGCGGCTCCTGGGTAGCCTAGTCAGTTGAGCATGTGACTCTTGATTTCGGCTCAGGTCATGATCTCACAACCAAAGTGGGACTCTTACCCGACTGAGCTACCCAGGCACCCCCTAAATAGACAAAACAATCTTAAAAGACAACAACAAAGTTAGAGGGCTCACACTCTGTCACATTACTTCAAAACTTACTTCTGCAATAATCAGCTGCAATATCAAAACAGTGTGGTAGTGGCAAAAGGAAAGACATAAAGATCAATGGGAAAGAATTGAGAATCCAGAAATTAACCCACAAGCCTATAGGCAAGACATCAGTCTATATACAGACATAAATATGAGTTTGGGCCCTACATCAGGCTCTCTGTTGTCAGCGCAGAGCCCACTTTTTATCTTCTATCTCCCTCTCTCTCTGCCATTCCCCTGCTTGCACGTGTTCTCTCTCTCAAAAATAAACATTTAAAAATAAATAAATAAATTTGAATGTGAGAGAGAGAGAGAGAGAGAGAGCGCGCGCACAAGCAGGGGAAAGAGAGAATTTTAAGCAGGCTCCATGCTCAGCACAGAGTCCTTCACAGGGCTGGATCCCATGACCCTGGGATCATGATCTGAGCCATTTCTTATTATATTACAATAGGCCAAATTTACACATTTATAAATTCTTGCCTGATCCTTTGACATACAAGTTTACCTAAAAGAGTTATATGGGTAGTTTCCAGGGCATTAAAAAATACAATTTGTTAACAATGGTTGTCCCCCCACCAAATCAGTTGTATTTTTATGTACTAGCAATGAATAATCCAAAAGTAAAATTAAGTTTGGGTTTGAAGATGGTGTTGAGGAGAATAAATACCGTGACTTCCAGTGCTTTGCTAAAACTTCAGATGCAAGGCCTTCTGGCCAAGCATCTGTAATTTCGTATTGTTGCAACATTCATTATAACCCTGGGGGTTCCAGCTTCCTAAAAGTTTGCTGTGGACAAACCAGAAAGAAGGTTTATGTAGATTTCTACAGAAATTATGATTCCTGGAAAAGATTTTGAGGAAATGATGAAGGCTGGTATCTTTCAGAGAGCAAAGTGACTTTCTTTCGGTTGGTTCCACGGAAGTTGGTCACTGACCTGTATTCCTGAACTATGAAACATGAATATTGGACTATGGAATAGTTTCTCTTGATAAATAAACAACTAACAAGTACTGTGGAAAAAAACAAACAAGGAAAAATAAACTTAATAAAACAATTCTATTTACAGTAACATCAAAAATAATGAAATACTTAGGATTAAACTTAACCAAGAAAATATAAGACTTACACACTGAGAACTACTAAACACTTTTGAAACAACTTAAAGACAACCTAAATAAATGGAAAGACATCCCCTGTTCATGAACTGAAAGACTTAGTATTGTTAAAATGTCAGTACTTACAAAACTGATCTACAAATTCAGTGCCGTTTTTGCAGAAATAGATAAGCTGATTCTAAAATTCACATGGAATTTCAAAAGATTCCAAATGGACATCTTTTTTTTTTAAATGTTTATTTTTGAGAGAAAGAGACAGAGTACGAGCAGAGAGGGGCAAAGAGAGAGGAGACACAGAATCTGAAGCAGGCTTCAGGCTCTGAGCTGTCAGCAAAGAGCCGAATGAGGGGCTCGAAATCACAAAGCACAAGATCATGACCTAAGCCAAAGTGGGACACTTAACCGAGTAAGCTACCCAAGCACCCCCTAAATAGACAAAACAAGCTTAAATTAGAAAACAACAAAGTTGGAGGACTCACACTTCCTCACATTACTTCAAAACTTACTACTGAAATACTCAGCTGCAATAATCAAAACAGTGTGGTAATGGCAAAAGGACAGCCATAAAGATCAGTGGAAAGAATTGAGAATCCAGAAATTAAACCTCAAGTCTATAAGCAATTGATTTTCATAAGAAGTACCAAGAGCATTCAATGGGAAAAAGAATAGTCTTTTCAACAAATGATGCTAAAATAACCAGATTTCCACATGCAAAAGAATGAACTAAACCCTTAACACATAACTAATAAAACAATTAACTAAAAACAAATCAAACACCTAAATTTAAGTGCTAAAACAAATCTTAAAAGAACACATACACATTGTGATTCTGGATTTAGCAATGAATTCTCAGATACGACAGCAAGAGCACAAGCAACAAATGAAAAAATAGATAAACTGAACTTCATCAAAATTAAATATCTTTGTGCATCAAAGGAAACTATAAAGAAAGCAAAAATAACCCAAAGAAAGGGAGAAAATGTTTACAAATCATTTATCTGATAAGGAGGTCTATTATCCAGAATATATAAAGAGCACTTACAATTCAACAACAAAAGACAAACAACTAAATTCAGAAATGGGTGAAGGACTTTAATGGGTGAAGGACTTTAATATACATGAATAGCACATGAAAAAGATGTTTAACATCTTTAGTCATTAGAAAAATGCAAATCAAAACCCACAATGAAATATCACTTTACACCCACTAAGATGGCTATAATTTAAACAAAGGAAGGGGCGCCTGGCTGGCTCAGTCAGTGGAACATGTGACTCTTAATCTCGGTATTATGAGTTCAAGCCCCATGTTGGGTGCAGAGATTACTTAAAAAATAAAATATTTAAAAATAATAAAATGGGGTGCCTGGGTGGCTCAGTTGGTTGAGCATCTGACTCTTGACTTTGGCTCAGGTAATGATGCAAGGGTTGTGGGACTGAGTAATGCATCCAGCTCTATGCTGAGCATGGAGCCTGCTTAAGATTCTTTCTTTCCTTCTTTCTTTCTTTCTTTCTTTCTTTCTTTCTTTCTTTCTTTCTTTCTTTCTTTCTTTCTTTCTCTCTCTCTCTCTCTCCCCCCCCCCCGCCCTCTGCCACTCTCCCCTGCTTATGCTGTCTCTCTCTCTCAAAAATAAAAAAAATTATAAGTATTAATTAATTAATTAATAAGGGAAAAGAACAAGTTTTGGCAAGAAAATGGAATCCTCATACATTACTGGTAGGAATATCAAAGGGTACAACCATGTAGAAAAGTTAGGTAGTTCCTCAAAAAGTTAAACACAGAATTACCATGACTCAGTAATCCCACTCCAATAGATACCAATACCATAGATTAATGAAAATACATGTCCACACAAAAACTCGTACACAAATGTTCATAGTAGCTTGATTCACAACAGCCAAAAAAGGAAACAACCTAAGTGCTCATCAACCAATACAGTGTGTGTTGTGTGTGTGTGTGTGTGTGTGTGTGTGTGTGTACACAATGGAATATTATTTTGCCACAAAAAGGAATGAGTTACTAATACATGCTACAACTTGGATGAACCTTGAAAAACATCATGCTAAGTGAAATAAGACAGACACAAAAGGCCACAAAGTGTTTCCATTTATATGAAATACAATGGCCAAAATAAGCAAATCCATAGAAACAGAAAGCAGAATGGTAGGTCCCAAGAGATCAGAGCATGGAGCAGAGGTGGGGAAAGGGCAGGCAGGGATAGTGAAATGATTACCCATTGGGTACAGTTTTGTTTTTGGGGTGATGAAAATGTTCTGGAATTAGATAGCAGTGATGGTTGTACAACCCTAAAAATGTATTGGCAGTCATTGAATTACACACTTTACAAGTGTTAAAATTATAAATTTTAAGTGAACTTTACCTCAATTAAAAAAAAAAGTGGCTGCCCTTGGGCACAGACAGAACTTGCTTCCTCATTATAAATTCCTTTTTTACTACTTAATTTTTTCTTTGTACCAAATGGTGTCAAACAGCCAGAAAAACAAACACAAACTGATTTCTCAGCTAAATTTAAAACATCAGAAGTTACTATTAAGGGAGAATTAATATAGAATGATCACCTCTGAATTATGTCCTGCATATTCTTCTTGTCCTCTCTAATCCTATTTCTTCTCCCATTTATGTTATAGCACCATGACAGATGTAGTTCACTGATAACAATTTAAAAATTTGGGAACTAAATCATTAGGTAAATCATATATACTTCTTCCTTGCACAGAATAAAAAATAAATTTCAGGGACACCTGCGTTGCCCAATCAAGTTAAGTGTGTGACTTCAGCTCAGGTCATGATCTCACAGTTCGTGAGTTCAAGCCAGACATCAGGCTCTCTGCTGTCAGCACAGAGCCCGCTTCGGATCCTCTAGCCACCCCCTCTCTCTCTGCCCCGCACCCATGCACATGCATGCAGTTTCTCTCTCTCTCTCTCTCAAAAATAAACTTGAATTAATTAATTAATTTCAAGTGAAACTAGCAACAGGATTGAACAAATGTACCTAAAGTTTTCCCAGAGAAACCTGTGGTCAATTCATAAATAATTATAGTGCAACTTACTATTAATGACATTAAATTTCCTGAGTTTTCCTCCAATTGAAAGTATTAGAGTCCAAAGTCTTCAACAGTTTTTCTTTTGATATAAGTTTCACATAGTACATACGAAGAATTTAATACTCACTTATCAAGGAAATCCTTATCCACTACAGCAGTGATGTCAAGAAGAGGATTTCCCATCCCAAAGAGAATATTTTCACTAGAAAAAAACACACAAAAATGCAAGCACAAGTTAGAAATACTTCTAAAAGTAAGCTGATGTATAAAATGCACACAAATATAAAAATATGTATCTTCACTTTACCTCAAAAATAAACCTAACATGCTAGTTTATTAAACCTTTGATTTGCTTTTTACATTTCAGACAACATTTTAGAGGTAGCATAAGCTATTTAGAAAGGAGGATGACTTTCAAATTGGATCAAATAGAAGAAACCAGATCATGTGATCTTTTTTCATAATATTCAACAGCTAATGACCAAAGCTAATTAGACTGTTTTTTTAAAGTTCTATCATAACAAAAGTTCTATACCCAACAAACATGACAGATAATTAACTTTATCTAGCTAGTAAAATACCCAACTACCAAAAGTGATTAGGGAGGTTACAGCAAGTCCTCCAGGAGTCCAGCCAAAAGCCCCACCTTGGACAAACTGAATGTGGTGAGACCCACACAATGAGTATCACAGATAGTGAAATTTTCAATTACGTTTAACAGACTTCAAAGAAGTCTATGTTCCATAATGATCCCAGTGTAGCTCAAAACCAAGAGAAAGCTACAACTCCACCACAAGAGATGCCTTAAACAGAAGCCCAACTAACAGCAAGAAATGGACCAGTGGCCATGGTTGGGTCAGCCTCAGTGGGAAGCATTCTTCTAGGTTTTTCAATGAAATTTGCCTCTATGTAATCTCCCGTTGGTCTCCAGTTTGCTGAAGACCTCTTCCAGTTGCCTCCAAACCAGTTTCTATCTTCATCACATGGAGACTATCAGTAATATCAATACTACTGGTACCCCAGAGTTTCTTTAAGAGAATGAAATATAACCTACACTTATAATCTATAATGATTTAGAAGACTGAATTGCAGTATCACATTAAAACCACAGTTTGGGCAACTATGGCTGAATACATAACAAAGAGGTGTTTGTCCCTTTGTTCTTTTTTTTCTCCCCTTTCTCTTTTTATTTTATAAATTTAATTTTTTTTAACGTTTATTCATTTTTGAGAGAGAGAGAGCATGAGCAGAGGAGGAGCAGAGAGAGAAGGAGACACAGAATCCAAAGCAGGCTCCAGGCTCTCAGCACAGAGCCCAATGCAGGGCTCAAAACCACAGATCGCAAGATCATTACCTGAGATGAAGTCAGACACTTAACTGACTGAGTCACACGGGCGCCAGCCCCCCCTTTTTTCTGTTTAAAGAAAGCTGAACGAGGGAGAGTTAAAAGAAAATACAATTATCTATTCAGACTTAAGTTGCATTTATAATCAGAAAAAAAATCTAATATAAAAAGAAAATATCTTAAGTACTTAGAAGATAAAGGATCAACAGGCAGATACATTAAAACTTGGCCATCATTTTATTAGAAACTTCTCTGCCTGATTTTTGTATTGTTATTCAAACAATAAAAACTCCTAGAACTTGCTTTTAAAAAAAAAAAAAAAAAAAAAAAAGCATGGGATGTTACTGGGCTGCTTAGCTGTTTCTTTTTACTCACCCTTTTTTAGTGTTTGGTTTAATGCATACAGTCATGAATCCACCACCAGAATCAAAATATGTAACATTTCTAACACCACAAAATATTCTGCTACCCTCGTATCAATTGCTCCACCCCAACTTGTCCCCTCTTAGTTTTAGGACAATAATTGTGATATTTCTTTTTCAGAAGCCAAAGCTTTGAACATCTCATGCATTCCCAAAACAGTTCATTGCACTCCATTTGAAAACTTAGTATAGTATTAATAAACCAATGCACCCTCTCTGGGCCTAAGGTTTCTATACTCTAAGAAATATGGGGAAAAAGATGAGCAGAATGAATCACAGAACCCTGTTTATACTTATATTCCTAAACTTATCTGTCTAGCAAGACTTTTTTTTCCTGAATGCAAATGGACACGGATACATTTACACACAGAGCAAGAATATACTGGAACTGAATTGGTCAAATGTAATACTGGAAGAAATTTTTTATATATCATTAATGATGATTGTTGGGGCGCCTGGGTGGCTCAGTTGGTTTAGCGTCTGACTTTGATTATGGCTCAGGTCATGATTCCAGTGTCGTGGGATCGAGCCCCAAGTTGGAATCCATGCTGAGCATGGAGCCTGCTTAAGATTCTCTCCCTCTCTCTCTCTCTCTCTCTCTCTCTCTCTCTCTCTCTCTCCCCCTCTTCCCCCACTTGCACTCTTGCTCTCTCTCTTCTCTATAAAATTTAAAAAGAAGAAGAAGGAGGAGGAGGAGGAGGAGGAGGAGGGGAAATGTGATCAGGAAAAAATTTAAATGGAAATTTTTTCTTTTATTATTTATTGTTAATAAACTAGATAACCATAATATTTGCCTTGTTATTGCCAAATAATATTACAATTCAGTTACGGTCATTTGAAGACATTCTCTAACAAACCAGAATTGTGTGCTTGTCATCTGTTCCTTGTCATCCTCCTACTTTCACTCCAAAGGTACATGCTAAAGAGATCTGGGTGGAACTGACCTACTCCAGTTCATGGAGAGAGTGAGTCTGACTGGCTTAACCTGGAGGAACAGCAAAGTCTAAACCAATCAGCACAATGCATTTCTCTACCCATACTTATCAGTTGAGAGATAGGCATGTAACCTAAACCAGTCAAATCAAAAAGGACGCCAAGGTTTCCTTTCTAGGAATGCTCATATATAAAACATCTTCCTCCAGAGTATAAATGCAGAAGGTGTTGGAAGATTTAAGTACCTCAAGGTTCCCAGGTGGCTGCCTTGAGGTAAATCTGACATCACAGAGGGCAGAATGGAAACTAAGTCATGACACAGAGAAACTGGGTCATTTGATGAAATTGTTGGACCTATTAAGCTTCGCTTGAAACCTATATCCTCTTTGGACTTTTGATTACATGTAAGTTAATTATTTTGTTGATTACAATTTCAGACTCATTTTCTGTTACTAATAGACATAAATTGTCATATTTCATTTTGTAAACTTGTTATATTTTATAATTCATTTTTATTATAAAGCTGTAATATAGACAAGATTGTTAGTATTGGCATTATGAATCCATGTTCATTAATTTAAGTTCCTCTGAGGCTAAAGTCTTAATTAATTCTCAGGCAGATCTCTTGGATTTCTTTCCCTTGCCTTTGTGAGACAGGTTATATGGATTTTACTTTTACTGTCACAGAAACATGGAGCTTGAAAAAATATGTTCAACCAAGATTTGAGATTTTCTTTGTATATCTCCAACAGACGGTAATAGATTTATGCATTTAAACAAATTCCACTTATTCACATATATAGGCTGCCTTGTGTCTTATAAAGTTATTTCTAATTCTCGAACTATACACCTAAACTACCTCCCCAAGAGTAACTCAATAAATATACTAGCAGATACCAATCAAAATTTTAACATAAATCTTAAAAACATAATAAATTAAGATGGTGTAGAAGCTTCTGGGTTGGTGAACACAATTGCTGGGAAGGTGGTACCACCCAGAGTGCACAGAAGTTCAATCCCCCCACTCCCATACCTTTCTGTGATATTGTGATTTAGAACAAGAAATGCACGTTTGGCCTTCTTCTGGGTCCCTGGCAAAGAGCTCCTAAAAACCTTGGCATTTCTGAGGAGTGGGATAAAGGTATCTTTTGTTATATTAATGAGGTTACTTTTGGAAAACTCCTAGGTAACCTAAGGATGGGGGTGATTCCAAGGGGAACCTCGGGGGACTAGAGGATTAGTAGTCCCCCTCACCTTCAGGGAGTGATTTAATCAACTATGCCTATGTAATGAAGCCTCCATATAAATCCAAAAGGATGAGTTTCAGAGAGCTTCCAGACTGGTGAACATATCTGGAGATTTGGGGAAAGGGGCTCACAGAGCATGAAGTTCCTGTCCTTTCTCACATACCTTGGCTTATGCATCTCTTCCTTCCAGCTGTTCCTCAGTTATATCCTTTTATAACGTTAAAATAAATTTCTAAGCCTAAGATGGAGCCATCTCCAGCCCAGGGTGCGTCATCAGCAAACTAAACTTTTGTGTTCCGGGGCGTCTGGGTGGCCCAGTCGGTTAAGCATCCAACTTCCACTCAGGTCATGATCTCACAGTCCATGAGTCGTGAGTCAAGTCGTGAGTCAAGCCCCGCATCAGGCTCTGTGCTGACAGTTGAGAGCCTGGAGCCTGCTTCGGATTCTATGTCTCCCTCTCTCTCTGACCCTCCCCCTTTCATGCTCTGTCTCTGTCTCAAAAATAAATAAACATTAAAAAAAATTTTTTTTAACTTTTGTGTTCCTGTAAAAGGTCAGAATGACCAGAAATGTGGTATATCCAGTCAGCTACTCCCCTAACACCAGACAACTCTATACTTATTTGCTTGTTCCTTGATGTCTCTAAATAAAGTCAGATATGCAATCCTAGCCAATCATGCCATTTCCACGTTGCCCCTTCTAACACTCTACAAAATACATGCTTGCCCAAAATCCCTTGGGAGGAGTATTCCACTGCTTCTAAGGCACTGTACACCCCAAATCCACACAGTTTTTCCCTTGAATAAAGGACATGAAACTCATCACTAAATTGTTTGTTTTGTCATCTGACAATTATAAACCATAATCTAGTAAGTAAAATGCTTCTCTGAGTTCTATGAACCACTCCAACAAATTAAATGAACCCAAGTAGGGGTCATGGGAATCTCTGATCTTGAACTGGTTGGTCAGAAGTACAGGTGGAGGGGCACCTGGGTGGCTCAGTCAGTTAAGCATCCGACTTTGGCTCAGGTCATGATCTCACGATTCATGGGTTCGAGCCCCGCATCGGGCTCTGTGCTGACAGCTCAGAGCCTGGAGCCTGCTTTGGATTCTGTCTCCTTCACTCTCTGCTCCTCCCCCACTCATGCTGTGTCTCTCTCTCAAAAATAAATAAACATTAAAAAAAAAAAAAAAAGTACAGATGGAATCCAGAATCTGAAGTGTGGGAAGGGACAATCTTGTGGAACTGAGCTCTTAACTTGTGGCATCTAACACTATCTCCATGTAGATAGTGTCAGAATTGAGTTAATTGCTTGGTGGTGTTGGAAAACCCACACATAGCACTTGCCCTATGCATCTTTTCCATTTGTCTGTATGCTTTATGATAAACAGATAACAATAAACAAGTATACATTCACAGGTAAACATTAAAAATACAATAAATAGGCAAACATTAAAAAAAAAAAAAAAAAAGATGGTGTCTTGGGATAGGTTCTCCCAAAAGCAAGTCTGAAACAAAGACTTATAAACAGGGCACTTATTTGAAAAGTGATTCCAGGAAGCAGAGGCAAGAGATGAGAGACTGAAACAGGAAAGGAGGAAAAGCCTATGAAGATGTGTTACTGAGCTGGCCATGATTACAGATGATATCACTCAATCCCATCACTATAGGTGATTGTGGCTCAAACTTTTCAGGAAAAGTTGAAATGTGACTCAGAGATCCCTGTCTAAAGGACAAAAGAGAGAGAATTTATATGGTGACTACTATCTCCCCTTAAAAAAAGTATGCAGCATGGCCCTGATGAGAAATGCTATTAGGTTGTAATTGTCCGAAACCCACGTGGAACCTGTTGCTGCAACAGTGGCTAGTGTAAGAGGTAGCAACAAAATTTAAAATAGTACATAAGAGAAGTCTTCATAAGAGCTAGAAAACCCTCAAAAAAAAAAAAAAAAAAAAAGAGAAGTCTTCATAGAGTAAGTTAAAATTAAACAATTATTTCTTGGGGCACCTGGTCTGGCTCAAGTCAGCAAGGCATGCAACTGTTGATCTTGGGTTGTAAGTCTGAGCCCCATGTTTGGAATAGAGATTACTTAACAAAAATTATACAGTTATTTCCAAAAGCAAATAATTTAAACTACTCTCCATCATCATATAACTAATATGACTTCATTCCAATATGACAAATTAAAACTTTGCTAGAAACACTAATTCTTTAAAATGGCTAGTTTCTTAAATAGAAACACAACTTCTGGTTTTGGCTCAGGTTGTGATCCCAGGGTCACAGGATGGAGCCCCACATTGTCTCAGTATGGAGCCTACTTGGGATTCTCTCTCTTCCTCTCCCTCTGTCCCTCCCCTGCTCACATGTGTTCTCTAATAAAAAAAAATAAATTAAAATTTAAAAAAAAGCACTGAAATACAGTGTGTCTTTCACTTTATCACTTACCATTCTAATACACACAATCTATTTGCTGATCATAACACTTCACTTGTTCCCCAAGAAAGACTAAAAGTCCTTCCCCTACTTCTTTTGCCTAGCAAATTCCCATTCATCTTTTTAAAATTTTCTCATATGCAACCTTTTAGAAAATCTTCTCTACCTAACTCCTACCAAAAGGTTCTCATGTAAAGCTGCACAAGTTGATGTTTACAGTATGGATGAGAGCTTCTGGAGTTCTGTGTTAAGTACTGCTGCCCTTCCTCCCAAAGTTTTATTCATTCTCTCCCCCTAGGTTCTATAAGTTCTTTGATAAACTTTTAACTGATTTTAGGGGTTACTTTGTATTTTATCTTAATTGATCTCAATCAGCGAGACATAAAAGGTGAAACAATTTTTTAAATCTTAATTATATTTGTCTTCTCAACGGCTAGTGTATGATAATCACAAGGGCTTTGAGCAATTTTGCAATTCTACGTTCTGACCTTTTCTATCAATAGACTGCTGCTTTTCTCAGGCTCCCAAAGATCAAGACTGAGTCTAGAGTAAATTTAGATTTTAAAGGTGAAATGACAGATCATTAATTCAAGATAGGTTTAATAAGTTAAAAAGGAATGTTGTGTTCCCTAGAGCAATCGCTAAATGATAATACAACAAAATCCAATAGAGGATATAAAATGAAAAACTATAAAATACTCAACTTAGAAAAAAAAGGCATGAAAGACAAAACAACATAAAGGATAATTGGAAAACATTATTAATACCAACCATATTAGTAATTATATTAAATGTCAATGGATCAAATACTCCAACTAAAAGATAATCACACTGGATTAAAAGCAAATTAAATGTTATTTACTAGAGATACACTTTAAATATAAAGGCACAGAGAGTTTGAAAATAAAAGACTGAATAGAAAGATATACTATGCAAACACTATAAGAAAACTTCAGTGGCTATATTAATATCAGCCAAGGTAGATTTTATTTTTTTATTAAAGTATAGTAGACATGCAACATTACATTAGTTTCAGGTGTACAACATAATGATTTGACAACTCTGTACGTTATGCTCACAAGTGTAGCTACCATCTGTCTACATACAATGCTACTACAATACCATTAACTTTACTCCCTATGCTGTATAGACTAGGTAGACTTTAAAACAAGGAGTCTCACCATATAAAAAGGATTTCAAATAAATAAGTCATTTCATCAAGAAAAGAAATGGCTTCAAATACTTGGCGGGGGGGGGGGGGGAACTTGACAGAAACAAATTAGATAAATACACAATCTTAACACCCCTCTTTCAGTAATTGGTAAAACACAAAAATAAGAAAGGAATCACACTATGAGATATTTATCCTAGAAAAATGAGAACTTAGTTCACACAGAAACCTGTACACAAATGTTCATAACAGCTTTATCTGTAATAGTAAAAAAAAATTAGAAACAACCAAATGTCCTTCAACAAGTGAGTAGGTAAACTGTGGTACACCCATACAATGGACTAACACTCAGTAATAAAAAGAAATGAACTAGGATACAATTTGGATGGATTTCGAAGACATATGCTGAGTGAATATAAAAGCCTTATTTATGTGTTACATACTGTATGATTCCATTTATATAACACTCTCAAAGTGAGAAAAATTACATTGTTAAAGAATAGATTCGTAGCTCCCGGGGCTAAGGTTGAGGGGAGGTGACCATAAAGGGATAACACAAAACAGGTTTTTTGTGATGATACAACAGTTTAGTACCTTAACTATGTTAATGGTTACACTAATCTGGACATGATAAAACTTCGCAGATCTATACACCACCACCACCACACCAATAAAAAAACAGTATGTGTGAAAACTGATAACATTCTAGTAATATCTGTGGTCAACTTATCCTGTATCATTAAGGGAAGTTGGGTGAAGAGTGCACAGGATCTCTCTGTACTATTTTTGCAACTTCTTGTGAGTTTTAAAGTATTTCAAAAGAAAGAAAAAGTATATTTAAAAAGTTTAAAATAACAAAAAGGAAAAGTATATTTAAAAAGTTACAATAACAAAAAAGCTTAAAATGTCCTCATTATGACATCATGAGGAATAGCAAAATAAGAGCCTCCAAAAATTGTCTCTCCATAAAAGCAACAAGAACACTGGCAAAAAAAATGTCAAAATCAACTTTTTCAGAATCTTAAATACTAACCAAAGGCTTACAATAATCTGGGGGGCATTTTCTAAAAAAGGCCAAATCTCATTTAAAACAGCAAGTTTTGGGGGCGCCTGGGTGGCTCAGTCAGTTGAGCATCCGACTTCAGCTCAGGTCATGATCTCACGGCTTGTGAGTTTTAGCCTCGCGTCGGGCTCTGTGCTGACAGCTCAGAGCCTGGAGCCTGCTTCAGATTCTGTGTCCCTTTCTTGCTCTGCTCCACCCCCACTCATGCTCTGTCTCTGTCTGTCTGTCTGTCTCTCTCTCTCAAGAATAAATAAAACATTAAAAAAAATTTTTTTTAAACAGCAAGTTTTGTGCGATTTTAACTTGCTCTATTCCCATTCCCCTCTTCCCAGCTCCATGGTAGCCTTAAAAAGCAAAAGCCCACACACACAGTGAAAACCAGGAGCCTAGCAGCTGCTAGACAGGTCCAAACAGGACTGGAGCTCTTTCAAAGCCCTATCTTCAGAGAACTGCTATTATTTAAGCTTACTGGCAGTTCCCTGAAAAACCCCACTCCTGAGGCTTCTCATTATTTGACCTGACTCCGAGCTTGCCCAGCTCTAACACCCTTTTCCCCAGGAGCATTTGTCAAAAACAATCAGCTGCAATTGTTTAACCTCCCAGCTGTCTGAAGCAGTTGGCACACACAAGAAGCTAACCAAAAACCTTAAAAGGAAAAATGGAGGCAGGAGACATCCACAAAAGGCTCTGAAAAGTTCTGAATATTCCTGAGGACCTAGAAAGCTATGCACATGTGCCCAGAGCTGTGGCGTGCTCAAGACCTGAAAAGGTCCTAAGCAATCATCTCTGAGCCATGAGTCTCTGCACAAGCAGGAAATAAAGATTATGGCAGAGTTGTAAGCCTGCCTGAATGTTAAAAGGTATGCCTCAACAAGCACACAGAGCCTCTCAGCAAAGATTGGGAGACAATAACAAGTATTGGCAACAAGTGGAGAAAGCGGAATCCTCGTGCATTGTTGTTGGAAATGAGCAGCTAGCTTGAAAAAGAGTTGGACAGTTTCTTGAAAAAGTAAACATTAACTTAGCATATGACCCAGCAATTCCACTTCTAAGTATGGGAAATAAAAACATGTGACAATACAAAAACTTATACATGAATGGTTATAGCAACGTTATTCGTAATACTCAAGTGGAAATACAAATATCCATCAAAAGATGGATAAAATGTAGGATATACATACTATCGATTACTCAGCCATAAGAAGGAATGAAATACTGATACATGCAACAACATAAATGAACTTTGAAAACATTATACTCAATGAAAGAAGCCAGACACAAAAGGCCAAATATTATGATTTCACTTACGAAATGTCCAGAATATGGCAAACCACAAAGACAAAGTAGATTAGTGAATTGCCAGGGGATGGACAGAAAAAATGGTGAGTGACTGCTAACAAGTATGAGGTTTAGTTTTGGGGTGATGACAATGTTCTGGAATTAGATAGTGGTAATAGTCGTACAACCTTGTAAATATACTAAAAAACACTGAACTGTACAGTTTACATTTATTTATTTTTGAGAAACAGAGTGAGACAAAGCGTGAGGTGGGAGGGGCAGAGAGACAAGGAGACACAGAATCTGAAGCAGGCTCCAAGCTGTGAGCAAGCAGTCAGCACAGAGCCTGATGCGGGGCTCGAAGCCACAAACTGTGAGATCATGACCTGAGCTGAAGTCAGACTCTCAACCGACTGAGCCACGCAGGCACCCCGAAGAGCTGTACAGTTAGTTTAAAATGGTAGATTTTATGGTATGTGAATTATATCTCAATTAAATAACAGTTAATAACAATTAAGTAAACGAATTAAAGTTGACCTAACTGGTATTTATAGGACACTATACCCAGTTACCATAATATTTATTTACTTAATGAAAAATGTGCACAACATCTACACTGAAAACCTCAAAATACTGCTGACTGAAATTAAAGACTGAAAACACATGTAACATTCAGCAAAACAGACTATAAGCTAGGCCATGAAACTAACTTCTAAATGACCCATGGATTCAAGAAATCTCAATAAAAATTAGAAAATAGGGGCGCCTGGGTGGCTCAGTCGGTTGAGCCTCCGACTTCGACTCAGGTCACGATCTCGCGGTCCGTGAGTTTGAACCCCGCGTCGGGCTCTGGGCTGATGGCTCAGAGCCTGGAGCCTGCTTCTGATTCTGTGTCTCCCTCTCTCTCTGCCCCTCCTCCGTTCATGCTCTGACTCTCTCTGTCCCAAAAAATAAATAAACGTTACAAAAAAATTTAAAAAAAAAAAAAAAAATTAGAAAATAATTTGAATTGAACACACATATAAAAATCTGTATGATGTTGGGGCGCCTGGGTGGCTCAGTCGGTTAAGCGTCCGACTTCAGCTCAGGTCACAATCTCAGGGTCCGTGAGTTCGAGCCCCGCGTCGGGCTCTGGGCTGATGGCTCAGAGCCTGGAGCCTGTTTCAGATTCTGTGTCTCCCTCTCTCTGCCCTTCCCCCGTTCATGCTCTGTCTCTCTCTGTCTCAAAAATAAATAAATGTTGGGGCGCCTGGGTGGCGCAGTCGGTTAAGCGTCCGACTTCAGCCAGGTCACGATCTCGCGGTCCGTGAGTTCGAGCCCCGCATCAGGCTCTGGGCTGATGGCTCGGAGCCTGCAGCCTGTTTCCGATTCTGTGTCTCCCTCTCTCTCTGCCCCTCCCCCGTTCATGCTCTGTCTCTCTCTGTCCCAAAAATAAATTAAAAACGTTGAAAAAAAAAAAAAATTTAAAAAAAAAAATAAATAAATGTTAAAAAAAAAAAATTTGTATGATGTAATCAAACAAGTACTTAGTGGGAGAAATTTCATATATGAAGTACATATATTAGAAAACAGGAAAGGTTTAAAATCAATAATCTAAACTTCTGACTCAAAACAAAACAAAAAAAACGTAGCAAAAGAGCAAATTAACTCCAAAAGAGTAGAAGGGAAAAGATGAGATCAAAGATAAATGAAATAGAAAGCATATTACCAAAACAGAAATTTAAATTTAACAAAACCAAAATCTGGGTCTTTAAAAAGATTAATATGATTGGTAAACCCTTATAAGACTGATCTCCCCCACTACACGCAATAATAGAATACTAGGGGGGTGCCTGGGTGGCTCAGGTGGTTAAGCGTCCAACTTCGGCTCAGGTCATGATCTCACGGTTTGTGGGTTCAAGCCCCACGTTGGGCTCTGTGCTGACAGCTCAGAGCCTGAAGCCTGCTTCAGAATCTGTGTCTCCCTCTCTCTCTGCCCCTCCCCTGCTCATGCTCTGTCTCTCTCTGTCTCAAAAATAAATAAAACATTAAAAAAAAAAAAAAGAATACTAGGGAAATATTATGAGCAACTGTGTAATAACTCAATAAATTAGAACAGATTTCCTTAAAAATGCAACTTTCCAAAACTGACACAGGAAAAAATTGAAAATCTGACTAATTATGTATCAGTTAAAGAAAGTGAATTTGTAATTTAAAATTTTCTGTTTTACCCAAAAAAATATTTCAGACCCAGATAGCTTCATTACTGAATTCAATAAAAAAATTTAAAGAAACCATATCAATCTTACAAAATTACAATAATTAAGACAGGGGGCACCAGCAGAGCAATATACAAATAGTTCAATGGATCAGAATAGTAAGTCCTAGGAAAAACATACACCAATTTAATCAATTGACTGAGGACTTTTTTGAGAAACTCTTACACCATAGCAAGAATTTAGTTTTAGATGGATCATAGACCTAAATGTGAAAACTAAAACTATAAAGCTTCTAGAAGAAAACATAACAGAATAGTTTCACAATTTTGTGACAGGGATAAGGAAAGATTTCTAAGAACACAATAGGTAATAACTAACAAATAAATCAAATCAATTAATTTGACTTCATCAAAATTTAAAACTTCTGCTCCCAAAAGATGGAAAGGCATGGCTCAAAATGGGGAGAAAACATCTGCTACATATCAAAGTGTGTTTAAGAGTGTGTGTATATATAATCTGACAAATAACTTGTATCCAGAATATAAAAACTACAAATCAGCAATAAAAAGACAACTGAGTCAAAATATAGGTAAAAGACTTGAAATGACTGGCAGTTCAAAAGAAAAGATAAGCAAACAGTGTATAATCACAACACCATTAGCCATCAAGGAACTGCAAACTAAAACCACAATGAAATGTAACTATACACCCACCAGAATGACTAAAATAAAAAATGCCAAACATTGTTAAGAATATAGAATAACTGGAAGTCTTATAACACCACTGGTGGGAATGTCAAATGTGTTTAGCTTTCCATTTTAAAAAAGTGGTTTAAAAGTGGTTTGGTGGTTTCTGAAGTTAAATAGACATTTATCCTAGGACACAGCAATTCCACACCCAGGTATTTACACAAGTCTAGACAAAGGCTTAAACAAAAATGTTCACAGCAACTTTATTTAGAGTAATCAAAAACTAGAAACAACCCAAAGTCCACCAACAGTTCCATATAATGGAATATTACTCAGCAATGAAAAGGAACAAACTACTGATATACACATCAAAATGGATAAATCTCAAAATTATTATTGAACAAAAGTAAACAGATAAAAGTAAAGAGACACAAATAGTACTTACTGTATAATTCCATTTATATGAAGTTCTACAACAGGCAAACCAGTAACTACTGATAGAAAATGGTTGCCTGATGCAACAGGAAATAACAGGATTGACTGAAAAGAGGCAGGGGAGATGAAGATGTTTTATATATTGACCTGAGTTGTATTTATATGAATATGAATATGAATATGAATATAGACATTCATATTCAAAATTCAGTGAACTTATGATCATTGATTTTACTGTATATAAATTATTTTGTTGGCATTTTTTTTTCACTAGCCAAGTGAATAGACTAGGGAAATATTTGTGTCCCTTGGGCTCTGTAAGGCCAATCGTTGCATTTGTATTTTGAATACACCTCCTTGTATTCTCAAGAAAATGATCTCTGATACAGTAACATTTAATAAAGCTCTTCTTTTTTGACAATAAAAAATAAAAAATAAAGTTTATAGACTTCCCTAATGATACACTTATTTCATAAATCTCTTTTTGACAAAAAAAAAAAAAAAGAAAGAAATGATCTCTTCCCTCTTTCCAGCATCATCTGTGTTTTTGCTTCCTATGGCATCATTCTTTTCAGCATACAAATATGTTGAAATTTCAGCCCTTTCCTTCCAAAAAACCCACACATATATCTTCAACTGCTATTAAGTCCCTGTTTCTGTTACAGTAAAACACTTCTACAGAAGTGCTCTATTAAATAGTAAATTCCCTTAATCTAGATAAAATTGTTCATTTTATTTATTTTTTTAGTAATCTCTACACCTAACGTGAGTCTTGAACTCACAACCGCAAGATCAAGAGCGGCATGCTCTTCCAAGTAAGGCAGCCAGGCACCCCAAAATTGTTCGTTTTAAATTCAGTTTTCAGAAGCACATATGTGACAAGGCTAACACAGTTATTTAGAGCTTAAGCATTTTTATATGTTGTCTTTATTTTTTTATGTTACTGTCTTTAAATCTTCACAATAACCCCATAGGATAGGTATTGCAATTACCTCTGTTTAACAAGAACACGAGGTTTAAAACGTTTTAAAACCTGCCAAAAGTCAGACAACAAATAAATGATTCCCAACTTCAAATCATATGCTTTCATGTTTAAAATACTAGATTTAGACATCCAGAACTCTCAGTACAATAAAAATACCTGACCAATGAAAAACATCCAAATATACCCCCCCCCAAAAGGCTAATATTCCATTCTTGTATGGTCCTATTTCAAGTAACATTTCAATGACCAAAATCTACTACAACAAAATTATTACAGTGTATAAGTAGGTGACCAGATAATTTATCACCCAAACAGGACACCTTTGAGAATAAAGGAAGAGCTATTAATAATTATGCCAGGATAACTGTATGATCCAGGAATGTCCTGGGCAAACTGGACATATGGTCACCCTATTTATAAGTTAGCTTTGCTTTTTGAAAATAAAAATCCATACTTATGTTTTATTATAACGTTTTTGAAATAATTTAAAACTGAGTAGGTATGAAGAGATAAAGAAATATGAATGTTAACAATGTTACAGGAAAGGGTTAACATTCAAACAGTCTAGGCAATCATTTTGGTTCCCTTTTATCTTTGACATTTCTTAATGTAGCAATACTGTGGCTGGAAAGATTTGTAGTTAGAAAACCTTGTATGCTTTTTCAAGGAAAGATGACCTATTTACAAATATGAGCATTAACAACTGACAACACTGCACAGTTCTGTAACAGAAGGGTTTCTGTTTTAGTTCTTCAGAATATTTCATAAATGAAACAATTTCATTTTAATTTAAAAGCTCACTTGTCCCACTAAGAAGTCCCATAGCATAAAAAAGTTTATGTAAATCTGAAATTTATAATTCTTATAAAAGACACAAGTCCTGCAATGAGTTTGAAAATTCTATTTAAAGGCTCCAAAGAAACCAACTCAACAAAGTAAGGCAGTTTCATTCTTAGCCAGATTTTAGTCTCCAAATGAATGTTTGCCATCTGAGTGGCTTGGCAGATATTACTGGACGCATCTCAAAAGACTTGAGTGTTAGGAGAAAAACACCATAGGACCCAACCCACAGCCCACATAAATTTTCCAATGTAGGCCTAACCCACAAAAGTGGTTCCATAATCATCATGTAGGGCACAGTCATGTCAAGTCCCAGAATAAACCAAATCTGACCTGTCTGGGCAGGCCAAAGAATAGGGTTCCTCAGCTCTACAGCAAACACTCTCCCTATCTCCCTACCTCATTTTCCTAGTCTTCCCTGGGACAAAATCCAGCTCTAAGCAATGCCCAAAACCAGACTAGACACTGATGTTAGGAAAACAAAGCAATATTCATAGCAGTATTTCGAAACAGTATTGCTCAGTGAAAAGTACATAAAGTGGGAGTCAGAAAACCTAAGTTCGATCCTAAGCTCTACCACTGTCTAACTAGGACATACCCTTCACTTTGGGCCTCAAGGTCCAGTATAGAGAAAGGAAAAGGTAAAATGCCCTCTAAGATTCTCATCTAGTCCTGACACTGCACATTTTCCTGTCTCCTGAATTTAACTCAAGCATCAGCTTTCCTATTGGGCCAATTAAAAATGACAAAAGCATCAATTTATCAGATATGTTCTATCATTTTCCAAATAAAGCCCAGCTGGAATCTGATACATATAACAAAAGACAAACATTATTCTTCAAGGATAACTAGTTTTAGAGGCTATAAATTTAGACTCTTCATCAGTAATGATGTAGCAGAGCAGAATGCAAATAGTAAGCCAAAGAAACAGTATCTCCACCAAATTCATTCAAAGATCTAAGGTTTTTTTTAAAAATGCTTTTACTTTGGGGTTCCTGGGTTGCTCAGTAAGTTGAGCGACTGACTCTTGATTTCAGCTCAGGTCATAATCTCACAGTTTATGGGATCAAGCCCCACATCGGGCTCCATGCTGACCTCACGGAGCCTGCCTGGGATTCTCTATCTCCCTCTCTCTCTGCCCAACCCCCACTCGCATTGTCTTTCTCTCTCAAAATAAATAAACTTTAAAAATGCTTTTAATTTAAATCATTGTTGGCGCGCATCCTGTTGTCACTTGCCAACTCAGTCAGTTGAGTGTCCAACTTCAGCTCAGGTCATGATTTCGCAGTTCATGAGTTCGAGCCCCTCATCAGGCTCCGTGCTGAGAGTTCAGAGCCTGGAACCTGCTTCAGATTCTGTGCCTTCCTCTCTCTCTGCCCCTCCCCAACTCGCACTCTGTCTCTCTCTCATAAATAATTTTTTTTTAATTTAAATCACTGTTTATGAATTCCTAATAGTTGAATGCTACACTATAAAGGGCATTGAACCAAGTGTCTAGAGATCTGGATTCTAGTTCAAGATCTGCAACTATTTGTGTGAGCTTACACAAATCCCAACATCTCTTAGCTTTCGTTTCTTGAAATGTAAAATGAGGGAATTAAATAGGTTAGTTTGCTTTCTATTTAAAATTTTTAAAGTTTAGGGGCGCCTGGGTGGCGCAGTCGGTTAAGCGTCCGACTTCAGCCAGGTCACGATCTCGCGGTCCGTGAGT
The DNA here is from genome assembly GCF_018350195.1 of Panthera tigris. Classification (NCBI taxonomy): domain Eukaryota; kingdom Metazoa; phylum Chordata; class Mammalia; order Carnivora; family Felidae; genus Panthera; species Panthera tigris. Next base: position 34,038,117 of record NC_056670.1, on the reverse strand, counting down.
TTGAGCCCCGCGTCAGGCTCTGGGCTGATGGCTCGGAGCCTGGAGCCTGTTTCCGATTCTGTGTCTCCCTCTCTCTCTGCCCCTCCCCCGTTCATGCTCTGTCTCTCTCTGTCCCAAAAATAAATAAAAAACGTTGAAAAAAAAAAATTTAAAAAAAAAATTTTTTTCTAAGTTTAAACAATTATTCTCAGATAACACTATTCTCTAGGGGGTTCAAATTGCTTTAATGAGAGAACACTGCATTTATAAAATGCCATAAAATTTAAAAGCACTTTCATACCTACCCAACAACACTGTGGGATACCTATTAGTATCGTCGTCACTGAGTATTTCATTAAACAAACATTCAGAGAAGAAAAGAGGGAAATCAGTTAACTAAAAAAAAAAAAAATGACTCCTGGAACCCAGGTATGTTGATCATTGGTCCTCATTGGTTTCTAATCTTGTATTCTGTCATTGCAAAAAGCTACATATTACTACATTTAGCATTGATCATTTTAAGTGTGGTATAAAAAACAACATTGGACATAAACGCAGATTTAGATAATTTGTGATCTCAATCACTCTCCTCACCAGTAAAAGCCAGTCAGTAACACCTATCTTTTGGGCTACTGTTAGACTAGGCACAAAATGGGAACAAGCCTAATACCATGTTTGTGAAAACTAAGGCTGACAAAATTGCACTGAATGCAGTCCTCAGTGGAAAGTGGCTGGCATCTGTAGGATTACCAACTCATGTAAAACTGCCATCACTTACACAGACTTGCTTCAACTTCAGTAGGCTCCCTGCCTACTTCTAAACCTACATTCTAAGTTATCAAGTTCCTCAAAGGACTAGAGCAAAGCAAGAGTTGCTATAATTGTCTCTCATAATACTTGACAATTTTTGTTCACAGAAGCAGCTTTTTCAGGAAATTTAAGTAGTATATTGTTCCTATAAAAGCATCACGCAGTGCACTAGATCATGGATGTCTGGATTCAATTCCTAACTGCCACTAAATGATTTGGTACAAGGCACTCGACTTTTCTTGGTCTGTTTCCTCAGGTGTAAATGTGGTATCTGGTTTAGATAACACCTAAAAAAAATTTTTTTGCGTCACCACTATAATTCAAGGCTATATAAAATGCAACTAACATCTGAAGAAACAAGCATAAATTTAACTATTAGCAGTTATCAATCCTTCCATAAGTCAAATAAGGCTGATGTCAACCTTTAATTCAGTCTTGTGAACAGAACAACCTTTCAACCTCTACATTAAAACATGCATCCTGTTGTCACTTGCCAACAGAAGCTTTAGATTTGTGTTTCTCCACTCAAGAGTAGCCAGAAGACAACGGTCAATTCAAATTAAGTCCACATAAGAACTGATGCTTAACATAAAAGTATCTGACCCACACTCCTAATTAGCAGCAGGCTGCCAGGATGGGAATGGAAGTGGGTGAGGGGGGGACTAACTTGGTTTGACAGCATAATGTTAATACATCCTAAAATACTAACATTAAGAGCTAGATTCTCATGTCACAGTATAACTTACTGTGAAACCTTCCCATGTGGGTCTCCAAGTTTTAGCACCTGAATTTCCTCTTCTGCGTAATGAGGTAATTACTCTTTGTCTATGTTGGTATAAAATTATACAATTAAAGAAACTGTATCCGAGTTCAGCACAGTTGCATCTTACCTTATCTTACCTGAAGGAGGTTCTCAAGTCATCTCTTAAATATTGTGTAGTTCAAAATTATCACTGAGAAACCGTTAAATCACCAGGGCTTAGGCTGCCGGAAGCTCAAAGACCAAACATTAATTTATTTTATTCTCTTCATATTTGTGCTAGGGCCTCCCTTTCTCTGGGACAACGATCGCCAAGGTTTTTTGTTTATTGTTTTTTTGATGTTTTTTGGGTTTTTTTGCCAAGGTCTACTTTAAAAGAGGCAGTTCAGAACACTGGGTAAATACGGCAATTTATCTCTTTTTATAAGTAGTCACATTAGCATAGTTAAACATTCAGAGAATGCTACTTGCAGAAAGTGGAGTGGCCCATTAATCCGTCACCATTAACCAAAAAAAAAAAAGAAGAAGAAGAAGAAGGGAAAGCAAGAAACCATCACAACTTTGGAAGAGCAACTGGGAGTTAATCTGTTCAGCGCTCTCATTATATATCAACTACCTCACAAAAGTCATTTCACTTGTGAATTTCAGAAAAAAGTAAACATATGGTACCTGGCCAGAGTACTAATTCCAGTCATAAGCAAACATTTTAGGGGCACACAATTTCACAGCCCGGGAGGCGATCTAATTGCATCAGAGAAGGGCCAAATATACAGGTCTGCTCATGGCCACAAACGAAGTTGTCAGAACGCATGACATGCAGGCATAGCTACACACCGTGCACGTCACACTTCCTCAGGCGCTGGGTCACCCCTAGGGGGGAAAGATAGCTACATTTTTTTCATGAGAAATCCTACACACATAAGCAAGCTTCAGACCCCGGCATCTGGACGAGGGTCACCTCAGCGGTGCGGCTAGTTACAGGGCTCCTCCATGTGCCAAAAACCCAAAAACTTCTGAGAGCAGAAATGACCAAATTGAAAAGTGCAGAGAAGCTGCAACGTGTGGGAGACCCGTGCCACGGGGAGGCTCCAGACCACTCAAGAGAAGGGGAGACACTTCTCGGCAGTCGGGAGGCTAATGCCCAGCAGGCGAGCACTTTAGACTGCCGCCCTCTTTCATTACCTGACGGACGTCATGGCTTCACCTTCCTGCCCCACGCACCAGCGCTCGCGTCCGAAGCTCTGTGTCCGCACCGGCGGCAGCAGCGGCGGCAGCGGCAGCAGCGGCGGCAGCAGCAGCAGGTACCACGGCAACTGCTCCTCTGCTCAGGCACTCGGCGACCGGGAGCGCGTCCTCACACACCCCGCACGCCGGCGGCCCCAGCCGAGACGGCCCCACGCGCTGATTGGCCGCGCCGGGAGGAGGCGGGCACTCCGCCCACGGCCGGTGGCCGGAGATGAGCCGGGGGCGCCTCCGGCCAAGGCGAGCCGCCCGCGCCGTCTCGTGCCGGCTGCCTGGCCCACTGGCTAGCCGAGTGGCTAGTGGGAGCGGTGGCCATCTTGAGTCTTGGTAACAGCGTTCCCCCTATACCCGGTTTATGGGGCATGAGGTTGGGTGCCCGCCTCAAAAATGGCCGCCCGAAACTGGCAACTGGTTTGTCAGTCACATGGCCCCGGTCTACCTCTACAAGCTCAGGTCGCTTTAACAGGACTTGGGACAGGGATGCTGTCAGGGCAATCTTCGGGGATGGGATTTAACAGCCTGGAAAACCCATGTGCAGAAGAAAAGCAGCAACCTCCTGGGAAACCTCCGCCCGGGGAAAATCGAATGCGTGGCAACTCGAATGTGTGGCAACAGCAGCATGATGTGTTAAATTGGAACTCGCAGCCTTTAAGAATCATTTGCTGAGTCCAGCAGTCCCCAAACGTTCTCGGACTTCAGAAACACTTAGAACTTATTTAATATAGAAGTTTCCAGGGCCCACTTTAAACTTTGTGCATCAGAATCTAGAAGGGTGGAGTCCAGATACTAGTATTTTTAGCAAGTCGCAGGTAATCCAGGTACATATATAGTTATAAAGCCTCTGGTCAAATTAACCTACTCATAGTATACTGCTTGCCACACTTAACTGTCGGATTACCACAATTTTCTGAAAAGTATTCAGAGCTATGAAGCAAGCAACTAATGCCACGAGGCGGGGGGGGGGGGTGGGGGTGGGGGGGAATTGGAAGGACCCTAACTCAGGGCCCTAACCTTACAATTTAGTGGGGCTAAAGGGTTAAGAAACTGATTCTGAACCACTAATAAAAGGTAAATTTCAACTGCGGTAAGGATCGGAGGGAGTAATATCAATACAGGCTTTATGACCTAAACAGCATTTCTTTATTCCCTCTTTATTCTCTGTAAAGTAATATTTATATTAACTCACTACAGCCTCCAGTGTGGCATTCACTACTGACCATACAGGGTGTGATCAATGCCATAGGTCTGAAATTAGTTATATTAGAAACACAACCCAACATGTGATACTGAAATGTGCCTAATGTATCCGAAAGAACTGAATTTTTAATTTTATTTAATTTTAATTAGTTTAAATTTTAAAAGCAGAGCAATGTAAAATATTTTCCATTAAACACAATTTTGTTTTCATTGGACTATATTTCACTTTTTAACTGTTGAAAATTTAGCACCCAAATCGCGACACTGTAAATATAAAATACATACCAAATTTTTCAAGACTTGGTACAAAGAAATATATTAAATATTTCAGTAATAATTTTTATACTGATTGCATGTTGCATTAATATTTTGCTTTACTGAGCTAAAATATATTAAGATTAATACCAGCTGTTTCTTTTCACGTTCTTAACGTGGCAACTAGAAAACTTAAAATTACATGCGTCTTGCATTATATTTCTACTGGACGTTGATATTCTAAGTTAGGCTTCCTTCTTCTCTTACCTATCACTGCCCCTCTGACAGAATAATTATGTTCACAAAATGAAATTAGTAGGCAGACCAGTTTATTCAGATCTGTGGTTCCTTGGTAACCATCTAAAACATCAAATATTTCAAAAGACTTCAAGGTTCATTCTAAAATGCTTTTTTAAAGCATTGTTCTCTTTAATTTGGGAAATGCATATCCAGAATGAACCCATGGGCTATAAATCTGGTGCGTTCAGTCCAGGACTAAAGGCTGTTAAAACCAGAACTATGCTTGGCTGATTCAGACTTTGACCAAATGTCCACAAGCAGAACAAATCAATTGTTCCTCTGGATTAAACAAGATCTGAATCAAAGAGGCAACAGAATAGCAATTTGAAGTGGAAAATGTTGACAGCCCACATGAACTAAAGTTAAATCAGGAATAATCCTTGGAAAGGATTTCAAAACCTCAATGTAATTTTTATATGGGATGTAGTATAGTGCTACTTTATTATGCATACACATCACTTGACAGATCTTATTAAAATAAAGAGTTTGACTCAATAGGTCTTGTGGCCAACATTTTGCCAGTTCTTTATGCATTCAGATTTCATCAAGTGCTTGTGGTCTGTGGGCCATGTTAAGTAGTAAGGTTGTAAAGGTAGCAAGACAGGCAAGATTTGGAGCCCCTGCTTGACTCCCTACTAGCTGCATGACCTTGGACTGGTTCTTAACCTATCGGTCCCTCAGTTTACCCACTCATGTTTTTCAGGGCATTGTGAAAATTAAAACTTAATTCTAGTAAAGTATCTATTAGAGTCCTTGGTACATGGGTAAGTACTAATTTGTTATAATCACACTGGTTAAAATTACATCTCTGGGAAGCATTATATGAAAGCTAACATGAACGTAGCCCTGTGAAAAACAAAATGCACTTTTCCTCATGCCTAAAATACTCAGTGATTCCCGCTCTTGATTTTTAACAATAAAGTTTTTTAAAATATTAATTTTCTTAAGCTTCTAGATTCGAAATTTTACTTAACAAAAATATACTAAATTCTGTGCCATTAAGGAAAGATAAGGGTCTGTGCTATCCAAATCTTTCACCAAAATAAAGCTACATCACATTCTCATCTAACAATCAAAACTTTAAATGTTTTTTACTCATAATCAGTCTACACAACTTTCAAAAAATTTCTTTTAAAACATATTTAGGTACCAGTTCATTTCAGCAGGTATAGGCATAAAAATGTTATTAGAGCAAAAGGGCTCCTGTGTGATTGAGTCAATAAGGTAGGGACAAAAGTAAAGACAAGTTTTTCCAAGCAAAAGCAGAAGTTCTCTTTATTCTTTCTCTCCTAGGCCTTTCTTTCACTCTTTTTCTAATCTTTCCCTACCCTCCCTTCCACCCAACCTTTCCGATCTCCCCCACCCCCATCTCTCCCCCCATCTCCCCACACCCCCCCGGCATCCTCCCACACACACACACTTCACATGCAGCTACTGAGTAACTATTATTTAAACTTCTTTGATTAATTTTTTTTTTTAAGTAGGCTTCAAGCCCAGCATGCAGCCCAATGCAGGGCTTGAACTCACAACCCTGAGATGGAGACCCTAGACGAGATCAAGAGTCAGATACTTAGCTGACTGAGCCACCCAGGTGCCCCCTGATCAATTTTTTAAGTAACTTATTTCAACTGTATTCTTTTCACTTTGGGGAAAAAAATGGCCAACTGAAATTTCTAACCTTCACTAACCTTACAATTTAAATTGTTGCATCAATAAATAAATAGTTGCATCAAGATAAGTGGGTCAGAATAGTTTGCTTTTGGAAAGATAGGTAAGTAAATACTCTATTTTATTTAACCATGTGGTTAGTCAGCCACTGTAAAAACAAATACAGTATGTAGACCCACCCTCCGAAATTTTTTCAACAAATGCTTCAAACCTCAAAATAATAGCAAAGTTCTCGTCAAACACAACCAGTTTGTTGTTGAGGGTGCAATAAAACAAGCACTTTCATACATTGTTAGTGGGAGTATAAATTAATACATTTCTAGAAAGCTTTTTGGCAGTATGTGTCACCAATTCCTTTTTTAGGCAACTACCATAAATAAAATAGAACAATGTGAACAAAGATTTGTACACCCAGTTATTCATTTCAGCATTAATAGAAAAAAATTTACGATATTCTAAATAACAAAAAATAGGGTAATGGTTAAATAAATTACAGAAGAATGTTATAGAGCTATTGCAAAATGTTTTCAGACACTTTTATAATTTATTTGAGAGACAGAAAGAATGTGTGTGTGCACACCCTTAAGCGAAACAGGAGCAGAGAGAGAGGAAGAGAATCCCAAGCAGGCTCCATGCTATGAGTGCAGAGCCTGACGTGGGGCTCAAACTCACAAACCATGGAGATCGTGACCTGAGCTAAAATCAAGAGTCAGACACAACCGAATGAGCCACCAAGGCGCCCCTCACAGGCTTTTTAAGGATGTACGAAAATATTTATCATATATTAAATGAAAAAGCAAAATAAAAAAAGGAATGTCAAGTGTGATCTTGACCATGTTAAAAAAAAAAATACATGCCATTATGCAAAGAAAAAAGATTGGAAAGAAATACCAATATGTCATTATGGGTTTCTCTGGAGAGTGGGATTATGTGTAATCTTTCTTTTTCATACTGATCTGATTATAAACTTTCTATTATATATTGGTTTTACTAAAGTAAAATTTTTGTAATTATTGTTAAATTTTAATTATCTTTCTGAAATGGTTTAAAAATTCACAACTTATTCTTTCCATTTTTTAAATCACAACTCATCAAAAATACCCTTATTTTTAGAGGAACTGGGCTTATTTTATTCTCATTTTTATTCTTTAAAACAGGAATAACAAAAATGTCTGTATGATTTTCTTGGTTAATTTTAAATCTTACCTTGACAAAAGTTAAAAGCATTAATACCACTTTTAGAGTTCTACATAGCCCTTATGAGGCCAGCTATCACAACACTGAATGTGGAATGCCTTCCCTGCATATTACTTAAAAACACATCTCTTCATTTAATATAAATGAAAATGCTAATAAAGTAATATTTCTAAAACAATCTATATCCTACTCCAAAGACTTTCTCCTAAAAATAAGTAGTATGCTATAGCCTAAGTTTCAGGAGCCTGGGAAAAAAGAGATGGGAATTCTAATCCTGGACCTAACAAAAAACAGTATAACCCTATCAGTTTTCTTACCTGAAACACAAGGGAGGTTGTTATAGGTGACATCTCAAATCCCTTTCAGTTTTTATTGATAAACAAACAAAAAAAAGTTCACTTGTGTCTCAATACAACTTCGGTTGTTTTTTAAAGAGTTGATCAATTTAAGGCAATTTTAGTCATCTTTCATTATGGACAAGATTATTCCCAGAAACACTGCTAAATGTATTTACTCTTTTCCCCAAAAGACATTATATAAAAAAGGCCTATTATTTTTATTTTCTTTTAATGACTATCTGTAGATCATGTCACATTTCACTTTAACATTACATATTCAAACAATATAATCTTTAAATGGAACCTGATGATTTATTTCCCAAGAGAATTTGAAGAATATAATAACATTTGATTGACTGAACTTTATTTAGTAAGAATTCTTAGCAAACCTCCCTCCCAGGAACACCTACACAGTGCTTCTTTATTTCCAGTGAACTACAAATCTCTGAAACTCAAAGAAAACTTCCAATCTAAAGGTAGAGGGCAACAGTGCTACCCAATTATTTATGCTGACAAGAACACATTTTTAAATTATGCAATTGAATATCACTACCATTTCATTAAAGAAAGGGCATCTTAACATAAAAATGTATGAAACACATCACAAAATAAAGAACAGCTCTTCCCAAAGTACTGTTAGAATCTTATACAGTATAGTTTCTATAGAATAGATTAGTCTCAGGCACCTGGGTGGCTCAGGCAGTTAAGAAACTGACTCTTGGTTTCAGCTCAGGTCATGATCTCAGGGTTGTGAGACACAGCCCCAAGTCTGTCTGTCTGGATATGCGCTGAGTGTGGAACCTGCTTAAGATTCTCTCTCTCGCTCTCCCCCCTGCCCCTCCCCATTCGTGCTCTATTTCTCAAAAAAACAAAAAACACCAAATTTTTCTCATTTTTATTTCACTATAGATCTGGTATACGGTACTTACAAACAAGCTTTTTTTTTTTTTTTTTAAGATTTTACTTTTGGGGCGCTTGAGTGGCTCAGTCAGTTAAGCGTCCAACTCCAGCTCGGGTCAGATCTCACGGTTCATGAGTTCAAGCCCCACATCGGGCTCTGTGCTGAGCGCTCAGAGCCTGGAGTCTAAGCCTGGAGTCTGCTTCTGATTCTGTGTCTCCCTCTCTCTGTCCCTCAGTCTCTCTCAAAAATAAATAAACATTTTTTTAAAAAGATTTTATTTTTAAGTAATCTCTCTGCACAACATAGGGCTTGAACTCACAACCCTGAGACCAAGAGTCCTATGCTCCACTGACTGAGCCAGCCAAGTGCCTCGGAATTATTCATCATTAACTCAACAAATATCTACTGAGTACCTACTCAACTGCTCAAGACACTAGAAATTCAGCCACAATTAAGAACGTGAACTGCCCTTATATTCCAGCGAGGGGATATGGATGAATAATCAAACAAGTAAGAACATCAAATGATCATAAGTGCTATGCAGAGAATTAAAACCAGCAGTTCAATGTAGAGACAGGCTCCTTTAGATGGTCAGGGAAAGCTTCCAGCAGGAGAGAAATGAATGACAAGACAAAGACAGGTGGAGGCAGGCCATTACTGATAGCAGTAAAATGATGCCTAGACCAGTGTGAAAAAAGGCAAGGGAGAGAAGAAATGTTTGTGGTCAGAGCAAGAAGCAGATCATCTTAGCTTTTATGAGCCTAAGAAGTTTTGATTTTGTTATAAGCATGACAGGAAACCACTATAATTAAGTTTCAAATAGATGAGTAACATGATCTGATTTTGTTTTCAAAAATCACCCTTGGTTATTGTGTAGAGAATGGACTACAGGAGGAGTAATTAAGTTTTAAATAGATGAATAACATGATCTGATTTTGTTTTCAAAAATCACCCTTGGTTATTGTGTAGAGAATGGATTACATGAAAGCAGAAAGACCAAATTAGAAGCCTATTATAGTAATATAGATGACAAACAATAGTGGCGGACATAAAAGAAGATGGGCATTTTCAAGACAGAATGACAGGGCTTGCTGGTGGACTAGACATGAGAGACTAAGGAAAAAGAAGGAATCTAGAGCAACTCCTAGATTTTAGATCACACTGGGCAAATTTGGACTAAACTGGGTAAATGGTGCTGTTTATTGAGATAAATGGAGAAAGCACAAGATAAGCTCAGAAGACTGGAGCTCTTGGAGAGGTCAGGGTTGGAGATAGAGACTTGTGAAACATATTTTTCCTTCTAGTCTTTCTTACTCCATGGTGCCTACTGTTTTCTATTGATAGACTAAAAATAAATGTCCAGAATTGTATATGCAGTTTCATTTGAACACCACCACAAGAAACCATCCTTGGAGTCAAATGCTAGCAGCCATAGGTATACACATAAGTAGAATAAGAAGTAAAACTTCCTGAGTGCATAGTTTGTGGCAGACACCATGCTATCTATCTTTCAAGTACTATCCCATTTTACCTCTCAAATAGCAGGAGATATTTTATTATTGTCATTTTACAGATAAGAAATTGAAGCTCAAAGAGTTAAATAACTTGCCCAAAGTCACACATTACAAAACAGAAATCAAAATTCTAGTAGTTTGACTGCAGAACTGGGGCTCATTACCACTATACACAGTGTCACTAGAGTAAACCCAAAAGTCTGAGACTTTTACAAATATCCAAATTTTAGAACACCACACCATGATTTCACCCACAAGATGCAGTGATTCAGTGAGTTTTCTGGTTAGCTAGAGCACCATATGAAATATTTTCAGAAATTGCTTCCTTTGTTCCTATATATGCTTAAATAGATTGAGCAGCCAATGAATTGCCATTTTAATCTTTAATTTAACCAAGACTAATTAAAGCCAAGAATCATTTCTAAGACCTCTTCATTTTTCAAAATTTCATTTCTGTCAAAATCACAAGAGTGGTTTTTGACAAAAACATTTTTAACCACTCTGCAAGAACTTAGGGGTACACAAGGAGTAGCAAGTGGCTAAATTTACTACCAAGCTAAGTAAATCCCCCATCCTAGACATTCAGCTGTATGAATCTAATTTAGGCCTTATTGAGGCCTTGCTTATCAAAATCTTTCAAGACTCAGGAGTTGAAAACACAAATGTTCACAAAAGGTTCCAATGTAAAAATAAATTAGCTTAGATAGCCCTTAGTACATTCTTTTTCTAAGTCCTAGTCCCTACCATTTTCTTTACAACAGTAAAAATAAATGTAGTCTCAAATTGAATATGCAGTTTTATCTGAAAAATGTCCTAAGAAATAATCATTTCTATTTGGTTGTTTTATAAATAATGGAACGAGTTTGTAATGTTTTCTTTTTAAGTTTTTGTTTGTTTGTTTAGTTTTGAGAGAGAGAGAGAGAGAGAGAGAGAGAGAGAGAGAGAGAGAGAACGTGAGCATGGGAGGGGCAGAGAGAAAGGGAGACACAGAATCTGAAGCAGGCTCCAGGCTCTGAGCTGTCAGCACAGAGCCCAGCATGGGACTCGAACTCACTAAGCGTGAGATCATGACTTGAGCTGAAGTCTAACACTTAACTGACTGAGTCACCCAGGTGCCCCTCTAACCTTTTCTTTTATTCAACGTTTTTGTTTTCTTTACTGAAGGGGGGTGGGAAACAGAAGCAGATTTCTCACTCATTCTGGTTTCAACAAAAACATAAGAACCTCAAACTGCCTGTATGTGAAGGGAGTTATTAAATCCAAATGTAATCTTTAGGCATTGTAAGAAGGCAGCTCCTTTTGCATGCCAAACAGACATTTTAGGAAGTATTAGGTAGCAAAATTAAGACTTCACAGAAATTTTTGAACCTTAAATCATTTCTTTTTTTTTTTGAATTTTTTTAATGTTTATTATTGAGAGACAGAGAGAGCGAGTGAGCAGGGGAGGGGCAGAGGGAGGAGGAGACACAGAATCTGAAGCAGGCTCCAGGCTCCAGGCTCCAGGCTCCAAGCTGTCAGCACAGAGCCCAATGCGGGACTCGAACTCACAAACCATGAGATCACGACCTGAGTCAAAGTCGGACACTTAACCGACTGAGCCACCCAGGCGCCCCTAAATCATTTCTCCAAAAACCTAAAATAATCAGTATTCCGTGGAAAAATAATATACATAAATTCTGAACTTTGAAACAAAAATAGACATAATATTTCCCAATGGGGAGGAGAAGACTATTAGAGTAATCATCTTTCAAAGGGCAATAACAGATTAAAAGCTTGGAAATATAATTCAGTCATGTTTTTCAAAATTACTTTACCATAATTGTGGCAGATTAAAAATGGCCTCAATTTCTTGGAGACAAAAGTCTATGCCCCCTCCCCTTGAATTTTACCCTAGAACTTTTTGACCAATAGGGTATATGAAGTGATGCTATAACAGATTCCAGACTAGCCTTAAGAGGACTGCCAGTTCCTGTCTTGGTCTCTTAAAGCCCTGAACTGCCAGGTAAGAAGCCCAACAAAGAGGTTGAAGAAACCACATGGAGAGGATCACAAACTACACAGAGAGGTAGAGAAGCAAGTTGAGCCAAGCTTTCCAGCCATCTTCAATGAAGCATCAAGCATGTAAGGACAAACTGAACACTCCAGACCAGACCTGTGGTCAGCTAAATACCTCCAAGTGATCCTAGTCAGTACCACATGGAGCAGAAGAGTCAACCAGTCAAACCACGTCTGAATTCCCAACCCACAAAATCATGAACTCATAAAATGGTTGTTATTTTAAGCCACTAAATTTTGGGATAGAAAGCCACACTCACTGTGAAAAATACATTTTGCATTGCAACCTAATATACTATACTTATACCTAAATGAACAATGTTTCACAAAGCAATACTTAACACTTACCATATTCAATGCACTGATACTTTCTATTCTGTTTTCCTTTTATAAAATACCAGTTATGCTACAACTAAATTGATTCATGATGTAGTTTGAAAAGCATTTTTAATTTATACTACTAACTTCACAGGTACATACACAAAGCTAAACAAAAACCTTACTAGGACCCAGTTCATAACAAGAAGTTTCTCACAAACTCACACAGTTCAGGGCTGAGTGAAAAGCTGAAAAGATGAGGTGTCTGAGGCTGGAGATTATACAGAAATCAGAAATAGCTAAGAGGAATTGAGCCTTTCTCTTTTTTATCACTTCCTTTTACCTCCCCCTTCCTATTCACAGAGCTATTATTTCCCTCCCCCACTTTCTTTTTTCTATGATTATCAAGCATTATGGAATTGAGGTTTTAAATATTATATGAATTTAATGAAATGTTGTAGTCCTATTCTTAAAAGTAGGTTAACTGAACATTTCATCATTTCTATTAAAAGGTTGCTTTTTATTATTATTATTTGTATGAGATCCAAGGCTAATTATGACTATAGGTGATATTTAATGAAAAAAAATTCTCATCATTGCCATCTCAGATCTGGTAGAACATTTTCACAGGATTTGAAATTACTAATAGTATTAAAAGATTAACAGCTTTTCAGACGATTACTAGTAATTGTTTCATTTATAATATAGGAATACTTTTTGAAACAAAGGGTGTGCTTAATTTTTTAGTCATACAAATCACTGTTGATTCCTGTTGTTGTTGTTTATATAGTATCTGAATATTATAGCTAATTATTAAAAATCTTTAATAAGACAGATTAAGGTTTGAATCCTATCTCTGACACTCACTGTGTAATCTTGGGCATATATTACACTTTCTAAACAATAAGTTACTTCATATTATTATAATAATTAATAACATTTGGGACATAAGATTCAAATTATTAATATCAGGGGAAAGTCTAAAATCTGCAAAGTAAATTAAAACTTATTAGAAATTGTTCTCTTAACTGGAACAGTTTAATTCTTAAACATAAGCAAAATTGGGTTTGCTCAAGGCTTTTTAATTGGAAATCTGCTCAAAAGTCAAGTTCAATGAGTTAACCAACTGAAGTATATTCCACAAGGGAATACAGTATTATTTACTCTTGGGGCTTGGGGGGAAGGGCTACATATGTTTTGTTAATAAGAGAACTTGAAAGACAAAAATTAAACAAGATTACTAAACACAGTGCCACCGAATTTCTTTAAATAGTGTGATTATCTAGGACACACAGAATTCACTTTGACAAGTTCTCAATTTGTATCTTCATAAATGTAATATAAACAGCAGGAAATGTGAGTTGTAGGTCCTGGGTGTGAACTGAGAGCTCACTAATTAGGGAGTCTTAACCTCTCTGGGTCTATTTCCTCAGTTGAAGTCAATTATCTGGTGCCCTTCCTGTGAGGATCTGTAAGAAAAGGTAAGTGAGAGCACATGATATAATCCTTAAATATGTTATTTTATCTCAAAAGGAACAAACTTCAAAGAAAACAGGCACTTCGTTTCTTGTTCCGGAGGGTAAATACAATGGGAAGTTATAGGACTTGGGATCAAATCTCAACTCAAATACTTAATTGCTTTTAGTAACTAGCTGTGTTACCTGACTGATACCACTTAATCTCTTTGGGCTTCAATTCTCTCCTCTACTATGTAAATATTAGACTGATTTTAAGGCACTAACAATCTAACGGTTCTAAAATATGTTAAAAAGTTTCTAAAAATCACATGAAATTGTAAATTACAATTTCAAAGGCAAATCTTGGCTGAAATATGCTATTGTTTTCACACCCCAACTCCACAATTTGCAGAAAACCTCAGCTCTGTGAGGTCCCACCCCACCAGAGAATTCGCACCCAGTCATCTCCTCCCACCCCTGTTCCTACCCCCACTCCCGCCAGCATTTCCCAGCAGTCTTTGGAAAAACTGCTCAAAAGGAATGGCTAGACAGCTTGCTTATGAGTATACAGATCTGTTTTATAAGTGTAAAGATTCAACATCTAGGCCAACAAATCATTTAAGGAGCTCTGGCTTGGACTTGATATCTACCGGATATTAACAAATCTTCTCAGGAATGTAGTTTATTCAAGCTTCACATAAGTCAAAGGTCTCGTCTGTCTGTGTGTGTGTGTGTGTGTGTGTGTGTGTGTGTGTGTGTGTGTGTGTGCGCGCGCGCGCGCGAGGGTTTCCATTAGTAGAAAAATGTACTCCTCTTCCCTTATTTGTGCTGAACCTAGGGGAGGAATGGTGCACACACAGGGGAAATGGGTGCTAAAGAAGGAATTGCTGCCTAATGGAGGAGGGTAGACCAAGATAACTAAAGATGTGTGAGTTTAAGTCTAGAAATGTATGTATTTCTCTATACAGCACCCTTACAACATTCAAACACAGGTTTGTATTCCCCACCCCAAAAAAAGACAAATCTTTCCCTTTCTTTTTTTACTAAAATACTATTTTTAATACTAAACATTGAATATTACTTACTGAATAAAACAATGTAACTATGGGGGCAGCTGGGTGGCTCAGTCAGTCTCAATCAGACTCTTGATTTCAGCTCAGATAATGATTTTGCAGTTCTGGAGTTCTAGACCCATATTGGGCTCTGAGCTGACAGTGCAGAGCCTGCTTGGGATTCTCCCTCTCTCCCCTCTCTCTCCGCACTTCCTCTGATCACTCTCTCAAAACACAAAAAGTAAAAAATTAAAAAACTTTAAATAATGTAATTGTAATTGTTTTTATTGTACTATTTCAAATCTAAACCACCCAGTTCTATACATTTGGGTAAGCAACGGCTAAGTAAAACAAACAAGTAGAATTTTGTCAGTTTACTTTCATGTGCATCAACAAGCCATCTGTACTAGAGTCACTTCATCTTGAGCGTGTAAGAACAGAGACATAACCCAGGGTGTAAGCCTGCATCACTTCTACAGCTTAACAGCTTTAATCTTCAACAAAACTAAAAATGATAACTATGATTTCATCTCCATTTAGGAAAAACAATTTCTGAAAAACTCTATTTTAGGAGGAACCTAAGACTACCCTCAGTCACGCCTACAAAACAAGAAAATGTTCAAATTTCTCATGTGATTAACTTCAAAGACAACACATTTGAACTGTTTATTTTTAAAGGAAATAATTTTCTTGTATTTCAACTTGTTTACTCAAAAACTTACATGGTTTTTCAGACTTCAGCTCTAGGGCTCAAAGAGTAAAACAGTTTATTGCTATATCAAGCCTAAAGGAATTTGAGAAAACCAAGACATCTGAATTTGATTCTTCAGCTATATTTTGTTTCCAAGTGACCCCTCTTGGATGAGTCAACAGAGACAGATTCCTTTAAAAGACCATTTTGTGGTATTATCCATTGGTTACACAGCATATTATGTTACACAGTACCCTACAAAATTAAGAACAGTATTGCTAATCCTCAACGTTTTTAGAGTTCTAATTACATTGCAAATAGGGTCACTAATTAAGGACTTGCTAACCCACAGGAAAAAGATTAATCATTCTGATAGGTCACTGAGATCTTTTTTGTAAATGCACTCTTTCAGAAAATGTATTCCTCCACCAGATAAGCAATTTTATATTTAAAAAACAAAACACTGGGGGCGCCTGGGCGGCTTGGTCGGTTAAGCGTCCAACTTCGGCTCAGGTCATGATCTCACGGTCCGTGAGTCCGAGCCCCGCGTCAGGCTCTGTGCTGACAGCTCAGAGCCTGGAGCCTGTTTCAGATTCTGTGTCTCCCTCTCTCTCTGCTCCTCCCCTGTTCATGCTCTCTCTCTGTCTCAAAAATGAATAAACGTTAAAAAAAAAAAATTTTTTTTAAATAAAAAAGAAAACACTGACCACAGGGCCTTAATAAAATGTTTACGTATAAGTATATTTACTTCTGAAGGAATTTTCTCCATAGACAAATGCTGTACATATTTTCTTATTCTATTCTAGAAAAGACACTGAAATCAGCATGCACGCAATGAAAGCCAAAATGCAAATGGAAACTCACATGTTCAGATGTTCTTATGCTGAAAGCTAATTACATTGCTTTCTAAATGAACACAAATCATAGGAGGCCACAAGTACAAACAATTCAAGCAAAAACATCAGAAATAAAACATGTAAGCGAAAGTAACAACTTTAAATCTGCTTTGGAAAATATTCAAAAAGTATCTTTTCAAGTGGCATGTGAAACTTCAGTGTGTAAAGACCACTTCAGTGAAATAAGCCTTCTAAATCTTGAGATCCAAAAGTTGAAGAAAAATCTTTACTTTAGTCAGTATTTTACAGGAAGAAAAGACTAATAACTTAATGACATGACCAGTATTTTTTTTTTTATAACGTTTATTCATTTTTGAGAGACAGAGAGAGACAGAGCATGAGCAGGGAAGGGGCAGAGAGAGAGGGAGACACAGAATCCGAAGCAGGCTCCAGGCTCTGAGCAGTCAGCACAGAGCTCGACGCCGGGCTCCAACTCACGAACTGCAAGATCATGACCTGAGCTGGAGTCAGACGCTCAACCGACTGAGCCACCCAGGCGCCCCATGACATACATGACCAGTATTATGGTAGGGCTAAACAAAAGAGATCTTTGAAATACTTAAAATCATAGATGTGTTGAATGGGAACCTCAGGAAAAATGCAGCAACTGATAAGAAATTCATGTTTCTGCACAATAGCAAAGTTTTAAAACCAATTTAAAATTTTAATAAAGGTCCACAATCCTTTTGTTGAATTTTTTGGGCAAGATATGTTTTGGGGCCACAATTTTATGAGATTCTAAATTTATGGCTTTTAGGAAGATAATATACTGTATGTACTATGTACTTTGTAAACCACCCACAGTTTCATCAAGCATGTCATTAACAAACTTAATATTTCTACAACAAAACATATACAGTTGTATAAGGCAGATAAATATTACAGAGAGCCTCATATCAAGTTGTGCTGCCAAATTAACTTTTAAAAAAATTAACTTTTTAAAAAAAGTTAAAACTTCCAGTTTTCAGAGCTTTTGGGATTTCAGAAATATAGACAAAAAGATTACAACCTGTAATAAAACCATTATACTACTTATTTTATAAAGTTTCAGATTTACTTAGTATCTCAGAGTCCCATTCTGTAATGGGGATATCTAGCTACTCAGCACCCACCCAAAATATGTATTCAGTGCACATCAAGTTTCTCCAGCTTAAAATGCAGAGTCCTAATATACACGTGCAGTGTAAAAAAGTTGGAAATACAAAAAAAATAAATAAATACACAAAAATAACCCACAATGTTTCCACAGAGATAACAGCTATTAAATTTTAGATGTTGTTGGGGTGCCTGGGTGACTCAGTTTGGTTGAGTGTCCAACTTCAGCTCAGGTCATGATCTTGCAGTTCATGAGTTCAAACCCCATTTCGGGCTCTGTGCTGACAGCTCTGAGCCTGGAGCCTGCTTCAGATTCTGTGTCTCCCTCTCTCTCTCTGCCCCTCCCCCACTCGTGCTCTGTCTCTCTCACTCTCAAAAATAAATGAACATTAAAAAAAATTGGGGATGTTGTCTAAATTGTCTGATTCTTTCTATACACATTAATAATTAGGATCAAATCCCCATAATTTTAGTGCGGATTTTTGTTTTTATCTTACTATGGACCTGGAATACCCTTTCAACCTGAGGATGCTGGTCCTAAAGTCTGGAAAATTGTCAGCCATCATTTCTTCTAATATATCTTCTCCACCATTCACACTATTTCCTCTTTCTGGAAAACCCAGTTAGATGTTAAGTTGTTGCCTCTCAATTGATATTTGTATCTCTTAATTCCTTTTTATTTCTCTATTTTACATCTGAGTGAATTACTCAGTACTATCTTCCAATTCACTAATTTTCCCTTCAAATATGTTTGGTCTAGAGTTTGATCAACCTATTTTTTGTTTTAACTTCAATAACTCCATTTATTCTTTTACATAGCTATTTATTTCATATCTATTAATTTTTGATTCATAACATGTTTTTGATAGTGGGGAAATTACAATTCCCAATTCTGAGCCATCTGGCAGCTCAGCCGTCTCTGTGCCGCCACTTTAGGTCCACAGCTTTTTAAAGCAACAGCCAGGAGTAAAGGCACTCAGCCTTCTTTTCGTCCAGGCCCAGCCCAGCTCCCAGTTTCATCCACTTTATGACACCACTTCCCCTACACAATTATTTCCACCAGCTCATGAACCCAGAGTCTAATTGTATACTTCCTTCCCGTTTTAGTCCCTGCATATGTTTATCTTGCTCTTGAATATAGCTGTATCTGTTTTCTTTTTAAATTTTGTAATTGCTGCATTTGGAGCAGAGAGTCAACAGTAGGATAAACAATACCATAACAGCTAACATTTATTGTATACTTATGGACTGCCAATTTTATATTTATTTTCTCATATAATCCTCTTAACAATGTTTTGAAGTAGGTACTATTATTATACCCATTTCATAGGTGAGAAAACAGGCACAAGGCCAGTTAGCAACTGTTCCAAGATCACCAGCTAATAAGGACCAAGAGTCAAACCAGATATCAGACTCCAGAGACCATGCTCTTAATCACTATACTGCCTTCCATCCCGATCAAAATGCACTTTATAATTCTGATTCTCTCTCTCTCTCTCTCTCTCCCTCTCTCATTCCACCTAACTGTGAACATTTTGCACACAGGCAGCATCTTAAGTGACGGAAGGGAAGTGGAGCTGTATTCCAGGTAGAAAGTAGTATATCAGCCTTATATTTTATTTAGTGTTATTCAGTCTAGGCCTATACCTAAAATCAGAAACACGGTTTTCAATGCCTATCTTTTTTCATAGAGCCCTTCCCACTTTCCCTGAGCTCTAAGCATTTCCCATGTACCTGCCCCTAGACAGCCAGGACCATCCATGCAGGCTTGCCCCTGCTCTCTCTCCACCTCCCTCACTCTGTCCTAGTATATAATGCCCAGGAAAGCACCTTATTAGGACATTCATACAAAGTACCTCAGAAGACTTTTGTTTTCCATTTTCCTTCATAGCCCAAAGCCTTAATCTTAAAGGATTACATTTGTGAATATAAGTGAACAGCATGCAGTATAATCCAAAAAAGAGCCATCTTCAATTTTAGGCTGCATTATTAAAAATATAAAGTCTAAAAAAGTGAAGGTTATCAGTGCCACTCTATACTGTGCTAATAATTCATTCAACAAACATTAATTGAATCACTCCTAAGGACTAGGCACTGTGCAACACACTAAGGACGTACAAATCACCCTTTCTCTTTGCCAGTCTGCATATATTTTCCTCATTTAATCCTCACAACAGAACGCTCCTAGAACAGTGTGCTCAGTTTGTAAACTAATCTTCCAGAGAATTTTCTGAAAGAGAAAAAAATGTGTTTTAGAAGAAGGGTTATTAAAACTATTACTTGGTCACCTAAGATACTTAGCCTTTTCTCCCTATATTTACTATCCAATTTTTAAAACACAGGGTCCTTAGTAAGGCAGGACACAGAGGGAAAGAATAAAAGGAATCCATGGAAGTGAAATGGTTAGGAAGCAATAATTTGAGAAAAGCTCAATATTTGCTGATTGGAGAATTGCAGTTTGTTTTCTTTTTAATGTTACTAAAAGTCATGACCTGGAACAATCTTTAATTGCTAATGTCAGTGAATTATGATGTTGGCTCTTAGGATTCAACCCTTCCTAACATCAACTTCAGAAATTACAAATATTTGCTATGATGAATAAGTACAGCTATGTTTCAAGAAGATTAGGAAGAACTTGACACCGGAGGTGGAGAGACTAGTTAGGAAGCCAACAAATGTAAGCAAGATAAAGTCTACACTTGAGTTGTGGCAGCAGGAATGGAAAAGGAAAGGTGTTTATGAGACATTACTGAAGAAGAAAAGATCAACTTTGATAATCATATGTGGATGGAAAATGAAGCAAATACCTAGGTTCCAAACTGTGGAGAAAGAATTAGTAATGCCATTAACAGATGTAGGAGCCATGTTAAGAAGGTGCACATTTAGGACAAGACACAGATTTAGCTTGATATACATGACTTTGAAGAGCCAGCAAGACACTCAGAAGGAGATATTCAGCAGATAGTTAAAATTAGGGTCTGACAACTTAAGGACTTAGCAATAGCAATATGATCCAGTACATGTCCACTACAAAGTATGGATGCCCTCTACCTTCTGCTCCAGTCAGACCAAACCATCTGTAGTTCCCCTACAGAGGCAGCTCTCTCCCATCTCTACCTCCAAACAAACCTTCCTATAAAGCCAAGCCTACTTCATACCTGGTTAACTCCTTGTCATCTTTCAGAATGCTCAGGTATCATTTTCCCAACCCCTAACTCATTTCCCACCAGGAGGATGGTGCCTGGGTCTTACCTCTCTACATATTAGCACCTAATATTTAGTACCATTCCTAAAATAGCAGCCACTTAAAGACTGATTGGAAAAAACCAGACTTGGCACATGTTCAATAAGCTTTCAAAATAACAGGATCCTCTTAGAGATGACCACTAAAGAAATGAACTTGGATGAGATTTCCAAAGGAGAGGAAAGAAAATGAGTGGTCCTAAATATAGCTATTCATCGTGGAATATATTCAACTAGGGATCAGTTCCCAAAAATGGTTCTCAACTTCCTTCAGCCCCAAATACCTCATCGGTGACACAAGGAGTATTACCTACCTCACAGGCTGCTGGGAAGATTAAAGGAGGTAGCATACATAAAGCACCTAGTATAATATCTGGCACTCAATTAATATTCCCTTCTGTTCCCCAACCCCACGTGAAAACATGTTAAAGCCTGCTTATTTCTCTGCAGCTTTAGTAACTGCTACAACCTGACAAGCAATCCAACCTAGAAAAATAATGGATATTTGAAAAAGGGAGGCTAGACTTGTCAAATACTCTCCCTTAGAGTAGTCTTTTCAGTCTCAACACTATTGTTAATGTTATCTAGATAATTCTTTTTTGTTGTAGGGGGCTTCATGTACATTGTAGGATGTTTAGCAGCATCCTTGAACTCTACTTAACTAGGTGTCAGTAGCACTCCATACCAAAAATGTTTCCAGACATTGCCAAATGTCCCTAAGAGGCAAAATTTCCCCTGGTTGAGAACTACTACCCCAGAGCTAACTGAAATTCTCAAAGTTCTAACTCTTCTCCCTGACACCTACAAACATATATCATACATTCGTTCCTCACTGTCTAATTCCACACATTAAATTGTGCTTAGGCTTTATAAGCCACTCTCCTGAAAAATTAACCAAAATGGGTAGCTAGCCTCTTAACTGTCAAACCAGTCATCATAGATAATGCATGCAGTCCAACCAATCAGTGCATTATCACACTGCAACCCTTAAAACCAAATTAATATAAGTAGGAATAGCCAATCCCCAAAGGTCTTCACACAAAATTAAGAGATTTATCCAAGTACTCAAGTGTCTAATCTTTTAACTTCATGTCTACAAGTGGCACTAAATAGGTTATTATATAAAGTGAGTTTTTAGTTGCCTAAGGACTTGTACAATTTGGGGGTGGGTTTTTTTGTTTGTTTGTTTTTTAAAGTAAGCACTATGCCCAACATGGGGTTTGTACTCATGACGCTGAGATCAAAAGTCACATGCTGTACCAACTAAGCCAGGTAGGAGCCCAAGTACTTTCACAAGTTTTAAATAAACACAATGACATATAAGATACATTCAATATATTTAAGAATTAAGTAGGATGGGGGGGATGGGCTAAGTGGGCAAGAGGCATTAAGGAAGATACTTGTGGGGTTGAGGACTGGGGTTATATGTAGGGGATGAATCACTGGATTCTACTCCTGAAATCATTATTGCACTATATGCTAACTAACTTGCATGTAAAATTTTTTTTAAAAATTAAAAAAAAAGAATTAAGTAGGAGACACCTATATATTGCAACAACATAAAAAGTTATGTACATTAACAAAAAAAAAATAAGCAAAAATAGAGAAACAAAAACTGAGTTAACAGTTCTCAAGGGTTTTTGGATAATTGCTTGAAGTTATAAGTATACAGCATGGTAATTAAGAGCACAAGCCTGGAATCAGACTACCTGGATTAAAATCCCAACCCCATCTCTTATTAGATAGGTGACCTTGATCAACTTACTTAATTTCTCTATGCCTGTTTCTTCCTTAGTAAAGGAATTATAGTATCTACCCTGTAAGGCTGTTGTGGGATTGAATGAGTTATAACAGGTAAACTACTGAAACAGTGCCTGATACATATATACTAAATGTTAAATATTATTATTTATCATTGTTTTTAAGGCTGCATAGCAGACAGTAGTGTTTCTTGGGTGGCTATATAAAAGTTGACACTGGGGGCGCCTGGGTGGCTCAGTCTGTTAAGCATCTGACTTTGGCTCATGTCATGATCTCACTGTTTATAAGTTCGAGCCCCACATCAGCTCTGTGCTGACAGCTCAGAGCATGAAGCCTGCTTCAGATTCTGTGACTCCCTCTCTCTCTGCCCCTGCCCCACTCACTCTTGCTCTCTCTCTCTCTCTCAAATATTTTAAAAAATTAATTAAAAAAAAAGTTGACAATGGAATCAAACAATGGACTTGCATCCAGATGCTCTGGATTCATATTTCAGTTCCTTAACTAATTATTTCATTTGGGCTTCAATCTCCTCACCTGCAAAATAGGCAAATGCCTTGAAAATGTGTCAGCATAACAGAAAAATCTAAGGACCATATGTTTAGTAGGATAGAAAGGAAAAGTTGCATCTGTCTTCCAATTTGGTAGAGGAAACTTTGTGAAGGAGGTACCTTTTAAAAAAATACTCTAGTAATGGACAGAGTAGGGAAAGCACATGCCCTTGAACCCAGGTAGGTCTGATTCAAAAAGCCGATGCTTTTTTCAATCTATGGATTGAAAGCTTAACGTAAAAAGAGAACATCCTGGGGCACCGGGGTAACTTAGTAAATTGGGCATCCGACTCTTGCTTTCCACTCAGATCATGATCTCACTGTTAGTGGGATCACTCAGGGGTCAGGCTCTGTGCTATTAGCGCAGAGCCTGCTTGGGATTTTCTCTCACTCTCTCTCTCTCAAAATAAATAAACATTTTTTTTTTTTAATTGAGAACATCAATTAAGTTGTCAAAAGAAAAAATAAGTTTATTTCTTTGCAAACTAATCCTTTGGGGGTAGTAGGAATACATTAAAAGCACTGGCAGAGGGATGCCTGGGTAGCTCACTGGGTTAAACATCAGACTTCCACTCAGGTCATGATCTCGCCTTTTTGGGTTCAAGCCCCGCGGTGTCCGGCTCTGGGCTGACAGCTCAGAGCCTGGAGCCTGTTTCAGATTCTGTGTCTCCCTCTCTCTGCCCCTCCCCTGCTCGCATTCTGCCTCTCTCTGTCTCAAAAATAAACATTAAAAAAAATTTTTTTTAAAGCACTGGCAGAGATATGGCCACCATCCATCCAAAACAGCGTGAAAACAGTATCAGGCCTCTAACTGACCTTCTCCTTTCATTTACAAATGCTTCATTCTTTTGGAGGTGAAGGATGATTTTGGAAAAAATGAGACTTGTCTTGTATAATCAAGGAATATCCCAATAGTTTTAAAACAATTTGTCTATACTTACATATAAAAATCAATGTCTTCCAATAAACATTTCAAAATCATCAAGGACTGTGCATGTTACACTTTATACTTATCAGGAAGGAATATTTTAACAAACAACATTTTATAAGTAAATTACAACATCATGTGAGGCAGGTGTTAGGGGCAAAACTATCTCCACTGCTGCCAAAAAGTAAAAAGAAGAATCAGTATTTCCTATCTATTCAGCCCAATACCGTCCCGCCAAGCCTGCAAAAGGTCTTCAAAGATGTCAACTTTCAGAGTGCGCACAAAAAAGAAAGGTCAAGGCGCCCTTCCGCGACACTACTAAAAATCCCTAAGAATTCTGTCTTTGCCCAAGGGTAG
The DNA here is from genome assembly GCF_018350195.1 of Panthera tigris. Lineage (NCBI taxonomy): Eukaryota > Metazoa > Chordata > Mammalia > Carnivora > Felidae > Panthera > Panthera tigris. The sequence goes on along the minus strand of NC_056670.1, from coordinate 34,013,555 downwards.
AGCAGTCGCTGGACCTCCTCCTCGTTATCACCCAGAAAATAGGAGGTGGCAGGGTTGGACTCTGCTCTGGACGAGTCAGGTCATCCAAAGTCCCACTAGCCCAGCCGGGGGGAGCTCCCACGTGGCGCCCGCAGCGTGCACCTCGCCAGATAGGTTCTCCCCGGCCAGTGTCCTGATTGGCCAAGAGCAGCCGGAGCCGCTCCGGAGCAGGCGGCGACTCGGCCAAACTGGGCGGGCGCGGGGCAAAGGGTCGCAGCCTGGCGGGCAGCTCCGTAAACTGCCGATCGTGTGCTTTGGCCCCAAGCCGACAGCGAGGACACCATTCGGCTCCAGGGCCGTGAAACCCTACGTGGGCCCTGGTTAGCTGCAGACGCCGTCACCCTACACCCTATGTCGAGGAGCGCTCACCTCAGCGCTCGCGGCGCCTCCACCTTCAGCTTTTTGGGCTTCGGCTCCTCCTCGGTCGCAGCCATCTTCGAACTCCCACCCCTTCTGCTCTCTGGCCCCACCTCCCTTATCTCATCACCGCCCCTTTCTCCCCGAACCCCGCCTCTCCTGACTCTTTCCACTCGGTGTCTCTTCCTTCCACAGCCATTGGCTCAGCTCCCTTCTGGTCCCGCCCCCCGGCTGTAGGGGGACCCCAGACTGAGTTGGGCTGCGTATGAGCGCCTGAGTCCACATGGTGTGAAACCCACTTTCTTCTAGGTTCTGGGTGATCTAGAAGATTTAGATCCTAAACCCCAAGAGACGTCCTTCTTCTCATTCAACGTCTTTCTTCTTATTTAATCTTCTCAATACTGTAGACCCAGTTGGTTTCTTTGAAGCTGTTAGTCAGGCAATCTATTGGGCACCCCACCTGCGGGGTCCTCGGGGCCTTCTCAGCTGCCACAGCCTAGGTCCGGAGTGGACCTGGCGCCGAATCACTGGCTGGCCCAGGTGTCGGGGTGAGTGTGAGGGGCGGGGAGTCTGCGGACAGGGAACAGCTCGAAAACTGGGGGTCAGGCTGAATAGCTGGGGGTCCGGACTCCAGCCTGGGCTTCGGGAGAATTTCTGATGCTGACCAGGCCTCCCTCTCGGCCTTCCAGGCTTTCTTGCCGGCAGGGCCGGAAGGGAGAGGTGCACCTGCAGCCCGGCCTTCTCGGGTCCCACGCCCAAGAGGTTCAGGCTCATTGGGGTCCCTCTCCGTGCTTCAGCGCGGGAAAAAGATTTTGTCACCCACGGTGAGCTGAAGTAGCAACAACTCGGACCTCAGCCGTAGCCTTCTGCTTTGGAAGGCAAACCCCCTGACTAACCTGAACGGACGTCCTGTTAGAGGGTGGCGCCTGGATGAGCCTGGGGTGGCGAATACAGTGAGGAAGGTGTTGCAGTTCTTCAGGAGAGAGGTGACGGGAATCTAAACTGAGTATGGAAAAGTGATGGGCACTGTGGCTGGTTGGATTTTTTGGGTTTGGCTTGTACCTAAAGCTAAAGTTTATAACCTGTATGATTATGAAGGTGGTGCCACTAAAATTAGGAGCCCATACGTGAGGAGGAGGAATTTTGTGGAGCTTGGGATATACCGAGTTTGAAACAGGGGCTTAGGTGTGGATGGTAGAAAGATTAAAAGGGGGAAAAAGAAAAGGCTGGGAAGTAAGCCGAAAAGAAACTTTCAAGGTGATAACCAAACAGGTGAAGTTTCATGTAATAAGTCTTTGTTTTGGTTTGGAGAAAGTTATCAATGACATGAAATGCTGCAAGGTTCAAAGGAGGAATTTGAAGTCTGAGACTAGGTAGCTGGATTTGATGATTAGGAAGTCATTAGACCAGTTAAAAGATCTGCTTGAATACAGTCAATTACTGAGAGGAGAGATTGCAAGTGTAGACTAATCAAACCTTCATCGTTTGGAGCATGAAGCAAAAGTTTATTGAGCGGGTGTCAGTCCCTGTAAGGATTGGGGTTTATTTTTATTTTATTAAAAAAAATTTTTTTTAAGTTTATTTATTTTGAGAGAGACAGAGCGCGAGCAGGGGAGGGGCAGAGAGAGAGAGAGAGAGAGAGAGAGAGAGAATCCCAAGCAAGCTCTGTACAGAGCCCGACCTGGGGCTGGAATTCACAAAACTGTGAGATCACGGCCTGAGCCAAAAATCAAGAGTTGGTCGCTTAACCACTGAACCACCCAGGCGCCTCTGGGGGTTGATTTAAAAAATACAAGACACATCATATTTTGGGGCAGAAAGCAAGTAACCAATGTGTATGATACAAATCTAAGAAAAGAGAGAAGGAAATGGGATCAAAATTACAAATGGAACGATCAGTTATGGAGAGAAAGGAGGACTCTTTAAGAATATAGGAAAAGTGGGGGAATGAGTTGAATGAGGAATTACCTGAAATTTACATATCTTTGGTAGGAAAGTTCTCTTTGCAGTAAGGTTAGTTTTTCTTACCTGAATCTTAGGATTTTTATGGTATTTCTAAACATTCAACATACTATACTGTTGGAGTTCCCTCTAGATTAGATATGTTTAAGTAGCTCAGTAATATGTAAATGCTTGAGTAGCAAATGACATTTGTAGAGAAGAATTCTCTCTCCCTCAACAAATGATCTCTTCTGTTACACAGAAAACAGAAGCGATCATGTTGCTACAACCAAAGGTACAAACCTTCTTCCCTTTTGTTTAAAGAGACAAAGTGTCCCTTCTTTTTTCTTTTTTTTTTTAATTTTCTTTTTTATTTTTTAAAATTTACATCCAAATTAGCATATAGTGCAACAATGATTTCAGGAGTAGATTCCTTAGTGCCCCTCCAGCAACCCTCAGTTTGTTCTCCATATTTATGAGTCTCTTCCGTTTTGTTCCCCTCCCTGTTTTTATATGATTTTTGTTTCCCATGTTCATCTGTTTTGTTTCTTAAAGTCCTCATATGAGTGAAGTCATATGATTTTTGGAAAAGTGTCCCTTAAGGAAAACAAATCTCTGAAGTCTCCCAGTACTGTCCTCTCCTCCCTAATCAGGATCCTCTTTTTTTTTTTTTTCCCCAGTTATTTCCTCTCTCCTACATCATCTGCCTTTTGCCTTCTACTCATACCTTCCCTTAAGCATTTAGAAATATTCTTCCTTAACTGTATTTTGATATAGTCCCATTTATTTTTTGTGTCTTTTCATCCTCACAGCTAGAGTTCTTGAGTATATCATCTACTTTCCTTTCTGTTTTTTCCACTTTGAGCTATTTCTCAGCCTATTTCATCGTGTCTTGTTTCCAGCATTCCACTGAACTACCACAAAAACTACTTTTACTAAAGTCACCAATGTCCTCTATGTGTTAAATCATAAATTCTCAATAGGGACACAAAAACCATAATACTTTATATATACTTTATATATTATACTTTATATAGTTGTACTATATATATTCTTCTGGATACACACTAACACTCTATTTACTAAAAATTGTTACCCTCCCTCCTACCTTTTTTTTTTTTTTTTTTTTTTTTTTTTACACTGCTCTCCAGCCACATCTTCTCAGTCTTCTTTTAGGCCCTTTTCCTTGGCCCTACTCAGATGTTGGAGTTCTATCCATAGGTTCTTTCTTACTATGCACATTCTCTCTTTGTTGTTGTTTTTTTTTCTCCTTATAGCTATAATCCCCATTAACAAAAAGTCGTGTTTACTCATAAGCATGTCTCCAACTCAGCTTCTCGCTGAAGCACCAAACCTACACACGCAGTGGTCTTGTGAATATATCCATTTAGGTCAAATATATCCAGAATTGGGTCAGTATACAGGACCAGGGCTAACTGCCTCATTTTTCCTCTCATCTCCACCCCCCAAATCCACCTAATCTTTGCTCAAGCCTAAGCATTTCTCCTATCTTTTCATTATACTCTGTCCCTGCTGTCAACTCTGTTAGTCCAGGCCACCACCATAATTCATCTCTCAGCTGGTGTCACAATATCCAGTTGCCTAAGTTTCCACAGTGTGGTTTTTGTTAAAACTGTAAATTGGATTTCATGAATTCCCTGCTTAAAACCATAAAAAATGACTTTACATTGCACTAAAAACTAAGTGAACCAGTCTCTGCTTATCTCCTTCCCCGTCACATCTCACCACATCACCTCACCTCCTAAAGTTGCTAAATTTGTGCTGGTTTTCTTTACTTGTGTTCTCTGTCACCTTAAAGATTGGTGAAATTCTGAAGGACTTCTGTCATAGAAATTACATCTTACTGTTTTGTTTGCCTTCTTTGCTGAAGTCTAAACACTCTTAAGTTCAAGGACTTATTTAGTTCACCCTTTTATCTCCATTGCATGCTGTATATAAAACATATTCCGAACTATCTGTTGAATGAATAAATGGTCTAAGTATTGTCTGAGAATCAGAGGAGCTAGATTCTTTTCTGATCTCACTCTCTTACCTTGCATATAGGCCCTTCTATGCCCCCATTCTGTTATATGTAGAAGGAATACGTTTTCTTTTTTAGACACTATTCCAAGAATAGAAATTTGGCTACACATCTTCCTTATTTATGACTTATTTAAGTCACCACATCTGACTTATTTATGATGAGGTTATGTCCTGATAAACCCATTGTAAGTTGAAAATATTTTAAGTCAAAGATGCATTTAATATACCTAAATTTACTGAACATCATAGCTTAGCCTAGCCAACCTTAAATGTGCTTAGAACACTCAACAGTAGCCCACAGTTAGGCAAAATTATCTAAACAAAGCGTATTTCATAATTAAGTGTTGACTATCTCATGTAATTTATTGAATACTGAAGTGAAGAACAGAATAGTTGTAAGTGTATTTCTTGTTTACATTGGTGATCATGTGGATGATTGGGAGCTGTGGCTCACTGCCTCTGGCCAGCATCCCACAAGAGTATGGTATCACTCTACTGGAAAAAGATCAAAATTCAAAATACGGATTCTAATGGATACATATCACTTTTGCATGATTGTAAATTAGAAAAATCTTAAGTCAAACCATCCTAAGTCAGGAACTGTGTGTTTTATATTTGCATTGTTTGTGACTCATCAGGTTGAGTGTTCATTTGGTAAAGAGGATTTATGAAGTATGTAAGCTGCAGTCAAAGCTCTGATAGAACTGTTTCTGAACAGTTTCTCATGTGGCTTTAAAATAAGCTGGTAGCATTCTGTTTTCTGATTCAAAAGTCACTAATAACAAAAAGATGGCTATGGTTGCGGTACGTGTATAAATTTCCCAGAAAGTTTGTTAAAATGATGAAAGAAGTAACTGCAGCTGCTAAAAGAATAAGTAGCTAAAGAAACAGGCTAGGGGCGCCTGGGTGGCTCAGTCCATTAAGGGTCCCACTTCGGCTCAGGTCATGATCTCACAGTTCGTGAGTTCGAGCCCCATGTCGGGCTCTGTGCTGACAGCCTGGAGCCTGCTTCGGATTCTGTGTCTGCTCTCTCTCTCTGTCCCTCCCCGGTTCATGCTCTGTTTCTCTCTCTCTCTCTCTCTCTCTCTCTCTCTCTCTCTGTCTCTCTCTGTCTCTCTCTGTCTCTGTCTCTCTCTCTCAAAAATAAACATTTAAAAAAAATTTTTAAAGAGACAACTTACACTGCTATGTGTGGCATTTATTTAATTGTTATATGTATTAGGCTTTTGTTCATAATATGAATAGAAGAAATAAGCTCTCTTCTTTTATAATAGAAGGGTAAGGTGGGTTTTAAAGCTAAGCACTGATGAGAGCCACAAGTGTTATGCTTTCATCTCAGCATTAAAGATAACAATAAATCCAGATGGCTGGTTTAACTTACAGTATTCTCCAGAGATTTGAACTATTGCCAGTGAAAACAACTTTGGTGGAAACTTTTCCTGGAAAGAATTTTTCACCAGTTTAAGAGAATGAATAGGAATGTGGCCTCTAAAATAAAGGAACTATGAAGTCACTTGCTTTGAGAACAAGCAGCTCTTCTGGGGTGTACTGTGACAACAAAGTACCACAGACCTATACCTTCTATAGGGTGACTGGTTTAAGAATATAACTTACTGTCAGATCTTTTAAATATAAGTTTTGCTCAAAATAATTTATTAGAACACATTTTGGCTTCTAAATAAGAAGCACATCCTTCAGTTCTTTTTCTTAAATTATAAGCTCAAAGAGCACATTTGCTATCCATTTGCTGCCTAGTCCAATATGGCAACCACTAACTACATGTAGTTATATGAATTTAAATTAAGTTAAAATTAAAACTTCAGTACATCAGTTACATTAGCCGTATTTCAAGTACTCAATGGCCACGTGTGACCAATGGATACTAGTCCATCATTGCAAGAAATCCTATTGGACAGTGCTGCCTTAGAGAATGTTCCTAATAACTAGTCTCTAGGAGCCAGGTGAGAAAGGGAGCCCAAGATTCATGGACCTGGGTTTGAATCTTAGCTCTTATACTTATTGTAGGATCTGACTTAACATTTCTAAGACTTTATCATCTTATCTGTAAAAAGGGGATAAGCACGATATTTATAACATTGAGTTGTGAAGATTCAGTGAGATAATGTAGATAAGTGCCTAGCATAGTGCCTGGCCCACAGTTAGTAACTGAATACATTTTAGGTATTATTAGTTTATTTACCCTTAATGAATAAAACGCTTTGAAAATTTATTTTTTCAAATAAAATTTGAAAAATGGAGCTGAAAAATTGGAGCTGAAAATTTAGTTTTGCAAAGGGTACCATTTTCCAAAGTTGGCTCGGTTGAAGTGCTCAAATTGGAGTCTTCATTGAGGGAATTACAGTGTTCTCCTTTAAGCTACATTTTATATTTCAGATGAAGATTTTATTCCAAGAAATGTATCATAATACAAGTTTAGTTGCAGATCTTCTCATTGGATATTCCCGTTTGTTTGGTTTTTTTTAAGTGTATTAGCCCAGATGATAGTTAAAAGTCAGGAGGTTCTATATAGCAAGTCTGTATTCCAATGACACTAATTTTTTTTTTTTTTAAGTTTATTTGTTTTGAGTGAAAGAGTGGGAACAGGTGAGGGGCAGAGAGAGAGAATCCCAAGCAGGCTTCACAGTCAATGCAGAGCCCAACGTGGGGCTCGAACTCACAAACCATGAGATTATGACCTGAGCCAAAACGAAAAGTCAGATGCTTAACCGACTGAGCCACCCAGGTGCCCCTAATGACACTATTTAACACCCAAATAGAAATATAAAGCTGACATGAAACAAACCTATTAAAGCATCTGATTAGATAAAGTATAAAAATGAGCAGGTTGCAGTATTAATCTAGAAAAATTTAGTAGGTCCAATGCCTGAAGTGTCAGGGTTTATTGTCCTGTTGGTTGCTTGCTAAGTAGAGATGGCTTTGAACAAAGAAACATATTTGTTTCTAATACAGGAACTGTTAACAGCATTTATTTTATGCATAATAATTAATACAGTAATTATTAAAACACATCTTAGTAATTAGTAATTTACTTAAAAACTTCTAAACGTGCCAGACGGGAAGGGGAAATCATCACCAATTAGTCCTTAAATGTCAGATGCTTTCATAAAATTAATTACTTAATCTTAAAAGAACTGCTCAGGTTTATGTCATTGTTTTGTGTGTCAACAGAATTGAATGAATGTATCCATTCTGGAAAGTTTTCCTTTCCTCTTTGGGATTTATCTTCATGCAGAGAAACTATTCATTTTAAATTTTTTACAGTTGGGCTACACTTCTACAGTAGTATAATTTTGAATTAATGGACCACCAGACTAAACACCTGATAACTGATGTTATCCATATAAAAGAAGGGAACATGTTAAGGTAATTAGATATTTTTCCACCATCCCCTATTTGCAAGGATAATACAGTTTTTATTTGAAGCATAATTAACACTCAGAAAATTATGTCATAAAGCCCAATGAATTATCACAAAATGAATACAACTTGTAACTATATCAAAAAATAAAATGTTACAAGTACCCTAAACCACCCCCATGCTCCTCTTAGTCACTACCCTCACTCTCCTCCATAAAAGCATTTTTATCAAACCATAGATTATTTTGGTCTGTTCTAGAACTTCACATAAATAGAATCATACTGTATGTATCCTTTTGCTTCTGGCTTTGTTCAATAAACAAACAAATCTTACAAACAGATTTTAAGATTTTGCTTCGTGTAACAAGTTTATTTTCATTGCTGTGCAATTTTTCATTTTAGTAATATTGTGTAATTTATTTTTCCATTCCACTATTAATAAACATTTGAGTTGTTGTAGGTTTTCACCATAACAATATATTTTTATACATATTTTGGGTGCACATTTGTACACATTTTAATCCACCTGGAAGGAGATTTGTGTGTCACAGTTATTAAGAATATTTTTTAAATGAAATATAATTCACATACTATAAAATTCACATTTTAAAGTATACAAGTTAGTAGGTTTTAGTATATTCACAAAGTTGTACAATCATTATCTCTAATCCCAGATGGTTTTTATCACCTTAAGACATGAGAAGCCCATAACCACTAACTCCACATTCTTCCCCTTCCACCCAGCCTCTGGCAACCACTAATCTACTTTCAGTCTGTGTAGATTTGCCTATTCTGGACATTTTATACAAATGGAATCATACAATATGTGACCTTTGTGTCTGGCTTCTAAGCATAATGTTTTCATGGTCAGCCATTTAATAGCATGTATCACTTCATTCCTTTTTATGGCTGAATAATATTCCATTGTTTGAAAATTTGTTATTTACCCATTCATCAGTTGATAGACATTTGAGTTGTCTCCACTTTTTGAATATTATGAATAATGCTGCTAGGAACATTTGTATGCAAATTTTTGTATGGACATCCATTCCTAGTTTTCTTGGTTGCATACCTAGGAGTAGAATTTCTGAGTCATTTGATAACTCTGTCTTTAACTTTTGCAAGAATTCACACTGTTTTCCACAGCAGCTATACCATTTTAAATCCCTATCAGCAATTGATGAGGGTTCCAGTTTCTCCACTTTCTTGTCAATACTTGTTATTGTCTGCATTTTGATTATATCTACTCTAATGGATATGAAATAATACATCATTGTGATTTTGATTTACATTCTGAGAAGGCATTGAGCACATTTACCTCCGCTTATTTGCCATTTGTATGTCTGTCTTCTTTGGAGTAATGTCTTCAAATTCTTTACCCATTTTTCTTATTGTGTTGTCCTTTTATTATTGAGTTGCTAAGTGTTCATATATTCTGGATAGTAGTCCCTTATAAAATATATGGTTTGCAATTATTCTCTCATTCTGTGAGTTCTCTTTTTACTTTCTTGATAATGTCCTTCAAAGTACAAAAATTCTTAATTCTGATATAAGTCCAGATTATCTGTTTTTTCTTTTGTTGCTTGTGCTTTTGGTGTCATATCTAAAAAAATTATCTAACCCAGGGTACTGACAACTTAATGCATATATGGTTTTTTATAAGAGTTTTTAAATAGTTTTAGCTCTTAGATTTAGGTCTTTGATACATTTTGAGTTGATTTTTGTATATGACATGAGGTAGAGGTCCATATTCATTCTTTTGCATGTGGAAATCTAGTTGTCCCAGCACCATTTGTTGAAATGACTCTTCTCTCTCCCAGTGAATGGTTTTGGCATTCTTATCAGAAATCAATTGACTGTATATGTAAGGGTTAATTTCAAAACTCTCAGTTCTATTCCATTGATCTATATGTCTATCCCTTTGCCAGTACCACATGGTACATTTGTAGTAGGTTTTTAAAATCAGGAAGTGTGAGTCCTCCAAATTTGTTCTTCTTTTTCAAGATTGTTTTGGCTATCCTTATCTCTCTTTCATTTCTGTATGAATTTTAGGATGATCCTGTCAGTATCCACAAAAAAGACAGCTGGCATTATAGTAGGGATTGCTTTGAATCTTAGGCCAATTTGGCGAGTATTGCTATCTTAACAATATTAAGTTTTCTAATCCATGAACATGAAATACCTTCCCAAGTTTTAGATATTTTTAATTTCTAATTTCTTTCAGTGATGTTCTGTACTATTCAATGTACAAGTCTTGTACTTTTGTTAAATTTAGTCCTAAGTATTTTGATCTTCTTGATGCTCTTGTAAATGGATTGTTTTCTCAATTTCATTTTCAGGTTATTCAATGCTAATGTGTAAAAATAGAAGTGTTTTCTAGGGGTGCCTGTGTGGCTCAGTTGGTTAAAGCGTCCGACTTTGGCTCTGGTCATGATCTCATGGTTTGTGAGTTCGAGCCCCACATTGGGCTCTGTGCTGACAACTCAGAGCCTGGAGCCTGCTTCAGATTCTGTGTCTTGCTCTCTCTCTGCCCCTCCCCTGCTCGCACTCTGTCTGTCTCTCTCAAAAATAAACATTAAAACAAATTTTTTAATATAAAGGAAATATAATTTTTTATATTAATCTTGTATTCTGCGAGCTTGCTGAACTATGATTTTGTGTGTGTGTACGTCTGTGTTCCTTAGGACTTTACATATATAAAATTGTGTCATCTGCAAATAGAGGTAGTTTTTTTCTTCCTTTCCACTTTGGAGGCCTTTGGTTTCATTTTTCTAATTGCCCTGGCTAGAATCTCCAGTACATACTGAATAAAAATGGTGAGAGTTGGGGCGCCTGGGTGGCTCAGTCAGTTAAGCATCCGACTTCAGCTCAGGTCATGATCTCACGGTCCGTGAGTTCGAGCCCCGCGTCGGGCTCTGTGCTGACAGCTCAGAGCCTGGAGCCTGCTTTGGATTCTGTGTCTCCCTCTCTCTCTGCCCCTCCCCTGCTCATGCTCTGTCTCTCTCTGTCTCAAAAATAAAAACATTAAAAAATATATTTTAAAAAAATGGTGAGAGTGGACATCATTGTTTATTCTTGATACTAAGGAAAAAGGTTTTAATCTGTAATCATTAAATATAATGTTAGCTATGGGATTTTCATAGATGCCCCATCAATGTTAGGAAGTTTCTTTTTCTATTTTAAGTGTTTTTATTATAAACAGGTGCTAGATTTTGTCAAATTATTTTCCTGCACGTTTTGAAATGATTATATGGTTTTATTGTCTTTTATTTTATGTATGTTGTGTGTTACATTGATTGATTTTCATATGTTGAACCAATCTTCCATTCTTGGAATAAATCCTATTGGCTGAGGTGTATAATCTTCTGTATATATTGCTAGATTCAATTTGCTAGCATTTTGTTGAGGATTTTTACATCTATTCTTAAGTGATATTGGTCTGTATTTTCTTGTATTGCCTTTGTCTGGTTTTTTCAGGATAATACAAGGGTACTTTTTGATGTACACTAAATTGTTTAAACTTTTTTCCCTCCAGAAAATGATTCACAGTCTATTTCTCATAAACTGTTCCGGTGACATATTTCTAGAGAAGCACTGGAAGAGTGTTGTGAGCCAGTCTGTCTGTGATTATTTCTTTGAAGCTCAAGAGAAAGCTGCTGATGTTGAAAATGTACCACCTGTCATTTCAACACCTCATCACTACCTCATCAGTATCTACCGGGATAAGCTCTTCTTTGTGTCTGTCATACAGACTGAAGTGCCACCTCTATTTGTAATTGAGTTTCTACATCGAGTTGCTGACACTTTTCAGGTTGGTTATTCATCAAATCTTTTGAACTTAAATTACTCAAGTTAGGGGTAGGACACATGATGATATTCTTTAATTATCCAGCTTTGTATGTGTATTCTATCTCTCTCTCTCCTTTTCAACTAAGAATAAATTCATAAACCCTTTTTTGTAGGCTGTGTAGCAGTATACATGGCTGTTGTATTCATTGTTTCAGTAGAACACAGTAATCTCATGGTCATGGAAGCCACCCAGGCACCCCCAAAAAACAATATCACTTAAGAAGGTTATTTTTTTATATGTATTACAAATTATGTCATCAGGAAACAGTAATGTCCTCTACATACAGTTCTCTGAATGGTCCCAGGATTTTTATTGGTTATGCAGTCTTCTAATATTTACATTTTATTATCTTGCTAAATGTACCAAATAATTGCAAACTTACCTATGTTTTGGAGGTAGGCAAGTGAAGTTTATAGTTCACATTCTAGTTTAATGTTTCAGTGTACTCTCTGGCTTAATATGTAATAGGAATTCAGTTCAATCTAAAAATATTAAGAAAATTATTCAAGAATAATGTAGAGAACTACAAAGGGTTTTTTTCCTTCTGATTTATGTATTTTCAACATATTAAACAATGAATTATGCTACTATAAGTTTATCCTGCTGAACAAAGAGTATCTAGCAAGCCTTTCTTCATGTCTTCCATTGTGCAATATTATGTACATTTTGTTAAGGACTACTTTGGTGAGTGTTCGGAAGCTGCAATTAAGGATAATGTGGTCATTGTATATGAGCTCTTGGAAGAAATGTTAGACAATGGATTTCCACTGGCTACTGAATCTAATATTTTGAAAGAACTGATTAAACCACCAACAATTCTACGTTCTGTCGTCAACTCTATTACAGGTAAGGTGAAAACGTAGGAACTGAGCAAATAAAACTTTGTAAACAAGTTGTTTATAATCTTGTTTATGATCTGACAGATTATAAAGGTAGTACAGCTTGCCCAGAGTTAAAGTTAGTGCTGTTGCGAAAATAGATGTGTATTTCTTTTCATGGGAAGAGGCTAGGTCTTAAATGAAAAAGAAAACTTTTGGTTTTTATTCTTTTATTATAGATTTTTCTGTAAGACCACAATAACATTATTACTATTACTTAACACTAAATAATAAGACTGAATAACTTCCCAGTTAATCCTAAAGAAGCCAATAGAAAAGGGAAGGCTACGTAGAAGAGGATTCAATCTATGTACAGACTGGCATTGTAGTATTTAAAATAGCATTATTTTATGTGATGTGATGAATATATAAACTAATACTATACTCATAGTCATTTTGTAGTGTATAAGTATATCAAACCATGTTATACACTTAAACTTAACACAATATTATATGTCAATTGTATCTCAATAAAAGCTGGCAAAAATAGCATTATAAAACTGGCATTATGTTATATATAAAATATATAAAACCCAAATTACTAGACTATAGAAAATTTAAGATCCTCACCACAGAGTACATATTGTCTCTTCCAAGTCTTTGTTTTATACATGCAGAAGATTTATTAAAACAAAAAGATAGGAAATTAGTCTATTTGTGAGATCTCATGCAATGTGGGCCTTGTACTTGTTTTGTAAGTTTCTAATTTTGGTTTATTTCTTGAGTGTAGCTAGAAATTAGGTACATCCAGATGATGGCTTTTTTTTTTTTTTTTTTTTTGAGAGCATTGAAGTCTTCTAGAGAAAGATTTCTGTGAAATGTTACATGCCACACCAGCTATAATGTCTACCATTATAAACCCCTCTCCAAATGTACTGACCTAAAAAATGGGGCAAGGGAGGCTTGCAAGAAAGCTTTATTCATCCTCTATACAAGGCTGAGTGTTAGGAGAAATTCAAGGAAAGATAAGATGGAGTGTCTGTGTGCCTAAAATTTAAACTCTGGATGAGAGATTGGGAAAAAAAAAATAAAGTACATAAATAATAGTAAGATTGTAAAAGGCAATTCCATACTTTATAGATAATGCAGTGACACTGGAAGGTACACAGGATATAATATTAAATGGAAAAAAAAACACAAAACCATAAAAATTATTTAATTATCTTAATTATACATAAACATTCATACAGACAAAAAAGCTCTAAAATGTTTTCAATGACCATCTCCAACTAAGGAACTACATACTATCCTTATTTTTGCCTTACACTTTCTAATTTCCAAAATGAACATGTATTTTATAATTACTAAAATAATAGAATGACAGTATATAGGCTATTAAGGCAGTGCTTTATAAAATTCAAGAGAATGGTTCAGTGGATGAAATAATTCCTCCTGAATTATACTGGTTGGCCCTAGGGCAGAGCCCTAGAGAAGCAACAGAATTTAGGGAGAGAGGGAAGAATAAGAGCATTCTATAGATGCAATGATATGAGAAAACACACACAAAGTGAAAAGCCTTGAATTGTATTAATTTGTTTAGCAGAAGCAGAGCTGTTTTTTAGCTGAGTAGTGAGAGATAAAATTAAAGAGTTAAGTTGAGGAAATTCTTGAATGCTAGGCTAAATTTGTTTTGGGGGGTTTTTTTGGGTTTTTTGGGTTTTTTTTCCCACAAAGCCAGTGTGGAAACATTGAAAGTTTTGAACAGGAAGATTAAGGCAGTGTTTTTCAAAAATTTTGGAAGGCAAAAGGTTGGAGACACTAACACCAATCAAATGAGACTGTAAAATTATATGTAAAACAAAATTATAAAAATACAAAAAAAAAAAAATAATAAGTGGAACCTACTTATGAGGGAAATGTTTAAAGAAATATACCAAAATGTTAATGGTAGTTGTATTTTGGTAAAAGGAAGATAGATATTTTTAGCCACTTTTCTGAACTTCACATGTGTTGTTGTTGTTATTAAGCATGTACTACTTGTATGTTGGAAATGTAAATTAACCAAAATGTTAAATATGTCACAGCTCAAGGATATGTTTTGGACAACCAGACTTTCTTCAGACATATGTCAGTCTATCAGTAAAAAAGCCAAACATTAAACATGAGCGATATTGCAGCCATATGGGTGTCTGACCTTAAAATGGGAGAAGGCTAGAGTGTGTTCTTCGTCCAGTTACTCCACTGAGGCCTGCCTGGCAGCATCTCATGTAGAATTTAAGCTGAATACCAAAGGGCCTACTAATCACTTTGTATTCTCAGTGGAGACATTTTATCAGCAGAAGGTTTTAAAACAACTAGCCTCTTTTCTTCATCAGTGGCAGCAGGATGAGATTCCGTTGTTGAGCCACTGGAATCAGGTTAGGTTACTGTTAACATGAAGAAAGCAAAAGATAAGTGAATTTAACCTGGTTTGGCACATAGAGGACCACATGGTCTACTTCTGTCTTCTAGAAATTTGATCATGTTGGTATGAATATATCTCCGACAATTCTGGAAACCATCCACAAGTGGTTCTTCAAATACTTCAATGAAGTAAAACCCAAACAGTAAAGAAGCAAATAAAGCATTCTTTTGTTTTTTGGTTTTGTTTTGTTGGTTAATAGCTTCTTCTTTCTTTCTTTCTCTCTTTCTTTCTTTCTCTCTTTTTCTTTCTCTCTTTTCTTTCTCTCTCTTTGTTTTTTCTTTTTCTCTTTTCTTTCTTTCTCTCCTTTCTTTCTTTCTTTCTTCCTTCCTTTCAAGTTAGCTGTACACCCAACTTGGAGCTTGAACTCACAACCCCAAGGTCAAGAGTCGCACACTCTACCAACTGAGCCAGCCAGGTGCCCTTGTAAATAGCTTTTCTGATGACTATTTAATGCATTACCTTTGCTTTCTCCTTTTCCGGTTTCTAGGCAGCAGTAATGTTGGGGACACACTCCCCACTGGGCAGCTGTCCAACATCCCATGGCGACGGGCAGGGGTAAAGTACACAAACAATGAAGCCTATTTTGATGTCGTTGAAGAAATAGATGCAATTATAGATAAATCAGGTAATTGTGTGCATGTAATCTTATTTGGGAAGAAACAGTTGAGCTGACATAAGCTGAACAGAAAATTGAAACCCTTTGGCAGTATGGCTTCAGTGGAAAGGCATTCACTTTCTAATAGCTTAAAAATCTGTTTATTTTGCCCAGAGGTTACATATAATTTTCATAACCACTAGTTTAGGTCTGCCAAACCTTATAAATCAGATCTCATGCTGCCTTGTTAAGCCAGTTATTACCCTGTATGCCTCTGCCTTTTGCCGTTTATTCATTTAAACATTTATTGTATATCTACCATACATCATACTTTTGCTACCACTTTAATATGCAGTACTTCTTTTTTTTATGTAGAATTTTTTTTAATGTTTATTCATTTTTGAGAGGGAGCAACAGAGCACCAGCCGGGGAGGGGCAGAGAGAAAGAGAGACACAGAATCCGTAGCAGGTTCAGGCTCTGAGCTGTCAGCACAGAGCCCAACACGGGGCTTGAACTCTTGAGCCGTGAGATCATGACCTGGGCCAAAGGCAAACACTTAACTGACTAAGCCACCCAGCTGCCCCTATATGCAGTACTTCTAATAACAACCCCCCAAAAAACAGCAGTACTGTCTTAGAATCATAAAGTTTTATTTAAAACATCTAGTCCAACCCTCACATTTTATACATAAGGAGACTGAGGCTCAGAAGAGCTTAGTAATCTGCTTAAGGTCACACAGCTAGTTGCCGTGTGAAAATGAGTTATTACGAATTACAACCAATATCTTTTCTTAGTGAGTGCTCTTTTTCATTATAAAATTCTATCCTACAGAATAATAACTGTATTATTACAGAATAATGCCTATTTCTTAAAGTTAACAGTTTAGTCCATTTCATGAGAAACTTGCCTCATTTGTAAATTCCATTAAAAATATTTAATTTCAGGGGCACCTGAATGGCTTAGTTGGTTAAGCATCCGACTTCGCTCAGGTCATGATCTCGCGGTTCGTTGATTCGAGCCCCACATTGGGCTCTGTGCTGACAGCTCGGAGCCTAGAGTCTGCTTCAGATCCTGTGTCTCCCTCTCTCTCTCTGCCCCTCCCCCACTCGTGCTCTGTCTCTCAAAAATGAATAAACGTGAAAAAAAATTTTTTTTTAATTTTTAACTTCATATCCAGCAGTCTTTCAAGGTTCACTATCAAGATAGAGTCAGGTTTGATATTCCTTAGAATTACCTACCAGAGTTAGATGTGGGCCATGGCACTTAGTGAAGAAGCTGTTGTAACTGGTGTAATAGATCCTTTGTCCACTAAACTTGTTAGAAGATGTGCAAGTTTCATTATGTCTGACACTCAGGAGGTGTCTCCATTACTTCAGATACAGTGATAGCTCTAGTAAAGACTAAGATTCCAGTGATGTTATCACTTTATTTCTTTCCTCAGGATCTACAGTCTTTGCAGAAATTCAGGGGGTCATTGATGCTTGCATTAAGCTATCTGGAATGCCTGACCTTTCTCTTTCTTTCATGGTAAGTTCTCCTGCCCTGTAGTTCTTTGCATGCCTAATACATATGAAGTACTAAATGAAATGATAAATACTGAGAGACGTTTGTATCTTAGATTATAAGGATTATCTCAGTAATATCTTAGTACAGCTTCCCAAGACAGTGTTTTGATGAGCATGGCCTTTATGAAAAGGCTGAGGTCTTTTCCTGAGTTTGCCAGAAGTGGCTTAAGTGGCTGGCTGCCTTCTGCAAATGTGTAGTCTCACTTAACCGAATTATTTGTTTTGCTGATGAAAGGGCATTGATCTTTTTCATCATTTTAGACTCAGCATGATACACTACTAAGAAAATCAAGAGAACAGAGTTCTGATGCTGTCTTGTCCTGACCTTGACTTCTTCAAACCTCAGTTTTTTCATTTATAAAATGGACATGATACTACTTGTATTTTCTACTTAATAGTTACTGAAATTCAAATAAAATAATATCCATTAAGATTGTGTTAATGTGGTCATAGTAACCAACTCTTAACATGACTCTCTTATCTTTAGGGAGTCTGTTAATTTCTCATATCTGAGTAGAGTTGCCATATTCACTGCACTCTATGAGTATTGCTATCTTGTTTTCCTGGCAGAACCCACGGCTTCTAGATGATGTCAGCTTCCACCCCTGCATCCGGTTCAAGCGTTGGGAATCTGAAAGAGTTTTGTCATTTATTCCTCCAGATGGAAATTTCCGACTCATATCATATCGTGTCAGCTCACAAAAGTATGTCGGTGCATCAACCAGAAATCTACCATCGTAGATCAGTGTGATGGGTAGAATTCGCTTTACCTTTTCCATTTTGACAGTTGAATACTTGAATTCATCACTGCTCCCTTTAGCCATGGCCCAGCAGGAGACTCAGGAAGAACTGGTGAAAATATGTATCTAATATAATCAGTGTACCTTGAATCTGAAAGTATAAAATAGTAGTAAATGAGAGTAGTAAGATATATACCTGAGAACAAGCATTTTGGAATTGTGTAACCTGGGCAAAACCTTGAATCCATGCCATAATTTTACTGTGGTCTTTAGGCTTCATAACTAAAGGACACACATATCTCCAGCTTCCCAGGGTATCTCCCAACTAACTGGCTTCAGGACACTCTTTTGTGTACTGAGGTTCAAATGAATGAATTAGCATTATGGGTTGTACCTGGTTTGTCCCTGGAAAATGTCAGAAGGTATTCAGGTAATATTAGACGGGACTTAAAAGCAGAGGAGTTGTTTCTTGGCTCTTACCACATAGAGACTATTTTATTTAGTATAATTTTAAATTATCTTTTCTATGGTATCTTAATTCATTTCTTTAAACTAGGGCTATTTGCCCCAATTGTTTATACTATCTTGACTTGTATATGTATTGCTCAGAAATTGTATGAGTCTTAGTGCAGTGATGCTGGAATCCTGATGTACTCAAACCCCCTGGTACAGATGCTGAATCTCCACTTCTGGGGGTATATGGTCCCACAGTGGAGTCAAAGGCAGGGTAGGACACTCTGGACTGAGGTTTTTAGGCTACCTCTAGAACTGTCTCACACTATTAATCATGTTTGTGGTTGAGTCTGTCTTTCTCTTTTCAGTCTAGTGGCAATACCAGTGTATGTGAAACATTGCATCAGCTTTAAGGAGAACAGTTCTTGTGGAAGATTCGATATTACAATTGGACCAAAGCAGAATATGGGGAAAACTATTGAAGGAATCACAGTAACAGTTCACATGCCAAAAGTTGTACTGAATATGAACCTGACACCAACACAAGGCAGCTATACATTTGATCCAGTTACCAAGGTATGGCCACCTCTCATCAAGAGTAAGCAAGTGTTTCTGCAGTCTTTATTTTGTGATGGCAGGGAGGGCAGAAGGAAGGGTTTAATGTCTTGGTTAAAACTAAAGTTCCTAACAAAACCTAGAGAGCATACTGTGCTATGCGCCTGCCCCTGGCTGTGGAGGGAACCCACATCTGCTGCTGAGGAGATGAACAGAAAACTGAGACTCATTCTGTTCTCCCTCAGAGTGTGTCTTTTTCTCATCCACTGATCATCTAGAGACCCACTCGCTAATGAGGAAGAAGATATAAAAAGCTTTTTAAAAAGAGAGAAGCATTACCTGGATATAAGAAGATAGTATTGTAGTCTATTGTTAAATTTTCTGTAGAAATTGATCAGTAAGACCTTTCTTTTTCATTTAAAAGCACTGTTTCACACTTTTCCACAGTGGGTACTGGCTAGGAAAGCTGCTTCCTCACTATACGTAAATGTGCCTCTAGCAGAGGGTTTTCAGAGAAACTATAAAAGATGATTTTCTGTCAGCTTCCTTCTTGGGTAAAAAATATGATCCTTTTCAGTGGCAGTTATTGTACTGCCTGATAAGTGAAAAGGCATATTTTTGAATGAAATCATCATCCAATCCAGTCCTAAGGATTTGAAGAACCTCCCCGGATACTACACAGGGCTGAGCAATGAAGGGGGAGCTCCAGATCCCTGGCCCTTCACCTTGGCTTCAGTCGTAACAGCTTCACTTTCTTGACTGTTACTGAGCTTCCACACTAAAGATTTCATTTGAACAAAGAAAGCTAAAAGTTTAAAAAACACCAGTTTAGGTCCATTTTCTCATTTTACAAGAAAAGTAAACTGAGGCCCAGAGACACAGTGAAGGCAATATAGTAGAAACAACATTTGAAATCAGTCTTAGGTTCAAATCCCAATTTTTTTTTTTAAACATTTATTTTTGAGACAGAGAGACACAGAGCATGAACGGGGGAGGGTCAGAGAGAGAGGGAGGGAGGGAGACACAGAATCTGAAACAGGCTCCAGGCTCTGAGCTGTCAGCACAGAGCCCGACGCGGGGCTCGAACTCACGGACCGCGAGATCATGACCTGAGCCGAAGTCGGCCGCTCAACCGACTGAGCCACCCAGGCGCCCCTTCAAATCCCAATTTTGCCTCTAAACTAGCTATGTGACCCTGAGCGAGTCATTTGACCCCTGAGCCTCAGTTTCCTTATTGATAAAAAGAAGATAAAATCTGCATCACAGGCTTTTTTTTTTTTAATGTTTATTTTTGAGAGCAAGAGCCAGTGGGGGAGGGATAGAGAGAGAGGGAGACACAGAATTGGAAGTAGGCTCCAGGCTCTGAGCTGTCAGCACAGAGCCCTACACAAGGCTCAAACCCACAAACCATGAGATCATGACCTGAGCTGAAGTTGGATGCTTAACCACCTGAACCACCCAGGCGCCCCCAGGCTTCTTTGAGATAATGTGTGAATAGTGCTAAGCACAATACTGTATCCAAAAGTAGATGGTCTACAAATGTTGGTTCTCTGTGCTCACCATTCAGAGTCACCGAAGATCCCAGGTCTCTTGTTTCCAAGACACTGTGCTCCATTCTGTACAGAAAGTTATGGTGTCTTTGAACCTTGTCTCTAAACATTTGTCTTTAGTAAATAGTTCAGGTTGTATTTGGTTGTTATGTCTTTTAAGGTACTAACATGGGATGTGGGAAAAATTACTCCACAAAAGCTCCCAAGTCTTAAAGGACTGGTAAATTTACAGTCTGGAGCACCCAAGCCGGAAGAGAATCCAAGTCTCAACATACAATTCAAGATCCAGCAGCTTGCTATTTCTGGTAAGGATAAGTTTTGTGTTTAAGGGTTAACTGAATTTTGCTTAGAAGGCTACTAACATTCCCTCTTTAAAAAGAACTAACTCCAGCCTGCCTTTCACACTGTATTGGGGCCTCCTCTCAGGTACAGTGATTTTGGAGAGCACTTTAACTTCCTTCACCAGACCCCCTTCCCAGCACAAAAGAAGGAGTCATTCATACTCACAGAAAGAATCATCTTGAAAAGACATCCCTTGCCCACATGGGAATCTAAACTAAAACCATCCTTCCACAGTGCTATAATTTATGAGCAGTAGAAAGGAGATTGCTTCCAAATGATAAAAGGGACTCTTGGTTAATGTCAGATTTACTGTGTAGTATTCATTGCTAAACAAATATTGTTGGTTGGTGTGACCAGGATAATAATTTGTTCCTTTCCTTACCTATTCTTTTTGACACAGGCTTAAAAGTAAACCGTTTGGACATGTATGGGGAGAAATACAAGCCATTTAAAGGAGTCAAATATGTCACGAAAGCTGGAAAGTTCCAAGTGAGGACATGAGAAGAAGCCAAAATTCCTCAAGATCTGTTTGTTTTCCTAGTGTCATTATAGTTTATTACTGTTAGGTACCAAGTGGGTGGGAATACATATTCTAGTTAAAGCATCCCTGTTGAGCTACACACCGCTAACGAAGTTGCTTAGTAATCAATGTAGGGTTCTTAAGGAGCTTTAAGCTAAGGAAACTTTGAATTACTTAGCTTATTTTGTATCGTTTCAGTTAGGAAGATTCTGGAGGTGATTTCCTTCATGGGGGGCATCAGCTGGAGGCTGCACGTTGTAACAGTAAAGGCAAAAGTCTACAGTGATCACCTGTTTCCTAAAACAAGTGAACTGGTCTCAGCCAGCAGGAGCTGTCTTAATCTGTAATGTGATGCATCAAGTGCAGCCAAATGTCACACCTGATTTTAGCCATCCCAAATCAGCAACTGTCCCAACAGAGGAAATCTCCCCACCCCCAAGAAGTTTACAGAAAACTGCCTCTTCAAGTGTTTGCCTTATTCAGCTTTTCACTTGTGCCATTAAGCAAGCACTGTAGCAGAAGCCACTTCCACATGGCCCTGGCAGGGGGCACTACTGCTCCATGCTTCATTCTCACTATACTTGGTATTGTATTTTTTATAAATAAGATTTTTATGTAAAGCTCAGATTTTGATTTACAGGGACCTTGCTGCAGTATGTACCATCTCAGTTTTGTGCCACTGGTTCAGCCATTTAGATAGCATAGTAAAAATGATTTGTATCAAAGGGGCAAATGCTTTATTAAGGTCATAAAAGGGAACACTACTTCTGCTTTTAGGAAGTTATTGCAAGCACAAGCATTTGAGATTTGAAGCAAATTTAAGCAGTAAAAGAGAAACTTCAGTGAACCTTTGCCACCTTCGTGTTCTATAAAACTTGTCAACACCACTTAAACCATAGTTAGCCTAAAGACCTCAAGCCCTAGTTCAGCAAAAGGAAGAAAATGTGCCTGCCTCACTATCGTCAGTCTTTTAAACCTTTTATCTTTTTTATTGTTCTTAAGGTCTTGAATTTACCTGCATCCCTTGTCTTCAAGGGGAACCCCCTTTTCATATTGTGTGCTTCCCAAGGTTATGGTAGTAGGTTCCTTCCTGAAGCTGTTCAGAATTATTACTTGAATGTGTCTACTGTACTGACAAAATACTTGGATGTGCATTATATTGAGGCAGAAACAAAACCTTCACCAACACTGATGAAACCATATTGATCCTCATGGTTGGCAAGTCAGTCTGTAGTTGTATCACTTCACTCAACTTCATTGGCTTTGAAGTCCTTGCCCAGTTGTTTTGCCTCATGAGATACGAAGAATGGAGATAGGCTGAAAGATGTAAGTGCTTGTTCATCATGGTTCCCACATGTTCTTGCTTATGGTATTAGTTTTCTTCTCCTTGTGACTCCATTCTCTTCATTCGTCTCTGCTTATAACTCCCTTTTCTGTATCATGCTAAGAATGACCCTTAAATTCATCACATTGTGCTATCAAGGGCTAGTGGTTGATGCTGGTACACAGAGCCCACCATACAGCAGCATTCTTACCTTTGCCTGCCTAGGGTACCCAGCCTGCCTTTCATCTAATAGGAAATGGCACTTTTTGCAAATTTGGAATTTCCTGGGTAACCGATATCAGTTTGGCCGCTAAAATCAGGGCGTTGCCAAATATTATTCCCTTTGCCTGAGGTTAATTACCCAGTTCAGTTGCTTTTCATTTTTAATGTCTTTTAATGCCCTATCTTAAAAGAGCAGTCAGTACCTTGGCTTTTCTTTCTGCAGAATCCCTAATCTCAACCATCCATGTCGCGAATGTCCAGTTTTCTTTCTGTGCTATCTTCTCATATATAAACAGATTATATGCCAAGAGTCCCTTGTCTTTAGCAATTTCTGCTAAAACTTCCAAATAGACAGTTTCCTTTTATAATTAAATTATTGTATTTATTAATTTGAATCCAGTAAGTCCTTTATCTAACCTGGCTTTACTGTCAATAAAAAGACGAAGCAACAAATTGATTTTTTTTTAACTTGACTGTTGATTGAGCATTCTCAGATGGGCATGCCTCAGTATCAGAGGAGGCTAAACATGATCAGATTTTGTTCTGTATCATCACATAAGGTGTAAGGGTTGGTGCAGAGCACTTCCAGGTGCTCGTCTCATAACCTCAGTACGTTAACAGCCATGTGTGTACTTTCTCTAAGCATCACCCTATGGCCAGAGACTGAGCAGTAAGTGATCAAAGCTACTCTCCCTACCACTACCACCAGCACCAACTACTAATAAGTAGCAAAGATCCATGAATACTTAGTGGAATATTTTTCAAATACAGAAATCCAGCTAATCCCAGAATTGCCCCATTTTATAAATTCTTAAAGGAGCCATCCTAAGAGCAAATGAAGTTAGATGCTCATTCTCTGTATAAGGAAGTTACTATCATTTATTCAAAGAGTATTCATGTGATGGGTTCGTTCCTAAAGTGGTGCTACAGAAGAACCTTTGGAAGATGCTGGTCTTACTGTCCTTAGAGTCCTCTGATTTGAGAAAACAACTAAAATATGATGCAGCAGGAAGGCAGCACCAGTGAACATATGGTGAGTAACAAAAATTAGACCATGAATACTGTTTTCAGATGCTGAGCTAATTCTGTAGCCTTGGATATTTCTCTTCAACTCCAGGAGTCTGGAATCTGCCTCCCTAGTCAGCAACACTTCTAAATCGGCAATAGGTGTAGTCTGCAGCACTATCCCCCTTTCACACTCCCCTTTCAGATCTAGAAAACCAGGCAAAAACAGTGATGTGCCCACTCTGCTCCCAAGTACCTGTTCCTACTTTTAGTCAGTGCTTCCTCAAACAAAAGGAGAATGTCCCCAAAAGCTAGCTACCTGCCTTATAGCCCTGGTGGGTCCCTGACAGCCCTGTTGTTCTGTATTGGGCTTTGAAATTCAAAAAATAGGCATGTGATATTCCTGCACATGTAACAGCTTCAGCTTCTTAGAGGCAATGGTCTCCACAGCTTGCTAGATGAAGACAGACTACAGGATGACCCACATCAACTGGCTGCTTTCTTTCTATTGTTAACCTTTGTCACCTCCTAGTGTATAATCCCAAACCTGCCCTTTATTATGCAGATCTTTAAGTAAATATACTACTGCTATACAGTAGTATGTTGTTCATCCAGTACATTTGGATTAAATAAAAGTCTTTAGTTGCCAAATCCTGAAGATTAGTTTCATTGGCTATTTTTCAAAACAAAGGAGAAAGCTGGTCTAAACGTTTTTGCTAAAATAATATATCCATCATTTAAATCATTATTTATACAAATGCACTTTATTGTTTTAAACAGAACAAAAGAAGAGGCAGAAAATATTTGCATATAACAAATCCTAGCTTATAAATGTAGTTTTTTAGTGGTGATGTCTCTAATCAGTCTTCAGGGATTTTTTTTTTTTTTTTTTTAACTTGCTTCACTGTGTCTTGAGCGCTGATATTAAGAGAAAAGCACATTGGCGTAAAGTGTAAACCAGTGTCTCAAAACACTGGAAGAACTTGGAGAGCAAACATAATTTTTCTTATTTCCTCTAAGTAATCTTTCGTAAAACAAAAGGTGATCTTTGGCATAGATTCATACTTTAAAGGCATTAATATTGCATTTATATCAGGTAAGCAACTACAAATATGCTGAGGGCCTTAAAAATAATATTCATCAGTTAAAAGAAAATAGAGGAAGCCTGAGTGTACAGTACCAACTTAAGTTTTACACATTCGATGTTGAGATTTAACATATATTGGAGGTGAGAAGAAAGGACATTCAGGCAAGGGTTCTTACTCCTTTACTCATCCAGTTCTGGCTTTGGGAAGAAATAAGATTTCATGTGCTGGGCAATGCTTAGACAGCAGTGATAAGTGCAAAAAAGGAAAAGTTCTTCTCTCACTTTGCTAATAGGAAATTTATGGTGATAATTAAATATTATACCGATTATTCTCTTGGACACTCATACTTGGGAGGGAGGAGAGGATACAGGGTCTTGGTTACGGGAGGTAGGAACATACTGAGGACTATTTCTCATTGATTCATTCCCAACAGTGCCAGAATTCCAGTCTGCAAGTACCAATCTCCCTTAGGAAGTGCCCTTCAGACAGGACTGCCTTTCTCTTAAACAATCCCGGAGGCAAGCACCAATTCTTAGGACAATTTCAAAAGGATAAAAAGCCTCTTTCAAAATTACAATGAACAAACACATATCTTTAAAATCTTGTTTAGGAAGGGGGTGAGGGTAGAATACAAAAGCCAGGACAGGAGACATGATTTGGTTAAAAATTAAATGCAGCATTTCAGCTCAGAACAAGAGATACGAATGAATGATAAGGCCTCAGCACAGACCTCTGCAGGCAGTGACAAAGCATGAAGCTCCTGGGAGTGACCCTGCTGGGAAGATGGGCAGGGCCACACCCCGGCTACTCTGCCCCTCCAGTAGCAGAAAGCACCAGGACACACAGTGTGTTTGTGGGGTGGCTACCTTGACAGGCCAAGGCCGGATATAGGACAGGAATTTTCCCTAGCACAGACACTGCTCAGGGGCAAGGTAAAGACAGAATCATGTGATTCTGTGATTTCCTCCTGAGTGTGAAATTTGGTTTTGTACTGTGGGAAATTAGAAGGATTAAATTGGGGAAGGGCAAGAAGTAAATCCAGGCTCCACCTACTGGGGCTTCCCAGAGGCCATCTTCCCTTGTAGCAGCGAAGCTCACTCTGAAAAGGACCCAGATAGTACACAGCCAGGGTCAGGAGCAATATAGAAAGCCCAAAACAAATTTTGGAGGCACAGTGATTTCCTTCTTAACTAAGCTGTCTGGGCCCTGGGTCTTGGGAGCCTAGCAGGTAGAAGAGGGTAGGGGAACAAGGAGAATGAAGCAAAGAAGGAACTGTCCCCTAGGGAATGAGGGCAGAGCAGGTGTCTGGCTAGTGTTCAGTCTTGGATTCTGAGCTTATGTGAAGTCCATGGGCTATAAACCCAGTCTTCCTATTGGGATAGAGTGTGCACAAGTATTAACTGTGTTTGAGAATACAGGCTTTATACGGAGACATATTTCAAAGTGTCCATGACAAGAGTATAAATGATTTCTAAAGTGAAGAGGCCTCATTCCTTTCTGTTACGTCAGGCCAGGATGTGGCTTTTAACCCCTAAGCAATTTTCATCATCTTCTGGGACTCCAATCATTTCATTCTGTTTAGTAGGGGTTTCTGTGCCAGCCAAGTTTGACCAAGTGCCTACTGGTACCAGGGAGTCTTTCTAACCCAGCGCAATGTAAATCCAGCATCTGTTCGAATTTTGATTGAAGCAGCTTCAGCTTCTCTAACAGTCTCCTTCACTGACTGCATGAGGTTCTGGGCATTGTGAACCAGCATCTCGGTGGCCTGCAAGGAAAGCAAGAACTCTCCATTACTCACAGTCCCTGACGCAGTCCAACCTCCAAGACTGGCTTAAGCTAGGAGTGGACTGCAGTTTACCCCGCCTGCAGCTGGCGTCCCCCCACTTGTCATATCACTGGTGGTGTAGGGGAATCACCAAAAACAACCCAAAAAAGGCCATCACTGTGTACTATACCAGCAGATAGATTCTAGCACATACTCTTTTCCTGGTCTTCAAACAAGCTCCTGCCTCATGCTCCTGCTGTTCCCTCTACCTGGAATGCTTTTCCCTCATGGTTCACCCCTCACCTCCAGATCTTTGCTCTGATCTTTGGTAAGGCATTCCCTGCTCACTTTACTTTAAATCACAAAGACCTTCCCACTGACAGCATTTCATCCTCCAATTCTTCATTTTTCTCCACAGAACCCATCATTACTAACTGATAAACTGTATGTTTTACCTAAGTTGTTCATTTTATCTGATATTTTACCTGATTTAAAATTTAAGTTCCATAAGGACCGTGATATTTTTCAGTTTTGTTCGCTGCTATGTCTCAGGACAGTGCCTGGCACAAGAGATATTTCATAAATATTTAATTCTAATAAGGAGTGAAAAAACCAAATGAACAAACCCATCATCATATAAATCGATGAAAATCTAAATCAGTAAATCTAAACACAAACTTACAGGACTGGGATAACACTAGTACTCCACCATAGAAACTCAGAGAACTAACAATCTATTAGCTCAGTAATTTACTTCTTAATTGTTATTTGAGACACACACACACACACACAAAACCACAAAACTATTTTTGAGCCACAGACCCTTTGAGGAGTTCATGAAGTCTAAAGATTCTTCCCCGAAAAATGCTCGTGTGTATAAAATTTGTGCATGCAATTTCTGAGGGTTCATCGGCTCTGAGAGGCAGAACTATGGGCTTAAATTCCTGGTCAGCTGATCTTTTCATGCCTGTCAACAAAGAGGCCAAGGCCCAGAGAGGCTCAGAGATTTGCCAACCAAACTCACACAATAATCAGGATGAGGACTCAAAACTTCTGACCTGGCAGTCCTGTGTTTTTTTTCATTCTACAACCCTGTCACTTTCTACCTTTTTTATTTGGGATATTAGGTGGAACATAGTAGATATTCCCAGAATATGTTTTTGTTGGTTAAATGATATGGTCTGAAACTATGAGTCCTATTCTTCCTTCCCTGTTTTCTTTACTTCCTTTTCTTGGGGGCAGATGAGATCACATGACAGGAAACAACCCAGTGCCCAAACCCTGCCTAGATTACATGGAAGTTAGGGGAGAAGATCCAATTCCTCTGGTGCACAAGGAAGGCCAGGGTGAGAGCTGTTGGACTGAAATATGGTAGTGAAAGCACCACTGGCACTAGGGGAGTAGGTTCTCTGTCTCCTGGCCCAGAGATCAAGGACGGAGTTCCCCAAGGAGAGGGACTGTGTCTGACTTTTTCAAACCCCCTTCATAGTGCCTAATACAGTGAGTGCCACATGCATGCCCATGTACGATGAGCCTGTCTGAGCAGTTCAACAAAAGCTGTGCTACCTACTGTAAGATGACACTGGAAGTCTGGCTTACAGCAGGGCCTACTAGAGAGGAGGTAAGGAGAGAAACAGGTGCTCAGATGAAGACTTTGTGAATAGTCGTGGGCCACATTTCCAGGAGGCAGTGAAAGAGGACAAACTCCAAAAAGTGGTTGCCATCGCTTAAGAGAACCCTCCTCCCATCATCCTTATTTCAATTGCTGTCAAAGAAACTGAGAGAAGCACCTCCTTTGAGCTGTCATTTCAGCCTCATCACACGCCCCTGAAAAGCCTACATTATTCAACCTCCCCAGGGTACTTATCACCCAGTGAGCTAGGAAGGAGAAAGTCTCTCCAGTCAAAAAGGTCAAAATGGGCAGGAGTGAACAGACTAGAGGCCTCAAGATCGCCAAACCTATTCCATGGAGAAAAAGAACTGAGCAGAGTCCCAACTGCTACCAACGCTTAACCCTAGGCCTCAACTTCCCATCTGTAAAGTGACCGAAGTTGCATAAGACTTTTACTTCCCCTTCGAAGTTTTTGATGCATCTCTCCAACCAGATGCCCTTTGGAGAAACTCCATTCCACATACTGAATACTCAAATCATGGGTAAAACTTACCCAAAGCTGAATTAAGTTGCTATAATTGGCAAAGAAGCTGCTGGCACGACATCAGCAGCAGCAGACACATACCTGCTCAGATTCTTCATCACTGATGTTGGTCCGACCCAGCATGGTAGCCTTCACGGTGGACAGGATCTTGAGCTGGGTGCTTATGGTTGGGATTCGCTCACATACCTATAAAGAAAATTTAGTATGTTTCTAATGTTTTTCTTACCCACGAGTTCCTTGAGGGCAAGACTTGTCCACCTCTGTATTCCTACGGGCTGGAATACAGAAGGCATTCAATAAATTACCAGCAGGATTCCACTTGCTTTCTCCCTAGGACCAATATAGTCCCTTTGTTCAGAAAGGAAGCATTAACATTTTTCATTTGATCAGGGAATAAATTTTCCTGACTCTGCCTTTCCCAAATGTACATATATGTATTTCCCTTTCTGCCATTTCTTTCCACTCCGAAAGCTCCTCCTCCTCCTTGCTCATCCAGTTTTCTCTCTCTTGCTTTCTCCCTCCCATCCTCCCCACTCCAACACACACGCACACTTTTCTTGAATACCTGTAAGAGGTTGGTTCTGATCCGCTTATCGGTGCACTGCTTGGCAACCTCCTTGGCCAACCGCGTTACCTCATCTGAGGCCTTGGCAATGTCCTTGGCACACTGAATCAGTGCCCGCTTGGTACCACTGCCCCCTCTTACCAGCCGAGACATCTCAGCCATCAGCAGGGCCATGCGCTTGGCTGCTGCAATGATGTCATTGCCCTAGAGAGAAGCAAAGACATAATGTGAGCTCAGCCCCAACTCTGGCCAAGTTAGGGAAGGAAGGAGAAGCACAGAGAAGAAAGGAGGGAGCCTGCTGCTCCAGTGGCCCTCTGGAAGGGTGGGAAGAAGATAAAAGGACTACTCTTGAGTGACATGGATGGTACAGGAGAACAGAGAGAAGAGTGATCCAAGGCACTCCTCCCAGGACTGAATGAGAGAGACAGAGAGGGAAAGAGATTATCCAACTGAAAAAAAGGAAGACCAGGTAAAATATTAGTCTGGAAGGGCAACATGTGCACCCCTGGCATAGCACTGAACACAGCACTTCAGCATCTCCAAGTTAATCATGGCAATAAAAATGAGGATGAGGTCAAGAAGTTGGTTAAACAGGCATTTTCCTTTCTATAGGGGGAAAGCAGTAAGCTGGCCTGAGGGGAAAAATACAGAGGAGCCTTTCCAGATGCTGAAATCCTCTTCATCCTAACCCTTGTTACAAATAGCAGCCAAGGACCATTGCTGCTGAACTGGAATTTGAACCAAGTAACTGTTATCAGCATTGGTGAGACAAGATGTATTTTCTCACCTAGACTGCTCCTGCCCTCCCTCTACTGCCTCTTATTTGTCCTGTCAGCCTAAAGGAACACGGTATTTTAATTTATCACTTTTTAAAAGGCCAAGAATCAATTTTTCTGTCCCCTCAGCTAAGTGGCTTCAATTAAAGAAACCTTCAGCTAAGAGGATGCCGCGGAGGCACCAGAAAAATAAAAATCATGAGTCAAAGCTATAAATGGAACCCCCACTCCAACAAATAGCAGTTTATCTGAGATTTGGCATCTGGGTTCATTAAAACCCCATGGGTCACGATAAAGAAATGTACAAGTAATTTATGCCTTCAAAAGGTTTCTCTTTTGACTGATAAAAACCAAAAATAACAACTGCAATGTTCAAAACTACCTAAAAGGTCAGGCCCTACTCATTTTTCCCCTCATGCTTTTCAATTTCTATACAAGGCAGTGAAGCATACACAAACCATGCCACTGCAGGGCACCATGTGAGACACCCCCACAGGCATCACGAAGTGGCTGATCACTATGGGGGGAGGTGTGGAACATCTCAGGCAGTAATTGAGGCCAGAGAGAATGCAGGTATGGGAAGTAGTCAGGAGAATAGGGGCATGTTAGACAAGGCTGTCTGGGCCCATCTCTTCCAGTGTAGACCTGGTATCATTCCAGGATTTTATGACCTTGATTAGAAGACAGTGTAGTGCCAGGGTTAGTTATTACCCATCAGTCTTCAAACCCTTTCTTCTTGCAACATGCTACCTTCAAAAGGAAAAAAGAATAATCACCCTCTTCCCTACTCCCCAAACTAGCGTTGGTTCAGTCCCAAGGTCAAAGCTCTGTGGCTGCCTGTCCTACAGCCTTGAAGCACCCACTGTTCCCCACTCCCAGCCCCTCCCACTGAAATACCTGGACAAGCGGTCAGTAAAGCCCCCTTCCCTGTGGGTTCCCATTGAAGCCAGCATCTGCCAGGCAGCCAAGTGCAGGGCCACAAGCAGTCCGCCCCAGAGACCCTGCCGTATAAAGCTGCTTCTCACCCTGATCAACTCTGCCTGAGCCATCAGTGACAGGTCAGCAGAGAAGGGGGTGGCAGGCAAAGCTCAATGGTCAGGCCAGGTGACCTCTTAATGGTCTACAGTGGTTCCAGACCTGCAAGTCATTGAGAGACATATCCACGGCTTCCCAAGGGCTTTAAGGTTCCAATTGTGGCCCCGAGGTAAGAAAAGAAATCCTTTCAAAAAGTGACCCCGTCTCTACCCCCAAACATAAATGCAATCCAATTAATCTGGCATTAGCAGACCTATCAAACTTGTGAAGCCAGTCCTAACAACAAGGTGCAGACAGACAGATGCCCGCCCTGCTCAGACTCACAGGACTCGCACAGATCATGAGTGATGCAATGTGTCAAGGCTGCACATGGCCGGATGCATATGGAGCAGCCCCAACCGGGGGTGCTAATCAGTACCTTACTAGACCACTTGGTAGCTTCCCGATGCAATGACTGAGCCGCGGCCAGAATGGGCTGGTTGACCGGCTGACTGGATGGCATTAACAGCAGCTCAGGTTCGTAATCGTCTTCCATGTCAGGGGGGACAGGGAACCCAACAGCATCGGCCGCATCTGCCTCAGCTACAACACCTATACCCACCTCAGCGGCTGGGTTACCCCGCTTTGTCGATGGCAGGAAGGATGAGAAACAGGGACAGTGTTAGTAAGAGCAGTAGGACTGGGGAAGCTGAGCATCAGCTGGTTTAGTAACCAAAGCTTGCCTAGGATGGGAAAGAAAACGGCAGACTCTCCAGAAGCCAGATGAACCAAACTCACAGAAAGGGAATTCTCAGCCTCCAGCACCAATCCCAGCCGCCCTGTTCATAGTGAGTAAAAGAAAGAGCCTCACTCCAGTGGTGAAGGGTTTCCAGAGAAAAAGTCATACCAAGGAAGCAAGTGCAATTCCTTTTACATACACTCACCACCAAAGGTAAACCTGCCAAGAGTAATTCTCAGAATAGTTTTGAGGAGCCAAACAACCAAACAATAGTAGCTGATTACCTTTAAAAGGAATCCAGAGGGAAAAAGTAAATTCAGCCACACAACTTGCTTTGAACAGAAGAAAGTGAGTACTCCCTGCTGGCTCATAAGGACACTATTCTATATCTTCCTGGACACAGGAAGTGAGTTGGGTCAGCTCTGCAGTAACCAGACACAGATCATTATTTCCTTCAGGAATTAAAAAGTCCCAGAGTTTAAAATGATACATCAGAGGCAACTGATAATGAAACCAGGAAAGAGGCAAAAAAACCAAACACAATGGTGATTGAAGAGGACTTATCAAATACCCCACAACCACCCAGCTGAAAGAAGTCTCCAGAAGATGCCTCATCCAGCTTCCCATCTTAGGGAAAACCCACACTTCAGACCACCCCTCTCTCTCTCTCTCTCTCTCTCTCTCTCTCTCTCTCTCTCTCTCTCTCTCTCTCAAGATCTTCAGGGCCAACACTTCTACAATCTCATATTGCATCCCTTGCTAGTACTGACTCAGAAAGCTGTTCCTTGGGTACAAACTAAATCTCTCCTGTTGCAAACTAGGGTTCTCATCCCAAACTTAATTTACATACTTCACAGATAACACATGAACGTGGCAACTGATCAAGGCTGGGTTCAGAGAAGCCCAAATGTGGGCCCACGAGAGAACAGGACCCATGAGGGGAAAGAATGAATTTAATAACAGGGATGGGGATTCTGAAAGGCCAGGGCAAGAAGCAGTGTGATCAGATGCTGAAATAGGTTGAGGGGAAAGAAAATAAAAGGAACTGCCTCAAGGAAGGCAAACCATGTATATGAAGAATGGTGAACACAGGTTTTTTTGTTTTGTTTTGTTTTTAAGAATTTTTTGGGGCTCGAAATCACAACCCCAAGATACAGAGTCACATGCTCTACCAACTGAGCCAGCCAGGTGCTCCTGAACACAGGTTTTTTTATATCAAACATCAGTGGGGCACCTGAGTGGCTCAGTCAGTTAAGTGTCCGACTCTTGACCTCAGCTTAGGTCTTGATCTCAGGGTCATGAATTCAAGCTCCATTGGACTCCACACTGGTCATGGGGCCTACTTTAAAAAAAAAAAAAAAAATCGCTAACCAAGAGGAAGTAAGAGTTTACATGGAAGTTTAACTGAGGTTGCTATCACTCCTAAAATTCTTATCCTGTACGGGAAACATGTCTCCAAATGTTGATGACAGAGTTGGAGAATTCAGGGAAAACAAGGGGTTCAGGTACATTCTAAACTCTTTCCCTAAACTCTGTCTCAAGTAGGACTCATCCCCATTCCTTAGAAGAGAAGCCAGCTCACTGCTACTGGGGTTCAGAGTCTCAAAATGTACAAAAACAGACTGACAGATACACAAACACATAACACACCCATCCCCCAGATACACACGGTTCAAATAGCTCCTGACTTCACACAGCTCAAAGTTGGCAATCTCCTAATGTTCCAAATCTCCAGGGATAGTCAGACCTAAAGACTTCTGGCCACAAATGGCAGAGTCGGAAAAATATGTAGGCTGATGCTCTCTGCCCCTTAAGTTTGTTTATAATTCATGTATGTTTTGTGTCCTGCTGCACAGTATATCTGGGTTTACTGTAATAAAGCTTAAATTTCCTTTAAAATCTTTAAGTAAAACCAACCTTCATCGTCACCTCCATCCCACTCTCCACATGCAGTGGGACTCTGCTAAGGTCCTGGAGGTGTGCATGCCCTAGTTAGAAAGATACAATTATAAATAATTCCATGGTCAGGCCCAACACCAGCAAGGTCACACTATTCATTCCTTCTTAGAACCTAGGCTCACAGCTAACAGCACAGAAAAATACAGAATTAAAAACCCAAGGTCAATTTCCCAGGCTGGAAAAACCCAAGATCAGCTGCAGAAGGTCCCTGGGGAACTACATTTAATACAAGAGCTTGAGACAGTTGAGGGTGTAAAAAGGCAAATAAATGGTGGGAATAAAGATCTAGAAGAAAGGGTCATATCACGAACAGTTTAGAACTATATTTCATTGCAAGGTTAGCAATAACATTTAGCTTATATCTAGAAAAGCTTCCACTCACTTTCCATCATTTAGGGGAAAATAGGCAAAAGTTATTCCCAGGGCATGACTGCTGCCAGCATCTAAATTTTCACCAACCACACTAATAGTTACACTTTCAGATTTGTCGAGGTGGAGTTAGCCTGGAGCTGTCTTGAACCAAGGGGTAAGATGATTCTAAGGAAAGGACAAAGCACATGGCTTTTAAGACACCAATCTAACTGCCTTTATGCAAAACAGAAGGAAAATGCAAACACTTCACCTAGCTCTAGCAGAGCCCACAGAAGACTATTTCATGTTTGGAGTGCTGATAATTAGCAAGAAAGCATCTAAAAACATTCAGCAATCTTAAGAAAGAGAAGCAGTTTCTCAAAGACCCCAAATGTCCAGGGTCACAGCAGCTGACCCTTGCATGGACAGAGGACAAGAACCCTCCTCTTAAATCACAGGCAGCCTAGATGACAATAGAAGGAGAAGCCATCAGGCGCCAGAAGCATCTTACTAAACCACAAGTAAGAAGAGGAACATGCTATTGACAACAACAGGAACCAAAGCAGACAGAGGGTAACTTTCCAAACAGACTCTTCTTCCTGGGCTGTGTGTACAGTTCTTCATCCTTTTTCCACAAGAAAAGCTTCATTACTTACCTTGCTGGACCACTTGCGAGCTTCATCATGGAGCTGCCTGGCAGCCATCATCATTGGCTGGTTAATCACCTCCCCGGCTTTCTGCTCAGGGAACTCTTCATCCTTCTCCTCTGGTGGTGGGGGCCTGGGTGGAGGGACCTCACCCTCAGGCAGCGGTGGTTTGGGAGGAGCAAGCTCATCTGTCAGCTAAGAAAGAATTACTGGGTTGTAAGTAAAACCCTAGGAACTACTCCCCTCTAGAATTCTTTCCTTTCCTCTAAAAAGCATCCCCAGAAAAGCCACCCACATTCATTCCATATAAGACCACCCACACTGAGCACAAGGACCACCTGCTTCAATCTCAACAGATGCATATTTTCTTCCTTGTTCTCCACAAAAAGCCAGCAGCTACAGTTTTGGACATATTCCAGGGAGGCACGCACGCACTACTGGACCAAGGATTCCCAAAGAAGATCTAATTTGTGGCCCTGACTATGTTGAAGGGAAGGTGCACAGGCAAATAATTTCTCCCCTGGGCCTCAGGTTCCTCCTCTGTCAATAAGGGGTAGCTAGACAAGCCTCGAAGATCTTGATTCTGCGTGTCATAAATCTGTTGATCCCATAAAAAGCCATTTGCCAGAATAGCCCCCACCCACCCTGGCCCTAACAACCCACCAACAGTCCAGCTATAAAGAATCAAATGAGGCTGAGGCACTGGAGGCTAGGGAAGCACTGTGTCTTAGTTTGGGCAAAATGACCCAGTTGTATCCTCAAACAACTTAGAAATTTACATCTTTTATCGACATTAAACATGGCAAAGTAAGTCAAGGAGAGTAAATCAAAGTATTGCCTTGATAAACTATTCCCAAAGTCCAGCTATTTCTAATACTTGGTTAGAATAATCACTATTTCCTATTCTAGGATTTGTATCTATAAGATATTGCCCAGCTAAGCCTCTTTCTAAACCACTGATTTATGGAAGAATAAATTTATGGTACTTTGGGGTGCGTCAAAAGAGTTTACATGATAGTTGGGGGGAAAATAAACTTGAAAACAAAGAGACTGTATTACTTTGTTACTAAAAAAAAAAGTCAAGTAAAGGAACAAAGAATGCACACAAGAGTGTACCCACTTCAGTTTGCCATTGTCAACTGGGAACACAAGAAAATCTCACCGCAAGATTATTTTCCCACTCTTCATTAACTTACTACTACCTCATCACTCATCACATGCACACTTACCAAAGCCAGTTCCTCTGCTCCAATCAGTTCCCAACACAGCAGGCCAACCCCACAGACCCCCACCTACCCAGCACGCCCCATGCAGAACCATGGGGTTAGGACTCCACTAATTTCAGAATGAAAGATGAAAGTCAACTTGTGCATCCAACTAGGCTTTAAGCAGAAGTTAAAAAAAGACCGCTGGCAATTGAGGCTCCAGAACACAGCCAACCTCCCCCTTGTTAGAGTCCCAACACCCTCTGCTCAATTCTCCCCATCACTCTGAATTTACTTACACGGAGCTGTTCAAGGTCTGGCGGAGGAGGCGGGAAGTCAGGCTCCTGAGGTTGGAAGGCTTCTCTGACCTTGGCCACAGCTCCCAGGATCCGATATCCTGAGTCCAGGAAGCTCTTTTGCAGGCCTAAACATAAGAAGCCCTCACTTTCAGCTGGGCAGGTCAGCACCCTGGAGCACTGTCTGTCCAGCAGAAGAACTGGTTTCTATTAACAAAAGCTGGATGTGAAGCTGCCAGGAAGCATCACAGGCAGTGATTGAAGGGGAAAGGAGGTAAGGGCAGGGCAGAAGCCTCGAGGCATACAAAGAGTCAGAAGGGTCACAGCCAGCTATTCCCAGTGGTGCAGGGTGCCTTCTTGCCTGTACAATTAACAAGTACTCAAGACACTCCTGGGCGTGATCACTTTGGGCTCAGGTGGTGCTCATCACCTCTTTTATGATGAACCAGTCAAGAGATATGCCTGCCTAACTCAGAACAGGGGAGATGTCAGTTTCAGATTGGGCATACATTCCCTGGAGTCTGTCTCATCTTTCTCACTACTCCTTTGCTCACCTTGGCATTAAGTGTATTAACCCTCTCTGTTGAGCTGCTGCTGCTACAGTGTCCAGTCACCGGGAATTCAAAAATTCTCCTCAAACTACTAGAAACTCCAATTAGGAACCTGAGCGTGTCCTTAGTGATGGTGGGTTCGAGATACCAGAAAGATCCTGCCTGGGCTAGGGATGAATAGGGCAGCCCTTCCTACCCACTCCCTTACACTGACTGCATTCTACTCACAGACAAGGCTAGACACACTGGATGCTCAGAACAGGAAGGAATTCAGATGTTTCTAACCAAAGGAGTGGTAACATCTTCAGTAATACTGAAAACGTGCTCAAAGTTCAGCTAAAGAAAGTCCAGACTCTTTGGTAGAGGATGAGGACACTCACCTAGGAGATCTACACGTCAACTTAAGCCCTCCCAATTTGACAGAAACAGAAAATGTTTAACAGAGTAAAAGCATTTTAAGAAAAGCAGAAAAGAAGTTATGCATTGGTTATCATGCATCTTTTGGGCAATTTCCAAAACAACAAGTAAACAGGACCAGGGGGTATCTAATCAGACAAGCACAGAAAAGTTGGTCCAGAGAAACTAACTTGCAACAAACCTGCAATATTGCAGAAATTAGTCTGTGCAATATTTTTTTTTTGGACATGAAAAGATTAATCTAGCACTGTCAAACTAAGTATCTGCAGTTTCGGCTCCCAGATATTGTATGCGGTGGTTGCGGGTGGGTGCATATCGTCTTACCACTCTGTCGGCTTCCTGAGTTAACCTCTCAAGTGAGGTGAAGCACACCATGAATTGCTTACCAGGGTCAGAAATGTTTCCGGCCACAGCCTTTGCATCCATCACCATTGGAGAGATGGTTTTGCTCAATTCATCAGAGGCGGCTTTCACAGCCTCACGGAACTTGGGATCCTCAGAGTTCTCCACCTCCCTCTTAGCCACCAGCAGGATACGGTTGGCCCGGCGAGCAATGCTGGTTGCCCCAGCGACCAACATCTGTGGCTGAATATTGGCCATGGCCACTTTACACTTGTCCAGATCTTTTTTAATTGCTTCTTCAGAAGCATCCAACAGAGATTTGGTATCAATAGCTTCGTCCACCAGCCCTGTCAGGAGAAAAGGAATGTAATTTAGTTTCTATTTTAGAAGAAGAGAGACTCAAAAACCCTGTTGTCCACTCAAGTTTCTCACGTGAAAGTCTAACACCCAGAATTCTCTCCTTCAGCTCTAAGCCCTTCCTCTACAATCAGAAGCTTCCAGGTGAATACCTTAGTTCAAAAAAAAAAAAGTGAAGATGGAGACCAGGAGGGCCATATAGAGTCATAGCATTCGTACCACCGTGGTCACTGGCCTTCCTGTGGCTACAACAGACAACCAGAATTCCAACGACATCAGGAGGAAACAAGGATTGCGTCCCAAGCCTTTACCGCATCTCCACGTTGTGTTAATAACATTTTCTCCCTTTCTGCCTCACTCCCCAGCCATCTGTTGCTTGTTGGCAGCTTGTAGTGCCCAAGATGAGCCACTCAGAGGAGTCTAATAACCTTAACCACCTGTTTCTTGTTTCCATTGCCTCTCTTACGATACCTCAGGAGCTCCACTTTCATCTCTGGCTGCTACGGACCCTGTCCCAGCAAGTTCTGCAGGGAAGCCGAAGAGCCTGCCTTCCTCATTTCTTCCCTCCTCTCCCATCCCTCCCTCCACAGAGAATGAAGATTCAGAGGTGCCACTTCAATTGCACAGACACAGGTTTGTTGGCGGTTGGTTTCTCCTTTTTTTAAAACTACGTACTTGATAAGTTGGAGGAAACTCTGAGACAAGTTGAATTAAATGGTAGCTATTGTGGTTCCTTGAAATGTGAACCCACTGAAAATGACAGGGACACTTACTGTATCCACAAACACTGCCTCCCAGCCTCTGAAACCAAACTCTGGTTCAGACTGAGCAAAGGCACTATTCAAAGAGAAGATAGGAGCTGTAACAATAAACATCACACAGGGAGGGCAGCATTAAAATAAAAGAGACTCAAAGAGCCTCTCTTCAAACAAAATTGCAAGGCTTGAATGAGAAGCCGCCGCTGCTCAGCAGCCTTAATCAGGGCCAAGTACACTGTCGGGCACATGACCGTCCCTTCATCCAATTACAGCTAAGTAATATAACCACTCAGAACTCATTCCTCAAGGATTAGACAGTAAGAACTCTGCACACAGCTCTACCTGTCATTTTTTCTACATTATCAATCCACTGGTTCTTCATGGTCTCAAAATGTTCATAAGCAGCTTGATTTCCAGGATTTCTAAGTAAGATGCGAGCAGCTGAGACGACCTGTCAATGACAAAACAACCTTTAAACCTCAGGGCACCCTCCCGCTGGAATACAAACTTTCAGCAAAGCTTTCCCCTCTCTACCTACAGATGGCGCTAGAAAGCCAAAAATGGGTAAGTCTCTTTTCAGGCTGAACACATTAGATTTGGTCTCATAAACATCTCACCCAAATGGGCCCCTGCAGAAGATTTTACAGTCACAGCCTGATGTGGGGAAGGTAATAAAATGACAAAGTAAACGGCATTCACTTGGTACTTCCAAACATACACCAAACTGACCTATGTTTAAGCCCTTGGGAAGACTCTTCCACCTTAAAAATCATCACCAAGAAAGATACTAAAAATTACTTAAAACTGATTATGAATATTTATTTTTAAAAAAGTAACTATAGGGGCGCCTGGGTGGCTCAGTCGGTTTAGCCGCCGACTTCGGCTCAGGTCATGATCTCGCCGTCCTTGAGTTCGAGCCCCCCGTCAGGCTCTGTGCTGACAGCTCAGAGCCTGGAGCCTGTTTCAGATTCTGTGTCTCCCTCTCTCTGACCCTCCCCCGTTCATGCTCTGTCTCTCTCTGTCTCAAAAATAAATTAAAAAAAAAAACGTTAAAAAAAATTTTTTTTTTTTTAAAAAGTAACTATATACAGTTAAAGAAGTACTTTCACATCTATTATCTTACTGAATCCTCACAACAACCCTATGAGACGGGTCAGGTAATTTCTCCACTTTACAGATGCAAAATGTAAATGACTTGCTCAAGAGCTCCCAGTTAATCAGGTATAGCAGTTGGGGGAGGAACTAACATTTCCTGAGTATTTGGTTAGTTACAGGCTGTACACATATCCTTTTAATCCTCCAAATGATCCACTAGGAAGGAATTCTCCCCATTTTACAGATGAGGAAACTCAAGGTCACAGAGGATTCAAGTCCAGATCTGTCTCCAAAATCCTTACTCTTTCCATCATTGGTATCTTTAGTTTTCTGTTTCTCTTTTTTAGGAATCTCCCTTTTATGCAGAAATCCTGTTTTATGTTCCATGTTTTATGGAAGTTTTTAAAGAAAGTTACTCATGTTCATATTTTATGGAAGTGTTTTTTAGAAGTTGGACATGTATGATTTTTCAAGAGAATCTAACTTGTTAACATGCCATGTGGGCAAAAGATAAACAATATAAAGGTGTGCTTTTTTTTTTTTAAATCTCTCCCTGCATGTTCCCACCAAAGCCAGTATCACAGACGTGTAAAGCCTAGCACGGTTCCTAATATACTACAGGTACACAATAAATATCTGCTGAATAAATCAATTTTAAAAAGATGAGTTTCCTATAATTTGATTACTATATTATTCACAGCATACTGGCTACAACTTGGTTATATAATGAAGTAGAAAAAAGAAAACAAGTTATGAACACAACCGGATTTTTAAAAAATATCCTCAAAGAGATGCAGGGAAAGGCAAAAGCTCTAAAATTCAAAGACTAACCTCTGAAGATTATCCAAATATTTCCCTAATTATGAGTGTGGGTGAGGGGTCACTTTACTAGTTTTCTACTTTCAGAAGTAATCTATGATCATTACAGAAAACTACAACAATATAAAAATGATTTTGAGACTATGAGTGTGTTTCTTTCACGACAATTTACAATAAGTGTTCAAAAATGTATAGAAACTGTTCTATAATTGACCTTTACTGAACACTGTAGGGTGAATATTGAAACAATAAAAAGCAAGCATAATTTAACCTGGGGTGTGAGTTCTCGAGCTGTCTTTACTGATGCCTGAATGCCTTCCACTGTGGATTTATTAGCAGTTCCAACAGCAGCCGCCTTCTCCGCCGTGGCACCAAGCCTTCCCGAATGGTGCTCAAAGTTTGCCGCCCTCTCATCAAATACCTTGAGAAAAAAACAAAAACATTAGGAAACTTTATTTCAATCAAATGGGTCAGGAAGCCTAAGAAAAATTCTCACTTTAAGCAGAGGCAGCAACCACTCAAGCAAAGACTTCACAGATGACATCAAACCCTAGTTAATAAGACAATAATCAATCGCCAGGTCTTGGCCTTGCTCTATCTCCTCAGAGGTTTGGCCACAGGCATCATGTGCGTGCATGCGCACACCTGCACACCCACACACCCTTGAATTTCAGCTCAACCAATGCTTACCAAGTGCAGACAGAACACACAGCACTGTGAAGTCTACAACAAGGACTTCACAGAAGGTGAAGACCAAAAATCCCTGTTCCCAAAAGTCTTATCCTGGAGTTTGAAGAAGAGAGACAAACCCACTCGAGGCTCCAGTGCAGGTGGCTGGGTGCATTAAGAGCCAAGAATATCCACAGTCCTAACCCGAACTCCAGCCTCCTCAAGGCAGATTCGCTCACATATCCATTACCATTAATGTTGTAAAAACTCTGCCCCTGACCTCCATGAGAAAAATGATAGCTGGTGCTCACAATGGGGCCTAACACTAGGGCAGGGAAGGTTGATTTTTATTATCCCAAATAAAAAACCTATCTACTGAATTGTCCATTCAGCTCTCAAATTTGAAAAAAGTTAGCTTTTCTGTTGACATGGATATTATGCAAAGTTGCATACAATGAAGTAGACTATTTAACTTAGATAAAATAACAAAAGCTCTTCTGTCACTTGCTTAGATAACAATGCTTTGAGAAGAAGCAAGGCATACCAAGCAGTGCTGGGTCAGGTTTACACTCCACACAGAGCGTATCAGAAACTGCCTGACAGAATCCATCCTCTCCTTTGCCTCCTCCTGAGGGTCTACTTGCCCATACACAGGGACCAGGGCAGACAACCTGTAAAGCCCTCAAGCCCTCCCGGTTCAACAGCAGACTCCAGTCTCCTTGCCAGGGTGCTGTCTTGACCCACACAAGTCTCTTCCCCATAATGGCCTCTTGTGGGTTCAACCACCTGGTTCTTGCCATTTAATGCTCAGAATCTTTGTCTAAATCTCTGATTTCCTAGTCCCCTTCTCCTGGCCTCAGTCCTTTTATCTTGGCTGTTCTCCCATAATCTGGATCTACAGGGCTTTTGCTTACCCTAGTCAGTCATTTCAATTCCAGCCTTGTTGGCTGCTCCCTCTGACTTAACTGGCTACTTAGCCTGCTTTTTGTATCACTCAATCAAAATTTACTAAGCACCTACTATGTGCCAGACCCTGGAGTAGGTGCTAAAGATACAAAAATGATTAAGACACAATTTCTGCATCTCAGAAGCTCAAATCCTTCAGATGTAAAAAGGGCCCATAAACAGATACTTATATAGAGTGTGCTATGTACAATCATAAAACTAAGCAGATACCATGCAAGCAAAAGGAAAGGCACTTAACCTTATCCAGGAAGTAAAAGATTAAAGGATAAAAGATATATAGGAATTAGCCAAAAAAGAAAAAGGGGAAGATAATTAGGCAGAGACAAAAAGAACAAAGACATAGAAGGGAGAACGGGGAGAGTATGCCGAAAACCATAAGAAATTAAGTACTGCTGGGGCATGAACTGAGAAGCAGAGGTTTGTGGGAAACAGGTTTAGAGAGAGTATTAGAAGTAGATCCCAGTGCTACTTTATCCTATGTGAAAGGAAAGACTCACTGAAGGGATAGGATAAGAAGGTCAAATCTCTGTTTTTATTTTATTGGTGGCCTGGTGACAGGTTCAAAGAAGACGAGTCACAGCTGTGCAGTCATTTAGGCAGCAGGGGACAAGGATCAGAGCTAGAGCTGCAGCAATGTGTGAATGGAAAACGTAAAGGATTCAAGAAATATTTGTGAGATCAAATTAGCTTGCCTTAAGTTATTTATTGGTATGAGAAGAGTCAATGGCAACTCCCAAATTTCCAAGAGAGAGAGAATAGGAAAAGGACAACACATGCTGATGTCCCAACGAAGCATCAAATTGGGGATAACCAGGAGAGACTTGATCTACTCGTCAAAACTCAGAGAAGTCTGGACTGAAAAACATAGCAAATCATCTTAGCCTAAGGGGACCATGAACAAACTACGCCCAGGCCAGAGAAAGAAAATGGGGGTCATCAGCAAGTAAGAATAACACACACCTCCAACCCACCAATGCTACCTGGTCTTGGGTGCCTGACCCAATAACCCCTTCTTCTTTGCTGCCAATATTTGCTTTCCTAGATGCCTCTACAGCTGGAGCAGCCATATGATGGAGTCAATGAAACATAAGCAAGCCACCTGGAGGATTTCTGGGAAAACCTTTACTTTCATTCATTCAATACCAACAATGTCCCAGGCATTGTTTTAAGAACTGGGAATAAAGTATGACAAAACAAATTCCTTGCCTACACGGCCTTTCATGCTAATGTGAGGGAGACAGACAAACAAAAAATGAGGCAAACATGTCAAATGTTGATAAATGCTGAGGAGAAAAATAGGATATGGAGATTAGGAAATCACTGGGGGCGGGGTAGGGATGCTATCTTGGGCAGTGACCCAAAAGTAGTATTTCAGTAGAAGCTCAAGGAAGAGAATAAATAATACATGTAATTATCAATGGGAGGAACAGAGAGAACAAGTGCAACAGCCCCAAGGTTCAAACATGGAAAATATAAACACGGCATGCTGGGAACACAACACAAGGAAGTCAGTGTAGACAGAGCAGCCTGCAGGGTAAGAGTGGTACAACATGATGTCA
Source organism: Panthera tigris (assembly GCF_018350195.1). NCBI lineage: Eukaryota > Metazoa > Chordata > Mammalia > Carnivora > Felidae > Panthera > Panthera tigris. Next base: position 33,969,699 of record NC_056670.1, on the reverse strand, counting down.
GAGAGGTAGAGGGGAACCAGATGCAGTGGTGTGAAGTCACCGTAACCACTCACACCAGCTCATAAGAGGCAAATGCACCCATTTCTTCCCAACCGCTTTCAGTGACTCCACACCGAAACAGCCACAACGGGAATATTTACATCATGGAAACAAACAAACATTACAAATCAGCGCTTTTTGGTTTTTAGGCTTTCTTTCCTAGAGTGCCAGTCTACCAGCACATCACTGGTCTTACTGTTATTGTAAGGATCCTGGCTTCCCTCTGGGACAGGAGGGAGTCATCGGAAGGGGGTGAGTAGAAGAATGACACCAAATCATTTAAAAGGACTACCTTGACTTTTGCGTTGAGAATAAAATGCCCTAATAAAAGGGACAGTTGTGACTGGAGTGCCCTTTCTCTCATTTCTTCCTGCCTTGAACATGATGCATAGGGTTACAAGAGCCATCTCACACCATTAGGAAAAGACCAAAAAAAAATCACAGAAATGCCAGCTGTCACAGTGTCAAGCTGCTGAACCAATGCCAGGGCTACCTATGTCTGTGTTTCTTGTTACACCATAAAAACAAAACCCATTTGTTTTCTTCTCTGATAGTCAGGTCTTCTACAGCTTACAACTCAAGAAATGTCCTAAAGACATTACTAACTGACACACCTGATAACTAAAAGAAGAGTTAGCAAGGCCTTTCCTCTTCTGCCCTTCCACCCTTCACCCACAATTTCCCAACCACTGCCTCTGATGCACACTGAAATCAAATTTTACCTTTACAAATATCCAAATATATATAAATATGCATGCGTGCGTGTGTGTGGGTATGTGTGTGGGTGTGTGTGTGTGTGTGTGGCTGGCCAAGAGAAGAAAAAGAAGACTCCAGATACCCACTTCTTCCCTACTGGGAGCATCAGGAGGTGCAGTGGCCGCCACCGCCAACAGCTTGATGGGAGTTGTGGTGTCGCTGAAAACATCTGATACCTCCTGAGTCATCGCCTCCTGCATCCGGGCTTTCAGATCCTTAAAAACATTGTTCACAAATAAAAATTACCAAAAATGTCCAAAAGGTACATCTGCCAATATCCTTACTTTAGTGACACATTCATTCATTCATTCATTTAATCTTTCATTCAGTAAGTATTTACTGTAACTATGTACAAAGCACTGAACCAGCATGGAACAGGTCTAAGATATGAATCCTACCCTCTAAGAGATTCATGTCTAGTAGGAGAGGTAAGACAGCACCCACATTCTCCACCCAAACAAGAAAACTTACTTCCTTTCTTGGTGGCTTCTAAGAAATGGTACTGAGGTTCATGGGGTAGAAAAGAAGACCCTGAAATGTAAACAGAGTTCCTCGCCACTCCCAATGTTGGAGGAGCCTAATCATGGCCACAGAAGCTGTAAGGATTGTTTGGCAGATGCAGTGCCATATTTCTAAGCATTTTCTTACATTAAGAGTAAAGAAATTAAGAACGGGAAATTTTTCTGACACATGTTTTTTCAGTTAAGTTTCTAGAAAAACTTGATAACCAATATATGTACCCATTTCTTTTTTTTAATGTTTTTATTTATTTTTGAGACAGAGAGAGACAGAGCATGAATGGGGGAGGGTCAGAGAGAGAGGGAGACACAGAATCTGAAACAGGCTTTGGGCTCTGAGCGGTCAGCACAGAGCCCGACGCGGGGCTCGAACTCACGGGCCGTGAGATCATGATCTGAGCTGAAGTCGGACGCTTAACCGACCAAGCCACCCAGGCGCCCCTGTACCCATTTCTTAACATAATCTAAAGACGATTCTTATAAGTCACGGAAAAGGTTCCTTTTCATAGTTATCACACTTAGTCCAATCTAAGTTTTCTGGATTTATAGAAAGAAGTCTCAGTCACTCCCACTGCTTCTCAAAGTGGGTGACACTCACGATACCTGAAATGATGTTAGGTGTTAGATAGAACAGTGTTTTCATTTTGATAATTATGTGTTTTCTTCTAAAGAATATTAGGAAAAATGTAACTAGCACATCAAGCTCATGTTTTCATGATTATTATGAAGTTGTCTTTTAAATAAATCCACCTAAATTTAAAAAGGGAGTCCATTTTAAGAAAAATATTGACCAAATAAATAAACACAGAGGACATATGGTAGAACAAATATCACAAAAGAGGTCTTGCTTGACTGAGACTTGGAAAACAACTTCAGCTGCAGTCAAACACAGGTGAGCTTTTTCCTAGTAAGTTCTAGACTTCATTATATGCTCCTTGATCACACTCTTCATTTTCCCTAGATTCAAGAAATTGTATATTTTAAAAATCTCTCCCCTCCCATTTTTCAATAATAGTAAGCATAGAAATGTAATAATGTGTGCTCCAAAGTTCTACCTTTAAGGAGTCTTGGAGCTGAGATGCAAGTGCTCTCGCCTGAGGACTCTCTCCTTCCCCTCTGGCAGCAAGGTCAGCCAGCTGGGCTGTCAGCTGGTCCACACGGTCACACTTTGCAAGAAGATCTTGGCGATACGGCCCCATCATGACATTAGCCAGACGATGCCCTTCGGCCACAAGACCCCGGATGGCAGCCTGACCTGGATCAAAAGGAAAGCACTGTAACTTACAGAGACCCAGAGAAGACAACTGCAGTACCATTGTGGTAAACTATTGGGTTGTTGTTGTTGTTTGTTTTATTTTAAAGTTTACTTATTTTTGAAAGAGAGAGAGAGACATGTGTGCTCATGCATAGGGGAGAAGCAGAGAGACAGAGAGAGAGAGACAGAGAGAGAGAGAGAGAGAGAGAGAGAGAGAGAGAGAGAGAATCCCAAGCAGGCTCCGTACAAGTCAGCCCCAACTCGGGGCTCGATCCCATTGACCCTGGGATCACGACCCAAGCTGAAACCAAGAGTCTGACACTTAAGTGACTGAGCCACCCAGGTATCCCTGTTGTTTTTTTTAAATAAAAACATTTAGTGGGGTTTTTTCCCCTAACAATAGAAAAAAAATTAGGAAATACAGGAAAGTATAAATAAGAATAGATAATCCACCCATAATCCTCAGAGACTGATACAGTTGAACATTTCCTACCAGTCTTTTTAAAAATTATTCTACTAATATTTATTTATTTATTTACTTAATTTTAGTTCCAGTATAGTTTACAGTGTTATATTAGCTTCAGGTGTACAATGTAGTGATTCCATAGTTCTATACATTACTCTGTGCTCATCACCATAAGTGTACTCTTAATCCCCTTCACCTGTTTCAGCCATCTCCCACCCCTCTCCCCTCTGGCAACCATAATTTGTTCTCTAAGTTCTCTATTTTTTTGTTTTGTCTTATTTTCTTTGCCCATTTGTTTTATTTCTTAAATTCTAAATATGAATTTCTCTTTCTCTGACTGACATATTTTGCTTAGCATTATACGCTCTAGATCCATCCATGTTATTGCAAATCTTTCAGTGTTTTTTTAATGCACTACATGTCCCTATACAAATACACATTTCTCTTTTACAAAACTGAAATCGTACTTTACATTAACTTTTATTCCTTGCCTCTTTTTATTTAATGGGAGCATTTTTCCGCATCATTGAGTATTCTTAAAAAATCATGATCTACACATCTATGTAATATTTTATCATATTAACCATAATTATTGATCATTTATTATTAAATATTTATACTGTTTATATACATTCTCATATGTAACTCTGTATAGAAACATGTCTAATTATTTCTTATAATAAATTCCTCTAAGTCAAATTGCTAAGTCAATGAGTATGAACTTTTTTAAAGCTTTTAATATGTAATATTCAATTGCCATTCAGAACGTTTATACCAGTTTATTCCTCCCGCAGTAAATTATACATCTGTCTGACTCCCCAAAACTGGGAATCACCAATTTAAAAACTAATCTTTTTATTCAACAAAAATAGTAAATGAAGTAAACAGATCTTTCAGCTTCAGCAGATTTGCTATCATAATATGACCTAACTTCTTATAGACTCATCCCTAAAAACTCCCCAAAATCAAAATTTTAGGTTTTCAGTTCTACTGGTGACTGTGTAATGCAGGAGCCCTCAAAAATGAAAATAACCTTGGTAGCTAAGTGCTTCTTACTTATTTTCAAAAACTACATTTAGCTGGGTATTTTCCAATGAGTGTAATAGAAATACAACAGAATGGAAATACACATAGACTGGAAATAATTAGTTCAAAGTTTCGATTCCAACCTGAGGACCTTTCTATTTGCCCACAGCAAAATCATTTACTCACAAATTCTTTTTGAATAAGCCACAGGTATCATTTATGGGCTATATTTGGAAATGGAGTCACACTGTAGGATGATTTACTCACCAGTAGCTGAAGAACCCCTTCTGCACCTAATTTCAGATGAACAGGATCTCTATCAACAACTTGCTTATTTTCACTAAGACCAGTTTATGGAGGGTTAAGTGCACTCATGGCCTTACCAACGCCCCGGTCATCCACTGTGGGATTATCAATCCACCGCTGTGCTTGTTCAATCTTGCCCTCCAGGTGGACAGCTGCCTTGGCAGGTCTGCTGTTGGCCACAGCCCTATTGGTTTTGGTCTGCAAGTTCTGTAGGGCCGTGGCCACCTGTTTGGCCAATGCTCGAGCCTCTGGGGAATCTCCTTTCCCCCTGAAAAGGAAAAAAAAAAAAGCCATCCTGTCATAGACACTATTTACAGTGAGAGGATTTTAATTGCTACACAAATGCTAATGAGATGCCAAATTGCTAATGATTATTATTAGCTTAGTTTGGAAGGAGAGTGGTTTATTTATTTGGCACTAAAGTAAGAAATTGATCATTTAAATTCAGATTGCATTATCCCAGTTAAAACATTAAATATGAGTTTGAGTCAATCTACCTCAATCAAGCTCAACCATTTGGTTAGCTGAGCTCAATCAAACATCACTAAGTTGGGGGGGGCCCCTGGATGGCTCAGTAGGTTGAGGATCCGACTTTGGCTCGGGTCATGATCTCATGGTCTGTGAGTTCAAGCCCTGTGTCAGGCTCTGTGCTGACAGCTCAGAGCCTGGAGCCTGCTTTGAATTCTGTGTGTCTCTCTCTCCCTCTGCCCCTCCCCCACTCGCGCTCACGCACGCTCACACGCTCGTTCTCTCTCTCAAAAATAAACATTAAAAAAAAAAATCACTACATTGGCTGACCCCTCAGTTGACCATCAAGGAAAACACTAGTTCCCTCAGGGATTAGGTGGGCCCAAGTAGCCATGTATGTTGTATAGCAGTAGTTGAAACAGTTACAGTACTAGTTATAGAACTAGTAGTAAGTAGTACAATTTTTTGAGTCCCAACTCTGATAGTAAATAACACTCTTATGTTATTTAATCCTCATGACAAACCTAAGAGGTAGATACCAGTATTATCCCCATTATTCAAAAAGCAAAAGTGAGGTACCAAAAGGTTGGATAACTTACCCAAGATCCTATCACTTACTTTGGTGGACTAGGGATTCAAACCCAGGCACTATGACTTCAGAGTCCTCACTCTTAGCTACTTACATTGGTATCAAAATAATCAATTCTTGCCATAACCGATTGAACTGGTTATCTAACTCAAAGACAACATGAACACAGTCAAGCAAGGAACCTAATTCCAGTGTGCATAAAAGTCATCTGGGATCTTAGTTTTAAATGCACCACCAGAAGAGATTATGATTAAGTACACCCCACTGCAAACACAGTGGGGTCCAGGCTATACATTTTTCACAAGATTCCCAGGTGGTTCTGAGGTATGTTGTCCTTGGCCCATGCTTCAAAAACACTGCATAGTCAACTAGTGGTGGGTCTGGAACTAGAAAGCCTGGGACATGGTAGGGCAAAGCTAGACAAAGAACCCAAATAAACAAAATCAACACACAGACTGAAGCAGACAGCATGCCATACAGCTACTAATAAACAGAGGGAGTAGTTTCCAGTTGCCACCAGACCTGGCCATACTTCAAACTATTAAGTTCCATTAGACATTAGATGCCACTACACATTTCTGACCTCTACTTTTTCTTGAGTTTCTTGTAACCAAATACAGAAATAAAAAGAGAATCACAATTATGTATCACAAAGGGAGATTTCTGCCCCCAAAACCCTACTCCAAAGACTTCAGATTCTAACCATTATGAACATATAAAAAATATGACACATTTTATTTCTCAAGTCCACCTAGAGAAAACTTCAGGTTAATCTTATCTGCCTCACCTGTAAAAATGAAAATGTTAGCCTACCAGCCAGAACAACTAATTTAGATATTCTCTGAAGAACTTCTTTGTGATTTTAAATTTCAGTACCTTCTCCATTATAAAGCTGGACAAAGAAGGTATTTACTTTGGTTCTGATCATGGCTACTCCCACTGTCAGGAAGCTATGGATATGTATATGTTATACTAATAAGTAATGATGGCATATGACCACACAGGAAGGTTTGCTGTTCTCACCATTAGCATCAATTCTCTCTTCATCATTAAGAAACATTAATGAGTGCCTGATATGTATATGGAATCGTGTTCTGGTCCTTAAAACAGTTTCTCCTTTGAGTATTTTAAACTAGTGATAATGTAAACAGATTATATTAATGGGTTAATATTAACAAACATAGACCTAACTGTATAGACATTATATTTTACAATGATCAAATTATTTTCTCTACCTAAACAACTCAAGATTTGGGGTATAAAACAGTGATTCCCAAATGATCAACCTTGATATATAATCAAACTTGAGCTGCTAAGTTGGTCTCTATCACAACCTCCTGCCTAAAGTATGTTTACCCTGCTCCCACCCATCTCCTATTCATGGTAGGCAGGAGTGTGCTTTCTTAGCCAGTATTGTCCTCTTGGTCAATACAAGACTTGAAAGAATTCTAAAGTACAAGTCACTGAGACAAGGTTAGGTACTCTCCCACGGAAGAACAGGAAATGAAACATGCAAGTTAAATGAAAAGCCAAATCTCACAAGATACTTGACTATGGTTATCCCTGAAGAAGTGGCTGGAGGCCTGAGGTGGAGAAGAAGCGACTTTTGTCCTCTTTTTTAATGTTCTTTTAGCAGTTTATTTAAGAGAGAAAAATACTGATCAAAGGAACAAAGCAACACCTCTTTATATAATCAAAGTAGAAGCCATGAAAGCCTTTAAAAGCAGTAGCTGTGGTGAGGACATTGTATTTAAGGATGTTTTATAACTGTTACATAAGAAATAACATTGCTGGGGAGAGAAGAAAGCATCTTCTTATGCCTCCTCCCCCTCCCCCCTGTCCACAGTCCACAGTATCTTTTCTTAGATAGCCACAAATATTTCCCTCTTGTGCCTGGGAAACAGTTATGCCACAAACATGATATAGCAGGAAAAGTCCTAGCTTAGAAATAAAAAGTGGATCTCAAAAAAGGAGTTCTTACCATCCTAAATACATTAATTTAAAACCATGCGATCAGCAATAAATCATTAAACCTCAATTATGTAAATAATAAAACAGAAGTAATACCTGACCTAGCCATGTCACACAGAATCAACAAGAATACAGTGAAAGAGAATCACATGTGCATTTAACCTATAGCATTCAACTATATATGCACTTGGGGGAAAAAAGAGAGAGATTAAAAGGCAATGTCAGAAGTTAAATACATACTGTCTTCGTAGATCTGCTAATTTAGAAGTCAGAGCAGATATTTCCCCAAGAGAACGTAGAATGTCATCTCTCTCTTTAGGATCATCACATAATTCTGCTATTTTCCGAGCTTCAGCCAAAGCCCCTCGAATCTGTTCTTCTCCTTCTGGTCCACCATTTGGATCTGCAAGCCAATTCTAAACACATAAAAATGGAAAAAAAGCACACTGTGATCTCCTCATTAAACCACATTTCATTCAACTGACAAGGCCATCAGAAATATTTCAAAAGTAATCACAAGGCACACCAGTGATCGCTTTTACAATGTTGATTCTTACTGTTTTAAACAGGTTCTTAGCTCGGGCAAAATCAAATCAATCCTCCATCTTCTTAAAAGTGATTTTTTTCCTTCCCCATCAGAATAAGTATCTTCAGCGGCGACTGGGTGGCTCAGTCAGTTAAGCGTCCAACTTTGGCTCAGATCTCATGGTTCATGGGTTTGAGCCCCACATCGGGCCCTGTGCTGAAAGCTCAGGGCCTGGAACCTGCTTCAGATTCTGTGTCTCCCTCTCTCTCTCTGCCCCTCCCTCTCTCTCACTCTGTCTCTGTCTCTCAAAAATAAACGTTAAAATTTTTAATAAAAATAAATTTTAAAAAAGAGAATCTTCACAAGCGTATCTTTGCTTTAATCACACCTTACTAATTCTTCAATTTCTCAAACATTTGTTTCTCTGTGAACTGCTTGAAAATCATTTTACAGGAGAGTGGCATCAGAAAACTTTAACCCTTTAACATTGTTATGACCAAATACAGTTGTGAATTCTAAGATGAAGGAAAGCTTTTATATACTGTGATATATACCAGGAACTAGAATTTTCTTAGTGCTCAGAGTACTTTCTCTTTTTTTTTTTTTTTTTTTTTAATTCTTTCATTTTAGAGAGAGAGAGAGCACACATGCACAAGCAGGGTAAAGGGGCAGAGGGAGGAAGAGAGAGAGAGAGAAAGAAACCCAGGCGGGCTCCACACTCAGCGCAGAGCCCAATGCAGGGCTCAATCCCACACCCCTGGGATCATCACCTGAGCCAAAATCAAGAGTCAGACACTCAACCGATTGAGCCCCCCAGGTCCCCCCAGAGTACTTCCTTTAATCAAAGTATTCAAAATTAAGATCTCTATTTCAAAATAGAGTTAACATGAGTCTAAACCTGTGGTAGTAGAGGAAGTGTTAACATTGGTAATTGCTGGGAATCAGTCATCACTTAGAAACACCCATTATCTACCCATCTATATATAAAAGGGGGGGTGGGGAGGGAGAGAGAGAGATGCAGGATAATTATGGAACATTTCTCTTTTATTTCCCATCCCTCCTTAAAACCATCATTACTACCTGAGCAGCATCGATCTTCTTGGCAATGCTCTGCTTTGAGTTGGTCATAGCTTCCAGCTTGCGAGCTGCATTTTCCACTTTGGCTGTTAGCACATCCAGACCCTGAGATACCTGCTGGGCCTTCTGCATGGCCACTGGCGAGGCTCCTTGTCCTCTGCTCAAAACAGATGTTGTCATTGTACTCTCTCAAATACTTACTGGCAAAATATCATGAGAAGCACTAATATGTCATTTTTGTTAACATGCTTGTCTTTTTCCTTTCCCCTACTACATCTGGGATAGCACAAGAAAACAGAAGAGATAAAGCAAAACACCCAAACCATCCACTTTCTCCTTTGGCTTTTAAAAATATGCATTAGCTTCCTGGAACAGCATAACCACTTTAGAGACCAGCCTGCAAATTTCAATAATAATGATTCTCCTTTTGATGGTGATTACATAATCAAGTCTGAACTTCAGGGGGAAAATGTGCTTGTGATCTTCTTGCTACAAGGGTTTTGTTACCATAGTAATGTGTGCTTTAGAAAAAAAAATCCCATTAGATTGTCTTATTTATGGGCAAGTATACATTGAAAATGTTTCAGGAAGCAGCAAGCACAGTATTACTGAAAGCACATGACACTAGGACCAAGCAGATCTGTGTTCAAATCCTGGCTCCTGGGACCTGTGAACCTTGTTTACAATGGGCTTCAGCTTTGTAACTTATAAAATGAGGGGTGTGCAGGTAACAATACTTGCCCCGCTTACCTAACAGAGTGGCTTCAAGCAAAAAAAAAAAAACAAAAAACAAAAAAACTTGAAAACACTATGTCAATAAAGTACGAACATATAATTACTACTGTTATTAAATTGTCATGATTATTAAAATGAACCTAATAATAATCTTCAAGTCTACCTTCTACTCCTATGCAATCTATAAATATTAAAACCAGTTGTCACTGAGGTGACAAGAAACTGTTGTTTTCCATCACATTCTTAAAGAACTAATTTTACTATTTTCCTCTCCCAAAAGTGATACACTTCTAAAAATGATGAGCATTATTAGAAACTTGTTTTCTCTTTGTAAGAGACTTTCCAAGTCATAACAAAATACGATTTGCCACATTTTTATAAGCTCATATATTTTTTAAATTTTTTAATGTTTTTTTAGTTTTGAGAGAGAGAGAGAGAGCCCAAGCAAGGGAGGGGCAGAGAGAGAGAGAGGGAGACACAGAATCCAAAGCAGGCTCTGTCTGTCAGCACAGAGCCCGACACAGGGCTCAAACCCACAAACCGTGAGATCATGACCTGAGCCAAAATCAAGAGTTGGGCACTTAACCGACTGAGCCACCCAGTCGCCCCTCAGGTATTTTTAATCCACTCGGTCTGGTAAACTCAATGATGGGGTGGCAACTTTATCAGTTGGTATAATGGCATGGCTTATCCTCTTAACCTGAGCTTCTGATTTTAGGATGAACTCCAAAACATCTTTGCTCCCCTTTATAGCAGCATGGATCTGTCATTCATTTATCTATCTTTTCAAATTCATCCTTATTGGGGCACCTGGGTGGCTCAGTCAGTTAAGTGCCCAACTCTTGATTTCGACTCAAGTCATGTTCTTATGATTCATGAAATCAAGCCCCACTGATAGTGCAAAGCCCACTTGGGATTCTCTCTCTCTCTCTCTCTCTCTCCCTCTGCCCCACCCCACTCACACACACTCTCTCTCTCAAAATAAATAAAATAAACTTAAAAAAATAAATTCATCCTTATTTTTCATCTAAACCAATATGTGAAGTAATGAACTCAAATACTATTTATTGCCAGGTATATAAAAGATATATATACCTTTTATTTGTACTTAAGGCTTCCCTTTTATGTGCAGAGGAGTGGAAGACTTTGGGGATTTAATTTGCTTTTTTCCTTCATATCTAGTAATTCATGATGAGAAACCATGTTAGTATAAAAGTCCAATTGTGAAAATGTAAAAATATTTATGGGCTACATAATTTTTCATTCAAAATAAAAAGTTTACTGAGCCCCATGAGAGGAAAAATATATCCTTACAACCTAGAAACCCTAGGTGAAAAGAAGAGTATCAATGAGGAAATTGTTACTGAGTTTCAGCCACTAAAATGTTAAATAGCTAGGCATATTTAAGAAAAGCTAACAGGGGGATAGCTTTCTAATCTTTCATCAGGAAAGGATATTGCAGACTCCAGTGTGAAGAAGGCCCAGAGCTCCCTTCCCTCTTCTAGCCTTTCTCTTTACAGATTTATGGCCGATCCCATACAGCAGCCACCTTGTTCTCTTGCTCAAATTCATCTTTCTCTGAACACATACAACTGTGTATTTGAGAATTCCAAGTGAAAACTGTCTACCACACTGTGAAAAGGCTGCAGACAAAAGAGCCAGCAGTGAGAAATTAGAAGAGCCAAGAATCTTGTCAAACTGCATTGGCATTTCTCCGAATGGGAACAGAACTTCTTTTTGTCCTTTCTGTAAAGTTCCTGTCATGCTCATGACAGGGGAGACTGCTCCACAGCAGGAGAAAAAGGCTCACTGGGTTCAATGAGATCACATTTATTTATGCAGTTCCTTCTCCCCTACAAGGTAGAGATCCTAAACCTGAAACCTCTGGAGTTCCCAGGACTGCAGTGAATCCACGATCCTCGGGAAATTATACATAATACTATAGGGGCAAGTTTATGTGCAACTTTTTACATAAAGATTAATGGCTCTCATGAGATTATAAAAATTATTTTGATCCAAAAAAGGTTAAGAAGCACTCCTTTAAGAGCTGTATTCTTGGGGCACCTGGCTAGCTCAGTCGGAAAAGGGTGTGACTCTTCAACTCAGGGTCATAGGTTCAAGTCTCATGTTGCGTGCAGAGATCACAAAAAATAAATAAACTTTAAAAAAACTGTATTCTTTTTTTTTTAATTTTTTTTAATGTTTATTTTTGAGAGGCAGACAGAGACAGAGCATGAGTGAGGGAGTGGCAGAGAGAGAGGGAGACACAGAATCCAAGACGGGCTCTAGGCTCTGAGCTGTCAGCACAGAGCCCGACGTGGGGCTTGAATTTACAGTCAGATCATGACCTGGGCCGAAATCGGCTGCTTAACCTACTGAGCCACACAGGCACCCCCAAAAAACTGTATTCTTAAGTTTATTCTGTTAATACATTTGAAACCAAGTGTAATGGTGTACAACATGTCAAGGGGTTATTTCTGAGGCCTGTTTGTATGGAGACCCTATATATTCCAATTATCTCAAGATGTTTCATGACTTTCTTGAAGCCAAATTAAACTTCATCTACACTAGTATTTCATATTTCAATTTTTCCTCAATGCTGATATTATAAAAGTCCATAAAAATGAGGATAATCTTTTAGAGCTGCATTAACTCTATGGCTGAGTTTCAAAGAAGCCTATATTATACTGAGTTTTCTTAACAGTAAACTATATAGATTTAGTTTACAGGGGGAAAAGTTCTAACAGTCAAGTCTTAAAGGAAGTAAAAGAATTATGAAACCAAATGAATAATGACGAAATAGAGACTCATAAGTCTAGAAATAACCAACTTACAGGATAACCTATTTAACTGGATTTTAGAATAACATGAAATAATTCTAGTGTTTTCACTCTTTGTTTCTTTTTACCCATCCTTCATAAAAGATATGGCTACCCATGCCAGACTTCACCACTATCCCTTATTCTTTCTAAGCCTATGGCTAGAAACTAAGATACCATATTTCTATTTCTATTTCAACCTTGCTACAAAGCATCTGCTACTTTGAAAGTTTATCAAAGGAGAAGTTCACTTCAATCTTGAAAGAATTAATAGAGTATAAAATCTGTGTTGTCCATTAGTCAAAAATAACACAGGGAAATTAGCAGAGACTTGGTCTCTGAATTACTTTGTCAGGAGTGAGATACGATCTGTTACCTAACTTGGGTAAGAGTAGAGCAATTTTACCGGGCTCGGAGTTCAGCCACTTGATCAGTCATCTGCCCCAGCATTTTACAGGTTCCCAGGATCTCTCTGCGTTCTTTGCCTGCACAGAGTTCACCAACTTTTCCAGCTTCATCTAAGATCTGTCTGATGGCCTGCTCACCAGCATCCCCTAAAATAAAGAGATACTCAATATCCTCACTGTTGACATATTAATTATTTAGAAAGGATACTTTACAAGTCATTTCATTCATGAAGGAATGGGTGATTTTTTGAAGACAAGTGAATAGAAGGCAATACATCCGATAGCTACAGCCAAGTAGTGCCCTTATAAGCAGAGGGTGAGGTTTTAACCACAGATACTTCTAAAAAAAAAATACTTGGAACCATATCCATCTGGAGATGATAAGCAGCTTGTGGTAAGAATACAGATGATGAAAATAAGCTCTACTAATTTAATACTACTTAGCACCTCTAACCTCCATTAGGCTTTTCACATTCATTCAAATATTAATCTAAAACTGAATATTAGATTAGAAAATCCATAAAACCCAGCTCAATAACCCATTTGGGTCTTTACGTAAGTCAAATTTTCTTTCCAATTCTTATTGGCATCATTTAATCTGCTTAATTAAATACTTTTTTGACATAAATGGAAATCTGCCCAATGGGAACTAGAAAGAGAAGAGTTTGGGTTTTTTTTTTTTAATATTTATTCATTTTTGAGAGACAGAGAGCAAGCATGAGTGGGGGAGGGGCAGAGAGAGAGGGAGACACCAAATCGAAGCAGGCTCCAGGCTCTGAGCTGTCAGCACAGAGCCTGACGTGGGGTTTGAACTCACGGACCACGAGATCCTGACCCAAGCTGTAGTTGGGTGCTTAACCGACTGAGCCACCCAGACTCCCCTAAAGATAACAGGTGTTTTTTTTTTAAATAATTTTTTTAAGTTTATTTATTTTGAGAAAGACAAAGCAAATGGGGGAGGGGCAGAGAGAGAAGGAGAGAGAGAATCCCAAGCACACTCTGCACTGTCAGCACAGAGCCCAATCTGGGGCTCAGTCTCACGAGCCATGAGATCATGACCTGAGCTGAGACCAAGATTTGGGCACTTAACCAACTGAGCTACCCAGATGCCCCAAGACAAGAGTTTTTATTCAGAATAATTACCTTTCTGATTCAAGGAAGAAGTGAGCCAATATTCTGGCAGAGAATGCCCACTTCAGCTTGGTTTATTCCTCCATGATGAGAGGTGATTAGTCTATGCCGTTCATCTTTTTAAGGACCAGTAATGCTTCAATTAGTCAAAACTATCAGAGAATGGAGTATGCCCCTAAATGTTGCGGTAGTTATCTCAGAATTATGAGATTATGGAAAGACCCTCTTTCTTTATTTGTTTGTTTGCTTGACTTTTCGCTTTTTACTGCATCTGTCAGAAAAGTAGAACCAGTGGGTTACCTGGAGAGGCACTGGGATCACGGAGCCAACCCTTGGCCTGGTTCAGTTTGGAGTCTATGGAGGCCAATGCTCTCTTCATGGCTTCAGTGTCCTTTTGAAGAGAAACACCACAATTATTTTCTTTGCAAAAACTGAGATACTATGATACAAAGTAAGACAGAGAAAAAGTTACAGCACTTAACATACAATAGCTAATGTAGTCCTAAAACAGCCTTAAAAATACTCTCATCACACCAGAGTGCTTATTTCTGTCAAAATGCAGCATTGTGCATGCAAATCTTCAGTTAATTCTATTTTGTTTTCTGGTTTCTCTATTGCTAGACTGTGAAAACTGGTAAAATCACTCAAGCCAAAAGATGCTTAATGTCTGCAGCAGGAAAAAGCCCTGTTGTCACATGCCTCATTATCAGCCTTTCCACTCATCTAGCGCAACCCTGGCAAAGCCCTCCCTGCATCAGGGAAGCCTCATTAGCATGTAGCGCCACAAATCACAGTTCTTTTACATCTTGTTTTGAAATACACAAACACTGGATGATGCTTCACTATACTTAATTAATCTGAAAAACTTGGAATTACTGGTTGGAAAAAAACTGAAAATTTTAATCTAGCAATTTAGTTTTAATTCCACAAATAAACCACTGAATGTAATGTAAGAAAAAAGTGTTTTTCTGGCCTTCCCTGCCATCCTCCTCACCCTCCTCATTCTTCGTTCCTTTACCATCCTAACCTGGAAGGAGAGGCAGAATAAAATAAAGCGTGTCTCAATTTATTGCTTACAATCAGGATTCAAAATGGCTAGCATGAAACTACCATAAAATCTCCCAGGATATGGCATGAGAAGCTGAAACAGACTAAAACTATACCTATAGTTTGATGAAGTTTTTAAAATTTCATCAAAGTTTTGCTCTAGGGAACTGGCTCTTAGAGAGTTCATCCATCAAAGCATGGATTTAACCTCTGAAGCTCTGGGCAATGCCCTGAATCCTTAACTTTTTTTCACTTTCCAATCCTGCAAAACTGGGGTTCTTAAAAGTGTTGTATCACCATGTTTCCACACGGGGGCACAAGGAGCATTTCCCCCCCCCCCCCCAACTTTTAATTCAAACAAGAATTAGTACAGTATACTAATACAGAGTAAGTGCTGACAACGCTCACAGGCCTAAGGTCAGCAGCCTGACCACAGTTTTTCCAAAGTACCTACTCACATTATAAGGACTCTCGGCTTTAGGATTTCTTCCTTCCCCATTTAAACAGATAATGACTGCTCTCCGTTTTAACCCTGGCTATCAAAGACTCTGAATAGCAAATTCTCAGCCACAGCAATGAATGAGAAGTGAACTAAATTACTGAAAAAATGTAAAGAAAATATTTTCTATTTCTAAGTTATTTGGAATTATGGGACTATCTATCAACAGAAGGCAGAGAGTGTCATGACAGTATTTCGAAATCCATTTGTAATTAGTACAAGCAGACAAATGGCATTTTTTAAGTACTTTCGTTCTCAATGGCTTAAATATCTGCTCCTCCTCCATCTTGTTCTACGGCAAAGCCTGCCTTTAAAAGTCAGCATTAGCATGATTCCAAATTAGCAAGGCCCAAATCAATACCTGTTTAGAGAGGCTCGGGCAACTCCCAACCTCAGAGAATTAGATAGCCGTTAGTGTCTAATATAAGTTATAGGACTTCATCTGGATACAGAAAAAAAAAATCACGATCTCTGACCGGGGCAATATGCACACACTCTGAAGAGAAATCATATCCACGTAAAAATACTTCATAACCATTTCCATAACACACTATGTTTTTAGTGAAATAAAATCAGAGATTTATTGCATTTCAAAAACCTAAATTCACAGGAACAAAGATCACATTTTGTGTGTGTCTACTCTAGCATTAATGGCTACTAGTTTGGGGCTCCCTGGCTGGCTCAGTCAGTAGAGCATGCAACTCTTGATCTCAGGGTTGTGAGTTTGAGCCCACGTTGGGAATGAAGACTACTTAAAAAAAGATTAAAAAACAAAAGATTAAAAAGATTAATTTGGAAACTAACTTTGAGGATTTCTTGCAAGTCAAGTTGTTTTAGGTATTTCTTCCCTTCATTTCTTTATTGA
This sequence comes from Panthera tigris, assembly GCF_018350195.1. Classification (NCBI taxonomy): domain Eukaryota; kingdom Metazoa; phylum Chordata; class Mammalia; order Carnivora; family Felidae; genus Panthera; species Panthera tigris. The sequence goes on along the minus strand of NC_056670.1, from coordinate 33,953,199 downwards.
ACCTCAAATTTAAATATAATTTAATTTTACATGAGGCACCTGTGTGGCTCAGGCAGTTAAGCGTCCAACTTTGGCTCAGGTCTGATCTCACCACTGGTAGGTTCAAGCCCCGTGTCAGACTCTGTGCTGACAGCTCAGAGCCTGAAGCCTGCTTCAGATTCTGTGTCTCCCTTGCTTTCTGACCCTCCCCCACTCGCACTCTGTGTGTGTCTTTCTGTCAAAAATAAATAAACATTTAAAAAATAAATAAATATAATTTAATTTTACAAATTAAGAAACAAGGGCTCAGTCCTACAAACCCAACTGATCTCAGGTTTGCTGACATCAAACCCATGAACTTTTTCCTTTTACCAAAAAGAGCTGCCAAAGATTCTACTAATCTTATGTTATGCAGATCCTTGCCTTGTTGATGTTGGCTTGGGTTAATAGTGTCCAGAAAATAAGCTCTAGAAATCAAAATCATAATCCTCACTAACCTAAAGGAGTTATTTTATTCTCCATTGCCCAAAAAAGATTTGAAACATAATGACAAAAAAGTGGCTTTGCTCTACTCAGTACCCTCAAAACTAATTGTTTTTTTCCTCCCTAATAAAGCATCAATGACCACCACTCTTGAAGGAGAGAATCTAATTCTCAGGAAGTGAGTAATTGACTCCTGAGTGGAAGATGATGTGGCATCAATAAATTAAAATTCAGAGGTGCTGGTTTTCCCCTAAAAAGCATCTACAGCAAAGTTGAAATGAAGCTGCAATTTTAAACTGGGAATTTCAATTAGTTACCAAAGTTTTTAATAGCCTGAATTTTAGATAATTTTGGTGTTTAAGACAATAACTGAAAGGACCACCTTAAATTCTTTCTGGAACAGAGCAAGTTTTGAATAAACATTTAAACATATTACATTTTAATGTCACATCTATTAAAATAAAAAATGTCCATGGGAACAAATATTTTGGTCTTCTAAGAAACCCATATATATTTCTTTTGAAGGGCAGTATTTATTATGGAATTAAAAGAATTGTCATAAGCAACATAAGAAGTATATTAATATCAAATATGATATAAACCAAGTGACTGAACAACTAGGACCAGAAGTCAATTTTGAGATATATTTATAAAGGGGGAAAATAACCATAACCCTGTGGTCAACCGTACTATGTACCACAGAGTTTTCATTAAGCCATGTGAAGCCTAAATACCAAGTACAATCTGGATATTAAATAGAAGGGAAAACAAAAACAAAAACAAACAAAAAAAACACACCTCATTTGAATATTTTCTCTGCAAAATCTCAAATTTGGGAAAGAGAGAAGTCTCCACCAATTTCTTCTCTGTTTTTTTTGTTGTTCTTTTTTTTTTAATGTTTGTTTATTTTTGAGAGAGAGAGAGAGAGACAGAGCGTGAGCAGGAGGGGCAAAGAGAGAGGAAAACACAGAATCCAAAGCAGGCTCCAGGCTCTGAGCTGTCAGCACAAAGCCTAACGTGGGGCTCAAACTCACGAACTGCAAGATCATGACATTGGGCTGTTAAGATCATGACCTGAGCCAAAGTCAGAAGCTCAACTAACTGATCCACGCAGGTCCCCTGTTCTCTCTCTCTTTTTTTAAAGAGTGACTGTTTTTTAAAAAGACCAGATCTAAGTGTGCAACTCTGGGGACAGCTGGCATGTCACCTCCCGCTATGGTCCCTTCTACAGTAAAACTCTTCTGAGTTCAACTTTTAAATGAAAAAACCACGGTGGCTGGGCACTGTCACACACCAGAAAGCAGAGGGACAACCTTAAAAGAACTCCTTTCTGCACACCCTCCCAGGAACTGAAACGCTCCTGAAATGTAATACAAAGTGAGATCTAAAGAACACTGACTAGAACTGAGAACCAGAGCTCCTCCTACAAATAATCAAGAGGAACTGTAGTAGAAAAAGGGAGGTCCTACAATGCCATGTTCCAGAAAATTTGCAGTATGGGACTAAGGACCCCCTCTTGTTCACTGCCCAACCTACTCTCCCTTTTCCCACTGACACTTTCCCTCCCCACCTTTCCCTTCCCACTCTGTTCCATTCCTGGTGGCATTCCCCTCCCCCACCCTTAAATTAGTGTTTTAAACAAAGATGTTTCTGGAAAGCATAGACTGAGCAGAACAAAATTTTACAAACTACATTTAAGTGGTGGGAGAAAGCTGTCTACCCCTGAAATTTCAGAGAAGTTACTCTCCCAGACTTCAGTTCCCCATCTTTGAGAATACCTCCCTATCACCAAAATAAAAAAGAATAGCTTCCCAGCTCTAAAATTCTATGCCACCCTATGTGCACACAATCAGAGGTAGCAACTACAAGATCACTTGGATCAGAAGGGAAATCTCAATTGCTTTAACATTTTGGGCTTTTCTCCTTTTAGAGGGGAGGGGCTAAAATATCATAAATGCCTAATTAACTATTTATCTCAAACTCCAAGAGATAAGTCTTTTATTGTATTTGCTGCTAACATAAAACACTCTAAGATTCCTTAAGAAGCTCCATCATGTTGTACACCTGAAACTAATATACCATTATATGTCAACTATATCTCAGTAATAAAAATAAAACACCTATAATGGAATCATTTTAATTAACTGATTCAATCTTAAATCATGTTTCATTTTCATAGTAGACATTCTAATAATAATATAAAAAATCCTCACATACAACCTTATTTTTTCAAAAATGATATAAAAATCAACCCTTAAATCTCAATGGTCTGTATTTAACAGCAAGTATTATAGGATCACATGTTCTAACCACTATTTCCTTCTTTGGTAGGATAAAGTAATCTTCGGTGTAAGACATCTGAGTCAGTCACTGCATTTACTCACGACCAGCCTAGGCCCACAGAAGGAGATCCACTACAAGAACTAGTTCTGAATAATAGCATCTAATGACTCAAGGAGCAGTTGTGGGAGCGCCTATGTAGGGCTCAAAAACTCTTAGCTTTTAAAATTTTTCTCACTTCCTCTTGATTCTCAGCATGCATCAACAAACAAGTAACATAAATACAAAAAAAAAAAAGAGATTAGGTATAAACTGCTAAATTGACAAAGGGTTATGACTGTGTTTAATTCACAAATTCTTTTGCTTCACAATGTATACTAAATTAATTTTTAATGATCACTATGACTGTTGATTTCAGGAGGGGAAAATTTTTACTTTCAAAATAAAATAAAGTGTTTAAAGTGAAAGTACTTTTAAATTTGTAAATCTGTAATTTGAAGGTAGGTATAAAAGGTAAAATAATTAGCTATCGCATTGCCTCTTTAAAAACTTATTTGGCAAGACGCACTTTTACCAAGAATTTTTTCCACTTACTTTCTTCCCCCACTTTTCTAGAGGAACCATCACTTTCCAGGAGAAAACTGCACCAATGGGGAAGCATGAAACAAGTATGGTAAGACAAAGTTAATTCTTTATTGGCAGGGTCGAGAGGAGGTAAAAGATATATGTAAATAGAATGAGGAGCCAGTGGTCAAAGACAGACATAAGGTCTGATTAACTCACTGCTTACAGCTGAGCAATGAAAGATGCATAATGCTACCAAACTAAAAAAATAACCAAAATTCTAGTTACCAATTTCCATTCTCAAGGTGAAATTTTTTTTTCTAAGCGTTCTTGCAACTAATAGAAACAATCAAACTTAAGGGGTAGGGCGAAGTAGAGTGAATGGGGATGGGGTTGGAAGTAAGATTTGTCATGTACATCTTTTTATAGCATTTTGATTTTTGAACCAGGTAAATGTATAACAAAAGCAAAATGAGATTTAAAAATAAACATTTCTTGTTCATTCTGATGTGATTATATACTTGAGCTTCTTTCAGGTGAACTAATTTTATTTACTTTCTTTCATTCTGATAGTTGTATAGTACCCTAACAGTCTGGTTCCTTCCAGATCAGCATAAGACTAAAACATCTACAAGAATGTACACAGTGGGGACCAGGTCTGTTTCCCTTGTATATTTCCCCAAGTGCCTAATCCTTGTCCTGAAAAACTCCACTGACCACATTTAAAAAAAAAAAAAGAAGCATCTCTCAATGGAACTTGCACAAAATAAAGCTTAATAACACTTATTAACTAAATGATGGATAACTTTTCCCTTCCAAAAATAGAAAACCATTAAAGTCGTAATGCCTGCTCCTCTTTTTTGCTATTTCTCATCTGCTAGAAGCAAAGGAGAGAGAATAAGGAAAGAGATTAGATTAGGGGACCATGAGGTGATGGAGAACTATGGCTGATTCACAGCTTAGCAGGACATGCAGTGAACCACGAACTGAAGTTAGGAAAAACTTTAGATACACTTAACTTTTTCCCTTTAGATTTTGAAGGCTAGGATTATTGTGAAGGGCAGGTGCCCCATCTAAACTCCTTAGCCTACCCATTTCCATTATGGTTAAAACCTCAGCGACACATCTCCTAAAGCAAAATTCCGGAGCCTGCAAAGAAGACTGGTAGCACATGCAAATACAGTGATGGCATCTGCTAGAAGTTTCCTTTCCTAAGAGCAGGGTCCACAGGTAACTTGGAGGTCACCCGGCTACTTGGAGAAACTTGCCCCTCAAATGAAGTCAGTAGGAATGACCAGGCCAAAACAGTTCTCAGGAGCCTGTCCAAAAAGATGAAAGCACCCACCAAACACAGAAAGTCTGATATCCCATAGTAATGTATTTTCTTTTGCTTTCCCCAAAGAAATAGCTCAATACGAGCCAGAGTCAGTCTGCCAGACACAGCCCCAAGTCCCAGATTAAACCACATTCTGACGCACATTCGGACATAGTGTTACACACCGGCACACGGAATAAGGCACGGCACACAGCACAAGAAAACCTCACAGACATGCTTTTTCTCTTTTTAAGCGAAAAAGAAACTAGAGGGCAAGAGAAAGCTTACCTTCTAAATGTGAGAAAAAGAATAAAACAAACAAGAGAACAAAAAAAAGATGCATAAAGAAGTCATAACAGGGAAGTGAAAGTTGTCAAATATGCAAAAGCAAAATTAAGTAAAATATCAAAGACTTAAAATGATTTCACCATATAGATTTAAAATACAGTCTTAGAACTTGTTCAAGAGCTTTGTGCCTCTGTAAACAAATCCATAGTTAAGATAAGCTAATTTCCTTCTGCATATTTAGATTCACTTTCTGGGCAACAAGAGAGAGGGCTGGTGATTTTAAGACCGCAGCTTTGACCTTACCTTATAGGTGTCCTGGAGGATAAACACAGCCCTACTGCACACCCAGTGGAAGTCATATTACAAATCCCCTCTTTGCTACTAGCCTGCTGGGGGCTCTGGAAACACCATCTGAGTCACACGTGGGGAAACTGGATCCTGGAATGTGTTTCCTCCACTGCTTGTATCTTGGGCTCTACCCAGGAAAGCGTAAACCCAAGTGCCCCTATTCTCCCAGAGAGTCACTAGACAGGGAGAAGCAGACCACAGTAGCAGCAACACAAGACCACCGCGACTAGGCTCTAGAAGAAATCCACCAACTCTTTTGGAGTCCAGGAAGAAATTCTAGATAAAGGGTGAATAGGACCCTCAAACGAGGTTTTCACGAATGTGCAAACTAATATTTTAATTAAGCTTTCCTTAAGGAAAATGGTATGCTGAAGGGACACACCTAGAAATGCCAACAGTTTCCTCTGTAGATTTCTTAGTTCAAAGGTTGGTTAAGGAAAAGTTTCCATAAAATTCAGTCACAGGCATATTCTGTATCTTACTTAGTCACCTAGCAACAACCACCCACATAAAAAGGGAGGGTTCCCACCCAGGGGAGTAGACACCACATCAGAATTCCTCCACCAGACCAGCGAGGGTCCAGCTTAAAGAAAAAGCTACACATCTGAGCCTTCAACTGGCCATTCACCCCACATACCCATTTCTTTGTTCTAGTCTGGGGCAAAGTAAATTTGCAAAAGCAGCAAGTAACCCATGAAACCCATGAAGAGTGAAGCAGAAATTATTTCATAAAATCTGAGTACTCTTACGCCACCCACAATTACAAGATAAAATGTGAGGGGAGAATTCAGGAGTTTTCTTATTTCCCCTCTGAGAACACACACCTTGCTGGCCCAGGCATCTTCATCCCAAGAAGTGAGTTGTAATACACGGATGATCTCATTAATTTCAGCACTCATCTTTTCTACAGTAAAATTGCGATTTTTCAAGGCTTCTTCTATTCCTTGGTTTTTTGAATTTTTAGTTGTTACAAAAATCTTCATAGCTGTAAAAATAAATGATCAGAAACTAAGCTTAGAATTTAATCTTGCTGTATGACAACATTCACACAAGATATTCCATATTTTAGTACATGTTTTGGGTTTCTAAGATCTTAAAAAGAATATATTAGTTTGGCTCAGTTGATGGAACGTGAGACTCTTGATCTCGGGTTGTGTGTTTGAGGCTTACATTAGGCGTAGACATACCTTAAAAAAATAAAATCTTAAAAAAAAGAATATATTAAAAACAAAACAAAACAAACAAACAAAACACTGAAGGCTGCCAATGAAGTTCCAATATCAGCAACCTTAAGGTACAAGACATCACTACAAATGATCAGGGAGCTAATCTGACATGCATATATAGATGACCTATAATCCCAAAATGTCCAATATCCTTCTAAATCAGTTATCATCACAGCCCTAACACTGTGCCCCATCTAATGCACACCCAATAGGACAAGACAAAAATAGTCAGTACAACTGTAACTGGAGTATGCTCCTGCACCCAATCCTAATGAAGATCCCAAAATACTGAGTTTATCTTTCAGAGTTTCTCTCCACATGTAGTAGGAACCTTTTAACCCCCGAAAGTACAAGAAAGTACTGATAATTTGAAGCACTAGAGAAAGAGAATATCTTCCCATAAAATAACTAAAATTGTGAAGACAAAGACTAACCAACACTTTATTGAGTTACCCAGATCAGAAAGAAATCTTGCTCCCAAAACTCTTCTATCACATGGAACAGCTGGCCTCAAAAACATTTCCCATGGAGATAGTAAGACTCTACTCACAAATGTTTTGTTTTCTGGTTCATATAAGGGCTTTCTGAGCTCTTACATTCACCTCTCCTTTTTTAGCTACTACCTGAAATGCCAAAGCAGGAAGGCAGGATCTGGGGGTGCCAGGACATGCCCTACAAGATTTTGAAAATAGGAAACAGAACAAAACAAAAAAAAAAAGACAGACTATAGAGCTGCCCTCTGACAGTTAAACTAACCCTTAACTTGACTAAGATAACTTATGTGAACCATGAGGTATCTGGTACATACTACACACCCAATGAGTGTAGCTCCCTCTTGCTAGCTGAGACAGCAGCCACCATGTTTGCATTTCTGGGCTCTACCCAGTGGAAAAGAAGTCCCATCTGGCACACTAGCTCTGTATAGTTCAATTTATTTTAGGAAAAACTGTGGACTTTGGGTTCACTTCTTTGTCATATAGTACTCTATAATATCCATTCCAGCTAATTCTTTTTTCATAACACAAATAAAAGTGTCAATATTCATATGCCCATAACTAAAGTTTCTAGACATTCTACCTCCTAGAAAAGGAGCCTAGTAGAACTATGAGAACAGAGCTGGGCAACAGGAAAGGCAGCTTCAAACAAAGAGCAGGAGAAGGAGGACATTACAGAAGATGAATACTGGTTCTTAGCCAATCAGCTACAGCCATCAAGTAACACCCAATCTACCAGGTCTCATTTTTACCCAGCCTGAAGGACATGCAACCGAGCAGCAAAAGAAAATGAGCTTCAGGAGTTTAGAATACAGTGACTTTTTTTTTCCTGTAAGATAATGTATAGGCAGAAAATACCTGAAATGAGAACTGGCAGCAACTCTTTCACAGTGTTCATGGAGTTCACCAACATCACTCGGTGCTCCTGGTGAGTCAGTTCCTGCTGCCTTTCATCAATCATCTTGGCCATCTTTGTCATTCCTGGGGCATAAGGAATAAATTGTGCAGGGTGAGTCGTGAAACGATCCAGATTCACTTTCTGAGCCTAGATCCATTACGAATGACTACAAAAGTCCAAACTGATTGTCGGCTTATTTAAACAACAGATACTGTCACTGAACTGTAGCATTTTTGATAAAAATTTTTCAGGGCAGCTGTAACAATGCAACTTTATTCGTTTCATTAAAAGTAATTTGTTAAATGTAAATCCAAACTATGACATAATTTTCACATGGTTGACATATAAAATATATTATATCTATATATTATAAATAATATAAATAATATATATTATAAATAATATAAATAATATATAATATAATGTATAATTATAACATAAATAATATATTATATGTATATAAAATATAAAAACGTATTTGTGAAAAACAAATATGTATTTGCAAAAAATGAATAAAAATATTTTGCCTGGTTACTACACATACCAGGTTCACATAATGTATCTGGCCACTGCACGTATGTAAGGATGACATGCAAGCTGAGGCACCTGGGTGGCTCAGTCAGCTGAGCGTATGACTTTGGCTCAGGTCATGACCCCGCAGTTAGTGAGTTCGAGCCCCACATCAGGCTCTGTGCTGACAGCTCAAGGTCTGGAGCCTGCTTCTGGATTCTCCCTCTCTCTGCCCCTCCCCTGCTCATGCTCTCTCTCTCTCTCTCTCAAAAGTAAAAACATTAAAAAAAAAAAATAGTAAAAAAAAAAAAAAAATCTCATGCGAGCTTAGTACTGAGAATCTAGTGGCTGAAAAAATCTTAAGAATTACAATAATGTGTTTTGTTTTCATCTTTATATTTTCTGTACTTTCCGATTTGTCCAAAATAAGCATGTACTATTTTTATAATTAGAAACAAATAGAAATATTATAAAAATAATTATACTAAGGACAGCAATCAAAAGCATCTGGTGTTTTGGAACCGGCCTGCTAGCACTTTTTGTTTACTTTGGTTATTATTCAAAGGTGCTATGTGATTCTCTCAAGCTTTGGTTTTCAAACTGCTCTTAAGATTTCTTAAGTAGTTTCACAGATCATCAAAGGATACCAAAGAGGGGTAGGAAAGGAGGGGTTGCCCCTGCCTCATTCAGAATAGTTCCATTTTTGTCTTTTATATGTTGGGATTCCGTGTAAGATTTTATTTGAAGAAATAAACTTTATTTTCCCAGTACTATGGGAAAGTTTAAAGAATACTGCTCTAAAGGCATTTCCTGGTGATCTTCAAAGATGGCTCAGAGAAAGTCTTAACTGCCATAAGTTTACAGAATGACTATATTGGAACCTCATGAACACACTGTGAATTAAAAATCATTTCACCTAAGGCAAAAGACTCTTATGAGGTGGTATGTGATCTTTACTACTGATAAGTTGAACATCTGAGGTTGTCCTGTCATCGGTCTCAATCATACTTTAAGGACCCTCAAGTTCATGTTATATGCCTATAACAGAAAAAGCTGGTATCTGTTCATGTATTTTGAATATTCAATTCTCAGGTGACTAAACAATCATTTCAAAATGAGACTTAGTCACAGTAGCTCTTCTCTTCTTCCAGGTCTGATTATATTATGCAGCCTCGGGCTAGGGCATGAATCCATAATAGTAGGCAGGCTAATTAACAAGATACGAGGTCATTAAGAGCTACAGGCCAGCTGGCAGACAGTGAAGGAATGCTGTATAATATGGAATGGAGGGGTCAGAATTCAGGGTGGCCTTAAGCATTACAGTAATAGAAAAGTATTTCCTATATTCTCCAGCAACATTTACAATGTCTAGTTTAATTCATTAGGCAGGGCCAGGATTTGTAGAAAGCAGATTCAGCTTTCAGAGACAATGATATCTCCTCAGTAGAAACACAGTGTCAGCTCCATCAGCAGAGTACAGATACCTCAAAACCCAACGTGTCATGACTAATCTTGGGCAAAAAGCAGGAGGGAGTACTCCTTTCACCTTGATCAAACTGGACAATCTCTCAAAACTCTTTATTATAAAAACTGGACATGACTAACCTGGTCCAAGATTCTTTGTGTAAGTGACCAAATCTTCCATAGTTTCCACCACCTCTGCCACTGTAAGATATTCCAAAATTCCTTTGCAAACTCTAATAATTTTACGAACCTGAAAATAGATTTCATATTTTAGTCAAATGAGTGAACAATAAGTAGAAAACATGCTAATTCAGATGTGCAGCTCTTCGACATCTTCCCATCCTCAACAATCATCAACCCTCCATTATTACCTTTAAGACTATCTTTAAGACTTTTGCCTGGAAGAGGTCTGCATGGGCCTCAGATTGCCTACCTCAGCCTCATCGAAGGTGAGGAGCAGGTCTGATGTGCCTGAAAGGATGCCCCTTGACCCATCGATAAGATAATCTCGAGCAGGCACCGAGTAAGGATCTGATTGAAGCATCTGGGCTGCCTGAACAAGCTTGGTACAAGCATTCTCCACCCTGCGGGGAGGAACTTGGAGTTAATTCACTGGCAGAACCAAACAGAAGAATATCACGTGGAATGCAAAGAATGAAGGGACATATCCACATTTTTTTACTGCATGGAAAATTGCCAAGACCAATTTACAATAGGATTTTAAGATTTTAACTTTTAAAATCTACAATTAAGGGGGTACATCCATCCATCCATTCATTCATTCACACATTCACTCATTCACTTCACTAAGCCCTTGTTCTTTGTTATTTCCTGGCAACAAAAAATGATGACAAAATGTTTTAGACCTTTCAGTTTAGGTTGCTATATATCTCTGCAACTCCTTTGTTTCCTTCTTCCTCGCCCCATAGACACTGCCGTTAAAAGACACCACACAAAGAACGAAAATCCTTAACAACAGTTTCAGATTTAATATCTGAAAGTAAATTAAAATGCCAAAGCACTGTGTTAAATGAAATTTAATAATCAGATAACACAAAGGATTAGGAGGAAACAAAAAGTATGAAGTAATGCATAAATTCTCATTCATCTAGCTAAAAGGATTTGACAAATCCACTGGACTGTTTGAAAAGAGCCCTCTAACACTATGTTGTTAATTAAAAGGCCACTAGCATTAATAACCGAACCATTTATTGATAGTTTAATATTAAAACAGTTCAATAACATAGACAACCTGATCATACAGAATAAATGAATGAATGAATGAATGAATGAAATCAATGAAGAACAGAGCCTCATTGATGTGGCTTTGGATCACTCTTAGAGGCCTGGTTGTTTACTGTTCCTTTTTAACTTTTAAATTAAATCTTTAATTTAACTTTAAGTTATATAGAATATGTATAGTCCTATATATGAAAGACAGTGAAAAATCACCTTCTTTCCACTATCTCCCAGACATTCAAATTCCATCTACTTGCAATTAATGTTACAAGTTTCCTCTGTATTCTTTAAAATAAAACATTTATGCATCTAGAAACAAAGACAGGCTTCTACTTTTTTATACAAATAGGATCATACTATTCATACTCTCTGCATTCTGCTTTTTCCACCTAATTTACCTGAGAAATGTTCTAATAAAAGTACATAAAGAGCCTCCTCATTCTTTAATATAACTATACAACTAGTCCATAATTCATTAGCCTGCTACAATAAATCACCTTGAAAAATATCATTTTAAAATGTATGTATCTGTAAGACACAATCCAGAAATGGAATTGCTGAGTCAAAGGTACAGACACTTAAAATTTTGACAAATGTTGCCATATTGCCAATCACAGAAGTTACTTACATTCCTAACACAATAGATGAGAGTACCTGTTTCCTCACAGTCTCAACAACTTGGTATATAATCAAACTTAAGTTTATCTTCATCAATATGAAAGACCAAAATTAGATCACAACATAGTTTTTTATTAAGGTGAAAGTCACATAACATACAATCAGTCACTCTAAACAGTACCATTCAATGGCATTTAGTATATTCACAATGCCGAGCAACTACCACCCCTCTCTTGGGTCAAAACTTTTATCACCTCAGAAATGCAGCCTGAACTCATTATGTAATCACTCCCCATTTCCCTCTTTCCCCATCCCCTGGTAACCCCTAATCTGCCTTCTATCTCCATGAATTTACCTATTCTGGATATATAAAAAGAATCATGTACTATGCGACCTTCTGTGTCTGGCTTCTTTCACTTAGCATAAATGTTTTCAAAGTTCACCCAGGTCATAGTATATGCGTTACTAGTTTGCTCTTTTTCATAGCTGAATACTATTTTATTCAGCTTTGAAAATCTGATTATCCATCCATGTGTTGATGGACATCTGGGTTGTTTCCATCTTTTGGGAATTATGAATAATGCTAACATTCATGTACAAATTTCTTTTTTCTTTTTTTTCTTTTTTTGAGAAAAGGAGTGCAAGCGGGGCAGGGGCAGAGGGAAAGAGAGAAAGAATCACAAGCAGGCTCCATGCCCAACATGGAGCCCCACTCAGGGCTCGATCCCATGACCCTGGGATCATGACCTGAGCCAAAATCAAGAGTCGGACACTCAACCAGCTGAGCCACACAGGCGCCCCACTGTCATTATGTTTTAGATGTCTTTTATAAATATCATATAGCTACAGATTTTTTATCCAGCTAGGAACTTTTAACTTAGTAATTCAGCCCACTTAAATTCATTAATATTACTGATATACTTAGGATTATTTTCATATCTTATTACTTATTTTCTATATGGCCTGTAATTTTAATTCATTTTTTTTCTTTTTTCCTTATTTTATCTTTTGTTGGCGGGGGTGGGGGGTTGCTAGCTATTTCTATCTTTTTCTTATTCCCTTAAAGGTTATATACTCTGTCCTTTTTGTGGTCACCTTAAATATTTTAGCATGCATACTTGGCACATTAAAAATCTAAAACAGGGGCGCCTGGGTGGCTCAGTTGGTTAAGCATCCAACTTCGGCTCAGGTCATGATCTCGCGGTTAATGAGTTCAAGCCCTGCCTCGGGCTCTGTGCTGACAGCTCAGAGCCTGGAGCTTGCTTCAGAATCTGTGACTCTCTCTCTCTCTCTCTCTCTCTCTCTCTCTCTCTCTCTCTCCCTTTCCCACTCACACTCTGTCTCTCAAAAAATAAACGTTAAAAAAATTTTTTTTAATTTTTTTTTTTAATGTTTATTTATTTTTTCGAGACAGAGACAGAGCATGAATGGGGGTGGGTCAGAGAGAGAGGGAGACACAGAATCCGAAACAGGCTCCAGGCTCCAAGCTGTCGACACACAGCCCGACGCGGGGCTCGAACTCACGGACCGTGAGATCATGACCTGAGCCAAAGTTGGACGCTCAACCGACTGAGCCACCCAGGTGCCCCCCCAAAATATTTTTTTTAATCTAAAATAAAAGCTGTCCTCTTAGCACAGTTGGCAGTGCCTCAGTCTCGTGAAAATCTAAAATGAGTCAATATTTCTACCTCCTTCCCAAAGAATGATCTTAGCATGTTTAATTCCCAATCATCCCTTTCTGACCTTTATGCTACTGTTTCCAAGTTTTGTTTTATGTTTATGTTGTTTTCATGTATAATATGTCCTATCTTTCATCTTAACCTTTATATCTCATTAGATATTACATTGTTATACTATGTAAGTCAAAGTTTGTTTATATTTACCAACAAATTGTCCCATATTTTGGTTAATCATTCCCTCTTATATCTCAGGCCTTACATCTAGAATCATCTGACTTTGTCTGAATTGCATTCTTTAGAATTTTCTCTACTAAGAGAATGCTGATAACAATATGTATCCATTTTTGTTTGTTTGAAAATATCTATTTTGTCCTCCTACTTCAAAGACTATTTCTGTAGTACAGATTTCTAGGTTGACAGCTATTTTATCGCACATTGAAGGTATTATTTCACAATGATGTAACAGCAGAAGCAGAAAGATATAATGACAGAAGAAGTAAGAGAGATGCAGGGCTATAAGCCAAAAAATTGGGGCAGCTTCCAGAAGCTGGAAAAGGCAAAGAAATGGATTATTTCCTAGAATCTTCAGAAGAAACACAACTCTATTAACCCATTGTGGACTTCTGACCTCCAGAACTGGAAGATAATGTTGTGTCTGTTACAACAGTAATATGACACTGTCCTCCAACTGAAATTTACCAGGCATACAAATAGGCATGAAAACACCACCCACAATGAAAAGAAATCATTCAAAAACAACCCAGAAATGACACATATGACAAAATTAATAGACAAGAACGTTAAAACCATTATTATAACAGTATTCCATATGCTCAAAAGCTAAAGGAAAGATTGAGTACATTAAATAGATAAATAAAAGATATAAGAACAAGACTCAATAACTGGAGATGTGTCTCAGATACAAAAACAGACTTTATAAATTACTAACAGATAAGATATTGCATGAAAAAAAGATCAGTGAAATTCAAGTCATAGCAAGTAAAATTACCCAAAATTAAACAGAAAAAAAAGACTTGAAAAAATTAACAGATCATCAGTGAGATGTGGTACAACTCAAAGCAGCCTAATACATGTGCAATTTGAGTCTCCAAAGGAGAGAAAAGGGGGAAAGGGAAAACAGTATTTGAAGAGAGGATGACATAAAAAAAATTTTTTTAATGAACACTATAAAGCTGCAGGTCCAAGAAGCTCAATAAAGGCCAAACACAAAAAGCATGAAGAGAACTATACACATCATAAGGAAATTGCTCAAAACCAAGGTTGAAAAGAAAATATTTAAAGTAGTCAGAGAAAAATGACACTTTATATACAAAAAGACAAAGAATAACAGACTTCTTGCTAGAAACAATGCAAGCCATAAGACAGTGAAGCAAAGTACTGAAAGAAAAAAAAAACCATCAATCTAAAAATCTACACCCCAAAAAAAACACATTTCAAAAATTAAGGTGAAATAAAGATTTTTTCAGGTATATAAAAGCTGAAAGAATTCATCATCAGCAAACCTGAACTATAGGATATGTTAAAGGAAATCCTTCAGGAAGAAGGAAAATTATACCAGATGGAAATTTGGACTCACAGAAAAAAATGACAACTAACAAAAGACAAGAGGTTATAAATAACAAAATGTTAAGTACTGAGTAAATATTAAAAATTGTATTATTTAAATATGTTTAAAAGACAATTGACTAAAGCAAGAACTATTTTAAAAGTGAAGTTGAAAAAAGTAAATTTGATCCAGCTGGCTAGATAGACAGTGAGAACTGGCTTTGCCAATGATTAACGGCAGATGCTTTCCATAAATCAAATGAGCCAAATTACATGGAAACATTTAAGACAGGTATATAATACACAATATGGCAGAAAATACATGCTGTAAAACTAGTTACACTTATTTTTAAATGTTTATGGAATTTAAGAAACAAAACTAATGAGCAAGGGGAAAAAGAGTGAGAGAGAGAAGCCAAGAAACAGACTCTTAACTGTTAAGTACAAACTGATGATTACCAGAGGGGAAGTGGGTTGGGGGATTGGTGAAATAAGTGATGGGGATTAAGGAGTGCACTTGTGATGAGGAGCACTGGGTAATGTATGGAAGTGTTGAATTATTACATTGCACACCTGAAACTAACATAGCACTGTATGTTTACACTGGAATTAAAATAAATAAAAATGTTTCAATGAAAACTTTAAAATATTCAAGAGAAATATTTCAAAAGACCTTTAAGGACAGCCAACCACTCATTGAAGACATTTAGTTAAAGAGCACTGGCATCTTGCTTCAAGATATTTCATATCCATTCCCTCGAATTCAAACACCTCTCTCTCCCCCCTCTCTCCCCCCTAACCACTACTTACTCTCTTAGACCCTGCCTTTAAATGACTCTTCTATCAGGAAACCATCCCAAATCTACAAGTACACCTCCTATGTGCTCCCATGAGACTGCTCACACCCTCTCAGTTTAGTTTTCTCTATTTCCCACAAGACTTTAAGTTCAACAAGGCTAAGAACCTTGTCTATCTTGTTCATTAATGTCTTCAGAGAATGCCCAACACATAACAAATGTTCAGTAAATATTTGCTGAATGAGTAAATAAATGAATTTTCACCCAGTATAGGCAGTCAGGAATTTTCACCCACAGAGATCATTAACTTTAAAAAGTCACAAAACTTGGTTTTGTTCCCAGGTGACATGAACCCTGATGAAATTAAAGCAAACAAACAAGAATCACAGAATGCAACTGTTGTACTACGCCTACTTGCAAGGATTCGATTACTGCCTAAGTGTTTCAAATTTGGAAAAAAATAAAAGAAAAATAAATAAATGAAAGGAATAACCATCATGGAGAAAAGAAACAGAAAAAAGATGATGAAATCAAAAGGCTTTGCAGGAATCAATTTGATTCTCCACTAATGGTTCCCTTGTGTGGTAAACTGATAGGTCTAAAACAGACACTGTACAATTTTTCTACAATAAGACATCTGATCTGTACATTAAAATTTAATGGCATTCATAAAAGCCAAACAAATCCCACCATGACTAACCAGTAGTCAGAAACAGACAGAAGTCTGTTTCGTCTGCGGAAAATGAGATTTTAAACATTCAAGCTGCCTCACTTCTTAAAGTGATCTCCTACTTTTTTTAAGTCTTTTTTTTTAATTTTTAAAAAATGTTTCTTTATTTTTGAGAGACAGAGAGACAGAGAGCAAGTGGGGGAGGGGCCGAGAAAGAGGGAGACACAGAATTAGGAAGCAGGCTTCAGGCTCCAAAGCAGTCAGCACAAAACTCCACGTAGAGCTTGACCTCACAAAACACAAGATCATGACCTGAGCTGAAGTCGGATGCTCAACCGACTGAGCCACCCAGGTGCCCCAATCTCCTTTTTAACACAAATCCAAAATTTTTAAAAAGCATTTCAGAGAATGACAATAGGAAAAAGGTCTGTTTCCTAAATAATTATATATCTTGACTCTATCCTAATAATATTGACTTAGATACTTTAAATCAATCAAGTGTATCACAAGTTAAAACTTGTCTCTGCCTTTGAGTCTTCAACATAAATTGAAAGAAAATTAAAGCATAGAAAATTCTTATGCTTTAGATCAATGGACTAATGACAGCCTCACAGGACCCAAAATATGTTCACTCATAACCTACTAAGTCCATTCTCTCCAGAATTACACATGATATAACTTGATACAATTTAAGATATATAAAGATCCCAAACTACTCAGTTCCATGTGATTTCAGTGATCACTTTATCAAGCTTAAGTTTATGCTGAATTTTTAATTTAAGAAATATAAGAGAAAAACAGATCCAGAAATTATAAAGATTACCTTAAGTCATTTTTAAAGCTTCTACCAGAATGCATCCACTCTTAAATTACTTGAATTTAATTCTTCATCCATCTGTTCATCTAACATATTGAGGACCTACTACATGCTATAAGATACCCAGGAATAGAAAGTATTTTTAAGGGGTGCCTGGGTGGCTCAGTCGGTTGAGCGTCCGACTTCAACTCAGGTCATGATCTTGCAGTCCGTTAGTTCGAGCCCCGCGTCGGGCTCTGTGCTGACAGCTCAGAGCCTGGAGCCAGTTTCAGACTCTGTGTCTCCCTCTTTCTTCTCTCTCTTCCCCAACTCATGCTCTGTCTCTCTCTTCTCAAAAATAAACGTTAAAAAAATTTTTTTTTAAAAAAAGAAAGTATTTTTAAGTCCCTGCTTTTAAGGGGTTACAACTTTGGTAGGAGGAGACATACATGTAAACAAACAAATATAAATTAGTATTTAGAAGTACCTCCAGCAGAGGATAAGGGGACATAAAAGTAGAAGTAGTCCTTTTTACTTGGGAAATTAGGAAAGTGGTGATAGAGAAGGTGGAGACAACATTGCTCCTGCCTCAGAAGCTCAGCACTACTTATAAAGATGATCCTCTTCACAGCATCTTGGGAGTTGTTTTTCCAATGGGATAATATTCCCTCTCTCTCTTATCCTCCCTTCCTCTCTCTCTCTCTTTCTCTCTCTCTCTCTCTCTCTCTCTCTCTCACACACACACACACACACACACACACACACACACACACACAGTTCTTTCTGTGAAAAATACCATGCATTTGCCATAAGTGTGGTTTGACCAGAGAGGGCAGCCTACTATCACTAAGTACAGGTAACTCATTCACTCTGAAACCAAACAATCTCCCATCTGCTTCTGTAAAAAAAAAAAAAAATCAACCAGCAAATCCCAGCTCATTGATTCAGCAGAGGGAAAAAGAGAGTGCCCTGGAACAAAATAATGTCAGGGAGACAGTCTGATAGGCCTATTTAGACATATACCGCTCCATAATATAAAACTAAATGGGGTGCCTGGGTGGCTCAGTCGGTTGGGTGTCCATCTTTGGCTCAGGTCCTGATCTCACAGCTCATGAGTTCAAGCCCTGCCTTGGGCTCTGTGTTGACAGCTCGGAGCCTGGAGCCTGCTTTGGATTCTGTGTCTCCCTCTCGCTCTGCCCCGCCCCCATTCACACTCTGTCTCTCTCTCCTTCAAAAATAAATAAACATTAAAAAAAATTTTTTTAACTGAAAACCTCTCTGAAACATTCAACAAGTGAAACTATACCTCACCTCAAAAAAACATGTTGGGGTGGTCAGGTGTGGGGGGGGAACAATCCTATATCAAATTCACTGATAAAATCTGAACTGGGGTGCCTGGGTGTCTCAGTGGGTTAGGTGTCCGACTACAGCTCAGGTCATAATCTCGCGGTCCATGACTTTGAGCCCCGCGTCGGGCTCTGTGCTGACAGCTCAGAGCTTGGAGCTTGCTTCGAATTCTGTGTCTCCCTCTCTCTCTGTCCCCCCCCCCCAAAATAAATAAATATTTAAAATAAAATTTTTTAATCTGAACTTAGTAAGTACAGCCATTTAGGTTTAGGTTATACATACTATCACACACACACACATACACACACACACACACAAATGCATTCTGTTTGCCAAAGACTGAAGTGCTATGGAGAAGAACACCTGAAAATTTGATTTCATGGAAGTCGGATTACCCTGGAGCACACCCAAAGAAGCATACATTTTGGGTCTTGTCCTTTCAAGAGAGAGAGATGGTTAGGCCACAAGCATGTCCAATCGCACAAAACAACATTTGGAAAATGGGAAGGTAACAGACAAAAGAAAGAAAACACAATCAACTGGTCAGTGAGGCTTTCCCTACTGTGGCCACTGCGCCCAGCACCTCCATCACTGCCATTACCAACCAGGTTAGCCTTGACGTAAGTATTTGGCAGGCAAAACGGCCTGTCAAGACTATTCCTTCTCTCATCTTAATCCCTGTTGAGGCTTTCCTTTCCTTGCCATCTAGGTAGTGTCTCTCAGAGGTCAAGAAAGGCCCAGATCACTTCCAAGTTTGAGAAGTCCATCATATTTAAAAATGAAGAAATGCCAAAACAGGGTCATAAAAATGGTTGGCATAGACTTAAGTGTTTACATTTAATAATTTTAATTGCATGAAAAACACCTTTTAAGGCTCCTTTTTCTCTATGACTATATATATGGTCTCATTTGAAAGGAATATTAAAGTCCAGGCCTGAGAGAGATGCCAGGGGGTAGGGTAAGGGTCAGGCTCTCAAACTCTCTCTGCTTTCCCATATTTAGAGCCTAGTCTCAGCCACAAGTATGATGAGTGAAAATGACTGCTGAGGCGTCAAAAATTCTCCCTTCACCGGGCATTTAAGCGTTTAAATTGTTAACCTGAGGAACAAGCTCCAGTGAAATTCCAGGCATCAGCAACTGGCGGTTCAAGCCTTTCTAGTATCCCTCCAATAGGAAGTACTGCCTCTATAATCCATTCATTTCATCCTCAGATCTTATATACATAGGATTAAAAAGTAATAATAAAAATAATGTGAAGATCACAAAAGACTCAGGGAGTTGTGTGAAAATAAACTTTTATATACTGGCCATTTGGCATAAATTTTACTTTGAAATAGCAAAAGTAGATTCATCCTGTGGCATCCCAGAGCTAGGACTAGCCAATATGCTTTGGTCCCAGTGTTACCATTTTGAGAAAGGTCAAGGATCCTCAGCCATTAGTCATCTAGAAACCTGAGTGAAGGCCACAAGAATAGTTACGGTTTTTAGGAGGGAGTCAGGAACACAGAGTACAATGACAAACTTTAATCTAGTTCATGTAGCAAGTACACAGCAGCCACTCACCCACGTGTACACTGTGTGATAACACTAAAACAGGCTGTTCCAACCCTGTGCTCCCAGATTTAAAGATCCTACAGGCCTCATCCATGAATTATTCCTATCCCTTTCCTAACTCAGTGATAGCACAGGACACTGCATGTATACACCCAAAACTAAAATTAAAAACCACAGTGAATCATACTTAAAACATTCAAAGCCTTTCAAGGGCCACACCAACCTCTTTTTGCTAGAATATGTACATTGAGATACCAACACCACAGGCTCACTAAATTCTTTTATTTCAGATGAGAGTAGGAGAGTATGCGACCAGTTTTCACTTCGCCTTCAAACAAAACAGATTCTGCCAGAGCCAACAGATAACTGAAAAGGAAGTGGCACGTGGGCAAGGCGGATGAGAAGTGTCACCTCTGTCCAAGCCACATGCTCTTCAAGTTTTGGTAGGCCACTTATTTGAAAGGTAGAGTATGAGTCATACCCTCTGAATCCTTTAAAGCCTGAATGACTAGTCATAGTCTTTCTCCCCACTGCCTTCACCCCCTGTTCAAATCTGACATCTGATAAGGGAGAGGAGATTCCAAGCCTGCAAAGTTCAGGCAAGAAATCTGCTACCTGTAGGTCCTTTGGCTCCTATGGCTCTTCCTCTCTCTCATGTTAGGATTACAGCAGAAACAGATGAACATAGAAGTAAGCGTGTCTTACAGATACCAGTAGATTTTTAATGTATCTTAAGGCTGTTGTGATGACTAAAACAAAACTTTATTTTAAAACATTAGAGGCCTGACTGATAGCCCTGGAGGAGCAGAGGATGGAGGGGAAGAAGCCCAGAGTGATGGCACGCACTGTGAAGCTGGAGGACAGGCAGCGGCTGGCCCAAGAGGAGGAGAATTAAGCCAAGTGCCTGGCCATCAGGATGATGAAGCAGGAGAAGTACCTTTATAACAAGATCATATTTGACAAGAGGCACAAAATCCAAGAGGACACCAAATTGGCAGAGAAGCATAAAGCCCACAACGAGGCTGTGAGGTCTCAGAGGAAGGCCAGGGAGGCCAGGTCCATGTGAGTGGCAGCAGCCTCTTGATGGGCAAGGCCGGCCCCTGGCAGCTGGACTTGGCACAGGCAAGCCAGAAGACCCAGACTTGGTGGCAGACCAGAGTCTCTTCCCTTTTCATCCCCTTGCTCCCGCTGCCGGCCCTGGCTTCCTCTCAAGCTCTCTGGCTGGAGACCCAGCCTCCCTTAGATGGAGCTCCCTGCTGGTGGCTGGGCAGAGGAAAGGCTTCTGTGCCAGCCCAACTTGATGCTTCCAAGAGTCAGTGACATGGGGGGCAGGAGCCTGACCAGCCCTTCACCAGCTGCTCCCTGTTCCCTGCTTTCTGCAGTGCACCCCTCCCCCCCCACAACTGGATGGGTGATTTTCCTGCTGCTGTGATGGGGTGAGGGTGGGGAAGCATTTGTTATTAAACAGCTGGAGTTTGGGGGAAAATAAATACAGAAAACATTATAAAATCACTTCACCTTTTGTTCTTATTCACTCCTTATTAAATAATAACAAAAGTCTATTATTATTTGATGGTCCTTACACTAAAAAAGTTGACAGTCACTGTTCTACAGCACAATGTAATGAATGAGTTAGAGGTATAAATGCCTAAACACAAAATGAGGTGGAATAGACACAATAAGAGAATATTTTTACTTATGAAAAAAACTGCCAAATACTAAGATACGGTCTTTAAAAATCTTGAGATAACAAGTCAACAGTAGACTAACATCAGCCAAAAGTCATTCTCAAAAAAGGACTATAAATAACAAAATAATT
The DNA here is from genome assembly GCF_018350195.1 of Panthera tigris. Classification (NCBI taxonomy): domain Eukaryota; kingdom Metazoa; phylum Chordata; class Mammalia; order Carnivora; family Felidae; genus Panthera; species Panthera tigris. The sequence goes on along the minus strand of NC_056670.1, from coordinate 33,931,265 downwards.
GACAGAATTTAGGACCCAGGAGAATCATAACCTTATAACCACTTACTACATATAACCTTATAACCTATAACCACTTACTTCTATTGCTTTGAAATATATAAAGCTAAAACTGACAATTATGAGAAAAACTGACAAACCCACAATTACTATAGATTTCAAGATACATCATCATAAGCTGATAATTCAGACAAACAAAATAGTAAGGCTATAAACAGTTTGATCAATAATATTTAGGGGTGACTGGCTGGCTCAGTCAGTAGAGCACACGACTCTTGATCTCAGGGTTGTGGGTTCAAACCCCACTTCGGGTGTAGTGATTACTTAAAAATAAAACCTTAAAATAATAATAATATTTTATACACTGACCTAACTGATATAAAGAAAACCCTAACCCAAGCAAAAGAGAATATACTTTCTTTTTTAAAAATTTTTAATGTTTGTTTATTTTTGAGAGAGAGAGAGAGACAGCGCGACGGAGATATAGAATCTGAAGCAGACTCCAGGCTCTGAGCTGCCAGCACAACACTGGACATGGGGGTTGAATGCACAAACTGTGAGATATTGACCTGAGTCAAAGCCGGATGCTTAACCGACTGAGCCACCCAGGCTCCCTGAGAATATACTTTCTTTTCAAGCACACATAGCACACAAAACTGACCGCATATTATATCACAAGAGAATTTCCAAGAATTGATATTATGTCATTCATGTTTTGGGCAAATGCAATTTAAATTAGAAATAGAACAATAAAAAGATAGTAAAAAGATTTTTGAAATTTTTTAAATATACTCCTGAATAAAGCATATTATGAAGGATGAATTCACAACCAAAATTACAACTATTAAATGTCTATAGCTGGAAAATTCACAATCCCATTTACAAATGCATCAAAAAGAATAACATACCTAGTAATTAAGTTAACCAAGGAGGTGAACGACCTATATATATATTGAAAACAAGACATCAATGAAATAAACAGAAGACACAAACAGAAAGGTGTTCCATGCTCATGGATTAAAAGAACTATTATTGTTAAAATGTCCATCCTACCCAAACCAATTACAGATTCAATGCAATCCCTCTCAAAATTCCAGTGGCATTTTTCACAGAAATAGAACAAACAATCCTAAACTTTGTATGGAACCATAAAAGACCCCAAGTACACAAAGCTATCTTGAGAAAGAAGAACAATGCTGGAGGCATCACGCTCCCTGGTTTCAAACTATGTTACAAAGCTACAGTAATTAAAACAGTATGGCACTGGCATAAAAACACACACACAGATCAGTGCAACAGGAGAGCCCAGAATAAACCCACACATATATGGTCAATATGACAAAGAAGTAAAGAATATACAGTGGTGAAAGGACAGTCTCTTCAATAAATGGTGTTGGTAAAATTGGACAGCCACAGGCCAAAGAATAAAACTGGACCTCTATCTTCTATCACTCACAAAAATTAACTCAAAATGGATCAAAGACTTGTATATAAAACCTGAAACCATGAAACTCCTAGCAGATAACATAAGTGGTAAAGCTCCTTGACACTGGTCTTGGCAATGATTTTTCTAATCTGAACAACAAATGCAAAAGCAACAAAACCAAAAATAAGTGGAACTACATCATACTAAAAATCTGCACAGCAAAGGAAGCCATCAGCCAAATGAAAAGGCAACCTACTGAACAGGAGAAAATATCTGCAAATCATATATCTGATAAGGGGCTAATATCCAAAATACATGAAGAACTCCTACAACTCAAGAACAAAAAAACGAACAATCCAATTTAAAAATGGGCAGAAGAGGGGCACCTGAGTGGCTCAGTTGGTTAAGTGTTCAACTTTGGCTCAGGTCATAATCTCACAGCCTGTGAGTTTCAAGCCCCGCATCGGGCTCTGTGCTGACAGCTCAGAGCCTGGAGCCTGCTGCAGATTCTGTGTGTCTCTCTCTCTGCCCCTCCCCCATGCGTGCTATCTCTCTCAAAAATAAATAAACATTAAAAAAATTTTTTTAATGGGCTGAAGAAAAAAATAAAAAATAAAATCAAATAAAAATGGGCAGAAAATATGAATGGACATTTTTCCAAAGAAGACATACAAATGGCGAACAGGCACATGAAAGGATGCTCTGTATCAATGATCATTAAGAAAATGCAAATCAAAACCACAAGGAGAGATCACCTCACCTAGACAGAACGGCTATTATCAAAAAAACTAGAAATAACAAATGCTGGCAAAGATGTAAAGAAAAGGGAACTCTTGTACATTGTTGGTGGGAATGTAAACAGGTGCAGCCACTCTGGAAAACATTATGGAGGTTTCTCAAAAAATTAAAAATATAACTATCATATGATCCAGCAACTCTTCTTCTGGGTATTTACCCAAAGAAAATGAAAACACTAACTTGAAAAGATATATGCACCATGTTCACTGCAGTATTACTTATTACAATAGCCAAGATATGGAAACAACTTAAGTATCCATTGATGGATGAATGGATAAAGAAACTGTGGTGTGTGTGTGAGTGAAATATAGATATGAAATGAAATATACATGAAGAGTGAAATCTTGCTATTTGCAACAACATGGATGGACCTTGAGAGAATTATGGTAAGTGAAATAAGTCAGACAAAGACAAATACCACATCACCTCTCTTACATGTGAAAGCAATAAATCAAATGGATGGACGGATGGATGGACAGAGGAATAACCAACCAACCAACCAACCAACCAACCGACTGACCGGCCAAGCTCATAGATACAGAGAAGAGATTGGTGGTTGCCAGAGGCAGGGTTTGGGAGTGAGAGAAATGGGTGAACTGCTTTTATCTTTTTCTTTAGTTTAAATACATTGAATAACAAAAAGTACCTATAGCTGCTTCCAAACTTGTAGTAGAACTTAGAACAAAATTAAGAATCTAAACTATATTTATTTAAAAACAAGAAGACTGAACATAAAGACTGAAATATTGAAAATAAGGCATTTAAATAATAAACAATATGGAATGAATAAGTCACAGGAATAGAAGTTATAGTATAAGAAATAAAGTCAATGGTGTTGTATGGTGACAAATGGCACCTACACTTATGAGCAAGCACAAAGGATAAACTTGTCAAATCTCTATGTTGTACACCTGAAACTAATATAACATCGTATGTCAACTATACTTCAATTAAATAAAAAATAAATAATAAGCTTAAAGTAAATAATAAACATGAAAGAAGAATTCTGGGGGGATATAATAAAACATAAATTTCTAAATGAGTGATAAATAAAGAAAAAAGGCAGAACTAAATAATACTGAACAAAAAAAGTGATATAACTAGAGACGTAACTCAGATGAAAAATAATAATAGGTTATTATGAACTTCATACTAATAAACTTGTGAGCTTAGGTGAATGGATAATTTCTTAGAAAAGTATCAGATTATCAAAGTTGACTCAAAACAAAAAAAAGCCCAAAGTTGACTCAAAATGAATTTAAAACCTGAGTTACAAAAAAAAAAAAAAAAAAAAAAAAAAAAGACAATGAATAATCAAGTTTCTTTCTCTCAAAGACACTAGACCCAGAGTTTTGCATGTAAGTTTGGCCAAACTTTCAAAAAACAGATAATCTTTATTTTCTGTAAACTGTTTCAAAGACTAGAAAAGGCTCTTATATCATGAAGTTAAAATAACCTTGACACCAGAACCAGATAAGAACAGAACAAGAAAATTATAGATCAAGACACCCCATGAACAAAGAAGCAATATCTTTCAAAAATATTAGCAAATTGAATTTAGCACTGCATTTTCTTTTTTAAATCACAACCAAGCAGGGTTTATCGCAGAAAATTGATATTCATGTAGTAGACCAGAGACTATCTTATCAAGTAATGGATAAAAATTGCATTATCATCTCAATAGATACAGAAAAAACTTTAAATAAAAACAAGCAATCATGTTTTTAGTTTTTTGGGTTTTTTTTAAAAGACCTTACTACAGGCAACAATAAATGAGGGGAAATTTTTCTCTGAGTAAAGTTTAAAAAGCAACTAACTTTATTTGAAGAAAATGAGTAAGAAAAAAAGATTGAGAAGCCAAGGAAGGAGGTAATAATCATTAATGTCTTTCCCCCCTCCCCCACGTATTTTCACATTCATTATCTCATACATTTAAGCATCACAGTAATTATGTTATAAGAAGTTCTTATAATAAAGACAGAAAAAGAGTCTTAGCATATCGGAATGAGCACAGCCTGGGAGTCAGTCCAGGGTTTGAATCCTACCTCTGACATTGATGTATTGGGTGACTTTGCAACAAGTTACTGAGCTTCTCCGAGTCGTAGCTTCCTCAACTGCAAGATGAGATGAATTAAATAATACAACTTAGGGCCACCTAGATGGCTCAGTCAGTAAGCATCTGACTCTTGATTTCAGCTCAGGTCAAGCTCTGCAGCCTGCTTGGGATTCTCTCTCTCCCTCTCTCTGCTGTTCCCCCCTCCCCTTCCACATGAACATGCACTCTCTCCCTCACTCTCTCTCTCTCAAAAATAAACATTAAAAAATCATAATAGTACAACTTAAAATATCCAGTTCACAAAAGGTGCTCAAGAAATGGAGCTATTTTTATAAGGTTCTTTTGCTGTACTAAGGAAAGAGCAATAAAGATTTTAAACAGATGTGGGAAAAAAATTTTCAATCTTGAGAACTTCTTGATTTGGGACTTGACCTATATATGGACAGTCAAGGTAATAATTAAGGGAATACCTGTGTCTAATTATTTATAGTGTTTTTTTGGCTTGGGGCAGAAGGGCTGACATAGACAATGACCTCAATTCATCTATAAAATAAAGCAGCTGGATTAAATAATCTCTAGGATTCCTTTTAACTTTAAAATGTTATGAATTTAACTTCTTTATAGCTTAAGAGTTGCAAGACATCACAATACATCACAAATTACACGTGTAATATTCCTTCTCTGGAAATACTTAGGAAAAGTGTAAACTGTTATCTTCTAAGAGTGGCATAAAAGTAGCACTGCCTTGGAGAGGACGATGGACTACATGACCCTCATGGAAGGTCAGATTGTGGAAAGACCGTGGATTCAGAAGAAGCCATGAAACCACCAATAGGAAACATGTCCTGCCACGTACAAGCTGAGCCAACCTTGGGTGAGTTAAAGTTCGTCAAGCCTCAGTTTTTTACCTGTAGAATTATTTTATTAATATCCTGAAGTTGATGTTCTCAGAATTACATAAGAAAATGAAAATACATAAGTACCTGGCCCAATAATATGCTTTTCAAAAAGGTGAGTTCCCTTGGTCCCTTGAGTTCCTTTCAATCATATGATTTTGATTACTCTCTAGAAATCGAAGTCAAAGAATTACACATTAAAATTGTGTATGATTTCTTAATCATAAAGGGTATACAAAGTAAACCAAGGATCAAATCTTTGCCAAACTGTTTAGAACTCTTCTGCAAATCAATAATACTGACTCAGAGTTCATCATTGACAAGACTCAAAAGTTAAACCATTTTTGTTTAAGAAGGTCCCTGAAGGGGCACCTGGGTGGGCTCAGTCAGTTGAGCATCTGACTTCGGCTCAGGTCATGATCTCATCAGTTGATGAGTTCGAGCCCCACGTCAGGCTCTGTGCTGACAGCTCAGGGCCTGGAGCCTGCTTCAGATTCTATGTCTCCTTCTCTCTCTGCCCCTCCCCTGTTCATGCTCTGTCTCTGTCTCAAAAATAAATAAACATTAAAAAACATTTTTTTTAAAAAAAGTCCCTGAAAAACAGTAGTACCCAAATATGTTTAATATGGCAAGTTCAAAGGTGAACTATTTAAAGTTTGGGTGTTTGCTCTAGGTCAAAAATGAAGCAAGTCAGCTGGCAGATGTGAATAGTCTCACAGAACTTTGGTCATCTATGTTGAAACACAAATCTTCTCTTAAATAGCAATGGAAATAATCACACACACACACACACAAAAACTCAAGTTAAAAAAATAAAGCATTAGAATCACACATTAGGCCCAGATAAGCAAAGTGCATTGAGTGGTATAATCAAAGAATTAATTCTAAAAAGAGATATTCAGGGCACGTTCATTGAGAAGAACGTTTAAAAATACAAATTTCATCACAGATTATTTTGAGTGTTCAAGATCATAAGCAAAGAAAAAGCTAAATATACAGGCTGGTGATCTAAAAATATGACACTACTACTTTAGGTCAAAGAGATCTAAATTAAATGTAAGCATGTTTCAATCCTTTTCAAACGTCTTCTTTGTAGGACATGAGTATCAACCAAGGTAAAATTGTGCTTAACTAATAAAGTTTTTAAGAGTTAAAACAAGGCAATTTTCTAGGAAATATGATTAATGCTAATCATGCAGATTGTCAACAGTACATAAGCCCTTTCACACAGTATTTTAGAAACATTCTTTTATTCAATAGGCCTAGACATCACAATATGTTTCAAAAATAATCCAAGCTGGTGAATGATTTCAAGCAGACTGTTCAGAGCAGCATTGAGACAGAAACTGGCAACACTTTACAGTTCTACATGAAACTATCATTTGCCTGCCAACAAACAAAGCCACTGATGCCCTTTTTAAGGAGTTCATAGCACTAGACCACCTCACAAGTGACACATTTTGATACATTCAGATACTGAACACTCTTATACAGGGTCCATAAACTGCCTTCCTTTTCATTTATTTATTTTTTATTTTTTTAACATTTATTTATTATTGAGACACACAGAGAGATAGAGCACGAGCAGAGGAGGGGCAGACAGACAGGGAGACACAGAATCCAAAGTAGGCTCCAGGCTCTGAGCTGTCAGCACAGAGCCTGACGCAGGGCTTGAACTCACAAACTGCGAGTTCATGACCTGAGCCGAAGTCGGACGCTTAACCGACTAAGCCACCCAGGCGCCCCTCCTTTTCATTTCTGTTCCATTGCAGAAATAAGAATGAAATTCCATGCACACTACAACAGCAATTTTTCCAAGGCAAATAAAATAGTTTGCCATAAACATTTACCTATAAGGAATCCATCTGAAGTAAATCCACACTGACAGAAAATGGATCTGGTAGGTTCACATAGCTTACTTTCTTTCCTCCACTAGCACCTATTATTCATCCAGTGTTTGGCTATGAACTCTGGAAAACCACTTCCAGCTTGTCATCTTACTGCTCAAGAACTGGAAAGCTTCTCTGCTACTCAATTCCAAGTTCCTCTGCCTGGCTTTCAAAGGCCTTTATCACCTGGCAGAACTTAGCTCAGCCCCTACTACTCCCAACATGACTGTCCCTCTCCTCACAGGCCCCATGACTTGCTCATGCAATTCATTCCACCCAGAGTATTTTCCTTTTCCCCACATCCATCTTCCCAAGTTCCATTTCCCACAGGAAGCTTCTTTCTACTATTCCTACTTACAACAATAGCACTTTCTCTGAATTCCTATTATATAGTGAAAGTCTGCATTACAGCTCTTTAATTTCAAACTTTTTAAAGCATCTTTTTACTTCTTTTTTTTTTTTTTTTTTAAGATTGTTTTCAAGCAATCTCTACACCCAGCATGGGGCTTAAACTCACAACCCCAAGATCAAGAGTCACATGCTCCACAAATTGAGCCAGCCAGGTGCCCCTTCTTAAAGCATTTTTTAAAAATTTCTCTGCAGCAGCTTTCCACCTTTGTTCCTCCATGATAACACAGAAGAATAAAACCCACATGTATGACATACCCCCAAGTTAAGCATTTGCAAATGTGGCTATTTTATTACTACTAAGAAATAACTTACAATACATCATACAAGTGATTAGTGTGCTACACATAATAGAAGGTGATCAATAAATACTTAATTAACCAATTAGTGTGTCCAGCCCATTAATCAATCAATTACACATAAATATTACTGCTGCTGCTGCCTGATAAGGATGATGATTGACGATGATGCAAAATACTCTTCTCCTGACAGTCTCTACAGGAACACATGACTTCTTACAGGGCAAATCTAACCAATATTATAACAGTACAGCAGGGACATTATACCCCTGAAGTTTATGAAGATTGAGACAGTTTCTATGGCAATCCTCGTGCAATCCCACACGTCCTGTGCAACAGTGTGGCTATTACTTCAATCTTGGGTAAAATTAGTAAACTGTAAACTCTGCTAGTGCAGTTAGAGATCAGATAACTCTTACTCCACCCAAGAGAAAGACTTCCTGTAACAATGCAAATCTTGCTCCGTATTAAAATGTTCTTGCTTTTACAGTAAGGAATTGCTCAAGCATTGGAAGTCCCTCACTGAGAATTATAACTCAGATATATAATTTTAACTGATATGAAATGTTTTCTCCAACATGTCAACATGCTCTTAATTGCCAGTCACACAAATAAGACCATGATTTGATTTTGACACCCCCAAATCCTAAAAATGCCAAAAATCCTGAAAATATCGTATCTTGCCCCGAAAAAAATCTCTAAACATATTTCAGACTGCTTAGATATAAATCTATCTACAGACCAAGAGCATTCTGTTTTCTCTAGTACTGACATTCTACCATTCTAGGAGTAGAAACAGATCCAAGAATAAATTTTTGAAACTTTTATTCTTTAGTGTTGCCTAAGCAGACACTATTAGAAGTGCTTGTAAAAGTAGATGACAGAGGAAGCTCTGTCATGCCCTGGAAACCTCCAAACATCAACCAAACAGCCCAAAAGAATGTCCTACTCAACAGTTCCAAGGATGTCATTAATTGCTTCCATCTGCTTCTCTCTGTCCCCTCCCCCTTCAAGTCAAGGCATCTACAAAAATTTTCTGCTTCATTTTGCATTTGCATTCTAAAGAAAAGCAAGAAAAGCATAAAGAGCTATAATGTTTTAAACTGTGGAATATTTGCCCCCCCAAATCTGTTTGACAGCCACAGCCATATTGTTGTTTGTACCCTGTGCTATTTTCAAGTAACATATTAAGTTAATTGAAAGGAATCTATTCAAAGTCCCCCCAACCTCCCAGCCAAGCTTACAGGTAAAACTCACAGGTGTCTGCACTTGGTCCTAACTCTGCTTTTTTAGGTCACAGGGCCTATATTCTCAGAAAACAGACCCCAACTACAGAACATACTCTTCTCTAGTCGGACCACAACCCACATCCTGGAGGAGCCCCAGACAGAGCAGCTTGAAAAACACGCCATCTTCTACTCTACCTGGCCGAGAGTCGACCCTCTCTCCACACACTGTGTCCCCTCTCAACATCCTTTAAAACTCCTTACAAGGCTCAGCCTGACAGAAACTTGTGGCCGACATCTCTCTTGATGTCTGGCCCCTCTCCTCCCTTAGAGAGTGAATAAACTCTGTCCTGCTTGTCTGGACATGCTTTGTGCAATTCCCTAACAGCTTTGGTGGCCCGTAAGAAGACTGGCCATTACCTACTGACCGGAATCCATCTCAACCAGATCGCCTTCTCAACTTATCTCAGGTGAGTCAAATTTTCATTTTCAGGAGGGCGCTTTGAGATCTTGAGCACTGACAGCAATCACCCACCAGGTGTTGGCCAATTCCCCCACGGCAAGGTTCAAGCCCCAGTACTGGGCTCATTCAACAATCAACAGTTCACCACTGGAGCGACACCTCCTCTGGGTCTTTCTGCAGTCTTGGGATCCTCAATCCCTTCCCTTCACACAGACCCTTGAGTTTGGGGGGATGCCCCTTTCTCAGGCTCCACACTGGTCAGGGTTTCATCTTCCTGGAACGCTGAGTCAAGATGTCTCCCTTCACAGTTTTTCCCTTTGTTCCTGGTCCTCAAAATCTCCTTTCTCCTCCTAGATTTCCAGATGGGCAATACCTTGTCCACCCCTCCCAAGGACTCCCCTCTGGGATGCCTCCTTAAAAAAAATATCAAAAACCTCCAGGTGCGTGGGTGGCTCAGTCAGTTAAGCATATGACTCTTGATCTCGGCTCAAGTCATGATCTCACAGTTCCATTCGTGAGATCAAGCCCTATGTCTGGCTCTGCAGCCTGCTGGGGACTCTCTCTTCCTCTCTCTCCACCACTCCCCTGCTCACGTGCTCTTTCTCTCAAAATAAATAGATAAAAACCATTTTTACAAAAATCTCAAAAACCTCCAATTGAAACAAGGTATTTGGCCCAAACGTCTTAATTTTCTACTGTAATGCAGCCTGGCCCCAATATTAATTAGATGACCAGAAGGGCTGGCCAGAGAACAGCTCTCTTAACCACAATTCTCTCCTCCAATTGAGTTTATATTGTCATGGCCTGGGTAAATGAGGTGAGGTTCCTTATGTCCAAGCTTTCTTTGAACTCGCTGGTCATCCTGACTTTCGCACTGCCTGTCGTATGCTCCTTCTATCTCCCCAGTTCTACCAACTTGGATTTGACCCTGCTGACCAACCTCCACCTTTCCACTTACCCATAGTTGATCCTCTGGCACCTCCACACACACCCCAGTACCCTCCTTCCCCTCAGGGCCCTTCAGCACCCTCCTTCCCCCCTTAAGCCCTTGCCTCCACTTCTCAATCCTTCTCCTGCCCACACTCGCTCTGATCACTCTTAACAACCTCCTGATGCTCTCACCACCCAATTCCCTCTTCGCAAAGTGGCTACATCAGGGGGCATTGTTTGGGTCTACGTTCCCTTCATGCCAGATCTTTCTCATATGGAATTTAAGCTTAGCTCTTTCTCAACTGATTCCTCCAGGTTCACTAAAGAATTTGAATATCTCACTCTTTCCTGTGATTTATTGTGGAGGGACCTATATGTTATTCTCTCCACCTGTACCACCCCAGAAGAGAAAAACAGAATTTGGTCCAAGGCTACTGAATATGCCGATGATCTAAACTGCAGAGAGCCTGTACAACATGCTCCCAGCAATGCAGCAGTTCCCTTAGCTGAGCCCAATTGGAATTACCAGCCCTCCTCTGGAGACAAAGCCAAATGCAACCACAGGACCACCGGCTTCATAAGAGGCATGTAGCGGGCAGCTTCTACACAGGTCAATTATGAAAGGTTAAGAAAAAGCACCCACAGATCAGATGAAAACTCTGCCCTTTTTCTCACCCACCTCACTGAAGCTCTTTAAAAATTCACAAACTCATGACCTCGAGCCCCACATCAGGTGAGCTCTGCTTCTCTGTCTCTGTCTCTCTCTGCCTCCCTGGGATTCTCTCTCTCTCTCTCTCTCTCTCTCTGCCCCTCACTTACTTGCACCCTCTCTCTCTCTTTCACAAAGGAAAATCGATCCTGCCTATCTATGCATTTCATCTCCCAGTCAGCCTCAGACATTAGAAAGAAACCTCAAAAGTTGGATAAAGGCCCTCAAACCCCTCAATATGAACTACTGGACCTGGCCTTCAGGGTCTTTAACAACAGACAGGAGGAATCAAAGAGGAAACGAGACAAAGAGATCAAAAACGATCTCATGCTTACTAGGCTACTGCCCTTACTGGAGCTATTCAGTCTTACCCTGCTGGCTCAACCTAAACATTCTCCAAGCCCCCTCCAAGAGCTTGTCACACTTCTGGTAAGCCTGGCTACTGGCCTAAACAATGTCCCAATAAAAAACTGCCACCCAGGGGGCACCTGGGTGGCTCAATTGGCTAAGTGACTGACTCCTGATCTTGAGATCAGGTCATGATCTCACAGTTTGTGAGTTCGAGCCCCGGGTCAGGCTCTGTGCTGACAGCTCAGAACCTGGAGCCTGCTTCAGATTCTGTGTCTCCCTCTCTCTGCCCCTCCCGCACTCATGCGCTTGCTCGCTCTCTCAAAAATTAACAAACATTAAGAAAAAAAAAACACTGTTCAGTAAGTTTTTCAGTTGATCATAACGTAGTGTTTTTCCTTTATTCCCCATGGAGACCAGGATTTTTCCCCATGATGCAATAAAGGTTAAAACCTATGAATGGTTTACCTAAATCCATTAATGATCTTTACCTAAATCAATTGCTTCCTAATTAAAATTGCATAATTACGACTTCCTAATTCTGTCATTAATTTCACATTTGTTGGCTAAAATTCCCCTCATCAACTAGGACTATTCGGTTACTCTGAGATAAAGTCTGTACAGGGAAGGCAAGATAGTTACAATTTTTTGTGTGTGGGTGAAGACAACATTTAAGATCTATTCTCTTAGCAATTTTCAAATATACAATATTGTTAACTATAGCCACCGTGCTGTACATTACATCTCTAGGACTTATATATCTTATAACTGAAAGTTTGTACCTTTCAACCACCTTCACTCATTTCCCCCATATTCCAGTGTGTGTGTGTCTGTATACATACACACATACAAACAGACCACATTTTCTTTATCCATTCATTCTCTGATGGACACTTAGGTTGTTTCCGTGTCTTGGCTTTTGTAAGTAAGGTTGCAGAGAATATGGGTGTGCAGATACCTTTCTGAGGTAGTGATTTTGTTTCCTTTGTATAAATACCCAGAAGTGGAACTGTGGATCATATGGTAGTTCTACTTTTAATTTTTTTGAAGAACCTCTGGAAAGGCAAGGTAAATCTTAATTTTTTTCTTTAAATCGCCAATTACCAATAAATAAATAAACAAATAAATAACCTACTAGAGTAGGGAACTGGTGTACTACTTACCACTAAGGATAATCAATGAAGTTTTGTTTTGGTGTTTTTTTTTTAAGGTTTATTTTATTTATTTTGAGTGAGAGAGCATATAAGCATGCAGGGGAGGGGCAGAGAAAGAAGAAGAGAGAGAATTCCAAGCAGGCTCCACACTGTCAGGGAGAAGAAGCCCAATGGAGCCCAACGCAGGGCTCAGACTCACAAAAGTGAGATCATGACCTGAGCTGAAATCAAGAGTCAGATGCTTAACCCACTGAGCCACACAGGTACCCCTAAAGTTTTGTTTTGGTTTAAAGTTACCTATTTTTTTGGAAAATATCACTAGGACACACTCCTTAATTTGTCTAAGTCCCCAAGGAAGCCTGTGAGAGCACATAGCATACTTCAAGGATATATTTCTGGGGATGAGCAGAAATTAGTTTCCTGAAAAAAAAATCATTAATCAGTCAAATGATCTTCATAGACTTGAATGTCAGGGTTAAAAGGAAATTTCTGTAGGGTCACCTAGTTCAAATACCCACCTGATGTTGAAAACCCCTTGTGCATTATCTCACCATGCTCTATACTTCCCAGGGAGTGAGGGGCAAACAGGTATGAGCTAGATCTATGTGGTTTTTTTTCTCTTTTTATTTTTTATTGAGGTATAATGGACATATAACATTATATTAGTTTCAGATGTATAAATGATTTTAAATGTGTATATATTGTGAAAGAATCACCAAATTAAGACTAGTTGCCATCCATAGTTTTAATTTTTTCATATGATAACTTTTAAAATTCATGTTCTTAACAATTTTATATTAAACCCCCAAGACTCATTTATTTTGTAACTGAAGCTTGTACGTTTGACCCACTACACCATTTTGGCCCCCCACTCCACTCTGCCTCATCTCTAGCAACTACCAATCTGTTTTGTGAATCTATAAATGATTTTTTAATGTCTTTTTGTATTAACTTGTTTTATTTTTTATTTTTTTTAATTTACATCCAAATTGGTTAGCATATAGTCCAACAATGATTTCAGGAGTAGATTCCTTAGTGCCCCTTACCCATTTAGCCCATCCCCCCCACACACCCCTTCCCGTAACCTTCAGTTTGTTCTCCATATTTGAGTCTCTTCTGTTTGTCCCCCTCCCTGTTTTTATATTATTTTTGTTTCCCTTCCCTTATGTTCATCTGTTTTGTCTCTTAAAGTCCTCATATGAGTGAAGTCATATGATTTTTGTCTTTCTCTGACTAATTTCACTTAGCATAACATCCTCCAGTTCCATCCACGTAGTTGCAAATGGCAAGATTTCATTCTTTTTGATGGCCGAGTAATACTCCATTGTATATACACACCACATCTTCTTTATCCATTCATCCATCGATGGACATTTGGGCTCTTTCCATACTTTGGCTATTGTGGATAGTGCTGCTATAAACATGGGGGTGCACGTGTCCCTTCGAAACAGCACACCTGTATCCCGTGGATAAATGCCTAGTAGTGCAATTGCTGGGTCGTAGGGTAGTTCTAGTTTTAGTTTTTTGAGGAATCTCCATACTGTTTTCCAGAGTGGCTGCACCAGCTTGCATTCCCAAGATCTGTGTTTTTAATGTAAGGTAAATATAAGTTTAATTATAATGTTTAACTGACAGCATAGGACTCCTCTTAATATTACCATGCTGATGAAATGGCACATAAACAAAGTAGGCTCATATTGGTTAGAGCTGGAAGAAACCTTGGAGGTTATCAAGTCCAGTGAGGCAAATCAGAAAAGATACTCCCACAAAACAGGCTCTACAAAAAACAGATGCTTCTGGCCCCTTACTTCCTGACACATGAACATTTTGCAGAATTAACAGAAACACCATTATGTAGAAGCACCCACTCAAGTAAGTTAGAAATAAAAAGACATCAACATGGGTGAAATTTTGCATCTGTTCAATGAAAATAGAACATAAGGAGGTTAAAAATAAAAGAATACTTCTCACTTTATTTAAAATTGTGATATATAACATACATAGAGAAATTTGTATAAAACATACATATAATGAATAGTTATAAAACAATCACCCATATAACTCAACACTTACATCAAGAAATACATTACCGTTTATTTGTTTATTTTGATATTATTACCATTTCAGAAGCCCCTGTGTGGCCTCACCCTGAGTATAACCCTCTTCCTTCCTCCCAGAGGTACCATTACCCTGACTTTTGTAATCATTATTTCCTTACTTATCTTCATCTTTTTAAGGCAGTTTACTTCTACATGTTTCTGAAGTTTAAATAAATGGAGACTACCTATGTATCTATCATTCATTTCTCTCATTTATTTTTGAGATTCATTCATTTTTTTAATTGAAGTAAAATTCACATAATATAAAATCAACCATTTTGAAGTGAAAAATTCTCTTTCATTATTGATTGGTATTCCAATTTATGACTATACCAGAATTGTTTTTATCCATTCTACAATAAACAGACCAGTGGAGTCATCATGAACAATGTTGATATCAATGTTTTCATATATGGATCCTAGTGTACATGGGCATAAGTTTCTCTGAGAATTGTCTGTCCTCTACTTTACTAACACCAAACTGTTTTCCAAAGTGGCCGCACCAATTTACATTCCCAGTAGGAGTGTATGAGAGTTCCAATTGCTCCACATCTTTATCAACAACTAATATTATCACACTTCTTAATTTAGGGTTTATAATGGAGTAATTTGCACAGCTCTGATGAGTAATGAGATAGAGTGAGTACCTGTTCATAATTTATTGGCCATTTAGATTTCCTCTTTTGAGGTGACTATTCAAATCCTTTGCCACTTTTTTTTTGTAACTGAATAGCCTTACCTTACTTTTGACTTTTGAAAAGTAAAGATTCCACTTTTTTTCTGTCCTATGCACCAACCTTTACATTTACTTAGGTCTTGACTGCCATCGAACAAAATCACTGAGCAAAGACAAACTTGACAAAGTTTTAACTAATCAAAAGTTAATATCTCCGCTTTTACTCAGGATAGGCCAAAACACCTGCAAATTATTTGTAGGAATTTGGGTGATAAGTAAATATAATTTAAATTTAAAATGTTACTGAAAAAACACTGCAATAAATTTTTAAGTTTGTATCTACTGTTATTCCCTCATCTCCAAGCAAAGGTGTTTAGCATATAACTCAGATTCATGCCTGCTAAGGTCAGAATGTTTCTGAATCTTTTCCATTCCAAATAATGAAACTCAGAAGTCAAACTTTCATTAAAAATCACTATGTCAAAAATGCCTAATAGCAATGAATACAATCAACAGTAGGAACTACAGTGTTATAAGATGAAAAGTCAAAATCTCAATTGTAAACACTTTTATATTAAAAAAAAAAAAAAAAAGTTGCTCCTGGAATCAATTTTCTTTCCTACCAAGAGGATTATTCTGCTTAGCAAGAGAAGAATGTTTTACTCACTTAATAAATGCTGGTGGCATATCTCTCTTCAAAATCTGATCTTCAGTGGTTTGAACAGTCTCTTTTCCAACCTACAGGAGAAAAAGATTCACAATTCAATAATAAATTCTCAGACTTTTAAAAACTTATAAACATATTGAAACACATACTTTATCATTGAAGTTTCTGGATTCAAAGAAAATTTCTGGATTTTTGAAATTATCAAGACAGTTCCCATATATCCTTCCACAATATACTTGGATAACAATATGGGATACAAACAATGTACCACCCCTTGTTCAGAGTAATTCATTTGAAGGCACCGCGGAGCACAGTAAAAAAAAAAGAGATAAACTCATCTCTGAGATATATGTATATATGTTTAATTGACAAACTACTTTATCTTTTTTTTTAAGATTTTATATTTAAGTAATCTCTATACCCAATGTGGAGCTCAAACCCACAGCCCCAAGATCAAGAGTCACATGCTCCACCAACGGAGCTAGTCACGTACCCCTATATCTCTAATACAGTACATGAAGTACAATGAATCAAGATAAGTAAGCTAAATGTCTATACGGGGGGGGGGGGGGGGGGGGGGGGGGACATATTACTGGAACTGAAAAAAAGTATAAAGCAATTATGATGCTGAAACTAGAAACCAAACATATAAAAATACACAACTTCACCATTAATCAAATAAATTCACACCAGGGGTGCCTGGGTGGCTTAGTCAGTTGAGCATCTGACTCTTGATGTCAGCTCACTCAGGTCACGATCCCAGCGTCCTGGGATCAAGCACCATCTCGGGCTCTGCATTGGGCATGGAGCCTGCCCCTCTCCCTTGCTCATGCTCTCTCTAAACTAAAAAAATAATTTTTTTAATTAAAAATAAATAAATAAATTCAAACTAAAGCAACACGATTTTTCCCCTAATTATAGATCAACTTTTTAAAAAATAATATATAATGCTTAATGCTACAATAGAATAGTTTTATACCCTTCTAATGGCAATGTAAACTGGCATACTCCATTTGGAAAAGCATTTACTAGTATGTGTTAAGAGATATGAAAAGTCATATCTAGGAATTCCACTTAAAGAGAATATACACTATAAGCAATAATACCAAATGTGGTAATAACAAGATTCACAAAAATATTCACTATCATGGTAGTTATAAAAGCCAAAACATTTTTTAAATAACTTATCCAACAACAAGGAACAGCTAAGTAAATTAGGATAAAGATAGAGTACTACAGAGCCATTAAAACAATGGTTATAAAGACTCAGCACTACATAAAAATTTTTCTGACATTATATTTCATTTAAAAGGAAGAATAAAAATAATAAATACACTACGATTACAACAAACCAGAAAAATCCATATGTATGAAGCAAAACACTGAAAGAATACAAAACAAAATGTTAACAGTGATTATAATGATGCTTAGGAAATTCTGTATCTGTATTTCCTCTTTTCTAATCTTCTGAAATGTGAATATACAATTTTTATAATTTAAAAAGTAATATTAAAATGTTATTCTGGGTTATTTAGATGCAATTATTTCCTACCTAATAACTGTAGTAATTATGTCATTTCATATAAATCTTCCAAATAGTAATATCTAAAAATATCAAAATATATCAAAATATTAAAAGCCACACTAACCAGATTATGTGCACACATATTTATTATATCACAAATGGTACACATACTCACTTTCTTCAAAATTATTCCTCTGTAGGGCTTGGATGTCAATTTTTCTTTCACTACAGCTATATCACATACTCTAAAGTACTCTAAAGAAAGGTAAACTTGAATATAGTAAATGGTGAAACCCACCCATTTTACCAATATAAAGCTACATAAAAGTTGCTAAATCATAAATATAAACCACAGTTTAATGCAGAAATCTGTAATTTTTTTTTAAATCCAGAATGGAAAGTATCTCAATCCTACCATTTAACTGTTTAACTTTTGATTGAGTTTAAAGAAAAAAAACAAGTAAGAAAAATCCCTTAGTGCACAGTAAATCAGCTAAAGAAAATAATACAATAAACTATTCTCAGGGAATACAAGTCATGCATAAGTTAATGAATACAAGTTTTTTCTCTCAAGTTAATAGCTCAGAAAAAAGCAAAAACACATATACCACTGTGTAATAGCCAGTGCTTTTGTAGACAATAGACTGCCTGTATCATAATAAAAGCCTTTCAAATCAGCAGCTGGTTCTCTAGAGTTTCTCAGATCAAAACATGACAGAATATTTCCAGATGTATTGTTCACTATATTTTCCAACTAAAATCAACCATTCAAAAAGCTGTGGGCCATGATTTCATGAAATAAAAAATGAAGTTCAGCAACAAAGTCACTAGTTCATACTGAGTATAAGGGCCTAGAAGGATATTCATATTTAGACACATGGAGATTTCTTTTATTTTACACACACAGAGACACAGCAAGGGAAGAAGAGGAGTGAGTTCCTCTTATATCTCCTTTAGAAAACATTCAGTTATTCAGCTGTTATTCAGCATTATTATTGAGTACAACTACATAAGCCAGGCACTGTTCTAGGTATTGGGGATAGAGCAGAGAGTAAAAATAAGCCTCCTGCCCTCATGGAACTTATATTCTAGTAGGAGTAGACAGA
This sequence comes from Panthera tigris, assembly GCF_018350195.1. Classification (NCBI taxonomy): domain Eukaryota; kingdom Metazoa; phylum Chordata; class Mammalia; order Carnivora; family Felidae; genus Panthera; species Panthera tigris. The sequence goes on along the minus strand of NC_056670.1, from coordinate 33,912,593 downwards.
AAGTGCACAAGTACATAAATACACAAACAAAATCACCCCAGATAATGGTAAGGATGATGCTATATAGACTATAGGGTAGGAGTAGAGGGTTCCTACTTTAAAGAGTGGATAAAGAAGACTTCCCTGAGGAAGTAACACTGGAGTTGAGACTCTGAAGCTGAGAAGGAAGCCTCATGGAAGAACTGGGAAAGAACACTCCATAGGGAGAAACAAGAGAAAGACCCTATGGCAGGAAAATTTGAGTATATCCAAGGAAGCTTAAGGAGGCCAGAGTGGCTGAAGTTCAGTGAGGGGAGAAGGTGTGGTGGTGATAGGGCTGGATAAGAAGGCAAGGGCCAGATGGCAAAGAGCCTTTTAGGCTAGGTTAAGATGTGTGGAATCTTTTCTAAATACAGTAAGAAGAAGGACTGCTAAACAGGAGATTGAAATGACCTGATTTTCTTTTTAAAAAGACATTTTTGTCTGTGATGTGGCCAAGTGATCTTAGTGGGTAAGGGGAAGCAGGCTGACCAGTTAGGAGGCTACTTCAGTCATCCAGCAGAGAGAGGACAGTAACTTAAAATAAGACATGAAAGTGGAAATGGAGAATTAGCTCTTTTGGAGGAAGAACTAATAGGACTTGCTCTTGGACTGCAAGGAGTGGGGGATGGGGAGTAGACCGAGGGGGGGAAAAATCAGAAATGACTTCTGATCAATTAGGTGAGAGGTCTTTGAAGGCAGCAATGCTGGAAGGCTGATATATGGCAAAGATTTACCCTCAAAAAATAAAACAATCATGGGGCATCCAGATGGCTCAGTCGGTTAATTGTCCAACTCTTCGTTCTGGCTCAGGTCATGATCTCACAGTTTCGGGAGTTTGAGCCCCACGCAGCGGGGAGCCTGCTTGGGATCCTCTCTCTCCCTCTCTCTCTGCCCCTCCCCCACTCATGCTTTCTCTGTCTCTCTCAAAAAAAATTAAATTTAAAAATTAAGATAATCTGGGGGCGCCTGGGTGGCGCAGTCGGTTAAGCGTCCGACTTCAGCCAGGTCACGATCTCGCAGTCCGTGAGATCGAGCCCCGCGTCAGGCTCCGGGCTGATGGCTCGGAGCCTGGAGCCTGTTTCCGATTCTGTGTCTCCCTCTCTCTCTCTGCCCCTCCCCCGTTCATGCTCTGTCTCTCTCTGTCCCAAAAATAAATAAAAAACGTTGAAAAAAAAAATTTTTTTTTTAAATTAAGATAATCTGTTTTTAAAAAAATAAATAAAAATTAAAATTAAAAATAAAGCAATCATGAGTACACCCAGCAAAACCATTAAAACAGTTTTACGAATAGCCAATAATCTGACCCTGGTGAAGGTAATTACTAAAGAATGAATGAATTTTACTTAAATATTTTATTTCTCTTTTCTAAGGGTAGGGGTAAGTGGGGAAAGAAAAGTAGATAATAAAAATATACTCAAAGGCTACTTATCCAGAAGCCATTTTTTTTTTAAAAAAAGGCATGTGGTTCCAGAGCCTGTGCTCTTCTTTTTTGGTGGCAGGGAGATGGCGTGGAAGGGCAGAGGGAGAGAGAGAATCTTAAGCAGGCTCCACACCCAGCACAGAGTCCAATGCGGGGCTCAATCCCACCACCCTGAGATCATTACCTGAGCTGAAATAGTCAGATACTCAACTGACTGAGTCACCCAAGCACCCCTTAATTTACTATTCTAAGCTGCATTCATACTTGTGGTGACAGTATCCACAGTCACTCCAATCTTCAATATACTCAATCCAGAATTAAATTAGGTACAATAAATAAATGCTCCCGTTTTTAAGGCAAAACACATAAAGCATGACTGTGTAGAATAAATGTCATTTTCACTTGAGGAATTGATTTTTAGCAATGCTGTCCAATAGAACTTTCTGTTATGATAGAAATGTTCTTTTTGAACTGTCCTACCCAATACAGTAGCCAAGAGCCACATATGCCTATTGAGCAGTATGGCTTGTGCAACTGAAGAAGTAACTTATTACTTTTTATTTAATTTTAATTAATCTTAATTTTTTTAATTAAGATTTTATTTTTCATTTATAGCATTTTAAGTTCACAGCAAAACTAAGGGGAAGATAACAGAGATTTCCCATACACTCCCCGCTCCATACAACAGCCTCCCCCATTATCAACAACCCACACCAGAGAGTACATTTGTTACTACCCATAAACCTACCATTGACTACATCATAATCACCCAAAACTCATAGTCAACATGACAACTCACTCCTGGCAACCACTAATCATGTCACTGTCTCCATAGTTTTACCTTTTCTAAAATGTCGTACAGAATCATCCTGTATGTAACCTTTATCGATTGGCTTCTTTCAATTAATTTTAATTGTAATTGCCACATGTGGCTAGTGGCTACTATATTGCACAGCTCAGGTCTATGGGACTTTCACTGTCTCCTAAAACTGGTCTTCCTGACTCTAGACTTCCATCTTCTAATTCACTCTTCACACAGCTGCTAGATTAACCTTCATTTTTGCCTTTGCTGCATGGTCTCTTCACAAAACAAAGGAGCTGGGTCTGCAAAGACAGTTGCTAGATGGAGAAGAGAAGGATCAGACAGTCCAAGCAGAAAGGAAAGAACAGGCAAAGGCTCCGATGTGTTTGAGCATATGGTTGAGTAGACAAGAAAAACAGGTTGGTGTGGCCTCAGCAAAAGAAATGAGGCTAGGAAGGGAAGCTCCAGTCACCTTGGGAAGGGCTTTGTATGCCAAGCAAAGACAGAGAAGATTATGTAACTTAACTTGCCCATTTATTCAAAGGTTGTCATCCTCTGTTCTAGATCTTTCCAATTCAGTGTTGTATCACTGAAGTATCAAGTCAAGAAGTTCCAAAGAAGCCAGTTTCTAAAGATATGCAGGATCAGAAAAGCATCTTCTATTTGTGAACAGCTGGCAAAGTCTATCTAGGAGAGCCAAGATAAAGCTTCACATTTTTTAGGCCATCAACCAGGAAATGTACTTTCCTTCTCTTTCCCCACACTATCAAAACAAAACAGCTTTTTTAGCATCCATCTTTTCCAAACAAAAAGAGTAGAACAATTAAGAAAGGGATTAATTCACAAAATGCTCTTTGTTAACTAGCAGGAATCTTCATGGCTTGTGGAAAACATTTCTCCTGGAGGCCTCAGCCTTACTGTGGGGAAGCACATGATTCCTAATACAAGCTACACTTTACAAACAAGCAGGTCAGTAATAATTTGGACAAATGCTTCTCGAACCTGTGCAGCACCAGTCATCAAAACACTTAACTACTTTAGTTAAGCCAAATGTTTTTACTACATACATGTTAAGAGCACATGCACAGGAATTTAGTGACTTGGTTTCTAGTTACAGCTTAGCTAATAAATAGCCATGTATGGGGGCACCTGGGTGGCTCAGTCTGTTAAGGGTTCGACTTCAGCTCGGGTCATCTCAGGGTTCGTGACTTCAAGACCCGCGTTGGGCTCCATGCTGACAGCTTGGAGCCTGGAGCCTGCTTTGGATTCTGTCTCCCTCTCTCTCTGCCCCTCCCCTGCTTGTACTCTGTCTCTCTCCCTCTCAAAAATAAACATTAAAAATAAACAAATAAATAAATATATGGTCATGTATGTGACCTGAAATGAATCATATAATTACTCAAATATTTCTTCTCAACTATGTGATCTCTTTCCTTCCTTGTCTACTGTAGTTGACCCAATTACCTTTTAGCTCTCTGATAAAGGAAATTTACCTTTAAGTTTATCTTTTCTACCTTCAGTCTTCATTTACCACTTCAAATTCTTTTTAGGAACAAGGCAAGGTATGAAATGATTAATAAATGCAAAATTTAAAAGCTCTCACTTCCTGTATATTTTATCTATACATTTTATGATTGTGAGGTTAAAGTTGATGTCTGATTTTTTAACCTTAAAATAAATCATATTCTCTCTGAAAAATAAATGCCCATAGTTAAAGGGTACAAAGCGGGGGACGGGCACCTGGATGCTCAGTCAGTTGAGCATCGGACTCTTGATCTCATCTTGGGTCTTGATCTCAGGGCCGTGAGTTCAGGCCTCATGCTGGGCATGAAGGGTACTTAAAAAAAAAAAAAAAAAAAAAGCAGAGAAAAGAATGCCAGAATGCCAAATAGGTCTTAATTATAAGTTCTGAGGTTTTCCAGGTGAGCATTTAAAAACAACCCTTTCAAAGTAATCTAACTTTATAGTAAATACATTTTATTACTTCCAAGCTTTGTTCCATTGCTGAAATTCAGACTTGTTGGTTCTATTCACTGCTAAAACTATTTCTCTTTTATTTTCTTCTTCAGAGAATTGCCTCTAACTCTTGAGGCCCAATTCCCTCAATTCAATAAACAGGCAGTAAGTGCCAACTATGTGTCCGCTAGGTGGTAGGAAGAGAATGAGATAAGAAATAAAGCATCCTTAGATAAAATGAAATAAGGGTAGTGAATGAGTAAGAGGCCTGGGGGCATTTTCAGGGGGCTTGGCGGGAAGCCCTGTTTCTTTTGAAGAGCTCTTACTTTGTTCAGTAGTTAATTTAAATATCTTTTGTTCAATATGTGACTTTAGTTCAAAATTCTATGTGAGAGGCCTTTTGTCTTCTGCTGTTGTTATTATTACTCCTTTCATCACGACCCACTCAATTTGGTTCAGTAATGTACAGAGATTTGGTTTCTTTCCAGCGAAAGAAAGAAAGAAAGAAAGAAAGAAAGAAAGAAAGAAAGAAAGAAAGAGAAAAAGAAAAAAAAAAAACAACTTGGCTGGTTCAAGTCATTACCCAGACTAAAAGTATGTTAATGTAGAGGTCTCCCTTAGCTAGCCTAAATATAAGAAAACAGAAAGACAAAACACATAAGAGAATTTGTGTTAGAGATTTACACAGTATAAGTGGTAGCCATAGAACATCAGATTTAAAGGGTGCAGGGAGATGGTAATCAACAGAAGTCCTTAATGTATTTTATTTTTATTTTATTTATTTTTTTTATTTGAGAGAGAGCTAAGAGGGAGGGGCAGAGAGAGAGAGGGACAGAGAATCCCAAGCAGGCTCCACCTTGTCAGCGCAGAGCTGGATCGGGGCTCAAACCCACAAACCGTGAGATCCATGACCTGAGCTGAAATCGTGTCAGATGCTTCACCGACTGAGCTACCCAGATGCTCCCCTAATGTATTTAGACAAGAAAATGCAATGAAAATGTAAGCCAAAATGTACTTTAATGTAACTTAAAGTTACAGTAGGCCAGCCATGGAGCCAACTGATGGAAACCAACTGACTGTGACCAGACAAGGGAATGTGCACAATTCTGCCTGTACTTAGTTTGGCTCAAATCTCTGTTTCTGTAGTATAGCTATTAGGCTGATCAATCCATTATACTGAAGGGCCATTCTGATATGCAGCTGTGTCCAGTACCATGTCTATGTCATAAAACAATAATAATGTATATGCCCACCATCAGCAACACTTTTGCTTATTTTCCTGCAGTGGTGATGGATTTATGATCCACCCACCCCTCACTGTACCTTTTGCATTATTCACAGATGATATACTAGAGTCAGGTGTTTAAAAAGCCATATATCCAGAAAAACAAGGACTCTCTAACCTACTCTGATTTCCAACTCACTCATTTAATCAACCACTCATTGAGTACTTCCTATGTGGTAGGCACTGTGCACAACATTGTGTGTGATGGCAATATAAAAATAAGTGGGATTCAGTCCTTGCCCTTCACAGAAAGACAAGACAAATGCTTAAACTAATCATTGTTACACAGTGTAATGCATGCTCTAACGGAGTCACATCCAAGCTTCAGCTCTGCATCAGTGATGTAGGAGAGGTTTCACAGAGGAAAAGAAACTCTAGAAAGGCTGATAAGAGCTCTTCTCCAGGAGTAATGGGATTTGGGGAAGAAAGAGCTTTCCAGCAGTGGAGCAGCTATGTGAAGGTATGGCCAGTTTAAGGTCCACAAGGAGGAGATATAAAGAAGATAGGAAATTGGAGAAGCAGAAAGGGACCACATTAGGGAGGGCCTTGTGTGCAGTGGACTTAGACTTTATTCTCTAACCAATGGGAAATTATTTAATGGTCCTAAGCAAAAGACATTATTAGGTTTGCATTTCAGTAAGAAAAGTTCAGCAGCAAAAATAAAACAAAGGTAAAAAAAATAAAATAAAATAAAACAAAACAAAAAAACTAGAATGATCAGTTCATTTGTTAGTTCATTTACTCAATCAAATATTTATATAACATACCATGTGCCAGGTATTATAGACAGTAATGAAGAAAACACATGTGGCCCCTAATCACACAGAGCTTAGAGTCTTAGTGAAAGTAAAGATAAACTAAAAGCAGCAGCAGTATGGATATGGATATGAAGGCAGATTTAAGAGGTGCATCTATGTGACATTCCATGTGGAGGGTAAGGGAGAAGTCTGGAATGACTCTCAGGCTCCTGACTCAAATGGACTTGGTAGTATAGGTAATATAGGAAGAGAAAACCAGATCTGAGAAAGAAAATCATGACTACCTATGGGATGTTGAGATGGAGATAAGCACTTGCTCAATAAGCAACTGAAGAGATGGTTCCTCAGTTTACATGCCTAGGCTGAAGAAACAGAGCAGAGCTGGTAGAAAAGCAAGCTGGTGAAAAGAGCTGAGAAGGAAATGTCTGAAAACAGGATGTGTGGAATGGTAGAACTATGCCATGAAAGCTAAAGAAATACAGAGTTCCAAGAATGTGAAAGAAGAATCAATAGTGTCTACTGCCATAGTTAATGGTTTCAGTATATTCAGAGAGTTGTGCAACCATCACCATAATCATTTTCTGAACATCATCATCATCCCATACAGAAACCATCTGCAGTCACTCCTTGTATTTATCCCCAAACCTTCTCCACCCCATCCAGCCATAGGCAATCAGTAATTTACTTCCTGTCTCTACAGATTTGCCTATATTTGATACAAATGGAATCACACAGTGTACAACATTTAAAAAAAATTTTTTAATGTTTATTTATTTTTGAGACAGAGGGAGACAGAGCACGAGTGGGGGAGGGGCAGAGAGAGAGGGAGACACAGAATCTGAAGCAGGCTCCAGGCTCTGAGCTGTCAGCACAGAGCCCGATGCAGGGCTCGAATCCACGAACCATGAGATCATGATCTGAGCCGAAGTCGGACACTTAACTGACTGAGCCACCCAGGCGCCCCAGGATACAACCTTTAGTGACTGGCTTCTTTCCTGTTGGAGCATATAGCGGTATTTCATTGCTTTTTATTGTCAAATAATATTCCATTATATGGTTATACCACATATTTTCTCCCAGTCTGTGACTTGTTTTTACTTTTTTGATGGTGTCCTTTGTAGCACAAAAGTTTTTAATTCTGATGAAATTCAAGTTATCTATTTGTTCTTTTGTGGCTTGTGCTTTTAGTATAGTATCTAAGAAGGCTTTGCATGACCAAGGTCATGAGGATTTATTCCTATGTTTTATTCTAAGAATTTTATAGTTTTAGCTCTTACATTTTAGGTCCACAATCCATTTGAAGTTAATTTTTGTGTATGCTAAGAAAATGGTTATTATTTTCTTTAAAGAAACCAAGCATGTTGATAGGCTGAAGGAAAGGAGGCAGGAAACAAGACGTTGATTATAAAGCAAGGTCTCTAAAGAGGCAGGGACAGAATCTGGAGAACAGGTAGAGACACTAACATTTACCAGGAGGAAATCATCTCTTCCTCAGAGACAAGACGGATGGTGAGTGAAGACAGAGACATTAACTGTAACTGTGGGGCCTATGACCTATATCTTCTTAGGAATTTACAAACAGTTTATTTAAGGATCTAAGATAACTTTCAGTCAGGAAATCTGTTTAATTTAATTTAATCCACCACTTTCCAATTTCTTAATACCTACCAACCTATGATGGAATTGGGATTTGTAGGATATACTTAGGAAAACAGTCATCTAGGCCACGAGTTACAAATTAGTGGCCTTTGTGCAGATTTGGACCAACGGTAATTTATGTTTCATCCACATTGTTTTTAAGTCAAGAAATTTCATAAAGATACAAATTTATGAAACTCTTGACATACTAGAAGATTGGCCACATCAGATCTGCATTTCAGCAAAGAAACAATTTGCTAGAACCCAAATATCCTATACAGGGAATATACTCTCTGTACCATTCCCTATAATCTTAATATCCAGACCATTTCACTCATTTATGTCAGTTCCTGGTCTCTGTGGATATCTAGGTTTATCATTCCCACATTAGGCAACCCTCTCAGTGTCTACACAGAGTGAAAATTCCTGAAGCCACTCTTAGAAATTCCTTATGCAAGTCCCCTCTAAATATTTTGTTATAAAAGTGCTCTTCTTATGAGAGCTGTGAGAAAGACTGAGGGAAGTATTTATGTCAGGAATGACAAAACGGCAGTGTATGGGCCAGGTGTAATCTACAGACCTATTTGACAGGCACAGTATTTTTTTAAAACAGAAAACTTCACATTAAAAAGAAATACAGATGTCCAGATTTTATTGGATATCAGGAAGATCTGGTAACACAAGACTCTGTTTCCATATGGCAACAATAAGCTGGAGATAGTAGCAGTCTTCTTCAATCAGGTCCTACATTTTTCAATTTACCACAGTCCCTACCACTCCCCAGTGTCCTCTAACTGGTCTGATTCACACATTTACACATTTGGTTGTGCAGGCATCTGAGTTTGTGCCACCTGGTTTAATAAAATCATTCAGTTCTTGTATTTTTTTAGTATTTATTTATTTTTGAGAGAAAGTATCGGTGAGGGAGGGATGGGGGTGGGGCGGGGGGACAGAGGATCTGAAGCAGGATCTGCGCTGACAGGAGAGGGCTTGAACTCACAAACTGTGAGATTATGACCACAGCCAAAGTCAGGATGCTCAACTGACCGAGCCACCCAGGTGCCCCAGACAAAATCATTCAGTTCTTAATTAGCACAGTACACAAGGCAAGATTCCCAACATCATGAGTGTCATGGGAAATTCTACTTATGCCTCAGCTGTTTCACTAAAGAAATATCCCCCTCTCCCCCAAACACATAGCTACCTCAAAAAAAAAAGAAAAAAATGACTAGAAGGAAACAGCATGGAAAGTAGAATTTCAGGTGATTTCTCTTTTCTTCTTAATCTTTTCCTGTACTTTTCAGATTTTTAAAAAATGACTATGCATTACCTCTATAATCAGAAAAACAAACTAAATTTCTAAAATGTGTCAACAGGGGCACCTGGGTGGCTCAGTTAGTTGAGCATCCACCTGCAGCTCAGGTCATGATCTCACAGTTCATGAGTTCAAGCACCCATTGGGCTAACTGCTGTCAGTGCAGAGCCCACTTTGGATCCTCTGTCCCCCTCTCTCTCTTCCCCTCCCCCGCTTGCACTCTCTCTCTCAAAAATGAATAAAACATTTAAAAATAAAATGAAAAGTGTCAACAATATTCTTGGTAAGGGGGCGCCTGGGTGGCTCAGTCAGTTAAGCATCCATGTCTAGATTTTGGCTCAGGTCATAATCTCGCCATTTGTGAGGTGAAGCCCTGCATCAGGCTCTGTGCTGACATTGTGGAGCCTGGTTGTGATTCTCTCTCTCTCTTTCTCTATTCTTCCCCTGCCCGCACACTCTCTCTCTAAAAATAAATAAATAAAATTTAAAAAAATATTCCTGGCAAGTAATAATCCATAAAGTAATGAGAAACCACCAGTGCCTAAAAGGTTCATATTTTGACCAACTGCTGAAAATTGAATTTAAATGTACACCAATGATAACACAATCACATGGGATAAATAGTAGATGAACCATGTCAGTGGCAAGTTCTAACGTCAAGCAGGCTTATTTGATGCAACATACGTTCCTTAGAACTAGTGTTAAGCTGCCTCGGCAGCAGCCTTTTATTCTAACCCAGCTTAAGATTGACTGTATCGGTTAAGGTTAGATAAATGTTAACAGAGCAGCCTGCTCACCAGATTCATATTTATGAAGATGCTGTGGGCAGGCTTCCAATTGGCAAATACTAGATTCTCTCCCTCAACTCAGTACTCTTCTGTACATGTCACAAATACTTACACTTGCGCTCTGGATGGCCACTAATTTAACAACAAAGCAGGTCTCCAGCACAGTGAACTTCTCGCCACCACCCACTTTCTCCCAGCGTCTCAAATAAACACAAAATATGCTCCTTCCATTTCACAGAGAATTTCAGAGTAAAAAAGAATTTGGCAATCTACCCTAAATGCATCACTTTAAAAAGGAGGGTCAGGGAGGTAATTTCTCTAAAGAAGTTGCAGAACATGAATGTAAATCCAAGCATCTTGGCTCCATTTCCTGTGTTTTCAGGTATACTTCCTAACTTGCAAGCCAGACATTAAGTGACAAATATTCCTACACTCGTTTACAGCATATCAAATCCTACTTAAAGGGATTTCCCTTTTGTTTTGAAACATGCATAAGCAAATACTACATCACATTAAGTTCCCCCAATTCTCACCCTTTAGTCCTGCCTTTAGTAAGAGGAGAACAAGCAATAATGACAGGAAAATAAAAGGATGGTTTTTCATTCAATCTGCTTTACTTTTTCTAATTTTTTTTAGTTATTAAAAAGATTACTTAAACAGGAACTCCGTACTAGTCCCACTAGTCTTATAATTAAATAACTATCGCATATTCATAAATACTGATGGGGAGGAAAAGATCATTGCATGATCTGAATATAATCTTTAGCAGATGCTTCAAGTAAAGAACAGATTCCACTGGGGTCAGGTTTGACACACAATGACTGATAATGTGCTCAGAAAACAGTGCCAACTAAAATAAGAAAATATTAAAGACAGTAAAAAAAAAACAGTTAACATTTAATTCTACCATTTTCTTATCTGCCCACATATACCCTTTACTCCATTCTAATTCCTTCTATTTCGGCACAATTAACTCAGGAAGACTGACATGGGGAACAAAAGCAACAGAAAAAAATTAAATTTCCTTACAACTTAGAGCCCAGTGACAAGTCCTTGAAACAGGCAGAGTGACCTTCCTCTAGGAACTCAACTGCCTGGATGTTAATACTTTGCTAAGGGCTTAACATCCCAACCTCCAGGGCCCTGTTAAGTCTCCATTAACATATAAAAATTCCTTTGGAAACTTCCTTTATCTCTACCCGCCCGCCCCTCCCCGCGCAAGATATATGTTAGCAATCATCCTCCAAGCATATGGCCCACTGATATACATCTGAAGGGTCTTATGACTAAGGTTTTACTAGACAGTAGTAAATGACCTATCCTAACAACAGCTAGCCCCTCAAGGTCCTGGAAACTTTGCTTCCAAATTCCTTAGAGACTTATACTATCCCTAACCCCTCCCAACTTGAAAGTATGTAATCAATTGTTCTCACAATCCCAGTGCAGCCCTTTCTGACCATGGGTCCAGTCTTCATGCTTTAATAAAGCCACCTTTTTGCACCAAAGAGGCCTCAAGAATTCTTTCTTGACCGCTTGCTCCAAGCCCCAACATTTCTACATCAAAGACCTTCATTCTTTTATTTTCATTCATTCTTCAATATACCTATAAACTAATCCTTTGAGTATTAAAGTGACTAGCTGGGCTCCTTTAAAAAACAAAAATCATGGATGAAATGATGGGGGAAAAAAAGCTAACTATTGCCAAGGAAAATTAGGTCAACTCTACTACCTATCCTACGTGTCTCATACATGATTGTAATGAATAAGAATGTGCTTTGTACATCATCAAAGTGTCATCAAACATAGACTGTTTCCGTGCTATAAATGTTAAGTCCCTTAAAGTATTCCAAAGGCCCCACCAGCATCAAAACAGTCTCCATCTTCTTACTGTTCTCTAACCAATCTGCTTTTCTCAAAGAACTATTATTCCACAGAATTTAAAATACACTTTTTCTGTTTAATAGCCAAAATTGCAAATGCATTTTTTTCCTGACAGTTTTAGTTCACAAATGTGCATAATTTCAGTAACAATGCAGCTCTTGCAGATAAGTCTGGGTCTATAACCACCATTTGTAACTTTGTCCTTATGGAAAAATAACTTCAAATGAATTTGTAAATGAATTTTTGAAATGCAACCCATTTTTATGTGGGGAAAACTGGGGACCTCATGGAAGGTAACAGGGTAGTGGAAAAGAACTGGGGCTTTGGAATGAATCTCTCCTCCCACTCTGCTATTATTAATACCGTGTCCTTGGGCAAGTAACTTAATCTCTTTCTCACTCTTCTAACCAGCAAAATGGGAAAAGTAAAATCTCTCTCAAGGCTAAAGAATGTAATACATATGTAAATCACCTAATACATCTGTATCTTCCAGGGCCTGGAAGATAACAGGTGCTAAATAAACATTAGTCCTTTTTTCTTTCCCTCTGTCATTGTGGTATTCATCTGTGACTTCTGTTTTCTCCTTTTAAAAAAGTTTTTTTTTTTTTTTTGTTAACTGCGCACATGCTGTAAATCAGGAGCTCTTTATTACTTCATTAAATCTTTATAACAATATACCTATGAGGTAGGTACCATTACAATCTCATTTTACAGATGACAGAGGCAAAGATAGGTTCCTTGATCTGCCTAAAATTACTCAGATACTGGTGTTGACTTCAGCACACCCATGCTCTAATTCTAAACCACTCCCAGGGGTGCCTGGCTGGCTCAGTCAGTAGAGAATGTGACTCTTGACTTAGGGGTTGTAAGTTTGAACCTCCATGTTGGGTGTAGAGATTGCCTAAAAACAAAATCTTAAAAAATACAAATAAAATAAGCCACTCTACTGTGTTTGTGTGTGTATGTGTGTGTGGGTGTGTGTGTGCATGCGTGTATGTGTGTGTGTAATGAGGGAAAAGGATTCAATGATATGGATTGTTTTCTGCTGTTACATCACATGATTCTATAATTCTATGGAGCTATCAGACGGCAAGGATAAGAAAGACTTCAAGCCCACAATGGGTATATATAAACCACCAGGCTGCAGTCTAATCAACTCATATCCAATTGTTCTGATTTTCCTTCCCAGAAGCTGGAAGGTTTCCACAGCCAGGACAGGTCAGGCTCACTAGGGATAAAGCTGCTTCAGCTCCATAACTGTTACTTGCTTAGGAATGATCAGCTGAGTCAACCTGGCCTCAATTAGCTTTTAAAATTGAACCAGGATTGACCAATAATGTAGCCTTTTACTTTTTTTTTTTTTTTTTTTAATTACAGGTGTGGTCAAAATTTGAAATAGTAACCCAAAGACAAATGTCTTTGAGTGTCTTTACTAATGTTGGGAACCATCCTGCTTGCTAACTGGAGATCATTCAGAGTCACTTTTACAGTTTAGTAATTAAATTTGGCTCCAGGCTGTAACAGACACTCTGACCCATTAAATTAGGGCCAGAAGCAGAATTACTCTATTTCAGCTCAAGCTACAAACACATTTCTTATAAACAGCCAGAACCAGAAATCCAATGTTTGGGAATACTAATATGACAAATGGTTAAGGCTGCTCACTTCAAATGCCCATAAAAAAGATTTGTTTAATGGTACCTAAACTAAATAAAACCCCCAAGTTTTACCTTTAGGCTTTTGTTTTTAACGTTTTTACCTTTTCTTCTTAATGACTACAAACATATTTAGTGCGACTACACATGGGCTAAGCAAGACTCAATTCTAAACTTGCTGAAAAGTGAAATAAGAGAACAGCTGCAGCACATCCAGACCAAACTGGCCGAGATGTACAGACAGAAAAAAAGCTGTTGTCAACCATCCCAGCTATACTATTTGTGTTTGTGCCTTTTGCCGATTATATTTCATCACTGCTCTTCATGTAACATTAATAGATCAGACACAACCTTGGTTTAATTAGAAGACTTTCACAGGGACATTATTTCCTTTTGTTTCACCTGCTTACTACTACAAAGTACCACAAGCCTAGATGTTGAAGAGCTGCCACAGATAACCAAACCCATCAGTTAAGTTCTGGCTCTACCATCTTACATAACTTATTCCCAGTTGGGGAAAAGAAAGAGAATTAGAACTGAGAGGATTACATTATCATGAGGGTCTATTCATCTATCTAGTTTTTTTGTTTTTTTTTTTTTTTTAATTGTTGATGTTGTTTCAAGCAAAGTATCAAAAGTCAATGCTGGCAAAGCACCTATACACTAAACTACAATCCTTTTATCTTCAGTCAGCCCTAAATATCAAGTTCACTCCTAATGATTCATTACAGAACAACACAAGTCTGTATTTGGTTCATAAATGGAAACCTTCCCGAATTGAATTTACATGGAAGATATAACAACAGAGAATCCCTGTAGATAGAGAATGTATAAGATTATCACTGTTGAATTTGAATTTAGAGTGTGAATTCCTACCTTAGCAGGGAAGTTTCTATAAGCCTAGTAATCAATAAATATACTCAAGTCTTAAATAATAATCACATAATTAGATGATCCTCCTTGGGACATATCCAAGTTCTCCCTAGGGTATACATACTTCATCGACTGTGAGGTAGATTCTTCTATATAGCTAATACCATCAAAAATATTATTCAGTGGTGTTGTATTTTCTTTTTTCTTTCTTTCTGTCTGTCTTTTTTTTTTTTTTTTTTTTTTTTGAGAGAGAGAGGGAGTACGAGCACAAGTGGGGGAGGAGCAGAGGGAAAGGGTGAGAGAGAATCTTGAGGACGCTGGGAGTAGAGCCTGCCCGCCCGACACGGGCTCAATCTCACAATGGTGAGCTCATTACCTGAGCCAAATCAAGAGTTGGACACTTGGGGCGCCTGGGTGGCTCAGTCGGTTGAGCGTCCGACTTCAGCTCAGGTCACGATCTCACGGACCGTGAGTTCGAGCCCCGCGTCGGGCTCTGGGCTGATGGCTCAGAGCCTGGAGCCTGCTTCCAGTTCTGTGTCTCCCTCTCTCTCTGTCCCTCCCCCGTTCATGCTCTGTCTCTCTCTGTCTCAAAAAGAAATAAACGTTAAAAAAAAAATTTAAAAAAAAAAAAAAAAAAAAAGAGTTGGACACTTAACCGACTGAGCCACCCAGGCACCCCCTTTTTTTAATAAGACATAAACTAGAGATGTTGAAGGTATCTTTTGTATCCTGATGTTTTTAGTTAATTTATTCTTTAAATTATGTCCTAGGAATTCCATTTGTAAGGCAGTGTGCAAGTGATACAAAGATGCAATTAGGCAGTTTATAGTTAGTTAGGCTTGGAAAAGATCAGAACTACATAAATGCCTGCTGTGTATAGGCCAACAGGGAAGTAGAACTTAGCACTACTGGGGGTAGGTGGACACAGAGTGCAACCAGCTGTTGAGATTAAGACAGTCTTCAGTATTTGAGCTAAGCCTTAAAGCATGGATATAATTTCTGGAGGGAAGAAGGTATCTTAGATGGAAGGAAATACAGCATATGCAAAGAAACAGAACTGAGAAGGACTGGAATGTGTTCATGAAATGCCAAGCAGTCTCATGGGGTCTAAGTGCAGGCTTTGAGGGAGGGGCCCTACTCTGGGGTAGGACCAGCAGTAGATTCTGATTTTGGCTTTTCCACTGTCAAAGGTAGCTGCCTCAGAGACTCTATTGATCATGTCTGAGAATACATTTTCTCATTTTTATTTATTTATTTTTTAAGTTTATTTATTTTGAGAGAGAGCATGTGCAAGCAGGGAAGGGGCAGAGAAGAGAGATCCCAAGCAGGCTCTGTGCTGATAGCGCAGGGCTTGATCCTGCAGACTATGAGATCATGACCTGAGCCGAATCAAGAGTCGGACCCTCAACCGAGCCACCCAGGTGCCCCCACTTTCTCATTTTTAAAATGAGAGAGTTGGGGCCATCTGGCTGGCTCAGTCAGTAAAGCATGCGACTCTTGATCTTGGGGTTGTGAGTTTGAGCCCTACATTGGGCATACAGTTTACTTAAAAAAAAAAAAAAAATGAGAGTTGGATTAGAACATCTCTGAGGTCTATTCCCAACTTTATAAATCTTAAGACTCTGGGTCAGGGATTGGCAAACTTTTTCTATAAAGGGCCAGATAGTAAATATTTTAGGCTTTATGGACCATATAGCCTCTGTCACAACTTCTCAACACTGTTGTAAGCTGAAAGCAGTCATAGAAAATATGTTAATGAGTGGGCAGGGCTGTTCCAAGAAAGCTGTATTTATGGATATTGAAACTTCAATTTTATATAACTTCATGCACCATGGAATCTTCTTTTGATTTTTTTTTTCAAACATTTAAAAATATAAACACTATTTCAGCTCCTGGGCAGTATAAATTTTGGCCCACAGGCTATATATATAGTTTGCTGACTTCTCCACTCCATAGAGAAATAAAAACAAAGGGGGGGGGGCGTGAAGTGTAATAGCCCTCAAGAGCTAAAATAAGGAGTTTAGATTAATTTAAAAGACAATAGGAGGAGGTACAGACTTCTGAGCAAGACAAGTGTTGAGATCAGAACTGTACTTAGATTTACTAATAAGTAAATTGGCAGTAATGGATGGGAGTGAGAGGCTAATAGGTAACTATCAAGGAGGGACATTATTCTTTTTTTTTTTAATTTTTTTAATGTTTATTCATTTTTGAGAGCCAGAGCGTGAGCAGGGGAGGGGCAGAGAGGGAGACACGGAATCCAAGGCAGGCTCCATGCTCCAAGCTGCCAGCATAGAGCCCGATGTGGGGCTCAACGCACCAATGGTGAGTTCATGACTAGAGCCAAGATGGACACTTAACCGACTGAGCCACCCAGGCGCCCCAAGGAGGGACATTATTAAAGTCTAATCTAGACTGGTAGCTTTGAAGAAGGAGAAGAAGAAAAAAGATATGGAAGGAAAGATCAACAGAACACGACTTAAAAAAAAGAAGAGGAAAAGGTTTATCTGGCAAACATAATAAAAGGGGTCAATTTCTGGACAAGAAGGGGGAAGAAGGGGATTCTGCACTCCCATTCCTCAGTGCCATCAGTATACGACTACAGGAGACTGAGGAATTTGCCTGTTTCTGGAAACTCTAGAACAAGCAGCCAATTTGGAGCTTCCAGTTCAAAGATAATAGTTTCCTGGTATATTAGGTAAAATGTAGCATTCATGTTTAGGTGTTAGAGACGCAATAGATATGGCAGTTTTAGAGACGATGTTTATTTATTTACGGCTCCTTTTTCTCCAGGGACTTTTCAGCAGCCTTCGCAAATTAGGAAAGAGTATTCATCTGGTGTACACAGATAATATCATTGCGCTTAGAATTTTAAAATCACTCTGCTGACTGTGACTTGGAATTTATCTCTATTTCTTCTTCCTCTGACAGAGAGAAAACTGCAGTGCTGCAAATACAACTGATTCAGCATTACAGTATCTACCAAGTGCAAGCAATCCCACTCTACGAGAGCACTACAAGCCTTCCAGAACTCAAACTTGTAAGGTGGGTGAGGTCGGAGGACAGAGCACAAACACGTATACTCAAGTAGCTCTAATTCATGACAGTATCTTGTAAGAAACATAGGCAAGCCTTATGGAAAGATTAATTTCAACTGAGCCGCCTGGAAAGAAGCTTCAGGGAGAAAGTGAGATCAACATCGGGCCCATTTTAACTCTTGGAAGGGTGATTCCAAGCATTGAAAATAGCACAAACAATAACAAGAAAAATATATGAGAAAATACTGGATGTATCTTTTTTACTTCGAAAGTGGTACATTTTCATTTTTAGGAGAAAAACATGAATTTTGGTAAGAAAAAAAAAGTTTAACCTGAAATCTCACCACTCAATCCCAGCACATTTTAGTATATGCTCTTCCACATATAGGATAATATAAAACGGGATCATTCTAAACATATCTCCCTACTGGTTTTTGCATAACATCTTACTGGAGTGATTAAAAACCACAGGCCTACCTGACTTGAAGGCCAAGTATAGCTCTTTCCTTAGAGCTCCCACTTCAACTTGTTCTTTTCTCTTTCCTTCCAAGATCTCTATAGGTAGATCCATGCTACTAGCCACTGTATTTAATTTTTCTTTTTTCCACATGAAATCAAAAAGGTATGTATGGTATGACTTATTTAACATACAACTTCAATATAGCCATTGTTGACACCTTTTAGGTTTTTGGTCCTGCATTTCAAAGTGAGCTCATTTGCATAAATAAAATACTGAAGTTCTGGCCCTGCCACTTATTAGCCCCGGGCTCTATGAGCCTTAGTTTCCTCATCTATAAAATAGGAGTAACAACCACATAGTGTTGCCCTAAGGATAAATAAAATAATTAGTAATTTTTAAAACCACTTTGTTTCACTGGTGCATTTCTGAAATTGAGAATACTGTGACTCCAAATGTAAATGAAGTAATAAAGAACTCTCTAGAATTTGCCCCATCTTTCTCTATCTGCACTCCCCCAGTGCTTGAAGGCAGCCTTCCCTGTCTCTTGGATGGATGGCTTTCCAACAATGTGTGTCTCACTCTCCAGTCTATGTTCCTCACCACTACCAGGGTTATCCTACCCAAACCCAAAACTGTCCATGTTATACCTCAGTTTAAAATCCTTCCACTGCCTCACATCCAGTGCTTAGAATGGTCCCCTTCTAGAAATTATCCTATAAATGTACTTGCACAGGCATAAAATGACTTAACTGTGTCATTCATTGCCACAGTCTGAAATAGCAAAAGATCACAAATAACCTGAGGTCCCTCCATAAGGGCCTAGTTACATAAACTATGTTACAGTCATCAATGGATTACTATGTAACAGTCAAAAGGTTCAATATGTATTAAGAAATGTTCTCAAAGTATTTCAAGGGAAAAAAATCGAGGAACAGGACAGTAATGATAGGTAACCACTTATATAAAAGGTGAACATATATTGCCTGAATATGCATAAACTATCTCTAGAAGCATACCCAAGACATTGGGTTTCCTGTGTCCATTGGTTTCCTATGAGGAGGAACCCTATTGGTTTCCTATTGAAACTGTGACTGAGAGGCGCCTGGGTGGCGCAGTCGGTTAAGCGTCCGACTTCAGCCAGGTCACGATCTCGCGGTCCGTGAGTTCGAGCCCCGCGTCAGGCTCTGGGCTGATGGCTTGGAGCCTGGAGCCTGTTTCCGATTCTGTGTCTCCCTCTCTCTCTGCCCCTCCCGCGTTCATGCTCTGTCTCTCTGTGTCCCAAAAATAAATAAAAAAAAAAAAAAAAAGAAACTGTGACTGATGTTCAAGGGTGGGATTGAGACTGTTTACTAAATCCCAAACCTTTCAAATTTCAAACCAGGTGAATTTTTTACTTATTCAAAAATTAAAGGGTTTTTTGATTGGTTAATATGGCATATAATATTTTTTGGTTGGGTTTTTTTGATTGGTTAATATGGCATATAAGTCCCTTCCCAAACTAGCACAATCTACCTTGGTAGTCTCATTACTAAAGCTTCCCTACTCCCTAACTGCACATTTACACTCTTGTATCTTTGCATTTGCACAGAAGGCTTTTCCATTTTTCTCTGGCTGACAAACTTGCTTGTGCTTCAAATACTGGCTCCCTGGGATGGAATGAACTTCCCCTCCTGTCTTCCTGCCATATTCTGCAAAAGGGCCTTTGGCCTAATTTGATTACATGTTTGATCCCTGGCAAACATGGCTGGGTTCACAGTCCTACCTGAATCCATCAGAAGCTTCTACCCCTCAGATGCAAAGTCCAGACCTCAGAAGGCAATAAAAAGAGTGATGACACAGCAGCACTATTCACACGAGCCAAAAGGAAGGAACCTAAGTGGCTATCAATAGATGAATAAACAAAATGCAGTACATACTCGCAATGGAGTATTATTATTAGCCTTAAAAAGGAAGGAAATTCTGACATAAGATACATGGATGAACCTTGAAGACATTATGTTACGTAAAATAAGCCAGTCACCAAAGGAAAAATACTATATGATTCTACTTTATATGAGTTGCCTAGAGAAGTCAAACTCAAAGAGACAGAGAGTAGAATTATAGCTGTCAGGAACTCAGTGGAATAAGAAATGGGAAGTTGTGTGTAATGGGTACAGAGTTTCAGCTAGGGGCAATGAAAAGGTTCTAGAGGTAGAAGGTGATCATGGTAACACAACAATGTGAATGTACTTATTGTCACAGAATTGTACACTTAAAAATAGTTAAAATTGGGGCGCCTGGGTGGCTCAGTCGGTTAAGCGTCCGACTTCGGCTCAGGTCACGATCTCGCAGTCCGTGAGTTCGAGCCCCGCGTCGGGCTCTGGGCTGATGGCTCAGAGCCTGGAGCCTGCTTCCGATTCTGTGTCTCCCTCTCTCTCTGACCCTCCCCCGTTCATGCTCTGTCTCTGTCTCAAAAATAAATAAACATTAAAAAAAAAATTAAAAAAAAATAGTTAAAATGACACCTTTTTATTATTTTTTTTATTTTTTATTTTTTGAAGACAGAGAGTGCAAGTGGGGTAAAAAGGACAAAGGGTGGGGCACCTGGGTGGCTCAGTCGGTTGGGCAGCCGACTTCGGCTCAGGTCATGATCTCGCGGTCCGTGAGTTCGAGCCCTGCGTCGGGCTCTGTGCTGACAGCTCAGAGCCTGGAGCCTGTTTCAGATTCTGTGTCTCCCTCTCTCTGACCCTCCCCCGTTCATGCTCTGTCTCTCTCTGTCTCAAAAATAAATAAACGTTAAAAAAAAAAAATTTTTTAAAGGACAAAGGGAGAGAGAGAGAATCCTAAGTAGGCTCCACACTCAGCACAGAGCCCTTCACAGGGCTCAATCCCACAATCCTGGGATCATGACCTGAACCAAAATCAAGAGTCAGACGCTCAGCTGAGCCACCCAGGGGCCTCTACAATGGTAGCTTTTATGTTACATGTATCTTCCTGCAATAATAAAAAAAAATCATGACAGTAATATTATCCTAGAATTCCTTCAGATTTCAAAAGTACCTTTCTATTCTCATCCTGGTATTAAGCTCTTATAGTTTCTACACTCCAAGATGTTTTTTATCAAACCAAAAAAAAAAAAAAAAAAAAAAAAAGAAAGGGAGAGAGAGAATATAATCTTTTTTAAAAGGTCTGATGAAAGAACAAGAGACTATTAAAACTGACAGGCAGATTTTGAAAAAGATACAAACAGAATTCTAGAAGTAAAAAATACTGTCATTTAAATTAAAAACTCAGTAGATGAACTAAATGACAGACACAGCTGCATGAGAATTAGCAAACTGGAAGAAATGAAGAAATTACTAAAGGTAAAACACAAACTACTAAGAAATATGAAGCACAGAGTGATAAAGTACAACATTTTTCTAATTAGAGTTCCCAAGGGACAAAATAAAATGAGGAAAGAGGTAAAAATTCAAAAAGATAATGGCTAAGAATTATCTAGGATTGATAAAAGAAATCAATCCTCAAAAATCAGGGAGCCCAAAAAAAATCTCAAGAAAGATAAACAAGGTCTTAAAAACCCCTGGGAGAAAAGTCGTAACCTGCAGCAAAACAACAATTGGCTGATGTGAATACAGAAACACTGGAATAATATTTTCAAAGTGCTGGAAAAAAATTACTATCAGCCCTGATTAGCATATCTAATGAAATTATCTTCCAAAAAAGAAGACAAAAGAAAGACATTTTCAGCCAAATAAAAACTTAGAATGTATACTGCCCAAAGACCCCATTAAAGATAATACTAGCATAGGGGCCCCTGGGTAGCTCAGTTGGTTGAGCGTCTGACTTCAGCTCAAGTCATGATTTCACAGTTCGTGAGTTTGAGCCCTACGTTGGGCTCTGTGCTGACAGCTCAGAGTCTGGAGCCTGTTTCAGATTGTGGCTCTCCCTCTCGCTCTCTGCCTCTCCCCCACGTGTGTGTTTTTTCTCTCTCTCTCTCTGTCAAAAATAAAAATAAACATTTAAAAAAAAAGATACTAGTGTAGGGTGTACTTCAGGAAGTAGAGAAATATACCTAGAAGGAAGGTCTGTTCATCACTTCTCTTACATCTCAAAAAAATAATAAATGTGGGTAAATGGGGAAAAAAGCAACAGTATAAGACAACAATACTATCTAACTTATGGGGTGAAAAAAGAAGACAGAAACAAAATTTTACACAACCATAAGTAAAGGGATCATGGAACTAGAAGTATTTTACAATCTTTATATTACTCAGGAAGATAGTAAAAATGCTATCTAATTTAAGACATTGACATTAAATACACATGTTAAAAAATTTTCCAGAAAACCACCATAAGACTAGAAATAACAGTATACCTTCTAAACTAGTAGTGTGGCCATCATATTCTTTGACTCTATTACCCCCATGTTGATAGGACATCTGAAAGAGATTCTAGCCCTCCTTTCAGATAAGAGATACTAAGCCCACCCAGTACCTACCATAGTATGTACTCATTATATATCTGTTACATTAATTTGGCTGTTCCAGAATAAAATGAATTCTATTTTACAAATGCATTACACTTCTCAACTCTACCTGGAAGGCTGATCCCATCTTACTTATTTTAGTGAGTGGCCTGACTATCCCTTCATCTTTTTTCTTTTTTAGAAAATGGGACAATGAATGCTTGGGATAAAATCCCAAATCCTAAGCTCCATTTCTTGATTCTAAATTGGGGGGACAAATATAGAGGGGGGGGATACTTAACTTTTCCCTTCGCTATTGCTCCAAAGGAGTTATCAATCAAAAATTTAGATGTTTGATTCAATCCTGAGGAAATGGCAATCAAAGCTCAGGCACCTAAACTGTGAGTGATATTTTCCCCACAGTTGGTAAAACTGTATATTCCACAACATATGGAATTCTACTGAAAGCTTTCACTGGCACTTTGCCTTGTTAAGCAAAAGTTAGAAGTTATGCTTAGACATTAAAAAAAAAAAAGAATCAACACTGCCTTTTCATTAGACTAACATTTTAAAATATGACTTAAAAATTATGGAAAATATCTTAATATATCTAACACTCATTGAGCTCTTAACTATATGACAGGCATAGTTCTAAACATTTTTATGAATTCATTAATCCTCACAATAACACATGATGAGTCAGGTAGTATTATGATTAGCTTTATTTTACAGAGGAGGACCATGAGAAATAGAGATTAAATAATTTCCCCAATTTACATACCTCAGAGGTATCGATCAATAGTGGGATTTGAACCAAGGAGTTTAGCTCTGGAGTCTTTACTCTTAACCATTATACCCTACTGCTTTCCAAGATTCTTGTCAAGTTTGTATCCTGATTTACCTTGTATCTTTATCTAAAGTCTGACTTTGGTATTGGCTAACTCATACTAGATGCATTTTGCCAAACTTGTCTATTCTGTTTATTTGCAAAGCATCAAAACTAATAGAGAATTTCAAATCCATGTTATAGTTTTATTTACACTTAACAAATTCTGCATCTTCCTATGTTGGACAGGATTATTCCCACCTCACCCCAGGACTTTATGCCTGGAATTGATTCATTCAGGAAACAGGAATTAGATGGTCCTACTACATGCAATGCCGTGTGGTAAGCAAAAATTTACAGCTACTTTCCTAATTGGCAGCTAAACCTCACCAAGATTCACCCACAGCATGATATATATTTTTCCAAAAAAAACATAAAACAGTTTTGGTAGGGAAGCAGCACATGGTCTTCCCATTTGTTCATTCCACAATTATTCTTCAAGACTCTACTATGTGCAAGCACTATGATGGGTGCTGAAAATTCTGGGGCAAACACAGTAGAACCAGTATTTGCTCCTTAAGGCTCTAGTGGGGAGAAAGATGTTAAGCATCACACAGATAATTACTTACAATTGTGATAAGCAAAATAAGGAAAAAAGTATAGAAATCATATGATAGACCTAACTTAGTTCTGGAGATAAAGTCAGGGAGGGTGTCCCTAAAACACTGACATTTAATATGGAAGTTGAGGATTGGTAGAAATTGCCCAAATAAAGAAGCACTGAAAAGTAGTTCAGGCAGAGGAACAGCACTGTGCTTTGGAGGAAATGAAAACCCAGTGTGTCCGGAGTACCACAAGAAGACAACAGCTGAGGCCAATGCTCAAAGGTCTTTTCCTCACTATGAGGCCCACCACCTGCTCACTCTGCTGCTGGTCCACTCATATTTTCTCCGTGGCTCCAAGAAATAAAGCATTTACAGTACTAGCGCACAACCCCTTAAAATGGGTAACTTAAATTCTGCAAACAATTTCACTGGTGGAGAGGACATGGATAAGATAAATATTTTCTAAGATTATAAATTTCATCTGTATTTCAACAACTTGAAGCCAGAGACCATATCTTACATATCCTACTATCACTCAGAACACCTAGCAAGGTGCATAGCAAGGGTCTGATAAATAATTTTGCTCTTTGGGGAGAAGAGCAAAGATAAGATATTTAAGTGTTAGTAGTCTTGATTTTTTTCTGTGTAAGAATTATGCCGCCATTCATATATCCTTATCCACTTTAACTGTATGAATAAAAACAAGTTGTCTACCTTACAGATAAAACCAATTCTTCAGAGATGCATTGAACAAAGAAAGAGGGCTTAAAATATAGGGATCTAGGTAATAGAGGTCCCTCACCTCTCAACTCTAAGAACAAATGTGCTATTTCTCTTTCTTCACAGAAAGCTTACTTGTGGGAATAAGGTAAACTTAGTTCAAAAGAAGGAATGACTTTTACTTGGATTGTGGCCAGCTGCAATGAAATTCAGCCACTCTCCTCTTAAAAGTCATTTGACTGGAAATCTTATCGGTGGGAAATTCTCTAGGGGCCAAAGATTCTATTTTCTGCAACTTGACAATATTTGTAAAACATTTTTAGTTCTAAGATACACTACCTCTCATCCTCTATACACATAAAAATCCCACACTCATACCAATCCAATAAGCTGACTTCTAGTAGAAATAACAAAATTTTTTGAAATCTAAAAGTCCAAATACGTAACAACAGAATATAATATCATTTATGAATCTTTGTTTTTCTCTTTGATTACATAGCCATTTGTATATAGCAACATTTGAAGGCAAGAAAAGAGAATCACCATGCCTTCCAAGGGAGGCAAAAGATAGTGAGCTATCCTCATTAGAATGACTAGCTGGGATAGCAACTATCAAAGCACAACACACTTGTGGAAGGAATGCCATGAGCAAGGGACTAGGATAAGAACAGCACCAGAAATACCAAGAATATAGCCCCATTCTTGCCCTCCAGAAACCAACAATCTAAAGGAAATACCCTAAGGGAGGGGGCGGGGCAGGTGGGAGGGATAAGAAAAACCACAAATCATCATCAGACTGATGACCCAATATACAAGGACACAAAATCTACCAAGCGACTGGAAAGAAAGCAACAAATCCCCAATTTCCTATGTCTAATTATACAAGTTCCCTTTTATCCATTACTCTCTCATACCCTACCTCTTTGTCTGCACATACTGCTCATACCTAAATAGACTTAATCAGACTAAAGCCCCCATATCTTTAAATAGTATGTCAAGATTAGTTCTTTCAGGATCTAGCCCATTATTTTAAAGTCATCTCATTCCACACTTACTGAAACAAGCAGTAAAGTACATCATGGCTCTTCAATGGTACATGACAAAGTCTTGGGATATTGTAACAGACTAGGTCTCCTCACTTTTCTTTGCAAATTTTTTTTAAACATTTATTTATTTTTGAGAGATAGATCATGAGCGGGAAATGGGCAGAGAGAGGAAGACATAGAATCTGAAGTAGGCTCCAGGCTCTAAGCTGTCAGCACAGAGCCCAATGCAAGGCTGGAACCCATGAACTGTGAGATCATGACCTGAGCCAAAGGTGGACGCTTAACCGACTGAGCCACCCAGGCACCCCTTTCCTTGCAAATTCTTAAACAGGAAAGTGAATTAAAGCAGTTGAGGTATTGTTTGTTTGTTTGTTTGTTTGTTTTTTAATGGTGAAAAACAGTAAGAACTGGTGCATCTATATATAGTTTAATTTGTATTTATATCCAGGGAAACGCAAATTGGTTTGAAGTAGAGAGAAACGACAGAGGAATTCATGACTCATAGTATGATACTATGCTGTAACCTGCAGGCCTCCAAATAATATATCAATACCTGGTCTAAATTGTTAAATTTTAAAAAGACATTGCAGTTTAAAAAGAATGCAAGATCCCAATGCCATTTTCAGTTAGGAACATGTTCTCACATTATGAATTTAATAAGTGGCCTGCGTACTTGAAATGACTCTGAAACAGAGAACCACAACCCAAAATAGCCTGAACACTTTTGTTATCTCAACCAATGGGCAGCTAGCCATTCGTTCCTTCCTCTTATACATATTCTACTTGTTTCAGACAAAGCCCACTATAAATTCACTGCAACTGTTCAAATTTGGCTACATCAGATGCTTCAAAGCTGGGGATGAAAAATATACATTGCACAAAATTTTTATTACAATATTTTTCACATAAAAAAGAAATGCTATGTACATGTTCACTTAGTTAAAAGAAAATTATATTGCACACCTATGTCACAGCTTGACACTAGAAATAAAGTAATGAACACAACAGACATGGTCCCTGCCATTTGAGAACCTATAATCTAGTGGAGAAAACAAACACTGACTAAGTATGATGAATGTCACAGGAGAGTATACACATGCCATGCTGAACTGGAGAAGAAGACCAGGAATAAAAATGACCTTCTCAGTTTTGATACATATGAAGCATAAGCATTTTATATGTGTATAAGTGGCTAATAATTAAATAAGTATATAAAATGATGAAACCACTTTTTTAACAAATATACAAGAAATATTAAAATCCAAATAAGTCCCATCCCCATTAAAGTAGTTGCCTTAATGCTGCCCTTATTCCTGGTCTGTAACAGAAGAAGCCAACTTAAGACACTGTGGTTAATACCATAGGACTTTTACTCTAACCTTTATTCTGTCCACTTAGAGTTACACCAGTGCTATTTATACAAAAGCTTTAGAAAAACCCAACTTTCAGGGCACCTGGGTGGCTCAATCGGTTAAGCGGCAGACTCTTGATTTTGCCTCAGGTCATGATCTCGTGGTTTGTGAGATGGAGCCTGCAAGGGGCTCTGCGCTGACAGTGGAGCCTGCTTGGGATTCTCTCTCTCTCTCTCTCTCTCTCTCTCTCTCTCTCTCTCTCTCTCTTTCTCTCTGCCCCTCCCCTGCTCATGTTCTCTCTTTCCCTCAAAATAAACAAATAAACTTAAAAAAAAAAAAAAAAAAAAGGCCCAACTTTCTACTACATAGATACACAAATATTTAAATTCAGGCCCTATTAAAATTAAAACCATAGTTGTAGAAACATTATAATCTTCAAAACTCTCCAGTTCTCTCAATCACATGAGTAAATGTTAAGTATTATTGGAACAAAGTTCACAACCTGTCCCATCCATTTATCTCTTTTGATCCATAGTTTTTCATTTTTCTTTTTTTTTTTTTTCCAGAAAGAGAGAGAGAAAGTATGAGCAATAGAGGGAAAGAGAATCTTAAGCAGGCTCCATGCCCAGTGCAGACTCATGAACTGTGACATCATGATCTGAGCCAAAATCAAGAGTCAGTCGCTTAACTGACTAGGTCACCCAGACGCCCCTTCATTTTTCAAATGAAAGTTCATGATTCCCCAAAGAGTCCACAAACTACTTCAAATACTATTTAAATACAGAAATCCTACAAAACTACTTTAAATACTATTAGTTGTAATAGGCTTTCAATCTGAGCAGGCATATATACTATAAAAAGCCTTTATCTGTTTTGCAGGCATAAATACTTCTGTGCTGATCTATATGTACTCTTTTTTTTTTTTTTTAAAGAAATGCTACAAAATCAAATGTTACTGTGAAACAGAACCATACCTTCACATCATTCTTTCCACATAGGCCCGTCATGCAGGCCATGCCAAAGAAAGGTTTTAAACAGATAACCTTGCCAGGCCCAGGACAAACGGAAACTCTATGACTAACAGCATTCTCATTGTTTCAGACTCTAGGTGGAAAACTTCCACTGATATTTAATAACTTTGCTCTAAGTGGACACAGAATAGTGGAGTAGAGAAAGCAAAGGATACAGAGGAAGAAAAATAGAGTTTGGGTTCAAGCTATACCACTAACTAGCTGTGCCACTGTGGGCAGGTTACTTAATTTCTCTGATCTATATAGTATCCTCATCTATAAAACCAGGACCATCGCAATACCTACCTTAATGGATTTACTATGATACCGCATATGAAAGTATTTTATTGGGGCACCTGAGTGGCTCAGTTGGTTAAGCGTCCAACTTCAGCTCAGGTCATGATCTTGCAGTTTGTAAGTTCGAGCCCCACATCAGGCACTCTGTTGTCAGCGCGGAGCCCACTTCAGAGCCTCTGTCTCCCCCTCTCTCTGCCACTCCCCCACTCACTCTCTCTCAAAAATAAACATTAAGGGGCGCCTGCGTGGCTCGGTGGGTTGAGCTTCTGACTTCGGCTCAGGTCATGATCTCGCGGTCAGTGAGTTTGAGCCCCGCATCGGGCTCTGTGCTGACAGCTCAGAGCCTGGAGCCTGTTTCAGATTGTGTGTCTCCCTCTCTCTCTGCCCCTCCCCTGTTCATGCTCTGTCTCTCTCTGTCTCAGAAATAGATAAACGTTAAAAAAATTAAAATAAATAAATAAATAAACATTAAAAAAAAAGTATTTTATTAACTATGAAGGATTACACAAATGTTATTATTCACTTTATTTTTTCCTTAATATAGGAATTATATGCTCATTTTAAAAATTGGAAAATACAGGAAAATATGAAGAAGAAAAAAATCACCCACAGGCCTATCACCATTATTGTTGTTGTTTTTTAAGATTTTGTTTTTTTCAAGTAATCTCTACACCTAATGTGGGGCTCAAACTCACAACCTTGAGATCAAGACTTGCATGTTCTTCCAACTGAGCCAGCTAGGCACCCCCGTTATTTATCTTAACTGAAATAAATCTAACATCAACCAAAAAAAAATTAGAGCAAAAATAATTTCGGATGTTAATGATAATTTATAAATGACAAAATTAATTGCTGATCTTTTTTTAAGAGCAGAACGGCCTTTCCCATGTATCAGTTTAAAGTAAAGACAATCCTGCTATTTGTACCACAGCTGGTCTCAACAGGGTATAATATATGGGTGAGGCTCATAAAAGTCAAGGCCACAAAAACTCCCAAAATAAATATTTCATGAGCCCAAGGAGGAGTTACAACACATGCCCTCAGATGCAATGGAGAAGGCAAAGTGTCTGAAGTCCCATTAATAAAACTACCATGACCATATGATCACAAAGACTGACAGATTTCTATGGGCCACTTCAGTGGGAAAAAAAGAAAAATTTATATGCCATGCTACAAAACAGGCAGTCTAAGACTTCTGACTTTTTCACACTGCTCATTGAATCCCACCCTTGGAAATTCTTACCCCTCCTCTGTTTTTCGTTTCCCACCCTTCTTTGTCTCAGCACCTCTTCCTTGTTTTGTTTATTACATTAGAATCACTCTCTATGTTTAAAATGGCCTTATTCTATACAATGGAATATTATTCAGCAGCAAAAAGGAATGAAGTTCTGATACATACTATGCTACACTGTGGATGAACCTTGAAAACATTATGCAAAGTCAAAGAAGTCAGAGACAAAAGACTATATATTTTATGATTCCGTTAACACAAAATGTCCAAATAGGCAAATCCACAGAGACAGAAAGTAGACTGGTGGTTGTCTAGGCCTGAGAAAGTGGGGGATCGAGAGAATGAGTGACTGCTGATGGGTACGAGGTTTCTTTTTGACGGGATAGAAACTTTCTAAAATTAGATTGCAGTGATGGTTATACAACTCTGTCAATATATTTAAAAAACACCTAATTGTACACTTTAAATGGGGGAATTGTATGGTATGTGAATTACATCTCAACAAAACTGTTTTTAAAACATGGTCCTCCTCAGGATCCTGAAAAAAAGGACATGCAAATAAATACTCCCATCTTACCCCTCCCTAAGTGTGGAGTAAAAATGATAACTCAGTTGCAATAAGATATGTATAAAAAGTGACCGGACTACTTCTGTTTAACAAATATACTTGAAATTACAACTCCAAATGAGTCTTACCCCTCCAAAAGTAGTCACCTTAATGATGCCCTAAGTCTAAACTTGGTCCTCAGATTCTCAATAATTCTATGCCTCTGTTTGGGTCATTCTTTCCACTTAGGATGCTTTCTTACCACATGTTTAAATGTTCAAATTCCAGCTGTCTCAAATGCTACATCCTCCTTGAAGCCTTCCCGATTCTCCCACCGAAAGTAACCTCACCTTCCTCTGAACTTCCACAGTACTTCACTTCCTTAGTGTCACTTGGGACTTTCAATCTAGTATTATACTTATTCTGCCCAGAATCATACTTACTGCTTTGACATTAAAAGGGAGTCTCCATAAACACCTGTTTGATAAGTGAGTGACTATGCTTAACAATCAAGAAGTTCATCTTCATCTGGTAAACTTTCATTGTGGAAATGTCCAAAAGGCACTCGGACTCAAGAACGACACATAAAATAGTAGGGCTAAGGAATGCCCACCGCAGATAAAATTTTCTGGACTAATTTGACACATATATGTAAATAATCTGAGAGAAATTCTCAAACAGAAGCACTGGAATAAAGATATAACTTCCCAAGGTAACTGAAAGAAGCCTGAATTATATCGATTCCAGAATATTTGTTCAAAAATCAGTTTCATTATTTTATAATAACACAACGTTTTTTCCTAGCAAAACCTGAGGGCACTAGTATCAAGTTCCACTAGCTTTCCTCTACTGTATTTCTAGTTAACTCCTTCTCCATTTTCGCTGCCACACTCAAAGTCCAGGTCCTCAATTTTTTCATGACCAGCCAACTTAAAAGTTCTCCTAATTTATCTCCTCTCCTACAGTTCCTTCTTTCCTTCAGCAATACTTATTGGGCCATCCTGTGAGGCCTATTCTCCAGACACAACCTAGTTGAGAACTTGACACATGTACACGATTCATCACAACACTCAGTAGCATATATATAAGGGCCACAGTTGGCATTGAGAATTCCACGCAATGGGTAGGTCCCCTGGCCTCCAGAGAACACAACCTATACAGTCTCCCTCAAAAACTATTCTCATCCACTCCTCCCTCCCACTGTCTTTGTTCATCTTGGATAAGATGATTGGATAAGGCCTTCTGTTTAACTGCCATATGTCATACACTGACTTCGTCTCTAATTTCTCTCCAACTTACTTCCTGAGCTAGTCCAGACAATATGCTTGTTGTAACCTGGAAATGACTTACCAGTACCTTTGTTCATTTTAACTATCAGCACAATCCTCCCAACTTTCTCTTTGCTAATTCAGATGTACCACCAACCTCAAGTCCCTTTCTTTGTATGTATTGGGATGCAACTATATGTTTTTGTTTTTGTTTTCAGCTCATGACTGGCCTTATTTCTTTTGTATTTGTCTCACGATACCTTTGCAGTGTTTCCTAACTAAGGGTGTATCACAACCACCTATGAAGCTTCTGAAAAATGCAAAGGCCTTGAGACTACCCCATGAAAGGCTCCTCAGTTAAGTCTGAGATGGGAGCTGGACAACTTTATTCCTAAAAACCCCTCTGGTGATTCTGATGCACACCAACCTGAGAACCACTGATTTATTACAATGCTCCCTAGGCAGCATTCACTTCTTATTAATTCATGCAATGAAGCTCATAAATAACTTTTCTCTAAATAGCCTAACCAGATATCAACCCCTAGACTAAACTAGCTCTGTTCCAAGTGCAACATGTGGTTTTAAGATTTCATTTCCTGAAGTATTCCATGGGGGGACACTATTACTCTGCCTCTTTACATTGTTTCCTATTTGTTGAAAAATGGAGGTCTGGAATGCAGCCATGTTAGACAACACTACTTAAGAATGTACTCTGGAGTCTTAGATTAAAATTAGTTACAAAAAGAACAAGAACAATATAGAACTAGATATTCTGAATGAATACTGCATTCTTACTGAGTAGATTCTTACTAAATCTATACAGAACGAAATTGAGGAATTTAGTCGGTGGGGTCCCCCCCCTTCCTAATTATCAGTCTCTTGAACTGGCTGAGAAGGACCCCTAAAGACTGAGGTAGACTTTCAGCTGCTAAAGTGCCACTAGTGCATTACAGTGCTCTAATCAGACAAGTAAACCAAGCCCCACCCAGACCCACAGTTGCCTCCCAAGCTGCCAACTACCCTGACATACACTATTTACACAGCTCAGTGGGGGAACAGTATGAACTTTTTCCAAAGTTGTCCCTTAGAGGCAGCAGGGGTCTGAGTGAGTCACCCACCCAGGGTGGGAAAGAAGTGTGATATTAGTCAGGGAAGTGTTAGGAGACTGGTCACAGCACCTCTTTTCCCATTTCAGAAGTGAGCTCCGCCTCCCCTAAGAACCACCTCTGTTATTAGTCACAGCTGTGGGCTACAGAGGTCTGCAGGGCCACTCAGCCACCCAGCAAAGTTGTGGGTTGGGGAGGAGACGCCCCGTTCTCCTCTCCGGCAGGGGCCTCTCTCCGGCAGGGGCCGCAGATCCCAGATTCCACAGGCCTCTCCCAACACTCCATCTTGCTTCCTGCCCGGAGGAGGGGCGGAGGAGGAGGGCCCCCAAGTCTAGAAAGGCCCCAGAAGGAGGAACCCGTTTGACAGCAGGTAAAGCCAGGTGGAAATCTCCACGGGAGGGAATAAAATGAAAGGCCGCAGGGTGAAGCAAAAGTGGAAAAGGGACTCGGGGTCATGAATTATTGCATAAAGAAATATAAAGAAATTACCCGGTGTTTGAGAGTGCCAGAGGTGTGAGCAGAAGTAGAAATGCCTAGGAAGGAAGGAGGAGACCGAGAGACGAGTGGCAAGTAAGACAAGTAGACAAAAGAGCCCGACTCGGGGAGCGCGGGGGGGAAGGGTGATGGGTGAGGGAGGTCTCCGGGTGAGGGGCAAAAGTATTAGAAAGGTGAACAAGGCCGCTCAAATAACAATCCCTCGAAGGAAAGGCAGGGGAGCGCGCCCGCACATAGGCCAGACTGGGGAGGCCTAAGAAGGAACTGAGAGCAAGACTGTCAACGCGAGGGGCGACAGCCTGCTGAGTGAAAGGGGCCATCAGACACCCTAACAACTATCCTTTACTGAGCGCCTACTGTGGGTCACGAGCTGCGCTAGGCACTTTACAAATACCACCTCGCTGAATCTTCACAACAAACCCGCAAGGCAGGCATTATTATGATTGCCCCCATTTTATGGATGAAGAAACTGAGGCCCAGAGAAGCATAGGGGCTCGCTCAAGGTCACAGAGTGGGGGGAATTGGGATTCGAACCCACGGCCATCTGGCTGCAGAACCCACGCGCAAAGCCACAGGCAGCAAGCCGGCAAAGGGGAGCCATTGGAATGTCTCCTCACCCCGCTCCCCACTCCAGGCCTAGCGCGCTCACCCGGACAAGG
This sequence comes from Panthera tigris, assembly GCF_018350195.1. Taxonomy (NCBI): domain Eukaryota; kingdom Metazoa; phylum Chordata; class Mammalia; order Carnivora; family Felidae; genus Panthera; species Panthera tigris. Next base: position 33,879,094 of record NC_056670.1, on the reverse strand, counting down.
TTGCTGACTGCCGCCTGCACAGCGGCCACCGGCGCGGTGAGGTCAGGGATGGCTTTGCCGTCCACCTCGCCTTCCTCGTGCATGATCACCAGGTGGGAGATTTGCTGCGCCACCGGCTCCAAAATGCTCTCGATCGTGCGCGTATGAAACACCGGCATCGCGGCGGCAAGCAGGAGGCGGCGAACCGCTGGCTACAGAGAATTGGGAACGGCTGGGCCGGGAACCGGCAAAGAGACCGACTGCGAGCAGCAACTACGGAGTCGGGGCTTCCCTCGGCGTAACCAGCCCCGCGGGCGCCCCGCCCTCTCATGTAGCCGCGCCCAATGGCAGCACCATTTAGACCGGGTCCGCCACTCCTATTGGTCCCACTTCAAGATGCTCCGCCCTCGCTACCGCGCCGCCAAGAACCCGCCCCGCCCCCATTCCCAAGGGAGGGGCCTGGGATTGGGGCTGCGCCGCAGGGATTGCGACCGGATTCCGGAGACCTAACGCGGGGCGCTCCTTATAAGGGCATGGTGGGAGCGGAGCGTGCGGCTGGAATCAGCAGCCCCGCCCCCAGGAGCCACCTCCCGCCAGGGCTCTGCAGAGCTCCGCCCCTCTGCAGAATCACCTCAGCGGGGCGGGGTCTCCTCACCTCCCGCGGCTCGGGAGTCTCAAGAGATCAGGGTCTCCCCGCCCCCTCCTCAACTTTTCCCTTCGCACAATTCCCTCAAAATACTCTTTCCATTTCCTCTCAGTAATACGTGGAAATATTTTTGGTAAAACATTCATATAACAGGAATGCACATGTAACATGAGTGTCCCATTCATTCACACACACACACTCCACCCACTCCCTTCCTCAGAGATTTTCACTGTTAATAGTTTAATGTGTAGCCTTCTAGACTTTTGGGTATTCATTTTCTTGTACATGTATATTTTCTAAGTAAGTGGGATTAAACATTTTCCTGGAATTTGATATTTTTCCCCTTAATTAAAACCCCCTGGTTATCTTTCATCATTGATAAATATAGGTCTAACTTCATTCTTTTTTAATGGCTGCATGGTATTCCATTGCATTAAATCAAACAATTTATATAACCAATTTCCTACTAGTGGACATTTAGATTAAATTCTGTTTGTCAGTATCAAAAAACAATTCTGCATGACCAGCATTGTGTTGTGCTGCACGTGTGTAAATATCTAGGACAGAAACCTAGAAAGGAAGTAAAAATGAAAAAGTTTTATCAAAAGTTTTACATTTTGATACAACCAAATTACCTATTCCTCTCACAGCACACTTTATATTAAAGACATCTTGTGAATATATCTCTGATTCTCTTTCACCCAAACTTTCCCATTCCAAGGTAACACTTTCACTAATACCACCAAGCTGACATTCCTCAAGTCAAATGAAACTATTTCTCAAGGTCCCACATTTTCCAAGAGGCTAAACTATGTGTGTTTTCCTGTGCAATTTTTGAAGCTATTTTTGTCTGGTAATATATATCCCCTATTTCTACTCTACATGTTGCCAAATCCTGCATTTTTTTCTTCTCATAATATCGTCACTGTTTGGCTACTACTTCCATATCCTTATAGGTAACAGAATTCTATATCTATTTTAAGCTAACATTTATGTATACTTTATAACTTCTAGGCACTGTGTAAACCCTTATTCAAACTGAGGTATATGCAGTTTATACTACTTTTTCTCCCCCATTTTACAGATAAAGAAACAAGCTCTGTCGTTCATCTAAAGTTTCACCTAGGACCGGCTAAAGTTAAGGAAACCAAGCCAGGCATCTTCCCTTCCAATAGGCCTTCTTCCACAACCCTCAGCAGATGGGTGACCTCAAAAGACATGCTTACCTCAACACTGAGACTCACTAAGTAACTGCATCAAGGGAGGGAAAGAGACCCATGGCCACCTAACAGCTCTCAAACATGCTGTGGCCCTGATAGCTTGAGTTGGGAATGGCCACCATAATCCCTCACCTCTAGATGCTATGAGGAGCCCACATGGAATCCTGCCTAAGGCAGAAGGCAGAACAGAAACCAGCTGTGGTCACTGGACAGGAGTGGGAAAGAAAAGGTTAGTGGGGGCAGGGGACCAAGAGGCTGGGGGAGCAGGCTACCTAAAACCCATCCACAGGAGGTGGTGAGAGACAGGACCGTGCAAAAGTGGAGATTCCAAACCCCCGATGTGTGCTCCATTGTCTCATTGGACTTCTAAAATACAAACTCAAAGATAAAGTTGGGTTTTTTTTGTTTTTTTTTTTTTGAGAAAGAGAGAGAAAGAAAGAGAGAACGAGTGGGGGAGGGGCAGAGAAAGAAGAGGAAAGAGGATCAGAAGCGGGCTCTGCGCTGACGACCGATATGGGGCTTGAATTCACGAACCATGAGATCATGACCTGAGCCGAAGTCAGACTCTTAACTGACTGAGCCACCCAGAGGCCCCTCAAAGATAAAACTATAAAAACTAAGACAATAACCCACGAGCATTACACCTCAAATGTGAAGCTCTTATGAGTGCAGGGCCCTGTGCAACCACCCCGGCCTGTGAACCTCACCCTAGTTACACAGCTAGTAACCATGTTAGTCTGACCATGACTAACTCTTGATTACTAAACAGCTCGCAGGAACTCCCTTGCCTGATGGATCCTCTCTTCAAAACTAATAACATTTTTGTCTAGTCTACCACAGCTACCAAAGCTGTTTTCTCTGCTTATCTCACGTAGTAATAGTAATATATGGGCAATGGAATTACATATGATCTTTTTTCTGTAATCCTTACTCTGCCCCCACTTTAATAATTATATACTTAAGTGTAGTTTAACACTTTCTTCTGGCCCATGTATTTCCTGCAAATCAGCAGCAAGACTCAGAGACTTAATCATGCAATAGACTTCTAACTGTAATATATCATCCCTGCCTCCAATTTTATACTCCCGGCTACTCCAGACTAACCATATTAACCTCCCTAAAATACCACATGGGATGTCCAAGCCACATGCTCCCCTCCATCCACATCCATGTCCACGTCTGTCCACCTCCTCCCCCACACTCATGCACACCATCCAAAATCTTCCATGGCAACTTTTAACCTATGTTAACGTCAACGTCCTCCACAGTCTGTGTTCAGACCAACCTCCTTGCCTTCTCCTTCCTCATCCAGACCCACAGAAAGGTGGGTTAAATAGTGCAAAGAGCTGGAGTCATCTAGAGTTCAAGCCATAATCCCAGCTTCACAATTCGATTGGGATAGAACTCTGACAAGTAGCTTTTCTTCTCTCTCCCTGAATTTCTGTCTTTGTAAAAGTAGAATGATACCACCCTTATAGAGCTGATGTAAGGATTGTTAAATGAATTTGTGTAAAGCACCTAGGAGACCCTCAGGAAAAGGGAGCTGTTACTATGATTACAGCAGTCACAACAGTCACAAAATTGCCGGTGGAATTTTTCTTTTCAGCTTTTGCCTATATTTCTTTTCCAACTAAAACCTCTCTCTGGTTGTCTAAGTCTTATCTACTGTGGTAGGTAAAATTCTAAGATGTCTGTCTAGATTTCCTATCCCTGGTATAATCCTCAGAACTGCAAATGTAATGGACTTTATCTACACATGGTGATGTTATATAGCACAGTTGACCTTAAAATAAGGAGATTATCCAGGCAAGTCTGGCCTAATCACATCAGTCCTTTTTTTCTAAGTTTATTTATTTATTTTGAGAGAGAGAGAGAACACGAGAAGGGGAGGGGCAGAGAGAGGGAAAGAGAGAGAATGCCAAGCAGGTTCTGCTCTGTCAGTGCAGAGCCCAATTTGGGGCTTGATCCCACAAACCATGATCATGACCTGAGCTGAAATCAAGAGTTGGACGCTTGGGGCGCCTGGGTGGCTCAGTCAGTTAAGCGTCCGACTTCAGCTCAGGTCATGATCTCTCGGTCCGTGAGTTCAAGCTCCGCGTCGGGCTCTGTGCTGACCGCTCAGAGCCTGGAGCCTGCTTCCGATTCTGTGTCTCCCTCTCTCTCTGCTCCTCCCCCGTTCATGCTCTGTCTCTCTCTGTCTCAAAAATAAATAAACATTAAAAAAAAAAAGGGTTGGACGCTTAACCAACTGATCCTCCCAGGTGCCTATATTAGCCTCTTTAAAGCAAAGAGTTTTCTTCAGCTGGTCATGAGGTAGTTAAAGATTAGAACCACAGGAAGGATTTAACAAGCTGTCGATAGATTAAAGATGCAGGAAGTCACATGTCAAGGAATGCAGGCTGCCTCTAGGAACTGCAAGTAGACCCTGGCTGACAACAGGAAAACGTAGACCTCATTCCCACAGCTACAAGGAACTAAATTCTGACAGGTAGAATGATCTTGGGGGAGTGCCTGGGTGGCTCAGTTGGTTGAGCATCCAAGTGTTGACTTCAGCTCAGGTCGTGATCCCAGGCTCATGGGATTGAGCCCCTCCTCCACACCCAGTGTGAAGCCTGTTTAAGATTAAGATTCTCTCTTTCTCTCTCTCTTTCTCTCTCTCTCTCTCTCTCTCTCTCTCTCTGCCCCTGCCCTGTTCACGTGCTCATGCTCTTTCTCTCTCTGGAGAAGGAGAAGGAGAAGGAGGAGGAGGAGGAGGAGAAGGAGAAGAGTGATCTCGGAAACAGATTTTCCCACAGAGCCCCCAGATGAGAACTCAGTCCATTGGATACCTTGATTTCAGAATGTGATAATGAACACTGAACCCAGCCACACCATGAAGGACAAACATCTGACCTTTACAACTGTGAGATGAACATGAGTGTTGTGAGGTAACTTGTTACATAGCAATAGAATACTAATGCACCTACCTTCAAGGTCTACTTCTTTTTTTTTTTTTAATGTTTATTTTTGAGAGAGAGAGAGAGAGACAGAATGTGAGCAGGGGAGGGGCTGAGAGAGAGGGAGACACAGAATCTGAAGCAGGCTCCAGGCTCTGAACTGTCAGCACAGAGCCCAACACAGGGCTCGAACCCATGAACTGTGAGATCATGACCTGAGCCAAAGTAGGACACTCAACCGACTGAGCCACCCAGGCGCCCCCAAGGTCTACTAGTCCTTTCTATATGACTTCCCACCACAAAACCCTGGCATGAACTATTTATACAAACCCTTTTTCCTTCTTAAAACTTATCACAATTGCCCTTTTATTACATGACCACTTTACATTTCTCTCCTATTACAGAGACTGCTAAATGTCCCCCATACTTGTTCTGCTCTTTCTCCACAGTAATAGAACCCCAGATTTATAGCTGGGCACTTAGCCACACTGTTCCAATTTGACACATGGCAAGTTACAAAGCTTTGGTTTTCTCATCTCTAAAATAGGGATAGTAATCTTTTGGACCTTTTTTAATGGAAAGGGCTTAGCACAAAGTCAGCACGAGGAAAACATTAACAAAGGTCAATTCACAGCCTACACTAGACTAAGAAACTAAGTCACAAATAATGTGGTGAAGACCATGTTGTCATGTACCAAGCAGGAAGAGATCACGATAAGGACCTAAGGATAAAAAAGAGTTGATGGGACAGTGAAATCAATGTAGCTGCAAAGGAAGAATGTTTGGTTAGGAAGGCACCTAGAGGTGGCAGCATGTTCTGGGACATGATTAAATTATAGTAGTCTACCCTTATGCACAGGAGAGTACATTCTAAGACCCTCAGTGGATATCTGAAACTGCAGATGGTATCGAACCCTATATACACTGGTTTTTTTCCTATGATAAAGTTCGATTTATAAATTAAGCACAGTACGAGATTAACAACAATAACTAATAATAAAAGAGGACAATTACAACAATATACTATAATAAAAGTTGGTGACTATGGTCTTTCTCTCAAAATATCTTGCCATGCGATATTCACCTTTCTTCTTGTGATGCTCTAAGATGATAAAATGCCTGCATGATGGGACAAATGAGGTGAAGGACATAGGCGCTGTGAGGAAGTGTAGGCTGCTATTGCCCTTCTGATGTCTGTCAGAAGGAAGAACAGCTGCTTCGGGGCCACGGTGGACTGTAGGTCACTGAAAGCCCCCAAGTTGAAGCTTTGGATGAGGGGGACTAGTGTCATCAGACTAAAGTGAATGTTCACATGGCTCAAAGATAAGAATGAAAAGATAAATTTCCACAAGATTATAACCTGCAGAGGTTAAGGACTGTGTGACATTTGCTCGTGGTTGCAGCTGGCTCAACATCGCTCTGCCATATAATTAGTCTGAAGACCACTAATGACAGGGTACATTGTAAGATATGTAAAAATTTAGCATTTCTCGGTAAAAAATAATTGAGGAAGAGTTTTATTTTTAATGTTTATTTATTTATCTTGAAAGAGAGGGTGGGGGAGAGGCAGAGACAGGGTGACAGAGAATCATAAGCAGGCTTCACACTGTCAGTGCAGAGCTGGACACGAGGCTTGAACTCACGAATTGTGAGATCATGACCTGAGCCAAAATCAAGACTCGGACGCTTAACTGAGCCATCCTGGTGCCCCAGGGGAAGAGTTTTTGATGATGGCAATTATTTCACACAGTGCCCCATAGCATGGGAAGCTTTAAATTCTTCTAAGTCCGTAGCAGTTCTCCAGGTTACGTGAAAAACAGGAAGTACAGCTCTCTTTTATTACACAGACTGGGAAATTGAGACATAGTAGCAACTGTCAGTATGAATACAATATGTGGAAATTTTAATCAGGGAGAGAGCTGGGTATAAAATCTAAGTCTTCTGTATTTAGTTGTTTAGTTTAGTTTCTATGCTCTCCTAATTAGTTTTCGGACTGCTCTATGTCAGTTATGGGCCTGAGGATTGGCTTATACCTTCTCAATACTCTCTAGTATACTTCACGCCCACTTTGGTAAATCTACAATTTACACGCACACACTGCATCCCCCAACTCACACAGATGTACCTTCTCTGTTTATACCATCTCACCAACCTCTTCCCCACACTGTCCCCACATCAGAACCACACAGTGGCTCAATCAGTAGTTCTTCCTTTCTTCCCCAAATGCTACATGTACACCACACTCCTCCCTCCACCCCCACCCAAAACCACAACCACTTCCCCCATCACTTTGAAAACAGCAGGGCTCTTCTCTTTTCTTCTTTGTTACCCTTAACTTTATTGAGGTATAATTAACAAAACATACACACACACACACACACACACACACACACACATATATGCTATACAATGTAGTGTTTTGATATATATTCATACTGTGAAATGATTACTACAATCAAGCTATTTCACACATTCACATAGTTAACATTTTTTCTTGTGAGAATACTTAAAATCTACCCTTTATAAATATACAATACATTATTATTAACTATAGTTATCATGCTGTATGTTAGATCTCTAAAACTTATTCATTTTATAACTGGAAGTTTGTACCCTTGACAAACATCTCCCCATTTCTCCCACTACCCCCCACCCCCTGGTAATCACGCTTCTTTCTTTTCTTTTTCTTTTTTTTTTTTTTTTACTTTTTTAAAAAATTGGAGTACAAATATCTCTTCAAGATGTAGATTTCATGTCTTTTGGATTTATAACCAGAAGTGGGACTGCATTATCCAAAGAAGATATCTAAGCGGACAACAGGTATATGGAAAGGCACTCAACATCACTAATCATCAGGGAAATGCAAATCAAAACCACGTTGAAATATCACTTCACATCTGTTAGGATGGTTATTATCAAAAAGCCAAAAAATAGTAAGTGTTGGCAAGGATGTGGAGAAAAGTGAATCTTTATTCCCTGTTGGAAATGTAAATTGGTACAGGCATTATGGAAAACAGGAGGGAGGCTCTTCAAAAAATAAAAAATAGAACTATCTTATCCTGATCTTTTCCTTTATTCACCAATTTTTTAAAAATTCAGTATGGATTTAAATCATTTTCAGCTTCACATTTTTCCAGTGTTCTCACTTTTTTATTGCACTTCAACCTTCTACTCTGTGAGAAAGCTACAAAGAAGGTTATTAAAAATTACGTAAAATTTCAGCTCCCAGAGATAGCTACTAATAACATTTTAATATATTACCTTTCAGGCTTTTCTCTGCCCATATATATTTTTATGTGTGTGTTCATTTTTTTCTCACACAAATTTTTTACTGAGATAATTTACACACCATAAAATTTACCCTTTTAAAGTATAGTGTTCAATTTTTATTCCTGCTATTTTCACCTCAACATTATTATATCAAGAACATGTGCTCATGACATTGAATATTCTCCAAAACTTTTATAGCCATTTTAAAGTATGCAAGAATCATAATTTATTTAAACATCTTCTTATTGGACATTTAAGTTGTCTCCAACTTTTCATTATTGTAAATAATCCTTTGAAAAATAGTCTTGTATTTTTATTTTTATAGACATAGAATTATTGTTTTAACACATTTTTACTTATGAGAGGGGCAAATGCTACTGTTTGCCTACCCAATAGACATTCTCTCCTTCATCCTTAGTTTGTAGAATCTCATAGTTTGGAGAGGTGTATTAGTTATCTATTGCTGTCTATAAACTACTCCGAAACAGGAGCACCTGGGTGGCTCAGTCAGTTAAGAGTCGGGCTTTGGCTCAAGTCATGATCTCATGGCTCATGAGTTCCAGCCCCATGTTGGGCTCTGTGCTGACAGCTGAGAGCCTGAAGCCTATTTCAGATTCGGTGTCTCCCTCTCTCTCTGCCCCTCCCCCAGTCATGCTCTGTCTTTCTCTCCTTCAAAAAGAAATAAACATTATAAATTACTCCAAAATAATCCTTTATTCTCTCTCATGTTTTCTATGGCTCAGGAATTTGGAAGTGGCTTGGCTGGGAAGTTCTAGCTTAGAGTCTCTCATAATGTTGCAGTCAGCTGGGGTCATCTCCAAGCTCCTTCAGTCACATATTTGATGCCTGGACTGGGAAGATTAGAAAAACTGGGGTCTTACATGGTAGAGCCTTTCAAAAATCCCTTTCTATTTCGAGGCACCTGGGTGGCTTAGTTGGTTAAGCATAGGATTCTTCATTTTGGCTCAGGTCATGATCTCATCATGAGATCAAGCCCCGCATCAAGCTCTGTGCTGGGTGTAGAGCCTGCTTAAGATTCTCTCTCTCTGCCTCCCTAGACCCATCTCCCACTCATGCTCTATCTTCTCTCTCAAAAAAAGAAGAAAGAAAGAAAGAAAGAAAGAAAGAAAGAAAGAAAGAAAGAAAGAAAGAAAGAAAAAAAAGAGGGGTGCCTGGGTGGCTCAGTCAGTTGAGCGTCCGACTTCCGACTTCGGCTCAGGTCATGATCTCACAGTTTGTGAGGTCGAGCCCTGCAACGGGCTCTGTGCTGACAGCTTAGAGCCTGGAGCCTGCTTCGAATTCTGTGTCTCCCTCTCTCTCTGCTCCTCCCCCGCTCGTGCTCTGTCTTTCTCTCTCCTTCAAAAATAAATTTAAGACAAAATTAAATTAAAAAAAGAAAGAAAGAAAGAAAGAAAGAAAAGAGAGAGAATCTCTTTCTATATCTATGTGGTCCCCTCACCATTATCTCTCAAACACGCTTACTTCAGGGTAGCCAGACTTCTTATATAGGACTCAGTACTTCAAAAAGCACATCTCTCAAGAGATCAAGAGCTAGGCAGAAGCTGTATCACCTTTTCTAACTTAGTCGTGCAAATCACAAATATCATCTCCCACCTGAATCATACATAGATAGGCCCACCCAGATTTCAGAAAGGGAACATGGACCTCATTTCTTCCTTGATGTAAAAGTATCAGTCACATTTAAGGAGACATTTGGAAAATCTAACCTGCCAGAAAAGCAAAAATGCTCAGAGAAGGTGGAACCCTACCCAAACCTAAGGGATGAACTATGCTTTGTCTAAACCAATTATGGTAATCCCACTCTTTATTGTTAGTATAAAAGACACTGCTAGCTGTCCACCTAAAATGTATTTATCCTTCCTCCTATCAGAACCCAGCTAAACATACTAAATTACCCAAGCTTTCCTGCAGCTAGGATAGCCAAGTGATAAATTCTGCCTTAATGAAACGAAGCTAAGAGATCTAGTAAAGCTTCCATTTTCCTAATGTAAGTCCTTGCCCCTTTCTGATACGCAAGAATATAGCTCCAGGGATAGTTCTTGACAGGCATGGGCCAATCAGTACTGTCTATCCACCTGCTCGTAGTGTTTGGTTCAGGAATAAGTATTTGACTCAATTTGGCCCAACATGAGAAAGAGTGACTCTCAGGTCTCAGGTGTAGGAGCTACCAAAGACATGCTTTCTTTTTCCTTCAAGGCATGATATGAAAGCAGGAAGCATCTGCAGTCATTTTTATTTCATTAGGAAAAAGTTTGGAGCTCTGGGGAACACCACAGGAGCTTGAATTTGAAGGCAACACCAAGAAGTGAGAGAGAGACAGAGAAATTTGTCTTCAGTGAAATTTTTATTTTGGACTCAATCCTCACCTAAAGCCAGACTGACCTCAGGATTTTTCATTTACCGAATATATTGGTCAGGGTTCTCTTGAGAAACAGAGCAAGTAGGAACCAAAGAGATTTATTATAAGGAATTGGCTCATGCCATTATAGAGGAAGACAAGTCCTAAGATCTGCAGGATGATTGGCAATCTGGAGACCCAGGAGAGGAATGTTTTAGTTCTAGTCTAAGTCTGAAGGCCTGAGAACCAGGAGGGTTGATGGTGTAATTCCTGTCAAAGGGTGACAGGCTCAAGGCCCAGAAAAAAAAAAAACCTGTTTCACTTTTAGTCCAAAGGCAGGAAACAAGCTAATGTCCCTGTTGGAATTAGTGAGGAAAGAAAGAATTCTCTCTTACTTGGGGGAGGGTCACTCTTTTTGCTTCATTCAGGCCTTCAATTGATTGGATGAGGCCCACTCACATTAGAGGGCAATCTGCTTTACTGAGTCTACCAATTTAAATGTTAGTTTCATCCAAGAACACTCTCACAGAAACACTCTGAATAACATTTGACCAAATATCCAGGCACCCCATGGCCCAGGCTAGTTGACACCAATTTAACCAGCACACTGAGCAAATTAATCCCTCTTGTGGTTTAAAACAGTTTGATTTGGGTTTTCTTTCACTTGCAACCAAAAAGGCTACATTGATATAGGGAATCTACTCTGTGCCAGACTGTGCCAAGTGCACCAAAACAGCAAGACAGACCTTCCAGTCTAGCAACATATGTAGGAAGACCACTGCTTTTTTTAAATTTCTTTAAGTAATCTTTATGCCAAAAGTGGGGCTCAAACTCACACAATCCTGAGATCAAGAGTCACACATTCCACCGACTAACCCAGCCAATTGCCTCCAAACCGTTGTGTTTTTTTGTAAAAATGGTATTAAAAGATAACATTCAGATGACCGCCAAGTTGGTTGACATCTTGACTACAACCTCATAAGAGGAGAGACCCTGAACCAGAACTACCTGGATAAGCTACTCCTAAGTCCTTGACCCACAGATATTTATCTGATATAGTAACCATTTTTGTTGTTTCACAGCATTAAGATTTCAGGTATTTTTTTACACAGGAATAGATGTGTACTAGGCCCCTTCCACAAACATATCCACTAATCTGACCTTTATCATCATCATAAGCTAGCTTTACCTGTTCTTGAAATTTATGTAATTGAATTCATACAGGATACACTCATTTGTTCCTGGCTTCTTCCACTCACTGTTATATCTGTGAGATTCACCATATGCTTACATCTAGAAATAGTCTGTTCTTTGTTATTGTTGTATAGTATTTTATTTCATAAATATACCAAAATATATCTTTTCTACTGTTGGTGGAAATTTAATTTTTTCCCACATTTTGACTATATAAATAAAACTTCTATGAACAATCATATATGTCTTTTGGTTGGACACATATATACTCATTTTTCTTGAAAGCCACTTGAAAAACTGTTTTAATGTTTATTTTTGAGAGAGAAAGAAAGCGCCAGCACATGCAAGTGAGGGAGGGGCAGAGAGAGAGGGGGGAACAGAGGATTGGAGCAAGCTCTGTGGTAACAGCCGAGAACCCCATGTGGGGCTCGAACTCAGGAACCATGAGATCATGACCTGAGTCAAAGTTGGATGCTTAACCCACTTAGCTACCCAGGTGCCCCGTGGAAGCCATTTTTAAAATGTAACATTTCTGGGATGCCTGGGTGGCTCAGTCGGTTAAGCATCCAAGAGCCCCATATTGGACTCTGTGCTGACAGCTCAGAGCCTGGAGCCTGCTTCAGATTGTGTGTCTCCCTCTCTCTCTGCCCCTCCCCCACTCACACTCTGTGTGTGTGTGTGTGTGTGTGTGTGTGTGTGTCTTTTTCAAAAATAAATAAATGTTTTAAAAAATTTTTTAAAGTAATATTTCTTGCTTCCAACTTTCCTATACTACTGCTTACTCTGATATTTTACTTATTAGCCTCTCCTGCTGTTCTTTTGAAAATGACTGAAAACTCAACCTTATCTTTTAAACATTTCCAAACAATCTTTATTTTTTTTTAAGTTTATTTATTTATTTTGAGAGAGAGAGAAAGAGCACACGTGTGCACACAAGCACAGGAGGGGCAGAAAGAGAGAATCCCAAGCAGGCTCCATGCTATCAGTGCAGAGCCCAACATGGGGCCTAAATCCATGAACCTTGAGATCATGACCTGAGCTGAAACCAAGAGTCAGATGTTCAATCAACTGAGCCATCCAGATGCCCCTCCAAACAACATTTAATTTGTAAATTTTAACTACTTATAATGGCAAAGGAATAATCAGAGGACATTGTTTTCTTAGCTGTGTGGAGAAAGGGTTCTTCCTATCTCCCTCATTCCCATGGGTTTTTGTAATCCATCAAAAAAGAACTTTCAGTCCTCCTAGATTCTTATGTACAGAGAACTTCTTTCAGCAATATTTTTGCAGATCCAAGAATTGCGCTGTGAGTAAAACTACTACATAACAAAATTGATGAATGGCTAATTTTTGCATATGCCAGCAATTCTCAAACTTTTTGGTCTCAGGATCTCCATATACTTTTTTCTTTTTTAGGATCTCTGTATATTTCTTTTTGTTGTTGTTGTTTATTTATTTTTGAGAGACAGAGAGAGATAGAGCACGAGCAGAGGAGGAGCAGAGAGAGAGGGAGACACAGAATCTGAGGCAGGCTTCAGGCTCCGAGCTGTCAGCACAGAGCCCGTCGCGGGGCTCAGACTCACCGACCACGAGATCATGACCTGAGCTAAAGTTGGATGCTTAACCGACTGAGCCTTCCAGGCATCTCTAGGACCTCTGTATATTTCTAAAAATTATTGAGGACCCCAAATATCTTTTGTTTATGTGATTATACTTATCAGTATTTACTGCTTTAAAGAAATTGATAAAACTTTTATATATTTATTAATTAATTTTTAAAAATAATGATAAACCCATCATGCATTAACATAAATAACATATTTTAATTGTTTTTATTTTAGAGAGACAGAGAGAGAGAGAGCTGCAAGCAGGGTAAAGGGACAGAGGGAGTGAAAGAACCCCAGGCAGGTTCCATACTCAGCATGGAGCCCAATGTGGGGCTTGATTCCATGACCCTAGGATCATGACCTGAGCCAAAATCAAGAGTCAGTCACTCAACCAACTAAGCCACCCAGGCACCCCAGAATAATATATTTTTATGAAAAATAATGTGGACCTCCTGAAAGTATCTCAGACACTCAAAGCAGTCCCTGGACTATGCTACGAGAACCACTGGTCTGTGCTGATGCATTCTTTGCCCCTATCATATCACTTTGTATAAACCATCTTTTATTTTGACTTCTCAGCATCACATTCATCTTTATTTGGTGACAAAACCCTTATTTCCTAAAGAGAACCTATTCAAGATGGTTGAGATGAAGTTGACCACACCCCTTTCTCACCCAGTGATATGCATGTGATGCATGATTGCCTAGAGCTTCTTGGGAACTCTCATGCTGAGCTATTAGAAAATTATTTCTCTCCCTCTCTCTCTCTCTCTCTCTCCCTGTCTCTCTCTTTCTGTCACTCACTCCCTGTCTTCCCTCTCTACCTCCAGGTTGCAAATCATGTTTTAGGAAAGCCTAAAAACAACTTTCTTCCCCATTAAGTGGAGGCAGCCTTCTAAGAAATGAAAAGCCCCAATCCCTGATGACATCATTTGAATTATTGGAGCAAGCCAGGACTGAAAAAATCTCTCCTCCCTCTTCTCAGTTGTGTTAGCCAGTTTGCTAAAGTTCGGTCTTTGTCCCTGACAAGTGAAGGAACACTGCTTAATACACATTGATAACATTTATGCATCAATCACAGCCTTCAACATTTAAATATAACATGAGAATTTCAGACATTGTGGTAGGACAACAGGCAAAACATTTAGATGGTATGGAGTCTTCCAGATATTTATTTCTAAAATGTGGGTACACCTCAGAATCAACTAAGGGAGCTTTTTCAAAATACAAACTTCTAGACCCTGCCCAAAATACTCTGACTCAGTTGATGGAGCCAAAGAATATGTATTATTAGTAAGGTCCCTTGGTGATTCTGACACAATCAGTACAAGATCTGGCATTTGATAAACACTAATCTAGAAAACTATCGATTCCATCTGTAAGAACAATATACAGTATGGATTTCTATGCTTCTATAAATAAAACTTCTTTGGCTAGTACAGGAATGCCATGATTTTCAGAAATTCACTTAAGAGAAATCCTGGAATTTATAAATTAGGTAAAATATTCACACAAAGCATGGCACCCATGCACTTCCCATCCCCTTTCAGCTAAGACCATTTAAGAGTTCTTTGCTATCTTCTTCAAATTTCTATCTTATCCACATCTTTACCAACTAAGCTGTTAACTGTATGTATTAACATACACACATAATATATAACACTGTACAGTATTTGGCAATTCAGCATTTTGCCAATCAATAACAGACATCATTCAAACGTGCAAAAAGCCACTAATAAGGACAGCAGCTTGAACACCATTAGGCTGGGCACCAAAGCAAAATCTAGAAAACTCAGGCAGAAGTTTCTAATTATTTGATCATTATCAAACTTTAGCTGATCTAAAATGGTAGGGAAGACTTTGAGAGAAAATCTTCAAGTCCCCACCCTCAGAAATGTTTGGAAATGGTATTTGCAAATAAGGATTTTGTATATGATAATTATGAAAGTTTTGTGTTGTATTCCTTCAATAAAATGTATTGCTTTTTTCACACAAAGAGGTATTATCTTACTAAATTTATTTCTAGGTATTCGTAGTTTGTTGATAACTGGAACAGCTTTTGAAATTACCCTTTCTAGGAAATTATTTATAATTTAAAGAAAGGCTATTTTTAAATTTACCATAAGATAAATTCTCTTATTGGCTGTGAATAAGATGTATTTTTGATAGTCTCTTGGGTTTTCCTGTTATGTAATCATATCATCTGAAAAATCAAATTCATGTTGCCACTTTATTTGCAATATTTATTCCTGTATATCTTATTTTCTTATCTTTTTAAAAATTTTATGTTTTTTTAAATTTACATCCGAATTAGTTAGCATATAGTGCAACAATGATTTCAGGAGTATATTCCTTAACGCCCCTTACCCATTTAGCCCATCCCCCCTTCCACACCCCCTCCAGTAACCCTCTGTTTGTTTTCCATATTTATGAGTCTCTTATGTTTTGTCCCCGTCCTTGTTTTTATATGATTTTTGCTTCCCTTCCCTTATGTTCATCTGTTTTGTCTCTTAAATTCCTCATATGAGTGAAGTCATATGCTATTTGTCTATCTCTGACTGGCTAATTTCACTTAGCATAATACCCTCTAGTTCTATCCACATAGGTGCAAATGGCAAGATTTCATTCTTTTTGATTGCCAAGTAATACTTCATTGTATATATACACACCACATCTTCTTTATCCATTCATCCATCGATGGACATTTGGGCTCTTTCCATACTTTGGCTATTGTTGATAGTGCTGCCATAAACATGGGGGTGAAAGTGTCCCTTCGAAACAGCACGCCTGTATCCCTTGGATAAATACCTAGTAGTGCAATTGCTGGGTCGTAAGGTAGTTCTATTTTTAGTTTTTTGAGGAACCTCCATACTGTTTTCCAGAGTGGCTGCACCAGCTTGCATTTCCATCTTATTTTCTTATCTTATTGCATTAGCTACAACCTTCAATATATCAATTTAGTGATGTTGATAGTCATCTCTTTTTTAATGATAATTACCTTAGTATGTCACCACTTAATATCATTTTACTCTTTGTTTGATATACAGTAAAGATTATATTTTAGTCAGAATATAAATTAGTCACCTGAATGATTTCAATGAGGCATGTATCCATTAAGAATGCTTTTAGCTACAAATAATAGAACACTAAGACTGGCATAAACAAATAGGAAGTTAACTTCCAAGTTTCACCAAGACAGAGTAACAGGGACCAGATTTACCCTCTTACCTAAAAACTAAAGAAAAACCACACAAAACATTTGAAACAATCATTTTCAAACATTAGCCAATAGACAGTGCATGGTAGTAACACCTGAAAGAAGAGAAACAAGCAGTGGGAGCTTTACAATTGCTCTGGCTCATTGCCAGGGAGGAGGAACCCAGAATCCATAGTGTCCCAGAGTTGGAAAAGTTTTGCTAGGAGTACAGGCAGGTCGGTGTGAATCAAAACTTGAACAGGGATGCCTGGGTGGCTCAGTCGGTTAAGTGGCTGACTCCTCATTTCGTCTCAGGTCATGATCTCATGGTCGTGAATTCAAGCCCTGTGCCCAGCTCTACGCTGACAGTGTGAATCCTGCTTGTGATTCTCTCTCTCTAATCTCTCTACCCCCCCCCCACTTGTGCTCTCTCCCTCTCTCAAAATAAATAAACTTTAAAAATATTTTTAAAAGACTTGAACAAAAAAGCCATGTTTTGCATAGATAGTAGAGTATCTGACACAATCCAAGGATAAGATGTGCAGCCCAGCCTCATAAGACACAGAACAAAAGGGATCCAGGAGTAGTCAAGTACAATAGCAGGTATCTTCTCTGTGCCTTCTTCTGGAGTCCCTTGTTCTCCTGGGCATCTGCTTCATTCTCCACCCTCTGTAGTCTGAATTACTTTACTTTTTCATCCATAGTCTGGAAAATAACTGTCCAAACTCTCTTTGTTGTCTCTCCATTTGTCTCACAAGCATTTTCCCTAATAAATTTGTTGCACATTTAATAGCATCTTGATTTGCTTTTCAATGGACCTGAACTAACAGATCAGTATCAATATATTCTGGTTTATTCAGTCTTAAAAATTATAATGTGAAGGGCAATAATAGCCCAGAGCTATCATTGTGTACAGTCATTCCTCCAGCGTGAGGTGAAGTTCATGTCTGTGGTCTCTCCTGCAGTCCTCAGCGTTCCTTCCTAAAAAACAAACAAACAAATAAAAAGTTTTACACTACTACCCAAGAATGAGTAACAATTATAGGCATAGGACAGCCTAGATTCATGGAAGAAAGAACAGTTTCCCCTTCAAGGACACTAAAGATACACCCAATTTACATGATCAAACACATAACTTCCTGATTGAAAACCACTACATTTTATTCAATATTCTCCTAAGAACAAAGGGTGGATACTGTGTACTTGTTTGCATAATTTTAAATCAGTCACGGCTTTTCCAGAACAGAGGGGGGGCCAACTTTCAATATGTATCCAAATCTTCACTTGTTAGCAAGAAGGAACTGCTTATAATTTTTAAGTAACAGTTTTTATTTGGCTTAAAAAAAAAAAGCTCAAGATCCAGTTTCTACCAAGGCAAGCCACTGCATATATTTTATCTCATTTATCCTAAACAGAATAATGTCTTTCATTTATCTATCTCCATTTTAAGAAGAGGAAACTGCATTTCAGAGAAATTAAGAAATTTACCAACGGTTGCTTCACTGACTCTTATAGACAGAAATTAAACCAAGTTCCTTCTGGTTCACAATCTAGTATCTTTTGTTGCTTTTTGAGATGCCACTGAAAATCTAGTTTGCCAAAATCTTTGCTAATGATAATATATGGATCTTTAAGCAAACCTGCTTGTCCTTTGTGTTATTTAAAAACGTGAATGGTCTGTGTACTGCTTGGTCAAAAGTTAAATATACATAAATGTCTGCTATATGTTGCTCAAGTTTCTGACATAGAAAAAAAAAAAAAAGGACTTTTCTTTTCTCTTCCTCTTTCCCTTCATTAGGGCTGAGCTTTCCACTGGTACCCAGTAAAGGATGGAAGTTGGCATGTCCAGGGTTAGACAAATAAATAAATACAGATTTCTCACTATCAGAGAAAGGAGTTACAACTATGGAAGTTAGGAAGTCCAGAATATATCCTGGAGTGCTGCAAAGGAACTGGAGATATCAGTCTTATGGCCTGATTAGATAGACAAATATAAGCGTGTGTGTGTGTGTGTGTGTGTGTGTGTGTGTGTGTTCTAGCTCTGTTCACTAAGAGGGTCTAGAAGCAATGGCATTCTGATAACAATGAACCGATTTAGATCTTTTTTTTTCTAGATAACATTATCTGCTAAAAAGAACCAGGTCTCCTTGCCACAATATGACTCTAGGACTAGAGCAAGGAAAATATAAGATGTATGTATTTGGAACATTTTATGACACCAGAAGGTTAAAAACAAATGCTTGAAAAATTATGGGGGCATGTGTATAATACACAGTAACCAGCTTGAGGTGGCTTCCGCTGGTAAGTCTGGGACAAATTGAGTATCAAAATAAATAATAATAACAGATTGTAACCCTGTGAGTAAAAGACAAATCCTAAGTCCATACTGACATTAATTAATTGATTAATTAATTGGAGAGAAAGGAAAGCTCTATCCTACCTAATCTAGAATGAATGACAAGATTAGAAAACTCCCATTTCATAATCATCAGAATAATAATTTATTCAAGCTAGAATCATTAACTGATGGTAAACTGGTAAAAATTTGCTAAGAAACAAGATAGTCAAATGATCTCAAAGAGTCTTGCTACAAAATAATAATTTATTATGTTATAATAGAGAACTTGGCAGACATAATCTTAACTAAGTAATAAAAGTTGACATTATCATTAATGGAACAAATTGACATCATGTGCCTCCTCGTATGATTCCTGGAGACTAGCACAGCATCACTTCTGTAAGATTCCTGCCAAAATGCATAAATTATAAAGAAACATTAGACAACTCCCCATAATTGAGAAACATTCTCAAAAGCAATTGGTTTGGGCTCTCCAAAACTATCAAGATCATGAAAGATCATTAAACATTGAGAAACTGTTCCAGACTGAAGAAGACTAAAGAGACACAACTAAACGCAATATATGATTGTAAACTGAATCCTGAACCTAAAAGGGACATTATTGAGACCATAAGATTTGAGTAGGGTATATAGATTGGATATTATTGGATCAACATTAATTTCCTGATTTTGATTGTTATACTGAATCCTTGCACTCAAGAAATACAAATTAGAATATTAAAGGTAATGGGGCATTGTGTCTACAACTTACTCTCAAATAATTGAGAAATAAGTAGAGGATCAAGATGGAAGGTATACGGAAGCTCTGTGTACTACTTTGCAACTTTTTTTGTAGATTTGAAATTATTGCCAAATAAAGTTTTAAAAATTAAAAACAAAGGGCACCTGGGTGGCTCAGTTGGTTAAGCGTCTGACTCTTGATTTCAGCTCAGGTCATGACCTGAAGGTTCATGAGTTCAAGCCCCACATCAGGCTCTGTGGTGATGGTGCAGAGTCTGCTTGGGATTCTCTCTCTCTCTCTCTCTCTCTGCCCCTCCCTGCTCTCTCTCTCTCTCTCTCAAAATAAATAGATAAACTTAAAAAAATTAAAAATGAAAAACAATAGGGACACCTGGGTGACTCAGTTGGTTAAGCACCCAACTCTTGATTTCGGCTCGGGTCATGACCTCAAGGTTCGTGAGTTCAGGCCCCACATCAGGCTCCGTGGTGACAGTGCAGAGCCTGCTTGGGATTCTCTCTCTCTCTCTCTCTCTGCCCCCCCCCCCACTTGCACGCATGCTTCGAAAGAAAGAAAGAAAGAAAGAAAGAAAGAAAGAAAGAAAGAAAAACAGACAATGGCATTTTCTTCCCCCAAATAACTCTAAGAATAGCAAAGCCCATCAACACCTCCAAAAGATTGGAGGAATAGAAAACAAAATGTTTCATTTCAATTATTTATGGCTGCATAATAAAACCACTCCAAAATTCAGTGGCTTTATTGTATTATCTGTCATGATTCTGTGGATTGATTGGCCTCAGTTGGGAGTTCTGCTCCTTGTGATGGCAGATGAAGCTGCAGTCATTTGGGTGTCCCCTAGGCTGAACATCCAAGATGGCACACTCACATGTTTGGAACTTTGCTGAGGTTGGTTAGAAGAGGGAGAGGGCTGAAATAGGCCACTGAGATGGCTGGGGCCTCTTTGCCCATGCAGTCTCAGGGTCTCTCCCTTTCTACCTGGTCTCTAAGTCACTTCTCCATATGATCTCTGTGGGATGACCTGATCAGAGGCCGGTGAAAGAATTCCCCCAATGCAGAACAAAAGAGAGAGAAGTTTATTGACTATACCACAAGGGAGCAATGGGCAGGACAGCAAAGGAGAGATGCCTGCCAGGAGGCAGCAGGTGGGGGGTGGGGAAGCTGTATTTAAGGGGGAAGGTGAGAAGGTATGGGAATTTTCCTTTTTTGGAACCTATGTCCAGGTATAAGTAACTCATTGGTCAGCTAGGCCTTATGGATATTGTGAGGTGGGTGGCCTAATGGGCCTGTTTGTATTCAATAGGGAGTCTCTGTGGGCCCTTCTACCATACTCAGGTTTCCATTGTTCAAGTTAGTTGACTAAAAGTGGCAAGCGCCCTTCAGATACATGCTTTTATATGGACATGAGTATTCATTTCTCTTGGGTTGATATCTGGTCCATGAATATTTAAATATATTTTATAATATATTAATTCTATATATTTATTAATTTTGTATAATTAATTATATTTAATTACATTTCTACATTTAATTAATTTTATGTATTCTATAATATATCTGATTCATTGATATTTTTATGAGAAAGCTAAAGGTTATTTTCCAGTTATTAAACTTTATCTTTCTAATCCCCAGTTAACAGTAAATAATAGTTAATTTGGAAGAAGATGATTAGAGAAGTTGATGGGACCTTTACTTTAAGGGTAAAGGAATTTGCAATCCCTGTCAAAATATCACCAGCATTCTTCAGAGAGCTAGAACAAACAATCCTAAAATTTGTATGGAACCCCAAAAGACCCCCAAATAGTCAAAGAAATCTTGAAAAAGAAAACCAAATATGGAAGCATCACAATTCTGGACTTCAAGATGTATTACAAAGCTGTAATCATCTAGACAGTATGGTACTGGCACAAAAACAGACACATAGATCAATGGAACAGAATAGAAAACCCTGAAATGGACCTACAAACATAATGGCCAACTAATCTTTGACAAAGCAGGAAAGAATATCCAATGAAACAAAGACAGTCTCTTCAGCAAATGCTGTTGGGAAAACTGGACAGAGACATGCAGAAAAATGAACCTGGACCACTTTCTCACACCATGCACAAAAATAAACTCAAAATGGGGCGCCTGGGTGGCTCAGTGGGTTAAGCGGCCAACTTCAGCTCAGGTCATGATCTCTCGGTCCATGAGTTTGAGCCCCGCGTTGGGCTCTGTGCTGACAGCTCAGAGCCTGGAGCCTGTTTCAGATTCTGTGTCTCCCTCTCTCTGATCCTCCCCTGTTCATGCTCTGTCTCTCCCTGTCTCAAAAATAAATAAAACGTTTAAAAAAAATTTTTTTAAATAAAAAAAAAACTCAAAATGGATGAAAGACCTAAACATAAGACAGGAAGCCATCAAAATCCTCAAGGAGAAAGCAGACAAAAACCTCTTTGACCTCGGCCTAAGTAACTTCTTACTCAACACATCCCTGGAGGCAAGGGAAATAAAAGCAAAAATGAACTATTGGGACCTCAACAAAATAAAAATCTTCTGCAGAGTGAAGGAAACAATCAGTAAAACTAAAAGCCAACTGACGGAATGGGAGAAGATATTTGCAAACAACATATCAGATAAAGGGTTAGTATCCAAAATCTATGAGGGACTTAGCAAACACAACACCCAAAAAACAATCCAGTGAAGAAATGGGCAAAAGACATGAATAGACACCTCTCCAAAGAAGACATCCAGATGGCCAACCAACACATGAAAAAATGCTCAACATCACTCATTATCAGGGAAATACAAATCAAAACCACAATGAGATACCACCTCACACATGTCAGAATGGCTAACATTAACAACTAAGGCAACAACAGATGTTGGTGAGGATGCGGAAAAAGAGGAACCCTTTTGTGCTGCTTGTGGGAATGCAAACTGGTGCAGCCACTCTGGAAAACAGTATGGAGGTTCCTCAAAAAACTAAAAATAGAACTACCTTACGACCCAGCAATTGCACTACTAGGTATTTATACAAGGGATACAGGTGTGCTGTTTCGAAGGGACACATGCACCCCCATGTTTATGGCAGCACTATCCACAATAGCCAAAGTATGGAAAGAGCCCAAATATCCACCAATGGATGAATGGATAAAGAAGATGTGGTGTGTATATACAATGGAGTATTACTCAGCAATCAAAAAGAATGAAATCTTGCCATTTGCAACTACGTGGATGGAACTGGAGGGTGTTATACTAAGTGAAATTAATGAGTCAGAGAAAGACAAAAATCATATGACTTCACTCATATGAGGACTTTAAGAGACGAAACAGATGAACATAAGGGAAGGGAAGCAAAAATAATACAAAACAAGAAGGGGGACAAAATATGAGACTCAAACATGGAGAATAAACTGAGGGTTGCTGGAGGGGTTGTGGGAGGGGAGATGGGCTAAATGGGTAAGGGACATTAAGGAATCTACTCCTGAAATCATTGTTGCACTATATGCTAACTAACTTGGATGTAAATTAATTAAATAAATAAATACGAAAATAAGTAAATAAATAAATATTAACTTAAATTTAAAAAATAAAAAAAAACTATTTTAGAAATAAAAAAAGGGTAAATGAATTTGATTTTTCTGTTTGTTTTTGAGAGAGAGAGAGCGAGCAAGAGAGAGCACTTGTGTGCACCAGTGGGGGAGAGTGGCAGAGGGAAAAGGAAAATCTTCAACAAGCTCCACACTGAGCATGTAACACATGATCCCACAATCCTGGGATCATGACCTGAGCCCAAATCAAGTCAGATGCTCGGGGCACCTAGGTGGCTCAGTCGGTTGGGAGTCCTACTTTAGCTCGGTCATGATCTCGCAGTCTGTGAGTTCGAGCCCCGTGTCGGGCTCTGCACTGACAGCTCAGAGCCTGGAGCCTGTTTCAGATTCTGTATCTCCCTCTCTCTCTGACCCTCCTCCGTTCATGCTCTGTCTCTCTCTGTCTCAAAAATAAATAAACGTTAAGGAAAAAAAAAAAAGAGTCAGATGCTCAACCAACTGAGCCACCCATTTAAGAGCTTAGATGTTGAAACGTAACTGCGTTGTTTAAAATCCTGATTCTACCATTCACAAGATGTATGACCTTAGGCAAGTTACTTAACTTCTGTGAGCTTCAGTTTTTTTATCTGCAAAGTGGAGGAAAATATAATAATAACTATCTTATTAGATGATTGTGATGATTAAATCAGATGCCTCCAAACCTAACGCTAGGCACTTTGTAAATATGTATTAATTGTTAGTAATTATTAATAATAATTTATATACTGCTGCATTATTACCTTTAAAATTTATTTATTTATTTATTTTGAGACAGAGAGAGAGAGAGAGAGAGAGAGTTCACCCGTGTGCTTGTGTGTGTGTATGTGCACGAGTGTGTGGGCAAGCAACAGAGGGGCAGAGAGAGGGAGGGAGAATCCCAAGCAGGTTCTGTGCTGTGGCATCAGACACAGGGCTCCAACCCACCAACCAATAAGTCATGACCTGAGCTGAAACCAAAAGTGGGATGCTTAACCAACTGAGCCACCCAGGCAACACTGCATAGTTACATTTTTATAGTGAAAATTCATTGCTTTTGAAATTTTTTATTTATTTATTTTTAACTTCTTAAAATATTTATTTATTTTTGAGAGAGAGAGACAGCATGAAGGAACGGGGGAGGGGCAGAGAGAGAAGGAGACCCAGAATCCGAAGCAGGCTCTAGGCTCTGAGCTGTCAGCGCAAAGCCCAACGTGGGGCTCAAATTCACGAACCGTGAGATCATGACCTGAGCTGAAGTCAGACACTTAACCAACAGAACAACCCAGGCACCCCATTTTTGAAATTGTAAAAACAATTTTTAAATGTGTGAAGTCAACCTTAATTTTGAGCGTTTACTAATACAAATGCATTCTTAAATTATCAAGTCATGCGTTAAGCTGCAAAATAGGAATTTTGCCCTGCTTTCTTGGTGTTTCAGAGGAAACGGAGACTGCTCACTTAAGGTCTGAATTGTGCTTTAGTTATTCTTTTCCATTCTATAAATCAAGGAGGGGCACTTTCCCGGGCACAAAAATTCATGAAGTTGTGGTACCTTTTTTACCAAAATTGTTCCTAAAACAACTACTAATGACATTGAATTTCCTAATCTACAAGGAGTTCCTTAGTATTCTATTGGTCATTCGGATCTTTGAAGCAAAGCAATTCCAACTAAATTTCATGTTGACCCCTAAGGCTTTTTGTTTTAGAGTGAAAGAACTCTGTTAATAATCTAGCATCTTTTCCAAGATCCTGTCTCATCTCCCTTTGGTAGATTGGAGCATTCCATTTTAATTCATTGCCTGTGGAATTAGTAATTACATGATTTCTCTTGTGACTCCAATCTTAAATAATGATATCCCTTTAATAAGCTTTGTTCTATTTATAGGCCTTAAAGAGAAATTTGATTTTTAAGAGAAAACAGCAGCAATACTACAAATAACTGTTAAAATGTATTCTAGAAGCCATTTTCTGTCCTGTTTTTTATTGCTTTATTTGTGTTTCTGGTCAGAAGAACTGGAATGCAGAATGAGGAGCTTATGAGGTTCTCACCTGGCTCCTCCCACCCATGCTTGGATTCAAACAAGTGGCCACTCACTAGCATATCCAAATGGATACCAGAGCCATTTTCCAGACCTCAGGAGTCCTATAGCCTTTCACCAGCCAAGCTGTAAGTACCTACAAGATAACAAGTACTTTTCTCAAGGCTATCTTTCTGTGTGTGTGTGTGTGTGTGTGTGTGTGTGTAACAGCTTTATTGAGGTATAGTTTATATACTACACAATTTACCCATTTAAAGTGTAAAACTTATTGGTTTGTTTTGGGTTTTTTGAGTGTGTGTGTGTGTGTGTGCATAAGCTGGGGAGGGGCTTGTGAGAGGGAAAGGAACAGAGAGAATCTTAAGCAGACTCCACACCCAGTGCAGAGCCCAACGTGGGGCTTGATCTCATGACCCTGAGATCATGACCTGACCCGAAATCAAGAGTCAATGCTTAACCAACTGAGCCACCCAGCGCCCCTCATTGATTTTTAATATATTCACAGAGTTGTGCAATTATCACCAAAATGAATTTTGGAACATTTTCATCACCCCAAATATAAACCCCATGCCCAGTAACAAAACTCCCCTTTCCACATAGTGACAACAAAGCTCACCAAAAAAAGTATTTAAATTTATTCTACTAAAGCAAAAAGGACAGATTAAAAGGAAAGCTCAAACTGTGCATAGTGTTCTAATTTTTAAATTCTATAATTGTGTTTTGTCCTATCTCAAATTGTGCAAAGAATATTTTTAAGGACTCCTATTTTTTAATTTGGGAAATTTATATTTTATAACAAAAAGGATTGAAATTGAGAAGATATAGAATTTTCCAGCATCTAAAATCGTGAAAATTGGGGTGCCTGGGTGGCTCAGTCGGTTAGGCATCTACTTCAGCTCAGGTCATGATCTCGTGGTTCATGAGTTCAAGCCCCGCGTTGGGCTCTGTGTTGACAGCTCAGAGCCTGGAGCCTGCTTTGGATTCTCTGTCTTCCTCTCTCTCTACCGCTCTGCTTCCCCTGCTAATGCTCTGTCTCTAGGTCTCTCTCAAAAATAAATAAACATTAAAACTGTTAAAATAATTAAAAGAATCACAGAAACAAAACAAACAAACAAACATTCCCCTATTCACCCCAGCCCTAGGCAACTACTAATCTACTTTCTGTCACCTTGAATTTGCCTATTCTGGAAATTTCACATAAATGGCAGCATATAACATGTGGCCTTTTGTGTCAGACTTTTTCATTTATCATAATGTTTTCAAAGTTCATGTTGCAGTGTGTATCAGTACTTCCTTTCTTTTAATGGCTGAATAATACTCCATTGTATGGATGTGCCACGTTTTCTTTATCCATTCATTAATTAATGAGCATTTGAGTTGTTTCTACTTCTTAGCTATCATGAATAATGTTGCTATGCACATTCATGTGCAAGTTTTAGTGTAAACATATGTCTTCATTTCTCTTGGGTATATGCGTTAGAGTGGAATTACTGGTCCATGTGTTTAACCTTTTGAGAAACTGCCAGATTTACATCAAGGCTCTCTTAAGATCTACTTGGTCTTGGGTTAATTGTTGTTCCATTTGGGTATGGTCCTGGAAACAGGCCCTTGCTGTTCAGATAAGAAACTTCTGTCAAAGACTTTCACTACATTATGATCTGAACTTAACAATCTAAAAAAGTATGTGCTTTTCAACATTTTTGAAAATACGATGATTAGCATTCTTCTCTCTAGGGAAAAAAAAAAGATCCTGTTTATCAAGTTTCCAGAACCATATAGACTCTTAAGGAGCACTTGACTCTTCTCACCCTAAAAGGCTGAGTAGACTTTAGGGGCACGTGGAGCAAGGCATAGTTGCATAAATTAAGGAGCATTACAAAAGAAAATATGTCTTCATTATTGCAAGGAAATTCTTCATTTCGCTTACAACAACATATCTTGTTTCGGAAGTCAGAAATTCATATGGGCTAATAAATTTTTTATTGTAGTCACTCACACCTTAGCACAAATTACTTTAATAATCACACTTTCCTCTTAACCCCTGGTTAAGTACAGACTAAGATGTTCTGGTAGTAGAGGAGGTACTCTAAAAAAGGTAGAAAACAAGTAATTTTAGAGCCTAAAAAGGGGAATTGGGACACACTACATATATTACATTTAGTAGGTTATTTACTGCTCATAAAAATGCCATGAGATAAGTACTATCATTTTCCTTTAAAAATTTTTAATGTTTATTTACTTTTGAGAGAGAGAGAGAGTAAGAGCATGAGTGGGAGAAGGGCAGAGAGAGAGGGAGACACAAAATCCCAAACAGGCTCCAGACTCCAAGCCATCAGCACAGAGACCGACACGGGGCTCGAACTCAGGAACCAGGAGATCATGACCTGAGCCGAAGTCAGACGGTTAACCGACTGAGCTACCCAGTTGCCCCCATTTTTACTTTAAAAGAAAGGAAAAGGGCTAAAAAAAAAAAAAAGTTAAGTAAGTTACTGAAAATCACACAAATTATATGTGAGAACTTTAACTCATATCTATCTGATTCCAAAAAACCAGAGCATCCACTCTCTGTCCTGAAGAGAGAACAAATACTTGCAGAACTCTGGGGCTGGGAAGTAGGGAATGTGGAGAGTAGAGGTGTGCCGAAACCAAACTTTGCCTTCTCTACAAATTTTTTTCACGTCCCTGGTTGCCACAACCACCTGCTGGCAGCAGCACCCCCTGACCCCCAATGGTGCAAAAATGCTAATGAGTCCTTAAATGCTTCGTCTTCCTGGCTTAGAGGACCTACTGTATCTGACTAAGTTAGGATGGTAACAACTGCTGCTGCCTGAGCCACACACTCCAGCAAAACTTCCTTATTTGGAAAAGTCCTTTCCATCCTATCTGGGCAGAAAGAATACAATCTCACATTTAAAAAAAAAACAAAATGCTTTGACCTACATCAGAAGGGGCACTTGAAAACACTAAAACACAGAGAAATGACAAAAAGATCAAGTATATTTCTAAATACTTTGCTCAAGTGGAAGGTGGGGGAATGTGGATGGGGTGGGGAATGCTTCATCAGATAGTTAAAAGAAAGAACATTCACAAAACCCTTTTGCTTTAACCCCAGAAGCTCTTCTAGTTAGCAATAAGCTTTGTATCTCAGTTATATGAAATTTAGCACACTTTTTACTGGAATGAAGAAAAAATACATTTTGAAACTGCTGTTGAAGCCAGGAGGGAGCTGAATGGCAGGAGACTATAGTTTCTCAGATGGGGTTTAGCATTGCTTCTCTCCTACGCAGAGGTTATATTTGAAAAGGTGGGACTAAGTGGATATTTTCAGGATGGGCCAATGAGGTCGGCCTGAGTGTTAGCTCTTGCTGTTCCTGGAGCAGCTTGGTAGAAAGATGAAAAGAGGAGACTAAAGTCTCAACCCTGCTGCTGGGTGAACTTGGGCAAATTACTTAACCTCTCTGGGTGGACCTCATTTTGCTCTTCTTTGAAGAGAAGTTGGACTAAATGACCTCCAATAACCTTTCCAGAATTGACTTTCTGTTTTGTGATTTCCATGATTGTGGAAAGGGCTTGTCTAGGCTAAAGCGTGCAACAGAAACCATGGGTTTCCAATGACCTCTAGACACACCCCTCGTTCCCTAACTTCCCTCCTGGTACCTTTAAACCCTCAGCCCTTCTGGAGCCCAGGGCCTTGGTGTTGCTTCCTGGCTTCCTGGAGGGACCTCCCAGAAGACCCATTAGTATGCAAAGCACAATAAGCTGAATATCATTCCCAGTGCTTATCAAATTTTATCTGTCCTATATTCCATTCTCTCAGAGTCTGCTTTCAACCACCTGGCCCTGCGTGATGATGGATTAAATCAGATAAAATAACCCTCACTGAGATTTCCTAACATGTAACCCTCCTCACAAAATAACTTAAAAATAATCCGAATATACATCCCTCTTCCAAAGTTCCTCATATCTTTTTTTTAGTTTATTTACTTTGAGAGAGAAAGGTAGAGAGAGAGCGTGCACATGCACATGCAAGCGCACAAGCAGGGGAGGGAAGAGAGAGAGAGAGAGAGAGAGAGAGAGAGAGAGAATCCCAAGCAGCCTCTGAGATGTTATTGCAGTGCCCCAAGTGGGCCTGATCCCATGACCATGAGACCATGACCTGAGCCAAAATCAAGAGTCAGACGCTCACCCGACTGAGCCACCCAAGTGCCCAAAAGTTCCTAATATCTACATTATTTATTTATGTGGAAGGAGACCATTGATGGAGGGGTCTTCCTATGCCCCTGAAATTACATTAAGATTGGATTGCCTTCCCTGATCAGTGACACTTGGGGAAGTTGTCCTATCTTGGCAGGAAGATTGTAAACTCAAGATGGAGATTTTGTTTTTCTCTGCATTAATCTGCAGCTAATGCCAGTGAACATTATCCTTGTTTAATTACATTCACTAACCAACTGACACAACTTCCCCTGGGAAGAAGCTTATCCGACTCTGACTCATGCTTTACAGCATGTTGGATTTGAGGAAATGGATAATATACGCCCCGCTGGCTTTGGAATTTTAAACAGAAACCCACATGCCGCCAAGTCTCCAGCTTACTCCCAAATATGGGAGAATGTGTGCCCCAGCCACGGTTGCAGGAGGCATGCTCAGTGTGACAAAAGGCAAAACCCACAGTGTGTGCTGAATGCCAGGCCAGGCGTGGAGAGGCAGAGCAAGTATTCACTTAAAGGAAAAGGAACAACCCCAGAAAAGTGGTGGGAGGATGCCTCCTCTAAGGACTGTGTCCCTTTCCTAGAGTTATTTTGATGATGTCATAGCAGTGAATGTCTTATTAAAAGTAAAGTAGGAGTGCCTAGGTGGCTCAGTCAGTTATGCGTCCAACTCTTGATTTCAGCTCAGGTCATTATCTCACAGTTCGTGAGTTTGAGCCCACGCTGACCTTGAGGAGTCTGCTTGTGATTGTCTCTCTCCTCTCTCTCTCTCTCTCTCTCTCTCTCTCTCTCTCTCCCCTCCCCTCCTCCCTTCTCGTGCACTCACCTGTGCTGTCGCACTCACTCTCTCTCTTTCTCTCTCAAAATAAATAAATAAGCACTTAAAAACCAGTAAAATCCTTGCCAGCCTCAGGGACTAAGAGGTGTGATTTCAAAGGGCTAACCTTTAGAGGTTTTTAAAGCAGTACTCACAGACACAGCATGTGAGAACAAGAAATGAAATGATAGGAGCCTTGTGCTGAGCTGGTCAGGTCACTCTGTATCCAGATCATGGCAAGAAACTCTCTAGTAGCCAGTGTGCCCCAGGATTCTCTAGTATCAGAGATGTTTCCAGAGTAGAGCTAACTGGGGCAATTGCTCTTGTGTCTGAGCTTAGGGTGCAGGGAGCAGTAACCCAGGGCAGAAAGACATAGATCCTCAGCTGGAAACCAAAAAAGAAAGGCTCATAGTCCAATTCAACCCCTACCCCCCACTCCATGGCTGAGCCACTCCCTCCTTTTGCCCACACCTCCTAAGTCTCCACATGTCTTCTTACAAACTCTCTTCCTTTTCAGGACTGTCCTTGTTCTTCTTTAAAAAAAAAAAAAAAAATCTTTATTTTTTTAATTTTTAAAATGTGTTTGATAAAAAAATGTCAAAAAATATGGAAATATAACAATAACAGCTCCCATTTATGGAGTGTTTTCTTTGTGTAAGACACTATACGAAAACACTTAATGTGCATCATTTTATTCAGGTAGGTTTATTATCATCCCCATTTACAGATAATAAGATTAAAGTTCATACAGGTGAAGTAACTTGCCCAAAGTCACATGGCTGAGATTTGAACCCAAGTGCTTTCTGTCCTAAGGCCATGTGCTTAAATATTGCACAGGCTTCCTTAAAAGTACAAGGAAGAGGGAAATATCAACCCTCGTCCACCACTCAAAGGTAACTACTGTGTTATCTTTCCAGACCTCTCTTTACATAAGTGTGTGTGGTGTTTATTTTAATCTGATTTTAGTAGAATAAAATCTGGGTTGATTGGGCTTTCAGGAAGAGGGAGAATGAGTCACCCACTGTAATTTATCCAGATTTCTCTTCCCCTTAAAAAGCTCTAGCTCAAACAACCTGCACTTGGATGAGTCCTGAGCCCTCTGCTGGTTTCCAAGAGGCATGGGTATCTTGCTGGAAGCATCATGCCAAGCACACAGTAGGCACTCAGTTGTTTCTCTCCAGTGGTATTATCAGGAACAGGATTTTCTGTTATTCTTGGCCTCTACTCCAATGTAAGTATTTTAGAGCTGTGAGTTTCAGGGCACCTGGATGGCTCGGTCAGTTAAGCATCTGGCACTTGATTTCAGCTCAGGTCATGATCTTGCAGTTCATGAGATCAAGCCCCACTTTGGGCTCTGCGACGACAGTGCAGAGATTGCTTGGGATTCTCTCTCTTCCTCTCTCTCTCTCTCTGACCCTCCCCACCTCTTAAAAAAAAAAAAAAAAAAGAGCTGTGAATTCCTTCCCTCTCTAGATGGTGCTGGTGCTGGTGCTGGAGCCAGATAAAGAACCAACTGCCCAAGTGAGCCTGGAAATACATACATGTCATCTCTCTGGAGAGCAAAATTGACACCATGACTACTGTTCTGGGACTGCCCTTTAAAACCTTTGCTGAATTTGTACTCCTGGTCTTTCTCATGACTGCCGATGAAGAGAAGAGCTTCAGGGGTAGAGATAGTCACAGGTGAGGTGAAATGTGTGTGTTGGGGGTAGTGAGGAGAACAGAGTGGGATTCAATGGCTCTTCTGGAGTTCATAGGAGCTGCTGTCATCAGTTCTAGCCTGACTTCAGGGGGCTGGAGAATCCCCCACAGCCAATGAAGGGACTGACTTCAAGGGGCGGTGAATTACCCTGCTTGGTCATGAGACCTCAGCTGAGCAAGCAGAACAAATTGAGGCAAGTATGACAGAAGCTAATCAGGGACTCAGGAAACCTGTCTTTCCCTCTTACTTCTCACTAACCACTACCTCCCCCTGCCACACATACAACCACACATATTCTCTTAAAAAATACCCCAAGCCATAAAGGGGTAAATTTTATGTTATACGTATTTTACTATGATTAAAAAGAATCATATTTAGCCAACCTAGGTTAAATATTCTATTCTCTGTCCTTATTCCTATGTCTATGTATTCCTCAGAACTGTAATCCAAGCACTGTAATCCACATTATTGCATTTGAATCACCTCAATTTGTGATATAATTTGTGAGTTTCCTAAATGAGGGATTACTAATTTTTTCTTTTTCTTTCTGCTTTTTGTGGAAGTATAACATATACACTGAAAAGTGCACAAATCATAAATATACAGTTCTATAAATTTTCAAATGGCAAACACCTTCATATAACCAAAACCTAAATGAAGAAACAGAATGTCACTAGCACACCTTCCAGTCACTAGTTTCTCAAGGGTAATTCCTATTCATAAATTAAAAACATATATTAACTTCTCCTGTTTTTGAACTTGACATAAATGGAATTGTAAGTATATATTCTTTTTTTGTCTGGCTTCTTCCACTTAACATTATATTTATGATATTCATCTTTACTATTGTATAGAGTTATAGACTATTTATTCCCATTGTTATCTAATACTCCTTTATATGAATTCACCATGATTTATTTATCCATTCTATTGTTGGTGGACATTTGAATTGTTTCTGGTTTTTAGCTATTACAAATAGTGTCACTATGAGCATTCTTGTATATATGTTTTAGTGAACATGTTTTTCTAGAAATGCAATTGCTGTCATAGGGTATGCACATGTTCAGCTTGGATAGATATTGTCAGACATTTTTCCAAGGTGGTTGTAACCAATTTACACTCCCACAAGCAATGTGTGAGAGTTCTGTTTGCTCCATATCCTCACCAACACTTGGTGTTGTCTGTCTTCTTTTAGCCATTCTGGTGTGATGTGAACAGATATCCTGTTGTGCTCTTAATTTGCATTTTCCTGTTGATTAGTGAATGGAGTATTTTTCATATATTTATTAACCATTTGGATATTCTAGGAATTTTTTTAAGGTTTTGCTTTCCTGGTTATTAAAGTAATACATGCTAATTGAAGAAGGTATGTCAAATACAGAAAGGAATCGTGGTGGCTTTGTACACGTCAATTTAGTTAAATTGGAACTACGTTTTTCAGAATTTTTTTTCCCTATCTGATTCCAGGCTAGATTTAGCCACAAGAAAATTTGCATAAAGGGTGCCTGGGTGGCTGAGTCCATTAAGCGACTGACTCTTGGTTTGGGCTCAGGTCATGATCTAGTGGTTTCATGAGTTGGAGCCCCACTGTGCTGGCAGTGCAGAGCCTGCTTGAGAGTCTCTATCTCCCTCTTTCTCTGACCCTCCCCCACTCATGCTGTCTCTCTCTTTTCTCTCTTTCTCTCTCAAAATAAATAAGTAAACTTTAAAAAAAAGTAAGTTTGCATAAGACTTGCAGAAGTGAAGCAGCCATGTTTATGTTCAGAAGGTCTGCATAAAGGCAGGCACCATTGCAACTCATACATGTCTCAGATCTGCTGGTTTACCTGTTGGCATGGGAAGGCAACTGGACTCATAGTTCCCACCACATCTTGTCCTTCAACTTGTTCAACTCCTGGTCCAAATGTGTGTTTAGCTCCATGCCAAAGGTCCCAGCTCCTTTTGCAGGTCACTGACATCACTGAGGTTGGAGGTTGTGGAGGCAGTGGGAGACAGATGCAGGTTCCACTTCACCCTTCAGGGTGCCACATTTTTCTTGCAAGTTCCAGTTTGCCCTCATTCTCCCATACTTCATGTCTCTTCATTCTTCCTAGCTGCTACCCTCCTGACTTCAGGCCCAGTGCGAGAAACATAAGCAGCAAGTGCACATAAGCTATTTAACCAGCGCCCACAATTACATAACTTCAAATCCCTTATAATAAACCACTGATTCTAGGTCATTCTTAGTAGTTATGCATCTCTAATTAAACTCTGATACAGGCAATAAGAAGAAACAGACTTCACCTGTAATCCCACACCCCGAGTGGACCACTGTCAACATCTCAGTCTGTATTTTTCCTGCCTGGAGTATTTTCATTGAAGAGAATGAGTTCTGGTGAGGTTAAGGACTGCTCAGGGCTCAACTGGTAGGTGGCAGAGCCCAGCCATCAGAAATCTGGTTTCATTCACGCCAGTGTGGTGTTGCTTCCACTGTGTCTCAGAATCCCTGAGTGACCCTTTACTCCTCCAGCTTTCTGGGGGCCCTCCAACTCTGAGCATGAGCTCTGGGCCTGTGAGAACAGCTTTTGAACACATTTTCCTGGGCTTTTCAGCCACCTGCTTTTACAGCTTCCCCATTCTGTTCTGACCAAATTACAGGAGTTCCACCTTTCTGTTCCTCTTCAGAAAAAGAAAAGTCTTTTAAAATGAGAGTCATGCTGTGTCATCTACATCCGGAGAACTGTCTAAGAAGTGATGGCCACCAGGGGGCCAAAGAGAGTCCTAAGGTCTTCCCTGCCCTGCCAAACACTGCTCCCCTGAAGTCTAGAGATGAAGTACTTTGATTTAAGCATTACTGTCTTGAGAGTTCTTTTTTAAAATAGAAGTACTCTTGAGAGAGGCAACACATGACATAATTCTTCAGAATGAATGATTTCCCAGATGTAGTAGTAAGTGACAAAAGCTTTGGTAAGAGAGCAGGCTGGACAGGAGACAGAAGGAGGTGAAGTCAAAGACAAACTCCCTACTATACGATTTGGCCAAGAGTCTCCAGGACTCTGAGTTTTATAAAACCAAGAGTCAACAACACTTTTCTGCTCAAACCTGAGACTTGGGCTTGAGCTCTGCTACTCGCCAAGAGGGTGGACCCTCTAGGACAGATTCGCTTCCCTGAGAACAGAACCAGAGAGAAGCATCCAGAGATGGAGAGCAATTTAGAAACTAATGACCTTTGGAGTGCCTGGCTGGCTCAGTCAGTAGAGCACGTGACTCTCAATCTCACAGTCATGAGTTCAAACCCCAAGTCCAAGTAGGGCATGGAGCCTACTTAACATACATTTAAAAAGCAAAATACATTAAAAGAAAAAAAAAATTCTGCTCTAGAAACTAGTGATGATGAGAAGAAGCTGGTAACACATACTCTTCCAGCATGTCAGTTATGCCTGACTGGCTTCTTGAAAAAGAAAAAAAGTGGATGTTGTAGTTAAGGTTTCTTGCTTTGTTTGTTTTCCCCTTCCAACAGCTATAGATACTGTTGGCCTCATTCCTGGTTTGTTCCTATCACTGCCCCCCAAGTAGAGGGGATAGTTACTCTACAGGTTGGTTGCTGAGCTGGGAGCCACAGGCTGGCAGGGAGGCCACAGCCCAAAGCACAGGAGTGCCCAGGGGTAACATTATCCTGCCAGAGCTAAACAAGGAACTGAGTGTTTAGAATAACTTCAAGAAAGTCGTGGGTGTTTCCTCTGTCAGAGAAACAAGAAACCACAGTGAGATAATGGATAGCTATGTTCAGGTCACAGATTATCAGCTGCCATTGCTACTTCCTGTTCAGAATTCAATGCAACTTCTTTCTAGTCACTGGAGCCTCATGGATTCTGCAAGCATGACAGCATTTTGTGATGTGGGGCTTGGAAGTGCTGCTAACCAGAGGTGGAACTGTTTTTTGGGAGGCGGGGGTGAGTCTTCAGGGGCCTGTTCCTCGTAGGTGGTGAGTGAGGAACCATGAGTGAGAATAATTTTTGCCAGACTCTTGGTATTTTTCAGGCTTTTAGACTACGATTTTTGTGCATTATCTTATTTGACTCTTAAAACAAGTGCTATGCAAAAGACAAGTGATAGTGAGGATGTGGAGAAACTGGAACCCTTGTACACTGTTGGTGGGAATGCAGAAAAGTGTCCATCTACTGACGAATGGATAAAGAAGACATGGTATGTATATATTATATGTATATGTATGTGCATATATATATATATATATATATATAATGGAATATTACTCAGCGATAAAAAAGAAAAATCTTGCCATTTACAATGATGTGAATGAAGCTAGAGAGAATTTATTTATTTATTTATTTTTTTTTCAATATATGAAATTTATTGTCAAATTGGTTTCCATACAACACCCAGTGCTCATCCCAACAGGTGCCCTCCTCAATACCCATCACCCACCCTCCCCTCCCTCCCACCCCCCATCAACCCTCAGTTTGTTCTCAGTTTTTAAGAGTCTCTTATGCTTTGACTCTCTCCCACTCTAACCTCTTTTTTTTTTTTTTCCTTCCCCTCCCCATGGGTTTCTGTTAAGTTTCTCAGGATCCACCTAAGAGTGAAACCATATGGTATCTGTCTTTCTCTGTATGGCTTATTTCACTTAGCATCACACTCTCCAGTTCCATCCATGTTGCTACAAAAGGCCATATTTCATTCTTTCTCATTGCCACGTAGTATTCCATTGTGTATATAAACCACAATTTCTTTATCCATTCATCAGTTGATGGACATTTAGGCTCTTTCCATAATTTGGCTATTGTTGAGAGTGCTGCTATAAACATTGGGGTACAAGTGCCCCTATGCATCAGTACTCCTGTATCCCTTGGGTAAATTCCTAGCAGTGCTATTGCTGGGTCATAGGGTAGGTCTATTTTTAATTTTCTGAGGAACCTCCACACTGTTTTCCAGAGTGGCTGCACCAATTTGCATTCCCACCAACAGTGCAAGAGGGTTCCCGTTTCTCCACATCCTCTCCAGCATCTATAGTCTCCTGATTTGTTCATTTTGGCCACGAAGCTAGAGAGAATTATACTAACCAAAATAAATCAGCCAGAGAAAGACAAACACCATATGATTCCACTCATATGTAGAATTTAAGAATGAAACAAACAAAGGGGGAAAAGAGAGAGAAACCAAGAAACAGACTCTTAGCTATAGAGAACAACTGACGGTTAGCAGAGGAGAAGGCGTGGGAAGATGGGTCACATAGGTGATGGAGACTGAGGAGTGTGCTTGTTGTGACCACACCAGGTGTTGTATGGAAGTGTTGAATAACTATACTGTACACCTGAAACTAGCATTACACTGTATGTTAACTAACTGGAATTCATTTATTTATTTTAATTTTTTTATTTTTTGAGAGACAGAGACAGTGCAAGTCAGAGAGGGGTTGAGAGACAGGGAGACACAGAAACCAAAGCAGGCTCCAGGCTCTGAGCTGTCAGCACAGACCCTCATGCAGAGCTCAAACCCACGAACTGTGAGATCATGACCTGAGCCAAAGTCAGACACTTAACTGACTGAGCCACCCAGGCACCCCTGGAATTTATATAAAAAATTTTTAATAATTGAAAATAGAAGTGTTGTGTCATCGAGCAAACCCACTTCTGGGTATTGATCCAAAATAATTGAAGTCAGGATCACAAATCAATATTGGAACTTCTATGTCTACTGCAACACGTTTCACAATAGTCAAGATGTAAAAACAACCTAAATGTCAATTGAAGGATGAATGGATAAAGAAAATGTATAGATACATACAATGAAATATTATTCAGCCTTTAAAAAGAAGGAAACCTTAAAAATATGTGACAGCATGATTGAGTCTTGAGGACATTAGGACATTATGCTAAGTGAAAGAAACCAGTCACAGGACAAATACTATATGATTGTACTTATATGGGGTATCAAAAACAGTCAAACTCATAGAAGCAGAAAATAGAATAGTGGTTGCCAGGAGAAGCCTGGGGAGTTGCTAATCAATAGGTTTAAAGTTTCAGTCATGCAAAAGGAATAAGTTCTAGAGATCTGCTGTACAACATTGTGTCTATAACTTACAATACTTTGTTGTACACAGAAATCTGTTAAGTACAGGGGCGCCTGGGTGACTCAGTCGGTTAAGCATCCGATTTCAGCTCAGGTCATGATCTCATGGTTTGTGGGTTCAAGCCCCACATCGCGCTCTGTGCTGACAGCTTAGACCCTGGAGCCTGCTTTAGATTCTGTGTCTCCCTCTCTCTGCCCCTCCCCTGCTTCACTCTGTCTCTCAAAAAATAAACAAACGTTAAAAAATTTTTTAGGGACGCTTGGATAGCTCAGTCGGTTAAGTGTCTGATTTCGGTTCAGGTCATGATCTCATGGTTCATGAGTTTGCGCCCCACATTGGGCTCTGTGCTGACAGCATGGAACCTGGAGCCTGCTTTGGATTCTGTGTCTCCCTCTCTCTCTGCCCCTCCCCCGCTCATGCTCTGTCTCTCTCTCTCTCCTTCAAAAATAAACATTAAAAAATTATTTAATCTGTTAAGAATAGATATCATGTTAAGTGTTATTACTACAGTAAAACAAAAATACAAATTTAATTTAAAAACCACACTTTAGGGGTGCCTGGGTGGCTCAGTCGGATGAGCATCCAACTTCAGCTCAGGTCATGATCTCACGCTCTGAGTTCAAGCCCCGCATCGGGCTTTGTGCTGACAGCTCAGAGCCTGGAGCCTACTTCAGATTCTGTGTCTCCCTCTCTCTCTGCCCCTCCCCTGCTCATGCTCTGTCTCTCTCTGTCTCAAAAATAAAATAAAATAAAAAATTTAAAAACCACACTTTGAGGGGCACCAGGGTGGCTCAATTGGTTAAGCATCTGACTTCGACTCAGGTCATGATCCTGGGGTCAGCGGGTTTGAGCCGGCTTTGGGCTCTGTGCTGACAGCTCAGAGCCTGGAGCCTGCTTCAGATTCTGTGTCTCCCACTCTCTCTGCTCCTCCCCCGCTCATGCTCTGTCTCTCTCTCTCAAAAATAAACATTAAAAAAACCTTTTAATAAAAAAATAAAAACCACCCTTTGAGAACAGTACTATTATTATCCCCATTTTATAGATGAGGTAAGGGGATCATAAATGTTAATTTGCCCAGGGGTCACAGTGGTAGAACTGGGAATTAGAATCAAGACTTGCTTCTCTCTCTCTCTCTCTCTCTCAGTACTTTATTGAACTGTCACTTACATACACTTAATATGTATATAGCCATGTGGCCACCACTCAGATCAAAATTAGAACATTTACATAACTCGTAAAAGTTCCCCCATGCCCATTCCCCCTAACTTCCAAGGTAACCAATGTTCTGACTTCTATCCTCATAGATTCATTTGAACTTCATATGAATGAAATCATATTCATATCTGGCTTCTTTTGCCCAGTAGAGTGTGTCCAGGATTTGTCTACCTTGTTGTATGTATCAGCAGTTTTTTCCTTTCCTTACTGCTGAACAGTATTTGATTTTATGAATATACCACCCAATTTACTTTTATCTATCCTCTTGTTGCTGAATATTTAGGTCGTTTCCAGTTTTAGGCCGTTTCGAATAACACTGCCATGAACATTTTTCTTAGGTAGTAGTGAGTTTAACTTTATTAAATACTGCCAATGTTTACTACAGTATTAAATACTTCCAAACAGTTGAGTTGTTCCACATCCTTGCTAATACATGGAATTGTTGGTCTTCATTTTAGCCATTAAAATGAGTGTGAGAATCAGCCCTTTCCCATCCCAAAGCCTATGCAGTATCATAGAGCTCCTGCTACATCCATAGCTCTCGGTCTTGGGTAGGAAAAAGCCACTTAAGTACCACTTACATGCTGGCAGCAAGAATGGAAAGTGGCTTTCCAGGACAGCTACGTGCCAGGACATCTGCCTCCTCCATCATTTCTGAGGTGTGCCCATCAAAGTCAAGATTGAGTGTGCACATGCCATTTTCTAGGAAAAGCTCCTTTAGAGAAAGCTCTCCTGTGGCTTCTGGTACAAGGGTGTGCCAAGTGTGTGGCCAATGTGGTCAGAGCCTACTGTGAGGCTGGGCCTGTTCATTGCTGCTAACAACTTGGAGTGGTTCAAGCCAGAACATCAGAAGGCTCTCAAGGATGTCCTGGCCCAGGAAGCACTGTAGCCTGAAGCATAAAAATCTTAGAACTATTTTGTAGTTTGACTTCATCCCCTAATGTGGCCTTTGAGCAGGTTATTTAACCTTCTGTGACTCAGTCTTGTAAACTATTTAATGGGGCAGCAATGCCTGCACTCTATCTTGCACAGGGTTCTTCAAAGGCTTCCTACTGTTCTTAGAGTGTCTCTTTTTCCAGCTCATCTTTCCCCCATGACCCCTATGCTTCCACCACACTGACCTATTTGAAGTTCATGAGCAGGATGTCTTCTTTTACTCCTCCACATTTTTATACAAGGTGCTTTTATGTAGGTATTCCTTTTCTCTGGAATACCCTTTCTCACCTAGTCCAACTAGCAAACTTCTCTTCATTCTCTGACACTCAGCATGAGCAACACCTCCTTTGTGAAGTCTTCCCTGATCATTCCTTGACTCTCTTAGCCAGATGGATGGCCTCATAACACTTGGTGTTATACATCCACTCACATCACATTGTTTTCTTGTGAGTCTTCCCCATCAGACTGTGGGTTCCTTAAGGAGAAAACCTCTTAGCACTGTGTCAGGCAGTCATGGGATAGCAGTTGCTCAATAAACATATACTGAATTAATGAATAAATCTTGAAAGAAAAGGAAATATGTTAATAGTAAAAAACAAAAAGGAAAGCAAACCTTCAGCACTGTCTCCATTAGTTAAAGAAATACATGCATATGATGAACTATTCAAGCAACAGACGCAGAAGTTTCCCCCAGTCTATGACACACCCAGGGACAGCCCTATCAGCAATTTGCTTTCAGACCTTTTTCTATATGTATACAATTTCTTTTCCCAAAAATGGGGTCATGTAGTTCAGAACCTGTTTTTTATTTATTACATCGTGAACACCCTTTAGAAATGTCTCTTTTTTCCCATTATTATTGAAATATAAGTTGGAAGCACAGGTCTCAGACTCAGTAAATAGGTCAGGGATAGAAACTTAAGGACAGAGTTTCCTTCTCCATCCACCCTTCTGGGAAACCTAAAAAGTCCTTTATTCATTCATTCCTGTGTTCTTTTAATTACAAAAGTAACACATGTGCACTGTAACAAATTCATACAATACAGAAATGTATAAATAAATAGGTAGATATCTTCCACATATGTATGTGTGTATGTGTATTCACAATTTTTAGGAAGAAAAAGAAGACTGTACTGTACATCCATAGCTACACAAAAAAGTGTTGGTTTTTTCACTTAGTAGCTCATGGACAACTTGATCAATAAGTATATATCAACCTCATTCTTTTTGAATGTTTATTAATTTTTGAGAGAGACAGAGTGTGAGTGGGGGAGGGGCAGAGAGAGAGAGGGAGACACAGAATCCAAAGCAGGGTCCAGGCTCTGAGCTGTCAACACAGAGCCCGATGCGGGGCTCGAACTCACAGACTGTGAGATCATGACCTGAACTGAAGTCGGCCCCTTAACTCACTGAGCCACCCAGGAGCCCCAACCTCATTCTTTTTATGCTTGCATAGTATTCCATTGAATGGTGTGCCATGATTTAGATGTTTCCTAACCCTTTATTGATACAATATATCCATTGAAAAAATACTTACTGAGCACTAATAGGAAAAAATAAATAGCAGTGTTGAGCTCACAATGGCAGGTTTATCCCAGGATGCTGCGAGAGCCTAGAGGAGATGCATAGGCTGGGAGGCACGTATTTGACTGCACCTAGTAGCATCAAGGATTTACTAGCAAGTATGAATCTAAAAGCTCAGCTTCCCAGCACTCTCCCTCCCACCCAGGCCTTGCATCTCATTGGCTAGAACAAGGCAGGATCCAGGACCCCCAGAGGGAGCTTCCAGAACATGAGCTGAATAGAGCAAGCAGAGTTTGCGTTAGATGAACAAATTGATTTTGCAGACACAGGAAATTTCTCTCATACTTCAAGTCCTAAAATAGAAGAAATATGCTGGGATGCACAGGGAATTAGGGAACTTGGTTAACATTGTGAAGTAAATTTGATGTGCATTTTGAATCTGACAATCTCAACGTGAGCTGTTCCTCACTTCTCAAAAAGACTTTTACTGAAAATCAAGCAAGGACAGCAATCAGGGAATGTTCATACAGTAATAGAATGGAGGGAGGAGAACACTTCAAAGTATTGCTGGTATCAGAGGTGCAG
Organism: Panthera tigris; assembly: GCF_018350195.1. Lineage (NCBI taxonomy): Eukaryota > Metazoa > Chordata > Mammalia > Carnivora > Felidae > Panthera > Panthera tigris. Next base: position 33,836,948 of record NC_056670.1, on the reverse strand, counting down.
GAAATGGAACCCTTCATGCTCTGCTGGGGAGACTGTAAATCAGGCAGCCTAGAGGGCCAAGTGTGGCCTGGCCCAGCCTTCCTCTTTAGCCTCAACTCCAGATTTTCTCCCTGGCACTGGCCCTGGTATTCCTCCAGCTCAGCCTACTGTCCACCTGAGGACCTCTACACAGGTCTACCTTGTCTGGAAAGATCCTTCTTCCCCAGGCATTCTCCTGACCCTCAGTCTCTCTAATCTTCCTATTCATCTGTTAATTCTCAGTTTCAGGGAGGCTGTCTCTAAACCCCTAGTATAAATTAGGTTCCCCTGTCTACATTCTCTGACAACCCTGTTCTTTTTCTTCAAAGAAGTAACCCTAATCGCAGTAATATATTAATTCATGTAATTATTTGTTTAGTGATAATGTCCATTCAGTGACATAGGATGAATCTGTGTCATTTTGTTCATAACCGAGTTCCTAGGGTCTCATAAATGTCTGACACAAAATTGCACCCAATATATATATGTGTTGAATAAGTGAATGCTTTTAGAGTCTCTATAAAAATTGTAAATGTGATACTGTGTGACTCAGCCATCCTACTGAAAGAGTCTATCCTACAGAAATAGCAAAACTGCACTAAGACATAGGTGCAAAGTGTGTCTGTGGATGCATCATTTGTATTGCAGAGGTTTAGAAAATGCCTGATGTGGTACATCATTCAATGGAATATTATGTAACCATTCAAAGGAATGACAAATATGTATCTATTACTGATATGAAAAATGTAAAGGGAGGGATGACTAAATGAAGCACAAAGGATTTTTAGGGCAATGAAATTACTCTATATGACACAAAAATGATGGACACATGCCATTACATATTTGTTGAAACCCATAAAGTGTACAACACCAAGAGTCAACCTTAACATAAACTATGGGCTTTAGGTGACAATGGTGTATCAATGTAGATTCATTAATTGTAACAAATATACCACTCTGGCAGGGCATGTTGATAGTGGGGGAGGCTGTATACGGATGGGTGTAGGGAGTATATGGGAAATCTTTGTACCTTCCATTCAGTTTTGCTGTGAGCTTAAAAATATTCTTTTTAAAAGCCTATTTTAAAAAACGTCCTTGAGCCATATATGGAGGATTTCTAACTTTTTATTTACACATTTATGTTTTCCAAATTTTTTACACTGCACGTATATATTAACCATCTTGGTAATTGAGAAATACTAAAGATAAAAAAGAAAGGAAGAATAAATACTGTCAGTCTATATATACAGTCCATACTGTGCAATTGCATACATGCACAGTAACAACCAGGCATGCAAACATGCTCGGAGCTCTCTAACCACCAATAATAGTATCCACGCTTTCTCCTGAACATCCACAGGGCCACACATTTTCATTCAGGGTGGACCTTGCAGAGGGAGAAGAACGCTGTTCATCTTTAGGAGATTTACTCAAACCTGACCCTGGGAGAGGATGAACCTGGGACCCAGTGAAGGTTGGAATCTGTGTAAGACATCCAGGGAGGGTGTCCTGTGAGCCTGGCACCCTGTTCTCCTAGGGAGGCCCAAACAAGGTTTTTTTTTCTCATAATTATAACATTTACATATTTTTATTGTAAAATTTAGACAATACAAAAAAGTACAAAGAAATGAACCAATAACCTATAGCTCACATCTTTGTAATAATATGGTATAGAGATAAGAACATTCTGATATACATTTTTCTAAACTTTATAATTTGCACATCTATAAACACATATGTATGCAAATATATACAATACATATTTGATTGATATATTTACCTATTTTTGTTTCTTTTTATATGCCTTTGGACTGGAACTGACTTTCATTTTTTCAAAGAAACATTTTATTTTGGAATAATTTTTTTAAGTTTATTTATTTATTTTGAGAGTGGGGAGGAGCAGAGAGAGAGAGACAGAAGAGAGAGAGAGAATCCCAAGCATTCTCTACACTGTCAGCACAGAGCCTGATGTGGGGCTTGAACTCACAAACTGTGAGGTCATGACCTGAACCAAAGTCAAGAGTCAGATGCTTAACTGACTGAGCCCTCTAGGTGCCCCTGGAATAATTTTAGATTTACAGAAAAGTTGCAAAGAGAGTCAGAGAATTCCTGTATAACCTTCACCCAGCTTGCCCTAATATTAACACCTTACATACACCTAAAGGTGGCCCACGGTCGGGGTGCCTGGGTGGCTCAGTCAGTTAAGTGTCCGACTTTGGCTCAGGTCGTGATCTCATTGTTTGTGGGTTTGAGCCCCATGTCAGGCTCTGTGCTGACATTTCAGAGCCTTCAGCTTGCTTCGGATTCTGTGTCTCCTTCTCTCTCTGACCCTTCCCAGCTCATGCTCTGTCTCTCTCTCTCTCTCTCTCAAAAATAAATAAATAAATAAATAAATAAATAAATAAATAAATACATTAAAAAAAATAAAGGTGGTCCATGGTCAAAACTAAGAAATTAATGCCAGTATAGTACTATTAACCTAAATTTGGACATTGTTCAGATTTTACCAGTTTTTCCACTTATGTCCTTTTTGTGTTCCAGGGTACCACAATGCATTGAGACAAATAAGTTTTCATAAATTCCACCTGCTTCTTAAATTACTCCTCTTCTTTTACTACTACATGTAGTACTAACATCAGGTCAGAGTGCCTTCCTTCATTTTTTTTATCTCCTTGCTTTCAGGTTATTTACTTTTCTCATGTGCTTCTCCATAGACTGCCTTTGGAGGACCCCATAGTTATAACGTCTCTCTGAAGACTCCTTTGGTCGGACAAATCCTGCTCACTGCCTTTTCTCTGAGTAGGGTAAGTCCAGCCAGGAGGTTTGCCTGTTAGGAGGCATCTCACCCAGGACTGGCCTGGATCCACTGTGTTCTGGCTTCTCTCAGTGTGCATCTTCCCTATGCCTTCCATTGTAATTCCCACCCCATGACTTCCCTGAGTATGTCACCTGGGAGCCTAAGCCTTTACCTGCTTTCTCACTCGTACAATCCCTATGTCACTTTAAAATGCCTCCAAGATGCCTGAAACATTTTGTAATGTAATGGGTCTTCCTTTAAAATGTCTATCTAAATTTTATATAGCCACCAACTATTCTAATCATTAAGCTCCAGATGCCCTTATTGTTGACCAACTTTGGGGTGGTAGCTTTTTTTTTTTTTTTTGTCTCTGGTACAGAAAGTTGGACAAATCTCTTCAGTTCATGGTACATTATTTCATCATCAATAGGTAGGTGACTTCTTTTATCCCCCCCTCCCCGCTTCATCTCCCTACTCATTCATCTTTCTTCCCACCTCATAAGGGGAAATCTCTATAATGCATTTAATACATATCCTTCGGTATACATAGTGTTCTTTTGTGGATAGATGTGATGTTAGCCTCCATCAATGGTATTATACCAAAACTTTTAGTGTATTTCTTCCTTACATGACATATAATTTAATATTGTTGTGTGGCTCTAAGTACATCTGGTTCATTGCGTCTGACTTCTGCACAGTACTGCAAAGCATGCATCCACACATTTCATTTCATCATTTCTCTAGTGATGAACACCTAAGTTACCTCTGCACACAATCTTCTGACAAATATGCTTGTTTATGTTCCATTAGGGACCTGTTTGAGTTTTTTCCAGGGCAGTATACCCAGATGTGGGGTTGCTGGCTCTTTGGGTAGAGTATATTTAAATTCGTGAAATAGAGTCAGGTGGCTTCTAGAATGGTTCTATAAGTTTATACTTCTACCCATGGTTCCCTCTTTCCCACATCCTTGCCAACACTTGTTAGGTAATAGATGACTTGTCTAACTTTTGCCAGTCTAATTAACACAAAGTGATAACAAGTTTTAATTTGCATTGCTTAGAACGCTTCTAAGGTTGAGCATCTCTTCACACACTGGCAAGCCATTCTGATTTCCCTTCTGTGATTTCCTGATCTATCATTCACTTTTCCATTGGGTTTCTGGTCTTTTTCGTGTTTATCTGCAGGAGTTTTCTGCATATTCCAGATACTAATCCTGAGTCTGAGCAAATTTGATTCCTGAAGTCAGACTGCTTCAGATCTTCTGTCCCCCTCTCTCTCTGCACCTCCCTTACTTGCACTCTTTCTCTTTCAAAAATGGATATTAAAAAAACTTTAAAAATATACACAAAATGAGAAGGAGGACAGAATTGGGGGAGGCTTCTACCACTAGCAACCTAATGGCCCCAAACTTCACACATAAGTGTTCTTAATCCATATGAAACTAAGCTATTTTTTCTTTAAAGTTTCCATCTGCAATATTGGATGAGAAACAGGGTGAAGGGGGAAAGCAAGCTGAGGTGGTATAAACTGCTTTATTCATGATGACTAAAACCTCTGTCTGTTTGAAGTGAACCTTTGCTAAACCTAAAAGGGTCTATTTTCTCAATAACTTGATACCAGCTTCTGTCACACGCCACAGCAGCTGCACTAAGCTGTGGGCTCCCATGTGTTATTTTTAACCCAAATACTCACTAGTACCCACTTGGTCACCAGTATGTGCACAGAAGTGTTTGGGAGCCTGAATGCTTCCATCTACCTCACAGGGATGAATGCCCCATGGCAAGAAGAAGCATTTTTAGTAACTGGCTGGGTAAGGCTTCTGCATGCCCTTGGAACAAGGTTCTTTAGTAAAAGCTGGGTCAGAGAACTCAGCTGTAACCAAAAGGCCTCAGCAAGCCTTCCTGTTCCCTTTGTCTGAATCAGAGAGTTCATGACCCAACCAGCTGCACAGAGGATGTCTGCCCTTCTCAGAGAGGCCAGGCCCTTTATGGTCCATATGGAGGCAGGAATCGGAAGAGAAAAAAATGGAGTCACTAATCCCCATGCAGCAACAGACCATTTGTCTCCCTGGGCTAAGCCATCTTGCCCTCAGACCTAGACTTGCCTCTTTCCTCAGCCCCAATATCAGAACAATTTCTAAAACCCAGAGCATGGCATAAACAACCTTGAGGTAGTCAGAGTTTATTTTCTCTGAGCCTCCTTTGACAGCAAGGTCCACACGCTGCCCGTCAGACCATCCCTCCCAGCCTTTCTTCACAGCCAGAGTTCTGGGCGCCTCCCCATCCTTGGTCGCTTTCACCCCCAGCCCAGCAGAGGCCGCTAGAGTAATGCAGATGGAGCCAGAGTTGGCGGGAATGGTAAAAGAAGGGCTGCCAACAGGGCCCAGGGGCTGGCATAATAGCCTATACTTCAGAAGCTCTCAGTCCAAGCACCTAGCTGGGACAGGCACTCTGAGCCTCCTGCTCAGAGCTCCCCTCATCCCTCTCAGAAGTGAAGACAGGGCCAGAGTACTTCCATTTTATTATTTTAAGAAATATGTTTAGTATTTCCATTTTTATGGCTCCTGATATATTTTTAACGCCCCCCAAAATTACTAAAATTGTGGTTTATTTAAAAAGTTTATACTTAGAAAATTAAACTTCATGATATCCTCCCCCACCCATACACACTGCAACATAATTGTACAATTCACAAGCTGTATGAAAATACTTTATAGCACACTACAGTTGGCATGATCTGGTAATGGGACAGGTTTGGGATGCATGTTTTCTGCATCCAGTGAGTGAGACTGAGTGCAGCTCTGTGATGCGTACATAACCCCCACATTTCAGATCCATACTTAAGGCCCATCATAAATGTGAGACCCTAGCCAAATGGCCCTTCTAGTCCACTGCCTACTATCCATCCCTACCCTCCATGGACCAGGCCACAGTGAAATATTACACTAAGTACAGAATGGAGAAGAGGGAGCTGTGAAAGTTACTGGTCCCCCTCTTCCAGCTCCCAATCCGTCACCCTTAGGTGGAAAAATGCACCCAGCAGGCTTGAGAAACATAGATGGATGGCAAGAGTGAAGCTTCTCTGCTCCCAGCTGTTTTCTGTACAAGTCTCTACCCCCCAAAACCTCCACTCTGGGCCATTACTCCCACCCCATAGGTCCCAGAGCCTTTTCCTGTGGTTGTGCTGTTTTTCTCAGAGCAGGAAATCTTCCTGGAAATTCTCCAGGAATCCAACATCCTCCTCCTTACCCAGGGGACACTAGCCTCAGGCGTGCAGCCCACCCCGCCCACCCCACCTCCTCTCTGGGCTGGGCCAAGAGGCCCAAACAACAGGAAATTATCTTCCCAGGGACCTAGCACTTGCCCTCCGAGTGCCCTGGGCACCTTCTCCTCAGCAACAGTCAGAACAACAACTTCTTGCCAATGAAGAGAAAATAACAACCCATATTTCCACAATGCTGCTTGTCTTCATGTCTCTTTTCTCACTTGGGACCTGGAGGCTGAGCACCATGGACCCCCCTCCCCATCTCCCCAAGATCTGTGGTTTCTGCTCTGGTGCTCAACATTTTCAACCTCTTCCTCCTTGTTCAGCTGTCAGAATCCCCATCTTCTCTGGTTGTCATGGGAGATGATAAGGCAAATGTGAATGACCGGCAAGGCCCCCAGTTTGCTCCCTCTCCTGAGAAGGTTATATTATAGACTAATAGCTCGGGGTATCCTAAAGAGCCTCTGCAACACTAGTTCTGTTGGATGCTCCAGGAAAATGGGGTTCGTGGTCAAATATGTTTAGGGGACATCATATACAGATCTACAATCCTTTATCCACAATGTTAAAGTAAAAACAAAGTCCTGATTCTTTTCAGATTCTTTATTTAACCTACTTAGTGTGACTATCTGCAGAAGTATGTGATTATAGGTGATAAGTATGTGATCCACTCTGCTGGGGATGCTATGGAATAAGTAGTACATTCATTATAATATCTTATTAAAATATGCACAATTCTGAATTCTGAATACATCTGGCCCCAAGGGTTTTGGGTCCTGGATTGTGAACTGTATAAATCCCCTAATTTATCCTATCTATAGCATTTCAAGGCTCTGGAAAGATTGTAGACAAGAAACGAACCATAAAGAGTACTCCCAAAACATATTTGGCTACAAAACTCTTTGTTCCACTTGATATCTATTAATACCTCAAAGAATTTCCATGTGGACACTAGGAAACATGGGATATTCATAAGAATTTAACTCTCTAACAGTGGATTCTCAGACATAGGAAAAGGTGGATCTTCCTGAAAGCTTTTAGAGCCTAGGTCCTAGGGATAGTTTTTCCTTATTCTCAGGGATAACACTATGGGCAAGACAAAAAACTAGAATAAGGAAGACTGAGGCAAGACTCTGATGACTCATGTGGGCCTGGGACAGGGACAGGGCCTGCTAGAAAACCCAATTAGGAGAAACACCTATGTCAAGAGTCAAACCAGAGAACCAGACAAGAACCAGGAGGGAAACAGGTAAAAGTTCAGCTAGAGATCAGATATCAAGACACATGCAAAATTTAAAGCACTCAGGAATCCAAGTACACACACACACACACACACACACACATCCTGGAAACTAAGGCAACTTTTGCCTCATCCTATGAGTTTTTATATGCCTCCTATAAAGATTCACCCATTCTACAGTATAAAGTATAAAGGTATAAAAGTATAAAGGTATAAAGATAAGTGAAACTCCTGGCTGGTGTGTTAAATCAGTGAATAGGCAGTTAACCCACCTAATGTCCTCTCTTGACCCAGGTGGAAGGGATACTAAGGGGTTTATAAGAATAGCAGATTCAGGCAGTAAGGACTTCCAATATACTTCTTGTATCTCCTGTCTCTGGCTGCTGAATGTTATCATTCGTTGAAATTACACATTGGTAAAAAAAACATTGGGCTCAGGTACCACGGGTCAATAGGGCCAGAGCTAGGACTCTGGCCTGTCACAATATGCTAGCGAGGAATGGCCATCTTGGCTAGTACCTCTTAGCAGTCCTGGGTCTGTTAGGTGTCAGGAAACTCTTCAGAGTTAGTGAGTAACTCTAGGATAACTCATTAATGGCTTTCTCTGAGCTTTAAGGCTGGTGCTTGGGAGTAAGCAGGAGCACACTGGGAAAAGGATGTGCCAAATCCATTGCAGGCTTTGTTGTGGCTGACCCCTGCCTCTTGCTGCTGTGAGTGCAGTATGTTCAAGGCCTTTTTAAAAATGTCTCTTCCAAAAGTCTCACACTCACCTTCTGGCTACCTCCCTGTGCCTGCCCTCTATGGATTATTCTCAATCTCAGGATTTCTTGATCCTGGCACTATTGACATTTGGGGCCGGATAATTCTTTGCTGGGTGTACCTGTCCTATGCATTGAAAGATGTTAGTTACCTACTAGATGCCAGTAGCATCCCCCCAGTTGTGACAATCAAAACTGCCAAATGTTTCCAGAGGGGCAAAATCACCTCCCTCTGTTGAGAACCACTTCTCTATATGAATGAGGAGGTAGCATGGCAAACTGAATGTCTGGGTTAGACTCCAGTTCTGCCCTAGGCTAGCTGGATGCCTAGAATCTATGTTATTTCCGATAGGACCCTATAATATTTCTGGCTGAATTTAACCTCTCTGATCCTCAATTTCCTCATAAAATAGAGAAAAATGATAATACATAGTTCACAGGCTTGCTGGGAGGATTAAATGAGATAATTTATGTAAAAAGATCACAGTGCTTGGCACAAAAGAACATTCCAATACCTGTGGGTTATTATTTACCCCTGTCCCTCAGGGCTCTATACCTGTTTCAAAGTGACTGCTAACTGACCTTAAACCGCCTTATAAAACATCTTGATGTTTGACCTTCCCTCTCAAACTTCATTTCTTCAACATCACCCCAAACTCAACACTCCAGACCTACTGACTCCTTGCAATTCCAGGTAAGCAGCCAAGATTTTTATGGCCCCTGTGGTCTTTGTGCACATATGTTGTTCCTTTTGCCTGGTACCCTCTTCCTTTCCCCTGGCTAACTTGCTACATACACTTCAAATCTCCATGTGGGCAGCCCCAAGCCCAGGAAGGCTTCACCTCCCAAGTCAGGGCAGAAGAGCCTCCTTTGCACTCCCTGGTTTCTCTACTTACCTGTCATCATGCTTCTGACACTTGCATGATCATTGGCTGGATATCTGAATTGCTCCCCTGACTCAGAAATCTATGAGGCAAGGGATAGTACGTTGCCCTATGCAGAGTATCCAGAACCTAGCTCAGTGCCTGACGTCCAAAAGGGACTTTGTAATGTTTGCGCAATCAATAACTAACTTTATGAACTGCTTCAGCACTAATATGGAAAAAAAAAAAAACCCTCTCTTTTTCTCCTCCTTTCCAGATAACCATGTACTATTCTTTTCATTTGAATAGGTAATATTTGAAAATGGAACAAAATTTGAGTTATCAAAAGGTATATGGAGAATGGGGCACCTGGCTGACCCAGTCAGTACAGCATACAGCTCTTAATCTCTGGGTCATGAGTTCAAGTTCCACATTGGGTATAGAGCTTACTTTTAAAAAAATAAAGGTATTACCTATTTTTTAAAAAGATAGATAGATATAGATGTAGATATATATATATATATATAGATATAGATATAGATATGGAGAAGAGTAAGTCTTCCTTTCCCATCCTCCAGCTACCTAGCCTTCCTTCCTAGAGGCCACTATAGTACCATGCAGCCTTTCATTGATGTCCAACTATGCACTTTAAATGGAGCCTTTGTAATCTAGTACTGGGCTTTCTTAAGTGCTATCCCACTGTTAGGACTCCAGTCCAGGCAACCAGCATGAGTCTTCCCCATTCTGCAAATCCTACTTTCCATATTCAAGAAAATGGATGCAATGGGACAGGAAACAAACTTTTGACCCTCTTCAAAGGCAGCAAGACAGGAGATGGCAGATGACAGAGATGACAGCAAGGGAGAAATCTGGTAGATCCCAGCATGGTCACCACCTCCATGTCTCCTAAACTGTCTACACACGCACGCACATACGTACACATACCCAGAATAAAAGCAGAAGTTGGACGCTCTAGTGGACATCCCCAGGAGCACTGTCGCCTGCAAAGCCCCACCCCCTTTCTTGCTACCTTGAGAAATCTGAGGGAGGGGGAAGGTCAGGCCCAGCTTCCAGCTTCCTCCTCCCTCCCCATTAAGAGGAAGCAAACTTCAATGCTTAGTCATTTCCCATGGGGTAGGGCTTTACCTGGGGGTCTGAGTCACCATACAGGTGCCAGCAAGGGGGAGGTGCTGTCCGATATGACACATCTGCTTGCCCAGGAAGGACATTAGCTACTGGGGGTTGTGGGGACCAATCTGACCCTAGATGCTAAGAACCCATACTATTCTGTGAAGGACTTTGGAGTTCCAGGCCAAGGGCACGAACTTAGGGTAGAGAATTAAGTCTCCTTTCCTTATCTAACACCTTTTCCTTTCTCCCTCTCATTCCCCTCCACCCATGGGGAACCCATGGCTGGTTAGCCAACCTGGCCTTCAGCTCCTAGTACCTTAGTAGGCAAAGCCACAACCTCCCTGAGAGGACAGAGGTAAGTCCCAGGCACGTTATGGGCCTTCAAAAATGTTATTTCCCTTCTCCTCTTTGAGTTGAGGAGAAAGTCCAGGACATGAGGAGCACCAATGAGCATACTGATCCCAACAAGTAGCCTCAGCGCCTGACCAACATTTCAACCATGCCAGGGGCCTCCTGGAGCTGGCCAGAGGTGACCAACCAAACCCTGGGAGAAGCTGGACTCTATACTGGAAATCTTCACCTTGGCATGACTTTCACTGTGCCTTGACAACTATTTCCACTCCTATTAAGCTGCACTAACTGTAGTAGGCTAAATAATGGCTTCCCAAAGATGTCCACATCCTAATCCCTAGGACTTATATTTCTACCTTACATAGCAAAGGAGACTTTGCAGATGTGATTGAGTTAAGGATCTTGAGATGGGGAGATTATCCTAGATTATTCAGGTGGGCCCAGTGTCATCACAAAGGTCCTTACAAAAGGGAAATGAGGAACCAGAGTGAAAAGGGGGGAGGTCTTGATGGAAAGAGAGGTCAGAGTGATATGGGACCATGAGCCAAGGAATATAGTCAGCCTCAGAAGCTGGAAAAGGCAAGGAAACAGATTCTGCCCACAACCTCCAGTCTTGCTGGCTCATTTTGGACTTTTGACCTCTAGAACAATAAAATAATACATCTGTTTTCTTTTAAGCCATTAAGTTGGTGGTCCTCTGTTACAGCAACAGTAGGAAACTAATACAGATTCTGATACTAGGAGAAGGGTGCTGATGTAACAAATACCTTAAAAGCCAAATGGCTTTTGGAATTGGGCGGTAGGCAGTGGATGGAAGAATTTTAAGTGTGATAGAAAAAAATCTAGGTTCCCTTGAACAGACTTGTTAGTAGAACTATAGAAGGTGAAAATTCTGCTAATGAGGAATGAGAATTAAGTGAGGAGCACAATAGAGAAAACCTATATAGTTTTAGAGAATATCTAAATCATCATAAACAGAATATTAGTAATAATATGGACATTAAAGGTGATGCTGGTAGGGGTTAGAAGGTAGTAATATTTTATTGAAAACTGGAGGAAGGAGGGGAGGGGTCTTTGTTATATAGTGATGGAAAACTTACCTGAATTGCATCCTTTAGTTATATAGAAAGCAGAACTTGTGAGGAGTGAACTTGGATATTTAGCTTAGGATATTTCCAAGCAAAGTATCGAAGGTGCAACCTGGCTTATTTTTGTCTTTATAGTAACATGTGAGAGGAAGGAGATAAGTTGAGAGAAGCACTATAAACAAAAAGGGAGGTGCCTGGGTGGCTCAGTCAGTTGAGTGCCTGACTCTTGATTTCAGCTCAGGTCATGATCCTAGGGTTGTGGGATCAAGCCCCATGTCAGGCTCCACACTGAATGTGGAGCCTGCTTGGGATTCTCTCTCTCTCTCTCTCTCTCTCTCTCTCTCTCTCTCCTCTGCTCCTCTCCCCACCCCCCAATAAATAAAAATGAAAGAAAAAGAAAGGAAGCAGGAGTAATGATTTGGGAAATTCTCAGCCTATCCAGATTGGAAAGGATGCTAAAATTAGGAGATTCACTGTCAGGAAAGAATTCTCTGGAAAGAAAGCCAAAGGTGTGACTAGATAACCTTTTGTTAATGCCTTGGAAAGATCAAAAGGTCAGAGTATTCATTTTCTCAGTGGATTCTTAGAAAAAATTAGGCATGTGACTCATGTATCCCCACAACCATCTCAGCAGAATCCAGAAATAGGGGTGCCTATGTGGCTCAGTCATTTAAGCATCCGATTTTGGCTCAGGTCATGATCTTGCAGTCCGTGAGTTTTAGCCCTGCATCAGGCTCTGTGCTGACAGCTCAGAGCCTGGAGCCTGCTTTGGATTCTGTGTCTCCCTCTCTTCTGCCTCTCCTCCACTCATGCTCTGTCTCTCTCAAAATAATAAACAAACATTAAAAAAAAAAGAATCCAGAAATAGAGGTTGGGTCATCTAGGAAAAAATCTATGGAGGAGACTTTTGTCTAATGGAGTGAATGCCTATGACATGTATGGGAGACCCACAAGTTTCTTGTGAATTTTATACTGGCAGAAACACTGTCAACTTGGATTAAAAGGGATAGAGAAAAACAAAATGAAAGAAGGTTGCCAGACTCTCAACATTCTACAGGCAAGAAACAAGATGATGAAATAAAATTATTCAAGAAAAAGGAAGAACAACTGAGAGAGGAGGGGCAAGCCCAGATGTCAGAGTCTCAAGCCACAGGATTATTCTCAGGCCTTGAAACCTAAAGGAGTTTGCCCAGCTACATTTTGAAATTTCTTAGGACCAGTGACTTCCTTTTTATTCCATTTTCTCCCTTTTTTTTTTTTTTTTGAGTGAGAATATCTATAACTAGTATTCAGTGCCCATCCTGGGAAGCAGATAACTTGTTTCTTGAATTTCGTAGGTTCACAGATGGAGAGAAAATTGTCCTCAGGATGGATTGTATCCAATGTCTCACCCATGTCTTATTTAGAATATTTAGATGATGAGATTTGAGGATTTTGGGCTGATGAGATTTAGATGATATTTTAGACTGAGTCGATGCTCTAATGGGTTGAGATTTTGAGGGATGTTGGAATAGGTATGTGAGTATATTTTGTATATGAGATAAATGTGAATCTTTGGGGTCTGGAGGGCAGACTGTAGTAGGCTGAATAATGACCCTCAAGAGTATCCACCTCTTGAGGGGTCTGGGTAGCTCAGTTGGTTAAGCATCTGACTCTTGATTTCAGCTCAGGTCATGATCTCATGGTACATGAGATCGAGTCCCACATCAGGCTCTGTGCTGACCTTGGTTCCGGCTTTGGATTCTCTCTCTCTCCCTCTCTGTCTGTACCCCCCTCTCTCAAAATAAATAAATAAACATTTTAAAAAATATATCCACATCTTAATCCCTGGAATCTGTGAATATGTTAATTACACGGAAAAAGGAACTTCACAGATGTGATTAAGTTAAGGATTTTGAGATGGAGAGATTATTCTAGATTTTTAAGAGATCTGGATCTCTTACAAGGGGATCCTTATAAGAGGGAAACAGGAGGGTCAGACTTAAAGGAGATGTGATGATGTGGATTCATGAGCCAGGGAATGTAGGCAGCCTCTAGAAGCTAGATAAGGCAAAGAAGTGGATTCTACTCCCCAGAGCGTCCAGAAGGAATGCAGCCCTGCTGATCCATTTTGGATTTCTGACCTCAAGAGCTATAAAAATAATACATTTGTGTTATTTTATGTTTGTTAATGTTTATTTATTTTGAGAGATAAAGAGAGAGCACAAGTGTGTGCACACAAGCAGGGGAAGGGCAGAGAGATAGGGAGAGAGAGAATCCTAAGCGGGCTCCTCACTGTCAGCACAGAGCCCCACACGAACTGAGATCATGACCTGAGCTGAAATCAAGAGTTGGACACTTAACCAAGTGAGCTACCCAGGTGCTCTTGTGGTATTTTAAATCACTAAATTGTGGTGATTTGTTGCAGCAGCAATAGGAAACTCATAAGCTAACCCTTTTCATTCACCAAGCTCCATACCACTCAAGCCAACCTACTCAATCTTCCACCTGAGGCTGCTTCCACCTTTCTATCTCCTGTAGATTTCCAACTTGACATTTATAACTAATTCCCCCCACAGGCTTCCACCAACTGTTTCCTTGGCATTCCATCGCTTTCTCCTGTTTCCTGACCCTTCCCAGGTCTGCATTAGCCTTTGGTTTAACCCTAACTATACATTAAAATCACTTGTGTGTGGTAGGTGGCGTGAGGATGGGAGTGGGGGAGGGGGAAGACTCGTAAAAAATGTTGAAGCCCCAGCCCATACCTATTAAAGCAGGCTCTCAGGTATGTCATTATTAAAGTTCCCCCAAGTGATTCTACTGTGCATACTGTCATTGAGAACACCTGTCTACATGTTGCTCCAGGGTTATCAAACTTTCACATGCATAAGAACTACCTAGAGAACTCTGAATGTAAACGCCACGGGCTAAGGCCTACAGAGTCTGGTTCAATACATTAGATACTTATATCCTACTCTTCTAACAAGCTACTCAGAGGGTCAGATGCAGGTGGCATTTGGAACTTGGAGAGACATTTCCACAGCCTTCTGTCTGCTCCTTCCCCAAAAGACTCAGCTAATTGATAAGATGAATTCCTTAGATCAATGATTCTCAATCTTTGATGAATATCAGAATCACCTAGGGACCTTGCTAAAAATAGTTTCTCAGACACCAATCCAGTCTTGTTTAACCAGATTATGGTTAACAAGCTCCCCAGGAGGTTTTGGTTCATGCTGAAGTCTGAGAATCAATGCCTTAAATCAGTGATTCTGGTACTTGAGTATGTAACAGAATCACCTGCAGGGCTTCTTAAAACACAGATTGTTTGGTTGCACTTATAGAATTTCTGAATCAGTTGGTCTGGGGTAGAGCCTGATAATTTGCATTTCTAACAAGTGCCAGGTGATACTCAAGTTGCTGATTTGAGAACACTTGGAGGGCCACCACTTTATTTTATTTATTTGTTTGTTTGTTGTAAGCTCTATGCCCAACTTGGGGGCTTGAACTTAAACTTATGACCCAGAGATCAAGAGTCTCATGCTCCACTGACTGAGCCAGCCAGGTACCCTGGAGAACCATCACTTCAGATTGACGTTTTAAGCAAAGTGTTGATCTCACCATGTGTCTCTATCCATCCTTTCTCCTGATTCTCTCAGCCATGAAAGAGTCTAGCCAAGGGGAAAGAAAGGGCTAAGGCAAGTGGCCAAGAGACTCTTGACTTGAGGGGGCTACAGAGGGGCTGTTAAGGAAGGACTTCTGGTAAGCTCACCACAGGGGCATCCTGAGATAAATCTAAGAGCTCTTCATGGCCAGTCTCCATGGTGGCCAAATTCCAGTGGAAAATAAAAATGATATGATCAATAGCTGTTAACTCCACATATACATCCAGCCCCACTGGGACTCAAGGGCTTAGAGCTTCCCTGGCAGAGCCTCACAGCCTGTGATAGTAAAAGCTATGCAGGTATAGTGAGTAATAAGAGAAAATCTGAGGTCACCCTTGTCACCAAAGTAATTAGGGGGAAAGCCAAGCTGAAGCTATAGAGTCTTGTTCATCAGTGGTATTGACCTCAGCTTATACACATGCTCTGGAGAGGAGAGCTAAAGAAACCAAAATAGCAAAGATGAGAAGAGCCAGGTGAGAGAGGAAAGTCATTCCCTGTCCTTTTATTAAGAGAGAGTGAAAAATTAAGGGCAACTGACAGACCATAACTGGCAAGGGGATGTAAGGGCTGAGAACCCAACCAGCCAAAGTTCTTACAAAATCCACTTTATTTTCACACTCTGCATGCAGAATTTGGTTATGTGCTAAGTTCACATGCCCTGCTCAAACACCAGAAGTCACGTCTCAGTTTTAGGAAGCCAGAAGGCAAATAGCTAGATCCAGTCTGCTGATCCTTTTATACATAGTATAGGCCCATCTACTAACTCACTGACAGTAAATCACAGGACTGGAAGGTTTGGGAGAAGTTTCTAGAGTCAGAACCACAGTCACAAGGCTAAACAGATTTGGGGTATTTACCCCTGCAGGTTTGGACAGAGTCACAGAGGCCATCAGCAGGTCTAGCTTGCCCTGTAGATACTGATCCCCCAAATTCCACCAGAAATAACTCTAGTTTGTTCATGTGCCTGGTAGATATGGCTTTAGGGAAATCACTTATGGTAGAACGTCAGCTGTAAAAGTATACAGTATCTTATCTGTCTAAAGGCAAGAGGCTAAGCCAAATGATACCTTCTTTCACCCCCGACCCAGGCACCAAGTCAATCCTATCTTCACAAAATCTCCCATATCTGCACCCTCTCCTCACACCCCACTGCCACTGCTCTGGTTCAGACCTTTTTCAGTTCCCACCAAGCTCAGTTTAGTGGTCTCTGAACTGGTTTTCCCTGCTCGTAATATCATCTAGGCCCAAGAATCTTCTTTTAATTAATCTTTAACACTGTTGCCACACGCCCCAAACTTTTTAATGATTCTCCATCATTATGAAGTCCAAAGTCCTTTCTGTAGCAGGCATGGTCGCCTAGGACCTTAGGTGCCAGCTCTCACCAATCCCAGCAGACAAATCACCTCTACAGAATTGGCTTTATACCCCATCCACTTGAACCACCTGCAGTTCTTTGAGTGCTCCTTGCTTTCTCCTTCCTCTTTACCTTTGCACATGCTGTTTCCTCTGCTCAGATTGTCATTTCTCCCTTCTGTATTTGCCCTCCAAGACTCCACTCTTAGCCATCCATGCCCATTTGCACATCTGACTCATAGTTTCACTCTCACTGTACTCCATTCATCTGCGTATCTGTTTTTCCACCTGACTTTTATTCCACTGAAGCTGAGACTGGGGCTCTTACCTCCATACCCAGTACACAGTACAGTGCCAGGCCTACAACCAACTCTCAGTAAATGTTTGTTAAGTAAATGAATGAAAAATAAATCAACGAATCAATGAATATCTTGAGTCCTTGCCCAGGCCCCAAACTTCATCAACTTGCCCTGAGTGTCCTTCTTTAAAAGTCCTTTTAAAAAATGCAAACATCCTTGGGCTGGTAGCATATTAAAGTTAATGAGTTATTTTAGATTAACTAGGTGATCAGGCAGAACAAGGGCACACACACACACACACACGCATGGGTGCCCAAGGAAAGGAGGTATAAAGGCAAGGGTAGAGAGGGCACCAGAGACAAAACAAACTTTACCCACATTTCCTTTTAAATGCAAATAATACTGCCTCATATGTACGTGCCGTTTACAAAGAACTTTCACATACTTTATCTATGATGCCTGAAACCAGAAAGGTAGGTTGGATGAGTGTTATTAACTACATGGTACATACAACACTTAGAGAAATTTGTAACATCCCAAGAAAAGGCTTATGACAAAGTAGTCAAAAGAAAAGAGCAAGATACAAAATTATGCATAGAATGTGAACACAACTATGTAAAAAAGAAGCAAATATTTTAAAAAGGAAATAAATACATCAGAATGCATTCATTCGATAAATATTTATTAAATATCTGCTATATTCTAGACATTGTGCTAAGTGCTGGGGATATAGTAGTGATCAAAAACATATCGCCTCTCATGGAAGTTACAATTTGGTGGGGAAAAGCAAACATTAATCAAATAACGAATGATGCAGTAAAGGTAAAATTGCAGCAGTTACAAGTGCGTCAAAGAGGTGGTACTTGTTACCATGAGATTATAGACAAAATAGAGGGATCTTATACAGTTATAGGCAGTCCAGGAAAGACTTCCTTGAAGAAATGATCTCTGAAGCACAAGGAAGAATTTGACTAGTCAAAGAAAGTCCGAGGCAGAAGAAACATCATGAACAAGGGCCCTGTGGTAAGAGAGAGACTGATGAGTAAGAGAATGGTTGAGTAGAGCAAGACCGGGAGAGGGTGGTGCCAGGTGGAGCTAGAGAGGAAGTAGGGGCCAGACACTGCCCAAACCAGCCAGCCAGGAACAATGGGAGTCATTAGGCACACTTGCATTTTCAAAAGATTTCTCCAGAATGAATGGGTGGGGTGTGGGAGAGAGTGGAGGGGGAAATAGAGTCAATGGGGGAGGCCAGTTGGGAAGCTATTGTGGCAGTCCTTGCAGGAGCTGATGGTGACTTAGGCTCAAGAAATGGTGGTGCTGCAAATGGAGAGAAATGGGTGACTTCAAGGGCTATGAAGCAAATTGCCAGGATGGGATGAGGGGAGCAAGAGGAGAAAAGCATTGAGATGGCTCCTAGGTTTCTGGATGTGAATCGAGGTGGTGCCATCCCTTGAGACAGAGGGTGATGGAAGAAGTTCATCAGGTTGGGGCCTGAAGACAGGACCCATTTGGGGCAGGTTGTTTGAGGTGCCCTATGTGTGACAACCAAAAGGGGGTGTAAAGTAGCAGAAAATGAGGGTAGGTCTGGCTGGGTATAAGCATTTATAAGTCAACTGTTTATTGGTGGTAATTTAAGCCTGTGTGTGAATGAAACTGTGTGAGAGAAAGTTGGGAACAGGAGAAAGTCTAGAATGAGAACTTAGGGAACCCAATATTCAGGGCCAAGTAGAGGAGGTTGATTGCAAAGGAAACCCAAGAAACCAGAGACGTTAACAGCAACTATGGAATGCTATGGAAGCATTTTACTTTTATAGTTACTTTTATAATTGGGTAGAAAATTTTAGTTAAGGGGAAAAAAAACTTCTTATGGCTCCTTGACCTTAATTAACTTTTTAGATTTTTGAAAAATAGTATTTGAGGGCAAGAGGTGATGTTCAAAATATTTAACTAGTAGGACTTCAGAGCCCCAACACATGGATGGTAGCTAAAGGAGGGAGGGGTGTCAGAGGCCCTATGCCCTATGGTTGCTGGATCATGAAGTGGAAAGAGGCTGGGTAGCAGGAGGCCACATGGAAGCGGTCTTCAAACAGCTATTTCTGATTATCAACCCTGCTTAAGGGTCCTCACCAACTGGATCCAACTAGCTCCTTCCCCCCCATGCCCCCACCAGCCCTCTGCCTGCTCATTGCCAACCCTCAAACTCTTCTGTCTACTGCAGTGATTTATTTATCATTTCTTCCCTTTTTTAAAGTAATCTCTATACCAAACATGGGGCTTGAACTCATGACCCCAAGATCAAGAGTCACATGCTCCACCAACTAAGCCAACCAGGTGCCCCTATTCATCATTTCTTGAGAATGCCTTGCCTTTTCATGTCTTCACGATTTTCCCTATACATAGAATGCCTTTCTCCTCCTTGTTTGGCAAACTTCTTTGCATTTTTATAGGCCCAGGTAAAATATCACCTCCTCTATAAAGTCTTCCTTGACTTCCCGAGGCAGAATTGTTTCCTTATCATTGTTCCATATACTTTCTACATACTTTTATTATAGCATTTATCATGTTGAACTGCAGTCTTGGTTCTGTCTCTTTCACAAAGCTGTGAGCTCCTTGAGGACTAAGACTATGTCCCACTCATTCTTGTATCCCCAGCATCTAAAACAATGTCTGGTGTCTAGGTACTAATTTTTTTTTAAAGGTTGTTGAATGACTGCCAATGGGACTGCAAGGTCAGGGGGCCCTAGACTATCTTTTCTCCCAATTTTCTATTTAAAACTCAGCAACAGGGCACCTGGATGGCTCAGTGGGTTAAGTGTCCGACTTCGGCTCAAGTCATGATCTCCCAGTTCATGAGTTCAAGCCCTACGTCAGGCTCTGTGCTGACAGCTCAGAGCCTAGAGCCTGCTTTGGATTCTTTGTCTCCCTCTCTCTAACCCTCCCCCACTCGTGCTCACTCTCTCTCTCAAAAAAAATAAACATTAAAAAAATTAAAGCTCAGCAACAGTCCTGATACATGCTACAACATTGATGGAAGTGGAAAACATTATGGCAAGCAAAAGAAATCAGTCACAAAAGGGGTGCCTGGCTGGCTCAGTCAGTAGAGTATGTGACTCTTGATCTCGGGGTTGTGAGTTCAAGCCCCACTTTGGGTGTAGAGATTACTTAAAAACAAAAATCTGGGGGAAAAAAGTCTCTCACAAAAGACCACATATTATATGATTCTATATATATGAAATGCCCAGCATAGGCAAACCCACAGAGACAGAGGTAGATTAGGGGATTGAGGAGATGGAGAGAAAAAGGGAGTGACTGCTAACGAGCATGGGGCTTCTTTTTGAGGTGATAAAAATGTTCTAGAATTGATTATGGTGATGGTTGCACAGCTCTGAATATAAAAATCATTAAGTTGTACATTTTAAGGGGGTGAATTGTATAGTATGTGAATTATATCTCAATACTACTGTTATGGGGCACCTGGGTGGCTCAGCCAGTTAAGCATCTGACTTCAGCTCAAGTCACGATCTCTCGGCTAGTGAGTTCAAGCCCTGCACCGGACTCTGTGCTGACAGCTCAGAGTCTGGAGCCTGCTTCAGATTCTGTGTCTCCCTCTCTCTCTGCACCTCCCCAGCTCTCTCTCTCTCTCTCTCTCTCTCTCTCTCTCTCTAAAATAAATTTAAAAACACATTTTGGGGTGCCTGAGTGGCTCAATCAGTTAAGCATCCCATTTTGGCTCAGGTCATGATCTCACCAGTTTGTGAGTTTGAGCCCGCATTGGGCTCTGTGCTGACAACCCAGAGCCTGTAGCCTGCTTCAGATGCTGTGTCTCCCTCTCTCTCCCCTTCTCTGCTCGCGGTCTGTCTCTGAAAAATTAGTAAATGTTAAAAAAAAAAATGAAATATTACTATTATTTATTTTTCATTATTTTATTTGTGGCTTTTGTTTGGTTTTGCTTGTTTGAGGTTTTTTTGTTTTTTGTTTTTTGTTTTAAGAGAGAGCATGCATGAGCACCTGAGCTGTGCAAGCTAGGGAGGGGCAGAGGGATAGGGAGAAAGAAAGAGAATGTTATGCAGGCTCCACATCCAGTTCTGGGGTGGGGGATGGGGAGCCCCACAGGGGGCTCAGCTTGATCTCACAACTGTGAGATCATGACCATGAGATCATGACCTGAGCCTAATCAAGAGTCAGACGCTTAACAGGTGCCTCTATAGTATTGTTATTTAAAAAGCACCTCAGCAACTTCTCCCACTGTATCTGATTGAAAGGGAAGGTTCAAATGTTTGCTGCTGGGGAGGAAGATGGACACACTGGGGGTGAGTGTGGAGGGGCAGATGAGGGGTGTGGTGTAGGGGGTTGGCTTGGGAAGGGCAGAGCATAAGTGGAAATCAAGTTGAGTCCTCCTAATAGAACGGGCCACAGAATATTTCAGAAGGAGGGCTTCTGGTGTAAACGGAAACCACTTCAATGAAATCAGGTTTCAGAAAAAAGAAGGATGAGGTTAGCTGAGAAGAGTGAAATTTTACTTTGAAACTAGTGGCTGAGTGTGGTCTCCTCATTTGACCTGGGAATCTTTTAAGAGAAAAGAGTTATAATATAGGCAGGGGTGGAAATACTAATACACTTAGCCTGGAAACCCCAGCATCTCCGAAGTAGGGAGCTTGAAAGGGGGCTGCTCTCTTTTTCCCAGGTTGGGCCCTGCCAGGAGGTCATAGGAAGCCAGCTGAACCCTGTCTTTGCCACTTACCAGCTGTGATGCCTCCGGCAAGTCTCCCTCTGTGTTTCCACTTTCTCTACTGTAAAATAGGGCCAATGATAGCACCTTCCTCATAGGACTGTTGTAAGGATTAAACCAGACACAGTGTCCAATACAGGGGTGCTTGGGTGGCTCAGTCATCAAGAGCATGTGACTCTTGATCTCGGGGCATGAGTTCAAGCCCCATGTTGGCCATAGAACTTACTTTAAAAAACAAAACAAGGGGCACCTGGGTGACTCAGTCGGTTAAGCGTCCGACTTGGGCTCAGGTCATGATCTCGCAGTCTGTGAGCTCAAGCCCAGCATCAGGGTCTGTGCTGACAGCTCAGAGTCTGGAGCCTGCTTCAGATTCTGTGTCTCCCTCTCTCTCTGCCCCTCCCCTGCTCACACTCTGTGTGTGTCTCTCTCTCAAAAGTAAACATTAAAAAATTAAAAAACAAAACAGTGTCTAATACATAGTGAGGACTAGAAGAAGGCAGTCCCTAAGGTGAGTGACAGGTTAGGAACCTGTGAACCCTGAAACTGGTTGCTGGAGAAGTGGCTGTTCCTGATAGTCTTGAGAGAGAGATTAGGGAAGAGATAGTAGCTGGCAGGGGAAGGGGGGAGTCAGGTCAGGGTGGTGGCTGGGAAATGGTCTGAAAAGAGCAGTGTCATTGCTCAATCCCACCAGTGGGGCTCACACTTCCTGTTTTCAGTGTCTGTGAGCCCAGATGCTGTAGCTGAGCGCTCATGTTGGAACAAGATCTTTCTTGGCCCCTCAGGGGAAATGCAGAGGCTGAGAAGCAACTCAGCCTGGGCTGGGTCCCTTAGCTTCACATTATGCCTTTTCTTTCCTGGCAAGTTTCAGCTCCCACAAAACCCACAAATGCAATCCTGGGGTGGAAGAGAGGGGGCTCCCACTCAATCTATAGTTTTATGGTATAAGCCATCATTTTTGTGCCTTTATTAGGTGCCAGGATTATACTAAGAAATTTGTGAACTCACGAATCCTTATAACATTCCTGGGAGGTAGATATTACGATCTCTTTTTTTCAGATGGGGAAACTGGGGCACAGAGAGGTTAAGAGTCTTTCCCTTATCACACAGCTAGTGTCAGAGCCAGGGTTCTAGTCCAGACCACTTGACTCTGTAATCCATGCTCTGAACCACTGGATCATAATAATAAAACAACATGCCAGATTAGAGGGACTAAAAATGAAATACTCTGGGTCCCTGACCTCCAGAGGCCCATGATCTAGGGAACCTCTGAACAGGAAGCCCAGGAGACCTTGTACCCCCAAACCCCACTCAGAAAACTGATTGCTCATGCAGAGAATGCATGCCGACAAATCTTGAATTTACTGAGCCCTTCACATAATCTGGCCAGTTGTCCCCAAAGGATTTCCATCAGGAGTTCTTATAAGAAACACCTGGGAAACTTTTCTAACATCACAACCCCTGGCACCAGTCCTGACCTGAATCACAATCTCTGGTGGTGGGGGGGGGGGGGGGGGGCATGGTCATGTATGTATTTTTCAAAAGGTTTTCATGTGACTTGGTTAAGAAACACTGCTAAAAACCATTTACATAGGTTGGAAATCCCAACACTTTAGCATCCAACTATATCTCCCCACTTCTTCAGAAACTGATGTTTGGTTCAAAATATGTGGTCACCTCTATTAGGATACCACCTAGGTTTAGATTCTGAGTCCTCTGATACTAGGGATAGCAGTGACTGGTCATGAGCTTCATTAACACACTGAGAAAACTCAGCACCAGCCCCTCGCACAGATGATGGGAAATTGTTTTCTATTCCCTGAATGACACAGACCCAAGCCAGACTGGGTTTTGAATCAGCAGTTTTCACTCATGCCAGTGTTCTCCTAGGTTGAGGTCAACCCCAGGATTGTTATGGGCAGAGTAAAGAGAATGTGGTGGGACTTATCCTAGAGGATCACTGTGTACACCCGTACAAGATGTGCGTTGTACAAAGGCATCAGGCTAAGGAGGGAATTGAGGGCAGACATCCAATCTGCACACTAGGCTGTACCTTACATGCTATGCAGGACCTATTCTACAACTCTTCTAGCCTCTACTTCTCAAAGTGCCATTAAGTCCGGAGATTCAGCCCCCAAGGAACTCTGGGGTATATGCCGCCATCATCATTTTCCACTTTTTATGCTCCCCAACTTCCTCCCAAACAAGTACCAAGAAAGAACCAAAGTCTTCAGAAAAATCACATTTTTTGATCATATTTATTCAAAATTACAAAAATAGATATAAATAAAAATAGCAGAATATAATTATTAAATATTCAGTGTATAGGAGTGGTCCTCACTTCACCCAGTGAGGATTGGATAGACTCAGCTGAAAGGTCAGAAGGAATAACTGGCCAAGAAAGAACATCTATGTAAAAGTGAAAGTGAAAATTTAGTGCTGGTCACGGGCCATGCCCCAGAATGATACATTCATAGGCATCACATGAGAGACCCAAAAGGACATAGGAGTCCATGACCTCTCCAGACAGACCATTCTATGTGGCATCATAGTCCATTCAGTTTAGGGAAATATCTAGACTTGCAGTCAGACACAGGAATATCAGCTGTTACTCATTCACACTGACACAGCCTGTGCACGGGTGTGCAAACATACATACACATATATAATATTTCCTGATACATTCATGGAATGTCAGAGCCCTTCCCTAAGTCATTAGTGTCTCCACTCCCCAAACCACTGTTCCACAGTGGCCGAGCTCACTCAAAAGACCTCAGTTCTGTTCTACTTCCTAATTGAGAAATTGTTCCTTTCCCCAACAGTGGGCCTCATGAATGCCCACTGTTGGGGGAGCTGGCTCTCCTTCTAGCTGTGCACAGGAAATGGCATTTTTAACTCCAGGAGGCTTTAGTTCCAAAAAAGACAAACTACTGGTCAATACCATCCTGGGTCAGAACCAGCCCTCCATCCTGGCCACAGGGGATCTGGGCACTCAGCACCCAGGCCTGTATCTAAGGATAAAGCTATTGTTGCTCACCCTGGCGGGCGGCACATGCAAAACCATCTCTGCAGAGCCTATCTTCCTCAGTTTCTTCCTTATATATAGCTGATGCAGATGGTTCTACTGCAAAAACGACAGCATGGGAGTGGGTGGTACCCTTCTCTTCCCTTGGCTCTCTGGGGAGCCTCAGAGGTCTAGGCCATTCTGCTCCCCAGTGTGCCTTTGGATCCAAGGCAGGAAGCCTGAGACTCTTGTGTAGACTCCCGGCTTGTCCTTCATGGCACATCCGCTGCCCCAGCTCACAATCCCAGTCAGAGTCAGGCGGCCGTGGATAGAGCAGACCAGAGGGCCCCCAGAGTCTCCCTGTTAAGCCAAAGACACAAAAGGTGAGCCCAGGGAGAAGTGAGGAGGAGGCCATCTGATCCAATCACCCAATCATACGCAAGAGAGAGAGAAGGGAGTTTCTTAGAGTCAAAATCCTTAGTGACTCCCCACTTTCTACCACATAAAGTTTAAAATGCTCTGCTTGTTTTTCAAAGCCCTGCTATCTGCCACAATTCCATCTACATTCTCAGATCCTTTTCCTCCCCATCCTGGACTATGCCATGTTCACCCATTTTTGTATCTTTCAACTGGAACATTTTCCTTTCTTCCCTAGACCTCCTCAAATCCCTGCAGAGTCACATTCTCTTTAAAGCCTTCCCTCCAGTTGGCACTCACCTTCTGCTCCCAAACATCTAATCATTTACAATTCATACTACACCCTGAGCACTGAGTTGTATTGTTTTCTATTGTTTTCCTCTTTCTTGTGATCTTATTTCTTTCCCTCCCCAGTGCAAAGTGTCTAGCACAGAGCCAGGCTCACAGCAAATGTTTGGGAAACATATAAGGGTTAGTTTAAACTGTCTAAGACCTAAGCTCCTAATACTGGCTTCTTGGGGCTTTGGTTGCACAGAGGCTCCCCAAAGCTGGCAGGTACAGGCCCAGGAGCCCTGGGGAGGTTTGGGGGTGACAGGGAGAGAAGCTAGAACTCTCACCTGGCAGGAATCTGTTTCCCATTGTGGGTCAGCAGCACACAGCATTTTGGTGGTGATTTCAGAGCCATAGTAGTGGGGCTGCTGACACTCCTGGTAGGAAATCAGCTTCACAGAAGTCATTTTCAGCTGCTCTGGATAGAGATAGTCAGCTGGAGGGAGGAAACAAGAAGTTTACATTAAGCTGTATATGTCTACTCTTTCCACTGGGACTCTCTGCTGGAGTGAGGACCAAAAAGTGTCCTCACCAGGGAAAACCTTTATTCATTTCCACCCAAATCTGAGCCTTTACTCCATGTATAGCCCCTCACCCCCCCATCTATTTACCTTTATGGCCGATTACTCCCTAAACAGTGCTCCCTACTCCATCCCTGGACCCATCTGCTACCTCCACAATGCTCCCATCTCTATCTCTATGGTCCTCTCTTGATCAAGTTGAGTTCACTTCCAGGTTACAACACTCCCTCAGAACCCTCTCAGCCAGCCCCAAATGTCACTTACTGGTATTCTCTTTTCCAAAGCCAGTGATCTCACAGCTTGTGCCAAAATGAGCATCACCATACGATGGGGGCAAACAGATGGTTTGTATGGACCTGGATGGCTGTGCACACTGGCCTGTGTTGGATCTGATCTTCAGCAAGGCTGGGGGAGGAGGGAAGCAGGAGAGGTCAGGGGGAAAGATCTCCACCTGGTTAGTTGGTCACCATGTTTCGCCTCCAAATGCTGAAGGACTGGCTGTCTATCCCTAAATCGGTTAGGGTCAGAGATCATCCTGGAAAGTCTGCCTGTAGCTTATTACCTGAAACAAGTCTCCCCTGTCCCATGTCTCAAGGGCTTTGTTACAGCTGCCGACAAGAGCTTGGCCAGCCAGAGCCGCTGTATACAGCCATATGGTTGTTTTCTGTGAACAGCTCTGGTTGATGTAGATGAGCTGAATTCAGCCCAATGCTCTAAGTTGCAGATCCCGGGACAGGCAGAGGTTGTATCCAACAAAAGAAGGGGCCTCCCAGCCCAAGCCATATGCCCACAGGGTCACTGCCATCCATAGGAGGCTAAATGTTTGAAAATTTAAAGACTCTGCAGAGGAGCAGCAGGCCCTTCACATATGTCCTTTTGTTATATAAAGTAGGCTTTTCAGTTCCCCTACAACCTCAACCTCCCACTTGGTTCTCTTTTTGGACCCCTCTTCCTCCAACCATCATCATTATGGCAGATAAGGGTTTTCTACTCACCGATATCATTGTGGTGAGCAAGAGTGTCAGCACTATAGTCCTCATGCAAGATGAGATTTTCCACTTCAAACTTCATCTGCCCAAGTGTATCGGAGTTAAGCTTTGACCGACCCAGGTAGACAATGTAGTCCTCCTTCTTCGGGTTATTACTGTGGGAGGGGAGACCTGTTAGATAGTCTGATCTCATGAGATCTTGTCACTTCCCCTCCACAGCAAGCTCAGAGCATGACTTGTCCCCAAGGCCATGGGCCACATGGAGAAGGGCTAAGGGGGTAGAATTTAAGCGGAATCCTTTGCTGGGAAGGAGAATGGGATGTGTCTGGGGTAAGGTAGGAGGGTCAGGGAGAAGAGACAGAGGGACGTACATGAAGCAATGTGTGGCGCTGACCACCCAGCAAGGACTGATGAGGCTGCCTCCACACAAGTAGGTGACAGAGCCTCCACGGTGCCTCCTATAGATGGCTGCAAACCAAGGCTGGTTCTCGATGGTGGTGAATTCTCCCCCAATAATCTTAAAGCGAGGCCTCAGAGCCTTCTGGCCACACTGAAACTCTGCTGTTTTTGGAGGAGACAGGGGACTTTTTCCTGGAGGAGACAGGGGACGTTTTCCTGGAGGAGACAGGGGACGTTTTCCTGGAGGAGAAAGAGAGGGATATCTTGGGGAGGCAAGTAGGATAGTGTCCCTCTCTTGTCCTTTGACCTCCCAGTTTTTCAAAGTCGGGCAGACCTCCCTCCTCAACTCTCCTGATGGAATAAGGCAATGTATGAGGCTGTCCCCTTCCACCCTACTGTCATAAATAGGTCAGTGACACTCACCAAAAGAGCAGTCGTGCACCATGCACTGTTGGACAAGCTGGTTTAAGCCAACCTGCACATAGCACCACGGCTTTCTCTGGTTGTCCGGGTTCCTGGTAACACAGAGGGGAAGATGGGGGGGGGGGGTGTCATTCCAACCCAGAATACGTTTCCTCCCCCTCCAGGGAAAACTCAGCCAGAGGCCTTGCTTTTCTCATGCTATGATCAGTACTCTTGAAACACAGGATGGTACCAAAGGTTCCTGTGTGGCTACGGGAGGGTCTTTGTTGCCCCACCTCACCTGCAATAATTGTGTTTCCCCAGGCCCAGCTGAAGGGCATCAGATCGGAGGGCATGGTACTGTTTCAGAAGAACGGCAGCAGAGTTCCAGGCCAGGCAGGGCCGGCCCATGATGTCGGTGTTGGCCTTCCCTCGGTAAGAGTGACCATTCCCCTGATAGCAGGTTTTCAATGTATCTAAGGACGAATGTGAGGATGAGAGATATTAGAAAGAGGAGGAAATTCATACAGGCGTTTTAGAGATCCGGTCAGGCCTTGCATGATTTCAGACCTGGCAGAAAACACTAGAAAGGATCTCCTTCCGTCCCCACCCCACATTTGTGCAGCCACAGATTCATGAGACAGTGTGTCTGTGTACATCACATGGGGATCAAGATGTCCTCCACTCTACCTCCAGTCCTTAACTCCTGCCTGCTCTGACATCCCACCCATCTCACCCTGTCCCCAAATCTCTGGTATCTCCTACTCCCCA
The DNA here is from genome assembly GCF_018350195.1 of Panthera tigris. Classification (NCBI taxonomy): domain Eukaryota; kingdom Metazoa; phylum Chordata; class Mammalia; order Carnivora; family Felidae; genus Panthera; species Panthera tigris. The sequence continues at coordinate 33,808,586 of NC_056670.1, read as the reverse complement.
GTTAGAGTCAGGATATCCATACCTATCTCACAGTGTTCTCCTTGGAATTCCTTTGGACAGCTGCATCGCTGAATGTTGGAGAAGTACTTGTAGGACACACATGTTCCTCCATTCAGGCAGCCGCAGTTTGCTGGAGAGCACAGAGGTGGAGGGGTAAGCAAGGAGTGTGGGGAGGAGGCAAGGGGGGAGCCAGCCCTGCAACAGGGTCAGGGAGGGGCTGCCCCCTGAGGCTTTTCTAAGATGTCTGTACGGCCAGATATTATGCAAGGGGTGGATACTCACATGCATCAGACACTGGATGAAGTTCATGGCTGCCCTGGAAACAATGAGAGGGATGGGAAAGTTCATCAAAGGTCCCATGCTCCTGGGACCCAAGGGGAAAGACAAACTGGCCTCCTGCCAAATCTCACCTTTTCCTCCAGCTCCCTCTCTCCTCACCTTGTTCATATCTAACTAGCCCTCAAATGGAAGATCATAGGTTTCAAGCAGGGAGAAATGGATTGATCCAAGCAAGCTAGGGTGCAAGAGAGCTAGGCCAGTCTCTGCAGTTTCTTCTTCCCTTGGCTGAAGGTGTGAACTCCCTTGGTTCTCAGGGCCCCCACAGCCACACCTGTCCTATTTTCCTGAGAGGCTAGCCCCCCGTAGATGGGTGGAATCCAGAGGACCCCAGCTCCCTATGTACAGCTCTCCTTCCTTCCCCTGACGCTGTTCAGGAGTCCTGCCAAGCCCCCTCCCGCCGCCATAAGTCAAAGCGGGGAAGCCACTTACTTCGGAGTCGCTCACCACCAGGACACAGAGGAGCAGGCATGTCATCAGGACTCTCATGGTGGCCAGGCTGGGGCTCTAGACAGCACTCTACAAAGGAGGGAGAAGTCAACTTGAGGAAGGAGCAGAGGAGAGAGAAGGCGTGCCGGGTGGGTTACCGCAGTTCAGAACAGAAATCCCAAGGTCTCCCCAGAGGCGCGCCTGCGGTGACCAGGCTTCCCAGGCCCCGCCGCCTCTCCTCGCTGGAGGCTCAGGGGTTCCGGCACCCGAAGGGGATGCACAGGCACCGGGAGCGGTGACTCGGACTCTGCTGCTGCGGAGCCGGGCCGCTGGGGCAGCCGGGGTAGGGGGAAGGGAAACCCGCAGGAGCAGCCCCGCGCAATTAGGGTGGCCTGCACTCACCGGCGGCTGCGGCAGGAGGGACTCGGCGCCGGGACGGCAGGGACAGGTTGACACTGAAATCCGAGGGGCTCTGGGGCTCCAGCAGTTGCGCTGTGCTGCTAGCCCGCCGCCGGGCTCTATATCAGGACCCGCCCCAGCCCTGGCCCCGCCCCAGCCTGGGATCTCCCCAACCCCTCCCTTCTCTCCGCTTCCCTGGGGAAGTGTGTTTCCTCAACCTTGTCTGAGAGTGAGGGGCTGCGCGGTCCCCAGGGGAGGGGACGTGCGAGGTCTGAAAACAGAGACACAGAGGCATCTAAATTCCTCGCCCTCTCCTCCCATTCACCTGTCCTGGGCCCCATCCCAGTGCATGGGGCCTCCGAATTGCTCTTGGGAGACTCTCCGTCCAGCTCTGATGTCTCTCCCCAGATCCCCTAAACAGCTCTTCTCCAGCCTTTACACCTTTGGGCCCCAAACGCCTGGGAGAATGATTCGGACCACTGGGTGTGGGGTCATAGTCCGCAGCTCAGAGAGCTAAGTCTGTTTCTCAACGTGAAAATGCACGTGACACATGCTTGCTTACTCCTGCTCCCCGAAATTCATCAACACAACCAGTGGATAAGACAAAGTTGAGTTTATTGCTTACCGTCCTAAGGGCAGGAGCAGCGGGTAGGCAAGATCGGATTTTACTGAGAATTTAGAGTTTGGTTTAACTTAAGGGTAGCCTTTCAAAGTGAGGGCTTGGTAAGGATTGCATAAGGATCACACACGATATATTATTATAGGATTGTGAGAACAAAGTCTAAGGGCACAAACTGTTGATGCTTTCTATTAAAGTATTGATGGATCTTTCAAAAATTTCCTGTAACAAACAATCCCTTTATTTGCCTGGGCCAGAGTATAGTCAGTTAATAAAGACAATAGAATGTAAAGCCTTATTAAGGTAGACACTAAGCTGTGGAGGGGCAGGAAGTTCTGTTTTCACATCTGAGGAGAGAAACTGGGGAACTGGAGGACAAGAATGAGATTTGTTTTTCACTCTATGCCTTTTTGCACTGTTTCAACTTTTGAAAACATACCTTTATATCACCCATTCCAAAAATATAATTACAGGTTTTTTTTAAGTTTTTAAAATTTATTTTGAGAGAGACAGCATGACTGGGGGGGGGGGGGCCAAAGAGAGGAGACAGAGAATTCCAAGCAAGCTCCTTGCTTCCAGCACAGAGCCCAACATAGGGCTTGAATCACAAAACTGTGAGATCGTGACCTGAGCCGAAGAAACTAAGAGTGGGACACTTAACCGACTGAGCCACCCAGGTGCCCCATAATCATAGATTTAAAACAAACAAACAAACATATGTATTGGGGTGCCTGGGTGGCTCAGTCGGTTAAGCATCCCACTTCGGCTCAGGTCATGATCTCACGGTTGGTGGGTCCCAGCCCCTCATAGGGCTCTGCACTGGGCTTGGAGCTTGCTTGAAATTCTCTCTTCCCCCTCCTCCTCCCCCCACCCCTATGTCTCTCAAAATAAATAAATAAACTTTAAAAAATGCATATGCTCACTTGGCTCAGGTCATGAGGTGACGGTTGGTGAGCCCCGTATCAGGCTGTACCCTGACATTGTGGAGTCTGCTTGGGATTCTCTTTCTCCCTGTCTCTTTGCCCCTCACCCACTTGCTCTCATACTCTCTTTCTCTCAAAATAAATAAACTTTTAAAAAAATGCACATGTATTTAGTATTCTAGACTTCACCATAAAGCCTTGTTTCTAATGAGATAAAATAATTGCTTATCAAACAAGGTTGGCCTCCAGAAAGACAGGCCATGTGTAAAGGACTCCACCCGCTTTACCTGCCCGAAGGCAAGCATACATAGTTGTATAGCCATGCACATTCACATATCTCTCAGGCATAGCTGAAGGAGCACAGCAGGGACTCTGAGGTTCAGTCAACCCTTTCCCTTTCCCCTGGTGTTGGGAACCAACACCTTCGTGAAGGAATGGCTTGGGGTGACTTCCTTCTATCCAGAGGAACTGTCCCCTTAATGGGAAGAAAGAGGGCTGTGTCCCTGTAACTCATTAGCATCCTAAAGCCAAGCCCCAGGCTTGGTCCCTCTTTCTGCCTAGGCCTACAACATTTTGTTGCCTGGCAAACCTGAACCTTGGGTCTGGATCCACTTGAGAAGGGAAGGAGGAAGGCAGGGAGAATGCCAGTAGGAAGGAGGAAAGCTTCTTTGCTCTGCTCCAGCCAGAGGTCTCAAGATGCCAACCTCTGCTTGGGGGAAGTTCAAGTTAACCATTCAGCTTTCTTGAGGAAGGTGACCCATCATCCTCTGGAGAGAGTTTTTCTGTGTCCGGCTGAGCTGCCAGCTCTCAGGGAATGGACTGAGTCACAGGTGCTAGAGGCTTCAGAGCTGGCCTGGCTACTTCCTCTAGAAAACTGAAATATGTTTTGTTTGGATTTAGAACCCATTAGTTGCAAATAAACGTGATCAAAATGTAAACAGAGATGTTGCAGCCTGAGGACTTACCCCGAAACTACTAGGTTAGGTATCAGGAAATTCCCAGCACACTGTCATGATTCACAGAGCACCCCCAGCAGCTCTCATGACTCCAGATTACTTGGCTGGAGGCTGTCATGCTGATTCTTGAGAGCAGGATGACCTCATTTCCTCCTGGACAAAGAGGCTTGGAGACCGTTATGCAGCGTGACACTTCTTCCCTTTTCTTCCCCCTGCAGTGCCTTCACCTGGTTGAACAATCCTGGAGCCTCCAACTCTTTACTATCTTTCCACTGTATGATCTTTGATGCTCCCTGAAATCTCTGTGTCTGTCTTTTGGTGCACAGCCTGTGCTAGTCTTTTCAATTCTTCAAGGGCAGAGACCACATCTTAAACATCTTTGTCTCTCCCTCAACCCTGGGTACATGCCCTGTTCATGTAGGTGTTTTATGAGGAATGGATCAGTAAACAAGTGGCAATAGAAAGCTTTGGGGCACCCTGAAAGTTTTCCTACTCTCTTTCTTGCAGTGAAAAATAGTACTGGTATTGTTTCTGTCTTGTGCTAAAAAGCAATTTGACACAAACTATTCCTCTTTTGTTTTAAACAATTTTTTTTTGAGAGAGAGAGAGAGAGAGAGAGAGAGCGGGCGAGCGCACGCCTGTGCCTGCGAGCAGAGGATGGATAGAGGGAGGGGAAGAATCTTAAGCAGGCTCCACCCCTAGTGCGGAGCCTGGTGCATGGGGCTTGACCTCACAACCATGAGATCATGACCTGAGCCAAAATCAAGAGTCAGACATTTAACCAACTGACCACCTAGTTGCCCCCAAACTATTCCTCTCTAAACTCTTAACAGCCTTATGACATAGCTGGAAATCGTGTCCATTTTGCAGATGAGGAAAATGAGGTGGAGAAAAGATACACACTTGATGAGTGGCAAAGCCAGCACTAGGACCCAGGTTTTCTGATCCTTATTCCCATGTTCTATACCTCACTGCCTCCATGGAGAAGGGAATAAGACAGAATGCTGCAAAGATGAGCGTCAGATGATGTACAATGTTCCAGCTCAGGGGAGCCCTCTTGCTGGTTTTGGGACCACCTTCCAGAATTCTCCTTGGGCTATGGAGCCCTAGTTCTTGGAAAGTCTGCACTGTAGTATGGGTTAGTTGCTTGCCTGAGTTCTAAGAACTAACTTGGTGGTCTAGGCTATCTGAAGTTTCTATCGAGGGTAAGAGAATAAGGAGCATAATGTATATGGTTTCATTCTGTTCCTGACTCCCAGAGTCACACCACCTGCCCCCGCCTCTGTGTTTCAGAAGACCAAACTTCAAAGTCAGATGTGGCAACAAAGACTAATGAAGGGGTCCCCTTTCCCAAAGCTTCTTATAAAAGAGCAGGCAGATGCCAGGTGCGCAAGAAGAACCAGGATGTCCAAACTTGGCCTTGAGACTATGTCCAGGAAACTGGGCCCCTGAAAAGGCTATTTTCTGACCAGCAGGAACCAAAGGGAAGCTCACATCAAGGCACAGGATGTATTCCTGGTCTGCTGTACCAAAAATGTTCAACATGGCGGTGACTGGGTGGCTCAGTCAGTTGAGCATCTGACTCTTGGTTTTGGCTCAGGTCACGGCCTGCGTTGGGCTCTGAGCTGGGCGTGGAGCCTGCTTGGGGTTCCCCCTCTCTCTCCCTCTGCACTTCTCTCTCAAATAAATAAAATGAAAATAATAATAATAAAAAAAGAATGTTCAGCATGGTACTACATAGAGAGTAGCGTCTAGCCTCAGGTCTGCCACATCCAGGCTGAATAACCTGAGACAAGACACTTAACTCTCTTCATCTCCTACCTGCAAAATGAGGCAATGCCTGCTCTGCCTGTTCCTCACTTTGCAGATTGAATGAGATCATGCTTGTGTGTGTGGAAGTGTTTGTTCATTCCTTTATTTATGGACCCAATGCCAAGGACAGTTCTGGATACTAGAGATAGAGGGATGAACTTTGTAAACTACAATTCCTACCCTGAGTGCTTGCCTTGCCTTCCTGACTATGGCTGTACTGGGCCAGAAGACCAGCAATTCTCTGGAGTCTGTCCCAGGATTCCAGTTAAGTGGGGATACCGTGTCCTTAGCCAATAGTTCCCAGCAGCTGGCCAGCTGCATGTGCTATTCACCCTCTATAGCCCTGACTCCCATTCCCTCCCCCACTTCTCTGCTGTCTGTGGCCTGAAGCTCCTCTCTTTTTCCCCTACACCCAGGGCAGACAGATTCCTCTGCAGTTCTGGGAAGGAGGCACTGAATGCCAGTCACATAGCTTCCCTGGGTCTGAGGACTCCCACGTGTGTTTAGAGCTAAGGGAAAAGACGCTGTTGTCACAGTATGCACTGAAACATGATAGGGGAGCTTCTGGAACCGCTAGGCCCCCAGCAGCCTGTGGAAAGAGTGGGGCAGAGGAAGCCACATACTTGCTTCCTTACTCATGGAAAGCAAAGAGCCCAGGGGCTGCATCCTGAGGTTATAGTCTGTCGTCAGTAATGCCCTGAACAGAGAGGCCACGTTGGTCCCTCCAGTTCAGACTCTGACCCCTACTCTTTCTCACCCTTTACGCCTCACAATTTCTGTTCCAATTCCTACCCCGCTGAAGTCAATTAGCTCAGATCTCTGCGTGAATATTTTGAGCCTTGGCCAAATTTTTCTTCATCTTTAACCCAAATCTGTCTTTAACTTCCTAAATCAGGAACTTGTGACCTTAAAGGAGTGTTGGTCACGGCTTTCTAGACGTAGATTCTGAGTCCCCTCCAAGAACTAAAGCTAGGTCCTAGAAATTCTGCTTAAGTTACTGTGCTGGATGGCAATGGCTCCTTAACTGGAAGGTAAGGGGATACCTGGGAAGAAAGGACTGGAAAGGGAAACTGGAAACTGGTGGGTACTACCAAGAAGTCGATGATGTTTAAGGAAATACATTAAGCCAGGAGCTAGTATATTAAAAAAACATTGCTCAGAAGAAAACCAACATAGCATCCATAGCCCATACGATGTATAATATCATGTGCTCATGGCTCTCCCGAGATGATTTCTATATGCTTCTCTGTCTGTAAAGCAAGTGCAAGCACTTCCCTTTCCATTACACAGAGAGGAAAATAGAGGGCTAATGAAGGGAAGTGAATCATCTGAGTTCATTCACTGAAAATGATGAGATTCAGAATTCACCGATTTTGAGGAAACTCATGACACATTTCCACCCTCTCCCCTCCTATTCTGAATCCTCACCGCCTCCCTTCCTGACCACCCTCAATCCCCACCCTCAGTCTCTTTGTCTTCTGAAGGTGCTTCTTTTCTCCAAACAGTGATTGATACTAGTGTGATGAGGCAGCCAAGCCCTGGGGGGAGGTCAGTTTCCTTTCAGAGGGCACACAGGACGAAATGTATGGAAGTCTGTGAGAGGAGGGAGCAGGGACCCAGCAGGGAGCCCCTGAGATATGTGTGTTTGCAGAGTGAGTGGAAAGACAGCATGCAGGTAGTCTAACCAGGAGGCTTCTCTTTACTCTGAAAGCAGTGGATGGTGGGAAGTGTGACAGCAGTTAAAGAAGACAGCAGTTAAAGACAGCAGCTAGAATTAAAGCAGTGGATGGTGGGAAGTGGAGCTGGAGGTGCCTAGCTGGCTAAGTTGGAAGAGCATTCAACTCTTGATCTTGAGGTCATGAGTTCAAGCCCTACATGGGGTGTAGAGATTATTAAAAGGAAGAAAGAAAGAAAGAAAGAAAGAAAGAAAGAAAGAAAGAAAGAAAGAAAGAAAGACACTTAAAAAAAAAAAGTCATTAAAAAAAAAAAAGGAAGAGGAAGGCTGTTCCCCCCAAGGAGATGTTATAATCTATCCTTTGTTAAAAATAGATGATAGGAACCAATTTTTATTTGCTTAAAATTCTTTTTCAATCTTGGCAACAACTTTTAAGGAAGGTACTTTTTTTTTTTTTAATTTACATCCAAGTTAGTTAGCATATAGTGCAACAATGATTTCATGAGTAGATTCCTTAATGCCCCTTACCCATTTAGCCTATCCCCCCTCCCATAATCCCTCCAGTAACCCTCTGTTTGTTCTCCATATTTAAGAGTCTCTTATGTTTTGTCCCCCTCCCTGTTTTTATATGATTTTTGCTTCCCTTCCCTTACGTTCATCTGTAGTGAAGTCATATGATATTTGTCTTTCTCTGACTGACTAGTTTCCTTTAGCATAATACCCTCTAGTTCTATCCACATAGTCGTAAATGGCAAGATTTTATTCTTTTTGATTGCTGAGTAATACTCCTTTGTATATATACACACCACATCTTCTTTATCCATTCATCCATCGATGGACATTTGGGCTCTTTCCATACTTTGGCTATTGTTGATAGTGCTGCTATAAACATTGGGGTGCAAGTGTCCCTTTGAAACAGCACACCTATATCCCTTGAATAAATACCTAGTAGTGCAATTGCTGGGTCATAGGGTAGTTCTACTTTTAATTTTTTGAGGAACCTCCATACTGTTTTCAGAGTGGCTGTACCAGTTTGCATTCCCACCCGCAGTGCAAAAGCGATCTCTTTCTCTGCATCCTCGCCAACATCTGTTGTTGCCTGAGTTGTTAATGTTAGCCATTCTGATAGGTGTGAGGTGGTATATCATTGTGGTTTTGATTTGTATTTCTCTGATGATGAGTGACGTTAAGCATTTTTTTCATGTGTCGACTGGCCATCTGAATGTCTTCTTTGGAGAAGTGTCTATTCATGTCTTTTGCCCATTTCTTCACTGGATTATTTGTTTTTGGGGTATTGAGTTTGATAATTTCTTTATAGATTTTAGATATTAACCCTTTATCTGATATGTCATTTGCAAATATCTTCTCCCATCCGGTCGGTTGCCTTTTAATTTTGTTGATTGTTTCCTTCGCTGTGCAGAAGCTTTTTATTTTTATTTTTTAATGTTTTTTTAATGTTCATTTATTTTTGAGAGAGAGACAAAGAGAAACAGAGCGTGAGAGGCGGAGGGGCAGAGAGAGAAGGAGTCACAGAATCCGAAGCAAGCTCCAGGCTCTGAGCTGTCAGTACAGAGCCCAACGCGGGGCTCGAACCCACAGACTGTGAGATCATGACCTGAGCTGAAGTCGGACGCTCAACCGACTGAGCCACCTAGGCGCCCCTGAAGCTTTTTATTTTGATGAGAAAGAAGGTACTATTATTTTCACCATTATGAAGGAGAAAACTGAAGCTCATGGAGTTTAAGCAGCTTACCCAAGGTCACGCTATAGGTAGGTAAATGGTAGACTTGGGATTTATACTCACACCTGGTTGATTCCAGAATGTGGAGAACTATCTCTGAGGCAGTAATGCATTCTGTCAAGAAGGTGAGGGTTTTGGGGGTGCTTGTCCTTTTTTCTGGGAATCTTCCCACTTCTAACCACGGATGCTATCCTGGGGTAGCCCCAGCTGTCCAAGTCTTGTCTGCATTGGTTCCTGACTACCTAGCTTCAGCCAGACTTTAATAAAAATGTTCTTCCTCTTATTTAATATAACCAGCCACAACTGGGTCTAGTCAAAGAAGTGATCACTGGGTCTTCTGGCTATGTTTATTATATCTAAGTGGATCTCTGGAACCATCTATGGCCAGTCTTCCCTTTTTGCAACCATTATTCAACCATATTAAGTAATGGGGATGCCCAAGAGTTCTTCTGTAGGGAAATAACAATAGCTTCTATTTACTGAGTGTGCATTTTATTTAGCAAGCATTGGGTAACAGCTTCATGTGCACTATCCTATTTAATCCTCAATGAGGGAGATGCAATATCATCCCTACTTTATGGATAAGGACACCAAGGCTCTGAGAAGTTAAAGTTACAAAGCTAAGCTGATACCTGGCAAGTCAAACCTCAGTTTCTCACTCCAAAACTTGTGCTGATTATCACTACGATAGTGTTGTTGCTTTACCCTTCCCAAGGGAAACAATGCACCCTGTTGAATAGGTGCCCAGGAGATTGTAATAATAAACATTCACTGGGACGTCTAGGTGGCTCAGTTGGCTGAGTGTCTGACTTTTGATTTTGGCCCAGGTCATGATTCCAGAGTCATGGGCTCAAGCCCCATGGGAGTCTCTTTCTCTTTCTGTCTGTTTTCCCCACTTGTGCTCTCTCTCTCTTTCTCTAAAATAAAAAACTAAAAAAATATATTCCCTGTTATGTTATCTAACCTTGTCTGATGATAAGAATCACCTGACTTAAAGGTTTAAACAATACAGAATGTCAGGTTACTTCTGGGGAAATTCTAATTCATTGGGTCCAGGATGGGGCCTAGGAATCTGAATCCTAATATGCATCTTAGAAGATTCTTACCATTAAACAATTTGGGGGAAATGTCAGTTAATGCATAATTGGGACTGTTGGTTTACTTTTTTATGTGGGAATACCCAGTTAAGTCACAAACTTTCTATTTCCTATGTCTTCTACTCCAACCCTTTCCTTTGAAATAAGGACCAGTATAGAAGTGGGAAAGATCCAGGGCTGGAAGGCCAACTTTTGCGTAGAATTTCTCAGACAGGGATGAATCAAGAAGGGAATGTACACCTGAGAGTCTTGTGCAAACCCAGCTACCCTGAGGCGACTTTCCTGAAGAATCTGTTCTCAAAAAAGCTAATTGCTTCGGCACTTTTGTACTTGTTCTTTTTTTAGATCCTAGTGATAATTCCATTTTAAAAATGTCAGATGTTTGGCTAATGGAGGGACTTTTCTGTACAGAAATTGAAAGAATTTGGGGAATGAGAGTAACCCTGAAAGTCACAGCAGTGGATGAGAATTTGGTTCCCTAAGGTTCAGGAAAATTGGGAGAAACTGGGTAGAGGTGAGAAGATAGCAGAATTGAGAATATCTGTACTTACTTTCCATCTGTGATAGTTCCTCACAGTTCTTGTGCTGGCACCCTTCTGAGCTTTTTAATTTTTCCCCCTAGGATCTTCTAAGTAAAACTGGGTTTCCAGAGCATTCTCCCTCTGCAGGGAGGGTAGGAACCACCCTCAGAAACAGTGGGCCCAGCAGCTTGTGGGATAACCACAAAGTTTGCATTTTTGGTCAACAAGGAAATAACAGTGACATTCTCCCTGAACAGACTCTCTGCTCCATGGCATAGTGTCCTAGGATTTATTCAGTCTATGTCATGGCAGTCAGCTTATTCTATTTGGAAAGCAAATTTCAAATACCTAATGTGCACCTAGTGCTGGGCTAGACCCTAAGAGCACACAGAACATACGTGATCTGTGTCCAGAAGAAGTTTAAATCTGGTAAGGAAGACAAAATGCATATATATGAAACAATTAAAATGCTATTAAACAAGATGGTTACTATAAAAAAAGGAAAAGAAAAAAGAAAAGAGCAAGCATTGGCAAGATGTGGAAAAATGGGAACCCTTTTCCACTGCTAGTGAGATTGTAAAATGGTGCAGCCACCATGGAAAACAGTATGGCAGTTCCTCAAAAAATTAAACATAGAACAACCATATGATCCAGCAATACCAGTTCGGGGTATACATACAAAAGAATTGAAAGCAGGGTCTCAAAGGGATATTTGTACATTCACGTCATAGCAGTACTATTCACAATAGCCAAGAGGTAGAAGCAACCTAAATGTCCACTGACATGAATGGATAAGCAAAATGTGGTATATACATATAATGGAAATTAGTCAGTCTTAAAAAGGAAGGAAATCTTATCACACGCTACAACATGGATGAATCTTGGGAACATTATGCTAAATGAAATAAGCCAGTCCAAAAACAAACGAACAAAAAAGGCAAATACTGCGTGATTCTACATATATCTTTAGATACAGAGGTATCCAAAGTAGTCAAATTCATAGAAATGGAGAATGGGAATTACCAGGGGTTAGGAGGAAGGGGGAATGGGGAGTTATTGTTTAATAGGTATAGAGCTTCAGTTTTGCAAGATGAAGTTCTGGAGATCTATTGCACAACAAAGGGAATATACTTAATAGTACTGAAATGTACATTTAAAAATTGTTAAATGGTAAGTTTTATATGTGTTTTTACTATCATTAAAAAAAATGGTCCGGACGCATAGATGGCTCAGTTGATTAAGCATCTGACTCTTGGTTTCAGCTCAGGTCATGGTCTTGTAGTTTGTAAGTTCAAGCCCCACGTTGGGCTCCGTGCTGACAGTGGGGAGCCTCCTTGGTTTCTCTTTCCCTCCCTCTCTCTCTCCCCTTCCTCTGCTCATGCTCTCTTTCTCTCTCTCTCTCTCTCAAAATGAATAAACAAGCTTAAAAAATTTAAAGTCAAAATGCTTAAAAAAAAAGTTAACATCAGTCTGACCACTGACCAAAACTACAGTAAAAGTAGAGAACAGGCACACTGAAGTTAGAGATTTCCTAGGCCTGAACAAATCTTAAGGGATGGGTCATGATGGATTGGTAAGAGCAGAGAAAAAAAGAAGTTCCAAACAAGAGTCCTGGAAAAAGACAGAAGCTGGAATAAACATTGTATATCTTAGAGAGAGTAAATTTTATATGTCCTTAACTGTGGTGTGTGTATGCATGTGTGTGGTTGTGTGTATACATGTGTACACGTGTATACAAGAGTGAGAAATCTGGTGCAGTTAAGAAGAGTTTACACTGACGAGTAGTGAGAACAAAGTAGAGCTAAGTAGGATGAGTTCTGGTTGTAAAAGTTCTTAAAAACCACATGATACCATAGACTCCAGAAAGGCACTATAAGTTCTTAAACAAGGATGTGTATAAGGTTTTTAGTAAAGCTGAAATTTCCTACTAATCTCAATTGAAACAAGAGAAGCAAAAGAGAGTGACCTAGATTGTGTATGGGCCTGGGCTGGAGGGAATGAGGGAAGGATACCCCCCAGAGCTGGGTGCAGTAGCGGAAGGGAGAAATGAAATGAGAGGACACCAGAGGGGAAGTGACAATTCAAGGGAATAGAGGAGAGCCCCTACAGCTGCCTCCATTCTTATTCTTCAGGAGCTTTTGTTTTTCCAAACTTGCGAGGTCATATGTTTTGCTTTAGAAGGAGCCTTAGAAAGGGGGCTCCTGGGTAGCTCAGTCGGGTAAGAATCCAACTCCTGATTTCGGCAAAGATCATGATCTCACAGTTTGTGAGTTCGAGTCCCACATAGGGCTCTGCACAGACGGCACGGGGCCTGCTCAAGATTCTCCCTGTCTTGCCAAAGCATAAGAGACTCTTAAAAACTGAGAACAAACTGAGGGTTGATGGGGGGTGGGAGGGAGGGGAGGGTGGGTGATGGGTATTGAGGAGGGCACCTTTTGGGATGAGCACTGGGTATTGTATGGAAACCAATTTGACGATAAATTTCATATATTGAAAAAAAAAAAGATTCTCCCTCTCTCTCTGCCCCACCTCTGCTCTCACTCTCTCTCTCTCTCTCTCTCTCAAAAATAAACTTAAAAAAAAAGAGCCTTAGAAATTTCCTTTCAAGGGTTATACCATGAAATCCATATTTGAAGGTCAATACAATAGTCTCATGGGTTGGAGTGGGAATAATGAGGGTAGAGAGCCCCACTACCCAATCCCAGTGGCACCTGTCAAGTACAAAGGCCATATCTTGGAGCATAAGCCAAGAGCTTTTTCTTGAAGAAGAGGGTGACTGCCCATGGTGAGGGCTGTGGTTTCAGAGTCAGAGAATGGAGTTCCATTCCCAGCTTCATTGCTGAGTCCATCTGTGCACCAGGGTGAATCACTTCCCTCCATAGTTCTCTCCTCTTTTGTGAAATGCAGGACGTTTTTTTTCCACCTGCTTTCACGGAAGACAGAAAAGACAAGAAGAAAAAGAAATTTACATCAGGCACCTAATTTAAGCAAACAGGTAAGGACTGGGCTGAAGCAAAGCCCAGAACGTATGACAACGTGGGGGCCGGTTTTGACACACTTTACTCTTGACATCAGAAGTCCATGGAGAGGACGTAAGTACTAAACAGTACAAACAAATGTTGCCCCAGAGGGTCTAGATTCTGGGAACATGAACTGGGAATCCCAACCAAAATTCCAGGTCTCCAAGTTCCCCTGAAGGAGTCATGAGGCTCATGCAGGAGGTGAATCACCACACCCAGGATCTGTCTTGGAGACCTAAACCACCAAATATGAGCCTCAGCAAAGGAAAGGACTTGATGCAAATAGATCGGGCGCTGTAACTAGAATATAAGCTGTTCCCTTGGGTTCCGATGAGACCAAGAAACAATTTTGCCTAAGGATCTGGATGCTGTTCTAGTTCTGAGGTCAGTGGCAGGTCAAAGCCATAAAATTGGTCCCCGTGGAGTCCTATGGTCTCTGGTCTGGAAGACGATATGAATAAAAGAGCTCAGAAGATTGTGGGCCTGATGATATTGAATTTGTATTCTTCCCAAAGCCTGTATTATTTCTCAGTCCAACTCTCTGTAAGCAAAAGGCAGAGAGATGGGCAGCAGCTTGCCAGAACTTGGAAGAAAGACCAGAAAGTACAGGGAGAAAAAAGGGTGGTGACTGCTCATCAGTGATGATGGTTTCTCTGCCACAGGGAAATGCCAACCCTCACAGTCAGGAGAGGTGCATGGGGAGTCCAGAGGGAGGAGCAGACCCTGGGAATCAGGAATGCTTGGAACACTGTATTCAAAAGAGATTTCACACACCCCTTCATATCCATTTGTTTGGCTGTTATCAAAAAAGTGGAAAATAATAAGTGTTGGCAAAGATGTGGAGAGATTAAAACCCTTGTGCATTGCTGGTTGGAATATAAAATGGTGCAGCCACTATGAAAAGTAGTTTGGCAGGTCCTCAAAAAGTTAAACATAGAATTACCATATGATTGAGCAATTCCATTCCTAGGTATATACCCAAAAGAATTGAAATCAGGGACTCAAAAAGAGACTTGTACACCATGTTCACAGCAGCATTATTCACAATAGGTGAAGTCAAAAGGTGAAGCAACCCAACCGTCCACCAACAGATAAATGGGAAAACAAAATGTGGCATATACATGCAACGGAATATTATTCGGCCTTAAAAAGGAATCAGATTCTGATACACACTACAACATGAAGGAACTCTGAAAATTTTATGTTTAGTGAAATAAGCCAGACACAGATTGTATGATTCCACCTCTGTGAGGTATTTAAAATAGGCAAATTCATACAGACAGGAAGTTAAGAATAGAGGTTACCAGGGTTGAGGAGAGAGGGGATGGAGAGTTTTTGGTTAATGGGAACAGAGTTTCTGTTTGTAATGTTGAAAAAGTTCTGAAAATGAATAGTGATGATGGTCATACAGCAAAGTAAATGTACTTGATGCCACTGAACTGTACACTTAAAATGGTTAAAAAAGTAAATATTATGCATATTTTACCATAATAAGAATAAATGAAATTAAAATGGTACATTTTATGTTATGTATATTCTACTAAAAAAGAGGGGGGATCCCATAACACGGGGATCTACCAGGCACTGAGAGTAAGATTCAGAGAAATGGGACATGGGAAGGTGGCAGCAATGATATTCAGAGTCATGAGCTGAGATGGGGATGGGGACTTGGAGGGAGACAAAGAGCCCTGCCCATGAAGGAGAAGGATAAAGTGTGAGAGTCAGAGATGAAAGACAGAGAAGTTGACCAAAATGGAGCCCTATTAGGGAGTAGGGCTGAGTATGGAGAAAGAAATGGGGTTTGGCAGGTTTAATTTTCAAAATGAGTCTTAAGTCTGGGTCTTTTCTTTGGCAGGCACGTGGATTTCCATGTTTAACCACTGCAGGGCTTGTGGTAGATGCTTCTGGGACCTTCATCCACTCTGCAGTGGTCTGCTGGCTGTTGCCCTCTGAGGCTTCCTGTCTCCTTCTAGAGCTGACAGACACCACAGTGAGTCAGTCCTACCAAGACCTGACTCATTTTTGACCCAATTTTAGTAATCAAACACAATACTCTAGAATTTGGCACCATGGCTCAAAAGGTATGGTGGGTATATGGTTGCAAGATCCAGGCTCCAAGCTGCTTCCTGTTGCTATTCCATTTCTTTGTAAAGATTGAAGTGAGCTACATTTAAAATCAGAGAGACTTGAGTCTGAATTCTGTCTTGCCCCTTACTAGCTATGTGTCCTTGGGCAAATTACTTAAACCTCTGAAAGCCATGGTTTCTTCACTTGTCAGATGCAACTATGGAGCTCTGTAGCCTTGGTGGGGGGATTAGATGAGCTCATGTATAAAGAGCTTCTCAGCACTTTGCTTGTCACAAAGAAATTGCTCAGTGAGTTAAGGTTATTATTATTATCACTACTATTAGTACCCTGAGGTCTTTGATTATCTAGGATTGCTTTGCCCCAAGGGCAATGGAACCTTATTCTGGAACTTCAGTAATCCAGACGCCTGTAACCCTGGATTTAGAGCAGGAAGACCTGAATCTGATCTGGGATCCTCAATTTATTAACTGTGTGACCTTGGGCATTTTCCATACTCTTGGTTTCCTCATTTATAAGATGGGGATGATTACATAGAGTTGTAAATTTCAAATCAAATACTATCTGTAAAGGCTTTAAAATAACAACAACAACCAAAAAGCATGGATGTATGTAATGTACTCAGAATCAGAAGCAAGCCTATTTCAGGGCCAAGGTTAGGGTCAAGATGGGAATCAAGGGTGGGATTGGCATGAGGGCTATAAAAAACAATTATGATAAGGGCACCTGGGTGGCGGCTGACTCTTGATTTTAGCTCAGGTCATGATTTCACGGTTTGTGAGCCAGAGCCCCAAGTAGGCTCTGCATCAGCAGCACAGAGTCTGCTTGAGACTCTCTCTCTCCCTTTCTCTCTGCCCCTTCTCCCCCATCCTCAAAATAGATAAAGAAACTTAAAATAAAAACAAACTGATCAAGATGAGTGTTGGCCTTAGGGGTCAAAATAAACTTTTGGGCTAAAATAGGGAGGGAGTCATGAGCAGGATCACAGTAGGGAGTTGGGTGGAGTTTTTAGTTTGGGCTAGGAATTCAGGCCGGATGGTGCACTCTGTCTGAGCCCTGAGGGATACAGCAGTTCTGTGCAGTGACTCAGAGGCGGCTGCACTACCTGGGATAAGGCACTAATCCAGAGAATTTGGTTTGGGGGAAAGTAGAATGCAGGACTTAACAAATCCCGAGAGACTTATAGAAGAGTAGGCCTTTAGGCAGATAGTCAACTGCAGTAGTTCAGTGACCTCATCTCCTTCATCCTTCTCCCCCTAATGAGCTGTCATATTAAGTACCATCCCATCTCCAGGCGTGTCCTGCACAGCGCTGGTCCTCACGGCTCTCATCATCCCTCCACATCTTCCATCATCCACCACCTACCTACCCATCATCATCCAGTCAACAAAGATTTGTTGGATACTCACTATGTGTCCAGCACTTTGCCAGATCCTGAGGATGCAATAATGATGGAGGCAAGAATGCTGTCTGTCCTCATGGAGCTTCAGTCTAGACGGAGAGGCAGATAATGCAGTTGAAATTTCAATCTTCTATATTTGTGTGTGTTAGTGAGTGGAGGCAGTTTCTAAAATCAGTTCAAAGACAAAGATTGCAAAATTATTCTTTTTTTGAGTTTATTTATTTATTTTGAGAGAGAGAGCAAGAGAGTGAGCAAGCACGAGCAGGAGAGGGGCAGAGAAAGAGAGGGAGAGAGAGAATCCCAAGCAGGCTCTTCACTGTTAGCTCAAGGCCGGACAGGGGGCTCGAACTCACAAACCGTGAGTTCATGACCTGACTCGAAATCAAGAGTTGGACACTTAACTGACTGAGCCACCTAGACGCCCCAAAGATTGCAAAATTACTCCTGAAAATATGTTAAGTCACCAGGACTTTGGCATTTAGAAGCACAAAAACCAAGAAATAACAGCTATTTCTCTTAGCATTTCAGGTATCACCTGAGACAGTAGATGTCCAGATCTGGCTTTGAGGGAAGAGCATGCTTTAAATAAAGGAATTTCTTTGTTTCTTTCTCTTTCAGTTGAGTGTGTATAGTCGGGTTTGCATAAGATAACTGCATTAATGAGGGAACTCCAGTGTAAATACAAATTATACCAATATATATGTAATTATTATTATAAATATGTTAAGGAGGAATACAGTGCACTGTGACAATGTATAGTAGAGGGACATAACCCTCGTAAGGGACTGAATGATATGGAAGGTTCCACTGAGGAGGTGACACTTAGTCCTAGAGGATGAATATGAGTTAGCCTGTCATAAAGGAAAAAAAAGAACTTTTCAGGCAGGGATATTGACATGAGGCAGGAAGGAGCTTCATGCGTCTTAGAAACTGAAAGCCAATTAGGTTGATGTTAAAAAGATAAGAAAGGGCCTCCCCAAGCCAGTCCACAAAGTGAAGACCTACTCTACACGCTCGGAAGCAGAGAGGGAAGATGGTCTGAAATTCAGAGAATTAAATAATTCAGAGTACAGGGCTAGAGAACCAGAAGTAATCAGTCAACATCTTTTGGAATCACTGGGCTAGCTGCCCTGTGAGATGCAAAGAAGACTAAGAAGTTATTGGAAACAGAGTCAGTGGGACTCACAGCTATAACTAGACATACACCAGGGGTCACAAACGCCAACACCCCAGAGGCTAAGTAGGTAACATAAAGAGTAAAGCAGGCTGAGTGTAGGACAACGTGGGGAAGGGAGTGGAACGACTATGGCAGAAAGGAGAGCTCTTATCTTGTTTAAAGGGGCACCTGCCATCGAGTTCCTGCCAATTGTTGCCAAGTGAGAACTGAGGAGCAGTTTTGCTAAATCTTCCATATTGTGGCAGATGCTGTCAGTTCCAGCGTCTTCTGGCTTTTGGAGCCCACTCTTCTCTGCTGTACAACAGGCTGGATGTTCCTTATGCATTAACACCACCATTGTCCCTTCTCCCCCACACTGTAGCAGCTCCCAGCCAATAACTGCTGGTTTTGGTGGATAAATATGCTAATGCTTTTGCCTCTCAGGTGAGACAACTGTGAGACGCGTGTTCTACACTGGTTCCCTGAATGCCCCAGCATAAGTAAGCTCCAGATGCCCATATGGTAACTTCCTGGGTAACCTTGCCCTTCTACCATCCCTTCCTGTCTGACTCCCTCACTCCCTAACTAGAGTTTCCTAGGATCACCTTCCAAATAAACTACTTGCAACTGAAGACTTGTTCTGGGAGAAACCTACGTAGGACACAAAATGTTAAGAAATGTCTGAAATCTGGATTTTTTTAATGTTAAAACTTCCCAATTGAAATTATGCAAGTCAACAAAAAAACAGGTTTAAGGGCTGGATTTGGCCAACAGACCATAAGTTTAGGATTCCTGACATTAACTAAGACTCCATCTTTCTTATAGCAATCACCCAGGAAAGGAATACACATGTCAAGAAAAAGTGCTTAAGGAAGAGTCTGATGAGAAAATTCTAAGAGTGAGACTAGTGCTGTGGGAAAATGACTGCTTAAAATATGGGGAATTAGAGAGGCCTCAGCAATAATGAATGCTACTGCGAGGTTGGCAGCTCCTGCCCATGGTTCCCTGCTGCAAGCCCCCTCGCAGCTAGCAGTTATGGCTCCCACCTGAGTTACACAAACGTCCTATGCAAAGTCTCAGAGCAGAGGCAGACCCAGCAGCTGCCTGTACCAAACTGGTTCTGCAGCAAGAGTGGCAAGCCAGGGCCTGCAGCTGCAGGGTCCTCAGAGTGAGACTCTCTTGGTTCCCAGTCAGCAACCCTTCCGAAAACTGCAAGACAGCTGCTATTCTGCATGATCTGAGCCCAGTTCACCTGGCCTCTTGGTGCAAGGAGGGGCCCCCAGAGTATGTGTTCGAGGAGTCAGTGGGGGGTGGGGAGAGCTGTGAGTCCCCCTCCCCACACTGGCATCTCTAGCCAAGCCAACTTTCTAGTAGTCATCCAATTCAGCCACCTAAAGTGCTGACAGGAGGCACTGTCATCCTCTGCTGCATAGAGGAAGACACACCAGGCCCTGGAGGGTAGAGGGCTGCAGCTGGCTGGGATGCCCAGACAGGCCCACGGGTGACAGGCAACACCTTATGCCCCAAGCCATCTCCAGCGGTGTTTGCAGAGCCTGTGCTATTTTAGGTTCCTTTGTCATCACTGCAGGCAAACTGGACTGGAGGAGTCTGATTAGAAGAGAAAGAACCGGTTTAACAGAGCTGGGCTGGTGGAGGTTGCTTCCCTGAGTTGGCACCATAGCACCAGGCAGAAAAGCTTCTTCTGAGGCCCAGGACTGGGTTAGGATTCCAGCACTGGCTTCAGAGCTACTTGCCTGACGAAATAGGCAAAGAGGAGGACCTTGAGTTTCAAGGGCTAGCAGCTATCATTCCCATCTTGGGAATAACCATGACAATTAATAATACCTGCTTATAAATGTACTTTAGAGTATATACATTACCTTCATAGATGTGATCTTATTTGATCCTTACTGCAGTCCTATGGACAAGCAGGTCTTACCCATCCCACCTTAAATAGAAGGAATCTGAGACTCACAAAAGTCAAAGTAAGTGACCTGCCCAAGATCACAGTCTTAAGAAAGTGACAATGGTGGGGCCTGAATCAATCGCATAAAGGGGTTTGGGAACCTAGATTTGCACATCTAGAGGTCTTCGTAGGAAGAGAGGAACTCAGGGAAAGTGGGAGAGCCTTGGCCTTCTGCTGGTGGCCCCAGGAAATGTGGCACTTCATGGATCAGTGGCTGAGAAACAGACCCATCCACAGAACCTGTTGGTGGTCTACACTATAGGGCAATCACAGCAGGCCTCAGGGCAGCTTCCTCTCCTCTCCTAGCTGGTGGGTGCGAAGGGTTTTTCTGTTCCCCTTTTGCCGCCCCCTGAGTCAGCTCTCTGGCATTGCCCTGGCATGTCCTGGGCCCCACGCCCAGGCAGTAAGGAGGTGCTGGCACACTGCCTGGGGAATGCTGCTGTCTTAACTCAAGCCAAGTCCTAGTTACGACCCCTTCCCAGAGGCAGCCCAACAATGGCCACATGGGGAGCTTTGACTTGTAGGCATGGGTGAGTCTTCCTCACCCCTTGGACTTCCTGGCATAGGTGGCATTGGGCATACACCTTTACCTAAGGGCCACAGTCTCAAAGGGGATTCAGGGACCAAATAAATTTTATAGACTGGCTGAGCCAGGCTGCTACCCCACAGCCCTGCTTGGGTTTCTGGTCACATCCAAATAGCTAGGGAGGGAGTTGCTTTTGGACAGAAAAGGGGAAAAGAGAGCCAAGACTCCAGCCTGAAGCTGCCTCAGCTGTTTCTGGGGCTCTGACTCAGAAGCTGCTTCTCAGGAATGTTGAGCACATGGGCCTCTGAGCCCCTTGTCCAGGCACAAGGGAATGAACAAGGAACAGCTGGGGTGTGGGGGAGGTTTTACCCTCCCCTCTGTTCTCTGAGGATATCTCTCCCAGAGAAACCCCACTGGAATAGATTGAAGGCTCATCCTGGAAGGTCTTGGTCACCTTGTCCAGGAAGGAAGTCTCCTCAAGACCACATCAGCCCCAGGGATAGCCTGGGATGAGTGTCTGTGGCTACCAATTTGCACTTGTCAAAATGCTGCATTGCATGGGTGTCTGTCTTTACCTCTCTAGTTATATTCTTTCTCTAACTGTTGTAATTTCCTTGACCTAATGTTTCTGGATAAAAAGGAGTACCCTAAACAGAACATTCATTTGATAAATACATTGATTGACAAATCATCTGAGAAAAAGGAGCAAAGGAAAGAAAGAGGCAAAGAGAAATCAGTGAGAAAACCAGCAGTCTGGGTCACACCTCAAAATCTGGGGAATCTTTCCTTCCTAAGCAAAGCTCCCAGGCCACTTGGAGAAAGGAGAGCAAAAAAGCTGTGGAGAGGTGGCTTGGCACCTCCTTTTCCCCAGCACCCACCCCAACCCCTGACACCCTCAGATCTCCCAGGAGCCACTGGGAACCATTCCACCTTGAGAGAGGAGGGGACTCCACAGTGATTCTCCAAATGTGGACAAAGGTTCTTGTCTCTGTCTCTCATCTTTATTTATTTCATTTCTCTAAAGCAGGTAGATATCCCATGGGATAACCTACTTTGAAATGAGACCCAAGGAGAGCTAACTAACCCTGGAACAGAAATCATGTTAGCAGCTTATCACACAATACAATATTTTTAGGCTTGTCTGCGTACCTCCTTAGATCATAAGAGCTGGGATCATAAGAGTCTGTTTTGTTGACCAAGCTAGTCCCAGGGTCTAGCATGCTACGTGGTACACAGCAGGCGCTCAGTAGTGTGCTCCATGCATGTTTCTTGATTTGGCTAATTGAGGGGCATCTGGAAACTGCCAGCATACTCCTGCTATCTAGCTGCCATCAGCAGCTTTTATTCTGGAGCTAACTCATTCCAGGTCCTGGAATCTGATGGTCTATTGGAAGAAACTGAAGCCAGGTACACTGATAGGCTGTCTCTGGGGCTTTGGGCTCTAGGACAGACTTGGTGTTGGAAATGACTCCTGGGGTGGGGTCTGCTGAGTAATCCACAGCCCTGATGTCTCTCTAAACCCAGGCCTACTGCGGCCCCTAGTGGACAAGCAGAATCACTACCCTTTTGGGGTGGAGGTCCAGCTCCCTCACATCTTTGAAACCAGGAGCTTCAGGTTCTCCATCCTTGGACCCAGGGTCAAGAGTATACACCATGGCACAATCAGCAAGATAATGAACCATATCACAGCAATAGACAAGAGACATCAAACACGCCAATCCATTAAAAAGCACCCATTAGGGGCGCCTGGGTGGCTCAGTCTGTTGGGCGTCCGACTTCAGCTCAGGTCACGATCTCGCAGTCCGTGAGTTCGAGCCCCGCGTCAGGCTCTGGGCTGATGGCTCGGAGCCTGGAGCCTGCTTCCGATTCTGTGTCTCCCTCTCTCTCTGCCCCTCCCCCGTTCATGCTCTGTCTCTCTCTGTCTCAAAAATAAATAAAAACATTAAAAAAAAAAAAGCACCCATTATGTGCAGTACATAAAAGCATGAGGAGGGGGAAGAAGGAGATACAGGAATAAGCAAGGACTCTGCCCTTAAGAAACCTATGCTCTAAGAAGGCAAAACTAAAATTTAAAGTAAGCAAACAGCGAGCCTGTAATCAGGTGCCAAACATCTCAAGAGCTGAATTCAGAGATTTAGCTTAACCTCTCTGTGCCTCAGTTTTCCCATCTGTAAAACAGGGATATAAAATTTACCTTGCAGAGTTACATGAAGTTTATAATAAGATGATGAGGAGAAAATATGGTGTTATTGTTCTTGCTCTTATTCAAGTAATCTATGTTCATCATAAAAAACTTAGCACATTTAAGGAAGAGTAAAATGTTCACACTGATATCATGATCAGAGTACTATTAATCCAATGATATACATTCTTAATGTGTTAAGCATGTCTACAGAAGCAGGGGCATTCTGTGAGTGGTATGAAATCACAAGATTGGCTAGAATTGGCTAAGAAGTTATACATAAGCATTCATACATAATTCTGAAGGAAACAGCATTTCAGCCAAGATGTGACCTACTGAAAGCGATATTATTCCCTGCAGATTTCTGCACATATGTTCATCTTATCAGAGGGACATTACTTCATTACCCTACATTAAACAGCACCTCCATCCCCTTCCCCTACTTTGATTTCCTTTGTAGTATTTATCGCCACCTGACATATTAAATATTTATTTGTTTATAGGTTGTCCCTCTCACAAGAAGGTAGGCTTCCTGAGGGCAAGGATAGCCTCTATTGTGTTCACTGCTCTACCCCCAGCACTGGGAAAAGAAAGGAAGAGAAAAGAAAGAAAGAGAAGGAAAGAAAAGTGAAATATAAAATGAAGTTGACAAAGGTAGGAGAGCTACTGAAGTAACTCTGGAGGGTGAGGTAAGCCAAGTTTAGGGTGGTGGGAGGGAAATGCAGAAGAAGGAATAGACACAAAGACATTTAAAGGGTGAAATATACTGGTGCTGGTTCCTGATGACACACATGATGAAAATAATAATAACTACCATTTATTTAGCATCAGGAATTGAGCCATTAACCTACAAATATTATCATTAAATTGTTATAAGGACCCTATAGTGAAAATTATGACGTCTTTATTTTACCAGGAAGGAGCATGAAGCTCAGGGACTTTGAGAAACTTGCCCAAGGTCACACAACTAGTAAGTGGCAGAATCCACACCCACATCTGCCTCTAAGTGAGATAAGGGATGAGTCAAAGTTGACTCCAAGATTCTGAACATAGGTCATTGGCAGGATAGTCATGTCACTGTCACAGCCAAAGGAACTGGAGAGAAAAACTGGTCAAGGCAAGAGAAGTAATTATAATAATTAATATTTACTGAGCCCTTAATATGAAAGGCACTGTTTTACTTTTCTCATGTACAAATAATGTACTCCTCATAAAACCCTGTGAGGTGAGTTCTATCATCATCCCTATTTTGCAGATGAGAAAACTGAGGCAGAGAGAAGTCACAAAATGCACAGACTCTCATAGTTAGTAAGAGGAGGAGCCAGGATTTATTTGACTTTATTGTTCTTAACCACTATGTTATACTTTCTCTCAATCTGATTAATTTGGCTATGGATCATGTTAAATTTGAGGGGACAGCAAGACATTCAAGCGGAATTATCTGGTAAGTAATCATCTCTAGCCCAGATCTGGGATCTAAGACCCTCTGGAGTTGGTCTGGTCAGACAGTTGGACATTGGTCCTTCCTGAGGCCTAGCCTGCCTGGCCCAGAGCCAGATACTATTTACATCTTGCTGGTTCCCAGATTTATGTTCTTTTCCTCCACTCCACCCTCCCCTCCAGCTCACCTGATCACCCAGTTTCCCAAACACCTGCCAAGCACTCAATATCTCAGGGTCTGATTCACACTCTCTTTTTTACTAGCAATGACCCCTCACCTACAACTCCATCTGCCAACATCCTTCCTTTCCTTTTAGCTCATCCAGCTTTTCCAATTGTTCCAACTGATCTGATTGCTCCCCCATTAAAATCCCATAGTACTTTGCTTTTTATCCCCCATGCATTTATTATTGAGTAACTACGATGCCCCAGGCACTTTAGAGGATACAGGATAAACATAAACAGACACAGACCCTACCCTCATGAAGTCTGTAGTCACACAAACACATGTAAGATTACAGTTGGGACAAGCGCTTTGAAGAAGTGGTGGATGGAACTTTGCGGCTGCCATTCAGGGATCTGATGTAGTCAAAAGGCCAGGGAAAGCTACTCGGAGAAAGTGGCACCTGAACAGAGAACTGGAGGTTAGGCAAGGGAAGGGAAATGTGATGCAGGTAGCCATTTGTACTATGGTACTTATCTTTTGTTGTATCATTGTTTTATTATCGTGCTTATCTTCTTGCCTCCAGTGAGTAAAGCTCCTTCGAGGCAGGGCCTATTTCTGGCCCATCTTTTTGTCCCCTATAAGAGTTAGGACTGACGCCTACCTAGGGCTGTAAGATATTGTCTAAATGGACTGAGGGGATATTGGCTGTCCCAGAACCCCTCAGCAGAACTGAGGACATTGGCTGTGTGCAGAACCCCTCAGCACAACATCCTCAAAACCTCAGGGGCACTAAGAGGTCACCCTGAGCCCCCCTTCACCGCCCTCTATTGTGGTAAATAAGGAACAGCATCATCTCCAGCTTCAGGCCCATTTTCATGTCCACTCTTGATGAAGGTATCTTCTGGCATTGAGCTGGGGTTTCAGGTCTCATGCCTTTGTGAGCATGAAGGCAGCCTGCCCCTGAGGACTACCTGTGACCCACAGCTTGGAAGGAGCACCAGGGTAGTTGTACCAGGACAGTGGGGTTTACTGGGGTCTCCAGGTCCTGTTAACCTACTGCTTCCCACTTGCCCTTTTGTTCCTGCCACACAGTCCTTCTTTCCACTCCTCCAATATACCGTGACCAATTTTGTTTCAGCCTTTTGCTGCAGTTCCTTCCACCAGGTATGCTCTTGCCCCACGTCTTCAAATGACTGCCTCTTTATCCTTTAGGTCTCCCTTAAAAGTCCCTTTCCAAGAGTATCCATGTTTGAGTACCTCAGTTAAAGAAATTCTGCATTCCTCCCTCACTCTATCCCATTGCTTTATTTTATTTTCTCTGTGGAACTTACTCCAGTCTAAAGGGACCACTTTCTAGGCTAATTGCTTGCCAACAGTACAGACTGCGTTACAGTCCATACAGGACTACATTACAGTCCAATGTAAGTACCATGAGGGCAAGAATTTTGTCAGATTGTTCTCTTAGGTTCCCAAGTGACTGGAACAGAATAGTGAGCAACAAGATTAAAGAAATGAATGAATGAATGAATGAATGAGTATCTCCTCTGAGTAAGTATCTGGATTCAGGACTAGGATTAGATTGGGATAAATCCACCTTGGGTTTAAGATTCCAATCTGGATCCCATTGCTAGTATGATCATATCTATATTGAACCCTGCATGCCATTTACTTCTCTTCCACCTCAATACCCACTTTTTTTTCACTTCTCTTCAGTCACATCATCCCCTACAACATATTAGTTGTTTGCTCCTAGGCAAGCAACTTTCCTTTTCTTTCTCCCTCTCTTCCTCCCTTCCTTCTTCCCTCCCTCTCTCCTTCCTTCCTTGTTTTCTTTCTAAGTAATGTCTACACCCAACATGGGGCTTGAACTCAAGACCCCAAGATCAAGAGTCAGATGCTCTACCAACTGAGCTAGCCAGGTGCCCCTACTTTGCTTTTCTAAACTCCAGTTTCCTCTTCTATAAAATGGGGCTGATGGCCCGGCCCCTACACTCACAGTGTGGTGGTGAGGGTTACATGGAATAGCATAGGTTAGAGTACCTAGTGCCTATGACTTTCTGGTAGCAAGCTCTCCCTAAAGGTTAACTACAATTATGGTTTTATTATTGTCACCACACCTCTCTTTCTCATTCATAGGCCTCTGGCTCTCCATCCCCTCCCTCTAGCATCCTGTGTGCCTCAGGTCTGCCCACCAGGGGGCCCCACATGCCACTCTTCCAGCCCTGACCATCCATCCACAATGGTGCAGGCAGCCGGCCCCTTACCTCAGTATCTCCCTTCCGTCTCTGAAAACAGCTTTGTCACCTCTCCTCTTGTGCTCCCTCTTCATCCTAAATGTCTCAGTTTCCTGCCCCCAATACTCCATTCATTCTACAAATAGTTACTGAGTACCTACTATATGCCAGGCTTTGTGCTCTGTGTTAAGGATACGAGGAGAAAGATCAGGTACCTTCTATCTTCAAGGAATGCATAGTCTCTAGGAGGATGGTGGAGGGGTGAGAGAGAGCCCTGACCTGGACTGGGGGTGGGAAGGCAGAAGGAAATCAGATTGTCCTTTGGAATAAGCCCTCTAGCTGGGAAATGGAAGGGAGTTCCTTCCTGCCAGTCCCTCAGCCCCTCACTCCAAATACTACAGCTCCTCACATTATATATATCACATCCCCTCCAAAATCTCATCCCCTGTGGCCAATCCTTCAGAGCTCAGCCCCTCACCTTACATTCCTCAGATCCTCTGTTAAGAAATACTGTAGTCATTGGTTAAATCTGTGGTTCCTAACCCTTTTTTCAGTTCTTAGACACAGCAGGGATGGGAAAACACTCCTACTAAGGACGATTGCTATCAGGAGTAGTTACTGAGGTTGGTTGCAACTACTCTGTGCATTGTTGTGATTTGATGTGTCTTCCAGAGGAGAGAGGGGCAACCCTCACCAGGCCCCCTAGCTTAGGAACTGTTTATTTAAATGTTTTCATTTGTCTTTCTCCCTCTTTCTTATCCCCATTTTCATATGTTGTCACTGGTTCAAATACCTCACCACTAATAATTTTCTCAGAGTCCTTGGAGAGAGACCATTACCTCATCACCCCTAATTCTCCAAAACTAGCCATAGAATCTTAGAGTTAGAGGGGACTTCGGAAGCCACTGGTCCAGTGAGTTTCAAACTTCTTTCAGGGACGTCTTTAAGCCAGGGACTCTTCTTCAACAAAACCTTACATTGAACCTCAATATATATGTTGAGTAGCTGCTGTGGCATGACCATGTAACCTGTACATTTCTGTGGAATATGGATTGAAAACTCCTCATGGGCACAAGGCTAAATTCTCTCCAAATTTATTTTACAACATCCCCCAACAAGTAGGTAACTATTGTTTGTTTCCAAAAGTGTCATCCCCCTTGCATTTAAACACCTCACTTTCAACTGCCCCATTTTCCTCAGGTCTGAAGAATAAGTACCTTTCTACTCTAAAATTGCATTCCAAAATTAGGAAGGGAGGCTTCTCTCATTCAGGGAGCAAGTCCCATGGTGCAATTTTTGGAGCCTCGAAAGAGAAAGAGCAGAGGAATTACAGAGGGTCCCACCCAGTGGAACCCCTCTGGTGATTATCAAGGCATCAATTTCCTGTGTAATTCCCTGTTCCCCATGCTGTGGGCACAGCCTGAGTGCTGGTGCTGCCCAGGGGACTTGCTGCAACCAGAACAGCACAGCTCGAGGACCCCATGAGGTTGCCATAGATACTGATGCGCAGGGAGCTGGTGAACTCGTTATTATTTATATGTATCTTCCTCCTAATTTCTGTGGGGTAGCTGGAGGTTGCATAGGTACTACAGCAATGGGAATCAGGAGGGTGTGTATGAGGGTGTGTATTTGTGTGTGCACACAAAGGTGTCTATAGGCTCCGAATTGCCACTCTGGCCATGTCAGAGTCTGACTTGTTGACAGAAGTAGTGAGAGAAGGAGGAGAGAGAGAGAAACATAGAAAGGAAAAAGGAGAGAATGATTTGAGTTTTGTTTTGATTGTGAAGTCTAATTTTCCACTTTATTTGGATGTTTCTCAAAATGAGAAGCAGTGCCAAGCACATAGTAGGCAGTTGATAAACATTTGTTGAAAGATAGCTAGTTCCCCTTACACAGTACTGTGAGTCATCCCCAAGGCTTCCCCCCACTATTTTTTTCATCACTCTTCCTTTTACCCAGAGGCTCATTGCAAAGTGCTTTATATGGTTACCCTCAAATATCCAGGGTAGAACCCTCATGCTCAGTGGAGAAGATAGCCCCCACTCTCACAGTAGGTACCTGGCAGTTGTAGTGCTGTTTTAACATTTTTTCCTGGGATACCCTAGGGGACTTTCCAGTAGCCCTAGTCTGTGCTTGTTCAGATCTCCCTCCATCTTCTCACTCCACCTTATATTAATGAATATTAAGTTTCAACATGAGGAGGTCAGGAACCAAGTTGTCCTGAGGGCTCGGGAAGGGCATATTGATGATTAATATGCAGCCCCTATTTCTGGAGTGCAGACTAGCTGTCACTTCTGCATTTAAGGTAGATGACAGAAACTCAGGACTGATTGTCATCCCCATATATAATCTCATTGCATTGCCCTGCCCAAGTCCCACGCCGGGACTTGGAACCTGGCTTTCACCCCAGTGCTTTGAGATAGGAAGTGGCCTTACTCCCCAGCGCCTTACTTCCTGTTGCCCTGGGGAGGGGTGGAGCATGGTGTACTGTCACCTCAGCCCTTTCCTCTGGCCCTCTCTGACCCCTTCCTAGACAATCTGTTAATGCTTTTCCTCTCCTATTCCTTAAATCGCCCCCACTGGGCAGTCTGGCTCTCCTCAGCTCCCAGGGCTGTTGCTTAAGGAGAGGAGGGGAGCCCTCCCTGGGAGATTTGCTCCACCCACCCCTCAGGGAGGCAGCCAGGGAGACTGGAAAGCCTCTCAGCCTCTCAGCTGCCTTCTCTGTGAGCCAGCCTGCTGACAATGGAGGCCTGACTCCCAGTGGGCGTCCTGCTGTAATCAAGACTGAGCTGCAGCAGTTGGCCCAACTCCATCCTGCCCAGTTGGGGCTGGCCCAGGACTTGGGGTACACTTGCCCGGGGAGGGCAGGTCGGGAAACTGCCCAGTGTGTTTCTCCTCCACTGAGACAGTTATGTGCCTCAGTCCTACCATTCCTCTGACAGTGGGGACAGAGGAAGGAATGGTAGCTCCCTCCCCCTACCACAGCCCTAAGTAGTTCCTTCATTCCACAAATATTTCCTGAGGGTCTGGGGCTAAGTACACAATGATGAACAGAGGAGGCAGGGGCCCTGCCCTATTGGAGCCTACAATTTAGTGGGAAGACAAATATTAAATAATAATAGCTACCTCTGTTCTAATTAGGTGCCAGGAGCTCTTCAAAGTACTTTATGTGATTTAGCCCATTTAATACTCACAACCCTGCGAGGTAGATAATATTATTCTTCTCAGTTTTCAGATAAGGTACTGAAGCACAGAAAGATTAAGTGACTTGCCCAACATCACACAGCTGGTCAATGAATTGCCCATAAATCCAAGCAGGCGGTCTGACATCAGAATTCACTCTTTAGACAACCACATTCTAGCTCTACTGCTTCTCATAGCAGTAAATATATCATTACAAATTGTGATGGATGCCATAAAATAAAAATACAGGGTGTGCTGAAAGAAAATGGGGATATTTTCTCCTTCCTTCCACTTGCTCTTCCAGCCCACAACCGCACAAAACGTTTCTAATCATTCCCACTTCATCCCTGCCGTTACTAGCCTAAGAGAGAACATTGTCTTATCTCCAGGGTTGGAGTGCAGGAAGGCAAAGTTCCACCTGCATCCTTGGCTCTGGCCTGGTCTCCCTGAACAAACCGTGCCTGAAGGGTTTTATCTAATAATGGCCCTGATGCTTACACAAGTCTAGACTATCAGCTTCCAGAGGGAAGGCTGCTGAGAGCACTGGCTCTGCACAGGCTGGGGGCGCCGCCCGCGTGTGCAGTCTGACGCCGACTTTTTGACCTTGGCCTCTTCTCCACGTCGTATGAGCCGGTCTGGGGGCTAAAGACTGCTAGAAAACTCGGTGGTCCAGACCGGTACATATTCCCAAAACACACACATAGCACGCACATTCCGAGCCCTTGCAGGGTCTGCCCTGGGACAAACCCACAGGTCGCGAGGCTTTCGGCTCCCTCGAGGTGGCCTGGGGCTGGGACCCCCGCTCCTCTCTGCTCCCCTCTGCTCCCCTGAGCGCGCGGCCAGACCCGGGCGGCTCCCGGGGCGGGGCGGAGCCGGCGGCAGGAGGCCCCTCCCCGGAGGCGGTCCAGGGGCCGGGCGGGGGGCCGGCGGGACTGGGGGCGGGGCAGGCGGGCGGGCGCGGGGGTGTCCCTCCCTCCCTCGCTCTCCCCGGTAAAGTCTCGCGGTGCTGCCGGGCTCAGCCCCGTCTCCTCCTCTTGCTCCCTCAGCCGGGCGGCGGTGACTGTGCACCGACGTCGGCGCGGGCTGCACCGCCGCGTCCGCCCGCCCGCCAGCATGGCCACCACAGCCACCTGCACCCGCTTCACCGACGACTACCAGCTCTTCGAGGAGCTCGGCAAGTACGGCCCTCACGCCGCCCGCCGCGGCCCCCCACCCTGTCCCCGCCGCCCGGGCGCTATGCGGCTCCTCGCCCCGCCCCCCGGCCCTGCACCGGCCGCTGCAGCGCCCCCTCGGCCCGCCCCACCCCCAGCCTTTCCCGCCTGCCGCCTCCGGGGCCCCCTCGTCCCCAGCTCTCTGCCCCGCAGCCCCCTCGGCGCCCTGCAGCAGCTGCCCAGGCTGCTGCACACCGCGCTGTCGCGGGGACTGCAGCCCCCGGACCGCTCCTCGGAGCCCTCCAGCCCCGCCCCTCCCTCATCCATCAGGCGCCCCCCATTCTGACCCCGCCTGCTCGCCGCGCCCCCTCCTCACCCTACTCAAGAGCTCACTCAGCACCCTGTCTCAGGTCCCACGCGCCTGGCACTCAGGACCCTCCCTGGCCCTGCGGCTCCAACCCCGCTGCGGTGCCCGAGTGTGGGGGGGGATGTTTGGTGCCCGGCCCCGCCCCCCGCTAGTGATGCTTCCAGGATCCCAGCCCCGCTTCTGGGCAGTGCTGCAGCACCCCCTTATCCCCTCCCCCTATCCCTGCAGTGGTCCCGGGAGCCGCGCGCCGCAGCCCGCAGCATCCCCCTCCCCTCTGCACTGAGCTGGCCGCTGCAGCAGCCCCGGCCCCCCCACCCCCACCCGCGGCGCCGAGCCCGGCCACTGCAGCCCCCGCCCTGCCCGCCCCCCTAGACGTTTCCAGAGCTAGAGAGTGCGAGTTCCCATTTGGGGGGAAAGTAGTGGAAAATATCATAGGGTTGGGGAGCTATTGATGTCTGAGATCCTCTCTTTCCGTGCTGTCAGTTGAGCCGGGATGCAGTGGGATGAAGCCAGTTGTGGGGGCTCACTTTCCTCATCTTCCCCTATGATTGAGGGAGATTTTCCTCTCCGGATTATACCTTCTGTCTAATCTTCCCTTCCCCTACCCTCAACTATTCCCGCTGAGAGAAGGGCAGGGTCTCTGTCCCTTCTCCTGGTTCTCCTGGTTGGGACTGCAGAGCTGTCTGTGAGATGCAGCAGGTGTGTGTTTTAAGCATTGCCCACCAGCTCCTGATGTACAGCCTGAGGTTGGGGTGTTGCTTTGTCCAGTGACTAGATGTGGGAGTGGGATGTGGTGGTCCTCCGTCACATCTGTTCAGTGTCATGCAGTGGCCTCATCCTTCTGCCCCACGTTGGATGGCGATGGTCACTATGCTGGTGTGTGTGATTTTGACTAAAGGGGTGGTAATGCGATCATCGCTGTTCTCAGACCCGAAGTGTGTCTGTGTCACTCTGCTCTGCTCCGTGTCCCAGTTCTTTCCCCCTTCTCCCTCCAGGGGTGCTTTCTCTGTGGTCCGCAGGTGTGTGAAGAAAACCTCCACGCAAGAGTATGCAGCAAAAATCATCAATACCAAGAAGTTATCTGCCCGGGGTGAGTGTTTCCCCATCTTGGCCTCTCATTAGACTGCTTTGAAGGGCTATAGCTTCTGAAGATGTTCCAGGAATTAGGAGTTGTGCATTTTAGCCCCTGCAGAAGAATTGAGATTTCAGGGTTGGTTGACTTGGAAGCCAGGCAAGGAGTTGCATGGGGAACCAGAAGTGCTCAGGTAGAAAAGAATGAGAAAGATGTAAGACATGGAGATAGCTATGAGAAGGAACGGAACCTGAAGGCTCAAGGGAGTTTGGTTTTTAAGGGAGGAGGAGATGTGGGGAGTGGTGGTAGCATGGAATGGGGAGCTCTAAATTTGGAGTCTCTGTGTTGGGGGTAGTGGTAGCCACCCCAGGCCTGTCCTATTCCCTGTGCCCCAGTGGTGACTTAGGATGGAAATGCAGTAAGTGAACAGCTCTGACAAATCCAGCCTCCCCCTGCCCACCAGGCGGCAGAACAGACTCCCAAGGGAAGGGAATCTGTAAACATCAGGGGAGGCTGCTACTGGCGAGGGCTTCTCGGGAACAAATCCTGCCAGATGAACTTGATTGCTTTTTTGATCAAATTACAAAGTTGGTGGTGCAGCAGCAGATGCAGCCTGTCCTGGGGAGAGGGTGATGCCTCATGGTCTGGAAATCTCAATTGCCTGGCCCGGATGGGAGCAGCATTGCATCCAGATCTGAGGATTGTGAAGGCCCAGGCCTTGGAGCCTGCTTTGTGAGATCCTCCCAAGTACCTGAGGCCAGGAGGGTGAGGCCCTGTCTTTCACACCTCGAACCTACACTCCCTGAACCTTGTATTGGGTGCTTGCCAAACTCACCTCATCTGATAGGTATAGACCCAGCAATGTGTGAAGTGCTATGTGAACAGGTCTAGTGAGTACAGAGGTAATGTGGATGGATTGTCATCGAGGGCGACAAAGGTTATTAGACTCAGAGAAAGGAATTAGTATGGGGCAATGGGATGCCACAAATATATTAGGAGCCAGGACAAACACCCTGGGGAAGGTGAGGACTGTGGTTAATAGTGACCCAGGCGTCTCTGGGTAAGAGATACAGTAAATGTCCCTCAGCATCAGAGAAGCTGTTAAATTCCACAGAGATGACAGTGGGCTTCTGTTATGTGTACAGTTGTTCTGGGACCTGTTTACCAAGGCTGTGTCTGCCTCCTGGCTGGGAGGGCTTCTCTTTATCCCCCAAAACAGAGCTTGTCTTGCTGTCTCCTTCCCAGCTTCCACTTCTTGCCATTCCTCTAATTGGCTATGAAGTTGACTTATTTGTTTGTTTTCTTTCTCTCTGGGTACCTTGAGTCGGAGGCGATGGTTGCCATAGAGATATGTGGGCAGTCAGATAGATGCCCTCCTCCCCTGGGGTAGGGGATGACACAGTGGGCTGGGCTCTTTGGCAGACATCCTCTGGCCAAGGGTGCAGGGTGCAGGCAGAGACGACAGTTCTAGAGTGGATACCTCCCTGTGCCCACGCAGCATAGCCCTGGTGCATCAGAAATGGGGCTGGTGTCTGGTGTCTCCAGTTAGTGATGCAATGCTTAGCGTTCCTCATCTCACCAGTGTCCTCCGACCCAGGCGTAAGAGAGGGAGGGACTCTAGGAACCAAACTCTAGGATGTGAAGATAGCTGTTGTGGTGACTTTGTGGAGCTGCCTGCCTTTGGTTGTCATTTCCTTCTCCTTTCCTACCCACCTGAACTTTCCTGACCTGTGTCATCATGTTCTGTTCCCTTCCTCACCTCCTTTCAACCTTGTCTTGGTTTTCTGACTGACATCTTTCTTTCCCTGCCCAAACTGGATGAGGTTTGGTTTCTCTTTGATTTTTTTTTTTTTTCCTCAAGAAAAGGATTCTTGTGTAAGATCATATGCTTCAGACATCAACTCCCCCTCTCTCGAGATGGTTATGCCAAGACTGGGGCTCTGTTGTATGGCATGCGTGCCAGGTTAACTTAGGGACAGAGGCCTGGTCCTGGCTGATAGGCACAGGTGCCAAAAAGACGGGTCAGGAATCTGTCGGTGCCAGTACTGTTTGGAGGTGGGAGAGTGGGAGGGTGTTGTCTTGGAGATGGAGGGACCAAGCTGGGGGCTGTGCTATAGGTGTGGGCACAGGGGATGTGAGCTTGTGGAGAGTTGGGCCAGGGTGCCCACTAGGCTGGTGCCCATGGGGTTAGGGAGTGAAGGCCATGGCTTCCCTGCAGCCTCTCAGTTTACGCTGTATATTTTATAAAGGTGCAGCAGCTGGGGCTGGGTTTCACTCGTCACTGTCTGTCTGTCTAGGGCTCCGCAGGTGTTGGATTTCTGTGTCTGGGAATGTGGTGGGCCCACTGGAGTCATCCATGAGGGTCCGAAGGGGCTTGCTCTGTTTGCTGAGTCTCTCTGCCTTTTCCTTTCTTGTTTGTGATTTTCTGTGCTGTAAGTCGAAAGGAAAGAAAAGGGTATCAAGCTGCTTCTCCTTGGCATCCATGGTGAAGTGTTCAGGAGGCATGGGGAGAGATCACCTGGTCGTATGGGGGATCTGATCTGGATGGGAATCCTTCTTTTGCTCTGTTGTTTCTTGTCATTGCGGCTTCAGAGGCCCATGTTCATAGCTGTGTTACAAGGTAGGGCGTGCGTGTGCCTGTGCATTGAGCACCGTCTTTGTCTGCTGGCCTGTCTGCATAAAGTCACTGGAAGTCACATAACGTCACTCCCTTTGCTTGGAACAGTGATAGGTGTGGAGTTGGGGCTCTGAAGGGAGCCTGTGGTTCCAAGCTTAGCTCTCCACTAGGCTGAAGGAGGCATTTAAAATAGGCTTGGATGCAGGAGCTAGTGGGCCAGGTGATGGCAATGATAAGTCGTTATTTTAAGATTTAAGAGCACCCCCCAAGGAGCCTGAGCCCTTATGTCTTTTTTTATTTTTAAATCTTCATATTCCCTTCTTATCTTTATTCATATGCATATAGATTTTCACCTCGTGGAGCCTAACATTTTATATCCTGCTCTCTTGCTTACATCCAAAGCGTTTCCCCATATTGCTATAGTTGAAGGGCAAATGGTCCTTTCTTCTTCCGTAGTTTAGGATTTATCCTTGGAACAGTTAGCATTATAAGAAATCTCTGTATTTGGACCATTTATCTGGATTCCAGTTGCTTTTACTACAGTGGATACTTGGCCTTACTAAGAGATGCTACCAGAAACAGTATTTTGAAATCTGTTATAGCACTTGCTATGTCTATTTATTTAGTCTGTATACCCCCTACCCCCGTGAAGAAATTTCTATTGAGGCTAAATGTAAGCAAGCTTTCCTCTTCCTGAGGA
This sequence comes from Panthera tigris, assembly GCF_018350195.1. Classification (NCBI taxonomy): domain Eukaryota; kingdom Metazoa; phylum Chordata; class Mammalia; order Carnivora; family Felidae; genus Panthera; species Panthera tigris. The sequence goes on along the minus strand of NC_056670.1, from coordinate 33,772,811 downwards.
CCTGTGAAGTGAGGGTAGGAACCATATCTATTTCTTCACTTCTGTGCAGGCAGGGCCCAACAAAGTGCCTGACACATACCTAGCCTATACATGTTGAATGAATGGATTCAAAGGACCACATAACCGGTCATGGTTGCTTCTTGGCTTTGGCTGTCAGGAAACTCGGAGCCAAGTTGTAGGAACCCTCGTACCTTGTGGCTGGCTTGGGTTCCCCCTTTGTGAATCCATGGAGCCAGGCTGTAAGCCTGACATGACTGTTGGAGAGGACACATGAAGTTATAGACCGTGCTTGGGGCATGTATGGTAGGTGGGCGATGTAGGAAGATAGTGTAGCTTATGATTCTTTCTTCCCTTCAGAAATGACCTTATAGGGCAATGTTGGGACTTCCTCTCAGCCACAATTTTCAATTTTAGTATGTGTAAGGATCACCTGAGTACTGGTTAAAAAATACAGATTCCTAGTCTCCATCCACAGAAGGTCTGGGGTTGGGTCCCAGAATCTAAATTTTACACAGGTGCCCTAGTGAATTTCATGCAGGTGGTCCCTCAGCCATGCTTTAAGAAATGCCATCTAAAATCAGTAACAGCATCAACAATCACTCTTGCCACATTCTCCGAGATTACCAGACAAACCTTGGCCCAGCCTTTTCTAGGTGGCATCTCTGCCCGTATGTGGCCATCTGTGCACATGGGCTTTTCTGTGATTAGGGGCCTCCTTCTGAGCCCCCAGATTGAGGTGTCAGTCTGTGTCCAAGCCTGTGGCAAGCTGAGTGGCTGAGATTGTGGCATGTTGGCCACCAGAAGGGCAAAGGCTGTCCCTTTCTGGGTCCAGCTGGCCCTGGGGACTGAAATAGGATCCCCCTGGGTGGTGCCAGCTGTAAGTCCCCACCCCCTTAGTGTTGGCCTGAGTAGCCCCCATGACATTTGTGTCCCCTGTGGTATCTCCAAATGAGACTTTCCTGTTAAGGATCTGGGTGAAGTGAGGGGAGGCAGAGAGAGGAGGGTGAAGCAGCAGTGCGGGAGGGGTAGAAGGAAGAGAGATCTATGCAGCACTGGAATGCCAGGACTCTGCGACTTGAGGAAGCATTTAAGGAGGTTGTATGCAGAACTGTGTTTTCCTCCTGAGGATAATAGGCCAGTCAGTTTCTGTTGACAGAGAGATGGGCATCCTGTATATAAGTGACTGAGCTCCACTGACTCGTCCCCCTAAGTGGATGAGAAAACAGCCTGGAGGTCCCTTCTCTGTGCCAAGGCTTATGCTGGGCCGGTTTTGTCATACAGTCACGCTGTGAGCTATGTGGCTTAGTTCATACAACACTGGCCTGTCACCCTGCCATCCTGTCCACCTTCCCAGAGTGACTTCGGGTGCTGGCCTCATGGGGTGGGGATGGAGGTTGGAAGGTGGCCCCATCCTTGATCTCTTCCTGCTGCTTGCGCTGGTCTCTTGTCAGAAGCTGTGTTCCAAGCTTCGAGGCTATGCTGAAACCCTAGAGGTGAGTGGCTGACCCCATTCTCTGGTGAGGCTACAGGCAGGGAAGGGGAGGCGTGGGTATGACGGGCTCCCGTCCCCATCTCTGTGCTCGCTCTCTGGACAGCCTTGGCAGGCCAACAAGGGCCTGATCCCATGGGTGCCAAAAGGGTGATGACAGGAAGAGATGGGCACTTTGCACCTCTTGAGTGCCTCTCAGCAGAGGCCTTTGTCATCTTCCCAGGGCCAAAAAGATCTGCCCCAGGGCCAGTGGGGAAACCAAGGCACAGAAGGTTGGTTTGTTTCTTTTGAGCTGTAGGTATGCCGTGATTTTGCTAGTGCTCAGACCCCAGCATCCTCAAGCAGTGTGGTCTTCACTTGGCTCCTCCCTTTAAATCAGATTCTGGGCATTTTGTTCCTGTGATGAATGTTGATATATCATCCCCACACCTCCATCTAGGCCCAGAGCTCTAAGCCCAGTGGAGCAAATCCCTCCGTTCTGCTGGCTGAGGCCTCGCTCTCATCTGTACCCCCCCTCTCTGGGTACAGACCCTTTGTGGTGGGGACATTTCCAGCCACTCCCCACCAACACCGTCTCTGCTTCCTGGGTCCTATCAGCAGCAGCAACAGCTTCCCATCTGCTCCCCTCTTTTCTCCTCTCTCTCTTCCCCTCCCCCCCCCCCCCCCCCCGCTTGCTGCTGCCCTGGGAGGAGCTATTTTTAGGGGCTGCTTCCTGGGATGTTTTACTTGGGGCTGGTTACCATGAAGGAAATGTCACCAAAACAGTGGGCAAAGGCTGCAGGCACCCAGAGCCGTGCCGGGGGCATGGAGAACTCAGCGGCTGACCCTGTTCTGGCCCTGAGAGCATCCAGAGTGTCCAGAGGCAGAGCCCTGCCTTCTTGGACCTTGCTAGTGACCCCATGGGGATTTTCTCCACCCAAGCTGGTTTGGGAGACCTTTGCTATGGAACAACTTCTTGGTTCCTCTCTCCTTTCCCTCCTTAAAGCTTCTCTTATCTTACGACACAAAGGGCAAAGTAGGGCTTGGCTTTTTGTGTCACCTGGTTAAACCTGCTTGAGTTAGGACTGAAGAGAAAGGGAGAATACCAGATTAAGGGACAGAACCTTGGAGGTTCACATGAGCACATTTCAGGGCCTATCCCACTGTACTCATAGCCCTCAGCTGGTCCCGGGTGTGTGAGTGTGAAGGAATTGGAAGCCATGACCCCTGCTCTTACATGGTGGATGGACTTTGCTCTTAATTGGAGACTCTTTGCACCTTTAGAGTGAGATTCAAACAGGAAGGGATGTGGCATCACAGTGTCAGGATGAGGTCAATGGGATTGTGACTTGGGATTCCCACTGGTCAGTGCCCAAGGCCAGGGACTGTTAATAAGCAGCTGGAAATGCGGATAATGACACCAGATCCCTCTGGTGCCCTTGTTTCTTCTCCTCCAGGTGATGCCCCAGAGGCCAGACGGAGGTCTCTGCTGCTTAGTAAGGAAGAGGAGGGCACTCAGGAGGGCAGCAAGAGGAGACATTCCACTTGAAGCATCTGAAATTGGGCTTTAGGAAACTGTAGGAATCTTCTCATCATTCATGTTGGGATCATAGGCACAGACCCTTGAAATACCCTTTGAAAAGTCAAGGATGTCATTGAGATTGGAACTTGGAGAGTGTTCTCATAGCCAGAGTAGGGCTCTGTGTCCTTTCCATGATAGAGGGTTGTGTATTTAGGTGGCAATAGGATCTTATGTGAAACTAGTGCCAGTGGGGTGCCTGGTTGGCTCAGTCGGTTAAACTTCCCACTTTGGCTCAGGTCATGATCTCACACGGTTTGTGAGTTCGAGCCCCACATCAGGCCCTGTGCTGACAGCTCAGAGCCTGGAGTCTACTTTGGATTCTGTGTCTCCCTCTCTCTCTGCCCCTCCCCAGCTCACACTCTGTCTTTGCCTCTCTCAAAAATAAATAAACGTTAAAAAAAATCTTTTTTTAAATTAGTGCTGGCACTTGTGGTTATAGAGAAAAGTCGCTAAATCAGTCGTATCCCTACAGGGCCATGGAGGATCAATGGCCAGCCTTCCCTGGCCCCTGATCCTGTGATGGAAGGAAAGTGCATTTGGAGTAGGCTTCTCTTTTGGGTTTAGGGGAGAGGTGGTTCTAGAACTCTGCCTCCCCTTTGCCGTATGCTGTCTCCTCACTGCTTCCTCTTTTCTGTCTCGCTTGGCACTGACCCTCTGGTCACTCCTTGCTGCTCTTCCTGTGATGGGTACTTGGCCGGGACCAGGTCCGGACATACTTGGGCAAAAGGCAGGAGAGGCAGAGCCTCCAGGGATGCCTGTTTCTCGGGCCTGGCTCTGTCTGGAGGGGCTGTTGGGGAAGGCCCAAGCAGATCCCTGATAACAGCCACTTCTGCTTTCTGCTCCTGTTGCTACCTCTGCTATTGAGGGGGAGAACTTTGCAGAGAGATGTGGTTGGAGCTGGGCTGAAGGTCGGCAGGGGTGGGTCTCTCCATGGCAGCAGCACACAGGCAGGCAGGAAGTGGCCCTGTGCAAAAGCGGGAAGTGGCTGTTGTCAAACAGGAAGGGGGGGGCTGGGCCACGTGAGGGGGCGGGGAATAGCCCGCTTGAAAGGTGGGTGGGAAGAGGGTCAGCCTTGGAAGGCCTAGGAACGGTGAGCTCCATGGTCAGTGGGAGGAGGGGTGTATCAAGGGAGAAGGCCACCTTTGTGACAAGAGCACCAGCTGGTGTGTTGTCACCTTAGGATGCCCAGCCAGGCCCTTGACCTGCCACTGTGGACCAAGTCAGTTCAGTGGCCTCACCTCCTTTGGGGTTGTGATACTGTGCGTTAGCCAGGACAGCCCTTGCAATTGGGAAAGATGCTCTACAAACCATATTTGTTCCTGAAATACCACAGCCTCTGCTAGGGTGGAGCCCTCTGCTTTTTCCCCAGACGTAGACCAGTCCTGGAGGGGACTACAGGCCAGGAGGTGTGTGGAGGAAAGAGACAGGAGACAATAGCAGAGAGGCCGGGGTACCGGCTGGCTGTGTATGGTGTGAGGAGGCAGAGAGAGAATGGTTGGCAAAAACCACATGGTTCATTGAGCAGAGCTTCTGCATGGCAGGACGCCACAGCCAACAAAGGTGAGGCTAAGGAAGAGGAGGGATCCTGCAGGCAGTGGCACTTCCTTAGGCTTTCCTCTCTCTGAGAAGCCCCTGTTGCTAACCTTTCACCTGCAGGCTGTAGACACAGGCGGGCCCCACCAAAACAGGAGGGAATACCTCGATGCCCAGGGGGGCTGCAACAGAGCTGAGTCAGAGGGCTCCGCTGGTGTGTTGTGGACTCTCTGGGTGCCCGAGCTGAGAGAGAATGGGTCCAACTCTCTCAGTGTCTCTGGTGATAGCCACGGCTGAGGTTCTCCATGTGCCAGGCACCGTGCCGAGCATTTACCTGATTACCTCATTTAATCTGCAGATATCACTGCCTCTGTTTTCTTTCTTTCTTTGTTTTAAGTTTATTCATCTACTGTTTTGAGAGGGAGAGTGTGAGCTGGGAAGGGGCAGAGAGAGAGGGAGAGAAAGAATCCCAAGCAGGCTCCACACTGGCAGTGTGTGGATGCAGAGCTGGAATTCACAAACCGCGAGATCATGACCTGAGCCGACATCTAGACTCCGACACTTAACTGTCTGAGCCACCCAGGCGCCCCTGACTGCCTCTGTTTTAGAAGTGAGGACACTCTTTCCCAAGGTATCTATCTGGCTCCTTTTATCACCTCCATTAGGTCCTAATCAAATGTCATTTCCTTGCTGAGGCTTTCTGTGATCATCCTATTTAGATATGTACTATTCCCCTTCCCTGCTTTATTTTTCTACATTGCACTTGCCAAGACATTTAATGTGCCATCTAGTTCTTATTGTCTGTCCCTCCCCCAACCCAGCCCCACTAGAATATCACCTCTATCAAGGCAGGGATTTTTGTCCTGTTTTGTTCACTGCTGTATCTACAGCATTTAGAACAGTGCATGTCACATAGAAGGCCTCGGTAAATATTTTTTTGAATGCATGAATGAGGCTCAGATGAGTTTAATAGCTTACCTGATATAGCAGGGCTTGGACTCAACCCGGGGCTGTCTGGCTCCAGAACTGTTGTGTTCATGGATGGACTGCATGGCTAAGGATCAGAGCAAAGACGAAGGAGCAGCCTGGGGTTCAGAGAAGACATGGGGACTCAGCTTCTTGGAGACAGGGCTGAATTAAGTGGCTAACAAGGACCCTCTGGACGCTGGGAAGCTCCTTCAAGGAGCTGGAAGGATGAATCTGTGTCTCTCCTCCTTCTGAGTCACTGGTAAAGCCAGAGCACCCTTATTTTTAGTGCTGTTGCTCTTGTGGGACTGGAACCATTAGCCAGTAAGAGACTTATGGGAGGAGATAAACATTAATCTTACAGGCCTTCCCCTTAGCAGCCACCTCCGCATTGCAAGATGCTGTTCCTCTGCACCTGCCTGGGCAGCCATGCCCAAGGGTTGTGGGTTGGAGGGTGGTGAGGTAAGTGGTCAGAGAGAGGGAAGCTTTGGGGCTGGCTAGCTGGGTACTCCCATCCCAATTTCAGGGGCTGAGAGGAAGGTTGGGTAGCCCTGACATCCTTCCAGCCATATCTGGAAAAAGCAAGCCCCCTGCCAACTGGGCTGGGCTAGCACTACTTTCTCAACTAACTCTAGGGTCTGAAAGTCCCTGGGACTGATGGGTCCCAGGTGATGTGGGAGTGTGGGGTTACCTGTGGTTTTCTGGCTGCATCCCGGTTAGAGGTAATGCCAAACCTGAGGATAGGAAGGAGGGCCTGACCCAGATCTTTGGGCAGCTGGGATGGATTAGCCTGGGCAGCAGGAACTAATCTCTGCCTGTCCCCACCTCCTTTTTCCACAAAGCAGAGCTGTTGCTAGAGGGAAAGTTTAGGACAAAACTAGGGGTGATTGGTGAAACAACAATTAGGAATTCCTTTTAGTCTATAATCCCTGCATTATCACAGACTACATTATCTTGGCAGGCCTGGGTCTGAATCCTAGTTCCTCCCTTTCCAGATGTGTGATCTCGGGCAAGTTATTTAACTTCTCTGGGCTTCAGTGTCATTTTCTGTGAAATGGTGACCGTCATAGCACCTACCTGGTAGGATGGTTGTGGGAGTCATGGCAAGCTCTACAGAGGCTCTTTGCTATTAAGGTAGAGGTAGGGTGGGGAGAAGCCCTTACCAAGGGAGGCAGGAATTGTTTGGCAGATGGAGATGTGAAGTCACCTGCCTGGGCCTGGAGAAGTCGAGGTGAACTGAGCTATGCCCCCACAAAGCCTGGAGTTTTTACGGGTTGCTCTTACTTTTCTTTATCCTGTCATCATAGCATCATGCTGGAGAAAGGGCTCTAGGCTCAGACCACCTGCATCCACTGCCTGCGACCTTGAGCAGGTTCCCTCAACTTTTTAAGCCTCAGTTTCCTCATTTCTTCACTTGTAATGTAATAGAGTTAATCAGATCCTTTACTTCATAGGGGTTTGGTGGGGATGACATAAGATAATCTATGCCTCTGCCTGGCAAATAGTAAATCCTTAGTAAATAATGGTTGTTACTACTATTGATGCTATTGATAAACCCTTATGAAGCCTCTGTTATGGAAGGAACTCTAGGAATCATCACTCAAAAAGATCCCACCCTTTAAAGAGCTTGTGACCAAAAGATGGTGGACATAATGTATGATGTGAACATTATAAGAAGTGCAGTGGAAGGTGGGGGGATGGTCAGGGGGAGGAGAAGTCCCATCTACTGAGAGGAACAGGGGAGACTTTGTGTAGGAGGGGACTGTCTGGCAGAATTCCAGCAGGTGGGGTGGAGAGGGCTTCTAGGCCACCTTGCTTTGCATAGTAACATCCTCTCTTTCTACTTCTTGGAGCTCTGCCTTCCTATGGAAGGAATTGACCAATGTTGCTTGCTTGCATCTGAGATCTCCTAGACTCTGGTCATTTCACCAAAGCAGAGTAACCCCAGTGCCTGAGTGTGAAGAGGTGAGAGCTCATAGCAGTGTATGGCCAAGCAGATCCTGGGGAGAAGCAGGATTACCGTAATATGGGCCTCATAATAGTGCCAGCCTCATGGAGTTGTTACGAGAATCAATTAAAAGCTGTTTCTGCCTGGTGTAGAAGTAAACTCTCAAGAAATGTTAGCTGTGATTATTTTATCAAATCATTATCATCTTCATCATCATCTTGGTTGTCAGCAGCATTATGTTTCAGGGATGCTATGAAGATTCAATTAGAGAATATATGTAAAACTCCTAGCACAGTGCCTGGTCATATAGTAGGTGTTCAATAAAACTTAGCTATTATTAGTATTTCTATCAAGAAAGAAATTCTGGACACCCTGGCCCAGTGAAATCCCTGCTATAGTGAAAAGGGTACCAGAGTTTTAGTTGAAGACCTGGATTCAAATCCCAACTCCACCTCTCACTAACTTAAGGTGCTTTCCTAGAGCATTACTTCATTTGGAAAAAGTGGTCATAATACCTATCCCTGGGATTGCTGTGACTTGCTGCATTAATTCAGCAAATTGTAAAAAGTGCATAGTTGGAAGAGTGTGAATAGCAAGGTGGCCACAAAGAGAATGGATGGTTGATGGTTTTTGTTTCCTCTCTTCTGCTTTTAGATCACCAAAAACTAGAACGTGAGGCCCGGATATGCCGACTTTTGAAACATCCAAACATTGGTAAGTGCTTAGGGTATTTATCGGGCATGTTGTAGAAGGCAGGGAGAACAGAGGTGCACTGCTTTTGTGTATGAAACCACTTCTGCCCCTGGGCCTTTGCCTGGTGTAATTTTTTTGTCCAAGTGGGATAGCAACTGTGTCTTGCTAAGAATTCTGGGGCGTTCTAGTTTAGAGACCTGAGGGTCTCCATCCCTGCAGTGTTATTTCAGGGCTAGGATGTGAGGATTGGAACAGGTTTTGGACTCCCTTTCTTCCCTTTCTCCTTCCGTCTTTGGGCTGAGGTCCAGGATCCTCAGCGTGTGAGGCACTGGGCTAGTAGCCTGCCAGCATCCCTCACCAGGGGCCTTCCACAGCCATCATAAAAGGGCCCGGATTTTGTTCCTGGACTTGAAAGAGTTTTGTTCCTGTTAACGGTGTCATGCACACTCTGGGGGTTTCCATGGTGCTCCCGTTTGTATTCCCCAGAGCCAGGAAAGCAAGCTGCCCACCCGCCTGGCTTCTCTGGAGAAGGGATGGCAGGGGCCACTCTCATGGGGAAGGAGAAAAAATTAAGAGGATTTCTCCCTGCTCCCACCCCAACTTGGGGGACAAGAGCACATTGTTGGTTGTTCTAAAGCCTGAGGAGGTTTGCCTGCCACAACCCACTCCGGCTCAGTTTTATATTGTTCAGCTGAAATAGCCTTTGCCAAAAGCGTTGGCCCTGATTTGGTGCTTCTTGCAGAGGGGACAGAAATTGGGCTGGCTGCAGCATCTGAGCAGAAACCCCAGTCTTGACTTGAGGCAGAGCAGGGAGCATCTCCTAGGTTTTCCCTGAAAGCCCTGAGTCATCACAAAGAACAACACGTGTTCCCTGCTCCTCAGGCATGGCCTAAATATCGGGGCTCCCACAGTGCCCCGGAGGCCTCCCCCTCTGCTCTGTTGGCGGCCGGGGCTGTGAGGTGACATGCCGAAGCTGGATGCTTCCTCCGGAGCTACCCAGCCTCTGGTTTCCCAGACCTCAGGCTGGAATGCTTAACGTGAGCCCTTACATGGGAGAGCCGAGGTCGTACTCCGGCCCAAGGGGGAGAGGAGCAGCTCTGAGGTAACCAGAACTCCAACCATGCAGGGCTTTACAGATCGCAATCGGCGGCTTGGATTACACCTGAAGCAGATTGGCAGAGCCGGTGCTCGACTCTGCTGGTGCAGTGTGCTCCATCGAGCCAACACCTCTCAGCTGATGGGTCCTGGGCTTGGAACTACTGGAGCTCCCTGGGTGAGCTCTCATGTTAGACCCTCACCTGAAAACAGCACAGTTGGGACCAATGTATCACCTTGGGTAGGAGAGAAGAGACAATGAGAGGAATAACTAGAACAGCAGTCGCAAATTCAGGCGTGTTTTGTTTGGCCAGCTCAGTGGTCTAAAAATATTTCATTATTTGCCAATATTTAAAAACGAGATTTTACATTTTGAAGAAAAAAAAAATTCTGTTTCCCAGTCTTTCGAATCAGACATTGTGGCTCTCCTGAGCCTCCATCTGCTCGGGCTGGGCAGCGGCTGTCCCTTGAGCCTGCTGGTCACCGTCGTTTGCCACTCTCTGGTACCTCATGTTTGCACTGATTGCCATAGGCTTTTGAGCTTGTGACCTCTAACCTAGAAGTTCCAGAACAGGAAGAAAAAGTGTGTTGGTAGCTAAAGCCATCCACAAACACAGAAGCATTTTGATGTTCCAGTCCCAGGTCTCAGGGTCTGAGGACAGCCACTTCCTTTCCTTATGCTACTTGTGACCAACTCATAGAGTAATGATGAACTGTTCTCATGTAGGGAGGAGAATATAGGGTGGGATAAAGGAGGCAGGAGGCGGAACCACCTCCTGGTTGACCTGGTTGACCCTAGAAGGGTTGAGGTAAGATGAAGACAATTGAGAAATGACCAAGGACAAAAATGGGATTCTAGCTGAAAACAGTCATACCCTTCTTTTTATGCATTTCTAGAAATGAAATATATACTTTTGACCTTTTAGACCTTACTTTGGTTTGGTAGCTCTTTCCTTTTTATCTACCTGCCCCCAGCTCTACCTGGAGACCGTCTGCCTCAGCCATCTGCTCTGTTAGGGGGCCAGCGAGACCCAACCCAGGAAAGGCATCCTCACTTCATCAGCATCTGATTGCCTAGAATTGTGCTTCGTGTCATTAATGTTCCCAGATCCTGAGGGATGTTGGTCTGAGGCCTTATTCTGGGGTCAAGAGCAGGGAGAGGGAAGGGTGAGTCAGGACGGTGTCCTGGGAGAGCTGGCTGGCCAGGCTCTCTGGCTTCCGGTGGGAACCAGGGCTGCTAGAGATGTGGTGGAACTGTGGATCCAGGAGGCGGGGGTTGCCATGGATCCTGATCTGGCTTGTGGCGGGAGAGGAGGCAGTTTTGTGCCCTAATTCACTATTCTTCTCCTCTCTTCGCTGCCCCCTCCTTCAGAGCTTTGGCCCTTTTGGCTCCAGCCTCTTTAACTCCATCCCGCAGGGATACAAGTGGACCAGCCCGAGAGTGGTGCAGAGTTGAGGATGCTGAGAACAGAGAGCACATGATCACCCTCTGGTTGCTGTCAGACTCGGAGACCCTTGAATTCAGAAGGATATTTGGTGCAAGGAGCCAGGCATCCCCAGTTTTCCTCCCTAATAGATATTCTATCCCAGAGGTTAAAAGCCTGCTGGAAGAATGAACCCTACTGTAAACTGTGGAGTCTGGGAGACGATGATGTGTCAGTATAGGCTCATCGATGATAACAAATGTGCCGTGCTGGTGGGAGATATTGACAGTAGGGGAGGCCATGAGTGTGTAGGGCAGTTGGTATGTGGATGCTCTCTGTACTTCCTACCCAGTTGTGCTGTGAACCCTAAACTGCTCAAAACAATAAAGTTTATTGATGAAAAAAAGAGCCTGTTGGTTATGAGGCATTAACTGCAGAACCTAAAACATCTTTGGAAGAGTGGCCAGAGGTGTGGAGTTGAGAGGAGGAGCCGGCAGCAGTACTGTCTAGTCTGAGTGGAATGTGTGCTACCTGTGATCTGCTTGCTCCCTGCTCTAAATTCCTCTAATGAATAGACTCTGTCTTCCTTCGTGCTGAGCTGCCCTGGGAGGTTCAATCACAGTCTAGGATTATGGTTTAAAGCAGCACTACTCAAACTTTCATGTGCTCATGAATCATCGAGGGATCGTGTTAAATTCAGATTCTGATTCAGGAGGTCTGGGGTGGACCTGAGCTTCCTCGTGTGTGTAGTCTCCAGGGTATGCCCACACTGCTGGTCTGTGAACCATATATGGAGAAGCAAAGTGTGTGGCTTTGGTATCCTGTCTTCCAGGTTTGAATCTGGGATGTGTTGGTCTGTAGCTGTGACCTGCAGCGAATTATTTAGCCTGCCTGCACCTCCATTTTGTTATCTGTGCCTCTTCGTGGAGTTGTGAGAGGGCTCCGTGAGCAAAGGAGGCCTAGGAAATAAATGGAAGTGATGAAAATGGGGATTCTAGCCCCCAGAAGTGATCTTCCCTAAATCCTCAGCCCCAGTTCAGTTTGCAGATTATTTAAGCCAGGCTGCCATTTACCTTGGACCCAGGGCCATTTAGCTAACAGGAAGTGTGGCAAAAACAGGTGCAAAGAAAAAGAAGAAAACATTGCATCATGACCAAGCAGCTCCTAAATCTCTGCTCCAAGGGGGTTCTTGCCCACCTGCTCCTAGATGGGGAGGGCAGCCAGAGTCTCCCATCAGTCCCCCGGGAAGCAGGACCTCCTTCCCACTCTGCTGTTGCTGCAGACACTTTTAACAGTGACGCTTTATCCAAGCCAAGATTTGCTAGTTAAAATATGGCATGTTTTGGGGTGGTTTTTAAGGAATTGGAAATAGCCACAGCACTTGGGTTATGGCTTTGTGAGTGCTTGGAGGTACGAAACATCAAGTAAAGGTATTTAGGTGTTTGGGCTGTTTTTTCTTTCCGCAGTTTTTAAAAAGCAGTAATTAGGTTTATATCACTGAAATGCAGTAAATGCTTTATAGTCCTTTTCCAGGTCTTCCCGTCTGTGGACTTAGTCTAGCCCTCCTTGGCCTTCGACCATCTAATTACTGTGGAACGGGCTGGGTGATTATTTTATTCTGTAGCGTCCTTTACTTCTACTTCATAGCCCTTAACACAGTAGTGCTTAGTTACATATTTGTGTAAGTGCTGGTTTAACACCCGTCTTCCCCACTGGCCTGGAAGCTCTGCAGCAGCATGGCTGGGTTTCTCTTCCTCACAGCCATATCCATGGCCTGTTCAGCCATGCCCGTTTCAGGGGAGCAGGTCGGAATGGCTGGAGTTAGTGGGGACAGGTTGGAGCTCCTTAGCCTAAGAGGACAGAAAAAGTGACTCTCTTGCAGGCAATTCTACAATGTCAAGAATCTTGATGTCAGTTTGTTTTGGCTTCCAGTCTCAGTTCTGCCACTTAGTATGAGCTTGGATGAGTTCCTTTCGGAACCTCAGTCTTCTCGCCTGTCAAATGGGGGTAGTAAAAGTACCTTTCTTAGAGTTCAATAACATAACATATGTGAAGCACTTGCACAGTGTCTAACACATAGAAACAGCCCAACTAAATATTAGCTGTTATAACTTGGATCGTTATTATCAAGATTCTGCTAGGGAGGCACTTAGAGTTGTGCAGTCAAGTTTTTCCCTCGTTCTCAGTTCTCCTAATTTTCTTTGCAAGAGAAAAAAAAGTATCTCGTTCAGGTATGGGGACTTGTGCACCTGTCCCTTCTTGTCTCAGTGGTACCTTGCTCTGGGGCACACATCAAAGCCATTCTCTGGGCTGGATTAATTTTCCATTACTGCTCTTCTCTTCTGATTCCCCTCCCCTGCTTCCTCCCACCTGGGCTCTGTGTGTGGCCTTCCTGGAGAAGAGCAAGCGCCAGTGCCTCCATATCTCAGCATGGGCATGGGTGCCTGTACTTTCTGCCCCATTCTCAGCCCTGCTGTGCTAGTCTAAGAGGCAGGCACAGGGGCCAGGGGCTGGGAGAGGCAGGGCCGGGTGGCAGGATTCCCCTGGGAGTGGTTGTTAACATCGTACCTGCTGTACTATTAGCTTACTGTCCTGCTACTGTCAGTCACCTCCCTAATGAAGCTGGTCTTTAGCTTCTGGGACAGCTGATTTCCAGGGGATTATTTGTATTACACACTTTAATGCTTTTTAATAGTGAATTTTTAATTAAATGGAAAGTCCTTTTGGAAGCAAGGGAGCAGCAGCTGCAGCAGGACTTTGTGTGCAGCCCCAACTTAGACCAGAGAAGCACAAGTGAGGAGGGGGCTGGCTGGGCTTTGGGGGAGCTCACTTGAGCACGCCTGGGTTGAATAGCGTGGGAGGGAAGAACGGGTCTGGCTGTAGCTCCTTCCTTCTGTCATCTGGGGGCCTAGAGAAGTATGAGCTTGTTTGCCCAAGTACAGGAGGGAACAGTTGGAGGAGGAGGGATCCTGGTAGTACCACCTGCCTTTGATCCCATTGGTAAATCACAGAGATACTGAGTTTGGGGTAGAACTTTGGGTAACCGGATCAGATCAAATAAAGTAGGCGATATGACAGTTGTTGGGCCCTGGATCTGGCTCTGGCAGGTCTGTGTCCTCATTTGTCAACTGAGAAGAACCACAGAGCTGTAGTAACGGCTAAGTGCCTATATTTTATGTTCTGGCTGATCTTGCTGTGGTGGGAGAGGATGTAGGGAAGCCCCTTGGCCCTGAGGAAACAGTCTGATACTGGAAGTGGAATCTGTCATTTGGGGTGGTTGGCAACATGGAGCCACCAAGGAAGAGACACAATGACTTCTGTGTACCCAAGATCTTCACTGGCTGGTTTGGTGTCAGGCCATTCCTAACGTGCTCTGTGAGTTGCTCCTGAAACCCCCGAGGATTGGCAAGGGTCAGACAGAGGTTCCCCATCAGGAGAGATCAGGTGAGGGAAGGGACGGGAGCAGCTGGGACATTCAGCCAAAGCATCTCCTTGTGTTTGCATTAGAATGGTGCTCAGGGGTTGGCATTTAGGCCACAGGTGGCTTTGTGGGCAGAAGCTTGAAAAGGAGACCTCAGAAGACATTAGATTGGTTTTTTGCCCAGGAGCTCTGGAGGCGGGAAGTGGGAAGGGATTCTGCTTGCCAGCCTTTTCCTGCAGCGGGTGAGTTGCCCTAGTCTGCTCATTGCAGTGGCCTCCTGGACCCGTCTATGCTGCTGTCATAAGTGCGTTCGCGAGTAGTCTCTCTCACAGTCTCCATTGCTCTATTGCCTGGCTGTGTGGGCTACACTGCATCTCTTATGGGAAGCAGTGGTATAGACCAGTCTTTGGACTCAGAAAGAGCTGGATTTACATCTTGACCTATTATATCTTTGGCCTTTGGTAAGATACAACATCTCTGAGCCTCCAGCGTCCTCATCTGTAGAATGGGAGTGGTTGTCCAGAAGAATAAACTCCTCGGAGGCAGCTGCTATGTCCCTAAATCCCACCATCCAGCACAGAATCTGACACATAGTAGGCACTCAATAAATGCTTGTAGAAATACATAATGTACGCAAAGAGCCTAACCCAAGGCCTGGCATGTAATAAGCACTTTAATAAACAATTATTATTGTCATTGCCTGAGTTTGCATGTTGCCTCCCATGCTTACCATCCATTAGCCTCCTCCACGTGCCTTCCTGCTGGGCTCTACCTTTCCAGCTTTTCCCCTTGCCTTTAATTCCCCTTTTCCCATCTACTCCCGTAAAAGAGCTCTCGGGCTCGTCCATCTTGTCATTCTTTGTTCCTCTGCGGTCAGCATCCCCAGGTGGTCCTTGCTCTTGCTCTATGTTACACTGTCACGCATCATATCCCAGGACCACCTCCTCTGGGACTAGCACCTCTGGGAAGGTTCCTGCTTTTCTGTCTTATTTCTTAGCCACAAAGCTTCTATCTCTTGCCTATGTTTGAGGCAGTATGAGATGGCAGCCAGAGCACTGGACCTGAGGTCTGGTTGTTTCTCTGTTCTGTGGCTGTGTCACCTGGTCTTGGGGGGTGATGGGCATGTCGCCACTTCTTACTGCCACTCCTTCAGAAGACCGTCCAGTGAGGCTGACAGGCTGGGACAGGGGTGGGATTGCTGAAGAGGAGAGGAGTAGGTTTCCAAGGTTTCTCTCTGTTAATCTCTGTCCCCATCTCCTCTCTTGCAGTGCGCCTCCATGACAGTATTTCTGAAGAAGGGTTTCACTACCTCGTGTTTGACCTGTAAGTTCCACTTTCTGAGGGTGTGGGGGCCTTTCCCTCCAGCTGGCTCAAGATGAAGGCTTGGAAAAAGACCTAAACTGGGTCTTCAGCCTCTGCTGAGAGTCCCTCTCCTTTAGCCAAAAGAAAGGGTTTGAGTTTGAACTTCCTCTAGTAATGGGCAGGTTGCTCAGGGGACCTCATTGCTCACTCAGTATCTCCCCAGGGCTCTGAACCCCCGGATGGCATTACTCTTGCATTTCTGTTCAGCAGCACACCTTGTGCAAATGCTTTTTTCTTGTTTCTTGGTGTGTTGTCCTTAGTGGAGAAATAGAATACAGCTCTTCACATGACCTTAAAAATTCTCGGAAATTGAAGGTGGCTTTTATTAGTCATAAACTGGACTCCAATTGGTCTCTCCTCCACTTTGGTTGTGGTTTAATATCTTAAAAGTGGCTCTTTACCTCCTGGAAATGCCTCTCTGGCATTTTCAGGATTGGGTCTCTGTGTCCTTGGTCTCATTATTCTTCAACTTTAAGAATAGGTCTGTCCTTCTTGGGTAGCTGTGTATCTTAGTATTCATATTGGTCTCAAAGCTATGACTTTCTGAGTAGATTGATTATTTTCTCTTAGATCTCTGTATATTCTTCTTTGCCTGAGTGTTAACTAATCTGTAGGTTATAGAAACAAATGTGCTGGAGAAAAGGAGGGCCCACATTACCCCAAGGTGAAGCCCCATGTCATTGAAGGATCGAGCATGTTCTGGGCTCTCAGATGAAATGCATGTAGAGTTTGGATTTCTTTAAAAGCTGTTCCTTGGTGTGACCTGTTACCTGTTGGATGCTGGTATTGGCCAACTGACCTACCCCCTTTGACTCTCTCTGTCTGTTGGTTGCAGTGTTACCGGCGGGGAGCTGTTTGAAGACATCGTGGCCAGAGAGTACTACAGTGAAGCTGATGCCAGGTGAGATGGGCGCCCTAGAGTTCAGTGTGAGCCTTGGCCACGTTAGGGGGAGCAGGCATTTTGCCTATTTGAATAGTCTTTGGGGAAGATCAGAAGAGCTCTTATCTGGACAGAGATTCTGTAAGCTGGACCTGGGTTGCATTTGATAGGTGATGTTAGAAGTTAAAAGTTCAATACTCCCAGATCTGTGTTTTTGCGAAGCATTTGCAAGTCTCCTTTATCCTTTCACTCTGGAAATACCTTTTCTTTGCACTACTGTGTACTTGCAAGTCTGCCCAAGGGCCCTCCCTACCCTGCTTCTTTCCTTTGACGAATTTTACTGTGTGCAAGGCATCCTGGGAATGATCCAGAGATGGCGGAAACATGGCTTGTGTTCTGAAGGAGTGTAAACATCTGGGCTAATAATCCAACCAGGAACCTTCTTGGCAGAGATTCCATCCTGGATCACTTAGTCTCTTGACCACCATGACCAGCCCTGATGTGGGGCTCCTCAGGCTGGAGGACTGTTCCTTGGTCATATCCCTCAGCCTTCACCCGCCCCCCCACGGAAGCCCACAAAGCTCTTAGGTGCTTGTGTGACCTGTATTTCCTGCCTTGGCTCCTCCCCCAGCCCTGAGATTTCTCTGAGGGTGATGTCCATACAACCTGGTTTTGATCTTCCTGCCTACAGTTTATCTGGCATTTGTGGCAGCTCTGGCTGCCTCTGGAGAGTGGGGGAGTGCAGCTTCCTCACAAATTTCTCAACCCTGAGAGGCCAGCGTTTGCTGATCAATTTCAGATGCTTCGGCCTCGGGGAAAAATTCTCAAGTGGGGAGATGAATTCCAGTGCCAGCAGGGGAGGACCAGACTCTGGAGCAGGAGGAGGCGGTGATAGCTCTGGGAGCCTGGCGGGGAGGAGGGAGAGCTGGCTAGGGGGAGGGGAGGGGTTGTGTGTGACTGTACCAGTGGGCTTGGCCTGGCTCTGCTGGGACACTTCGCACTTTTGCCATTTTTGGCCAGAAGGCTCTCCCTGCTAGCCTGGCTCTGTTCTAATTATACATTTCTGTGGAGACTCGCCTCTTCAGCTCAGTCTTGAAGTCTCTTTGGCCTACTCATGGGCTGTGTCCTGAAGGGAGGCCTGAGCCTCAGCCTCCAGGAGCCTGGTAAGACCCCTTGGCTCTTGTGGAAGCCCCAGAATCAGATTTTAGAGGAAGGAATAAGAAGTCCAGGACATCAGACCAGCACCCCCCGACACTCTGCAAGCCTGCTCTGCATACCTGGTAGTACCTCCCGGCTGGCTGGGGTCTCATTCTCTAGGCCAGTGATCCTCAACTTCAACACTACTGATGTTTGGGACCAGATAATTTTTTGTTGTGAGGGCCTCTCCTGTGCATTGTAGCATGTTAGAAGTATCCCTGGGCTCTACCCACTAGATGCCAGTAGCATCTCCCCCCGCTGAAAAGGGATTTACCCACACCTTAGAGGATGGCTTGTGAAAACCAGCAATGTCTCCAGACGTTACCAGATGTCCCCTGTGGGCAAAATCATCCCCCACTTTTCACCATTGCTCTAGATCACCAATGCTCTCTGTCAGGAGTTTGACTGCAAGTGTGGCAGGATATTTTGGAAGGTGGACAGCCTGATTCAAGAAATAGCAGTTGCAGTGCCTGGCTGGCTCCAGTGATAAAGCATGAGACTCTTGAGGTCTCAGGGTCATGTATTCAAGCCCCACGTTGAGTACGCCATGTTGGGCATGGACCTTATTTAAAAAAAAAAGAAAAGAAAGAAAAGAAATAGTAGGTGAAGGTGACTCTGGGTTAGTTTGTTTTTTTTCTGTGGAAAATCATCACCAGAAATGTTCCTCAGTTGCCCTGTTTGGAACCTTCTTAAGCACATCGTTTCTTTTTTTTTTTTTATTTTACTTTTTTCATTTACATCCAAATTTGTTAGCATATAGTGCAACGATGATTTCATAAGTAGATACCTTAATGCCCCTTACCCATTTAGCCCATCCCCCCTCCCACAACCCCTCCAGTAACCCTCTATTTGTTCTCCATATTTAAGAGTCTCTTCTGTTTTGTCCCCCTCCCTGTTTTTATATTATTTTTGCTTCCCTTCCCTTATGTTCATCTGTTTTGTGTCTTAAAGTCCTCATATGAGTGAAGTCATATGATATTTGTCTTTCTCTGACTAATTTCACTTAGCATAATGCCCGCTAGTTCCATCCACGTGGTTGCAAATGGAAAGATTTCATTCTTTTTGGTTGCTGAATAATACTCCATTGTATATGTATACCACATCTTCTTTATCCATTCATCCATCAATGGACATTTGAGCTCTTTTCATACTTTAGGTATTGTTGATAGTGCTGCTATAAACATTGGGGTGCAAGTGTCCCTTCGAAACAGCATACCTGTATCCCTTGGATAAATGCCCAGTAGTTAAGCACATCATTTCTTAAAGGTGTCTGCATCCTGGGTTTTATCTTTATAGTCTGTGTGCTACCAAGCACAGTGCCTGTAGGTTGTCAATAAATGTTTAAATGAGTGAGTGTACCTCCAACAAAACAACTTAGGTATAGTTGTACTAGCTTTCCTAAGATGCCACCACAAGTCTCTTCTCCAAGAACAGAGTTTCTATAGGGGGAAAAAAGAAGGAAGGGATTGGATGGTCTCTCTTTCTCAGGAGTGTCCCCAATTTCCTGGAAATGGACTGGTTGTATTGGGCCTTTGCAGTCTAGGGAGGCCTGGTGGACTCTGTTCTGGTCTGTCCTCTGCCATTATCTAGTGGGAATCCCTGGACAAACCTGTTAATATGCCTGGACCTCAGTTTCTTCTGTAAAATAGGTTGAACTAGATGATGTCCAGAGTCCAAGGTTTTAGCTATTGTTCAGTGATTCCCTGTGAATCTGTAACCCAGACTTACATGTAGAGTGTGGTCGTGGATGAGTAGTTTAACCCTGCACTGACATTTCTTTTCCTTGTGCTTTTACAGCCACTGTATACATCAGATCCTGGAGAGTGTTAACCACATCCACCAGCATGACATCGTCCACCGGGACCTGAAGGTACTACTACCCAGGCTCCCCCTTTGCCTTCTGCTTGTGAAGCATAGGCGCCACCTGGTGCCAGGGTGTGGTACTGCGAGGACCCAAACAAGGCTTCCTCAGGGCCAGAGGGTGGGTGCCTCATAAGGTTTTTTTCCCTTATACAGCCTGAAAACCTGCTGCTGGCGAGTAAATGCAAGGGTGCCGCCGTCAAGCTGGCTGATTTTGGCCTAGCCATTGAAGTACAGGGAGAGCAGCAGGCTTGGTTTGGTAAGAGTGACCCTGTCTTCCTGGAATGTGGCCCCCGCCCTTCCTCCTCTTCCTGATCTGCTTTCCTCTTTCAGAACTAGAAGCCAGACCCTTAATGGTCCTGGTCTCCTCAGAGACTGGAGAAGGGGGAGGGTACAGAGCGTCCCCCTGGCCCTACATGACTCAGTACAGTGAGTCTAGCTGTTGTCAGCACAGCATTCTTGCTGCCTCTGGGGAGGAATGGGAGCTCCTGGTAGGCACACGGAGTTGCCCTCTGATTTTTATTCTGGGCACTACAAGAAACCCAGCCTGCCATCTCTTGCTGCCCACGTGCTGAGAGCTTATGTAGCAAAAGCAGCAGGAATGAGAAGGGACTTGGGGGAAATTGCTGATGTGGTTTTAATGAGAGAGAAAGTGGGTTCAGTGTGCCTCTGCCCTCTCTTCTGCTACAGGTTTTGCTGGCACCCCGGGTTACTTGTCCCCTGAGGTCTTGAGGAAAGATCCCTATGGAAAACCTGTGGATATCTGGGCCTGCGGTAAGCCCATTCCACACTCTCAGCTTTTTGATGTTAAGGGCCCTCAACTTCCAGTGATGGTGAGAAAGAGGCATCGCTATTCCTCGTGGGCCCCACAAGTGTCTGGTGTGTGTGAAATCACGGTGTTTGCTCTAGTGCCCCTGGGATGGCTGTTCTCATCACTCGCTCCTCCCCAAGCACTTCCTGGATTATACTGCATCCTTCCTGAAGAGGGATTTACCCACGCCTTAGAGGATGGCTTATGCCTAAAGAAATCCCTGATGTGGGCGGTGACACTGGGAGCGAAGGATAGCGGGAGGGGGCTAGTGGCACAGCATTATCGTCTGCCATCCACTTCCACCTCTGATATAACCTTGACTTTCTGCGTGGCTGAGCCCTGTGTGGCTTTTCTTGGTTCCTCAGTGAAGTAGGTGAGTGACCCCGATGACCTGTGTTCTGTCTCGTAGGGGTCATCCTGTATATCCTCCTGGTGGGATACCCTCCCTTCTGGGATGAGGATCAGCACAAGTTGTATCAGCAGATCAAGGCTGGGGCCTATGATGTAAGGACTGGTTTGTTCATGACCCTCGGGCTCTGTCCACAGGAGGGGACATGTTTAGTATGTCATGGGATATGGGGAGTGTCTGGGGACTTTGAGGACCCAAGGATGGGCATACAGGTCTCAATTCCTGCCACCCCCTATCCCAGGAACAACTTTTTTGCACAGCCTTTCTTGGTAGTTATAAAATTGAGGAGCGCATGGAAGCTCTTTGATCCGTTATTTGCAGAGAATGGCCTGAGAGGTGTGATGTGGTACATAACATAGGGACAAGAAGTGTCCACTGCAGTGCAGCCTTGGGCACATTGTTGAGCCACTGTTTCTTTCTAGTAAGGAGATGGGGTTGAACCAGGAGATGGGATTGCTGGAATCCCCTTCCCACTCTGATCTGATATCCTGGCATTCTAACCATGATTCTATCTTCCTCTCCTAGTGTTTAAGTTTTGACACAGGTGCTGGGATGCCCCAGGGCTTCTCCATCTCTCTGCCAGGGAGGTTTAGATAGCACAGAATATCCCATTTATAGGAGTTGGAACGAACACAGAGCCTCCCTTTCAGAGTGTGGGGCTCACAGATTTCATATGTCTCCTTTCCCTCTTCCTGCTTAGTTCCCATCACCAGAGTGGGACACGGTGACTCCTGAAGCCAAGAACTTAATCAACCAGATGCTGACCATAAACCCTGCGAAGCGCATCACAGCTGACCAGGCTCTCAAGCATCCATGGGTCTGCGTAAGTGTCTTCACCTGGGGTGGAGGATCTCAGAGATGTCAGCCCTCAATGTGCCCTTAGTACTCTCCTCACCCTCCTTTTTATGAACAAAGAATAATTCTGGGCCCTGAGCAAAGACCCAGCAGAGAGGGAGGGGGACTGGGTGGGGCCCAGGAGGGATTCAAGGAGGCAGTGGCCTAATTGGCTTCAACCTGTCTCTCCCCCACTTACTTGTCAGGTGTGATTTCTGATCTTGAATGAACGCTTAGGTTGACCCTTGCAGACTCTAGAGAGTTGATGGTAGAAAGCAGCTGGCACAACCCAAAGTGAATTACCAAGCTTAGGGTGCATATTCAGCTCTCAGCTGTCACACAACTCTAATGGAAATGTGACCAAGACCCAACAAATAAACAAAAGGGGCCTCTGGGCAGTTAAAAAGAGCATCTTGAAGTTCAGTCATAAAGCTAGGAGAGCCTCCTGGCTGTCAATGTGGATCAACATATTCTTTTTCCATGAACACTTCTATAAAGCTGAAATCTGTTTTCTTTTTTTTAATATTTTTTTATTTTTATTTACTTTTGAGAGAGAGAGAGAGTGCAAGTGAAAGCGGGGGAGGGGAGGAGAGAGAGGGATACACAGAATCCAAAGAAGGCTCCAGGCTCTGAGCTGTCAGTACAGAGCCCGATGCGGGGCTTGAACCCACAAGCCGTGAGATCATGACCTGAGCCCAAGTTGGATGCTCAACTGATTGAGCCACTCAGGCACCCCTGAAATCTGTTTTCAAACAAAGAAGAGGATCTGGTACAGTTAGGCCTCCTGACAACCATGGTGCATTTATGTATTTGCTTTTCCTGTGTTTACTGAGTGCCTCTTCAGTGCCAGTCACTGTGTGGGTACTGAAGATAAAAAGATGAGTAAAGCATGGTCCCTTCCCCCCAGAGATCTTAAAAATTATCTGGGGACGTAGGCACTCAAACAGCAGCCATTCTGCAATGTGACAAGTACATAAAAAAATCTAATGAGTGCACAGGAACTCTTGTTGTCTGGTGAGTAGTGAGGTTACTGAAGGCTGCATGGAGGAGGTGACCTCTGTCCTGGTTCTTGACAGCTGGCTGGGAGTTCCTCAGGATAACAACCTGAAGACAGAGGTTAGCATGGGCCAGGGTGAAAGGCCATGGGAAATTGTGGCAAGTTTAAGGAATGTTAAGTAGTTTGGTTGTAGATGAAGATATGCCTACAAAAATGCAAGAGAACAAGGCCAAAAAGATTCCATGACATACAAGTCTCTGCCTAATGAGTTTGGATTTTATTCTGAGAGCACAGGGAACCATTTAAGGGATTTAAAGAGGGAACGAAGGGGCGTCTGGCTGGCTTGGTCAGTGGAGCATGTGACTCTTGATCTCAGGGCTGTAAGTTCAAGATCTATGTTGGGTGTAGAGATTGCTTAGAAAAAAATAAAATCTGAAGACAATAAATTACAAAAAAATAAAGAGGCAATGAAGTACACAGTTAATAAAGGTCACTTTGGAAGCTTTGTAGAAAATGAAATTGAAGAAGAAAGGAGGCTGGGGCAGAGAGCTCAGGAAGCTGTCGTAATTGTCTAAGCAAGACGAGATGAGGTCTTAGCTAAGAGTAATGATAGGAGACTGAGTGGTGTGGCAAAGAGTGCACAGATTTGGGAGATATTTGGTAGACAGAATCAAAAGGATTAAGTGAGCAGTTGGATTTAGGGAGTGAAGGAGAGAGGTATCTATGGGGACTGCCAGATTTTGAGTTGGTAATAAGCAGAGGGTTGTACCATTCACTGATTCAGAGGAAACCCAGAGGAAGAGCCAGTTTGTGAGAAAAGATGATGATGTTAGTTTTATACATATCGAGTGTGGTGTCTGGGGACCTCTAGCTGGAGACATCAGATGGGTAGTTAGAAATGTGGTTCCAAAGATTAGAAAAGAAGTTAAAAATTGGAAATGTGGGTTGCAGTCATTTCTGTGTGGGTGGTGTTGAAATAAATGGGATTGTTTCAATGCTGATCGAATTCCCATTATGGCTTGTATTTGCTTCGATAAGAAAAGAGATGGCCACTGAACACCAGCAAGTAAAGACACAGTTAGAGGAGCCAGCAAAGAGGGCTGGGAATGAGAACTTCTGTGGCCGAAGGAGGTTCAGGAGCAGGAGATCCTAAGAAACGAGGTCTCAATAAGGGATGGTCTGCCACAGAGAGTCCATGATAAAGATGGAGAAGAATCCATATACTCTGACCAATCAGAAGCCATTGTTTCATTATTTCACTGACAGAGGCAGTGGAGTGAGAAACTGAACCCTTTCTTCAGTGAGGGAAGAGGGAATGAGGGTGAGGAGAGAAAGAAATGGTACTGTATACAGAAGATGATGAGTCAGGGGAGTTTTATATTTTTGTTTAAGGAGAGGCTTGAGTATAATGTATAGAGAAGAATATAGTCTAGAATAAAGGATTAAAAATATTGACTAATTGAAGAAGCAAATGTTGGGCTAGTAAAAAGAGGTTGATATCAGATGAAAATCACTTTGTGGATGGGGGTCTGAAGTTGAAGGAGTTCTTATGTGATGATCTCTCATTTCTCTTTGTGGAACAATTTATGCTGTGGAGGAGGAAGTGAAGTTATAAGACTCAGGAAAGGGAAGAGGAGGTTGGCAGACTTGCTTTGGGAACCAGGAAAAGGAGTGGGCCAGGGATGAGGGGAAGGATTATGGGGCAGCCCCATGGAGGGGCACCAGGCTGCATGTTGTGGGATTTATTTTTCTAGCAGACTAGCCAAGACAGCAACAGCAAAGGGAGGAGGGGGGCAGTGAGCAACTTAAAACAGATACTCAAGAACTGGGGATTATACTATGTCCTGGGAGTCATTCTCATAGGCCCCACCCTCCACCATCCTATATAACTCAGTAGCTCCTGAGGACATCACTCTATTAAAATATTACATAATAATTGATGCTTGTATTGATGACCCTGAGTCATCAAGGAAATCATTGTAAATCATCATAATTGTAAATCATTTCCAGTGGACTCTTTAAGGAGGAAGGAAGTTAGCAGTGATACACTGAAGAGAAATTACCATCCAAAATGATGAAAAGAATTGATACTTCAAGGTGAAGACCCTTAGCTTCTCAGATCA
Source organism: Panthera tigris (assembly GCF_018350195.1). Classification (NCBI taxonomy): domain Eukaryota; kingdom Metazoa; phylum Chordata; class Mammalia; order Carnivora; family Felidae; genus Panthera; species Panthera tigris. The sequence goes on along the minus strand of NC_056670.1, from coordinate 33,748,208 downwards.
GCTTTCAGGTCCTTGTGGGGGTGTGATGAGAGGGGCTCTTGGAAGGGATGAACATTCTCTGTAGAGAGCAGGAACACTGCCTGTTCTCTCACTGCTCAGGAGTGCAGTACGTGCTCAGCCAGCAGTTGCTGAAGGAGTTACTGCATGAGGATCACAACACACAGGATACTCTCTTCCATTCCGTAGCCTCCCATTTCCCAAGGAAGGGGAGAGTGCTGTCTCATGCACCCTCCTAATCTAGCATCAGTTATCAGTGATGTTTTCATGTTCGGATTTTTGTCCTTATATAACCTTGAGTTCGGGATAGTGCTTTTGTTGTAAAAGCATTTCACATCTATGACCTCATTTTATCTTCAGATCAACTCAGGGGTGGCTGAGCACAGAGCCAACAGTGCTAGGACTAGGGTGAGGGGCAGAGGACCTGGCAGGAGGGCTCACAGGCCTGTCTGTTTGGGTTCCAGCAACGATCCACGGTGGCGTCCATGATGCATCGTCAAGAGACTGTGGAGTGCTTGCGCAAGTTCAACGCACGGAGAAAACTGAAGGTGAGTCTTGCCTTTCCAGGCTGCCAGCATCCTGGAATCATGGCTTTTGACAGGACAAAAGCCTGTCCTACCCCATCAAAAAGGAAGCTCCCCTTCTGGCTGGAGCTGAGCTGTGAAAGTTGTACATGTTGGGAAGCCCCAAAGACCTGAGGCCTTGAGGCTCTGGACAGCAGCTGCCCTCTGCCTGAGACCAGGCTATGCTTTTCGAGAGTTCCAGCTGAATTGACAGGCCCTTCTTCTTTCCCCAGGGTGCCATCCTCACGACCATGCTTGTCTCCAGAAACTTCTCAGGTATGTTTTCCCAGCCGTGCACTTTAATTCCACTGAGGTGAGTGGGTCAGAACAGGGTGTTGTCATCCCAGTGGTGGGTGTCTGAGGCAATACCTTGACCAATATGAAGATGACCCTGTTTTGAGGGGCTGCTGCTGCTGGGTCCTATTACATGAGATTCTGGGGGACTTCTCTTGGGTTCACATTTACGAATTCTATTCCCTAAACCCTCCCAAAGAGTAAACTGCCCAGCCTCCCATTTACCTTGTCCCTGGGGATTCTTATTTAGTTCTCTAAAGACTCTTAGCACTTTAAGCTTTTAGCCAGTCACTAGGGTATTGGACAATGTGCTGGGGAAAAGAAAGAGATGAGATGTAGTGAATCTTCTCAATCACCACCATTAATTTGCCTACTGGGACCATCTCTACTTTATTGTGTCTAAGTAGGGATGACTAATAGAAATTTTTCCAGATGCTTAAACATTTTGTAGAGACTGTGCTTAAAATATGCTCTGTGATACTAGTTGTGTAAAAGTAAAGAAATAGAGACCAGCAGGATGAAGGGAAAGCAACTTGCTTAAATTTGCCTGAGAAATTGGGATAGTTGGGACCAGTAATTTGTAAATCACACTTGGCATGTCTTTTTAAGATGCAAGACACTCCACCCCACCCCAACCCAACCCCATCATTGTTTGCCCTCAGTGGGGAAGCCCAGTGGCTTTCTGTGAGGAAAAGGTTAATGTCAGAACTTAACTGAAGAAAGAAGGTCTCTTCCCAGCTTGCCTTTTCCCCTCCGGCCTCCACAGCCTCGCAACCCCCAGCCCCACTGTTTTGGCTGAAGACCCTTTCTCTTGTTCTCATAGCAAGATTCCTTCCCTTGCTTTCCTGTGCTGACGTGGAGACAGAGTTGTGTGGCAGCACTCCTGTAGACAGCCACTCTGGGCCAGGGTTGCCCCCTTGATCAGGAGGGGCTTGTCTGTGCTGATTCACGATAACCTAAGGGCCCTGAGTCTGAGGATACTGCAGGTGGGAAGTCCTGGGTCTTCATGAGCTCTACCCAAGTGACAGCCATAGGGCCCTGGGGGGGTCAGGACTGGAAAATGAACCAGGGAAGTGTCCCACCTCAGGCCCATCCCCTGTGTTGCTGGTTTGGGACTCATTCTTATGTAGATATCCATAAAGGGAAGACTTTGGTTCTGGATTCAACTCTCACAAATGAGAGCAGGACAGCACAGCTTGGCTGCCTCCAACAGAGATGGACCTGTAGTTCCACATCAGGCTTCTTGTCTTCCAATTACTTGAAGCTTCTACTTTCTCAGTGTGAGAGCTTTCTGGAGGACGGTCAAGGGCATTTCTGTGCTGACCTAGAATGGTGATCTGTTGTCTCTCCGAGTAGAAGAAATGTGAAGACAGGCCACTGCGTTTCTTCTAGACCAGGAAATCAGTAGCATGTGCCCTGTCCCAAGGCCTCCACATCAACCTCCCTCCCCCGTCCCATTTCAGAAAATTGGTATCCTGGTTTCAGGAAATTGGTCTCTCTGTTAGGACAGAGCACTTTCACTCATCCCTAAAGAGCCTCCTGTCCTTGCTGCCCAGACCTTGTCAGCCTTTGAGCTCACTTTGCCCTGGGTCAGAGGAGACCCAAAAAAGTGCTGCAAGCACTCTAGTATGACTCTGGGACATCTGGGGATAGAGCCTGTCTCTAAAAGCTGCTGCAGAAAATGGTGTCACCAGGTATAATCAAGAAGGAAGGGCACCTGTGTGTTTTTTTGGGCATGAACTAGGCCATTTTCTGAATTTACCCCAAATAGAGGGTGCAGCTTAGCCCTAGACTCTAGCAGGTTAGCTAATAGTGGAATCAGGGCTTCTAGAATGTATTGCTTCAGCAGCCTTTGTTTTCTTTCTTGAGGCTCATTTCTTGGGCATCTTCACCCTCAGAATACTGAAATACAGGCTGAGAAAAGCTGGCTACCTCCCTTGAAGAGGGCAAGCAACCTGTGTCTCTAAGGAGCTAGAGGAATAAGAGAGGGATAGGCAGCTAGGGCCCATCAGTGAACCAAGCTGCACAAGGGCCATGCACCCACCCCTGGCCCCGAGTGCCAGTGTCCCTCCTGTTTGGAATATGGCCAGAGGAAAAGGGCTCTCTGATAATATCCTCATGTAAGTCCCCTAAGGAGGGAAGGTCTGAAGGTGAGGCTCAGTTTCCTCAACAGCCTCAAGCGAGGGCCCGGCTGCCTCAGAAAGGACACCATCTCTCACCGATTCAGGCTTTAGACCCTCGCCTGAGGTGCTTATGGGACAGGTGCTGGAGCTGTGGTAATCCCCACACCCTGACCGAACCCAGTCCTCTCAGATCCCCAGACTGCTGCAGGGCTGGCTGCACCTGCTCATCAGCCTGCCCCTGGCGCCTTCGCTCCCCCAGCTCGGCTGGCTTGGCCACGCCGCCTGGGCCTTGCTGTGCGTGGGCGGCCAGCGGTTCCCGCGCCTCGTGCTGGGGCATGCTCGCTGCTGACTGGCCCCTGTGGCTTTGCGGCAGCTCTGTGCACTGAGAGATTGTATCCCCTCAGTTGGCAGGCAGAGCTCCGCCCCCGCCTCGCCTGCCGCGAGCGCCGCCGGCCTGGCCGGGCAAGGTACGTGGCATGAGTCCCCCGACCGCCTGCCTCGGCTCCCTGCCACCCCACCAGGAGGGCCAGCATGCCAGGCCCACTCACCAGGGAGGCGAGTCCCATGCTTGCGGGCTGAGATGGGCATGCCGGACGGACCACCTAACTTGGCATCTGCGAGCGCATTGGTGTCACAGAGCCCCCTAACCAGCCGTGCATGCTGGGCGCTTGCCAACTCTCAGGAGGCAATAGCCTGGGGATGTGGAGCTGGGCAGCAGGAGGCTTTCCTCCAGACGGCTGAGAGCCTGGCCTGCCTGAGGGCGAAGGCCAGCGGGAGCCCCCAGAGATAGTCCCGGGCATGGCTGGAGCTGCCCAATGCTAGAACTAGGCTTTGTCAGCACTGTTGGCAGACCCCACAGAGGAAGCCATGCCTCTCAAAATTGTGAAGTCTGGCATTTGCAGGCCTCCAGGTCTGAATGGCTGTAGAGTGCAGAAGCCGTAGAGAGAGCCATCCCTGGTTTTGGATGATAGCCCTGCCACATCCTGAACAAGTCATGTCAGCCCTCCCAGCCTTAGTTTCCTCATTTCTCCGGTGGGGATAATAAATCACGTGGCGATGATTCCGATCATGTATGTCGAAGGCTTTCAACCCTGCCTATATAGGACAGCTTGTAAAACACCCTGATGCCTACACCCCCCACCCCAGACAAATAAAATCAGAATCCTAGGCAGGGGATAGGCATAATGATTTTTTTAAGCTCCCCAAGTGATTCTAATGGGCAGCCAGGGTTGAAAACTCTGGTGTATATAAAGCACTTAACACAGTAGGTGGTCGGGCATAGTAGTAAACACATGAAAAATAAATAAATTTTAAGTCGCCCCAGCATGGAGATAGGACCATAGGCCACTTCTGGGACGTCAGAATTCTTGTGATGGAGAGATCCCTAGTCTTAGATGGGACCCAACTAGGGTAGGAATGGCCACCTGAAGGGAAGAATGGCAGCAGTAACAGTGACAATGGTTTACACTTAGTGAGTACTTGCTATGTGTCAAGGACTCTGCTTAGTGCTTTTCATGCATGGTCCCATTAGATCCTCACCACTGTCCTGTGACCTAGGCCCTATTTTATCCCATTTTATAGATGAAGAAACTGAAATTCAGGGAGGTTAACTCACTCAAGGTCATACAGGTAGCAACCGGGAGAGCCAGTTGTCATGGTGGATCAGACAGCTGATTCCATCCCCCTGTGCCTCCCAGACTCTGCCATCCACTGTCTGCTACCTTCCTGTGGCCTTGGTGACCAGCAGGCATCACCAGCCTTCCTACACGAAGCTCATCAGCCTTGAGCCTCATCCTGTGCCTGGCTAGAATCTGTTTAATACCTCATTATTCTGCCCACTCCTTCCTGCTCAGTGGGTCCAGAGAGTAGACTGAGGAAAGAGGGGCAGATAGGACCCAGTAAGCCTGGTAAGGACCTGCCCAGTCAAGGCTTCAACCCCCTGGCAAAACCCTCCTGTAGGTGGTCCTGGTCTCTGTGTCTGTGTCTGTCTGTCCTCACGTCTGGTCTCCTTTGTGAACTGTGACACTCTTGTTTCTTAAGAGCTCTCAGGAGATGTCTTGCATCCTTCCAGCTTGGCCGTTCTGAGGAATTTCATGGCATCTAGGGACGGAGCCCTCACCTTTCACCCTGGCACTCTGCTTCCAGACCTGGGTGAAGTTGTTGAAGGCAGAGTTCCTAGTACCCCAGGCAGCTCCAGTATTGAATGTGGTTTCTCCTCCTAAGTGCAGTGTGTCCCTGTTTCTGCTGAGCCCACTTCCGTGGCAGAAGAGATCCCAGGGTGCCACCCTGAGGGTCTGACGCAGCTTGAGATGCCCTTCTTGCTTTGAGGCTACCAGGAGGGCCCTTTTCCAGGGGCTTCAGGAGACTCCTGGCCCCCTTGTCAGACACAGCGGACTCTTGCGGATCCGGCTGCCAGACTTCAGGTTAGGGAGAGAGTACAATGCAGGAGACTTGATTTTCCTTTTTGTTTTCACAGCTGCCAAAAGCCTACTGAACAAGAAGTCGGACGGTGGTGTCAAGGTAGGTGTCTCCACCCCTCTGGCCTGAGACTGGTCTCTCTCCCAATGTCTCTATGGGGGGTTCTTGGCACTTTGTTCCTCCTTTCCCAGAAACCCTCCTATCCTTGCTTTTCTGCTTTAAAACCGGAAACCTTTGTGCTCAGAACAGCAGGTTCCATTGGCCTGAGAGGGCAGGAGGAAGATGTGTTTCTTTTGACCCTAGTTTGATCATGAAGACTCAGAGGAAGTGATCTAAATTATAGTTTACTAAAGCTGAATCCTGAACCTGACTACAGACACATGCCTCATCTCCATGGCTTGACTCTCAGGGCTTTTTTTTAGGTCATTTGGGTCAGTCTTCTCATTTTCTTTTTCTTTTTAGAGTGCAGATCCTTTTTAACAAATGAAAGCAAAGTTTGCCTGGTTAACTCAGGGTACCAGGGCTTGGAACTGGAAGCCACTATCCTTTTAGTTTTTTGTCCTTATCTCCAAAGCACTTCCAGAACCCAGCTCAAATACCGCTAAGTGAAAGTGTCTTGTACTCTCTTGAGGCATAGCCTCCTCAGAAAACAGATGAAGGACATGGTGTATCACAGCTTGTTCCCATTTAGGGAGCTTTCCCTACGGGATTGTGGCAAAAGAACAGGGGGCCACAGGGACCAGCAGAAAGCCCTAGTGGGAGTGGCTGCTTGGGAAAGGTGGAAGAGAGGTGGCTAGAGGTCTTCACAGGTCCCAGAGTGTTCTGTAAATGTTTGGGGGCAGAACAGGTCCTGGGGCTGGGGCAGGAGTTCATACTATCCTGAAGCCTACCAATTTACACCATAGGGTATTTCCAACTATGAAATTATCCAAACTTAAATTCCAACAAAAGTTTAAATTGGGCCTTTCCCCTGGATCTTATGTCCCCGCTGAGATATATATGTGTGCCCCGTTTCCCTCCCCCTCCCCTTCTTCTTTTTCATTCTCTGCATGCCTGCTTCTGTGTACTTCTGCCCCAAGGAGGGGATCTTGGGCTCCACACACACCTGCTGACATAGAGTTGGGGGTGACCAGCAGTCCCCCAGTTATAGGGACATGAACTGGATGGGTGGAGCCAAGTTAGGAAAAGGTGGAAGGTTTAGTTGGAGAGAAAGTTTGCATATTTCTATCTGGGAAAGAAGCTAGAATCAATTGTTCTTTGCAAAGTATTTAATAAGGACCTATCAGAGGCCCAGTGCTGTACTCAATTCTAGGGGCACACAAGAGATAGAAGGGGTGATGTAGTTTTCATCTAGTTTGAGAAGTTGCAAAGTTAATAGAATAGGAAAATGGACATACCTGAAATCAGCTAGGCACTGAATGGTATTGATTCTGGACCCTGCATTGCATGGTTCAGTCCAAGAAGCTTCTGGGCAAAAGCTTATTGAAGAAAGCTTAAAGGATGTAGGAAGACTGGAACCCAGTCACTGATTGCCTCTAGTGAATGGGATTGGTGGTGAGGACAGAGTGGAAAGACATATCTTTCATTTTTTAGTTTGTACACATGTATTTTTTCCTTAAAATGAAAAGGCATTCCTTCTATAACTTAAAAACAACAAAGTAATTGTATGGGTTCTGTCATGCATATTGATGTTCTCTGCTCAACTGGAACATGGGGTTTGTGGTAGAAGGATATCTAAAATACAGCTGGACTGGTCTGGTTGGGCAGAGGGATTAGAGGTTTGTGTGTCAGACCACAGGAAATATAGGCCACTGAGCAGGGAAGCTACAGCAAGAGCTATGCTTTCAAAAGATTTGGCTAAGGGTATAAGGATGAATAGAAGAGGGTGGGAACTAGACACAGAGGTATCAATTAGAATGATCTGGGCATAGAGTGAAGAAAAGGTGATTAGAAATAGAAAGAGCTAATATTGAAAATACTTAACTACCAGAAGAGCACAGGCACCAACTAATCAGAATAGGCACTGCCTAGGGGCACCTGGGTGGCTTAGTTGGTAAAGCATCTGACTTTGGCTCAGGTCATGATCTTGCCGTTCACAAGTTCGACACCTGAATCGGGCTCTGTGCTGACAGCTCAGAGCCTGGAGCTTGCTTCGGACTCTGTGTCTCCCTCTCTCTCTGCCCCTCCCCCACTCACACTCTGTTTCTCTCTCAAAAATAAACAAATATCAAGAATAGGCAGTGCCTGTAGATAATTGGTCCAGCTGTATCCAAGAATGGGAGGCTGTGATTAGAGGTTGGCTGCCCCAACTTCAAAGGAAGTTGACACTGAATATGTTAAAAAGGACCCATCAAAGATAATGTTACAGTTCCTTGAAGATTGGAAGAATTGGTAGTAACTCTGCTAAAAATGGGAGTAATTGTGAAGGAATGCCCATTTTGATGGCCAGAGTTTTATTTTGACCACACTGAGATTGAGAGACAGGTGAAGATCTGGGTGGAGAAGACTTTTAAGGTGCTGGGAAGTACCTGGGGTAGCCCAGAGAAGAGGTCAGTACTGGACCTGCAGATAGGGCTCATATGAGTGAATCACAGGAGTTCACTCATTCAGCCAAATTCTGTGCTTCAGGAACTGGGAAGATAACACCATAGTCCACCCTGTAAGGTGTTCAGAGTTGGAGAGAGACAGAGAAACCAGCAGTGCCCATAGTCTGGTAAGGTCTATGAGGGAGGTGTATATAGGGCAGGTTCTGGGGGAGCAGAGGCCAGCATCTGAGCCAAAACAGGAAATCTTCCTGAAGGAGATGGCCCATGACCTGAGTTTGAAGAACTCCTTTGATCTTGCTAGGTTGAAGTGGGCAGGAGATGGGGGGGATATTCCAGGCAGAGGAAATAGCACAAGATGTATAGGTTTGAAACAGTATGGTGATTCTGGGAACTTCCAGTAGCTCTGAAAGCCTGAAGGAAAAAGTGATTGCATGACGTAGGACCTGAAATAAAGCAGTAACAGCCGAGGTGATAGTGAAAAGATGGATAAAGGAGACATTGAAGGACAGGTTTCTGATGGAACTTTCTAGATGGCTGCCTCCAAGGATGAGTGTTAGGCATAGCCTTGTAATATTAGCTTAAGGAGCTAATTAAAAAGATATCGATTCCAGGATCCACCCTGGAATTCAGATTCAGGAAGCTTTGGGTGGGATGTGGAATCTGAATTTAATAATACTCCCCTTCTCCCATATGAATCTAAAGCGCATGAAGGTTTAAAAGTTCAGTAAATGCATATTTTCAGGGCTATCTGTCATTGAGAGGCTGGAAGAAGAGGAATCATCAAAGGAAACAGAAAACACAGAAGAGGTGGGAGAAGAACAGATGTGTACAACAATGTCTGACCTTACAGAGCACTGAGAAGGAGGAGGGCTAGGCAAAAAAAAAAATCGTTAAATAAATTGCTTTAAATGAGAACGTATGTGGGGAACCCAGTGCCTGATCCTGCTATGTGCTCAGTACATGAGTTTTGTGCTTGAGAGAAGACTTTGAATATAGTAGCTGGATCAGAGGCAAAGATGCAAATGTTTAAGAAGGGAATAATCATCCAAAATTAAATGGCCAGCAACAAGTTGAGGAAAATATTCACAGCAGGTATGATGGGAAGGGTTAATATTATTTTTATACAAAAAAGCTTTCTCTAACAAATAAGAATCCCCCCTAAAATCCAGTAAATAAGTGGTCAGAGAAGATGCACTGACAACCCCATAAAGAGGAGGTAGAACTGGTTAATAAATGTGGATGTTTAGCCTTGCTAGTAACAAAGAAATGCAGGTTGAAATGAGGTGCCATTTTTTGACTCTTAAGTTTGTGATAGTAGCATAAATAACAGTGGCCCTTTCTGAAACAGTCTGCATGTCAAAAGCCATAAAAATGTTCCTGCTGTTTTTACCCTTTAATTTTACTTCTGGGAATTTGTCCTAAAGAAAGAATTCAAGGAGCACCTGGCTGGCTCAGTTGGTTGAGCAGTAGAGCGTATGACTCTTGATCTCAGGGTTGTGAGTTTGAGCCCCATGCTGGGTGGAGAGATGACTAAAAAAAATAAATAAACTTTAGAAAAAAAAATAATTCAAAATAAAAAAACTGAAAGTGGAAGGGTGTTCAACATGACATTTGTAATTGAAAAAATTGGAGACAATTTCAAAAGTCAATAAGATAATGACCAAATAATTACAAGAAATCCATTTACTAGACTTTACAAAGTTATTAATTTTCATGACTATATAATGTTTTATATTAAGTGAAAAAAAGTGGGATATAAAGCAATTCATACACTATCATCTAAATTTTGTTTGAAAAAATGATATGTTTTTTATTATATTTGGTATATATCATGTGGATAGAAAAAGAACTGGAAGAAACCCCATGAAGTATTAATAGTAACTTTACTGGATGATGGGAATTTGGGAAACTTATTTTATATATTTTTCTGTGTTTTCTACCTGTTTTACCTAGACCGTGCATTACTTTGATAATCAGAGTAAAAATCAAAATACTGTTTGTTTCAAAAAGTAAGGCATCAACTTGTATGTAGCTTATAATGATGTTTTTTTTAATTGTGTAAGAAAAAAGACTAGCAAGACAAATAGGATTAGGTGGGTTTTTTTCCTTCTTTGTTTTCCAAGTTGCTTATAATGTGGCTACAGACCTTTTAGAATCAGGAACGTGTATATAACAATGAATGGCGTGGCTGGATGGAAGTACTGGCAAAGGCAGAGGGGAGGGCAACACAAGATATGCGGGGTTCAACTTTTCTGGACTCTATTGAAGGTCAAGGTCACCACATGTGTATATGAGGGAGGCCTATGAAGTTGCTCAAAAGATGCTGACCTGTGAGCATCCTGGGCTCTTATAGACCCACCTTTCTTTCCCAGCTTCCCCTTCCCAATTCCTGGTGTTTAAGATCTGTAGAGAGGTTTGTTTCTCACTGTCCAGAAGTTTTCACAAGATGCTGAGCTATTAGCATTGGTTTGAGCATCGACTCTTCTTGAATTTAGGGACCCCAGGTTCTGGTTAGACTTATTTAATAGTGGTATAGGGACCCAGGGTCTGTAGAAGAATGACAGCCACTTGTGAGGACAAGACTCTGGGGTGGGGGAGGGCACAAACTCTCAGATCCTGAGAGGCCTCTAGTTGAGGACTAGCCCCAAGGCCAGAATGGCCATCCAGTTTTTAAAAAAATAAAGGAAGAAAAGAAAAAAACAAGGGATATAGCCATTTCCTTAAGTACTATTTGAATATTTGTTTAAGTATGGAAAGTAGGTTTGAACCCTTTTCTGATTTCAAATTTTAAATAAATATTTAATTTTTAAATAAAAGTGAGATGTGATTCTTTAAAAATGATCTGGTATTGAAACAGTGCTGCAGTGTGCTGGTTGAGAGGAGCTCAACTATACATGGTTGAGGGCAAAGCCCTGAAAGGATGGAGAGAGGAACTGAAAGAAGTCTACTAACCCAGTAGAAACTAGCCCTTGGGTAGAAGAGGATTATCTTAGGTTTTCCTGCAGGACAGTTTAGGAAAAAGAGAGGCAGCTGGAATTGAGAACTTACTCCCCATTAGGTGAAGCAGACAATAGAAAGTGCTCTACCTAAGGTGAAGTCCAGGTGAAAGCTTGACAGCATGTTCCTGAAAATCACAAGAACCAAGATTAGGCCTGGTCAGTGTTCCTGCAGTTTTCACTCCAGTGATTCTGGGCAAGTTAGAAACCTGTGCTCTGCTTTAGCCTGGGGAGAAACCAGTGTCCACAAACCCAGTTCAACTCAGCAAAAGTTTGTTGATCATATGCTAACTTTAAGGCATTTTGCTAGGCGCAGAGGAGATTAAAAAGATGGACCTTCCCTCACATTGTAAACACTCTAGTTGGATAAAAGGATAAGTATGGATGTAGCACACCTTCCTCTTTTTGAGGAATAATTTTGGAAGTAAAATCTCATTTTTGGGCATAAATGAAAGACTAATGCAAAAGAAGTCCAATTAGGGGTTTCTGACTGGCTCAGTCAGTAGAGCATGCAACTCTTGATCTCAGGATCGTGAGTTTAGCCCCACATTGGGCACAGAGATGATTTTTTTAAAAAAAGAAGAAGAGGGGCCCCTGGGTGGCTCAGTCAGTTAACAGTCCAACTCTTGGTTTCGGCTCAGGTCATGATCTCATGGTGTGTGAGTTCGAGGCCTGCGTCAGGCTCCGTGCTGACAGCACAGAGCCTGCTTGGGATTCTCTCTCTCCCTTTCCCTCTGCCCCTCCCCCACTCACTCACTCTGTCTCTCTCTCAAAAATAAATAAATAAAACTTAAAAAAATTTTTTTAATTTAAAATAAATTTAAAAAAGAAGCAGAAGCAGCCCAATTATATTTAGGCTTTCTTTTCCTTTAGATGTAATTTTCAATCCTTTTCAATACTTGTAGTCCCTTTCTTTTCAATTTAATACCGTCCTGAAGATGTCTTCTAAAGTAGAATGCAGGCTTTTGAGGAAAGGAGCATTTATCTGACATGTTCACTGTGCCTAGAATAGTAGTCAGACAACAGATAGGACATGTTCCAAGGGTACTTCTGTCTCCCAGCAAGCTAATTATAAAGTGCTTTCACCTTTTAGACACAGCCTTCTGAGATGTACTTTCAGTGTTCCATGTGGTCTTTATGTTTATGCTCTTGTTTCACATCTGAGCATAAAGTCCATGAGCATCTGGCTGAGGGCTAAAGAATCACTGCTTTCAACATTCCCCCTGGTTCACATCTTGATGTCTTTGTCATCACCGCACTTTTAATCACCAGCACTCCTATTTTCCCATTTCCCACTAATTCCAAAATGCAGTGAGATACTGTAGTCTTATAAATGAGCATGGCCACACTGACAAAGAAAGGGATGCTACCAATTCACTGTTTACCAGATGATTTTCAGAAGCTCAACATTTTTATCTGAAAAGCAGTATAGGGGTGCGGCAAAAAACAAACAAACAAACAAAAAAACTAGGTTCAGAAGTATAATGTCTCTAAAGCTGAGGATGGCCCCGAGTGGCTTTTGCTATTTACCTGGTAGCTGCTTGCCCAAATTTTGGGCAGACCTAGTAATGAGAGAAAATAAATAACCTTATAGGAGAGCCAGCCTTGTAAGCCCAAACCTATCAATTTGCAGCAAAATGTTACCTTCATAAACTTGTGAGTTAATCTCTTCACAAAGCTTTGAGCAATGCTGAGACATTTTAGAATATACTAAATCTGTGTTTGTGAACCTGACAGCAAAGGAGGTCTTCTCCCAGGGTCTGGAGGGATTTGTGTGCCTGGTGGTCTAGGTGCTGTTTTAATCCTTCTGGTGCTGGGCTCCAGGTCTCCTTCTTCCACTCTTTCCTCCTGAGGCAGAGCCCGCGCTGCTGCACTAACCTGCGGCGTCTCTGTGCTTCTCTTCTTACCTCCTCTTTCCCCTTCTCTTTCCCTTTCGCTGTGGTGTGTCCAGAAAAGGAAGTCGAGTTCCAGCGTGCACCTAATGGTGAGCCTTGCCTGCCCACCCATCTGCCTCCTCCATGCTGCCTGCGTGCCCGCCTGCCAGCCACGCAAACCCATTCTGCCATGTGCGTGTGCTTCACTCATCCTCACTGCATGTCTGTGCTGTGTGGGCAAGTGTGGCCTGTCCTGCCAAGCAGGGGCCATTGCCCAAGGTTTCCCGGTGACCTAAAAAACGGGCATCGGAATGTATGGTATGGCACCCCCTGCTGCAGAGCTTGGACTGCCTCCAGCAGCCCAGGGCAGGAAGTGAAGCTAGGAGGGACTCGGAGCCAGGTGGCAGTCACAGGGAGAGACCCTCACTCGCTATTGCTCAGGAGGAGAGGCCCTGCTCACTGGGGCCTCCTGCTACAGACTGGCAGCTGGTGGGCATCTGTGTGGTGGGCAGAGGACCTGGTTGTAGGCTCACAGCCCTGAGCCTTACTCTCGGCCTTTTCCCCTATGCAAGTGCCCATTAACAGGCTGTGCCCAACATTTCATCCTTCCCCACCCACCCCTCAGGAGGAGCAGCTGAAAGAATCCAGAGAGCGTACCTTTCTTTCTCATGGGACACAGACCACCAAGGGGAGGGAGCACAGCAGCCTGAATTGTTATGAAACCATCCATTAAAGCCAGAGGTCGGTCCACCTGGGTGACATCTCAGCCTTCTGCAGATATGGCAGGCTTAAGGGCACCCTGGAGTTCTTGCTCCCTGCCAAGATCTCTGTCTCAGCTAGGCTTTGCAGGGAAGGCAGCCTTATCCAATGAGTCCCAAACAGGTCAGACTTAGTAGCTGAGCTAGGGGGGTGGGGAATAGAAGAGAGCAGAGTTTATGTGAGTTTAGACCCACGTCCTGACTATTCCTGGGACCCCTCTCTTCCAGCCTGCAGAGTTCAGTGGAGTCTGGTAGTACTTGGTACCTGGCTTAAGGTTCCATGCCTAGCACTGGGTTTGGGGACATGTCAGCCATTGACAGCAAGCTAGGGTTGGATGCCTTCAGGTCTGGTCTAAGGAGCCATAAAAGAAGCCTCCAGTCAAGAAGAAGTAGGACAGTCTTGCTAGCTTTCTGTGTGTGTCCTAGGAAGGAAGAAGCACATCCTAACTGCCAATGTGTCCTCATTTGTGCCCTGCACAGAGATGGTAGCTACATGTTTGTCTCTCTGTCTTTTGAAGAACATGCAGGCATCAGGCTGCTCTTTGGTGGCCACTGGCTCCACTGGGACTCCCAGTGATACTGAGTACATTGGTGAGGGTATCATAAGAAGCAGAGGGGATTGTAAGAGGCAAAAGAGCCTCTTATAGATATGGCTCCCCCACCCCGGAGATCAGCCTCCTTCCTTCCTCACCATCCTCCCCCACCTTCCTTGCTGTGCCATTCAGTATAACATTTCAAAAGGCAAGGAGATATCCCAGTGGTCTGCTGCTGTTAGGAATGTTGGCCCGCTAGGCAGCCTACTCTCCCGGGGGCTGGGTTCTGGGACCATAGCCACAGCCACCCACCCTGGATTCACCTGCCCTGCCTTGGAGTTCTGCTCTCACTCCCAGTTGAGCAAATCCAAGATTTATCAGGCAGAAAATATATCTGTGCCAACTGCATAGCCTTGTCTCTGCTCCCTGGGGGCAGTGGGTGCATTCTGTATCCAAAGTCACATTCCCCCCCTTTCCTCTAGGCGAGGAAATCTCGCCACCATCTTCTAGGCGAGGTTTTTTTTTTTCTCTTCATGTTCCTCCTCTTTTCAGATCAGGCTCCGAGCTGATGTTTTAAGGGAAAGGAAATGCAGGTGGCAGGTTGAAAGGGCAGCAGGAGACTGCCCACAGATAGGGGACCCAGAGTTTCTGAATTTTGTTCTGCTCTCTTATAAACCACCCTTCTTTTTCCCTGTAAAATAAGAAGATCCTGAATTTCTTTGAGCGAAGTATGATTGTGCAGTGACGTGGCATCTGACATAAGCAGAGATTTCTGGAGAGATGCTTTAAAACAAGCCTCTGGGCTAATCCCACCTTAAGGATGCTTCCAGAGCTAGGTCTCTGGGCCTCTCCCAATACTCCCCTCCTCGGATTGATCATCTCTCCGACCATTGCTCCCATCCACATAGTATTATGGAGGCCACCTCAGGCCTAGCTCCTCCGGGCCAGGCCGGGGGGCAAGGGAGGTCTGGGAGTCGAACCTGAGCAGCTTTGGTAACTCTAGAGGAACTAAACCATCTGTTTTCTTGTCTCAGCCACAGAGCAACAACAAAAACAGTCTCGTAAGCCCAGCCCAAGAGCCCGCGCCCTTGCAGACGGCCATGGTACCTCCTGACTACGGCTTCTCCGCCCCTGCCCCTGGCTGCCTCCCGCTCCTTCTCCCTTCCTCTTCTTGCCCTCCCTCCCAGGCCTCCTTGGCCCTTTCCTTCTAGTCCCTATAGAGCAGGCTGCTTTGTGTACTGCCCTGTGGGCCCCTTCCCCTCATTGTCCCATGTGGCCATGCTCCTTCCTGCACTGCACAACTGCTGCTCCTGCTCCTTTCGCTTTTGGGGGGGAAGAGTGGTCAGGGCTCTCAGCTAAACCTCTCAGCCCCAGGCTGGGCCCCCATGGGTCTGCTGTGGGAGCCGGGAAGGTGAGTGGCTTATAAAAGAAGAGGGTAGGAGCTTTCTTCGGACCTGCACTTCGGTTCTTAGAGGCTCCTTGTAAAATCTGCCTCGGCTTCTCCTTTGCAAAGCCTTGAACAAGAAGGAGGGCTGGGGTCCCTTACCTCTGGATGGTGCTGAGGTCTCTGAGTTCCTGGAGAGCCCCATGCTGGGGGCACTGTGTGCTCCCAGAGCACCTTCTGCTAGTGGTGGCTAACTAGAGAGTTAGCATGGGGGGTGACTGGGAGAGAAGGAGGGATAATTGTGCCTGCAGACCCGGACCCTCGTGCTGCCTTATGGCACAACAGGGACAGGAACTCTGGGGAAAGGTGGTAAAGCAAGCAGCTCTCTGGGCTCAGCTTGCTGAGGGGCCATCCTGGGTCTTTCTGGGAGACTAGTCTACTCTCCCTGTGTCCCTTCCTCCTACATACTCCTTGATGAATGCTGTTGGCAGCACCTGGCCTGGACCCTCAGCCCCACAGCTCCTCCAGTGTACCTGTCCCGTGGGAAAGAACACTCAGATCTAGCAGGAATCAAGGAATCAGGAACAGAGGCCCTTGACCTCTCAGCTTCCCTGGTACCTGCTTTTGTTAAGTGCCAGGCCTCTCCTCCTTTCTCAGCCAGTGCTGTCCCCTAAATCTGGGGTTTCCCAGCTGTCTGGGACCCAGTTGAGCCAGGATATTTTGTCTTGTGGGAATGGCTGGTGGGCAGGCCTCAGTGGTCATCATAGGGTCTGTGATGGGATAAGGATAGGGTCCCTCAGGGAAAAGCTGTAGGTCTGTCCTGAGGTCAAGAGGGTAATTTTCATCTTCTCTCACAGGAGCCACAAACCACCGTGGTGCACAATGCTACAGATGGGATCAAGGTGAGTGGCTCCTGAGCTGGTCTCCTGCTTTATGGATCAGCAGGAAACAGGTGGGCTGGATCACAGGGTCTATGGGTCCTGAAGATGGCAGATGACGGGCCACACCTCGAGGCCACAGTATGTGTGGAGTCCAGGCTGGGAATACCGTGCATCTGTTTGTTTCCTGGACAGCAGTATACTTCAGGCTCTATAGTCAGGCAGGCCTGGGTTTGAATCTGGGGCCACTGTCACTCTGGTGCTCTGCACTTCAATTTGCTTCTCTGTAAATTGAGGATAATAATAATTAAATCTTACTCCATGACTTGTGAGGCTTAAATGGCAGCAATTAGCTAGAAAAACAGACTAGAGTATAACCAGACCCTTAGAACATCCTCCATTGCCTCCCCCTCTATGCCCTCAGTAACTTTGTCTTATTTTCACTACTCATGACAAGATAAAAATCTCTCTCCACAGGTGTGGGGGAGGCAGATAATAAACCAAAAACCAAATAAGTAAGATAAAATCCAGTAGTGGTAAATGCTATGAAGAAAATGATACAAAGTAAAAAAAGGGGGGGTGAACAAGGCCTTTAATTAAGTGGTCAGGGAAGAACTTCCCTCAAGAGGTGATTTTTGAGCTAAAAACTAAACAATAGGAAGGAGACAGCTGGGCTGACTCTGGAGCAGAATGCCGTAGACAGGCAGGCTGCAAGTGTAGGAGCTTAGCATGTATACAGAACAGAGGAAATGAAGCAGAGCCTAGAGCATGGAGCCAGGGGAGAGTGGCATGGGGGGGAGGGGGGGAAGGGGCGGGGGGGGGGAGGATGCGGGTGGCACAGGGAAGAGGGAAGGGAGTGGCGGGGGCAGGGGGAAGGGGGGCAGGGTGATGATGTTGGAGAAGCAGGCAGGCCTGCTTCGTAGGACTTCATAGTAGTTTGCATTTTATTCCAGCAGTCAGGAGAAGCTATTGGAGGTTCTTAGCAGGAGAGTCATATAGTGTAATTTACACTTTGAAAAGCCCCTCTGGCTGTGTTATGGGCAAGAGCTTTAGGGAGGTAGGCAAGTATGGATGCAGGGGGCCCAGGAAGCTATTGTAGTTCAGGTCCCAGATGTTGGTAACTTGGAATCAAATAGTAGCTGTGCATTTAAAGAGAAGGGGTAGAGGTGCCAGGCTGGCTGGCTCAGTTGGTGGAGCATGTGACTCTTGATCTTGGGGTAGTGAGTTCGAGTCCCATACTGGGTGTAGAGTTACTTAAACATAAAATCTTTTTTAAAAAAAAATGAAGAGTTAAGAGACAGGACTTACTTTGGAGGTAGAACTAAGAGATTTGAATTTAGATTGGATAATTAAGATATAAGAGAAAGAGGGGTGCCTGGGTGGCTCAGTTGGTTAAGCTTCCTACTTGATTTCAGCTCAGGTCACAATCTCAGGGGTTGTAAGTTCGAGCCCCGCATCGGGCCCTGTGCTGACAGCTCAGAGCCTGCTTGGGATTCTCTCTCTCCTCTCTCACCACCCCTCTCTACTTGTGCGTTCTCTCTCTCTCTCTCTCTCTCTCTCAAAATAAATGAATAAACATTTTTAAAAAATAGAAAGCAAAGATTCAACCTAGAATCAAACCTAGAAGGTGACTGTAGGTTTTAACAACAAGATAGATATTGTCATTTACTGAGTTGGGGAAGACTTGGGAGGGGATCTGGGAACCCAGGGTGTTATAAAAGTCAGATGGCAAGGGTGAAAATAGAACTTCCTATGATTCTTCCTTGCACCTCCTGTAGGAGCACATACTCTGCTTCTGTTTTGCTCAGTTTCTCTGGTTTCCAAGGGCCTGAGTGTTATAGAAACATGTTCTTTTTGGCCTACAGGGCTCCACAGAGAGCTGCAACACCACCACAGAAGATGAAGACCTCAAAGGTAGGTGCTGGCAGGGTTGGGAAGGGACCCTAGCAGTGTCCCTGGTACCTTGGCTCCAGTGGGGCACCTGTCTTGTCTGTCCCCAGAACTGAGAATGGTGACTCCTTAGACTCTAGGAGAGGGCTTGGAATAAAAGCTACTCTCTGTGGGTTGTGAGGTCCCTGTCTGGCCTGGCTGGGCTAGGCAAGAGGCTTCTCTTTTTTGACCCCAGGTCTGGAATAGCTAACCTAGAGGTTTTCCTAAGCCTTTCCAGGGCCAGGGCTCAGAGAACTGTTCCTGTTGCTGATAATGATGTGACATCGCTGTACAGGGACATCCTGAGCCCCTGCAGAAGTAGCCCTTAAATATAGTGAGTCATTAGTAGGGTGACCAATGGTCCCAATTTCCCTAGGACTGAGGTGATTCCCAGAATGTGGAACTTTCAGTTTTAAAACTAGAACGGTCCTGGGCACGTTGGGATCAGTCACTCTCATCACAAAGTCTTGACATGAATGATGGAGCCAGAACCACATTTGGCCATATCCAGGTGGTCCTGTGAGGACCACCACCCTAAGCTTGGGCCTGGCCAGGAGGGCCAGGGGGTGTGGGAGGGCGTGGCAGGCCAGACCCCTGGGAATCTCTGCCCTGCTCTTTGGTTTGGCCTCCTGGAATTGTTCCCTTTGCCACAGTAAGTGGCCTGAGGCCAGGCTCTCAGAAAAGATGGAGAAATGCTGCAGGACAGAGCTAAGAGAACACACACAGGAGCAGTAAGGGGGCAATAAACCTTTGGGAACGAAAAAAAAAATAGAGAGCATAAATGTATAAAGCAATAAACAACAGTACCTCTAGGGCTGCTGGGATTAAGGCCAGAGCAATTCAGTTCTGGTGATGCTGGTGGAGTCAGTGGCTCCTTCACTGCTGGGCTCTTGACCTTGTAGCCTAGCGCCCTAGAACATCTTCCCTGGGAGCAGGGGTCCTTGTACAGTCTGTTTGAAGGCTCCTCTGTAAGCCACAAGCCCAAGTCTGTGCACCTTCCCGGGGCTCTCAGCTGGGAGGCCTCTCTGGCAGAGGCGGCAGCGTGGGATGTGGTCCAGTGTCCACAGCAGCCCGAGGCGTTGCCTTGCCCCAGCTCTGCAGTGCCACGGGCTTGGGTCCTGTCTGGCTTGCTCGCTCACCTGCCTTGTTCTGTTTGTTTTGGCTGCTCTGCCTTGCCCTGCCCTGCCCTGGCTGGCTAGCTGCCCCGCTCCGCACTGGGAATGGCAGCTCGGTGCCTGAAGGACGGAGCTCCCGGGACAGAACAGCCCCCTCTGCAGGCATGCAGCCCCAGCCTTCTCTCTGCTCCTCAGCCAGTAAGTGTGAGGGAGGCACAATCTGGCTTCTGTCTCCCTGGCTCGTCCTGAAGCCCCTCAGGGATACCCCCCAGAGCTGTCAGCCCAGCCCAGCTATCTGTCTTAGTAAGCTTGGGGAGCTCGGCCTCTGCTGGGTGGGGGAGCTGATTGGAGGTGCTGTTAATACCAGGCAGGGGCCCCTGGGACCAGAGCCCAAAGACATAAAGAAGAGTGGGTGGAAGAACATGGCATTGTGGGAAGGAATAGAAAGCCACTGGGATATTCAGTGGGCCTTGCCTCAGCAACGAGCCAGGAAGAAAGGCTGAGTCAGAAATCAGGTCAAAGGTGGTGGGAGCGGGGATGATGGTGAAATTGCCATAAGCCAAGAACCGTGTTGGGATTTGGTGTTTCCTGAGGCTCAGCACATCATATTAAGAGCATGAGGCTTGGAGTGAGACAGACTGAGTTTAAATCCCAGCTTCAAAATGTGTGAAGTAGCTTAAACCTCCCAGAGCCTCAGCTTCTTTATCTGTATAATGGGAATAAAATAGCACCTACCTGATAGCACTGTTATGAAAATAAATGAGATAGTAGAATGTCTTGATATGATGCCTTGCTGGATTAATGGTAGCTCATATTTTTATTTTAAGTTGTGTCTGTGTAGAGGATGCCTTTGTCTGCTTCTTTTCCTTCTATTATCTGTCCTTTTAAAGTTTCTAAACACAATCCTCTTCACCCTTAGGGCCCCAGTCAGGTCCTGCAAATGGGTTTGGTGGGTTGGAGAGGGGGTGTGTATGAGTGTGTGTGTGTGTGTGTGTGTGTGTGTGTGTGTGTGTGTTCACATACCTGCTTGCCTCTAGAAAGTGGATACAGCTCGTTTGTTCCCCTAAGATGCTGCTTACTCACCTGGAGCTGCCTCCGTGACAGTACTGGTGGCTATGGGGCCACCACCTGGCTGTATCTTTGGCTGCACTGCCCTCTCCCAGCTGTGCCTCTTGGCTGTGCTGTTCTAATGCTCGCATTTGTCTTGCAGCCTCTCGCTCCTGTGAGGAAAGGCTTGTGGCCTGGGCCAGCCCGGGGCTCTGGTCAGGGTTGGCCTGAGCTCAGCCTGAGCCCTCTCTTACCCTGGTGGCCTCTGCTGATAGTGGTGCTCCCTGTCAGTGAGCTGCCTGTGAGTGTAGGATGCCACCAAAAGTCCCTTGACTTTGGATAGGGTGGAGGTGGGGGGCTCTTTGGGCACCAGTTCTGCCTGCTGTCATTCTGAACCTCGTCTCAGTTTTCTTGGGGGACGCATCCTGGCATGAGAGCTGGTACGAGATTTAGAGCTATTCTAAGGCTCGTCCAGGGTAAATGGAGCCATCTCTCTGGTGAGAGGCTCTGTTTAAAAAGAGTGTTTATAGTTCCAAGATCCTTTATCCCAGAAAAGCCCTGTGGAGGAGATGAGCAGGGTAAAGAGAATTAAGCATCTGTCCCAGGGCTCTGTTCATCCTTGTGGAGCCCTCATCCTTGGCTAGGTTCTGCTCTCAGGCTGGCTGTTGCCCACGACTAGGTTCTGGACCACTGAATGAGGGCTGGGGTGGTGTAGTGGTGGTGGTAATTGAGACCTGACTGAGCCCCTTCAGGTGAGAGAAGTAAGTGGGTGGTGGAAACAGCCATATCAGGAGATGCTTCTTAGGCTGAATGTGCTGGGGATGGGGTAGAGAGTCTGGTCAGAGTATTCATGATGGCTAGGCTCCTCAACTGTAAAAGACAAGAGTGTTTTTTGCATCCTGGTTGTTGATGGAGAGGGAGACAAAGGCCAGGGAGCCATAACCAGTGGGTGGGCTTCAGGAGGAGGGGGCCATTAGCTCTACAGACAACAGAGAAGGAATGAAGAGAAAAGTGGGCTCACTCTTCTGCAGAGGGCCTTAATGTTAAAGACAGAGAAGAGGGATGTCTTTGTCACAGAGATCACAGGGGATTCTCTGAAGGATTGGGGAGGGTTCTCTGTCACTTGGGAGCTCCTCAATCCCGTGCAGGTAAATTGCTGGATTTTTCCCCCCCGCAGTGCGGAAACAGGAGATCATTAAGATCACAGAACAACTGATTGAGGCCATCAACAATGGGGACTTTGAAGCCTACACGTGAGTAGAGACCCATTTCCTTGAGACCCAAGTCAACTCTAGAAGCCTTCCCTCTTCCCCAAAATCAGCTTGGACCCTGGGAAAAGGGAAGGCTGGGCCTTGGGCACAATGCTTGAATTAAATACCAGGCCCTTGGGCTGGAATCCCTCCCAGATAGATACCCTATGATAATACCCCACCCCCACCCACCCCCATTCCCCACCCCTGCCATGGTGTCTTGGTGGTGGGCTGAGAGGGTAAGACCCTAAGATCTTAGCCATCTTGTCAGACCTAGCCCGCAGCTAACATGCTGCAGGACAGACATCACTGACAAGGAAGAAAGACAAGTAATCCTATAGGAGACTGACAGGCTATTTTTTTTTTCTGCAGGAAGATTTGCGATCCAGGCCTCACTTCCTTTGAACCCGAGGCCCTTGGTAACCTCGTGGAGGGGATGGATTTCCATAAGTTTTACTTTGAGAATCGTGAGTGGGTTCGTGCTGCTGATATACTCCTGCCTGACCCTTTACCCCCTTTGCCTCTGTCCCTGCTCACCATCTCCTCTTCCCAGTTGCCTGCTTTTCCCTTATTTGACCTGCTTGGCTGCACCTTGTTCTATGTGTTTGCTTCCTTGTGCCCTGAGGATGGTCTTAAACTGACACCTTTGAAGGACTTGCTTCAGAGCCCCACGTGCCCCGTCATTCTGCAGCTGCTTTGTGGCACAATCAGGGTCACGATTTCTTTAAGCCTCACCTCTTTCCACAATGACTGGAAACCACTGAAATTAGGTTGAGATGACGTCAGCAAGTAGTAATGAAGCTCTGTATGTATAGATTTCACAGTAGAGGAAATTAAAACCAGGATAAGAATGTACAAGCAAGTAGCAGGGCACTGTGGGTGATTTGTGAGATCAGAAGTTGTGGCTAGGGGCCTCCTGAATATGGAGGGAAGTAGTCCTGGCTGAGGGGCTGTACACTCTGGACTCTGGACAGTTCGTGGAAGTTCCAGGGAATAAGAAGATGAATCACCACCTCCTCCTGTCTTTCTCTCCACTTTCTAGCACCCTCCTCCTCCCTATTTTTTTTTTTTTTTTCTTTTCTTTCCCATTTTATCCTGGGCCTTCCCCCATCCTGCCCTGAGGTTTTTTTTTTGTTTGTTTTTTTGTTTGTTTTTTGTTTTTTTGTGGCTTTTTTTTTTGTCACAGTTTTTTTCTACTAACTACCATCCTCTCCATGTCGGCTGCAAATGTAAACCCTTGGCTATCTAAGTAATTCTGTTAGCCAGAAGCAGTTACAGAGATTATAGAAGCCCTAGGGAGGGTCTCAGGTAGACCCTGTCTAACATTTGAAATGAATCAAAATGTGAATCTCATTAAAAGCAACACAGTTCACAGTGTTCGCTGATAATGGCAATCCAACTTCTTTTGGCCTTCCCGCAGCAGAATCTGGGAACCCTAGGAATATCCTGAGCTTGGTGCTTTGGTGATTCTATTTTAACTTTGGACATTTTTTTTTTCCAAATCACAAATCAATTTTGAAATCTTAAGCTCTTGATTTTGCTCTGCAGCCAGTTAGGGACAAGCCAACCCTTACGAAATCTAAACATCGGCCTGGAAGAATGGAAAGATCATAGGCTTTAGTTAGGAGTCAGATGGTCCTGAGTTCAAATGTTGTGTGATTTGGGAAAATTACTTAACCTCCTTGAGCCTGCTTCATTATTTCATAATAAAGAAAATAATATTGACCAAGAAATAATAGTTTATGTATGTAAAACCCCTAGTGCAATGTCTGATTAAAGTAGTAGTTGCTATTATCATTGTTCTCCACCTCTTTCTTCCATTTGGATAACTGAGACTACTGTTATGGGGTTTCCTGGCCTTTGGTGTATGGGGGACTTAGGGACTCCCAGAACGGTTGCTGGAAAAGAGGGTGAGACCTGGAAGAGCAGGCTGGGAGGAAAATGTCAGTGCCCAGGCCTGATGCCCTCCTACCTACTGCACTCTGCCTTGCCCCCTGCAGTTCTATCCAAGAACAGCAAGCCCATCCACACCACCATCCTGAACCCGCACGTCCACGTGATTGGGGAGGACGCAGCTTGCATCGCCTACATCCGCCTCACCCAGTACATCGATGGGCAGGGTCGGCCTCGCACCAGCCAGTCGGAGGAGACCCGGGTCTGGCACCGCCGGGATGGCAAGTGGCTCAATGTCCACTATCACTGCTCAGGAGCCCCTGCTGCACCGCTGCAGTGAGCTCAGCCACAGGTGCACCTGGTGGGGGGGGTGAGGAGGGGGACAGATGGGATCAGAGGAGGAAGAGGAGGTTGAGAAGTGGCACTAGGGGAAGAGATATGGATCATCCCAGGGGAGTGGCAAAGGCTGTCAGACAGACTTGTGTCTGGCCCTAGGACTCTAAGTTGGGTGACTTTGGACAGGTTACTTCCCTACCCTAAGCCTGTTTCCTTAGCTGTCAAAAAAGAGAGAAAGAGTGGTACCTACTTCATTGAGTTGTAAGGATTAAATAAGATACTCAGAAGTAAAGCATTTGCTTAGCAAATGTGAAGCAATGTTATATTTAAATGCTAGCTTCTCCCCCATCCTCCACCTTCTCAGGCAGACTTGGCCACGTGTCTAGTGTGTTTAAGTCCCTGGAACTCATCTGTGTGCTTATTGTCCTTTGTTCTGTTACCACGTCTGTCCTCTTTGACAGGGGCATTAGGAGATCCCAGCCGGAGGTCAAACCTTCGCAGCCAGTGGCTCTGGAGGGCCTGAGTGACAGCGGCAGTCCTGTTCGTTTGAGGTTTAAAACAATTAAATTACAAAGCGGCAGCAGCCAATGCACGCCCCTGCATGCAGCCCTCCCGCCCGCCCTTCGTGTCTGTCTCTGCTGTACCGAGGTGTTTTTTACATTTAAGAAAAAAAAAGAAAAAAAGATTGTTTAAAAAAAAAATGGAATCCATACCATGATGCGTTTTAAAACCACCGATAGCCCTTGGGCTGGCAAGAAGGCAGGAGTTTGTGTGACACCCGTCCTGGCATGAGCAGCCGGCTCACCCACCAGCCCTGAAGAGGTGAGCTCGGCCTCTGGCCTCCGTGGACTCAGGGGACCAGGCAAGAACTCTGACAGAGCTTTAGGGGCTGTGATGTGATTGCAGCCCCTGAGGTGGCCTGCCTGCCCCAGGTCTAGGAATGGACTTCTTCTGAACTTGCATAGCGCCTAGAATGAGGCTGATGAGAACATCGTGGCCATCAGACCTACTTGTGAGAGAACACAGAGCTCCCAGCCTGCTGTGGAGGCAGCTGAGAAGCAGTGGCCTCGGGACTGAGGGCCTGGACGTTGCTGTACTGTTCCATTTAGTGTAGAAAGGAAGAGAATTGGTGCTGCAGAAGTGTGTCCGCCACAAAGCTGTTGAGAAACCTCGTGTTAGTCTGACATGTACTCACTTACTCATCCATTTCTATAGGATGCACAATGCACGTGGGCCCTGATACTGAGGCCCAATACCTGCAGCTGGGAAAGGGGAGGGGTTGCTGCTTTGCTTTGTGTTTGTTTTCTTATAACTTAGCAAGGAGAGAGCCAGGCCCTGGTCAGGGCTCCCCTTGCTGCCTTTGGCAGTTCTGTTTCTGTGCTGATTTGGACCATCTTTGTCTTGACTTTTCATTGTGGTGGTCCCCGTGCTGACCCTCATCTGGGCCTGGGCCCTCTGCCAAGTGCCCCTGTGGGATGGGAGGAGTGAGGCAGCGGGATTGAGTTGATGGTTGTTTCTATGCATTCAGGCTGCCCTCAGGACTGCCTCCCTTCTTACTCTTCCCTTGCTGCACGCCCATCTCTTTACCTGTCTTTGAGATTGACCTGACTGCTCTGGCAAGAAGAGATGTTCTCTTTAAAGAGGCCTCTCTACTGACCAACTGAAGTATATGACTTACTGCTGGACAATCTGCATGGGCATCACCCCCCCTCACCTGCATGTACCCAAAAGAGGTGTCCAGAGCCAAGGCTCCTACATTCATTGTCCCTCTCTGTGCTCAAGGAGTTCCATTCCAGGAAGGAAAGATCTATCTATACCCTAAGCAGATAGCAGAGAAGATAATGGAGGAGCAACTGGTCATGGCCTTGGTTTCCCCCAGAACAACTATGCAGACTTATCTGCACAAATATCTGCACTATTGGGGGAAAGGTGGGTAAATCCCAGCTTCCTGAACTATCTTCAGGAAGCACAGGAGCTGGGAGAAGAGGCAGAGCTACAGGTTTACCTTGGAGCCAGCTGAGAAGAGAGCAGACTCACAGGTGCTGGTGCTTGGGTTTAGCCAGGCTCCTCTGAGCACCTCATGCATGCCTCAGCCCCTGGGCCCCAGCCCTTTCTTGCCCTGCAGCCTGCAGTACCAGCACGCAGACGCCTTCACCACAGGGTTTGGTTTTGCTGGCTTGAAGACAAATGGTCTTAGAGTTCATTAAGACCCATAGCTTCATATGGCTGCTCCAGCCCCACTTCTTAGCATTCTTATTCCTCTTCTGGGGCTAATGTCAGCATCTATAGACAATAGACTATAAAAAAAAAAAAAAATCACCTTTTAAACAGGAAATGGAAGGCATTTGATGCAGAATTTTTGCATGATGACATAGAAATAATTTAAAAATAGTTAGTGTTTGTTCTGAATGTTGGTAGACCCTTCATAGCTTTGTTACAATGAAACCTTGAACTGAAGATATTTAATAAAATAACCTTTAAACAGTCCATTGTGTTACTGCTGTTGGAAGCTTATGGCCAAAGGCTGATTTGAGCAGCCTGGGTTACAAGCCTTCAGATGAGGAGAAGTAGCTTCTCCCACTCCCTTTGGGCCCACTTTAAAATAAAACTTCCTCAAACTCATCAACCTCCAACTGGTCCACTGGGCTGCTGAGGCGAGTTTGGGGTGGAGAGAAAAGATGTGGACCCTTAGCTGGCGGGCTAGGGGTCTCGCCCCGCCCCCGGGCCCCGCCCGCGTCACGGGCTGCCCCGCCCCCTTCGCCCCTCAGTGGCCCGACTCGGCTCCCCCTTCGCAGGGCTGAGTGGACGAGCCCGAACCCTGGGCCCGCCCCTGCCCCGGGAGCCGCGGCGCCCGACGCTCGCTAGACTGTGCCACCGGGCGGGGAGGAGGGGGTGCGCCTCTGCGGGCGGGGCGCGCAGCCCGCCGTCTCGGAGGCCGAGGCTCGACCGAGCGCTACGGAGGACTGTTCGGCCGCCCAGCACCTCGGCAGTGCAGCTGCCAGGCCCGGACTCTGCGGGGACCTGAGGGGCGTCACGAGCGGCAGCGAGCCGCCTCCCCCCACCCCGGGTGGGAGCGGTGGTTGGGCCCGGCTGCGGCAGAGCGTTCTCTCGGAGATGGCGGAGCCGCCGCGACGCGGCCCAAGGCCCCGAGAGCTGGGAAGCCGGGCAGCCCCGGGACGCGGCGGAGCCCGGGGACAGCGGGGACGCCGCCTAGTCCGCCGGGTGAGCCGCCCTTGAGGGTAACCACCCCCCACTCAGAGGGTGGCCCCCACCCACGGTCGCCCGCAGTCCCTCCCCTCACAGACTTCCCCTCAGTGTTGCCACCATAACCACCCGCGGGGTTGTCCCGGGCGGCCCTCAGCGCGGCCCAGCGCTCCCCTCTCCTGCGTCCCCTCCACTAGTCTCCCTCCTAGTTGCTTCATTTCCCTCAGTAGGGGGCTCCTCCTCCCCTCGGGGCTCTCCCAGCCCAATGCCTGCCTCGATGTCACCCCAAGCTCTCCTCGGCGTGTCCCTTGCCCGGTCCCCATCTGGCGCTCCCTTCATATCCACCTGTGACCCCATGTCCCCCTCAGCAGGGACCCTCTACCCGTGACTCCTGGTATGGCAGCCCCGCATTCCCACGTCGCTCGCTCCTCGGTAGCCACCACCACCCCCCCCCCCCTCCCGCGGCATCTGCACCACTTGTCTCCCCGCCTTCCCTGGTTCCTCTCACTAGTGCTGTCGCCCAGCCCAGGCCTGGGGGACCCCTTTGGTTTCTGCCTCAGAAACCTCCCGCTGCTGCTCACACGTACAGCAACCCTTTCCCCGCGTTCCTACTTCGGCATCTGTCATCCCATCCCACACTCGACCCCAATAGCTCCCTCAGCACCCCTTCCCTAAATATTGCTGCTTCTTCTAGGTGTGAAGCCAACATGCAGTGGTTAAGAACCCGGGCTGTGGAGCTCGACAGGCCTGACTTTGAATCCCAGTTCCTCCACTGACTGACTGAGCTGTGTGATCCTGGGCAAGTGACTAAGCTTCTCTGGACCTCAAATTACTCACATGTAAAATGGGGATAATAATAGTGTCTGCCTCTTACCTACCTTCCAGGGCTGACGTGAGCATTAAATATATGGAAAGCTCTTGGAAGAATGTCTGACAAAGAGTAAGCTCTCACTATTTACAATTATTCTTAACAGTAATGGGGGAGACACCCTGAGTGTCCACTTCGTGCCAGTGAGGACTTCTCACTACTGTGTTTTCCCTAAAGAGTTTCCTTTAATTCTTAGGATTCACCCCTTCCCATCACTATTTCAGTCCTCTCCCCAGCTTTCTTTTCATGTCAATTTTACCCAGGCCAAAGCTGAACTGTTCTTAAATCATCTCTCTCAATTCTGAGGAATCCTGTCTCTGCCTGATCTCACCCCTGAGATGTATATGCCTGGGAGTGGGTAGCAGAGAAGGATTGCCAGTCCCTGGCCTTACTAGGAATGGCTAAGCTGGAGAGAACAACAATAAAGCTTCTAGAAGCAGTCTATATATTTAAGAAAACAGTCTCCAAAATTAGGTCTCCCTGAAACTGTTTTCTGATCACACTGTCCTTACCCCTTTCTTACTGGTTGGGTATGACTTAAGCTGTTGTAGCTCTCATCCAGCCCCACTAAGTTTGCTATCTTTTTGTAACAGGATTCAATCCCTCATGTCTCCATAGGCTAGCTCAGGACCCTTCTGAGCTGTTCAGTGATGAGGATATAGTATCACCTAGACTAAGTTAGGAAGGTGAACTGAAGTGATAGGAAGACAGACTGGACTCAGCCCTCTGGCTTCTCTCAGGCCCCAGTGATGTGGTCTGCCCTGGGGCTACATTTTTATCACTCTCTGACACTCGTGCAGGTGAGATGAAGGACAGGGGATGAGTAATTTTTCACAAGTAATAGAAAAGAGAGTTTCTGGGTTTGGAAGTGAATCGAATGATTAGGTAGCACCATTTCTTTTACCTTTCGAATCTCCCCACCCCCCACCATAGTGTTCTCCTCACTACAAGTTCATTAGTGCTTCTAGCTTGTGATGTTGGGTTTGATTGATGAGGAAGATTAACAGACTCATGACTTTCCTCTTATCTGATATTTCATTGGAGCACGGGACTTGTGGGGCTTTCTGTCCCTTCCTCACAGAACGACCAGAGCTCCTGCTGGCTGGCCAACTGCTTAGTCGTGGGCTGGGAACTTCTTCCAGAGCAGGTTCATTTTCACCCTCCTAAGCTGTTTGGTCTCCTTTTGATGGGAGATTTGTTCCCTTCCAGCCCTTGAATATACTGCTCTAGCTCTGAGCTTAGCTCAGGAAGGAGAATTTATATTCTAAGAAAGGCAACAAGCTATGAAGTGAAGATATGAGACTCAGATTGTGTTGTTCTTCTACAGGAGTTTTTTTTTTTTGGAGAACAAATCATCCTGTGAGCAGGAGGTAAGAGAGATGGGTGAAGAGGGGAATGGGTTGATGATACACTTTCAGGTGGAGAAGTAACCCATTGATTTTTCTGTGTTACAGATAGTGAGGGCAGGGATTATGAACTTTGTTGACCTCTAATGTGAGGAGCTCAGCAGGACCAAGAGTGGAGCCTGGCTAGATTTGCATCCTGAAGCCATGGGCCAGGGGGCCATGGTGACTTGAGACCAGTGGACTGTGTCCAGTTGCCCCTCGTTGCCCCTTCTAACTCCCCTACCCTAAAGTAAGGGGAGTTGGCTCCAACTTTTCAGGGAACTGACCCTGAGGAAATCATTTTCCCTTACTTTCCTATCCTACCCTCTTAAGAGAGCCCAGCCTATAGAACTCCTACCTCCCATCCCCTGAGGTAGACCCCATCCCTGCCTCCCCTTCCCCGCCATGCTCAAGCTGTGGAAGGTGGTACGCCCAGCTCGGCAGCTGGAACTGCACCGCCTCATACTGCTGCTGATCGCTTTCAGTCTGGGCTCCATGGGCTTCCTGGCTTACTACGTATCCACCAGCCCCAAGGCCAAGGAACCCTTGCCCCTGCCCTTGGGAGACTGCAGCAGTGGTGGAGCAGCTGGCCCTGGCCCTGTACGTCCACCAGTCCCACCACGGCCCCCCAGGCCACCAGAGACAGCTCGAACTGAACCTGTGGTCCTTGTGTTTGTGGAGAGTGCATACTCACAGCTGGGGCAGGAGATTGTGGCCATCTTGGAGTCTAGTCGTTTTCGTTATAGCACTGAGCTAGCACCCGGCCGAGGGGACATGCCCACACTGACTGATCATACCCGTGGCCGCTATGTCTTGGTCATTTATGAAAACCTGCTCAAGTATGTCAACCTGGATGCCTGGAGTCGGGAACTGTTAGACCGGTACTGTGTGGAGTACGGTGTGGGCATCATTGGCTTTTTCCGAGCCCATGAACATAGCCTACTGAGTGCCCAGCTCAAGGGTTTTCCCCTTTTCCTACACTCAAACTTGGGGCTCCGGGACTACCAAGTGAATCCTTCTGCCCCCTTACTGCATCTCACACGCCCCAGCCGCCTGGAACCTGGGCCGCTGCCTGGTGATGACTGGACCATCTTCCAATCCAATCATAGCACATATGAACCAGTGCTTCTTGCCAGCCTTCGGCCAGCTGAATCCCCTGTGCCAGGACCAGTGCCTCGCCGGACCCGGCTTCCCACTGTCGTACAAGACCTGGGGCTTCATGATGGCATCCAGCGGGTGCTCTTTGGCCATGGCCTTTCCTTCTGGCTCCACAAACTTGTTTTTGTTGATGCTGTTGCATACCTCACTGGCAAGCGCCTCTGCCTAGACCTTGACCGCTACATCTTGGTAGACATTGATGACATCTTTGTGGGCAAGGAAGGTACCCGCATGAAGGTGGCTGATGTTGAGGTCAGTCTTTTTCCTGACTCAAATTTCTTTCCTTAGAAGCTGTTTCAAGCTCTGTCCTATCAGACTCCCTTGATTCTGAGCTTGTCATAGGTATACTCCCTGCCCTTTTCAGGCAGGAAGAACATTACTTTTCATTTTTCTCCTGATCAGTCTGCTCTCATGATTTCTTGTGTTCCTGCTACTCTTCCCAGGCTCTGTTGACCACCCAGAACAAACTCAGGACCTTAGTCCCCAACTTCACTTTCAACTTGGGCTTCTCGGGCAAGTTCTATCATACTGGTGAGTGTATTCCCCTGTTCCTTCAGCATATCTGTCTTAGTTTGGACTGTTCCTTCACTGTTCATCTTCCTGGGCAGGCAAGTTGGAGAAAAGGGGCAGGGTTTGGGGTCAAAATATGGTGAGGAGCTAGCGGTGGATATGAACTTAGGTTAGCATGGGTGGCTGAAGAGCAAGTCAGCAGTGGGGCAAAATAGTCTCAGGTGGGCAGAGGTCAGCAATCTTATCCCAAGAATGGAAGATGGTCAGTGTTGTTACAGAACAGAGGAGGGCACAGGGCCTGACTGGCTGTGGTCAGTGGTCAGTGTGTGGTCATAGGGACAGAGGAGGAGGATGCAGGGGACGACATGCTGCTGAAGCACCGCAAAGAGTTCTGGTGGTTCCCCCACATGTGGAGCCACATGCAGCCACACCTGTTCCACAATCGCTCCGTGCTGGCTGACCAGATGAGGCTCAACAAACAGTTTGCTCTGGTGAGACCCTTGGATCTGTTCCCCATACTTTTTCCCAGAGATAATGATTCCTTTTCAACCTTCCCCTAATGGGCTGCCCTTTCCCTACCCTTTCCATTTTTCTTTCTGTGGAGGTATCCCCACCCTCTTTACCCTCTACTCCCTGAACCTCACCAGGTCCTGGTGAGAATCTATGCCATTCCCAGGAACATGGGATTCCCACGGATCTGGGGTATGCTGTGGCCCCCCACCACTCGGGTGTATACCCCATCCACACGCAACTCTATGAGGCCTGGAAATCTGTGTGGGGCATCCAGGTGACCAGCACTGAGGAATATCCCCATCTCCGCCCTGCCCGCTACCGCCGTGGCTTCATTCACAATGGCATTATGGTGAGGGACCCCTGATACAAACCTGAATCAAACTCCTACATTTAGACAGCCACCAACCTGCACTGACCTGTGTCCTCTCAACTGCCAGTCCAAGTTCACATAATAGGGGGTAAAGGGGTGAAAAGTCATAATGCACATAGTAAGAGTTTTATTGGTGTAACTCAGTACTTTACAAACCCAGGGAATCCTAATGCCTTAGGTCTTTTGTCCCTTATTTATTTTTCATTCTGCCTTTCAAATCTCATGTTAGTTTGTTTTTTCCTTCTTCTAGGTATTACCACGGCAGACGTGTGGACTCTTCACTCACACAATCTTCTATAATGAATATCCTGGAGGCTCTCGTGAACTAGACCGGAGCATCCGAGGTGGAGAGCTCTTTCTGACAGTGCTGCTTAATCCGGTAAGGTGCTGAGAGGAAGGGCTAGAAGATTGGAGAGCTGAAGTGTATGTAGGCTGGGAACTTTGCTCACCAAGCCTGATTCTGAGGTGGGGTAGGCTCTCTAATTCTGACACGCAGGCTCCCTCTTGCAGATCAGCATTTTTATGACCCATCTGTCAAATTATGGAAATGATCGGCTGGGCCTGTATACCTTTGAGAGCCTGGTGCGTTTCCTTCAATGCTGGACACGGCTGCGCCTACAGACCCTTCCTCCTGTCCCTCTTGCACGAAAGTACTTTGAACTGTTCCCTCAAGAGCGAAGCCCCCTTTGGCAGGTATGGTTGGAGCTCAGGCTGACCAGAGACGTGATGGGGGTGGAGAGAGTTGAAGAAAAGATGAAACATCTGATTCTTGGCCTCACCTTCAGAATCCCTGTGATGACAAGAGGCACAAAGATATCTGGTCCAAGGAGAAAACCTGTGATCGGCTACCCAAGTTCTTGATTGTGGGACCCCAGAAAACAGGTGAATCGTCCTTAGCCAACTTCTCTTGCCCTGCCTTAAGCCCAAAGGATTCTTTGGCCAAGGAATTCCCTTCTCATACCCACCTCTCCTTAATCCAGTCTCTTGAGACAGTGATTCTTAATCCTGAATCAGAATCATCTGTGGTTTGTTTTTTTTAAAGATCCACAAGTGATTCTGATGCAGTCAAGGCTGAGAACTATTTTAACTTCCCTGGGTCTCACTGTCTTTTCCTTCTCTCACTCTAGTTTGTCCAAAGGGGATATTACTACTCAGAGTGGTTATTTTCTCACCTCCTTAAAATTCATATTGTTGATCTGGCTTCTTTCCCAAAATAGCCTCGACCTTCTCTCCCATTTAGGGACCACAGCTATTCACTTCTTCCTGAGCCTGCACCCAGCTGTGACTAGCAGCTTCCCTAGCCCCAGCACCTTTGAGGAGATTCAGTTCTTCAACGGCCCTAATTACCACAAGGGTATTGATTGGTGAGACTGGGACCCTTTGTAATGCTTCTCAGAGGAACATTCCCTTCCCTCCAAATCCTCATTCCAGCTTCCACCAGTGCAGGTATCTGGCCCCTTCATGCTGCAAATTCTCTGCCTCTCCTCTGTGCTACTTCCTAGGTACATGGACTTCTTCCCTGTCCCTTCCAATGCCAGCACTGACTTTCTCTTTGAAAAAAGTGCCACCTACTTTGACTCAGAGGTTGTACCACGTCGGGGGGCTGCCCTTCTGCCACGAGCCAAGATCATCACTGTGCTCACCAACCCTGCTGACAGGGCCTACTCCTGGTATCAGGTGAGCCTGAAGCTAGGAATACATTAGGGCTTAAGTGAGGGAGGTGGTGACTGCTAGAGACAGAAAGGAAGAGGGTAGGGAAACTAAATTGCTTTGGTGTGGGATTCCTATGCTGTGTATTCATCAGATCAAGAGTAGGGCAGAATAATTCTATCAAATCACCCATCCTTTCCTATTCCTTGTCCTTCAGCACCAGCGAGCACATGGAGACCCAGCTGCTCTGAATTATACTTTCTACCAGGTGATTTCAGCCTCCTCTCAGGCCCCTCTGGCACTTCGCTCCCTGCAGAACCGCTGTCTTGTCCCTGGCTACTATTCCACCCATCTGCAGCGCTGGCTGACTTACTACCCCTCTGGACAGGTACATGCCCCCCAGTAGCCTTTGTTGGGGTCCCCCTTCCCTTCTTTGTCCCTTCAGCCTAGAGGCTTCTAAGGAATACAGAGGGAACTACATCTCTGTCCCTTTAGTTGCTGATTGTGGATGGGCAAGAGCTGCGTACCAACCCAGCTGCCTCAATGGAGAGCATCCAGAAGTTCCTGGGTATCACACCCTTTCTGAACTACACACGGACCCTCAGGTGGGAGAGCATGACCCAGGGGAGGAGGAATCGGGGAAATGGGGAAACAGGTTGACCATGTCTGTTTGGAAGAGACATGTGTCCCTGTGAGCTGGGAGAGGTAATATACATTTATGGGGCTTGAATTTTCTTTTCTCCCTACCAATTAATGCCCTTTTGCTATTGAGCAGGTTTGATGAAGATAAGGGATTCTGGTGCCAGGGACTTGAAGGTGGGAAGACTCGTTGTCTGGGCAAAAGCAAAGGCCGGAGGTATCCGGATATGGACATTGAGGTGAGTAAAGCCTCAGACAAGGTATCCCTCTCTACCTCTGAGGTCTCATCCTACGTCCCACTCCTTACCATTTCTGCCTCCATTTTTCTCCTCTCAGTCCCGCCTTTTTCTTATGGATTTTTTCCGGAACCACAATTTGGATCTGTCGAAGCTGCTAAGCCGGCTTGGACAGCCAGTGCCCTCATGGCTTCGGGAAGAACTGCAACATTCCAGTCTGGGCTGATGTCCAGGCCTCCTGTACCAGCAAAAGCGCCCCACTACCCTAAAGGGCAAGCCCAGAGCAGGGCCCACAAGGGGTATTAGAGTGGCCCAGCCCCTGCCCCTTCTACCTCAGTGGCCCCCAGGCCTGGGATGGCTGAGAAGGAAAGGGCAGTCCTTTCCCATACCTCTAGGGTCTTATAAAGGGGCTTCCCTTGATACCCCACATCATGGTACTAGCCACCTTCAACCCATGGTCTTTGAAGGTGGGTGAGAATGAAAGGGTCCAGGCAAGGTGTAGAGGAACTTATTAATCCAGTGATTTCCCTCTTCATTCTCAGCAGTATATCTATCTATACCTGGCTATGGGAGGGACCCCCCCCTACTGTGGGATCAATGGGATCTACCTGTGGCCCGGCCTCCCTAATGTCATTCACATTGAATGGGGATGAGGCCGGACAGTGGCTCATAGAGCTGAGTATGAGCCCTAGCTGTGGGCTAGAAATGTCCTTAATAAACATCCTTATTTTTCTGTTTTGTCTGCCTCACTGGAGTGGGAGAAACTTAGAATAAAGGAAGTGTCAGTCTTTTCCCCCACCCCGGTTCAAAGTTCATCTGCACATGGAGGGAAAGAAGGCAAAGGCCCAGGCAGACTAGAGTAAAAAAGGAGTTTATATATTTATAAATGCCAAATAAATACCAGAGGCCACCCAATGCCCCCTCCCAGATAGGGCTGTCTCCCCCAACCCTAGGCTTCTAGGGTTTGAGACATCTTGGCCCCAAGCTACAGCCCAAGAGCAGCTGCCAGTCTGGGCTACCAGAGAACTGAGTGGGGATGATCTGTCCAGCCAAGATTCACTCCCTCTGTGTGAGGGGCCCCCATAGCCACAGGCCTGTATCCCTGTATAGGACCCTAGAGGGGCCAGACTCATGGGGAGAAGGTGGTCATCTCGAGTGAGACCCGCTGCCACAGCTCCTTGGTCTGTTTGCTGCGCTTGAGGTTCTGCAGGATGTCGTTGAACTGCATCATGCCCATGGGTGTCAGACAGAAGGCGCTGCGGGCACTGCGGATCGCATTCACAAAGTCGTCGTAGTCGGCAGGGGTCAGGTGAATCAAACGGTGGTGAATGTACTGGAAGAGGATGAGCCACTAAGCACAGAACCAGGCCCGTCCTCCCTAGCATGCGGGGTAATCGGTTCCATGCCTGCCCAGGAGGTGCTCCACCCTACTCCATACTTCCAGGGTGGTCACCTGCATGTATGCCTGCTGGCAGCGCTGCACCAGTTGGTGGAAGGCCGGGGCACGCAGGTGGTTGTGGGCATGAGCAGGGCTCAGCCGCTGCAGCGTCTCCATGACGATCTCCTGCAGCACAAACGGGCTCAGCACCCCCTTGGCTGCCCCCACACAGAACTGGTGCACGTAGTTCACTCCTGGGGGGCAGGGGGAGGGGCATGAGACGGGGGTGGCCACCTCTGCCCTAGGGACCCAACTTTTATCTCTCAGCTCTGGCCTGGCAGAGAGCCTCCCTCCACCCCAGGAGCTGAGGTAACCCCCCACCCCCCGCGCACGCACACATACCCGACCAAGGCCTCAACTCTGAGCAAGAGCTAGGAAGGAGGTCTGGGACAGGAAGGTGGGGAAAGTGGGTGGGGGCGGACAATGGTCCTGGGGAGGGGAGGTGTTACCCAGCTTTGCTGCCAGCCCCAGCAACCATTTGACATCATCAGTGTAGGGGGGGGAGCGGGAGAAGTTGTTGGGGTGATCATTGTGTGCCCGGCGACCCAGCATCTCCAGTGCCAGCATTCCTGGGAGAAAAGGGTGGGCACATAGTGAAGGTACATCCTTTTCACCCTGCACCTCAATCTGGTACATCGGACCCCACAACAAACAAAGTAAGAGCCGTGGGGAGGGAGGCATCACTAAAGAGCCTCTGGCACAACTGCAGGTGGGGGCACAAAAAAAAGACTTCTCACCAACACGGTAGGCAGCGTGCAGGTGGTGTAGGCTGTGTGGGTTGACAGGCTGACTGTGGGTCTCCTCCTCGGGTGGTGGAAACCCTCCGCTCACCAGAGGACTGGGCTGTGTAGTCAGAGCAGGCAACGAGGCACCCTGGATGGCTGGAAACGTGGATGCTGGATGGACACTGCTCACTGAGGGTGGGATGAAAGCTATATGAGGAATTCACAGCCCAAAGAGGGATGGAGAGGGTTCCTCCCCCCATCTCCCCTGCCCAGTGTACCTCCCCTCCATTCACCTGTTCCCTGTCCCCACAACTCACAGGCCACACTGGTGGGCAGTGGGAGCCCTGGCTCTGTGTGGTAGGGATGTACTGTGATGGGTGCCATGGAAGGGACGGGGAAAGACACAGCAGTGGCAGCAAGTGAGGGGGGAGTCACTGAGTAAGGGTACTGAGCCCCCAAGAAGGCAGGATGCACACCCTAGAGACAGGGAAAAGAGTAGGAAATTATATTAAGATGTGGTTCTCCCCCTTCATCCCACAAGTGGGTATCCCTACATTTCTTATCTTGGTTGGCCTGAGTCCCCCCAGACCCCCACCACCTCACCAAGACAGTCCTATTATTCTCCCAGAGTACCCCACACTCCAACCCCACATGAACTCCTAATGTTCTCCCACGTGCCCAACCCCCCAACAAAACACTGGTCTCACCTGTGGGTATGCAGAGCTGGGCACAGGGAAGACGGCAGGCCGGGGCATATGAGGCATTGGGTGGGCAGGGTGAGCTGGGTGGGTGAGGTATTGAGGGCTGCAGGGCAGGTGGGGCTGTAGAGCAGTGTAGGGGTGCAGGCCAGGGGAATGACCATGCCCCAGTCCTGGACCTGGATATAAACTGGACCCCACTGAGATGACTGGCACCACTGTGGCTGCTGCTGTCACTGCTGCTGCTGCCACTGTAACCGGCTCAGTGCCTGGGCCCCCCCTGCCCTCAGGCAGCCCCCGCCCAGCCTCCCCAGCTGCCCTGATCCCACTGGCACTACAGCTTGTAGCCCCTTCACGGGCTGTGGATGAGCCACCTGCTGTTTGCTCATATAGCCAGAACCACTGGTGAGCAACCTCAAACAACACTTCAGGGTATACACCCCCACCCTTAGCCGCTTCTTCCACTGCCATGCAGGCCTTCTCCAACATCAGGTTATCCTGGAAGGAAGGGGCACAGAAGTTAAGGGGAGGGGCTTTACTCAAGCATGGTTGTAAATGACATTCCAACATCTCCCTCTGAGTTGGCTGGTTCCCAGGGAGGCATCAGAGGTCAGAGTCAGAGCAATGAATGCCTCACACACTGAACAAACACTTGGTGACCAGTTCCAAACTACTTACAGTCCCAGTTCCAAACTAACCTAGCCACTCCCTCCCATCCAGTTCCCACTATCTCCCCAAGGCCTTCCCCAAGTATTCCAACCTGGTGACCACCTTGGTCCCTAACCTATAGATCTCCATTTCCTTATCTATAAAACAGGAATAATCCTAACCTCAGAGTCGTAAGGCAAAAGAAGTAATGGATGTGAAAGTGCATTAATATGTCAAGTGTCACCATAATAGCACAAACTAGAAAATTTGTGAACTTTAAGATTTGGAAATCGAGCTGGGCTGTTAGTTTTCCCCATGTCCCTTCCTAGATACCTGAAAGCAAGTCCCCAGATTGCCCCTAGAAATACCTGCTCCTTGCACTGCACCAGGGCCCGCTGGATCTCATTGGGGTTCAATGCATGGGCATGAGGCAGGCAGCTTAGGGCTAACTCCGCTGCTGCCCTCACCATATTGGAGTCTCGTGCCCGTGATGCCCTGTCAGCCAGGGATGCAACCTCAGGGGGCGTCAGGTGTCCATCCCAGCATTCTACCAGTATAGTCAGGGCTGCACTACCAATCTCCATTGCCTGACCTTCAAGGAAAGGAGCAAAAAAAAAAGGGGGGGGGGGGTGGTTAGTATGGTGTCTTCTGTCAGATCAGTAACTCCACAAGGATAAGACTCTCATTTCTATCAATTAATCCCCAACCCATTCCCAAATCAAGATACTGGGTTTACCTGTAATCCAGGAAACGTGCGAAGAATAAGTACGTGAGAGCCAGTTGGGAGAAACAAAGTTGTGCAGGCCAAGGGCATAAAGCCCAATCTCGAAGGCGCAAAGGTGCAGGTTGCGGTGAGGACCCTGATGGCCCCCTGAGGAAGATGGATGTGTGAAAATGGAAGTGCTGCTGTTGCCCCCTGCCTTGATCAGCACCGTCTTCGCCAGTTCGAAGTAGAAGTGTGCAGCTGCCTCTGATGGCTGATTGGGTACATGAGGGGCATGACTCTCGGGACGGCGGCCCTTGTACCTGAGGGGGCAATGGGGTAGGGACGGGGATTGGGGTTTCTCTGAAATGGGTGTCCAGGTAGGCAGAAAAGAGCAGGATAAGTGGTGTCGCTGGGGGGACAATAGTTGGATTACACCAGGGATGTGACTCTGAGGGTGGGCCAGATGAGAGGAGTATTTCTTCCACTGACCTGCCAACTTCAACGGTCTTTGCCCGGGCCCCTCCACTGGCACTGGCCCGGCGACTTCCACTGGAGGATGAGGAGCCCAGAGAGTCCGAGGAAGAGCTGCTAATGCTGTCACTGTCCTGTCCTCGGCCCCAGGAGGTGGGGGCCCAGCCCCCTCGAAGTGGCCTCCGGCTTAAGGTGGGAGAACTATCCGATGTTGTTTCAGGGGCACTGCTGTCAATGCTGGCCATGCCTAACTCCCCAAGACAAATCAGTCTCAGAAGCTAGAAGTTACAGAATTCACACTTCAGGAAATCCCTCCCTCCATGTCATCCCACAGGCTGTCATACCTGTGTGTTTCTTCTTAGGCCGCCCTGGGGAGCCCCAACCCCGTCCATTGTAGCCTCCACGACTGCCAAGTGCCAGGCGGCTGGGAACCTTCCCTTCCGCCCTTGGGGTCAAAGCTGCCTCAGATGGGAGGCCCTCACAGGGAGAATGTGGGGAACTTTCTAGGTGGGGAAAATAGGACATTGGGATAAGCCAAGGAAAGGGGACCCCAACATGAATCCATACCATTCATCCCCCCCTGCCCAGTGCCCCCACCTCACCAGGCACATTCTTCTCTGTGAAGCCCTCAGTGGGGCCTGGCCCAGCCCCTGCCACATTCCCTGGCTGAGGAGGCCCTGCAGAGCCCGAGGTCAGGGGTTGCAGGGCCCCTGGGGCAGATGGGCCCCCATGCTTTGAAGGAGACCTCTGGCTGGCTGTGGCTGGGCGGCTGGATGAGTAGAATGAACTCAGTGTCTGGGGCTTATGCGTCTGGCTCTCTCGGTCCAAGAGTTTGTCTAAGATCTGAAGAAGAGAGAAGCAGTGACAGGATGCCCTTTATATCCTCACTTCTATTTCTATTACCTTACTTTCTCTTTGAAACAGCTTAATACTACCTCTTCGGGAAGCCTTCCCCAGTCACAACCATAGGAGAACCTCCTGGATGATAGGCACCGGCTTACATATCTTGATATCCTAACACTTAACACAGGACTGACTAAATTGATATTCAGTAAATATTGAAATAAATGAGTAACTGCTTCTTTTCTTTCATCCCCTGCCCAAGCACTCCTACGAGAACCACTGGTCTTATTCTTTATCAGGTGTCCCCAAGATTTTCCACTTATCCCCTATGGGCAGTATAGCCCTTTCCTCATTGGACTGCAATCCTCTGAGAAAGGGTAAAATTTTGCTCTCTGCCTGTCAAAATCCTAGTACTTCAGTCCCTACCTTTTTGAGCTTGGCTTGATCATCCTTGTAAGTGATCATTAGTGCCAGTGCCAGGTCACCCTTCTCCCGACGTGTGCCTTCACACAGGAGGGGATGCTCTGCCTCGCTCACTGTTGTCTTCATACCTGTGAGAAGAAGGGTCTCATAGGGACTGAGAATGGCCATAACTCCCAAGACAGCAAAAGTGAACAGGCCAGGGCTGCCCAGCCACCAGCATATGTGAGATAAGGAGTTCTCCTGGTCCAACCCACATCCCCCGTGGAAGGTCCCAATTGCCTATTACATCCGGCCTTAGCTCTGATCTGCTTTTTAAGACCTTCATAATTGGCCCACTCTACCTTCATGGCATACCCATCACTTCAAGGAAGTTTGACTCCTTGCCCTCATTAAGACTTGATGGTCCCTGTCTTTATTCATGGTGTTTTGTCCCCTTACCAAAAACTTAACTGATCTTTTGACCTACATTCCGTATTCTATACCCTTCCTGAATCCTTTTCTTACATTTTGTGTGCCATAGCACACCTTTTGTCCCTAAATTCTTGACTGTACTACCTGGTTCAAACATGTCACATTCTGGCTGTCCCACTACCATACCACCCCTTCAAACAGGGACCATGTCTCATGCCCTTCAAGGCCTGGGCCAACTAGCTCACAGAAGTGCTCAAGATACTCCAGACTCACCTAAGGCAGCAACTGCTGCTTCAAATCCCAGCTCCTCATCCCCAGGCATCTCGTTGTTCCAGTTACGACTTGGTGGCCGGGAACCCGTGGGAGAAACCACTGGATGAAAGGTGGAATAAGTCAGGCAGAAAGAAGTGTCACTGGAAAGAATGAAATGTAGGCAACCCAAGACCCTCATCATTCCAGACCACTCATGAAGTTGCCTGATGGGTCCTAAGGATAATTCAGAGCCTTGGGCCTCTTGGTTTCTCCTTAGAGAAAACTACTCCTACCCAAGATCCCCACTCGAGTAGAGTCATGCACCATACCTGGAGCACAGAGAACGTCAAAGATGAAACTGGCCAGCATGAGAGGCAAAACGGGCCGATAGTCACAGAGTGTCCCCTCCCGAAGCTCCTCTGCCCGGCACCGCATGGTACTCATCTCACTTGGACCCAGAGGAATCTTCTTGAGCAGGGCAGCCACCTCAGACTCCTGATATGCCAGCTTCACCTAAGAATACAGGAAGAAGCTCAGACCCCGAACACTTCAGTAGAGATCAAGCTGTAAGTCTCTGAGGAGTCTCTGAGGAGACTGCAGTACAAGGCTGATGGAACCTCCGACCTCCAAGGCCTTGGTAGAAGCTGGGGGCCGCTGTAGCTCCAAGGCAAACATGCCAACTCGGAAGGCCAGGTTGTGGTGCTCTGGGCGTTCACTTAGCACTGTCAACAGGAAAGCTGCCTTCGTCAGGGTGTTGGTAGCCACCCAGGTCTGACGGCTCGTAGATACCTTGTTCTTCTTGCCCTAAAGAGGGGAAGTACAAGGAAGCAGACATATGAGTCTGACTCATCTTGGTGGAGTGAGGAGGCTCTCACTTGGAGTGGGGCATAGAAGAGGGTTAGCAATAAATGGGGGGAGAGGGGAATGGGGGGTCTCTCACCTTGGCAGGGGGCGGCTCTACCTTGAGGTCAGGTGGGTTGGCTAGCAGGTCCTGGGCAAGCTCCACAGTGAGGCGGGAGGCCTCACTGCTGTAGCCGTGCGCATGCAGGGCCTCAGCACAGGCAAACAATATCTGGAGAGGACGGGCACCACACAGGTTGAAGCCCCAACTTCCAGGGGCAGGACACCATATTCATACTCAAGCAGCAAACATCCCATGAGTACCTGCTATATGCTAGGCCCTATGCCGGTCCTGGGTATACCACAGGAACTCATAGTCTGATTAGAGAAACAGACACACAAACACACAAACCAGCGTGAAGCCAGCTACCACTGGGAAAGACCAAGAGGGGCATAAGTGAGTAAGATACTTCACTGGGACCTAGGGCAAAGGGGCAAGCTCAGGGAAGACTTCCTAGAGGAAGTGATCTCTAAGATACCTGAGACCTGCAGAAAGAACAGAAGCTAGCCAGGAAAGGTGAGGGAAGAAGATTCTAGGCAGACAGGCCAATCTGTGCAAATGTAAGGATGCGAGAGAGAGCATGGCAAGCTAGAGGAATGGTTCGACTGACTGTAGTAGAAAGGGCAGAATGCCTAGATGAGGCTGAGAAAGCATACAAAGATCAGACCAAGTGAGGCCTCACAGGGCATGCCAAGGGCAGTGGGAAACCACTGAAGACTTTTAAGCAGCAGAGGGACACAATCAGACATTTCAGGAATATCAATATGGAAGCAGTGAAAAGAATGGACTGTAGGCATGGAGTCCAGACAGGAGCCGCTAAAGGCTTCTAACAGCCTCACTACAGTCCTGACATTCCCAATTAGAGCTAGATGGCCCCTCTCCCAGCTGTAGCGAAAGAGCACCCTCAGTGTCCCCT
Organism: Panthera tigris; assembly: GCF_018350195.1. Lineage (NCBI taxonomy): Eukaryota > Metazoa > Chordata > Mammalia > Carnivora > Felidae > Panthera > Panthera tigris. The sequence continues at coordinate 33,705,309 of NC_056670.1, read as the reverse complement.
CAGAGTCCCCTCACCTCCATGCGGCTCTCCTGTTCCAGTGGCTTCAGCCCAGCAAACAGGTCGTGCTCCTCCCCAGCCCCGCCCTCAGCCTTCTCTTCCTCGCCTCCAGCCCCATCCTGGGCATTCAGATAATATGCCTGGTAGTCATCATCCTCCTCTCCAACTGCAGTGGCTGCCTCTTTGGTTTTGGGGAGCCCATTGCCACTCTCATCTGTGGAAGGGAGGTCATCCCGGGTACAGACCTCCCCAGGCAGTAGGCCATGGGGGCCAGCAGAGGCTGTGGGAGGCTCAGGCCCTTCTGAGAAGTACACACCACCATCTTCTTCATAAGTATCTGGGGGTTCGGGAAGGAAGGTGGAAGGACCACGGGAGCCACCAGGAGGAGGGCAGGGTGGCGGGCTCTCAGGGAATCCACCAAAGGTGCTGGCCTCTGCACCGAGGGCCAGGCTGCTGTCATCCAGGCTCATCTCAGCCAGATCCGGCTCCAGGGAGCTGTCTTCGCTGCTCAGCCGTCGCTTGCTCCCACCGCCTGCTGATCCCTTGCCCCCACTGCCAGCCCCACCCAGTGCCTTGGCTTTGCCCCCACCTGGACCCATCTTATGCAGAGACTTATCTCCCCCCTCAGCAGAGAGGCGGCGGGGACCCCGCTGCGATGAGGGGACCCCCTCACCCAATCCCTTGCGCTTGGCCCCAGGCTCCTTGGGCCGCACAGCTGGCTCAGAAGGAAGAGATCGGGGCCGCTCCCGGGATTCCTCCAGGCCCCCAGATCGGGAGGCACCTGGCCGAGGGGGCAGGGCTCGGGCCCAGCACAGTGCCAACTTCCGGTCGGTGCCACTGTAGGTGACACCAGGGAGTGGATAGGCCTCTTCCCAGTTGAAGTAGCAGGCCTCCACCGCTGGCCGGAAGCCAGGGAAGAGCCGCTCCAGGGTCTTTTTGTGCTGTCCCCGCTTCACATTCTCAATCACCTTCAGTTGCCACTGGCGTAGCTGGGCACACAATTCCCGGCGGCTGTGGGAACAAAGTTGGGGGAGGTTGCTGGGGGGCTACATTCTGCTCTGAGAAGGGATGGAAGGAGACAGAGCAGGCATAACCCCCAGAAGGAGGGTACAGGAAGGGACCCAGGGAAGAACTTCTTGAGCCAGCTCATACACATCACTCCAATACTCAGGTATTTGGGAAAGTGGGAGCTATTTAAGGGAGGAAAGGAAGAGAGCTTCTCAGAAAAAGGACGCCTAAATCACTGGTAACCTTAACGCTCAGTACCTCCCATTTCCCTAGGACTAGAAGAATAGTACGTTTCTATGTGCACATAATATGAGGCCTTGGACTATCCTGGGCTGGCCCAATATCCGTGCTGTGATGAGCCTAGGGGGAGACTCACCGCTGGGGGCTGAGTGCAGGGTCCAAAACAGCTAGCCTCCACAGTGTGACCATCTCATCACACATGCTGGCACATGCATGGGCCGCTACCTCTGACTGCCCATTGCTACGGCCCGTGTGTCCGCTGGCGCTGCTGTGTGAGGCTGAGGTGCGCACGCTGTACCACCAACCTGTTATCTGGAAACAGAGAGCTCTGAGATGCACCTAATAGTTTGGAGAAAGGAAGAGCAGCCCTCCCCAGTGTCCCTGTCAGCAAGAGGTAAATGAAGTTAAGGGAAGGAGAAAATGAACCACAGTGGGGCTACCCAACTCTGGAGGGTTACCTGTTCATAGGTGAGGCACTGGTCAGTGAGGATTTCCAACAAAGGGGCAGCATTGCTGTCTCTCCGTTTGAACATCTCCCGCACAATGCTAAGTAGGTTCCAGACACCCTCTGGCTCGCGGCCCCTCAGAGGGCGCAGCAGACATGCCCATTCAGCAGCAGCTGGAGGCTCCGTGGAAGACAGATACATGGAGTTCACATCACTGTGAAGGTAATGGAGTGGAAAATGATTACTCTGAGATGGGGCTGCATACGACAGGTGAAAGTGCACCAGGGCTTTGACACAAAAGAGGCCCTGACCCAAAATACAGAGTGTAGGAGACAAAAGATGTCTGAGACAAAAATTTTTGAGGCACAGGTATTAACAGAGCAAAGGATCGATTAACAGCCTGAGGGTTGTTCCCTTCCACCACAGACACAGACATAGAGAGATCCAATTTACCTGAAGACCACAGGCGAGGGTCCACAGAACTTGTGTAGTGTCTTCTTGATGTTATCAGTGAGTGTTGACTCATCCAAATACCATGTACTCTGGTCAGAGGCAGAGGGCCCTGCTGTGGGGTCTGGGGATGATAGGTAGTCAGTTACATAGAGATAGGGGCCTGGATTCACCTGACAACAGCAAGCTTTTAGTAAGTGGTGCTCTGCACCACCAGCTTTCTTCCTTCCGACTGCCCTTCCTTCTCTCCACACTCACCCGGGGCTCCACACACTGTATTGATGGCTGTTGACTGGGAAGAGAGGAGTTCATCCAGAAGACGCTGGGCCGTGGGGAGGATCTGAGGGGGAAAGGGACAAAGGCATAAGTGACCCAAGTTGGCCTTGGACTAACATGAAGACTAATATGCAGTCCTGGAGCTTAGAGTTGGAGAAGGGTGTCTCAACCTCACTCACCTGCTGAGGGAGCTCACTGATGAGGTACTGAGCAAACTTCTGCAGCTGGTCCCTCTGCAGCCGAGACAGGGACTCTGAGACTGGGGCACGCAAGCAGACTGCAGAAGCCTGAAGGAGAAACAGAGAGAAACAGAACAAGCTGGAAAAGGTTTGCTGACACTGGAGCAAGGGAAAGACAGGCAGATTAAGGGAGGCGAGGAGGCTCACATTGTGGCCAGGCATGCAGCAGAGAAGGGGGGGATGGAGCGTAGGATAGGGCCAGGATAAATTGGGAGGGCCTCACGTTGTGGATGCGGAAGAGACAGAGTGCCACGACGTGAGTGCACCATTTGGCCCCAGCCCCACAGGTGCAGCTGCAGGAAGTGACCCGGCAGCGGTCAAACATCACAGCCACGTTGTAGGCCCCTTTGGGGGGGACCATCTGAGGTGGCACCACTGTAGCACTCAGGTGGAACCCTGGGGAGAAACATGGGTATGGTCAGGGAGAGCCATCAAGACATAATTCTCTGCCCTCAACCCTGGCCCTGCAGTTATTCCGACAACCTGCTCCAGCTTCTTGCAGTAGGTCCTTAATTCATAACACAGGGGATGGGCAGAGCAGGGGGTGCCACAGGGCATGATGGGACCCTTACCTATCTGCAGTGGGTCTTTCACAGCCCTCATGCGGAACAGCTGGTCCCCTCGCTGGAACTCATCGGCACTGCCATTGGCCAGGCACGAATACAGCCTGGGAGTGAAGAAGAGGACACAGCCACAACTCAGCAAATAACCTGTCAGAGACCATAATGCCCTGGACACGCTCTCCCCAGTGTCACTCCCTCTTGGGGAAAATCCCAGGCACTCCTCCCCTTGTCTTCTTCTTACCACAACCCCAAACACAGTAGCTCCTTTGTTCTGGAGGAAACCCAGCACACAGTGTGGAATATCAGGACCCACTCCCCACCATCAGTCCTTTAGCCTCACCGGATATCCTCTTCATTCTCAGGGAAGCTCCAAAAAGCAATTCGGAGCTGTAGCTGCTCAGGCACTGGGGGATAAACTTTCTCCACCACTTCAAATGGGATATGAAATGCCACCTGCTTTGCTGAGAGCTCCACCAATGGGATCACAAGTCCATCTTTGGAAACAAAGGTTTAGGTGAGGGTAAAAAGAAGGGGAAATGAAAAGGGTCATGATTACCTGGCACCAATGCCAGCGCCTAACATCTTGGGCCCCACCTTCACTATGAAAGAAAAGGGAGATCTGGATGAAAAACCAAGGGACCCTCCTGTTAGGATACATTAACTCTTAAGATTTCATCTGGGGGAGGGGAGCTAACCAACTGCAGCCCATAACTTGCTACCTAAGGTCTAGAACAGGAGATACCACAGATATCCCAGAAACTCCTGGCCAAACAGGTGTGTTCCAGGATCCTAGCAAGCAACCCTCTCACATGGCTTGGCATCTAATTTCCCTTACACCTAGCACTTTAGATTTATATTACATTGTTAATGTCTCTCCCCTGACATTCTCTTCTCCAACTGCTTTTTACTATCCCTTTTTCTCTACATTATTCTAGGCCTCTAACTAAGGAGAGGAGACAGGCCAGAGCCCAAAGGAGTTAAGAGAGGGACCTCCAGTAGCAAGAGAGGCTGCATGTCCCTTGGCACACCTGATCCTTGGCTTCCTACAATTGGAAGCCTGGGAAGGGGGATGGGGAGGAAGATGGGTTATCCCAAGGGAACCTAGCTGCTGCTCCTGAAAACACCTGGAGTAGGATGGAGTTACCACTCAAGGTTTCCCACACTGTTTTAATCAATAAATGGTGAGGGGCGCCCAGGTGGCTTAGTCGGTTACACGTCTCTTAGTTTCAGCTCAGGTCAAGATTTTCGTGGTTCGTGAGTTCGAGCCCCACATAGGCTCTGCACTGACAGCATGATGCCTGCTTGGGATTCTTTCTCTCCTCTCTCCACCCCTTCCCTGCTTGCTCTCTCTCTCTCTCTCAAAAATAAATAAATTTTTTAAAAGGTGAAACGCGACAGACTGCATACATATCTCACCAAATTGCTAGTCAAATTAGAAGACAGATCAGAAAATCATGGAGCTGAAAGAAACCTCTTTTTTAAAAAAAAAAGTTAATCTCCTTATTTTACAAGTGAGAGACTGAGAGTACCCCGGGATGGCAGCGGGTTTGGGGAATGACATGCTTTTCTAGATTTTAACCTATTCAGGAAGATACCAGTATGTTGAAAATTTTCACCGACATTACTTCAGTTACTTCCCTCAAAGTGAAGGAGCTCTAAGCCCCAAGGCTACCCACACATGCAAATGTGAAAAAGCAAAGAGACCACAGAAGACCCACAGTGAAACTGCCTATGATCTTTGTGCATGTGTGGGTGTATGTGCACAGAACATATGCTACCTCTCCAACTGAAGTTGAACACTACCACTCCTAACAAGTGACATATGTACACTTTTCTTTGTCCCAAAAGGGTGCTAGAAATCTCTGCAGGGAAGTTTGGAAAACGGGAGTTTGGAATGGCCGGAGTACAATCACAATCCCAACCGCTGAAAAAGGTCAGCTTGCATTGAGGCCCAGAACAAAAACTGTGCCATGAGGAAGGCAGGGAAAGGATGTGGTAAGTCTTGAGCCTGTGGAGCTTCACTTATCATCACTCTTCCCTCAATCCCCTTTAATAAAAGCAAAATTATTCACAGCACTAATCAGTTAATTCACTGAAAGACCCCAGGATGAAAGAAACTCACAGCACAAAGCAGGAAGAGCATTTCATAAGGAGACTCTAGAGACAGTTTTCTACACTCTTCCCCAGGCCCCAGATGATAGAAATCTAAGGCTCTAATCCAGTGGTCCCAGCTTCTGACAGCTGTTCAATATGGACAAGAAACAAGCCTCTGATTTGAACCTATGTGACTATGGAATCTCCAGTTCACCTCCACTTTCCTATGAGTGGAATCCCTTCTTGGTGTAGCCAGAATCAGAGATCATCATCACCCCTAACAAGAAGCTCCCAATGCACTTTGCAATGGGGGTGACACGCCTCAAGTGGTCCCTTCTTCACAATCCACTCCCTACCCTCCTTCTCTTCTATTTTCTGGCTTGCCGCGGGCTTAACTAGGTGAGTATTCCCAAGTCAGAGGAGTTTTTTCTTCTATTCCATTACTAAGGCAAATGAACCACAAAAAAAATCTACTTTCTGTCGCTAATCGTATCCAACCCAGAATTTCCCAGCCATCACTCCAACACACACACACACACACACACACACACACACACACACACACACACACGCTGATGTGGAGAAGCCAACCCCAGGAAGACTGGAAAAGCGAGTCCAGAAGTCCGTTCCAAGCTGCTCGGGACAGCTCGCGGTCCGGGACAGCTCCCGAGCGGGGACAGCTCCCCAGCAAGGCCTGAGCAGAGCCAGCCCGTTCCCTTCCCCCCAGCTCACCCTTACCTCGCATTCTGGTACCGCCACTGCCACCTCCGCCACCGCCGCCAGTGGGGGAATTGGGCCCCGCTGACTGTTTGCGCCATCCCCGCCAGTTCTGGCAGAGACTCTCGGCCTCGGAGATGAAGGAACAGAGCGAATCCTCCTCAAAGCGGTCCGAATCTTCGAATGAAAAGCGCTCTCCGTCCTCCCACTCCGCGAACATCAGCTCCATGGGGCCTGCACCCCCCGGGGCCGGGTCCCCCCCCGCGGATCCGGGGCCTGGGCCGCCGGCCGGGGGCTGAGGGGAGGCCCGGGGCCTGAGGGGCGAGCCGGGGCTGGGGGTGGCCGGGGCGCTCAGGGCGGCCGTGCCGGACGAGGATCTCAAGCCTGGAAGGGATATGGGACCGGGCCTCGCCCAACTGCGAGGTGCGAACGGGGATCGTGGCCAGTATCCGAGACTCTGGGCCCGGACGAAGCGCTCGGCAGCCGGGGCCTCTCCGCGGCTGCGGCGCCGCCTCCCCCATCAGCTGATCTGAACTTCCGGCCGCGCCGGCCACCACCACTTCCGCCTCACGCGCTTGGGAACCAGACCCGGTACCGGCAGATGTAGAGGACCCGTTTGTTTAATTGCTACATTTCCTGCCTCTTTTTTCTCGAAGCCACCCCAGATACTGTAAGAGGGAACCGACTACCAGCGATACATGAAATGACTACAAATCCCAGCAATAACTCGGCGTCCATAATGTCCCCAAGGAATAAACAGCCGCCATGAATGCCGGGAATCGTAGGCTGTCAAGCGGTACACAGGACAACTGGGTGGAGTCATTGTCTCAACTCCGGATAGGCCCTGGGGCCGCATCACCTTCTGGGAGTTGTAGTCCAGAAGCCTGCATTCCATTAGATTTTTTTCTAAGATCTGATCAGGAAAGCACCCTGAAAAGAATGCATTTGATTTCGGGAAATGGTTGTACTGTTTTGTCAGTGGGTCCTTTGAATCCAGGAGTTCTTAGCCTTTTTTTGTGGTACGGACACCTTGGCAGCCTGGTGAAGTCCCTGGACCTCCTTCTCAGATTGTTTATAAATGCACAAAATATATAACTTACAAAGGAAATGAATTATATTGAAATACGATTATCAAAATATTAACAAATTTGTAACGTAGTAATACTGCTTTATTTACACATTAAGTAAAGTCCAGCAGCAAGGGTAACTACCATAATTTTGAAGCTAGTGATGGGTATAAAGGATATTGAGGTACCTGCAACCTACTATATGAAAATATTATAATCTCATATAGGTATTGCTAATTGATACTGTGGTTTGTTTTCCATGGTCCTAACTGAAATGCTAAATTTCAGTTGTGGTTAAAGATAAAAAATTTTTCCCATCCACGTCCACAGACCTCCTACTGAGAATCTATTGACCCTAGGTTAAGAACTCCTAAGTCCGGTCCAAAGTGCCTAGGTATTGAGCTTCTTCCTGTAACTAAAAGCCTCAGCTTTCAGAACAAGGCAACTGCCCAGTGCTCTACCCATGAGGTCTGAGGACTATTGGAAGAAGTAGCTGTGTGGGTCAGGGAGGCAAGACCACTTCTTTATCTTAATAATTATCCCACTGGAGCCTTAGAAACCCCACTGATCTTTGTCTATCTAATGCTGCAAGGTATATAGAAAAGGTTAAGTGAATTAAACCTGGAAGGGCAGAGTATATATAAAATGCCATACAACTGTTTCTAATATCAAAGGGTCACAAAAGTTAATGCCTTCAGCAACTAGGTGGATAACTTAATGAGAGAAGTGAACAGGTGATACACAAAGAAGATAACTGCCAAATAAGTTTCAGTTTCACCATGTGGAAGAGGCCAATGGCCAGGTCCCTAGAGAATGGAGACAAAAGATAATCAGCTCTACTTGGTTATTGCCATGCAGGGATAAGAAACTGGGGTTTACAGATCCTTTTATTTTTTTAATTGAAAGCTAAAAAGTGGATTTTTTTAAATGACATTTTTCATATTTTTGAAGGTGATCATTTAATTTAAAAACGAATTTCCAATTGTGTTGGCTAAATAAAATACATCTGCAGTTCATCAGTTTGTGAACTTCTGATTATTCTGTGAGCATTTTGCAGGGACTATTTTGCACAAAATGGGTAGTCACTAAATACAGATGATACCGGAAAACTCTGCATATAGGCAGACTTGAACATCCTTATTGCATCCAAAGGCAAGGGCACTAAATGGTGTAAGGACTTCAAAGGCAGACCAAGATGAAAGTTTTTATCCTGCTCCTCGGGCAAATCAAGAAGCAAAGAACTTCCAGAATCTAGGGAAGGATACAGAGTTCAAGTATGGAGGGAGAACCTAATCTACAACAAAGGCCAATTTATCTTCAGAGGATTTTATTTCAAAATAAAGCATAACTTCCACCATGACAATGATTCCAAAGGATGAAAAAGTGTCTTGCCTCCTTTCACCCTGCAAATAGTGCATGGCAGTGCAAACGTTTCCAAAACACCTACACATAGTTCTCAGTAGCTAACAGTCCAGTCATAGAAAATGCTTCTTCATTTTCAACTGACATGAGATTTGTTAGGAAACCTCTGTAACAATTTATTCAGTTTCTTGGGGGATAAACCCCCAGATTCTCCCAACGTGTCATGGATTGATCTCATCTTTCGCGCTGCCTGAAAAGACAGAACAAAAACAAAAATGACAGCTCTTAAGTTTGTCCTGACCTAGGCCAACAGTTCTCACAATACCACAAAGCACACTAATACATTAACCAGCCTGGAAATAGCTGTGTCATCTTCCCAGTCCCCTTTCAACAAAGGGACTTGAGATCTACAGATGACTGTATGACCTGAAGCTACCATGCCAGCTAGCAATTAATTCTAGGTTAAAATCCAAACAACCTGCCTTTCACTATCTATCTTTAGTTCTATTTCAGACAATAATACCTATTTGAGCAGCACGTTAAATTTTACCAAGTGATTTTTTCCCATGTAATTTCCCTTTATGTAATACAAAATTCTGTAAGGTATTAATATTAACCTTATTTTACAACTGGTATAGCTAAAGCTTAGAGCAGTGAAACAAATCGCTCAAGATCACAATGCCTTCAAAACCATAACCTTTTCCACTTGGGCGTTAGTGAAATCGCTCCCACAACTTTCCTTGCCTTGTATAATTGCTTGTATCCCCCCACCCCCATTCTCTCCCAAGATGACACCCTAAGAGCCTTCTGTCACCTCGGCCCTCGAAGCACAATCGAAGAATTCCTTGATCTCTTTTCTGCACGCTTCGTCGCGGAATTCATTCTGCTTCCAACATGCCATCATCACCGACATTTCTGTGATACAAGTCGCCTCTGGAGGAGCAGAACGGGAAGACCCTCAGTCACCCTTACCTTATCTTGTAGCCCTCCCACCCAGCCGCCCCGTTCATCCCTCGGACTTCTGCTCTGGGAGCCTCCTTGGCTCCAACTGCTCACCGCCTCTCTCCCGGCGTCGTTCTCCGACACGATTAGCTAGGATGAGCGGCTTGTTGGGCTTCAGTATAGGTTTCCGTGGGTTTCCCAGCCGCGCTAGCCGACCCCGCAGGCTGGGCGTCGCCATTACGCACCGAGCTCCCGGCAGGCTCTGCGTCACCGTGCGTGACCCTGCGTGACCCCTAAGAGCTCGACGAGGCTTGGCGCGCAGCCTGCGGAAAGCTCGGCTGCCTGCGTGCTTGCTTTTCTTCGCCTCGTAACCCGGCTGCTGGGTTCGGGCACCGGTCGTTCAAGACCTGTGTGCAGGTTGGGAGGAGAGTCTTTGGGGCTCGTGTGCTGACCTAGGCCGCTCCGGGCCCTGAAGTCTGAGGGCGGTCTTAGTCCGGAAACATCCAAGAAAGGGCCCGATAAATGGACACTCAATTATCGTGGTAGCTGGCCGAACTCGAGGGTGATTGACAAAAGCAAGGGCAGAGGATGGGACCGAATCAAAATATGAGACCTTAAGATGTTAGGCTGGGACAGACTATTATTATGTTTTTAATAAGTCTTCAAGAACTGTTGGATTTTACTACCTTTAAAACCACCCCGAAGCCATAAAGAAAAATTATGCTCATATAAACAGTAGCGACCACTTACATATCGTTTCTTCTTTGTAATGATCTCACTGGGTAGGGTGAAGTTTAAGCGCTTTGGCGTTCATTGTCTAATTTAAGACTCTTTCCAATCCTGTGAAGATACTTGGTGGTATCATTCCTATTATTAGACTTGGCTCTTCAGTTGTGATGCCTAGGTTCATCAGACTTGGCTCTAAGTGACTTTTAGGTGTTTACAAAAGGCACTTTAGGGGCACCTGGGTGGCCCAGTTGGTTAACCCTCTGACTTCATGATCTCAGGTCATGATCTCATGGCTGGTGGGTTCCAGCCCCGTATTGGGCTGGAGCCTGCTTCAAATTCTGCCTCTCTCAAAAATAAATGAAACATTCAAAAAGAAACAAACAACTCAGTTCAAAGATGTGCCAAGGATTCTCAAGGCATTTATAACAACTTCAAGAAATGTTTCTGGTAACGGAAGCATAACTTGAGCAAGCTTTTAGTTCATAAGATGACTACTTTGGAGGAGCAATATGTATTTGGTTGTGTAAAATTTAGTGTGCTAAAATCATTTATCACAGACGTTTAATCTTCCCATTGATCTCTGCATGACTGGTTCTTCTTCTGTTCTCAGTTCCTGTCAGAGAGGCCTTCCCTGACTTCCCATATCTCTCCATTATCAAGCTGTTTTATTTTCCTCATAGCACATATCACAGTCTGAATTAACTTGTTCATTTAATGTGTGTTTATGGCCTCACTTACCACCGACACCCATTTAAAATGTAAGTGCCATGAGAGACAGGACCTTGTCTTACTGAATTCCTAGTACCTAGAATAGTGATAATAAATATTTGTTAAGTGAACAAGTGTTTCACATATTTTTCCAAGTCTCCAAGTGTATCATACTCAGCCCAGAAATATAATCAAGCAGCAGACACTGTTTAAAAAGAAGCCATTTATTATACAAAATGAAACCTGAGATTATAGGATATTGCAACACATGGAGTAATAAAGGCATCAGCCCCATGCTCCACCCCCAGTCCAATAAAACAGATTCCTAATCAAGCACTTCTACCACCAATAACCCCAAGCCTGCTGCGGTTGACAGAGCAAACTGAGCCCCAAACCAGAGAAAATTCACATTGTTTGCTTTCTCTTCATATTGGTTCTGCTTGCTCTTGTGGAAATGTAGCACCTGGCTCATCTTGCTCTTTTACGAATACTTTTATGGTAATAGGATTAAAGGAGAACGTCTAAAAAGCCCTGTCCACAAAGCAGGCCTGAGTCTCCAGCCACAACCATTCACAAACAATTGGCCCATTTTGTACATAAAAGTGCTAAAGGAATGCCAACCTGAACTGGTGTAATTAGGAGAAGTAAGGATGATTCTACATTTTGCATAACCATCACTTACCCTTTTTATTGCACATAAACTTGAGTCCTAACCTTAGTTTGCATTTGAGTAATGTGTATTTTGCACTATAAATCAGCACCTGCATTTAAGTAGATTGGAAGTTTAGGGGCACCTGGGTGGCTCAGTCGGTTGAGTGCCCGACTTCAGTGCAGGTCATGATCTCACGACCCATTGGTTTGAGCCCCACATCAGACTCTGTGCTGATACCTCAGAGCCTGGAGCCTGCTTCATATTCTGTCTTCCTCTCTCTCTCTGCCCTTCCCCAACTCACACTCTGTCTGTCTCTTAAAAATGAATAAACGTTAAAAACAAAAACAAAAACTACTCCAAAAAAAAATAGATTTCAAGTTTAGAAATCAGAGTCCTGAATTTGACTTCTTTTTGTGGGTCTACATTATACCCAATTTTAATAGTATATTTGAAGGTCTATCTTCCCCTCTTGTGCTTTTCTGCAAAAGCCCAAACAGGTTAAGCAAACTTTCCATGCTGTTGTGAGGGTATTTTTTACTAAAAAATAAAATGAAAATAGAACCATTATGACCGTGAAATCCAGTCTAAATTAGAGCTCTCCTTGGCCACATCCTTAGATGTCACAATATTAAGTGTGGGACCCTAGTTGTTGAAGCACCTTACATACATAAACACACACACACACATCTGGTTGTAAATTAGTGTATGTATGTGTATATATATAAGTACATATACATATTAATTTATAGATACACTGATAAGCTATAGAACTTCTTTAGTGATAATTCATTAATACTACACATTACAACCAGAGTAGCTCTAAGGTCCAAGGTATTTCTTGTTCCACTGGCCCTGAAAAACCTAATGGTCTCCCTGCCCTTTAAGCTTTATTTTCAAGCCACAGCAATATAAAGGTTTGGCTATATCCCCAAATCTGCCTAACAGCTTTTTAATGAACCAGCCACTTGTGGTGGCTAACTCTTGCCTCACCTCTCAGCCCCTTGACATCAAGGGCAAGTAAATGTTATAAAAAATACAATTCCAAAGAACCATAATACAACCCACCAGGAGTTTTGCTTCACCACCAACATAAGTCTTGCCTCACCTCTCAGCCCCTTGAGTTTAGGTATGTTCCATCAAAATGTAGTCTCACTAAGTACTATAAAGTTGAACAGAAGGATATCAGTAATAGAATGAGTCAAGTTGGAATATTCATCCCACAGGAACTGAAAAGTGTTCCATAGTATGAAGTAATTATTACAACTATTGCTGGGCTGTTTTTTCCAACGTAATTTTCATGACTCTATGGAGGAAATAGGACTTTTGTAGCATTTAAAAATAATAAAATATAGGGGCACCTGGGTGGCTCAGTCGGTTAAGCAGCCGACTCCAGCTCAGGTTATGATCTCTTGGTCTGTGGGTTCAAGCCCCATATCGGGCTCTGTGCTGACAGCTCAGATCCTGGAGCCCGCTTCGGATTCTGTGTCTCCCTCTCTCTGCCCCTCCCCCACTTGCACTCTGTCTCTGTCTCTCAAAAATGAATAAACGTTAAAAAAAATTTTTTTTTAAATAATAAAATATAGAGAAGAGTTCATTAGGCAGACAGAAAAGACCAAAGACCTATAAAAACCTGCAGTTTGATTCACCCTGGTCTATTTTAACATTTAAAAATCATTTAGGGGCGCCTGGGTGGCTCAGTCGGTTAAGCGACGGACTTCAGCTCAGGTCACGATCTCACAGTTGGTGAGTTCAAGCCCTACATCAGGCTCTGTGCTGACAGCTCAGAGCCTAGAGCCCGGTTCAGATTCTGTGTCTCCCTCTCTCTCTCTGCCCCTCCCCTGCTCATGCTCTGTCTCAAAAATAAATAAAAACATTTAAAAAATCATTTAAATATTAAATTTGTTTTTCTGCCATCATTTCCAGCCATAGTCTCTATCTCTAACCTAAAATAGAGCAGGACAATTCATTAAATTGACATATATATTAACCATCGGATCTTTCTGTTCATGAGATGAGAAAGAATTACAGTTATTCCCTAAAAAAGAAGCAAACCAGCAGTAAGCAAAGCTGTCAAAAATCTACAGCCAGTTTAATGTAGAGGAGAATGAATGTGGGGATGGTGGCATCTTCGTCAGATTACGGAAAACCAGGAAAGAAAAAACCATTAAAACAATTTTTTTTAATGTTTACTTTTGAGAAAGAGAAAGACAGAGCGTTAGCAGGGAGGGGCAGAGAGAAAGGAAGACACAGAAACTGATACAGGCTTCAGGCTCCAAGCTGTCAGCACAAAGCCTGACATGGGGCTCAAACTCATGAACTACAAGATCATGACCTGAACCAAAAAAAGTTAAAAAGTTTGACATCAAGAGCAAGTAAATGATATAAAAAATGCAATTCCAAAGAACCGTAACACAACCCACCAGGAGTTTTGCTTCACCACCAATGTAACCATTTATAAAGCAGGAGATGAAAAGAGATTAGGAAAGGTATCGAATAGGTGCGCCTGGGTGGCTCAGTCAGTTGAGTGTCTGACTTCGGCTCTGGTGGTGATCTTGCAGTTCATGGCTTCGAGCTCTACTTTGGGCTCTGCACTGACGATGCAGAGCCTGCTTAGGATTCTCTCTCTCTCTCTCTCTCTCTCTCTCTCCTCTCTCTCTGCCCCTCCCTGACTTGTGCTTTCTCTCTCAAAGTAAATTTTTTTTAATGTAAAAAAAATAAATAAAGGAAAGGTACTGAATAATAAAGAGTTTAAAGAAGAGCACGGAAATTTTAAGACCCTACTAAACGTGGTCCATTTTACCTCATTCTTAAGCCAAGTACCAAGGTGTTGTTCCAATCACAGTTAAGAGGATGAAATGGCTAGAGAAAGATGCAATTCTTTAAAGATTCTGTTGGATCAGCACTTTAAAACAAGTGGGTGTTTCAGGCTTCTGTTTTCCATTAATCCAAGAACTAGAGGCCTCCATCTCTCATTGAGGAGAGGCCCTAATACCACAAACTGAGACACTGGATACACATCATTAGGGTAAAATATCAGTGGATATAACTGGAATTCCTTGAACTCATAATAAGACAGTGTTCGTTAAGGGATATGCAGTAGATGCCCCTCATGTCCCATGGTAGAATAAGGACTTCCATCTCCTTAACTCTACCAATTTAAAGGCTCTTGCAAGGATAATTACAGATTTTGGTTCCTTTTCATGAAGATCTCATGTAGGTAGTCCCAAAATTTCCTCTGCTTTGTCTCATTGTTGTGGATCATGGCAGTGAGAGCTTCCCCCTGGTCCAGACCTTGCCAATAATCTTGCAGCCACATCTCCTTCCAGCTGAAACATCAAAATGGGAGTTGGATTATGGAACCTCTGCACAGCTACAAGTACTGCCTTCTGAAATTTTAAGCAGGTATAGCAGTCTCTGGCTAAGACAGGGCTCTGCTTTGAAGGAAAGGGAATGTGAAGTAAATCTAGTAGTCTAGTAATAGTACAGGTGACAGCTGCAAACACAAATCTATCACACATCCCACCCCCAATGAGTTAAACTTCCTGACTTGCCCGTTCCTGGTTCCCAAATGTGGTGGGAGTTTAGAAGAAGGCAGGGCAGTGGGGCAGACTATGGAACCAAGTAGTCTAATATTCAGATGGTTACCTTATAAGCTGCAATTTCAATAATCAAAATGAAGGTGCAGTGCTATCCAAAGTCTAGATAAAACACATTTTCTTTTTTTTAACGTTTTACACTTTTTTTCCTAGTAAATCATAATATGTTCAGCATAAACTAGAAACAAATTATTTGATGGAAGACTCCATTCCCAGAATCAAACTGTGGCAGCAGTATATATAAACAGCCCTCTGCTGCCATCCACTGTGCAAGTTAGTCTCTGCAGGCCATTCTAGCAGTCTTGCTTTATTAAGCTTAATATCTTTTATCACCTCTCCCCAAACAGGTGTGGTTTGCTGCAAGTGGCTTCAGCATTTTCCCACCCCACCTCCCGTGCTGACCTTGTTTCCCACCGCACCACTTTCTGCCACCTACTGCAGTAGCTTCCTCACTTCTCTTCCAATCCACACTGCCCAGCAGTGTTTATTCTATCTATCGAAAACATTCCTTCCATTCTGTTTGGGGTGAACATATAATTTATCACCCAAATCAGGGTACTTCTAGGAGTGAAAGGAGGTACTATATGGGGCGCCTGGATGACTCAGTCAGTTAAGTGTCTGACTTCAGCTCAGGTCATGATCTCACGGCTCATGGCTCATGAGTTCAAGCCCTGCGTCGGACTCTTGTGCTGACAGCTCAGAGCCTGGAGCCTGCTTTGGATCCTTTCTCTGGACCTCCCTCACTCACACTCTGTGTCTCTCTCCCTCAAGAATAAATAAACATTAAAAAAAAATTAAAGAGTGAAAGGAGGTACTATTAATAATTGTGCCAGGTTAATAGATACAAACCCTACTGCAGACAAACCTCCCTCAAAATACCCATCCATGTATTGCTCATCCCCAACCCCAACATTTCAAAGGTGCTAAATAAACAGCTGAGTTGGTTTTCGAGACAGTCCAACTCCTAAGCCTGGTATTCAGGCTATGTATAGCCTGGCCCGAGTTTATCTGCCCAACTTTGTCTCTCCCTCATCACTTCCCTAAACAGGCCCCCTCTGCTCTGGTTGAAGCCTTTTTTGAATCACTATTGCAAACACTGCTCACATAAGCTGATTTTCATAGGTTGTTGCCCTGAATTCCACTTTGCATCTTTTCCTGAGCTTTTTCAGGAATTAGACTCTCCCAATTAGACTCTTGACACTTTAAAGGCAGAGTAAGCCCATGTCATAATTTCCCTATACAACAATCCCCTCAGCACCTACTGCTACTTCACTGCCCACAGTGAGCAAGTAAGTAAATCGCTTGATTTGATGGCCACAGGGACCCAGCTATCCTTACCTGTCATTCTCAGGAATCTCTTCCACACTGCCAAATCCAGGTGTGGGCACTGGGCAGTCCATGTGTGAGGGCTGGGCAATGTGAGGCTCAGGGACAGGGATGTCCCCAGGAGAGGCTGCGTGTGCTTTCTCGGCCTCCAGCCGAGCCAGTTCATGGTCACAGACAAAACACTCAAAGCCATTGAGGTAGTTAGGCAGCAAAGGATCATTCACTCCCCACTCCCGATACTTCAGACTATCCAGAAGGAACTGGTTGGTGATGCCCCCAGGTTGTTTGTACGCCAGATATTTCATATATTCCTCATCGTTCCTATCCAGAAAATCAATAAATTCTGCCAGCTTTTGAGGTGACTCAAAGTCATCAATGAGGATGATGGAGTGATTGTTGGGCATCCAGTCCCTCACAGAGGGAGAGCCGCGATACACAGGCACAGCACCAAGATGCATGGGGCGCCACAGCTTCTCTGTCATGTAGTCGTCACAGATGGCATTTTCAAGGGCCAAGTGGAACTTATAGCGAGACAAGAAGGCCAAGAGCTCTGGATCCTCGGTGGTGGCTGTGGCTGTGTCCTGTAACCGCGGAGTGGGCAGCTCCCGATTTTGTAGGCATTTCCCGTAGGAGTCCACCTGTTCGGGGTAGAATACCGCCGTGAAGTGGGTGCGGCGAGCCGACCTGGACACCCGGGGTCCTGGCCTCCGCCCCGCGCGCCCCCCTCAACCCCCAGGCCCGCCCCGGCCCCACCCACCGGGATGTAACGCATCAGCTCGCGCACGTAGCGGTCCCGGTCCGCAGGCACGTCGCAGTGGGACTGCAGATAGAGCAGCGGCGCGTAGCCGCGTCGGCGCCACTCAGCGCGCTCCTGTAGCGGAGGCGCCGCGCGGCGCAGATAAGCGGTCCCGGGCAGCCACTGAAGCGGCAACGGGTAGTCCGAATGGCGGCTGAACGTGGCAGTAAGATTGAAGAGGCGGATGCCCGGCCCGTGGCTCAGCAGGAAGTTGTTGAGGGGCGACTCCTCGTGCAGGAGCGCCCAATTCTGATGCGCCAGGCGCGGCAGCGGCGCCTCGGAGGCTCGAAAGTCAGTGCCGTAGAAGAGCAGCGCGCGCGTCCGCGAGTGCCCTCGCACCCGTCGGTCCCGGGACGCCACGCACGCGCCGCGCGCGCACTCGATGCGCTCTGAGTCGCCCGGGAAGTGGGGAAATAGCCCTGGGCTCCACCACAGCAGCACCGGCAAGTCCACGGCCTCCTCCCTCCCTGGCTGCGAGGGCCCGGGACTGCGCGCCACCCCCACCGCGCCCAGCGCCGAGGGCGGCCGGAAAACTGCACCATCCCACGGCTCTGCCCAGCCCGCCTCTCCGCCTGTCTCCCCCTCAGCCATGGGCCCAGAGCCGCTGACCGCACAAATGCTAAGCACTCCCAGGGCAGCGAGCACAGCCCCGCTGCTGCACGCCGCCATGTCCACTGGCAGTTGCCCCGCTCCCCTCCCGGCAGCATCAGGCCTCCGCCCTGCAGGGAGTAGCGACCTGACGAAGTCCTACGCCCATGGTGCGTGTGGCGCATGCGTAGTTCTGCTCGGCCCACCACTTCCTGGGAAGTGCTAGGCCTAGCAGCAACAAATGGGACGGAAAATGGTAAGTCACAAGTAAAAATGAGGCTAATTGTTACATCTTAATTTATTTTATTTCTTTACAAATTAAAGATGCATTGAAAAATAAACCAATGAAGAGAAATGAGAGGTCCGGAGCAGGGGCATCCCAGGCTGGGAGCAGGCAAGCCTGGCCACCATCAAGCCTAGCCCTTGTCCTGCCCCAGCCAGTTCAGGTTGGAAGATAACGGTCGGCCACTCTGTCAATACCAGAGCTTGAGTGGTGTCCCGGCAGGAGAGAACAGAGCTCCAGCCACCTCTGCCTCTCCCCTCTCAACAACTCCCAGCTTGGAGAAGCAGTGTTTCCAGTGGGAGCTCAGAGTGGGATGGGGCTGGCTCTGTGAGGTATTGCAAATTGATGACCAGGCTCCCAACAGAACCATCCAGTGTTGGAGCCTTTCCAGCTGGGAAAGAGGCTGTTACCTCTCCCAGGTCTTAATATTCTTTGCAACTCACTTCCCAGGCTCATTCATCTCTGACAATGTGCCTCTATCCACTTAGTGATCACCAATCATTGCAGGAGACAGAAGAGCTAATCAACCACTCTCCAACTTTGACTTGGCTGCTGACTTCCAGGCCCAAAAAGGACTGACCAACCACTTTTCTCTCCACCATCTATGGTCTATACCCCAGCTCTTGTGCACCTGAATGTTTCGTCCCTAATATAGGAAGTTTTTGATGACACTGAGCTGAATTAGCCCCTACCCACCCCCGCATAGTACCCCTGGGATTCCCACTCCTTCCTGCCTGCCCCTCTCTTCTTGGAGGCTGGTCTAAGGGGACACATAATATTGCCAGAGTCTGGGTGCCTCCAAATCCCCCAATACCGAATCATATACAGTGAACTGAGAAACTACATTCATTACGACAGGATTAGCAGGAAAAGGAGGGTAAAGTGAGGGGATAGGGGCACCTTCCATCAGCAGGACATGACAGAGTGGTAGGATACTTGATTCCAGAAAGGTGTCTCCTTATACCTCCCCTCCCCCCAGAGAGATTGAGGTCAGCTTACATGACTTATAAGATAATGGAACTGTTCCAATTTCTCTGCCATCCTGGTGTACTTTCTGGAAGCTGGCCTGGGACCCTATGCCATTTACCCACTTGCTCTAGCTCAGTAGCTGCCGAATTTCCTTGTGCATATGACAGAGAAAGTCCACATAGGATGCTCCCCCGCTCAAGCTCTTGTCTTCCACCAGGAAGTGCTTGAACAGCATCTCCAGCTTGTCCTCCTGTTTCACCACGATAAGCTATGGCCAGAAGACAGGGTCATGAGGCAGGGCCAAAAGGAATTAAACATGCCCTAAAATCCCATTATCCCATCACTTACTCCCACCCCCCATTCCAGGGGAGGACTGAACAAGGTAAGAAATGCAGAGTTTAGATCAGTGTTACCTTCATGTACCGTGACCTCTGTGCCCTTAAGCTATCAATGAGGCCTCGCACCTTCTTGGACAGTGGATTATCCAGAACTGGCAGAACACTCTGCAATACAAAATTCATTTATCCTTATGGTAAAATTCTCTGAGTCAAGGCAAAATGGGGCAGCAAAGATTTATGCATTATCTGAAACAAGCCTCGGAATAATGACAGCATCCCCCATCCCCTCCAAGGATTCCCTGCTATTAAAGGGGACTAGCATACAAACTTTACTGACTCCCACTTATATCACAAAATGCTTTTCCACACCCATATTCCCCTTGACTTCCTGCCCTCACCAAGCCACTGGTGATCTGACTGAAGGAGGAGACACTGAAGAGGCTCTGGACAACACCCTGTTGGACACTTGCTCCCACCCACAGGAAGAGGTTGAGCCCATTCTCCAGCAAGTATATATCCCCATTGCTCAGACGCTCTTCAGATGCTCGAACTGCTGGTGGTTCAGTGGCACTCTCAATGGGAGACTTTGTCTAGACAAAAGGAAGGGGAAAGAGGTTATTTACCAAGGGCCATAAGACAAGTTTGCCCCTCACCACACACACATGAAATTTCAGAAAGCTAAATCAGTAACTCTTTCAGTGTGAAAATTACATCAGATAATGTAGGTTAGAAACAAATTCACTAGAGTCAACCACAGATAATATTAACCTTTCCCTTCCTCCTTCTATGATGCCCCTTTCTCAGTGCAACGTCTCACACCCCAGCCCTTAGTCGCACCAATGGTAGGAGCCGAGGATAAAAGAAGACATTGGTCTCAGCCACATCCATGGAGGTAACCAGCTGTCGGACGTAGGCACGGTCATCAGTAGTGACTTCAGCTCCAGGCTGCAGGACATCACTCTTCAACACACAGTTCAGGTAAACTGGGAGTAGCTTCATGCACTCAGGAAGGATCAACTGCAGGGGTTATCAAAGTAAAGTTAATCATGAGAAATCTCTCCCAAATGCAAAAATTTGTCCTAACAATTCCTGCAACATGCTTGTCCCACCTGTCCTGCAGAGGAGGGGCTGGCACAATTCTTTCTGTAACAGGCCAGGATCTGGGCACACTGAGTGATGAGAGTGTCACGAACAGTCTTCACAGGGCTATTTAGGACCCCCCGGTATGCTGGATGTGAAAGGGAGACAGCACAGTCACTGGCTAGCCACCCCATCACATGTGCTTTCCCACCATCACACCTACCCGGGAATGCTGAATCACCGACAACCACCTTTCTCTCAGCCCCAATCCCCCTTCGCCCTGCCTCTACCCTCACCAAACTTGGCCATGTAGTTGATGAGTGTGTCAGTCTCACAGTTTCGATACAGATCAGCCAGCTGGGTGCAGCAGTTCAGGGCCAGGTTGTGGATGCGGAGCCGTCGCTGCCCTGCACAGCTGGTGTAGAGCAGAGCACACTAGGAGAAGGGAGAAAAGGAGAATTCATACCCCTCCCTCACCAAAGCCCTCTGAAAAACTGCTCCTTTGCTATATTAGTAAGATAGAGGAAAGACATGAGCCATCCCTTCCCCAGCCTCTTCTAGTCCTCTCCACCCACCTCTTATCCTCTTCCCTGCAGCCTATTTATATCCAGTACAATGAACTTGACAGTTCCTCCCCAACCCCTGCCTCCTGCCTGCTACCTGCAGGAGGGCTCCACTCTCTTCATTGAGCCGATCATCATGCTTGAACTCCACAGTCACCGTCTTGTCCCCGTCCAGCCCAGCCAGCTCCACATCTGTTGTGTTGCTCATGTAGAAAGCCCCAAAGAAATCTACAGCACGGATACCTGAAGCCACATGGATAGAGTCAGGGCTACAAATACGACAGGTGCCACTTGCCTCCCTTCCAGATTTAGCCCCCAATCTGCTCTTCTCCAACCAGGACTGACCAGTGCTTGTCCGAACACGCATCACAGCATCAAAGCCAACAACCTTCTGTACGTCCCGACGCAGGTCACTCAGGAACCGTTCCTGGTCATTCTCCACCTGCAGCCCCCCAGGCCCAGAGTCACATCACTGACTACATAACACCCTGCAGATTATCTCCCTGCATCCCCTCCACTCTACAAGCTGCTGAATCATAGTAACAGTGACGATGATAATAATGATAGCTTTTAAGCATTTGCTACAAGCCCAGTACTACATTAAGTATTTTACATATAACTACTTATTCCTGATAATAAATCTTAAGTATTAAAATCCCATTTTATAGGGGCACCTGGGTGGCTCAGTCGGTTGAGGGCTCGACTCTTGATTTTGGCTTGGGTGTGACCTCACGGTCATGGGATTGAGCCCTGCATCAGGCTCCACGCTGGACATGGAACCTGCTTGGGATTCTCTCTCTCCCTCTCCATTTGCCTCTCTATCGCTCAGAAAAATGGGGGGTTGGGTAGAAATCCCATTTCACAGATGAAGAAACAAACAAAAAATAATTTCTCCTAGGTTATATAGTGAGTATTCTGGGAGGGCCAGAATAACAACTGAAGACTGATTCCAACCCCATGCTCCTAACCACTACCCTTGTTACTCTCTTCTTTACATTATGGGGTCTTCTCCTCCAACAGTATTCCTATTAATGAGTCAGCAGCTAAAGAGCTGCTCCACACGTAGGCAGACATTGTCTGTCCGGCTTCCACCTGCCACCCAGAGTCCCATGCCCTACCTGAAAGCAAGCATATTTGTAGACAGAGCCACCAGTGAGCTGGGGTACAACAGAGAGCGTGGCCACATCCACATACTGGTTAGGGAAGAGGAAGAGGTCTACACAGCAGCCTTGGGCCACACACTCTTTGGCCAGGGTCTGATAGGCACCTGTCTGAGGCTGGAACAGAGTCTGGGGAGGAACAGGAGAAAACATTCGAATATCTCAGCTCTACCCTATTTGAAAACTGTGTATTTAATATGGGATATTCAAATATATGTAAGACTTCAGATCTACCTCATAAGCATTTGCAGTAGTAGTAGAACATTCTCTTAAAAAGAAGAATCTATCAAGGGGCACCTGGGTGGCTCAATCAGTTGAGCATCCGACTTTGGCTCAGGTCATGATCTCATGGTTCATGAGTTTGCACCCCACATCAGGCTCTGTGCTTACAGCTCAGAGCTGGAGCCTGCTTCAAATTCTGTGTCTCTCTCTCTGCCCCTCCCCCACTCACACTCTGTCTCCCTCTTTCTCTCAAAAATAAATAAACATTAAAAAAAGAAGAAGAATCTATCGAGAGCTTTGGGATGAGATGGGGTAGAGAGGTGTGGAGCACTGGAGAAGGTTGGCAGTCATGGACCTGACATGTGAAAGGGGAGAGTGTCTCATCCCAGTCCCCCTCAAGAAAGTTGAGAGTATTGCATTGTGGGGGCCCCTGAGTGTCCGACTTCAGCTCAGGTCATGGTCTCATGGTTTGTGAGCATCAGCCCCATGTAGAGCTCTCTGCTGTCATCGCAGAGCCATCTTCGGATCCTCTGTCTCCCTCTCTCTGCCCCTCCCCCTCTCATGCTCACACTCTCTCTCTCAAAAATAAATACACATAAAAAAAAAAAAAGTACTACATTATGAAGAGTCACCACCTTCCTCTGTAATAGAAAGTTCTCCCCCCATCTCCCAATCCCACACCTTCTCCTTGTCTGTGTTGATCAACTTCCTGTCGTCTCTGTTCTTCAGTTTCCCTGGGGCCTCTGCAATGGGCAGGGAGGTGTGGAACAGAAACAGCTTCCCTGCACACTCAGCAGCCTAGGAAAGAGAGGACTACTTGTTCATTCTTTCCTTTATTCAGCTATTCATTCATCCCTTCCCTCATCATTTATTTGGTGCCAATTATGTCAGATACGCTGACTCATTGGGCAGTCATCAATCACTAAAGAAAGTTATATCCCAGGGAGTAAGATGGTCAGAAGAAAGTGAGGCAGAGAAGTTGCCAGGGTTCTAGCCTTACCTTTAGAGCCTCCATCCCAGCCTGGATAACTGGAGCAAATACTGTCTCTGTCTCTCTTGTGTCTGCAAACATTTCAGGAATCTGGTCCAATAAGCTGAAAAGATAGATGATGGGAGGCAATCAAAATTGCTATCCAGATTCAATGCCTTAGCCCTCAATTCACTGAAGAATCATGTTCCCCCTACCCCAGACTGAAAACTCCTGAGGCACAGTCCCTGTCCATCTGCGGAGCCCTCTGCTCGACTGACTTTCTCTGATTGTCTCTACCCCATTCCCACTTTATCCCCACAATCTGGCTCTTACCTGGTGATGACTGCCCGAGACTCACTGACATTGACCAGGAAGCCATCCAGCAGTGGCACAAACATGTCAGCCACATCCGATACAACCATCATCTGTGGCTGGGCCAGTGAGCTTTTCACATTGTAGAAGTGGAGCACCTTATTATAGGTGACAAAGCCAACACGGATTGCTGACTCTTCTGCTCCACCCTCCCTGTAGAAGGTAACATTGTTACCCACACTTGGCCACCTTCTCCACCTACTGAGTCAACCAGAACCCACCCCCACCCCAGTGATTATCCAAAAAAAGAACCCTGGCTCCATAAGTCTCACCTAGGTAGAAAATCTAACAGTGACTTGAGCTCCTCACAGAGGAGCCTAACAAGACCACTTCTGATGGCATTGTAGGAGACATCAATCATGAAGATAAAGGCAGGAGGGCTGGGAAACTTATTGTTCTGCAAAGGAAGGAAATGTTGGGGAGGGAAGGGCATTGGTAAGCAGGCTAGTTGACTACAGAGAAGTCAATATCAGAGGGGACAATGAAAGGGTGAGGAAAATGAACACAGCAATTCTCAGCTGTCTCACTGTCTTCCACCCACTTCTCCTCCCCATGCTACTTTCTCTTACCTTGCAGTAATCTACAGTGGCCAAGAATTCATAAGAGCCCAACGATAGCTCAGGACGGTCATAAGCATCCACACGTTTGCCGGTATGATCCAAATGTTGAAAATACTGGGGGGGAACTGTGGGGAGTACGTCAGAATATTACTCAAATGTCCACTCTCAATCTTAGTAGTCTTGCACTGGCTAAGCTCACTCTACCACCCCACATCCCCATATGTGCCCTACTTCCACAGTTCCTGAATAAGGGAACCTTACCTATCTAACTAGAAAGAGAATAATGAAGATGCAATTCATAACACCCCCCCCCCAATCCCAGCCTCTATGAACATACCATCATTGATACAACTGCAAAAGCAGCACTGGAAGCGCCTCCCTCCCTCAATGAATTGCATGAAGGGGCACATATATGCTTTGCAGCGATTGCAGCGCAAAGGGCCAGATTCCCCATGGTCCACGACATACGGTGAAGCCTAAGGAGCAAAGGGAAGGGGCTCAGACAAAGGAAAGCTACAGCGGGTTGAGACATGTGGCAGTAGATGAAGAAGAACAACTGGAGGGGAGAAGGGCATGGTTGAGATACCTTGCCTGAGGAGGGAGTACAGTGAAAGGGAATGAAGACAAACGATGAGGGTACCAGGCAGAGGAATGTCCCTAAGAGTTCAAATTCTATAGTCCCCTCTTCTTACTCCTCATCTCCACAACTCCCCTTCTTGAAAGAGAACTGTGAAAGTGGCCCTAACAAATCAGGGGCTGCTATAAGCATATAAGGAGAAAGCCAAAGATTCCCTAGGATTCTCGTTTCAGGCCCTATCTTCAATTCTCTTCACTCTTGCCCTAGGGATCTTAACTCTGCTTCCTTCCCCAACCAGGTATTTATGACACTGATCCTCCCCATCCCTGGATATCTGTGACATCTACCAGTGTCTCAACTAGATGCCATGCTACAGATAAGAGACCAGCAGCTAAATGTCTAACCATCCCCACTGAGATCCAGAGAGAGAGAACACAGAGCAAGACAGAGAAGCAAGATGTAAAGTGAGCCAGTTATAGAGAAATCCACTCTAAATTCATTAAGCCAGGCATAAACAGACTTTCCTGCCAAAGCCTGGCAGAGCAGCTGACAAGTTCTCTCTCTCTCTTTTCTTGCTGATTTCAGGTATTGAGGTGAAAAATCAGGGCCCAAGCCAGATAAGAGAAGGACTATTGGACCCTGATCTACCTTTTTCCCTTATATGATTTCCTAACATTCCCTAACTCACCAGGGATGTTAGGACAGTATAGAATAAAAATAGAATAATGTACCTGTAATCATCTGGAGATGACCGTAAGGCTTCTGCATTCAGTTGTCTCCTCCCTTACAAGTTGGCCCTGCCTCTTTTCAGTTTGTTTCCCATATGGACCATGCTCCCACCCAACAACTTCTTGGGCTTTTACTCTCATCACAACCACACCCATCAGGCATGGGCCCTTGGGTAGAAAGCTATTGAGATACTCTCCCTTCCTGCCCAACCAGGACTTCTTTCATTGTGACTGCTAGAATCACCTTCAGGAAGAAGTCTTATGCCCCCTCTTTTCCTCCCCCCTCTCTTCCTCCCTTTCATTATACTCCAGTCCCTTCCCTGACTCACCTCCTCTGGTGGCAGCCTTGCCAGTGGCTTGATGACAGCTGCTAGAGGCACCTGGGCCTGTTTAGCCATGTCAGATGTGCAAGGGATATTATAGGATGTGCATCGGATGTATCGGGGACTTGCATTCCCTGAAGTAGGAGGTAGAAAACCTAAGTCAGATCACAGAATCCCTCTAGACACCAGCTCTCCATTGCTGATCCACCTCATCACCCCGACATATGCTAGAGCTGATGGCGGCTTTTCCCCTAGAGGGACTGGTCTCTGATTAAAGACTAACAGAAGCCCTATCCATAAGCTGATAATCTTGGAGAAAAGGCCCTCACAGGAAGGAATTAATACCCTTCTTACCTTGGTCTTTCACCAGGAAGTTGGTGGTGACTAAGGGTGGCACCTGGCCCCGTACTCCAGTAACAAATGGCTCTGAACCCCGGTTGTTCCTGTCATCCTCAATAACCTGAATCTGTAGGGAAGAAATGAAATGAGTGAGGGTGACACAAGAAAGGGAAGTACCAGGTCCTAGAAAACCAGGAGAAAGAAAGGCTAGAGCTACTGCACAGAAACTAGTAATTTGCTAAGAACACCTCATGCACCAGGCCTGCTCTCGTTCTGGAGATCACATAAAATGCTACAATGCCAATCTTCCGCTCTATAATCAGTAGCAAGATGCTGTACAGTCAACACTGAGAAAGGGCTTCTTTATAAATTGCCCTGACCCCCAATCAGTGGTGACCACCCCATTATTCCCCCCACTCCAGGAAAGTTCCAGCTCTCATCACAAACCTTCAAATATATCAGATTTCACTTCCCTCCCACATTACATGCCCCCCCCCCACCCACTCCTCTCACCAAGACACATTCTGAGTCAGAGCAGGAAAACAGACAACGATAACCATGTAAAAATGAAATCTACCTGGAATGACTCTACACTCAATGAAAGTAGAAGGGACAGGGTGAGGAGAGGATTAAACAGAAATGAACAGGTAAGGTGAGGAAGCAGATGCTGCCTTATTTTCAGGTAAGCATCCGTGTGTAAATATGGGAGAAGAGGATTAAGTACCCAATCCTTACAAGCCCAATCCTCAGTCCCCCACATTTTGACAGATCCAGCAAAGGAAAGGAAAAAAAAAAAGATTTTGCAAAGCTGGTAATCAGATCTTTGTGTAGGCTGATGACCTTTGGTCAGTACTTCAAGATGGTTTGTAAAACCAGAAAAAGTAAAGGGAGAATAAGACTCCATATTACATAGGAGAAAGAGTTGAAGCTTAGAAATATATCAGAATCAAATAGACTCTCCAGATGAGAAAGTGGCCCACACTTTCCCAAACCAGTAGTCTCTTCCCCTGTGAGAAATTACCAGTATCCCAAACTTGTACATTAGTAGTCACCTACCCAAAGTTTTTCCACAAACTGTAGACATATCAGTCCCAAAGGGGAAGGACCTACTACTCAACTTTGTCCTGTTCCTTCAAATGTCACATGCAGGCTCCTGGAGGACCCAGCAGAACTAAAATCAAAGCTTAACATGCCACCTTACAGCCTGGTCTTCTACCACCCCATACTCAAGGCACTGCCAAACAGCTTGTTATTTCATTACATGGTGACTTGAGACATGCACATCCTTCTGGTTTGTAAAAGCGAGGGTCTAGAAGGACTAAGGGAAGAGGGTGGAGAGGGATGGACATGGTGGATGAGGTGAAGATGAGGTCACAGGCATGCATGGGTGGCATTAACACAGGGATGACACGCACACACACACCACCCCCTGCACTTACTGGACTAGGAATGGCATCAGGGTCTATTCTGTGCCTGGTTTTCTGCTGAGGAGGCAGCTCATTGAGTTGCTTTTAGTGTTTTAATAATAAAGGCAGCAGGGGAATACAGGGAGGGAGACAAAAGAACAAGAAGCAGATGTTACTTCTCTTGACCCAGATGAATTAGACATGAATAGCTGGAGCCCAGCTCATACTGCTGAAATCAGGCCCCCTCTAGGTCAGAAATTCCAGGGCTCTCTGGCCCAACACAGAGGCTTTAATGGCTCAGACTATGATGTAGAAAGATAAAGTGGCAAATAGGAAGCAAGTTTTAGAGAGAGGGGCTGAATGGGAGAAATCTTAAGAAGGAAGAGGGCCAAACTCCCCCCAAAAGGCCAAACTCCCAGCTAAGGACCGTGCTTATGCTTAAAGAAGCCTTTCCTCACATCCAACCCAGATTCTACTTCTCCCTGAAGGAGACGAAAAGGGGGGGCTGCTTAATCCTCTAGGGTCGCTCTTAGCCAAAAGGGTCCTTCACCATGGTAATTCCCCAAAGGAAGAGGAAAGAGAACAGAATGGAATATGACAATGGCTAAGCATGGTGAGGTAACTGACATAGCAAATGTTGCAGACAGAACTATAAAATAGCCCCCACTTGGGAGTACAGTCCCAGCCTCTATTCCAAGTAGGATAAGGAAGCCCTAAGGATTCTGATGATGGCTCTAAGAGTGAAATTCACCCCCCTCCTGGGAGAAGCAGCTTCCCCACACTGCCCTTATAAACTGTAGATCACTTTTCCCCCATCCACACAGCAGGATTCTAGCCAACAAAAGTACTGGAGGTTTCTTCCTAAAACACTGTCCAACTAGGGGCACAGAGAAACCAATGAGGCTTTCCTTCTCTTAACACCTACCATCAGAGAATTCCTACCAGATCTACCCATTAAGAAGACTGCTATCCTACTAAATCTAAAAGGACAAGACCTGGACCCAGCTACTACTCCACAGAAGGGTAGAGGTTACCATGCTATGTCCAATAGTGACAGAAGGCAGTACTCAACCCAGCTGTCTACTGACACTACTGATCACTCTTAGCTTTGCTTTCTTCCCTGCCCAGCTATAGAGTAAAAGTGCCCCCAAAAGATTTCTGGGGCCTCAAGTTCCAGTTCAAAGAATCAAAAATTACATCTAGGTTCTATACCTAACAGAAGATAAATGAAAAGGGAAAATAATCAGAAAACGCTAGGCAAACATCTCATCTAGGTTGACTCACTTATCTGGCAGCCACAAACTCCTTGCCTAGGACCACATAAGTATCTACTTACAGGGCTTGGGATGGCATCAGGATCCAGGCGCTTAGGAGGCAGTGGTTGAGGAGGCCCAGGCTGACTGCCAAAAGTGGATGCTCCTGGGTAGGGACTTCCATAATTGGGCTGAGGGCCCCTGGCTTGTCCAAAGGAACCTGAAAGACAAGGGCACAGGTTGATAAATTCAAAATCCCCGATCTCTTCTTAAGGCCTCAGGGAAATGACTAGACTCCTATAAGTATAGAGGTAATGACCATTCAGAGAAAGACCACACTATCTGAACTAAAAGAAAAAAGAATGTCTTATAAATCCTGCATCCTAGTAATAATACCCTGAAGCTACCCATCTAGTTCACCACTTAGCAAGCAATATTAAACAAACAAAAACACCTGAATAGTTGAAGCCTTTGGCTTCTAGACAGACCTTGGGAAAAACTTACCATTTTGTTGCAGCTGATAGCCTGGCTGCTGGGAGGAGTGCATAGGTGGTGGTGGTCCTGGGGGCCCAGTCATCTGGCTGCCAGGAGGCAGAGCTTGAGGAGGAGGTGAGGACACATGGTTGGGCTGGCTCACAGAGGGCCCCCCAAAACCCTGTCCAGGCAGGAGTGGACCAGTCATCGAAGGCATCCGAGGACCCCCTGAAGCTGGGGATGTGAAGCTGGAGGCCTGTGGTGGGGCAGATCGCTGGGGAGGCTGGGCCCCAAGATGACCCTGGCCCTGGCTAAGGGGAGGAGCCTGGCCCTGAGGATAGGAGCCATACAGACCAGAGTTGGGGAAACTTCCTGAGGCTGAGGCCAGCGATGTTGGTGGGCCTGAGAAGTAGAAGAGATACAGTCAGAACCCTAGTCATTTTGCCTTCCCCTTTCCACATGAGAGGGGCAGGAATGACCACTCCTATCAGCTGGCCCTCAGAAGCACAAGAAATAAAAGGGATTCGGGTATACACCAGAGTCTGATGCTTTTAAAAAGAAGGGGAAGGTAGGGGTACCTGAGTGGCTGTCGGTTAAGTGTCCAACTTTGGCTCAGGTCATGATCTCATGGTTTGTGAGTTCAAGCCCCAAATCAGGCTATGCTGACAGCTCGGGGCCTGGAGCCTGCTTTGGACTCTGTGTCTCCCTCTCTGTCTGCCCCTCCCCACTCACACTCTGTCTGTCTCTCTCTCTCAAAAATAAATAAACATTAAAAATATATATATATATTTAAAAAGAAGGGGAAAATAACAATCCTGGGGTCATCAGTACTCACCATAGCCCAGCCCCACAGGGGGAAGGGCTGGAGCCACAGCACCACTGATCTGCATTCCTGCCAGCTGACCAGTCACCTGTGCACTTGTCGGGGGAGGGCCAAAGGGCTGAAGCACAGCTGGCTGGCTGACCACAGGGGCCAATGGGACTGACCCAAATGGCTGAGACCCAGGGAACCTGTAAATACAAGGAAGGCAGAGGTAACAAGTAGGCCGGGAGACCCTTCAAAGTTGGCAGGAGCTCCACATCATACAGGAAACTATACTGTTCTACAGCATCTTCCTGTCATCCTGGGCTCTTTTATGGCTTCATGTTTTTGTATATTTGTAGATGTATTACATTCCTGATGATCCACACTATGATTATTCATGGAAAATCTTGTTTTCCATTAGGTTCACTCCACAAACATATGCCAAGCACCCTCAGATCAGGTATTATTTATTCTACTAGTTAGATTATCACCTCCTCTGACTCAACAGAGTTAAACAATCAAAGTACTTATTACTTTATCCTGGCTAAAGGTGTTAAGAGCAGAGTAAGTCATCTGAGTTTGACATTCTGTACTAATCAGAAAGATGATGCCAGCTCTACCAGAAAGGGACTAGAAAAACAGGACACAAACCAGAGAGCCTTCTAGCCAGGTTTATCTAGCAAAGCCTCATTACTTGGATAGCGACACTGGACATTCCCATGGTATCAGATGGCACATTAAAATATAAATACAAAATCATTCCCATAGCATTGCATATCAACTAGTAACTAAAGTGGTGTTTTATGTTGATATTACTGCAGAAATCTACAACATAGATTATACATAAAAGCTCCATATGAGATTTCAAGAGTGAATCAAACTCTTCACAACAATAATCAGTTACACTTAAATTCTGATTTATTCTTCCTGCTTATTTTGTCTCTACTAAACAACTTGTACTTTATTATATTTTGTATAATAAATATAACATATTTATTATATTAGTCTTGTAGTTTAACACTTTTCTTTCATTCATTCATTCAACTACTATTTTCTGAGTGTTATGCTAGTGAACCTTATCTCCCTGAGAGAGGAGCTCTGCATTTGTTGTCCTTTGTTGGGCTCTGCACTTTTTGTCTTCTATAGCACCAAACATACTGTTAGCTCCATAGCCTAAGCCCATAAATCCTTGTCAGAATAATTATATTTCATGGTTACTACTCTATTAATATGGATAATACTATCAACTACCCAATGTTATTCCATCACATGCCTGAGTAATAATAAAATACCACCTTATCTCTAAGTAGCGTTACAACTTATAAAGCATCTCTAAGTGCTTTATTTAATGTAATCCTCACAGCAAAATGAGGACACAGCAGATAGAAAAGTAAGACATGAAGAGTATAAGTGGCAAACTAGGCTAGAACTAGAGCCCAGACCTGATCTTAGTTCAATGTACTTTACTGTTTAATTATGAAGTGTAACATAAATAGGAAAAAAAAAAAAAAAACATAAAACAAGTATTTACTGTTAAATAATTATAATACAAATACCAATGTAACTAAAAACCAGGTCAAGAAATAGAATACATTAGCACCCAAAGGCCCAGTGCTCCTCCCCTCCATCACAGCCCTCTCTCTTCTCCTAGAGGTAACCACTTTCCTAACTTCCTAATAATCATTCCCTTGTCTTTAAAACAACATAGTTCAGTTCTGTCACTTTTTAAAAAAATATTTATTTTATTTATTTTGAGATGGAGCACAAGTGGGGGGTGGGGGTGGTGGGGAGAGAGGGAGAGAGAGAGAATCCCAAGTAGGCTCCACACTGTCAGCACAGAGCCCAATATGGGGCTCAATCTCACAAACAGCAAGATCATGACCTGAGCCAAAATCAAGAGTTGGACGCTCAACCAACTGAGCCACCCAGGTACCAGTTCTGTCACTTTTTTACACTTTTGTAAACGGAATCACTTCACATATACTCCTTGAGTTTTGCTCCTTTTGTTCAACCATGATTATGAAATTCATCTATGCTGTTGCATGTAGCATTTCCTTTCATCACTAAATGTTAGTCCACTAAATAAATATGCCATGATTTACTTAAGTATTTTAATGTAGATATCTAGGTTTTTCTAATTTTTTAATATTACAATGTTGCTATGAACACTCATATACCTGTTTATATACATGAATTTTTCATATATATATATATATATATATATATATATTCATGAATTTTTCTAAGGCATGTATCTATGAATGAGTTGCTGGGTCATAAGGTATGTATATCTTTATTTTTTTTTAATGTTTATTTTTGAGAGACAGAGAGAGAGCAAGCGAGCACAAGTGGGGGAGGTACAGAAAGGGGGACAGAGGATCCCAAGTGGGCTCCATTCTGACAGCAGAAAGCCCAGTGCAGGGCTCAAACTCACACACTGTGAGATCATGACCTGGGCTGAAGTCACTCAACCAACTTAGCCACCCAGGTACCCCTGTTATCTTTAATTTTAACAAATAATTCCAAGCTATTTTCCCAAAGTAGTTGTTCTAATTTGCATCTGATCACTGGTGGATAAAGAGTTCCTGTTATTCTGGGGCGCCTGGGTGGCTCAGTCGGTTGAGCGTCCGACTTCGGCTCAGGTCATGATCTCGCGGTCCGTGAGTTCGAGCCCCGCGTTGGGCTCTGTGCTGACAGCTCAGAGCCTGGAGCCTGTTTCAGATTCTGTGTCTCCCTCTCTCTCTGCCCCTCCCCTGTTCATGCTCTGTCTCTCTCTGTCTCAAAAATAAATAAATGTTAAAAAAAAAAATTAAAAAAAAAAAAAAAAGAGTTCCTGTTATTCTGATAGTCCAGCAATATTTGGGACTCTCAGACTTTTTAATTTTGCCACTTTGATGGATACATAATAGAATAGAATCTTGTTACGGCTTTTGATTTGTACTTTTCTCATTATTTATGAGGTTGGATAGCTTTTTAATATGTTTCCTCTCTTTTTCAAAATATCTTATATTGTAGTCACGCTACTTGTGATGATGTGAGATGATAAAGTCCCTACGCGATGAGATGAAGTGAAGTGAATGATGTAGGCATTGTGAAGAAGTATTGAGCTACTATTGACCCTCTGACAGTATGTCAGAAAGAGGATCATCTGCTTCTGGATTGCAGAAAGGGAGACTACTGTAATGGTTGCTTAAGGTTGAGAGAGTGGGGGACTGAAGAAATAGCTAAATAATGGTAGCTACTGAGCTAAAGGATATGGTGTTTTTTCTTGAGGTGATGAAAATATTCTAAATTGTAATGGTTGCACATTATCTGCGAATATATTAAAAGCCATTCAACTGTACACTTTATTTTTTTTTAAGTTTATTTATTTTTGAGAGAGAGAGAGCACAAGCAGGGAGGGGCAGAGAAAGGGAGTCAGAGAATCCCAAGCAGGCTCCACGCTGTGAGCATAGCCTGATGTGGGGATTCAAACTCACAAACTGTGAGATCATGACCTCAGCTGAAATCAAGAGTCAGACACTCAACTGAGCCACCCAGATGCCTCTGAATTGTACACTTTAAATGGATGAACTACATGATATGTGAATTATATCTCAATTGTTTTCAAAAATGCAATCAAATAAAATTGCACTAAAACCTCAGACCTCCCTCAAGCTTTTGCTCCTTCTTTAGCCAAGCATTACAAAAGAATTGGTCTATATTCTATCTCCATGTCTTTAGTTCCTATTCCCTTTCTCTTTAAAGATTCTTCTTTCTGGGTTAATTTTCCTTTCTTTTCTTAGTCTATCCCTTGATAATTTTCTCATCCAAGGTCGATACATGGTAAACTCTCAGTCAGTTTGTAAATGTCTGTATTTGTACTCTCTCTTAGCCAGGTACATAATTCTACATTGACAATTACATTCCCTTAGTCCTTTCAAGGCATTAGTCTACTATCTGCTCTCTTTTAATATTCTCTATTTAGTCTAATCAATTTTTTTTTTTTTTTCTCTCTGAGAATCCTTTACAGCCTGGGTTGAGGGAGTGTGGTTGTTTCACATTTGCTTCTGGAAGATACTCCAATGATATCACCACCCAAGATGACATTTTTTAAAAAAGCTTTGAGGGGCACCTGAGTGGCTCAGTCGGTTTAGCGGCCAACTCCGGCTCAGGTCATGATCTCACAGTCCGTGAGTTCGAGCCCCGCGTCAGGCTCTGTGCTGACAGCTCAGAGCCTGGAGCCTGCTTCAGATTCTGTGACTCCCTCTCTCTCTGACCCTCCCTCGTTCATGCTCTGTCTCTCTCTGTCTCAAAAATAAATAAACATTAAAAAAAAAATTAAAAAAAAAAAAGCTTTGAAAGGGGTACCTGGGTGGCTCAGTCGGTTGAGCGTCCGACTTCAGCTCAGGTCATGATCTCACAGCTTGTGAGTTAGAGCCCTGCGTCAGGCTCTGTGCTGACAGCACGGAGCCTGGAGCCTGCTTCAGATTCTGTGCCCCCCTCTCTCTCTGCCCCAACCCACTTGCATTCTGTCTCTGTCTCTCTCAAAAATAAATAAACATTAAAAAAAATTTTTTTTAATAAAATAAAATAAAAAAACTTTGACATGGGGCACCTGGGTGGCTCAGTAGGTTGAGCGTCCAACTTCACCTCAGGTCATGATCTCATGATTCGTGAGTGTGAGCCCCCCATCGGGCTCTGTGCTGACAGCTCAGAGCCTGGAGCCCGCTTCAGATTCTGTGTCTCCCTCTCTCTCTGCCCCTCCCCCTCTCATGCTCTCTCTCTCTCTCTCTCTCTCTCTCTCTCAAAAATAAATAAACATTAAAAAAATAATGATAATAAAAATAAAAAAGCTTTGAAACACAATTTGTATACCATTAAATTCATTCCTTTTAAGTGTACAATTCAACGATTTTTAGTAAATTTAGAGCTGTGCAACCATCACCAGAATCCAATTAAAATAATTTTTTTTTATGTTTATTTTTATTTTTGAAAGAAAGACATATACATATATCTAGTATAGATATATATAGTATATGTTTTTAAATTATTACAGAATGAGGAGAGTATATGCAAAATTTTAAAAAGATACTGTTTTTAGTAATCACATTTGTGATAGTGTTAGTATTGTTGTACTGAGACTGCTGTGTACAATAAGGGATAAAGTAAATGAGAAATTATGGCATATTTCAGTATTCTTTTTTTTTTTTTTAAATATTTTTTTTTTTCAACGTTTTTAATTTATTTTTGGGACAGAGAGAGACAGAGCATGAACGGGGGAGAGGCAGAGAGAGAGGGAGACACAGAATCGGAAACAGGCTCCAGGCTCCGAGCCATCAGCCCAGAGCCTGACGCGGGGCTCGAACTCACAGACCGCGAGATCGTGACCTGGCTGAAGTCGGACGCTTAACCGACTGCGCCACCCAGGCGCCCCTTCAGTATTCTAATTCCATCATCCCCATAGCCTTAAGAAAAAGAAGAGATACAGGTATAATAGGTTAAGTAAAGGCTCTGTAGTCTTGAATTGGAAGTACAAATTTAAACATGTATATGTAGATATCTATAGATATGTAGATATGTGTTTCCTAGCTATGCTTACTGTAAAGGCCCAGGAGTGACCAATCAGTGAACATGCCTAGTGCCCAGATTACGGCCACAAAATGTCATTTATCACCACCAAAATAAAGGATTTCTTGGAAAAATGCCTAATTCCTGGTCTGGGGCTTAAAATGTGTAAGACAATCCTAAGACATCTTATCATTCCCAAAGACTACTAGGGCCATGTCAGAAGTACTCAGGAGTCAACTTGAAGAAGCTCCCATTGGTCAAAGATGGAACACTCTAAACTTCAATAATGATGATAATTGCAGTGGGTTGAAACCCATCAAATATGTTTTTTTTAAAGTTTATTTTGAGAAAAACAGAGAGAGAAAGAACCTGAGTGGGGAGTGGCAGAGAGAGAGAGAGAGAGAGAGAGAGAGAGAATCCCAAGCAGGCTCTGTGCCACCAGTGCAGAACTCATGAATGCAAGATCATGACCTGAGCTGAAGTCGGGATGCTTAACCGACTGAACCACCCAAGTGCCCCAAAACCCATCAAATTTGTTTAAATTCAGGGTGCCTGGGTGGCTCGGTTGGTTAAACACCTCACTCTTGATTTCGGCTCAGGTATGATGTCATGTTTTGTGTGATAGAGCCCCGTGTTCAGCTCTGGCTGACAGCATGGAGCCTGCTTGGGATTCTTTCTCTTCCTCACTCTCTCCCTCAAAATAAATAAATAAAAACTTTAAAAAATATATATGTTTAGGAGCATCTAGGTGGCTCAGTTGGTTAAGCGTCCAACTTCGGCTCAGGTCACGATCTCATGGTTCACGAGTTCGAGCCCAGCATAGAGCTCGCACAGGGCTGCTGTAAGCATAGAGCCTGCTTCAGATCCTTGGTCCCCCCCTCTCTCTGCCCCTCCCCTACTCTCTCTCTCTCTCTCTCTCAAAAATGAATAAACATTTTAAATAAATAAAAATATGTATGTTTAAATTTGTAAATTCGAAATAACATTAAAAAAGAAGAGGTCACCTTCAGTAGGTAACAAAGGACCAATTCATTCCCTTATAAACTTGGAAATAAAGGTAAAGAAGCAAGCATTTAACCTATATGAGCTGCACAAGTAACCAAACAACACAAGAGGAAAACTGTAACAGTATTCAAACAATTAAATGAAAAACAAAAGAATTCAAAAGTATCACCATTTTGAAAACCCAATGAATTAATATACATATGTATTAAGCTCCAACAACTGCTAACATTACAAAAAAAAGACAAGATATTAAGAAAGCAAGTCTCTGGATCCAGCTGCCAATTTGCAGAGAATACAGAGAAAAGAGGAACATGTTGAACTGTAATATGAATTTGGAACCAGAAGAATCAAGACTGTGGGAAACTCTTCAGGTCAATTGGCTTCAGTTCTTCAACAGATAAATAGAAAGAAAAGAAAGAGATGGAGGATGGCGGGTGCCTGGGTGGCTCAGTCAGTTAAGCATCTGACTCTTGATCTCGGCTTTGATCATGATCTCATGGTTTGTGAGATTGAGCCCCAAGTCTTGGGATTCTCTATCTCCCTCTCTCTCTGCCCCTCCCTCGCTTGCTCTTTCTCTAAATAAGAAAGAAAGAAAGAAAGAAAAAGGAAGGAAGGAAGGAAGGAAGGAAGGAAGGAAGGAAGGAAGGAAGAAAGAAAGAAAGAGAAAGAAAGAAAGAGGGAACCTATCAACTTAAAGACACATCAAATTGTTTTTTTGGTTTTTTAAACAGGCAAAACTAAACTGTGGTATCTAGGGATGTACATTTGGGTGTAAACTATTTTTAAAAACACAACAAAGTGGTTACTATAAGAGGATAATCACTACTCATGAGGATAAGGAGAGAGTTATGACTGAATTGAGGCACGTGGAAGGGGCTTTTGGGGCGTGTGGCAGAGTTCTTTCTATTTCTTCATCTGGGTTGTAGTTACAAGGGTATTCACTTTACAGTAATTTCCTAAGCCATACATTTGTTTGTATGGATTTTTCTGTATGTGTTTTATATTATAATGAAAAGACCTATTGCATAAACAAACAAATAAATGTAAATGTGTTACTCCCCAGCTTAAAACTCTCCAATGGCTTCTCACTCCAACTAAAATCGAATTTATACTTCCTACTATGACTTACAAAGCACTACATGATACGGCTCTTGACTATATTTCTACCTTATCTCCTCCACACTCCATTCTGCTCTAGTCACGGTGGCATTCTTGCTCTTTCTCACACCCACTAAATTAATTTCTCCATCAGAGCCTTTACACTTGTTTCCTCTATCCAAGACATTCTTCTCCCAGATCTTTGGATAGCTCCCTGAGTCATTTCACAGAAGTTTCAAACATCACTTCAGAGAGGCTTTCCTTGACCAATGTATTTAAAACAGCTCCCTACCTCCTCACCAGACATTCTGTATATCCTTACTCTGTTTTATTTATTTATATTTGTCTACTTGTTATCTTCTGTGTACTCCACTAGACTATAAATTCCACCAGGGCAGAGATTCGGTCTGTTTTGTTTGCTGCTTTATCTCCAACCTGTAGAACAACACCCAACACATAATAATACAAAATAAATATTTTTGAGTGGCTGAATGAATGAATGAATTTCTTATACTGCTTCTCAGTGTTTTCTAACACACAAGATTAGGGAGCACTTCCCAGGGTCTTTCTGATGCTAACATCTGATGCTAAAAATGTATATTCTGGACACCCAATAAAAATGTCAGAAAGTGACTTCCATTACCACACACCCTACTTGCAGTTATACTTTATCCTTTGTTTACCAAGAAACAAACAACAGTCCAACAGAGATGACTTGCCTTCCCTTAATGGACTTCCATACAAAGACAGGTGTTTATTGGATCATGTACCACCGAAGTTTTTATCATTTATGTGGTTTTTCTTTGAGTATCTTTCTTTTCAAAACTGGTCACACCCAAACTTATCCAGTAAGTCCTACTAATTGCCTGATCTAGAGGAAAGGGAGAAGTCAGAAGAGACATAAATAATTCTGAGATCCTTTCTTCCTGTTTCTCCCTGAGGGCAGGCTCAGTATGATTGCAACAATTATTGAAGATATATGTCTAGTCAAGAAAAAAACTCAAGTTCACAGAAAGAATATACAAAAGAACTCAGGTACGAAGATGGGTTAATGATCTATGGAGGAGACAACAGCAGCACCCATAATCTGGAAAAATGAAAACAAAATACAAAAAAGTAGAGGGAAGAGAAAAAAGGATCTAAGAGAAAGTCAAGAAAAAAGAAACAGGCCCTCATCCATTCCTAATCCTTCTAATTTCATCAGACCGATTTTAGGTTGACCCAAATACATACCTCTGCATCTGAACAGTGGAGCTCGGCCCATTCTGTACATCTCCTTGGCCAAACTGGCCATAAGCAGCCTGGCCACAAGGGGCCTGTGCTGTTGAGGCTGGAGGTGCCTCTGAAGAAGGTGGGGCTCTTGACACACCTGAGGGTAAAGGACAGAAACTAAGCAATTGGGAAATAACTTTCTTCTCCACCCTGAGCAAGGAATATAAAGCAAGAATTAATAAGCTCAGAGCTTCACTGGCCCAGTGCCACAGCTTTGATATCAAAAGGATACCATGAACATGCAACTCCAGCTACAGCAGATTCTGAACATGGACGCCCAGTCAGAGAGTCTCCATTCTTCTAGACAGATATACTATACGTGAAGCTGTAACTAGAGCCACAAGAACATAAGGGCTTCCTGCAATCACCATACACTTTCATACAATCCAGGACAGTCTAATGTTCTTACCCTAGACAAAAAGTCAACTCTTTAAAAAAAAAAAAAAAAAAAAAGATTTTATTTTTAAGTAATCTCTATACCCAACATGGGGCTCAAAGTCACAACCTCAAGATCAAGAGTCGCATGCTCCACTGACTGAGTCAGCCAGGTGCCCCAAAAAGTCAACTCTTTTAAGGAAAAGATCCTACTCCAGAACTCAGAAACTTTGAACATATGAGAAAGGTAGTACAGAAGGTGATCAAGTAATAAACTGAACTAATTTGTAAAGACAGGCTCCTGTTGGAGAGACTATTCTGCCAACCTCTTTTTCATATATTCTACTTATCCTAACCATCCACTTCTAAGTGTTGACATTCCCAATATTACATGGCTCAGGAAAGTAATCTCAGGTTGGAGATTCTGCCCAGTGGTTCAGTCAGGACAGCTGACTTGCCATCTCACTAGTGCTGCCACCTTTGTCTTCACAAAAGCTGTACCCCAGCCCTTTTGCTCCTCAGAGCTCCTATCAAAGCTATTTCTACTACTCCCGACCATCCTTTCTGAATACTATCCCCAACCATCCTTCCCACATGAAATGCAGGGAATTAGTTACTCGGCACATCACTTTGGAAATGTTGCTGACCCCTGTTCAAACAATTGTTTTTCTTTTGCTCTGTTACTCAATAGAGATTAGACAATTAGACAATTTAGAACCTGCCTACAGGTTAATTAATCTGAACCCGTTCACTAGCCATCCCAGAACCAGATAGGTTTTCCTTTCAATAATAAAACTTCCCATTGAGGCAATGCCAAACTCCATCCTGATAAGCCAGGACATGACAGATCAGAGGTGGACTCTGTCCAGCCAAAGTCTCAACCCAGAATAAGGCTCTTCCAAAGACCTGAGACCTAATCTCACCACTTGACAATTTTTTTTTCTCAAAATCATAATTAAAACGGTAATACTTCATTCATTTCCCAAATCTTACCTATGCTTTCTCGGTGCCTTCTTTTTCCCATATCCTTGTATGGAATTTACTATCTTAAAAAGTTATGCATAAAGCATTTGGCATTAACTCTTCAGCTAGCCTAACCAAAGATCTGCTGTTAACCATTTTCCAAAAAGCCTTATGGACAGTCTGTAGAGTACCAGCTGCTCTTCTTGAAAAAGCAATGTAAAAGGCAAACACTGATCCTAAGGCAGCAGATTAGTCTTCTCTTATTGTCCTGATATTACAGAGCATCTAAGAAGCAGAGGAAACTCAAGCAAAGGCAAAAAATGGTATCAACAGAAAGATATGAGAAGTACCAAAATTTAGACACACAAACACCACACTTTTTATCCACGAATTAGTTTCCCATGTCCCAGAGTCATTTATAAATAGAACCATTAATCCAATGACAGGTATTACCAATATACATGAAGAACAAGTGATTTCAGGGAGACTTTAGGTCAACAGGAAATATTCAATCCTGGTCACAGGCTCTGAAAGAGCTGTGACCACAACCTTTCCATCCAGCTGTGAACAAAGCAGCCAGTTGAGGCTATACATACAGGATGACACTCACATGAAATGAACTGCCACTGAATCTGGAAGATGTGCTTCCATTAGATGTCTTAAGGC
Source organism: Panthera tigris (assembly GCF_018350195.1). Taxonomy (NCBI): domain Eukaryota; kingdom Metazoa; phylum Chordata; class Mammalia; order Carnivora; family Felidae; genus Panthera; species Panthera tigris. Next base: position 33,664,162 of record NC_056670.1, on the reverse strand, counting down.
AGAACTTATGTAAAAACAGGGAAGGGAAGACTGCCCACAGAGTTCTCGTAACTGAGAGCCAGAGGCATGTTCCTCAATCCCAGTCATCCCAACTCTCTAGGCAGCTTCCATAAGGCAATACCACCCAGCTTGAACACTACTGATTCCCCTCCTAAGCTCAAAGGAAACTTGGAAACATACCTGGGGGAGGTGTTTGCTGATAGCCTGGTACTGGGCCATTGTAGGCTCCATAGGAAGTTGGGGGTGCTGTGGACCCTGGTTGCCCACCATAGCTAGACTGATGATACCCTGGGTAGACAGGCTGGGGCTGCCCAAATGGCGGCACAGGTGGAGCTGACTGGTTGACGTTCATTATGAGTGCATCCCCAACTTGGTCTCACCTAATAGATGAGAGAGAAGAGAGATATTAGTCAAAATCAACTTCCTAAAGAGAGAACAACTATTCAGGGTAGAAAGTATAGATAAAAAAAGGACTGACCTTATCAGGCAGTTATCAGCCTAATTGTTCCCATACTACTACAAGATCTTTGTAATTTTCTGCCCCAGCCAGTAGCCACATTACCTCCTCAAAGTAAGGATTTGTTACTGTGAACCCCATGCTTTGTCACTGCCAGGAGGGTATAAATTTCAACTTCAGATAGGCCCCATTGGAATGGGGAATAGCCTCCATTCCCCAGTGGTATGATTTCTAGTGTCTAGTCACACAAGGAGTCCTGCCACTGATGAACTACTGTGATATTATAAGTAAATGAAACAATGTTCCCACTTTCCATTCATTCACCCTAGCATCCATTCATTCAACAAACACTGAATACCCTCTAAAGTGCTAGTCATTTTCCATCACTCAGGCTACACATACAAAACAGATCAAATTCCCTCCTTCTCAAAAGACAAATTCTAGAGTAACTGATCAGAGAAATAAATTCTTTGGCTGAACTGCAATAATTCAAATGCTACTCCATCCCCAGTCTTTCCACCAAAAGAATGTATGGATTTGAAAACTAAAGCATTAAAATCATTAAATGCAAAGGACACCCAAAACTCTAGCAAGGTAACAGACACCAGTAAGTGCAGGCCAGGAACAAAAACTTCTCACAATAACCTAGGAAAACAGTTCAAGGATCAATGACAAAGATTTCATGTAAAAAGATCATTCACCTATCCTTCAAGCAGAGGGAGTTCAAGCAGATTTGGAGTATTCCAAGTCCCATCACTTCTCCCAACTATCCCGTTTCTGCTCTCCTTATGTTTGTCATGAATATAGGCCACCACTAAAATTATGACAATCTCACCCAGCAACAGAGGAATGAATGTGAGAGCCTTTCCGGGGTCCTTCCAAGAACAAGACTATCTGATCACATCTGAACGCCTTATCATTCAACTACCCTATACACAGATGGGGCACAGGAAGCAGGAGAGTTCACAGATGCTGTAGTGGAACAATGGGCCTCTCCCATTTGCTAAAGAGGGTCATCTTGATAATAGAAAAGCTGAGCTGCTCCTGGGCTAGAATTCTTTAATCTTAAACCCATCTCAGGAGCTGTTCTTCCAAATCCTAAACCTTGCACAGGTCACAAACACTAAGCTTGACAGATGTCCCCTGCCCCTGTATCTTCCTAAATCAGTGTGGGGGCGGGGAGCGGAGGAAAGGAGCTTCTTCGCCAGGAAATAATCTCACACCCAAGAGTTTGGAGTAAGGCTCAAGTCTGGACTTCATTCTGGGTAGACAGCCGAGGGTGACAACCCAGGGGGCGGGGCAAGCTTCCTAGAACTCTGAAGGTAGTCGAGCTGTGGAAGCTGGGAGCGCCGGGAATCAAGACCAAGAAGTCAAGCTAGCTTCTCGGGCCACGACGACAGGGCTGGTCCATTAAGCATGGAGATCGAGCGTCTCGCGCCCTTCAACAGGCTTGGGGCAGGAAGCGGGAGCCGGAATCTGGGCCAGGAGGAGAGAAGGGAGGGTCTAGGACTGATTCAGGATTGTGGATGCGTGAGGTGAGGGTCTCTCTCCGTGCCCCGCCCCCAGGCTCCTCCCTTCCTTCTCGGACGGGACCCCGATGAGGCCAGTGATACCCCGGCTTTTCCCCTGCTGTCCTACCCACCAACCTCCCGATGCCACTCCTCACCCGGCTCCAGATCCAGGTTCGACTTCGTTCCTAACGTCAAGGATCCCAGGCCCAACTTCCGGTTCCGAGGGGGCCTGAGCGTCGCCCCCGGAAGCTCCTCCCCCACGCTCCAGGGCCGGACACTCCTTCTGCCACGTCTGCAGTAGATGCGCGCGCAAGAACCCGGATGCCGCGCATGCGCCACGGCCTCTCCCGTCGTGGCTGCAGCCTGAGAGCCTCCGCAGGTTCTAGTGCATTTCTGCCTTTTTACCCCGCTCCCCGTTCTGATCACGTTATGGTCCCACTAGCTGAGATGCGATTGAGAGTGACGCATTAGTGACCTCTAATCTAGATCCTGCAGTCACTTCCTGCTGACCCCTGGCCCTATTGATTTCCGTCTATGAAGTTGCTCTTATGACTTTCGCTGGTCATAAGATGTGCGGAACTATTATGGTAAAGAGTTCTAACTCGGCTTTCAGGCTTCATGTGTTCGTGTTCTGGCTTAGCTGCTGACCAGCTTAGGCAACTATCTCTGCCTTAGTTTCTTTCATTTTTTAAATGAGAGAATACTGAATGCCCTTATATTAATAGCTTCTTGAGAGAATGTAATTAGACACTTCACACAGGTTGCTTGGCACCATAGCAATCACTCAGTAAATGTCAGATATTACTAGTTAACTTTTTTTATGTTTATTTATTTTGAGAGAGCATGAGGGGGGAGTGGCAGGGTGGGAGAACAGAGATCTGAAGCAGGCTCCGTGCTGACAGCAGAAAGCCCCATGTAGGGCTCAAACTTAACCAATGGTGAGACCATGACCTGAGCTGAAATCAAGAGTCCCACATCTGGGGCGCCTGGGTGGCTTAGTGGGTTAAGCGTCCGACTTTGGCTCAGGTCATGATCTCGCAGTTCGTGGCTTCAAGCCTTGCGTCCCTGCGTCGGGCTCTGTGCTGACAGCTCAGAGCCTGGAGGCTGGTTTGGATGCTGTGTCTCCTTCTCTTTCTGTTCCTCCCCTGCTCGCGCTCTCTCTCTCAAAAATAAATAAAATTTAAAAAAATTTTTTTGAGTCCCACACCCAATTGACTGAGCTACCCGGGTGCCCCAGTTAACTTTTTTTTTTTTTTTTTTTTTACGTTTATTTATTTTGAGAGAGAGAGTGGGAGAGGGGCAGAGGGAGAGAGAATCACAAGCAGACTCCACACTGTCAGCACAGAGCCGGAAGCGGGGCTCAAACTCATGAAGGCGAGATCATGACCTGAGCCTATATCAAGAGTCACCCAGGCATCCCTACTTGTAGGGTTTTTAAAAATATATGTGGCCTCACTTAATCCTTTCAATAATAGTTCATTTAATTTTTTTTTTTTTTTTTAGCACTGCTGTGTACTAAGCCATGTTCTTGGTTCTGGGACTACATAGTGAACAAAAGTTCTTGCTCTCTTGTTGACAGTAAATAACAGCTATTCTGAAGCAGGGAGTGGTTCATTCATTGAAAAAAAAATGCACTTATAGTCTGTGCTGGAAGCTATATTAGGCATTGAGCATGCTTTAATAAACAGGAAGGTTGTTTTTGTCCTCAGAAGTTGAGGTCAGTGGTTCTCCAAGTGTGATCCTGAGATCAACAGTATCAGTATCACTTGGAAACCTGTTAGAAACACAAATATCAGACTTGCCTTAGACATACAGAATCAAATTTTGGAGGTGAGACCCAGTGAGCCATGGCTTAATAGGCCCTCCAAATGACTCCATAGCACACTGAAGATTGAGACTTACTAATCTAGATTAGTCATTTGCCAAATTCTGTTAACATGTGTTGAGCACCTTGTCTTAGGCTGTGCCCTCTACTAAGTGTTTTCACAAAATTTATCCTCTGACACCAACTCTCATATCAACATAGGAAAGGAGGTATCTTCTGTCTTGCTTAAAGTTGCACTCCCAGGGGCACCAGGGTGTCTCAGTTGGCTAAGCATCTGACTCTTGATTTTGGCTCAGGTCATGATCTCATGATTCGTGAGTTTAAGCCCCACATGGGGCTCTGTGCTGACAGTGCAGAGCCTACTTGGCATTCTCTTTCTCTCTGCACCTCCCCTGTTCACGCTCTCTCTCTCTCTTTCTCTCAAAATAATTAAACTTAAAAAAAAAGGTTGCACTCCTAGTATGTGGTAAAGTCTAAATCCATAGTTTCTTGAGGATAGAGGCTGATGTGTTGCATTATACTGGTTTCTGTGTCCCCACTCTTGTTTCTCAATTGGCTGCACATTAGAATCATCTGGTGCTTTTTAAAATGTCAATACTGGGGCGCCTGGGTGGCTCAGTCGGTTAAGCGTCCGACTTCGGCTCAGGTCATGATCTCGCGGTATGTGAGTTCAAGCCCCGCGTCGGGCTCTGTGCTGACTGCTCAGAGCCTGGAGCCTGTTTCAGATTCTGTGTCTCCCTCTCTCTCTGACCCTCCCCCGTTCGTGCTCTGTCTCTCTCTGTCTCAAAAATAAATAAACGTTAAAAAAATTTTTTTTAAAATAAATAAATAAAATGTCAATACTAGGTGTCAAAGCAATAAAATCATAATCCCTAAGGCTGAGGCCTGGGAATTACTATATATAGATCATAAATAAATAAGTAAATAAATGTAGGTCATTTCATATACAATCATTAATCCTACTGTCTTATTTTAGGGAACCAGTAGCTTTAAATTTTTTCCAGGTGAGGGGCACCTGGCTAGCTCAGTCGGTAAAGCATGCAAGTCTTCATCTTGGGATTGTAAATTCAAGCCCCACATTGGGTGTAGAGATTACTTAAACATAAAATCTTTAAAAAAAATTTTTTCCAGATGATTCTAATGTGCACTCAAGGTTAATTGAAAGCCACTGGTATAGCACAATGGCTGATTTGTAGCTAGCACTCAATAAGTGTATTTGAATAGTGAGTGAAAGGATATTTTAGATACTCTTTTTACTGATGAGGTCAAGTATCTGCCTGAGATCACACAACTAATAAATGGTGAAACAAGATTCCAAGTCCATTTTAGACACTAAGTCCCAGTGTTTTCTATGACTACATCATACACCAGGGCAAACCGCATTTAGCACGTGAGTAGAACAGCTATTCCAGGAAACTCTGTAGCCTTTGATAACTATTCTTACACCACCGTAATGTTATGATTTATAACAAAAAGATCTCTTAGAGTACATTCATACGATGGAAACCTAAAAATAAGTAGAGATTTTATTATTAACATGTGTTGGCATGTTTATGCACACTATCTGTCCATCTTTCCATGACCACCTGTGCACTGTAAGACGTTATTTAATTTAGCCAACATTCATTGAGCACCCTTCACATCAGGCATTGCTCTCTGGACTGTTGACGGACTGTTGCACATAGTCCTTTCAAATTTCTCACAGTCTATGAGGAAGACAGGCATATAAACAAACTACAATATTGGCTGAGGAATGCAGTTAAAAAAATATATGAACAAGGTACATATGTTGCCAAAGGAAGGAAGGATTAATTCTATATGAAGGAAGTGGGGAGATGGGCAGAAATTAGAATTCCTCTACGTTGCCCAGCACTGCACATTAAGAATCATCTGTGGTGCTTTTTAAAATGGCAATACTAGGGGCACTCGGGTGGCTCAGTTGGTTGAGCATCCAACTTCAGCTCAGGTCATGATCTCAACAGTTTGTGAGTTGGGGTCCCACACTGGGCTCTCTAATCTCAGTGCAGAGCCCATTTCGGATCCTCTGTCCACCTCTCTCTCTGCCCCTCTACTCGCACGCTCTCTCTCTCAAAAATAAATAAACATTAAAAGTAAAATAAAAAATAAAATGGCAATACTAGATGCAACAACATGGATGGATCTAGAGGGTATAATGCTAAATGAAGTAAGTCAATCAGGGAAGGACAAATACCATATGATCTTACTCATATGTGGAATTTAAGAAGCGAAACGGGCGTCTGGGTGGCTCAGTGGGTTCAGAGTCTGACTCTTGATTTCAGCTCAGGTCATGCTCTCACAGTTTGTGAGACTGAGCCACACAATGGGCTCAGCACTAATAGCACAGAGCCTGCTTGGGATTGTCTTCCTCACTCTCTCTGCTCTTCCCCTGCTCTTTTCAAAATAAATAAATAAAAACTTTAAAAAAAAAAAGAAGCAAAATAAATGAACAGAACAAAAAGTCAAACAAGAACACAGACTCTTAAATATAGAGAACAAACTGGGGGCGCCTGGATGGCTCAGTCGGTTGAGCGTCGTCGGACTTTGGCTCAGGTCATGATCTCATGGTTCGTGAGTTCAGCCCCGCGTCGGGCTCTGTGCTGACAGCTCAGAGCCTGGAGCCTGCTTCGGATTCTGTGTCTCCCCCTCGCTCTCTGCCCCCTCCCCTGCTCGTGCTCTGTCTCTCCCTCTCTCAAAAATAAATATAGAGAACAAAATAATTGTTGTCAGAAGGGAGGTGGGTGGAGGAATAGGTGAAATAGATGAAATGATGAGCACTGAGTAATGTATAGAATTGCTGAATCACTATATTGTACACCTGAAATTATTATAAAACTGTATGTTAACTATACTAGAATAAAAATAAACCAAAAAAATAAATTAAACATTTTTTAAAAAAGAGAAAAATGTATAGAATTTATACAAAGAAACTTTAAAACACTTCTGAGGAATATAAGATCAAAACAAGTCTAAAGGCATTCCATTCATTCATTCAATAAAAACCAAGCACTTACTATATGCCAGGCATTGTTCCAGGTTTTGGAGATACAAAATTGAACACAACAGAGAAATCCTTGCCAGTTAGGAACTAATATTCCAGTGGGTAGCAAAACCTAGCATCAAAAATATGTCAATTCTCCCTATGTTAATCTGTAACGTTCACAATACCAATAAATATGCCAATAAGATTCTTTCAGGCCCAAGATATATTTAATAATATTGCAAAAATGGAACATTTATCCTTGCAAAGATGCTGTAAAAAAACAAAAATGTGTCCCCAGGGGTACCTGAGTGGCTCAGTCAGTTGGGCAGCCGACTTCGGGTTAAGTCGTGATATTGTGCTTTGTGACTTACGTCCCCGTGTCAGGTTCTGTGCTGACAGCTCGGAGCCTGGAGCCTGCTTTGGATTCTGTATCTCCGTCTCTCTCTGACCCTCCCCCGCTCACACTCTGTCTCTCTCTCTCAAAAATAAATAAACATTAAAAAAATTTTTTTAATTGTGTTCCCAAAGTATACCTGTTTAACATTGCTATTAAAGAATAGAGAGCCTGCCCTGAGTGAGGCATTGGAGTTATGACTCAGTATTACACTACCAATCGTTCCTCCCCAAGAGGGATTATAAAAAGAACCAGATACCCCGGAAGCATGAGCCTGGAGTAGGAAGGTTGGCAAAGCCTCTGTGTCTGCCTCCCAGACATTAGTCAGAGTCTGGATCTGCTTGGCTACACCAAAGGAAAAAAAGAAGAAAGAGAGGGAAGGAGAGAGGGAAGAAAAGAAAAGAAAAGAAAAGAAAAGAAAAGAAGAAAAGAAAAGAAAAAAAGAAAAGAAAAGAAATGGAAAAGCATAGACATAGAGCATTCAGAACCCATTATTAGACCATCTTAGTGTTTTGTAGTACTGGTTTACATAAAATAAAGGTATGGCATAAGCATTGTATTTTGTTCTGTAAAACTCTTGCTGTCTAAACATTCTTGCCTGATTGTTTATTTAAACAGTATATTTAGGGGCGCCTGGGTGGCTCCGTCGGTTGAGCGTCTGACTTCGTTCGAGCGCCGCATCAGACTCTGTGCTGACAGCTCAGATCCTGGAGCCTGCTTCGGATTCTGTGTCTCCCTCTCTCTGCCCCTCCCCCACTCGTGCTCTGTCTCTCTTTCTCTCTCTCTCTGTCAAAAATAAACATTAGAAAAATTTTTTTAAGTATATTTTGGCTTACACTAGACAGTTATTTCTAAGTTTTGGCAAGTCCCAAAAATTCAGGGGCTAAATGAACAGGGAATCACAAAATGGACAATTGCAACCGTTGCTGAAAGTGGGGAAAAAAATAAAATGACAATACTAGGTACCAGACCAATAAAATCTGAATTCCCAAAGCTGAGGCCTGGGAATCATTATATATATATATGTTAATAGATTATTTCATTATACAATCATCTAATCCTATATGCTGCCTGTTATTTTAGGAAACCAGTAGTTTTAGTTTTAAAAAGCTACATTGCCCTCAGCACTGTAACGGGATATGGATCTCCATTTTGATTAACAGGTAAATTCATACAGCAAGATGAAGGAGGCGCTCTTCTGGGGATCTTGTGAAATTGTGGAACAAGCCCAGCCATTTCTCGCCATGGAACTGAAGCCCACGCTGCTGCTGCCACTTGAAAATGAGCTTTGGAGGAAAGCAGTTGGGATTAGTCCGTGATCCTATTAGGGAAGGCACAGTCCCTGAAAGTGTATATATTAGTTAGAGCTAGTACTCTGAGTCCTGAGTAAAAGGCTCATGCAGGAGAACTGGGGAAAGGTGAGGGCATAAGTTTTGACTATAATTAGCTTTGGGAGTAATACAGCTGGGGGAGGGATGGGAGTACAGCCGGCAACTATTTTGAGCACAGCTCCGATTGACAGGACACGTGTGCTGGACTGTACTGATCCCAGGGCCAAGTTGCCTGCCTGTGGTGTGTGGTGTGGGGGGGAAGGCCTGGGGCAGCAGGAGCAGGACAGCCATACAGACAGGCCGGACGGGGTACCAGCGCCTCGACTTCTCTCCCTGGGACACTGTCCAAACTCCGAGGGCCATAGGCCAAGCTGAGCGATGGGTGCTGAGGAGGAGGTGCTGGTCACATTGTCAGGGGGAGCCCCCTGGGGCTTCCGACTTCAGGGGGGGGCCGAGCAGAGGAAACCTTTACAGGTGTCCAAGGTAAGGGAGAGCCCCTATTATTGAGGTTTCAGGGAAAGGGGAACCCAGGGGAATGTGGGAAGACTCGTGTGGTGGCCTTTAGGGGAGAAGTGGGAGGCTGTGAAGAAGAGGAGTGGGGGTGGGCAGGTGGGCAGGTGGGCAGGGAAGCATGCTCATCTGGTGGGAGGAGTAGTGTCTGAGCATAAGCTTCTTGTAGGGGGCTACTAGAAAAGAATTCCTGGTTTCTGGGAGCAGAAAAAAAGAAAGTTCCTGAGGCACCATAGTAGCAGAGGTCCTGTTCTGACCATCCAGTCTTTGCTCTCCTGAGTCTGTGCCTCTACTCCAAATTCCAGGAATATAGGGAAGGTTCTAATTTTTCTTTAAATTGATATGTGACGAGCTGAGGCTGTCTTACCCAGCCCTACCCTACCCTGCCCTGCCCTGCCCTGCCCTACCCTGCCCTGCCCTGCCCTACCCTGCCCTGCCCAGGCCCTCGCTGCCCCTCTTTCCCTTCACCAGACCCTTTCTCTCCCTATGCAAGACTTTTTAGGTGCTAGGAGGATTATGGCATGATCTGGCCTGTCAGATGAAGCTGTTATCTGTTTGGTTTCACCTCACAGGCTTAGTTTTCTCAACCATAAAATGTGGGTAATAACGGTACCTACTTCATTCTAAGGATTAAATGCAATAACACATGTGGAGTGCTTGGCACCATACCTAACATTTAGCAAGCACTCAATAAATGATAGCCATTATTACTAGTATTATTATTTTCACATATGTACATGTGTGTGCACGCATGGCACACATATACACAACCACATTCTCCCAGAATCTGCTGGACTCCCTCCAATCTGGAACACTGTTCTAAAATCTTGATCGTGTAGGTAATGGCCCCTGAGATTCCAAGGCCTAGAAGAGAACTACTGGCTAGTAAAGATATTGCCCTTGGAGGGAAATCTTTAGGTGATACAACTGCCATTCCCAGTACCTCCCCTCTGTAGTTTGCCCCCAGCCTCTTTGATGGAGTAATATGATGTATTACTCCCTCCAGTCTGCACCTTCTTCCCTCTTGATAGGCTTCCTCAACTATAGCTCCATACCCCTCCCATTTCTTACCCTGCAAAATATATCCCCTCCACACATAGGTCCTTCCTATCCTGATTCCTTTCATTCTATTCCCACTTGGAGCCCTCCCTCATCTGCTATCTCTCCTCCCAACACCTTCTCAGATCCGAAGACGGAGCCAGGCTGGCAGAGCAGGACTCCGAGAGAGGGACCAGCTTTTGGCCATCAATGGGGTCTCCTGTACCAGCCTCTCTCATGCCAGTGCAATGAGCCTCATTGATGCCTCAGGGAATCAGCTTGTTCTCACTGTGCGGCGGTATGGAACCCTCTCATCTCAGCCCACCCTCATCCCCCTAGTCCAGGGTTTCCAATGTCTATCCCAGCTTTGTGTCTCACTGCCCTGGCTTCAGCTACTATTAAGTACCCACTTCTTGTAAGTCTGGGCTGGAGTATAAATGTTTGTATATGCCTCCCAGAGGGCTCCAGTGTATCTGCAATTAAGGGATGGGGGTGTCGAGCAGGTATTTGAGTGTGTAGGCCTACTTCAACCCCTTGCCTGTCTCCTCGTCATCACATCTCCCTCTAAGCCCCTGTCCACTTACAGCCCTTCAAGCACATATGCCTCCCAGTTTGTCTTCATATCCCCACTCTTCCCAGCCCACTCGTTCAACCTATAGGCCAGTCACCTCTCTCCTCCTTTCCTTCCTTCTCCCATCCCCTCTAGATCTCTCTAGCTGTCAGTTATCCAGCCCAGTTCTTAAGTACTGTCCTCTTTCCATCCAGGGTAGAGGATGAGGGGCCTGTGCGGTCTCCATCCCCGGGTGAGCTTCAAGTGTTGTCACCCTTATCTCCACTGAGTCCTGAGCCTCCTGGCGCTCCAGTTCCCCAGCCTCTTCAACCTGGGAGCCTCCTCTCACCCCCTGACAGTGAGGCTTACTACGGAGAGACAGACAGTGATGCTGATGGACCTGCCACCCAGGAGAAACCCCGCCGACCCCGCCGCAGAGGCCCCACAAGGCCCTCCCCTCCAGGAGCCCTACCTGATGAGGTCTACCTATCTGACAGCCCTGCAGAGCCAGCGCCTGCCGTAGCTGGCCCTCCCAGTCATGGTGACAGCCGTGTGAGCTCCCCATCTTGGGAGGATGGGGCAGCCCTTCAGCCACCCCCAGCTGAGGCCCTGCTGTTGCCCCACGGCCCCCTCAGGCCTGGCCCTCATCTTATCCCTATGGTGGGGCCTGTTCCCCACCCAGTGGCAGAAGACCTCACTACCACCTACACCCAGAAGGCCAAGCAAGCCAGTGAGTGCCTGAACCCTTTTTCCCTAGCCAGAATCCTTCAATCTGAACCCTAAATCTACCCCTCCGTAACCATGCTTTATGCTTCTTTTGGATATAGGCTTGGGGACAAGTGGAGAAGAGTGATGAGTAGGAGGGAAAAATAATTATTCTCATAGTCCCCATTATTTTTACTGTTCGAACCAGTGTGGCAAAATGTGCAGGTGGTTCAACCCAACCCAGGAACAAAGTAGGGAAGCTGGAAAGGGACATGAAATCAACAAAGGGTTTGCTTGTTGTTGTTGTTGTTGTTGTTGTTGCTATGATTTTGCTAAGTGTCAGGCAGACAGGGTGAGGGCAGAGTGAAGACATGATGCAGGGGAGTATCTGGAAGCAGGGCAGGAGCTTTTCAGTGTTAACTCCAGGCATAACATCAGAGCCACCTTTGACATTTGTAAATTCAGTTAGGATTCCTGGGACTGGGAGACTATGGGATAGTCATGAGATCCCTAGGAAGTGGCAGAGGGAGGGATCTTCGACTCCTTATCTCAGGCAAGAATGTGGGCCTGGGCAGAAAAAGCCTGTTCCACTTATCTCAAGCTCTTTGCTATTTTTGATGTGAGCTACAGAACAAGGTCTAAGGGTGAGCTTTTTCCCTGTCCCGTGCCTCTACCCCAGAGACCTTTGTTGTCACCTTGAAAATCTAGGATTACCCCTCTAGTTCTCATCTCTCATTTCTTCCCTCTACCGTTCTGATTCCTGGTCCATAGAACTTTGTGTGCCTCAGTCTGGGACAGAGGCTAAGGACATTGATAAAATAGAGACTGACATCCCTGAGAATGTCCAATATCCCACAAAGAAATTCCAGATGCATGCCCAGGATCCCATGCTTATCCCCAATTCTCATTTTAGCACCCCTCCCTTCCTATCATGCTGGGTTAGACTGCAGTTAGTGGCTCAAGATATTTTTAGCCAAGCAGACCTCATTGTCCAGTGGGGTGGGGTTGGGGGAAGGGTAGGCAGGTGTCCATGTCCATCACACCGGGGCTTGTGGGGCAGCAGAGAGAAGGGAGGGAGGGGGCCAGGCTCAAAAAATAGCACAGTGAGCTCATTCAGCTGCCAGCTCTAGGGACAAGACAAAGGGGCTTTAAAAGGCGTGGGGGGTGGCTCAAGCTGGTCCTGCTCCAGCCAACACTGCATTTCTCAGCATGGAGAACTTTGAGCCCATCAGCCAAGAGCCCTTCAGCCAAGCCAGCTACAACAAAGCCCCAGACCCAACTCCTGAGCTCCAGGACCCATTCTACGCAGGTACTACCCTCCCATAGCCAAGAGAGTTCTGGGATCTAGACTGGAAGGGAATACATCAACAGCTTAGGAAGGGGTGTCTTTGGGAAAGGTCTTATTCCTTATTCCTTCCTCCTTTTTGACTTCTTTCTTCTCTTCTCAGGAGAGTTTCACTGCCCCTTTCTCAGAATGGGCTGATGCTATGGCTACATGTCAAAGGGGTTTGTGACCACATGAGCTTTAGAAAACTCATGGGGAGGGAATGTGTGTGAAAGAAAGAAGTATGAGTAATCTATAAATACATGAAGGCATGTATATGGGAGTCCATGGGAGGATATATGTGTGAACACAAAAGTGTCTGTATACATGTGTAGCTGGTGTCAAGAAGGCTTTAATAGTAATGGTTACTCACAGTGGGCCTTAGGGCTGCCATTAAATGCTAAATTTACCTACACTATCTCACTTAATCCTCATAGCAATCCTATGAGATAGCCATTATCATGCTCATTTACAGATGAGGAAACTGAACTTCAGTGAAATGAAGTAACTCTCCCAAGAACCAAAAACCTGAACTGAACTCTGGTTCCAGTGCCTATCTCTCATGCACAGTGCTATTCTGTGGTATAAACGTTGGGATGGGTGGAATGAAAGCCCTAATTAGAAAGAAGCTTGGTATCTTGAGTGGAAAGCGGATGGAATTTCAAGAATTTTTCAGGAGGAACTGGGGATCATGGATCAGAGTGTATCTGTGTCCAAGGCAGGGTCGTAGCAGCAGGGCATCCTCTCCCATTTCCTGGCCCCACCTCCTGGGCCCCACATGGCATAGGAAGCCCTGCCCAGGTTGCCCTTAGTACATAGTCCTTGTGTGCCTGCCTCTTAGTGACTGCCTGAGCTCTCTACCTACAAGGCTGACCCCCAAAGAAGCCCAGCCCACTCCCACCACAGTTGGGTGGTGGTGGTGGGGGGAGGATATATTTAGCGGATGACCTCGAGGTATCCTAAAGATTTGGAGGGTTGCCTTGGTGAGCAGCACTCTGGCTTTTCCTGCATCTCAGATGTGAGGCTTTCCCTGGCTGTGAGTATCAGGGGTGTGAGGCACAGAATAGTGCCCTGGTGGTTGGAAGGCCAATATCAGCTCTAAAATTTTGTCCAAACTACTAGTAACAGGATCTCTGCAGGGGGAGCTCTGTGAAGAAGGAATATGCATGCATGTGAATGTATTTCAGTGACTGTGCTTTTGTGTGGGTTCATGTGTATTTACATATGTTTATGTGAACTAGGGTATACATAAGCTGGGGTATATACGAATGAGAGAGAAGAGTACATATGAGAAAATATGCCCATAGCTGGCCTTCACTAGACCCACATTCTTGCTGAAATGTGTGGTGGTTATTTCTATGAATGTGTATGATGTGGACTACATAATGGAGGTGGAAATGTGAATGAAGATCCTTGTTCCTAAGGGTCCTTTGTGTCCCTACCATAGGGGTAGGGGTAAGAAGAGGAGATAAGTCCCTAAGTTTCTGAGAAGCCCCCTAACATGGTCTCTGTAGTAGAAGGAAGTGTCCCTTCTCATTTTGTCTCTTCCTGGGACCTGCCTCATCTCCCTGGCTGCCATGGGAAGTGACTGTCCCTCACCTCCATTGCCAGCCAGGAATGGTGGGAGGCAGGGGAAGAATGTGGGGGTGGGGGGGTGGGTAAGAGCTCATCTCCAGGAAAATAGAAGCAGAGTAGAGGGGAGAGAGGATAGGAGAGATGTGGTCAGAGCGGTGTGAGGACAGCCAACCAGAATCTGCCTTCCCTTCAACTGTCCTTGGTTTCACCTTTCACCTACCACTCTGCCCCCAAGTCAGAGGACTTTGCCACAGACAAAAGACATTGTAGATCAGGCCAGTGAAAAGAGAGTAGGTGGGAGGGCTGAGGAAACTGGCTGGGGTGTGGGGAATAGGACTAGAAGACTTTCACTGACCATTTTCCCTCCTGGCTTCCTCAGAACTCCAACGGGCAGAGAGCCTCCAAGAGAAGAGTGTGAAGGAGGCTAAGACCAAATGCCGCACGATCGCATCCCTTCTAACTGCAGCCCCCAACCCCCACTCCAAGGGGGTGCTTATGTTTAAGAAACGACGGCAGAGAGCCAAGAAGTACACCCTAGTGAGCTTTGGGGCTGCGGCTGGGACAGGTGCTGAGGAAGAAGACGGGGTTCCTCCAACCAGCGAGTCGGAGCTGGACGAAGAGGCCTTCTCCGACGCCCGCAGCCTCACCAACCAGTGCGACTGGGACAGCCCCTATCTGGACATGGAGCTGGCCAGGCCAGGCTCAGCTGCAGGAGAGGGCCAGGGCCGGGGGCTGGGAGGGCAGCTGAGTGAGGCCTCCGGCAGAGGGGTCCAGCTCTTTGAACAGCAGCGCCAGCGCACAGCCTCCAGCACCCAGGAGCTGGCACGGGATGGTCCAGCAGCCGTGCTCAATGGGCAGGGCCTGCAATCACCACCTCGGGCCCAGAGTGCTCCTCCGGAAGCAGCTATACTCGCATCCAGTCCTTCCCCAGCCCCTGTAGCCAGCCCCACCCCCTTCTTCCCAGGCAGTGGAGCTCCAACCCCGGCTCCAAACATCTTTAACCGGTCAGCTAGGCCCTTTACTCCAGGCTTACAAGGGCAGCGGCCAGGTACCACCTCGGTTATTTTTCGACCCCTAGCCCCCAAGAGGGTGAATGAAAGCCTGGGAGGTCTCAGCCCCGTCGCACCGCCCTTCCTGTCCTCTCAGGGGCCCACCCCTCTGCCCAGCCACGTGCCGGCCTCCGGTTCCCCCAGCACTCCACGCACCTCAGGCCCCGTGACAGCTACAAGTTCCCTGTACATCCCAGCCCCCAACCGTCCCGTAACGCCAAGCGGAGCCTCGGAGCCCCCCGCTCCCCCTAGTGCCGCTGCCATGACCTCCACCGCTTCTATCTTCCTATCGGGACCTCTGAGACCAGCTGCGCGTCCAGAGGCTCCCGCCCCAGGCCCCGGGGCGCCTGAGCCACCCAGCGCTCGGGAGCAGCGCATTTCCGTGCCAGCTGCCCGCACTGGCATCCTCCAGGAGGCCCGGCGACGGGGGACCCGGAAGCAGATGTTCCGGTCGGGAAACGAGGAGACGAAGAACTCGCCCAACCCCGAGCTCTTGTCGTTGGTGCAGAACCTGGATGAAAAACCCCGAGCCGGGGGAGCGGAATCTGGTCCAGAGGAAGATGCTCTGAGCCTTGGAGCTGAAGCCTGCAATTTCATGCAGCCACCAGGGGGCAGGAGTTACAAGGCTCTGTCTCACGTGACGCCTAAAACCGCTCCTCCAATGGCTGCCAAGACGCCGCCCCCAATGACTCCTAAGACTCCACCTCCAGTGGCTCCTAAGCCCCCTTCTCGTGGGTTCCTTGATGGGCTAGTGAATGGGTCAGCCCATTCGGCTGGAATCCCTGAACCAGCAAGGCTTCAGGGCAGGGGTGGGGAGCTGTTTGCCAAGCGGCAGAGCCGAGCAGACAGGTATGTGGTAGAAGCTACACCTAGTCCTGGCTTTAGCCCTGGCCCTAGGCCCAGAAGCCCTTCCCCTACACCATCACTGCCCTCTTCCTGGAAATATTCACCCAACATCCGTGCCCCACCTCCTATTGCTTACAACCCACTGCTATCACCCTTTTTCCCCCAGGGTGCTCGAACTCTCCCTAGTAAGGCCCAATCCCAGGGTCCTCGGGCAACCCCTAAGCAGGGTATCAAGGCTCTGGATTTCATGCGGCACCAGCCCTACCAACTTAAAACTGCCATGTTCTGTTTTGATGAGGTTCCCCAGACTCCTGGCCCCGCCTCTTCAGGGCCCCCCAAAACTGCCCGAGTCCAGGAGATCCGCCGATTTTCCACTCCAGCACCCCAGCCCACTGCAGAACCCCTGGCCCCCACTGTTCTTGCCCCACGAGCAGCCACTACATTGGATGAGCCCATCTGGAGGTCAGAGCTGGCCTCAGCCCCTGTTCTTAGCCCAGGCCCTCCTCCAGAGTCTCCCAGGGGTCTTGGAACTTCCCCTAGCTCCTGTGGCTTCCAGGTAGCCAGGCCTCGGTTCTCAGCCACCAGAACTGGATTGCAGGCTCATGTGTGGAGGCCAGGGGCAGGCCACCACTGAGTGGGGTACAGCTCCCAGGACCAAGGAGAGGTGGAACATCCTGTTCATAAAGTTGCTTCTCCAACCTATCCCATGCCCTCTCTCAGGCATCCGGAGGCTAAATTCCCTCCTGCCAGAGATAGTTTTGGAGTTGGTATCCCATCCTCCTGGCTCCCAACCTCCCTGCTGCTTTCCAACCTACTATCTCTGCTTTGTTATCTGTGCTTCCCTTTGTCTCTGTAGCTCCTTTTGTGGGTCTTTGTCTTTATCTCAGTCTCTCGACCCACACTCCTCCACTGGTCTCTCTTTCTCTACATTTGTGCTTTTCTCTGTGAGCCTCATTTTAACATTCAATGAGAAGCACACAGAGAAGTTACCAGTGAGACCTCAAGCAAGCTTACCATCAGGCAGGCTTCAAAAGGACTAAATTGATCCCTGCACTAAATCGCTCTCTACTCCTCCCCCTCATTTTCCAAGCTTGGCTGGCATATATCTAGGCATGTATATGTACATTTGTGTATGTGCAAATGTGTGTGAGCACAGATGTGTTCTTATGTCTGAGGCAAGAGTAAGAGGAGAGGTCTAAATAAAGACCAAATCTGGGTCTTCCCCCTGTATTGATGAAAGAATGGTCAGATAGCCAGATAGTGGGGAGAAAGATGGACTGGACTCAAAGATCAGTGTCTGTAGCAGGGGTACAGCATCTTGTGAAACTCACAGATTATGAGAAGACTTGAAGGGCCAGAGCAGTTTGTAAGGGCTGAGTTATACCAGCTAGACCAGGAATAGAATTAAGAATTCTATTCATCAGGGGGTGCCTGGCTGGCTCAGTTGGAGTAGCAAGCAACTCTTGATCTCAGAGTCATGAGTTTGAGCCCCACATTGGGTGTAGAGATTACTTAAATAAATAAAAAACTTGAAAAAAAAAAACCGAATTCTATTCATCAGGATTTAAGAGCAACTTAAGAGACCCATACTAAGCTATAAGGATCCAGGAAGTGGAAAAGAAAGACAAAGAATTTCTTCTGAGAATGAAAAAAAATCATTGGCTTCATTGCCTCATGCACCTAAGACAGAAAGGAGGGAGAAAAGTGCCATGGTGTGAGAAGTGACGCAGAAACCAGGAGCAGAGCAGAATGAATGAAATTAATTGAGCCACAGAGAGGAGCATGGGGAGGGAAAGAGAGACAGTAGAGGTGGGTTTCAAGAAACTCACTGTGTACAAGAGGGGGATTGGGGAAAAATTTGAGAGAGAAGAATGCATTTGTCAGAGTGAAGATGGATGATGGTAGGGGGATGTGAGAGTGTGTACTGAGTGTTGGAGGAATACGTGGTGTCTGTGCTACTTCCTTTGAGTCTGGCCTTCTGCCTTCTGCAACTTGTCATGATGACCTGGGAAAGGGCAAGGAAATACCCAGAGCCAAAACCTCTTTTCAGTGCTACCCCATCCCCCGAACCCTAGCTTTTGTTCCTTTCCAGCTTCTGGTCCTGATCTCTGATCCTAGATGGGTATGGACTCCCTTTTCACCACGACCACCACCAGTCAATCACGTTTGCTGCTTGATCTGGATTGATCGCTTCCTTTGCATATTGGGTGTGAGTCACAGTACTTTGGTTTGTGCACAAGAATAAACTTAAGCTCCAAATCTTCTGTTGCTGTCATCTCTTCTGGTTTTATTCCTAAATCCTAATTCTCTTCCATCTTTTCTAACCCTGATCTCCTGATTCCTGATCTCTTTCTCCATTCCTGCCCTATTTTTCATCCTTTACCCTTCACCCCCTAGTCTTTTGCTCTTCTTTAACCAGTTCTGTCCCACTCCAATTTAGCCACCTCCACCATTCCCCTTGGTTCTCACTGCCTGCATTCTCCATCCAGATACTCCCCTTTTCCATCTCCTGCTCCATACTTCCCAATCAAGGCCACAATTTCAGAACCAAGAGGAGTGGAAAGTCCCTCCGAGCTTTTGCCATCATGTCCTACCTCTCTGGAGGAAACGATGATATTTCCATGGGAAAGCAATGCCTGGAGGTGAAGATGGGATGGGAAAAGGAAGAAGAGAGGGTGGATCAGTGTGGATTGAGTTTCATATATAGCAGAAGGCACTAGAGGTAGGCTAGAAATTAAGGACTTCTGAGAAGGTAAGTGCCATTACTCCAGCAGGGGGCATATTTGTGCAAATAACCAGGCCCAGGACCCTGATGCTCCCAAGTACAGTCTTAGAATTCCAAAGGAAGGGCCCAGTGAGCATAGGTTGAATTTTGTCTTCATCCACCTGGTAGTTCTAGGTACTCAATCATAGCAGACAAAAATTTTGGGTTTTTTTTTTTTGTTGTTGTTGTTGTTGTTTGTTTTTGAGAGTAGGATGGTGGTGATGACAAAATCACAAGTTTGCCGTTCATGTTTTTTCTTCTAATTGCTTCTTTGGGTTGGGAGGGCATGGAGAAGGAGGACAAAAGATGAGAGAGATCTGGATGTTAAACTGGTCTGGGCAGAGGCCAACTAGAGGGGAGTAGGATGATCTTTCAGCCCCTAGGCTGAGCCTGAAAAGTTCAGGACGGGAAAAGACAAGATCAGGAAGAGTGGAGAACTCACAGAGTGACAGAAGGGCATTCCAGAAGCTGGAAAGTCACTTACTAAAGCAGCCACAATAGGATGGTGGTGGCTGCAACAGAGGTGCAGCGTGCAGCAGCAGCTGGTTCCAGAATCTGAGCAGGAGGTGGAAGAGGATGTAGGATGTTCATGCAGCTACTGAGGAAGGGACTGGGCAAATGACAGGATTCTTTTTTTTTATTTTATTTATTTAAAAAAAAAATTTTTTTTTTAACATTTATTTATTTTTGAGACAGAGAGAGACAGAGCATGAACGGGGGAGGGGCAGAGAGAGAGGGAGACACAGAATCGGAAGCAGGCTCCAGGCTCTGAGCCATCAGCCCAGAGCCTGACGCGGGGCTCGAACTCACAGACCGCGAGATCGTGACCTGAGCCGAAGTCGGACGCTCAACCGACTGAGCCACCCAGGCGCCCCGACAGGATTCTTTTAAGGAAGATCTCAAACTTATACCCTTGCCCAAGGGCTCCTCTGGAATAGTATGAATGGGACAATCTAGATCCTATTGGGTGTGTGCTCCTTTTGAGGAAAATCCCAAGTGGAAACCCTAGAGAGTAAGGACCTGGCAGGTTAGAAGCCTACCTGTTCATCTCAGACACCAACATTTATCCTGCAAAACAGGCTGAACTGAGCACCC
Source organism: Panthera tigris (assembly GCF_018350195.1). Lineage (NCBI taxonomy): Eukaryota > Metazoa > Chordata > Mammalia > Carnivora > Felidae > Panthera > Panthera tigris. Next base: position 33,644,187 of record NC_056670.1, on the reverse strand, counting down.
CAACAGCAAATGGGGACGAAAAGGGAGAAATTGGTCAAGTCTTCCCCACCTCATCTCTGACAGCATAGGAAGCACTGGATTTGGTTAATTTGGTCCCTTGTCCTGCCAAGATCTAGCTTTCCCAGAGAAAAGATCAACTCATCGAGGAACTTTTAAAACATTCTGAACAGATTTCCTTTCTCCAAACATAGCCCCTTAAGCCCTCCCACTCCCAAAATGTACCCATATAGTCCCTCCAGCTCCAGCCTGGATTGGTTCTGAGTGACTCTCCAGACATGTTCTCCAAATTCTTGCTCTCCAAATTCTTGTCCACGGTTTTCTGTTTGCTTCCTCTTTCCCTCACAGTTTTCAATTTTTCCCTGAATGCTTCTTTGGATCTCAGACTCTAGATGCCAAGAAAGGGGAGTCTCTGGGCAGACTGATCCCTGGCTCAGACAGCTTAGTGGGAGAATCCCAAAGGCTTTTCCTCTCCTTCCTGAGCCTCTGGGCAAGGAGGGCGGGATCTTGGTTCCAGGGTCTCAGTACCCCCAGTGCCATTTGAGCTGCTTGTACTCATCATCTCTATTAATAACTACCCTCCCTCCCCCACTGCCAGTGCTGCCCCCACGCCTGCCCAGCTCGGGTTATCCAGTCACAGCAGCTCAGTCCTCCAAAGCTGCTGGACCCCCAGGAGAGCTGACCACCACCTCTGCAGCCGGTAAGTTCCAGCTCTATCGCCAGAGGGGCTGGAGCCCACTCTGTTGACTGCTGTGTCTGTGTCTGCAAGAGTGACCCTTGATCCTGGGAGACTTGTCTCCCTCCCCTGCCTATGCTCTGCTCTCAGCTGTCCAGTTCAGGGGAGCCACAGAGTTGGAAGAAGAGGGGCTTAGGAGGGTGGGGGAAATGGAGATGTTGAAGGAGGCACTGGAGTAATAAGAAGGGGATCTGAGAGGCTGGGTGGGAAAAAGAACCTAGTTAGGGCTGAAAAAAGTATAGTAAATGCCCATTTATCAGTTCCGGGGGTCTTGTCTCAGCATACCCCATTAAGTTAGTAGAAATGCAGATGTGTTGTGAAATAGGACTCAGCAGAAAGACAGTGTTTTGCTGAGTGCCAACTTCTGTTAAGGAAGGGCTGGAGTCTGCATCTTTTCCCAGCTTGTCCCCCTCCACTGCCAGATTCTATTATTATGTTCCTATCCCCCCTCAATTCCCTACCGCTATGATATTGCTGAATTGATGTGCATCAAGGTTCAAATGCCCCCGGCCTTCCTCTCCACCCCAGCTCTGGGGTCTGGGCGGGAGCTACTGAAAGGGAGCAAGGATCACTGCTGTGACCTCCCAGGCCACACTCCAGCTGGCCCAATAGAGGAGCAACAACCTCTCCTTCCTATGGAGAATGTTTTGGGCCGAATCTCCTTGACCCTGGCAGAATATTTTTCTGTGCCACTGCCCTCTGCGCCCCTGCCAGGGCTTGAGGAAGACTGAGGAAAGACCCAGAGTTGGGAATGACAGCCCCAATCTGAGATCCCCATGAAAATAAAAACTTGAAGTCATGCCAAGCCAATGAAACCTGGGTGCAGTGCCCAGCCTGTGTGTTATTTGTTTGTTTTACTCACTGCCCCCAACACATACCGTGTTCCTAATCCCTGCACCAGCTCTATTTTAACAGTAGAAAGGAGGTTTATAGAAGGTAGGGGCAGAGGGTGCATCTATACTTTCTTCCTCACCTCCAAGAAAGGAGAAGCCCTAGAACAATGGGTTTTCACCCATTGTTTTTTCCCCCTTTTTAGGGAAAAATATACGTTTATTATATATGTATATATTATATATATATATATATATATATATATATATATATATGCACACACACACCCTTAACCTGAAGCCCTTAACCCCAAGTTAAGAAGTACTACCTTACTGCAGATACCTTCCAGTCCCTGTCCATGCTCCAACTCCCCCTTCTCACCCTATTCAGGCTGAATCTGCCTCCACAATGCCACTCTCAGGAACCCCAGCCCCAAACAAGAAGAGGAAATCCAGTAAGCTGATCATGGAACTAACTGGAGGTATGGCATATTTGCACCTACCTAGTGTAGGGACTTCTTGTTAAGAGCATCTCAGCCTCAGAAGTCCCAGAAAAATCATAAAGTTAAATAACGTGAAGAGATATGAAGAGACAAGAGAAATTCGGGGGCGGGGGGCAGGGAGAAAGGTGGAGAAAGGATTCAACACTGATCACACACCCTTCCACCCTTTTCACCTTGTAATCTGAGACAATAATATCCTTGCCATATCACCCAATGCAGGTCCAGGACAACAGGACTCACAGGTCAGTGAGGTATGTTTGAGGAAAAAAATATATATGATGGAGACTGGCACAGAGTAAAGTCTCAGTAAATGGTTAATTTCCTTACTTCCCCTCCCTCCACCCCTCCAGTGCTAGGGAACCTGTGGAAACACATAAAATGGAAAAATACTTAGACTTTTTTTTTTTTCCTGGGGGGTGGTAGGAGTATATGCATATGAAGAGCTCTCCCAATGCCCAAAGTCTGTCTGCAGCCAGGGTTCACTGAGGGGAAGAGAAAGGAAAGTAGTTAAGACAGAAATCTGTATTTAGATGTGGTCAACTCCACACAGTGTTGGCCTTTGGGCTTTCCCCCAGGCTACAGTCTCCCCATTGGTCTCCATCTATGATGTTCCTTTAGTCTTTTTGCCCTGCACCTCATGCCTCTGCCCCTTCTGCCTTATTTACTCTCTCCACTCTGGTATACTGATTCCACTTTGCACCCCAGTTCCTGTGCATTGTCTCCAACTCCAAACCCAGGAAATAAAAATTTCTCACAAACTACATAGAACTTCATCAGACAGTATCTGCTTACCTCTGGGATCTCTGCAGGAGACACACACACTTAGTTGTGGTTGGCATCTGTATTCTGAACCTAGAAAACCTTACTTTTCTCCTTGTCTCTTCCTCCCCACCTCCCTGGAAGGTCGACAGGAGAGCTCAGGCCTGAACCTGGGCAAGAAGATCAGTGTCCCAAGGGATGTGATGTTGGAAGAGCTGTCGCTGCTCACTAATAGGGGCTCCAAGATGTTCAAACTGCGGCAGATGAGGGTAGAGAAATTTATTTATGAGAACCACCCTGATGTCTTCTCTGACAGCTCAATGGTGAGTTCGGAACTTTATAACTCTCACAGCCTAGTGCCTCTTCTGACAGTTTTTTGGTGGGCCCTGAATCTCCAAAATACCACCAACCTCCCCTCTCTGCAAATTTATAAGCTTATTAAGTCCCCAGATATATTAAACGTCCAGGGTGAGTTACAGCCCACTTCTGAAACTCAGTCTCTATCTTAGAGCCAGTGAAGGGGAGGTGGGGGTGAAGAGTACACACCCTCAGGGGGAAAATTCCTTCCCAGTATGGCTAAGTGTTAAAGATAGGGCTGCCAGATAAGACAGGACACCCAGTCCTGTATTTTAAAGTTGAGATATGCATGAATAATTTTTTAGTAAAGTATGTCCCATGAAGTATTTGGGACATAAAAATTTAATTTAGTTCAATTTAAAAAATACAAGATAACAGTTAAATTTTAATTTCAGATATGTGACGAATACTCTCTTGTATGTAAATATGTCCTATGCAATATTTGAAGTGTATTTATAGTAAAAAAGTATTCGTTGTGTCTCTAAGATTCAAATTTAACTGATGCCCTATTTTATTTGATGAATCTGGTAACCCTACAATGAGTTAAGTGAATTTTTATAAACATCTCCTTCTTGAGCCATTCTTTTATCTATAGGATCTAAGGACTCTGGATGTGGGAATTGAAACTGTCTTCTAAGATAGTGAGAATTCTCTAGTGAGAATCATTCTCCAAAGAGAAGGAGGGATTGGAAGGGTGCCAGGCACAAGATGTTATAGCCGAGAAGGAGGGGATCTTCTCCATTACCTTTCCTCCCCCTCTACCTTCACTGGGCAGCCAGGGGAAAGTGGAAATAGATGCCTACATGGGGCCAGAGGCAGGACTTTCTGTCATTGGCCCTTATGTAGGAGCAGAGCAAAAATGCTGAGCCGGTCATATCTAACTTTAGGAGGCCAAAAGCCCTCCTCCCTGGCTGGGTCTGGTTACACTGGTTGGAGCATAGGGGTGTGTATGGTGGGGTGGCTAGGAGAGCCTCCTGAAGGAGTTGGTGGGGTTATTTTTAGGCTTTGGGGCTGAATCCAGGGTTGCCCTTTTGGTCACCCTTCCCCCTACCTGCTACAGTTTCACGGTCAGGAAGTCCTGGTTCAACAGGCACCAAGAGCAGAGAGGGAGAGGAAGAGAAAGACAAAGAAGAGAGTTCTGTCTGTTAGACAAGATAAAGAAAAAGAAGAGGCAGACATCTCTCTAGCTTTTCAAATTAAGCCTGGGTTCTCTGTCCCAACCCCATCCTTTCGAATTATAGTGGGGTGCAAGTCTTGGTCCTCTTTGCCTTGGTAAGGATGGGAAAGGAAAGTGTGGAGAATGAATTGTCCCTACCTTAAGGTGTAACTGGAGGAACTGAGCCAAGGGGGGGTCCTATCCATTAGGAGAGTTCAGTTCTTCTCTGTCAGGCTATCCACTATCACTATCCACCTATTGGAGGGGAGATCTCAGAGGGTTCAGTGTCTTCTGGTTGGCCATTTTGTCTGATCATCTCCTCCTTGCTATGCACACCACCTTTGTCTTTGTATATTTCCCATACCCATTGCATAACCTTCCCCTTACTTTGTTCTTTCTTTCCAGGATCACTTCCAAAAGTTCCTTCCCACAGTTGGGGGACAGCTGGGCACAGCTGGTCAGGGATTCTCCTACAGCAAAGGCAGCAGTGGAGGCCAGGCAGGGGGAAGTGGCTCTGCCAGACAGTATGGCTCTGACCAGCAGCACCATCAGGGCTCTGGGTCTGGATCTGGGGGTACAAGTGGTCCTGGGGGCCAGAATGGCAAAGGAAGAACTGCTGGAACAGCAGGGGTTGGCGAGACAGGAACAGGCAAGTATCCTTATGCAAGAGTAATGTTATCTGGTTCTTAGAGTAGAGATATCCCCAGGAATGAGGCCTAGACTGGGTTTAGGGAGCAAGGGAGGCCTGCTGAGGTACCTAGATGGACTCTCTTACCCCAGGAGAATGCCAAAATGTGTCTATTTCACCCAGGAGCTTGATCTTTCTGTCACCTTTCTGGCTTTTCAGTTTCAGTCACAGATCTGCCCTTGGGCTGTCAGGATTCCACAAAACTAGCACAATTACCAAGATTGGCCCCAGCAACTTCCCTAGTACAGAGGTGTAAGACTAACTTCCACTGGCTGCTAACTGCTATTATTGACTCAATTTTCTCTCCCATGGCTGCCAGGAGACCAGACAGGTGGAGAAGGAAAACATATCACTGTGTTCAAGACCTATATTTCCCCATGGGAGCGAGCTATGGGGGTTGACCCTCAGCAAAAAGTGGAACTTGGCATCGACCTGCTGGCCTATGGGGCCAAAGCTGAGCTTCCCAAATATAAGTCCTTCAACAGGTAAGGGGTATGAGGAAGCAACCAGATGCATTCCAGTGTGTGGCACAATGTGCTTAGTTGGAATGGAGACTTTGGTTCAAATGTTTCAGAAGGAGGCTGAGGAGGGAAGGAAGGAATATGGGGACCCAAATTGAAAGCCTTTGCTTTTTTCACTCTAACTCAGAGAAATAGTGGAGTATGATGGAGGAAACATTTGCTGTGAGGCAAGATTTGAATTTTAGTTCACTTCACCACTTATTAGCAGAGTGGGCATGGGACAGTCACCCTACTTCTGAGCCTTGGTTGCCTTGCTCTAAAATGGGAATAATATATTACATGTTTAAAGGACTCTTGAAGTTCCCTTCATTCAAGGTTAGGATTCCATTACTGTCCCTGTAGGAGGATTCTATTTCCTTATTCTCTAGTAAGGCTTAAGTATCTATTCTTTTGGAATTGGGCTTCTCTAGACTGTGAACAGGAGATCTGTGTGAAAGCAGAATGGGGAAGCACCATTCTTTTGCATTTGGTCCTAAGAAGCCTGAATTCTCCAGGCAATGTTAATTCCTCTCACCAAGCCATGTGCTATCCACTGGAGGTGGGGTAGGAGTTGTGTGTGTGTGTGTGTGGGGGGGGGGTCTACATTGTATTTTAAGGTAGTCTCAGACCCTTGGGTCTATAGTGTCTAAGTCACAACATCCATGAACCTCTTTATCTAGTACCCCACTAGACTCCTTTTCTCTTCATTAGCTCTGGAGAAAAAGCAAACCAGGAATGGGGAATGGAGCACTAAGGGAGAAAAAGGAGTGCAGAAGCAACCTAAATTAAAATTCACAGACTTCCCCATACTCAAAAAAGGGTAACATCTCACTGATAAAGCTGTTCCTTTTGTTCTGGTTTTTAATCAAATAATATCTTCTCTTTTCAGGACGGCAATGCCTTATGGTGGATATGAGAAGGCCTCCAAACGCATGACCTTCCAGATGCCCAAGTTTGACCTGGGGCCCCTACTGAGTGAACCCCTGGTCCTTTACAACCAGAATCTCTCCAACAGGCCTTCTTTTAATCGAACCCCTATTCCCTGGCTGAGCTCTGGGGAGCCAGTAGACTACAATGTGGATATTGGCATCCCCTTGGATGGAGAAACAGAGGAGCTGTGAGGTGTTTCCTCCTCTACTTTGAATTAAATTTCTCTTCTCAGGTTCTAATTTGGAGAGAGAATGTTAAGCAGGATGCCCTCACTGTAAATCCAGTATCCTTGTGAGAATGGAGGGGGAAAAGGAGGGAGAGATCTGCCTTTCCAGTCTTCACTCCAAGTCCCCACTCCAAGCATCCTTTCTCTCCAACTTGCTCTGTATGGAACCTTCTCTTTTATGGAATTTGCTCTGCCACTGGTAACAGTCAATAAACTTTGAAGAAATGAACTCATTCTTCCTCTGATACTTGAGGGCAGATAAAAACTAAGGCTAACAATGCACAGAGACTAATTAAAGTCAAGTACTAAACGTTCATTATTCAGACTTCAAGACCAGACCTGAGCTCTGGTTGCTTACATACCACACCCATGTCCACACCCACAATACCATATTCATAGGTGTATACAAAGACATACTTATTCAATGGTACATAAGACAATCATGCACAAACACATGTGTTGGTCCATATGTGGGCAAAACTAAGAAGCTATTGTGTGCAGTGGTTAGGAAGTAGGTGTTGGTGACCTTAGTGTTAGTTCTCTTTGTGTAGCTGATTAGAGATTGGGATGATCAGGATTATCCAATTATCACAAAAGTAGAACATGCCAAAAAGTTTCCAGATGACACCAGAATGGGCTGAGGAATATATAAATCAAAGGTTACAGATTCCTGAAAGGATGGCATACCAAGTTAGAATCCAGAAGAAAGTGGGAGAAACAAGGTGCAGTTATAGTATGGCTGGTTCTGTGTAAGCATAGTCAGAAAAGATCTAAGGTTCACGAGGGCACTTCAATGGTATTCAGAAAGCACTGTAACTAGGGGAAAAAATTGTGACAGCCCAATAGGAATGAACAACAATATTTTATTTAAAACATTTTTTTAAATTTTCATTTTTTATGAATATAATTTATTGTCAAATTGCCTTACATAGAACACCCAGTGTTCATCCCAACAAGTGCCCTCCTCAGTGCCCATCGCCCATTTTCCCTCTCCCCCACCCCCCTAAATTTTTTAAATGTTTATTTTTGAGAGACTCTCTTAAGACAGAGTGTGAGTGGGGGAGGTGCAGAGAGGAAGAGGGAGACACAGAATCCAAAGCAGGCTCCAGGCTCTCAGCTGTGAGAGCCCAATGCGGGGCTTGAACTCATGAGCTGTGAGATCATGACCTGAGCTGAAGTCGGTGCTTAACCGACTGAGCCACCCAGGTGCCCCTATTTTTAAAAATTTTTAATTTTTATTTCAAGCATGTGGTTTCTTTAGATTCCCAGACTTAGTTACCTCTGTGTTCCACAAAATAAGAGATGAGGACCAGGAAGAATAAGAAGATGGCTTAATAGGATCTGGGAAAATAACTTCTGAGGAGAGCTGGCTGAATTCAGCCAACTCCATGAGCCATTAATGATTTTATTAAGTTGCTAAACTTTGCATAGACTAATCTAATTTTCATGGACCTTGGGTCACATAACATTTACCTTGATCATTTCCCTTTACAACCTAAACAAATTTCAGAGGACTCATACTTCCTTTAAACTCGTACACAAAACTCTATTTCTGTATTCTACTTTTTCTTTTTTTAAAGATTTTATTTTTATTTATTTATTTATTTTTTAATTTTTTTTCTTAATGTTTATTTATTTTTGAGACAGAGAGAGACAGAGCATGAATGGGGAAGGGTCAGAGAGAGGGAGACACAGAATCCGAAACAGGCTCCAGGCTCTGAGCTGTCAGCACAGAGCCCGACGCGGGGCTTGAACTCACGGACCGCGAGATCATGACCTGAGCCGAAGTCGGCTGCTTAACCGACTGAGCCACCAGGCGCCCCAAAGATTTTATTTTTAAGTCATATTTACACCCAATGTGGGGCTCGAACTTGCAACCCCGAGATCAAGAGTCGTATGCTCCACCAACTGAGCCTGCCAGGTACCCCCTTTTATTTTCCAAAGATTTTTCTGTTTGTATTTTTTTTTCAAATACTTATTATCATTATTATTAATGTTTTTATTTATTTTTGAGAGAGAGAGAGAGAGAGTGAGCAGGGGAGGGGCAGAGAGAGAGAGAGGGAGAGAATCCCAAGTAGGCTCCATGCTGTCAGTGTGCAGCCTGATGCGGGGCTCGATTTCACAAATCGTGAGACCACGACCTGAGCCAAAATTAAGAGTCAGACGCTTAACTGACTGAGCCACTAAGGCATCCCCTGTGTGTATTCTTCTAAGGACAGTGTTGCCATAAGTTGGATTCCCCCCCCCCCCCCCAAATAGATCCTCAGACAAAGATGTGGATGCAGGTACATCCTGAGACAAAGATGTGGACCCAGAAGTTTGGAAGGTGATTCCAGAAATCCAAACAGTGTAAGGGAGTGAGAAGAAAGCCAATAAAGGTGTTTTGGGCAACTGGAGTTGAGTCCCATTTGTTACTGAGAAAAATGCTATTCAAAGTGTGGTCCTTGGACTGGCAGCATCACTGTTTCCTGGGAGATTGGTTAAAAATGCAAACTCAAGAATCTGTGTCTTACTCATCTCTTCAGGTGATTTGTACGTTAGGAAGTTTTGGGAAACACTACAGTGAACTCAGAATTGCCCCACTGAGGGGATGAGGAACTGTAGTATTTAGCCACCAAATGCCATCTTTCTTTGGTTGCAGATTGCTACTGGGAATTTTAACTCTGCTGGCACTTCCAGGCAAAGAAATACACAGGTGTTTGAGGTAGGAAGGTATGGACCTGCACTATCTATCAAGGCTGTAGTAAGCTCTGGGGTGGGCTGAGGGAATATGGGTAGAGCACAGACAGGATCTGGATATGGGTTCACAATTTCCATCAGATTTTCATGCTTAAAACTCTGTGAGTCCTTCACCAAAGTTAAGGACTATATTCCTTTAACAAATGTTTATTGAGTGCCTAATGTATACCAGGTATTGTGTGAGACATCAGCTGTACAAAGACACATAACAACCTTCATGAGACATAGAGATTTCAGTTAACCATAAAATAATTATTAAGCGCCTACCCTTAAAGTTGGGGGAAACAATTCCAAAAAATTACTTCCTGTTTTACTCTTCCTTGTTCACCAACTTTTGTTGTTGTTGTTGTTGTTGTTGTTCTGTTTTTAAGTCCAGTGCAGTAGTGAGAAGGAGGAAAAGAGAGTAAGTTCGATCTGTAACTGACTGTGAATAACCAATTAAAATAACTCACTACTTTCCAACCAACCTCCACTACGTTCTTTAAATCCATCTTCTGTTCCAGATGTTTCTCAGTCTGCATTTACAGTTGTCTGAGAGCTTGAGAAAGCCCTACAACTAAGTTTTGTGAGTCAGGAATTAAGGATGTGTCCACAGAGCTGCAAGCAACAAGTGCAAAGTTCAAGTCATACACCAATGCGGTCCCCTTCCGCATCCAAGGCCAAACACCTGTGCTTATGTTCAATTAAAAATACAAAACAAAACACACAAAAAAACCTTTCATTTCCTATTTTGGTCTGGCGAACTGATAGGGGTGGGGAACTCGTGAATAAACAAATTATTTCTGTGAAACCAAATACCGTGTGCAAACCAGTGTGAGAAGAACGGATGAAAATTTCCTGAAGGAAGGTTACGAGGAGACGGTAAGATCAACATCTGTCTTGCTCCATCTCTAACTCCTCATGCATAAGGAAAATGCCAGGAAAACGGAACTAAAGGCGTCACTGCTCTAACTTTGAGGCACTTGGAGCAAACAAGGCCACATCCCTAAAGCTATTCCAGTGTAGGGTTCGCCATACTAACTTCCCCCAGGTCAACCCGTTCCCCCCTGCAATAGTTTTCCGACTCCTTCGATACACGTTCTTCTTTGCCCTCACCCACTACCAGACTTTTCCAGGCCGCCCCTAACGCCTGGCGGCCGCCATCTTACACACTACTATCGCGAGATATACTTAGCCTTCTCAAGCCCGACTCGTTTACTTTCTTGCTAGAGGTTCTTCTCGGCTGTTCTCGCCGTTAGCTGAGGAAAGTGTCGCGAGAGCTGGTTGCCTTGGCTCCCCGTAGCTATAGCAGCCGCGGCGGTTAAGGATGCGGCGGCAGGAACTGTGAGTGCGACACCCTCAGGGGGGCGGGGTCGGAGGTAACGGGGGTGCAGGGGGTAGCCCTGGTGGTGGGGGTAGGTCGGGAATAACGGGCCCAAGTGTGACGTGTTGGAGAGGACCCAGGTCCAGTGGGTAAAGGGACCTGGCGCAGGTCTGCACTAGGGCACTCGGAGGGCTAGAGCTGCCGTGAGGTCCAGTGGGAGGGACGGCGGTGTAGTAGGGTTCAAGGGGCAGGGGCCGGAGTGTGGAAGGGTGTGCGTTGGAAGGAAGAGGGTTACGCGGACTCAGAACTGGATAAAGGGACCGGACTACATCGAGGAGTAAGTGGGAAGAAATGGGGGTACCGCGAGGTGGAGGGTATATTGAATGGGAGCACAGAGGTTGGGCCCGGTTTCCTTTGCGCTGGTGAGGACTGGGGGACTGTGTCGGACCCTTCGCGGCTCACGGGGTCCGCCGAAAGCTGGAATAGGACTGCGCGCCAGGACCTGGGTCCTAAATGGCGTGGCGGGAATGGTGGCGTCCCGGACCTCCACCACCACTTGTCCCTTCCAAAGAAATCCCCCACGGACTGTAAGATGTAGAAGTAGGGTCCTGGTGAACTAGGATTAGTTGGAAAGGTTCTTTGCGGAGAGACTGTTGAGTGGGATAATGAATGATTGCTGCTGTAAAATAAAGTGTGGGGTGGGGACGGGAGAGAAATTCTTTAGGGAAAAAACCCCTAAGATGTACTTCCTCTGGAGCGTATTGAGTTGAAAGAAGGGGTGTGTGTGTGCTGAGATCACGTTTCTTCCCAGATTCATTCAAGTATAGAATTCCTTTACGGTGTACTTTTGAAATTATATATGCAGTGTAAAACCAGTTTAGCTGATACAGTGAAAGAATGTGCAGCACGACACTTAAGCCTTCCACGAATGTAATTTAAAAAGTAAGGAAAGTGTTTCTATTGCTGCAGCAGAAGGCTGAACACTAGGGATAGTTTTAGTTAACTTGAATATAAAACCTAGTGTTCCCAAAGTGCGCATATTCAGGTTATTTGCCTTTTAAGAAATGGATGAAGTTTTATTTTAGGAGATAGAACAAGTTTTGAATATCTGCTAATCTGGGAATAAAGTGAGTCTCCCAGGAGTTAAAATCAAGGAGAGGGCAAAATATTTAGTTTCTCAGTTTCAGAACTGTTTTGTGGAGATGAGGTTGGACCACTTTGCTCCTGAACTCTTATTTCTACTGAAAACAATGGCTTCAATTCAGGCATAAAAACAATTACAAACTATCTGATAATTTTTCTTACTGTCTTTTGTAGGTATAAATTTGTAGGGGATAACCTCTTTTGATTATGTAACTGGATTTTTCCATTTGAGGTTCACAAATTCATTAATTAGAATAATGGCTTTTAAATCCTTCTGGCACTACCCTTGATGTGGTTAGTCATTGAACCTATTTATTTGATATGTGTTAGACTAAAAGTTTTAATTTGTAATATTAGTAGCTACACTTTAAAGCCTTTCTGAGGCAAGATACAGCTTTATGTGGTTGGGTCCAAATGATTTCTGCATGGATCCATTAAAGAGCTTTACTGAGTTCCTATTATGTGTGGAGTACTGTGTAAGGCATTGAGGGGAGGGGTGAGAGTAATTCATTCATTTATCCATTCAACAAACATTTACTGAGACCTATTTTGTATCATTACTAAGCTTTTAGGATACAAATAGGGGTAAGCTTTGCTCTCTGCCTTGCAATGCTCAGAACCTAGGTAGAGTGACAGAGAAACAAATAATTACAATGTAATAAGCACAATATAGGGGCAGGTGGGTGGTTTAGTCATTGAGTGTCTGACTCTTGATTTGGCTCAAGTCATGATCCCAGGATCATGGGATGGACCCCATGGCAGGCTCTGAGCTTGGAGCCTGCTTGAGATTCATGAGATTCATTCTCTTTCTCTGCCCTGCGCGCCCCCCCTCCCCCAATTATATGTGCGCTCGCTCTCTCTCTCAAAAAAAAAAAAAAAAAAAAAAAAAAAAAAAGCACAGTATGTGCACACAAGCTCATGAAACAAGATTCTGGCCCTCAGGAGTTTTCCTGGTTGACAAGATTATAAAGGAAGAAATAATTTTAAAAATTACAAAATACTAAACAAATTCTAAACTATGCTGCATTAATAGAATACATGTTATGTTTCTCAGAAGAGATAAAAGTTATAATGACAAAATTCACAAGTCAGCTTGTGATTTAAGTCTTTTTTTGGTACTCTTAAATATCACTGTATGTTCTTAAGTCAATAATAAGCATAATAACTAAAATTTTTGACTGATTATTAATGTGCCAGGCACATTATCTCATTTTATCTTCATAACATTCTGCTCTTCAGCTGGTCCTAGTGCTTCAATTTTAAACAAAAAATTAAGGAAGTTGCTAAAGATCATAGAGCTAGTAAATGTCAGATTAGGGATTGGAGTTGGAAATATATGTGATTGGAAAAACCTAAGCAAGATTCCTTTCTTTTGCAGAGAGAGTACCTTGAGATTGGGGTGGGGCAGAGATTGAAGGTAGAATTGGCCAGAAGATCAGAATTCAACCTCTGTGTCTTTGTTCATATATTTTTTCTCCCTCAAATGTTTATACTACATATGGGAAATAATTTGAATATTAACATGATGCTAAGTATGAGTTTAGGTTGTTGAACAGAGAATTGAGTAAATTGCCATATTCATGTTGTATATAATTGTATAGGGAGCTATGCTTGGGAAAATAGTCATAACAAGCAATTGTTAACATTTGCAATCTTCTAGAAAGTGATCATTTTAATAATGGAAATGATTATATTCATATGCAGTATAGAGCAAATGTTATTACAGCAGACTTTAAGAGATTTAAACATTTTATACTGCTTTTTTTTGTATTAAGAAAAATATATACATGTCACATGTATTTATATATTTGCATTCAGACTTTTTTTTAAGTATATTTATTTTGAGAGAGTGCATGCATGCACACACGACAGAGTGGGGAAGGGGCAGAGAGAGAGGGGGAGAGAGAGAGATTTCCAAGCAGGATCCACACTGTCAGTGCAAAGCCTGACACAGGGCTCGATCTCACAAATTGCGATATTATGACCTGAGCTGAAATCTGAAATCAAGAGTCAAATGCTCAACCCATGGAGCCACCCAGATGCCCCAAGGCAACAGGAACTTTTAAGTGACTTGCCAAAGTCACACGGCTGCAATGTCCCAGGTGTCCTGATTTCTAATTAAGTGTTTCTTCTACTGTACCACATTGCCAAATTATATTTAATAATCACTATGCATTGAGTTATAGATGCTCTCAGCTAATTTCAGGAAACCAGAGTTGTCAGGAGGCTATTGATAGATGAGAGTACAAACTGATGACTTGTTTCCCTTCTACTGTACTTATACTTCCTACTGATACTTAGGATAAATGCATAGTTCATTCAGAGGCTTCTTACATTTGGTTTATTATATTACTGTTTCATTTTTCTGTGTCTAGCTGCATTATTGACCCATTTTAATAAATGTTTATATGCCTTAAAAAAAAGTGGAGGGGGGAGCCTCGGTGGCTCAGCTGGTTAAGCATCTGAGTTTGGCTCACATCATGATCTCAGGGCTTGTGAGGATGAGCACCGCATTGGGCTCTCTGTCAGTGAGCCTGCTTTGGATCCTCTGGCTCCCTCTCTCTGCCCCTCCCCAACTAGTGCTTGCATGTTCCCTCTCTCTCAAAAATAAATAAACATTGAGAAAAAAGTGGAGGGATACAACTATGTTGTAATACCTAATATTATTAAGAAATACATACACATTTGAAGGTGAGTCAGGTCAGATTTTTCATTGAGTTGACTTTCTGCAGCAGTCCCTCATCTGTAGGCTCCACGAACATGTGGGTGTGAATAAGATTCTGTTTTCTAACACCTTTTAACTAAGTGGGCTGGGTGCCCATGTTTTTTATGTGAATTGTTTTTAGGCATTGAGACATTTTTCTAAGAAAGGTTTAGAGTAAGAGTGTAATGAGAGGAAGAGCCTTGAGGGCAGAGCATGGAACTTCTGCCCCAGAGGGTTGAAAACTGAAAGAGTAACCCCCGATGTGTAAAGAGGATAATGGTCGAAAAGTGTTCTTTAACTCTGAATCTCCACAGGAGAGCCTGAAGATCTTTTCTTCTACTTTTATACACATACCTCTTGGAAAGGTTCTGTCCATTTACACTCCTCCAGGGATGTGTGGGAAAAAGTATTAATTTCCCAGCACTTATATCAGCAATAGTAAATAGACATTGAACAAACTAAAAACAGTTTACATGATAGGTGAAAAGTGCTATCTCACTTTAAATTTCCATTTCTTTGCCTGTGAAATTGAACATTTTTCCATATTTATTTTTCTTTCTTGTCTTCAGTGTTTATTCTTCTTCAAAAGACTTGAAAAAAAATTTTTAAAGATTGTATTTTTTAAGTAATCACTACACCCAGCGTGGGGCTCAAACTTACAACCCCAAGATCAAGAATAGCATGCTCTTATGACTGAGCTAGCCAGATGCTCCAAGATTTTATTTATTTGTTTATTAAAATTTTTGTAATTTTAATTTTATTTATTTTATTTTTTTAATTTACATCCAAATTAGCATATAGTGCAACAATGATTTCAGGAGTAGATTCCTTAATGCCCTTTACCCATTTAGCCCATCCCCCCTCCCACAATCCCTCCAGTAACCCTCTGTTTGTTTTCCATATTTAAGAGTCTCTTCTGTTTTGTCCCTCTCCCTGTTTTTATATGATTTTTGTTTCCCTTCCCTTATGTTCATCTTTTTTGTCTCTTAAAGTTCTCATATGAGTGAAGTCATATGATATTCGTCTTTCTTTGACTAATTTCACTTAGCATAATAGCCTCCAGTTCCATCCACATAGTTGCAAATGGCAAGATTTCATTCTTTTTGATTGCCAAGTAATACTCCATTGTATATATATATACCACATCTTCTTTATCCATTCATCCATCGATGGACATTTGGGCTCTTTCCATACTTTGGCTATTGTTGATAGTGCTGCTATAAACATTGGGATGCAA
The DNA here is from genome assembly GCF_018350195.1 of Panthera tigris. Lineage (NCBI taxonomy): Eukaryota > Metazoa > Chordata > Mammalia > Carnivora > Felidae > Panthera > Panthera tigris. The sequence continues at coordinate 33,628,379 of NC_056670.1, read as the reverse complement.
ATGTCCCTTCGAAACAGCACACCTGTATCCCTTGGATAAATACCTAGTAGTGTAATTGCTGGGTCATAGGGTAGTTCTATTTTTAGTTTTTTGAGGAACCTCCATACTGTTTTCTAGAGTGGCTGCACCAGCTTGCATTCCCCCACCCCCAATTTTTTTTAAATGTTTATTTTTGAGAGAGAAAGACAGATTGGGGGTGGGAGCAGAAAGAGACAGAGACACAGAATGTGAAGCAGGCTTCAGACTGTGAGCTATCAGCACAGAGCTGACTTTGTCCAACTCACAAACTATGAGATCATGACCTGAGCCGAAGTTGGATGCTTAAGCGATTGAACCACCCAGGTGCCCCTATTTATTTTTAAATTAAAAACACTTTTTTAAAAGTTTATTTATTATGAGAGAGAGTGAGTGGGAGTAAGGGAGGGGCAGAGAGAGAGGGTGAGGAGAATCCCAAGCAGGGTCCTTGCTGTCAGTACAGAGCCTGACACAAGGCTCACTTTCCTGAACTCTGAGATTATGACTTGAGCTGAAACCAAAAGTCAGATGGTTAACTGACTGAGCCACCCAGGTACCCTTGCAGCTCTTTCTCTTTTTTAAAACTTAGCTATGTGCCTATAAGATCTCATTCTGTCAATATACACTTTTTAACAGCTGATTGTATTTCCTTTTGATTTTTTGTAATTTACTTAACCTTTTTTTTTTTTTTTTATTGATGGACATTTAAGTTGTCCAAGATTTTTGCATTTACCAACCAAAATGAACATCCCTTATTCTTTCTCTTGGATTGATGTTCTAGAATACCTGTAGAGTAGTGGCTATAATTATTGCTTGAAAGGTATGTATATTTTCAAAGATACTGCCAATCTGCCTTTCATAGAGTCTGTGTACTATTATGCATTCCACTAGCAGATTATGAAAGTGCCTATATCCTTACATACTTGCCAACACTTGGTATTATCAATCCTGTACATTTTTACTAATATGATGGGTAGAAAATTTGCAGTTTTCAGGTTACTTGTGAGTTTGAGCATATTTTAATTTCTTTATTGACTATTTCTTTCTGTGAAACTGTTTATTCTATCCTGTAACTTTTTAAATTTTGTTATTTTTTTTTAAAGTTTATTTATTTATTTTGAGAGACAGAGTGTGAGTGGGGTGGGGGCATAGAGAGAGGGAGAGAGAGAATCCTAAGCAGGCTCCATGCTGTCCGTGCAGAGCCTGATGCAGGCTATGATCCCATGAACTGTGAGATCATGAACAGAGCCAAAATTGACTGAGGCTTAACCCACTGGAACCACCCAGGCACCCCTGACTTTTTTTTAAAACTTTTTCTTTTACCTTTTGATTAACAAGAACTCTTTATATGTATGTGGAAGCATACACTTTTTTTAAAAAGTCGTTTATATTTACATTTATATATAGAGAGAGCATATATTTTCTCTAATGTGTTGCGTTGTCTATGGTATCTATTGATATAATAAAATGTTTTTTAATGTTTGTTTATTTATTTACCATTTATTTATTTTTGAGAGAGAAAGACACACACACACAAATTGTGAGCAGGAGAGGGGCAGAGAGAGAGGGAGACACAGAATCTGAAGCAGGCTCCAGGCTCTGAGCTGTCAGCACAGAACCCAGTGCAGGGCTCGAACTCACAAACTGCAAGATCACAACCTGAGCTAAAGTTGGAGGCTTAACTGACTGAGCCACCCAGGTGCCCCTATTTATTTATTTATTTATTTATTTATTTATTTATTTTTTTATTTTTTTAAATTTTTTTTTTTTTTAACGTTTTTATTTATTTTTGAGACAGAGAGAGACAGAGCATGAATGGGGGAGGGTCAGAGAGAGAGGGAGACAGAATCAGAAGCAGGCTCCAGGCTCTGAGCCATCAGCCCAGAGCCCGACGCGGGGCTTGAACTCACAGACTGCAAGATCGTGACCTGAGCTGAAGTCAGACCCTTAACTGACTGAGCCACCCAGGCGCCCCCCTATTTATTTATTTTTGAGAGGGAGACAGTGTGCATGTGTGCAAAGGCGGGTAAGGGTAGAGATAGAGAGAAAATCCCAAGCAGGCTTCATGCTGTCAGCGCAGAGCCTGACACAGGACTTGATCTCATGAACTGTGAGATCATTACCCCAACAGAGATCAAGAGTTGGATACTTAACTGACTGAGCCACCCAGGCTCCCTGATATACTAAAATCTTTATGCTCACAGGGTGTTTGGGTGGCTATCTGTCTTTTTCTTTTTTAAAAAAGATTTTTTTTTAATTTTAAAAATATTTCTTTATTTAAATTCAAGTTAGTTAACATACTGTGTACTATTGGTTTCAGGAGTAAAACCCAATGATTCATCACTTACCCAGTGCTCATCTCAACAAGTGCCCTCCTTAATGCCCATCAATCATTAGCTCATCCTCTCACTCACCTCCCTTCCAGCAATCCTCAGTTTGTTCTGTCTTTAAAAGTCTCTTATGGTTTGCCTCCCTCCCTCTTTTTATCTTATTTTTCCTTCTCTTCCCCTATGTTCATCTTTTGTGTTTTCTTAAATTCTACATATGAATGAAATCATACGATATTTGTCTTTCTTTGACTTATTTCTCTTAGCGTAATATACTCTGGTTCCATCCACATTGTTGCAAATGGCAAGATTTCATTCTTTTTGATTGCCAAGTCAAGTAGTATTCCGTTGTGTGTGTGTGTGTGTGTGTGTGTGTGTGTGTGTGTGTGTGTGTATCTCATCTTTTTTTTAAATGTGTGTTTGTTTGTTTATAGAGAGTGCAAGCAGGGGAGAGGCAGACAGAGAGAGAGAGAGAGAGAGAGAGAGAGAGGGAGAGAGAGAAAGAATTCCAAGCAGGCTCTGTGCTACCAGTGTAGAGGCTGACGCGGGACTTGAATTGTGAGATGGTGACCTGAGCCAAAATCGAGAATCAGATGCTCAGATGACCAAGCCACCCAGGCGCCCCTGACTGAGCCACTCAGGCGCCCCGTACTACATATCTTCTGTATCCACTTATTAGTCAATGGACCTTTGTGCTATTTCCATAATTTGGCTATTGTTGATAGCGCTGCTGTAAACATTGGGGTACATGTGCCCCTTTGAATCAGCATTTTTGTATTCTTTGGATAAATACCTAGTAGTGCTATTGGTGGGTTGTAAGGTAATTCTATTTTTCATTTTTTGAGCAACCTCCATACTATTTTCCAGAGTGGCTGCACCAGTTTGCATTCCCACCAACAGTGCAAAAGGGTTCCTGTTTCTCCACATCCTCACCAACATCTGTTGTTCGCTGAGTTGTTAATTTTAGCCATTCTGACAGTGTGAGGTGGTATTTCATCATAGTTTTGATTTGTGTTTTTCTGATGATGAGTGATAGGGAGCATCTTTTCATGTGTCTGTCAGCCATGTGGATGTCTTCTTTGGAAAAGTGTCTATTTATGTCTTCTGCCCATTTCTTCACTGGATTATTTGTTTTTTGGATGTTGAATTTGAGAAGTTCTTTATAGATTTTGGATACTAACCTTTATCCAATATGTCATTTGCAAATATCTTCTCCTACTCCATTGGTTGCCTTTAGTTTTGTTGATTATTTCCTTTTTGTGCAGAAGCTTTTTATCTTCATGAGGTCCCAATTGTTCATTTTTGTTTTTATTTCCCTTGCCTCTGGAGACATAACTAGGAAGAAGTTGCTGTAGCCAAGGTCAAAAGGTTGCTGCCTGTTTTCTCCTGTAGGATTTTGATGGTTCCTGTCTTACATTTAGGTCTTTCATCCGTTTTGAATTTATTTTTGTGTATGGTGTAAGAAAGTGGTCTAGGGTCATTCTTCTGCATGTTGCGGTCCAGTTTTCCCAGCACCATTTGCTGAAGAGATTGTCTTTTTTCCCTTAGATACTCTTTCTTGCTTTTTCAAAGATTAGTTGGCCATACATTTGTGGGTCCGTTTCTGGCTTCTCTATTCTGTTCCATTGATCTATGTTTCTGTTTTAGTGCCTAGTGCCATACTGTCTTGGTGATTACAGCTTTGTAATACAGCTTGAAGTCCTGAATTGTGATGCCTCCAGCTTTGATTTTCTTTTTGAACACGACTTTGGCTATCTGGGGTCTTTTTCTGGTTCCATACAAATTTTAGGATTGTTTGTTCTAGCTCTGTGAAGGATGCTGGTATTTTGATAGGGATTGCATTGAATGTAGAGATTGCTTTTGGGTAGTATCAAAATTTTAACAGTATTTCTTCTTCCAATCCAAGAGCATGGAATGTTTTTCCATATCTTTCTGTCTTCTTCAATTTCTTTCATAAGCTTTCTATAATTTTCAGTGTACAGATCTTTTGCCTCTTTAGTTAGGTTTATTCCTAGGTATCTTATGGTTTTTGGTGCAATTGTAAATGGGATAAGTTCCTTGATTTCTCTTTCTGCTGCTTCAATATTGGTGTTTAAAAATGCAACTGATTTCTGTACATTGATTTTATATTTTGTGACTGCTGAATTCTCGTATCAGTTCTAGCTGATAGTTCAGTTTTTTGGTGGAGTCTTTCAGGTTATTGACGTAGAGTATTATGTCATCTGCGAAGAGTTTAAGTTTGTCTTCTCCTTTGGCAATTTGGATGCCTTTTATTTTGTTTTGTTGTCTGATTGCTGAGGCTGGGACTTCCAGTACTATGTTGAACAGCAATGGTGAGAGTGGACATCCCTGTCATGTTCCTGACCTTAGAGGGAAAGCTCTCAGTTTTTCCCCATTGAGGGTGAGTCTTTCACTGTGAGATCATGACCTGAGGCGAAGTTGGATGCTTAGCCAACTGAGCCACCCAGGCACCCCTATAATTGTTAGATCTTCTTGATGGGTAGATCCCTTAATTATGATATAATGCCCTTCTTCATCTCATTTACAGTCTTTGTTTTAAAATCTAGTTTGTCTGATACAAGTATGGCTACTTTGGCTTTCTTTTGACCTCTGTTAGCATAGTGTGATAGGTGGTTCTCCATCCTTTCACTTTTAATCTGTAGGTGTCTTTAGGTCTAAAATTAGTCTCTGGTAGGCAGCGTATAGATGGATCTTGTTTTTCCATCCATTCTGACATACCCTATGTGTGTGTGTGTGGTTTTTTTTTGTTTTGTTTTTTTTTTGAGAGAGAAAGGGCACAAGTGAGCAAGGGGCAGAGAGAAAGGAGAATCCCAGGAGGTGTAGAGAGAGAGAAAGAGAAAGGGGGGCTCACCCAAAGTGGGGCTCCTGTTCACCTGAAACAGGGTTTTTGTTCACCTGAAGCAGGGCTTCAGCTCACCAGAAGCAAGTCTCGAGCTCAGCCAAAGTGGGGCTTGTGCTCACCTGAAGTGGAGCTCGAGCTCACCTGATGTGGGACTTGAACTCATGAACTGTGAGATCATGACCTGAGCCATAGTCAGATGCTTAATGACTGAGCCACCCAGGTGCCTTACCCTATGTCTTTTGTTTGGAGCATTTTGTCCGTTTACTTTCAGAGTGATTATTGAGTGTTTTTAAATAAACATTTAAAAAATATTAAAAAAATTTTTTTGGGAATGTTTATTTATTTTTGAGAGAGAGAGAGAGAGAGAGAGAGAGAGACAGAGCATGAGTGGGGGAGGGGTAGAGAGAGAGAGGGAGACACAGAATCTGAAGCAGGCTCCAGGCTCTGAGCTGTCAGCACAGAGCCCGATGCAGGGCTCCAACTCATGAGCTGTGAAATCATGACCTGAGCCGAAGTCAGACGTTCAACTGACTGAGCCACCCAGGTGCCACTAAAAAATATTTAAAAAATTAAATAAGTGTAAAAATTCGTCTCTTCAGTTGTACGAGCCATATAGTCACATGTGGCTATTATATTGGACAGTGCAGATATGGAACATTTCCATCGGTGTATAAAATGCCAATGGATAGCATTGAAAAGAATACCAAGATAGGGTGTCTGCCTTAAAGGTTATGTCAAAATGGCTAAGTATAGCAGGTAGGGAATCCATGAACTGCTGGTCACGCATGAAACTCCCCACCCCATTCCAGACCCTTTCCATTGTTGATAGCTGCTGATAAATTCACTGTCCTATTGAGGTTTGGATGTGCCTATAAGTGAAAGGCATCATTGAAAAGGCAAGGGAAGGCAGAGGCTGACAAGGATAACATTCTGGGAGCTGTGAGTATTAAGGGATTTTCCAGACATAGAAGAGATTGCTGAGCATTGGGATGAGTAGGAATGGTATGGTATGGAGCTGGGAAAATAACGTGAAGTGCTAAAAGGAACATTTAGCTTGTAGAAAAACAATATTGTTCCCAGAAGAAATAATATTGAAGATAAATTCTAATGTTCAGGTTAATGTTGAGCCAATCACCAGCTTGATCACATCTTCACTAAAATTATAGGTTTGTCTATTGATATTAAAAATATGGACACATTTTTTATGTTTAATGAGAATTAGTGGGAAAGTAGAATTCACCTTGAGGTTTACTTTTTTTAAAATGTTTTTTTTTTTTGAGAGAGACAGAGTGAGCAGAGGAGGGGCGGGGCGGGGGGGGAGAGAATCCCAAGCAAGCCCCACACTGTCCTCACAGAACACCATGTAGAGCTCAATCTCACGAACTGTGAGATCGTGACCTGAGTGGAAATCAAGAGTCAGATGTTTAACTGACTGAGGCACCTAGCACCTCTGAGGTTCACTTTTTAGTCCTTTTTCTTCTAGGGAGTACATCTGTAGAAAAGGCTATCCAAATTCTTTATTTTTGTTTTGGGGACAGTGCCATATACTAAATTTGTGAACTTTTTCTCTCTCTCTCTCTCATTTATATCAGACACAAACATCAATATTTATATGATTGTAGGATATACAACAATGTTTTTAATCTTCTGTTACTGTTTTAGAGTTTTTCTTATTTCTTTCTGTTTGGCTATAAAAATGTGCTCTATAGGCAAGTGGCTTTTGAGAAAAAAGGTATTATATTCATTACTTAGCTTTTTGCAAATAGGAAATATAACCCTGTTGTTGGTGTGCAATGAATGAACTTTTCTGAAATCCATATTTCAGTATTTAAGCACTTTCTCTTAGCAAAGTACCTTCCTGTACCATGTTGAAAGCAAGAAGCATTTTCTACAAAGCATATTTTTCAAATAGCATTTGGGTTTTGAAATGAAAACAGAACCTGAGGATAAGACTATATTGGACTCTTGTGGAATATTTTTGTTGGTCGTATTTTGACCTGGTATGTAGGTTCATTTTTTCTTGTGACATGAAAGGTAGGTTTTTAATATAAAGCCAGCAGGAATTCAATGACTTATTTGAAATTCCCAGAAGAAAAAGTTTTTTCTCGTGAGAAGAAATTTCTAAATAGATATCTTTTAGACAGTACAGTAGTTTCATAGTCAGGCTTGTAGAAAAATCCATTATCTATAGAAACAGAACTTTCTCTTTGTTTGTGTGCCATTGTCTCATTTCTGACCTGGGCTCAGCTGTTGTTTCTGTGCAGATCCACTTCCTTTGGTGGTGCATCCTGTCCTGAATGTTGACTCCAGTCAAAGCTGTGTGGTGCCAGAAGAAAATAAGTTTCTTGATCTTTTTTTGCTGTTTCTTTCAGCCTTTATTTATCTTTACTCGTGGTCAGTGAAGACAAGAAAAGAGTTTGTGGACAATTGGAAATTCCCATGTGTTCTTTCAGTGTTGGGAAACCCCAGAGAGAGGCAGAATCTATCTTTCTTTCTTTCTTTCCTTCTTTCATTATTTTGAGAGAGAGAGAGAGACAGAGAGAGAGAGAGAGAGAGAGAGAGAGAGAGAGAGAGAGAAAGAGAACAAGCTGAGGAGGGACAGAACAGAGGGAGAGAGAGAATTCCAAGCAGGTCCCATGTTCAGTGTGGAACCTACATGGGGTTCGATCTCACTACCATGAGATTGTGACCTGAGCCAAAATTAAGAGTGGGATACTTAACCAACTGAGCCACCCAGGTGCCCCAAAGCAGTGTCTGTCTGTCTGTCTGTTTATTTATTTAAACATTTTTCAACGTTTATTAATTTTTTGATAGAAACAGAGCATGAGTGGGGGAGGGGCAGAGAGAGACACACACAGAATTCGAAGCAGGCTCCAGGCTCCTAACTGACAGCACAGAGCCTGACGCGGGGCTTGAACCCACGGACTGTGAGATCATGACCGGAGCCGAAGTTGGATGCTCAACCGACTAAGCCACTCATGCACCCCAAAGAAGTGTTATTTTAGTTGGGGCCTACCAGGTCTAAGGAAACCTCTAGTTATTTCACAGAATTGAAATAAGAAACTTTGTAATTACAAAAGTAAGTTCTAGACACCTCTGACTTTTAGAGTATTTACTGATATTGAAAATACACATTTATATTATTCATGTTTTAACCAATGTTTAAACCACAAATTGCCACATCACAAGTTATTTTGAGTAGGAAATCTCAATGAAATTCTGGCCATATTTTAACTGGGCAATCTATAGAAGTCTGATTTACAGTTGCCTTTCTTATGCCTATTCTACAAATTCATGAAAACACATAACTTGTTTTTAAAATTCAATTTGAAGTTCTTACTTCATGGTGACTCTCATCTTTTTTATTTCTTCTTTCAATAGTTACCTAAATGCCTGTTTTTAAAATAACAGTTTTAGGGGCACCTGGGTGGCTCAGTTGGTTGTGTCTGACTCTTGATTTCGGCTCAGGTCATGATCTCATCATTTGTGAGTTCGAGCTCCGAATTGAGCTCTGTGCTGACAGTGTAGAGCCTGCTTGGGATTTGCTCTCCCTCCCTCTCTCTTTGCCCCTCCCCTGCTTGCGCTTGCTCTCTCTCTCTCAAAATAAATAAATTAACTTTAAAAAATAAAATAAAATAACAGTTTTATTGAGATATAATTCACAAAGTATATAATTCACCCATTTAACGTGTAATTTAAAAGTTTTTAGTATATTTATAGTTGTACAACTGTCAGTGTAATCAGTTTTATTACATTTTTATCATCCCCAAAAGAAACTATATCCATTAGCAATCACTCCTCATTTCTACCTACAACCCCAGCCCTTGGCAACTCTTACTAATTTACTTCTGTCCCTAGAGATTTACCCATTCTGAACATTACATACAAATGGAATCATAAGTTATCATTATGTGATCTTCTGTGACTAGCTTTTTTCACTCAGCATATTTTCAAGGTTTATCCATGTTGTGGCATGTATCAGTATTTCATTCCTTTTTGTGGCTGAAAAATATTCCTTATTCTACTGTATGAGTATAACACATTTTATTTATCTGTTCACCAGCTGATAGACATTTGGGGTTGTTTCCACTTTTTGGCTATTATAGTTGAGGCGAATGTGGTACTTTGCCCACAAAATAAGGATACTAAGGGTTGTGCAAGTGGAAAATTTAAGGACGCATTCAAATTTTTGCAAGTGTATGGTCACTTGATTGACCCTGAGAATGAGTGCCTCCTTGCATTTTCTACCTGAGAGCCTCAAGTGTCCTACCACAGTCCTAGATATGGATTGGTTCTGATAATACTTTCCTTGAGCTTCACTGTTCTGATAATACTTTCCTTGAACTTCACTGAATACCAACCACTTTTGAAAACTCAGTGAAAAAGTATACTTTGCTCTTTGTCACTTTGCTGTTCAACAGTGTTCAGTGGTCTTCCATTAATTATCAAATACTGACCTGTGATTCTTACTTTATTTCCAGTTAGATTCCCTCTATCTTATCCTTTCAGCCAATCTGAGCTACTTTCTATTCCCTAAACAAGTCAAAATCTTTCTTGTCATCCTGACTTTGCCCATGTCACTTTTCACCCGGAACTAATACACTGAACAAAATTTATTTGTGGTAGCATTGATCAAGGTAGACCAACTATTTGAACCTGTGACACTTACCTTTTTCAGACTCTAGTTCCTAAGTATTAGAAGCAGTCTCCTTCCTCTCTAGGTCACAGGTACTTTCCAGGAAATTAGGAATTTTCTAGGTTTTTTGCTCAGAGTGCTGAAAGACATAAGTCAGGATAAATTCCATAGTTTTTGGTTCAAGTTGTTCTTTTTCCTACAGTTTGCTCAAAGTGCTTTGCTCAGCTATTGCTGAGCAGTGCCCAAGGACATTACTAATATTATGCGACTGATTTGGCTGAGATAAAGCCATGCAAATTGAAGCCATTAAAAAATAAAATCAAGTCATAGTAATCCATGTACATTTTAGAGTGAAATACTACTTTAAGGCTTATAAGGAAAAATATCTTTCTTCTGCCCTAGTGTTCCTTACCTAACCCTGATTCTTTTTTTGTTGTCATTTTGTTTGTTTGCTTATTTATTTATTTATTTTGAGAGGGAATGGAGGTGGGGGAGGGGCAGAGAGAGAGAGATGGGGGGAGAGAATCTCAAGCAGGCTCCACACTGTTAGCATAGAGCCCAACATGGGGCTCAAACTCAAGAACTGTGAGATCATGACCTGAGCCAAAATCAAGGGTCAGACACTTAACCAACCCAGCCACCCCAGCCTACCCCCTGATTCTTGTTCCTTACCTACCCCTGATTCTTGTTTTTTAGTGCTTTAAATGTTGGCCTTTTTTTTTTTTTTTCATTTTTTACCTTCATATATATTTCTGAATGATATGCTTAAATTGCTAAACTGCTATTTTCTATTACACCTTCTCCTGCTCTGCATGTATACACATACACTTTTTCTCACAATGCAGGTATAATATAGTTTTTGGTTAAATCAGTTGTGGTAAGCAAACTAATACCCCCACACCCACCACAAATGTCTCATCCTAATCATCAGGACCTGTAAGTATGTTCCCTTACATGGCAAAAGAGAGTTAAGGTTGCATTTGGAATTAAGGTTGCTAATCAGCTGGTTTTAAAGTAGGGAGGTTACCCTGGATTATCGAGTTGGGGTCAGTGTAGTTAATAGGATTGTTAAAAGTGGATGAGAAAGACAGAATAGGTGCTATATGAGAAGGACTCAGTCTCTCTTGCTGGTTTGCAGATGGAGGAAAGAAAACCATGAGCAGAGGCATGCAGGCATCCTTTAGAAGCTAGAAAAGACAAGGAAAAAGATTCTCCCCTAGAACCTCTAGAAGGGAGCCCAGCCTTAGCACCACTGTGATTTTAGTCCAGTGAAAGTATATGAGACTTAATCTACAGAAGTCTAAGATAAAATGTTTGTGTTGTTTTTACCACAGAATAGAAAACTAATACGTCAATATTCATTGTTTACATTATGGCTTTATAAATATTGTTCACAGCTAAGCCATATAATAATACAGTTCCTTTCTTACATAAAGTAAGAATATTTTAAGCAATAGTAATTGCTCTTTTTTTTTAAGTTTATTTATTTTGAGAGTGAGCGAGCATGCATGAGTGGGGGAGGAGGAGAGAGAATCCCAAGCAGGTTGTACTGACCTGAGGCTTGATCTCACAACCATGAGTTCATGACCTGAGCCAAAATCAAGAGTTGGACACTCAGCTGAGCCATCAAGGTGCCCCAGTAATTGCTTTTTTGTTTATTTTTTTTTGGGGGGGGGGAGTAATTTACCTAAAGTTATTTGTTACTATTTTCCTGAGTGAAGATACAAAGCTAAGTGTCAAAACTAGGTTTTTATTGTTTGTTGTTTTTTGAGAGAGAGAGAGAGAGAGAGAGAGAGCGCACGTGAGCTCACCCAAGTGAGCTCGTGCAAGCAGGGGAAGGGCAGAGGAAGAGGGAGAAAGAATCGTAAACAGCCTCCATGTGCATCTCTGAGCTGATTTCACCACCCTGAGATCATGACCTGAGCCCAAATCACATGTCATATGCTTAACCAACTGAGCCACCCAGGCACCCCAAGACTAGGTTTGAATGTCAGCTCACTTTCTGTATGATCCTAGGTAAGTTACTTATACTCACATTTTTATTTTATTTTATTTTATTTTATTTTATTTTATTTTTTATTTTTTTTATTTTACTTTATTTTATTTATAATCTTTACACCCAACTAGGGCTCGAATTCATAACCCCGAGATCAAGAGCCACATGCTCTACTGACTGAACCAAGTGCCCCACCCACATATTGTTTAATTGATTTTTTATTGAGATAATTGTAGATTCACTTGCAGTTGCAAGAAATAATACAGAGAGATCTCTGTATATTTTTCTCAGTTTCCCCAAATAGGAACATAAATTTAGCAGAAGTACAGTATAAAGTTGCAACCAGGGTATTGATATTGATAAGCAGCACTGATCTAATTCAGATTTCTGTAGTTTTACAGTTTTACTCATTGTGTGTGTGTGTGTGTGTGTGTGTGTGTGTGTGTGTGTGTGTGTTTGTGTGTGTATTCTGTGTAATTTTTTTAGATGTGCAGGTTCATGTATCCATTACTGTAGTCAACATACTCAACAGTTTTAAAACCATAAGGATCTCTAGTGTTGCTCTATAGGCAACCCCACCCCATCCCTGGCAACCACTAATCTGTTCTTCCTTTCTAAAATTCTCTTACTTCAAAAATGTTATGTAAATGGAATCATACGATATGTAACCTTTTGGGATTTTCTTTTTCTTTTTTTCCTTTTTTTCACTAAGCATGATTTCCTGGAGATTCACTCAAGTTGTTGCATGTATCAGTAGTTTGTTCCTTTTTATTGCTGAGTACTATTCCATGATATGGATATTTATACCATCATTTGTTTAAACTTTCACCTGTTGAAGGACATCTGGGCTGATTCTAGTTTTGGGCTATTACAAATAAAGCTGCTATGAAAACAACATCATCAACAACAAAAACAAATAAAGCTGCTATGAACGTTTGTGTACAAATTTTATATGAATATACATTTTCATTTCTCAGGAATGTTCAGGAATATAATTGCTGGATTGTATGGTAGTTGCATATGTAGTTTTTAAAGAACCCGTCAAACTGTTTTCCAGACTAGCACTGAAGTAAATTTTACATTCCCATCAGCGATGTATCAGTAATCCATTTTCTATGCACCCTCACCAGCATTTGGTGTTGTCACTACTTTTTATATTAGCCATTCTGAGAAATGTGCCATAATACTGCATTGTGGTTTTGATTTGCATTTCCCTAATGGCTTATAATATTGAACATCTTCTTATGTGCTTATTTGCTATTTGTATATCCTTTTTGTCGAAATGTCTCTTCGTATCTTGTGCCCATTTTCTAACTGGCTTGCTTGATATTTTACTGTTGAGTTCTGAAAGACCTTTGTATAGCTTAGATACTAGTCGTTTGTTGAATACGTGGTTTGCAAATGTTTTCTTCTAGTTTGTAGCTTGTTTTTTCATCCTTTCACCTAGGCTTTTGTAGAACAAAAGTTTTTAATTTTGGTGAGATCTAATTTATCAGTTTTTTTCCTTGTGACTCGTGCTTTTGGTGTCAAGCCTAAGAACTTGGCCTAACTCTAGATAACAAAGATTTTTTTGTACTTTTTTCTTAAAAGTTTTATAGTTTTGTATTTTATATTTAAGTCCATGATCATTTGGCTTAATTTTTATACAAGGTAAAAAAAAGAAAAAAAAAGAAAAGAAAAGGGGCGCCTGGCTGGCACAGTTGGTAGACTCTTGATGTGACTCTTGATCTCAGAGTCATGGGTTCAAGCCCCACACTGGGCATGGAGCCTACTTTAAAAAACAATAAAAAATTTTTTTTTAATATAATGTGTGAAGTTTAGGTTGAGTCCATTTCTTTGCCTGTGGATACCCAGTTGCTCTAGCACTGTTGAAAAGGGTTTCCTTTCTCCATTACATTGCTTTGTGCAGTTTTGTCAAAAATCAGTTAAGAATATTTATGTAGATCTGATTTGGGTTTTCTATATGTTCCATTAATGTATGTGTTTATCCTTATGCCAATATCATACTGCTTTTATTATTGTAGCTATGTAGTAGTAAGCCTTAATATTTGGGTAGAGTAATTCCTTCTACTTACTCTTTGTCAAGATTATTTTAGCAGTTCTAGAGTCTGCACCTTTTCATGTAAAGTTTAGAATAAGCTTGTCTATGTCTACAAAAAGCTTTGCTGGGAGTTTGATAGGAACTGCATTAAACTTATACTGTCCCAAAAATAAATAAAAAACGTTGAAAAAAAAATTTAAGGGGCGCCTGGGTGGTGCAGTCGGTTAAGCGTCCGACTTCAGCCAGGTCACGATCTCGCGGTCTGTGAGTTCGAGCCCCGCTTCAGGCTCTGGGCTGATGGCTCGGAGCCTGGAGCCTGTTTCCGATTCTGTGTCTCCCTCTCTCTCTGCCCCTCCCCCGTTCATGCTCTGTCTCTCTCTGTCCCAAAAATAAATAAAAAACGTTGAAAAAAAAAAAAACTTACAGATTAATTGGGGGAGAATTGACATTTTTATGATATTGAGTTTTCCAATCCATAAACAATCCTCTCTGTTTTAGGTCTTCTTTGATAGTTTTCATCAGCATTTTATAATTTTCGGCATATAGACTCTGTACATGTTTTGATAAATGTACACTTAGGTATTTAGTTTTCTTTGGCATGATTATAAATGGTAGTGAGGTTTTTTTTGTTTTTGTTTTTGTTTTTTTTACATTTATTTATTTCTGAGAGACAGAGACAGAGCACAAGTGGGGGAGGGGCAGAGACAGAAGGAGACACAGAATCCTAAGCAGGCTCCAGGCTCTGAGCTGTCAGCACAGAGCTGGATGCGGGGCTTGAATTAACAAACCATGAGATCATGACCTGAGCTGAAGTTGGATGCTTAACCGACTTAACCCTGGTAGTGTGTTTTTAATTTTGGTTTCTGGGTGTTTATTGTTAATATGTAGAAATGTGATTGAGTTTTGTGTGTTGATCTTATATCCTGCAACCTTGTTATTACTTTTAGGAATTTTTTTGTAGATTCCTTGGGATTTTTCACATAGACAGTCATGTCATTTGCAAATAGAGATAGTTTTATTTCTCCCTTTCCAATCTGTATGTATTTTATTTCTCTTGCCTTATTGTAGTGCCTAGAATTTCCAATATGGTGTTAAATAAGTGTAATGAGAGCAAACACCCTTACTTATTAGTTCCCAATCTTAGGGGTAAAGTATTTAGTATTTCACTTTTAAGTGTGATGTTAGCTATAAGGTGGGTTTTTTTTTTTTTAATTTTGTTTTATTTTAGAGAGAGAGAGAGCACAGGCAGGGGAGAGGGGCAGAAGGAGAGAGAGGGATAATCCCAAACAGGCTTCATGCTCAGTGCAGAACCCAACAATGGGGCTTGATCCAAGGACACTACGATCATGACCTGAGCTGAAATCAAGAGTTGGACACTCAACTGACTGAGCCACCCAGGTGCCCCACTTAGCTGTAAGGTTTTTGTGTAGATGTTGTATCAGGTTGTAGCTACATATTTTAAAAATTTCAATTGAAATGGTATTTCTTTTGCATTGCTTTTCCACATTCCCAAAGCTGGCATTTACCCTCCATGTTTCAATTGCATTCAGCTTATACTACTGTAATTGATCTTTAGTCATTTGTATTGTGGTTGATTTGTTTTCATTTATCCTTCCCTGTCCTCAGACACATACACCCTCTAGGCTATGAGGGCATAGGCTGTTTTATTCATCTTTATATCCTGAGCTTAGTACAGTGTGCGTGGCACCACTGAATTGTTTTTATTGAAGAAAGGAATAATGAGTGAATAATGAATAAATGAATGAATAATTGAACGAGAGAAGAATAAATTACCTCTCATTGGGCTTAAGATCTTTTTAGTTGGTAGGAGTATGAGCTTTGGAGCCAGAAAGATTTCAAATCTCAGCCCTTCTATTTAATACTACTCTAGGAATTTGAGGCAAATTGCTAAATTTTTCTAAATTTCAGTTTCCTTATCTGTGAAATTAGGATAACAATAACCTACCTGAACAAATTGAGATAATAGATGTCCATTCTTAGCACAGTACCTATCATGTTGTAGGCACTCAGATTTTCATTTCTTTCTTCCTTGAACTGTTTTACGTATTTAATGATACTGATTATAAAAATACTTTGTGAACTGTAAAAAGTTATTACAGATATTGTTCATGTTTGTGTTAAAGACAGTCAAACTAATTTTGATTATGTTGGTTTAAGGGGAAAAAATAGGGACATGAGAAAATAGAGAAAGTTTGAATAACTTTGGTTGAGCAATACCATGTGCCAACCACTATGCTCAACACTTTACATGCTATAACCCATTTAATCCTGATAACAACCCCATAAAGCACATTTCTTCCTATGAAGAATTATATCTTAGTTTTTTAACTATAGTTTTCTTCTCTCCATCCATTGTAAATAAGCCCCAGGAATGGAGCTAATACAATTTAATGCAGATTTCAAACTACATCTAGAATATGACAAATAATAACTATTTTATTTCTAAGCTACCATCCTTAGTGTTTGGAGACTGTGTTCTTTAGGCCATGTGTTCTTTTTTTCAGCAAACTTAGTGATATTTACTTTCTACTTCCATCTCTAGGAATATATTAGTGCCCCAAATATATTAGGTTTTTCAGTTATATAAAACCAGAGTAATTAATTTGTCTATTGCCTATGGCACATTAGTTTTTTCAACAAATATCACTAAAAAAGCTTGAATCAATTTTTCAAAGAGGAGAAAAGCAGCAGACTGTTTGAATTTGTATTTAGATTTTTTCTCACTCAGTACTTTATATTGTTCAGGATAAGATCTTTTTTTTTTTCAATGTTTATTTATTTTGAGAAAGAGCAAGCACAAGTGGGGGAGGGGCAGAGTGATCAGGAGAGAGAATCCCAAGCAGAATCCCAATCCCTATAAAGGCTTGCTTGATTCTCCGACCCTGGAATCATGACTTGAGCTGCAATCAAGAGTTGAATGCTTAATCCACTTGAACCACCCAGGCGCCCCTACCACCTTAACCATTTTTAATTATACAATTTGTTATTTTTAAATACATTCATTTTTGTGCAACCAATTTCTAGAACTCTTCATCTTGCAAAATTAAAACTCTGTACCTATTAAACAACTCCCCATCCCCCCACTTCTCCCTCCCTTCCGTCCTTGGCAATCACCATTCTACTTTCTGTCTCTGAATTTTACTATTCTAGCTACCTCCTATAAATGGAATCATGAAGTATTTGTCCTTTTGTGCATGCCTTATTTCACTTAGCATAATGTCCTCAAGGTTCATCTATGTGTCAGAGTTTCCTTCCTTTTTAAAGGTAAATAAATTACATTGTATGTGCATATACTACATTTTGCTTATCCATTCTCTTGGGTTGTTTCCATCTTTTGGCTATTATGAATAATGCTGCTATGAACATGGGTGTATAATGATCTCTTTGAGACTCCGTTTTCAGTTCTTTTGGATATATATCCAGAAATGGAATTGCTGGATCATATAATTCTGTTTTTAATTTTTTTGAGGAATTGCCATACCATTTTCTATAGTGATTGCACCATTTTATATTCCCACCAGCAGGGCACAAGAGTTCCAATTTCTCCACACCATCATTGTTTTTCTTTCTGTATTTTGATAGTTGCCATCCTAATGGGTGTGAGATAGAATCTCATTGTGGTTTTGATTTGCATTTCCTTAATGACCCCTGACATTGAGCATCTTTTCAAGGGCTTATTGACCTTTTGTATATCTTCTTGGAGAAATTCTGTTCCTGTCCTTTGTTCACTTTTAAATCCGTTTTTGTAAAGTTGTAGGAGTTCTTTGTTAATTCTGGATATTAATGCATTATCAGATGAATTATTTGCAAATACTTTCTCCCATTTGTGGTTTGCCTTTTCGCTTTGTTCATTGTGTCATTTGATGAATAGAAGTCCTCTTTTTGTTTTAAAATTTTATTTAATATATTTATTTTTATTTCTTTATTATTTTAAAATATTCATTCATTCATTCATTCATTCATTCATTCATTCATTCATTTATAGCAGTGGGGAGGTTCAGAGAGAGAGAGGGAGAAAGAATCCCAAGCAGGCTCCAGAGCCTGACGTGGGGCTTGAACCCATGACCTGTGAGATCATGACCTGAGCTGAAATCAAGAGTCTGACACTTAACTGACTGAGTCACCCAGCTGCCCCTATTTAAGATATTTTAGAGGAATAATACAATAAGTATCGTTGTATCCACCATCCAGCAAATTAAACATTGCTAAATTATTTTAAGCCCGTTGGCTTTCCCCTTCTTGATTGCAAGTCCCTTGCCATCTCTCAAAGGTAACCACTAATTAATTTGATATTTCTCTAAGTAGTTTAAACCCCTTGGTCAGCCTATTAGTATTAGAAGCTTATCATGGAAGAAGTAAAAATACTGTAGAAGTCCTGTGGAAGGCTAAGGTGGGAAAGGATATTTTTTAGATTTTTTTTTTTTTTAAGTTGAAAGCCCAGTTCAGCGCCCATTAGAGATAGTTGTACATAAAAGTGCACAGAAATAATTTGTTGAGTGACTGTATGGTACCCAGGCACTTCTGACTAAAGACATTTAGTACCAACATATTATTTTGAAATGATGTCTACATATCTTTTGGGTTAGGATTGTTATGCACTTTACCAATAAATAGACAGCTATGGCAGAGTAAATGTTTTCTTAAAAGTAGTGAAACTAGCAGACTTCCAGCATTTAACTCTAATTGCATATAGTGCATTTAGCTGCTTTGGTTAATTGAGACTTGTAGACAGGACAAACAATAAGAGAGGTGTAGAAGCATTACAGTTCCTGGTTCTGGAAAATGAGTTGTAAATTCTGAAAAACCAACCAACCAACCAACCAACCAACCCCCAGGTAATTCTGTTAAGGTCTGATTCTGGGCAAGGACCTGTTGAAACAAACAGCTCAATACTCACAGGGTAACAGTGAAGGACCTGACCTCCACTGTAGCTGAAAATGAAATACTTCTCTGGTGAGGCCATAATAGGAACAGCAAGTAGTAGCTGCTGCTGCCACTGCTGCCTGAACTTTGTGGCTGTGTGAAGTGGCTAGAGCAGGAAATGCTTCCATGGCACCAGGCGTGTATAAGGAAGGACTTGTTCTGACTCTGGCCCAGTGGTTGCACAGGTTGTGGGTGTCACTTTAAACATACAAAGACCTGTTTGCTGGAGGAGGAGCGGCTTCCTGAGGATCAGGTGCGCATCAAGGGATGAGCTCATCCTTCTAACCAGACCTGCTCTAGACGCTGAGTGAATGTTTTCCTAATTGCAAGTCCTGCAGCTGCCAGAAGCAGGAAACGGTTGAAGCTTCAGGCACTTTGTGAGTAGCAAAAAAATAGAAGTGATTTGGGAGTCTTCTGAAACATGTGGCTGTGAATATCAGGTTGAAGGTGACACACATGGACACTCAGTCTTTCTCTAAGTTGAGGATTGCAGTAAAGTGTGTGGTGGGTTGCCGAAAGATTTGGTGGTGCTAACTTTAAGGATTCTTTTTGAAGTGACTTAATAATTTGTTTTTTATCTGTCTTGTTTGATTTTGTTGCTCTGGGACTTAAGACTTCTGGGGGCTCCCTTTTTAATTTCCAGGAATCTTTACAGATTTTTTTAAGCTTTAGTTGATGGAATTTACCCTACTTTTGAAATCTATTGTGCTGGCTTTCAGAGACCTATGCATGATTCTATTCTGTTTTAATTTATCAAAACTATTCACTTTAAGTCTCTTTAAAATGAAATTGGTTTTAAAAAGAAAGATCCATTTTTTATTACTTTTTATTAAAATTTTAATTTTGAGATAATTCTAGGTCATGTGGAATTGAGAGGTCTGATATACTCTTTAGCCAGTTTCCTGGAATGGCAACATCTCGCAAAATTATAGTGCAATAATCACAACCAGGATATTGACATTGATACAATCAGCACAGTATCCAGCATGTTGCCCTTTTCATAGCTGCATCCACTTCTTTTGCACCACCCCTTCTTTAACCCCTGTCAAACCCTAATCAAAAAATCAATTTTTAAGCAAGAAATTTTATGTGAATCTTAAGTAGTTTATTAGAAATCCACATAGCCTTAATGAAAAGAGCCCTGTACTGTGATAGGAGGTTTTGGTTCATTGTAGTAGCTCTTTGACCTTGGGCAAATAATTTCTCTGTGCTTCAGTTTCCTTATGCATAAAACAGGAGAATAGCATATTAATTTCTATCTAACCTATTTATAGGATTTTGAGATATTGTAAAGTTCTTTCAAAAAATAAGTTCTATATAGATTAATATAGGTAATGAGGATGATAGTTTTCAAACTAGAAAATATGAAGCAAGTTGTCAACTAGAAACTGAAGCCCAGGATATTGAGAGTGAACATTTTATTTATTTTTTTAATTAAAAAAATTATTTTGAGAGAGAAAGAGAGAGAGCAGGGGGAGGGGCAGAGAGAGGGAGGGAGAGAGAAAATCCCAAACAGGCTAGCACGGAGCCCCATGTGGGGCTCAAACTCACGAACTGTGAGATCATGACCTGAGCTGAAATCAAGAAGTACTGCACTTAACAGACTGGGCCACCCAGGTGCCCCAAGAGTGAACATTTTAAAATGAATTTAAATCTTCTGGCTCAATCGAATTTCAGAGTGCTGAAATTGACTGATGATGTCAGAGCCACTGTTGTTAATTTTAAGAAATCATAAAAACCAAAGAGAGACCTATGTTCTGATATCCAAAAAGAGGAAGGTAGTTGGAAAGCTGTAAAATGGATGTGAAATCCTGGAAAAATTCAATTATAAATGATTAAACAGATGATATGGGGTATTAAACAAAAAGATCTCTCAAAAATAAAATAAACTTTATTTTTATTAAAATTTTTTTTCAATGTTTATTTATTTTTGAGAGAGAGAGACAGAGCACGAGCTGGGGAGGGGCAGAGAGAGAGAAGGAGACATAGAATCCAAGGCAAGCTCCAGGCTCTGAGCCTGATGCAGGGCTTGAACTCATGAACTATGAAATCGTTACCTGAGCTGAAGTCAGACGCTTAACTGACTAAGCCACTCAGGTGCCCCTCAAATAAAATTATTAAAAAAAAAGGGGAGTGCCTGGGTACCTCAGTCACTTAAGCATTTGACACACAGTTTCACAGTTTTTCATGATATATTCGATACTGATATGTGGTAAAATATGGTTTGGTTGATTAATTAAATGTGTAGAAGATTGAATAACTGTACCCATTTAGATTCTTGGCTTCACCAGGAAAGTCTCTAGTGGATTATCTTTGGGCCTTGGATAGAGTAAAAATTAAAACAAACAAAAAACAAACATGTTAATCAGATATGTAAGTATTGCAAAGCTACGGTTAATATGACAGATGATGAATAAAACCTTAAAAATTATATCTATAGGATGAAATCATGGGCCCAGACTGAAGTTAAATTTAACAGAGATAATCCCTATGTTTAAATTCAAAACCTCAAATGCACAAGAACAGGATAAGGAAGAGCTGATTGTAGTAGTTAATATGGAAGATATCTGGGAATTTTGGTTAATCAATAATATAACAGGAACTGACTATGCAATGTCACTGCTAAAAACACCTCCAACTGTTTTACCAGAAGCTTATCCAGGGCACAAAAGTATTGGTTCTAATATATTTTTCTGCTATTTGTATATTTATTTAAGTAGACACTGACAAAAAGTATTCCAAGGAAGGCAGACAGAACCATAAATGGTATAGGAAACTGTTGGGACTTGGGGATGGAAGTGTTGATAAGTTTTAAAACTGCAAAAAATAATAAAACACCCATAATCTTACCACTCAGAATTAACCACTATTAACCCTCTCTCTTAGAAATAAAACATTTCAGGGGCGCCTGGGTGGCTCAGTCGGTTAAGCGTCTGACTTCGGCTCAGGTCATGATCTCACAGTCTGTGAGTTCGAGCCCCGCATCGGGCTCTGTGCTGACAGCTCAGAGCCTGGAGCCTATTTCCGATTCTGTGTCTCCCTCTCTGACCCTCCCCTGTTCATGCTCTGTCTCTCTCTGTCTCACAAATAAATAAACGTTAAAAAAAAAAATTAAAAAAAAAAAAAAGAAATAAAACATTTCAGATAAAGCCAAAGCTCCTTTCCTTCTCCTCCCTACAAGGAACTCTATCTTATTTTTATCAAGGTAATACATGTGCATAGTTTCAAAAGTTCAGATAGTATTATATGCTTAGAAGGAAATAAAGCAGTTATCCCACCCCTAGAGGAAACTATACTTTTATGTCTTAACATATATCTATATATTTTTAAGTAGGCTCCACACACAGCATGGAGCCCAATGCGGTGCTTCAACTCATGACCCTGAGATCAAGACCTGAGCTTAACCAAATGAGCCACTCAGGCACCCCTGTCTTAAATATTTCTAATAGTAAAGTTATATCACTTGCTTTTGAAAAATATTTAATAGGGCGCCTGGGTGGCTCAGTTGGTTAAGTGTCCGACTTCAGCTTAGGTCATGATCTCACAGTCTGTGAGTTCGAGCCCCACATTGGGCTCTGTGCTGACAGCGCAGAGCCTGGATCCTACTTCAGATTCTGTGTCTCCCTCTCTCTCTGCTCCTCCCCTGCTCATGCTCTGTCTTTCTCTGTCTCAAAAATCAATAAAAACATTAAAAAAATTTTTAAAAATATTTAATATATATGAAGTGAAGTGCTATAGAAGATGAGCTTTTGATTGTTTTAAATGCATATATGTCTTTTCCCTTATATTCTCAATATGGTTATGTAATTTGGGGGGGTTAAGTAATTATTTTTTATCTTACACAAATATTGAACTTGAGCTATATAATGTACAATGATTATAATCATCTTATACAACTTTTGACTTTCCATAGGCATAATAATTGTCTTGTTTTAATTGCTCAGTTTTTAAAATTCAGATTACTATATCATTCCCAGATTCTCAGCCAGGACCATAAAACTCTGCCCCATTGATTAAAATCCAATAGATAATTTATCAATTTTTTTTTTAACTCTTAGAGGTCTACTTTGTATATTCTGTATATTCTATATTCCATTCCAGCATGGGTTAGTTGTTAGGTAAGCCTGCTTTACAATTCTCACCCTGAGATTTCCTTTCACAGTCATCCTGGGAATTCTGTTTCCTGAATTACATGTCATTTTCTTTCTTGGTTTACTCCCTCATTTTGGTGTAACACATCCTCTAGAAGCTTTCTGAGAGTTAACATTCACAGGAATTAAATTGTTTGAAAACTTGCATATATGAGAATATTTTTATTTTACCCTCAGTATTAAATAATACTCTATTTGGGAATAGAATTTTCTGTTGGAAATTATTTTCTCATTATTTTATTGTATTATTAAAATTTTTTTTAATGTTTATTTATTTTTGAGAGAGAGAGAGAGTGTGAGCAGGAGAGGGGCAGACAGAAGGAGACACAGAATCCAAAGCAGGCTCCAGCTTCTGAGCTGTCAGTCCAGAGCCCGACAGGGGGCTAAAAATCACGAAATGCGAGATCACGACCTGAGCCGAAGTTGGACGCTTAACTGACTGAGCCATCCAGGCTCCCCCATTTTCTCATTATTTTAAAGGTATTGCTATTCCTTTGTTGCCTGTGAACAGTCTAATATTCTTTTTATTTTATTTTTATATAAATGGTAGTTTATTAGCAAATAAATAAAAGTGTATGATTTCTAGTAAAACAGATTGGGCATTTGCAACACATAATACATTTACTTCAGAATAGAAAATGTGTTAAAAAATTTTTTTTGATATCTATTTTTGAGAGAGAAAGAGTGAGTGGGGGAGGGGAGAGACAGAGAGGGAGACACAGAATCCAAAGCTCTGAGCTGTCAGCACAGAGCCTGACACGACACTCAAACCCGTGAGCAGTGAGATCATGACCTGAGCTGAAGTCAGGTGCTTAACCAACCGACTGAGCCACCCAGGTGCCCCCCAAAATGTAGTGTTTTTATATGCCCTAATTCTTATCAAGGAATTGGGATCTGACCACTGAAGTGTTCCATCATTCTTTTTAAAGAAAACCTTTTTGGGGGGTGCCTGTATGGCTCAGTTGGTTAAAGGTTTGGCTTTGGCTCAGGTCATGATCTCACAGTTCATGTGTTCAGACCCCACGTCCAGCTCTGTGCTGACAGTGCAGAGCCTGATTGGGATTCTCTGTCTCCCTCTCTGTCTGCCCCTCTCCCCCTCATGCTTTCTCTCTCAAAAATAAATAAACCTAAAAAAAAAAAACACCTTTTTGTTGTTGTTGTTGTTGCTAAATATACATAGCATAAAGCTTATCATTTTAACCATGTTTAAAAAAATTTTTTTTTTTTTTTTGAAAGAGAGACAGAGTGTGAGAGGGGGAGGGGCAGAGCAAGAGGGAGACAGAATCTGAACAGGCTCCAGGTTCTGAGACTCAGGGCTGGAACCCACAAGCCGTGAGATCATGACCTGAGCCGAAGTCAGATACTTAACTGACTGAGCCACCCAGGCACCCCTCATTTTAATAATTTTTAAGTGTATAGTTCTGTGGCATTAAGTACATTTACATTGCTGTGCAACCTGATGCCATTCTGATTTCATTCCTTTGTATGTTACCTTTTTTTTTCTTACTCTCGAGAAACTTACAGAATTTTCTCTTTATTCCTAGTGTTTTACAATTTAGTGCCTTTAGTGTGGATTTTTAACTTCATTGTGCTAGGGGCTTTAACTTATCTTAAAATCTGGCTATTTTTTTTACTTTTTCTTGGATATTTTTCTCTTTTTCTAGAAAGCCTGAATTGATTCTCTGATTTTTATTCTATTATCTTTTCTATTTCTCTGTATTTGTATTTTATTTTTTGGGAGATTTCCTTAAATTTGTCTTTCAAATCTTTTATTGAACTTTATATTTCTTGTTTTAGAGATGCAAAATCATAACTCTCTGAGAAATACATTTTAGGTTTTTAAATTTTCTTGTATTCCCTAGATTATCTACTTCCTTTAAGCTTCCCCATGCCCCCCCCCCACCCCCCCCAGCTTTGAGGTACCATCAGATGTTTGTATTTATAGGCATTCTTCGGGGCTGGTCAGTTTTCCCAGATGGAAGTCCTCCAGTTTCCTGCCTGAGGAGTTTGAAGTCTGACTACCAGTGCTTTGGTGCTGAGAGGCAGAAGGGGGCTGGGGATCTCTCCATTTAGTATATAGACTTCACTTAATCTTCTCAGTGTTTTTAAAGATTTAGCTTTTTATTAAATTAAAAATTTCCCTAGTTTTAATAAGGCATCTCACGCAGGTTAGCTGTGTCTAATGTCCCACAATCACACCCTCTCTGGTTTATACTTCAGAAAGTAAACCTAAAGTCTTCAGAGCATTTGCCTGGCTGTATTGGGTTGAAAGACAGAATTTGAAGCATCTAACTGCTTCTTAAACACATTTTTAAATTGCTTTTCCATTTTTAAGTTCCACCCCACATTCCCTCCTGCAAAGATCCAATTCCTGAGCATTTCCTGGGTTATGTAGTAGGAGTATGTATACTTCTGTTTGCCAACATTTACCCTCTGGTTCTTACACTGGTATGTTAATCAATTACCACACATTTATCTGCTTTCCAGCTTCTAATATTTTGTTTAAATTCTACTCCTTCAGTCATTTACGTTCCCAGTTTCTTTGTCCTTGTGGATTTTTACCTTTTGTATTACTTTACTCTTATTTATAGTGAAGACTTAATTTAGGAGGGAGTAGAGGTAAATGGGTTTAATTCACATATTTCCATTTTTTATAATTTTGTATACATATAAAATGTATCCACAACTAATATATAGTAGTGCTCTGTGTGTTTGAAAAATTTTACATATAGGGGCACCTGGCTGGCTCAGTCAGGAGAGCATGCAGCATGTAACTCTTGATCTTGGGTCAAGCCCCATGTTGGGTATAGAGATGATTTATTTTTAAGTAATAAATATAATAAAAAGTAGAAATAAAATCTTAAATAAATAATTAAAAGGGTGCCTGGGTGGCTCAATTGGTTAAACGTCAGCTCTTTTTTTAATGTTTATTTTTGAGAGAGAGAGAAGGAGATAGACAGAACATGAGTGGGGGAGGGGCAGAGACAGAGAGGGAGCCACAGAATTTGAAACAGGCTCCAGGCTCTAATCTGTCAGCACAGAGCCTAACGCAGGGCTCAAACTCGGGAACCGTGAAATCATGACCAAGAGCTGAAGTGGGACGCTCAACCGACTAAGCCACCCAGGCACCCCAAACATCAACTCTTGATTTCAGCTTAGGTCATGATCTCATGGTTCCTAGGTTTCAGCTGTGAATCAGACTCTACCCTGGCAGTGCGTAGCCGGCTTGGGATTCTCTCTCCCTGCCCCTCCCCTATTTGTTCTCTCTCTGTCTCTCAAAAGTAAATAAATAAACAAATAAAAAAAAAAATAAGTGAATGAGTAAATGAATGAATGCATGAATAAAAAAAAATTTACCTATATGGGGGTGCCTGGCTGGCTCAATTGGTAGAACATGTGACTCTTGCTCTCAGGGTTGTGAATTCAAGCCCCACGTTGGGTGTAGACATTACTTAAAAACAGTAAAATCTCACTGGATGTTATATGTAAATGATGAATCACTGGGTTCTAGTCTGAAGCCAAGACTACACTGTATGCTAACTAACTTGAAAATTAAAAAATAAAAAAGTAAAATCTGTCTCAAAAATAAATAAACTTTAAAAAATTAAAGAAATTTTTCTTTAATGTTTATGGGGGGGGCGGGCAGAGAGAGAGGGAGATACAGAATCTGAAGTGGGCTCCAGGCTCTGAGCTGTCAGCACAGAGCCTGATGTGGGGATTGAACTCATGAACCATGAGATCATGACCTGAGCTGAAGTCAGATGCTTAACCAACTGAGCCACCCAGGTGCCCCAAAACTTAAAAAGATTTAAAAGGTCAGAGAGATTATATGGCATTATACCATGATGTGAATCTAGTTAACATAATCTTTGGGAAGGAATATTCTAGGGTATTTACTTCTTAATTTTTCCTTATTTGTATATTCCATTTTTTTTTTACAATAAAAATATTTTTTGTTAGAAGAAAAAATTGAGTCACTTCTAACATTTTAAAATAAGAATTAGGGGGGCATCTGGGTGGCTCAGTTGGTTAAGCATCTGACTCTTGGTTTTGGCTCAGGTCACGATCTCGTGGTCCATGGTTTCGAGCCCCATCTTGGGCTCTGTGCTGACAGTTCAGAGCCTGGAGCCTGCTTCAGATTCTGTGTGTGTCTCTCTCTCTTCCCTGCTCACGCTCTGTCTCTCAAAAATAAATAGATGTTATTTTTTAAGTTTTATTTTAGTTGAGAGAGACAGAGAGTGTGCGAATGGGGAAGGGGCAGAGAGAGGTAGAGAATCCCAAGCAGGCTCTGCGCTGCCAGTGCAGAAGCCCAATGTGGGGCTCTGTGGCTTGAACTCACCAAATCACCAGATCATGACCTGAGCCGAAACTAAGAGTCAGATGCTTAATGGACTGAGCCACCCAGGTGGCCCCAAAGGTTTAGAGGCTTACCTCCCAGGAACCAGGCACAAAGACCAGCCAAATTCTTTATTATACAATAGTGTTAAAACCCAATTCTACTATTAATAACTTCCTCTAGAAAGCCTTTACAGACTTTCCAAGGGACATGTTCACTGTTACAGTTTTTCTTTTTCCCTTATTTAGACAGTGAACACTTTGAAGTTCCCCTGATTTTAGTCATCGTTGCCTCTCTAATATTAGCACTATATCTGGCTTACAGTAGTAAGTAGGCTCAGTAAGTAATGAGCTGAAGTATTTAAGATATAGCTTATGAGGAGATGAGAAGTTCAGTATAGAATTGTTAAAGATCAAATGAAATGAATAGCCTTACTTCATTCCTTCTTATTCTATTCATCATCATTTGCTCTTCTTTAAATATTTATATACCTTTTTTATGTGAATATCAAATTTACAAAAGAAATAAAAAGGAGATTTTGCTTTTTAAAATAATTCATCAGGGCACCTGGGTGGCTCAGTTGGTTAAGCATCAGACTTCGGCTGAGGTCATGATCTCGTGGTTTGTGAGTTCAAGCCCTGCATTGGATTGTCTGCTGTCAGCACAGAGCCCGCTTTCAGATCCTCTTTCCCCGCTCTGTCTCTGCCCCTCCCTGCTTTCTCAGGTGCATGCTTTCTCTCTCTCTGTTTCTCTCTCAAAAATAAATAAACATTAAAATAATTCATCAACGGTCTTTAAAGAGCAACCTTTTTTATTGCATTTAAAATATACCAAATTTTCATTTACATTATTTGTGGGGACTACATTATCATATAATGTAAGTATAATCATGCTGAACATCAGAGAATCTTTGTTTCCTTCTAATCATAAGGGGGAATAAATTCTAATGTCCTCTAATTTGTCCTGTCTGTGCATAGAGCACTTAGTAAAAATGTAATAATATTTCCTAAACCAGACTCTGTTTTATAATTAAAAAATATTCTTTTAAAAAAAAATTTTTTTTAACGTTTATTTATTTTTGAGACAGAGAGAGACAGAGCATGAACGGGGGAGGGTCAGAGAGAGGGAGACACAGAATCTGAAACAGGCTCCAGGCTCTGAGCTGTCAGCACAGAGCCTGACGCGGGGCTCGAACTCATGGACCGTGAGATCATGACCTGAGCCGAAGTCGGCCGGTTAACCGACTGAGCCACCCAGGCTCCCCCAAAATATTCTTTTTTTAAAAATCTAAAATGTGTTATTTGAGATAGTTTCCCACTCATCTTGATTCAGGGTGCTTTTTGTGCTGCTTCTGTCTGAAGGAGCATCCTTCTGTAAGCCTTGCTTTTCCTCCTGTAGGCTGGCAGAAGACAGTGGAGCAGCCAACACACAAACTACTGTTGGTGCATGGCTAAAGATGGTGGTAATGTTGTAGTACTGTGGGCACCTCACATCCATGAAGCGGGAGTTGAGGCTCTGCAGTAGGCACTTCTTGTGTTTCCTCTTCTCCTCTTCTGGGGACTGGTGGAAGATGTACTTCATGAAGGGCATGTTCTCATGGGAAGGTCATTACCTCCAGAAAGCCAAAAAACATATTCCCTTTTTTAAAATTTATTTATTTTTGAGAGACAGAGACAGAGCGCAAGCAGAGGAGGGGCAGAGAGAGAGGGAGACACAGAATCTGAAGTAGGCTCCAGGCTCTGAGCTGACAGCACAGAGCCTGACACAGGGCTTGAACTCATGAACTGCGAGATCATGACCTGAGCTGAAGTCAGATGCCACCCAGGCACCCCCCAAAAACATATTCTTAATATCTTTATAATCTTTATCTGGACTAGTTCCCATGAGATAGTATTTCACTGGGATATATCCTTTTTGGAGTAGTATATACAGTAGAAATTATTTGCGTGAGATTTATTTTTTTTCTGTTATGTAATTTTTCATTTGCATGAGATTTTTAAAAAATATACTACTGATTTTTAATAACTTCCTATCCTTTTTCATAAACTTTAAAACAGGTTCTGTTTTTAGAACAGTTTTAGATTTACAGAAAATTGAAATGATGGTAGAGGGTTCCATATACTTCTTCATCCAGTATTCATTATTATTAACAGCTTAGAGTAGATTTATTACAGTTAACGAAACAATATTGATACATTATTACTAACCATTTAAAATTTCCTCACCTTTTATCTAATGTCTTTTCTTTGTCCCAGGGGCCCATCCAGGATACCACATTACATTTACCAGTCATGTCTCCTTAGGCTCTTTTTGGCTGTCACAGCTTCTCACACTTTCCTTATTTTTGATGACCATAACATTTTTTTTTAATGTTTATTTTGAGAGTGTGATTGCATACACGTCAGGGAGGGACAGAAAGAGAGGGAGAAAGAATCCCAAGCAGGCTCTGCACTGTCAGCATTGAGCCCGATGTGGGGCTCATCCCAGAAACTGTGAGATCATGACCTGAGCCAAAATCAAGAAGTGGACACTTAACTGACTGAGTCACCAAGGTCGCCCTTGACCTTGACAGTTTTGAGGAGTATTAGGGTGCTTCTCTGTTGGAATTTGCCTGATGCTGTTCTTATAATTAGATTGAGGTTATGGGTTTTTAAGTGTGTTAACCTTAAAAATGAAAGAGTTTATTTTACCAGCAAAAATGGATTTATTTTGGAATAACAGAGAATTGCAATTCAGGCCATGCAAGCTATGGTAAAGCCATAGGCAAATCCCACAAACAAAGGAGAGGAACATTATTTTATGGAGAAAGAGGAAGTTGTGAGAGGTTGTTTGGAATGAAAGTCCATTGGAAAACTAGAGTTTAGGAGGATTTTCCATTGGCTGAATTGCAGAGTTAGTAGATTTTTTGTAGGAGATACAATGTACATCTTTCTCTGTTGGGAACTATAATTAAGGATTTTTTCCTTATGATGATTCTCTTGTTGGGTCTGTAATGGACAATTCTTACTGTAATTGACATTGAGTGGTGCAACTCTCCCTTACAGCCTACTCTTCTAGCATCCAGAGTGCACTTATTGAGGTGTCCCTTTATTAATTTTCACGGGTGGAGGATCCCAGAGATACAGTGATATTCTCATCACATCATTTCAAGGGTATACATTATTGACATGATGTATCATTGTTGATAATGACCTTAATCACCTGGCTGAGGTTGTCAGGTTTCTCCACTAAAGGTACTGTCTTCCCTTCTTTCATGCTGTACTTTTTGGAGGGAGATCTCCATACACTTAAGGAGTGGGATTTATGGTCCCCATGCTTGCAGTTGGAATATTTATATAAATTATTTGGAATTCTTATGCAAGGGAGATTTGTTCTCCATTTGTTTATTTAATCATTTCCTTATATCAGTGTGGACTCATAGATATTTATTTTGTACTTTAGGCTAAAATCAGATTTGGCTTTTGGTAGTTCATTTGGTTTGTCTCCTGTGTCCCTTTAATATACTTCTGTCACTTTAGGATTCTTGTTTTGTTTTTAGCATTTCCTTACCTTCTGACATTATAAGATGCTCAGGCTCATCTTGTATATTTCCTGTCCCAGTCCTGGAATTAGCCATTTCTTCACAGAACCTTGGTTTGTTTTATTGGAGAGTGGTATTAAAAACTAAGATTCTTGGCTTCAGGTGTGGTTTTTACAACTGGGGTGTCACTGATTCTAAGCACTCTTAGCTGACAAAGTAAGTAAATGTATGTGTATATGCATACATAAAAATATTTGTAGGTGTAACCATCTGTATTTTTATTAAGTTAAACACAAGTTAATATTCTAACTCTAATTCATTACCGAATGGAACATCTTATCCTTTTCTTCCTGCTTATCTGTAATTTCCCATTCCAAAAGTGAGAAACCTTCTACTATCCGTCATTCATTTACCTAATTGTTCAGGTCCAGTAAACATGTGTAATGGTTTCAGAATTGTTAACCTGTACACCTGAGGGAAACAGCTTCATTAGCAAGGGTACGATGCTACTGTGCAGTTCCGTGGGCTTTTAGTTTTACAGACTCCAGTAATTTCCAAAGTTTTTTACGTCAGTACCTTTATTCAGTATCTTCGGTGAGGTTGTTTCATAGGTTTATGTATATATTTTTTAAAGTTTATTTATTTATTTTGAGAAAGAAAAAGAGAGCATGTGCAAGTGAGCAGGGGAGGGGCAGAAAGAGGGAGAGAGAGAGGATCCCAAGCAGGCTCCGAGGTGCCAGCACAGAGCCCAATGCAGGGTTTGAACCCACCAACCATGAGATCATGACCCAAGCTGAAACCAAGAACCATATGCCTAGCCAACTGAGCCACCCAGGTGCCCTGGTTTGTATATTTTTATTATGGAAAATTTTGGGGTACCTGGGTGGCTCAGTTGGCTAAACGACTGACTCTTGATCTTGGCTAGGTCATGATCTCATGGTTTGTAGGATCAGGACCCACATGGGGCTCTCCACTGACAGCACAGCACCTGCTTGGGATTCTCTCTCACCTTCTCTCTCTGCCCCTCCCATGCTCGTTCGTGCACATGCTCTCTCTCAAATAAATAAAATAAGATTTATTATGGAAAAATTTGAACATATACAAAAATAAGGAGAGTATAGTGAGCCTCCATGTACCCATCACCAACTTCATGAAAATTATTGAATTTCTGAAATGAAAATTACTGACTTCATGGTCAATTGTATTTTATCTGTACTCCCTCTTTACTAGTCAACATGTGAATATTTTGAAGTAAATCCTATACATATTATTTTCTCTGTAAATATTCCCAAATAAGACTTACCATAATTTAACCAGTCCCTATTGAAAGATACTTAGTTTTTATTACAAACAGTAGAACTATAAATATCCACTTACATTTATCCATTTACGTTATCCATTGACTGCAGGGTAAATTTCTAGAAGTTGAATTGCTGAAACAAATATATAAGCATTTAAAATTGGGGTGCCTGGGTGGCTTGGTCGGTTAAGCGTCTGACTTCGGCTCAGGTCATGATCTCACGGTCTGTGAGTTCGAGCCCCGCGTCGGGCTCTGTGCTGACAGCTCAGAGCCTGGAGCCTGTTTCAGATTCTGTGTCTCCCTCTCTCTCTGCTCCTCCCCTGTTCATGCTCTGTCTCTCTCTGTCTCAAAAATAAATAAACGTTAAAAAAAAAAAAATAAATAAAAAATAAAATAAAATAAAATAAAATTGAGAAATACTGCCAAAATTTTTTTATTCCTGTCAAGACTAAATGAAAATGTATCCTTCTCTGCATCCTCACCTACACTGATTTTATCCAACTTTTAAACACTTGGCAATATGAGATCTGAAAAATGATATGTATCTTTCTTTTTTAAAAAATGTTTTCTTAAAATTTATTTTGAGAGTGAGAGAGAGAAAGAGACAGAGACAGTATGAGCAGGGGAGGGGCAGAGAAAGAGAGAAAGAGAATCCTGAGTAGGCCTCATATTGTTAGCGCAGAGCCTGACACGGGGCTCAATCCCATGAGCTGTGAGATCATGACCTAAGCTGAAATCAAGAGTCAGTTGCTTAACTGACCGAGCCACCAAGGTGCCCATTTTTGTTTTGCATTTTAAAAATTGGATAGGACATTTTTCCTGTCTTTATTGTCATCTTTTTTTTTCTTTCTGTGAACTGCACATTTAAAGTCTTTGCTTGTTTAAGAAAAGGAAATAAATTGGGAAGCCTGGCTGGCTCAGTCAGTGGAGCATCTGGCTCTTGGTCTTGGGTTCATGAGTTTGAGCCCCACGTTGGGCATAGAGCCTACTTTAAAAAAAAAAAAAAAGGAAAGGAAATAAATTGTCACAAAGGTGTGATTTCCTTTACCAAACCATCATGTGCTGCCATGTCTCCCTTTTTCCCTGTTTCCAGTTTGTATCACCAACTCAGGAGTAGTACTTATGTCTCTCTTTTATTTTTTTAAATTTTATTATTTTATTATTTTTTTAAATTTACATCCAAATTAGTTAGCATATAGTGCAACAATGATTTCAGGAGTAGATTCCTTAGTGCCTCTTATCCATTTATCCCATCCCCTCCTCCCACAATCCCTCCAGTAACCCTCAGTTTATTCTCCATATTTATGGGTCTCTTCTGTTTTGTCTCCTTCCCTGTTTTTATATTATTTTTGTCTCCCTTTCCTTATGTTCATCTGTTTTGTCTCTTAAAGTCCTCATATGAGTGAAGTCATACGATTTTTGTCTTTCTCTGACTAATTTCAATTAGCATAATACCCTCCAGTTCCATCTACGTAGTTGCAAATGGCAAGATTTCATTTTTTTTTTTTTGATTGCTGAGTAATACTCCATTGTGTATATATACCACATCTTCTTTATCTAGTCATCTATCAATGGACATTTGGGCTCTTTCCATACTTTGGCTATTGCTGATAGTGCTGCTATAAACATGGGGGTGCATGTGTCCCTTTGAAACAGCACATCTGTATCCCGTGGATAAATGCCTAGTAGTGCAATTGCTGGGTCATAGGGTAGTTCTATTTTTAGTTTTTTGAGGAACCTCCATGCTGTTTTCCAGAGTGACATTCCCAGTAGTACTTATGTCTCTTTAATGAAGGTAAATATCTGCCCTTCTTTTTTTTCCTTCTGCCCTTTTTTCACCCACCAAAGGTAGCTCTCTGTTTTCTGTGTATC
This sequence comes from Panthera tigris, assembly GCF_018350195.1. Taxonomy (NCBI): domain Eukaryota; kingdom Metazoa; phylum Chordata; class Mammalia; order Carnivora; family Felidae; genus Panthera; species Panthera tigris. The sequence goes on along the minus strand of NC_056670.1, from coordinate 33,594,378 downwards.
CTAGAAATAGTCAAATTGTTTATCAAACAGATGGTTTTAAATCAGCTTCTGAGGGAGTACTCTAGGGAAATATGCCCAAGAAGCATCAGGAAGGATTTCTATAGATAGATGGGGGAATGTTTGTAATTGTTTAGCAATAAGTATGCCCAGCAAGTATCACTTCAGCCTGCTTTGTTCATCTGTTCAGTCTTTCCACATGAACAGAAGATACGTACTCTGACTTTTGCTGCTTGCCATTTTGATGGCATTTTCAGCCTTATTTCTGTCAAAGTGAATTATCTGTCTCCATCCATTTTGGACATATGTGTAATCAATAGTATTACTGTTGGTTTCTTGATGTAGGGAAAATAGTGATTGCATTCTGTCCTGAATTAAATGACAATGTCAGAATGTAAGAATGTACGACAGACTGATTTTCTTTGCTTATGTATTCTTTAAAAACAGCTGTTCAAAATCTCATACACATAGAAATTGTTTGCCAAGCATTTGAAGCCATCTTGTTTTACCAGGTGGTAGCTGCTGCTGTTTGTTGGGACCTAATTTAAACCACAGACATGAAATAGTGTCCTTGTTTTTAAAAAGAGAAAGCATGATTTCTTGAAAAACATCTTTATGGAGATACAATTCACATACGAGACAAGTCACCCATTTAAAGTGTACAATTCAGTGGTTTTTTTTTAAGTCTATTTATTTATTTTGGGGGGAAGTAGGGCAGAGAGAGAGGAGAGACAGAGGATCCCAAGCAAATTCTGCACTCTCAGCGCAGAGCCTGAGGTAGAGCTCAATCCCAGGAACTGCGAGATCATGACTTGAGCTGAAACCAAGTTGGACACTTAACTCATGGAGCCACCCAGGCGCCCCCAATGGTTTTTAATATATTTGCAGCATGGAACAACCATCACCACATCAATTTTAGAACATTTTTATCACCCCTAGAAGAAATGCTATACTTATTATAGTCACTTTCCATTTCCTTCACACCTCCTCTCAGCCCTATGCAGCTGCTTTCTGTCTCTATAATTTGCCTATTCTGAACATTTCATATAATTAGAATCATGAGATAAGTGGTCTTTTGTGATTGGCTTCTTTCACTTAGCATGCTTTCAATGTTCATATATGATTGTAGCATATATTAGTACTTCATTCTTTAAAAAATTTTTTTTCTAGTGTTTTATTTATTCTTGAGAGAGAGAGAGACAGAGTACAAGCAGGGGAGGGGCAGAGAGAGAGGAAGACACAGAATCTGAAGCAGGCTCCAGGCTCTGAGCTGTCAGCACAGAGCCTGACGTGGGGTTGAACTCAAGAACTGTGAGACCATGACCTGAGCCGAAATCGGACGCTTAACCAACTGAGCCACCCAGGTGTCCAGTACTTCATTCTAATAATGGTTGGTTGAATACTGTACCATTGTATGAATATACCACAATTTATCCATTCATTAGATGGTGTATATTTGGATTGTTTCTACTTTTTGGCTATTATGAATAACGCTACTATGAACATTCGTGTACGGGTTTTTTATTTTTTGAGAGAGAGAGAGAGCATGTGCATGTGTGTATGCGAGTGCATGCCTGCGTGAGCAGGGTAGGGGCAGAGGGAGGGGGAGAGAGAGAATCTCAAGCAGACACCATGCCCAGTGCGGAGCCTGACTTGGGGCTTAATCCTACCACTGTGAGACCTGAGCCAAAATCAAGAGTTGACACGTAACTGACTGAGCCACCCAGGCTCCCCTTCTAAAAGTTTTACAGTTTTAGCTCATTCATTTAGATATTTGACCACATTTTTGAATTTTGAATTTCCTTTTTTTTATATATTTTGAGAGAGAGCATGTGAGGGGCAGAGAGAGAGGGACAGAGGAAGAATCCCAAGCAGGTTCTGCACTGTCAGTAGGGCTGATGTGGGGTTTGAACTCACCAACTGTGAGGCCATAACCTGAACTGAAATCAAGAGTTGGATGCTCAACTGACTGAACCACCCAGGTACCCCGACCCCATTTTATAAAAAGTTTATTTATTTTGAGAGAGGGAGGGGCAGAGAGAAAGAGAGGGAGAGAGAATCCTAAGCAGGCTCCATGCTGTCAGCACAGAGTCCATTGTGGGCTCAGTCTCATGAACTGTGAGATCATGACCTGAACTGAATGAAATCAAGAGTCAGACGCTCAATGGACTGAACCACCCAGGTGCCCCAGATACTTGACCCCATTTTGAACGTGCCATGTTTGTTTTTTTAGTATTTTATTTTTTTAACTTTATTTTATCTTGAGAGAGAGAGAGAGAGAGAGAGAAAGAGAAAGAAAGAGAATCCCAGGTAGGCTCTGTGCTGTCAGCACAAAGCCTGACATGGGGCCCAATCTCATGAAACATGAGATCATGACCCAAGCTGAGATCAAGAGTCAGACGCTTAACTGACTGAGCCACCCAGGTGCCCCTGCTTTTTTAATATTTTAAAGAGAGTGAGAGAACACACACGCAAGCAGGGAAAGGGCAGAGAGAGAATCGGAGAAAGAGAATCCCAAGCAGGCTCTGCTCTGTCAGCACAGAGCCTGGTGCTGGACTTGATCCCACCACCCTGGGATCATGACCTGAGCCAAAATCAGGAGTCAGATGCTCAACTGACTGAGCCACCCAGGTGCTCTGATCCCATTTTAAGTTAATTTTTACATGTGGTGTGTGATAGGAGTCCAAGTTCATTCTCTTGCATATGGATATCCAGTTGCCTCAATGCCTTTTTTTTTTTTTTTAAATGTTTATTTATTTTTGAGAGAGAGACAGAGTGTGAATGGGGAAGGGGCAGAGAGAGGGAGACATAGAATCCAAAGAAGGCTCCAGGCTCTGAGCTGTCAGCACAGAGCCTGATGCAGGGCTCGAACCCACGAACTGTAAGATCATGACCTGAGCCTAAGTCGGACGCTTAATCGACTGAGCCACCCAGGTGCCCCAATGCCTTTTTTTTTTTTTTAAGTAGGCTTCACAGCCAGCTTAGAGCCCAATACAAGGCTTGAACTCATGACCCTGACTGAGATCAAGACCTGAGCTGACATTGAGTCAGATGCTTAACCGACTAAGCCACCCAGGTGCCCCTCAGGGCCATCAAATATTTTTTTTATTGGGGTGCCTGGGTGGCTCAGTTGGTTAAGCATCTGACTTTGGCTTAGGTCATGATCTCATGGTTCATGGGTTTGAGCCTCACGTTGGGCTGTGTTATGCTTACAGCTCAGAGCTTGGAGCCTGCTTCAGATTCTGTGTTTCCCTCTCTCTGCCCCTCTCCCGCTGTGTTCTCTCTCTCAAAAATAAATAAACATTTAAAATTTTAAAAAAATTTAAAAATTTATATATAGAGAGAGAGTGAGCAGCAGAGGCGGTCAGAGGGAGAGAAAGAAAGAATCTTAAGTAGGCTCTGTGCTCAACATGGAGCCTAATGTGGGGCTCCATCCCACGACCCTGGGATCATGACTTGAGACAAAATTGAGAGTTGGATGCTCAACTGACTCAGCCACTCAAGCATCCCTCAATGCCATTTTTTAATGAGACTATTCTTTCCTCATTGAATTGTCCTGGCACAATTTTGTGATATTTAAGGTTCAGTTGGACATAGGGAAAATTTTACCATGTACATCCTAACACATTTTTTGTAACTCCACCCCAAATCAGTTTAAGTTTGCTGAAGTATGGTGGAAATCTCAGAGGCTTTCACTACTGTTAGGGAAGACAAAAAACCATTCAGGAAACAATATTGCAAAAAATAGAAATTATGCTGCTGACATTTTACCATAACTGTAAACTCAATTTGGTTCTTTTGTTGTTGTTTCCTTTAAACAATATTTTTAACGTTTATTAAACACAGCCAGAGTGTGGGCAGGGAGGGGCAGAGAGAGAGAGAGTGGGAGACACAGAATCTGAAGCAGGTTCCAGGCTGCTCAAACTAGTGAACTGTGAGATCATGACCTGGGCCCAAGTCGGAGGCTCAACCAACTGAGCCACTCAGGTGCCTCTCTTTTCCTTTTATTTGAGTATAGTTGATATATAATGTTACATTAGTTTCAGGTGTATAACTTAGTGATTTAACAAGTTTTCACCACAAGTGTAGCTACCGTTTGTCCCATTACATTGCTATTACAGTATCATTGACTATATTCCTTATGCTGTGCCTTTTATTGCCATGACTTATTCATTCCATTACTGAAAGTCTCCCTCTTCCCTTCACACATTTTGCTTCCCTTCCCAGCAACCATTAGTTTGTTCTCTGTATTTATAGGTCTGGTTCTGCTTTTTGTTAATTCATTTTTTTAAAGATTCCACTTATTAGTGGAATCATATGGTATTTGTCTTTCTCAGTTGTATTTCATTTAGCATAATACCCTCTAGGTTCATCCATTTTGTCTCAGATGGCACAACCTCATCTTTTTTATGGTCATGTAATATTCCAGCGTGGGTGTGTGTGTGTGTGTGTGTGTGTGTGTGTGTATACACCACATTTTCCTTATCCATTCACCTGTTGATGGACACAGGTTGCTTCTATATCTTGGCTATTGTAAATAATGCTGCAGTAAACATGGGGTTGCATGTATCTTTTCAAGTTAGTCTTTTTGTTTTCTTTGGGTAAATGCCCAATAGTGAAATTATTGGAAAATAATGGTTCAATTTGTTTCTTAAAGGCTTTTAAGGAGATACCTTCTATTTCAGCACACAGTCATTTCAGAGACAAAGGGAGGTGTTATCAGAACCAGGAGCAAATTGCTCTTCAGTTTATTCCCCATTTTAGTTTTTTTTAATTGTTTATCTATTTTGAGAGAAGACAGTGTGAGCAAAGGAGGGACAGAGAGAGACACGTACACACACAGAGCCTGAAGCAGACTCCAGGCTCTGAGCTGTCAGCACAGAGCCGAATGCGGGGCTTGAACCCACAAACCACGAGATCATGACCTGAGGCAAAATTGGACACTCAACCGACTGAGCCACCCAGGCACCCTAGTTCCCCATTTTCGTTTGTGACATCCTGGACTTTTGACACTGTCACCACTTGTCCCTTACTCCTCTTGTGTGTCTGCCCCAAATCTTCACAGATTTGGAGTAAGAACACTAGAAGAAAGAGCTCTAGAAGTGATTGTGTTGTCTAAGGATTTGAAGAGGTTTAGAATAAGAATACAGCAGGTGAACATGAGAAAAATACAGGATTAGGGATCAGATATGGTTTGAGAAAATTGGAGGGAGAGTCTTAGTATAAAAGCATCATAACTAGACCTGAGTGGCTTCCTCTATTTGCAGAAGTAGTAAGTTCAAAATCTGTGTGGTCTGATAAGATCACCTGAATTTATCTTCTCTGGAACAGGAATAGGCTACCAACATAACTTTTACTGGCATTCAATATTTAGTCAACTTTCTTCCCCATCATCATTTTCTTCTTTTTGATTATACCTTAAACTTGCAGGTTTAAGGTTTAAAAGAGAATGACAGATTCATATTTTTTACTGTTTGCTGTGAGACTAGAATTAGGTGATGCCTATAGTGCACTTGAAAGATATTTCACATTCTTCCTGCTCTCTAGGAGCTTTCAGTCTATTTTGAGAAAATTTAAGTCCTTGTTCTAGAGATATATTGGCTAATATTCATAATGACAGTGCTATTTGAGGTAATTTTTAGAAAGATGCAAGATATAATTTAATATATGAATTTATTTTTTTTCCGCCCTGCCCTAATATATGAATTTAAATAATGATGATATTATAACAACAGAGACCCAAATAATGGGTCCCTGACTGACTTTCCTCTTTTTTTAGAGTCCATTTGTGTTAAAAATACACAGAAGTTTTCTTGGATGGTTTTACTGCTTAGGACTATGCTTAACAGCCAAAGTTTCTCTCAAATGTGTCCTTAGGATTAGTTGTTTTTTTTTTTTTTTTATCTCTTTCTTGTCTGCAGTAATACCTCTTCTCAATAATGTGTACCTGAGTGAAATAACCAGATATTGAAGGTATACACACTACTTACTAACGATGTGAATAAATCTCAGAATAAAACTAGAGGGACACATGGGTGGCTCAGTCAGTTGTGTGTCCGACTCTTCACTTTGGCTCAGGGCATGATTTCACTGTTTATGAGTTTGAGCCCTTTGTTGGGCACTGGGTTGACAGTGCCAAGCCTGCTTGGAATTCTCTCTCTCTCTCTCTCTCTCTCTCACTCTCTCTCTCTCTCTCTCTGTCTCTGCCTCTCCCCCACTCGTGCACCCATGCACGCGCTCTCTCTCTCAAAATAAATAAAAAATAAATAAATAAACTAAAAAAAAAAAACACTAGATACAAATCAAATGTATAGATTCTCTTGTTTTCCATTGATTTTCCAGTATATTCTTCCATACAACATAGAGTCAAAAAGCTAGAATATTTTTTCTTGTGTTCCTTGTTAACTAAGATCAAGTCCATTTCTTAGTTTCATTTTCCATAACTCCAGTTTAACAGCTTTGTATTAAGCTGTTTTTTTTTTTTCTTTTCCTGTCAGCATATAGCCCAGGGATCAAATGCTACTGTTTTTATGGGCTTCCACTTGATATAAAGCAGTCTCTACCCTGCTGCTTCCCATGTCAATCCTCCATAGTTTATTTAAAAGTTCACAGACTTCCTCACTACCCTCTGGAGTGCTAGAATCAAGAGGCTTTTATTTTCCAGTTTGGCTTCTCTGAAGCCACTCAACTCTTGCCTTTACTGCCAACATCAGCATTATCATTAGCATCTCAGGAATAAAAACCAACAAAAATGGTTTTGCTCTGGGGTTACTTCAGGAGCAGTCACCTTGGTTTTTCTTAGAGCAATTGTTTCTTTTATGACTTTAAGAGAAGCAAAATGTTCTTTCATTAAATTGAACATTCTGCTGTACCCTATCCTGCCTGCTAGTGGAGACCGATTATGAAAAGTTGTGAGATCAGACCAAGAGGGACTTTATAGCCTGTGTTCTTCCATTGACTCCTGCCCCCCATTTCTCTTGATTGCTTTGTCCACATCTTAGAGGTAGTTCCTCCCTGCTCATGATATTTATGTTTTTTTCCTGAGGTGTTTGCTTATTATGGTCAAAGGTAGGGTATTATGTGTAACACTCCTTACATAGTACTTGAACAATATGACAAGTTTTGTTGAGGTACAGTTTTACAAAGTACTATTGTAGCAAAAATCATCCAGCTTTAGGATCCCTGGACATTTAAACATGACATCTGAAACCATATATATCACTCTCCCTCTTGACCTAGCAATCATGCTCACAAAAACTTTCCTACAGGCAGTCTGGCACTTAAATAGCAGAAACCTGTAGTTACTCAATTTATTTTAGGTGGAGAGGCCCAGTGGTTGGCGGAGAGTTGTCTCTGTTATGTGAGACAGAACCTCTTGTGCGGTCTTGAAAAGGAATTAAGAAATGTCAAAAAATAACTTAGACAAGGTGGAGTATAATTATATAGGAGAGTTTTATGTGAATTATTTTCTGAGTGGTTTCAAAAGAGATTGTAATCTGTTAGGGTGAGATTTTCCTGTGGATCACCTCCCTTGCCTGGCTAATAAATGTAAAGTTATTTATCTGGTTAAATTGTAACCAGGGTTGAAGATTTGTTAACTCTGCCCCAGTACTCTAGTTTATTTGATTAGTCCCACAACAAATGTATAACCATCACTGAATGACTTGATTAGAGAGCTTGACATTGTTATTTGTACATTCTTTCTTTGCAGTTAGCACTGATTAGTAGAAAGCCTATGTTTCACACTTTGAAATGACATCTCCACCCCCACCTACCACTAGGAGACCTGTTAGAATACTAATGGTTAGCAAAAGAACAGCAGTATCTTTTTTTTTTTTTTTTTTTAATTTGGGTACGCTTCCTGCTGTGAAAGGAATGCTTTAGTGTATTGTTAAAATGTAAGAGCTTAATTAGTTTTGGGCAGTGCCTGAATATGTTTAATTTTACTAATAAATCTTAAATCTTTTTATAAGTCAACTCATATATTTTCTTGCAAATTATAGAAGAAATACAGCAGACCTTCATATATGGCAGGGATTCTGCTGATGAATTTTTTTTTAATCAGTATGCTTATAAAACAACAACTTTCAATAAAGCTGTTTTATAACTGGGAGTAATACATAGAAGGGTGTGTGTTGGTCCTCTGGGGCCTTTGTGCCCTGCCTGCAAATGTAAGTTCTGGGCTGACTGATCACATGCTTAGGGGCAGGACTCTGCCTGCTGTTTGTTCTTGGTGACATAACTTGGCCTCTTCCCTGAGAGGGGTGGAGATCTTTCACTGTCTTTGCCTTTGGTTTTGGGAACCTTTGAGATCCCAAGGATTTTAAAACTGATTCTGGAATTCAACTAACTGGTCAGTTCACACAATAACTTTCTTTAAGAGTGTCTTGTTTAAGGAGGAGTTTTGTAGGTCTTGGAATTCTGAATTAAGGATTTAAACAGTAACATTGTTTTGGTAATGCAAATGTGTCTTCTTCTAGTGCTCCTTTTGACTGTACTGCAAAGGAATGTTTTTTAGGGCTGGCCCTCCGTTTGGAAGCAGCTGCTATCCTGCAAACCTTATTGTTACACTGCTGACCTTTGTCGTCAGGAATGCCCCTAGAGAAAACAGTCTCCTAATTGTTTTTCTTAAGCCTCTATGAAGTTTGAGATATGTCCTTTCAAGTTATTTGTGGTTACTTTCTTAAGTTTACCTTGTTTACATTTAATTGGAGGCTCCATCTTTTTAGCTTTATCATGAATTGTCAGTTCTGAGCTCCTGGTAGGTGGTAAAAAGAATTGCCCTTCCCCTGTTATCCTGTTCTGCAGGAAGCCTTTGTGGTTTAGATTCACAGTTTCCCATTGTTGCTAGCTGCAGTTGTCTCCTCCCTCCCATACCCTTCCCTCCCCACACCTCTAGCTCTTTCCTTGACCCTCCTCATTTCTCCATCCTTTACCCCACAGACGCCCTTGGAATTGCTGGAGGTTGAGCGTGCTGTCTGGTGAGTATTGTGCTTGTGGCAAAACTGAGTGGATGGAGGGATACAGTCTTTGTGTCTGGTCGGTCTTTGTGAAGTGTTGCTCTGAATAGCAAAAGTTTAAACTTTGAAATTGAGGGTGTTGAACTCTCTTTACTTTTAGAAGGGCTTCTGGATTGTTTGTTTGTTTGTTTTGTTTTGTTTTGTTTTTTTACTTTTCTCTCTGTTTCAATTAAAGCTTTGGAAATTTGATGTTTATTACTGGTTAAAAAAAATTCTCATAGATTTTCTTGAGCTCATTAAGATTAAAGTAAATGTTACAGGTTTAGTATTTTAAATTCCCTTCAAATAGAAGGTTATTTGTGATTTTTAAAATATTTTCAGTATTAATATATTGATAAAAGTAATAACAAAGAAAAGATCTGTTTTGTGGATAAGCTGGAAAGTAGTATTTGCTTCCAGAAGCAGAGTAATTCTTTTTTCCTCTCAGCAGAATGTTTTTGGCAAAATTCACTATAGATTATAGTAATATGTTGTTAATTCTGGGAAATGGTTTGCTGAGTACTTCAGGATAACAGATGCTTCTGGGAATTATTTTTTTGGAAAGTTAGATTTGTTCATTAGCTGCTGCTCACTTGAAGTGTGAGATCTATAATCCTTTTGAAAGTAAAATATTTAATATTTAGTGTTCACATTGAGTCAGATATCACTTTCATAAAGGGCTTTTTATTTCTTTGGATTGTATTGATCCTCAGCTAAGAAGCTGTACATGTGCACACCTTTAGTTCTCCAAAAGTATTGCTAATTAAAGTAATATTTATGGTAGACAGTGTGAGGGAAAACTTGTTCATGGGATGTTATTGCTGTTCAATTGAGTCATTTATTCAAGTGATAGTTGCACTTGTACAGTAATGATTTCCTGAGTTTTTACAATGTGGCAGGTGCTAGTTCCTATGCTAAGTACTTTGCGTTTCCTTCTTATTACCAGTACAATTCTGCCATGTAAGTAGTAATATCCCTCTGGTCAGCAGCAGTCATACATGGGTAGAAGGAACATGGTTTTGTTTTTTTTTTTTTTTTTTTCCTGCAAAATGAGAATAATCCCTATTTGGCAGATTCGTTGCGGGAATTAAAGGGCATATCAGACGTCTGGTGCCTAACTCAGAGTTGGTGCTCATTAAGTGTTGACTGCTATTCTAATTTTATAGCTATATTTTGCTGCAAGTCTCTTAGTTGTGTTAGACCTAGGATTTTAACTGGCTCAAAACCTGGAGTCTGGTAGCATGTTTTTGAGTATTGTGAAGGTTTTTGGAGTAGATTTCAGTGGATCCCTGCCCATTCCTCCACCTCCTGCTCCCATAGAGGAGGGTGCTTTTTTTTTTTTTTAAGTTTATTTATTTGGTTTTGAGAGAGAGGGTGACAGAGAATCCCAAGTGGGCTCTGCACTGTCAGCACAGAGCCTGATGTGGGGCTCTAACTCATGAACTATGAGATCATGACCCGAGTCAAAATCAAGAGTCAAATGCTTAACCAACTGAGCCACCCAGGCACCCTGAGGAGGGGTTCTTTATAGATGCCCTTCTTTTCTTGCTATCCTCTGTCACTTTCCCAGTCATGTGCTTGGCCTCTGTCACTGGAGTTGCTTGTGCCATTCAGTACCAGTGTTCTCCCAGCAGAAATGAGTCAAGCCAGTATAGTCAGTGGCATCCCTATTTTCCTCTTGTTGATAGAGCCATCATGCTTTTATTATTGTTTGTGCTGAAAGAATTGGGGTAGTGGTGTGTTTATAATGATTCATAAATAGAGCATCATTGCAATCAAGCATTTAAATTAAGAAGCTTTAGGGGTTTAAAAAATTAGGGGAAAAAAATCTCTAGTTCTAAGTTGTCGAGCCAGAGGATAATATAGGGCAACTTCATGCAACTCATAGTTACCATTTTGCCATGTTGGAGCCTAATACAATTGCTATGGATTCTCTTCCCTTTAACCCCTGCTGTTAACTAGTTTGGTGCTATTAGCAGTGTGTTTGAGAAAGAATATTGTGTTAGTCCTTCTGGCCACAGAGTATCTTTCTTCCATAGACCTTTTGGAAACAGAAGGTGTGATTTAGGTATGATATGATGTAGGCAGTACATTCAGGGAAGAGACAGAGAGATGACTTGGTATACTTACAAGTGAATTAATCCCTAAACTGAAAAATGTGTTTTACAAAGCTTAGCTCTTCATTCATTCTTTAACTTAGTAAGTATTGAGCATCTGTTGGGTGTAAGGAAGTGTAACTTCCTATATTGTATTCTAATAAAGTACAGGTATATTGGTTAAGTACTGATGAATGAAGTTCCTGGGAGGGAGGGAGGGAATATGTCCCAATTGGTAAGGAGCCATATTTAGACAATCCTTTGGAAAATGAGTTAATATAAATGACTACTCCTTCCTGATAGGGTGTGACTATCATTAATCTCTATTGCTATAAATTGCCAGCAGAATGGCTTCTTCAAACAGGTTTGCTGAGTGGAGAGGATTACTTGTATTAGGACTGAGAAGATGGGAGTGGGAAAGGAAGTAGTATTCCTTATTGAGTATACACAGAAAACTTTGTGTGTGTGTGTATGTTTTAAGGGGATTAGTGGTAAATGAGGTTGGAAACATGCATGGGTTAAGATTATAGAAGGTCATTTAAGGCCAAGGAGTTTTGACTGTATTTTGTCACTGAAGTTTTCTAAGCTACATAAATAGTGATTGATTAGAGTTTGCTTTTGGCAATATTTTATAGATGGGATTAGAAAGGGAAAAATGGTTTGGAAGTTACTATAGTAGTCTAGGTGAATTGTATTCAGAATGCATTATTTTTAGAATACATTTGCCTTCATTTTGATATGACTTTGGGTTTATGCTAACAATTATAGTTTAATGTCATACAACTTTACATTAAGTTTATGTATGTGTATTTGTACATGTAAGAGAGAAAGGGAGAGGGAAGAAGAGACATATAGGGGATGGCCAATCATCATGATCACTTTTTTTTTTTAAAGGAAACTCTATGCCCAATGTGGGACTCAAACTCACTACCCTGAGATCAAGAGTTGAATGCTCTAGGGGTGCCTGTGTGGCTCAGTTGGTTAAGCTTCTGATTTATGCTTGGGTCATGATCTCGCAGTTCATGAGTTCAAGCCCCGTGTCAGGCTCTGTGCTGTCAGCTCAGAGCCTGGAGCCTGCTTCAGATTCTGTGTCTCTCTCTCTCTCTCTCTCTCTGCCCCTCTCCTGTTCATTCTCTCTCTCTCTCTCTCTCAAAAATAAATAGAACATTAAAAAAAAATTTTTTTTAGAGAGTTTGCATGCTCTACTAACTGAGCCAGCCAGGTGCCCCCCCAAATTCCCTAGGAATCATAATCAGAGCTCCTATTTTGTACCTGGCCCTAAATATTTTGCATATATAATTTTGTTGAATACTCTCAGCAGATCATATATATTATAGGTAGTAAATGACCTGAAAGTCATAGAGCAGGATTGGAATGTAGATTCATCTTATTCTTTATCATCATCATCATCAAAGCATTTATGCCTCACTTACTAATACCAGGTACTAGGCTAATTAAACATGTATACATTATTGCATTTAATCTCCACAACAATCCCATGATTTAGATGTTATTTATTAATCCCATTTTACTGATGAGGCGCCTGAGACTTCAGTAACTTGGTTAAGATGATACAATTGTTAGTTGTTAGGTGGTGGAGTCCAGATCTGTTCTACTTTGCTAACTCTGAACCCTAAGTTGTATAATTCACATTGTGTTCTCTGGGAATGGTACCCCTTGGATCTCCACTGTGAGTATGGTGTTTCCTGAGGTTATGCAATGTAGTTGGCCCTGCAGAGCCTGCACTTTTAACCACTGTGTTCTCTCTACTATCATGCTCCTTCCCTCAGAAGTCAGTAAATTATCTTTACAACTCTGGATCCTTATAAGGATGGGCTAAGTAGCCTGCAACTGCCATTTCTGAGTTTGTCAGTTACAACAAAGTGAAACATGTCTTCTTGGCTTTGTATTTTCTTTCTAATTGGTTTTGGAAAATTTGTTTACATGACAGTTTTCTAAGTTCTTATAAAAGGAAAAATAAGGCTTTCTATTTTTTATCAGCATACAGTTCTTGTTGTTGTACATGATGTAATAATTTGAAGCTGCCAAAGTCCAACCCTCAGGAAATTGTTTGAGTTGAGTAACTGTATTCACTGGGGAGTTTGAGATAACTAGCCCATAAATCAACAAATAGCTTAGCCTTTTTTTATGGTTGTAGATGCTTATCTCTTTATTTTCAAGCTTGAATCAGAAGCAAATATTGATTCAATTGTTAGAGTCTCCATTAGAAAAAACCTACGGTATCGCAAGCTAGATATGGGCGTTTGGGGGGCTCTTTTATTTAAGGAAAGTCAGAATTTGTCAGGGTGTTGGAATTGGTTGTTCTAGGTACTTATCCCTTCAAACAAAAAGTGTTCTCTTTCAATTAAACTTTCAGCGATTCACTGCCTATATATTCAACCTTTGTGTGGAATAAAAAGATGCCCTTAAGGAATATATGCTATAGTCCATGTACACAAATAACTGTAACATGAGGGAATGTTCCACATGTTCTGAGACCACAGAAGAGGATGAAATAAGTGAAAATGGAAAGGTGAAAGAGAGAAGGAATCTGGGAATGCTTTTTATTTATTTATTTTTTAAGAAATTAAAATTTTTTTGATGTTTATTTTTGAGAGAGAGAGTGAGTGCGAGCTAGCGGGGGAGGGACAGAGAGAGACTGAGACTCAGAATCCGACCAGGCTCCAGTCTCCGAGCTTTCCACACAGTGCCCAAGGCGGGGCTTGAACACAAGCCGTGAGAATCATGACCTGAGCCAAAGTCCCACGCTTAACCAACTGAGACATCCAGCTCCCCCAGAAAAATTTTAAAGTTTATTCATTTTGAGAGAGAGAGAGAGGGAGGGAGAGAGAGATAGCATGAGCAGGGGAGGGGCAGAGAGAGAGAGAGAGAGAGAGAGAGAGAGAGAGAGGGAGAGAGAGAGAGATTGAAAATCCCAACCAGGCTCTGTGCTGTCCTGGGAAGGGTGGGAGAGCTCAGTTTCCCAAATGGTGATGTCATGACCTGAGCCCAAATCAAGAGTCATCTAAGATCATCTAACTCACTGAGCCACTCAGGCGCCCCTGGGAACGCTTTTGATGCAGCTTTTGATTGCAGGATACTTACGATTTTTAACAAGAAGAAATAGAAAGGAAAGGCACTCCTGGTGGAGGTAATATTAGAGCCAAGGTGCTGAGGGAGTAGAGTACAGAGCATATTCATTATACAGAAAGAGTCTAGCTTACCTAGAGTGGAGGATGAGTGAGGGGCACATAATAGGTGCTCAGTGAAATTTCTGATCAATGAATGAGAGAATAGAAGTTGTAGCTGGAAATAGTGGTAAGATCTAATAATTTTCAAACTTTGTGCAGGCGCCAGGCATATTGAATTCATTTTATAAATTAATAGTTAATTTTACTGGAAGAATATGTGTATATAAAAATATGTAGTATAAAAATCACAATCATGAAAATGAGTCAATAAGAAAAAAAAGCTGTCAGGGGCGCCTGGGTGGCTTGGTCGGTTAAGCATCCAACTTCAGCTCAGGTCATGATCTCACGGTTCGTGAGTTCGAGCCCCGCGTCGGGCTCTGTGCTGACAGCTCAGAGCCTGGAGCCTGTTTCGGATTCTGTGTCTCCCTCTCTCTCTGCCCCTCCCCTGTTCATGCTCTGTCTCTCTCTGTCTCGAAAATAAATAAACATTAAAAAAAAATATTAAAAAAAAAAAGAAAAAAGAAAAAAAAGCTGTCAAAATAGGTCTGGTTAACTGCTTTTTTTTTTCTTTAAGTTTGCTATTTGTTCATGTTTTTGCCCTATTAGTACTAGAATAGGAAGACAAAAAATTATGGGACAGAAACTTGTAAAAAAATCCATCCATTAATTTTCCCTTTTATGAATTAGAAAAGTACCATTTTTCTCTAGCCAAAAGAATGTCCCTTCTGGGAGCCATTAAAGATTTTTGAGAAAGAGAGTAATGTGGTATTTTAGGAGTCCTCTTGTAGTTACATGTAGGATTGGAAGCTTGGCAATGAGTCAGTAAGGTGGTGCTTTGATCCAGAGGTGGTGAGGGTCTGAACCTTAGCAGCAGTTACAATGAGAATAGAATGAAAGGAAATAGACATCCAAATCTAGCCCCCTGTTTCTAAAAAGAAATAGTTACTAGTTATTAAACAGCTTTCATATTCTTAGTATATTAGGTGTCTTCAATGATTGGTTACCTCTGGTCCAGCATCCTTTCATTGTATTTTTAGGGAAAATGAGTTTAAATCCCAATTTTAGTTTTACTTAAGAAAATAATGAATTATAGAGAATATATCCATGAATTATGGATAATTTAGAAAATAGAGAAAAGGGTATAAAAAATCCATAATTCCATCACCATAATACCCCCCCCTTTTTTTTTACATTTACTTATTCTTGTGGATTTAAAACGTTTTCTAATAGTTCATTCTGGGTAAATCAAGTTCTGAGAAACAGGTTCCTGAACTGATAGAAGAACCCATTAACTGCTATACGGTGATGTTAAACATAATAAACCCAGAGATTTCACATGAAGGCTTCACTGGACTCCAGTTTACCAGGATCACAAACTATGTCAATGTCTCCTCTTTTCCTGTAAATCTTAGTCCACTTACCTTTATGCATATAGATCTTATTCTTCCAAATGCCTCTCTGTTCCCTGTTGGGTTCAAGGTTCCATCTCCTTCAATGAATTATTTATACAGTTTAAAGTTTTTTTTAAATTTTGAACCAATTTTGGACTTACAGAAAAGTTGCAAAAATAGTTCAGCTGGCTTCCTCTAGTGTTATCATCTTATATAACCATAGTACAATGATCAGAACCAGGAAATTAGTATTGGTACAATACTACTAATAACTAACGACATTTTTCAAATTTCACAAGTTTGTCTGCCAGTGTTCTTTGTGTTCCAGGAGCCTATCTAGGTTCTCACATTGCATTTTAGGTGCTTTTCTTCTTTAGTCTCCTGCATTCTGTAAAAATTCCTCAGTCTTTGTCTTTTGTAACTTTGACATTTTTGGAGAATATTGATCAGTTATTTTATCAAATTTTGATTTGGACTTTTCTGATGTTTTCTCATGATTGGACTGAGGTCATATGATTTAGGCAAGAATACTGCAAATGTTGTGTCCTTCTCAGTGTATTATTACAATAGGATTCATGATGTTAGTATGTATTATTGCAGGTGAGGTTGACCTTGATTGTTGATTAAGGTGGTTTCTGCCAGGTTGCTCCACAGTAAAGTTAATAGTATCTTTTACCTTGCAGTTAATAAATATTTTCATGGAGATACTTTGATGCTGTCATTTATATAAATGTCATATTCTCCACACATGAGATTAGTAATGTTTACTTAGAGACTTCAACGAGCTTTTTTTATTATGAAATAAATTTCCTTAAAAGACCTAATCCCTTCTAAGCTTTCTACACCTTTTACCTGGTCTCATCAAAGGGTCCCCAGGATTTGTAGCAACAAATAATTTCTACACTTCATTGATCTTAGCCAATTTCATGTCCCATTTATAATGAAGTCTCCAATGCTAATAACCTGTAGATGTATGAACCTCATTTACCCCACTATCTCTTAGGGTGACCGGCTCTTTCTTCCTGGCCAAGTGCTCCTCTAGGCCTCATCTCTCTTACGCACAAGCCAGTTTCATTTCAGCAAACATTTGAATGACTATTTTTGTGTTTTTTAGAAACATTGGCTAAGAGAGGCTGACTTTGTTGATGAGGAATACAGTAGGGGATAATTAGAGTAGCTTCTGCTATAGTCTGGTTTATTACTTTGGCCTCAGAAAAATGGCAGTACATTTGAGGTACTGGATATACTTGTGAAGTAATTATTCTTTGTATTTCATTAATACAGAGAAATAAATTTTTTTTCCCTAAATTAGCTTCTAGAACATTACTTTTAAGGCTGGCAGTCTTGAGCTATGATCTTTTAAGTTTTTTGGGTTTTTTTTTGTTTTGTTTTTGAGAGAGAGAGAGAGAGAGCAGGGGAGGGGCAGAGAGGGAGAGAGAGAATTCCAAGTAGTCTCTGCACTGTCAGCGCAGAGCCCAACACTGGGCTTGATCCCACAAACTGCAAGTTCATGACCTGAGCTGAAATCAAGAGTCTGACACTCAACCAACTAAGCCACCCAGGTGCCCTGAGCTATGATCTTTTAAATTAGCCCTGTTGGGGTGCCTGGGTGGCTTAGTTGGTTAATATCCAACTTCAGCTGAGGTCATGATCTCACGGTTGGTGAGTTCAAGCCTGGCGTTCGGCTCTGTGCTGACAGCTCAGAGCCTGGAGCCTGCTTCAGATTGTGTGTCTCCCTCTCTATCTGTCTCTCCCCCGCTCGTGTGCACTCTGTCTCTCAAAAATAAACAAACATTTTAAAAAGTTAAAGATAAAATAAAATGTAATAAGCCCTGTCACTAAAAAAATTTTTTTTAATGTTTGTTTATTTTTGAGAGAGAGAGAGAGGGAGAGAGAGTGAGTGAGAGAGTGTGTGAGCGAGCAGGGGAAGAGAGAAAGAGGGAGACACAGAATCTGAAGCAGGCTTCAGGCTCTGAGCTGTCAGCACAGAGCCCGATGCAAGGCTCGAACTCGCAAACTGCAAGATCATGACCTGAGCTGAAATTGGAGGCTTGACTGACTGAATCACCCAGGTGCCCCAAGCCCTGTCATTTTTATTTTGTCCACCGATCCTCGGTGGAATTATCACAATAGGTTCAAGAATCCAAAATCCAAATGTACATCAACAGTATAATTTACCTATTTAGTGCTAATAAACTAAATACAATGACTAACATACTAGATGTTGCTTTGATTAGTAAAATACAAATTTATTGGTATTACTGAATTTATTATTTTTTAAATGTTTATTTTGAGAAAGAGCACATGCATGTGTGCATGAACTTGGGGAGGGGCAGAGAGAGAGACAGAATCCCAAGCAGTCTCCACACCAGCAAGGAGCCCAGCATGGAGCTTGATCTCATGACTGGGAGATCACGACCTGAGCCAATATCAAGAGTTGGATGCTTAACTGACTGAGCCACCCAGGTACCCCAGTATTACTGAATTTAAAGTAGCTTTTGAATTATGTTTTTTCTCAAGTAACATATACTATAGGGGCCCATTTTCTGTAATAGGATTCAGATTCTATGGACCCTGAAGCTCATATAATACAGAGGTCCTGCTTTTTTTTTTTTAATTTTATTTTTTTGAGTTGTAATGTTCTAATAAATATTAAAGTAAAATACTTTTGTTTTATTAGCAAATCAACAATTAACAAAATATTTTAATTTTGGTAAGGTCTACTTTTTCCTTTTTAAAAATTAATTATTTTTAAATTTACATCTAAGTTAGCATATAGTGGAATAATGATTTCAGGAGTAGATTCCTTAATGCCCCTTACCCATTTAGCACCCCCCCCCCACCCCGCCACAAACTCTCCAGCAACCCTTGTTTGTTCTCTGTATTTAAGAGTCTCTTATGTTTTCTCCCCTTCCCTGTTTTTATGTTATTTTTGCTTCCCTTCCCTTATGTTCATCTGTTTTGTATCTTAAAGTCCTCATATGAGTGAAGTCATATATTTGTCTTTCTCTAACTAATTTCGCTTAGCATAATACCCTCTAGTTCCATCCATGTAGTTGCAAATGGCAAGATTTCATTCTTTTTGATTGCCGAGTAATACTCCCTTGTATATATATACCACATCTTCTTTATCCATTTGTCTGTCAGTGGACATTTGGGCTCTTTCCATAATTTGACTGTTGTTGATAGTGCTGCTATAAGCATTGGGGTGCGTGCCCCTTCAAAACAGCACACCTGTATCCCTTGGATAAATACCTAGTAGTATAATTGCTGTGTCATAGGGTAGTTCTATTTTTAATTTTTTGAGGAACTTCCCTACAGTTTTCCAGAGTGGCTGTACCAGTTCGCATTCCCACCAGCAGTGCAAAGGAGATCTTTCTTTTTAATGTTTGTTTATTATTTTTGAGAGAGAGAGAGAGAGACAGAGTGTGAGCAGGGGAAGGGCAGAGAGAGAGGGAGACACCGAATCCAAAGTAGTCTCCAGGCTCTGAGCTGTCAGCACAGAACCTGATGCGGGCTGGAACTCACGAACTATGAGATCATGATGTGAGCTGAAGTCAGACGCTTAACCAACTGAGCCACCCAGGCACCCCATCAGAGATCTTCTTTCTCCGCATCCTCACCAACATCTGTTGTTGCCTGAGTTCTTAATTTTAGCCATTCTGACAGGTGTGAGGTGGTATCTCATTGTGGTTTTGATTTGTGTTTCCCTGATGATGAGCGAAGTTGAGCATTTTTTCATGTGTTGGTTGGCCCTCTGGATGTTTTCTTTGGAGAAGTATCTATCTATTCATGTCTTTTGCCCATTTCTTCACTGGATTATTTGTGTTTTGGGTGTTGAGTTCGATCAGTTCTTGATAGTTTTTGGATACTAAAATACATGAGCTTCACTTCAGGTGAGCCCTGCTCTCTTTCTCTCTCTTGTCCCTCCTGGGATTCTCTCTCTCTCTCTCTCTCTCTCTCTCTCTGCCTGCCTCTGCCCCTCACTCACTTTTGCCCTTTTTCTCTCTCTCAAAAAAGAACAAAAACAAAAACAAAAAACTTTTTTGTTTTTTTTCTCCGAAGTTTTATTTAAATTGCAGTTAGTTAACATGCAGTGTAATATTGGTTTCCTGGGACATCCAGTGCTCATCACAAGTGCCCTTCTTAATACCCCTCACCTGTTTAACCCATTCCCACCCACCTTTCCTCCTACCCTCAGTTCTCTATAGTTAAGAGTCTTTACAGTAGTTTCTTATGATTCTCATGATTTCAGTTATTGTAAATGGCTCCTCTTTCACTTCTTTTTTTTTTTGTTGGTAGTTTATGTATTTGAGAGAGAGAGTATGTGCATGTATGCCAGTGGGGGAGGGGCAGAAAGGGAGAGAGAAAATTCCAAGCAGGATCATGCTGTCAGCCTGTCAGCACAGAGGTCTAGGTGGAGCTCAATCCCATGAACCCTGAGATCATGACCTGAGCTGAAATCAAGAGTCATATGCTTAGTGAGCCACCCAAGTGCCCCTCTTTCATTTCTGAGTATATTTATGAGTCTTCGCTCTTAGTGTAGCTAAAGATTTGTCAGTTTTATTTATCTTTTCAAGAATCCAGCTCTTCATTTTATCTTTTCTATTCTCTTTCTAGTATGTGTTAAATTAACTTGATTATGGGAGTCCTTTCACAGTGTATACATATATCACATCATCACATTTTATACTCTATTATATACTACATTATAATTTTATTTGTCAATTATACCTTAAGTGGAAAAAAATTATGAACAGAACTTATTTAGGGCTCTTCAGAGTCTATTCAGCAATAGTATAATACAGGTCACTATAACTTATTCAGAGTTGAGAGCAATACAGTAATTTCTTAGATGCTCTTTCTCCTCTTTCCACCTTTGATTGATTACTTCATAGTTTTAAGACTTGGCTGGAAACTAGTAAATGTGGGTAAAGATGATGATATATTTTCTGTAGAGTTTGGGAATAAATAGCTGCCAGGTAGCCTGCTATCTCTCAGTTTGTTGTAGTCTAGGACTGTTCTCTGCAGAATGCTGAGAGTCCATTGGTTGCTACTGTGAGGGGCAAAATCAGAGAGGAGTACTTGGTAATAGGCTATGGGAGCATTTTTAATTTAAATTTGAATAAATTTGTACATACAGCTTAGTTGCCATTATCCAGGTGGTGGTTATTTTATTTATTTATTTTTAAAATATAATTTATTGTCAAGTTAGCTAACATACAGAGTATACAGTATGCTCTTAGCTTTGGGAGTAGATTCCCATGATACATCACTTATATACAACACCCAGTGCTCATCCCAACAAGTGCCCTCCTCAATACCCATCACCCATTTCCCACCCGCCCCTGCCCTCCCCATCGACTCTAGGTGGTGGCTATTTTTTTTTTTTAAATTTTTTTTTTTTCATCGTTTTTTATTTATTTTTGGGACAGAGAGAGACAGAGCATGAACGGGGGAGGGGCAGAGAGAGAGGGAGACACAGAATCGGAAACAGGCTCCAGGCTCCGAGCCATCAGCCCAGAGCCTGATGCGGGGCTCGAACCCACGGACCGCGAGATCGTGACCTGGCTGAAGTCGGACGCTTAACCGACTGCGCCATCCAGGCGCCCCTAGGTGGTGGCTATTTTTAATCATCATATAATGGCATAAAAACTAAACAAGATTCTCTATTGAAACTGTATGTGGACACCTTCTTTGGAATAGACTGACACTTAAGTGTCATGCTCACTTGTAATGTATATTACATGCTCACCAAGTTTTTTTCTTTTTGGAATCTGCTTGGGATTCTCTCTCTCTCTCTCTCTCTCTCACCCCTCCCTCTCTCTCTCTCAAAACAAATAAGTAAACACTAAAAAAATATCTTGCTTGATAAGATGAAAGAATTATATGGCAAGTTTATATATATATGTAGTTCATACTTTTTCTGTATGTATAGGTAGAGTCACAATTTATAAACAGAAAGATGGATTATATGACAAGTAAGAGAAGCTTTGGTAAAATTTTGTGATAATGTAACCCACAATAACAGATATATAGATATAACACAGTTGGCTTCTGACCTCCATCCATTCCCCATTCTCAAATGGGGTGGGATAAAGCTCATCCTTTAGAGATGGAGGGTAACAGGGGACCCTAGAAACATTGGTATAATGGAAACATTAATTGTTCTTAAAATTATAGAAAACTTATTTAGGAATTAAGAAATGGGGGTGATCTCTTCAGGCTTGAGGTGGCCAAGGAAGGTTTTCTATGGTTTTTACAAAGAGGCTGGACTACATAAAGAGGGGAAGAAGGATATTTAATATCCCAAGTAGGTAAAACAGAGTTAAGGTCACAGAAATGGAAGAACACTTTGGGAAGAAGGTTTCATATAGGGAAATAAAAGGAGATAAATATAAAAGGTAAATTAAAGTCAGATTGTGTTATTAGGAAACAAGCTAAAAAATTTGCGTATTATTTTGCAAGAGGGATTTTTTTGGGAAACTTTTTTTAATTTACACTTCAGAATATGCTTTTTAAAAGCAATTTAAAAATCTTTGGTAATTTACATTAAATTACCAAAATTTACATAAAAATACCAAAATCTTTTTGGTATAGAGTTCTGAATTTTGCTAAATGCATTATAGAGATGCCACCACAATCAAGATACAGAACAGTTTCATCACCCTGGTACTGCTTCTTTGTAATCAACCTCTACCCTTACTCCCAACTCCTAGCAACCACTGATCTATTCTGACTTTTAATTTTGACATTTCTAGAATGTCATATAAGTGAAATCATGTAGTATATAGCTTTTGAGTCTGACTTCTTTCACTTAGCATAGTACATTTGAAATTCATCAGTGCTTTTGTGTATGACAGTGTTCTTTACATTTTATTTTTGAGTCTATTGTATGGATGTACCATTTACCAGTTGAAGAAGTTTTGGGTTGTTTCCAATTTTTCATGATTATGTGTAAAGACACTATAAATACTTGTATGCAGGTTTTTATGTGAGCATAAGCTTTCATTTCTTTTGGGTAAAATACCTAGGAATGGGATTGCTAGGTCATATGGTAAAAGTATATTTAACTTTACTTATAATTGCTAACTGTGTCATGTTTCATTTTCTTTTTTTTTTTTTTTTTTTTTGTCATGTTTCATTTTCATCAGCAATTTTGGAGAGTTCCAGTTGCTCTATTCTTCCTCATTAGTACTTTTTTTTTTTTAAGTTTATTTATTTATTTTGAGAGAGACAGAGACAGCACAAGTGGCAGGGGCAGAGAGAGAGGGAGAGAGAAAATCCCAAGAGGGCTCCACGCTGCCAGTGCAGAACCCGACACAGGGCTCAAACTCGTGAAACTGTGAGATCATGACCTGAGCTGAAGCCAAGAGTTGAGTGCTTAACTGACTGGGTCACCCAGGCGTTTCCTCATGAGCACTTGTTATCATCCAGTTTTAAATATTTTTTAGCACGGTTTAAATATTTATGATTTTGTTTTTAGCTATTTTAATAAGCACATAGTGTGGTTTTAATTTCCATTTCCTAATTACTAATTATATTTAATATCTTTTTATATGTTTGCTATCTGTGTATCTCCTTTAGTGAAGGATCTGTTAAAATCTTTTGCCCATTTAAGAAAATTGGGTAATTTTTCTTATCAATGAGTTTAGAGGATTCTGTATATATTTTAGATACAAGTCACTTATCCATTATGTGATTTGAAAATATTTTCTTCCAATCTTTGCCTTGCCTTTTTATTCTCTTAACAGTGTCTTTTAAAGAATAAAAGTTCTTAATTATGATAAAGTTCAATTCTTTAATTTTTTTTTTCTAATGGACTGTGCTTTTTTGTTATATCTAAGGAATCTTTGCTTAACCAAAGGTCACAAAATTTTGTCTTCTAGAATTTTTATAGTTTTAAGTTTTCCATTTAGAACTATGATCCAATTTGAGTTATTTTTGTGTAGGATATAAAGTGTGGGTTAAGGTTCACTTTTTTGCATGTTGTTCAGTTATTCCAGTATCATTTGTTGAAAAGACTATCCTTTCTTCATTGAGTTGCCTTTCCACTTTTATTAAAAATTAGTTGACCACGCATATGTAGGCCTGTTTTGGCCACTGTTCTGTTCCATTGATCTGTCTATTCTTTCACCAGTATTGTATGGTGTTGACTATTGAGCTCTACAACTTTGTTCTTCTGTTTCAAAATTAATTTGGCTATTCTAATTCCTTTGCCTTTTCATATAACTTTTACAATCAGCTAGTCAATTTCTACAAAAAGAAATCCTGCTAAGATTTTTATTTGACATTACATTGAATCTATGGATCAATTTGGAGTGAACTGACATCTTAAAATTGTTCAATTTATGAACATGGCATACCTTTCTACGTTTAGATCATCTTTGATTTCTTTCACCAGTGTTTCATAGTTTTCACTACATAGGTCTTACATATGTTTTGTTATATTTTTGCCTAATTATTTTATATTTTGTGGTGTTATTATAAATGGCACTGTAAAAATTTTCAATTTTAGTTGTTTACTGCTAGTATATAGAAGTATAGTTAATCAGCGGTTTTTTTGTACTGACTTTGTGTTCTATGACTTACCCCACATATTAGTTCTCAGAATTTTGTTGTTTTTTTTTTAGATTCCTTGGGACTTTGAAATGTTAAAGAACATCATGTTGTTTGTGAATAAGGACAGTTTTATTTCTTCCATCCCAATCTCTCTATTTTTTATTTCTTTTTCTTGCCTTGTTGCATAGGCTGTGACCTCCAGTATGATGTTGAATAGGAGTGGTAAGAGTAGGCATCTTTGCCTTGCTTGGGACTTGAAAAAGGTGAGAGTGATCCTACCTCGCTCTTCTGCTAAGGCATAATTCAAGCTTTTTACCTTTTTGTGTAAAATGCACAAAAAGAAGTAATGAGGCATATTAAAGAGAAATATTAATTTTTCAAAAAAGTAATTATATAAGTGAATTGGAATGGCAAGAGATAGGAGGCCAGCAAGAGGTAATCTATTATAATAATCTAAATGGGAAGTAATTGTGGTATAAACTAGGGTGATGACAGTGGAAGTGAAAAAGAAGAATCAATAAAGAGATTTTTGAGGGGAGAATTGATAAGACTTTGTGACATGGATAAGGAAGGAGGGGATGGATAGGAAGGAGTCCAAAACTACAGAGGTTTTCAGCCTGGGTAATTGGAAATACCATTAGTTAAAAAAAAAAAAAAAAAAAGATAATCAGAGAGGAGGCACTATATTTGGGGGCAAAGGAGGTGGTTTCTTTTTCTTTTTAAAATTTTTTTATGTTTATTTTTGAGAGCAAGAGAGACAGAGCACAAGTGGGGGAGGAGCAGAGAGAGGAAGACACAGAATCCAAAGCAGGCTCCAGACTCTGAGCTGTCAGCACAGAGCCCGATGCGGGGCTCAAACCCACTGACCACAATATCATGACCTGATCCGAAGGTGAACACTTAGCCAGCTGAACCACCCAGGCACCTCAGGAGGTGGTTTCTGATTTGGACATATTGAACTTACAAAAGTGTGACAATGTGCAAGTATTTGGTGATTTGGTTTTAGAGTTCATGCGATTTGTGATTTGTCAGACCAGAAGTGATGGTTGAAGTTCTGACAGAGGAGGATGAGAATACCATGGGTGGAATTGTAGAGATGAGCAAGAACTTCTGATTTAAACTTTAAGGAATGTATTCTTTTAAGAATGTAACAAAGGAGAGGAAAAGTGAACTGTCAGGAGGAGGAACCAGTGTTCTGGTTTGTTATTCCATTTTATTCATTCTCTCATTTTCTTATTAATTCACCCAATGAATCCAGGATTATGTAGCCTCAAGGCAGCCAGTGTTAGGTGCTGCAAAAAAGAAGAATGAGGCCTGTGGAAAAAGCCAGTAGGTTTTGCAGTTAGGAGACTTCTTTAGATAGCGATGTTCCATGAAGGAAAGTTGTGGTGGTGGAGTCAAGATTAGCACCGTGTCCTGAAGAAGTTGATAGTGAGCATGAAGAGGTAGCAGTTGTAAGTTATTAATTGTGGAGACATTTAGTAGTGGAAGGTACAAAAAAATTTAGGACAGTAGGCATAGGAGTTAATAATTTTGAGGCGGTCTTTGTTGTTGCTGTTTTTATTTTTCTTTTTAAAGAATATAGGATATCTGTATGAGGTTATCTTTAAAGGGAAAAGAACTTACAAGGAGGAAATGTTTGAAAGGTAATAGTAATAATAACAATCATTTATACAGTAATTACTATATGCCGGACATTGAATTAGCAGTTTGCATGAATTAACTAATTTTTTAAAAATGTTTATTTATTTTTTCAGGGGAGGAAGGGTGGAGGGGGGTGGACAGAGGATCTGAAGTAGACTCAGTGCTGACAGCAGCAAGCCTGGTGTGGGGCTCAAACCCATGAACCATGAGATCATGACCTGAGCCAAAGTTGGATGCTTAACCGGCTGAGTCATGCAGGCGCCCCTGAATTAACTAGTTTTAATTCTTATAATAACTAGCAAGGTACTATATAGTTGAGAATTATAGACATATGGAGCATACCGAGGGATTGAGGTAATTTCTTGTTGATTTATCAGTGCAAATATAGTTTTCTTAAGTAAATTACAAGTAAACTGCTGTATAGAGTAATAGAAACTAGAAATGGGAGCAACTTTCCTGGTTAACTCTTTGGATATCTCATTGTAGTGCAGTTTGACTTCCTAATATTTGGGTTATTTTTGGTACTAATCACTTGTAATGGGGCTACTCTTCCTTCATTAGAAACTGAGATACTCTTCATGGTTTTTCCATTTTGAATCATTGATCAGTTGGACATGGTCATTCTCTGTAGACCTTCTAAAATGTTACTCTGTTCCTTGTAATAGGCTCAACTGTTTGGCTTTTTACAAATAGAAAGTTAAACTTTGTATTTTAAAAGTAATTGTAAAATTCAACTGTTTCTCCAAGCACATAGTTAAATTGTGCTAACATATCATTTGTCCTGTATGAGGGTTATTGTTCTTTTTATACAATTAGAAGACTTATTCCTGGTGGCTTACAGCTTTCTAGTATCCTGAAGTCCCCAAACCAAAATTTACACTTACACTTTCAGACATCGCAGTTCACTCATTTTAGTGGAACTCATTATTCATTCTTTGTTTTGAAAACTTGCTAGTACTTTGGCATGCCTATTACATTAAATCTCAACCACTGTGTAAAATAGGTATTCTGCCATCATTTTAACAGACCCAGAAAACAAAGTTCAGGACACTTAAATAGTTCAGGATTACCCAAAATAGTAAAAATATAGAAGTCGAACCCATGTCCTCTAACTCCAAGTCTGGTTCTGCTCCTGTTTGTATATCATAATTACATCGCTTGCTCTTATAACAACTAGGCATTGTACTGTATGTTGAGTTTTCCTTTTCATAGATGTAGTATTGAAACTTTATTCTATTTTATCCTCATATCTAATACTTTTATTTTATCATCATATCAGGCTTTTTTGCATTTATCTTTCTCTTCTCCTTTTTCTTTTTTTAAATTTTAGTTTGGG
Organism: Panthera tigris; assembly: GCF_018350195.1. Taxonomy (NCBI): domain Eukaryota; kingdom Metazoa; phylum Chordata; class Mammalia; order Carnivora; family Felidae; genus Panthera; species Panthera tigris. The sequence goes on along the minus strand of NC_056670.1, from coordinate 33,567,162 downwards.
ATTGCTTAATATCACCTGGCATGGTTATTATCTACTAGCTTAATGATTTTAGTCATTTTTTCATTGAATCATGAATACTGCATACATTACAAGGTAATTTCTACGTAATTTTAAATTCTTTTTTTTTTTTTTGCTGATATTAATTCTCTTTCAACTTAAAAAAAAATGATTTGAGGGGTGCTTGGGTGGCTCAGTTGGTTAAGCGTCCGACTTCAGCTCAGGTCACGATTTCGCGGTCCGTGAGTTCGAGCCCCACGTCGGGCTCTGGGCTGATGGCTCAGAACCTGGAGCCTGCTTCTGATTCTGTGTCTTCCTCTCTCTCTGCCCCTCCCCCATTCATGCTCTGTCTCTCTCTGTCTCAAAAATAAATAAAAACTTAAAAAAAATGATTTGAAACTTATAGAGGAGTTATAAGAAATGGTACAAAGAATCCCCATATCCCTTTCAGTCACATTTACCGGTTGTTAACATTATTGCTATATTTATTGTACCATTTTCCCTTTCTCTTTGTATACACATATACACACACACGTATATATATATAAAATACACACACACACACACGTATATTTTTCCCTTCTGAACCATTTCAGAGTACGTTGCAGATATTATGATCTTTTACCTCTAAATACTTGAATATTTATTACCTAAGATGTTTTATTTATTTATTTATTTATTTATTTATTTATTTATTTATTTTTAAAGGTTTATTTTATTTTTTGAGAGAGAGTGAGAGAGTAAGTGCAGGAGAGGCAGAGAGAGAGGGGAACAGAGGATCTGAAGTGGGATCCATGCTGATACCAGAGAGCCTGATGCGGGGCTCAAACTCACGAACTGCAAGATTGTGACCTGAGCTGAAGTCGGGTGCTTAACTGACTGAACCACCAGGTGCCTTAAAGTTCTGTTCTTTTTAAAAATAGGTTGTTTGGGGTGCCTGGGTGTCACAATCATTAAGCCTCCAGCTCTTGCTTTTGGTTGGCTCAGATCATTACCTTGTGGTTCCTGAGATCAAGCCCAGCGTAGGGCTCTGCACTGACAGGGCAGAGCCTGCTTGGGATTCTCTCTCCCTCTTTCTTTGTCCTTTCCTCGCTCGTGCATGTGAGCTGTCTCTGTGTCTCTCAAAATAAATAAACAAACATTAAAAAAATAAAAATAGGTTGTTAGATGTGGGTATAACTCTTAATTGACTTTCTTATATATCTATAGTAGATGGTATAGTAGAAAGTGTGTGTGGTTTGGTGCTGGACCTACAATTTAAGTGAAATATTTTGTCATCAGTATTTCTTTGGATCATTTGTTACTGCCTCCTTTGACCTTATTCTTTCTGGCTCTCACCTCTAGTTTCTGACACACCTAACGCAAGTGTGAGGGCTTATTGCCTTACCCTGCATAATGCTGCCATTCAGAGCCTGAGAATCTTTTTTTCTGTGACTGCTTTTTTTTTCCTCTTTGCTGCCTGAACTCAAGGGTGTGTATCATAGGGCAGGCTGAGTTTCAGTAAGTGTCTAATGTGGATAGTGGAAACCCCACCTGTCTGCCAAGTCCTTTTGGCTGTGAGCAAAGTGGAGGCTTGGTATGTCATTCCTTTGCAGCAGTTGAGCTGAAGGAATGCTGCATGTCTTGTTGGAAGTTGCTTAGTAGCTTCGAATGGGGTGTGTATGAGGGTGTGTATAGAGAGTTGAGGGTCTTTTAGTCTGTGTGGGAGACATGGAATCCTTCTTGGTGCCATGCTAGTCATCAGGGAGTATTTATTGAGTTCCTCCTTATGACCAGCACTGTGATAGGAACTTTTGGAATAGTATGATAAAATACATAATTAAGTCACAGTTTAATAGTCAAAAAATTCTAGTTCTGCCACTTACCAGTTTGATTTGAGCAAGTTAATGTCTTTAAGTCTCACTCTACTCTTTTGTAAAGTGGGAAGTATTAACACCTACATAATAGGTAAAGAATAAATAAAGAATGTAAGTATAGTGTTTAGCAGTTGTCTGACACTAGTTAGTATTTCATTTCATACAGTCATTCAGGATATATGACTGATACCATATAAAACAAATAGAGAGTAATAAAAACAAATAGAGGATAATATGACTCTACAGTGTATAGTCAAATACTTTAATTGTGACATGTAGATTATAAATAGTCTGGGAATTTAGAGAAGGGAAAGAACAGTCTTATGCAACCATTTAATGTTCCTGTGCCTCAGTTTTTCCACTGGACACACTGTGGATAATGGTAGATGATTTCTTAGAGAATGATTAAGATGTTTTAGCATTTTTGCTTTTTTAGGTGATCCATATGATGATAGGAAGTAAGGAAGGGAGAAGCTTGGGGAACTGTTAGAAACCAAATTTAACACTCAACATTCTTAATTTTTTACTTATGTGGACATGGCAGCCTTATATGAAAGCTTAAAGCTGGAGATTAGAAGATTTCCTTCTAGTAAAGGTGTTTGCTTTGGTATTTCTCCCCTGTTGCCTCACTGGAATTTTAATTAGTTGAAAAGTAATGTTGGTCAGTGGATTGCCTGTGATTGTGAGTGCCTCAGATATAATCTGAGGATTAAGTTATTTGTAACCCAAATTATCTCTCTGATCCTCTGGCAAAAATGAAACATACAAACAAACAGGGCAGGAGAAGATTTAGTTCTCCTGGACATGATATTAAGGGCATATGGTTTACTTGCCATGAATATTTCTCTGAGATGGGACATTTCCTCAGAACAGAGCCCAGAGTGATAACTTGGCCTTCCCATCTTTAAATAGGCTTTCATAGCCATGAACATGTAAAACACCTCTAAAAATTTCTTTACTCACAATATCTAACAGAAACTGTTCCAATTCTTAATTTGGTGTATGTTTACTTGGTAATATTTTTGTTAGCTTGATTTTGGAAACTGTATTTGGTGTTCGTTTTGTCCTGATCAACTGTCTTCTAGAAAATTTCAGAGAAATTTCCTCTGAAAGAAAAACTACTCACACCTTTTTTTTTTCCTCTTTGGTTTGAGCGTTTCTCCCTTTTATTGTTGTTAAGGTTTTTTTTTTTTTTTTTTTTTGCATTTTTGGTTTGTTTTTGTCATTGTTTGCCAAGGTTTCAAGTTTATAGTGAGAGGTGAGGCAACGTTGATCTTGGCAGAATAGCACAAAGCCAGGAGAGTCATTAAGTGACGCAAGCTTTTAGTTTTTTTTTTTTTTTTTCTTTTTGTTAAAGCTCTCTGGCACAGCTGGCTATTCTAGTCACAGAGGAAGAGAAGAGACTTTCTGAAGTTCTGAATGGAACGATGGAAGCTGTTTGGGGCATATTAAAAAAAGAGCAGCAGCAATAAGAACAAAAACTCCATATAATTCAAGCAAAATTTCTTACCTTTGTGGAATCTATGTCAGTTGTTTAGAACTTGAGTTTTTACTTCAGACGATGATGGGAAAAAGCAATAGAAGGCGAGGAGGGTTGCATTGGATTCTTGCTTATCTGTCTGCTTCTCCTTCCAGTTGGAAAGAATCTTCGGTCCACAAGAAGCATCATCAACAAGCCTAAGAATACATCCTACCCTGATCCTGGATCCTGTTGGAGTTGAGGACTGCAGGCACTTCACCACGATTTTATGGAGGCAATTCAAGAGAAATAGAAGGACGCAATACCTAAGGATTTCTGTGTTTGTGTTTGTACTGTGCCATGTTAAATTTTGGGCATTGTTTGGAGCAAATGGGGGACGGCTCTGTCATGTGGATCTAAGAGGATACCTGAGTTCCTTGAGCTACATAGATGATGTTTGGAAGGTTGTAAACTCCAAATATTTCAACACAGATTCATTGAATTCTGGATTATCTTTCACAAATCAGGACTTCAGCAGACAGAAACTCTTTCCCCAAAAATACAAAATCTTCTCTAAGTTTTCAAGCTAATTGTGAACAATAATGTCTTGGAAAAGAAATTATTTTTCAGGGGGCCGTGGTAGTGTCCAAGGCATGTTTACACCTCGAAGCTCAACCTCCATAGCCCCCAGCAAAGGTCTCAGCAATGAGCCAGGACAAAACAGCTGCTTCCTCAACAGTGCCCTGCAGGTAAGGGTAATTTCTTTCTTTTTGGTGAACTTTGACTTTTTAGTTGCAAATGCTGTGCTTCCAATAGCTCTTCTAAATATAATCCTTGATGGTCTTTGTTTGAGGTCAACAGCCTGAGATCATTTCTAAGTTTATCTGTGTGATTTTAGGCAAGTCACTTATCTCTGAACCTCAATTACCTCATTTATATGAAAAAGAGATTAATAATGATAATAGAAATAATAAGTGTAACTACTACTACTTACCTGCCTGAAGGAGAAAGAAAGTACGTGAACTAAATAATCTTAATACGTGATTATTGATTTTTTCTTGTTTTTTTTTTTTCTTTTGAGACAAAGATGTCTTATCACTGTACTTGCTTTTCTCTAGAAAAGAAAGCAAAGTTCTTTCCACAAGTCAAAGACCTTTCAGGTACATTACTTTTGTCTTATAATATATAGGCTCTTAGCATACACTGAATGGAGTCCAGTCTTTGTCCATTTCTTCATCCCTTTCCTCTGAGCTCTTTTGTAGTAGCTCATGATTGGTGTATGGACAGATATGCTTAAACAGAACTAGTGGAAAGTAAATTCCCCTAAGGTGTGATTATCTACTGCAGATTTTCCCTTTTGGTGTTGCTTACCATACTAGTGATCTCAGAATCCCAGAGCTTCCTGTCTGTCTGCTTTGCCTTGTCAGGCCCATAGAATGTTAAGTTCATTCCTTTTGGCCTAACTTTCAAGTAATTACTTTCCCTTCTTTTCTGCTTCTCAGAGTAAAAGTAAATTGAATTTGCCATCCAAGATAATTAACTTGGTAAAATATTAGTTTTATGCTTCAGACATAATGAGAAAATATCTTGCTATGATAGAAGAAAAACCAAGGCAATGTATTTGGTATGAAAAGTACTGGACTGGGGTGCCTGGGTGGCTCAATCAGTTGAGCATCTGACTTTGGCTCAGGTCATGATCTCACAGTTCATGAGTTCGAGCCACACATTGGGCCTGCTGCTGTCAGTGCAGAGCCTGGTTAGGATCCTCTGTCCCCCCCAACCCTCCACTCACACACTCTCTCTCAAAAGTAAATACTTAAAAAAACAAAAATAAAAAGTACTAGACTTATGAATTAGGAAACTTGGATTCTAGTTTTAGTTTGTCTGTAGACTAGCTCTGTGACCTTGTACAGGTAATAGTATTTCAGTTTACTCATTTATAATATAAGAATTTTGCTAAGCTTATTTATGTAATAAAGTTTCATATTCTCTCTCTGTTTTCAAATTTTTATTTGAAAACATTAAAAAATTCTATGCTGTCAAGCCTAGAGAAAGAGTTTAACTATATTCCCTAATTACTACTGTAAATTTCATGCAGTTGGGTAGGGTTGGTTCGGTTTTTTTTTTCCCCAGATGATGCATATGGGTTTTTGAGTGACAGTGCATAAACTAATAATACTTTTTAAATTTAGAAGCAGGCAAAAAAAGGTATTGATATAGGTGTGTGTGTGTGTTTACCTCCTTTCTGGCCGTAGTCCTGTTTTTATAATTCTGTTTCTTTCTGTATGTTCTAATCTGTATTAAAACAATAATATTTATGGCTTTCTGTTCTAATTCCCAGCGCCATATGGACACATACTGGCACACACACACACACACACACACTCACACACACTTCTATGTACTTAAAGATTGTGTCATTGATGGTTTTGGAGTGCCTGTTATAATCACGTTACAAGTTGAAAATAATTGTTTCTATGAACTAATATTCTGACTTTTGATATGAATGCTATGTTGGCCACAGATGTGTTGAACCCACTGTGTTTATTATAAAAAGGTGTTACTTATTTGGGAGTATAGTGCATTTCCAAGAACTTTTGGAATATGTACCTTGAAGACACATAAGTAAGAAGAAGCTCCAGAGCTGTGCTTTGTATGGGGCTCCGGAGGCATAGTGCCTTTTCATATATGATGCCATTTAAATGTTTCCCAAGCAAGAGGTGCCTGGGTGGCGCAGTCGGTTAAGTGTCAGACTCTTGATCTCGGCTCTGATCCATTATCTCATGGTTCGTGTATTCGAGCCCCACATTGGGCTGTGCACTGATGGTGCAGAGCCTGCTTGGGATTCTGTCTCTCCTCTCTGTTCCTCACCTGTTTGTGTGCATGCTCTCTCCCTCTCTCAAAATAAATAAATAAACTTAATTAAAAAATGTTACCCAAGCAAGAGGAACATCCTAAGGCATTAGGCTATATATTACATCATTTATCTTTTAATTAAAGTCCATAGTTTATTCAAATTTCCTTAGTTTTTGCTTAGCATCTTCTTCTGTTCCAGGATCCCATCCAGGATACCACAGTTACATTTGCTTGTCATGTCTCCTTAGGCTTTTCTTGGCTCTCTTTCACAAAATTTCCTTGTTTTTGATGATCTTGATAGTTTTGAGGAGTAGTACTAATCAAGTATTTTGTTGGATGTCCCACTATTGGGATTTGTTTGATATTTTTCTCATTGTGAGACTGGGGTTATAGGTTTTTGAGAAGAAGACCATAAAAATAAAGTGCCATTCTCATCATATCATATTTAGGTTACATACTATGAACATGATTTATCACTGTTGATATTACCATTTTTTTAATCTGTTGACATGAGGAACACACATCTCTCAGAAAGGTCCAAAAATTGAGAAATCCAACAAAGACAAAATTCCACACTATAATTCAAGCTTCTAAATAAGGTTTCAAATACCATATGATTTCACTTATATGTGGGATCTAAAAAACAAAACAAATGAATAAACAAACAAAAAGCAGAATCAGACCTATAAATATAGAGAACAAACTGGTGGTTGTCAGAGGGGAGGGTGATGAGGGGGATGGGCAAATGGGTGAAGGGGAGTGGGAGATACAGGCTTCTAGTTATGGAATGAAAAAGTCATGGGGAGGGACACCTGGCTGGCTGGCTGTAGATCATGTGACTCTTGATCTTGGGATTGTAAGTTTCAGCCCCACCTTGGGTGTGGAGATTCCTTTTTAAAAAATCTTAAAAAAAAAAAAAAAAAAAAAAGATCTTGGGAATAAAAGGCACAGCATAGAGAATATAGTCAGTGGTATTGTGATAGTGTTGTATAATGACAGATGTCAGCTACACTTGTGTTGGTGAGCACAGCATAACGTATAAACTTGTGGAATTACTATGTTGTATCCCTGAAACTAATGTACATGTATCAACTATACTTCAAAAAACAAGTTTGTTCCAAAAAAAAAAAAAAATTGTTTCTTGTGTGGACAATTAAAGTAAACCCTTATTCTGCAGCTTTTAGCCCATAAATTTCCCCTTCAAGATCACATTTGATGTATGTTATACATTATTTTGTCTGTGTGACCTTCATTTTCAAAGTAATAGATTTTTCAGAATATAGTCTTCTGTCCCTTGTGTTAGCTAACTCACCCTTTTTGGCATTTGTTTTAATATACTAGAATGAGTTTTCTCTTGGGAATAAAGATATATTCAGAAGTCATTACCTATGTTTGCTTGAATTCTTGAATTTAAGATCAAATGGAGTCTTCTTATAAAGTACTGAAGTATTTCCCCTTTTTTATTGCCAGGTTTTATGGCACTTGGACATCTTCCGACGTAGCTTTAGGCAGCTTACAACTCACAAGTGCATGGGAGATTCCTGCATCTTTTGTGCTCTGAAGGTAAGTTCTTCAAATCTGTTTCTTCTCACTGCCATTAGGCTGCCAGATGATCAATATTGAGGTAGTTTAATCAGGGGATGCTAAAGAATTTCTTACTGAATTATTTGCTTGTGGCTTAGTGCGAAAGATGATGTGATCAGTTTTGCTTGCTTCAGAGAATTGTTACTTGGCTTAGGTAGTCTGTTTTTCTGAACTTTCTTGCCCATACAGCTCTATTTAATGTGATAGGATACTATTGAGATGTGCTTAGACTTGGAGTATTTACCTGAAGAGCTAATTCTAAATTTTTATTTTGAAGGAATAAACAACCAAGTGTTTTTAGTGGAATTAGCTATTGTTTGTTAAAGCTAAATTTAACAACAAACTCTTCCTATTGAGAAAAGCCAGTACTAAAATTTTCCCGTTCCCTAAATGTTTCCCATTACCACATTTAATAGATTCCTTATACCTGTTCTTGACCCCATGATCTGACTCCCAAGTTTTTCATTTCTGAATAAAATGAAACCTGAGGATTCATTTAGAGACAAAGAAAATAGCAGAAAGTGAGAGATTTCTGACTCAGAGATTTTAGGTATGCTACTATAGAGGAAGAACTAGGTTGTATAAAAGGTCCATTTTCTATACTTTATCTGCTTTTCCAATATGTAGCTTCTCTGTGTTTTCTTGGTTTGTATGTACAATGGATTATTTATGGCTAGGTAAGTCTGTGTGAGTTCTGATAAACATCCAGAGTCATTTTTCAGTTTCAAGAAGTCTGAGTTCTTGGTTTGTCACAGGGATGCTTGGATGTGGTCATATGTTTTAGTTGCTTTTACATCTTGGAGTAAGAACTGTAACAAAATATCCAGGAGAATTTCCCAGTTGTATTGGTTATTTGCAACAACTGATTTAAGACGTTTTTTGAGCAGCATCACTTTGGAATTTTAAGTCCATGATGGGCACATATCTTTAGAAAGAGATGACTGAGTCTTCTGAACGTTTTACCACTTGGGTCACAAACATCTTTTTTCTCTTCCCCTTGGAAGCATTGGAACTTTTAGCAAAATATGTATTATTGATTAATTGGGGAGTTTAAATATGAATTTTAATAAAAGCCAATCTTTTACAAGTTGTAACATTTCTGACTATGCCCATTCAGACAGAAGTCCATCCACAAGGGAATTTGGCTTGATTTTCTGAAGGGTACACTGACATTAAGTATCTAATTTTATTTTTAAAATTTTTATTATTTTTATTTATTTATTTTTGAGACAGAGTGTGAGCAGGGGTGGAGGAGGGGCAGAGGGAGAGAGAGAATCTTAAGTAGGTTCCACACCTGGTACAGAGCCTGACGTGGGGCTTGATCTCACAACCATGAGATCACGACCTAAGCCGACATCAAAAGTCGGATGCTTAACCGACTGAGCCACCCAGGTGCCCCAGTCTCTAATTTTATTTTATTTTATTAAAAAAAAAAATTTTTTTTTTAACGTTTATTTATTTTTGAGACAGAGAGAGACAGAGCATGAACGGGGGAGGGTCAGAGAGAGAGGGAGACACAGAATCTGAAACAGGCTCCAGGCTCTGAGCTGTCAGCACAGAACCCGATGCAGGGCTCGAACTCACAGACTGCAAGATCATGACCTGGGCCGAAGTTGGACGCTTAACTGACTGAGCCACCCAGGCGCCCCCCCAGTCTCTAATTTTAAATAAACCAGAAATATATAGCCCTTTGGCTAGCAAATCGAAGAGAAGTCTGGTTCATGACATTTAAAAACTAAAAAGCCAAAGTAAGATACTTGCTAGAGAAATTTGAATCCTGGAGAAATCCCTGGTAGAAGAATCTCCTGAAACTGGAAACACTCATCTGTACCAGGAAGGGATGATAGACCCCCTCACATGCCTTTGTTTAGAACTGTACCATGTTCTTCATTGACCCAGAGGGGACTCTAATGAACTGATTGTCACAGTCTTGTGTTTCAGTTTCCAGAAGCACAAATTGGTACTATAATATAAATTAGAATCACTGTGTAAGCCAAAAAAGATGGAGAAAACCAGAGACTTTATGGGACACCTTCTGGATACCCAAGTACAGAAAGGAAGATATTTTTTAACTTATGAGGGCTGAGAATGTACCTTGGGACTCTTTCAGAGAAGCAATTGCTTATGGCAGATAGGTAAATGGGCTTAGGGAATCAAAGGCTCTATTTTGGATCTTCGTAACTCCAAGGAGTTCTACTACTTTCCTCGTCACATCATTGTCTCATCTATCCATTAGGTTTATTTTTCTTCACTGCTTCTTTTGTTATATTTGGGAGTATATTAAAAATTTGATGTTTTTCCCCAAAGTGCTTTTCATTCCCTCAGTGCTATATAAGTATTAAATAATGAAGCTCTAGTTTGCATTCTTTTAATTATTGTACACTTCATTTGAAACTTATTATAAATAGACTTATAGTGAGATGGATTAATTTGACAATATGGATGAGCTGAACTTCATTCTAATAGCTGAGAAATTTAAATTGTTAGAATAACCATATTTCTTCGTCCAGCCTGGAGGGCTTTCTTTTCTTTTTTTTTTTCAATATATGAAATTTATTGTCAAATTGGTTTCCATACAACACCCAGTGCTCATCCCAAAAGGTGTCCTTCTCAATACCCATCACCCACCCTCCCCTCCCTCCTACCCCACATCAACCCTCAGTTTGTTCTGTTTTTTTTTTTTCCAGTATATGAAATTTATTGTCAAATTGGTTTCCATACAACACCCAGTGCTCATCCCAAAAGGTGCCCTCCTCAATACCCATCACCCACCCTCCCCTCCGTCCCACCCCCCATCAACCCTCAGTTTGTTCTCAGTTTTTAACAGCCTCTTATGCTTTGGCTCTCTCCCACTCTAACCTCTTTTTTTTTTTTTTTCCTTCCCCTCCCCCATGGGTTTCTGTTCAGTTTCTCAGGATCCACATAAGAGTGAAAACATATGGTATCTGTCTTTCTCTGTATGGCTTATTTCACTTAGCATCACACTCTCCAGTTCCATCCACGTTGCTACAAAGGGCCATATTTCATTCTTTCTCATTGCCATGTAGTATTCCATTGTGTATATAAACCACAATTTCTTTATCCATTCATCAGTTGATGGACATTTAGGCTCTTTCCATAATTTGGCTATTGTTGAGAGTGCTGCTATAAACATTGGGGTACAAGTGCTCCTATGCATCAGTACTCCTGTATCCCTTGGGTAAATTCCTAGCAGTGCTATTGCTGGGTCATAGGGTAGGTCTATTTTTAATTTTCTGAGGAACCTCCACACTGTTTTCCAGAGTGGCTGCACCAATTTGCATTCCCACCAACAGTGCAAGAGGGTTCCCGTTTCTCCACATCCTCTCCAGCATCTATAGTCTCCTGATTTGTTCATTTTGGCCACTCTGACTGGCGTGAGGTGATATCTGAGTGTGGTTTTGATTTGTATTTCCCTGATAAGGAGCGACGTTGAGCATCTTTTCGTGTGTCTGTTGGCCATCCAGATGTCTTCTTTAGAGAAGTGTCTATTCATGTTTTCTGCCCATTTCTTCACTGGGTTATTTGTTTTTTGGGTGTGGAGTTTGGTGAGCTCTTTATAGATTTTGGATACTAGCCCTTTGTCCGATATGTCATTTGCAAATATCTTTTCCCATTTTGTTGGTTGCCTTTTAGTTTTGTTGGTTGTTTCCTTTGCCGTGCAGAAGCTTTTTATCTTCATAAGGTCCCAGTAATTCATTTTTGCTTTTAATTCCCTTGTCTTTGGGGATGTGTCGAGTAAGAGATTGCTACGGCTGAGGTCAGAGAGGTCTTTTCCTGCTTTCTCCTCTAGGGTTTGGATGGTTTCCTGTCTCAGATTCAGGTCCTTTATCCATGTTGAGTTTATTTTTGTGAATGGTGTGAGAAAGTGGTCTAGTTTCAACCTTCTGCATGTTGCTGTCCAGTTCTCCCAGCACCATTTGTTAAAGAGACTGTCTTTTTTCCATTGGATGTTCTTTCCTGCTTTGTCAAAGATTAGTTGGCCATACGTTTGTGGGTCTAGTTCTGGGGTTTCTATTCTATTCCATTGGTCTATGTGTCTGTTTTTGTGCCAGAGGGCTTTATTTTCCAAGAGAAGAGAAGGGATGCTGAGTGGAAGAGTAAATCTGGGATGGATCATCAGCACCTGGAATGTCTCTTTTTTGTTCGCTACTTTAAAAATATTTGTATAGAATATGAAATAATTTGATTCATCATTGAACTAGTTCTAGTCAGCATAATAAGACAAAAGGAAAGATAAAGATTAGGAAGGAAGAAACAAAGTTATCATTATTTGCAGATGATATGATTGGCTGTTAAAAAAAATCCCAAAGCATCTACTGAGATATCAATAGAACCAATAAGAATTTAGCAGGTTGTTGCCTATAAGATCAAGGTATGACCTTCAATTGCATTTTAATATACGAGCAACTAATAGAAAATGCAATTTAAAAGAAACTTTTAAATAGTAATACAGTATATAAAGTGATATGAATAAATCTAACAAAAAATATATGACATTTATATAAAATCCTCACAAAGACGCAGTATAATGAATAATCACAAAGTGAACATCCTTTAACAACTCTTTAGGTGAAAATAGAATACTGCCTGTACTATAGACATTTGAATCCTCCCTTCTTTCTCAATCACGTCTCCTCCTTTCTCCCAGGGGTAGCCAGTTTTCTAATGTTTGTGATAATCACTTTCTTGTTTTACCTGATAGTTTACTGCCTATGTATCTATTCTTAAACAATTGAATTTAAAAATTACCTGTTTTTGAAATTTATTGTAATTGGAATCATTCTAAATGAATCTGTGTGGGTGTGGGTGTGTGTGCGTGTATGTCTTCTTTAGTGCAGCAGTATGTTAATAAGATCATCATATTGTTATGTGCAGGTTGACTTTGTTCATCTTCATTATCATATGGTATTTCATTGTGTAAATAAGCCAGTTTGTTTATCTATTCTATAGCTGGTAGTCATTTGGATTATTTACAGTTTTTAATTTTTAATGAACAATATTGCCAAGAACATTCTTATTTATATTTACATATGCATACATATTTCTCTTGCATATTTGCCCAGGAATGAAATTACTAGAATCATAGGACATGTATATCTTTAATTTTTTTTTAATTTTATAATACCAACTGTTTTCCAGTATTTCCGTATGTTTTCCAATGTGGTGATACTAATGTATATTCTGACCAGCAAGTTTGTCCTGGAAGTTGAGAAAATTTGATTCTGAAATTCTTATGACAAACAGGGAAGAATAGATATGACATTCTGTTTTTAATTTGAGAGAGAGAGAGAGAGAGAGAGAGAGAGAGAGAGAGAATCTTAAGCAGTCTCCATGCTCAGTGCAGAGCCCCACATGGGGCTTGATCTCACGATCCTGAGATCATGACCTGAGCTGAAACCGAGTCGGATACTGAACCAGGTGAGCCATCCAGGTGCCCCCAAGACAGAACATTCTTGAAGGATAATAACAAAATGAATGACTTGCCTTGTGTATCAGAGTAGACTAAGTTATGTTTTGGTAGCAAACTAAAATCTCAGTGATAAATATACAAAAGATTTATTTTCCATTCCCATTACTTGTCCACTGCAGTTTAGTAGGAAACCCTACTGATTATAGTCACTCAGGAATGCAGGTGCCAAGTTGACTATTGGCCAAGGCAGAGGGAAAAAGAGCTCTGGAGGTTTTTGCACAGGCAGTTGAATGTTCAGCAGATCTCTTCTGCTCAGAGATCACAGACTCGAACTAATCATATGGCTCCAGTGAATCCTAAAAGGGCCAGGAAGTGTGATCCTATCAGAATCCTGGGGAGAGGGAAGAACCAGAAATATTTGGCAAAAGTACTAATGACTACCCTACTTTATCAGATATCAAGGCTTATAAAACTATATTAATTAAGACAATGTGCTGTCAACACAGTATGACTAATAAATCAGTGGAACAAAATCAAAAGTTCAGAAATACATATTTGGAAACTAGCTACTTGCCCTGTGAATCAAAGGAGAAAGTGGACTTTTCAACAAATGATGATTAGGTAATTGGTTATCTGAATAGAAAAAAGAAAAGTAAATTAGATCCCTATGTCATATTATTACCAAAAGTATGAATTTCAACTGAGCTAAGAACTAAAATGTGAAAGAAAACTTTTTTAAAAGTTTATTTGTTTATTTTTAGAGAGAGAGAGAGAGATTGTGGGGGGGGGGGTGCAGAGAGAGAGAGAGAGAGAGAGAGAGAGAGAGAGAAATCCCAAGCAGGCTCCATACTGTCAGCACAGAGCCCAATGAGGGGCTTGAACTCACTAACCGTTATCATGACCTGAGCCAAAATCAAGAGTTGGACACTTAACCAATTAAGCCACCTAGGCACCTGGAAGGAAAACTTTAAGTTTTAGAAGAAAATATGAAAGAATAGCATGGCCTCAGGGATAGACAGGATTTATTAAATAAGACATAAAAAATACTAAAAAGAATTGATAACATTTTACTACAGAAAATTCAAGAACTTCTGTTCATCAGAAGACTCTAGTAGAGGGTAAGACCCAAGGCTACACGCCAGGAGGAAATATCGGCAATAAATTATATATCCCACAAAGGATTGGTATGCAGCATAGAACTCCCCAGAGAACTCCTATAAAGAATAAGTAAAAGATAATGGAGTCAGTGGGAAAGTGGGAAAAACACATAAACAGGCATTTCTCAGTACAAGAAACCCAAAAGATCTTTAAGAATATGCAAGATTCTTATCCTCCCAAGTAATCTAAGAAATGTCAACCAGGGATGCCTGGTGGCTCAGTCGGTTAAGCATCTGTCTCTTGATTTTCGGCTCAGGCCATGGTCTCACGGCTTGTGGGTTCAAGCCCCTTGTTGGGCTCAGTGCTGACAGTGTGAGCCTGTTTGAGATTCTCTCTCTCTCTCTCTCTCTCTCTCTCTCTCTCTCTCTCTCTCTTTGTGCTCCTCCCCCACTTGTGTGCACACGTGTGCATGCGTTTTCTCTCTCTCTCTCTCTCTCTCTCTTTCTCTCAGAATAAATAGATGACTTTTTAAAAAAAGAGAAAAAAAGGAATTAAAGTAAATCAATACCCTTTAGATTAATAGAAAATTTAAAATTGGATAAAATTGTTACCCGAAAGGTGGAATAATAACTTACATACACTTGCTGGTTGGAATATAAATTGATACCACTACTTAGGGAAATATTTTGTCATTACATTTTTCAGGTAAAATTGAAGTAGCATATACCCTACCATTCAGTAATTCTACTCCTAGATACATATTGTAGAAAACTTCCTTGTATATACATATCAGAAGATATATTTGAGAACGTCCAAAGTAGTATTTTTGTGATTATAGAAAAATGGAAACAACCCATTCCAACTATAATAGAATATAATAGAATAGGTTTAAAAATTATGGTTTATTCCTAAAGTAAAACACTGTAGTAGTGAACATGAATAACCTGTAGCTACATATATCAGCTTGGATTAATCACAAAAACATTACAGTGAAGCAAGTCACAGAAGATTATATAAACTATGATTCCATTTGTATACAAAGTAAAAATGGGCAGCACTAAACAACATGTTGTTCAGGGATACATATATGTGAGAAAGAGGGAATGATTTTCATAAAATTCAGGACAGTGGTTATCCCTGGAGGGAAGGAGATTATAATCAACTGGGGAGTTTCGCACTCATTAAGTTTTTCATTTCTTAAATTGGTTGTTGGACACATGGGCATTTCTTTTTATTCTTTGGCTAAATATATACATCATGCTTGTTTTTTATTAAAAAAAATTTTTTTTTTACATTTATTTATTTTTGAGAGACAGAGAGAGAACACAAGTGGAGGAGGGGTAGAGAGAGAATGAGACACAGAATCTGAAACAGGCTCCAGGCTCTGAGCTCTCAGCACAGACCTGACGTGGGGCTTGAACCCACAAATTATGAGATCATGACCTGAGCCGAAGTCAGTGCTGAACCGATTGAGCCACCCAGACATCCCGACTTGTTTTTTATTTAAAGATGATTTTTTTTTTTTAATGTGTATTTAGTTTTGAGACAGAGAGACACACACAGAGCATGAGCGGGGGAGGGGCAGAGAGAGGGAGACACAGAATCGGAAGCAGGCTCCAGGTTCTGAGCTGTCGTCAGCCCAGAGCCCAACGTGGGGCTCCAACCCACGAACTGTGAGATCATGACCTGAGTGAAGTTGGCACTCAACCGACTGAGCCACCCAGGTGCCCCTAAAGGAGGATTTTTATTATAAGTATAGGAAAGTACTACAGTCATTTTAGAAAAGCACATTGAATTGTAAAGAGAAAAATTGGAAATTGCATCACAGAGGTTGTCATTTCTCTTTATGCCTCCTCTTTGGTCAATGATATTTCTAGTAATAAGTCTTTCTGTTCACATATAGTAAAAAGAATATTTTTTTTCCAGACCCCTAAGTTGCCTCTCTATCTCTAGTATCATCCTATTTCATTTGTTTTAACCTAAGAATGTGCTGGAGTGCTATCTTGAAGTTACTCCTTTCTTATAACCTTGAAGTGGCTCCCAATTATTTCTTAAATCACTTAAAAATGTATGCTTATAGGCATTTAAAAAACTAGTTTCATACTTTTTTTCCCCTTCCTTTCCTTCCTGAGGCACTCTCCATTTCAGCTATGACAGCAGATGGTGTACTTCCTATGACTACATTGCAGATGTTATTCACTTTGCCTGGATCCCTTAGCACCCAAAACAATAACATAACAATAAACAAAACAACACATCCCTTTAAAATAAAACCATATCTAGTCCTTTCAGAATTCCATTTCAGAAACATATCTTCTTAATGAAGTTTTAAAAATGTTACCTCTATCTAGAACCATGATTGTTTTACTTAACAGTATTTAGCATGGCTGAATGAGTTTTTGGAAAGGTGGCTCAGCTTTTCTTCCCCGTTGGTATTCCTTATAGTGCTTGCACCATAATATAAATACGTAACTTTTCTGGGTTCATATATTCTTTTAGTAGTCCTTGGATTTTAGTTATAGAGTTTTGTGTACTTGCCTTTTTCTTCACTTTTTTCTTTTTTTTTGTGCTCTCACTCTTGTTCTACTTGAGATTTTCATCATGACTTTTGGGTTTACACTTTTTTTAGTAGGTCTACTTAATATAGGCTGCTTTATGTCAAATTTAGTTAAGGAAGGGTGAGGTGTATGTGTGTGGTGGGGGTCGGGAGGAGTTGATGATGGGAAGATCTGCTGAAGAGTCAAAGCCTGGAGTTCTGTCAAGCAGAGCAGTTATCTGGTATCCTACAATTAAGTTACATGTTAACTTTGTGGTGTCCCAGCGTGGGTGTAATTCAGTATATTTAAATCCCATTTTTTCTCTGCCTCCTGTTTAAAAATTAGATGAATGTTTGGTGAAGCAAGTAAGAATTCCTTTTTGCTGGTACTTGGTGACCTGTTTGCATTCTTTAATGCTAAGTTTCAAATGTAAAATTCTTATTTCATAGATATTTTTCAAAACACAAAACTCCAAAATTCCTGCATTTGAGGTACTCTATCAGCACTTGCTCATTCTATAAAGTCAGAATTCTTTTATGTTGGAACATAATTGTTTAGCTCTAGAACTCAATGTTAGGAACAAAAAAGAGACACACACATGTTCCTAGATGAATCAAAAGCTAGCCAACTTTCCCTTAATCTAATGTTTTGGATGAAGGATTTGCCCTTCTAAGTCTGGCTGGAAGATGTGTATCCCTGTTTTTTTTTTCTCCACTTTTTACTTTACCTTGCACCAATCTTTAAAATGCTTTTACTGTTGGTCTTATGTGAACACCTTTTGTTTAATGTTTTTACTTTCTCTTCTGCTCTCTGAATGTTTGTCAATGTTCTTGTGCCTTGTGACCTTCACCAGGTACCATAGTGTATGTTGTATCTAGAGCTTATAATTGCTTTTTGGAGGTTTATACGTAATATTTAGGATAATCCATTTGGTCCTGTAAAAATATATTGGGTTATTTTTCTGCATTACTTGATACTAAGTTCCTAACCTAATTTCAGCCTCAAAATTTTGCATGCAAATTATTAATGATCGCTTTCATTAAAAATAATTTGTCAGTGTGTCTTTCTTCTTATTTTGAGCCACAATGCATTTCAACTCTGACTTAACAAAAAGATTTGTGGGCTAATTACTCTGTCCCTTCTGAATCTCCAAATTTATTCCCATCTAGTGTTACTAAAAGGTATTTCCTGACCTGAACTGTTGTCATGCCTATAGCCCAGAACTCTTATTTATTATTCATATTGAATCTGCCCTTGTGTCCCCAGCCCCCAGGGTATGACTTTGGTGTTGGCTTATTTATTTATCTCTGTCCAGGGAAGGAAATCCGTCCTCTGTACTTAGTATGCCACAATGATTTTGTTCTCCTTCCAGGGATTGTACTAGAGGCTTTGCAGTGTGCCAAGATGTAGGACAGAGTGTTTTTTGTTATAGGCAAAGAAGAATGCTTCATTGATTGATTAAATTCAACAAATCTCCTCAATTAGTGATTTTTCTTTTAAGAATGTTAGTACAAGGCATCAAAGCCAGAGAATGGTGGTGATGGTGAGGGGTAGGTGAGGAGGAAATAGGTTTTTGTGTATAAGGTGTCCTGTAATGTAAGTTTGTATCTGTACAGCAGTAAGACTGTTCAAAAGGGGCAGGAAAGTCTGTGTTCTGCTGATAGCCCATCAGTTAATTGGAGGGAAATTTGAGAGTTCAGAGAATAAATACCTCAATATATTTTGTGTGTACCATGTAGCTGTTCCTCTACTGGAAACCATAAGCACAGGGAGTAAAGTGGTATAAGAAATTACTCATTGTGCATTATCAGTCCAGTCCTTTTTTTGGTAGATTATTGGAACAGAAGGTTCTTCATTGTCCTGTGGTCATGGCCAATATCAGAGAAGAGTAAATCCATTATGTTGGACTATTTAAACCAGAAAATTAGATTTCTAATAGGTTATCTGGAGATTTTAGCTAGTAATCAACAGACCTCTCATGAGGAAGGTATATCCCTGTCTAATGCAAATATCATTTACTTGAGTTGAACTTCTTTGTTTTGCTTATCTCTGGGGTATGAGTATATTTGTGTGGTCTTTTGGTTAATCTTTCTTAGTCTTAAAGGCCTATTAGTTTGTACCTAAATATTCTCAACTAATTTAACCATTGATATAACTTGGAAAGTATAAAGTTGAGTCTTTCATCCTTTTTAAAATTTGGAGTTTAGAATTTTACATGATATTCAAATAGAGGGTTATGACTGCAAGGAAAAACATAGTAGATCATCATGATTCTTTCCTTTCCAGAATTTATGGCAGAGCCTGAAACTTATACAATCTCAAAATGTTTGTGCATGTCCAGAAGGGTCCCCCTTTTCATTTCCCCTGTGGGGTAAGTGGTTATGGTATTGATTGTCAAAATTTGATTTAAATACTGTTGGTAATCTCTAAGGTCCTGCATTTTTGATCTTGACAAAAATTAGCAAATTGACTATTATATTTTGTAAAATTTCAACATTAGTTTATGATTTCCTACTAAAAGCAATACCATCCTCTGGTGAATTTGGCCTGTCTCTGCTCTTTGGCTCTCTGTCTAGTGTCTTGAAGTCTTGGTGTTTCTTTCTGTGTCTGTCTTTGTGTGTATGTGGGTGTGTCTCTTTTGCAGAGGTAGCACAAATGAGTGTGATAGGTAGTTTATGATCATCTTTAACTTCACCACTGCAAGTCCAAAGTATTGGGTAATGAATTGAGTGTAAAAAAATCCAAAACTCATGGGGAGATATGGTATCGACAATTGGATTTACTTAAAGGGACTGATACAGGATATGCAGATAATTTTATAATCCGGAAATCCAGAAGGTAGGTATTTTTAGACATAAGGTTAAAGAATCCCAAGGGAGAAACTAGCCAGCTGTTCTCTGTCTTCCCCAATGTTGGAGCAAGAATTTCTATTAAACTGACTGGATATTTGATGATATTAAGGAATTATTATTACCTTTTTTTAGTGTGGTAATTATAGTATGATTAAATTTTAAACAAAGATTTCTTATGTTTTAGAGGCATATCCAAAATATTTATAGATGAATAATGTCTAGTATTTGATTGAGAATGATCTGGGAATGGGATGAGTGGGTGGGTTGTATATATGAAATGAGATTGGCCACAGTTGTTAAAGATAGATAATAGGTACATAGGAGTTGGTTGTGCTATTTTGTCTACCCTTGTATGTTTGAGATTTTCTGCAATAAAACATTAAAAATCCAATGTTACTGGTTTGGATGCCAAAATGGTAAACATTTACATGTTCTTTTCCCCTCTTGAAAGAGAATGTTTGAGATTCTTTTGAACACATAAAACTAGTGAAAATTCTCTTTTCTAGTAGTACTCAAGGAGTAGTACCTCCTTTATCTTTTTTTCAGAGGGTTGTTTTTACAAACAGGCTTGATTGGTCACGTTGAGGCTTACAATTTATTTAAGTCTATGATTTCTAGGAGGTGTGGAGAAAAGGAGTGATTATGAGAGCCAAAATGATAAGAGGTTTGGAAAGCCCGGGTCAAGAAGAGAAACCCTAAGAACTGAGTTAGTAGCAGTGCATAAAATGTATTGTGTCTTTGCAGAAGTTATTGTTGGACACCCTCCAGGAATGAGTTGGACTGCTAACTTTCCAAAGACTTAGGGCCCAGAACGCATCACATTTAGCTGTAGCCCTTCTTCTTGACTCCCATCTTCTCTACTCATGACTTTTTTTAGAAGGCTAAGGCTAGGCTAAGAAATCCTGAGAGAGAAATAAACAGCTGTTCCTGCCTAAAGACAAAAGTCTGTGTTTTAGGGGGGAAAAAAACTGAAGCAACAGCTGCATTTGTAGATGCCAAAGCACAAAGAGTTTCTGTCTCTATGGCACTTTTATCTTATTTACATGGTTTTTACTAGTCCAGATAATTATGAGCTCCTGTGGGTAGAATTGTTTGCTACATGATCCAAGAGAAATGGGTGGGGAAGCACCTGCTTTTAGTCATTAAAGTCTTGTTGTTTTTGCACTGCATCCAAAAAAATAGTTAACAGACAAAAAGTAATTTGCCTTTTCCTGTGAATGAAAAGGAAGACCTCTTTGGTTTCACTTTGTGAAGAAGAGCAGAGAGAAACGTCAAAGGTGGGTTTTCTCTGTTAATTGAAATGAAACCATCAGGACCCCATAGGGAAAAATGATTCCTGGGTTTTGGTTCTTCCTGCCCTTTCTCACTCCCTGCCGCAGAACTCAGCAATTGGAAGAATACCAGTTTTTGTTCCTTATTGGTCCTACCACCTGTTCTTACTTCTGAACTAAATGTTCTTGGCTTTCTTTGGTGTGAACAGGATCTCCCTCTGGGAAAGGTGGCAGGAGGGTGAAAAAGGGAGCAGGAGGAGGCCCGTTCCAGCCCTGTGCTCATGTGAGAGGGACACACAGGGGTTAGTGTGCTGCCCTAACAGAGGGGCTTTGTACTACAGCTTCTTCCAGAGCTACAGCTCCACAGATGCATGCTGGGAACGCTCAGGCTGCTTTATTCCTGATACACTTGCTTTTTCCTAACAATAGCAGAGCAAGACTGATAACAATAATTACAATAAAATAAAGAAGATGCAGGCATTCTGAGTACATTCAGATACTCAGTGTGTATGGAGAAAGTTGCCTGTAATTAAGAGATGAGAAAAGAATATAGTTTGGAGATGTTGATGCCACTGAACACAAGAGTCAGATCTGTTGTTGCATATCGAGTGTGGATATAAGCAGAGCTCTGACTATGTCTTTTCCTTTCTGTGTTGAAACCCTTCTTATCTAATCATGGGAAATCTGCCTCTCTTGAGTAAGAGCAACAGAAGGAGAAGTGGTTTGTCTTTCTTACCCAGATTTCAGAGACTAGGGAGGTCGTTCAAGGTAGATGGCATTTCTGACGCACGGTCAGTAGCAGACAGGCTCCTTAGTAACCTAAAATATAATAATAATGATAATGATGTTGATGATAATGATAATGATGATGACAGCTAATACTTAGATAAGCACTTATATAGCCAGGCATTAGTCTAAGATATAGATAGACAGGTAGATAGAGAAAAAGATAATTTATTTAATCTGTAAATAACCCTAGGAGATAACTACTATTACTGATCGTTATTTATTTATTTATTATTTAAAATGTTCAAATTCTATTTATTTTGAGAGAGAGATAGCGTGAGCAGGGAAGGGGGTAGAGAGAGAGGAAGAGAGAGAGAGAATTCCAAGCAGGCTCTGCACTGTCAGTGCACAGCCCGACACGTGACTGGAACTAATGAAACCATGATCATGACCTGAGCCAAAAACAAGAGTCAGACGCTTAACCAACTGAGCCACCCAGGCACCCCCACCCACTAATCCTCTTTTAAAATTTTGTTTTGTTTTGTTTGTTTATTCTTTGAGAGAGAGAGAGAGAACGAGCACAAGCAGAGGAGGGCAGAGAGAGGGTGACACAGAATCTTAAGTAGGCTCCAGGCTCTGAGCTGTCACACAGAGCCCGACACGGGGCTCAAACTCATGAACCGCGAGATCATGACCTAAGCCAAAGTAGGATGGTTAACCGAGCCACCCAGGCAACCCCACTCAGTAATCCTCTTTTAGAGGTACCTGGGTGGCTCAGTCAGTTAAGTGTCCAGCTCTTGATCTTGGCTTAGGTCATGATCTCATGGTTCATGGGATTGAGCCTCACATATGGCTCTGCACTGACAGCGTGGAGCCTGCTTGGGATTCTCTCTCTCCCTCTCTCTTTGCCCCTCCCACTCTCACTCTCTATCTGTCAAAATAAATTGAAAGAAAGAAAGAAAGAAAGAAAGAAAGAAAGAAAGAAAGAAAGAAAGAAAATAAAGAAAGAAACTGGGGGTGCCTGGCTAGCTGTCAGTAGAGTATGTGACTCTTGATCTATGGGTCATGAGTTTGAGCCCCATGTTAGGCATAGAGATTACTTAAAAATAAAATCTTAAAAAAAAAAAAAAAAAAGGAAACTGAAGACTAGGGAAGTTAAGTAACTTTTCTAAGGTCATAGAAATGGTAAATTTTGGACTGGGGTTTGGGATCCAGATAGTTTGGTTCCGTACTCCATGCTCTTAATTATTACTCTATGCCATCTCTCAGTGGAGCCCTGTCCTTTCTCAAGCAGGGTCATCTGAACCACAGAACACAGTAAGTGCCTTGAGTGACTGTTCTTTTAATTCTCTCTGGATGATAACATAACAACTGTTATACATAGGAGAGAAGTTAGTTCATTAATAATTGTTGATGCCATAGAGTATTAGGGCTTAATTCTTGAGGGAACTCAGTTGAGAAAGACTAAAGGGGCTGTAGTTTGCAAATATCACATTTGTACAGAACTATCCTGGAAGTCATTTCCCACTGGTTTGTTTTGGAAGCAGTTTTGGACTCTGGACAAAGGACCAAATCTCATCCATCTCTTGCTCTAGAGATAGAGCCTTTGTCAGCACTAATATCTTAGTAATATCTTAGTATTAACAATTGAGAAGAGCAGCAGGTTGGGATATGATAGTGGCCACTGCTTCTTTTCCTACCTTTTCCTTTGTTTCTCTCTTCCTCTGTTTCAAAATCACTTGGTATAGATATATCAGTTGTCCTCTGAGAATGTTTAACTGTGGACCTAGACCTTTCCTTTTGGTGTAGTTTAATGGTCACTAATAGACATTCTTCTATTTCTAGTAACAAATTATGGAAGGTCCTGTCTTGCCTTTACTTGATTTTAAAATAGATTTGTGAAAAATGTCTAGGTTAATCCAAAGTAATTTGAAGCAATTATAATAGATTTTCCCCCAGCTCCTAGCTTATTAAATAATACTAAATATGTATTACTAATACTGTCATCTCCACATCATATGGAATCATTTGTAGGGAAATAATAGCAGGTTACGCAGCAAATTGTTCTTGAGCTGCTGTTGGGATAGATGCTCAATGTGTAAGAGGAGGAACAATGCTAGTAAGAAAGTAGAATGAGGAGGGGCACCTGGATGGCTCAGTCGGTTGAACATTCGACTTTGGCTCATGTCATGATCTTGTGGTTTTGTGAGTTCTAGCCCTGCATTGGGTCCTGTGCTGACAGCTTGGAGCCTGAAGCCTGCTTCAGATTCTGTGTCTCCCTCTCTCTCTGCCCCTCCCCTGTTCAGGCTCTGTCTCTCTCCCTCTCTCAAAAATAAATAAACATTAAAAATAAAAAAAAAGAAAGTAGAATGGGGGAAAAACAGTTCCAACTTTTACTTAGCAGAATGAAGTTCAATCCCATTTTGTTTTAACCAGTTATATTACCTTAGGAAAATTATATTTCCTTAGGAAATTTTTTTAACTTTTCTAGGTGGTTCTTTATCTGCTTTAAAAAAGAGGGGACTTGATAATATTTTTCCTTAGTAAGATCTACCCATATTACATCATTCATTCATCCATTCATCCATCCATTCAAAACTAGTTATTGGTTGCCCTCTATATGCCAGTACCCTTCTAAGGTGTTGAGAGTGAGTAGTAGAGTAGAGAATTAAAGGGCAAAACTTTTTTGTACTCAGACTTAGAGAGTGTAGTCAGACAATAAATAAGTAAAATACGTGGTGTTATAGATGATAATAAGTGCTACAGAGAAAAATAAAACAGGTAAGGGTAGGAGGTTTGGGGAAGTGGGGGTGGAGCTTGCAATTTTAAAAACAGTGATCAGGAAATACTATATTGAGAGGGTAATTGAATAAAAATTTGGAGAGAGTGAATGACTGAGCTGCTGATAGTTCAAGTAAGATGAGGAACAAGATTTGACCATTCTAAATTGGTGGGGCCTCCTATTCTTAGATCACATAGGTAGGTTTATAAAATGGTCTCATTTCTGGTCTCATTAGTAAGTCTGAAAAATAACCATGGCTTTTTTTTTTTTTTTTATGAAGAAATTACTGGTAAGAATTTCAAGTGAGTGACATTCTTTGGTATGTTGATATGTAACTCACCGTTGAATTTGTTGCTTATCTGGGTGGTTTAGTGAGGATCTGGGCCATGTGATGTCAAAGGAGCATATTCTAATTTATGTTGGGAAGGTCCAATACCACTTGAGAAGTACTCATCAAACCAGGTGCCACTTGTTGCCACTCTGTGTTTCTATTCTCTGAACATCACATTCATCATTGGTTCAGATCAGGTAAAGATGCTGAAGATGGGTAATTTGATCACATTAAAATTTAAAAACTGCTCCACATAAAAGACACTAGAAGACTGGGAAGAAGATATTTGCCACAAATCATATTTGCAAAAGACCCAGAAAAACTAGATGTAGTTTGAAAGACTAAAATTAACTAGTTCAACTGTATTTATTAATTGCTGACAAGGATAAGGGGAAATTTATTTGTATTCATCTGTTACTGGAAGTATAAGTTGACATAGCCTCTTTATAATAGCAAAAATTTGAGATTGCCAAAATTTCAATAAAGAAATGGATAAATATACGTTGTATAGACCTGGTAAAACACAATACAGCAGCAAAAAGGGATGAACCGCGTGTGTGTGTGTGTGTGTGTGTGTGTAAATTATGGATAGATCTCAAAAATAATGCTGAATTTAAAAAAGTAAGTCAGTGTGATACTTTGTATACAAACAAAAAATGCACATAAAAGTGCCCTATGTATTATATAAGAATAGTACATACACACACACATATATAGACACATACACACACATATAAACACACTTACACATATACTTACACATATGTATACAGAAGTATTAAAAACAGAAAATTGTGCAACAAACTCATGATAGTGAGTGGCTGGTAGAGAGTGGGTGGTCTTAAAAGGGACTTTATCTTTTTTTTTTTTTTTTTGAAAGAGAGAGCTTGGGGCGGGGGACACAAGTAAGGGAGGGGCAGAGAGAGAGAGAGAGAGAGAGAGAATCACAGGAGGGCAGAAGGAGAGAGAGAGAGAGAGATAGAAAGAGAGAAGCGGGGCTCACCCAAAGCAGGGCTCAAGCTTACCTGATGTGGGACTCAAACTCAGGAATCGTGAGATCATGACCTGAGACTAAGTCAAATGCTTAACGACTGAGCCACCCAGGTGCCCAGGACATTAGCTTTATATGTAGATTGGGATTAAACATAATGGAATGTTTATTTCTGGATATTGGACAAGTAGATATTTGTTATATTATTCTTTGTACTTTCAGTAATTTTATTTTTTTATTTTTATTTGAGTAATTAAAATTTTTTTTTAATGTTTATTTTTGAGAGAGAGATAGAGTGCTAGCGGGGGAGGGGCAGAGACAGAGGAGAGGGAGACACAGAATCTGAAGCAAGCTCCAGGCTCTGAGCTGTCAGCACAGAACCCAATGTGAGGCTTGAACTCACAAATCATGAGATCATGACCTGAGCCAAAGTCGGATGATTAACCGACTGAGCCACCCAGGCACCCCTTGAGTGATTTTAAATTAAAAGAAGGGGCTAAGTTTAATAGGATGAGCCCCCAGAGAATAATTTACCAAACCATTTATATATAATTTGCCCTTATTTACTGTGAATCATCTACCTCTATCTGTGTCAGAGGAAATGAGGTACCCAATTACATTAACTCATGACAGTGGTCTATGGCAGATGGAAGAGCAAGGATCCTCACTAGCACAGATTATACCCTTTATTCTGACACTTGATTTTTTACTTTTTTAGTACTAGTTGCAAGCAGATCAACTCATGGAAAATACGTTTGGTTCCAATGTTATAAGCATGGAGATGCTAGCTTGACAGATTGGGATGTATAGAAGCTTAATAACATCATTGTGCTTTTTCCCTTGTCTAACCTCTTTCCTACAGGGAATCTTTAACCAGTTTCAGTGTAGTAGTGAAAAAGTGCTTCCATCTGACACTCTCCGCAGTGCTCTGGCAAAGACCTTCCAGGATGAACAGCGTTTCCAGCTGGGAATTATGGATGATGCTGCAGAGTGCTTTGTAAGTGTTGGCCTCTGGCCCTCTCTGATATGGGGTGAGACTGTTGATGGTCTCCATCAGGGACTAGATACTTTACTGTAGTATTTACTCTGTCCCTGGTCTCTCAGTTAGAGCTAGGAATTTCCCTAGTTTCTCAAAGCTCTAGGGTGACTCTGCTAATACAGTAGGAATTGTAGAATAGGTTTATTCTTTCTCCTTTGGGCTTAACAGTAGTTTTGTGCTTGCCATGGCATAAAACATTGGTCTCACCTTCAAAGGAGACAGGACTCATTAAAATACAAATTGCTGTGTCACACTCCATTGAATTTCTGATTCAGTAGGTCTAGATTAGAGCCCAAGAATATGTAGCTCTAACAAGTTTCCAGGTGATGCTAATACAGGTGCTGCTGGTCTGGAGACCATCACACTTTGTGAACTCCTACATTACTAAAGATAATTAAACAGAATAACTGAGTCCCTAGCACAGGCGTGATGTGCTATTTAGATAGCTAGATTGCTCGCAGTGACTTTTAGTAGAGGACTCTTCTGAACTCTGGGTTCTCTCAGTCAACCTTCAAAAGACTCTCTGTCTTTAGACTCTTTCTGCCTGTTGTTAAAAAAAGTTCGAGAGTGGTATATATTCTATTACAGGGCAAAATGTCACCAAAGTCAGAGGTACTCCTGACAAACTGGATTACTTATATATTGCTGGTGGAAATGTAAAATGATATAGCCACCCTGGAAAACAGTTTGGCAGTTTTTTAAAAAACTGTACTTGCAAATTATCATAAGGTTCAGTAGTTGTGTTCTTGGACATGTATCCCAGAGAAACTAAAACTTATGTTTATAAAAAACCTGTACATGAATGTTCATAGAATCTTTATTTATAATAGCCCCAAACTGGAAACAACCCAAATGTCTTTGATGGTAAATAGTGAAACAAGATTTGGTACTTCCATACCATGGAATACTATTCAGTAATAAAAAGGAATTACTGATTTACACATCAACTTCAATGGATCTAAAGGGAACTATGCTGAGAAAAAAAAACACAGTATCAAAAGGTTATAAACCATATGCTCCCATTTATATAACATTCTTAAAATAATAAAATTATAGAGATAGAAAAACAGATTAGTGGTTGCTAGGTGTTCGGGTTGGAATTGGGTGGAAAAGGCTATGAAGGAATAATATAAGGGAACCTTGTGATGGAACAATTTTCTTTCTTGATTGTGGTGGTTGTTATATGACTATACATCTGATAAAATTGCATAGAGTTACACACACAAATAAGTATATGTAAAACTGGTGAAATCTAAATAAACTCTGTAGACTGTGTTGATGTCCATTTCTTGGTTTAGATAGTGTACTATAGTTATGCAAGATGTTACCATTGGAGGAAACTGGGTAAAGGGTACATGGACCTCTTATATAATTTTTTTGAAACTTCCTATGAATTTATAATTATTTCAAATTAAACAGTTTTTTTAAAAAAAAATCAGAGGTATTCCTACCTTCCAAGAGGATTACTGTTTCTCTGAGTAAACTGCCTACCAATTTGTGCATTTTTCTATTAAATATCATTGATATGCTGCTTTTATTCTTTCCTTATTAGGAAAATCTCTTGATGAGAATTCACTTCCACATTGCTGATGAAACCAAAGAAGATATATGTACTGCCCAACACTGCATCTCCCACCAGAAATTTGCAATGACGTTGTTTGAACAGGTGAACATTATTTCTATCTTCATCACTTCTTTTCTTCTTCAAGAACACTGCATCCAGGGATGTGGGTTATCAGATGGGTCTCAAAACAATTAATGACTGTGGTTACTTGGTTTTGCTTTTTTACCCCGGTCCCAGTGTGTATGTACCAGCTGTGGTGCCACTTCTGATCCGCTGCCTTTCATCCAGATGGTACATTACATCTCCACCACTTCCCTTTGGTGAGTCTTAAAGGTTCTCTATTTGTACCCTTAGGTATTCCTTCAAGTGATAAGTTTCAACTGACAGCATCCAAATAGCTTATATCCTTATTGTTAAGATGGTGTTATATTGTAGGAACTCAGAACAATAATTTTAAAATAATTTTTGTTCTTCTTCCTTCCTTCCCAGTCCTCCCACCCCACCCCCCTTTCTTAGGTTCAGTTCTGGTCAGCAAGGTGGGAGGAGAAATGGGGATTCTATGAGCTTTGGATCTGGGGATGGGCAAAGGTGCTCATTGTGTTTGGGACACTGAGACTGGTCAGGACAAGGGGCTTTGGTATAGTGGGCAGAGGAAGAAAATCAAACATGTGAGTTAGGAGTTTGCATGAGTAATCTATTTGATTTAGTTATAACTCTGTGTAATTCCTACCATCATACCCTTCCATTCCCCCACCTTGAAGCAATCAGGCTATTTGTATGCTGGAAAGACGTGAAAAACCCTCACCAAGCATGTTTGGTGAGCTGCTGCAAAATGCCAGCACCATGGGGGATCTGCGGAACTGTCCGGTGAGTTAAGTCAGAGGTGGGGTTCAGAGTGGAGAGGGGAGCCCTCGGATTAGGGAACTGAGGCAGAGCCAGTGGGAAACATCTCAAACCAGCCTTATATATGTATTTCAGAGTAACTGTGGAGAAAGGATTCGGATTCGCCGTGTGTTGATGAATGCTCCACAGATTATTACAATTGGGCTGGTATGGGACTCGGACCACTCAGACTTGGCAGAGGATGTCATTCACAGCCTGGGTACCTGCCTGAAGCTGGGTGATGTGAGTATTAATTACCTTTATCTCTGACTTAGTTCTTGTGTCTTAGTATTGCTTAAGGGCAGTGAATACTTATATCCTAGTATAAGTATGTACTTATAGGTGTAGGTGGTGTAGACTTTTTAGAAAAAATGGGATAAAATTGGTCTTGAAAGACAGGATGGACAGAGCTTAGCTACTGATAAAAATCAAGCAATTTATAGAGTTATTGTGTACTCTACTCATTGCTTGTGTATACAAAGTAGAGTTGGGAGGTGTAGTCTACCACAGGTAGTAATAAGGTCAAAGAAGTGAGCAGTCTTGACTAGAGCTGCTATGGGAGGTGAAGGGGTAAAAGTTGGTGACCTGAGTTTTAGAATACAAAATTCACGGTGAGGAACCAATGTCTGTTGCAAAGGTAATGGAGTAGCTTGGAAAAGAATTCAGTAGGTTAGCAGTTTTCTGTGCATCTATTCAAGAAAATAGGGAAAACGACTTCAGACCTGGGATCTTTTACCTTACCAGCTCCGCGCCCTAGTATAGGCAGGGTTTTCCTTCAGTTCAAGAGAAGAGCCAGAAACTCTGTGGTTTCCTTTCACTGGTTTCTTTCTCTTATAGTCCTGTGACTAAGGAGATTCCTTGTCATTCTTTAATATCACTAAGTTACAACTGAGAATGAATGCACTGTCTGGAATCTTATTTTAGGTCTCCTGCCCAAGGAATCTCTGACATGAGTAGGTTATACACAATTAAATCTCTTTTTTCTAAATTCCTGTAGTCTACATATTCTGTGCTGTTCTAGTTTTGTTTTATTTCTATGATGATTTTCTCATTCAAATAAGTTTCTCAAGGCAGCATTCTTTTCTTCAAAAATTTTTTGTATATCTGTTAGAACATACAGCAGTGAAATGCTGGTAATCAGCATGGTGGTATTGCTCTTCCTAAGGGACTCTTTACCCCTTAGTTAGGGTCTCAGCAGGAAATTTATATTTGTGGTGCCAGCTGGTAAGTAACTTTTGAAACGTCAGTGTTTGTTTTTGTTTTATTTTGTGTTTTTCTACTTCCTTGGATCCTCTTACAATAGGCACCAGCAATAAAATATTGTAAGTTATGAAGAAACATCACCACCTTACCGGTTTACTGGCCACTATCCGTCTTGCTTTTCCCTACATTTTGTCTTTTTAGGTTCATTTCTGATGATTAATATGGACTAGGAAAAATCTTAGAATGAAGCATGGAGAAACAAGTCAGTACGTTAATAAGAAATGATGGAGTGTGCTAAGAGATTGATTGATGTGAGAGGGCTGAGTATTTGACTGTTTTTTTCATTCTCTTCTTTCCCCACAGCTGTTTTTCAGAGTGACGGATGATCGGGCCAAGCAGTCTGAACTGTACTTAGTAGGAATGATCTGTTACTATGGCAAACATTATTCTACATTCTTTTTCCAAACAAAGATCCGCAAATGGATGTATTTTGATGATGCTCATGTCAAGGAGGTAGGAATATTCAAGCCCTTCTTGAAGTGTTTGATAACAGCAACAAAAAACTAAGGATAATTACTTGTATTTGGTGTTTATTTTCATAATTTTGATGTCTGTTTACTTACCTATCTATTGAATTTATGAGAGTATCAGTCTTCTCCAGTAGATGACAAGTTCCTCAGAGATCGATATATTTCCTGTTATTTTCTCTGAATCCTCTCGCCATGCAGTCAGCACAGTTATGTTTATAGTTGACAGGTTTTTTTTTTTTTTTTTTTTTTTTGTATTAAGTGGTTGATTTGAGTGAGAACAGTTTAATGCTTCAAATTAGGTTAGAAGGTTAGCATGAACTTCAGAATTTCAAACTTTGAATTATCAATGGTAATACTGTGTCTTAGGTAATACCTTGTAATACTTTGTGTTAGGGCTGCTATAAATTGTTTTCTGATTGGTACTTACCTGAAGTACCTTATCATAGATTAACATGTTTTGGGGGTCATGTAGAAAAAAATAGGGCTATGAGGATATTTAAAGCTGGAAACTTGGTACTATCTAAATCACAGAATCTGTGACTGAAGTCGTTAAAGGATCTGCATGAGTTAGGAAGCTTCTTGATAAAGGCTGGTGGCTAGGAGACTCCTAACTATAATTTACACCAATCTGTGGACCTTTAGCCCTGTCTTTCACAAATGGTAAACTCTGTCAAATTTCCTGATTCTCTATCTCTTTTTGCTGTTGTAATTTTGGCTGATTTATATGAATTCCTTGAGCTTTAGCCTTTTTATTTGAAAAATAATACATGCCTTATAAGAAATTAAATAAGATTTGTATATAAAAAGCATGTTTGTTGGGGTGCCTGGGTGGCTCGGTCAGTTAAGCATCCAACTCTTGATTTCGGCCTAGGTCATGATCTTATGGTTTGTGGGATCAAGATTCATGTCAGGCTCTGTGCTGAGCATGGAGTCTGCTTGGGATTCTCTTTCTCCTTCTCTCTCTGGCCCTCCCCCATTTGTGCTCTCTCTCTCCTAAAATAAATAAATAAACTTTTTAAAAAGCATATTTTTTTTAGTTAAAATAATAACTAAGTTAAAAATTTAATGAACATCTATTATGAAATAAGCACTATGCTTATTTCAACTCTTCAGAGCACACCATCTCAGAATGTGACTGGTTCAAGTTTAAGAGAGGGTGAGTTTAGAGATTTGATTGGATTGTTGTTTCCATGGTCTTCTGTCACTCTTTTCCACTGCTTTGGCAGTGCTGAATCCAGTTCAAAGCTAAGACTGAGGTTCATCTGTCTATTCTAAGCAGTTTGACATTTATGTCTTGTCACGTGTGAACTCTGAAATGGAATGTCATTCATTCTAAAGCAGTCTGTGAGAGAGTTTCTGCCTGCTCTTTAGATTCATAAAAGTGATTTTAATATTTAGGAGAAAATTATATAATTTATAGAATTGTAAATTTGAAGCCAGGGCTTTAATATGTGAAAAGAAATTGGTCACCAAGGCAGCTGAAGTCCCCTCACATAGCATGTTCACCTTGGAGAACTTTTATTTATATTTCACAACTGAATTGTTGTTTCACAGGAATGAAAGTAATTTTATTCATCATTCCTATCTCTTGTAAGGTTTGATTGCTTTCTAAAAAGATTTAACAAAAACAGACTTAACAAAAAACTCATGAAATTTAGGTCTAAGGTCTCTTTTGTGGTCTCTTTACCCAATTCTTGTCTTTTTATTTCTTTTATTTTCTTTAGAAAAACAGAATAGGAAGATATGTTTTGAATTGTGGTTATGAAGTATAACTCATATTTTTCTGATTGTTTCTGGTTCAGATTGGGCCGAAATGGAAGGATGTGGTGACCAAATGCATCAAGGGGCATTATCAGCCTTTGCTACTGCTTTATGCAGACCCGCAGGGTACCCCAGTGTCTACTCAGGACCTGCCTCCCCAAGTTGAGTTCCAGTCATACAGCAAGACCTGCTACGATAGTGAAGATTCAGGTGAGCAGCCTAGCTCTTTACCTCTTCCTTCTCCCTTCCAATGTGATCACTGGACAGTTAGAACTCATACTTAATCATGAGCCTAGCACATAACTAGCTTATAGAAAGGGGATCCATTAGAGATAGAAAGAAGTGCCAACTCGTGCTGAAGCCCAAAGTGTGCCAGGCTTTGTTTCTTTCAGCCTTCAAGAATGTGTTGCCTAAGTCACCTGGCCCTGATTCAAAAGTGAGAAGGAAATTAGGTTGATTTAGACTGAAATAATAAGTTTGTGAGGGAAACTCAGTGTTTAACCTTCCAGTATTAGTAAAGATGACTGATTCTTACTAGCAACTTAACAGTGACTTCACTGAGTTGTGAAGACCAAGAAAAAATTATGAGTTACTACAAAGCTAATCATTTTATTTGGGATAAGAGATTTTTGTTTTAAGATGTCAAGTGTAGTAGCAGTATTCCTCAGCCTGTGAATCAGTTTGCTTCTAATTCAGTTGGTTGCAGCCTAAATTGTTCCCCTGTAGCAACAATTTGCAGCTTGATGGCTAAAGTCTCAGCCTAGCCCATAGAGGCTTATAATATATTAGAAATATAGCCCTAATGGTTTTGGCTTGATTTCTGAAAAGGAGAAAAAAGAAATATTCTTTTTGTCTTCTAGATCTAGGATGTCCTTGAGTATAATTTTGAAAGAGAACACATTTGTCTTTGGAATTTTTCCCCTCCCTTTTGTACCTCCTTCCTGCTTGGTACCTGGTGTTCTTCCCAGCCTCGTACCCAACTCAGGCCTGCTCTACTTTTTCTCCCTTTAGTCAAACACCCATTTCCACTGTTGTGCTCATCTCAGTGAGTTGTTCAGAGGAAAGTAGTCTGATTGAACTCATTTACTCTAAAGTATAAGTAACAGCCACATAATTTCTCAGATATATTAAAATGTTTACAATATCAATTAAAATCAAAGTGACATTTCTGGCAGTATAGGAAAAAAATTACGGGATGGGGAACAACTAGTTATTGTCAGGTCGGCCTGGGACTCTCCATCTAAATAGATCTTACTTTTCACAACTTTTTCCTTTCTTCCACTTTTCCCATAGGTTTTCTAAAAGCCCCACAGTTTTTCACAGTGGCAGGCAAAGTGAGGGCTTCAGCAAGGTAGGGACAGGAGTGGGAGGAATTCTTTGTGTGTCTGGGCAATATGGAAGTTGGGTGTTGGGAAGAATGGCTCTGGTATATCCTTCTCACCCTTCCTTCTAGGAAGTTCTTGCCTTATGGACCTTTGTTTCCATCCAGCTGTTTGCCTTCTCTCTGTCACTGTCCTTCTCTCTTTCCTTACTTTGGCATATGTGTCTCCTCCTTCCCTCAGGGAGGGAGCCCTCCATCTCAAGTGATACTCGAACAGATTCTTCAACGGAGAGCTATCCCTACAAACACTCCCACCATGAGTCTGTGGTCAGTCACTTCTCTTCTGAATCTCAGGGGACAGTCATCTATAATGTGGAGAATGATTCCACGTCTCAGAGCAGTCGGGACACAGGTAGGGAGTTTTACAGTGGACCCTGCTTGCCTGATTCAGTTCCTGCACAGAGATTCTCCCAAGAAAAAGAAACTGGGGCAAGTCAGAAACGTTTGTCATGCAAAGGGAGAACTTGGGTAATTGGGTGGGATGAAAAGAAGCAATACAACTCTGACCGAATGATGATGTGCCATTGCACATTTTCCTATCAACAGTAGCATATCAATAAGGATGATTGTAATGTGATTATTAATGTGATTGTTTATTCCAAAATCTGCCTTTTTTTTTTTCTTGCTGTATTCTTGATCCCTGTGCTTCTCATAGTGTCCCAATAAACCCTTATGGTTTTGCACCTCATCATGTTCTCATGCCAGGCTTTATCTTAAGTGAAGGGCTTTGAGAGCAGGGGCATATTTATGGGCATGGATGTGTGCTCATCACCTTGCTTCCTGAAGGGTAGAAAGGCCAAAGAAAGAAAGCTAGCTTGTTTGTTATTGTGAGTTCTATGTGGAGAGCATTCTTGAATTTTTCTGTTCTTCTATTGAAGAGTGTACCTGTTGTTGGTGGAAGAAATCAATACAGGGCATACAAAGAACAGTGAGTGACTGATTGATGAGATGAAAAATTTATCACCTAATACACAGAACAGTGCCCATACTCTAGAGACTTGGGAATTAGTGAGTTCATGGCTTCAGATTGGTGGTCCTTTTTAAGTTTTTATTTAAATTCCAGTTGTTAACATACGGTGTATTATTAGTTCCAGGTGTACAATATAGTGATTCAGCACTTGTTGTACAATACCTGGTGCCCATCACAAGTGCACTTCTTAATCCCCATTAACCTGTTTAACCATCCCTCCGTCCACCTCCCCTCTGGTAACCATCAGTTTGTTCTCTATAGTTAAGAGTCTGTTTCATAGTTTACCTCTCTCTTTCTCTCTTTTTTCCCTTTGTTCATTTGTTTTGTTTCTTAAATTCCACATATGAGTGAAATCATATGGTATTTGTCTTTCTCTGACTTATTTCTCTTAGTGTAATATTCTCTAACTCTATCCATGTCATTGCAAATGGCCAGATTTCAATTTTTTATGGCTTACTAATATTCCATTGTATATATATACTGTGTCTTCTTTATCCATTCATCAGCTGATGGACACTTGGGCCATTTCCATAATTTGGCTATTGTAGATAATGCTGCTATAAACAGCAGGAGTACATGTATCCCTTTGAATTAGTACTTTTGTATTCTTTGGGTAAATACCTTTTTTTTTTAAATAGAGAATTTTAAACATTTTCAAAAGTATCAGAATAGTATACTACCCTTCCATGGACTCATTGACTAGTATCAGTAATTATAACTCATGCTTGGAGTGCCTGGGTGGCTCAGTCGGTTGAGCATCCGACTCTTGATTTTGGCTCAGGTACGATCCCAGGGTTGTGGGATCAAGCCCCACATTGGACTCAGTGCTGAGTGTGGAGCCTGCTTAAGATTCTCTCCTTCTCTGCCCCTCTTCTCTGCTCACACACACTGTCTCTGTAAAATAAAATTTAAAAAAATTAAAAATTGTAACTCATGGCCAGTCTAGTTTTGTCTGTATTTCTATCTACTCTCACTACTCCTGGATTATTTTGAAGAAAATTCCAGATATTATCACTTTTTCCATAAATATTTTAATGTGTCTAAATATTTAGTATATCTGAAACATGAGAAATCATTTTTAAACATATCAATATCACACTTAAAAAATATTAATAATTCCTAAAAACCACTGAGTGTTCAAATATCCAAATATAAATGTTGTTATTTTTTAATGGTTTGTGTGCTTAATTCAGGATCCAAGTGAGGTCTATGCAGTGAGATGAATTGATAAGTTTTTTATGTTTCTTTTTTTTATTTTTTTAATTAAAAAAAAATTTTTTTTTAACGTTTATTTATTTTTGAGACAGAGAGAGACAGAGCATGAACGGGGGAGAGGCAGAGAGAGAGGGAGACACAGAATCGGAAGCAGGCTCCAGGCTCTGAGCCATCAGCCCAGAGCCCGACGCGGGGCTCGAACTCAGGGACCGCGAGATCGTGACGTGAGCTGAAGTCGGACGCTTAACTGACTGAGCCACCCAGGCACCCCTATGTTTCTTTTAAAGTATAGGTTTCTCCTCCATTTTTTCCTTGCAGTTTATTGTTGAACAACTAGGTACTTTGTCCTATAGATTCCCCACGTTCTAAAATTTGCTGATTGTATTCCTATGTTAAACTTTAGCATGTTTCTCTGTTCTCTGTATTTCTTATAAATTGGCAGTTGGACCTAGAGCTTTGGTCAGACTCATGTTGGGTTTCTTTTGATGACTATTGTGTAGATGACTACTGCAAAGTATGATTTTTTTAAGACCATATTTCTGAAACTGTGAGTCAGGGAGAAGCCAAATAACGCGATAAACAAGGCATATTTTCCAGCAGAGTCAGGTTTATGTTAAAGGTTTGTGAATGGCTGGGGTAGGGGAGCATACTCTCATTGGTTTAACATTTGCAGATTTAGTTGCTCCAAGTGATTTTCTCCTTTCTTAAATCTTTTTTTTTGGGGGCCCAGAGGTAGCAAAGGATCAGATATAAAGCAATAAAAGATTACATTGGTGATTGATTGAAAAGAGATGGGCATGTCACTACAGTACTGATACCTGAATATGTACAAGAATTTTCATATACTAATGTATGAAAACAGATCATGGTTCATTTGAAAACCTAGAGGATTGTCTCTAAACCTGCCTTCCAATTTAATTCAATTGCTTAATTCACTTTTGGCTTCCAGCAGTTCAGGTGATTATATCCTTTAGAATCTGACCTTTGCTGTTATCAAATCAGACTCCTACATTTACATCCTATGGGTGTGAAGCAGGGCAAGTTATGTATTTTCTGGGCTTCCCAGAAATCAATACTGAGGAATTTTGAAGTGTAATATCTGGGTGAAGCCACGTTGGGTGAAGCCAAGTTTGGTAAAGCACTCATTGTGGATGGGAATGAGAATTATGCAGAGTTCAAATGTCCTAATTTTAAATGATTAACATTTAAGGAAGGTTTAGAACTGAGTGGGAGGTGGGGAGAGGGAGCCACCCACAATCAGACCTCTCGTGGGCAAAGGCTGGGGCAACTTGGATAATACTAGGTATAATAAAAATTAGGCTTTACTTGATGTGTTGCTAAATAAAAGGAAAGCTCTATCTTCTATTTATGAGAATGAAAACATATTGGTACATGACATTTTTATACAATCTTTAAAACTGTCACGTTTTGAAAATTAGCAAGTAATGTGTCCTTCTGGGTCACTGGGAGAGACTACGGGCAGGATCAAGACTGGTAATTGTTCAGGAGACATTATAAATTTGGAAGCTCCCATTAAATACTTGAGCTTCTCCGCATTTATCTATTGAGAGATTCCTGCTACACTTAAATCAGATAGCCTTAGCCCCTACAGCTTCTGATTCATGGGTATACCAAATTTGTGGCACTGCTGTGAATCCCAAAGGGAAGCTAGGTTCTCAAGAGGATGGAGGTAAGTTTCAGATACCAGCTTACCCCCATTTCCTTGTTCTTTCAGGACACCTGACTGATAGTGAATGTAATCAGAAACTCACATCTAAGAAAGGGTCACTGATAGAACGCAAGAGGAACTCTGGCCGGGTTAGGAGGAAAGGCGATGAGCCACAGGCCTCAGGGTACCACAGTGAAGGCAAGCCGCTCTGCACTCTTTGTCTTTTTTCATTCACTCTGGCAGCCTTTGTCATAGTCCATACTGGCTTTTCTATTCTGCTCAAAGGGCTTTCCTTGCTTTTACACTTTGTGGTCTAGGTATCTGTGATCACTTTAAACATTTATATTTGTTTCATTCTTTGTGTTTTTAGGAGAAACACTGAAAGAGAAGCAGGCTCCTAGGAATGCCTCTAAACCATCTAGCAGCACCAATAGACTAAGGGATTTTAAAGAGACAGTCAGCAATATGATTCACAACAGACCATCACTAGCTTCTCAGACCAACCTAGGATCTCCCTGCGTGGGGAAGGGAGGAGACCAGACTGACAAAAAGCCTCCTAGAAATCTGCCTTTACATTCTCGTGACTGGGAAGTAGAGAGTACCAGCAGTGAGTCAAAATCCAGTTCTTCTAGCAAGTATCGTCCAACGTGGAGACCCAAACGGGAGTCTCTGAATATTGACAGTATCTTTAGTAAGGACAAAAGGAAGCACTGTGGCTATACCCAGCTTAGCCCCTTTTCTGAGGATT
The DNA here is from genome assembly GCF_018350195.1 of Panthera tigris. Taxonomy (NCBI): domain Eukaryota; kingdom Metazoa; phylum Chordata; class Mammalia; order Carnivora; family Felidae; genus Panthera; species Panthera tigris. The sequence goes on along the minus strand of NC_056670.1, from coordinate 33,528,429 downwards.
CAGGTGAGGAGATAGAGAAGAATTGGGCTTTTGAATAAAGTTGACTTATGTATTTAAAAAACCTGGATTTTCTGGTAGAGTCAGTAAGGTGCATTTTTATATGCTGATGTTGAGCCTTTTGGAGATAGGAGTTCAGTGAATGAGTAGCTGGAGGGAGGGTTGGTTATGTTTAATTTGAGGCAGATGTTAAATCTACCTCCTTTTCCATACTTGTCCTTTGATCGGGATAGCTAAAGAATTTATGCCAGATGAACTAAGCAAGCCACCTGCTTACGACATTAAAACTGGTGGACCAAGCCCCCAGTACAAGCCCTGGGGCCCAGCACGGCCAGGCTCTCACCTTTTAGAACAGCACCCTCGCCTAATACAGCGAATGGAATCTGGCTATGAGAGCAGTGAGAGGAACAGCAGCAGCCCCATCAGCCTGGATGCAGCCCTGCCTGAAAGCTCCAGTGTCTGCAGGTATTGTTTGGCCTTTGAATTGCCTCATTGTCCCTTGCAGCAATGTGAGTCACCAAGAGGCTTTTCAAGTCAGATAAATGGAGAAAAGGACTTTATTACCATCTTGCAGGCAAAGTATTGTGCTTTATCAACTTTCTTTCTTTCTTTTTTTTAAATTGAAATGGGGGGGATGGGTTAAATGGGTGAAGGGCATTAATTAAGGAAGGGCACTTGTTGGGATGAGCACTGGGTGTTATATGTAAGTGATGAATCACTGAATTCTACTCCTGAAACCATAATCACACTATATATTAACTAATTTGGATTTAAACAAAATTTAAAAAAAAACAACCACACTAAAAACCTAAAAAAAATAAAACAAAATTGAAATAAAGTTGGTGTACCATGTTATATTAGTTTCAGGTATACAACATAGTGATGGGACAGTTCTGTATATTACACTATGCTCACCACAATAAATGTAGTTACCATCTGTCACCATAGAATATTATTACAATATTATTGACTGTATTCTCTATGCTTTACTTTTTATCTCTGTGACTTATTTATTTTATAACTGGGAATTTATACTTCTTTTTTTTTTTAATTTTTTTTTAACGTTTATTTATTTTTGAGACAGAGAGAGACAGAGCATGAACGGGGGAGGGGCAGAGAGAGAGGGAGACACAGAATGGGAAGCAGGCTCCAGGCTCTGAGCCATCAGCCCAGAGCCCGACGCGGGGCTCGAACTCACGGACCGCGAGATCGTGACCTGAGCTGAAGTCAGACGCTTAACCGACTGAGCCACCCAGGCGCCCCTGGGAATTTATACTTCTTAACCCCCCTCGGTTATTTCACCCTTCCCCCAGCCCCCTTTCCTCTGGCAACTACCAGTTTGTTCTTTGTATTTGTGATTTTTGTTTCTGTTTTTGTTTATTTGTTCATTTGTTTTATATTTTAGATTCCACATGTAAGTGAAATTATATTTGTTTTTATCTAACTTATTTCACTTAGCATAATAATACCCTCTGGGTCCATCCATGTTGTCACAAATGGCAAAATTTTATTCTTTTTTATGGTTGAGTAATATTCCATTATATATATATATGTATATATATCATCTTCTTTATTCATTCATTGCTTTCCTATCTTGGCTGTTGTAAATAATGCTGCAATAAACATAGGGGTGCTCTGTCAACTTTCTATAGCAACAGCACCCTCTGCTGGGAGAAGGAGCAAAGGCATTTGAGAAAGAGAACTTTATTACATGTAAAATAGTTTAGTAAATAACTTAAAATGGAAGAATTAGTGAATCAAAACATGTAGTCCTATCATCAGAGAGTAAATACAATTGTTATCTATTCTTGCCTTTCATTTAGGGTAGGTTATTTTTTTTGAGGGTCACAGGGATTCTGTGTTTTATGAAGCCAATGATATTCATAATTCTCTAAGATAACATTGATGGTTTAATAGTGCTCATTGTGCCTTGTCCATAGGGCCCAGTTTGCTTTGTAAATTTTATTTTATTTTATGTTTTGAGACAGAGTACGAGGAGGGGAGAGAGGCAAAGGGAGAGAGGAAGGACGGAGGGAGAGAGAGAGAGAAAGAGATAAAGAGGGAGTATCTTAAGCAGGCTCCACGCTCAGCACGAAGCCTGATAGCGTACTCAATCCCATGACCCTGGGATCGTGACCGGAGCAGAAATCAAGAGTTGGATGCTCAACAGAATGAGACACCCAGGAACCCCATAAATTTTAGATCTTCATACATTGTTTCTACTAAGTTGCCACAGAGGCAAGTTTCCTAACAGTGTTGCTGCTTTGAAAAGAGTGATTTTGTCTTCTACAAAGGTGATAATCACACCCTCATATTTTCCCATTGCTCATCCCTTGACATAGGACCCTGCTGAGTTTTACACATGAGAAGATGGCCACAAAGGTGTAAGAAAGAGAAAGGCAACCCATGTGAGAGCTTATATTTATTGATTCATTGAATATGGTTTTTTTGCCAGACACTGTGCTAGATGCACAAAATGTGAATGAGATGAGATAAGATGGGGGAACTACTTTCAGAGGTAGTTTGGCAGATACTTCAATTTTATATTAGTTTGATGTTTTATTGGTTTTTGAGGGAATTTAGTCCTAGGAATGTTGCAAGTTAACACCCTTCTGATGTTTTCACTAGACTCTGGTTTGTCTTTTGAAGGGATCCAAGTGCTAAGAGATCAGCTGGGTTGGCACCTTCCTGGCGTCACATCCCAAAGTCTCACAGCAGTAGCATACTGGAGGCGGACTCCACAGCATCCAGGAGTAGCTGGGCAAAAAATCAGCACCTCTCGGGTAAGCAGAAAGACACTGGACTTGGAGGACTGGATTTGACTGCCAAATCTATTTGGGAAATATCCTTACCTGAGCACATTTGAAATTGGAGGATGGTTGTACTTTAAGTTTTCCATCACTATGTAAATACGGAGGCATTTGAGCTGTCCCATCTTTGGATTTATCTACTTTTTGTTCTCCATCATGGCTTTCCTGATTGTTCTTTCGACCTTGGCAAGAGCCCTTGTTGGAACAAGAAGGAACAGAAATATGGTGAACTGTGTCAGTAGCACCTGCATTCCTCACAGGAATAAGTTCGCCAGTTTTTGCCTTTGGTGTAGAGGAAGCCTCATGGGAATGGATTTCTTAGTGTTTAGTTCTATGAATTGAGATGACAAAGGGGGATGTGAAGGCTATAGGCAAAACTGGGGAATAAGTAAACCTAAACCTATCCTTATCCCTGCCTCTGTATCCTGTCCAGTATCCCTAATTTCCCTTCTTGAGTGTGTCTTGCGTCCTCATACTCCTTCTTAAAATGAGCTCTCAAGGAATGATCTGACTCCTTCATACTAAATGTAAATGACTGGAAATAGTTTAAAGCATGCTTTTTCTAAGAGAAACTAGCATTTTAAAATTAAAGTCAAAGCCTAAAGTAAAAGAATACTGGAATTTCAGGTGTGAGACACTGAGGGTAGAGATTTGAGGTAGTTAGAGGTTTTAGTTCCCTTTTACATTCCTCTCACAATACACATATATACTTACAGTACATATTCCACTTAAGTAGAGACCCAGTCTAAATGGTTTAAAATAAATCCTTTACTTACTTAAAGCTGAAATTTGAGGTGATACATAGGCAATCTCCCCAGATAGAGACTTTTTGCAATGGCTAAGGGAAGGTGGTGAGTGTCTAACTAGGGAGTTCTGGGAGCTACTTGTCTAACTTATAGATCAACCTTCATCCCCTCCCCCCCCCCCTCCTTTTTTTGGTTTGTTAGATCAATTGGGAGTAGAGTATGTGGGCAGAAACCTTAACTATGGTCTGATTTAATGAGCTTCTGGATGTAGTTCTGTGGTCAGCTTACTAGGAAGAAGTGGGTAGAATACTGTGTACCAGCCTGTAGAGGTAAGACCAGTCTTAATGGTATGACTGCCAATTCTCTTGATAGCCACCAAAAGTTCTTAGAGGTGGCTGGAAGGGAAGTATGCAGCAGTAATGACAAGGCATGAATTCTTTTAGGTGTGAGTGCCAGTAGGTTGCTAACATCTGGCAGAGCAGAACAATGCCAATAGAAGCAGGTATCTCTGAAATCCTGGGCTGGAGTAGGTTGTAATTTGAAACCCATGGAAGAAATTCATGCTTCTTAATGAAATTATACATTTGCTTTACTTACTACATTTTAATTTATTTCACGTTGACTAACATTGCTTTGAGAAGCTTGTGGTCATGCATGAGCCTATTCCCCCTTCTCTTTTCTTTAGATAGCCAGTACCTTTTCAGGTCACTAAAGACCGAGTCTCATGACATCTCTAATTGCCCTAATTCTGGACTACTTTGGATAGAATCCACCAATATTATTCCTCCACTGGTAAAAGATATTTTTCAAGGAGTTACAACAAATTCCTCACACACCATACTGTCCTCTTTGTATAGGAGACCCTTAGTATACAAAGGCATGAATACTTGTGGCTCACAATGATCCTATCATTTTATTTTGGCACAGAAAAAAAATTTTTGCCTGGTAACTTTGATCACTCTTTTAAAAAGTTACGGAAGTAAAAATAAGTCCAACAATTTAGTAACCTGCCCTCTCCCTCTTCAAATTGAAGGAACCGGTGTTTCCATCATGGTATATGTTTTTCTACATTTTTTGTATGCCTATGTAAGTATATGGATAAGTTTATTACTACCGTTAAAAAAAATAAAATGAAGTCATATATATTATTCTGTCACTTGAATTTTCACTTAATATATCGTGGATGTCCTTTGGGATCTGTTTGGTTCCATCTATGAACATTTATAAAATTGAATTTATACTGGATATTTTATAAACTCTTTAAAAGAGATAGTAGAAATTAAGGGTGAGAAGTTGACTTGCTTGAAGTTTCCCAATGAATCAGTGGCAGCACATGGTTGAGAATGCTCTCTAATAGTTAAGAGCATGGATTATGAATTTAACCTATTTGACTTTATTTATTTATTTATTTATTTTATTTATTTTTTTAATTGATTTTTGAGACAGACAGAGACAGAGCATGAACAGGGGTGGGTCAGAGAGAGAGAGGGAGACACAGAATATGAAACAGGCTCCAGGCTCTGAGCTGTCAGCACAGAGCCTGATGCGGGGCTCGAACCCACAAACTGCGAGATCATGACCTGAGCTGAAGTCGGACGCTTAACCGACTGAGCCACCCAGGCGCCCCAACCTATTTGACTTTATTCAGCTCCATCATTTATTATCGTTGTCATGGCAAATTATTTATTCTTTGTGTGTCTGTTTCTTCTTTCCTAAAATGTAGGCAATAATAGTATCTACTTCATAGGTTGTCATGATAATTAAATAATGAATGTAAAACTGCTTAAAACTGTGCTCATCATATAGTAAATGCTCAACAAATGTTATATTGTTATTGTTGTTATAAAGCCACTCAATAAATATTTTATCATTATCATCATTATCATTATAATTCGTAGCCCAGGTCTCACCCTGAATCTGATATGGAAATCACTATCCAAAACATGAATTCCAAAATGAATAAAGACTTCTAAAGGAAAGGCAATGCAGTGGCCATAAATGCAGCAGGTGCTTCATATTAATTATAGAAATGTGGCAATTTCTCTTCTCCCTTGCTTGTATTCCAGGTGGGGAGCTCTCTTCCAAAAGCGAGCTGGATGAATTGCAGGAGGAAGTGGCCAGGAGGGCCCAGGAACAGGAACTTCGCAGGAAACGGGAAAAGGAATTAGAGGCAGCTAAAGGATTTAACCCTCATCCCAGTCGCTTCATGGACTTGGATGAACTGCAGAATCAGGGTAATTGTTCTGAACTTTAGGTTATGGGTGATGGGGACAGAGAAGAGAGGAAAGAAAAAAATATTCAGGCTTATAAATTCCTGTCTTCTGTTTAGCTAAGTTGTATTTTATCATAATTCACTCATTTTAGTGAGAACTAGCTGAAGTAGGAGGTGACAAGCCTGTTGATTGGAAGACAGGCACTGATTTGGGGCTCATCTATAAAAAGTCTATAGATGAGAGATAGTATTATTCATAAAAATATTTCCCATGAACATCTCTACTGTAGAAGGTGTAAATAAAGCTAATCACAATTCAGGAATAGCAGAACAGGGCAGTGAGTAAGCCACACTGATAAGGGAAATTCTACTTGCTCAGCGGAAATACACTCTTGAAATTTCCCACCTGGAGCTTCAAGTGGGTCTACCAAAAAGGTTCTAATAACACAGAGCTTGATTGCCTTTTGATCCTCTGATGATTCATTTCCCAATCTCATGCAATTTTTGTGGACTTTATGATGCTTCTCCAACTGCCCCACACTAGTTACTTTTTTTTCCTTTCACTGCTTTAGGATGTCCTTTTGTACCAAAAGAGATTAGTCTTCAAAATAAGAGTTTAAAATAGGAAAAGTAGGAGTTATACCTTAAATAGGCTCCTGGAACTTGTATCTTTCTATAAAATGAATTTATTATTCTTATTATTCAGAATCCCCAGATGTAACATTATGCTAAAATAGTGCAAAGAATAGGAGTCTATGCTATTTTGGGTGGCTGCTTTCTTGTTGACCACTTCCCACTTCCCACTGGGCTAATTTGGGGGTCTATTTGGGGCCATTCTTCTCCTCTAATCCTATTGTCTTTTGATTTGAGGTAATTGTTGCCTTATATTTCCCAAGGCATTGTATCTGTTTCCAAATTAGTTTTAAATTCCTAGTTCCTTAGCTGTCCCTACATTTGGATAGTCTTCTCTCCCTTTTTGTCCTCAAGCTATATTACACTGGGGTCTTGGGGTTATTATGCTTCTATACTCATCTCCTTCCCTTACCTTTTTTCCTTCCTTTGTTAGTTGGGCAGTACATGAAAGTTGAGAGGGAATCCTGGCCACATTTCATTGTTAATTCTTCATACACTTTGATTCAGAATCTCCTGGAAGAGCAAGGAATGGAGTGCTAAGATTCTAGAGGATTAGAATTAAAATCTAGTACAGTGATCAATTGTAGTGTGCCTGTATATCTATAGAGAAACTTTTTTGTTTTGATGGCTCTCACTACCATCTCTCATTATAAAGATTATATAGATCCAATTGTCAAATATTATGAGAAGACCTTAGGCCTGGAGGGTAGGTATCAGATCTCTTGATGTGGGATAGAACCTGAATGCCAAGTTCTTCAGAACCAACTTACTACTTCACTGCCCTCCCATTGCTCTCCAAAGGCCACAGTGAATTAGGAAATTAATGTTAGGGGTATGGAAGAGCCTTTCTTACCATGTCAAGCTGGAGGTAAGTGGAAGATGGGGAGATTATGGGAGAAATGACTGACATTTTGATATTTTTTTTCTTGTGAGCATGTGAAAACTCACCAAAATTCACCATTGTGAGTGAATTTACAATACAGCTTACTACCAGTTTATGAGTGAGTAAGAGCCAAGGGGACACATAAACTTGAGCGTTCTTTTACAAAAGTTGACCTTGCAGTACTTGCTTTTTCATCTGGCACTGTACTTGAACTCTTTTGCACCCGCTTTGGTACACATTTGCTTTCAGGGGAGGAAGGAATATTTCATGCTCCCTCTATGGGAAAGTGACTTTTGCAGTAGGTTTGGCAAGCAAGAGCATGATAAAAGAAAATACTTAGGAGTGCTGATGAAAGGAATGTGGTTGCAAACCAACAACAAAGGCTGTTCAACTGCCCTGGTGGATATATTGAGGTTAGGAACTGTAAAGCACCTGTGCCCAAGAGGTGTACTAATTTTCCAGTTGAGGGTGGTACAGAGAGGACTGTGAATTGATGTAGGAAGGAAATTTTACAGATGGCTTTCCACAGAGTAGTGAAGCCACTTTTGCCTTAACACAGCAGTAGAGGTCTCTGTAGAGATCTGGGGCATTCTGACACTGGTTGGCAAGATGTATCTTGTTGCACTGTGGAAACAGGTCAGTTCCAGGCATAAGAATCCACCCTTCTGCTGTAGACAATACTGTGTTCTTTTCTGGAGGGACCCCCTTAAGAGCTCTTGGAGTTGGAATATGTGGTGGACAATGACATACTCCTTTTTCATGGCCTTGGCAATGTGTTGGTTAAGGCAAAAATGGATGTCCTACGTGTTTCAGAGACTTCTTCATAGCAATGGAGAATTAGAATAAGGGTAGATCAAAGGCTCAGCCGCAAGGATCTATGTGCCCTTAAGGGAAACAATACTACATAGAAAAAGGTGGAACAAATTGTAATGAAAATGAAAAGTACTGGCCCTTTCAGGGAGGAGTGACGGCTTTGAGAGGTCCTTGCGAGAGGCAGATTCAGTGTTTGAAGAGTCGCTGCATCTGGAACAGAAGGGAGACTGTGCTGCAGCTTTGGCTCTCTGTAACGAAGCTATCTGTAAGTAACTCTAACTGCTACAGCTATGGCAATTTTGACTAACTTTGAGATAGGTATTATTAGTGTCATCGCTCAGTTGGGATGAAAACAGCTTTTATGTCTCCTCACTGTCAGTCTCCCAAACTGAGACCCTTTAGCTATCGTTGCCCTTCAGATTTTTAAGTGTGCCCTGTGCTGTCATGTGGCCTATGGATATTTACTGGAATGACCTCATCAGGAGTCTGTAGATGAACTATCCAGCCATGCCTACCTTCTTATCCCAAGTTAGACGTCAGATTTGAGGTTAGTCTGTTCTTTCTCTAGTCACTGACTAGTTAGGTGGAGCTTATGGCAAGAAGAAATGAATATATTGGCTGTGATTTCCCAGGCCTGTGACTTTGCACTGCATATATGATTCATGTTCTTCCCTTGCTTTCCTGGTATGCTGCACCATAAGGTTACAGTGAAGGACTAAGGCTTAGCATTTATATCTGGTTCTTAAATGTGACCCACAAGAAGCTGTGTTCTGTAAAGACAGATGCAGATTTGGATCTTATTTCTGCTGTTGACTGTCGGGAAGGGGAAGTTGGGAGCAAAGTGTGGAGACCAGAGTCGGACAGGTCAGTTGCAAAGGATGAGAGTGGCAGTCTCTAAGATGGAAGCACCAGTTTATCTTCTTAACTCATTTTAGTTTAGCTTTTTATTTGTTTGTTTTTTTAAAATTTGGATTAATCTGTTTAGCCTCCATGGCTTCCATGAATGTTCCTTATAGCCAGAGCCAGCTCTGTACCCTGGACAGTATGTGCATGGTCCATGCCTTGCATTCCTGCTGCACATTTTGAGTTTTACTGCATATCTTTGCTCATTTTTGGTTCAATTTTATTTTTATTTTTGTTTGTATTTTGTGTTCTGTTTCTGCTATATTTTCTTTTGCATTTTAGCTAAACTAAGACTTGCCCTGCATGGTGCCAGCTCTAGCACGCACAGCAGAGCCCTAGTCGATAAGAAGTTGCAAATCAGTATTCGAAAAGCACGGAGCCTGCAGGATCGCATGCAGCAGCAGCAATCATCATCGCCGCAGCCGTCGCAGCTCTCAGCCTGCCCCCCTTCACAGGGGGCGGCCCTCCCTCAGCCAACAAGGTAGTGCCTGGGATCCACTGTAGTTTATGGACACCAAGGGAGGACATGACCATGGGTGCTCCATAGTCAGAACTCTCCTAGTCTTGGTGACTACAGAGGAGAGAGAAGAGTCCTCTGAAAATATTTTCTTCTCAGATTAGACACACAGAAAACTCATCCCACTGCCAGTCGTTTTCTTAATAGCTCCTAGAAAGATACAGAAAGTATAGCATAATAAATAGACCATTTGTCCATATTTCCTGTGGGTGACTTTGTCCTTGGACTGGTGTAATAACGTGATTATTAAATATGTACATATTATGTTCTCAGACATGGCAATCTGAACTGTTCCATGTTGCAGTAAAAACCATGTGATTTGTTTTGAGATTTCAGTGCTTTCTGTCCCTCATGGAAGCAGAGAAAGCAGTGTTCTTTGCTCTAATTGAACCATAGAGAAGAGACACAAAGATTCCCCTTGTTTTGCTTTCCTATGGGCAGCACTTCCCCAGGGCCACTGGTATAGCTTTCACATTTTAGCTTTGAATTTGGCTCTTACTTACAATATGTAGGTTTAAGTTAAAATTAATTTTGGCTTTTAATAAGCCTGAGTAGTTTTCAGAATATAAATATTATAAAAGCAGCTAACATTTTCTGAACATTTGCCTATGTCCAGGTACTAAGCTAAACACTTTAATTCTCACAATAACCTTAGGAGATAGGGACTATTAGTCTATTATTTAGTGATATTTTATAGATAAGGAAACTCAAGCTCAGGGAGGATAAAATACATAAGGTACCCATGGTTACTCAGCTAGTAAGTGGTAGAGGGGTGGACTTCAAATCCAGGTCTGTTTCACTCCATTACGTCCCCTATGGAAGTAGAAGGACGTAGTCTTCATAATGTTGTAAGGGTGACTGGGTGGTTCTACCCACAGAAGTTGAGAGTGTATTCTTTCAAATTTAATGCTAATAGCTGAGATCTTCCTTCTTCTTTTCTCCTACTGTGTACTCTAGTAGTTGAATGATGATCTGCAAATCTGATCAGAGATATGTTTTGAATATAAGCAATTTAGGCAACTAAACTCTCTCTAGAAAACTTATGCCACTTGATGTAAGTAATTGAGGTTTTATTTAAGTGCTTCTAACACTGAGTTTTTTAGGTCAGAAATATAAAACTATTAGTAAGAAACTGAGTAAATGCAGTTAATTCCTAGTCTCACTCCCAAATCTTTGGAGAGTCACAGTGTATTACTTTGGGAAAATATCTCAGTGAATAATACAACCAAATCCAGATTATGAAAACACACTTGAAGTAGTTGAATTCTGTGTAATCCCAAGAACCAAAATCACCCTGTACTCTGTAAATGTGGCTTTTGGTTCTTTGGGCTGGTCTGCCTCTCAGGACCCTAGGTATGAGTAACTTCTAGGCTTTGCTCACCTTCATGTCATCTGCATGTGGGACTAGCAATTTTTGTTTTTTTAATTTGCAAGAAGAATATGATTGGAATGGGATTTTACAGGTGAAGAATATTGACAAGGACTTCATTTAATATTACTGTGTGCAGCTTTGGTGAGGGTATTTAATAAAGAGAATTAATATTACCTATTGCTTGGGTGTGAGCTGACCATGTGCCTGCCTTCTCTTTTGAACCTCTGAACCATTGACTGTACTTATGCTTGTCTTTCTATTTATTTTTACCATTCCCTCTGTGAATGGCTAGAAATGGGAATCAGATGAACAGGTCTTTTTGTAAGTGATCTTGTCATTTAAGGCAGCTTATGACTGGCTCTCTCCATTTATTTCAGTGAACAGCCTATCCCGCTCCAAGTATTGTTAAGCCGGGAGGCTCAACTAGAACCCTGCACGAATACAGAGTTTGGGGCCAGTTCTTTCATCCACTCACCTGCTTCCTGCCATGAGTCACACTCATCACTCTTCCCAGAGTCATCTGCCCTGTCTGCCCCACAGCACAATTCCCCCAGTAGGTCTGCCTCGAACCTTCTGACTTCAGTTGAGGATAGCATTGACCCCTCTACGCTCCACAGGGAGGCCTTACCTAAAACACCAGGGAGGACTGAGAAGAATGCTCATTATGGTTGGGAACCATTGGATGTACCAGAGAGTAAGCTGCAAGGCTACAAGGGTGACAACAGCAGCTGTACCAGGTTCCTCCCACAAGAAGGAAGAGGTATTGATCAAGAACGGCCATTCCAAGAAAAGAGGGACCCTGTTGTCTCATCCCAGGTGATGCCTTGGTCACACTCAACTGGAACAGACACCTCTGAGAGAGGAGATGCACACAGACTAGGCTGTAGTCCTTCAAGTTCATCAGCTCAGTCCAGCCTTCCCCTGTACAGGGCCTGCCACACTGTAATGCCTGCTGCTTCCTCACCTATGCTTCACTCTCCTGATACTGTGCAGAAGACTAACGAATGCCTCCAAGCCAAAAGCCTCAAAACTTTGTTGACTTCAAAAGTGGATGCTGGCAGCGAGGATCCCTATAGGCCAGAGTTTCCAAGCACAAAGGGGCTTGTCCGTTCTCTAGCAGAGCAATTCCAGAGGATGCAAGGTGCCTCCACAAGGGATGGCACAGGTTCCCAGGATAGAAGTTTGCCAACCAGTCTAAGAAAGAACTCTTCCCCTTCTGACTCTAAGCTTCCTTTCCCACAGGGTCGAGGGAAAGGCCATTGGCCTTGGGCAAAACAACAGCCTTCTTTGGATGGGAGGGACAGACTACCTTCCTGGGAAGAACCTGCTGATTATCCTTGTCTTGCCATGAACTCTGGGCTGCTTAATAGTGAAACTTCTAGGGGAAGACAGCCCAGGTTGGCAGATCCAAGCATGTATCAAGGAAAGCCATCTCAAGTTAGAGACGCTAGGCCTAAGGAACTGGGCAGCAGTGTCGACTTGGGGACTTCCTTGCCTTTGGACTCCTGGGTGAATGTCACAAGGCTCTGTGATTCTCAGCTTAAACATGGGGTCCCTGGGCCAGGAATGAAGTCCCCCCCCCACGATTCCCATACCTGTGTAGCCTATCCAGAAAGAAACCACATCCTTTTGCATCCACATTGGAACCAAGACACAGAGCAGGAGACCTCAGAATTGGAGTCTCTCTACCAAGCCAGTCTTCAGGCTTCTCAAGCTGGCTGTTCTGGATGGGGGCAGCAAGATGTGGCCTGGCATTCATTTAACCAAACGGGTAAGAATGTAACCATGGGCAGGGGGAGTGGGAGACATATAAAAGCCGAAAGCAGAACAGAAGAGGGGTGGTGTTCTGTCCAAATAACATCCTAGGTAAGAGGTGGTAGATCTTCTGACTTTATTTATGAAGACTTTAGGACAAGAGCTAGACCGTTTTCTAGCTATAGTGGAGAATGTGGAGAGAATAATCATTAATGGTCCAATTCCCTCCTTCTAAAGGAAGAAACCAATGAGTATATGCCGGGGCTGTTGTGCTTTCTGGGCATTCTGTGCTAAGGAATGGTTCATAGGTCTTTGAGAGAGACTCAGCCTGAAGTAGGGGAGGCTGAAAAGAAAAGTCATCCTTTTATGGCTCAGGAGGGAACTGAACTAATCCATGATCTAGCTTCCAGATCCGACTTGCAATGAGGATGTCCACATTGAGCCAGATCTGTAAAGTGGTATTTCTAGATCATACTGAATCAGAAATATCAAGAGCTTCCCTGATCCCTTCAGCAAATACCAGCTTTAAAATATTCAAGGTTGTATGCTTGTAGGGTACCCATTCATTGGCTATCCATTAGATTATATTGTGTGAAGAATGAAGTCTGTACCTTAAATGTACTTCACAGACTTGTTCTGGAAATTGTAGACATGAAGAATATTTATAACTTAGATTGATATACTTAAGAACTCCAAAGCCTGAACTATTCTGGTTCCATCATTAACTGTCAGTATAAATTTGGACAAGTCACTTGATATTCCATGACTGAGTTTTTACCTGCAAAATTAGAGAATTGGTTCAATGATTTTCTTTTTAAAGATGCCCTCCAACTCTTTTTTTTTTTTTTTTTAACGTTTATTTATTTTTGAGACAGAGAGAGACAGAGCATGAACGGGGGAGGGTCAGAGAGAGGGAGACACAGAATCTGAAACAGGCTCCAGGCTCTGAGCTGTCAGCACAGAGCCCGACGCGGGGCTCGAACTCACAGACCGTGAGATCATGACCTGAGCCGAAGTCGGCTGCTTAACTGACTGAGCCACCCAGGCACCCCTCTTTTTTTTTTTTTTTTTAATAAATGTTTATTTATTTGAGAGAGAGAGAGAGAGAGAGAGAGCGAGCATGAGTGGGGGAGGGGCAGAGAGAGAGAGAGAGAGAGAGAGAGAGAGAGAGAGAGACACAGAATCCAAATCAGGCTCCAGGCTCTGAGCTGTCAGCACAGAGCCTGATGCAAGGCTTGAACCCACAAACCTCAAGATTATGACCTGAGCTGAAGTCCAACACTCAACTGACTGAGCCGCCCAGGTGTCCCAAGATGCCCTCCAACTCTTAAAATGATATGTATGATTCTGTGAAATTGAACTCAGAGAACTTTATCTTTAGCTCAGTTTCCATAACAGTACAGGTTATACTGCCAGTTGATGTTTAAATACAGCCATACAGGTATTTACTGAGTACCTAGAAGCTATTCCCAGAAGCTATTGGGGAGGGAGGGTGTCACATAAATATAAGATTTGATATTAAGATATGTTTTTTAGGATATGCATCACAGTGTAGACTTTGCAATAATGTTTATTAATATTCTCCTTAGGTACACGGGACAGGGCAGGATGGGAAGATTCTAAAGAATGAGGAAAAGCTGGTGTCTTCCTCAATTAGCTTCCTGTCTAAGGGAGAAAGAAAATACAAATGTCAAGTGTTATAATAATAAACACATATAAAAGAATATATTGCAATTAAAATTAAACTGTCAAGTATTATATTACCAAAAAAACGCAAATAAAAAAAATTCTTATGTTACCCAAAATAGGAATATTTTTCATTGTGGATAGTTTTGAAAATATATAAACTAACAAAAATCATTGATAATCCCACTATTAATTTCATGAGTTTACTTCTGGCTTTGTTTTTTATGCATATATACTATATATTTATATTTAGTATTTATATTTATATTGTTTTGTTTTTATAAAAAGCAAATTATTACAATATATGTATATAGTTTATTCCCATGATATTCTTACATTATATCCATTAGTATTTTTCTTTTGAAACACTTTTAAGGACTACAATATGCTGCATATGAATGTATCATATATTCAACAATTTTATGATACTTTATATACTTTGCTTAGAATTCTTCCAATTTTTAGATAAACTGATGATGAATATCTTTATATTTGGGCACATTTCTGATGAGCTCTTCCAAATAAATTTTTACAAGGATAATAGCTAGTTGAAGGTTAAATACTTTTAAAAATCTCTTGATATGGACTGGTAAATTAGCCTTTAGGAAGATTATACTTCTGTAAACAATTTCAAAGAGTACGTACCAAACAGTACTTTTTTGCTTAATAGTGAACAAAAACTAATTTAAAATATCCATCTGATGAGTCAGTTCTTAAAATCCTTGTCAAACCAGACTAGCCTTTATTAACATAAAGAAGGGATCAGGTGGAATAAATCAGGAAGTAGGTAATGAAGTAAAGTGCCAATTAGGATCTGTATATGATAGACTATATCTTTAGGGGAGTACTTCTTTATCTTACTGTGAAGCATTTTTTTCTTTTTTAGATTTTTAAAAATATATTTATTTATTCAGGGCGGGGGAGGGGCAGAGAAAGAGTACGGAGAAAATCCCAAGCAGGCTCTGGGCTGCCAGCATAGAGCCCCACTTGGGGCTTGATCTCACAAATGGTGAGATCATGATCTGAGCCAAACCAAGAGTCGTATGCTCAACTGACTGAGTGACCCAGGCTCCCCTATTGTAAAGCATTTTTTAAGCATCAAATTACTAAAGCAAATTACAAAGCATCTCTCCCCCCGCCCCCGCTTTATTCATATAATTTACAAATAACATGTAAGGTTAAGGTGTACAATGTGATGGTTTGACATATATATAATGTGAAATGATAACGACAGTAAGGTTGGTTAACCCAACCATCACCACGCATAATTGCAATTTCTTTGTAAGAACATTTAAGATCTGTTCTATTAGCACCTTTCAGGTAAATAATACAATATTGTTAACTATAGTCATGATCCTGTACATTAGATCTCCAGAATTTATTCATCTTCTAATTGATTATATCCTTTGACCAACATCTCCCCATTTCCCCCACACTCCATGTCAACTACCATTCTTTTGTTTTGTTTTGTTTTTTTAAGTAGGCTTCAAGTCCAGCATGGAGCCCCAGACGGGGCTTAAACTCACAACCCTGAGATCAAGACCCAAGCTGAGATCAAGAGTTGGATGCTCAACTGACTAAACCACCTAGGTGCCCCGTAACTACCATTCTATATTTCAATGAATTTAGCTTTTTTTAGACTCCACAAAGTGAGGTCATATAGTATTTGTTTTTCTCTATCTGACTTATGACTTAAAAAAATATAAAAGCCTTATTGATATATAATTTACATATCATACAAATCACCTACTTAATATGTATAATTCAGTGTTTTTTAAGTATATTCACATATATATATGTCCATCTATCACCACAATCAGTTTTTTTTTTTTTTTAAGTTTATTTATTTTGAGAGAGAGAATGTGAGCAGGGGAGGGGCAGAGGGAAAGGGAGATAGAGAATCCAAAGCAGGCTCCACGATGTCAATGCAGAGCCCGACACAGGGCTCAGTTTCACAAACCATGAGATCATGACCTGAACCAAAATCAATAGCCAGATGCTTAACCAGCTGAGCCACAAAAGTGCCCCACCACAATCAGTTTTAAAGTGTTTTAATCACCCCAAAAAGAAGCCCTATACCCCTTAGTAGTCACTCCCTATCCCCCCTACCCCTCTCTCCTCCAGCCTCAGGCAACCTCTAATCTAGTTTTTGGCTATATATTTGCTTATTTTGGACATATGATATAATGGAATCGTATAGTATATGGTGTTTTGTGACCAGATTAATTTTGACATGATTATAGTTCCTAAAGAGTTGTGTATAAACATTGTCCTTGACCTCTATTCTAAATTTCATAGAATTTTCTTTTTAATTTTTTTTTTAACGTTTATTTATTTTTGAGACAGAGAGAGACAGAGCATGAACGGGGGAGGGGCAGAGAGAGAGGGAGACACAGAATGGGAAGCAGGCTCCAGGCTCTGAGCCATCAGCCCAGAGCCCGACGCGGGGCTCGAACTCACGGACCGTGAGATCGTGACCTGAGCTGAAGTCGGATGCTTAACCGACTGAGCCACCCAGGCGCCCCTAAATTTCATAGAATTTTGAAGTTAGGCAGACATTATCTTAAAAATAAAAAATAACTTTTTGTTAGGGAAAATTTCAAATATATTCAAAAGTAATGAGTAAGAGTAAATGTTACAATAGCTGTCCAATAAGCTAGTACTTATGACTAGCTACTTATGACTAGCTTCCATAGTGATTATCTTGGCCAGTTATCAACATATGGCCAATTCTGGTTTACCTATAGCTTCTACCTACTGGATTATTTTAATATCTATCTATTTACTTATTTACACATTTTATTTTATTTTATTTTATTTTTATTTCCTTGAGTAATCTCTACACCCAGTGTGGGGCCTGAATTCATGACCCTGAGATTAAGAATTGCATGCTGTACTGACTAAGCCAGCCAGGCACTCCTCTACTGGATTATTTTAAAGCAAATTCCAGACATTATATCATTTCATCCATACATAATATGGAATGTATCTCTAAGAAATAGTGACTCTTTTTAAATGCAAAACTATAATTTTATTATATCTAAAAAATTAACAATAATTTCTTAATGTAATATAGTAACTAGCCAGTATTCACGTTTTCTCAATTGTGCCATATATGTCTTTTCACAGTTGGTTTATTTCAAATTAGTATTCAAACAAGATCTACACATTGCATTCGGTTGATATGTCTCAAGGCTTTTTTTAGCCTATAAAATTTTTGTCTGGTAATTTATTTATGGAAGATTTGGTCATTTGTCAAATCCACATTCTAGATTTTACTGATTATATTCTGGTAGTTTTTTTTTTTTTTTTAAACATGTTCTTCTAGCCCCTGTTTTTCTGTGATCTGGTAATTAGGGATAGAGGCTTAATTAAAATCAGGTTCAATTTTTTTTAAGATTTTATTTTTTTGGGGGTGCCTGGGTGGCTCATTCGGTTAAGCGTCCGACTTCGGCTCAGGTCACGATCTCACAGTTCGTGAGTTCGAGCCCCGCGTCGGGATCTGTGCTGACAGCTCAGAGCCTGGAGCCTGTTTCAGATTCTGTGTCTCCCTCTCTCTGACCCTCCTCCGTTCATGCTCTGTCTCTCTCTGTCTCAAAAATAAATAAATGTTAAAAAAAAAATTAAAAAAAAAAGATTTTATTTTTTTAAGTAATTTTTACACCCAAAGTGGGGCTTGAACTCATGACCCCAAGATCAAGAGTCATGTGCTCTACTGGCTGAGCCAGCCAGTCACCCCCAAACTATTTATTTATTTATTTATTTATTTATTTATTTATTTATTTTAATGTTTGTTTATTTTTGACAGAGAGAGAGAGAGAGAGAGCGCGCGCGCGCGCGCGCGCGCGCGCGCATGAGTGGGGGAGGGGCAGAGAGAGAGGGAGACACAGAATCTGAAGCAGGCTCCAGTCTCTGAGCTGTCAGCACAGAGCCTGATGCGGGGCTCGAACTCACAGACTGCGAGATCACGACCTAAGCCGAAGTCGGTCACTCAACCGACTGAGCCACCCAGGCGCCCCACCAATATTTTTAAATAAGATTTCAGAGATGGTACTTTGTATTTCTATATCAGGAAGTGCATGATGTCTGGTAGGCTTTCTTCTTGTTACTATTGAGCAGTACATCTTAACCCTACCTTCTGTCAAATCCATAAATCCCCTCAGCTCCTTATAGGTGGCCACCTTCATCTCTGCTGAAATATCTTTAAAAGAATTAGTCTATTCCCAGGGGCACATGGGTGCCTCAGTCAGTTAAATGTCCAACTCTTGGTTTCAGCTCAGGTCATGATCTCGCGGTTTCATGAGTTCAAGCCCCCCACATTGGGCTCTGTGCTGGCAGTGCAGAGCCTGCTTGAGATTCTCTCTCCCTCTCTTTCTGCGCCTCCCCAACTCTGCTGTCTCTGTCTCTCAAAATAAGTAAATAAACTTTAAAAAATGAAAAAAAAAAAAAAGTCTATTCCCTTCAGAAGGTTCCAGTGGCTACCACCTTGTCTAGGAATCACACTTGACTTTACTTGAAGAGCACCAAATTCTAACCATTACAGCTACAATTTTTAGATCTGGCTGCCCATCAGAGTCAGCTGAGGAGTGTTTTTTTAAAAAACACAGAAATAATTTTATATAAATGGGATGACAGCACACATGTTGTTTTTATTACAGACATTTTCCTGTTTATCTCTGATCCCCTTGCATGAGTCCCTGCCTTTTATCCTCCACCTTCCCAGGTAGTAATCTAATGTGCATATTTCTGTATTTTTCTGTTGATATAATCCTATGTAGACCTAAATATACGGTTTTTTGTTTGTTTGTTTGTTTGTTTTTTTGGCCTAAGGTTAGTATTACAGATTCCTCCCCCCCCTTTTTTAAGTTTATTTATTTATTTTGAGAGAGAGAGCACACACATGAGCAGGAGAGGGATAGAGAGAGAATCTCAAGGAGGCTGTGCACAGTGCAGAGCCCAACAGAGGGTTCGATCTCATGAGCAGAAGATCATGCCCTGAGCCAAAATCAAGAGTCAGGTGCTTAGCCAACTGAGCCACCCAGACGCCCCAATTTTTTCCCTTTTAACTTAACAATACTTTATGAAAATCCCTCTAAGTCATCTAGTTTAACTCAATTCATTATTTTTAGTGGCTGGGCAATATTTTTAATTTTTTTTAATGTTTATTTATTTTTGAGAGAGAGACAGAGACAGAGCGCAAGAGGGGGAGGGGCAGAGAGAGAGGGAGACACAGAATCTGAAGCAGGCTCTAAGCTGTCAGCACAGAGCCCAACGTGTGTGGGGCCAAACTCTGGAACTGTGAGATCATGGCCTGAGGCGAAGTCAGAAGCTTAATCACCTGAGCCACCCAGGTGCCCCTGGGCAATATTTGTTATTGAAGATACCATAGTGTATTTAGCCATCCTGCTATAAATGGGTGTTACTTTATTTCTAGTTTTTTGGCCACTTTAAATAATGCCTCAGTAAACTGGTATTTTTGCTTCTTATTCCCAGGAGTAGGATTGTTGGATAAAAGGGTAAATATATTTTCATTTTTAATGGATATTTCTAAACAGCTTTTTAAGAAGACTATAACATTTCAAATTTTCTTCAACAATGTTTGAGGATATTCTCCTATGCTTTTCAGGAAATCCTTTTGTTTTGTTTTATTTTATTTTATTTATTGATTTTTAAAGATTTTACTTTTAAGTAATCTCTACTCCCAACTCACAATGTTGAGATCCAGAGTCATATGCTCCACTGACTGAGCCAGCCAGGTGCCCCTTGGGGAACCTTTTAAAAAGAAATATTCCCAGACTCCACACCACAAAGATTCTGATTCAGCAGGGCTGTGGAGAGATACAGGAATCTGTATTTTTAAAAGCTCCTGGATGAATCTCAGGTGGTATTGGAACCTCTGCATTTAAGTACCAGGAAATACTAAAAGTAATATTTAGCTTGATCTTTTAGATTAGTATCAGGAATATCCTCCTTTAGCCAGATACATATATTAGAATCAAAATATCAAATCAAGACATGAATTGGTGATAGACATATACATCAAATGTAGGTCAAGGGCATGTGCATTTTCAGAATGGAAGACTTAATTAGTTGTATTGGGGCGAGCCCCTTGGGAGTCACATATCCAGTTTGGAGCAGCTCTTAATAATCTAGCAAGATGTTGAGGAAGAGATAAGCATTTAGTAATGGTTCAGAATTTAAGCATTTAGTGATTGAGAGAAGCCAATGGGGAAATAAAAGAGCATTACACATATAAAATATTGTTGAAGAGCTCCTACTCATAGTAATAGGAAGTGAAAATCAAGAGACTTGAATTTTAATTCTGGTTAATCTACTTACTACCTTTCAGACCCTGGAACTCATTTTCCTGTTATATAATATGAGGAGGTTTGATAGATGATTACTATGTTCATTTCAATTTCTAACTGGACAGAAGATAATGTTCCCTTTGTCATCACAGATGCTCTAGAGAACAACTTTGTTGGACAATTTCCTCTGTATATATTTTAAGTCTTGGGCGTAAGTCTGAGAGAAGTAAAGCTGATTGTGCTTACATAAATGAAACGAGGCAAGATGGGGACATTCAGTTGTCTGTCCACAGAGCCCCTTCTATAACAATGTTCTTTAAAGCCTGTGTTCTGAGACTCTTGTGGCCTATAGGAAACTATCCGTATTCTGAAACTCCTGTTTCTACATCTCAGGAGTACATCCTTCACTGGATTTAAGGATGCTTATTTGTTATTCCATGAAAAAAGAACTGAGTTTCTTGCTCTCATGCTGAAGTTAGGCTTCTGGAGAAGAGATGGCTTCAACCTGTATTTATGTTTTCCTCCTCAGGCTCTGCAGATGGTGTGGGGAGGAGGTTGCACTCAGCCCCTGGCCTTGGTCTCTCAAGGACCCCAACAGCAGAAATGGAGCACAGTCTCCATGAAGCCAGCACAGTGCCTGCTTCTCAGGTAGCAGCCTCAGGTCCTAAAGTGCTGGCATGGGGTGGTGCATTGGGACAGGAAGTGTGGAAAGATATAACTGGTAGGGTTGGTGGTAAAGCAGGAATATGGTAATGTGGGGCTGTTAGAAGAGAACAAGGTTAATGATGGGGCTTCTTTTGAATGAGAAAAGATTGTCATATGGCCACTACCTTTCAAATACATTAATTCAGGTCTTTAGTAGTGAGTCTTACCCTATTTTCTCCCATATCCCTGGGGACAGGGTCTGTGGGAAAACCATAGGTCTGGTGTTTTGTGTCTGCCTCTGTATGTCTGTGTGTTTGAAGGCTGCACCTTGCCGAGGCCCCAGCAGGGAGTATGGGGAGGATGATCAGTACGGTGCAGAGAACTTTCACCGCATCTCACGCAGTCTCAGTGGCACAGTTGTCTCAGAGAGGGACGAGGCTCCAGTCTCTTCCCACAGTTTTGTAAGTAGAATCAGGGTCTCTATTCAGAGCACTGTATTTCTTTTGCTAGGTAAAAATACACTATATGTGAAGGGGCAGGGGAAATTAAAAGCTGTAATTTGGGGGAAGGCCATGTGCACTCAGCAAAAATGATAACACATAGTCATTACTTTATTGACATACATTTTGTTAGAGCCCAGAGGGATGTCCCTTCCCTAGAGCAGTTCTGGAAGGCATATTAAAGGGTTCCCTAGGGTGAGAAGAGTCCTACTAGCCTTGAGAGAAGTCTGAGAATCAATGGCTGCTGATTGGATCAAAACCCATTGTACTAATCAAAGGAAGGGAAGAGATGGGATGAGATATTTTTTTTTGCCTTTTCCTCCCCACTCCAGTATATGATTGAATGGGATCTAGTATGCTTTCATGCTAAAATAAAGCATGTGCTTGGCAAGAAAAGGAAAGTGATTTAAAATCTTCCTCCTTGAGGCTTTTCATATGGAATTAATGCAGTGATCTGTAGGTGAAAGGGACAACCAAGTCAACAGAGATCAACAAAGTCAGATAGTTTCAGTGGCTGGGTTTATAAATTATGCTTTTGAGAATTTCACATACTTGCCCAAGCAAATTGAGTTTTCATTACAATGGAGGTTAGGATGCAAAGCTCTAGTGCACTAAAGCTTGTTCACCAGGTCAGTTTGATAAAGATTTAAAAAAAATTTTTTTTAGATACATGATATAAAAATAAAAAGGTACAAAAGGGTACAGAGAGAAAACCAAGTCTCTGTTCCACTAGTCCTTCAGATCCACTTTCCCTCCCAAACAGCAGTCATTTTTTCCAAGTTATTGTTCATAAGTTCCTAAACAACTGTGAACATCTTGTCATTCTTGTTGGGGAAGGTGGTCTTTTCTGCCTCACATTTGTTCTCATGTACTGTTAGTGAATTTAATAGCAAATTGTTACTCTTCTAGGGAGCTGGCTTTCTTTCTCCTGATTCCTATACCATTTATTTATTCACTGACTCATTCTTTTAAACAAATGCTTATTGAGCATATGTTCCAGGTATTGTGCCTGGTGCTGGGGATATAGTGGTGAGTGAGCTAGATGTAGTCCCTGCTGTCATGGCCCTTACAGTCTACCTGGGGAGACAGATAAATAAAAGAATTATAATATGATAGGATTTAATGCTATGGAAGCATAATAGAAGGGACATCTAAACCAGACTTGAGGGATCAGGGAAAGCTTCCTGAAGGAAGTAAAATGAATATAGTCTGTAAAGGGACTTCAAGCAGATATTCATTGAATTAAAAGTTTATTTGGTATGGCAGGATTAGAGTCTGGTGAGGACTCTGTTGGACAGAATTAACAAATGAGACTGGAAAGAATATAACTAAGAGTCATATCATGAACCACAGTACGAAGTTTGGGAGCATAGAGAGAAGTGGACATGTTGGAGAGCCAAAGAGGAAGTAAAAATCATTGGGACTTGGTGTCTGATTCATATGGGGAGAGGAGAATCAAGGATGATAACCTGGAATTATTGGTTGACAATGATGTACTTGAGGGAAGAGATATGTATAATTTTGGATATACTATATTTGAGTGGAGATATCTGGTAGGCCTTTGGATGTGACACATAAAAGCTTGAAACCAAGATTCAAGAATCATAACCTTTGAAAAGAGGGAAAGAATATTGTGAGGAGAAGGAAAGAATATTATAAGAAGGATATATCTCTGATGAATATCATATTTAAATGGTTTATCTGAAGAACCCTAAAAGGAGTGAGGACCAGAGAGGTAAAAGGGAAACCAGCGTGGCATCACTTCTTCTGTGCAGAATAAAGGAATAGTTGGCTATGTCACATGCTGAGAGGACTGGCACTTGGTCCTTCGGCCATATGGTAAATGCCTCCTATGTTCCATGCTGTGGTAGTTGCTATGAGCGTACACTGATGAAATAACACAAATTTTGCCCTTGAATAGCTTACAACTTGGTTAGGAAATAAGATACACTGGTATATAGATTGTTTTATTTAATATATTATTTATTAGGTGCCTGTTCCAGGTGCTATTCAGGGTGCTGGGAATACTGGAGTAAAAAGAAATGTATTCTACCAGGAGAGAAAGACAATAAACAAGTAAACCCCAGACAATGTATGATCAAGAAGAATAGAACAAAGCAAGGGGATAAGGAATAGAGAGGTAATAGTGGTTATTTTCAGGGCTACTTTTGATACAGTAGTGAGGCAAATCAGCTCTAAGGAAGTAACATTTGATCAGTGACGTCAGTGATATGATAGTGTGAGCCATGGGAAGACTATTCCAGGTAACAGAAACAGAAAGTGAAAAGGCTCTGAGTTGGAATGAGGTTGGTGTGTTGGGGAAAGTTAAGAAAGTCACAGTGAAAAAGGCACAGGAATGGTAGAGATAAAGTGAGAAAGATCATCACCATTGCTACACATAGGAACTTAACAGGCCACAGTGAGGAAGTAGCAGGCTGGGATAGGAAGATCAGATTGGAGGCTGTTGGAGTGGTCCAGTTGAGTTTAAATATAAAACCTATAGGTAGAAATGAGTGTTCTTGACAAAGGCAACTAAAGGAATCGTGAATGAGAAGTGCGAAATCAAGGGCAATGTCAGCATTTGAATGAATCTAGGTGACTTAGGAAAATGTGGTACCAGGAGGTGGAGTTTGGAATGATGTTGGTTTGATTTTGGACATATTAGTGTTTCAAATGTTAAAGGGGCTATTTCTGAGACTTTGCCACAAAAGTGAATGACTAGTGGAGTATAGTCGTTGACACAAGCATCAGTGGTTACAAACTTGACTGGCAAAAGAGGAGACTGCACTATAGCAGTGACGGGGGAGAAGGTGGAGTAGCAGAATTCTTGATTGTATATTTAAGGAGATACATTTTTAGTTCCCAATATTTAGAGTATAGAATTTTCTTTTTCAGTCTCGCAGTCTTTCTGATTTTTTTCCTCTTTCCTATTTTTTCTCTTTTTAAATTTCTATCTCAGTCTGACTCTACTGTTAGCATTAAAGAATGGGAAAGTGAGGGCTATGAGAAAGGTTAAAGGAAGAGGATCTGCAGTTCTGTGTCTCCATTTCATAGTGGTCTGGATGTCCCTAGAGGAGCTCATGGGAAGAGTGAGTCAATTGGGTCCCTCTCCAGAGCTAGGCATATTGGTACTCTAATCCCCTCCATCTTCCCCTGCTTGCCTCACTGTGTTTACCCAACCATATCCTGCTGTGTGTTAATCCTCATCTTTATGTTTTTTTGTCTTGTCTCACTATAAGGATTCATCAAATTCGAGGAAAAAGCCTTTGGAAACCGGGCACCGTTGTTCCAGCTCCTCTTCCCTCCCTGTCATCCATGACCCTCCTGTGTTTCTCCTTGGTCCCCAACTCTACCCACCCCAACCACAGTTCCTGTCCCCAGATGTCTTGATGCCCAGCATGACAGGGGAGCCCCATAGACCCCCAGGTAACTCTCCCCAAATCTAATATTATGTGCCAGAATGTGGTACTTTTCAGGGATGACCTAGAAAGATCAAATCAGTATACCTACTGGGGGTGGGGGAGTCCCAAGGTGGGTGGTAAAGGGATATGAATTACCACTTTAAGATCAATCATTGGTTTAGGTGAATTGTGATTGAATTGTTACTTGGGCAACATGGTTCTTTGATTTTGGGGGCTCTGGTCTAGATCTTTAGAAACTGAACTGGCTCTATCATGATAAGCTTATAAGTGACCAAGGGGAGTTAATATTCAGTCTTTAGGATCCTCCCAAAACAAAAAGTGTCATCTATAGCTAGTTTCTCTCCTACTATCCCCTGAATCTCAGCTGAGGTATAGTCAGGAGGACAAGGAATGAATGGGAAACCTGGACAGACCCTATGTATGGAATACCTGTGCCATATATACAGACCCAGACAATCCTAGGGAAGGTGGGTAGCATCCTTTTGGCTTTCTTTGACCCTCTATAGTAAGATTTGCTACTTTTCTTCCACATGAAGAGGCTGAATCTATAGCTTAAGGCAATGATTCTCAATGGGAAATGGGAGGTACTACTGGCATCAATTAAGTGGAAGCCAGGATGCTGCTAAACATCCTACAAAGCACAGGGCAGTTTACCTACACCCACCCCCAACCCCCAACAGATAGTATCAGCTCAAAATATCAGTAGTGTTGAGATTGAGAAACCCTGGCTTACAGATATAAATGCCTTGGGGCAGGGAGTGGTTGTGGTTCTAGAACAGAAGAGTAGTATTGCTGATATGTGTCCAAATTTTAGGGAGGTTTGGATAAGCAGGCCTTCTGGGTAGATGAACTTTCTATCACTCAGTGGAACAGCCAGGTAGCCAGCCCCTTTGACAGTTGTTAGGGGCATCTGATCCATCAGGCAGTATTTTAGTGCAGCCTGTTCTGCACTAAATGTTATAGTGAATATAGGGGAGAAAGAAGGTAGCTCTCCGTTCTTAAAGAGCTCAAAGCTGAAATAATCAGAATGTGCATGCATATAAGAATATATTGCAGATGTTGATGGGCTATAAAAATAAAGAATGGAAAGTATTTTTTAGAAGTGATTTTTAAAAATTATGTATTTTGTTTTGTTTTTTTTTTAAGTAAAGGGGAATTAATGTGTAGAAAAGACATTCCACACTATATATGTGGTAGGAGTGTGTGAACAAAAACAGAGATCTCAGAGACTAAGCAAGAATGCAAGCAGAAACAGATTAACTAGAGTGAAGGTACCAAATTAAAAAAGCAGAGTGATGTTTTGGAGTGGTGGCTCTAAGAGTAGAGTTGTTACACTGAGTATACATTTGCAATATTAGGGAGCCATTCCTGGGGAGGGAGTGGAGGAAGAATTATAGTGGAGTAAAGTGGAAGTATGGCAACATTTACCCAGGTAGGAGGGAAGAGACTTGATTTTGATGTATATTAAGAATTCTTAAAAATGAAATTAAAAGCAAAGCTAGTCTTCTTCCCCTGAGGTGTATGCTCTTGGAGGTGTGGGAGTTGAGAGGTACAGCCAGGAATGATCCTCTGGGAAGGAGAATGGTTTACTGAAGATCTTAATATTTGGGTTTCTTTTTCTCTTTTCAGGAACTTCGAGGAGTGTCCAGCAGTTTCTGGCTATGTGTGACAGGGGTGAAACTTGCCAGGGGGTCAAGCACACAGGAAGGACTCTGAACTACCAGAGTCTCCCCCATCGTTCCAGAATAGATGCCTCTTGGGGACCATGGTCAGAGACCAACCAGCATATTGGGGCCAGATTCCTGAGTACTCCAGGGTGCACGCCTCAAATGACACACACTGCCACACTACCAGAAAGGCCGCAGGGCCTTCAGGTTCCTCATGCTCAGTCCTGGGGGGATCTTTTCCATTCATCCTCCCACCCTCCCATTGTTCACCCTGTGTCTCCACCATCAAGCAATCTTCATGAACCCCTGAGGTCAGCTTGGAATTTGGGTCCTACTCCTGGGTCTCGAGCCCCTGGTCCTCGAAGAGTAGATATGCCCCCCGATGATGACTGGAGGCAAAGCAGTTATGCCCCACAATCTGGGCACAGGAGAACAGGGGGAGAGGAGTTTCTATTTGTTCTAGCAGATGCTCCTGGAAGAGAGCAGATAAGGGCAAGGGCCCTGCAGCACAATAGGTGGTAAGGGTCACCCCTTCCCTTTCCTGGAACCACAGCCTTCTCTGTTAAACTGTACTGTGGAGGAGCTGGCACCCTGCATCCCTGCTAGGGTTGTGCTAGTCTCATCTCGATGTAAGAGTTGGCAGTGTCCTAGGGGTACCAGGAACCCCTAACAAGACCTGGCTCTTTGAGAGGGAATATTTGAAATTCCAATTTCCTTTCACCTAGCAAAAGGAAGCAACTGCGGTTTGGGCTCTATTTGAGCCACTTTACAGATGAATCCATATTACCCCAGACACTAGCCATTTCTTAGGATCTTAGGGTCACCATTTTATTCCTGGATCCTTTATGCCCCCACCTGCACCTGAGCCTTTATCCTGTGTTCCCTAGTATACTGCCAACTTCTATTCTTTGTTTTACTTACCTATCCTTATTACCTGACCTTCTGTCTCCCCATATCTCATCCTCAGGGGGACATGTAGCTGTGTGGTCATGGTCCTGACCACATCATTCAGGGCAGCCTGTTTGCCCCGTAATTATGAACGGTCAGCCTTCCCTGTGCCCCGACACCTTAGGCCTAGAATGCAGAGCTGCCAACGTAACATTTGCCCTTCTGAACAGATGGAGTCAGGCACACTAACACACCTTCCTGTCCTCAGCAGCAGAGCCATTACTGCCACTTGCACAGTCACCATTGTAAACCCTCAGAGTCAGCTAAACTATTTTAGGGCCAAACATACTGTTTTTGTAAAGTATTTTTCATTAATAAATCTTTAAGATAGTTGTATTTAATTCCTTGTGATTTAATTGTCTATTTAATGCCTTTTGTATGCTCTTGCTCTTTTATGTCGGGGTTGGAGGGGAAGGCCTGAATAAGCAAGAAATATCAATTCCCAGGGGCCTGGGGCTCCCAAAGAGAGGACCATGGCACAAACGTGTGTGTGTGTGTGTGTGTGTGTGTGTGTGTGTGTGTGTGTGTATGTCTTTTGACTGAGTGAAGGTGAGGAGCCAAATAGTTGGATATATACTAAAGGTAGGAATTAATGGGCCCCTAAAGTAGAATGGCTTTCCTTGTTATTACTGTTGTTAGTGTATTTCCTATTCCTTTCCTGCTAAAAAACACAACGTTACATGCTTTATCCTTCCCTCCTTAGGGAGATTTTTTGGGGATTCAGACACCTCTTAGAAACCCACTGCTGATCTATGTATTCTTGGTGCCCTCCTTCTACAAGTTTGTGCCTCCTATCCCTTCCTTGCTCTCTTCCCGTGGCTGCCGCTACCCTTGCCTTCCCTGTGGAATTTCTGTACTTCCTCTGGTTGTCCTCAAATCATTGAAGCAGGTAGAGCTACTGATGGTGAAGAGGAACAATTATTGCACAGAAACAGCCATTTTCACCTCTGCCTCACTCCCAAATTCTCCCTCTAAAGGATATTTTGTGGGCTTCCTTTGCAAAGAATACCCTTTGGACACTTCCCCGCCTCATTTATCCCACGTCTCAAGATCACTGAAATTGACAGAAAGAAGAGGTAGAAAGGTGTTCTTTGAGACCTTTGGGCCACTGCTTACCTAATTAACACCATCCATTATGAACAGATTATGAGAATTTAATGTTCAGGAGGATAGCAGGAATTTCTCATGCCACTTGGATTGTATGCCATCAAGATATATAGATCTTAGTGGCTATGCTGATCTCTGCCCTGTGATTCAGTACATCTCCTACTGTCATACACATACCTTCTAGTAACTATTGATTGAACAATCAGTTCTTGTCCCACTACTCCCTTCCCCATGAAGGTCCATCCCTATAAAGTTTCCGTAAGTCATCAGGGCTCAGATTCTGTATGTGCACAGAAGTACCATATGAAATATTTTTTATGAGGAACTAATTTCTCTATGTATCCCTCTGCCTTCCAAATCTCTATTTTCTGAATGGATCAAGAGGGAGGCTGTGTCCTTTTCAGGTGTATACTTTGTCACTTGACAACCCTTGGTTGTCATCCCTTTCCCCTTACCTATTTTGATTCTTAACCCTTGGAGCCTATTCTGCTCTATCTATATTCTCACCCTGTGCCTTCAGACTCTTGACAATTCCAGGCTCTAAACATAAGGGTCAGATAGATTCTCAAACTCCATTTTGAACGGTCACTTCCCTCCAGAACCTACAGTGCCTCCTCTATTTTCCTGTCCCTTACCAACCAAAGTACTCGGATTTGGTAGTCAAATTGTTATACATTTGTTTCTCTATTAGTAGGAGATTCTGAGGTTTGAATAAGTCTCGCCATCTTACTAGGAGCTCCATGAGAGCCAATGTCTTGTTTCCTAGCGCTCATTCACTGCAGCTACTAGCAATAGATAGCCCTCCCTCTTCACGGTCTATTGTTTCTGCCTGCCCAGAATTTTAACCTGATCCCTTGGCCTCGTCCTGTTTCTCTTCCAGCCTCAGTAATTTTGCCCAGGTCCCTAGAGTCTGCCCCGCCCCCGCCCCCGCAAGCGCGGTGCATGCCGGTCTTAGCCCCTCTGTAGGGAAAGAGGGTCCGCCATGTTCCCCGGCGGCGCCGCCGCTTGGCTCTGGTAGCCGCCGCCCCCGCCCCCAACCCCGCCCGGCCCAGCGCCTAGCCGAGCCCCGGGCCCAGCATGGCCGCCCCGGAGCCGGCCCGGGCTGCACCGCCCCCACCCCCGCCCCCGCCGCCCCCTCCCGGGGCTGACCGCGTCGTCAAAGGTGAGAGGTGGACGAAGCCCTGGGGGCCTGGCCTGAGGAGCTGTGT
Source organism: Panthera tigris (assembly GCF_018350195.1). NCBI lineage: Eukaryota > Metazoa > Chordata > Mammalia > Carnivora > Felidae > Panthera > Panthera tigris. Next base: position 33,498,297 of record NC_056670.1, on the reverse strand, counting down.
GTAAGGGCGGGCGGGAGACCGTCCCCTCCGGAGCGGGCCCGGAAGGGCGGGCGAGTGACTGGCTGCCTCCCTTGGGGAGTGGCCCCTGGGCGGGCCCCTGCTGGGCTGGGCTGAGTCGGTAGCGGCGGCTCCGCGGTCTCCCGCATGCCTTCAGGCCCGAGGCGGGGGTTTCGCTCTCGAGGTCTTCTAGTTGTGGGGGTGAGTCTCCGATCTGCAGTGAGCCCCTTTCTTTTCCTCCTGGGCCTGTCAAAGCGGCCCAGAGGCCGCGATTAGCTTCCTGCTCCGCGACAGCTGCACGCCTGGCTTGCCTGGGCGGACCGAGGGGCTCGGAGACCTTCAGCCACGCGGGGCCGGGCGATGAGCAGTCAGAAATCACCTCGGCTTTGGCCCACGCCTGCTCCCCAGTGACAGCCGTCCGCCCGATTCGCGCCTAGTTAGCGCCAGCCGCAGGGGTTCGCACTTGGCCCTCAGGTGTCACTCTACGCGGAAACTGGGGGAACCATGTGGGATTGGACAAGGGTGAAGAGACGAGGCAGGATTTGGGGTCCTGGCTTTAAGTGCAGAGAAGATGGAGAAAAGGCAGCATAAAGAAAAAAACAAAAAACAAAAAACCTGATCGATAGGAAAAAGCATTTACTTAGAAAACCGTCGACACTGGTCAAAGGCCAAAAAAGGTTACCCCTCACCTTGTGAACACATACCCATAGAAAAAAATTAAATATTTCCAGGTGGGCAGAATATATGTATGTTTACCGACAACAGGTCAGCAGAAAAAATTTAAATAGAGAAATTGAGGGCAAATTGTTGCTTCAGATTTCCATGCTCTCTAGGAGAGCCCATCAACTTCATACACTGCTGTGGAGGTGAAAAACAGAATTTGAAATGATTTTTATTTACCATGCAGCTTGGTCAATACATTGACATCATCTTAGAATAAAGTTTTCTTTACCGTATTACATTTATTTTGGAAAGGTAGATACTTCTTTCGTTTGTTCATTTTCATTCAGCTTCTCAAATATACTGGTACAATGTTTAAACACTGTTAGTCCACTTTTTGCAGTTTGACCAGAAATGTTTCCATTAAAATATTTAAGAACAAGAAAACCTTTTTCCTTTGTGTTTTTTTAATTTTAATTTTTCAATTTGAGCCTCCTTTAATGATAACACTGATTTGTATCCAGGCTTATGTAGACAATTTTTAAAAGTTAGTGGTATATCCATTTGGGCCAGTCATTGGAATGAGCTGATTAAAGAGTTTATGGAATCCTGAGAAATCTGTATAAAAAGAGAAGAAGAGAAAAAAAGATTGGTAGTTCAGGCATTTATCCTAAGTTTTGCAGGGGTTGGGAACAGAGACATGGGCTGACTCTTCTTTTTCTGAGTAGGTATATGAGTTGTATGTTCATTTCTCTGGGCACTTTTCACCCTACTATTAGGACTAGTCACATTCCCGAACAATGAGTTTTTGCTATCCTTATGCTTGTGAGTCTTCTTGGTTTTTGTCATATATATGGTAATGTTTTCCCTGTACTGCTTTAATACGGTAAAAATAAGATTGCAAACATAAGGTATATTCCTTAGGGGTAAGTTGTGAATCCACAACAGTCATATTTATAGGTTATTGGTGTGGAATAAAAGTCATTTGATTTAGGTAAATAGGAAAAGAACTTGTTGGTGTGGAAAATTATACATTTATAGAATTATAAACAGAGCTCATGGATATAAGATCTCATGTGCTTGGTAGTATATTCTTCACCAGGACAATTTTGATTTCTTTATGGAATTCATTAGCAATTGGAAAGGCTGATAAGGATCACATGTTTAGAAATGGTGGAAACAGACTAGTTTGCCCTGCTCATCTCAGCTCTGGCTTCCTCAGAAATACTGGGAAATTCACCTTTCATACAGAAACCATTTTTAGATTTCATCTTCAGGCTTCTTTCTTGCTTGCCTTCTTTCAGTAATTGTACCATAATGTTTTACTTGATGAGAGAGAACACCCTTGCCAGAAAATACATGACCACGGTGCTGGTTCAACTTGTTAAAATCCAGATTTCTTATAAGTGTAGTATGTGCTAGTTTTGGATCTATACCATCTCATAGTAATAATATTATGGACACCATCATTGGCATTGAATACAGGTAGTCTTTTACTTTCTGAAACTTTTCCTTCTTGACTCTAAATTTTATGCTCTTACACTTCTAGTTAGGAGGCCGGTTTTGAAGGGGATATAGATCTTTCTGTGTTAAAGATCATGTGCCTGAAGTTCACTTTCATGTGAAGTTTGAGATCTGGAAATACTGTAGGTGATTCATGTATTAACGTAATTAGCCTTTTAGTGAAATTATTATATCGCTGATTATGGATGATTAGGTTTCCTGGTTGGTTCAGGCAAATTCATTTCTGAGCCTACTCCAGCTGCTGCTGGCTCAGGTCAAATTCTTTTTGAAAGTTGCAGTAGCCCAATGGTTTAGGTGAGATAATATGCCCTCTTAGCTATTTTCTGTTAAGCATTTTTCTGTTCTTCAGCTAAAATAAGAAGTTGGAAATAAAATAGAAACAAACTAGCAAAAATGGCTAATTGTATCTGCCTAAGTGCCTTACTGCCACATCAGCAAAATTGGTATTGTAATTGAAGCATAAAACCCTGAATTTATGTATATTGCTCTCCCCCCTCTCCCTCCCCCGCCAATTTACTTGACCTGAATTGTCCAGATGCTACCTTTTATTTCCAGATATTTTTAAATACTTCTTTTAAGTGCTTTTTGCCATATAAATGAGGTCCCAGATTTGTAAAACTTGATTGTCTCTTGAGATTATTAGATCTGTTAGTCTTGATATAAAAAATTCACCGTTATCACTTAGAGTGCATTGTCTATATTGTGTGTATGTTCATTTAGTATGTACAATGTGACTCACTTTCTTTTGCATTCAATATTTTTTCCTTATTTCCTAGGTTATATTAATCTTATGTCTTAGGTGATCAGACTTTCAGATTGAACCAAAATGCTGAAGTATGTGTGTGTGTTGTTTTTTAAGCTGATACATTTCTGTTGGGCAGACTTACCATTCATTTAGGTTCTATTGCCAGCTGTCCTGCTTATAAATCTTAGGTCACTTGGCTCAAGAATTGTCTAGTACCTTAGTTTTATTAGGATTGCTTATTTTCATTACAGATTTTTAGATGACCCACATATGTTGGGTCACATGGCTACTTCAGTGTTTCTTGCTAGTTCTATTTCATCATATTTTAAAGCAACTTGAATTTTAATTTTTGTTTACAAAATTTATTTTGCAGGCTTACCTATCCAAAAAGATAACTTTTTTTTTTAAAGTTCGTTTATTTATTTTGTGTGAAAGAGAGAACCAGCAGGGGAGGGGCAGAAGGGAGGGGGACAGAGGATCCAAAGTAGGCTCTGTGCTGACAGCAGAGAGCCCAGTGTGGAGCTCTAACTCACAAACCTCGAGATCATGACCTGAGCTGAAGTCAGATGTTTAACTGATTGAGCCACCCAGGCGCCCCTAAAAAGATAACTCTTGAAAATGATTTTTCTTCTTCCTTCCACCCCCATTAAACTGTTAAGCATACTAAAATAAATCTTCAGTACCATGTGTCCTAAAGAAAGTGAGGGAACAGAGAAAATTATGTGTGTGTGTGTGTGTGTGTGTGTGTGTGTGTGTGTGTGTATGAGAGAGAGACAGAGATAGAGGGAGGGAGAAAGAGAGGAAAGGAGAGAACATTGTGGTAATTGTCATCTTAGAAGGAAAATGCCAAGGAGGAAATACAGCTGCTCAGTAGTAAGGCAAAAGCTCAGGTTCCAGAACTATTCGATGAATTAGCAAGAATTGAGGAAAAGTTTGGTGAAAAGAATCTTAATTTATTAAATGAGGTTTATCTTAATACCAGTCATATGACTTCATTTCATTTTATCATAAAAGTGTTTATTTACACACAGATAAAATTAGCTGAAGATAATTGGGCATCCTTGTATGTTATGTAAAATTTATTTTGGAACACCAGAATAATCAAATAGCATAATATTTATTAAATGCCTGCTGTATGCTAAGAACTGTAGGGAGACAACAAAAGTATAAAAAATGAAAAACAAACTTGGTCCTTGAAGAAATAAGTATTCATGAGAAGTTATTTATATATGTCATAAGGATGGGTCATTAATTGCTAGATAAGTGACAGAGCCAGTGACTCGTTTGGGTTCAACAGAGATAGTGATGACTCTGGACTGGAATGGTCTAACAAGGGTTTGTATAGGAAGAAAGAGACCTTGAAGGAAGGGTAGGATATAAATAGGCAGAGGATTGGAACCACTTATTTGTACAACATTTATTGAGTACCAAAGCATAATTATTAGGCATTGAGGATACAGGCTTGGATTAGATACACTTTAAGTAAGATAGATTCTCTTGGAGTGCTGGCACTCTAGTGAGGGAGATATCATTGCAAATAAATAATATAACAAATTTTGTACAAAGTGCTATTGGAGCTATAAAGAAGGAGTTGACTCCCTTATTTGGAGAAAAAGCATCAGTGAGAGGATTATATTTTGAGGTGAGCCTTGAAGGATGAGAAGAATTTTTCCAGAAAGGAGGTAGGACTGGAGTAGGGAAAATAGCAGAAAGGCATGGAGTTGGGAGAGGGGCGGGGGGTGGGAAGCTTGAAAATTTGTGACAGTAGTATGTAAAGTACCTGGCTGGGAGTGGCAGGAGATGAAGTTGGAAACAGTCTTTTGTACACTAAGTTGGGGAGCTGAAACTTAAGCTAATAATCAGTATAGTCTCTGGATGATTAAGAACACAGGCTCTGGAATCCAATTGCCTGGGTTTGAATCCTAGTTCAGCCTTAATAACCTCTCCACTGTACACAAGATACTTAATGTCACCAACCTTCAATGTTCTCATCTGTAAAACAGAGTTAACAAAGTATTATTATGGGGTTTTTGAAGGATTAATGGAGATGGACCAAATAAAGTACATGGGCTGGCACATGATAAATATTCAACGAACGGTAGCCATTATTATTATTGAACGTTTTAAAATAGAAGAGTGATCCAGTATCTTGGTTTTTGAAAGGTAATATAGTATTGTGTAGAACAAAATAATAGCAGGGAAGATGCTTGGAGTATCAGAAGATTGGGGCATCTGGGTGGCCCAGTTGATAAAGCATCTGACTTTGGCTAAAATCCTGATAACACAGTTTGTGAGTTCGAGCCTGGCATCAGGCTCTGTGCTGACAGCTCAGAGCCTGGAGCCTGCTTTGGATTCTGTGTCTCCCTCTTTCTCTGTCCCTTCCCTGCTCATGCTCTGTCTCTCTCTCTCAAAAAATGAATAAGTGTTAAAAAAATTTTTTTAGAGTATCAGAAGATTAATTATTGAATTTTAATTTTCTTTAATTTTAATGTTTTTATTTTCAAGAGAGAGAGAGCGAGAGAAACCAAGGGAGGGGCAGAGGGAGAGAGAGAATCTGAAGCAGTCTCCAGGCTCTGAGCTGTCAGCTCAGACCCCAACGTGGAGCTCAAACTCACGAACCATGAGATCATGACCTGACCTGAAGTCGGATGCCCAATCGACTGAGCCACCTGGGTGCTCCTATTTATTGAATTTTAGGTAGAGTATTCCAAGTTTGTAGAGTGGACAAAATTGAAAAGATTGTAGGGTGCACTTGAGTGGCTCAGTTGGTTAAACATCCAACTTTGGCTCAGGTCATGATCTCATGGTTTGTGAGTTTCAGCCCTGCATTGGGCTTGCTGCTCTCAGTGCAGAGGCTGCTTTGAATCCTCTGTTCCCCTTTCTCTGCCCCTCCTCTGCTTTCTCTCTCTCTCAAAAACAAATAAACATTAAAAAAAAAAAAAAAAAAAAAAACTTAAAAAAAGAAGATTGTAGCAATTCTAGGGGAATAAAAACTCTTTCTTCAGCATCTCAGGAGCAAAGTAGTCCAAGGACAAAATGACCAAAGCATGAATTAAGGGAATGAGATACCAGATATGATACAAATTCTGAATAATATTAGAAGGTAGTTCCTATTGGATCAGTGATTGGGTATGGGAACAAAAGAGCAAAACTTTTTAAGTAGACAATGATCAGACTAATTTTGCTTTAGGGATTGATTAAATTGAACAATTGTAGTTGGAGGCAAAGATTGGAATGGCATGTAAAAGACTGGGAAGGTCAAGTAGAGAAGGATCTTAGAAATAAGTTTCAGGCTTTTTATTCCTCCTTATTCCCCCCCCCCCCCTTTATTCTTTAGTTCTTAAGAAACTACACAAAATTTTTGAGTAAGTTAATCTAGCAGTAAGTTAATCAAGGGGAAGGGAAAGTAGAGCTGAATTAGATTTTTTTAGTACACAAAATGATAAAAATTGAACTAGTATTGCAGCAATGGAGATACAAGAAAATGAAGAGAATTTGAAGAATCAATAGGACTTGGAGTCCTGAAAGAGAACAATGACACCAAAATTTTAAGTCCCAGTGACAGAGAATGATGATAACCATGACAAAAGTAAGATAGGAAGGATAACCAATTTTGAGGGAAAGGTACTATATTCAAATCGCCACCACAGACTAAAAGGAATCCAAGGAATACCTTGAAATTTTGAAGACTGTGCTATAGGTTTTATTGAATCTGTTCTTAGAGGATGTGGCCAGTGCATGCTTCTGTCTCTAGCACCTGGGTGGGTTATGCCCTTTTTCATGATGAGAAGACTTTTTGTCAGAAGAGCATTGTCATTTTGTTGGTATAGGACAGATTGTACTGGAGTAACATTCTGACCTCAGTTTCAGCCATGATTCTGCCCCTTACTAGTTGAAACACTTGAGAGAGCCATTTAACTTCTCTGAACCTGTTTTCCCTTTTGTGAAATAGGGATAAAACCTGCCCTACTAAACCCCCAAGATGCCTCTGAAAATCATGTAGGATTATGTATGTGAAAGTACTTTGTAAACAAAGCAGTATAAATATACTGTCATTGCTATATAGTGTCAAGATATACAAGTATTTTAGAAACTATATCATTAATTTAGTAGACATTCAATGGTAATAGTGTTCTAATCACTGTGTAGTTATGAAAGACATAGCCCCCTCCCTTCCAAAGAGTTTATAAGCATGTAGGGGAGACATATTTACAGTGTAATTGTTAAGTGCCATGATATAGGTCTTCATTATATGCTATGCTATAGGACCACAAAGGAAGGGACACCATTAACCTAGTCTGGGAGCATGAAGAATTTTCAAGAATTGGAACACTGAAGTGACATTTAAAGACAAGGAGAGGTTAGGTAAAAGATGGGAATAGTGTACCCCCAAACAATAGGGTGTTTGAAAGTATGGAGATTAAAAATAAGTGATGTAATTTTAAAAATGAAAATAAGTATCTGGAGTGTAGAATGTATCTGGAATGTGAGGTAGTGACAAAAGATGACGGTTGGAAATGTAGGCAAGGTTCAGATCACAAGGGATCTCGCATGCCATGTGAAGATAAAGAACTTGGATTTTGTATAATAAAGCCAGTCTTGAATCAAGAGAAGGTTGAGATTTGAATTTTAGAAAGCATATTCTGAGTGTTGTAGAGTAGACAAAATTGGAAAGATTGTAGTAATTCTAGAATAGAAGCCCTTATTCAGTGTTTCAGAACCAAATGAGCAGAAACAGTTCAGGTAATTATTTAGGACCTATTGGCCATGGAGGGTGAGAAATAAAGAGAATTCTAGGACAATTCCTTGATGGGAACTATGGATAATGGCTTAGGGGGGAAAATCACACACTAAATTTTGGACATACTCAATTTGAGATATGTATGGAAAATCCCAGTGGAGATATTTGATAGTTTACTGGGAATCTGGAGTTTAGGGGAGGGCTTTCGACTGAGCACTCTATTATTTGAGGGTCCTCAAAATGTAGATTTTAGTTGAAACTGTAGTTATGAATGAGATCACTAATTCAGAGCGGTATGATAGGAGAGCCAAGGACAGAATCATAGGACACACACTGACATTTAAGGATCAGGAGAAAGACTAGAAGTCCATGAAATAGAGCAATCAGTTGTGACCAGAGAAGTAGAAGAAAAACCAGGTGAATGCTTTCAAGAAACCAAGAGAGGAGAGAGTTATAAGGTGGAGGAATAGAGCAGAAACCAGATAAATATGGATTAAGGAAAATAGACAAAAAGTCAGAAAAGGAAGATACCCATTGCAGATCTTAATACCCTTTCAAAAAGCTCAGTTCTCAAAATAAAGGATATATGGCAGAAACAGGGATGAGGAGTAAAAGAGAGTTACTTGTTTGAATTTTTAAAAATTTTTTTAACATTTATTGTTGAGGGACAGAGCACAAGCAGGGGAGAGCCAGAGAGGGAGGGAGACATAGAATCTGAAGCAGGCTCCAGGCTCTGAGCTCTCAGCACAGAGCCTGACGCAGGGCTCAAACCCGCGAACTGCAAGATCATGACCTGAGCCAAAGTTGGATGCTTAACTGACTGAGCCACCCAGGTTCCCCCTGAATTTTTAAGATCATAAAGATTTAAGCATGTTTAATTGCTCAAAGGAAAGACCCAGTGGAGAAGCAGAGGCAGAGGAAACAATAGAATCATAGGAGGGGTGGAGGGGATGACTGCAGTTAAGAGGTTGGGGGAGTGGGATTCAGGATACAAATAGTGTTTAGTAAAGGATAGGAGTATCTCTTCCTCAGATGGGGAGAAATTTAAAGATGCATACTGGTGTAGACGTGTGGATGGAGAGGAGCAGGGAAGTGAAGTTTGGTCTGAAGGCCTCCATTTTCTCTGTAATTGGACACAAAGTTGATTTACTGAGTAAGAGATAAAGTGAGTTCAAGAAAGGGGACCATTTGAAATTTCTACTGAGAGGCATGGGAGACAGAATGTTTAATAGGATTGCTGAGAAGTGCCAATGACCAACTACATTGGGGACCATGAATTTGTAGTAGCACAGAGCCATTTTGATGATTTTATACTTAGCACCCAAGTTTAGAAGCTAATTCATCCAAGAATTGCAGTTTTCCCTTATAGGTAGAGTAAAACAAAAGGGCAAAACAATTTAGAATGTTGTTTAGAAAGTAGGTGAATGATGGAATACTTTAAAAGTATAAGAAGCAAAGGTATCCGGAAGGGAGTTGATAAGGAGGGGTTGTCTAGGTTTTTAATACAGTTGAAGAATAGATGGAGTAATGGGAGTGGAACTGAAAGGTTAGGAGGTTTTAATCATTGAGTGAGAGATTGGAGTTCAGGATTTCAGAGGTGGAGCAGTAATTATGGTCAAGGCTGAGGAGTTGAAGTGGAGTGGAACTCAAACTTCTCAGTTCTTATGTTTTAGGTAGATCATTCTGCATGGACATTGATGGTGAGATTTAGCATGGAGAAGGCCTGCAAGCCAGGAGCTGGAGTTGCATGTGAGAAACGACTAGAAGTTTAGAAGATGGCAGGGACAAGGATAAACTATCTAGAAGGCATGAGCCTCAAAGGAGAAGGTATTTTTTTCTTCATTGGAGTGATGAAATTGGAAATGGTAATGCAAAGCAACACTTAAGACTAAAGCCTTCTCTGCTAAGAGTAGTGGTGTGTGGAAAAATGCACAGCATCTATTTTGAAAAAAGGGTTTGAAAAGTATTATCCTTCAGGATAACTAAGATTTAATTAAGATAAAGAGATGAAGACAGCATTACTGTGAAGATCTAAAGTATGTGTGTGTGTGTGTGTGTGTGTGTGTGTGTGTGTGTGTGTGTGTGTGTTGGGGGAAGAGGGATGAGTTAAAAAAATAATGAGGCACCTGGGTGGCTCAGTCATTTAAGTGACCAACTTCGGCCCAGTTCATGATCTGGTGGTTTGTGGGTTTGAGCCCCACATCAGGGTCTCTGCTGTCAGTCCAGAGCCTGCTTTGGATCTTCTGTCCCCCTCTCCTTTTGCCCCTCCCCCATTCTCTCTCTCTCTCTCAAAAATAAATATTTTTTTAAAATGATGGGATTTCTGGAGGCTTAAATGAAAAGGATTGAGAAGGAGGAGAACAGCCAGAGATGGCATGGTGTAAGAGAAATACTGAGAAAAAGTCAGAAATGTAGATGACAGGAGAGACTTTATTTGGATAGTTGCCAATAATGGCAATGATCAGAAGCACAGGCCTCTGAATGATTCTTTGTAGTAAAGTTGTTCAGTTGGCATAGGCTGCATGTACCCCAGTTGGTGTTGGCGGCCTTGTAGGGCTAGCTAATACTTTTGTAGCCTTTGCTTAGAGTTGGGGAATAGGAGTTAGTTGATTTCTAGGATTCCTTACCCAGTAGTAGAAAAAGTGTATCTGTTCTTCCCCTATCCCTGGTCAATACTATTCCTGGTTTGTTTTTCCAACTTCCTAAATTAAAACTTGCTTTATACATTTTTTTAGTTGCCATACATTAAATCTGAATGAAAATAACTTGTGAATGTTATTGATTACTATATAGATGTGTGTGCTTCATGCCAAAATTTGGGTTAAAGGAAATGTTTCAACAGAATAGTTGGTCAAATGAATATTACCAATTCAAGTTTCCTAGTGTTGGAAACTTGGTGATTTGAGATTATTTTGTAGCTCTTTATTCTAGCTAATCCTCATTTTTAGCCATCTCAGTTATTGACCATTCACATTACATTTGCATATATTTATATTCTGCTTTTTTCCTATCATAAATACAGGAGAGTAGGAAAAATAGTCTGAAAATAAGGAGGAAAAATATATTAGAAGAATATCCTAGAAAAGCAGGAATAATTGGCTAAAGATGAATTAGAAATAAAAAGAAAAACTTTTTTTTGTTTATTTATTTTGAGAGAAGTACACATGCATGAGTGGGGGAGGGGCAGAGAGCAAGTGAGCAGACTTTGCTTGCGCTCAGTCTCCCAAACAGAATGGTGAGATCATGACCTGAGATGAGATCAGGTCAGATGCTTAATTGAGCCATCCGGGCTCCCCAAAAGAAAAAAATTTAAAAGCCTGAAAATAGATGGGAATGCTGTAAAATGACTTAGGAATTAAAGTAGTTGAGAAAAAAATATATATATATTTTTTATTAGAGGGTGTGTGCAAGTGGAGAAGGGCAGAGAGACAGAAAATCTTAAACAGGCTCCATGCTCAGGGCAGAACGTGATGTGGGGCTTTATCCCATAACCCTGGGATCTTGACCTGCAACGAAATCAAGAGTCAGGTATTCAACGGACTGAGCCACCCAGGAGCCCCAAGAATATTAATTTTTGATGACAAAAAATTTTTTTAACTCTTTGACCAGTAGGGTCAATAATTAACCCCCTGTTAGGCCAAATTCTGTTTGGTTGGCTTTCTTTTGCCTGGTCAGATCACCTGCTACAACTCCTCTCTCCTACAAAGAGCACATGCCTTTTTCCTCTTATGCCTTTCTACATGCCTTTCCTTATTTACTGATATATTAAAATATATTCTTTTGAAACTTCATTTTCTAATTTCAGCATTGTGTTGTTAGAACAACACTGATCTAAAGTTTTCATCTGCTTTCATCTGTGATGGCATTTCTTTATCTTTGAACCTGTACATTCCTTAGAATGTATCCCAGCTCGTCTTGACATGTAAAAGTATGCCTTGAGTTGAAAAAGTTGAAGAGCATAGGTCTATAGATGACTTACCCATGAGCAGTTTTTTAGATAAATAAAGGCACTTTGGCTCTTGGGGGTAATACTTCAGTGTGAATTGCAGTGGAGCGTTCACAGTGTGCATGAAAATACGTAGTAACACTGGTGACTGGTTGAATTGGGGGGATGGGGCTGGTCTCCCAGTTGGGTTTTTAGGAAGTTCTGCAGTTTGAATAGAATTCAGCCAGGAGTGGAACTTCGTTGTTGATTATTAGAAAGCATATATAATCTAGAATGCAACATCTTAAAGACTGTTTTCCTGAATAGAGTGATAAAGAATTTTTCTTGGCCTGATGAGAAAAATGTGATCCCATCTTGATCTCAGAAATTTGTGTTTGAGATATTTAAGCTTTTCCTTTTTGTAATGTCCCAGAGCACCTTGTGATTTATTTAGCAATCAGTTATTAAAATCTGCAGTTCTTAAACAATTAGTTTACTGATTAGGGGCAAGTTTGGTCTGTTTAGTCTATGGCTAGAGAAAAACATACTTTAACAGAGATTTTTATTTTATTAGACTCTGGACATACTATATTTGAGGGAACAAAATGTGTTTTAATGCTTTGTTCTAAATGTGGTAAAAAGTAATGGGAATAAATGTGTTCTAATGAAGAGCAAGTAAAGAAGTTCCAATTTTGTTTTATTAAGTATCAAAGAAAGCAAGAGGGATTGGTGATTTCAAAGTCTTTTAGAATTGGTTGACATCCCTCTGCCTAGTTCTTATCCCACTTCCAGAGTATTGAGTTAGTCCTGTTTTGTTTTGTTTTGTTTTGTTTTCCCCAGTAAGATAGAACATGGTTACTAATTATTCTTTCTCAGGTAATTGATATAATTCTAACCCAGGCTCCTGTTTTTAGTTTTTTTTGTTTAAGTTGAAATGTAAAGAAGCAATTGGTCCTGTACATTTCCAGGCTTCTGTATAATAATTGATAATTACAGTGATGACTCTGAAACATCAAGAAAATACTATATGGTGTATGCCCAAATATAAAGTGAGTTTTTTCTAAAACAATTTTTATTTCAGAAAAGAGGGAGCTGCCTTACATTTGAGACTATATACAGACTCTTACTATAAATTCTCTTGCTTTGTTTTGAGAAACAAAGTACTGTTTGGTAAAGAGTGTAAAACTACTTCAAGCTGATTTTGAATGTTTAATGAGGCCACTTGTTGGAGTCAGTGAAAAGGAATCAAATAAATTTAGCAGATATGTAGTAATTTTTCCAAAGTATAGAACCTCAAAATTGTGCTAGATACTGTTGAAAATAGACCTTTCAGTTTCCCATTCTGTTTCCCAATAGCAGTTTTAGAGTACAGTTGGTAATATATATGGGAACTGTGGCTTAGGATTAATTTGCAGTGATAACATTTTATGTGTATTCAATAAGTGATATATCAAACAACTTAAATGAAAGTGAAGATTAGCCTTTGAAAAAAGTGTTAGATGACTTAAAAATGCCTCCAGTGATAAGGAATGCATTACATACATTTGATGTCAAAGATGCGCATAAAGATTTTCAATGAAGATGTTTTGTAAAACATAGGTAGGAGAAAAAGCAGTATTTCAAAATTACCATTTATTAATACTGTTTTAAATCTATGTGTGCAGTGTGCCTGGTTGGCTGAGTCGGTTAAACGTCCAACTCTTGATTTGGGCTCAGGTCATGATCTCATGGTTCGTGAGATTGAGCCCTGCATCATCGGTGCTGTCAGCACAGAACCTGCTTGGATTTCTTTTTCTCCTTCTTCCTCTGCCCCTCTCCCCCCTCTCAAAAATAAATAAACACTAGGGAAAAAAATCTATATTTGCATCTAAATGAATTTAAATTTTATAAATATTTGTTTTATCTATATATCTAAAAGTTTCAGAAAAATTTTTTTAATGTTTATTTATTTTTGAGAGACAGAGAGAGAGAGAGAGAGAGAGTGTGCAAGGGGGGGGGGAGGGGCAGAGAAAGAGGGAACCACAGAATCTGAAGCAGGCTCCAGGCTCTGAGCTGTCACCACAGAACCTGACGTGGGGCTCTAACTCATGAACATGACCTGAGCTGAAGTTGGATGCCCAACCAACTAAAGCCACCCAGGCGCCCCTAAGGTTTTTTGTTTTTTGTTTTTGTTTATTTGTTTTTTAAGAGGAACTAGCTGTTTTTTTTAAATGTTTGAGAGAGAGAGAAAGAGAGCAAGTGGAGGAAGGGCAGAGGGAGGGAGAGAGAGAATCCCAAGTACGTTCCTCGCTGTCAGTGCAGAGCCTGTCGTGGGGTTCAATCTTACGACTGTGAGATCAAGACCTGAGCTGAAATCAAGAGTTGGATGTTTAACTGACTGAGCTACCCAGGTGACCCTAGCTCTTTTTTTTTTTTTTAATGTTTATTTATTTTTGAGAGAGAGAGACAGGCAGAGAGAGCGGGGAAGAGAGAGAATCCCAGACAGGCTCCATGCAGCCAGCACAGAGCTCAACGTGGGTGAACTGTGAGATCATGACCTGAGCCAGAATTAAGAGTTGAATGCTCAACCAACTGAGCACCCAGGTGTCCCTGGAGAGTTTCTTTTCAAGTTGGGCAGAAAACATTGTTTTTAACTTCCTTATTATAAACATGGTATGTCACTTTATATTTGGGATTTCTTTCTATTCAGGTTTAAGTTACATTTATTGTGCTTCCTTAAGGTGAAGAGTGTATGTTTTGAGAATTCTGCCAAAAATTGTTACGGCTTAAAGAAAACTTTAGTTATCCTGAAAGAACTTTTAATTTTGAGGCAATTCATTTCTCTAATAAGTCTCAACAAAGAACATGCTATTATATATAGATTAATAAAAAGTATAATTTGATTACTTTTTTAAAAAACCTTTTAAAAAATTAATACCTCTATCCAATAAACACTCTAGCTTTTCAAGTTTTACTTTTGTTTATCTAGATCCATTAATTAGTATTTATGTTAATATATTAATGGTGATTTATTTTTTATTAATTAAAAAAAATTGCAGCTGTACCTTTTCCCCCAACACATCGCTTGACATCTGAAGAAGTATTTGATATGGATGGGATACCCAGGGTTGATGTTCTGAAGAATCACTTAGTAAAAGAAGGTCGGGTAGATGAAGAAATTGCACTTAGAATTATCAATGAGGGTGCTGCCATCCTTCGGAGAGAGAAAACCATGATAGAAGTAGAGGCTCCAATTACAGGTATACTTATTTATGTTTTGGATATTGTTTTTTTGATTATACCATTATTTGGTTGCTTGGATATAGGGCTACTTATTCTTCAGCGTATGGTATACTAAATTAATATTACATGGACATTATCTTGAATTTCCAAATTATTTTTTGTAATTTTTTTTTATTTTTGCCTGTTTTTAGTGAATAAGCATGATCCTAAGTAACCTGAGTGCAGAAGTTGGTCTAATATGTTTTTGTGAAGGTTTCATCAGTTGTGTTGGCCATAATCCAATTTGATTCAACAAATTCTTATTTACTTTGCTTTCAATTATTAGGGGAAAATACCTCAGTGTCAACATAGCAGTCAATAGAAAGTGTTGCGTTAGAATGGAGATTTTAACTGCCACCATTATAATTTTGTAATCTTAAAACATAAGCTTGGCTTCCTGAAGAGGAACTTTATAAATTTAGGTGAAAATTTTGTCACTAACTACAAATTTCATTATTTTTGTTAACTCTTGTTCTAGATCTTGAGCACATGAACACTTGGGTACATCATCCCTATTAGGACTCTTCATAGACTCTGACTTCCTTCTGAGACATTTCTTGATAGAATTTACATTATCTCTTATGTGAAAGAAATTAGAATTTAAGTAAAATTTGTTATTTCAGAGTTTTTTTTCATATCTAATAATCTTCTTGTTTCAGTGTGTGGTGACATCCATGGCCAATTTTTTGATCTGATGAAACTTTTTGAAGTAGGAGGATCACCTGCTAATACACGATACCTTTTTCTTGGTGATTATGTGGACAGAGGTTATTTTAGTATAGAGGTAATAATCATAATACTGTCATTTGATTTGCTTTTAAGTGTTACCATAGATGATTTCCATTAATTCCTAGTAAAATAAGTTCCTTAAAGTACCTATATTGGGTTCTTTTTAATACCTCTGCATATTCTGAAGTTTTTAGGTGAAACTACTATTTATTCTCTTCCACCTTTCAAACTATTCTGTTTTCTTTGTATTACTATGTTTATGAAATTATAATTGCCGTTTTTCCCAGTGGAAATTATGTGCAAACTGAGGGTTCTTTATTGTTCTGTTATCTAGTGGCCCTAAGGAGCTAGTGCTATTTATCTCTTTTGCCCCTAAAGGCATTAATTACCCCATGTGAAAAAAGATTAATTGAATTTTCTCTGATTAAATAAAACATACTATAATGCTTTTATTGCTTAAACCGTAGTGCTTCTATCCCACCTTCTATAGCTATTAAGACCCGAGTCTTTTGTGTATTCTGAAAGTATTCATTTCTTTTAAAAAACTTAAGAGGCATTAAAATGACCTATTGATCATTACTTAACAGTACATGGTTCTTTTTGCTCCTTTTATTTCTCTAATTATATAAATAAAATAAGGTAAATATAGAACAATCTGCCGTTTCTAATATATGCATCTCTCTTCTTTTTTAATTGAAAATGTGGCCATATTATAATGTTGTTCTGTAACTTGCTTTTTTCATATATCTCTATACTGTGATGTCTTTCCAGGTCAGTATATATAAATTTATAATATTTTTAATAGCTGCATTATATTCTGTTGAATAAACAAACCACAATTAATTTCATCGATTTCTTATTGTTAGACACTTACGGTGTTCTCAGTTTTTTGTCACTACAAATGATACCTCAGTGAACCAGGTTTTATATATATGTATATATATATATATCTTTGCACACTTGCTAAATTATTTCTGTGGGGCAGATTCTTGGAGGTAAAATTGTTGGATAAAAGCTCTACTAATATATACTTATGTTGAGCATTTACTATGTTCCAAGCATATTGTAAGCACATAACACACACTGATTAATTGAATCCTCACAACAACAATATGAAATAAGTAGTGTTACTTTATCCATTTTATGGATGAGGAACCTGAGGCCGTGCCCAAGGACACATTGTTAGTAAGCAGTACAGCCAGCCTTATTCCAAGCCTGTACTCTTTCTTAACCACCTCTCCCAGTAGACAATTAAAGCTTTACCTGGTGCATTTCCATGCTGGTTCCTGTTGTTTATATCCCCTTCTCCAGTATTTTTAACCTCCTTTCTGAGGTATGCTAGGATTCATAGTGAGGAAGGAGTTCAGGGCCCTGGCCACCCAAATTCCCTAAGGAATTTTGTTACTCCCCCTTGAGTTGTTCTTCCTTTATTCATAGTTTCTTCATCAGTCGCCTTAAACTTCCCCCACAGTTGCAAGGAAATCAGAAAATGGCCCTTCTTAACAAAAAGACTGGGGGCTTTGGAAAAACAAAATGAACAATTTTAGGAAGCTTATTGGGAACTAAGCATATTGGTGTGTATGTCCTTGTATTAGAATGTTTTGTAGCTGACTCTTTCAACATATTTTACTGTTACAAAGGAAAATAATAAAGAAAGCAAAAAAGACAGAGTTTAATAAGTATTTCCCTGGCTTAATTTGTTTTTTCCTTGTGAATAAAATGAAGGTGTGAATAGTTATAGATTTTATACCTTAACTTGTTAAAAATAAAGTTTGTTTTTCTTCTTGTGTATAATTATATTTCCATATGAAATGTCTTTCCTTTTTTTTTTTTTTTTAACCAAATAAATAAAATGTGAGTCTCTTGTGTTAAATATATTTAGACGGGTGCCTGGCTGGTTCAGTCAGTAGAGCATGTGACTCTTGATCACAGGGTTGTGATAAGAGACCTCACGTTGGGTATAGATATTGCTTAAAAATAAAACCTAAATAAATAAATAAATCTACTTAGAGAAAAGCATCTGCTTTACTGCTTATTTTAATATTCTTCTTTTTTAAATTATACTTTCTTTGAATCAGTTTAGATAATAAGCCCCTACCTTATGTAAGGCAACAAGTATAACCAACAAAATAAACATAAAAAATGGGTATTGCCTTCGTAAGACAGCATGGCATAATGATTAAGATCAGAAGATCAGATTCCTATCTCTTAAAAGTTTTTGTAATTTCAGACAAGTTACTTGAGCTCTTTGCTTCAGTCTCCTCATTTATAAAATAGAGATAATATTATTTACTTCATAGAGTTGTTTGAGGAACAAATGAGGGGTATTAAATATATTGTGCTTGATACATTGTAAGTACTCAATAAATGGTAGATGCTGTTATTTTTGACACTGTTATTATTTTATTTATTGATATACCTAAGAAGGAAACCAATCTGCTGATTGTTTTTACAACAAATAGTCTATAAATCTAAAGTAATTAAATAGATTGACTCATTCATTCAACAGATATTTATTATTCTTTTGCTGTTTGGTAGGTACTTTTCTAGGAGTGGAGGATGAGTGTGAATAAGATGACAAAGTTCCTGATTTCATAGAGCTTATATTTTAGTAAAGGACAAAGAGAAAAAGATAGTAAAGAATAACAGAGATTGTAAGGACAATAGGGTTAGAGGAAAAGGAACAAAGATCAAACAACTTAAACAAAAAGATAAGTTAAATTCACTTAAAACATTTTCTTTTGCAGTGTGTCTTATATTTATGGGTCCTGAAGATTCTTTACCCAAGCACATTATTTCTTCTGAGAGGCAATCATGAATGCAGACACCTTACTGAATATTTTACCTTTAAGCAGGAATGTGAGTATTGCCATGAGAAATACTTTCACTTCCTCAGTAATCTTTTGGAGTGAGGTAGTAGGAGTTTGGAAAATTTACAGTGCAACATTAAGAACAGATTTTGTGTCCCAACACATAAAGCTTTAAGGATGATTGTCAGGAGCTCTCTAGTGGTTAATGGTGTTTCATTCAGACATTTTCATTTCAGTATTTCCTGTTAAGTTTGCCTTTATAGATATATGAAACAGTTTTGAGTTTTGTACATAGTTTTAATGTTTAAGTGATTTTTTTTAACAGGAAGACTAAAACTAAAAGGAAAAAAATTGTTTTTGCATTAGAGACTTTTGTCCCCCAATATTGAAGCTCTCTCATGAAGCTTCTTAAATTATTCATGCTGTCATCATTGCAGATTGTTTCAAACACACTGTTAATGAATTGAAATTCTTAACCTACAATGTTTACCCCATTTCTCTCTTAAATTATTGTGGCAATGGCAGTCTATAATAGCCAGAAGCAACAATATGATATAGGGCAGTATTTGACCTTTTTTCACATCTCTTAACTGGGTGCTTATTAAGTTAATATTCATGACTATAGTAAGTCTTAGAGTTAAGTTCTAAGAGTAGAAGTAATTTCAGAATTATGGAGACTCATGATCCAGTAAAGATCATATTACTAGAGACTTTCAGTAAAAGAAGAAAAATATAGTGGTAAGTAATGGCAGAGGGGGCAAAGTCAGATAACTTCAAAGATCAGGTAGGTAACCTAAATGAATAGGTTATGAATAATAACATAATAAAAATAATAAAATAATGCAAATAAATAATGAAATAATAATAAATAAATGAATAAAGATGAGACCTGGAAAGTGCATTGACCAAAAGCAATCAGTTTAAAAATTTTATTGAACCACAGTGCTGGAAAACAGATCTGTTAGCAACCTACCAGTTTAGATGGTTGCTGGATATAGATTTTCTCATATTTGAATGTTACAGTGTTAAAAATGGAAAAAAGAATTAAGTTCTTTTTTTCCTTTAGATAATCAACAAACCACCCACCAAAACTCCAGCAAAAATGTAAAATATCCAAGAATTTAAATATATAAAGGAGCAAAGGGATCTCTGTAAAACTAAATTAACAGTTGGATTTGGTGGAGTTTTTTTCTCTTGTGTTATTTTGGCTTCATGCTTCACTGCCCATTTTAACCATTGTAGACTAGAGGAGCCCCTCTGTTTCTCCAATATATGAATAAGTTATCTTTTCTTTCTTTCTTTTTTTTTTTTTTTTGAATTGGATGGACCTTGAGTTTTGTTGTGATGATGTAGTCATCTTCCCTGTAACAACAAAGTAGTCACTGACTCTTACAATAAAATAAAGTATTAAAACTATTTTAGCTTTAAGTATAAGTCTAATTTAGCTTTACCTGGCCTATAAAATAGGTAAAAGGTTGGGCTGTTTTTAGAAATTTGACTTATTTATTTTAAGTAATATTTTATGGTGATCTACTGCATACCCAAAGTAAATTTAGAGACTGCAAATATTTTGTCTTCATAAGACCAATACCACTGCTTATTTTATTGATCCTCATACAGCAAGATGCTTTCCTTTTTAGAAAAAAATTGTATACAGTAAAATTCACTCTTTGTAGTGTTTAGTTCTGAGTTTTGACAAGTGCATAGAACTGCCTACCACCATAGTCATGATAAAGAAAAATTTCATCATCCCATAAATTCCTTTTTGCTGTCTTTTTATAGTTACCTCTTTACTCACTGGTGGCCACTTAGCTGTTATCTGTGTCTATAATTTTCTTTCCTTGGTTTCAATAGTCAATTATAGATAGGTAGGTAGGTAGGTCGGTCGATTGATCGATAGATTAATCTTCAAAATGATCAACTAGTATTGTAATTTTCAATTATTTTTTCTTCTAGGTAAAATTAAATATTCAGAAAGAGTCTATGAAGCTTGTATGGAAGCTTTTGATAGCCTGCCTCTTGCTGCACTTTTAAATCAACAATTTCTTTGTGTTCATGGTGGACTTTCACCAGAAATACACACACTGGATGATATTAGGAGAGTGAGTACATATTGTAGTTCCAAGGTTGGTTCCTATTGATAGTACTTTGTTGGGTAGAGAGTAGAAATTTTAAACTTCTCTTCACTGCCAAGATTAGGTAATGGTAAAAATTATCATACTGATATTTTAAGGAAATATTCTCTAACCATTTCAGAACGATGTAGTATGGACAGTATTCAAAGTTGGTACCACTTTACTGTGTCCATTCTATTCTCACTTTTGACAAGTTATTCTTTTCTTTGTTTCTTTCTTTTCTTTCTTTCACAGTTAGATAGATTCAAAGAGCCACCTGCATTTGGACCAATGTGTGACTTGCTATGGTCCGATCCTTCTGAAGATTTTGGAAATGAAAAATCACAGGAACATTTTAGTCACAATACAGTTCGAGGATGTTCTTATTTTTATAAGTAAGGAAAAATATCCAAGATTAAACACATTTGAGTTGTTAAAATAGCATATATTTCATATAGAAAACCATTATTTTACTTAATTTACTTTTTTCCCCCACAGCTATCCAGCAGTGTGTGAATTTTTGCAAAACAATAATTTGTTATCGATTATTAGAGCTCATGAAGCTCAAGATGCAGGGTAAGAATTCTGTTTCCCTGACCCAAATTAACACCTTATGTACAAATCAAACTTAGTAACTCATAATTGATGCTTTACGATGCATATTAAGCTATTTGTTTTACAGCTATAGAATGTACAGAAAAAGTCAAACTACAGGGTTCCCTTCATTAATAACAATTTTTTCGGCACCTAATTACTTAGATGTCTACAATAATAAAGGTAAGATGTTGTTGATAAAAAAATTGTTAAGCAACTTAGCTTTTTTATTGACTTATTTTTTGAAAATAATGGAAAAGAGGCATTGTTTGAAACTGTAACTATCCAAATCTCATCATAAAAAAGTATAAGATATAAGGGAGGGGAGAGAATAAGAAATAAAAATCCAAAATGTGAAACTTACCATCTGTAATCATTCCACAACTTGTCAGTCATAAAAGCTATCTTATCAAAGAATGCTCTGAATTAAGTCAAAAAATCAAACATGATTTTCTCAAACTCCCCTTTCTTAAATCTTTCCCCTTATAATCAAGAGAATGTTTTCTTGTTTGCATAAAGCTCCTTCTGCTGCTTTGACCATTTCATGTATTTGCACTATATAGTTAATTTAGTTTATCATGTTTCTTGTTTTATTTCACTGATCTAGGTTCTGTTTGTCTTTCTTCCTCCCTGCTTTTACCTCTATCTACAGTCTTATCATTGCCCCATGAAGATTTGTAGTTGAACCTTCTTTGATTAATTCATTCTGACCTCCATTTCAGAGATATATTCTTCCTTTCTTTTAACTATTCTTTTTTCCTTTTTTTCGTCTTTTTTCTTTATCTTCTGTTCCACTCGTTTTCATTCCTTCTCCTTCTGTCCATATTTGATCTGTCTATAATAATTGGGTTTCATTTAACTTTGAACATAGCTTATTGACAGATAATACTTAGGATCTTAATCTAGTTAAGTGTGTGCCAAAGACGTTAAAGATGAGCTTGGGTATGTTTACGTAGTTCACATTTTCAGAAGAGGAAGTTAAGAAGCCAGCTTCTATTCTGTCTTGATATGTCTGGAATTCAGTTGACTATGCCATAGTTTCTAGGGTCACTGGAACAGATGTGCCAGGAGGAAAGAACAGAAGGTTAAAGACTTTTTTGAAAGTATTAGAGACGTAATGAGGTCATTGCTAAATATGGGTCATAGAGGACTAGAATAAGAGGATTTTTTTTTTTTTTTTTTTGTTATTGGAGATGATGGTTAAAAGATTAAAACATTTGCCTGAGATCAAATGGTAGCATGCTATAAGTTTGATACAGAATATGCTACAAAAACTTAATACTATATTAATTACCAAAACAACCATGCCATGGACTGAGTTGCTAATCTTCAGAAGTTGGTATCTGTGTAGTCTCTAAGGAGTATGCCAGTGCTAAAATGGCCTTTTAAATTGTAGTTTAGTTTACAAACTTCAGAATTTCTGAAGAAGTTATCTAATGATGTGTGGCTTCACTTTTGAAGAAAATGGTATCTAAGTTTTGACTCAGTTCTCAAGAACAGAATAGAGTGCTACGTTTAACTTTGTACCGGCGCTCTGCTACCTCAACTGTGACCTCCCCTTATCAGCATTATAAGACCTAGTGTTCAGTGCTCAGTTGATTACTCTCTTATTGGTTGTCCTCTGTCAGTTTGACTTAGGGGGTAAAGGGATTACTTTTCTGAGTATTCAGAAAAGAAACTCAAACCATCGAATCTGTCTTGTCAAAATCAGATGTCTCTTAGTAGTGATTAGTCTGTACATAGTGTTAATGATTTGAGTGCTTACATGGTATGGGTATGTTTGTAATGTTTCATTCCATCTATAAGGCAATTTTCTAGATTCTTGCTCTCTCTTTCTCTCTCACTCTCTTGTTTTGTTTTAAAGCTGAAAACTTGGTATCGGCCCCTAATTTCTGAGGCTAAATTTTAAATACTTTTATTTCCTAAGGGAAACAAACACATTACTTGTGACTTTGTATTAGCCAGAATCCCACATCTTGGAATTTAACATTTGCATTTTCATGCTTTTCATTAAAATGGAAAAAAAAGTAATCACATAATTATTATATCTACAACACATTTTATACTTTTATATACTTTCATGTGAAATACATTCTCTGATCGTAAAATCAACTTCTGAGATAGGCAGGGTGGACATAATAGTCCTATTTTATGAATGAGAAATAGGGTAGTTAAATAATTTACCAAGCATTACGAAGATAGTATGTGCTATAGCTTAGATTAGAATCTAGCCCATATAACCCAGTGTTCCATAAAATAATATAACCAGTGTCTGAAATCTATGTAGTTAATTTAAGATATTATTTCTTTTAACATATTGAAACATTAGATACCTTAAATTGAGATGAGTATGTTACTTTTGGGTTATTTGGTTATAATATTTTTAATGGAATTTTTTCTAAATGAAGTAAAATATTTCTTTGTGGTAGTTTCACTTGATTTCCCATATAAATGAAATAAATACATTTATATAATCATAAAAACTGCTTTTTTTCTGGCTTTTGTTTTGTTTTGTTTTTTGCTTTATTACCATTTAGCTATCTTTTTCAGGTTGCCTGCAACTAAAAAGATCCTCTTAAAATTCCTTCAACTTATACGAACTTTTAAACCTAGAAAATTGCTCATTGCCGTTCTGTGTTTCCTCTAAAAATTGAGTTTTCACAATTTTGGATTTAAAGTGCATGTTCTTCATTAAATTATAAAGTGAAACAAACATTCTAGAAATCTGGGAATTTCATTAAAAATAACTGTAGATCTGACTATGCTTTATATAAAAGTGTGTTAAAAACAAAAGTGTGTTATTACTAAAAAATTAGTTCCTATCTCCCTCTACTAGTCCTTATTCAACTCACCCCTTGATTCCCTACCCCCTTAAAACAATATTTTTTTGCTTTTATGTGTTTTAGACTTTTGGAGCTAAAGACAAATTGTTACATTCACATTCAAACTTCTCTTTCAGCTGCTGTATTAAAGTATGAAAATAATGTGATGAATATTCGACAATTTAACTGTTCTCCACATCCTTACTGGTTGCCCAATTTTATGGATGTCTTCACATGGTCTTTACCATTTGTTGGAGAAAAAGGTATGATTCTTTTTTTTTTTTTTAATGTTTTATTACTGTTACATTTACTCCAGTTTACTATTGCAGACACATACTTACTAAAGGAAACTGAAGTCTAGTTTCACTGTGGGTTCAGCTCTACTTGTGTCAGTGGGTGTGGATATGAGAGCCTCAAAGATATTTTGGTTAGCTGTTTATAGCCCCCGTGTGAGGGTGTCTGGGGGACTAGGAGAAGACTTATAAATAGCCTGATGTTGTCTTCAGCTGTTGGGTTTTACTTTCTGCTTTTCTTTAGCTTAAATCTTTTATAAGGAATGGAGGGATAGCTTTGCTTTGGAATGGACACTTTTGCATATTTTAACACCACTTTTGGGGGATGTCAGAGTATTTTATGGGAGAATTTAAGAGCCCTAGTTTTGGGCAATGTTAGTTATATGTTAGCAGTTCTGTATACCCTGAGAAGAATGATAAAGAGAAATTCAGGTTCAAACCTAATATTTGTTTTCCTGTATAAAAATATGTATACAAATTTAGTTGTGATGCTTTCTGATAATTTCCATTAATAATATATTAGTTTATGCTTATTAGGCTTTTTAAGAGAACATAATGCTATTTAAGATTTTTTTTTCTGTTTTTTTTATCCTAGTTGTATAGAATTCTTAGGATTTCCTTACTTTATCACATTCTTTTCTATTTAGTGTTAATTTTTCCACAAGGCAATGCCTCAGTTACCATAAGTGGAAAATAAGAGTATGAGCGTACAGATATGATTGTAAAACATTTTGTTCTATATCCCTCTCTATTTTTTCTCACCTCTTCCATGTTACAAAATGTTCCTTTCTGTTTGACGTATGATATTTCTGCCAACGCAATTTTGGGTTCTAAAATACAGAGTTAATACTTAAACTGTGTACGTTAAACAGACTTTTTGAAGATTGCCTTCAGTCTTCATCAATTACTCAGTAGGTCAACAAGTTAATATGGAGATAGAATTACCCACTTTAGCATTTGAGAAGGGGGCCAGTAAAAGGCTTAGGTGCAAGGGATGCATTACACTTATAACCTTCTATCTTTGGTGGATGAGAAATAGTTCAATCATAGCATCATCAGGCTGAAGGGAATTTAAGAATTCATATTGCTCATTCTCCTGCCCTTAGGCTAGATTTCAACTCAACTGTTTTAATGTAATATGAGTGGGGTTGGGGGGCTGGAAAGAAAGGGAAGGATAAGGTAGGAGGAAAATAGACATTTCATGGATTCTGATTTGATTCTCTAATGCCTCTGCAATAAGGAAATACGGTACTTCATTATATCTAGTCTAAATATTTGTGTTTTGAGAAAAGAAATAGGGATAATAGCTTTTCTCAACTAATGCACCTATCAAAAACCAGGGCATCAGAGAATTTTAAAACTAATAGTTAACTTCATAATCATGTAGTCGAATTCCTTTTGAGAGATGAGAAAATTTAATCTAGTTTCTGGGGATCTGTCATAAGTAAAAATGGAGAATCAGGTTTCTATCAGTGTTACTACATTTGAAGTTTGCTACTAAGTAATCTTTTGTTCTTTTTTTGCCACTTTAAATCATCTTATAAAGATAAGGAAGTATTCAAACCTTTTGACCATTCCCCCCCCCCCCGCCCCCGTGAATCTTCTCCAAATTATTCATATCTTTCTAAAAATGTGAAGCTTAGATTTGAACATTATATGCAAATAGAATCCTAGCTAATGTTGAGCACAGTAAGATTTTTTCAAACTCTTTGCATATTTTTCCTTTTTTTTTTTTTAATTTTTTTTTTTAACGTTTATTTATTTTTGAGACAGAGAGAGACAGAGCATGAACGGGGGAGGGGCAGAGAGAGAGGGAGACACAGAATCGGAAGCAGGCTCCAGGCTCTGAGCATCAGCCCAGAGCCCAACGTGGGGCTCGAACTCACGGACCGCAAGATCATGACCTGAGCTGAAGTCGGATGCTTAACCGACTGAGCCACCCAGGCGCCCCTATTTTTCCATTTAATACATGTTAGCTATTTAGATAGCCTATTTGATTCTAATGAAAATTTTCTTTTGTTGTAAATAACAGCAAATGGTGGCTCACTTGTTCCACTTTGAAAAAGCCAATTTGACTCTGATGTAATCTCTGAGAAGCAACTAACCTAAGCCAGAGGCTTCCTTGGAGGCTGATTGAATCCTAAAGTTAGATGAAATCTGTGTTTTTAACCTTTTGGGGCTTTTTATTTCTTAAAAAGAAAAATCCTATGTTGGAAAGTTTCCAACATATACAAAGGTATAATGAATAATATGATGAGTTGCTATGTACCAATTGCTCAGCTTCAATAATTTGATCCAGTTATCAAACCATGGCCAATGTTGTATCATTTATATACCCATCCACTACTCCCCACCCAATACATTAATTATTTTGGATCATATATCAGCCATTTTTTTATAGCTATAAATATTTTAGAATGAATCTGTAAAAGATAAGGACTCTTGCTTATTATTAAAGTAACTACACAAACACATTTATTAATTTCTTAAACCCTTTTGAGAATCTGATGAAATTTATGGACTTTGCCTCAGAAAAATATAGGTACGTTTGTACATAAACATAACATTTTCAGGATGCTTCTATATCTGAAGTAAATTGGTAACTCCTTTCAGGTTTACTGCCCCCAATTTAAGAACCTCTGTTCTAGAGGGTCCAATAAAGTGCAATCTCCCATAGAAGGTCATACATGTAATATTTATTCATTTACTAGATTTTTTTGGAAAGTCTGTTTTATTCCCGTTACTAAGGATACAAAAATACAAGTAAGACATAGGCCTTTGCAGATTAACAGAGAATTTAAGATACATGAATAATGATAACAAAATGTAAGTGTTCCTAGAGAAGTCTAGTTTTATAGGAATTAAGAGGAGGGGGTAGATTATATTTGTTAGAGGGGTTAAAGTAGCATTTGAACCAGGGCTTGTAGAATGGTGGAATTGGAATTGTAGATATGGGCAGGAGAATTCTAGGTAACAGAATTTCCCTGAGTCAGAAAGCAAGAGAGCATAAGGCCACTGACAAATGTTGAGGGGTTCAGGCTGATTTGCAGTTAAGATGTATGAAGGTCAGTAGTAGTAGAAAAAGAATGAGAAGTTAAGTTAGGGCTAGATGATGAGGATTTTGATCACCACACAGAGAATTTGGAACTTTGATAAATGGTGGGCAGCAGCTGAAACAGAGTATTGACCATGATAGTCATTTAGAAAAATTGGTGAAATGGCCTGGAAGACTAGAAGTTGGGAGACCTGTTTTATGAAGCTCCATCAAGAGTCAAGTGGAACTATAATAAAGCCCTGGTAGCATTAGGAATAGAGAGCAGGGGAGAACTGCAAGAATTATAGAAGTACGATGAGTTAAGACTTAACAAGATTGCATGTTGCAGGCGAGGGAATGGTTGAAGATGACTTAGATGTTTGATCTGGTAATGATATTACCATTAACACTCTGTGATGAAAACCTGTTATTTTAGCAACCCCTCACTCTAGTTATAGCTACTCTTGATCTTCATTGGGATTGCTAGGCCTTTGACTGTGTCATTTTCTTATAAGTCAGATCACTCCTTGCCTCTCTTCCTTCTTAATGCACCTTCATACTCCTTTCTCTCTCTTTTTGCTATTCATTTATCTTGCAAATCTTAGCCCCAGTAAATCCAACCATCCATTTTCTCCATTCTTATAGCCAGGGTATAGAACACTGCTGGAGATATTTACACAGCCTTATGAAGTGGTACCACTCTTTGATTGCTAGGCATTGGTTGGGTTCTCGATAGTACCTAAATATTTTTTGTGTCACTAATCTGCTTCCTTTCCCTTTTCCGTTAGGAAATATTATCAATTTAATTTTTTTTTTTCTCTTAAACACTTTTTTTTTTGTAGCCACTTCCCTCACTCTCAGAGAAAACATATATCACTAGTGGGAGCTTTCTCTACTTATTGTTTCCCTTCTTATAAACCTTGAAGTCTTAACCTTGTTGAAGTCTTACCTTGTTGAAGAGGTGACCCTTTCCATCTAGGGTTAGCCCTTCTAACCTGACTCTAGGATTCCATTATGTTTCTATTTTTTCAGGAAACTTGCTTCATCTCTTAGATCTGTTAGATCTTCTGTATTTTCAGACTCTGTATTAAGTTCTTTTATAAATTGCTGAAATCTATCTGATCTTTATTTTAAAGATTAAATAACATTTCCCCTATTTGGTATCTTTCTTTGGCAACTACCATGCCTTTCTTTCACAGTTAAGCTTCTGGATGAAAAGTACTATATACTTAAAAGCTACTATTTGTTAGTCATAAATGATATCTCGTAGCTTTCAAGGTAAATCTTAATCTGTCACACAAGGTCTTTGGACCTCTTTACGTTTTCAGCCTCATTTCTTTCCTTCTCATCTTATTCTCTATGTTCTAGCCATAACACAGCATTGCCAATTACCTGCATATGATGCTCATTAGGTTTCATGTTTTCATATTTTGGTTTATTTTTTCATAACAGTTTTAATGAGATATAATTCACATCCCATACAATTAACCTATTTAAATCCTACAGTCCAGTGGTTTTTAGTATATTTGTGGAGTTGTACAGTAATCACCACATTTTTGAAACGTTTTAATCATCTTCCCAAAGAAACCCTGTATCCATTAGTAGTCACACCCCATTTCCTCCTGCCTCTCATTGCTGGCTCTCAGCAAGCATTAAGCTACTTTCTAACTCCATAGGTTTGCCTGTTCTGGATATTTCATATAAATAGAATCATACAATTTGTGATCTTTTGTGACTAGTATCTTTCTCTAATGTTTTCAGGTTTATCCATGTTGTGGCATGAATCAGTACTTCATTCCTTTTTGTGACCAAGTAATCTTCTATTACATGGATACACCACTTTAAAAAAAAAAAATATTTTGGGGTCTCCTGGGTGGCTCAGGAAATTAAGTGTCAGACTTTGGCTCAGGTCATGATCCTGTAGTTTGCAAGTTCAAGCCCCACCTCAGGCTTTCTGCTGTCAGCAAGGAGCCCACTTCAGATCCTCTGTCCTCCTTTCTCTCTGCTTGTGCACTCTCTCCCTCTCTCTCTCTCTCTCTCTCTCTCTCTCTCTCTCTCTCTCAAAAATAAACATTAAAAACAATTTTATTTGGGGAGGGTGGGTAAAGAAGTTTATTTTAATTGCAGTGTAGTTAACATAATGTAATGCTACATTAGTTTCAGTTGTACAATATAGTGATTCAACAATTCCAACTCGGTGCTCATCAGGATAAGTGAACTCTTAATTCCCTTCATCTGTTTTACCCATCTCCCAGCCATCTCCTATCTGATAATCATTAGTTTGTTGAAGAATCTGTTTTTTGTTTTTTTTTTTTTCTTTTTTTGTTCCTTTGTTCATTTGCTTAAACTCCATGTATGGGTGAGATCATATAGTATTTGTTTTTCTATGATTGGCATATTTTGCTTACCATTATAGTTTATAGATTCATCCATGTTGTTGCAATGGCAAGATGTCATTCTTTTTTATGGCTAAATAATATTCCGTTGTATGTGTATGCATGTGTATATATATCTCTACATATATATATGACTTTTTCTTTATCCATTCATCTGTTGATGGACACTTGGGCTGCTTCCATAATTTAGCTGTTGTAAATAATGTTGCTATGAACCTAGAGGTGCATGTATCTCTTTGAATTAGTTGTTTTTGTCTTTTTTGGTAAATATTCAGTAGTATGATTACTGGATCATAGGGTAGTTCTATTTTTAACTTTTTGAGAAACCTCCATACTGTCTTCCATAGTTTCTACACCAGTTGGCATTCCTACCAACAATGCAACAGTGCAAGAGGGTTCTTTTTTCTCCACAGCCTCACAGACACATGTTGTTTCTTGTTTTTTTGTTTTTGTTTTTTTTAATTTTTTATTTACTTTAGAGAGATAGAACACGCAAACTGGGGAGAGGGACAGAGGGAGAGACAGAATCTTAAGCAGGCTCCACACACAGTATGGAGCCCAATGCGGGGCTTGATCCCATAACCCTGAGATCATGACCTGAGCTGAAATCAAGAATAGAACTCTCAACTGACTGAGCCACCCAGGCGCCTGTTTCTTGTATTTTTGGTTTTAGCTGTTCTGACAGTTGTGAGGTAATAGCTCATTGTAGTTTTGATTTACATTTCCCTGAGGATGAGTGATGTGGAATACCAAATTTTGTTTATGCCTTCATTAGTTGCAAGACATTTGATTGTTTTCACTTTTTAACTATTAATAATGCTGCTGCAGTGAACATTCATGTACAGGTTTTTGTATGGACATATGTATTTATTAGGTATAGAACTGGGAGTAGAATTAGTGGGTCATATCGTAACTCTTATGTTTAACCTTTTGAGAATCTGCCAAACTTCTTTCCAAAGCAGCTGTATAGTCCCATCGACAGTGAATGGTTCCATTTTTTCCATATGCTTGCCAACACTTTATATTATGTATTTCTTTTTTTTTTAATGTTTATTTTTGAGAGAGAGAGAGAAAGAGAGAGCGCACATGAATGGGAGAGGGGCAGAGAGAGAGGGAGACAGCAGGCTCCAGGCTCTGAGCTGTCAGCACAGAGCCTGACGTGGGGCTCGAACCCATGAACCGTGAGATCATGATCTGAGGCAAAGTCAGAGGCTTAACTGACTGAGCCACCCAGGTGCCCCTATGTATTTCTTATTATAGCCATCATCATATGAAGTTGTGTCTCATGGTTTTGATTTGCATTTCCCTAGTGAATAATGGTGTTGAGTATATTTTCATGTACTTATTGACCATTTGTTTATCTTCCTTGAAGAAATACTTACTTAAAAATTTTTTTAAATGTTTATTTATTTTTGAGAGAGAGAGAGACACTCACACATACACACACATGCACACACGCACACACAGAAAGTGCAGCGGAGGAGGGGCAGAGAGAGAGGGAGACACAGAATCCAAAACAGGCTCCAGGCTCTGAGCTGTTAAGCACAAAACCTGACACAGTGCTTGAACTCATGAACCCTGAGATCATGACCTGAGCCAAAGTCAGGCGCTTAACTGACTGAGCCACCCAGGTGCCCTGAGAAATGTTTATTTAAATCCTGTGTTCATTAGAATTTTTTTTTTTTTTTTTTTTTTTTAGAGAGAGAGCACACACAAGTGGGGGAGAGGGGCAGAGGGAAAAAGAGAGAGATCTTTTTTGTTGTTACTTATTTTTGAGAGAGAGAGAGAGACAGAGAGCCTGTGTGGGTGGGGGAGGGACAGAGAGAGAGAGGGAACAGAGGATCTGAAGTCGGCTCTACACTGATAGGAGAGAGCCTGATGTGTGGCTTGAACTCATGAACCATGAGATCATGACCTGAGCTGAAACCAAGAGTTGGATGCTTAACCAACTGACCCACCCAGGCACCCTGAAAAAAAATTTTTTTTATCACTCACAAAAATGTGCTTTTATTAACAATAATTCATAAATTATATTTATGTGTTTGTACAAACTCTACCAAATGGTGGTTCAATACATTCATTGCCACAAAGGCA
Source organism: Panthera tigris (assembly GCF_018350195.1). Taxonomy (NCBI): domain Eukaryota; kingdom Metazoa; phylum Chordata; class Mammalia; order Carnivora; family Felidae; genus Panthera; species Panthera tigris. The sequence goes on along the minus strand of NC_056670.1, from coordinate 33,466,558 downwards.
GGACAACACATGCCCCAGCTGAAAAGTGTATAGTTCTCATGATTACTATGACAAAATCCTTCCTGAATTGGATTTTATTCAAATTGTCCACTGAGATAACCATAAAAGATCATCTATAAGACATACAGACATGAAAATTATAATGCGCTAATGTTAATATCAGGTTGGGAAAACTATAAGGATCTTGATTATATAGTGCTCCTCTGTTGTATCTCTCATCATCCTGGAAAGCTAAGTTTTCCAGAGAACGAGGTGTTTGTACACTTTCCATTAGTTTAACCAATACAGTTTCCCTGGATTTTTATTTATTTATTTATTTATTTATTTATTTATTTATTTATTTATTTTTAGTTTTTTTTCCTTTCATGTCTTTTATTTTTATTTATTTATTTTTAATATATGAAATTTATTGTCAAATTGGTTTCATACAACACCCAGTGCTCATCCCAAAAGATGCCCTCCTCAATGCCCATCACCCACCCTCCCCTCTCTCCCACCCCCCATCAACCCTCAGTTTGTTCTCAGTTTTTAACAGTCTCTTATGCTTTGGCTCTCTCCCACTCTAACCTCTTTTTTTTTTTTTTTCCTTCCCCTCCTCCATGGGTTTCTGTTCAGTTTCTCAGGATCCACATAAGAGTGAAAACATATGGTATCTGTCTTTCTCTGTATGGCTTATTTCACTTAGCATCACACTCTCCAGTTCCATCCACGTTGCTACAAAGGGCCATATTTCATTCTTTCTCATTGCCACATAGTACTCCATTGTGTATATAAACCACAATTTCTTTATCCATTCATCAGTTGATGGACATTTAGGCTCTTTCCACAATTTGGCTATTGTTGAGAGTGCCGCTATAAACATTGGGGTACAAGTGCCCCTATGCATCAGTACTCCTGTATCCCTTGGGTAAATTCCTAGCAGTGCTACTGCTGGGTCATAGGGTAAGTCTGTTTTTAATTTTTTGAGGAACCTCCACACTGTTTTCCAGAGTGGCAGCACCCGTTTGCATTCCCACCAACAGTGCAAGAGGGTTCCTGTTTCTCCACATCCTCTCCAGCATCTATAGTCTCCTGATTTGTTCATTTTGGCCACTGTGACTGGCGTGAGGTGGTATCTGAGTGTGGTTTTGATTTGTATTTCCCTGATGAGGAGCGACATTGAACATCTTTTCATGTGCCTGTTGGCCATCCGGATGTCTTCTTTAGAGAAGTGTCTATTCATGTTTTCTGCCCATTTCTTCACTGGATTATTTGTTTTTTGGGTGTGGAGTTTGGTGAGCTCTTTATAGATTTTGGATACTGGCCCTTTGTCCGATATGTCATTTGCAAATATCTTTTCCCATTCCGTTGGTTGCCTTTTAGTTTTGTTGATTGTTTCCTTTGCTGTGCAGAAGCTTTTTATCTTCATGAGGTCCCAATAGTTCATTTTTGCTTTTAATTCCCTTGCCTTTGGAGATGTGTCAAGTAAGAAATTGCTGCGGCTGAGGTCAGAGAGGTCTTTTCCTGCTTTCTCCTCTAGGGTTTTGATGGTCTCCTGTCTCACATTCAGGTCCTTTATCCATTTTGAGTTTATTTTTTTGAATGGTGTAAGAAAGTGGTCTAGTTTCATTCTTCTGCATGTTGCTGTCCAGTTCTCCCAGCACCATTTGTTAAAGAGACTATCTTTTTTCCATTGGATATTCTTTCCTGCTTTGTCAAAGATTAGTTGGGCATACTTTTGTGGGTCTAGTTCTGGGGTTCCTATTCTATTCCATTGGTCTGTGTGTCTGTTTTTGTGCCAATACCATGCTGTCTTGATGATGACAGCTTTGTAGTAGAGGCTAAAGTCTGGGATTGTGATGCCTCCTGCTTTGGTCTTCTTCTTCAAAATTACTTTGGCTATTCGAGGCCTTTTGTGGTTCCATATGAATTTTGGGATTGCTTGTTCTAGCTTCGAGAAGAATGCTGGTGCAATTTTGATTGGGATTGCATTGAATGTATAGATAGCTTTGGGTAGTATTGACATTTTAACAATATTTATTCTTCCAACCCATGAGCACGGAATGTTTTTCCATTTCTTTATATCTTCTTCCATTTCCTTCATAAGCTTTCTATAGTTTTCAGCATACAGCTCTTGTACATCTTTGGTTAGATTTATTCCTAGGTATTTTATGCTTCTTGGTGCAATCGTGAATGGGATCGGTTTCTTTATTTGTCTTTCTGTTGCTTCATTATAAGTATATAAGCATGCAACTGATTTCTGTACATTGATTTTGTATCCTGCAACTTTGCTGAATTTATGTATCCGTTCTAGCAGACTTTTGGTGGAGTCTATCAGATTTTCCATGTATAGTATCATGTCATCTGCAAAAAGTGAAAGCTTGACTTCATCTTTGCCAGTTTTGATGCCTTTGATTTCCTTTTGTTGTCTGATTGCTGATGCTAGCACTTCCAACACTATGGTAAACAACAGCAGTGAGAGTGGACATCCCTGTCGTGTTCCTGATCTCAGGGGGAAAGCTCTCAGTTTTTCCCCATTGAGGGTGATATTAGCTGTGGGCTCTTCATAAATGGCTTTTATGATGTTTAAGTACGTTCCTTCTATCCCGACTTTCTTGAGGGTTTTTATTCAGAAAGGATGCTGAATTTTGTCAAATGCTTTTTCTGCATCGATTGACAGGATCATATGGTTCTTATCTTTTCTTTTATTAATGTGATGTATCACGTTGATTGATTTGCGAATGTTGAACCAGCCCTGCATCCCAGGAATGAATGCCACTTGATCATGGTGAATGATTCTTTTTATAAGCTGTTGAATTCAATTTGCTAGTATCTTATTGAAAATTTTTGCATCCATATTCATCAGGGATATTGGCCTGTAGTTCTCTTTTGTTACTGGTTAGGAATCAAAGTAATACTGGCTTCATAGAATGAGTCTGGAAGTTTTCCTTCCCTTTGTATTTCTTGGAATAGCTTGAGAAGGATAGGTATTATCTCTGCTTTAAATGTCTGGTAGAATTTCCCATGGAAGCCATCTGGTCCTGGACTCTTATTTGTTGGGAGATTTTTGATAACTGATTCAATTTCTTCACTGGTTATGGGTCTGTTCAAGCTTTCCATTTCCTCCTGTTTGAGTTTTGGAAAAGTGTGGGTGCTTAGGAATTTATCCATTTGTCCCAGGTTGTCCAGTTTGTTGGCATATAATTTTTTATAGTATTCCCTGATAATTGCTTGTATTTCTGAGGGATTGGTTGTAATAATTCCATTTTCATTCATGATTTTATCTATTTGGGTCATTTCCCTTTTCTTTTTGAGAAGCCTGGCTAGAGGTTTATCAATTTTGTTTATTTTTTCAAAAAACCAACTCTTGGTTTCATTGATGTGCTCTACAGGTTTTTTAGATTCTATATTGTTTATTTCTGCTCTGATCTTTATTATTTCTCTTCTTCTGCTGGGTTTGGGGTGTCTTTGCTGCTCTGCTTCTATTTCCTTTAGGTGTGCTGTTAGATTTTGTATTTGGAATTTTTCTTGTTTCTTGAGATAGGCCTGGATTGCAATGTATTTTCCTCTCAGGACTGCCTTTGCTGCATCCCAAAGTGTTTGGATTGTTGTATTTTCATTTTCATTTGTTTCCATATATTTTTAAATTTCTTCTCCAATTGCCTGGTTGACCAATTCATTCTTTAGTAGGGCGTTCTTTAACCTCCATGCTTTTGGAGGTTTTCCAAACTTTTTCCTGTGGTTGATTTCAAGTTTTATAGCATTGTGGTCTGAAAGTATGCATGGTATGATCTCAATTCTTGTATTCTTATGAAGGGCTGTTTTGTGACCCAGTATGTGATCTATCTTGGAGAATGTTCCATGTGCAGTCGAGAAGAAAGTATATTCTGTTGCTTTGGGATGCAGAGTTCTAAATATATCTGTCAGGTCCATCTGATCCAATGTATCATTCAGGGCCCTTGTTTCTTTATTGACCATGTGTCTAGATGATCTATCCATTGTTGTAAGTGGGGTATTAAAGTCCCCTGCAATTACCACATTCTTGTCAATAAGGTTGCTTATGTTTGTGAGTAATTGTTTTATATATTTGGGGGCTCCCGTATTCGGCGCATAGACATTTATAATTGTTAATTCTTCTTGATGGATAGACCCTAATTATTATATAATGCCCTTTTTTATCTCTTGTTACAGCCTTTAATTTAAAGTCTAGTTTATCTGATATAAGTATGGCTACTCCAGCTTTCTTTTGACTTCCAGTAGCATGATAAATAGTTCTCCATCCCCTCACTTTCAATCTGAAAGTGTCCTCAGGTCTAAAATGAGTCTCTTATAGACAGCAAATAGATGGGTCTTGTTTTGTTATTCATTCTGATACCCTATGTCTTTTGGTTGGCGCATTTAGTCCATTTACATTCAGTGTTATTATAGAAAGATATGGGTTTAGAGTCATTGTGATGTCTGTAGGTTTCATGCTTGTAGCGATGTCTCTGGTACTTTGTCTCACAGGATCCCCCTTAGGATCTCTTGTAGGGCTGGTTTAGTGGTAATGAATTCCTTCAGTTTTTGTTTGTTTGGAAAGACCTTTATCTCTCCTTCTATTCTAAATGACAGATTTGCTGGATAGAGGATTCTGGGCTGCATATTTTTTTCTGTTCATCACCTTGAAGATCTCCTGCCATTCCTTTCTGGCCTGCCAAGTTTCAGTAGAGAGATCTGTCACTAGTCTTATCAGTCTCCCTTTATATGTTAGAGCATGTTTATCCCTAGCTGCTTTCAGAATTTTCTCTTTATCCTTGTATTTTGCCAGTTTCACTATGATATGTCGTGCAGAACATCAATTCAAGTTACGTCTGAAGGGAGTTCTCTGTGCCTCTTGGATTTCAATGCCTTTTCCTTCCCCAGATCAGGGAAGTTCTCAGCTATTATTTCTTCAAGTACACCTTCAGCACCTTTCCCTCTCTCTTCCTCCTCTGGAATACCAATTATGTGTAGATTATTTCTCTTTAGTGCATCACTTAGTTCTCTAATTTTCCCCTCATATTCCTGGATTTTTTTATCTCTCTTTTTCTCAGCTTCTTCTTTTTCCATAATTTTATCTTCTAGTTCACCTATTCTCTCCTCTGCCTCTTCAATCCGAGCTGTGGTCATCTCCATTTTATTTTGCAGCTCATTAATAGCATTTTTTAGCTCCTCCTGGCTGTTCCTTAGTCCCTTGATCTCTGTAGCAGTGGATTCTCTGCTGTCCTTTATACTGTTTTCAAGCCCAGCGATTAATTCTATGACTATTATTCTAAATTCACTTTCTGTTATATTGTTTAAATCGTTTTTGATCAGTTCGTTAGCTGTCGTTATTTCCTGGAGGTTTTTTTGAGAGGAATGCTTCCGTTTCGTCATTTTGGATAGTCCCTGGAGTGGTGGGGAACTGCAGGGCACTTCCCCTGTGCTGTCTTAATTAACTTGCGTTGGTGGGCGGGGCCGCAGTCAAACCTGATGTCTGCCCCCAGCCTACCTCTGGGGCCACAGTCAGACTGGTGTGTACCTTCTCTTCCCCTCTCCTAGTGGCATGGCCCGTCTGGGCTACTTGCACACTGCCGGGCTTGTGGTGCTGGGGATTTGGCGTATTAGCTGGGGTGGCTTGGCAAGGTGCACGGGGGTGGGAGGGGCAGGCTCAGCTCACTTATCCTTCGGTGATCCGCTTCGGGAGGGGCCCTGCAGCTCGGGGAGGGAGTCAGACCCGCCGGAGGGATGGATCCGCAGAAGCACAGCGTTGGATGTTTGCGTGGTACAAGCAAGTTCCCTCACAGGAACTGGTTCCCTTTGGGATTTTGGCTAGGGGATGGGCGAGGGAGATGGTGCTGGTGAGCACCTTTGTTCCCCGCCAAGCTGCACTCTGTTGTCCGGGGCTCAACAACTCTCCCTCCTGTTGTCCTCTAGCCCTCCTGCTCTCCGAGCAGATCTGTTAACTTATAACCTTCCGGATATTAAGTCCCGCTTGCTGTCCGAACACACTCTGTCCGGCCCCTCTGCGTTTGCAAGCCAGACTCGGGGGCTCTGCTTTGCCGGCAGGCTGCCCCGGCAGGCTGCCCCTCCGCCCTGGCTCCCTCCCGCCAGTCCATGTAGCTCGCACCGCCACTCCGCCCTTCCTACCCTCTTTCATGGGCCTCTCGTCTACGCTTGGCTCCGGAGAATCCGTTCTGCTAGTCTTCTGGCGGTTTTCTGGGTTATTTAGGCAGGTGTGGGTGGAATTTAAGTATGCCGCAGGACACGGTGAGCCCAGCATCCTCCTACGCCATCATCTTCCCCGAAGCCGAAAAAAATTTTTTAATTGAATTGTAATTGACATACGATATTATACTAGTTTCAGGTGTACAACATAGTGATTTGACAGTTATATACATTACTAAATGCTTACCTTAAGTATAGTTAACCATCTTTCACTATACAAAGTTATTACAATATTATTGATTATATTCCCTATGCCGTACTTTTCAGTCTTGTGACTTATTTTCTTTTATAACTGGCACTTTGTACCTCCTAATCCCTTTTGCCTATTTTGTCCATCCCCCTGCCCTCTCTCTGACAACCACCAGTTTGTTCTCTGTATTTATGAGTCTATTTCTGTTTTTTGTTTTTTTAGATTCTACATATAAGTGAAATAACATGGTATTTGTCTTTTTCTGTCTGACTTACTTCACTTAGCATAATACCCCCTAGGTGTATCCATGTTGTTGCACAGGGCAAAATTTCATACTTTTTTTTATGGCTGAGTAATATTTCACTGTGTATATATACCACATCTTCTTTATCCATTCATCTATCAGTGGATACTTAGTTGCTTCCATATCTTGGCTATTTTAAGTAATGCCGCAATAAACATAGGAGTACATATCTTTTTGAATTAGTGTTTTTGTTTTCTTCAGGTAGGTGCTTCGAAGTAAAATTACTGGATCATATAGTATTTCTGTTGTTAATTTTTTGAGGAACCTCCATACAGTTTTCTGTAGTGGCTGCACCAGTTTGCATTCCTACCAACAGTGCCTGAGAGTTCCCTTTTCTCCACATTTTTGCCAATACTTGTTATCTTTTTGATACAAGCCGTTCTGACTAGTGTAAGGTAGTATCTCATTGTGGTTTTGATTTGCATTTCCCTGATGATAAGTGATGTTGAACATTTTTCATGTGTCTGTTGGCCCACCTGTATGTCTTCTTTGGAAAAATGTTTATTAAAGTCCTCAGCCCATTTCTTAATGGAATTGTTTGGTGTTTTGTTGTTGTTGTTGTTGTTGTTGTTGTTGTTTTGGTGTTGAGTTCTATGAGTTCTTTATATATTTGGGTAATAACCCCTTGTTGGATATGTCATTTGTAAATATTTTCTCCCATTCAGTAGAGTGCCTTTTCATTTTGTTGATGGTTTCCTTCACTGTGCAAAAGCTTTTTAGTTTGATACATCCCAATTATTTATTTTTGCTTTTGTTTCCCTTGCCTGAGGAGAGATCCAGAAAGATATTGCTAAGGCCAATGACTAAGAGTTTGCTGCCTGTTTTCTTTGAGTTTTATGGTTTCAGGTTTTACTTTTAGGTCTTAATCCATTTTGAATTTATTTTTGTGTATGGTGTAAGAAAGAGGTCTAGTTTCATTTTTTGCATGTAGCTGTCCAGTTTTTCAGACATTATTTATTGAAGAGATAGTCTTCTTTGTTATATATTCTTGTTTCCTTTGTTATAGATCCGTTGGCAGTATAAGCATGAGTTTATTTCTGGACTTTCTGTTCTCTTTCATTGGTGTGTGTCTTTTTTTGTGCCAGTACCATACTGTTTTGATTACTATAGCCTTGTAGTATATTGGCCATTTGCTTGTCTTCTTTGAAGAAACATTTATTTAAATATTGTGTTCATTTTTAAATGGGTTTTCTTTTTATTACTGAGTTGTAAGAGTTCCTTATATATTCTAGTTGCAAGTTCCTTGTGAGATACATCATTTGGAAGTATTTTTGCCTGTACTGTGGGTTGTCTTTCCACTTTCTTGACGGTGTCCTTTGAAGCAAAGAGTTTTAAATTTTGGTGAAGTCCTCTATTTATTTTTTCTTTTGTTGCTTTTGTTTTTGGTGTCATGTTTAAGAAACTATCGCCTGATCTAAACTAATGAAGATTTACCTCTATGATATCTTCTAGAAGTGTTATAGTTTTAGCTCTTACATTTAAATCTTTGATCCATTTTGAGTTAAGTTTTATATATGATGTGTAGTGGGGGTCCAATTTAATTCTTTTGCATGGGGACATTCAGTTGTCCCAGCACCATTTGTTGAAAAGACTGTTCTTTTCCCCACTGAATTGTTTTGGCACCCTCGTTGAAAATCAATTGACCTTAAATGTGAGGTTTTATTTGCAACAACATAGATGGAACTAGACGTTATTATGCTAAGCGACGTTAGAGAAAGACGAATATCATATGACTTCACTCATATGGAGAATTTAAGATACAAAACAGATAAACATAAGGGAAGGGAAGCAAAAATAATATAAAAACAGGGAGGGGGACAATCCATAAGAGACTCTTAAATACAGAGAACAAACTGAGGGTTGCTGGAGGGGCTTGGGGTGGGAGGATGGGATAAATGGGCAAGGGGCATTAAGGGGAACACTTGTCGGGTTGAGTACTAGATGTTACATGTAAGTGATAAATCACTAAATTCTACTCCTGAATCATTATTACACTATATGTTAGCTAACTTGAATGTAAATTTTAAAAAAATTAATTAATTTTAAAGTGAGGTTTTATTTCTGGACTCTTTGTTCTATTCCATTCATCTATATGACTACTTCATACTTTTTCTAACTTATGATTAGAATGCCTTGTGTGCCCTCTCTACATGACAAACTCCTACTGCATGATTCCTCTACCAGAAGCCTTCCTTTTCCCTGCAGGTCTTTTGTATACCTCTGCATACTTAAAGCATGGGGCTCATCACTCTTCTGTGGGGGGTGTGTGTGTGTATCTATATATCTATGTCTATACATCTATATCTATCTATCTATGTATTCTTTAGTATTTAGGAAGCTTCTGGTGAGTAGAGACTGGACTTTTTATATTTGATTCCCAGAGCTTTAGCACAGTCCCTGGCATGTGGTGTGCTATTAATATATTTATAGGAGGAATAATAGGAGCAGTATTGAATTTTGTTTTGGATGTGTTCATTTCTAAGTGCCATTAGGACATCGAGAGGGTTATAGTCAATAGGCATTTTTATTTATTAATTGAAACTTGCTTACACTTTTCTTTTTTAAATTACTCATTTGTCAAATATTGGATGCCTGTCTTCTACCAGGCATTGTACTGGACTCTGAGGTACAGTGGTAAACAAAACATCACCCTGCACTCATGAAGCTTTCATTCTAGTAGGAGAAACAGACAATATAAAATTGTTTAAGATAGTTGGCAATAATACCAGCAAGGAAATCCCGAGACTGAAGGTGAGGTCAAGACTGGTGATACAGACTGTGGAATAATCTTCAGAAAGGTGATACTTGAAACTCTGTAGTTATAGATGGAATTGCCAAGAGATTGAGCATATAAAATCACCAAGAGATTGTGCTGAGAGAGTCTTGAAAATATCCAGATTTAGGGGGGAAATAGTCTGAAATGTAGGAAAACCAAAGGAGTAGAATCCTGGAAACTAAGGGAAAAGAGAAGAGAAAAATATGTAGAATGGTAAAGGAGGAGTAAGACTAAGAAAGAACCATAGGTTCAGGTTGTTAGTCATTTGTAATCTTAAGAATTAAGTTTTGGGGCACCTGGATGGCTCAGTTGGTTGAGCATCTGACTCTTGATTTTGGCTCAGGTTATGATCTCATGGTTTGTGGGATTGAGCCCCATGTCGTGCAGGCTCTGTGCTGATGGCATGGAACTTGTGATTTTCTCTCTTCCCTTCCCCTGCTCATGCTCTTCTCTGTCTAAATAAATAAATAAACATAAAAAAAAAAAGAATTAAGTTTCAAGGGATTTGTTAGAGTCCGTTTTCTAAAAAAATTTAATCCTGGGACTTTTTTGAAACAGTGAAACTGTGCTGTAAGTTTTTTCTTACTCTGTAAGGACATGCTATATCCATAAATGGAGAATTTAAATGTATACATTTAGATGTTATTTATCTCTATGGGGCTTCATTTTTTTTCTGAGACCCCTGAAAATTTACTCTGTGCAGAATCGCTCTTAGACTTGTTATCCATTGAACTTCTTTCATTTTGAAAACCTTGGTATTTTCTTTTAGTTTCTTCATTCTTCAATTGGGTTAAAAATCATTTGACTATTATGTGAATAATTGCTGTGTGTGCATATAGACATTTGCATTTGGTCAGCTAACATATAACTTTTTTTGTTTTTTTTTTTGTTTTTTTGAATAGTGACAGAAATGTTGGTAAATGTTCTGAGTATTTGCTCTGATGATGAACTGATGACTGAAGGTGAAGACCAGTTTGATGGTATGATTATTCATTTTACTATTTTTTATTATGAAATGGTATTTTTGAACTGCCCAGCTTCACTACATAGTCTTGCAAAACGTAGTCATTGCTCTCAAATGGCTATGTCATTTGATAAGTATCAAGACAATTTTTCAGATATTAAGATGTTAAAATCATTTTAGTAATACCACTTTTTTTATGTTGGTATGGGGAAAAAGATGAATTTTGGGAAAGGGGAAATTTGGAAGAACAGAAGGAAAGGAAAATTGAAAGGTACTAAAGAATGTGGTTCTTCATGAATATGGGCACCACTTACAGGGATGATATAAAAATGCTTTTTGTTTCATGGGTACAGTATTCTTAGTGCATCAGAAACATACCTGAACCCCCAATGTTGTTGTCATTTTTTTTCCCCCGAAACTAAAGTAGACTATTCCCAACTGATGAGTGGTTGTGTTCTAAGAGACCATTTGTTAGGTTTAGTTTGATTTTCAGAAATGGTTTCTGAAGGTTAGACATGGCTGTTTGTTCTTAAGCAAGCCCACCAGGATGTGTGCTGATGTGCATTTATAGTGTAAATTAATACTATAGAAACAAAATTCCTTTTATTTTTATGTCTTGAAAAAAATTTTTTTATTTAAAATTTTTTTCAAATGTTTGATTTATTCTTGAGAGAGAGACAGAGACAGAGACAGAGACAGAGCATGAGCTGGGGAGGGGTAGAGAGAGAGGGAGACACAGAATCTGAAGCAGAATCCAGGCTCTGAGCTGTCAGCACAGAGCCCGATGCGGGGCTCAAACTCACAAGCCGTGAGATCATGACCTAAGCCAAAGTCGGACGCTCAACCGACTGAGCCACCCAGGCACCCCTTGAAATTTTTACTTGAAACTTTTTAAGTATAAATATTTTTTAAAATTTAAAGTCACTGAGAAACAAAAATGTAAACAACTTAAAGCTGAAACTCTTTATTTCCTTCCATATGCCCCTCACATCTTTGTTGTAGCATTCTTTTCATAATTGCAATCAGTATATAATTGTTTCCATGTATTAAACATGGTCTATGTATTGTTAAAACTTAATAGCTACATATTTCTAGGTTATTAATATACCATAATTTTCAGTTAATCTCATATTGTTTGGCATTTGGGTTGCTTTCAGTTATCCTTATTATGAATAGCATGCAATAAATATGCTTATACAATATTTTTTTTCTCTTGGAGTGAATTTCTTGAAGAGAATTAGAGAATTAAATATGTGTTTTAGCTTCATTATTTTAGCTATAAACTGCCAGATTACTTTGCAGAAGAATTGGAGCAATATGAAGTGCTTTTTGCCATGGTTTTCTCCACAGGCCCACCTCATTGGTTTTTGTCATTTTTATTTATTTTGCTTGGTGGCTACCTAGTAGTGAATTATAGTTGGTTTAATTTATTTATATTTCTTTGATTTTCTAATGATTGTTAATTAAAAAAACTGCCTACTTTTTCAACTGTATAAACTGTATATTTTAATTGACCACTTATTAAAGTACAACCTGAGTAAAAACTATTTAGAAATTTCTCTGCTTACGAACAGGTTTAATTCTTACACACTGTTGTAAGCCCATTTGTTAAAAGTACAAAGTAACTGTATACAAGTGTCTGCTATTGCCATCTGTTGGTGGCAAACAGAGATGTGCTTTTACTCTGGTTTGTAGTTTCATTAATTGAAATAAATTATTTATATCCATTTTTTTAGTTTGGATAATAAACTTTAATGAGTAATATTTTTTCTTATTTTAATTCTCCTTTTGATGTTTGTGTAGAAGTTGTTAGCTCTAACATACTTTCTTGTATCTGTCTTTTCCATAAAATTTTAAGTAGTTTTTCTTCCTTTTTTTTTTTAATGTTTATTTTTGAGAGAGAGCACGTGATTGAGAGAGGGACAGAGAAGGGGAACAGAGGATCTGAAGTAGGCTTTGCGCTGACAGCAGAGAGCCTAATGTGGGCCTCGTACTCATGAATTGTCAGATCATGCCCTGAGCTAAAGTCGGATGGTTTACAGACTGAGCCACCCAGGCGCCCCCTAAATAGTTTTAATTAAATATTTTTTCTCCATGTTCTGTCACCTTAACCCTTTTCTCTTGTTAGACTAGGTCTGGGTTTAGATTCTCGTTTCTCATAATGACTATATGACCTCAGGCAAATTACTTAGCCTTTCTGAGCCTCAGTTATTTTATCTTCAAAATGAAAGTAATAGTACCTACTTCATAATCTTACAGGTATTGATATAATGACTGCAATAATTTTTGGTTCATAGCTCACTAGTTTTTTCAGGTAAAGTTTTCTATTATTTGTTAAATTCTGTGAAATTTCTAGTAGTAGTTTTAATCAGTATATCATTAAATCTGTATCTTCATCTAGGAAGGTTTTTTTTTTAAATAATTTAGTTTTCTAAATAAACTAAGATCAAGATCTCTTGCTTTATATAATAGTTCATTTAACTATTTCATTTAATGTATTTAACGTACAGTTATTCCATTTAAAATTATATAATTTTTCTTTGAAAAAATCTGTTATCAAGTTAAATTAATATTTTAGCATTTTATATTCTCATACTATTACAACTGGTATCTCTTAATGTATTTTCTGTGTATAAGGTGTACATTATGTATTTGTGGGTTTATCTTATGTTTGAGAACCTGGATCAGCAATATTATTTCGTGTGGTAATTTTTATTTTGTTTTCCTTACCTTTTAAAAATCTGTTATTTACATAAGGCACTTATGTTCTACATTTTGCCTTTATTTTTATTTTTAACAAATTTGTATCAATATTATTAATAGTGGTTTTTAAAAATATTTTAAATAGGAGTAGTGATAGGTAATGCTTTAGTCCTCTTCCTATAAAAAAAAGGAAAAAAAAATTCTTTGTTAAGTCTACTACAGTACTTGGCTTAGATATTTATGATTTATATGAAGATAGACACTGAATCATTTTTGGGATTCAACCAGGAATACATACAAAATTTTATTATATTCCTTCTAATGAGATTTTATGTATCTAATCAACATTTTCCTATCAAAGATAAATTATGCTTATTTATCCACTTGTTATATTATTCTTGCACTTCAGGGATGAGTTAAGTTGGATCATTAAAGAGGTGGTGTAGTTTAGTGAAAAGGATCGATGGTTTAGGTATCTTGGTGCTACCATTATGCTAGCTGTGTAATCTTGGAGAAGTCACCTCACTTCCCAGGATCTTCTCATCCATAGATTGAAGGAATAGAAAGGAAATAATTTTAAATTGCTAAGCTGTCATTTATGACAGTGTTTCTGTGGGAAAATACGTTGAGTTCCAGCTTTGAATATAGAAATAGATCTCCCTTCACTGCCAACATAGCAGGTGTAATTACTCATTTCTTCACCCTTCCATACTAAGTATTGGGAGTAGAGACTCCAAGAAAAATTTAAGAGTATGAATCTAGGAGTTTGTATGGAGGACTAAGAATGGTTTGGGGGAGACCCTTGAGGAATGGAGGAAAGGGGAGGACATTAGGATAGGTACTAGGGTGGGATAGCGAAAAGAGCTACTGGAACTAGGTTTATTTCCTTTTCTTAGTCATATTCCTGTATTTCTTCCCCTTAATTCTGTACATTGTTCTCCTTTCCTTTCACCATAATAGCATGTCTTTTGTCCTCTCCTTTCCCTTTTCCTACTCAGCAGTGGAACCATCCTATGAGCTGGGCATGGGGAGAAATCTGACTTAGAAAGAAAACTTGGTGGGGCGGGCGGGGGCAGATTGCTGAGGAAGGTTTAGCTTTTCTGTGGGGAAAGGGAGAGAGCAGGAATGGAGATTTCCCAGTGGCAGGAAAGAAAGAATAGTTTTTGCATATGTAAGCCTGAGATTGGGTAAAGGAATAAGCCTCTTAAGTGATGATCTTTGGTATTCTGTATTGTTTAATGTATATGTGGATTTATTTTTAAAGGCAAAAATTTGCATAAACATATTGCATGTATAAATGCACATTCTTTTTAGAGGTGTTATTTAATCATTAAAAAGAATTTCTGAACACTGATGTCTGTGATTTTTAGAATGCATACTATTTCTTTCATATATTTATCTTTTGTCTTGAGTTTGGTAAAGGAAATACGTAACCCACATGTGTTGTAGTAGTTTTACTAAACTAAAACTTTGCATTTCCTGTAATGGAATCATATATCTCTGCATTAGAATGGAAGATATGGAAAGCTCAAATGAAACATCTCTACTGTCTTCTCTTAGAGATATTACTTGCTTGAAACAGTCTGTTGCTATTTCTGCAAAAAGATGTCCCGCAAGCTCCCAGATTGGATTGGGAACAGAAAGCACATACTATTGATGTTGAGTATGTGCAAAAGTTCTACAATTCAGATTCAAGAAATTGTGTGCTCTTGTTATTATGGAGTGTGGGAGGCTTAGCCTTTTCATTATTGGGAGTGGGTAAGATTTTCCACTGAGGTAGTTTATGAAGTTACCCACATTTCTCTGTGTATGCTATAGATTTTGCAGATGTTGGTGTCCTTGAAGAACCACATGAGTTTGTATATCATTTGTGTCATTACCTTTCACTTAACATATTCCCATGGGTGAAACATTTCCTTAGGGGTATCAATATAAATGGGCGATTGTTGTTTGCACAGTCTCTTATCAGTCTTATGTGTTTTCACGTGTTTTTTTTTCTGTCCCTAATTTGTCTACTTTCATCAAATATTATAGTCATTCTGTCCATAATTTCTTCTGAACACATATCTTTTAAGAAATCTTTCCTTTAGAGTTCTAGCCAGTGGCATCCCTCTTTTATTCACTAGATCCTACAATACTACATTTTTCAAATTTTGAATATGAGGGCCTTCATTTTTCTCCCTTTCTTTCTACATTCATTCTTCAGTACCACTGCCAAGTTAAATCTCTATCTTTTTATTTGTCTCAACCACCTTTTCTCCATCATTCACTTCCTTTTTTCTGGACTCTCCATCTGAAGAACGGCTCATATATGGCAATAAAAAAGGTACAGACCAGACAGAGTAACATTGTTTTGAAATATGACTTCATAAGTTATCCTCATATCCATGTAAGTTAGCACATTCATTGAATACTATTGATGCAGAGTCCTCTTGGGCCTTTTGCAAATTTAGTTTAAGTTTTATATGAGTTAGAATTTGATGTTTTTAGAAGTCATATTCCAAGATATCTGTCTTTCTGTGCATGGAAATATTTTTCCCTCTTTTTCATTCCTCTTGTTTTAAAATTTCATTCTTTTGCTTATTTGTAATGTTTTGTACTTTTCCCTGCATGATTAGGGGTGTTTGATTGTCTGTCTTATTCCCCAGAGTAATTTTACTGTGGACATTTACTTTAATATTATGCATGATGTGTTTGTAGACTGATTTTAAATCCTGACTTGTATAGTGTTTTTATATTCCAGTGACTTTTTAAAATTTGAAATCAGTATAGTTTACATATCATTCAGTTTTATATGTATATAAATTAAGGCTGAAAATATGAATGTGCCTCATTGCAGCCATCCTCTCCCATCCTCATACTCCTCTCCCCCAGTCTAGCTGTTTTTAAAATTCTGTCCATTTTAAAACAAAATGTTTGTGTTAATTCATTCAAAGAGATCAGACTTCCCTTATGTCCTTGGACAAGACATTTAATAAATTTAGTTTCTTTGTCTAGAAAATGAGATTAAACTTTGCAATATATCCCTAATGTCTCTTGAAATTCTAATGTTCTATGATTCTGAGATTTTTAGTAGTATTTTGGCATCTTAAAAACACTGTGTAATACCATGGTACCTACACAGTTTTGTATTTGTAAAAACTGTAGCTTCATTGCTCATAATATTACCCTTTAGAGCATCATAAACATGGTCATGGAGCCTGTTTTCTTTAAAATATGTCTTTTGTTTTCGTCTTTGAAATTAGATTTCTTTTCTGTTTCCTTGTGGTAGGGTCCAGTCATCATCTTAGTTTTTAATTATATGGTATTTGTGGGCTGCTTGAATTTTAAATGAGATGCTCTAGCCCAGAAGACTTATGGTTGTTCAGACCTCTGTGTACCTATGGCCCCTTTTAGTCTAGTCTCTTTAGCCTTTCCTTAACTTTCTCCTCAACCATGGTGCTTCCATATGTGTGTTTTCATCATGTTGAAGCACAGCTCTAAGGAACCACACTCTTGGGTCCAGAGTGATTCTAGTTGCTATATATGAGATAACAGGACTGAGATTGTTGTTCTTTCTGGAGGCCAAGGGAAGGAAGATACAATTTTGAGTTTTTCTTCAGCCAAAGATCAAGTTATTTTGGTATATTCTCTTCTGTACCAGTGATAGGCAGTACAGCCAACCCTTTATAGAGGTAACATTAGTGATCCTTTAGCCATGTTTTTTAGGGAATCTTTTCTTGTTCACTCTCCTTGTGTCATACTCACCTAGGGATATAAGAGCTTGTATATATTTGCATGACTTTGAGGACGTCTAGTCCATGAGGTTAAGATGTGCATTATTGTTGAAATATTAGTATGAACCTTAGTTCAGTGCCATCTGCACAGTAGTTATTGTATACCATTGTTTTTAAACCACTTAGAGCAAGGAACTTACTTTATCATAGTAAGATGGGATATTTCCTGCCTGCATGTCAGAGGCTTTTATAATAGTTAAATAGAAGACTATACAGAGTTATTACCAACTCTTGTCTGTTAGTCTGCATGCCATAGGCTCTCATGAGAATTAAAGACGATAGGATTGTTAGCATTATTTTTGTTCTCTGGTTTGTGATACAGGTTGGGTTCTAGTTTCTTTCCCATTGCTGTTTTACTGATTAGCAGTAGCGTGAGAGTCATAATGTTTGTGGATTACTTTTCATTTGTATCTGTATCAAACCCCAGTCTTAGACCAGTGCTGAGCTAAACAGTGAAGGAGTAAGAAGCTTTTTGGCATGAGTTCATTAAGTCTCCTTCATGTGAGCTGGTGGGCAGAGGGTTTGGTGTTGGTTAAGATGAGCCTGGTATAGGGTAGTGATAGAATGGTGCAAGTGTGGATGCCCTAAACTTGAGTCCTTTTTTCTATTTATTCCATTGAAAGTAGGTTCAGCTGCAGCCCGGAAAGAAATCATAAGAAACAAAATTCGAGCAATTGGCAAGATGGCAAGGGTCTTCTCTGTTCTCAGGTAATGATACATTTTCCTGATTATTTGTTTTACAGAAATTCCTTTTATTGTACTTTGCTGTAAGCAGTGTCCTGTTTGACACCTAAAAGCAACATAGTAGCATTCTTCCTATAAAGAAGTTAGTTGTACATTTACATAGTGAAGAAGGGAACACAAGTCCTTTTGAAACTAGGGGTTTTGACCCTTGTGATTATTTTTGCTCACTTATGGTATGTGTTGCCCTTCTGTGATGAAAGTACTGGTTCTACACCTTAAAAATTAGAGCAGGATAAGAAGGAGGGGGTACTTTTTATTTAAAAAAAATTTTTTTTTAATGTTTATTTATTTTGAGAGAGAGAGAGAGAGAGAGAGAGAGAGAGACAGCACAAGTGGAGGAGGGGCAGAGAGAGAGACAGAGGCACAGAATCTGAAGCAGGCTCCAGGCTCTGATATGTCAGCACAGAGCTTGACGCAGGGCTCGAACCCACGAGCAGTGAGATCATGACCTGAACTGAAGTTGGACGCTTAATCAACTGAGCCACCCAGGTGCCCCAGGAGGGGGTACTTTTTAGAGTATTCCTGATGAACTTGCTTATCCATACAGGAAGTCCCCTTTGCTGGAGCCACAAGCTGTTTTCCTAGGGTTAATTCAGGTTTAAGGGTACACATAATGGGTCAGTCCTTAAAAATTTGTTTGCAAAACTCGTTATATCTGACATTTGGACTTTACAGCATATGAAATACCATATTTTCTCAATTGCTTGATTCTCATTGATGATTAATCTCATTATATATTTAATAAGGCTTTTCAGGAAAAACAATATATGTGTCAGTTGTAAGGCATACATTTAAAATATAGAAAAATGTCTTATCTTGGAATTGAGGAAAATATGGTAACAACAATGAATGTCATAAATTACATACATGGCCTACCTCTGGGCCCCATCTCATCTTCCGAACTAAGTACTTGTTGGAAGTCTCTGATGTTTGTTATATCTCTTTGCAATAGGGAGGAGAGTGAAAGCGTGCTGACACTCAAGGGCCTGACTCCCACAGGGATGTTGCCTAGTGGAGTGTTGGCTGGAGGACGACAGACCCTGCAAAGTGGTAATGATGTTATGCAACTTGCTGTGCCTCAGATGGACTGGGGCACACCTCACTCTTTTGCTAACAATACACATAATGCATGCAGGGAATTCCTTCTGCTTTTTAGTTCCTGTCTCAGCAGCTGACACAGGCAGAATACTATATGATAGGCAGTGTCTGGTTAATAACCTGACCAAGGCAGAACATTGATAGAATGGGTATTCCTTTCAATTGAAAATAATGGTCAGTCTCTCAGCTTTTAATGAAATGATATGGGAGCAGCTCATATCATAATGGTTAAAATCTTTATTTTTGTTTGTCTAATGCACTCTTTTCTTTTAAGAGCCCCAGTTTCTGAATGTGAATCAAGGATATCCATATTACTAAAATGGAAATGTAATTCCAAGTTTCTTATTTTTTATTTTTTTAATTTATGTAATTGTATTAGACTATGCTTATATTTTCAGATACTTAATTTTAGAATTAACAGTCTGCTTGGGCCCCAGAACATTACTTATGCACTTCACTTGCCAAAAGATTTGTGCAAGGTTTTGTACCCTGGTGAATAATGCCAAAGTTTGTTTTCTGTGGTGTTTGTCAAATGTTCTATGTATAATTGACTGTCTGTAACATGCTGTTTTCTTCCTCTGCAGATGTAGCTGCTTTCCTAAATCTGTCTGTCTTTCTTTAGGTTAGCTGTATGTCTGTAAAAGTATGTTAAATTAAATTACTCTATCAGACGCTTGTCTGTCTTTTGATGTAGAAGCAACTCTGTAGCACCTTGTTTTGAGGTTTGCTGCATTTGTTGCTGTACTTTGTGCATTCTGAACATGAATGTAACATTAGATATTAAGTCATTGTTATAAGGGGTTGAATTTAAATCCTGTAAGTCAAAATTGAAAGGGTGTTATTAAGTGTGCCTTTATTTTGCATGAAAATAAAAAGAATTATACGTAAAGCATTCCTGTAATCTGGCTCATTGAATATTTTATATTTAAAAAAAAACTTACTTTTTTTGGCGTAAATATTTGTGTAAATACTGGGTTAACTTTTTGAAAGCCCGTTACATATTAAATAGAAGATAGTGATGTGAATGTTTTAGCGTATACACAATAACTCAAAGTCTAGATTTCTTTCCCTTGTGGTTGGAAGGCAAAAAATGTGATATGGAAAGTCTTAATTTATGTTTTATTGTAGCCACTTTTGACAGCCCTCCAAGGGACATTGCTCTATTCAAACAGGCAGCAACAGATCTGATGTTTTCCTTAGTCACGGATAACTTTCTTTCTGGTGTCGTAATTAGTGAGTTTTTTTAAACAAACAAACAAAATAAATAAAATAATTCAAATTTTTGAATAAATTTAAGTTAGGTTGACTTTTCACAGTTTCATTTCACTCAGTCTCATAATAAGTGCCAAATAAATAAATTTTCCTATAGACAAATAATTCCTACTTGTAGCCTATTACATGTTCTATTTTATATGTTATTGTGTTGTCTGCTACCACCACTGGTATATGTGAGAAGTACAGCTAGGTTTTAAAATTATAGTTTCAAATTTACATTCTGAATGAGGTTTCCTTTTTTATTAAAAGAAAAACTGCTTTGATTTTCTTTATATTCCTTACTCCACTCTTACTATATTGTAGACATTAGCAACATGAGCTAAAAAGAATTTCACTAAAACTAAGATCTTAAACATTCAGTAAAACTAGGAAAAGTGTTAATAGAAGAGGATAAACTTTAATGGCTTGAAAAATGGTATACCTTTTCTCCTTTTTGTTCATAAAAGGAAAACTGAAAGGCTTCATACTTTAATAAATATACACTACAGTCATCTCTCCATTATCCTTGGATATATTATTACTTTTGCATTGTATTTATAGCAAACCTTTCCGATTTCACAATTAGTACTTGCTTTGTTGGCAGCTCAGCATTTCTATGCATTTTTAATTTGCATGCAGCCTGAAGCTCAGTCTTCCAACTTTGAACTCACCCCAACTTCAGGGAAGGTTTGAAAGACAGCTTTACCGAAGGGACTGTATTCCCAGTGGAGAGTGAGTTACAAGACAATGCTGAGTTTAAGGGGTCTAATTTGGGAAACTAGATAGCTCCCCAGCTGTACCAGTGATGGCTCTTGATAGTGTGGGGTGATTTCCCTACTATAATAATATTAACCCATTTTTAAGTACATAATAAAACTCATACAGAAGCTGCATCTGTGTGTTTTAAAATTTTTTCCTGATATTTTAGTAGACATGTTCCCTGATATGAATAACTGAAAGTTAAGTATTGCAAAAAAAGTTTTAAAATTCTAATACCTCAGTCCTGTTGTCAGGGAATAAGTCCTATTGCCTTCTCAGTAACTTTATGATATTTGAGTGTTTTTACAAACTACACAACTCTTTTGGAGTAGGAATTGGTATATTTTATGTCTGTTTTCTTCATGGAAATTTGATTGGGAGCTAGCCCTATAATGCTGTCTTCACCACGACCTATATGGGAAAATATGTAACCATCTCTATTTTAGTAATGCTAAAGTCCTCTTAATTATTTATCCTGTGTAGTATTGAGGAACACAGTTTGTGACAGCACTATCCTCAAACCTACTAAGGTCATGTCAAGAGGCCTTATAAAACTGAAAACAAATAGAGGAAAAATTGTGCCATTCAGATAGAATTTTGCAATTATCAGATCTCTTTCTTTCCAGCTTAATTATTAAGCTTCAAGTGGCTTTTTTTCAGTTCTAAACATTCAAGCAGTTTTGAGTGTGATATATGTTTTGTATCTTCAAAAGGATTAGGAGCATTTAGGAGCTTCTGGAAAGAGCAGAAAATATAATTTGACCTAGAACATGCTTTTATATATAAAATTAAAGCCTATAGAATGATTTCAGAAGTATGTTGTTACATTTCATAATTTGAAAAATTTATTAATCGACTTTTGGACTACTGATACGCTCAATTGGATACTAATTCTTACAGTGATATCAGGTTTTATTTTTAATTTGTTACCATATATAACACATATTCTGATAGGCATTTTATTTTTTTCTCATTCAATGCCTAAATTATAAAGAAAATAGTCCATATTTTGAAGAATAGAAGTTGCAGGGCTGATCAAATAGAGGTGGGTCATTTATCCCAGTTTTCTGTCTGGGAAAATTCCAAGAGTATACTCCATATGTACAGAGCTAGATTTTTTAAGTGGTTATTTGTATAGTTGGTATACAATAAGTTTGTCTGCTTGGATTTGTAATATAGTTTAACAGTTAAGGAAAATTAAATTTTTTTTTAATTCAGTGTGCAACCTACTTCTTTTGGGTCCCCCCCCCCCACCCAGTTCACTTTACTATCTTGTTAAGATCAACAAACTTTCCTAATTTAGTCTACTTTAATTCCTTAGATTCATCAGTTTTCTTTCACATTAATAACTGCTTTGGACAACGTTTAGTATTTCTAAATCAAATTGGCCTTGTTGTAGAAGAAGCAAAATAGAAAGGATGGGGTATTATTGTTATAAATATTCTGAGTGTGTGCACTTTGAGTGAAGTGGAGAATTTGCAATGTTGTCAGTCAGTATTGTCCTCTGCAGTCTTTGATCCTGGTCCTCAATGTGAATGTTCTATACACTTTGAACCCAGAGATGAGCCAAAAGAATGTTTGACTACAAAATGTGTGACTAAATAATATTGAAATTCTCTAAATGGGCTAGAGACCAGCTATACTAAGAATGCATTTCTCATTTATATGACCTATGTGTATGTCCATATCATACAGGACTTACTGCCTGAAAGACCTCAGTTCTATCTTGAGTCATCTCTAGTTGGTAGATGGCTTGAAAAGATGTTTGTTGGCCTTTCCATCTTCATTTGCAAATGCGTGCTGTTAGTACCAGAGGCAAATTTGAGTTCATGACAAACTGAACATAAGCTTTTTTTTTTTTTTTTTTTTTTTTTTTTGTAAAGGCTGTAGACGTTAGTATCTGTGGATGTTTGGGACACTAATCAATGTTAGAATAGAAAGGAAGTTCCTAGTAGATAAGAGGGGTCCTTTTAGGTTACCCACAAACAACAGAGCTACAGAACTAGTCTACCAAGAGCAATTCACCAAGTTTACTTTCCTTAAGTTTCATTGTATCCATACTGACTTTTGCAATGCCTTATGAATTAGAAGCAACAGGAAAAGCATTACTGACCCCTTCTAGTTTATATCTTATGGAATAACAGATAATGAGTATTATTTCAGTTAGATGAAAAAAAGGAATCTTCTCTTTGCTCTTCTGCTACAATTCTACCATCATAATTTCACCTTAGAGAATTTCCTTGTGATTGTGATGGATGTGATATAATAAACATGTTGAAAAATTCTAAGGCTATCAAAATACTGAATTCATGATAGGTAATTAATACTGGAGTGCATCTGCATGGGTGCTGAGGTGTCTGTGTTTGCATTAGGTCTATGTGTTCTGTGCTCTGAGCGATGTTGTCATAGTGCTGTGTGTAAACTGTGCTGTGTCAGGAATTGGGGGATTGGATGGGCTCTCTAATGTGGATACTATTTATGTTAAATTGTAAATGATGATGTAGTATGGGATACTGTGATATTTTAAGTGATCATTGCCTTTTCTGCTGTACAATATGACCCTTCTCATCTCTCTCATTCATTTTGCATGCCTCTGCTCACTTCTGTACAGCCACAGTTGAGGCTATTGAGGCTGAAAAAGGTACGATCAGAGTCCTTGCGCTGGGCAGAGATCTGTGGTGTGTGGGTGGGCATCAGAGAATGTCCTGTGGGTGTGTTTTACTCCTAGTTTGCACAGCCCAAGGTGAATCAGACTCACTGACTCATTGAGTTTGATAGTCACATTCCTCTTTTTTTTTTTCTTTTCTTTGTGTGTGTGGTTTTTTTTTTGTTTTTTTTGTTTTTTTTTAAATCACAAGGACCAATTTCCACAGTGACAATCTGGTTTTTCCCTTTTCTAGTATATTGTGCAACCAGCATTGACTTGTTCCTGAATTCTTTAGAGTGCAGCATGTTATGCTATAATATTGTAGCATTTGAGGTTGCAAAGAAAGCTCTGTTCCACATTTTGCATGATTCTGTGGTATTCAGATCATTTTTTTCCTAAGTGAAACCCCCTCTAGGTATAGGTTTGAGTTAGTTTTTACTCATTTTCAGTAATTTACCTGAGACTGCAGGAGCTGTCACTATGATTTTTATTTTTATTTATTTATTTATTTATTTATTTATTTATTTATTTATTTACTTTTTGCTGTTTGGCCTAGTGTTTGCTGATAATATTATACTCATGTACATCATATGTTGGTTTGATGTTACACATTATTTAATGCTTTACTGCCCAACCATTTATTTGGTTCACTTGCACAGACTCAGAATTCCAAAGATTGCACATGTTAAAACAACCAGATTATAACCAGTGGTATGGAAATCTTTTGTATGCACATTTTAATAGTGGAAAATGCATCATTCCAGATGAAGTAAATGAGAAATTACAACAATTGGAGGAGGATTGCTATTTACTTTGATTTGGGTTTCCAAAGAACATGCAGTGAATTATGGAAATAATGCATTGAACATGCATTGAATTAAGGAAAACATTTCCTGAAATCTGAAACTATGAATACTTTTTGCTATCAGCCAAACACAGACCTAACTCCTGGAGGCATTTCCCACCTTTTTCATTTCATTCTGGTGGTGATGGGGTGATGATACCTTGACCTCCAAGATAGTTCTGATCTGCTAAATTTTAACTTAACTTAACTTACCTCTTTCTCCTCCCAAGCTCTTGGTACAGATTTGTATGTCAAGGATAACCTTGTTTAGCCTCCTCACTTGCCCCTACTCTTGTTGCTGCCTTACTGTGATAGTCACTGGTGATTTTAGGGTCTGAGGTAGGAGATAATTGGTATAATAGAAGTCAGACTGAGACCCTGAGACCATTGCCTGTTTGTTAATTTTGGGGTCAGAGGAGAGTTACTTTTGTGCGTTCTTTTATAAAGGCTATGCTAACACTATGAAGCGATCATGTTTATATTCAGGTTTAAACATTTCACATTTTAAGGGGAAGTCTGGAATGGGGATAAGATTCAGTTAAAGTAAGACTTAAATGTTGCTACATACAGCTAATTTCTTTCTTCTTAAAAATCATTAATTATGTTTTTGAAATCTCAGAAATGTTTTTCAATTACTGACTTATCAAATTTGCATTTTGTTAAGCAATACGAGGATTCTCTCCACCACATAGAATCTGCAGTTTTGAAGAGGCAAAGGGTTTGGATAGGATCAATGAGAGAATGCCACCCCGGAAAGATGCTGTACAGCAAGATGGTTTCAATTCTCTGAACACCGCACATGCCACTGAGAACCACGGGACTGGCAACCATAGTGCCCAGTGACCCACGGCTTCCCAGGGACTCTCACATCTTGGGCCCCAAATGGACAGATCACCCCCAGGATCTGGAGGGGTCGGCCAAGCTGACTGTAAATGTCACAGTCCCTCTGGAGAAACCATTGTGCTTTTGAGACCCCAGCCCCCTTCCTGGATGGAGGCTTGAGGGCCCTGGGACATGCTGTACTATCTGATAAGATTGGGTCATCGCTGCCAAGGTGGAGAGCAGTGAGCAAGGGGCTTGGGGCAATTTCCAGTGGAGGGCAACTACACCTCCATTTACGCTTGTGGTTCACACATTTAAGTTTACAAATGAGATTTCTTTTCCCCTCAGTAGAATTAGATTTTGTTTTTTAACCATGACTTCAAATGCAATCCTAAGAGCTAATGTGGACTTTTTTTTCTCATGAAATGTCTTTAAAGGATGAATTAGCATGGTCTTAAAATACATTTCTGAGGTTGCTAAGCTGTATTTTGAATTATGGGCAAAATGCTGAGAAACCCAGTTGGCATTTAAACAAAATGCTGACCTCAGGTCTATAGTTCTTAAATGTGGCTAATTCTGTAATATAGTCTTGGTATTTTTCAATTATGAATGCATAACCTATTTCTAGGCAGACTCTCTTACTTGAACACAAATCCAAAAACTAATTTAGAATCTTTTTTGCCCAGATCTTTTGAAATTTACACCCCAGAGATTTAAGAAAACCTCTAAATTTCAAAATTATGAAGAATTACAGAATTACTCATTTAAGGTACTTTAAAAGAAGTTTGTACATTGTCAACGTAAATTTTACTTCAAATCATGTCTGTAAAACTTGACGTATTTTGTGTATGCATGTTTTCATTTTGCAAATATTTAATATATAGACCTATGATGTACAGGTACGACATGTATAGGTTACCTAGATGTTATGAGAAATTTTAGTTTATTGTGAGTACTCAAGTTGCTTAAATAGCCACCAGGGTGATTTGCTGCTGGCTTTCTATCATTTTTATGTTTTGATGCAAAGGAAATTTTAAAAATGTTCTGGAAGTGTTTTTGATTAAGCAATGCAGCATAGAAGCAATGGTTCTGTTCAATCATTCAGATGTTAGTGGAAGCATAAAAGTCAAGATTGCATGTTGAACATTTTCCTTTGATAGTTACAGAACTGCTTGGTTAAACTAAATGGAACCATGTGCTAATTTTTCACAATTATTGACCTGTATTGATTGCCACTGTAGTTTGATATTTCCCTTTACTTTGGTGGCCTGCTTCCCTCATGCCCTGGAATACAACTCAGAGCTCCAGGCAGCGGAACCATCTATTGTTTTGTTTGCCAGAAAGTGCACCCTGTATGGTCTCCTGTCTAAGTTGGAAATATTATGCATGTGCAGGACTATTCGAGTATTTTATAAACAGTAGCACACAATAAATTCCATGCATGGGCCGCTGCTCCTATCTCTGTGTTGGGTTTTATTTGGAAGATGTAGTCTGATTTGACCTCGTGCAAATCAGAAAATTCTGTTAACAGAACTGGTATATAGCCTTCAGAGAAGATTATCTCGTGGATAGTTCATGATAATTTGATGAATTAAATTCTTATCTTCATAAATTTTGCTTTTTTTTTTTTTTTAACTTTGGTTACATTTGTCTTACATGAGCATTAGTAATTGAGCACTAGAGGACTTTGGGTGCCTATTATAGGCCTTCTAAATCTAATATTTAAAATCACTATTTCACTTGACTTTTCATTGAAAGAAAATGTTATTATCTAGAATTTTGTTACAGTTGTATTGGGAACTTATTGGGTATTTTAACAGTAAGAAAAAGGATATTCATGATACTGCATTTTCTTGCCATCATATTCCTTCTTTGCCATAATCAAAATAGTATGGAATTTTGCAAATTGAGGGAAATTAGGATATTGCTCAACATTTTATAATGTAATCATATGGTAACCTTATTACAGTTTTCAACAATAAATATGATACACATTAGAAAGCATTAATTTAAATTGAAGTGTGTATACTTGCCTAATTTCAGGTAACAAACAGAACTCAAATTGATGATTATTACAGCTTCTAGTTGCTGTATTATCAACTTAACATACATACCAGTCCATGAGCTACCCTTAAAGTTGCTATGCACTGCATACCTTAAAGGTTCTTCTTGATGTTACTGTTTTTATGAAAACTGTGCATCTCTAAATTAAGAGCTTAACTAGAATATCAGGTACCAGGAACTCCGCCCTTAGATTCATCACTGGGGGGAATCATGGGTAAACGTAAAACATCATTAGCAAACTAGAATTATGGGTTGATAGTAAAAATTAAAAAGAGGAAGAAAGTAAGAGAAAGGAACAAAATTCAGAAAAAGTGGTATATGTTAAGAGTGGTAGAAAAATCACCCAGTGCCTCACCTACCACTTTGTACCTGTTGAATACGAACCTCTTTCTAGTCTTTCTTCAGAACTATGAACCATAGAAGTATTTTTTAAGGTTTCACAGTGAACCATGAAAGCATTTTTAAGGCTTTTTAAAAAATGTAACTCATGGGGCACTGGGTATCTCAGTCAGTTAAGCCTCCAACTTTGGCTCAGATCACGATGTCATGGTTTGTGAGTTTGAGCTACGCAGTGGGCTCTGTGCTGACAGTGTGGAGCCTGCTTGTGATTCTCTCTCCTTCCCTCTGTCTCTGCCTTTCCCTCCACTTTCTATCATAAAATAAAAATAAATAAATAAATAAATGTAATTCATGATGAAAGCAAACTGAAAAGTTCAGATCTTTCTAAATTGTAAATTTAAATGTCTGCCAGAGCTAGTAGCTATGATGGTAAAATATAAATTAATATTCAATATCAGTTTTTTCTTTATTTTATATTCCTTTATAGTCAAAGATGACACTCCTGAGTTAGAAAAGACCATCTCTCAGGGTGCCTGGGTGGCTTGGTTAAGCGTCCAACTTTGGCTCAGGTCATGATCTCATGTTTTGTGAGTTCGAGCCCCACGTGGGACTCTGTTGCTGACAGCTCAGAGCCTGGAACCTGCCTCGGATTCTGTATCTCCCTCTCTCTCTGCTCACACTCTGTCTCTGTCTCTCTCTGTCTCTCTCTCTCTCTCTCTCTCAAAAATAAATAAACATTAAAAAAATTAAAAGAAAAGACCACCTCTCACTTCTCGTGCCTTCTGTTGTTCAGCTAATATTAACAGAACTCATAACCTTTAAATGTTCTGCCAGTTGATTTGAAATAGACCTGAAACATTTGCTTAAAATGAATTACTCCCATTTTACTCAGGATTTTTGCCTATTGCAACTGATTTTCTTTTGTCCACGGCTGTTCTGAATAATGTCATGTAATTGCATCCTTAACACTTTTCTTCCACCTTACCTGCTTTTAGTTTGCTTCCTATAGTCTGGAGTTCCTTAAGAATCCATTTTCAGGGTGTCTGGGTGGCTCAGTCGGTTGAGCGTCCAGCTTGGCTCTGGTCATGATCTCATGGTTCGTGGGTTCAAGCCCCACATCGGGCTCTGTGCTAACAGTTCAGAGCCTGGAGCCTGCTTCAGATTCTGTCTCCCTGGTCTGTCTCAGCCCTTCCCCTACTTGTGCTGTCTGTCTCTCAAAAATAAAGTTAAAAAAAATTTTTTTTAAGGAATCCATTCTCTGCATCTGTTCATGTATAGATTTTTGATTTACCACATTCCAGGACCTTCCTGCAAGTTGTTCTGTTCCCCAGTTTGATGATCACAGAGGCAGGTAAGTGACATATAGCTGGGGCCAGATATAAGCAGAAAGTTAGGTCTTGCAGTCATATAGGACCATTGTCCTAATAACTTACGATAGACTCTGGAGCTTGGTAAGTGAAAAGGAGCTAGGAATGCATAATTAAATCCCTTGGATCAGTATTCATTATAGGAAGGAATGAGAAGATGTTTGAATTGATTCTTTTATATTTTCTGTTCCTAGAAGTAGAATGCATTTTTAGTAATATTTTGATTTTGCTTATTTTATTCCTCTTCTTATTCACTCTTTTGAAATAAATGGAGTGTGCCTGATATGACATTCACTCAGAAAGTACCTTGCTTTCCTTTCAGAGAAAGTGAATTTTACAAATTAATTTTGTTTCCCCTACAATTGATTTTCTTCTATACCATTAAATGACCATTTCTGTTCTTCTTTCTTGGGTATTACATTTGTACTTAATATACAAATTAAGTATATTAATCATTGTGTTTGAGCAGTGTTGTTAGGCTAAAAGGGACTTTGGGCTTGGGGTAACTCTTCCTGGGTCTGGATTAACATCCAGAACTCTAGGAGTTCCCACTGCTCTGAGCTAGTGCCTCCCTTTCCAACCAACTAATGACTTCTGAACTAATCCTATGTGTTTTTTGTTTGTTATTGTTTGTTTGTTTTTCTGCCACTGTGGACTAAGAGCATAAATGCTGCCTTAGTAAGAGAGGTTAAAGAAGCAGTAGGTTTCATCTTTCCTTAGCCTGACTGGCCTTTGGTGAGTTTGGGTGTGTTGACAGAATAAATACTGAACCATCTTGGCAGACAAGGAAGGTCAGAAAGAGAGAAGTCCATGGGCAGGGGGCCAGGTCCCTCCTTGCCTCGTTAGGGAGAATTCAGTGTTGTCTGTCTGGTTGGCAGGGTATACCTAATCACAGAGACGCAGCATTTCAGCAGTTTGCAAAGGAAAGTGATACGAAGGGACAGCTGCAAGTCAGCCACAGCTTAGATCTGAGGAGATCAAGCATTCGCTTCACTTGGAAGAAAGAGAGAAGGAAGGAAGCCTAGGGCTTAGCAGGGTAAGTTCCTTTCCCTTCAAATCATCTGCTTGCTTACTTTATAGTTGAGTAAAACATTTATCACCCCAAGGAGTGTTAGCACTGATTAAGCATCTGAATGTGCTTAATAATAGTGTTCCTAATGGATTCCTCCTTTTCGCTTTCTCTTTCCTAACTCCTTTTGAGGATCCCCAATGACTAGCATCACTCTCCCCTTTCCCTGCCTCCCCAAAGATGTTTTGTGTTTGCTGGTGAAGTACAGAAAATTACATAGGTCTTCCTGGTCTGGAGATAGCGAGAAGATACTGTGGTAGGTGAAACTTGAGGCTTTTGGTGGTGAGGGAGAAGGATGGGAGACCTGGTCTGGGAATAGGCTAATATTTAGGGAATTTGGAGATGAAGGATAATAGTTTTTCTAGACCGTCCAGTTCATGTCTCCTTTTTAGTCCTTGGTGTTGGTGTTTTCTCTTTTATATATGGAGAATAAATTAGAGCCCAAGCCACTGGGGGCAGCTAGAAAAAAGGTGATTCCTTGCTAGGTGACATAGACTCTGATCTCTAGAAAATTCTGAAAGCTCATTATATGTAATTCTTTCCAACTTCTCCCTTGTCCTCTATGTTTTTTTGCCTTTGTTTCTCTCAGTCCCGTCCCTCCCCTCAAACTTGGAGGATCCTGGGACTCTGTGCAGAAAAGTTAGAACCAAGGAAGCTGTGTCTGGGCCTGGGGTACACAAACTCAGACATGAGCTTCATGTAGATGCAAATGCAAGGACCTGGCTTCTCATTCCCACCTTCTTACCTTCCTGCCAGAAATTTAGTTAGTTTGTATCATGAGCCCATTCTAGACATAGAGGAAACTCTCAGGGATTTCATCGCCCCACTCCTCCTCAAACTGTGATTCCTTCACTTCCCAGTGAGTTCAGCCAACTTCTAGAGAGCCAAGAGTTAGTCTTCCTTTCAAGAAGGACCTCTTTGGAAAGGCAGATAAGTGAGGCAATACATTTCTTGTCTTAATTGGCTTCCATTGCAGAAGACTTTTAGTTGAACATCAGGAATATATATTTATTAATCCTGGGATTTAAGACCCTTGACTTATATCAGAACAAAGATAATTTTTCTCCATACCTGTAAAGAAAAGATGAATCCATTCTTTCAAGGTTCAAGAAGGTGTTTTCTTGCCTGAGGAGGCTGGGTAGGTAGAGCAGATGAATGCTTCTAAAGTTGCAATGATTCTGGAAATGTGATGAGAATGTGTGGTGATTAAAAGTGGAGGGAAGATTCAGGTCACTTGTTGGAAATGGGGTACTCAGGTGTGAAGGCATCCTTTAGTAAAGGGACCCTTAAATCTTAAAATAATCTACCACCTTCAGGTCTAATTTCTTCTGTATTAGTGAGAATGTAGAATGCAGATGAGCTTAGCTATCTGTTCTTTGGACTCTGAAAACATCCATTTATCTGTGGTATGAGGGGAGAGATTACACAGGTGGAATGAAAGGAGGCGAAAGAAAGTACAAAAGAAAATACAAATTAGTTCCCTCATTAACTGAGGACAGCAGTTTGCAAAAAGCCGTGTCATAAGGTAATAGCTTTTCTTTTTTTTAAGTTTCAATTTTAATTCCAGTTAGTTACAATGTTATGTTAGTTTCAGGTGTACAGATAATAGATTTTAGTGGATGATTCTGGGAGGTTTTTGTTTGTTCTGCCACCTACACTTCATCTGAATGATGATTCTAGAGTTTTTTTCCTAACAAATCTGGTCCAGAAGGATTAAATGTCAGACTATTTTTGTAACAAAACATGATCCCTGATTTGAACTTTAAAAGTTACCTCATTCATAGTAAAACCAACCACTGTCAGCCTTTTTATCCTCTGCCATTTCCCTGTCCCTGGAGGCAGTTAATTGGAAAGTTAATATTTAGATTCTCAATCTCTACAGGTACCTTTCTTTTTTATTTTTTAATTGAGATGAAATTCACAACATAAATTAATCCTTTTAAAGTGAGCAATTAAATGGCATGTCCTACATTCACATGGTTGTGCAACCACCACCTCTATCTGGTTCCAAAACATTTTCATCATCCCAAAAGAAAACCTCATAACCAGGGGTGCCTGGTGGCTCAGTTGGGTAAGTGTCTGACTCTTGATTTTGGCTCAGGTCGTGACCTTACAGTTCCATGGGTTCGAACCCCAAGTTGGGCTCTGCACTGACAGAGCCTGCTTGGGATTCTCTCTCTCCCTCTCTCTGTCCCTCCCCTACTTGAGTGCATGCTCTCTTATGCTCTCTTATGCTCTCTCTCTTTTTCAAAATAAATAAACTTAAAAAAAAAAAAAGGAAACCCCATAACCATTTAGCAGTTACTCCCCATTCCTCTTCCACCCAGTCCCTGGCAACCAGGAGTTGATTTCTGTCTGTGGGTTTAACTTTCCTCGATATTTCATATAAATGAAATCATATAACGTGACCTTTTGACTTCTTTCAGTTAGCATAATGCTTTTGAGGTTCATCCACATTGTAGCATATTATCAGTACTTCATTTCTTTTTATGGTGTCATATCTAAGAAATTGCCAAATCCATATTATGACCTTTTCCCTTTGTGTTCTTCTAAGACTTTATAGTTTTAGTTCTTAATGTTTATGTTGTTATAGTCAAACTCAAATCATTCTATTTCATTAATTTCTAGAGTGTTCCCATCTACATTTCTTTTTTTTTTTTTTTTTTTTTAACGCTTATTTATTTTTGAGACAGAGAGAGACAGAGCATGAACGGGGGAGGGGCAGAGAGAGAGGGAGACACAGAATCGGAAACAGGCTCCAGGCTCTGAGCCATCTGCCCAGAGCCCGACGTGGGGCTCGAACTCACGGACCGCGAGATCGTGACCTGAGCCGAAGTCGGACGCTTAACCGACTGAGCCACCCAGGCGCCCCCCCCATCTACATTTCTATGCTCATGCTCTTCTCTGTGCTAAGAATTCCTTTTTTTATCTCATGTATTCAAAGAATTACCATCGTTCATGGTCTATTTTGACTGCTACCTGCTTTACAAAGTCTTCCTACAGCTAACCAACTAAAGAGACTCTTCTGATTTCCCACTAGTGCTTTAGTTTCACTTACAGTATTTATATACTGCCTTATGTTATGATTTACATTTGATCCCTCTACAGGACATCTAGATGTTGAGTATATTTTTCATATTTGTTTCCATTATTTTATGAGTGATTATATATGTTTAGCAATAAATATTTGTTGAGTGAATGCATGTTTTTATTTTTCCCAATATAGTTCCTTTTGTTTACTCAACAATTGTAGAAGGAATGGGAGAAGACAAGCCAAGAAAGGAGAATATCACAGAGTTCCTGCTAGGTAGTGGGTGGGTGCGGGATCAGTTCTACTTCAAAACTCGCCTCTTTAGGAAATTTTCTTCATAATTTTTTATAACTTGCTTTGACTATATAACTCTTAGCATTGTGATGCTGATTTTGTGTTGCGTTTAATTTCTTCCTCTGGGTCTATTGCTTACAACTGTGATGATAGGTTTTCTAAAATGAATGTTTTATTTCCCCAACTAAGTGAAATTGACTAATCCTCCAATTAGCTGGTAGTTTTGGACAACCAAAACTTTTGTTTGCTTTTTTCTGTCTTTTGATTTTTTTTTCTCTCTTTTTGAAATCAAGAGTCAGACACTTACCCAACTGAGCCACCAGGCACCTCTGGTTATGAGGTTTTCTTTTGGGATGATGAAAATGTTTTGGAACTAGATAGAGGTGGTGGTTGCACAACCATGTGAATGTAGGACATGCCATATAATTGCTCACTTTAAAAGGATTTTTGATTTTTTAAAAGGATTATATGAATAATATATAAATATATTCTAACTATTCAAGAGTCAAATATCACAGATAGGTCTAAAGTTCCTTTTGATTAACCCAGTTCCTGTCCCATTACTTCTTTCTGTCCTCAGTGTTAATCACTGTTATTGGTTTTACATGAGACCTGCCAGACCTTTTCCTGTGCATTTCCTTACATATGTATTTAAATTTTATGTAAAACTTAATATGTAACACATATATGTATAATTATGTTCATATATAATTATTTCCCTGCTGTTTTTTTATAATCGCCTATGGTGATCAATAATCAGTAGATACCAAATAAGTCTTACAGATACCTAGGTCTGAGAGACTAGAATGAGAAGTGAAAGGTCAAACATATGAAAACACATCATATGTGACCAACTTGCAAAGTTTCATTCCATATCTGTTCTGTGTATAGTCCCCAGGTATCAGTGGACAGCCATGGCTCCAAGATCTCGGCAGCGAAGGCACAAGAAACCCCCTTCATCAGTGGCTCCCATGGTTGTGACCCCATCCACAGTTGTGACCCCTGTGCCTCTGACCCTCTCAAAACCTGACCCTAGCATTGATGCGCTTGGCTTCTTCTCCTTGGAAAATAATGTTCCTGGCCTATCTCAGCTAATCCTTCAAAAGCTAAGCATGAAAAGCTATGAAGAATACAAGTGAGTGACTCGCTCTATGGAAGAATAATATCTCTAGTAGAAATGATTTTAGAAGGCAAAGAGGGAGTATAGCTTGGAGAATATGGGGCATTTACAATGAGGGAGTCTCTCATC
This sequence comes from Panthera tigris, assembly GCF_018350195.1. NCBI lineage: Eukaryota > Metazoa > Chordata > Mammalia > Carnivora > Felidae > Panthera > Panthera tigris. The sequence goes on along the minus strand of NC_056670.1, from coordinate 33,432,060 downwards.
CTGACTTTTGTAAGTTTTATTACTATAGAAGAAATATAATTTGCTTATGTGAGAAATAGCGGGAGTAGATGGAAATATATTGGAGGCAAGGTATAGGTCATGAAAGATTTTGGAGATAACTCTTTTTCCTATTGCCACTTATTCACCGTGCCATTTCTGCAGGTTGGTGCTAGATGGGGGTGCTTCTGTATCAGGCTTTGGATTTCGATGCCCTCAAGAAATGTTCCAGAAGATGGAGGACACATTCCGATTCTGTGCTCACTGTAGAGCTCTCCCTAGTGGTCTTTCAGACTCCAAGGTCTTGCGGCAGTGCAAAAGGTGACTCGTTGGGGGCTAAATGGGGAGTCATCCAGAAATGATCCTATTCTAAGACTTCCTTGCAGGAGGAAAGGTCTAAGAGTTTTCAAAATAACTTAAGGCCCACTCATTTTGTGTGATCCAGGCCACAGAAAGATTAGAAAAGGATTGGGCTCCTTCTTATTTTGGGTATTATGGGGAGGTCAGACAGATTATGGTACAATAGTCCCCTCCCCCCCACCTGCAGTTTGCTTTCTGTGGTTTCACTTATCCATGGTCAACCATGGTCTGGGAGCAGATGATCCTCCTCTGACTATTGTCAAAAAGTCTATAGTAGTGTAATGCTGTGTTGCAGTGCTTATGTCATTCATCTCACTTCATCTCATCATGTAGGCATTTTATCATCTCACATTATCACAAGAAGAAGGGTGAGTACAATACAGTAAGATCTTTTGAGAGAGAGACCACTTTCATATAACATTATAGTATATTATAATTGTCTTATTGTTAATCTCTTACTGTGCCTAATTTATAAATTTTATCATAGATACATATGTATGTATGTATGTATGTATGTATGTATGTATGTATGTATAGGAGGAAACAGTATATACAGGGTTTAGGTCATCCGTGAGTTCAGTATCCATTGGGGATCTTGGAACATATTCCCTTTGGATAAGGGGGGACGACTGTATAATCTTCTTTACCTCCCTCCTCTTCAGTACTCAAGGTATAAGATCATTATCTCTTCTGGGGAGTTGAGCCATACCTGTGATAATAGGGCAGCTGCAAACTCCTGTTATTTATTTTTTCTGTAAGTGATGTAAAAAGTGAGTTGTTCCAGATATAGACTGAGGTGTCACTCTAACCCAAGAGAATAATTACATTCCTAGCCTCTCATGCCTCCCCTCCCAAATATAATCTCCAAATTTAGTGCATCAGTTGTCACTCCTCTCCTTACCTTCCTTATCCAGTGATCTTTCTTCCTAGGTGCAGGAATATCAGTTCCCTTCCCCTGACATACCTTTGAGGTATAGGAACATCTGTTTCTGGGGCTCATTCTTTCAGGTGCAGAAATGTCTATTACTGTGGTCCAGAGTGCCAGAGGTCAGACTGGCCAGCACACAGGAAGGTTTGTCAAGAGCTGCGTCTTGTAGCTGTGGACCGTCTCATGGAATGGCTCCTAGTCACAGGTGAAGTGATAGTGTTGGAGAACTCTGACATAGTGGTCATAATTGGTTGTATTTGGAGAGAGAGATGAAAGCATGTTGTTAGAAGGAAAAAATGAGAAACTGAGTGGGGCACTCCTGGTCACAAGTTGGGAGAGTACACTTGGAAAGAATATTGAAGCCAGGAAAGGATTATGTCATTCTTATTTCTTCTTTCCTACAGGTGCTTTTGTCCTACCTTCAGGGCCTTGGCCATGCCTGGCTGAAACTGTACAGAGCTGGGATACCTGGTTTTCTATGCGGCATTTACAGCTAGATGCTACACTGGATGCTGTGCTAGGTAGTCATGCCATGACCACCCTGTGGGCCAGCGTAGGACGGCCAAGGCCAGACCCAGATGTCTTGCAGGGCTCTTTGAAGCGGCTGCTGACAGATGCCCTCTCACGACCCTTGACACTGGGCCTTGGGCTTCGGGCCTTGGGGATAAATGTTGGGAAGATTGGGGGAAGCACAGTGCATGTGGTTGGTGCTTCCCACGTGGAGACATTCCTCACTCGCCCTGAGGACTATGATGAGCTTGGCTACATGTTTCCTGGACACCTTGGCCTCCGTGTGATCATGGTGGGTATAGACGTATCTGCTGGTTTTACACAGAACCCCTCAACTCCCATCCTGGAACCTGGCACAGTTCAGCTCAGTGGCCATAGAGGCCTCTATCATGACTTCTGGGAGGAGGAGGTAGAGACTGGGCGGATAGCCCATCCAGATTTGGTGGTGACATTCCATCCAGGTAAGAATCATTTAGGGGAATACTGGGTGGCTTTTCTGGGAATTTTTTATCCTGACTCTTGTATTTTCTATATTTGGAATCCCATTCATTTGGTCAGGTTAAACACAATATGATGACAACTTTGGTTGATCATTAGCCATTTGTGCTATGCCCGGGTTCAGAATTTTCCACTGAAGAACCTGGGGTAGATGATGATGGTAAATGAGCATTGGAGGTGAGCAAGGTGAGGAGAAGGGTGAACACAATTTAAAAAAAAAAAAAAAGTATCTTGCTTAGGCCCTACTTCAGCCTTTCCCCTCTCTATATCCATTTCTATTTTTGTTGTTTTTTCCATAGGTTTCCATGCTTCCCCAGACTTAATGGAGGCCTGGCTGCCCACCCTCTTGCTACTTCGTGATTATGAGATCCCTACATTGATCACCGTTTACAGGTTTCAACTTCCTCCTATTTTTGATATATCCCTGACTCACTCAACACCTCTCTTTAAATTTTTGTTAATGTTTATTATTCATTTTTGACACAGAGAGAGAGACAGAGCGTGGGGGGGGGGGGGGCAGAGAGAGAGAGGGAGACACAGAGTCCGAAGCAGGCTCCAGGCTCTGAGCTCTGAGCTGTCAGCACAGAGTCCGATGTGGGGCTTGAATTCACGAACCGTGAGATCATGACCTGAGCGAAAGTCAGATGCTTAACTGACTGAGCCACCCAGGCGCCCCTCAACACCTCTCTTTATATAGATGAGCTCATTTCTCTCCCCTTTGCTCATCTTCTATCTTCTGGTGAGGATTTTCTTCCTTTCCACACTTGGCTTTCTAATCCCCTTAGAACCAAGTCCTATGCTAGTTAATCAGGTGATTAGTGAGACATGTGGTAGGAAGGGATATCCCCTCGCCTAAACCAGCCTTAGGTAATTTTGGGGATTAATGAGTACAGAAGCATCAAGTTCTGAGAAATTTCTCTCCTATGTTTCTCATAATTAGCACAGCATTTTATTATTATTATTTTTTTTTTATCTGTCTCCCATAGCCATCAGGAATTGGCAGCCTCATTACAGATTCTGGTGGACTTGGATACAAACATCACCGCCTATGGAGCTAACCCTTTTGCATCCCTCAAACCTGAACAGGCCTATTCCAACCCCAACAAGCAGCCAGTATACTGCAATGCCTATTATATCATCTTTCTTGGAAGTTCCTGCCAGTTGGATAGGAGGCAACTGGAAGAAAAAGTAGATGGTGGAGTTTAAATAGCTGACCCAGATCCTGACTGGATTTCTAGAAAATGGGGAGGTTGTAATGAAATTACTCTGCTGATGTCAGGTTGTTGCTGACTTTGAAATCCACTATGTCCTAAACCTCATTCACTTGTCCAGGTAAAGATTCTCAGCTGAATGGGAGTTCTGTGTGATGTGACTCATTTCTAAGAGGTTAGCCATAAATAGCTTCTAGAGACAGGATTCTAGATTTAATACATGGCAAGAGGCCCTGGTATGTCTTTCCAGCCTAGAATTCCTAATAGTTTCCTTTGTGAGAAAGTTTTACCTTGAATCAGATGGTGTAAAGGAGAAGAATGGCACCTTATTCTTTTGGAAAAGACTTTCTTGTTATCCAGAAATCTTGGCTAAAAAATGGAGAGGTGTTAACGACTTGAAGGGGTACACGAATGGGCAAGTCAGAGAAGCGGTTGGGAACATGGGAGAAGTTGTGAGGATTGGTATGTTGTTCTATTTCCTGGCTTTTTCTAGATAAATATCTTATTTTCTTCTTTTCTATTGGGCTCTTCTCACCCTAGAGTAGCTTTTTGCTTGGTGTTATATTTAAATATCCCAGGGTATCTCAGGCTTTAGTTGAATGTACTGGAGTTATTTGTTATTACCTAGTCTATACCATAATAAACTCAGTTTGGGGCTTCTTGTTGTATCCTTTTTCCTATTCACTGGCAAGTATTACTTGTCTACTCACAATACCTCAAGACTTGAGGTTTCTCTTTTGCCAAAAGAGTTGTTAACACCAGCTCTCTGGGCCTGCTACTCTGCCACTTCCCATCTCATGCCATCCTTCTCTTATCATTCTCAAGATGAGGATTTTCCTTAAATATTCATTCCTACGACCTTGCCATGATCTCAGCCTCCCACCCCCAGCCCTAACACATGCATATACATTCTTATTGCCCACTCTGCGAGGGGTAATATTAGAATTCACATATTCATTCACAGTATGAAGTTAGTACCTACCGTGTGAAAGGTACTGCATTACAGCTTTGGAGAGTTACAAAGGTGAGACCTTATTTTTAACCTAGGAAGGGAAGTAATACATATACATAGATAATCTCTATTATAAGATGTGATATGGAATAAGAACCATGAGAGAGGCCTGTACTCCTAAGGTAATAGAGTGAAAAGAGAGATCACTAAGTGAATAGTGAAGCTCTTGTGAAGTAGAATTTTATTAAACAAATGGAGGGCAGGTCATTTCAGATGGAAGGAACAACAGGAATAAGAGTTAAGCAGAAAAGAATAGGAGATATTTTAGGGGGGGATTAGTATAAATTTAGTCTGGAAGGTATATTAAGACCAGATTATAGAAGGAGCATAGCTTACTGGTCAGTTTTAGATTTACATAGATCTGAGTATGAATCCTGGAGCAACTACCAAATATGTTTGTGTCTGTGGGAAAGCTAAACTTCTCTAAGTTTCCTTAATTTCCTCATCTGTAAAATTGGGATGATGCCTAGTATTAAGTTACATTAAGAGTTAAATGAAAATGTTTACAAAATTGGAAGACTCACACATTCCAATTGCAAAATTCTACAAAGCAATAGTAATCAAGACAGTGTAGTACTGGCCTAGGATAGATATATGGATCAATGAAATAGAATTGAGAAGCAAGAAATTCTTAACATTTATGATCAGTTGATTTTTGACAAGAGTGACAAAACAATCCAATGGGAAAAGAACAGACTTTTTAACAGACAGTGCTGGAACAACTGGATTCCACATGCAGAAGAATGAAGTTGGACGCCCTCTCCACACACACACAACATAAAAAAATTAACTTAAATTGTATCGAAGATATAAATCACTAAAACTGTACAATTCTTAGAAAAAAACATAGGGGTAAATCTTAATGAAGTTGGATTGGGCAATGGTTTCTTAAATATGACACCAAACGTATAACCGACCAAAATAAAAATAGATAAATTGGACTTTATTAAAATTAAAAACTAGTGAAAAAGGCACCATCAAAAAAGTGTAAAGAATGGGAGAAAATATTCATAAATCATATATCTGATAATGGACTAATATCCAGAATATATATAAAGGTTACAACTCAATAAAAGAACAAATAACCCAATTAAAAAATGGGCAGGGGCACCTAGGTGGCTCAGTGGGTTAAATGTCTGACTTTGGCTCAGGTCATGATCTCACGGTTCATGAGTTTGAGCCCTGCTTTGGGCTCTCTGCTATCAGCGTGGAGCCTGCTTTGGGTCCTCAGTCTCCCTCTCTTTCTGCCCCTCCCCTGCCTCTCTCTCTTTCTCTCTCTCTCTCTCCCCCTCCCTCAAAAATTAAAAAAAAAAAATGGACAAATGATCCAAATAAATATTTCTCCAAAGAAAATATACAAATGATCTGTAAACACATGAAAATATGCTTAACATCTTTAGTTATCAGGAAATACAAGTCAAAACCATAATGAAATGGCACTTCATCCACTAGAATGGCAGTAATAAAAAAGAAAAATAACAAGTGTTGTGATGTAGAGAAATTGTAACCCTTATACACTTATGGTGGGGATACAAAATGGTGCAGCTATTTTGGAAAACAGTCTGGCAGTAACTTCCCAAGAAGTTAAATTTTGAGTTACCATTTGATCCTGTAATTCTGCTCCTTGGTATGTACCCATGAGAAATGAAACCATGTATACAAACTGCCATAGCAGCATTATTCATAATAGCCAAAAGATAAAAATCCAAATGTCCATCAATTTATGAATGGGTAAATAAAATGTGTGTCCATGTAATGAAATGTTTGGGCTTAGAAAGGAATGAAGTACTTATTCATGCTACAATGTAGATGAACCTTGAAAACATGTTCATTGATGTTCATGTTAAGTGAAAGTCACAAAGACCGTATGGTATATGAGTGCATTTATAAGAAATGTCTAGAGTAGTCAAATCTATGAAGACAAAGTAGATTAGTGGCAGCATACAGATGAGCAGGATGAGGGTATCGGGGTAATGGCTAAAAGGTATGGATTTTATTTTGCGGGTGATATAAATGTTCTAAAATTGATTGTGGTGATGGTACAGCTCTGCGAATATATTAGAAACCATTGAATTGGACACTTTACATGAGCGAATTATATCTCCATAAAGCTGTTACCAAAAGCATTTTTTTAATCTTAGAGAATATAAAAAATTTGCTAAGTGCTTAACACAATGCCCTAGCACATGGTTCATACTTAATAAATGGTAGCCATTGTTGAATCCATACCACTTTAATTTTACACAGTAACAAACAGATTGAGTTAGCAATACTGTATGAGTACTGATTTGACAAGGAAAAACCAGTTGGATACATCATGAGAGGAGATAATGCAGGTGCCACTGAGGTGATAGTAGGCATGGAAAGGAAGAGGTAATTTCTAACAAGTAAATAGTGACATTTTATAGATAAAGCATGAAAGTAAAATCTATAGGGTTTGGTTACTGATGGTGATGGATGAAGTGTGTTATATCTATCAGAATCACCTCAGGAGACAGAAACCACACAGTAATAAATGAGACAAAAATTTCCAACTTACTAGCTGGGGTGATAGTGCATAAAAGTCTAAATGCCTAGCTTCATGCTAAATGCTGAGAAATCTAAAATGGCTTCTGCCCTTAGAGTGTTTACAGTTTAATAGAAGACTGACATAAGCAAGAGCAATATAATAGAGTTGTATTTTCTAACTCAGCAAATGAACAAAAATTGCATTTTTAAAAGTTTATTTACTTTGAGAAAGTGAGCAAGCAAGTGTGCATGCTAGCAGGGGAGGGACAGAGAGCAAGGGAGAGAGAGAGAGAATTCTAGAGAGAGAGAGAATTCAGCAGACTCCATGCTGGTCAGAGTGAGCCTGGCACGGTGCTTGATTGCATGAAGGGTGAGATCATGACCTGAGCTGAAATCAAGAGTTGGACGCTCAACCAACTGAGCCTCCCAGGAGCCTCCCAAATTTGCATTTTTAAAATTGTATTGAAAATCCCTTAGAATAGCACTGCATTGGATTCTGCCACATCCTCATCTCAGCAGGTCTATCAGAGCCATTTTTGCCTCTAGTATTGGACATTAATCTCTGCTTATTTGATCACCAGATCAAATGTTGGCTTGGGTTTGGAGAGCCCTGTTGTAGTCAAATATTTATTGAACATTTATTACTAGACTCTAGAGATATTCCTATTCTCAATGAGCTTACATTCTAGTAGGGAGGGCAAACGATAGACATACAAAATTTCAGATTCTTTTAAGTGATACAAAGAAAATATAATAGTGTGTAACTGATGGTGGTGTTGGTGGCAATGGTGACTACTAATGCCACAACGTTCAGGCAATACCCACCTCTCTGAGGAGATGGATGACATTTGAGATGATGCAGTGGAGAACATTCCTAGTAGAAGCAATAAATGTGAAGATCGTAAGAATCTCTGATGTGTTTGTGCACAAACCTGGTATGTTTTCCTGGACATAAGGCCACTTTGACCAGAGTTTAATGATTGAGAAAGAAGTTGAAGACGGATGAGATCAGAGAGGTAGGCAGGAGCCAGACTATATAGGGCGTTTCGGACCATGGCCAAGAGTTTGGGTTTTATAATCAAGGGAATGACATGACCCAATTTATTCTTTAGAAAAAACATTTTAGTTCAAGAGTTTCTTAATCTCAGCACTATTGACTTTTGGGATGGAATAATCCTTTGTTGAAGGGGGCTGCCTAGTGCATTGTAGAATGTTTGTAGTATCCCTGATCTCTACCCATTAGATATTGGTAACACCTTGCCTCCTCTGGTTGTGACAATCAAAAACGTATCCAGACATTGCCAAATGTCTCCTGGGAGACAAAAATTACTGCTTTAACTGTACAAAAAATTTATTTAAATATTAGACTCTACACAGTGGAATATTCACATTAGGGGGAACATACTGGCCCCTATTTCACATGAACTCTGGTCCCTATAATGACCTTCAGAGTTGTTTCGTTGCTGCTAATTTTTTTTTTTTAAGATTATATTTTTAGGTAATCTCTACACCCAACAGGTTTTGAACTTAAACCCCAAGATCAAGAGTCACTTGCTCTTCCAACTGAGCCAGATAGGGGCACTTGTTTTTGTTAAGTTTATGCGGTTGAATACAAGTAAATTACATGCTCATGCTGTGACTCCGCTGTTCAATATACCACAGTGGACATCTAGATAAGGTCTATTTGGGCACAAAAAAGGGAGTAATTGCTTACCTAAGGGAAAGTAAGGAAAAGGATGAGGTCAGGAAGTTTTTTGAAGCAGGAAGGAGGCATGCGATCTTTGAATTGAATCTTAATAGATTAATAATTGTTAAAAGGCAGGTAGTACTTTCTAGGCAGAGGAAGTATGAGGAAGAGCTCTTTGATCCTAGAGGTACTGTGTGTCAGGAAGGAAGGACAAGTTGAAAGGATGAAGTGGGAAATGTGGTAGGGTCTGAACAGGCTATTGGATATTTGGGCTTATAGCTCAGGAAAATGGGCTGGAAGTAGATTTGAAAAATATCCTCTTAGGGTGATAGTTAAGGCAGAAGGAGAGGTGGGGATGAAATCATCATGGGAATAGTGTGGGACAAAGAAGAGTACAGACAGTCTGGGGCACCTGGGTGGCTCAGTCAGTATAAGTGCCCAACTCTTAGTTTTGGCTCAGGTCATGATCTCACACTTCATGGGTTGGAGCCCTGTATCAGGCTCTGCACTGGTAACATAGAGTCTCTTTGGGATTCTCTCTCTGCTCCTTCCCTGTTTGTGTGCTCTCTCTCGCTCTCAAAATAAATATTAAGAAAAAAAAAAGCAAGGACCGTCTTCTTAGGGAACACTTAAAATCCGGATGTCTATGTGGGCAGATTGGACAGAGAGGCCCATTATTTGTCAAGTAGGGAGACTGATAGGAACTGGGGAATGAATGCTGGATACCCAGAGTGTTGTGCAGTTTTGTTTAAATTTGGCAGTGACCTTCCTCAAGGACCTCACTTCACTGATGTTTTGGGGCTAAGTATATTTTGCTGTTCCCACTTAAAATTTAATTCACCCTATCCCACCCTTATGAGGAAGCTTTTGGGTAGAAAAGCCTGAAGAGTAGTAAGTTGATGGTGCTCAAACTTAAGGGTGCCCACCTGGAGGGCTTGTTAAACAAATTGCTGGGCTCTGCTCTTCAGAGTCTGACTCAGTAGATCTAAGGTGGAGCCCCAAATCTGCATTTCTAAGAAGTTTACTGCTACTGGTGTAGGGACCATACTTTGCGAACCACTGTGAAAGGTAACTGACTGGTGTTGCATCGGGAATAAACTTTCTTAATGAGTTTAAGATATTGGTCTGAGCCCTTGAAATCACCTCAAATGTTTAATGCGAGTTATTTGTATTAGATGTTAGGGCTCTAGTGTGAGGGTAGTCTAGAATCACCTAACAACCCATCTGGAGTTGTTTTGATTAATATATCTCGAGTTCTATCTAGACAGAATCCCCAATAAATATTAATTGATTTCATAGGGATCTAATAAAAGACACGGTCTTTATCCTTAGAAGGTCCCAGGGAGGACGGTATATCAGAAGAGGAGAGGCTGCACCTGGCCTCCCATTCGCGGCCCTTCTCAGCCGCCCGTCACTGAAAAGGCTCCGGGATTCCTCAAAAGTGCTGTGATTTGAGAAAGCGCCAATGGGATTGGGGATGGTCCTTGGGACCGAGTAAAGTGATAAAACCGGCTGGTCCACCTTAAGGGAGCGTCTCTTCCCGCAGGTGGAGCTGGGAGGTGCGGACTAAGCGATAGCGCGAGCCAGGCTGAGCCGAGGCACCGCCCCTCCTGCTCCGGGGGCGTTCCCGGCCGCCGCAGCGCCCGTAACGGGCTGGGGCGGTGGCCGCTGCGCTCCGCCTTCCTGGCCCCGCCCCCGGCTCCATCTTGCTGGCGACCAGTGTTGGGCTGTAACGCTGCTCCCCCGGGTCAGGTGAGCGATGGCGCCCCCTACCCTTCCTGCCCCTGTCCCCCGGGTCACGTTGGTCAGGCCCGCTCTGGGGCTTGCCGTGCGGGAGGTGGCGGGGTCCCGCGTGTATCCCCGCGGTAGGGCTCGGTGGGGGTGCCTGTGGGCCTCCCGGGTGGCGGGCGTCTCGGCGTCTGTGTCTCCGGACCTGGGCTGCCCGGTGGGGTGTTCGGGCGGAGGCGCTTTGGGGTGGGATAGGCTAGGCGGCCAGCCAGCCAGCCTGGCGGGAAGACGGGAGGACCTTTCACCGTCCTCTGTGCCACTCGCCTGTCCCGAGATTAGAGGGACTAGTGACACCCTGCACGCAGGCAGGTGACTACAGGTGGAGGGAGGGAAGCCAGAGGATGACCCTGCTGAAGCCACCTCAAGGAAGGCTGAGTAGGAAAGCCAGCGAGAAATACCGAAAGCTGTCTGGCTAGTGACTAGACTTTGCGGTGACACAGCAAATTTAGGGAAACTTGGGAAATTTGTACTGTGCTTAGTGAACCGTAGGACAGGGCCTACGCCTAAAATTGTACATTGGCTCGGGTTTATAATTCTTGGAAACTATTCTAGGAAATAGCTTTCCAGATTTGATTTCTATTCCCTGAACAGCATCAAGTATGCTGATTAATAGCCCGTCCTGAGCCAACACTTCCTATACATAGGGAGATGGCTGATGTCCACCATAAAGTAACAAACGAAAAGTCGTCCAACCTTTAAACTCGCTAGTATCTTCTATCAGGTGGGGAGCTGATCTGATAAAGTAATCTGTCCTAATTAGAGCTTAATGAGTCACCTTTCAGGCAGGTAAGGAGTCTCAAGCACTAGATCGGTAGAAGAGAGAATTTTAGCCACTTCAAACTTAAGCTGCTTTTTATTCCTCACTGGTGATGGCTGCCTACCTTGTCCAGGAAGTCATGGTTGGCCATGACCCTAGTTCTATATCCAGTGATATAGCCCTTGCTGACTGATTTAATTAGTCCTTCCCGACCAAAAGGCAGGTTTTGGAAAATTGTAGTATCTCCTGTTGGCCATTTTCATTTGCCCTTCCTGTTCTGTATTTGTTTCACAAATCTGCAACAGCTGCCTCTTGTGTTCCTGGGCTTGATGCCATCTTGAGACTCCTGTAGTGAGACCCACCCCTTTTAGTAGCTGACTCACTGGGTGGAGATGGTCTGGAGAACCAAGAATGATTTCTAGTCTTTTAAAAGTAGTTGCTGATGGAGAATGATAAAAAGGAAGTAAGAACTCTTGTTTACCATTCCTTGGGCAAAATGAGTAATTTGTTGAGTCACCATGGGGTTTAAGTTTTTACAAAAGCTTTTTAAATCTAGCTTTTGAATAGATGATACATGCACGACTCCAAAAGGGGTAAAGGTACGTTGAAAATTAAGTTTCCATGGGGCGCCTAGGTGGCTCAGTCAGTTAAGTGCCTGACTTTTTTTTTTTTTAAATGTGTATTTATTTTGAGAGAGAGACCCAGAGTGCGAGTGGGGGAGGGGCAGAGAGAGAGAGAGAAGGAGACAGAATCTGAAGCAGGCTCCAGGCTCTGAGCTGTCAGCACAGAGCCTGACACAGGGCTCAGACTCATAAACCATGAGATCCTGGCCTGAGCTAAAGTCAGACACCCAACCAACTGAGCCACCCAGGTGCTCCTGTCTGACTCTTGATTTTGGCTTAGGCCATCATCTGAAGGTTCGTGAGTTCGAGCTCCGAGTCAGGTTCTCTTGGGATTCTCTCTCTCTGCCCTTCCCCTGCTTTCGTGCACGCTCTCGCAAAATAAGTACTAAAAAAGAAAAATAATGTAGAACTGGGATTTTGTCACTGGGACAGTTCTTGAGATTTAGAAATTTAAGTTACTTATGTAGTCTTTGTTACTGTAACTACTTGTTGCCTTTAAAATTATTAATTTTCTCATAAACTATTATCAGATTTTTCCCCCTTTCTTTTGACACTGACCTCTTTTGCCCTTGGTCCATCTGATTATTTGTAAGATGCTGTTGTCCCTCTTTTACTCCTTATACCAACCATACTCCTGTTCCTATTTTTACAATTGGGTCTTTGGATTCCAAATGATTATTTTAGAACTGACTGGATCAGTCTTCTTATTATCTTTATTATTGTAACTTTGACTCAATATATGCCTATTCATTCTCAATTTGGTGTTTTTAGCTTCTTGTGCTTATGTTATAAAGAACACTACAATAACTTAAATTTATTATCTCATTTTCCTGTACTGTGTATTCACTTTATTTTTAATGTTTGTTCATTTTAGAGCACACGAGCAGGGGAGGGGCAGAGGGGGGAAGTGAAGAGGATCTGAAGCAGGCTCTGAGCTGAGAGCAGTGAGCCCAATTTGGGGCTTGAACTCATGAACTGTGAGATCATAACCTGATCCAAAGTCGGCTGCTCAACCAGCTGAGCCACTCAGGTGCCCCAATATACTGTGTACTCAAAAGGCAGGATACGTTTCTCCCTCATCTTTCTATCAGCACCTAGGACAGTACTTATTACATAATGGGATTTCATTATGTTGAATTGGATTTGTTTAGGGTCTTGATGTAAAAGAAATGGATAATCGTTTACAGCCATAATGGGGAGAAGAGCCAAAACACATTGAAAAGTGTGCAAATTATTTAGTAGATCCAGAAATACCAAAATATTCTGGTACCAAAATATGATTCAGAGACCAGCAGCATCAGTATCACCTGAAAAGCCTAGTTAGAAATGCAGAATCTTGGGGCGCCTGGGTGGCTCAGTCAGTTAAGCGTCCGACTTCGGCTCAGGTCATGATCTCGCGGTTCGTGAGTTCAGGCCCCGCGTCAGGCTCTGTGCTGACAGCTCAGAGCCTGGAGCCTGTTTCAGATTCTGTGTCTCCCTCCCTCCCTCTGACCCTCCCCCGTTCATGCTCTGTCTCTCTCTGTCTCAAAAATAAATAAAAACGTTAAAAAAAAATTAAAAAAAAAAAAAGAAATGCAGAATCTCATGCCCCATCTCAGAACTACTGAAACAGAGTCTGCATTTTAATAAGATCCTCAGGTCATTTACATACATAATGAAGTTTAAGAAGTACTATTTTATCTTGTACATTGTTCAAAGAAGGGAGAGATTAGAGGCACCTGGGTGGCTCAGTTGGTTGAGTGTCTGACTTTGGCTCAGGTCATGATCTCATGGCTCTTGAGTTTGAGCCCCACATCAGGCTGTGTGCTGGCAGCTCAGCGCCTGGAGCCTTCTTCAGATTCTGTGTCTCCCTCTGTACCCCTCCCTTACTTGCACTCTGTCTCAAAAATAAATACACATTAAAAAAAGGGACAGAAGATTTGAGCTGGATAAGTCAGGAAAGGTGAGCGAACCCAGGCATGAGGGCCAAGTCATTTAATAACAGTGGCTTAACCAAAGGCACATTGGGAATGGTTTAAGTGGTAGAGATGTCTCATTGGAGGTTAGGTATTAAGAGATAAAATGAATAGATAAATTAGAGCCAGTACTAAGGAGAACTGAATTTCAGGCCTATACATTTTCGTGTGATACTCTAGCAGTAGTCTTTGAGGAGGTTTGACCTGAAGAGTGATATGCTGAAAGAGGAGCATTTTAGGAAAATTCATCTAGTGATGGTGCCCAGGAAATTATAACTGTGAGAGTATATGCAAGATAAATAGAAAAGTAATTTTACTAAAATAGGCATGATGAAAACCTGGTCTAAGGATATGGCCATGAGAATAGAAATGATGGGTAGAATAGGAGAAGCATTGCAAAGGAAAAAAAGAAAAGTGTTGGGTTACTTACTGTACTTAGTAATAGGTAATTTAAGTAGTAGTACTAGTGACAGATACAGGATTTTTTCCCCAAGTTTTTATTTATTTATTTATTTTTCTTTTTCCAAGTTTTTATTTAAATTCCAGCTAATCAACGTATAGTGCAATATTAGTTTCAGGTGTAGAATTTAGAGATTCATCACAGTACCTGGTGCTCATCACAAGTGCCCTCTGCAATACCCATCACCTATTTAACCCATCCATCCACTCAACTCCCCTCCAGTAACCATCAGTTTGTTCTCTATAGTTAAGATATTTTCTTGGTTAGGTATGGGATATTAGGATTGATCTGGTGGAGAATGATGAATATTTAATTCCAGACCAATACCGAAGGCCTCTTAACTGGCCTCTTTGTCTATGTTTCATTGTGTTTTGATGATTGTCTATCTTAAATTATATACTATCTTTTGCCTTGCATATGACATTGCTGTTCAGCTTCCCTACCAATGTATCATCACCATTTTATTTATTTATTTATTTATTTATTTATTTATTTATTTATTTAAAGTTTATTTATTTTGAGAGCAAGGAGGGGCAGAGATAGGGGAAGAGAGAGAATCCCAGGCAGGCTCCATGCTGTCAGAGCAGAGCCCGATGCAAGGCTCAAACTCACAAACTATAAGATCATGACCTTAGCCCAAAGCAAGAGTTGGATGCTTAACCGACTGTGCCACCCAGGTGCCCCTATCCATCACCGTTTAAAACTTAGTTTAAACCTTTGGTAATTCTGTTAGTCTCCAATCTTAGTACAGTGTTTTATGGTAGATGCTAAATGATTTTATATAAATATATTTGCCAGGTATATTATTATATTTGACCAATAGTTTTTTAGATATAAATAAATATTTATTTATTTATTTTTTGGGCGGGAGCACAAGTGGGGGAGGGGCAGAGAGAGAGAGAGACAGAAAATCCCAAGCAGGTTTTGAGCTGTCACCACAGAGCCCGGTGTGGGGCTCGAGCTCAAGAACTCTGAGATCATGACCTGAACCGAAACCAAGAGTCAGATGCTTAACTGACTGAGCCATCCAGGCACCCCTAGGTATTTTTTTAAGAAGGAAATCTTGCAATTTGTGACAACATGAATGAATCTTTTTTTTTAAGATTATTTATTTATTTAGAGAGAGAAAGAAAGCTTGTGCATGCACATGAGTGGGGGAGTGGCAGAGGGAGAGGGAGACAGAGAATCCCAAGCACCTTCCTCACTGTCAGTGCAGAGCCCGACATGGGGTTTAATCCCACACACTGTGGGATCATGACCTGAGCTGAAAGCAAGAGTCAGATGCTTATGGTTAAGTCACCCATGTGCCCCAGTGTTTTAGATATGATCAGGCTATGAAATGGTACTGTTTTGAATATTTGTTTTTCCCTCTATTTATTTGCATTTCTTTTAGGTTGGTAGTGTTTTCTTCAATTGCAAAAGGTACTTACACTATACATATATACGTATATATTTGTGGTTTTTGGGTTCACGTTGGCTGCATTTGTTTTACATGAGTGGTCTTTAAAAATTTTTTTAAATGTCTATTTATTTTTGAGAGAGAGAGAGAGCGCTAGTGGAGGAGGGACAGAGAGAGAGGGAGACACAGAATCTGAAGCAGTCTCCGGGCTCTGAGCTGTCAGCACAGCCTGACGTGGGGCTTGAACTCACGAACCGTGAGATCATGACCTGAGCCGAAGTTGGAGGCTTAACTGACTGCCACCCAGGTACCCCTACATGAACGGTCTTCTAAAAAAAACCAAAAACTTTATTATGGAAAAATTTTGAACGCACAACTGGACAGAAGAGTGTATTGAATACCCACATACTTGTATAAATGATCAACTCATCTAGTTTCATCTATACTCCTGCATAACCCTTTTATATGATTTTGAAGTGATTCCTAGACATATTTTGTCTATAAATATTCAGTGTATATCTCTAAAAAAGCAGATGCTTTACAAAAATCATAATACCATTATCAGACCTAAAGATGTAATAATTTCTTAACATCATCAGATGTTCAAGTTATTGTTTGCATTTCCAAATAGAAATGAGTTCCTTTTGAAGAAAATAACTTTCAAACTCTCTGGTGCAGACTGCAGTTTGCAAAAGATATTTCCCCCGTCATGTTTGCTGATCAGAATACTATCAAATCTTGATTACCATATATTATCAGAGAATACATAATGTATGATTGCCTCTTTAATCCCAGATTGGCTGCATTCTGCCACCCCACCTTATTTTCTTTTCCCCCAATTAGAGAATGTATACTAATTTTAAAATTAGTCTAAGTCTTGGGTGCCCGGGTGGCTCAGTTGGTTAAGCATCCGACTTTGACTCAGGTCATGATCTCATGGTTTATTAGTTTGAGCCCCACATTGGACTGTCCGCTATCAGCTCAGAGCCAGCTTCAGATTCTCTGTCCCCCTCTGTCTCTGCCCCTCTCCCACTCTTGTCTCTTTCTCTCTCTCAAAAATAAATAAACCGTTAAAAGATAAAATTAGTCTAATAAAATTGGATAAATAAATATATTGGCAAATATTGGCAAAATATGTAGAGAGATACTTACACAAGGCTATTCGTTGTAGCACTGTTTGTAAAAGACTAGAAACAACTCAGATGTTTGCTATTAAGTAAACTATGGAAAGTCCACAAAGTGGAATACTATGTAGTTGTAAAAAGGAATGAAGACTATATACTGCTATGAGTGAAAAGAAAAAAGCCAAGTGAAGAAACAGTATATGTATTGGCTAAATTTTATCTAAGAAAGGAGTGGGGATATAAATATATACGTATCAGCTTATGTATTTAAAAAAACACAATAGATGTATAAGCCATAAAAATAATGGTTACATATAGGAAGAGGGAATGAGCAGGGATAGAAGCTAATATCTTTCTGAATATATCTTGTTTTATTGATTTGACTTGGGACCAAGAAAATATTTTATGCAATTATAAAATGAAACTTAAACAAATTTTTTTTTTTTTTTTTTTTTTTTTTTGGGTAGGCTCCATACCCACTGTGGGGCTTGAATGATTGGCCCTGAGGTCAAGAGTGGCATGCTCTACTGACTGAGCCAGCCAGGTGCCCCCAAAGTAATCTTTAAAAATTAAAAGCACAGTGAAACAGGTGGACCAAATAGGTATCACATTGGTAGCCTAACTCTATAGGAATCATTTTAACTATCTTTAAAACACAGTAATTTGACCGTGCATTCATAGTGGGGTGTATCCCAGTGTAATGCTCTGAATGTGTTTCCCCTAAAGATGACAGTATTTGGAGGTGAGGCCTTTGGGAAGTGCTAATGTAATGAAGGCAGAGCCCTTATGAATGGGATTAATGCCTTATAAATGAGGCTCCAGAAGGATCCCTTCCCCTTCTGCCACGTCAGGACATAGGGAGAAAGCACCAGCTATGAACCAGGAAGAGGGCCCTCACCAGAGAATTTGATCATGTTGGCGGTTTGATCTTTGACTTCCAGCCCCTGGAACGTAAGCAATAAAATTTCAGGTGTTTTGTTATAGCAGCCCATATGGACTAAGACACCCAGAGACACCTCCACCCCAAATTGCAAAAAAAAATTTTTTTTATTTTGAGAGAGGGAGAAAGACGTGTGCACAAGCGGGGATGTGGGGGGCAGAGAGAAGCAGAAACAGAATCGCAAGCAGGCTCCATGCCATCAGTGCAGAGCCCTATGCAGGGCTCGAACTCAGTGAACTGTGAGATCATGACCTGAGCTGAGATCAGGAGTCAGGCACTTAACCGACTGTACCACCCAGGTGCCCTGCAAAAAAGAATTTTTAATTGTTTTTAGCAATCATGTTGTAGCAATATGGGTATTTGTATTAATTTCCTGTGGCTGCTGAAAGCCAAAAGTCCTAAATCAGTGTCTCTGGGCTGAAGTCGAGGTGTTAGTAAGGTTGCACTCTCCAGGAGGCTCTAGGAAAGAATCTATTCCTTGCCTCTTCCAGTTTCTGATGGCTGCCAGTGTTTTCTAGTATCTGCCTCCATAGTCACATTGCCTTCCCTTCTGCTCAATTCCCTCTACCTCCTTTTTACAAGGATACATATTATTACGTTTAGGGCCCACCTAGATACTCTAGATAATCTCCCCCAAGGTCTGTAATTTAATCACATCATTTTTGCAAGATAAGGTGATACTCAAAATCTGGGAATATCTATTGGAAAGCAGCTATTCAGCATACTATAGTTATTATTATTCTGAAACTCTTATGAGTTTATATAGAATTTATACAGTAGGATAAAGTAGGTAGTATGTTATTGTCATTAGGAACTAAGAAGTTCAGTGTAAGGGAAAATATATATAAATATAAAATGTTAAATTAAAAACCCTATAATTCTAAAATTGAACTGGAAATATCAATATGAATGTTTTGTTTTTTTAAAATATTACCCTGTCCCATACTGAAAAGGCGTAGAGAAACAATGATCAACTACTAGCAGTAAACATTGCTAGTACTCCGGTTGTAATTTCTAAGCATCAGTCATTTACCATGAAAACTGATCAGGGCTCCTTGGAGAGTAGATTAGGTCTGAGGCAAGAAAAATACAAAATGAGCCTGGAATATCATGTGATATAAAATGGCAAGGAAGTTACCCAAAATGTCTGGGAGATTGTGTCAAAACAATGTGTCAGGCAATATTAAAGGCTTCCCTTAGGGGCTTGGGTGCCTCAGTCAGTTAAGCATCTGACTCTTGATCTCAGCTCAGGTTTTGATCTCAGGGTCGTGAGTTCAAGTCCCATGTTGGGATCTGTGCTGGGTGTGGTGCCTACTTGAAAAAAAAAAAAAAAAAGCTCTTCTTGGCCAAAGATGGGAGAAATTGAACATTAATAAGAATAATAACTGCAATGGATTGAAATATATCAGATATGTTTATGTTCTTGAATTCATATTGATACTTCAAAATTTATTAGTCATCTTGTTATGCTATGGAACCAATTCATTTTGAAAACTGGTAAATGAAGAGAAAAAGTACAGTCTATATAACTATTTCAGGAAAACCATACAGTTGCTGAAGGGAAATTTCTTAAGGATTCCAGATAATTAATGAAGAAAAAATGATAGAATTAGATCCACACATTGATTATCAGCCACAAAAAAGAGGGACATCTGATCGTTAGGTGTTTCCTGACAGAAACAAAACAGTATTTTTGAGTATTTGTGCCAAAAAAGGAATCTGAATCTGATCAAGCTTCTAGATCTGACTATAAATTTTTAGGAAATAACTTTTAAAGATTATTATGGAGAATCAGTTGGCAAATCCAGATAGAGGGATATTTCAGGACAAATTCTCTGGTTCCTTCAACAAATAAACTGCACTGAAAAAAATGAGGAGGCTTATAGACTAGAGACATTTAAGAGACACACCAAGTCACTAGAATATATGGACCATAGTTGTATACTGATTTGAACAGCCAAATTGTAAAAAATATTTTGAGATATTTGGGCAAATTTGAACACTGGATACTTGATGATATTAGAAAATTATTAAATTTTTAAGATAAAATATTGGTAAATGACTATGGTTTAAAAGAGTCCTTCTCTTTTTACAGATAGTATATTGACATACTTGTGAGTAAAGGGATATGTTTGGGGATTTGCTTTAAATGATCTAGGAAGGATAGTGGTTGGGGTACAAATGAACTAGGATTACCTGTGACTTGACAGTTGTTGAAACTGAACATGAAGTTATGTGAACATTATGTTAGGTTGAGCCACAAGAAATTTGTATGTTAAAACAGTTGAATTTCATTAATGCCACATAGTTCAATCTAACACTGTTCTCTCTAAAATCTTTCGGGTTTTCTATAATAAACAAGTACAAAATAAAAAGCAATAAATATTTAAAAGATAATTGGAAATTTGAACACTGACACATTGATATTATGGTTATATTTTTAAAATAGTCCTGTTAAGAAAAAATGTTTTTAGAGATATATACTGAAGTATGTATAGGCTAAAATGGTAGAATGTCTGGGATTTGCTTCAAAATAATCCAGTGGAGTGATGGGGAATGAATGAGTGTATTGAAAAAACAAAATTGGCCGTGAATTCGTAATTACTAGAGCTGAGTGTTGAGTCTTTGGGGTTTCTTATACTCTTTACTTTTAAGTTTGAAACTTAATCAAAAGTTTATAAAAAAGGTGTGTGTGGATATGAATATTAACTCTTAACCATTGTTTCCCATAATGTTATATCACCAAATAAAGGGATTTCTATGGCATTTGGAAAGCATTTATTTTAATCTTTACATTTTAATGTTACCTTCTCTTTGTGGCCAGAAACTATTGCAAGTTTTCCACATATGGAAGTGATATAAAATAGATTTAAGTGAAAAATTAATTGGCTTATAGATATTCCATAAATATTCCATAAATAATAGTGCTGGTAGTATTAAGATATGACAAAAATTGTATGGGGAGGATGAAGTTGGAACATTTACTATGCTATGCTGACTCCATTGGTATGAATGGGGAGATGAAAAAGTATTTTATAAACTTTGCTTATACCTCTAATATTCACATGTTGAATGCCTGACAGACTCTTGAAAGAAGATAGATTTTGTATAAAACCCTTGATGATATGTATCTTCTAAGGACTTAACCCTTATAAAAAATTACAGAGGACATTTTTTATTGTTACAGAATGTCATACCCAGGCTATCCCCCAACAGGCTACCCACCTTTCCCTGGATATCCTGTAAGTATTGCCACTTATAATAGTAAAATAGCTCATGTACTTGGAACAGGTGTTGTATAGGACTAGCCCATGACAGATCTTACACATATGCTAGAACAGGGGTCATAAACTCAGTTGCCCAGAGCTACTGAGTAGAATAAGTGTGTGAAGGCAGGAGGTGGGAGGGAACGAGAGTGTACTTGCCTCATTTATGGAAAGCCAGCAGCTACTCAGCTTCAGCCCAATGTCGCCATGCTGCAATGCAGACTCAATGTTGCTAGATATTCCATTTCTTCAAGTAAAGCCAGAAATACGGATTTGATGTGAAATTGCCCCAATTTTTTAAAATGGGAAATTAATTTTTTTTAATGTTAAATGTTGTATGGCCAATAAAATATGTATGTAAGCTAAATCCATTCCGTGAGTCACTGGTTTTTAACCTTTGTATTAGAAGGTTTAAAATAATTAAGGGCTTGACTCAGAGGTAACAAATTGCAGTGGATTAGAGGTCCCTGTATTTGCAGTTCTGACACTTTTACTATTTGGAGTACATTTTTTAAATGTGCTACTAAGTTCTGCCTTGTTGACGTCTATACTATGAGGACTAAACTCCTAGCTGAGGCATTTAAGTAAGAATTATGCATTTCAGTTTTATATTCATAAGTGTATAGGGCTTCTTTCTAACAATGGGAGAATAGAAAGAGAGGTCTATGCAGATTAATGTTAATGTAAGTATCCTTACATAAAATGAATATATAGCTCTCCTGAATTTATCATAGGAGAGAAGAGAATTATGAATATGTTCCTAGCTCCCTATATACTCAACTGGACTCTGGTTACCATTTCAGTTATTATAGACTAATTTCTGAAACAGACAACCCCAACATCCAAGTGACTTAACACAATAAAAACTTGTTTTCTTTAGTCTCCTAGAAGTCAGTGGCAGGTGGGTGGTGGGGTGGGATATCAAGGAGGCTTTATTCCATGTAGTCTTTCAGGTTACTAGGCTCCTTCCACATGTTGGCTTTATCATCCTCTAGTGTCTTGGATTCCTCCACTGGATTCTCTGCTTCCAGCTGGCAGATAAAGGGAAAGAGGAAGAGAGAGTGTGTAGGATTGGGCAGGAGGTTTTTAGGGGCCAGATTGGAAGTGGTGTACATCACTTCTGTCTCTGTTCATTCACCAGTATTCAGTCATATGGTCCTACTTTAACTGCAAAGGGGTCTGGGAAAGGTAGTCTAGCTTTGTGGCCAGGCGAGAAAGTTTAGTGAACGTGTAACAATCTCTGCCACTCTTAGACATTTTCTAGTCTGAACTGGGCTCCAAATGTCACACCCCATGGTAACTCAGGTCACTTTTTTGTTCCTACTATGTAACAGGTCCAGGTGTGTCGCAAAAGAGCCAGGAATTCTCTTTAGGGCAGAGAGCTATACGTCTTTCTAATATTTCCAGGTATTAGGAAAATGAAGGAACTAATGAGCTTTGATAGTTTTTCCTGAAGCCTTGAGGTTTCTGAAGAGTCTCGTTCTTACTCCCAAATAGAGAAACAGATCCGTCTTGCCTGACACAGGTAGAATTGAATGTAACTGAGTTCTGAAAAGCAAGTGTTTTGACAAACTAGCATACAGGTAAACTAGTACAAGATACCAAGACTTTTAATGTGACTTTTACTATGTAAAAGAAAATTTAGACCTTAACAGTTATTTCAGTTTGTTTGTTTGTTTGTTTGTTTGTTTGTTTTGGTCACATTCATATGAAAAGTTTTCTGGTTTGTCAGCCTGCAGGTCAGGAGTCAACTTTTCCCCTCCGGGTCAGTATCCTTATCCTACTGGCTTTCCTCCAGTGGGAGGAGGTGCCTACCCACCAGCCCCAAGTAGTGGCTACCCAGGAGCTGGAGGCTACCCTGCCACTGCAGGCTATCCAACCCCTGGAGGCTATCCTGGTGCCCCACCACCAGGGGGAGCTCCATCCTATCCTGGAGGTGAGTAGTGGGTTGTGGCATTAGTGATGATTTGGGATTGCTGTATCATTTTTCCTTCTCTCTCTCTCTCTCTACCTCTCTCTCTCTACCTCTCTCTCTCTACCTCTCTCTCTCTACCTCTCTCTCTCTACCTCTCTCTCTCTACCTCTCTCTCTCTACCTCTCTCTCTCTACCTCTCTCTCTCTCTACCTCTCTCTCTCTCTCTACCTCTCTCTCTCTCTCTACCTCTCTCTCTCTCTCTACCTCTCTCTCTCTCTCTCTCTCTCTCTCTCATCCATTTCATTCTTTCTTGTTTTATATGAGGTCAGAGATGCTCTTAGCCTACTCTCTACCAAAGACCATAAACCTAGCTGGCAAGATAAAGGTTCTTGGGGGCATGAAAGCTGGAAACATTCTCAAAAATTCTGTTGTGAAAAGAATTAGAATAAATCTCATGGTAATAAAGGACCAATATATAGCAGTTTACTTGATTATTTGTAATCTTAAGAATTGATTATGATATTTCACTTAGCATAATTGTGACCTTTAGGACAGCTTTGTGTGAAGGCCAAAAAGCTTAGCATTTTTGTTACTATAAGTTAGTTAGGCAGGTGAATGAAGTAAAAATTTTTTAATTTGTTTCATAACGGAAAAGAGTTGATAAGTTGAATTTAGACCAAAAGAGACTGCTGTTATAGCATTAATTGCATATTTTTTCCACTTTTCTTAGTGGATATTAGTAGATATTTTCCTAAAGTTTACTCTTCAATCATGAGAACTGTCACTGTATTTATTCTTTTATTCTAGTTCCTCCAGGCCAAGGGTTTGGAGCCCCCCCACCAGGTGGAGCAGGCTTTTCCAGCTATCCACAGCCACCCTCACAGTCTTACGGTAGTGGTCTACCCCAGGTCCCACTACCTGGTAGGTACCAGAGAAAAACAATAGTGTGCTACTTAAAATTTTCAGTTGCCACTGAGAGAACTTAGTTATGTTTGGGATAGTCTTTAGTAAACTTTATACTAAGTACTTTTATATATATATATTTTTTTAATTTTAGCATTCATGAGTGGGGGAATGGGGCAGAGAGAGAAAGAGAGAAATAATTTAAAATACATGGTTTCATTTGCAACTACGTGGCTGAAACTAGAGGGTATTATGCTAAGCCAAATTAGAGAAAGACAAATATATGACTTCACTCATATGAAGACTTTAAGATACAAAACAGATGAACATAAGGGAAGGGAAGCAAAAATATTATAAAAACAGGGAGGGGGACAAAACATGAGAGACTCTTAAATATGGAGAACAAACAGAGGGTTGCTGGAGGGGTTGTGGGAGGGGGGGGTTGGGCTAAATGAGTAAGGGGAATTAAGGAATTTACTCCTGAAATTGTGCACTATATGCTAACTAACTTGGATGTAAATTTAAAAACTAAATTAAATAAAATGGTAAAAAATAAAATGAAATGCATGATTTCATGAAATGCATTAATTTGGTGGAAAAGTTTAATCAGTAAGATGGAAATAAGGACCCACTTTTTGAGTTACAAAAAATCTGTTCCAAAGGCAAAAAACCAAAACCTTCAGGAGCTTCCCAGCTCACACCTATACCACTCCTAAACCCTCAGAACTATGCCCTGGCATCCTTTCTAGATGGAATCAAAATTTAGTTTGGTTCAAGTATTTAAAAAAAAAAAAAAGGTATTATTTGTTAGGAAACTGTGTAGGACGTGGAATATTTTAAAAGGTTCCTGTGACCAAAGTTGGTTTTAGGTTTAGTGAATTATAATCTTAAAAAATTACCCTACTGAATAACATGGTGTGAATGTTCTCATGTTTCTATATTCATAATAGTCAATGCTGTTTTGAAAAGTTAAATCCTATGAGATCTGTTTACTACTGTACTTTTTTTTTTTTTTTTTTTTTTTTAACATGTAGGTGGCTTTCCTGGAGGACAGGTGCCTTCTCAATATCCTGGAGGACAAGGTCCTTACCCAAGTCAGGTATTTCTACTCCTGTTTTTAAACTTAGTCCAATTTAATTGGATAACACCAAAGAAGGGCACCACTGCTTTGCTGACATTTCCCTGAAGCAGAGGATATGGTCCGTTATAGTCACTTAAGATTCTGCTCTTTGTGTCTGGTAGACTTGATGCTGTCTTTGGTCCATCTGCTTTAAGTGGTGTCCTGATGACTTTAATAAGACAAGCATAGGTCTCTTCTCACAGGTGATGATACTCCTAACTTTTTCACAGAGATTCACTTGGGTTCTTGGCATTGGTTTTAGTTCTTCCCTCACTTGTAGTTAACAAATATGAACTTGAGTGACTAAGTAATGGCTGTTTTGGGCAGTTTTTGATAAAGTGTGGTTTTGTTTTCTATTTTTACGTTTATAACTTTCCACTCTTTTTTCAGATCAATACAGAATCTTTTCCTTCCTATCCTGTTTTCTCTCCTGTTTCTTTGGATTATAACACTGAAGTGAGTAAGGTTTTCTAGTGTTTACTAATTACTGTATGTGCCTGTATGTACCTTCTTTACTTTCTGATTTCTCGTGTATTGGTCTCTCACACCTTCCTCAAGGATTCCACTGTATCTGTCTTACCATTATGTCTCTGTAGTGCTTGGTAGGGCTTTAACCATAGTAGTCAATTAATATTTGTTGAATTGATTTCTCAATAGCCCTAGGTCTCCTATGTATCAAATGTTTGTCTCATCTCTGTATAGCCCCTTATTTTAATATTAAGTTTAATTTTATATCTTATGCAAGTTACAAGGAACACAAGCAGTATGCTTTTATGCTTATCTTTAGCTTGATTTTCTTATTTATTTCCATCCTCTTTAATCATAAAGATCTAGCATTACCAAGCTTTTTTAAAGCTGAGCTGGGAGAGGGATTAAAGTATTGAAAGAGAAACACTTTAGCTATTTTCTGGCTTACTTTCTTGATTTGAGGAATTTGAGTTCCAGATTAAGAAATTTGTCCAAGACCACACACCTAGTAAAAGACTAAGCTGAGACTAGCTCTAGTTCTTCTGACTCCCAGACCAATGGTCTCCCTGTTACATAATGCTGCTTTGCTGGTACTATAAATGATATTCCTCCAAAGCACATAGGGAATTGCCTTCAATCTTTTTTTTTTTATTGTTGAAGTTGATTGTTAATCATATTATATATCTATAGTTATTTTAATCATGTATGAGAATTTTTGATTTTATTTTAGCTTAAGCATGCACATAGTTTGAGAGACATGGATTTTATGACTAAGTATAAAAAAAGATTTTCATGTCATTTGCAACTACGTGGATGGAACTAGAGGGTATTGTGCTAAGTGAAATTAGTCAGAGAAAGACAAATATCATATGACTTCACTCATATGAGGACTTTAAGATACAAAACAGATGAACATAAGGAAGGGAAGCAAAAATAATATAATAACAGGGAGAGGGACAAAAACAAGAGACTTAAATATAGGGAACAAACAGAGGATTGCTGGAGGAGTTGTGGGAGGGGAATGGGCTAAATGGGTAGAGGGCATTAAGGAATCTACTCCTGAGATATGGTTGCACTGTATGCTAACTAACTTGGCTGTAAAGTTAAAAAAAAGAAAAAAAAAATTAAAAATTTTTCAAACCTAAAACACTAAAAATGAAATATACATACACATGCAACTCATGTGTAACAATTACTACCTTAAGATAGAACTAAAACCAATAAGTGGAACTTAACAGAGTGGTAAATTTTGGAAGATCTTTTAGATGGAAATGGAACAGGCTCCCTTGAGAGGAGTAAGCTTCCTATCACTGAAAGTCCTCTGGTGGATGGTGGTGTGTGAGTATATAATGTGTGTAGGAAGATGAAAATTTTTGTCTTAGTTGGGCATTTGGGACAGGTGACTTCCCTGATTGACTCAATTTTGTTTTTCAGTAGGAAGGTTGGTATCAAATGGGTGTCAAAGGGTAGAACTTTTGATTGCAGTGTGGGCTTTGTTGTGCTGAGAAATCTTCCCTAGTTTGAGTTTTGACCTCTGGAACATGGACCCTGATATCTTTTAATTCAATATAGTGCCTGGAAGATGACAGTATTTTTGATAAAGATTCATTGCAAACTTAGACTTTCAACAAAGAATGAAACAAATCCATTTTTTCCTAAAGATGAAAAATGAGTAGTTTTTGTTTGTTTTTTAAGAAAGAAGAGATGGGACGCCTGGGTGGCTCAGTTGGTTGAGTGTCCAACTTCAGCTCAGGTCATGATCTCACTGTCAGTGAGTTCGAGCCTGGCATCGGGCTCTGTGCTGACAGCTCAGAGCCTGGAGCCTGCTTTGGATATTCTCTCTCTCTCTCTCTCTCTCTCTCTCTCTCTCTCTTTCTCTCTCTTTCTCTCTCTTTCTCTCTCTTTCTCTCTCTTTCTCTCTCTTTCTCTCTCTTTCTCTCTCTTTCTCTCTCTCTCTCTCTCTCTCTCTCTCTCTCTCTCTCTTTCTCTCTCTCTCTCTCTCTCTTTCTCTCTCTCTCTCTCTCTGCCTTTCCCCAACTCATTCTCTGTTCTCTCTCTCTCTCAAAAATGAATAAACATTTAAAAAATCAAAAAAGAAGAGGATGACAGAAGATGAGGATCATCAAATCATAGATTTTGAGGATTAGTTTCTCTTACTGTCTAGTCCAGTGTATTGTAAACAAAGGCTTTTGCCCTACTTAGGATTTTAATGAAGGAAACCTTAGTTTCTTGGTACCATAAAGCTCATGTAAAGCTACAAGTAGAATTTTTTTTTTTAAACCACTATACAAATATTTGTCATTTGTTAGTTCTCTGCTTACATTCTTGGCTTAGAAGGAAGCTTCATAGTGCAGGATGGTTGTTAGAAGAAAACATTGGTGTGAGAGTATTGGTAAGTGGGAGAAATTATTGACCCTAAAAATGTTTAGGCCTAAAAGATGGTCTGGTTCTCTTCTCCCCATTTACTTTGCCCTGCAGTTGCTGGCATATTGCTATATTCAATGGGTATAAATAACATTAAATGCAGTTTCAGTTGCCTAAAAAGCAATTGAATCATTTTACATTTTGGAGTGGTGTTGAATGCATCTTTAAATGATATTTTAGAGATAATGGGTTAAATAAATATATTATTAAAATTCAGTTAAAAGAATGTAGTGGGATATCATCTCACTTCATCCCATCTCTCTTAAGCCCTGATTTGAATAGTTTAAGAAAACTATTGAAGGGGTACCTGGGTGGCTCATTCGGTTAAGTGTCTGACTCTTGATTGCGGCTCAGGTCATGATGTCATGATTTGTGATACTGAGTCTCCCATCAGGCTCTGCGTTGACAGCACAGAACCTGCTTGGGATTCTCTCTCTCTCTCTCTCTCTCTCTCTCTCTCTCTCTCTCTCTCTGTCTGTCTCACTCACACACACACTGCTTCTCTCTCTCTCTCTCAAATAAACATTAAAAGAAAAAAGAAAACTATTGTTTCCTAGCTGTATATTTAAAAATTTTTTTAAATTTTGAAATAATTTTGGACTTACAAAAAAGTTATAAAAATTATAGAATTCCTGAATATCCTTTACCCAGATCCTCCAGTGTTAACTTCTTATATAAACACAATAAAATGATCAAAATCAAGAAATAACATTGATGTAATACTATTACCCAAACTATAGATCTTATTCAGGTGTTACCAATTATCCCATTAATGTCCTTTTCTGGTTCAGGATCAAATCCAGGATGAAACATTGCATTTGTTGTCATGTCTCTTAAGTTTACTTGTTTTTTTAATATTAATTTTGATTTCATTTCATTTGTTTTAGTAATCTCTATGCCCAGTGTGGTGCTCGAACTCACAACCCTGAGATCAAGAATCACATGCTCTACCGACTGAGCCAGTCAGGCACCTCTCTTAAGTTTCCTTTAACTTGACACAATTCTTCAGTCTTTTTTGTTTATGACCTTGACACTTTTGAAGAGTACTACCAGTTATTTTGAGAAAATTCCTTAGTTTGGGTTTGTCTGATACTTCCTCATGATTAAATTCAGGTTTGGCCATTTTGACAGGAGTACCACAGAAATGGTCTTGGATCTCCAGTGCATTATTGTATCAGGAGGCACTTATTGTTGACTTATTCTGTTATTGGCAATGATTAATTTTGATCACTTGTGTTTGCCAGGTGCAAACTATGTAAATATCTTGGTTCTCATCTCACTTTTACTCACTAATTTTAGCATCCATTGATGATTCTCTCTGGAAACAGTTATTACTGTGGGATATGTCATAGTGATTTTTAAGTTTCCCCATAGATTTGTATTTTTATGTTTTATTTAATTTTTTTTAAGTTTATTTATTTATTTAGAGAGAGAACATGAGCAGGGGAGGGGCAGAGAGAGAGGGAGAGAGAGAATCCTAAGCAGTCTCCGTGCCATCAGTACAGAGCTCGACACAGGGCTCAAACCCACGAAACCATTAGATCGTGACCTGAGCCAAAATCAAGAGTCAGACACTCAACTGACTAGGCCACCCAGGTGCCCCAATTTGTATTTTTAAAGTATAGTCCCTGTTTTGCCTTCTGGTTTATTTCCTATATAATCTATGAAGAATATTCTACCTCCCAGAATCTCTAATCATTGCTTGCTTTCATTTTGTGCTTTTCGTACTACAAAATGTTTTATTTCATGTTTTTTAATGTTTATTTTTGAGAGACCATGAGCAGGAGAGGGGCAGAGACGAGGGTGGACAGAGGATCCAAAGAGGGCTCTGTGCTGACTGTAGAGAGCCCTATGTGGGGCTTGAACTCATGAACTGTGAGATCATGACCTGAGCTGAAGTTGGATGCTTAATTGACTGAGCCATCCAGGTGCCTCTATTTCATGTTTGATAATGAGGGCCTATAGAGGAAATGGAAAGATATTGCCAAAATTTTATTGCTTATTTGAAACCTCATTGAGCAATTCAAGGTCTGCCTAACTAAAGCCCTCATTATCTTATTGTATCTATCTATCTATCTATCTATCTATCTATCTATCTATCTATCTATCTATTTATTTTGAATGAGTGGTGAGAACAGAATTTTTCCCTTGTTACCAATCTCAGAGAGAAACCATCCAGTCTTTCTCTGTGAAGTGTGATGTTAGCTATAGTTATTGTGCAGAAGCTCTTTAAAAAAATTTTTTTTAATGCTTATTACTTATTTGAGAGAGAGAGAGAGAGAGAGAGAGAGACAGAGACAGAGTGCAAGCAGGGGAGGGTTAGAGAGAGGGAAGGAGACACAGAATCTGAAACAGGCTTCAGGCTCCAAGCTGTCAGCACAGAGCCTGATGCGGGGCTTGAACTCACAAACTGTGAGATCATGACCTGAGCCGAAGTCAGATGCCCAACTGACTGAGCCACCCAGGCACCCCTATATTATTGTCTTTAAATTAGACACTGCTGCTCAACACTATCCAGGAATCAGTCTCTTTTTTTCCCTTGTATTCTACCAAGAAGGAAATCGAGGCATAGGAAGATTGTGACTGATTTCACAAGCTTGACTTTTTTGTCTCCTGAAAGTTTGGAGGTTAGCTGTCTTTTGGCAGGAAGGGGATAGGTCTTTCTTGCCTGTTCCAGAATGAGCCCTGAAAATAAAATGCTCATATGCTTTGTCCTAAAAGTTAAACATGGCCTCCTTGCCTAAGAGTGATAACTGGGGAAGTCTTAAGTTGTCTTCTTGTCAGCAGAGAATCCGGGCTTTTAAAAAAATTTGTTTCTTCCACTAAAGAAGTTGAACATTTTTACATCCCCTGCCTCCCAGTTTTATTGAGATATAAGTGACATATGACATTGTATTAGTTTTATGTGTACAACATGATAATTTGATGTGTTTTTATGTTATGGAAGGATTACCACAGTAACTGACTTGGAATTTTTGCTTCTCATTTCAGCCTGCCGCAATGACTCAGGGAGTTCAAGGAACAATCCGACCAGCTGCCAACTTTGATGCCATGAGAGATGCAGAAGTTCTTCGGAAAGCGATGAAGGGTTTTGGTAAGAAAACAGGTTTTTGGGGCGCCTGGGTGGCTCAGTCGGTTAAGCGTCTGACTTTGGCTCAGGTCATGATCTCGCGGTCCGTGAGTTCGAGCCCCGCGTCGGGTTCTGTGCTGACTGCTCAGAGCCTGGAGCCTGTTTCAGATTCTGTGTCTCTCTCTCTGACCCTCCCCCATTCATGCTCTCTCTCTCTCTCTCTCTGTCTCGAAAATAAATAAACGTTAAAAAAAAATTTTTTTTTTAAATAGAAAAAAGAAAACAGGTTTTTATCTTATTTATAATTGAATCTAAAGTAAAAATAAACTAAATCTAAAGTAAAAATAAATCAAGTTTATGTGTCCACCTGTGCACATACCTCAATTTAATCTGGCACCAGTCCTTGTAAAGCAACCAAGAGATGTCCTCAAGGAGTAGCCAGCACCGACTTCATCCTTACTTAAACATGTATGGTTCTTCCAGGGACAGACGAACAGGCAATTGTGAATATTGTGGCCAACCGTTCCAATGATCAGAGGCAAAAAATTAAAGCAGCTTTTAAGACCATGTATGGCAAGGTATTTATATTTTTTTCTTTTCTGGCCACAAACAATGGCCTGTAGACTCTGCCTTTATGCGAGGTTGGATACTATGTTTTTATTAGTACTGGTGGTACAAAGTAGAGACAGACTCCAGAGACCCCAGAGTGGTGTGTTTGCTATGTATTTCTCTTAAAAGTCTAATTTTGGAGTAATCCTTCATCTCATAATCATACCTCATACTATGTCTGATAGATGCTCAGTAGAAAACAGATTATGGCTACAATAGTGTAACTGATAGTAGATAACTTTATATATAAAATAGATAAACAGTATAATAGTTTGGTTCTCAGTCTTCTCTTTACAGTGGGATTCAATGACTTATCACATAGCCCCTCCTTGTTCTTGGTGTTTGGCATCATCTTCCACTCCATTCTCTCCCTCTAATTGTATCCTGTATTATGCCCATGTGGAACTTCTTGCCATTCCCTGTGTACATCATGATCTTTTATAACTCTATGCTTGGTATATGTTGTACTCTTGGCCTAGAAGACCTTTTCCTCTTTTTCTTCATGGCAAACAACTTCAGGATTTGGGTTAAATCAGCTTCTCTGTGAAATTTCTCTCATTGCTCTAGGCAGAATTTAGCTCCTTCTCTCACTGTGGTCTGATAGCATTTTGTAAAACTTCTGCTCTAACTGATCTCACTGCCCACTCCCCAAAACAGTAAGCTCCCCTCAGGCTAACCATGTCCTACTCATTTGTGCATTTTTAGCACCAAGTACAGGAATGATAATAAATAGCCACTTGATAAATATTTGCTGAATGGATGATCAGTAACAAAATATAGCAAGATTCTATGGCTAAAAAGTGCTACTGCTTCTTAGATATAAAGGGGAAAACTGGGTACCATTGGTTTGCCATTTAGATAGGAATCCTAAAACTTTCTAACATTCTCTGGATCTAGTTTACTTTTCTTAGAATGGGGGCAGAGGTTCATCAGTTGGTCCCACTTGACCTATTTTACTCTGCCTTACCCTCCCTCCTTGGCCCAGGTCCACTTCTTTAGTCTTTTTTTTTTTTTTTTTTAACGTTTATTTATTTTTTGAGAGAGACAGAGTGTGAGTGGGGAAGGGGCAGAGAGAGAGGGAGATACAGAATCCAAAGCACACTCCAGGCTCCAAGCTGTCAGCCCAGAACCCGATGCGGGGCTTGAACTCACAAAGTGTGAGATCATGACCTGAGCCGAAGTCAGACAGTTAAGTGACTAAACCATCTAGGAACCCCTCCACTTCTTCAATTTTAAAGCTGATTAAGCAACACAAACTCTACATTTCCTTAGGGTTCAACCTCATACTTGCTTCTCTAACAAAAGTATTTTCCATATTATGAATTTCTTTAGTTTGTATATAGCCTGTGCCAAGCTGTCCTGAATTTTCTTATATATCAGTTTAGAATTTAAACTCACAACATATGTTTTTTTATTCCCAGCCATCTTTTCTTTGGCTTCCTATTAATTAATAAAAATATCATTCTTCTAGGGGCCCCTGAGTGGCTCAGTTGGTTAAGCATCCACCTTTGGCTCAGGTCGTGATCTTGCAGTTTGTGGGTTCGAGCCCTGCGTTGGGGTCTGTGCTGATGGCTAAGAGCTTAGAGCCTGCATCTGATTCTGTGTCTCCCTCCCTCTCTGCCCCTCCCCCACTTGCTCATGCGCACATGCGTGCATGCTCGCGTGCTCTCTCTCTCTCTCTCTCTCTCTCTCTCCCTCAAAAATAAATATTAGGGGTGCCTGGGTGGCTCAGTCGGTTAAGTGTCCGACTTCAGCTCAGGTCATGATCTCACAGTTCGTGGGTTCGAGCCCCACATCGGGCTCTGTGCTGACGGCTCAGAGCCTGGAGCCTGCTTCGGATTCTGTGTCTCCCTCTCTCTCTGTGCGTCCCCTGCTCTCACTCTGTCTCTCACTCTCTCAAAAATGAAGATTAAAAAAAAAATTTTTTTTTTTAAATAAATATTAAAAAAAAATTTTTAAGTCATTCTTCGAACCTGCTGTGGAGTTGTCCTTGATTCCACATTCTTCTTTATCAGTCTTTGGATACCTATTCAGTGCCTACTATATGCCAGGCACTGCTTTGTCCTAGCATCTGGTTATTAACTCTATCTTGTTGATCTAATATGTAAAAGGTCTTTTTAAAAATGTGCTTCTGTCTCAAATCCACTACTCAAGTCCAAGCCTGAATGAATTCTTACCTAAATGTTCTAGTAGCCTAAATGTTCTTATCTATAAACCTCTTTGTCATCGTAGTCCATACTGCCTATGGTTGCCATTTCAATGCCATTTTCTTGCATAAAAATTTCCTGTGGCTTCTCCCAGCATGAAGAATCCAATGCACATTCTTTAGCTTGTGTTCAAGGTGATGACCCAAGCATATCGTTACAACTCTGTCTCACTAATCTGTGAGTACATTCCCCTCTAACAAAATTGGTTGTCTTACCGGTTCATTAAAAAGGCTTTGCTTGTTCTTGTTTCATACTAGTGACTCCCAACCTTAGCTGAGCATCATAATTTCCTTTCAGACTTAAAAACACTTGCAGAACCTCTGAGTATTTGTCAACATCAGTGTGTTTTTCTTTTCTTTTCTTTTCTTTTCTTTTCTTTTCTTTTCTTTTCTTTTCCTTTTTCTTTTTTTTCCCTCTTTTTTCTTTTTTCCCTTTTCTTTTCTTTTCTTCTCAAATAATTCCACGGATGATTTGAGTGCATGGTCAAGCCTGGGAACCATGTTGGTGTTTCTCATTTGTGTTCTTCCTTCTTGCCTGAAATGTCTTTCTCCTTCCTCTTTGCTTGCTAATTTTACATACTCTTCAAGATCTGGACTAGAAGCTTTCTTTGGGCTTTCTAGCCCACTTTAACTTCTCTTGTTTGAGCTTTTTCTGCTGTTTATTTATGTGCTACTTAAGTACAGGCTGCCTTATACTATCTCTTTTTAGGGGTTTACCTTATCTTTCCACAGAAGAACACAATGATGATTCCTGCTTCCACACAGAACAAGAACAGTTTCTTATACTAAGTAAATACCTGCTTATCATTTATTCATTTGAATGATTTTTTTATTTCATATCTCTGTCTTTGTACCTGGTATAGTGGTGGAACTATAGTAGGAATTTGTTATTGTTTATTGGTAGAGTGAATAAAATACATCTGCTTTAAAATACAAGCTTGAAATGTATATATTTACTTGTTTCTTAGTATATGCTACTCAAATTTGAAATTTAGGTTTTCATAAAGCAGTTCAATTCCACTTTTCCATATTTAAAAAATTTAAGCAGCAAAATTTGGAGAGCACACATAATTAGTTTGTATTTGTAATTAAATAGGATTTAATCAAAGACCTCAAATCAGAGTTAAGTGGAAATATGGAAGAACTGATCCTTGCCCTATTCATGCCACCTACATATTATGATGCCTGGAGTTTACGGAATGCAATGAAGGTACTGTGTCATTTACTTTGTATATTTTATCCTATTTTAAATGTAAAACCCCACCAATTATGGCAGTTTACAGTGACAGCTAAATCAGTATGTTGTATCATATCATCTGAATAAATAGAGCTTTTTAGGTCTGGAGGCCAAAGAAGTATTTGATGAACTAGTAAGATTTAATTATTTTCTGTTATTTTGTTTTTCTTTTGTATAAGTCTCACTTTCTTCATTTCACATAGGGAGCAGGAACTCAGGAACGTGTATTGATTGAAATTTTGTGCACAAGAACAAATCAGGAAATCCGAGAAATTGTCAGATGTTATCAATCAGAATTTGGACGAGACCTTGAAAAGGACGTTAGATCAGATACATCAGGACATTTTGAACGTTTACTTGTATCCATGTGCCAAGTGAGTATAGTATGAATATATATTGATGGAGGGAACATTCTTCACTTTGTATTATCAGGGAGCATTCTTTATTCCTTTTAATATTTAGCCCCTTGGAATCTTGACATCTTTAAGAGGGGTAGCACAGAATCCAATGTTCAAATTTCTTTGTAGTCACTATTGAGTTTATTTCCACAGATCTAGGTTTGTAAGAGATTAGAAATTAACCTCTTTAACGTTATATGGAATCAGAAATCAGCTTGGCTCTTTGTCTTAGGATGAATCTCATACTTCTTTTTTTTTTTTTTTTTAAGTTTATTTTTGAGAGAAAGAGAGGCAGAGAGAGATGGCGGCGGGGGGGGGGGGGGGGGGGTGGGAACAGAGGATCCGAAGCAGGCTCTGCACTGAGAGCAGAGAGCCTGATGTAGGGCTTGAACTCATGAGCTGTGAGATCATGACCTGAGCCGAAGTCAGACACTTAACTGACTGAACCACCCAGGTGTCCCTGAATCTCATACTTGCAAGTTTAGCATTGTACTGCCAGTTAAATTGGGCCATCAACTGACGATATGCAGGACTTCCATGGAAGTGCTGTAAGAGGTGAAAACTGTGAGGAGAGCCAGAGATGCAGAAACTTTTCTCAGAGTTCACAGTAATGTGATTAGCACTTTCCTTATTCTGATTCCCCAGATGTGCTGGAGAAGTGATGGAAAATTATCCAGATAGGATATTTGGAATGATATTATAAGCATACTTAGAATGAGATGATGAGGGTCTACTTGAAAAGGCAAGCACACTGATTCAGTGTCAGGAGTTATTGGCTATCCTGCTAGTATACAAAGCTGGGCAGTCTTGAGGGATAGGAAAGCAGAGGTCAGGCTCTTCAGAGCAAAAGGAAGATAGTTGCAGAAAACACAGTGTGCCAAAGTGAGTGAATGTGGAAATGAGAAAGCAAATGGGTGGGAAGAAATTGAATTTACCTACAATGGAATAACAGAGTAGGGGAATAGATTAGCATTGAAAAACAACAAGAAGAAAAACAACAGCAAGAAGACAAAACAGGAACAGGGATTTAATGCTAAAAAATGATTATTTTTTACATGAAGGGCGCCTGGCTGGCTTAGTTGGTAGAGCATGTGATTCTTGATCTCAGGGTTGTGAGTTTAAGCCCCACGTTGGGCATGGAGCCTACTTTAAAAAAAAAAAAAAAAAAAAAAAAAGACTACATGAGGTGCCAAGTCTCTTTATGCAGAGTTCAAGGCCCAGCTATTTTACAAAGTAAAGAGACCTCTTAAAGGGAGTGAGCAGAAGAATGGCTTCTCAGGAAAATGAGACTGGTTTTTGTGTGTTTGAATCCAAAGGCAATCATCTGGGAAGTTTTTCCTGAGCATCTTTTCCTGTGTGCTATCTTTAGTTTCTCATTTAGAATATGCTTCTGCTTATTTCTTGTGCCCACTGCTCTTCAAAATAGTTTCTCACCTGTAAGGAACACCTCTCCATTGTGTTCAGAATACAGTTTCTCACCTTTAAGGAACACTTGTCTATTGTGTTCCTCAGACTGACACCAAGACTTTAGAGGGCAGCTTTTCCTTCATTTGGGTTTGTGTTTTTGAGAGAAACCAAATGCCCATCTAGGCTTTGCTCTTGTTCAGGCCCACGGCTTTCTCTCTCGCTCTCTCCTTCTTTCCCTCCCATCCCAGTGAAAATTTGGTATACAAATTGGCACAGTCTGGCAGAACTTGAGTTATTTGTAGCTTCTTCCTACAAGTCCATATTATAGACTCCCTCCCTTGACTTAAATTCTTTGAGGGCAGGGACCTTGTCTTTCTTGTGTCCCTACCACCGTGCACATCCTATAGGTACTCTTTCTCTGGAGAACCTAATACAGCCTCACACAAAACAAGTGCTCCATACATTTTAGCTGCATAAATGAATACAAAGTGGAACTCAGTATAATGCATATTGATCTTAAATCCCAGCTAAGGAGAATTATAATTTCTTCATTTGAGTGGTAGTTTATATATCCTAGAAAAGATGTTTTTCTTTTTGGCTTTTTTTTTTTTTTTTTTTTTTTTGGTGGGGGAGGATTTTAATAGAACTTGTGTCACATCTTCCAAGTCTTGCCTTCCTCTTTTGCAGGGAAATCGTGATGAGAATCAGAATGTTAACCACCAGCTGGCTCAGGAAGATGCTCAACGTCTCTATCAAGCTGGTGAGGGGAGACTAGGGACAGATGAATCTTGCTTTAACATGATTCTTGCCACAAGAAGCTTTCCTCAGCTGAAAGCTACCATGGAGGCTTATTCCAGGGTATGAGCTTTTCTTTTGAAGATCTGGCTTCTGTTTTAAGTTGTGAAAATATTTTAACCCTTGTGTTTTTTGTTTGAAGGTGGCTAATCGAGATTTACTAAGTAGTGTTGCCCGTGAATTTTCCGGAAATGTTGAAAGTGGTTTGAAGACCATCTGTAAGATACTTTTATGTTTTGCTTTGTTTTGTTTGTAAATGAATGAGGTTTTGACTAGTTGTTCCCATTAAGTGATGATGCTTAATATAGCCTTCTGGGAATCTGCTTAGAGGCTGAGCTAATCCCATGTTTTATATACAATTCCTTATGAATGGTGGTGGTGTGATCGAATAGTGTTGTTTTGGAATTAGTTGGTCTTTATTCTGTATGCCCTTCATGAGGATTAAACAAGAATATACAGTAGATGTAGCAGTTCCATTAAAGTGAATGGGAAAGCCCTAAGGAACTATAAGTGACATCACACAAAGTGTCATTTTGAGCTCCCAAAAACATCTTTCAAATACTCAATCCAAGAGACCCTTTTCCCTTTTGAAATCAAAAACCCAGTTTCTGGTGTTCTTTGAGATGTCCGATGAAATGGAAATTTAATTCTCCTGGAGAATATATGACTAAAGAGAGTATTAGGAACACATGTGGTATTAGCAATTGAGTGTCTTACAAATATTACTATAGTAATTATAACTAAAGTAATAATGTACAGTTAGTATACCTCTACCATTTGCAGGAAAAGACTTTGCTGTTAATTTTCCTAAGAGAAAATGTGTCAGATTTATTATTCTCAAATCTTGGCTCAAATCTGTTTTCGTTTTCATACTGGAATGTATCTCCTGTCCTTCTCTCAGACTTGTAGAATTCAGATTTCAGTCATTATTCCTTTTTAAGTAAGATATTATTGGCCACAGTTGCTATAGATTTTCTCACTTGAAGGGAAAAAATGTAAAGAGTGTAAGCTATTGCATCTATGGAAAGAAAATGGGATTTATTAGCTAGAGGGAATCCTCTAGAATTGAGGGTAGCCTATCTAATGTGGCTAGAAAGATGGATTCTGAGAAAAAAATCAAGAGGGAGAACATCACCTCAAATTTCTCAGATAATTCTATAGAAAATGATCAAAGGCAGGCTAGAAGTGATAAATGAAGCTGGAGCATGGATACCTTTGTCAAGGCATCATGTGTGAAGTATCTCTAACTTGCAGTGCAGTGTGCCCTGAACCGCCCTGCCTTCTTTGCTGAGAGGCTCTACTATTCTATGAAAGGTGCCGGCACAGATGACTCCACCCTGGTCAGGATTGTGGTCACTCGAAGTGAGGTGAGGCTTTCTTTTTTTGTCTGATCTTACTTGATTTTGAATGTTAATTTCCTGAAAGTTCCTCAGCAGGTTGTCAGTCCCTCGGAACGATGTTAAGAAAGGGCATTGGGGAGGGCACCTGTTGGGATGTGCACTGGGTGTTGTATGGAAACCAGTTTGACAATAAATTTCATGTACTAAATAAATAAGTAAGTAAGAGTTCCTTTGTCACTACTGGCGGAGGCTGTGTGAAGTACAGTGTTCATTCTCCTCATGCTGTGAGAGAGGCTTAAGTTAGTGCAACAGACGACTGTGTCTCAGTGTAGCCAGTGCCAAGAATTTTTCCTACTTGAGGAGGTCTGCAGAGAATACTGGGTTATATCAAGTTGGAAAATATTTATCTTTTCATTTTCATTTTGCTAATGTAAAAAATTTTGTGAAAGATTAATCCTATTGGATAATAAAATTCTCGAC
The DNA here is from genome assembly GCF_018350195.1 of Panthera tigris. NCBI lineage: Eukaryota > Metazoa > Chordata > Mammalia > Carnivora > Felidae > Panthera > Panthera tigris. The sequence goes on along the minus strand of NC_056670.1, from coordinate 33,392,665 downwards.
ATTTAGCATAGCTTTTAATTATAAAATAATTTTTAAAAATTTATCTTTATCTCTTTATCTAAATATACCTCAAATATTTTCCTTTCTTTGACTTTGTATATTTATTAGAGTTCTTTCTTAATTGAAAGAAAACCTATGCCACTAAATTATACTAGAGAAGGTAAATCATTTTTAAAAAGACAACCATCATATGATGTTTTTTAAAAAGTTGTGTATTTGTACTTAGACCTAAATTTTCTAAGCACGATCTTTTCTTTAAATTGTAATAAAATATATACAACATAAAACTTAACATTTTAATCATTTTAAAGTATGCATTCCAGTGGCATTACGTACATTCACGTTGTACAACCATACCACCACAACTTTTTCACCTTGCAAAACTAAAAATCTATATGCCTATTAAACAATAATTTACCATTCTCCTTTCTCCCCAGCCCCTGGCAACCACCAGCCACCATTCTATTTTCTCTTCCTATGAATTTGACTACCCTAGGTACCTTGTATAAGTGGAATCATACAGTATTTATCCATTTGTGACTGGCTTCTTTCTTAGCATAACATTTTCAAGGTTCATCCATGTTGTAGCATGTGTCAGAATTTCTTTCCTTTTTAAGGCTGACTAGTATTCCATTGTATGTATACAATACCTTCTTTTTATTCATCTGTCAATTGACAGGTTGCTTTCACCTTTGGCTAGTATGAACACTGGTGTACAAATATTTGCTTGAGTCTTTGCTTTCACTTTTGTGTACATACCTGAAAGTGGAACTGCTGTATCGTATGGTAGTTCTATTTTATTTTTTTTGAGGAATCACCATATCTTCTTCTACAGCAGCTATACTGTTTTACATTCCTACCAGCAGTGCACAAGGGTTCCAATTTCTCTACATCCTGCTAACACTTGTTATTTTCTGTTTTTGATAATAACCATTCTGTCAAATGGTTTTATTATTTTTTAAATGGTTTTTAAATCACCAGTATTTTTTGGAATAATAGATGAGACTAGTACCACCCTTATTCAATATTTTTACAGAACAGTAAATTAGCCTTTCACTGGATGATGCTAGCAGTGGTATAAATGCTAGCTATTAAATGTCAGTCACTTGGTGTGTTTTTTTCCCTCTCTGCTTTGATTATAATTATATTCTTTTCACTATTAAAGAATAATTCTAATAATACCAGTTTTCTCTTAACAGCTTTTTTCTAACATCAAAAATATCATCTCTTGCATGCAGATTGATCTTGTACAAATAAAACAGATGTTCAAACAGATGTATCAGAAGACCCTGAGCACAATGATTGTAAGTGACACAAGTGGAGATTACCGAAGGCTTCTGCTGGCCATTGTGGGCCAGTAGGAGGGATTTTTAAATAAATGAAGCTCTTCACAGCATATCCTTCAAAGCAGTGGCTGACCTGCATGCAGCAATATCAACCATCACCAAACCAAAAGAGCTTTTTACTAAGGATTGTGTCAGGGTATTGTGCTTGGTTTGCACGTGTGGTTATTGCCTTAATTCCAATGTTATTTTTTTCTCTATATACAATCAACGTGAAGCCATATCACGATGATGTAGTATTAACACGATATTTGTAAGGCATAATTCTCACTGTTCTTACTCTAATCAGGGTCCCAAATTGAATAAAAATCACAGCAATCTCTAATTCTCTGTAATAATGATGAATAAAAAAAAAAGTTGCTGAAACTCTGCCTTCCAAAGCCCCATAGGTCCATTGGACAGTTATAGTTGGTAGTATATCAAAACTATATTTTTAAAAAATTCAGCTCTTTTGACATAGAAGAGTAATTTGCATCTTATTTTACACAAATTGGTATTTTATATTTATAAACACTAAACTTTCCACATAGTGAATAGATGAGTATTGCCTGTAACAACTTTTTAAAAAGGGATTATATGTTTATGTGCATAAAATATATAGCCTACTTTTTTTTTGTCTACTAAAATTCTCTAAAGATCTTTATTGGCCCTTGGCTTTAAAAAAAAAACTATGAAATAGCTTCTCGGCCTTTTGGCTAAGATCAAGTGTAAAAAAAAAAATTATGACTTTAAGAATTAGTTGTAATTTAATCATGATTCAAGAAAGTGAAGCTTCACATGTAGGAGGTGTTCAGTTAATGAGTGAACGAAGCTTAAAGCATCACTGGGAAAATTGAGTGCTAGCTCTTTGGAGAAGTGTTCAGGAGCTCAGTTAGTGGTATAGGAGGATGACTGCAACACCCATTGGTTTACCCCCAGTACTGAGCAATTACTTATTGAGTATATTGATCATTATAGTGGGTAGCCAGGAGAAATATGAAGGAAGGAAATTTATAATATATTGGGGGTTCTAAATAAAAAGATACCAAAAAAAAGTGGTAAATGTTAGATTATAAATTCTGCTGAGATGAGAACCGTAGTTCTTTGTGTGAAGCTCCCTGGCACAAAGCAGAAATTTAATAGATTTTATGAATGATTGTACTAAGAACTGAGGAGAAGAATAGTAAATATGAATTATAATTCAATGAACAGTTTTGTGTAAATACCAAGGGGCATATAAGTTGGCATAAGATACAACCTTACTCTTAGATAGACCTATGTACAATTGTGGCATAAGGTAAGATACATGGGTAGAAGGATAATGGGTTAAGATGGATGTTAATTACTTTTTTAAAAAAAAGTATCATTGAGGGTTGCCTGGGTGGCTCAGTTGGTTAAACGTCCGACTCTTGATTTCGACTCAGGCCATGATCTCACGGTTTGTGGGATCGAGCCCCACATGGAGCTCTGCGCTGATAGTGAGGAGCCTGCTTGGGATTCTCTCTCACCATCTCTCCCCTACTTGCACTATCTCCCTCTCAAAAATATATAAACATATATTTTAAAAGTATCACTTAGGGGCGCCTGGGTGGCGCAGTCGGTTAAGCGTCCGACTTCAGCCAGGTCACGATCTCACGGTCCGTGAGTTCGAGCCCCGCGTCGGGCTCTGGGCTGATGGCTCGGAGCCTGGAGCCTGTTTCCGATTCTGTGTCTCCCTCTCTCTCTGCCCCTCCCCCGTTCATGCTCTGTCTCTCTCTGTCCCAAAAATAAAATAAACGTTGAAAAAAAAAAAATTAAAAAAAAAAAAAAAGTATCACTGAGGGGCGCCTGGGTGGCGCAGTCGGTTAAGCGTCCGACTTCAGCCAGGTCACGATCTCGCGGTCCGTGAGTTCGAGCCCCGCGTCAGGCTCTGGGCTGATGGCTCGGAGCCTGGAGCCTGTTTCCGATTCTGTGTCTCCCTCTCTCTCTCCCCCTCCCCTGTTCATGCTCTGTCTCTCTCTGTCCCAAAATAAAAAAAAAAAATTAAATTAAAAAAAAATAAAAGTATCACTGAAAAAGTTCAGTTTGGATGTAGGTTTTACAAAAGTAACAGTGATGGGATTTGGTAAAGATGAGAAATGGGGGTAAAGTATTAAGGAAAGAAAAGATATGATCAATAAAATATATTTTTTAAACCTTTTGAAAATTAGATATAATTCATATACCATTCACCTTTTTAAAGTGTACAACTCGGTGGTTTTTAGCATATTCACAAATCTGTGCCATCATCACCATAATTAATTTTGAACATTCTTATCACCCAAAAAGAAACTTTATACCTATCAGTAGTCACTCCTCATTCCCCCTCCTCCTGTCCAGCCCGTGGCAATCACTAATCTACTTTGTGTTTCTATGGACTTGCCAATTTTGGACTTTTCATATGAATGGAATCATTAAATATGTGGCCCTTTGTGTCTGGCTTCTTTCAATTAGCATACTGTTTTTTCAGGTCCATCTGTGTTGTGGTATGAATCAGTCTTCATTCTGTTTTAAGGCTAAATAATCCACTGTAACAAGGACACACATTTTTTTTTGTCCATTCATCAACAGATGGACATTTGGGTTGTTTTTACCTTTAACTATTATGAATAATGTTGCTGTGAACATTTATGTACAAGTTTTTATGTGGACACATGTTTTCGGTTCTCTTGGCCATGAAACTAGGAGTGGAATTGCTGAATGATATACTATCTTTATATTTAGCTTTCTGAGGATCTGCCAGACTGTTTTCCAACAGCTGCACCATTTTACAATCCTACCAGCAGTGATCCCAGTTTCCAAAAAAAATTTTTTTTTTATTAAATTTCTCTTCATCCTCACCAACACTATCATTATCTGTCTCTTTGATTATAGCCAAGTGGATGTGAAATGACCTCTCATTGTGGCTTTGATTTGTAAATTTCCCTTTCTTGTGCTTATTGGCCATTTGCATATCTTCTTTGGAAAAATGTTTTCTAATACTTTTTCCATTTTAAAATTGGGTTATTTGTCTCTTTATTGTTGTAAGGGTTATTTATATATTCTGTGTAGTAGACCCTTATCAGATATTATTTTATTTTGTATGCTTCTGTGTGTCTTTATGAAGTCAGTTTAGGTTCAGCCATAAGAGGAGACACAAGAGAGGCTCAAGAACATTATTATATTCAAACTTTCTAGAGAACAGAGGCACTGCACACACAGGGCCATATGGGAAAGACACCAGGGTGGTCAGGAGGAGGGCCAGGGGGGAATGCTTAGGCCATGACCTTTATTGGGGTTTCTGAGGGAGAAGCAAAGTTGAATAGGATAAATAATTCAGTATTGGCTAGTTTGAATAATTTTGGTAATTTTTGAGCTATATGGGTGGTCTCTAGTGTCCTCTTACCTGGCTCTAGGATAATTAAAGTAGAGAAATATTGCCTCCTCAGGTGCAGGGCCAAACGTAAGAGGTAAAGCTCTGGATTGGTTAGTTTGCATATCAAAGGCATGCTCCTAGTTGGGGGCCTTTGCTGTCTCTGAATGGGCTAACCAGGGAGAAGGCAGTCACTCCCCAGTCAGAAAAGTTTTTTAAGATAGAAAATATAATACACAAAAAATTATATACCCACACAATATATATTTACAAAGATTTTCTCCTGTGGACTGCCTTTTTCCTTTTTTTTTAAGTTTTTTTTTTTTTTTTTTAAAGTAATCTCTATACCCAACATGGGGTTCAAATTCATGACCCCACATCAAGAGTTGCATGCTCTATGGACTGAACCAGCCAGGTGCCCCTTTTTTACTTTTCTGCTGGTGTTCTTTGATTTTAAAGCACAAAACTTTAAAATTCTGATTCCAGTTTTTCTATTCTTTGGTTGCTTGTACTTTCAGTGTCATGTCTAAGAAACAATCGTCTAATGCACGGTTAACATGATTTACCCCTATGTTCTCTTCTAATATTCTAATGTTTTTAGCTTTTACATTTAGGTCTTAGTTCATTTTTATAAATGGTGTGAAGGTGTTCAACTTATTTGTTTCGCATTTTGATATATGGTTGTCCCACCATCATTTGTTGGAAAGACTATTCTTTTCCCACTGAATTGTCATGGCACTCTTACTTTATTTCTGAACTCTCAACTGTATTCCATTTGTCTATATGTTTATCCTTATGCCTTGATTAAGCTACACTTAATACTTGATAAATGTAGTTTTGTAATAAGTTATAAATTGGGAAGTGTGAGTCTTCCAACTATGTTCTTTTTCAACATTGCATTTGCTATTCTGTCTCTTGCATTTCCATATGAATTTTATTTTTTAATTTTTTTTAATGTTTGTTTATTTTTGAGAGACAGAGACAGTGTAAGCAGGGGAGGGGCAGACAGAGAGGGAGACACAGAATCTGAAGCAGGCTTCAGGCTCTGAGCTGTCAGCAAATAGCCCGACGCAGGGCTCGAACCCATGAATTGTGAGATCATGACCTGAGCTGAAGTCGGACGCTCAACCAACTGAGCCACCCAGGCACCCAATCAGCTTGTCCATTTCTGCAAAATATCCATCAGGGATGTTGATAGTGATTACTTTGACTTTCTAAATCAATTTGAGGATGAGCAATACATTTGATTGTATTAATGAATGTTGTCAGAAATAAATTGACTGGAAATAACAGATTAGCTAATTAGAAACAGTTTTTTTGGAGTAATGTGAAAGGAGTTTGTTGGGATAGTGAGTCATTTAGTGGAGGTTTCTGAAACCCAAACTAAAGAGTTTGAATTTTATTAGATGATAGAACTTTTTTTGTCCCCCAAATTGGTTTGTATATGTAGATGACTTAATTCTGATTTTTGGTACTGTTGTATTTTCTGTGGCACTAAAAAGGGCCTTTTCCTTGTTTTCTTGCAAAGTTGATGTTTTAAATCTGTCAAAAAACATTTGAATGCCTTTCCTTGTAAGGATTATAAGAAATTCAGAGTGGTCACTGCTATGCATTCCAGGAGAATAAAAGAACTATATAACACAAGGTTTTACCCTCAGGCATTCCACCATCTAATGATAAAGGGTTAATTATGTTTAAGGAAGTGACACCTGTTACTTATCCTTTCTTGCCTTGGCATCATGAGTGATCTAGAACAGTTCCCTAACAAAGACTTGGCCGTAACCCTTGCTTATTATGTAAAAAAAGTATTTCGTGGGCAAGGTAGGATGGCTCTCTCAGTACTAATTCACTCAGAGCCCTCACCTGGGAAAAAATCCAGAGAGAAATTACTCAGTAGTTCCATAGGTCTATTTGTTTTAATTACTAATAACACTGCAACATTTAAAAGATTTTTTTTCTTAATTTTTATAATTTTAATATGTTTATAACAGAAATAAAATTTATTTTTAAAATTTGGCTGTGGTAGTTTTGTATCCTAAGACATTTCCAATGGGAGTAGTATGTGTGTGTGTGTATAGTTTAATAATTTTTGAAATAATTTTAAATGTACAGAAAAGTTGCCAAAACAGAGCAAAGAATTTCCACATCTCTTTCACCCAGATTCTCATATAGTTAACACCTTATTGCTTCATTGATCACTTTATTTACATGTATATGTGCATATGCATATATTCCTTACTATGAGTCCTTTTCTGGACATTTTGAGGGTGGACAAAGCAAACTACAGACTTGATGTTCCAACACTCCTAAACACCCTGTTGTGTATTTTCCTCTAAATAGTGTCCTATATAAAAGCAAACAAACTTCCATATCAGGGAATCAGTTTTGGTACACTACCATCCAATCCATTAAGCCCATTCAAATTTTGCCCACTGTCACAACAATGTCTCTTTTCTGGTCCAAAATACTATACAGGAATACATATTGCATGTAGCTGGCATATATCTTCAGACTCCTTTGGAACAGTTCCCAGTCTTTCATGTCTTTGACAGTTTTAAAGAGTACAGCACTTACTTTCAAGGGGGTGGCCTAAAACCTGAGTCTCTCTGATGGCAGGAATAGCACAAAATGATGCTTTCTTTTTCCCAGTGAGTCTCATCAGGAGGCATGCAATGTAGACTCCTCCCAATCCTGGTGATGTTAACCTCAACCACATGGTATTGTTGGTTTCATTTCACAATTTCCCCTTTGTAATTGATTGGTATTCCAAAATCATGCCAATATTCTCTTCTCATCAAACCTCCTCTCACCAACTTTAGCATCCACTTATATAGTGTGTGCCAAATGGTAATTCTCTGTTTCCATCATTTCCTCTTTCTTATTGGGTTGGCATTCTGTTAGGAGCTTTCTTTTCCTTTCTCTCCATTTATTTATATTCATGTGAACTTGTGTATCCCTATTTTACTCAATGGACTGTAATCATTATTGTTTATTTTGACGCCCAAATTTAACCAGTGGGAGCCCCTTCAAAATGGCTCTTAATATTGCAACATTTGAAAGTATGTATGTTGCTAAGACCCATCCACGTGTAGTTGCAGTTAATTCATTTAGACTGCTTTGTAATATGCTATTTTGTGACTATATAATCAATTTGGTCATCCACTCATCCACTGACGGGCACTTGGGTTGTTTCCACGTTTTTGCTATTTTATTATTCCAAAACTCTTGGTGTTTTCAAATGTATTAAAACTTTGGATTAGTATTATATACTTCAAGTCTATTTATTGTATAAGTATTGAGCACCAGAAGTAGGACTGTTTTGCACTCTCACCAACAGTGTGTGAGAGGCTCACTTTTAAAATAACTCATCTGCATTTTTCATGGAGAAAGATTTAAATGACCGGTTTTCAAAGCCGTGTAATAAAGGCTTTTATTTTATTTTTAAGTAAATTTCCTCTTGGTTTTCCAACTATTTATGTAGGGATATTGAAAGGAAAAGGTCGAGAAAACAAAATCCAAAGTTAGAAAACGTTGCAGTTAAGCTAAAGCAAAGTTGCACCCGCGAACATGGCAACAGAAACTGCCACTCAAGCGCCTAGTTCCTGGAGCGCAGGCGCAGACAGCTGTTTTTTCCCCCCACCAGAAACCATTATCGCGAGTCTTAGGGATAAACTTGTAAAGAATGCCAGAACTAAGTTCTCGCGAGAGGTAGTTAGTTGCTATAGTTGCGGGTAACGCAATTGTGGCTGCCTCAGGTAAGACGGCTGTAATTCCTCCGAAAACCCTCTGCCTCCCCCCCCCCCCCCCGCAATCTCTCCTTCGTGGACCTGCGACCACACCCCGTTAACAGCTTCTCTTCAGCTACAGCCAGAGTGAAACGCTGGGACCGCATCCCAACGCAGTGCACTCGGGTACAGACTTAAATGCCACCGACCCTGCTAGGCGCAGGAGCTACCGCTAACCCCGGACCTCCCACCTGAATCCAGACTTAGACCCCTTTCTGGCTCTGCGGCAGTAAGCGGGCGCTAAGCCTGTGTCCCCAGACCACACCCCTTCACATGGTTTCCTTCATCAAACCTTTTCTGATTTGACTGTTACCTTACATTTTCTTAGGAGCGATATGACAAGAAGTGCAGGTCTGCTGGGGGCAACAGGAGCGCCCCTCCCCGACCCCCACTGACTGCCCTGACCATCACTTTTAACTAGCCAGATTTCTTGCATTCATTATTCAGTAAATACGCCGCTAAGACAAGGCAAAGTGCCGGGCACTCAGAGACTGTAAATACGAGAGAGATTCCTTGTATGTAAGGGAGTATTTGAGCATTCAGGAAAAGCAGTGCGTATTAATAATACCACTTGTGCGGTGCTTCATAGGTTAAGCAGTTTTAGTGGATATTCACAACAAATGTGAAACATCAGAAGTTAAATTATATATTTTACAGAAGGTGAAACTGAGGCTCAGAGAAATTAGGCTTTTGTCCAAGATCAGGCTAGTGAAGGTCTAATTCCCGTGATACTATTGAAAAGGAAAGAAGAAAACTGATGTAAAAGGTCATTTTCAAATGTGAACTTGATAAGAAAATTGTCAGGGTCACTTAGGCTGTGATTGAGCCTGAGGACATGGTGTTAAACAAGTGACCTGTTTTAGATGACTAAAGGTTGAGGGAGTAGCTGAGAAGAGGCAGAATAATTATATAGCCTGGGGACACTAGATAGCTCCTTTTTTGTACCACCACTCCTAGACACAGCATAGTATGCCCTCAGTAAACATTTGAATTGCCTTAAATTCCACTTTGAATTGAGTCAGAAAATCTTTCTTAAACATATCCAATTAATTTTTGAAATTGTGTCCTTAATGTTGTAAAATAATTTAAAAATATCATTGACTAAATAAGACGTATGTCAGGACTTTTGCCAATGGACTAGCCATTATTCCGTATGGCTGTTTCCTTCCTGTGCTCAAAGTATAGTTTTGTAAAAGTGAGAGATTAAGGAACCATTGAGGGGAACTTTGCACATCAAAAAAAAAAAAAAAAAAAAAAAAAAGTCTACCAAAGAACACTATGGAAGATGTGGGGGGCAGCGGGGAGTAAGGGAGATGGCACTCCTACCCTCTATGTCTTGTGATGATTTGTGCTTATGGGTTAGCTACACATATAAGGATCATTTTAGTACTAACTGATGTAATCCTCCTTGTGAACAACTCTGTAAAATACTGCCTGTCTAGCTGCAAAGGTTGAAAAGGGCACAAAACATTGATGGGACTATGGCATTTTCCTAGGTTATCCCCTAGTATTGGTTATGATATAATATGGGTACTTCTACAGCTATGGTACTGGAGGGGAAAGGTGGATTCATTATATTTACAGAGACCAGAGAAGACCAGAGGGACTTTGCCCAAGTGCTGATATGGAGCAGGTGTCATCAACAGGCAGACCTGTGCAGATCACTGTGACAGATGGATATGACTTGGTAATGTTATCTTTGGAAATCTGAGAAGGCCTTAGTTTATTCATTCTTCTTGAAACTACATTTGTCTTTGAGTTCAGGTTTCCCTGTCAAACATCTACGTGCAGGTTGGGGGAAGATGTATTGGAAACAGCAGCAGGAGAAATGGTTTTGCACCCTCCTATAACACCTGACCTGCTGGTCTTACTTAACATTGCCCTGGGTACTACTTTCTCAGTTTTCCTTTTTGTTCGACTATATAATCAGCAGGTCAAATCACTATGTGTGTAAAATACCTGGCAACTTGAATACTAAATTTTACCGGTGAAACAAGAAGTGATTTTTGTTTTCATAGACCGCAGGTCTTTTCTCCTGAAAAATATCTGAATTCTTCCAGAGTTTCTCTTGTGATTAATTTCATTTGATGAATTTAAATAAAAACTACAATATGAGTTAACTATAAAAATTACAAAATAATGAAATGGCAGATATTCATTCACTATTATGAAGTCAAAATCTCATTGCAAAACAGGATGTAATGAATAATATTTTGCTTTGTTTTAAAAGGTGTATAAAAGGTGTGTATAAATGTGTGTACATATTTGTATATATATTTACATATACGTGCATATATATTCACTGGAAAGCACTAAAAAATATATTCTAAAATGTTAATAGTGTTTACATATTAGAGTGAAATTACAGGTGATTTGTTTTCCATGTGCTTTTCTCACTTTTTCAAATGTTTCACAATATACTTTTATAATCATGTAAACACAAGAAAAGTTATTTTTAAAACTCCAACATAATGGCATTTAAATAGAATGTTGCAGTTAGTTACAACTAGACTTTTTAAATGACTTTCTACCTACCTAACCTTTTTGTATATGTGGTATAGTTTGTTAGGAAAACACGGAAAATGCTATTTAGGTCAAGTCAAAATGAGTTTCCAGATGTATAGGAAAATTCTCTATTTGAGTAAAATTGTAAAGTGTATCCTTCTGTCAACAGAAAGGTTTTAAAGGAGATACTCCAGTTACTTTTATTCGTGCAGAATTCAGTCAAGTGGTTCTGGGAGACTCTGCAAAAGTTACGGTTTCTCCAGAAGGAACTGCAAAATACAACTTCACTAGCAGCTTTGAGTTCAATCCTGAAGGAGGAATTACTTTGGATGACCTCGCCCACAAACCTGTGTTCTGTAAGTCCTGTGGTACTAAAAATGTTAATTATGTGAGTATGTTATAAGGAGATTCTGAGGTATTTAGTAGTTGTTTGGGGGGAAAATGAACACACCTTACCTTCTTAACCTAGGAATAATGTGGTATACTTTGAAACCTAGCTGCTTTTGGCAGCAATCTCCATGGCCTGCTAATTCTAATCAATTTGTATCAAAGACCTTTTGACATTTGGCTGAACTTTGCAGCCCTTGCCTCCGGAGTTGGGTTGAGAGCTTTTCCTAAATATTCCTATATTTAGGGTTGACAGATTTAGGAAAAAAAAAAAAAAAAAAACCCTGAAAAACAAAATTTGAGACATACTTATATTAAAAATTTATCCATTGGTTATCTGAAATTCAAATTTAATTGGGCAGCTTGTGGGGCACCTGGACAGCTCAATGGGTTAAGCGTCCAACTCTTGATTTCAGCACAGGCCATGATCTCATGGTTCGTGATATTGAGCCCCATGTTGGGCTTCATGCTGACAGCAAGAAGCCTAATTGGGATTCTCTCTCCCTCTCTCTCTGTCCCTCCCCCACTTGTGCATGAGCTCTCTCTCAAAATAAATAAATAAACTTAAAAAAAAATAATTGGGGTCTTGTATTTTACCTGGCAATCTTGTCTGTACTTCTGTATACAGTACTTCTGCACACTTTTGAAATTCAGGTTTGTATCTTATTTATTTCAGAATTTCTAGCTCCTAGACATAAAAGGACATAACTGGGCTCAAAAAGTGTTTGTTGAATGAATTAATGAATATATGATTTCTGTATCCACATTTTTACAGGTTCTGAGTACACAGTATTTATTTATTTTTTGAGAGACAGAGAGAAACAGAGCACGAGCAGGGGAGGGGCAGAGAGAGAGGCAGACACAGGATCCAAAGCAGGCTCCAGGCTCTGAGCTGTCAGCACAGAGCCTGATGTGGGGCTCGAACCCATGAACTGTGAGATCATGACCTGAGCCGAAGTCGGTCACTTAACCGACTGAGCCACCCAGGTGCCCCTTGGCTTTTTTTTTTTTTTTTTTACCTGTACTCTTAATTTTTGTTTAGTTATTTTTGTAGTGGCAACATCTCCTATGGTTCTTGCCAAAACCACAGATTCCAAGATCTCAGACCTAGGGAAGGAAGACCTGGGAATCATACAGTACTCTAGAACGTTACTTTCTAAACCTTTTTTTTTTTTCCATAAGAGTCACCTGAGGCTCTGGGAGAAAATAGTTTTCAGAGTCCCACCCTAGAACACTAAATTCATGATTGCCAGGAGAGGAGCCTAGGAAGCTGCATGTAGGAACAAAAGTCTCAGGTGACTCCTGGGAAGCATTGCTCCAGAAAAGTGATTCCTAGCTCTTGCCTAACTGGAAATCAGTTACCCATGGAGGCATCCATCTGATCCACGCTCTCTGACCACTTTTTTCTACTTCTTTCTTCTTTGCTCTGTGCTTTTCTGTTAATCCCAACCTCAAATAAGAGGAGTGTCAAGTCTCCTAATTGCCTCCCTCCTTGTCATGTTAAATGGGAAAAGCAGAACTGGAACATTGTTTTAAATGTGTCACTGAACTCATGAGAAAGAAAGGGCAAGCCCTTTGTTCTAGAAGCAAAGCAGGGACTGAACCTGGAACTCTTGAACAGCTGCTATTGGTGTGTGGTGGTGTTGGGGGAGAGGGCAGTACTGCAAAATCTAGGGGCTTAGGTTTTAATGCTCTTAGACAAAGACAGACCTTGGGCTGCGGTAGTTGGGAGTTGAGACTGAGACTACCCCCTTTACCACAACCTAGACTCTCAAAAAGAAAAAAAAGTCCATTCCCCATCATATGTGTCTAGCCATTGGATAGATGAAAAAAGTCTTTCCTAATAAGTAGTAATCATAGGATTATGCCAATCATTAAATAACATGTTTTCTTAAAACACACAAGGAACATTTATACAATAAAAACTGGCCAAACAGTGGGCAATAAAGCAAGTCCTACCATATACCAAAGAATCAATGGCATACAGACTAAGTTTTCTGAGTAAAATACAACAGTCAACAAAATTAGAAATCTATAACAAAAACAGAAAAAAAGAATCCATTTGGAAATTTTAAGACGTAGTTAAGTATAATTCATGGGACAAAGGAGAAATCATAAGAAAAATTGTAAAGCATTTAGAGTCAATCAACAGTAAAACACCAAATATCAAAAACTTGTGAGATATAGCTAAAGTAATTCTTAAGATAAATTTATGCTTTCAAGTGCAGTCATTAGCAATAAGTAAGGATTTAAAACAGAACCTGTGGAGTATATATACTTTCCCCTATTCCTCTCACCAAGGACAGGTGCAAACCCTGGACTTCATATGTAAAACAAACATAAGAGACTCTGCAATGAAGAGAGAAGAAGGAAACTTGAGGGGCGTCTAGGTGGTTCAGTCAGTTAAGCATCTGACTTCAGCTCAGGTCATGATCTCATGGTTAGTGGGTTCGAGCCTCGCATTGGGCTCTGTGCTGACAGCTCAGAGCCTGGATCCTGCTTTGGATTCTGTGTCTCCCTCTCTCTCTGCCCCTCTCCTGCTCTTGTTCTCTCAAAAATAAATAAATGTTAAAAAAAATTTTTTTTTAAAGAAGAAGGAAACCTGAGACATAAGGTATGACGCAGTGGTGAGTTCCTTGGGTTTTCTTTTTGCCTTATATATTCCAGACTTCATGCTGAAGAAGCCAGCAGCCTAGAAACATGAATGAATGAGTGCAGACCAAATAAAAAACAGAAGTCTGCTTTCTCTAATCAAAAGACCAGGAAAAGCGCAGCCTAGCAAGACACAAAACTTTTAGACAGTAACTTCTCTGCTCCAGCCAAACACTAACTACACACAAAAAAATGTGGACCCACTCACACCCAAGCTGGGTAGGGGATGTAGAGTTGGATTCTCACAAAGCTGAAATTAGGTGCCCCAGCTGGTGGTTTTAGAGCATACGAAATAGGAAACCAGGACCTTTGTGCTATCTAGCCATGACCTCTCTCTCACCATGTGGTTTTTAATGGAGACCACACAGGGAGCCTAGACTTCTGCCCCAATCTAACAAGTATCAAGATAACCATTTTACTTCCCACTGTGGTAGTATGAGGCCTAGTGTAGGGTCGAGACTCACCATCTCGTCTTCGTAATGAGACTACACCCACTGTGGTATCAGTGGAAAAGAAGTAAGGAACCAGAACTCCCACCCCTTCTCAAGAGTAATGAGGAGCTGTCCCCCTCAAGTATCAATAGAGGCTGAGTGGTGATACGCTTCTATCTCCACTTGGCAATAATGGGGCAATGCCCCTCCCCTTCCTCTATTGGAGCAGTGTAAACAACAACAACAACAGCTAAAACAGATGATTTAAGGTTCAGAGTTTCATAACATACAAAAAGTCCAAGACTGCATGAAAATCACCCATCATACCAAGAACCTAAGGAAACTGAATTAAAAAAGAAAATCAGTAGATGCTAACACCAAGATGACAGAATGACAGATATATTAGAATTATTAGACTAAGATTTAAAAAAGCCATGAGATTGGGGTGCCTGGGTGGCTCAGTTGGTTAATTGTCCAACTTAATCTCAGGTTGTGATCTCACAGCTCATGAGTTTGAGCCCCGTGTTGGGCCCTGTGCTGACAGCTCAGAGCCTGGAGCCTGCTTCTGATTCTGTGTCTCCCTCTCTCTGTTCCTCTTCTGCTCATGCTCTGTCTCTGCCTCTCAAAAATAAATAAACATTAAAAAAATTTTTTTTAAAGCCATGAGAAAAATGGTTTTAGTGAGCGATTGCAAACAATGAAAAAATAGAAGGACTCAGCAGAGAAATAGAAGGTCTTAGAAAGAAATAGAAGTTATAAAGAAGAACCTAATAGAAATTTTAGATCAGAGGTGCCCGGGTGGCTCATTTTGTTCAGTGTCCAACTCTTCAGTTCAGGTCATGATCTCATGGTTTGTGAGATCAAGCTCCATGTCGGGTTCTGTGCTGACAGCACAAAACCAGCTTGGGATTCTCTCCTCCTCTCTCTCTGACCCTCCTCCACTCATGCACATGCACTTTCTCTCTCAAAATAAATATACTTTAAAAACAAATTTTAGATCAGAAAAATACAACGAGTGTTATGAAAAGCTCAATGAATGGGCTCAACAGCAGAATGGAGGAGACAGAGGAAAGAATCAATGAATTGGAAGATAGAACAATAGAAATATCCAAACTAATATAGAGGAACTAGACTAAAAAGATATGAACAGAGGGGCACCTGGGTGGCTCAGTCGGTTAAGCCTCTGACTTCAGCCTTCATGATCTTGGTGTTCCCGAGTTTGAGCCCTGTGTCAGCTGTGTGCTGACAGCTCAGAGCCTGGAGCCTGTTGGAGATTCTGTGTCGCCCTTTCTCTCTCTCTGCCCCTCCCCAACTTGTGCTCTGTCTCTATCTCTCAAAAATAAATAAACATTAAAAAAAAAAAGATATGAACAGAGCCTCAGAAGCTTGTGGGACTATGACAAAGATCTAACAGTGTCATCAGAGTCTCAGAAGGAGAGAAAGAGGATGGGGCTGAAAAAGTATTCAAAGAAGTAAAGCTCGAAAATTCCCCAAATTTGTGAGAGACATAAACCTACACATTCAAGAAGCTAATCAAACTCCCAGTAGGATAAAACCAAAGAAATCCATATTAAGAAACATAATTAAACTTCTGAAAACTAAAGACACAGAACAAAATCTGAAACCAGGGGAAAACAATTAGAATGACATCAATTTATCATCAGAAACCATGGAGGGCCCAAAGGAATGGCATAATATTTTTAAAGTGATAAAAGAATTGTCACCCAGAATCCAATACCCAGAGAAAAGATATGAAGGGGAAATCAAGACCTCAGTTGAAAGGTGACTGAAGGAAGTTCTCTAAAGAGAACTGAAAGTGATAAAAGAAAGAACCTAGGAACACCAGGAAGGAAGAAATAATATGGTAAGCAAAAATTTGGATAAATAAAGTAAGCTTTCCTTCTCTTTGAGTTTGCTAAATTGTGTTTGATACTTGAAACAAAGTATAACACTGATGCAGTTCTAAAGGTATATTGAGAAAATATTTTAGGCAGTTTTAAACAGGGAAGGCAAAGGGACAGAAAGGGAGATAAGATTTCTATACTTCACTCAAACAAATATAATGATGATATCAGTAAGAAGTAATGTATGTATAATGTATTGCCTAGAGCAATCACTAAAAAAATCTATACAAATAGATACACTTAAATGTATTATACATAAAATGGAATTCTAAAGAATGTTCATGCAATCTATAGGAAAGCAGAAAAAAGAAAACAAATGAAAAAGAGAGGACAGGCAACCCCTAGGAGACTTAAGCCCTAATATATTAATAATTACATTAAACATATCAAGAGACAGATTGCAGAGTGGATTTAAAAAAACATGACCTAACTATATACTGTCTACAGGAAACTCGAAATATAACTATATAGTCAGGTAAGATGTAAAAGGATAGAGAAAGATGTATTATGCACATATTCATCAAAAAGTGGAAGTGATTATATTAGCATCATATAAAGTGGACTTAACAAAGTAAATAACCAGAGACAGAGAAGTTCATTATATGATGATAAAAGAGTCAACCCACCAAGAAGACCTAGCAATCCTAAATATGTATGCACCAAACAGCAGAGCTGCAAAATATGTGACGCAAAAACTGAAAAAACTGAAAGGGGGAGTAGACATGTTCACTCAATTATAGTTGGGGACATAAATTCCTGTCTCTCAATTTATAGAATAACAGGTAAGATAGAAAATCAACAGGTATGGGGCACCTGGGTGGCCCAGTTGGTTAAGCATCTGACTTTGGCTCAGGTCATGATCTCACGGTTCATGGGTTTGAGACCCGTGTTGGGCTCTGTGCTGACAGCTCAGAGCCTGGAGCCTGTTCAGATTCTGTGTCTCTCTCTCTTTCTCTTTGCCCCTCTCCCACTTGCAGTCTGTCTCTTTCTCCTTCAAAAATAAATAAATATTTTAAAAAAAGGAAGAAAATCAACAGGTATATAGGAAAACTCAACAGCACCATCTGCCTACAAGATCTAATCAATATTTATTGAACACCCAACAATAGCAGAATATACATTATTTTCAAAAACCCACAGACCACATACTAAAATCATATTCTGTGTCATAAACTTAACCTCAACAAATTTAAATGAACTAAAATAATGTGTTCTGTGACAATAATAGTATCAAGCTAGAAATCAATAATACAGAACAGGAAACACTCCAAACACTTGAAAACAAAAAGACACACATTTTTTTCTTTAATGTTTTATTTATTTTTGAGAGGGAAAGAGTGTGAGCAGGGGTGGGGCAGAGAGAGAGGGAGACACAGAATCTAAAGCCGGCTCCAGGCTCTGAGCTGTCCAGAGCCCAATGTGGGGCTCAAACCCACGAACTATGAGATCATGACCTGAGCCAAAGTCAGACGCTTAACTGACTGAGCCACCCAGGCACCCCAAGACACACTTCAAAATAATCCATGGGTCAAAGAGGAAGTCTCAAGGGACATACAAAAAAATACATTGAACTGAACGGAAATAAAAACACAAGGTAACAAAGTTTGTGGGACGTAGCTAAAGCACTGCCAAGAAAATTTATCACACTAAATGCATGCATTAAAAAAGAGGAAAAGTCTCAAATCAGTAATCCTAAATGCCACTTTAAGGATTTAGGAAAAGAAGAGCAAAAATAACCCAAATCAAACAGAAGGAAGAAAATAATAAAGATAAAAGTATAAAGTAATGAAATGAAAAACAGAAACAAAAGGGAAAACAATCAGTGAAACAAGTAACATAGCTGGTTATTTGGAAAACCGACAAACCTCTAGTAAGACTGACCAGAGGCCGGTGGTGGGGGAAGAGAAGAGGCACCGCATATTATCAATATTAGAAATGAAATGGGATAACATCACAGATGGTACAGATATTAAAAGAATAATAGATATTATGAGCAACTCTACATACATAAAATTGACAACAAAATGGACCAGTTTTTTGAAAGACACAAACCACAATTCATCCTATAAATAACATTGCCCTGTAACTATCAAGGAAATTGAGTTCATAATTTGAAATCTCCAGGATTTCAAAGACAGTTGAAACTATCTCCAGATAGTTTCATTGAAGAATTCTACCAAAAGTTAAAATAATAACTAACGCTAATTCTACACAATCTTCCAGAAAATGGAAGAGGAGGAAATATTTCAATTCATCTTATGGCGCTAGTGTTACACTGATACCTAAAACAGTCAAAGACAGTACAAAAATAGAAAACTTAAGGCCAATGTTTGTCATGAATATAGACACAAAAGTCCTAACAAAATACTAGCAAATAGAATTCAGTAATACATAAAAAGAATTATACAACATCATGAAATGGGATTGATTCCAGTATTTGAAAATTAATCAATGTATTCTACTACGTTCATAGTCAAAAGAAGAAAAAGCATGACAACAAAACAACAAAAGTATTTGACAAAATTTAACACCAATTCATGATAGAAACTCAGAAAAATACAAATAGAGGGAACTGCACCCTGATAAAGGCTAACATACTTAACGGTGAAAGATGGAATGCTGTACCCCTAAGGTTGAGAACAAATGAATGAGGTGTTCTCTCGCCACTCTTATAAACATAGAGCTGGAAGTTCTAGAAAGTGCAATAAAGTAAGAAAAGGAAATAAAAGGCATATATATGTGAACAGAAGAAATAAATCTGCCCCTATTTGCAGATGACACGATTGTAGAAAATATCAAGGAATATGCAAAACTTATAGAAAGAAAAAGTGAGATCATAGGATGAAAGGTAATCGACAAAATCAATTATACTTCTATATACTAGTGATAGATACATGGACATTGATACTAAAAATACAATACATCATTTACAAGTGATTTTTTAAATGAAATAGTGTATATTTAACAAAATTTTTTTATCACTTATGTGCTGAAAACTATACACTGTTGAATGAAAGTTTTAAAAGTCTTTGTACATGGAGAGACATTCTGTATTCATGGACTGGGAGATTCAACATAGTTAAGATATCATTTCTCCCCAGATTGATACAAAGATTGAATGTAATTCTTATCAAAATCCCAGAAAGATTTTTTTGTACATATGGACAAGACTATTCTATTTTTTTAAGATTATTTATTTATTTATCTTGGGGCAGAGAGAGAGAGAGAGAGAGAGAGAGAGAGAGAGAAGCCCAAGCAGCCTCTTCACTGACAGTGCTGGGCTCAAACTCACAAACTGTGAGATCATGACCTGAGCCAAAGCCAAGAATTAGACACTTAACCAACTGAGCCACCCAGGTGCCCCAAGACTATTCTAAAATATATATAGAAATGCAAATGAACTAGAAAAGCTAAAACAATTTTGGAAAGGAATAAAATGGGAAGAATCAATATGGTTAATTTCAAGATTTATTATATAGCTACATTAGTTAAAATTGTGTGGTGTTGGTGGAAGGATAGACACATAGATCAATGGAATGGAATAGACCCATCCAAATGTGCCTAATGATTTTTTATAAGATTTTGTTTTTAAGTAATCTTTACATCCAATGAGAACTTTACATTCTTAATATCCAATGTGGAGCTCATACAACCCTGAGATCAAGAGTTTCACGCTCCACAGACAAAACCAGTCAGGCACCACTGCCTAATGACTTTTTATAAAAGTAAAAAATAAATTTATTGTGGGAGAGGTAGCCTTTTCAACAAATGATGTTAGAGCAATTGAATATCTGCAGGCAAAAAAAGAGAACTTTATACATATCTTATACAAAAATTTAGTCATATCTTATACATAATAATCTCATAACTTATACAAAAATTAACTCAAAATGGATCACAGATTTAAATGTAAAATGTGAAACTACAAAACATTAAGGAAAAAATGAGAAAATCTTCAGGAATCTAAAGTTGGGTAAAGAGCTTTGAACACAAAAAGCGTAAGCCATAAAAGAAAATAAACTTGACGAATTGGACTTAATCAAAATTAAAAACTCTTGCTCTATGAAAAACTCTGTTAAGAGGATGAAAAGACCAGCTACATAGTGAGAGAAAATATTTGCAAATCACAATCTGACAAAGCAATAGTATCTAAAATATATAAAAAACTTTCAAAACTTAACCGTAAAAAATACTTCAAACAATACAGTTAGAAAATAGGCAAAAGACATGAAGAGACATTTTACCAAAGAAAATACACAGATGGCATATAAAGATATGGAAAAGTGTTCAACATCATTGGCCTTTAGAGAAGTGCAAATCAAAACCACAATGAGATATCACCACACAGCTATCATTACCCACATATCAGAATGGCTAAATTAAAAATAGTGAAAACACCAAATTCCAACAAGGTTGCAAAAAACCTGTATCATTGATACATTCCTTCTGGAAATGTCAAATGTTAGAACTTCTGGTGGGAATGTCAGATGTCAGTCTAGAAAGCAGTGTGGCAATCTCTTTAAAAATAAAACATGCAAAGCACCATGTGATCCAGAAATTGCACTCCTGGGCCTTTATCCCAGAAAAATGAAGACTATATTCACTCAAAAACCACTATATAGTTTATACACCTTTATAGACAAAAACTGGAAACAACCCAGATGTCCTTCCATGGGTTAAATAAATGTACAGCCAAACCATGAAATACTACGAACAAACTACTGGTACACGAAACAATCTCAGTGGTTCTCCAGAGAACTGTGCTGAATGATGAGGCCAATCTTAAAAGGTATATACTGCATAATTACATTTATAGAAGACTTTTGAAATGACAAAGCATAGAAATGGAGAACAGATTAGTGGTTGTCTGGTGTTAAGAAGGAGGATGGTGGAGGTGACTCTAAAAGGGTAACATGGGTTAAAAGAATAACCATGATCCTTCTGGTGATGAAATGATCTGTATCTTGACGGTATCAATGTCAATTTCCTGGTTGTGATATTTTACTGTAATTATGCAAGATGCTACCACTGGGAAAAAATGAGTACAAGATAGCTTTCTTTATTATTTTGCACAATTACATGTGAATCTGAAATTATCTCAGAATAAAAAGTTTAATTTGATATATTCGATTCTTAAAGGGGAATAAGCATCTTTGGTAGTAAGAAGAGTCATGAAACTCAACACCACTGGATAAAGCATTACTGTCTGCTCACGAGTGAAAGAAAGGACACCAATTAATGAGTCCTCTGCACAGAGCCCACAAATTAGACTGAAACTGTGAAGGTAGCTGTGAAAACAGAAAAAACAAATTCTTTCTGGAGACCATGAGTACCCTTTGCAGTATAGTGTCTGTCATCTTCCCCTCAGATTCTTCTTGAGATTACTTCATGCAGAGAACCTCTTCTATCCAATTCATCTAGAGTTAAGCTGTATAAAAGAAAGTTTCCTCTTGCTAGTGGGAGTTTGTTAACAGTGTATAAGTCTCCTAAGAAGATGAAAGAGGGCTTTGACCATTTCATTTTTGAAGCTTTGAGTGTATTAAAAAATGCACACATGCCCAAAAGGTTAAAAAATTGTTTAATTATGGTATGTGTTAAGGTCTATCTTTAATAAAATGGTTCTCTTAATGAACATAAAAAAGATTAAAGTAAATGAATTAAATACTTAAGAAGCTACTTAAACAACAGAGAACCCCAAAGACTATAAAAAGACAGAATTAAGAACAAAAATTAATAAATTGAAAAATAAGCATTAGAAAAGAGCTACAAAAAAAAAATCTGCCTGCTTATTTAAAAGACTAACAAACTAGACAAACTTCTGGCACAAGTGAGCCAAAACAAAACAAACCCAAGAATACAGTGTTAGGAAGAAAATGGGGCTTTACTACAGATAGAGTATATTTTTGAAAATTATACAAAGAATACTTTTGAAGATTCTGGGAAGACAGGAGAGTAAGAAGCACCAGGAATCTGTCTCCTCCTCAGGACAACACTTGCACTGCCACATTTTATCTGATATAACTGCTTTGAAACTCTGGAGTCTATGGAAGGCTTGCAACTTCCAGGAGAAGATTTGGATTGCGAATTAAGATTAAGTTTGGTTAATTTCAGATCTTAACACAGTAGCAGCTGCTCATCCCCCATCCCTCTAGGCTTGTGTCAGGGAGTCATGTATGTGTTCCTCTAGTAGCTTGCTGGAGCCAGGGTGAGCTAAAAGGACCATGTCCTTCAAATATAGTGGATCTGTGCTCTGTTTGCCAATTGTTGCTTCTGATCACAGAGGTGCAGATAAAGAGCCTCCTCTCTCCATTACACTGTTGTAAGGCCCTTCCTCTCTGGTTGAAGAAACTACCGGAGATTTAAAGGGCAGTATCCTTTTCCCCTCTTTCCTAGGGCACTTAAAAACAACTGTAAATAAGGGGAAAAGTTGAATGTGACCATGCATGTCCAGGGAAAGGCTCAGAAAAGACCTGAAAAGACCTTAATTTTACACCTCAGCCTGACCTTCAGCACAGAGACAGCCTACAACAATGACAAAAATAAACAAAAACAATAACAAAAAAAACCAGTATACCCTGGGAAGGGGGAGAATCTAATTTCCAGATTTATCCCATTATTAGATTCAGATATCAATGTTCAACAACAACAACAAAATAAGGTGTATAAAGAAACATGAAAGTATAGCCCATTTAAATGAAAAAAAAATCACAAGAAACAACAGAGTTGGTGAGGATGTGTAGAAGAAACTCGCATGCACTGTTAGTGGGAATACATATTGGTTCAGCCACTGTGGAAAACAGTATGGAGATTCCTCAAAAAATTAAAAATAGAATTAGTATACGATCCCGTAATTCCACTATTGGCATTTACTCAAAGAATATGAAAACACTAATTCGAAAAGGTATATGCACCCCTATGTTTATTGCAGCATTATTTATAATAGCCAAAATATGGAAGTAACCCAAGTGTCCATTGATAGATGAACGGATAAAGAAGATGTGATAAATATATACAATGGAATATTACTCAGCCATAAAAAAGAATGAAATTTTGCCATTTGCAACAACATAGATGGATCTAGAGGATATAATGCTAAGTGAAATAAGTCAGAGAAATACAAGTACTATATGACCTCACTCATGTGGAATTTAAGAAACAAAACAAAGAAACAAAAAAAGAGACAAACCAAAAAACAGACTTTTAACCCAAACAAACTAGTGGTTACCAGAGGGAGGTGGGTGGGGTGATGGGTGAAATAGGTGAAGGGGATTAAGAGTACACTTATGATGAGCACTGAGTAATATATAGAATTCTTGTACCACTATACTGGTGTTTTGTTTTGTTTTGTTTTGTTTTGTTTTGTTTTGTTTTGTTTTGTTAAATATTTGTTCATTTGGGGTGGGGAGAGTGAGACAGAGAGAGAGGGAGAGAGAGAATCCCAAGCAGGCTCTGTGTTCACAGCAGGGCTCAATCTCATGACCCTGAAATCATGACCGGAGCCAAAATCAGGAGGCAGATGCTTAATTGACTGAGCCACCTAGGTGGCTGTACCACTATATTGTACATCTGACACTAATATAACACTGTACATTAATTGTACTGGAATTAAAAGTAAGTAAATAAATTTAAAAAACAAGGAACATCTCAAATCAACAATATAGCTATACAACTTAAGGAACTAGAAAAAGAAGAACAGAATTCCAAAACTCACAGAAGAAAGGAAATAATAAAAACAAAAGGAGAGGTAAGCAAAATACAGAATAAGAAAACAATGAAAATCAGTGAAACCAAAAGTCGTTTTTAAAAAAATCAATGAAATTCACAAACTTTTAGCTAGATGGACTAAGAAAAAAGAGAGAAGATGCATATAACTAAAGTTAGAAATTAAAATGGGGCTATTACTACCAATTATAACAAATTAGAACTATAAGAGGGTACTATGAAAAATTGTTCACCAACAAATTAGACAATCTAAATGAAATGAAAAAATTCACAAGGATTCAAAACTACCAGACTAAATCACAAAGAAAGAAAATCTCAATAGAACTTTAACTAATGAGGAGAGAGTAAATCAGTGATAAAAAAAAAAATCTCCCAACAAAGGAAAGTTCTGGGCCTGATGGCTTCACTGGTGAATTCTACCAAATACTTTAAGAACTAATACCAATACTACTGAAACTTCCCCAAAAAATTGAAGAGGAGAGAACATGTCCTAACTCATTCAGTGAGGCCAGCACAATCCTGACACTAAAGCCAGACAAGGTTGCTATAAGAAAACTACAAACCAATGTCTCTTATGAATATTGATGCACAAATGCTCAACAAAATACTAGCAAACCAAATTGTGCAGCATATTAAAAGGATTATACACTATGACCAAGTGGTACTTTTTCTTGGAATGCAAGATGGCTCAACATACAACTCTGTCAATATAATAAATCAAATCAACAGAATGAAGAAAAAACCCACATAATCATCTCACTTGATACAGAAAAAGCAGTTGACAAAATTCAAGAACTTTCATGAAATAAACACTTAGCAAAGTAGAAATAGAGCGAAACTACCTCAAAATGATAAAAGCCATATATAAAAATTTCTCAGTGAACATTATACTTAATGGTGAAAGACTGAAAGCATTTCCTCTAAGATCAAGTACAAAGCAAAGATTCCTGCTTTCACCACTTCTTTTCAAAATAATAATAAAAGTTCTAGCCAGAGCAGTTAGGCAAGAAAAAAGAAATAAAAGGCATCCTAATTGGAAAGGAACAAGTAAAATGATCTCTGTTGCAGATTATATGATCATATATGTAGAAAACAAAGATCACACACACACACATACACACACAATTGTTGGAATAAATGACTTTGGTAAAGCACCAGGATACAAATTCAGCATACAAATAGCAGTTGCATTTCTATATACTAACAATGAGCAACATGAAAAGTGAGTTATAAATGAATTCCATCAAAAGGAGTAAAATATCTAAGAATTAACTTTACCAAGAAGTGAGGTGCCTGGGTGGCTCAGTCGGTTGAGCGACCGACTTCAGCTCTGGTCATGATCTTATGGTTTGTGAGTTCCAGCCCTGCGTCAGGATCTGTGCTGACAGCTCGGAGCCTGGAGCCTGCTTCTGATTCTGTGCCTCCCTCTCTCTCTGTCCCTTCCCCGCTCATGCTCTGTCTCTCTCTGTCTCAGAAATACATAAACATTAAAAAAATTTTTTTGAAAAGAAAAAAGAAAAAAAAAAACTTAACCAAGAAGATGAAAGACTTGTATAATGAAAACTGCAAAACATTGCTGAAAGAAATTAAAGATGACACAAATGAATTGAAACACATCCCATATTCATAAATTGGAAAAGTTAATATTGTTAAAATGCCAATACTACCCAAAGTGATCTACAGATTCAATTCTATCACTATCAAAATACCAATTTTTGTTTTTGCAGAAATAGAAAAACCCATCCTAGAATTCATATGTAATCCAAGACACCCCAAATAGCCAAAAAATCTTGAAAAAGAGCAAAGTTTGAGGTCTCTTATTTACTGTTTTCAAAACTTACTACGAAACTAGAGTAATCAAAAAAGTATGTTGGCAGAAAGAGAGACATATAGAACAATGGAATAGAATAGAGAGCCCAGAAATAAACCCTCACACGTATGGTCAAATGATTTTTGACAAGGGTGCCAAGACCATTTAATAAGGAAAAGGCAGTCTTTTCAACAACAGGTGCTAGGAAAACTAGATATCCACATACAGAAGAAAGAAGTTGGACCTAACACTATATGTAAAATTAATTCAGGATGGATAAAGAACCTAAATGCAAGACTTGAAACAACAAAACGCTTCGAAGAATATAAAGGACAAAGCTTCATGATGTTAGATTTGGTAATGATTTATTGGATAGGATACTAAAGGCACAGGTAACAAAAGAAAAAAAGAGAAAGAAAGACAGAAAGACAGATGGAAGAAAGAAAGAAAGAAGGAAAGAAAGAACAAAAGAAAAGAAGGAAGGAAGGAAGGAAGAAATTGGACTTTACGAAAATTTAAATATCTTGTGCCTTAAAAGACACTACCTACAGAGTAAAAAAGCAGCCCACAGAATGGGAGAAAAATATTTACAAATCATGTATCTGATAAGAAATTAATATTCAGAATATAACAACAAAAACCAACCTGATTCAAAAATGGACAAAGGACTTGAATAGAACTTTCTCCAAAGATCTACAAATGGGTAATGACCACATGAAAAATGTGCAACATCACTAATCATTATAGAAATGCAAACCGAAACTACAATGAGATATCACCTCTTACATATTAGGATGGTTTCTATAAAAAAACAAATAAACAGAAAACAAGTGTTGACAAGGATGTGGACAAATTGGAATCTGTATTTGGTGGGAATGTAAAATAGAACAGTCACTGTGGAAACTGCTAGTTCCTCAAAAATGAAAAATATAATTATCATATGATCCAGCAATTTTACCTCTGAGAATATATCCAAAAGATTTGAAAGCAGGGTCTCAAAGAAATATTTGTACACTGATGTTCATAGCAGCATTATTCACAAAAGGTAAAATGTGTAAGGAATCTACATGTCTATTGACAGAATGGATAAGCAAAATGTGACATGTATACAACTGAATATTATTCAGCCTTAAAAAGGGAAGAAAGTCTGACATATGCTACAACATGGATGAAATTTGAGGACATTTTGCTAACTGAAAGAAGCCAGTCACAAAAAGACCAATGCTGTATGAGGTACCTAGAGTAATCAAATACATAGGGATAGGAAGGATCCTCTGTCCAGTAGGAGGGGGAGAATGGGAATAATTAATAGATATAGAGTTCCAATTTTAGAAGATGAGAAGAGTTATGGAGATGGAGAGTGGTGATGGTTGCACAAAAGTGTAAATGTGTTTGGGGCACTTGGGGGGTTCAGTCAGTTGAGCGTCCAGTTCTTGATTTCAGCTCAGGTTATGATCTTGTGGTTTGTGGGATCGATCCCCAAGTGGGACTCTGTGCTGACAGCATGGAGCCTGCTTAGGATTCTCTCTCTCTCTCTCTCTCTCTCTCTCTCTCTCTCTCTCTGCCACTTCTCTGTGCACGTGCACACACCCTCTCTCTCTCAAGATATATAAACACTGAAAACAAATAGTAATAGAGGTACCTGGGTGGCTCAGTCAGTTGAGCACTCGACTTCAGCTCAGATCATGATCTCATATTTTGTGAGTTCGAGCCCCACATCGGTCTGTCTGCTGTCAGAGTGGAGTTCGCTTGGGATCCTCTGTCTCCCAAGCTCTCTGCCCCTCCCCTACTAATGTTCTCTCTCTCAAAAATAAATAAACATTAAAAAACACATTAAGATTATAAATAACAATAATCAAGTGTGAGTGTGTATAATGCCATTGATGGTACACCTATGGGTAGATGGTAAATTTTATGCAATGTGTTGTTACCACAATAAAATACAGACATTAAAAAAAGAATATTTTGCCGTTTGAAATATTTTCATCTTTTGAAAACAAAGATCACAGAGTTTTATAACATACTAAATAGGCATGTATGTTATCAAATTGTATTATCTTTGCCAAAAATTGCCAAAAATACTGAAGATGAACCTAAGTCTACATGAAACAAAAACTGAGAAACAAATTAAACACCATGGAAAAGGGGAGACAAATCCAGAAAATGAGACATTCTATAAAACAATTGGCCTGATGTCTTCAACAAATCAGTGTCATAGAAAAAAAGTATGTGGGAGGAAAACTGTTCTAAATGAAAAGAAATATAAGAAACATGAGAACCAAATGCAACATGTGGTCTTTGATTGGATCCTAGTTTGAACAAAACAGCTACAAAATAAATTTTGGAATAATTGAGAAATATTAAATGTAGACTGGACATTAGATGAATTAAGGGATTACATTTAATTTATTATACACTTGCTAGATTGATAAAGTTATTGTGATTATGTAGGAAAATGCCATGTTTTGAATTTGTATACTTTAGGGGTAAAATATCATGATGTTTGTAATTTACTTGAAAGTATTTCAGCAAACAAGAATAGATGAAACAAATATGACAATATTTAGCTATTGTTAAATCTAGTTGATGACTATGTAGTATTCATTCAGTATACTAATCTCCATAACTTTTTATGTATTTCAAATTTTTCATAGCAAATATTAAGCACATACACAGAGTAATGCTGCAGTGAAAAACCTGGTACATACCTTGGGGCTCTATCAATCACTCTAAGGTCTGCTAAGCCGTATGCTAGGCAAAAGATCTAGAACAGTATTGTCCAAATTGCAGATTGCGACTGTGTAGTCATTCCTAAAATCAATTGAAGGGGATTGTGACCAGTATTTTTTTTAAGTTTATTTATTTTGAGAGAGAGAGAGACAGAGCACGTGAGCAGGGGAGGGGCAGAGAGAGAGGGAGAATCCCAAGCAGGCTCCACACTGTCAGCATGGAGCCCGATGCAGGCCTCGCACACACAAACTGTGAGATCATGGCCTGAGCCAAAACCAAGAGTTGGACCCTTAAATGACATAGCCACTCAGGCGCCCCATGACCAGTAATTTCTTACACATGAAATAGAATAGAAAATATCTAAGGGTTTTCAGTTATTAAGGATGAATATTACATGGAACTTTGTTTTAATCGTATGTATCAGTTACTTTTATATGTGTGTACCGATTATGATGTAAAGTCCATTGTTTACTATAACTCGTATGCAAAAAGTTTAATAGGTCGCTCGGGTGGTTCAATATTTTCCACCAGAAGTCACTAATAATGGTGCCTTCTCAAGTTTCAAGTTAATTTCTCTTAAATTTCTTTGACAATGCTTTGTTAGCTGCACCAGGGTTATCTGATGGATGACCCAGACGTGTTCTCATTTTCTTTGTTTTGATTTTTCTAGTAACTATGACTGAAGTTTTACCAAAGGAAAAGAAACAGAAAGATGAGAAGACCTTAATTCTTGGTCAAGCTGTGGTGGACCTTCTTCCTTTACTGGAAGGTCAGATGTGTGATTTGCTCAATAGCAGATATAGCAAAGCTCATAAAATTTAGCTCCAGTGAAGTCCCTCAGTGAATTTGAGGGACTTAATAAAAAGATGAGCACATTTATCTCTGCCTAACCTTTCCTTCTATGACTTGACTTTGCCTTCTTCTTGCAGGAGAAAGTTCATTTGAAACAATAATCCCCTTGCACCCTGTGCCAGGCTCGCCTTTAGAATCTCTTCGATCAGGTGCTAAGGTAATCAGAGTTTTAAATCTCAACTTTCAGCTAGCCGTTTAGTCTACCAAGTCTATTTGCTATAAAGGTCCAATTTATTTGAGTCCAGTTCATCAGGTGTCTTCTTTTCACAGGCACACATAGCGTTAAGTTCTGGGAAACAAAGATAAATAAGGCAGAGTCCTACTTTACGAGTCCATAATCTACACACCATGGATTATAATCAGTGTGATTAGATGGTGGAATGGGGCATGTGGGCACAGAATAGTTATTGGTTATTTTGCCCAGGGGTACATGTAAGGAAGGCTTAACCATGGAAATGCCTCTTGAGCTATGTCCTGATGGATTAAATTGAATAATACATGAATGCACCTAAAACACTTTCTGGCATAGTGAGCCTGAATTGGTAGTCTGTGCCACTGGTGTCTTCTGGGCTTTGTTTTCCATTCTTCCTGGGGATTGGTAGCTTCTTGGGGCATTACTTTTGCCACTCTGGTGCAAGTGCACTCACTTTCAGCAGATACCCAGGTGCCTTCTGTTTTGCACAAGTAAAAGAGAGAGGAAGGCTCAAATGACCCAACTATTTCAAATGCAGTTCCCTAATTAACCATTACTGTAGGTCCTCCCTGCTTCTTGTTGATTCTGACCTTGGAGCTGCCATAATCCACTCCTGCGTCTCCTGTGGTTCTTTCCCTCTTATTTAGGCTGTGGTTGGTTTCTTCTCAGTTTTTGTTTGTTTGTTTTTGGTTTTGTTTAATATCTGATTTAATTTGCTCTCTGTCTTTCTAAGATTACTAAAACTATGTAGTCTAGTGATGGCATTTCTTATTTTCCAAGGATATTATAGCATTATCCTTTTATTGGCTCTAAAGATATAATTTAGTATTTTTCTGTCATTTCATGTGATTTGTGCTAGAAAGAGGTATATATTTGAGCTCAGTCTGCCTTTCTTGGTTCCATGTCCCTGCCTATGTACTGTTGATTTTCCTTACATATCTTTAGAAGAAAAGGTAGTCAAATGGATTATTAGTCCTTAGGATATTTGCTCATAGTATTCCTGTGTTCACTTGTTTTACACACTCAGTGAAAAAATATGACAATTTCTATTTGTTTGAGAATTCTCATTTTATTTTATTTATCAAGTTTTATTTATTTAAGTAATCTGTATACTAAACTTGGGGTTCGAACTCATGACCCTGAGATCAAGAGTTGCATACTCTTCTGACTGAGCCAGCCAGGCGCCCCCAGAATTCACACTAATTTTATATTTAAGCATTACACTGATTATTCTCAAGACTCAAAGAGTAAAATGATATAAACCTGTTCTTGGAAAAGAAGTTCCAATTCATCTTCAAGTATTCCTTGTCTTGATTGATTGAGTGATACAAATTAGAAACCTTAGGGACATTTTACTTATCCTTCCAGAGACATATTGATTGATCAGAGATATGACATTCTTCAATGCCTCTCTTTCTTAAAATCTGCTTTCCTTTGGGGTGCCTAGATGGCTCAGCTGGTTAAGTGGCTGACTCTTGCTTTAGGTCATGATTTTGCCGTTCGTGAAATCAAGCCCCTTGTTGGGCTCTGCACTGACAGTATGGAGCCTGCTTGGGATTCTCTCTCTCCCTCTCCCTCTCCCTCTCCCTCTCCCTCTCCCTCTCCCTCTCCCTCTCCCTCCTTCTCTCTCTCTCTCTCTCTCTTTTTCTCTCTCTCTCTCTCTCATGGACATGTGCTCTCTTTCTCTCAAAAGGTAAATAAATAAACTTAAAAAAAATTCCCTTGGACCCTAAATACAACCAATCCCCAAATCTGCCTTTTAGCAAATCTAGCCTTTTATATCTTCTAAGTCCTCTGGACTCTCCTTAGCTTTATCCCCACTCTTTATTGCCTTATAATCTCTCATTGAAACATTACAAGTAGCCTTGTAACTACCCTTGCCTCCCCCAGTTTCGCCTTCTCATGGGTGGAAGGGTGTTTGCAGGGTGGCTTACAAGGGAATATGGTCACATCTCATCCCCTGCTCAGTACTATGTAGTTCATGGATTCCCCCCACTGCTTACATGTTAAGGTCTAGATTCCCTAGCAGTCATGCAACAGCTTTTATAATAGGAGTCTGACACTTGTTCAGTCACATCTCTCAGACTCCCCTCATTATGTTTTATATTATAAAATCCTGAACTACTTACATCTGAACTGAATATACCATGCTATTTCAATCCTCTTTTACATAAACTCTTCTTTTTGTTCAGAATTATTTTCTTTCCTTTTCCTGCTTATCTAAATTGCAAACTCTTACTCATTTTGTAAGTCACTTCAGACGTCACCATTTCTCACTTCTCCCCACCCCAATAATTAATTATTCACTTCCTCCTTGGTGCTCCTTGACTAGGGACTAGGGCATTTTATACAGGTCTCTTTTATAGCATTTACCATAAATCATGGAATTATAATATGAATCCCATAATAAAAAGAGCCACATCTCCTTTATCTTTATATTCCTTTTTTTTTTTTTTAAGTTTATTTACTTATTTGAGAGAGAGAGAACATGCACGTGTGTGTGCGAGGAGGGGCAGAGAGAGAGGGAAAGGAAGAATCCCAAGCAGGCTCCATGTTGTGAGCACAGAACCCACGTGGGGTTTGATCCCACGAACCATGAGATCATGACTTGAGCTGAAATCTAGACTTGGACGCTGAATGACTGAGCCACACAGGTGCCCCTATCTTTATATTCCTAATGCTGTGGTAAAGTGCCTGGCATATAATTAGCAACCAATACACATTTTATTTTATTTTACTTTATTTTATTTTTATATGGAATGCTTCATGGAATTTGCATGTCATCCTTGTGGAGGGGACATGCTAATCTCTGTATTGTTCCAGCCAATACACATTTTAAAGCTACTTTTTATGGTATCCTGTGTGAAAATGTCAGATATATACGTATGTATCTATATCTGTATCTATATCTATCTATCTACATGGGTATATACATATATATTTGAAAAAACAGTTTTCTTGTTAAAAAGCACGTTGCCAAATCAGAATTTATATTGGAGATATAACTTGGAAACTTCTCATTAGTGGAATACAAAATTCTTTAACAATAATATCAATTATTCTTATTAATGTTGATTCCTAAGAAATAAAATTAAAAAATGAACAAATTATCTTTCTCCTCTCTAGTTGAAAAAGTCATGACAGCCCTATTTGGATATATCACTAACATCAAATCCTTGGCAGCTCTTCTGAAAAATTCATTTTTGAGCTCGTTCATGGGACCAAGAAATACTTTCTCATCTGTGAAAAATAGAAATATAGTAAAGAATATGATTTTCAAATACTTAGTAAAAAACCTAAAATTTTAAAAAAGTACTACATTTAAGTTACAAAAATAGTCACAGAATATAAACTAGCAAAAAAAATCAGCTCAATCTCACTCATGTGAAACTACTATTAACATTTCATTATAGAACCTTCTGATTCCTCTTCTATGTGTATTTGTATACATGTGTGACCTGAGTATGGTAGAGGGGAAAGGCCTCTAGCTTAGGAATAAGATTCTCATCTAGGCTATAGTTCTAACTTATGGGACCTAGAGAAAGTTATTTGAAGCCTCTATATGGAAATAATTAAACTTGACCTTCTTACCTTGAATAGTGATATGAGATTCAAATGAGATAATGAAAAAAAGGGTGGGGAGGCCTCTTGCATTTGCAAAATGCTGCATAATTTTATTCTTTTCCAGCAGTGCAGTCTTGAAGTTAAAGTATTTGTGGCAGAGCCCTTATTGACCACAGCACAGATTTTAGGAGGCAATCTACTGAAGGTCACATTGGAGGCTGCCTACTCTGTGCCTGAATCTTTCATTCCAGTAGGGCCTCTGCAGAACTACATGGTTGGTCTGCAAGTTCCATCAGTTGGAGAGGTAAAGCCCTACAGCCAGATATTTAGATAGATTTAAACACTCATATGGTCATCTCTTCCTTACCTGCTAAGATTTCATTCAAAGCAAGCTCTATTAATTGAGGAAATTTATTTTAGGCTTAAAAAAATAAAGTTTTCTAATGTTTTATATATAGATATCTATAGTTTACATGTTATATGTAATATACATTGCATATAATTTGTATCAATAAATACATATTTATGGTGGAAAATATGTAAAACATTTTAAAATTGATAATTTTAATATATTGCTACACATTACTTTTATGCATATATTTTGTGGATTTTATACAATGTGCTTAATTATATAAAACTTTCTCTTAATTTCAGGTTATTTTCTTAGTCCAAATTTCTATAGAGTAATTATATATAGATTTTTTGAGGCTCTTGATAGATATTTCAAAGTTGCTTGCTAAAAGGTATAATTAGTTAATACTCTCAGATGTTCTATTGCAATTTACATTTCAGCATAGAACCCTCCAATTCCTCTTCACTATTCACATTCCCACCAGCAGTGTAAAGGGTTCCAATTTCTCCATATCCTCATCAATATCTAGTATTTTCTGGGTTTTTTGTTGTTGTTGTTGTTTGTTTTTTTGATAATACTTATCCTTACAGATATGAAGTGGCATTTCCTTGTGTTTTAGATTTGCATTTCCCTAAGGACTGATGATGTTGAGCATCTTTTCCCCTCCTTACATTGCCATTTGTATATCTTTTTGGGGGGAAATGTTTATTCAAGTGTTTTGCCCATTTTTGAATCTGGTTGTTTTTTTGTTGTTGAGTTTTAAAAGTACTTTATATATCCTACCTATTAATCCCTTATCAGGTATGTGACTTGTAAATATTTTCTCCCATTCTTTACTTTGTTGTTAGTATATTTTGCTGCACAAAATTCCTAATTTTGATGAAGTCCAATTTATCTATTTTTTTTTCTTTTATTATCTCTGCCTTTGGTGCCATAACCAAGAAATCATTGCTTAATCCAATGTCAAGAGGTTTCCCCCCCTGTGTTTTCTTCTAAACGTTTTATAGTTTTAGCTCTTAGATTTAGGCCTTTGAACCATTTTGAGTTAATTTTTGTATGTGGTTTAAGGTAAGGATATAACTTGATATTTTTGCATGTGGATAATTAGTTTTCTCAGCACCATTTATTGAAAAGACTGTCCTTTCTCCATTGAATGGTCATGGTATGCTTAATTTTGAAGTTTTTGCCAGCATTCTCATTTCTGTGGAGGAACAAATTTTCAGAGGTCCTTACTCTGCCATTCCAGAAATGCCTCTCTGTCACAAAAGTTCTTCCCAAAGAACTAGAATTGTTGAGTTATAGGGTATGACAATTTTAAATTTACTGGATTTTAAATTTACTGCAATATTGCTTTTCACAGTTATACCAATTTATACTTCCATCAACTGTGTATAACAATACCATACCCTTTGCAATATTGCCAGTGCTTGATATTTTCAGACTGATTTTGCCAATCTGTGTTTTAAAATGATATCTCATAGTTTTAATGTGCATCTCAATTATTATTAAGTTTATCTAGCATGTTTTTATATAAACATTGGATTTTCTAATTTCCCTTTCTACAAATTGCCTATTTACATCTTTGTTAATTTTCTTTTACAAGTATATATTAGATAAATTATAGATAGGAAAGTGCCTATATTGTTAACCCTTGTCAGATTTGTTTTTAAAAAGGTAATTTTTAAAAAGGTATATCATAACTCTCATATAAATATAAAATGACGAAAGGGTTTTAAACCAGTTCAAAGGAGAATTGGGGGAAAAAACACCCATATATAAGCAATCAGGAATGTTGAGATGAATTTCCTAATAATTCTAAACTCATCATCAGCCACAGGTCAATAATTGATTATATCTCCACTGGACAAAATATGTTTGCATATCTATGGACAAGAATAACTTGCATTGTTACTATTTTTTTTTTATAAATTAAAGAATTATAAAACAGCACAAATACAGAATCAGATAATCACAAAAGGAAGGGTGTGTTAGATAATACCCAACATTACACTGAAAATATACTTCAATAAACTTTTTTGTTCATTTTGAACTCTTTTACAAAACTTCCTGATGTATGATAATTTATTCTGTAGAAAGACTATCCCATTTTGTTCAAGAATGGAACTCTGAAGATTGGAGGGGAAAGAGAACCTGTTCCCCGGCCTAAAAAATGGCCAATTGCCAACATTCTGGCTCCAGGAGCTAATGACATTCCTAATGCTTTCATTACTGGTGGGCCCTATGAGGAAGAAGAAGGAGAACTCAATCACCCTGAGGTGAGAGAATTATGTACTTTTTTTTGAGACAAACTAAGTGCATAGACAGATGGTAAGACGTTTTTTGAATCACTCTAATTTATATAAATCTGTTACTTGTTAAAATAAAACAATTGTCTAATTCTGATGAAAATGTCTCCTAACTTCTTAAGTTCAACAAACAAAATAGTTTATTAAATTCAAATTTACTCTTTATTTTATTTTGAATTTATGAACTTTTGAGAAGGCAATAATATGATCATAGTCATGCATATAAAAGCAAATATATATACTTGAAGAAAGAAAGACTCACAAACAAAAATATTTAGAAGAGCAAAGTTTCCTTGCAAAGAATGCAAAAAGGAATAGATTTCAGAAAGACTGACTCAGACATCAGCATAGTAAAAGTCAGGGATAAAATTGTTTTTCTTTAGGAAGTCCAGATTTATAGAAAGTATTCAAAATATTGTTATTTTCAGAACTAGAACCTGTCAGGAAGACACTGCTATTTTTATTTTCTCTGAGGGTGTAAATTTATTTATTTATTTATTTATTTATTTATTTGTCTACTTATCTATTTAGTTATTTATTTCTATTTTTCTTAAAGGTTTATTTTTAACTGAGTATATAGAGTGCTTAATCATATTAAAAGCAGGGAAAATGTCAGTTTTGATTTATATACACACATATGTACATACAGTACATACATGTATTCTTTCCTTATTGGTGGCATACTCATACTGTTTTGCAACTTGCTTTTTAGTAGATCTTGGTGATTTCCACATCACTACTTAAAGAGCATTCTCATTCTTTTTCTTTTTTCCTTTTTTTTTTTTTTTTTGAGAGAGAGCTAGAGTGCAAGTGGGTAAAGGGCAGAGGAAGAGAGGGAGAATCTCATGCAGGCTCCATGCCCAGCTCAGAGCCCGATGTGGGGTTCCATCTCACCACCATGAGATCATGACCTGAGCTGAAATTAAGAGTTGGCCGCTTAACTGACTGAATGACCCAGGCGGCCCATCATTCTTTTTCTTTCTTTCTTTGTACTTGCTGTATGACATGACATTATATAGACACACTTAAATTCACTTAACCAGTCTGCTATTGGTGATCATTTAGGTTGTTGAAATTATTCTTTCTTTTTATTCCTCCCTCCTTTCCTCCTTCCATCCTTCTCTTTCCCTCCTTCTTTCTTTCTCTTTTTATTTTCTTTCTTTGTTTCCCTGTTTCTTTCTATTTTACTGCAACTTATACTTGTCAAGAGCATAGAAAATGCTGCAAACATACTGGCAAATGTTTCTTGAATGAGCTAATAATCATTAATGGAAAAATTCAATAAAATTATTTGTAAAATGAGGATGGTTGAATTATTTTAAGTATCTGACTAAATATTTTAAATAGTTGAAATAAATCTGGCAATATTT
The DNA here is from genome assembly GCF_018350195.1 of Panthera tigris. Taxonomy (NCBI): domain Eukaryota; kingdom Metazoa; phylum Chordata; class Mammalia; order Carnivora; family Felidae; genus Panthera; species Panthera tigris. The sequence continues at coordinate 33,355,410 of NC_056670.1, read as the reverse complement.
GAAAACCATTGTGCAGTATCTTCTCTCATCATTGTGATTAGTGAATATTCATACTGTTTCTTGATTTATACTTTCATTTAGATCAGAAACTTTATTTTACGTATTTAGATCTTATATTTTAGTTTATTTTTAAATTTTGTTTGTTTCAAGTTTTTATTTAAATTCCAGTTAACATATAGTGTAATATTGGTTTCAGGAGTAGAATTTAGTGATTCGTCACTTACATATAACACCTAGTGCTCATCACCAGTGCCCTCCTTACTACCCATCACCCATTTAACCCTTCCCTCACCTACCTCCCCTCCAGCAACCCTTAGCTTGTTTCTGTAGTTAATAGTTTCTTACGGTTTTCCTCCCTCTTTCTTTTTTTCCTTCCTTCCCCTATGTTCTTCTGTTTTGTTTCTTAAATTCCACATATAAGTGAAATCATATGGTATTTGTCTTTCTCTGACTTATTTCACTTAGCAAAATACAGTTTATCTCCATCAAATGGCAAATTTCATTTGTTTTGCTAGCTGAGTAATAACCCATTATTTATATATAATAAAACATATATATTTACTTTAGATCATTAGCTCTCTGGTTGCTCGCTTGAGCAAGCCTGGTTGCTCGCTTGAATCATCTGGAAAGCTTTTAAGACAATAGCAATGGGGCACCTGGATGTCTCAGTCTGTTTTACATCCAACTTGGTCTCAGGTCATGATATTGTGGTTTGTGAGTCTGAGCCCCACATCCGGCTCTGTGCTGACAGCTCAGAGCCTGGAGCCTGCTTCAGATTCCATGCCTCCCTCCCTCTCTGCCCCTCCCCCACTCGCACTCTGTCTCTCACAAAGAAATAAACATTTAAAAAAACAAATTAGGGCCACCTGGGTGGCTCAGTCGGTTAAGCAGCCGACTTCGGCTCAGGTCATTGTCTCACGGTCCGTGAGTTCGAGCCCTGCATCGGGCTCTGTGCTGACAGCTCAGAGCCTGGAGCCTGTTTTGGATTCTGTGTCTCCCTCTCTCTGACCCTCCCCCGTTCATGCTTTGTCTCTCTCTGTCTCAAAAATAAAAACGTTAAAAAAAAATAATAATAAAAAAAATAAAAAAACAAATTAAAAAAAAAAAAAAACAATAGCAATGGCCAAGCCCTAACTGAGATCAATTACATAAAAATTTACTTTCAAAATATTACACTGGGGCTCCTGGGTGGCTCAGTTGGTTAAGCGACTGATATTGGCTCAGGTCATGACCTCATGTCTGGTGGGTTTGAGCCCCTTGTGGGCTCTGTGCTGACAGCTTAGAGCCTGGAACCTGCTTCAGATTCTGTGCCTCTGTCTCTCTCTGCCCCTCCCCCACTTGTACTCTGTCTCTCTCTCTCTCTCTCTCTCTCTCTCTCAAAAATAAATAAATATTTCTTTTTTTTTAAATTTTTTTTTTTTAACGTTTATTTATTTTTGAGACAGAGAGAGACAGAGCATGAACGGGGGAGGGTCACAGAGAGAGGGAGACACAGAATCTGAAACAGGCTCCAGGCTCTGAGCTGTCAGCACACAGCCCGACGCGGGGCTTGAACCCACGGACTGTGAGATCATGACCTGAGCCGAAGTCGGACGCTCAACCGACGGAGCCACCCAGGCGCCCCCAAAATAAATAAATATTAAAAAAATACATTACCACTGCCCAGGTGTTGATTTTTTTAAAAGCTCCCAGATAATTCTAATATGCATTCAAGGTTGAGAATCAGTGATTGAGATTATATGAGTGAATTTTTGGTACTTAGTACTAAATTAATGTGAAGGTAATATAAATTATCTTACATACTTTAGTAATAGTAAAGTACCCTAAAATTTAAGATGTGGTAGTAGTTACAGTAGTAGTTGTAGTTATACTAGTAATAGTAATAGTAATAGTAATAGTAATAATAGTAATAGTAATAGTAATAGTGTTGTGATCAAATCCCTTAAAAGAATGACTTACAGATTTAGCAGGATGAAACCATGGCACACTGAGAGAACAAAAGTCTCATTATTTTACAGGACAGGGAATTTAGGAACCAAGCAGAGTGCATAAAGAAAAGGATTACTTGGGACCTGGAAAGTCGCTGCTACCTTGATCCTCCTGCAGTAGTCAGGTAGGAAGAGGAAGGGGATTATGTCTAAGCAACAACTAGAGGTGGGAAGAAATGTTACTTTTGTTAATTTTATCTATATTTGAGTTAAGGTGATCTGAGAATCCCTTCCACCAAATCTGCTAATAACAGAGGCTTTTAGTGATCGTGGTTCTGATTCCTTTTTCATATAAAACAAGTCCAGAGCTGATATGTATGATAGCTCCACAGTGTAGCTCCATCGGGTATACAGGCTCCATCTTTATTTTTGCTCTACCTTCTTTAACATGTGCTTTCCATCCACAAGGTTGTTTCATGGTCCAAAATGGCCATTGGAGCTCTATCCTGCATATTCACATTCCTCACAGAAAGCTGGAAAGGGCGAGTGTTTATGGATAAAAAAGGATACATGCTGGGTATCTTAGACCCTCTTATAGAGCCTTTCTAGAAACTTACAATTTCAGTTTTATATCTCAATGGCCATCTCTAGATGCAAAAGAGGCTAGGAATTATGTTTTTGTTATACACATTGTCATTCAGACTAAATCAGGGGTTAGAGGTGTGCTTGCATAGCTCAGTTGGTTGAGCATCTGTTTTGGGATCAGGTCATGATCTTGTGGTTCATAGTTCAAGCCCCATGTTGAGCTCTGTGCTGACAGCTCAGAGACTGGAGCCTGCTTTAGATTCTGTGTCTCCCTCTCTCTCTGCCCCTCCCCTACTCATGCTCTGTCTCTGTTTCTGTCTCTCAAAAGTAAATAAACATTAAAAAAAATCTAAATCAGGAGTTAGATACTAAAGAACAGGACACTTGATATTGTGTGGGTAACTACCAGTCTCTGTCACAGTTACCTGGCGGTTAGGGAGAGATGATAAATAAGGGACTATCAAAATACGTATAATTAGAATGAGCAACTCTGGTTTTCTTTTTCAATTCATAGGCTGTTTTTAAGAAGAGTGTTAGAATTACAGAAAAATTGAGCAGACATTTCCCAGAATTCCTATATACCTCTGGTTCTCCACTTGACTGTGGTGTATAGTATAAATATACATTGTTGGGGTGCCTGGGTGGCTCAGTCGGTTAAGTGTCTGACTTCAGCTCAGGTCATGATATTATGGTTCATGCTTTGAGCCCCGCATTGGGCTCTCTGCTGTCAGTGCAGAGCCTGCTTTGGATCCTCTGTCTCCTTCTCTCTGCCCCTACCTTGCTCTCTCTTGCTCTCTCTCTCAAAAATAAATAAACATTAAAAATATAAATGTACATTGTTGGGGTTGACTTGCTTATATTCTGTTAAGGATACATTGTTGCTCTTATTACTTTGAGTAGTTACCTATTTGATCAATTAAAAATAAGAAAAATTTGAAAATTTATTTTACCTTAATTTTGTCCTCTGATTCTCTTCTTTTCTTAATGTAGATCCAAGTTTCTGACCCATATCATTTTCCCTTTCTCTGAAAACTTTTAGCATTTCTTGCAAGGCAGGCCTACTGGCCACAAATTCTCTCCATTTTTGTTGAGAAAGTCTTCATTTCTCCTTCCTTTTTTTTATGATTTTTTTTTTTAGTTTATTTATTTTGAGAGTGTGAGAGAGAGGGCACAAGCTGGGGAGGGGCATAGAAAGAGGGAGAATCCCAAGCAGGCTCTGCACCATCAGCACAGAGTCCAACACAGGACTTGATCTCACAAACCGTGAAATCATGACCTTAGCAGAAATCAAGAGCAGACGCTTAACCAGTTGAGCCACTCAGGCACCCTCTCCTTCACTTCTGAAGGATAATTCTCTGGATACAGAAATCCAAGTTGGTGGTGTGTTTTTTTCCAGAAACTTTGAATATTTCACTCCATCTCTTATTGCTTGCATGGTTTCTGAAGAGAAATCCAATGTAACTCTCATTCTTGTTCCTCTATAGGTAAGGTGTTTGTGGTTTCTCTCCCCTCTGTCTTCTTTAAAGATTTTCTCTTTTTCTGTGGTTTTCTGCAGTTTGAATATGATATACCTGGACATAGGGTTTTTTTGTTTGTTTTCTGTTTTGTTTTGGTATTTATGATGCTTACTCTTCTCTGAGCTTTCAGTATCTGTGGTTTGGTATCTGTCATTAATTTAGTAAAATTCTCAGTCATTATGATTTCACATATTTCTTTGGTTCTTGTTTCTGTTTTTTCCTCTGGTATTCCTGTTATATCTTCTATAATTGTTCCACAGTTCTTGGATATTCTAATTTTTTTTTTCATTTTTTTCTCCTTTCCATTTTAGTTTGGGCATTTTTTATTGACATATCTTCAAATTCACTGATGATTTCCTCAGCATTGTTCAATCTACTAAGTCCATCAAATGAATTCTTCATTTTTGTTTCAGTGTTTCTTGTTTCTAGCACTTCTTTTTTATTCTTTCTTGGGTTTCCATCTCTCTGCTTACATTTCCATCTCCCTATTACATTATTTGCAGTTTGTCTACTTTTTCCATTAGTGCTCTTAACATATTAATTATAGTTATTTTAAATTCCCTACATGATTGGGGCATCTGGGTGGCTCAGGCAGTTGAACATTGGACTTCAGCTCAGGTCATGATCTCGAGGTTCGTGAGTTTGAGTCCTGCATCTGGCTCACTGCTGTCAGTGCAGATCCGCTTCGGATCCTCTGTCCCCCTCTCTTTCTGTCCCTCCCCCACTAGTGCTCACTCGCTCTCTCACTCTCTCTTTCAAAAATAAATTTAAAAAATATTAAAATATTCCCTATATAATCATTCGAAATTTTGTGTCATATCTGAGTCTAGTTCTTATGTTGTGTCTCTTCAGTATTTTTTCTTGCCTTTTAGTATTCTTTGTAATTTTTTATTGGAACCTGGACATTATATATTGGGTGATAAGACATGAGGTAATTAGGGTTTTTAGTGTGAAGTTTTCTGTTAATGTGGCTTGGAGCTGGGCTGTGTTTAATGTTTGCTGTAACTGTATGTGCTAGAGGCTTCAGTTTCCTTTTTTGTTCCTCCCCTGTTGTCTTTGAGTTTGCCTAAAAGAGGGTCTGTGTTTTGCAGCCTCTCAAATCCACTGTTCATATACCAAAACCCTGTTGGTGTGGTGATAAGGTGTTTGGAAGGGGAAGTATTTTAAAATACTGTAATTAAACTTAGTATTTTAATGGGTTTGACTTCCTGGCCTGTGGCAATCAGAAGTGTTTAATAGTATTTTTTACTTCTTATGTGAAACAGGAAGGCTAGACAGAACTAGAATTGTCTAATTGCCCTTCTCCTGCATCAGATAAGACTCTGGTAAAATAGTTTCCCCTAAAGGGTAAGCATTTGTTATGGGTAACACTCCAGGCATATTTCAAAATGCTTACTGTTCCCTTCTTCCTACTTAAGAGGACTTTTCTCATATCTTCACCATGAATATCTGAAGTGACTCCTTGTTTTAAAGCCAAAAAAGTGTGGAGTCTATAACTCTGGCTAATCCAGCCTCCAGCAATTTGTCAAAATTACCATTAAAGTGTTTCCACAACTTATTGACTCCATTGCTTTCTCCGACCTGTACACTGACGTCAGCTGTGATTCTCTGTACTTGCCTCTCCTCCAAATTTTATGGTGGTGATTTGCCCCATGAACTTAATTCTTAGATGGATCTAAGAAAGGTCATTGATTTTTCAGCTTGACCTGCTTCTTAGTGTTGTTATGAGGACAGGAGCAACAACTTCTAAGCTCCTTACATGTCAGAGCTGACACTGTAAGTGTACTCTATTTTCACAGTATAAACATATTTTATATGATTTGCATACTTGTCTGATTATTTCTTTAGAATAAATTACTAGAAGTGAAATTTCTGGCTCAAAGATTATGACCATTTTAAGGCTTTTGATTCACATTTACAGATTGCTCTCAACAATGTATAGTTTGCCTCTGCTAGCAGTACAGTAGAATTATTTTTGGAATTTTATAAATTTAGGAAGCTTAAAACAACCCACCTACCTAATAAAAATGTTTATATATGTTTGCGTATTCCATTACTTTTAAAAAGAGTCTTCCCTTTAAATTATACTAACTTGATTTTTTCATACAATTCTAATGGGCTGATTTTTAATTTGCAGTTTTCAGAAGCGAATTGTTGATTGCCGCTTTTGGCCTGTAGAGATCACAAGAGTTCCTCTGACTACTGTACCCAAAGGGAAAGCTGCAAAATTTGATAAGGTAAATTTGTTCCCTTAATGATAGCTATATAAGAAATGCCTGGTCAGACCCAACCTATTATTCTGCTTCTTTATTTTTTAAATTTTTTAAATGGTTATTTATTTTTGAGAGAGAGAAACTGAGCACAGGCAGGGGAGGAGCAGGGAGACGCAGAATCTAAAGCAGGCTCCAGGCTCTGAGCTGTCAGCATAGAGCCCAACACGGGGCTTGAATCCACGAACTGCAGGATGATGACCTGAGCCCAAGTCAGATATTTAACCAAACTGAGCCACCCAGGTGCTTGTTATTCTGCTTCTAGTTCTGATACAGAAGGAACGTGTGAACTGATGTGGGTGCTCTCTAGGATGACTAACTTAACCTGATTTGTCAAGTAGTTTCCTGGTTTTAGTGCTGAAAATCGCATGTCCCAGGAAGATCTCCTGTCCCTGGCAAATCAGGATGACTGGTCACCCTAGCTCCCTCTTGTCCACTAAAAACTGTTTAGGCTTTATTCCTAGACATCCTATTTCCCTTTAGCTCTTTAAAATGGTTTTACTATAGGTAAAACCACACAAAATAGCCATTTTTATAGGTCAAAGTAGTTAAATATTGGGAATATGGCTCAACCTAATACATCTTCCTGAATTTCTTTTCGACATACCTACTTAAAATGTTTTAGCCTACTAATTAGAGTAATAGGGTTCATCGATGTACATTATTCTGAAAAGATCTAGCTTTGTGAGCCTAGAACATGTTCTCTGTTGTTTTATTTGTGCATGTCTGGTCTTTTCTGTTTGTACATAAACTCCCTTAGGGTAGTCATAGACTACTTTGTATCCTCTATAGTACCTAACATGATTCATGGTATACAGCAGACAATTAACAAGTACCTAAATTCTTTTGATTTTTATTTTTTTTTATCTTAAACAAATTTTTTTCTAATGTTTATTTATTATTGAGAGACAGAAAGAGGCAGAGCATGAGCATGGAAGTGGCTGAGAGATGGGGAGACACAGAATCTGAAGCAGGCTCCAGGCTCTGAGCTGTCAGCACAGAGTCCCACATGGGGCTCAAACTCATGAACTGCAAACCGCAAAATCATGACTTGAGCCGAAGTCGGATGCTAAACCGACTGAGCCACCCAGGCGCCTCAAATCTAAATTCTACTTATTGTAATATGTGAAATCAAAGAGATTACTTTTAATCTTGTGGGAATTAAATGTGTTTTCTTTCAGTAAATTTTTTCCCTATGAAAGTTTTCTATGGCAAACCATTAAAAATTATGTTGTTATATTTATTAACATGTTATTCATCTTTGTGATGGGGGTTTAGATAAAATTAGGGGGGCACCTGGGTGGCTCAGTCAGTTGAGCGTCTGACTTCTGCTCAGGTCATGATCTCGTAGTTGACAAGTTTGAGCCCCGCATGGGGCTCTGTGCTGACAGCTCAGAGCCTGGAGCCTGCCTCAGATTCTGTCTCCCTCTCTCTCTGCCCCTGCCCTGCTCATGCTCTGTCTCTCTCTGTCTCAAAAATAAATAAACATTAAAAAAAAATTAGGTAAAATTAGCGATGGCAAATACAGAGTGGCAGACTATCATTCATCCTCCTTCATCCATGGCAGATATTACTGATTAATCAAAACATTGTTTCTTTCTGAGCCCAGATAAGGGTATAGAATCTTTCTCAATACAGTACTCTGAAACAACTCCACCGATTGTTTAGAATTTAGGCATATTAAAGTCTATTTAATATGATGATTTGTAAGATCCTTTCATTCATAAAAATCTGTGAACTAAAGCTAAAAGCCACATCTTCTGATTTCTTTTTGTTGTTGTAATTATTTTACAAAGCTTCATTTTTTCCTAAGAAGCAATATTGTTAAATTGACTTTTTTAGTTGAATATATATATAATCAATTAATTTGAGCATGTGTTATCCGACTACTGCCTTTACTATTCATTAACACCGTTGGTATGCATTATTTCAGTGATTGTGGTATTATTAAACCCATTTTGAAGATAAATGTAGATCCAAAATATCTATGTAACTGGCCAAGTCAAATAGTTAAGGAGCATAGCTAGTTCCTAAAGCCAGGTCTTTGAAAAACTAAGTCAGAGCTCCATACCTTCTGCTACATTGCTCTATAGCACCAACAGCTCTCCGGTTTTATTCCTTTAGACTGATGATGAAAGTCAGCTTTCATTTCATGGTGTGGCTTATGTGAATATGGTCCCATTGCTGTATCCAGGTGTGAAGAGGATTCGGGGAGCTTTTCATGTTTACCCTTACCTAGACAGTACAGTCTATGAAAAGGTAAGAAAAAATTGTACAGAAGGTATTATCCTAATTTATCCTTTATGTATGTGTTTACTTACATCTTTAGCATACATATCTTTGCACTTGAAGTTTGGAACCGTTGGTATACTGGGATGGTAAATATAGCACCTTGCAGTCATTCTGTCATTGAACCTTAAAAACTTTAGGATAATGAGGAGCACCCCGGTGGCTCAGTCGGTTGGGCATGCAATTTCGGCTTAGGTCATGGTCTCAAAATTTGTGGGTTTGAGCCCCACATCATTTTCTCTCTCAAAAATAAATAAAACATTAAAAAAATTTAGGATAATGAAAAGCCAAAAACTGGAAACAACCTAAACCTCCATGAACAGGTGAACAGAAAAACAAATTTTGTGGTATATCTATATAACGAAATCCTACTCAGTGATAAAAAGGAATGAACTATTGATATGTGCAGCATGGATGAATCTCAAATGCATTATGTTAAATGAGAGAAGACTGATAAACGAAAGTACATAATGTATGATTTCATCTAAATAGAATTCTAAGAAAATAGTCTGTGGTGACCTAAAGCTGACCAGTGGTTGCTTAGGAACAGGAATAGAGAGAGGGATGGATTACAAAAGAATGTGAAGAAAGTGTTAGGGATGATGGAAATGCTGGTTATCTTGATTGTGGTGATAGTTTCACATGTGTATACATATGTCATGTCAAAAGTAATCAAATTGTATACTTTAAATATGTAGTTTGTCATATTTCAATTTTACTCAATACAGTCAGATACATAATCTTTAAAATAATGAAAGAAGTCTATTGTGTTAAGTATACAAAACTTAAATCCATGAGCTGATTAGTGATTTTTAGGTGTTAAAATGTTAAAATCATCTATCTTTTTATCTATCTATATGTCTACATATAAATATAGAATATATATATGTGTATTTTTCCCCAAACAAAAAATCAGTTTTACCATATTTTTTCTTAGGAGAAATTGAGTCTTTGTAAAACACAACAAAAATAATAACAAAAAGGTATTACTATTTCATTATTATTAGGACAGCTATTTTTCAATAATGGAGTCATGAAAGACCTATCATCTATTTGCAAACCAACTGAGTAGTAAACTCTTTCTATATATTATTTATTTTTGAGAGAGAGAGAGAGAGAGAGAGAGTCAGAGCATGAGGGGGGAGGGGCAGAGAGACAGGGAGACACAGAACCCGAAGCAGTCTCCAGGCTCTGAGCTGTCAGCACAGAGCCCGACACAGGGCTTGAACCCACAAACCGTGAGATTATGACCTGAGCCGAAGTCTGACGCTTAACTGACTGAGCCACCAGGCGCCCCAGAAATCCTTTGACTCAGAAATCACACTTATAAAGATGTATCTGAAGGAAATAATTTAATAGAATCAAAAACTCCATGTTCACCCTTCAGTTTTAGTCTCTAGAACTTTCTCATGTTCTGTAATACAATTTTTAGCATTAGAATAGATTTGGCAATATTGAATGGTTTGCCTTCCTTTCTGAAAGTGTGTGAAGCATTACAAAGAAAAAGATGTGCAAGGACTATGAGTACAAATAAAAATCTATATGTAGTGTTTCCAATTATTGCAATTACTGTAAAGAGTGTTAAAAATGTTTTGTAGAATACAAAGAGGGGAAACATCATAAGATTTCAGTTTGTCATCTGTCTACAAATACTATAAATCTTAACTGTTAGTGACAGAAATGTCCATCTGTTTTACTTACACTATTTGTTTTTCTTTGAAAACATGGCGTATGCAAAAGTATCTGGGTTAAGTTTGGCAGAGTGGAAAAGCAAATGAAATTAGAAAAAGAGCTAGCAGTGATGAATGTTGCAGTGTGTAAATTAAAATTCCTAATGACATAAAAAAAAACCCAACTCCGTATTCAGAAAAACTTTTTGGGATCTAGGATAGCAAAAATTAAAAATAATTTTTGTGTTTTTAAAAAAATTTTTTAACATTTATTTATTTTTGAGAGACAGAGAGAGATGGAGTGCAAGCAGCGGAGAGGCAGAGACACAGAGAGACAGAATCCCAAGCAGACTCGGGGCTCTGAGCTGTCAGCACAGAGCCCCACGTGGGGCTCGAACCCACCAACCCTGAGATTTTGACCCGAGCTGAAGTCGGACACTCAACCAATTGAGCCACCCAGGCACCCCTAAAAATAAGTTTAAGGGGCGCCTGGGTTGATCAGTCGGTTGAGCCTCTGACTTCAGCTCAGGTCATGATCTCGCGGTCCATGGGTTTGAGTCCCCCATCGGGCTCTGTGCTGACAGTTCAGAACCTGGAGCCTGCTTCGGATTCTGTGTCTCCCTCTCTCTCTGCTCCTCCTCTGCTCATGCTCTCTCTCTGTCTCTCAAAAATGAATAAACATTAAAAAAAATTAAAAAATAAGTTTAAAATGTCTATAATAGAGAAAAGCTTAGAAAATGATTGTAAATAAAAACGATTCAATATGCATCTATTAAAAAAGATAATTGTTAATGCTGTGTAAATAGTTAAATGGAAAAAAAAGAATGCCAAAATGTTACATATAGCATAGATAAAAATAAGTTGCAAATGAGTTTATTAACATTGTTAAATGTGAAAAATATAAAAGTAGAAGTGGCTATTAATTAAAAAATATGAATTCAGGAAAGACTTTCCTAGGCTTGAGAGCAATGAAAGATATAAAAGATTTAGATTAACAAAAAATGAATAGCTTCTATGTATAGGAGAAACCATCATAAACAAAATTACAATGTAACTGAAAAACGGGAGAATATTTGAATATATGTAGGAAAGATGGTTACTATTCCTAAAATATAAAGCACTTTATCAAATTGATAAGAAAAACACACTAATTTTGTTTTAAAGGGCAAAGTACATGAAACAGTACTAGACAAAAAAAGAAATGCCAATGGTCAATAAATAAAAGAAGAAGAAACATTTGGCCTTACTTAGAATCAAAGAACTGCAAATTAAAATAATAATAAAATACAATTTTACCTGTAGAATTAGTCAATTCTTTAAAACATGGTAATGCCCATTGTTGGGAAAGGTGTGATAAAGCAACTCTCATTCACTGCTAGAAGTGTAAATTAGTACAAACCATGAAAAAATTTTTGTCAGTATGTATTAAGAAGCTTAGAATACTTATATTTTTTCCTGTAGCATTCCTACTTCCAGGAATCTATTTTAAAGGAATAAGTAGAATTGTATCCAAATTTTACTAAATGAAGATATATCTGAGGGAAGTAGTATATTATAATTGAAAGGTTATAGGCCTTGATGTCAGTCAGCCTCTAGTTTCAATTCTGGAATTAACCAGCTGGGTAACTTCAGGCAAGTGACTAAGTTTCTCTCAACTTTAATTAATTAATTGATTTATTATAAATAAATTTATTATAAATGAAGACAGTGCTTTTTTCCTAGAATTGTTTTACATATTAAATGAGATAAAATATGTAAGGTACTAGGAGTGTAGTACTAGGGGTGTAGTAGGGGTGATTGGAGACTATTGTATATACATTAAAAATTACCTTATGAAAAATTTTAAAACATGAAAGGATACATGTGATAATCTTTTAAATGAAAAATCAGGATATAAAACTACATTCAATATGACCACAACTTTTAAAAAATATATAATCATAATTAAATATATATGTATATATGTATATATATACATATAATATTGGAGAGGAAATCTTTCTGGCTATGTCTGAGTGAGAAGGTTGTCAAATATTCTCCCCACCACCACCAAAAGCAGCTGTAATTGGACAAATTGACAAAAAAACCTTTCAGCACTCTGGAAATTGACCAAAGGCATCAACAAACTGAGAAGCATTAATGCATGAAAAACTATGGAGTTTGAGGCTTTCTTGGTTAGGGCTGCTTCTAAAACTTCCCTAAGTTGTTCCCTACTCCACTTCTTTAGCTTAACCAGTGCAGTGATTATCCTAGGGCAGGATAGGCTGTGAGGACCAGCAACTTTGCTGCCATAGAAGAAGACTCACACAATTTGGAGCAGTGGATGAAAGACCTATGCCCAGCAATGCTGTTGGTTGAAATTTGTGGAGAGCAACCAACATAACTGAAATGAGAGTCCCAGGAAAGAGAGTAAGGGGCAGAAAAGATACACGGCAAAATAATGTCTAGAAATGTCTCATGTTTGATGAAACCATTAATCTACATATCCAAGAAGTTCAGAGAATCTCAGGTTGGATAAGCATACAGGCATCTACAACATAGACATTAGAGTTTACTGCTGAAAGACAAAGAGAAAATCACGAATTCAACAGGAGAAAAACAACTCATTGCTTATAGTTGCAATGTATTTAACAGCTGATTTTTCTTCTGAAACAATGGATCCAGAAGGCAGTAGAATAACATATTCAAAGTGCTCAATGAAAAAGCTAGCAATCAAAAAGGAAGGTAAAATAAAGACATCCAAAGATAAACAAATATTGAAAGAATTTGTTGCTAACAAATTTGTCTTGTAAGAAACACTAAAGGAAGTTCTTCTGCTTGAAAGGATATGGCATTGATTGCTGACTTGAATCCACAGGAAGAAACAAGGAGCATTAGAAATGGCTAAATTTAAGTTAATATAAAAGATTTCAGAAATACAGTATGTATTTTTTTTAATTTTTACTCTTAATTTCTTTGAAAGACATTATATAAAGCATTAATTATATTGTTGGGTTATAACATGTATAGATTTAATTTGTATGATAATAGTAACATAAAGGAGGGAGGATAGAATGGAACTACAGTGTACTAAAATTTCTACATTATACCAGAATTAAGTTAATATCAGTGTGATATACATTGTGATTAGTTAGGATGGCTAAGAGAATTTGTGTGTGTGTGTGTGTGTGTGTACATATACATATTTAGCATAATAGAAGGCATTTAAAGGAGGAACAGATGAACAAAAAAGACAGAAGATATATAGAAAACAAATAGTAAAATGGCAGACATAAATGTAAATATTTCAATGATAACTTTATATGTAAGTAGTGTTAAATACCCCAATGAAAGGACAGAGATTATAAGACCACATTTAAAAAAAAAAATCAAGATTCAGGGGGCCTGGGTGGCTCAGTTGGTTGAGCATCCAACTTTGGCTCATGTCATGATCTTGTGGTTCATGGGTTTGAGCCCCACATCGGGCTGTGTGCTGACAGCTTGGAGGCTGGAACCTGCTTCGGATTCTGTGTCTCCCTCTCTCTCTGCCCCTCCCCCACTCACACTCTGTCTCTCTCTCTCTCAAAAATGAATAATGAATGAATTAAAAAAAATTTTTTTTTAATCAAGATTCAATAATATGCTATTTAAAAACAGACACACTTAGATTCAGATACATGGAGATTGTAGCAAATGGTTGGAAAAGATATGCTATGCAAATAGAAAACATAACAGAGCTGAGTGGCTATATTTATATCAGACAAAATAGACTTCAAGACAGGAAGTATTACTAACAACATAGAGTGGCATGTCATAATGATTAAAGGGTCAATTAATCAGAAAGAATTTACAAAGTATTGTGTAAAATAAATATATAAATTATAAATGTATACACACCTAACAATAGAAACTCATAATACTTAAAGCAAAAACTAACAGAATTGAAAGAGAGATAATCTGACATTTAGAAATTTCAATATTTCAATCTTAATACTTGGTAGAAAAACTACATAGAAAATCTATATTAAACATTAACTTAGCGTACAACCCACAAAATCATTGTTTAAAATGTTTACTTATTTTTGAGAGAGAGAGAGAGAGAGAGAGGCTCTCACAAGCGAGGGAGGGACAGAGAGAGAGGGGAACAGGGGATCTGAAGTGGGCTCTGTGCTGACAGCAGCAAGCCCAATACGGGGCTTGAACTAATGAACCATGAGATCAGCACCTAAGCCGAAGTTGTACACTCAACAGACTGAGCCACGCAAGTGCTCCCCTCAACAAGATCATTTTTAAGAACCTACCCAAGAGAACTGAAAACCTGCATTTACACAAAGACATGTATATGAATATTTATAGCACATCAGTGAAACTATCACCACAATCAAGATAAGGCAAATATCCATTTCCTGCCCCCCCAAACTTTCTTGTGTCTGTTCTTATCCTCTCATACCTCTGACCAGTCTTCCCCTCTTTGTTTTTTAGTCTGGCTTCTTTCACTCAGCATAAATTCTATTTAGACTTCAACCATGTTGTTTAATTTAAAAAATGTTATGATTCTGGGGGACCTGGGTGGCTCAGTCGGTTAAGCATCTGACTTCAGCTCAGGTCATGATCTCATGGTTCGTGAGTTTGAGCTCCGCGTGGGGCTCTGTGCTGACAACTCAGAGCCTAGAGCCTGCTTCAAAATCTGTGTGTCCCACTGTCTCTCTCTGCCCCTCCCCCGCTCACGCTCTGTCTCCCTCTCTCGCTCTCAAAAATAAATAAATATAAAAAATTATTAAAAAATGTTATGATTCTTCTTCATTTATCTGTAGTTTGATTTTCCCATACAAAATTTTTAGTTTGAATTTTAAACTTGCCCTATTTTTCCAATTATAGTTGATAGGCAAGTAGTAATTAGATATTTCTTATGCAGAAATAAATTCTACCTGTTACAAATCAGGAATCCTAAATTCTCTCTGGTCCTGCAAGAGAGCAGACACTGACACAGAAATGAAAATGAGAGAGGCTAATGTCTGGGAGGAGACAAGAGCCCTAAACAGGGATTTCATCTCCATATTTATTGAGCTATCAAGATTTTACATACGTGGTGAGTGTGCAGAAGGAAACAGATAGGAATCATTAACTCATATGTGTAAGAAGCAAAGGGTCTGGGAGGAAAGTAGCATTTAAAGTTGTGGTCAAAGCACAGTAATATATTGGTGCCAGATGGTAAGTAGTTTCCTGTAGGTGATACAACGAATTAGCTGTCTTCTTTAAAGTTTCAGATTGATGGAGCATGCAATTTTAAAGATAACAAGTTACTAGTTAGCTAGTCTAGCTAGCTAACCTTGGGGGCTTTCACTCTGCAGCAGCTCTGGGCCCTAAGCCTTTTTAACCCGTTTGTGTAAATGTGAGGAATTCTTGAACCTATTTCCCCTATCTACCATTTAAAGTTAATCTGAAATTATGTATCAAAAATTAAAAGTTTTCTAGGAACAAGAGTTAAGAAACACCAAAACCAAGCGATGTTGAACAATCTCATTGTAATAATTTAAATAATAGGATAGATAGCTAATTTTCTATGAGGGCTTTACCTGTTCAACAAGTATGGTGATTCAGTGAAGTTTTTCTTTTCCCTATTTCCCTCTGATTCTACAATGTTGAAATTATCTAGAAAACTAAATGTTGTTAAAGAATAATGTGAGTTTCTTTCAAATTTGTCTCATTCGCCTGTGATTCACTGCATTTTTTTTTGTTTCTTTTCAGACCAAATGTTTATTTAGCTTGTTCCGGGATACTGGCCATCATTTGATTCAGAATAATAAAATAGGAGGAATTAATTCTCCATTGTCTAAACTAGTTGTTTCAAAGAACCTGAAAGAAGATAAAGCAGTCAAAGAAAAGGATATAGAAGGAAGGCCTAGGCCTGGGGATATGGTAGGTTGTTGAGAAGGTGATGATTTTGCTAGCTTTGTTACATTTCACAGGCTTGTACTGATTATAGGGTGAATTGCATCAATTTAGTTTGCCTTTTGTTGCAACTTAATGATCATTGTTCCTGCCATTGGGAAGACCATGTAAGAATTCAGTTTTTGAGGCGTGTTCATTTTCTTTCAGCAAGCACCTAGTATAAAATCTCAGAGCTCAGATACTCCTTTGGAAGTTGAACCCTCTCTAAGCCACAATCCAGAAGGACAGGTAACTATGCATAAAGAGTTGGAAAATTAAGTTTAAATTCATCAGTTTTTTACTGAGCAAGATAGTATGGTATTGTGAAAAGTTCTCATTATCTCAATTACCATCCCATATTTGCCATGACTAGTTTATAACTTTGGGTAAATTTCTTTGTCTTGTTGAGACTCTCTAAAATGAGCAGGTAGTACCAAATTAACCTTAGGTCCTTTCTAACATTAAAAAATTATGTGTTTTTGTAATTCTACTGTATTATATATTAGAAATCATGCAGAGATGCATCATCTGTAGCATTTACTCCTCTGCCCTCAAGACACTCAACAGTCTGGTGGGTGAAACAGATTGGTACATAACTAACCATAACACAGAATTTTGATGAATATTATAATAGAGGTACAAATAAAAGTGCTGTTTGGGCTCACATAATACAGATGAATCGCTCCTAGGATAAAGCAGTCTCAGAAGGCTTCATGGAAGAGCTGGCATTTGAGCTAAGTAGTGAAAGATGAAGAGAATAGTTTGCCGGATGAAGATGAGAGGGTAGGCATTTCAGGGCAAGGGAACAGCCCGAGTCAGGACACAAAGAAGGTAGCAGAATTTAGAGTGAATCAGTTAATTTTGTGTATGGAATACAGATGAAAAGAAAGGAGAATTTCTAGATAGAGGTGAAAAAGGAGAGAGAGACCGTGTTGAGTTGTAGAAAGACTGAAAGATTTGCTAACAAGTTTGGACTTCATTATGTAGCTGATAAGGAACTCTTGAGCTTCATCTTGGAGACTCCTATTAATGGTTTTTAAGTCATGTAGAAATAAGACCTCCTATGTATTTCAGGGTAGAACTCTTGCAAGGAAGTGAAACCGAGAAAATGAAGTTGGGGTAGGGGCTTCAAATATTGGTTTATAGGTTTTTCTAATTGTACAGGTGAGTGTGTGATGATAGTTTGATTTAGGGAAGAGATTGTAGTAAGGAAAATCAGAAACTTGAAGAGGCAAGATTTGGAATTGGGGAGCTTTCAGGGTGCTGAGGAAGAAAAGCTAAAGATAACGCAGGTTTCAAGCCTCACTTTCGAGAAGGATTACAAAATCATAAGTCAAAGAGAGATCAATATAAGGGAAATGATAAATTTTGGACATGCTGTATTTAGGGTGCTGGAAAAAAATTTGGATAGAAATGTCCATCAAACTGCAGTTGGTAGATGGTGATGTGGATTCTGTGAATGGGAATGTCAGAATATTTCTGATTGGAAATACTTGGACTTGGAAGATTTGGTGGCAGAAAGAATAGCATTCACTTAAAACAGTTACAAGAAAAGTATTGAACAAGTTAAACAGTGCTTCAGCTGAGGTAGAAGTTTCCAATAATAAAATTGAAAATCCTTTTATGCAAGAGATAACCACTGTAACTATTTTTCTTTCCAGTTATTTTTCTATATTAAGAATATTTTGACAGTCAAGATCATACTATATACGTATAGTTGTATATGCAATTTTCTTATATTGTATATGTTATCCTATGTTACTAAAATTTGTTCATAAATATCTGTTTTTAATGGAAAGAATAAATGAGAGAAAAATATCTTTACAGCAATATGTAGAAGCAGGCACATACATTGTGTTGGAGATTCAGCTGGACAAAGCCTTGGTTCCAAAGCGAATGCCAGAGGAGCTAGCCAGAAGGTGTGTAGCAATGGTTCTTATATTTATATATATTTTTTTGCAAAAACATTTTAGATATAAATAAAAGGAATTCAGATTGTCTCCATAAATATAATTTCCCTAGACTAAGCAGCAGACAGTTTTCTGGTTTTTTAGCCCAGATTAAGTTTCTTTTGTTATAGTTGTCTTCTTATTACAAAAGCAGTATATGCTCAGCATAAAAAAAAAAAAAAAAAAAAAAAAAATCAAGGGATACCTGGGTGGTTCAGCTGGTTAAGCGCCCGATTCTTAATTTTGGCTTAGGTCATGATCTCATGGTTTGTGAGTTCAAGCCCCAAATCAGGCTCTGTGCTGACAGTGTGGAGCTTGCTTGGGATTCTCTCTTCCCCTCTTTCTCTGCCCCTCCCCAACTCTCTCTCAAAAATAAATACATCAACTTAAAAAAAGTCAAGATTTTGAGAAAATTGAGATCAGCAAGCATATAAAAATACTCAGATTTCTACTCACCCAGTGATAACCACTTAAAAAAGCTTTTTAAAATGTTTATTTATTTATTTTGAGAGAGAAAGAGAGAGAGAGAGAATCCCAAGCAGGCTCTGCATTGTCAGCTCAAAGCCTGATGCAGGGCTCGATCCCATAAGCCATGAGATCATGACCTGAGCCAAAATCGAGAGTCAGATGCTTAACCAATTGAGCCATCCAGGTGCCCCAGTGATAACCACTTTTAAAAAATTGGTATTTATCCTTCTGGAGTTAAAATTCCTAAAATACACACATACACACCCATGTCACATATAAATAAGTGCAATTTTTAAAAAACTTTTTTTATATTGTACCATAGTGCTTTGATTGTGTTTCTAAGAAGTTGTCCATTTCATCTAGGTTGTCCAGTTTGTTGATGTACAACTGTTCATGGTATTCTCTTATAATTCTTTTTACCTCTATAAAAATGGGGAGTACTGTCCCCATATTTATTTCTGATTTTAGTAATTTGAATCTTCATTCTTTTTTCTTAGTGGTTACCTTGGAAATAATAATTACCATCTTTTTTTTTTTAAGTTTGTTTATTTATTTGAGAGAAAGAGCAGTGTAGGGGCAGTGAGAGAGGGAGAGAGAGAATCCCAAGCACTAACAGTGCAGAGACCTATGCAGGGCTTGAACTCATGACATCATGACTTGAGGAGAAACCCAGAGTTGGATGCTTAGTTGACTAAGCCACCTAGGTGCGCCTATAATGACCATCTTAAACCTTTAACAATCTAATTGGAATAATACCAACTAAGCTTCAATACTATTCACCCTGCTCCTCTATATCTCCATCTTTCCCTTTTTATATTATTATTGTCACAGATTATATTTTTATACATTGTGTGCCTATTAGCAAATATTTCTAATTACAATTTATGCATTTGCCTTCTACAAACAAGTAAAGAGGGGGTTATTTTTATTTAAAAAATTTTTTTTACTGTTTGTTTATGTTTGAGAGAGAGAAACAGAGGGTGAGCAGGAGAGGGATACAGAAAGAAGGAGACACAGAATCTGAAGCAGGTTCCAGTCTCCAAGCTGTCAGTACAGAGCCCGATGTGGAGCTCGAACCCACGAACCGTGAGATCATGACCTGAACCACCCAGGCTCCCCAAACAAGTAAAGAGGAGTTTAAAACCAGAAGTACAATAATACTGGCTTTCATGTTTACCTTTACCAGTGTTCCTTATTTCTTCAGTTACCTTACAGTTACTGACTAGTTGTTCTTTCATTTCAGCCTGAAGGGCTCCCTGTAGCATTCTTTTTTTTTTTTTTTAAAGTGTATTTATTTTTGAGAAAGAGAGAGAGGGGGACAGAGGAACTGAAGTGGGCCCCATGCTGATAGCACTGAGCCCGATGCAGGGCTTGAACTCATGCTTTGAGATCATGACCTGAGCCGAAGTCGAATGCTCAACTGACTGAGCCACTGAGGCACCCCTCTCTTTAGCATTTCTTATGAATTAGGTCTTACTAATAGACTCTTAGTTTTTTTAAATATAATTTATTGTCAAATTGGCTTACATACAACACCCTGTGCTCATCCCAACAAGTGCCCTCCTCAATGCCCATCACCCATTTTCCCCTCTCCCCACCCCTCCATCCACCCTCAGTTTGTTCTCTGTATTTAAGATAGACTCTTAGTTTTTGTTTATTTTGTTAATTTCTTCTTCATTCTTGAAGGATGATTTGCTGTATATAGAATTTTTGGCAGGCATTCTTTTTTCTTTCAAAACTTTAAATATGTTACTCTAGTACCTCTGGCCTCCATGGCTTGTGTTATTCTTTTTGACATTATTGAAATTATCTGTTTATCTTTTGTGACAAGTCACTCCTCTCATTGCTTTTTGAGTTTTTCTCTTGTCTCTGGCTTCTGACAATTTGACTACAATTTATCTTAATATAGATCTCTTCAAGATTATTCTGCTTGGAAGTTGTTATGCTTCTTGGATATATAGATTCATGTCTTTCTCCATATTTTGGGAGTTTGGGGCCATTATTTCTTCATAATTCTTTCTGCCCCTTTCTCTCTCTCTTCTCCTTCTGGGATTCTCATAGGGTATATGTTGGTCACACACATTGTGTATGTTGATGGTGTACCACAGATTTTAGGCTCTCTTTACTTTTTTTTATTTGTTTTTCTTTCTGTTCCTCAGATTGTGTAATTCCAATTATCCTCTCTTCAAATTTGCTCATTCTTTCTTCTGCCTGACCAAATCTGTTGAACCTTCTAGTAATTTATCCTTTCTGTTATTGTACTTTTCAACTACAGACTTTCTGTTTGGTTCTTTTAAAAATTTCTGTCTCTTTACTAATATTCTATTTCCTTTCTGTTTATACATCATTTTCCTGATTTCTCTTTCCTTGTTTGTGGTTTCCTTTAGCTCTTGAGCATGAGTAAATTGCTTTATTTCACATCTTTTTGTAGCAAGTCTGATGTGTGGACTTCTTCAGGAACAGTTTCTATAGATTTATTTTTTTCCTTTGAAAGAGGCACACTTTTATGTTTTTTGTACATTTTGTGATTTTTTGTTGTTGAAAACTGGACATTTGGATATTATACAAACTTTGGAAATCCGATTTTCCCCTTCCCCAGGGTTTGCTGTTCTTAATTGTTGAAGTTGTAGATTGTGTTTAGCCAGTGTGGGTTGGTTTATTTTGTTTGTTTGTTTTTTCAGCCAATGTTTTGATTGAGATTTCCTTAAATGCCAAGATCTTAAGATAATCAAATAAAAATAAAACAAAAAATATTTGTTTTGTCTGCAAATGATTCCATGCTGGAGCATTCTTTTAACACTTAACAAGGCTGTTTACATTTCTGCCTCAACCTTCACTTCCTGCTTGCACTGGGCCTATAGGTCAGTCAGTGGTGGAAGCTTGGGGTCTTCTCTGGTCTTTTCTGAGCATGTATCCTATCCTAGGATGTGTGCAACTTTCATGTTTAACGTAATGCTGTCAAGGTTCATCCATACTGTAACATGTATCAGTACTTCATTTCTTTGTTATTAAATTAGATTTCACTGTATGGATGTACCACATTTTTTCCCATTCTTTAGTTGATGGACATTTGGACAATTCTTAATACAACATTCGATAATGATTGTGTTAAAATGGAGGTCAACTGATGTAACTCCTCTGCTCAGAAACCACCAGTGACTCCCTGGCACACTCTGAGTAAAAGTCAAAGTCCTTGCAATGGCCTACAACTGCTTACATATTCTGTCTGTACTTTGCTCTCACTTTTTCAGTCCAGCCATACTTGCTTCCTGCTATTCCTCACACATGCCAAGCACATTGTTGCAGCAAAGCCTTTACACTTTCTGTTCTCTTTGCCTGTACTTTTCTTATCCCAGATATCTACACAACTTGCTTCCTCACTTCCCTGAGGTCTTTCCTCAAATGTTAGCATCTCAGTAAAGTGTCTTGATGAAATGTGCTTCCCTACTTCACCACCCTAGCTCCCAACGTAGTCTATTTGCCTTCCTGCATTGTTTTTCTTCACAGCACATATCACTAACATATTTATCTTAATTATTGTCTTTCTTTCCCTGCTAGAATTCAAGCTCCATGAGGGCAAGAATTTTTATGTACTTTGTTTTATGCTCTATCCCCAGCATCTAGAAAAATGACTGATGGATAATAGGCAGTCAGTATATATTTTGAATGAGTGAATAGATAACGTTGTCTCTGGAGAGGAAATTGGATGGCTGGAAGACAAGGTTGTCAACAAGGCTAATAACAAGGAGACAATTTAGTATATGTTGTTTCATGCCTCTTAAGTTCTGAATCATGAATGTATTACCTATTAAAATAAATAAAATTAAAATTAGAAATCAAGAGCAGAGATATACAATTACATATGACCTATTAAAGAAAAATTGAGGGGCGCCTGGGTGGCTCAGTTGGTTGAGTGTCTGACTTCGGCTCAGGTCATGATCTCACAGTTTGTGAGTTCGAGCCCCGTGTTGGGCTCTGTGCTCACAGCTCAGAGCCTGGAGCCTGCTTCCAATTCTGTGTCTCCCTCTCTCTCTCTGCACCATCCCCACTCATGCTCTGTCTCTCTCTGCCTTAAAAATAAATAAAATATTTAAAAAAAATAAAATAAAATAAAAAATAAAGAAAAATTGAATTTGTGAATTTGATTATAAACTTTAAGGCAGTACAATATACTTCAGCAGGAATCTGAAGCTACAAGGAGGAAGAACTAGAACTTAATTTCCTCTAGTTTTTGTAAGGTCTCCTGAAAATGGAAGGTAGAAAGTTTAGCATAAGTAGGTTGACAGTGACAAAATATACTTTCTTACTCACCACAAAGTCTGGTATCATTATTGTAATTGAATGCAGTCATAAATTATGACCAAGAGTACACTTTTTATCCTCGATGGACAGGAAAGAAAAGTTTTCACTTGCCTTGTACCATTTGGATTTCCAAAACTTCATGCTATCAGAGACTCTTCTGAGTGCACCTAAAATCATAACACCCATATCTTTCCAACTCCTGAGTCGAACAGTCTCTTGAGTGCAATAGCAGTTTTAAAAAATGTGTGAGAGTAAAGCCAGGGCTCAAATTAGCCAAAAAAAGTACAACTTAGTTAGTTTCTGAGTAGCTGCTTCCTGGCTTCTTCCCTATCTAGTTCACAGCCATATACTGTTCTATGGTTCACATCTAGGCTTTTATATGAGACAAATGCACAGTGCTCAAGTGTGATGTGGGAACAGACCTTAGATCTCCCTCGTATAGGCTCTTTGGAGGTATGAATAAGAGAACGTAAATCTGCGGATAATTGTTTATTTTTTGTTGTTGTTTTTTTTTCCTGGTACAGGGTCAAGGATATGATTCCGCCAAGGCCGCCTCTTACCCGTCGGACAGGAGGAGCTCAAAAGGCAAGTGCCAAAGCTAAGGTGAAACTATAATAACATGTTGAGTATACCCATTTGAAAATAAGGCATGGACTCTTCAGTATGTTTTCCAGAAGGTGTGAGAAATTTTAGCTGCATATATTTCCCTTCCTGGTTTTGTTTGTGACCAGTGGCAGACAGTGAATAGTGTATAGTGTTTAGTCTTTGGCTGGTCTCTGAGCTGAAAAGGGCAATTTGTACCTAAAGCAGTATTGAATGTAAAACCCAATCCAGTTTCAGACTTCCATTACACATCTTGATCTCTCTGAGGCCTCTTTCCAGACATTTTGTATTTTCCTAGGCAGTGAGTGACTACCACATGCAGATCAAAAATATTTCTAGAGCCATTCTGGATGAGTATCACCGGATGTTTGGAAAACAGGTGGCCAAACTAGGGAGTGATATGGATAGTGAAACCCTAGAGGAACAGAAGTGCCAGCTCAACTATGAACTTAACTGCTCAGGAAAATACTTTGCTTTCAAAGAACAACTCAAGGTAAATATTCATTTAATTATTCCATGGATTTTTATGAAGCATCTTCTCTACATTCTTAATTATAGTTGTCCAGCTATGCTTCCACATTCTTGCTGGCAATGTGCCTTATGATAGAATGCCACAAACTCTACTTGTGCAAAGCCTTGGAATGGTTCAGTATCCATTCCAAGTGTGAGCTTTTAAGAAACTAAGTCTTTACTTGAGGGGGCCAAGTTTTGAGACAGGTTTCATGTTGCAGGGATGAAACTCTGTACATGTTACTGATTCCATGACTACTCTGTCTCCCATTGCCAACCTTTCCATAGTCCACACAATCACTAAGATTTGAGAAATATTTACTTAATAATAATTTCCCAAATAATAATGGCTAACATTTATTGAGTGTTTGCTTACACCAGACAAATTTTTAAATGCTTCAAATTTTACTAATTTAATCCTCACAACAACCCTATGAGGTAGATATTCCTCATTTTACAGGTGGAGAAATGCAATATTAATTGGTTAAGTAATTTCCTTAAGATCACAGAGATAGTAAAGGTTAAAGATGGGGCTTAAATTTAGGCAATCTTGCTCCAGAACTCATATTCTTAATTGCTACACTGGATTGCCTCTCTGAGCACATTTACTGTGTGTCCTGTCCTGTACTAAACAGATAAAAAGAAAGCACATGGAAGTAATAAAGTGAAAAACACTGATGCTGATGGAGGCAAAACACTCTTCTCAGTAGATGGCATGATTACAACTTAGTTTAATTCCTGGTTCTGCCATTACTAGCTGGATGGTGACTTTATCTCTTTGAGCTTCAATTTCTTTGCCTAACAATAAGGGATAATACTAATATTATCACATGGGTTCATTATGAGAATTAAATAATATAATGCATGGAAACTGCTTAGTACAAAACCTGACAATAACATTAACTTAAGGGGAATAAAAGCTGTCATGGCTATAGCAATATGTTATTTGTACAGCATTTTAAGCTTCACCACCTACCTGTTATCTTTCTTTGGCTTCTCAATCATCTTCTGAAGATAATAATACCAGAAACGCACATCCATATAACAAATGAGGAAAATGAGGTACTAACTGTAATTTTTAAGGTTGTACAGTGGCAGGATTAGAACCAGAATTCCATTCTCTAGACTGTCAAATCAGGCCTTTTTCTCTTGTATCATGTGGCCATGATGAGAGATGTAATACATAAACCTAATGCTGAAGTCTTCTTTAGCTTTATAACTCTCTTCACATGATATGAGTTCTGCATTGACTATATTAGTGATGACGTTAAGAAAAGAAGTCATGCAGAGTATGTCGAAAATCAGAGGAAAATCAGAGAGCTGACACTCTTATCAGTCACCAAGGGAGAAACCAATCATCTTCTGAAGTTCTGATGAGCCTTAGACCAGATGCTCAAGGGAGGCCTGTGTTGTCAGCATGGTACTGGACTCTGTTATCAAATAGGTGATCTATACCTCTTACAGCATGCTGTAGTAAAGATTGTGAGAGAGAAGTATTTGAAGACAACATCATTTGAAAGCCAGGAGGAACTTCAGACATTTATTAGTGAGCTCTATGTGTTCTTGGTGGATCAGATGCATGTGGCCTTAAACCAGGTAGGTGATCAATAACTGAGAGCCCTTCCTTTTCTCTTTAAGGCATCAAAGTCTCTGAATGATTCCCTCCTTCCTTGATTCCTTTCTTCCTTAATTCAGCAAACAGAAATGTGATCGATTAAAACAATAAATAAAATCGGCTAATGCAAATTGTAAAACAAAAATCATCATTTTATTTATTCTGTGAATGTGTGTAATTCTCAGTTTGTTCTCTGATATTGGCAATCAAAACCAAGAAACATTATGAGATTTCAGATATTGGACCTATATGACAATGATGCTTCACACATGCCTTTTCATTGGCCGGGTAGCCTGTTCTTCTCCCATTTGTCTGTTTTTTTTTTTTTTTTTTAAGTTTATCTATTTATTTTGTGGGGAGGATGGGCAGAGAGAGGGAGAGAGAGAATTCCAAGCAGGCTCCACGCTCAGCGGGGAGTCCAACACAGGACTTGATCCCACAACCATGCAATCATGACCTGAACCAAAATCAAGAGTTGACCATTTAACTGACTGAGCCACCCAGGTGCCCCCCTCCTCCCATTTATCTGTTTATATCTGTATTTGCACAGCTTGCATATTGCCTTCATTTGCTCATTTTTAAATGTATACAGTTGTGGTTTATTTGAAAACTATGACAAAAACCAAAGTCTTTTTGTCCTATTGGTAGTTGCTAAGCAGGTATGCTTCCTCAAACCCTCTATTCTATTTGTTCTTTCCTTCACTTGATTTTCTTCTCTGTCACCATCATTTTTTCTTTCAACTTGTCTAGGCTTTCTGGAAGAGGAGGGTGAGGAATGTCCAGTATCCTAGCTAGCATTAAGAGAACCATCCTGCCTTGGGCACAGATGACTTGGATGAATTGCTTTGAAAATTGAACATTAGGTGGTAATTACTGTTGCCTTATGCCTCCAAGGAATCCCTGTCTAGTAGACGAGAGAGACATAAAATACAAATAAATGTAGCAGAGTGAGGTCAATGCTGTGAAGGGGTGTGTCCATGGTAAAGCAGGTTAGGAGATGCCTAAATAAAAAGTAATCAACTTTGCCCTGAGACCTGTCAGGAAAGGATTCACAGAATAGCTGTGGCTTGAGCTTGAAGGCTAAAAAATTCTCAAAGTGGAGGATTCAGAGTATTTGAGTCATAGGTAACATCACAAAAGCTTGGAAGCTTGGAAGCATATGGGATACACAGAAACTGCATATAGTTCGGGAATGGATGCTAAACTGGTTAAGGAACAGAGAAGCAGGAGGTGAAGCCAGGGATCAATAAGTTCCTAGTAGGGGAGTTGGGAATATGGATGGAGACCTTGTATGCCACAGAAAGAAGTTTTGCCTTTTCTATTATTAGCATTTTGGAAGCAATAAATTTAATTATTTTACACTGGGGAATAGTATGATCAAATCTACATTTTATGAAAAACACTGATAACAGTGTGTCAGTTGGGTTAGATGCAGTGAAACTGGTGATGTTAACTGGTTATTACATAGTAAGTAGGAAAAGGGGGCAAAGATTAAGTTTAAGGCTCAATGACTGGGTAGCAGGTAGTACCAGGAAGTGGGACAAGAAATACAACACAAGCAGATTTACTGGGAGGTAGGTGATATTGAAATTACTTTTGAATATTAGCTCTTGTGGGATTTTTCTCAAGAGTGAGATCTGAGCTGGAGATGAGATTTGGGGAGCCATAAGTGCATATAGGCATACCTTGGAGATACTGAAGATTTGATTCTAGACCACCGTAATAAAGCAAATATCAAAATAAAGTGAGTCAAATTAATTTTGTGGTTTCTTAGTGCATATACAAGTTATATTTACACTATACTATACTCTATTACATGTGCAATAATAGCATTATGTCTAGAAAAACAATGTACATACCTTAATTAAAAAATAGTTTAGGGGCGCCTGGGTGGCTCAGTCGGTTGGGCGTCCAACTTCAGCCCAGGTCATGATCTCGCAGTCCATGAGTTCGAGCCCCACGTCGGTCTCTGTGCTGACAGCTCAGAGCCTGGAGCCTGCTTCTGATTTTGTGTCTCCCTCTCTCTGGCCCTCCCCCACTCACACTCTGTCTCACTCTCTCTCAAAAATAAATAAACATTAAAAAAAATTTTTAAAAAAGTTTATTGCTGGGTGTTTGGATGGCTTAGTCAGTTGAGCGTCCAACTCTTGATTTCTGCTCAGGTCATGATCCCAGGGTCATGGGATTGAGCCCTGTGTCAGACTCCACACTGAGTGTGGAGCCTGCTTAAGATTCTCTCTCTCCTTCTGGCCCTCTCCCCAGCTCACACACACTCTCTCTCTAAAACAGAAACAAAAACAAAAACAAAACCTAAAAACTTTATTGCTAAAAAATGCTAACCATCATCTGAGCTTTCACTGAGTCCTAGTCACTGATTACAGATCACCGTAACAAATATAATTAACAATAAAAAAGCTTAAAATATTGTGAGAAGTACCAAAATGTGACACAGAGACAAGTAAGCAAATGCTATTGGAAAATGGTACCAACAGACCTGTTTGACACAGAGTTGCCATGAACCTTCAATTTGTAAAAAAAAATAAAAATAAAAAAAGCAATATCTTTGAAGCTCAATAAAACAAGATATACTTGTAGATATACTTAACTAAACTATGGTTATAGATGGAGCTGCTGAGGAAAACATAAGTAGAGAGAGAAGCAAGCTGGTGGTAGAACACTATAGAAATACCAACATTTAAGGGATGGATGAATAAAAGAATTAAGGAGATAAGTGAATTGTTAAAAGAGCAAAAGAACCAGAAGACAGTGGTGTCACAAAAGCTAAGGGAAGAGAATTTTAAGAAGAAAAAGTAGTCAACATTGTCAAATATTCCTAGGAGTTATGAAAAACAAAAGCTGGGGAATGGGAAGGGGAAGGGGAAATTGGAACGAGGCGGTCAAAAGATACAAACTTCAAGTTACAAGATAAACAAGCACCAGGCATATGATATACAGCATGATGACTGTAGCTAACACTGTTGTTTGATATATTTGTAACTTGTTAGGAGAGTAAATCCTAAGAGTTCTTACCACAAGAATTTTTTTTCTTTTTATTGTGTCCATGTGAGATGATAGATGCTAACTATACTTACTATGGTAATTATTTTACAATATATGTCAGTCAAACCATTAAGCTATGTGCCTTAAACTTACACAGTGATGCACGACAGTTATATCTGAATAAAACTGGAGAAAAAGAAGAACAAAATTTGAAAAGTTTTCATTGGATCTGAAAATAAGGAGGTTATTAACTTTTACATAGCAGTATCATTGGACTAATGGAGAGGATTCAAATTATAATGAATTGTGGAGTAAATGAGTGCTTAGGAAACAGATAAATATAAATTCAGGAAGCTGGGGGACGCCTGGGTGGCTCACTTGGTTGAGTGTCCGACTCCTGATTTCAGCTCAGGTCATGATCTCAAGGTTTCTGAGATCAAGCCCCATGTCAGATCTCTCTCTGCTTAAGATTCTCTCTCTCTCTCCTTCTATTTTCTTACCCTCTCCTGATTGTGCACTCTCTCTCTCTCTCTCTCTCTCTCTCTCTCTCTCTCTGAAAATAAATAAATAAACTGGAAAAAGAAGTTGGAAGATAAAAGGAAGAAGTAGGAAAATAGTAGCCAGAAATTATCAAGGTTTTCATTTTAAGCTAGAAATGCTTTTAGCATGTCCATCGGTTTGGGAGAAGGAGTCAGCAGACTGGGAGAAATTAAAAATAGAAGGAAAGAGAGAATAATTGATGGCAAACCCAGGGTATATACAAATGGGAAAGAATCAAGAAGTTAGATGGAAAGATTAGTCTTGCAACAGAGAAGGATGTGATGCTTCTTCAGACTGAAAGTAAAGAGATACAGTGGATACAGAAATAAACTATATCAGTATGGTGTTCAAAAGCTGAGGTATCCCTGGCCCGATGATTTCCATTTCCTCTGCGAAGTAATGTGTTTACTGGACAATGAAGGGAGTAAGGGTTGAATGAAAAGCTTGAAGAAAGAAAATTTAGACACTGCATCATAGTATTATGGAATGTGTTGCTAAACAAGGACAAATACATAGATTACTGAGTATGAAAGGCCTTTAGCTAAGACTGAATGCCAAAAAATCTGTGGCAGCTCAGATATTTCTGTGTGTATGCAGTCTTCTTCTGGACCAATTAGCAGCTCCTGTAGGACTGTTTTAATTTGGGAATTTTCAGGCCAAGTGCAGGCAAAGGACAAGGTGCCTGGGACCTGAGTTTGCTGGTGAGAGTAGTATGAGTGGATGATCATGAGGTCGGGTATTACACAGTTGGGAAAAGACAGGTATATTAGAAATGAGGGAAATAAAGTCAGAGAGTAATTTTAAGGGGATTAAGTCACAAAAAGATTGAAGGCTTATAACATAGGTTCTTGGAACAGGATATTAGAGGTAGAGTATTTCTGGTTTAGGCACTGTAGTATGTTGCTGGAGGAATTTGGAGGTCAAGATCATCAAAATCAAAAAGAACAAAGAACAGAGACATAATCTCTAACCAGGAGCTTTCTTTGGCCCATCTCAAATTAAGCTTTACTCTCTACGTCCCTTAGCAACTCTACTTGTTAATGTCACTGATAATTTTTTTACTTCTAAATTCTAAAGAATTGGAGGTCTTCCTTGGCAGTAGCTTCTGATCCTGGAGATTACTTATTATACTATAACTGCTTTCCTGGATGGCATATAGGACATAATATTTTTCTGGGTTTTTCCCTACCTTTCTGACTATTTCTAAAATGTTTCCTTTTGGGGATATATTTATATATCCCACTGAAGGTACAAAGGTAACTTCCAAAGCTTTATCCTTAGTCTCCTATTTTTTTGATGTTTGAAGATTCTAGCTAGTGCTTACCCCCTTTTTCATGTCATGGCACCTAAAAATGATAATATTCATCCCATACACAAGAGAAAATTAAGGAAGCTGTTTGAGGTCAAAGGAGGCTTACTTAAGGATTTTGACTGCCCTAAGTGTTGAGGAGGAGAGTTCTGTTCTAATTAATTTTTACTCACTTCCATGAGCTTAGATTGTTGGTATTCATATACCTGACTTTCTCTTTCATCCTTCATATGTCTCTCTTGGTTCACTCTTACTCTCTTACTGTATTGAACTATAAGAAACTCCAATGTCATTTTCAACCTCGTGACTGAGGTCTCCCATCTAGTTTATTTTTATAAGACTCTCTACTTGTAATTGCTTTGTTTTGTCTAACTAACATCTTGATGTTGACAGACCATGCCAGATGATGTCCAACACGCTGTTTCAACCATTTATACAAGCAATGAACAGCTTCGACTCTTTGCATTTGAAGCAGAAGTCAATGAGAACTTTGAAATGGCAGCAGTGTATTATGAAGAGGTAATTAAAGGTCTTTCCAGTAGTTGTTATTACTATTATTTGTGTAATATGGGTATAGCAAATAGTAGTTTTTAATTATTTAAAACCCATCAGGACTGATGAGAGGACAGACACATAAATCAATAACATAGAGTCTATAAATATGTCCACACAAATAAGGCCACTACATTTTTGACATAGATGTAAAAGAAATTCAATGGAGAAATGACAATCTTTTCAAAGAAATGGCTTTAGAATCATTGGTCATCCATATGCATAAAATGAACTTTGACTTAAACCTCAAACATTGTAAAGAATTAACTTAAAATGGACCACACATCTGAATCTAAACCATAAAACGATAAATATTTTAGAAGAAAACAAAGGAGAAGGTCTTCATGATCTGGAGTTAGGTAAAGAGTTCTTGGACATGACACCAAAGCATGATACATAAAAGAAAAATATGATAAATGGAACTTCATCAAAATTAAAAATGTGTGGTCTGTAAAAGACACTATTAAGAGAAAGAAAAGGAGAAAATATCTGCAAGACATATATCTGACAAAGGATTTATTTGTATCCAGAATATTAAGAACTCTTAAAATTCAACAATAGAAAAACAACTAAATAAAAATGGACAAGAGATTTGAACAGATATTTCACTAAATATGATAAATAAGAACATGAAAAGATATTCAACATAATTAGCTATTGTGGAATGCAAATTAAAACCACAATAAGATGCCACTACAACTTATTAGAGTAACTACAATTAAAATGCTGACAATACAAAGTGCTAATGAGGATACAAAGCAACTGGAACCATCATACTTTGTCAGAGGAAATGCACAATGATAACGTCATTCTGGAAAATAGTTTGGCAGTGTCTTATACATTCACCATATGACCTACTCCTGGATATTTACCTTAAAGAAGTAAAATCTTATGTACATGAATGCTTACAGAAACTTTATTCATAATTGCTCAAACAGAAGCAACCCAAATGTTCTTTAAAGGGTGACTAAATAAACTATGGCTTATCCATATAATCTATTCAGCAATAAAAGAAATGTATTACTAATACAACAACTTACATGAATTTCAAAGGCATTATACTGAGTGAAAGAAGACACTGTCAAAAGGTTACATACTGTATGGTGTCATTTATATGATATTCTTTTTTTAAATTGAAGTATAGTTGAATACAATTTTGTATTCAACACTTTAAGGTGTACAATATAGCGATTTGACAAATATATATATTACAAGATGCTTACCACAATAAGCATAGCTACCATTGGTCACCATACAAGTTATTATGACATTATTGCCTACATTTCCTGTGCTGTACTTCTCATTCCCATGACTTATTTATTTTATGACCTGCAGTCTGTATGTGTTAATCCCCTTCACCTATTTCACCCATCCTCCCACTCCTCCTCTGACAACCACCAATTTTCTATATTTATGAATCTGTTTCTGGTTTTTTGTTGCTGTTTGTTTTGCTTTGTTTTTAGATTCTACATATAAATGAAATCATATGGAATTTGTCTTTTTCTGTCTGATTTATTTGTCTTAGCGTAGTGCCTTCTAGGCCCATCCATGTTGTTGCAAATGACAAGATTTCATTCTTTTTTATGGCTGAATAATATTCCATCACACACACACACACACACACACACACACGCACACACACACACGCACACCACATTTTCTTTATCCATTCAGCTATTGATAGACACTTAGGTTGCTTCCATATCTTGGCTATTGTAAATAATGTTGCAATAAACATAGGGGTGCATATGTTTTCGAATTAGTGTTTTGGTTTTCTTTGGGTGAATACCCAGAAGTGTAATTACTGGGTTCTATGATATTTTTATTTTTAATCTTCTGAGGAACTCCCTGCTGTTTTCCATAGTGGCTACGCCAATCTACATTCCCATCAACAGTGCACAAGGGTTCCTTTTTCTCTACATCCTTGCCAATACTTGTTATTTTTTGTCTTTTTGACACTAGCTATTCTATTTTCATTTCCCCGAAGATGAGTAATGTTGAGCATCTTTTCAAGCATCTGCTGGACATCTGTACATCTTCTTTCAAAAAATGTCTATTTAGGTCCTCTGTCCATTTTTAATCATATTATTTGTTTTTTTGGTGTTCAGTTGTGTGGGGGTGGGGGGATGGGCAAAACAGGTGAAGGGGATCAATAGGTACAAACTGCCAGTTATAAAATAGCATGTCTTTAAAGGTCATTCATGTCATAGTATGTATTAGTATTTTATTCCTTTTTATGGCTCAGTAACATTCCATTGTATAGATAGAGCACATTTTGTTTATTTGTCCATTAGGTGATGGGTATTTGACTAATATCCACTTTTTGACTATTATGGATAATGCTGCTATAAACATTCATTTATTGTTTAAGTTTAATATGGACATATGTTTTTAGTTCTCTTGGGTATATACCTAGGAGTGGAATTGCTAGGTCATATGGTAACTCTATGCTTAACTTTTTGAGGAAATGCCAAACTGTTTTCCAAAAGGTTGTACTCTTTTATATTCCCACTAGCAATAGATGAGGGTTCCATTTTTTTCATATTCTCACTAATTCTTATTATTATACATCTTTTAAACAATTATAGCCATTCTAATGGGTGTGAAGTGGTATTTCATTGTGGTTTTATTTTGCATTTCTCAAATATCAAGTTATTTTGAACATCTTTTCACATTTATAATTTTTTAGTAGGAAAATATGTTCCAGATTTTTTTGGAATTAATGTTCTAAATTAATTGACAGAGGAATATTCAGACTATAACAACTTCAAAACATTAATCTATATAAATCATATGTTATGTCTTTATGTCCTTATTTCACTTTGCATATGTTCTCAAAGTTCATCCATGTTGTAACATCTGTCAGCATTTTCTTCCTTTTTAAAGCTAGCTAATATTCCATTGTATGTATATACCATAGTTTGCTTATCCATTCATCTGTCAGTGGGCACTTAGGTTGCTTATACTTTTTAGCTATTATGAATATTGCTGCTTTGAACATGGATGTACAAATATCTCTTTGAAACTCTGCTTTCAATTCTTGTGGGTATATATACAGAAGTGGGATTGCTGTATCACATGATAATTCTATTTTTAATTTTTTGAGGAACAACCATCTGTTTTACAAAGTGGCTGCACCATTTTTACATTCCCGCTGTTTACAAGAGTTCTAAT
Source organism: Panthera tigris (assembly GCF_018350195.1). NCBI lineage: Eukaryota > Metazoa > Chordata > Mammalia > Carnivora > Felidae > Panthera > Panthera tigris. The sequence goes on along the minus strand of NC_056670.1, from coordinate 33,321,219 downwards.
TTCTCTGCATCCTCAACAATTGTTATTTTCTGTTTTCTTGACCCTGGCTCTCTTAATGGGTATGAGGTGGTATTTCATTGTGGTTTGATTCCCTAATGATTAGTAATGTTGAGCATCTTCTATGTATTTTGGCCATATGTAGATCTTCAGAGAAATGTCTATTCAAGTCCTTTGCTTATTATTGAGTCAGGTTGTTTAACTTTTTGGTGTTGAGTTTTAGTAGTTCTTTATATATCCTGAATATTAACCCCTTACTAGATATATGATTTGCAAATATTTTCTTCCATTCTATGAGTTACTTCTTTACTCTGTTGATAGTTTCTTTTGATGTACAAAAGGTTTTTTTAATTAAAAAAATTTTAATGTTTATTTTTGAGAGAGAAGACAGAGCATGAGCAGGGAGGGGCAGAGAGAGAGAGAGAGACAGACAGACAGACAGACAGAAGCTGAAATAGGATCCAGGCTCTGAGCTTTTAGCACAGAGCCCAATGGGGAGCTTGAACCCACAAACCATGAGATCATGATCTGAGCCCAATTCAGATGCTTAACTGACTGAGCCACCCAGGTGCCCTGATGTACAAAAGTTTTTTAAAAGTTTTTGATGAAGTTCAATTTGTCTGTTTTTTCTTTTGTTTCCTGTGCCTTTGGTGTCATATCTAAGAAATCATTGCCAAGTCCAGAATCATGAAGCTATTGTGACATATTTTCTTCTCAAACTGTTATAGTTGTTATAGTTTTAGGCATTAATATTTAGGTCTTTGATCCATTTTGAATTAATTTTTATATATGGTGTTAAGTAAGGGTCCAAGTTCATTCTTTTGCATGGGGATGCAGATATCCAGTTTTCCTAGCACTGTTTGTTGAAAAGTCTGTCCCTTGCAGCTGCTCTGGAAAACAGTGTGGAGGTTCCTCAAAAATTAAAAAAAGAACTACCCTATGACCCAGCAATAGCACTGCTAGGAATTTATCCAAGGGATACAGGAGTGCTGATGCATAGGGGCACATGTACCCCAATGTTTATAGTAGCACTTTCAACAATAGCCAAATTATGGAAAGAGCCTAAATGTCCATCAACTGATGAATGGATAAAGAAGATGTGGTTTATATATACAATGGAATACTACATGGCAATGAGAAAGAATGAAATCTGGCTATTTGCAGCAACATGGATGGAACTGCAAGGTATTATGCTAAGTGAAATACGTTAGTCAGAGAAAGACAGATTCCATGTTTTCACTCATAGGTGATCCTGAGAAACTTAATAGAAGTCAATGGGGGAGGGAGATGGGGGGAAAAAGTTACAGAGAGGGAGGGAGGCAAACCATAGGAGACTCTTGGATACTAAGAACAAACTGATGGTTGTTGGGGGTGGGGGAGAGGGGAAAGTGGGTGATGGGCATTGAGGAGGGCACTTGTTGAGATGAGCACTGGGTGTTGTATGGAAACCAATTTGTCAATAAATTATATTTTTAAAAAAAGCCTGTCCTTACCTCTTGGATGGTCTCGGCCCCTTTGTCAAAAATCATTTAACCATAAATGTGAGGATTTATTTCTGAGTTCTCTATTCTATACCATTGTTCTATATATTTGTCTTGATACCAGTACCACACAGATTATATAGTTTTGTAAGTTTTGAAATTAGGAAGTATGAGTCCTCCAGTTTTGTTCTTTTTCAAGTTTGTTTTAACTATTCAGGGTTCCTAGAGATTCCATGTAAATTTTAGGATGGGTTTTTCCATTACTGCAAAAAATATCATTGGGATTTTGATAGAGATTATATTGAATCTGTAAATTTCTTTGGACAGTATTGACATCTTAATAATATTAAGTCTTTCAATCTATGGACATTGGATGTGTTTCTATTTATTTATGTCACCTTTAATTGTTTCAACAGTATTTTGTAGTTTTCACTTATTATGAGATGCTTCTTTTTCATATGTGTACTTAAATTTATATTTGCCATCTCAAGACTATGACAAAAATGATTATAGATGAATCTTTAAAATGAACTGTAAAATGAATCTAGGTTTCCAAGTAATTGGATAAGCTTATGGTAACCAGAACATTGACACTAGGAAGGAATGAGTTGAAAATTTAATTTTTAAATCATTCCAATATTTATTCACCACATATTATAAGCCAGAACGGTGACTGTGCTAGACATTCAGAAATCAGTGGTAAACAAAAAATGACATAGTTTCTGCTTTCATAAAACTTATGGTATTTGTGGTTTTATGTGCATAAAAATATGACATACTGTGCAATAATCTTGGTCCTCCTAATGCTTCATGTGATAGAGGTTGGTCCGTGAGCCCCAGAACTTGGAACACTGGCTGGACTACGGTGCCTTCTGCCTCCTAACTGAGGACAACATCAAAGCACAGGAGTGTTTTCGGAGAGCCCTTTCCCTCAACCAGAATCATATCCACAGGTATGGGTGGAAGATACGTGAAGAATGAGTAGGAGTAGATAAGCTTCTGTATGAAATTTTCTTGGTTCCATGACTGACATGGGACCATGTTGTTAATCACGTTGCTGGTCTCTTCTCAGCCTGTTGCTGTGTGGTGTCCTGGCTGTCTTGATGGAGAACTATGAGCAGGCAGAAATTTTCTTTGAGGATGCTACTTGCTTGGAACCAACTAATGTTGTAGCCTGGACTTTACTTGGTATGGTATTTTCCTGTGATATGAATGTGTTTTTTTCCATTATAAGATTCTCCCTTTCTCTTTTCATTCTCTAATAACTCATCATGTAGTTCTTAAACTTTGGTAAAAAATTTGGAAAGGCAAGTGAAATGTTGCAATTCTTTAGTATATGGTGGTAGAAAACCAGTCACATTTATTTTAGCATTTTTCTTTCTTCAGGTTTGTACTATGAAATTCAAAACAATGATATTCGAATGGAAATGGCATTTCATGAAGGCTTCAAACAACTTCAGGCACGAATGCTTCAGGCACAAGTAGCGAAGCAGAGGGGCACTGGTACTGTAGAGTACATTGAAGAAGGAGGGAAAGTAGAATCCAGTTTAGGCCCTTGGGGAATCACTAATGGTTCTGCAACAGCAATGACGGTGGAAGCGGAAGCGGCAGCAGGTAGGACCAGGAAACGGAGACGATGAGTGGCTATTAGGAAAATTAGTGGCCTTATGAATAGGAGCTGGCAAATTGTAGGTACTTGGCAAATATTTGTTAAATGAGTTAGTAGATGGAGTTTTGAGTTGTCCCAGGTACACCAAGAAAGACTCCTTCTAAATATTTCCTCATTCATATGTTTGCAAGTGTGAAGTTTTCACTGTTGCTATTCAGGTTTTTGAATCTTAGAGAATTTACTGTCTCTGTGTATGCATAAAAAAGGTATCATTGTAGCAGAGTAAATTTCTTTCATTATCCCATCACTTTCTTTTCCAACACTCTCAATCCCTCTCTTGTGGTTCTTAAGTTTATTTATTTATTTACACACACACACACACACACACACACACACACACACACACCCTTTTTTCCCTGTCCTTCATTGCCATTCTCCTTTCCTCCATTTTAGAGAATCAATCATTCTAATGTGTTTAACTTAATATGTGGGTTTTTGTTTATGTGTTTCTTGCATATGGTATTTTGTTTATATGTTGTTGCGTATTATTATTTTGTGTGCATGTATTTTTAACAGTTTGTCTGAGATGTAATGGACATTCATAAACTGCACATATTTAACACATACAATTTGATATGTTTGACATATGAACACACCCATGAAAACATCACCACAATCAAGGTAATGAACATATCCCAAATCTCCAAAACTCTCCTTGTGCCCATTTGAATCTCTTTCTCTTGCACCCATTTCCAAACAACCACCAAGCATCTCTCTGTCACCATCAGTGACTTTGCATGTCTAAAATTTTAGAATTCTAGGAAATTTCTAGAATTTTCTGATTTATTCTTTACCAACATATATATTATTTATCAACTTATACATGATTGGAATTGATTTTGACTTGAAAGTTTGACAGAACTCAACCATAAAACAACAAGAGCCTGGGTGGTTTTTTTTGTTTGTTTTTTGCAGGAGGTGTCTACCATTTCATTTTCTTAATATTTAATGTATTTGTGTTCTGTATTTCTTATTGTGTTATTCATGGTATTTTATACTTTCTAGGAATTCATCTAGGTTTTTAAATTTTATTTAATTTTTTTATATTAATCAATTATTTTTTAATAGACTTATTTTTTAGAGGAGTTTTAGGTTCATAACAAAGTTGAAAGGAAGGGTTAGAGATTTTTAATATACTCCTTTCCCCTACCCATGTGTAGTCTCTCTTTTTATTAACATTCTTAATGACATTTGATGAGGAGTATCTTATATGCTCATGTGCCATTTGTGTATCTTCTTTGGTGAGGTGCATATTAAGGTCTTTGGCCATTTTTTTTGTTTTTACTTTTTGATTTTAGAAAGAGAGAATGAGATCAGGGGAGAGCGGCAGAGAGAGAGCACAAGAGAGAGAATCTTAAGCAGGCTCCACATTCAGCATGGAGCCTGATGCGGGACTTGATCCCACGATCCTGGAATCATGACCTGAGCGGAAATCAAGAGGACACTCAACCTACTGAGCCACCTAGGCACCCCTTTGGCCAGTTTTAAATCAGGCTTTGTTTTCTTATTGTTGAGTTTTAAGAGTTCTTTGTATATTTTTAATTTAAAGTATAATTGATATATAACATTATTTAGTTTCAGGTATACAACAGAATGATTCAATATTTGTATGTATTGCAAAAGGATCACTACAGTAAGTTTACTCAGCATCCATCATCACACACAGTTACAATATTTTTTTCTTGTGATAAGAACTTTTAAGATCTACTCTCTCAGCAACTTTCAAATATACAATAGAGTATTATTAACTATAGTCACCATGCTGTACATTACCTGACTTGTTTATTTTCTAACTGGAAGTTTGTACCCTTTGACTACCTTCACCCAATTCACCTACCTCTTATACCCTGTATCTAGCAACCACTAATCTATTCTTTATGATTTCAAGGCTCTTTTTTGTGTTCTTGTTTTTTTTATTTAATATTCTACATGTAAATGAGATCATATTGGGTTTGTCTTTCTCTATATAATATCATACCTATATATAATATAGGATATTATAGCATAACAACATTATGCTAATATTATATAATAATATCCTCATGATGCATCCATGTTGTTACAAATGGCAATAGTTCATTCTTTTTTGATGGCTGAATAATATTCCATTGTATACCACATTTTCTTTGTCCATTCATCCATTGATGGATACTTAGGTGGCTTTCATGTCTTGACTACTATAAATAATTCTGCAATGAACATGAGAAGGTATATATATCTCTTCAAGTTCTTATTTTCATTCCTATGGATAAGCCAGAAGTGGAATTGTTGGATCATATGGGTATTTCTAGTTTTAATTTTTTGAGGAAACTCCATACTGTTTTCCATAGTGGCTGCATCAATTTACATTCCAAACCACTGTGCACAAGGGTTCCCTTATCTTCATATCCTCACCAACACTCATTATTTCTTGTCTTTTTGATAATAGCCATTCTAGCACATGTGAGGTGATATCTCATTGTGGTTATGATTGGCATTTCCCTGATGATTAGTGATGTTGAGCATCTTATCATGTGTCTGTTGACCAGCTAATATGTCTTCTTTGGAAAAATGTCTATTCAGATCCTCTGCTCATTTTTAAAATAAAATTGTTGTTTTCTTTGCTATTGAGTTGTAGGAGTTCTTTATATTTTTTAAACATTAACGCTTGGGGCGCCTGGGTGGCTCAGTCGGTTAAGCGTCCGACTTCGGCTCAGGTCACGATCTCGCGGTATGTGAGTTCGAGCCCCGCGTCGGGCTCTGTGCTGACTGCTCAGAGCCTGGAGCCTGTTTCAGATTCTGTGTCTCTCTCTCTCTCTGACCCTCCCCCGTTCATGCTCTGTCTCTCTCTGTCTCAAAAATAAATAAACGTTTAAACATTAACGCTTTATCAGATGTATGATTTGCAAATATTTTCTCCCATTCAGTAGGTTGCCTTTTCATTTTTTTACAAGTTTTCATTTGTTGTACAGAAGCTTTTTAGTTTCATAGAGCCCCAGTTGTTGATTTTTACTTTTGTTGCCTAACAGTGTGTATCTTGATTATGGTAGTGATTAAAAGAATCTATAAAATGGGATAAAAATGCTTAGAACTACATACACATATACACACACATACACACACACATACACACACAAATGTATATGAAAACTGGCAAAAATAGATGAGGTCTTTAGTGCACTAAAGAGTTTTGTACTAGTATCAATTTCCTGGTTTTGATATTATACCATACTATAGTTGTATAAGATGTCACCATTGAAGAGAGGCTGGTAAGGGTACATTGGAACTACATGCTCTGTATTTGCAACTTCCTTTGCATCTATAATTATTTCAAAATAAAGAGTTAAAAAATCCTTACAGTAGCAATTGTGAGCAGTTACATGAAGTCTTAAAATATAAAGCTCCATGTAAAATGAAGACAACAACAAAAACTACCCAAAAAAACTAATATTCAAAACTTATTACTTCTTTATTATTTTACTATCATCTACACTGTTGAAGTTATTTATATCTAATTGTACTCATATGTAGAAATATTATATAATGGTATGCTATTGTGCATTTCTTCCTAACTCTTCATTCAGTGATGTAACATTGGTTTCTTGAAATCAGCCATGATTGGGGAATTTATATCATAGAAATCAGTAAACACTACAAATCAGCCTTCTCACATAGCCAAAAGCCAATTGTTGAACATTTACCAGCTCATGACTCGATATATAGGAAAATTTCAAGTATTTGTAATTTAAACAATACACTTCTAAATTTTTTTTTTTTTTTTTTACATTTATTCATTTTCGAGAGACAGAGAACAAGCGGAGGAGGGACAGAGAGAGAGGGAGACACAGAATCTGAAGCAGACTCCAGGCTCCGAGCTATCAGCACAGAGTCCCATGCGGGGCTCCAACTCACAAACTGTGAGATCATGACCTAAGCTGAAGTTGGACGCTCAACCGACTGGGCCACCCAGGTGCCCCTAAACAATACATTTCTAAATAACCCATATGTCAAAGAAGAAATCACAAAATAGTTCGAACTGAATGTAATGAATCACACAACAAACCAAAATTGGTAAGATGAACTAAATTAGTTCCCAGAGGGAAATTTATAGCTTTAAATACTTCTATTAAAAAAATAAGAGGTGTGCCTTGGTGGCTCAGTCGGTTAAGCGGACTTCAGCACAGGTTGTGATCTCCTGGTTCATGGGTTTGAGCCCTGCATCGGGCTCTGTGCTGACAGGTCAGAGCCTGGAACCTGCTTCAGATTCTGTGTCTCCCCCTCTCTCTGCCCCTCCCTGCTCTCTCTCTCTCTCTCAAAAGTAAATAAACATTAAAAAAATTTTAAAAAAGAAAAAGAAAAGACAGGGGAACCTGAGTGGCTTAGTTGGTTGAGTGTCCAACTCTTGATTTTGGCTCAGGTCATGATCTCACAGTTTATGAGTTTGAGCCCCACATCGGGCTCTGCACTTGGGATTTTCTCTCTCTCCTCCCTCTCTCTTTCTCTTTCTTAAAATAAATAAATAAACTTAAAAAAAAAAAGAAAATAAAAGACAAAACTTCAGGCTACCCCATTCCTTCCACAGACTCAGAAAATAGAAGAGGGAATACTTCCCACAGTTTAACCATAGTTATTACTGTGATATTCAAAGTTAGACAAACCCATCCCAAGAAATGTACACACCAATAGCCTTCATGAACCTAGACACAAAAATTCTTAACAAATATTAGTCCATGAATTTCAGCAATATATATAAAAGGTAATATATCCAATTGAAGTAAGTTTGGTCTTACATTTGAAAATTGATGCAATTTACCACTAGAATAGTTAAAAATTTTTAAAATGATAATACTAAGCTATGGCAAGGATGTAGAATAGCTGGAACTCTCAAACTTTTGGTGGGAATGCCAAATGCTAATAGCCACTTGGAAAAACTGGCAGTTTAAAAATAGTTATATATGTGCCAGCAATTTCACTCCTAGGTATTTACCCAAGAGAAATGGAAACATTGCAATTTGTACACAAATGTTCATAACAGATATATTTATAACAGGCAAAAACTGGAAACAAACCAACTGCTTATCAGTAGATGAATTGATAATAAATTTTTTCTTATGTGCACAATCAAAAACCACTCAACAATAAAAAGAAACAAATTACTGATACACACACATGGATGAATCTCAGAAACATTATGCTAAGTGAATAAGCCAGATGCAAAAGAATAGATCCTATATATTCCATTTAAATGAAATTCTAGAAAAGGCGAAACTAATCTGTATTGACAAAAAAGCAGATTAATGGTTGCCTTTGGATGGGAGTTGAGGATTACCTTCAAAGAACACAAGGGAGCTTTCTGGGGTAGAAATCTTTTTATCCTGATTGTGACAGTGAGTACATAAGTGTATACATTTGTTAAAATGCACTGAAGTATATACTCAAAAGGGAGCACTTTATTATATGTAAATTATACCTCAGAAAAGTTGGATATTAATATTTTTCACTAAGATCATAGCTTACTCCTCAATCATTAGTCTGAGGTATTTAACCACTCTCTCCTTCCTGAAATACATGTTCGATTGCCTCCTACATCTCCCAACAGTTTGGGTTTCCTTTGTAAGCTTCTCTTTATTATTACACTCATTAGATGTACTCATTTCCCAATAATATAGTCATACTTTCTAAGAGCTCACCTGCACTCACAGTTTTCCTTTTACTGCTGATGACTCTCAAATTTCTGTATTTAGCCCTGACATCCCTCCAGAACCTAGGAGCTGGATTTCTCTGCTAGTAAACTTAACTCTTCATCTCTCAAATTGACTCTACATCATTCACTATATTAGGCACTCAAGTTCATGTTCTGAGTCATCCCTGCATCCTCTTACTTTCTGTATTGAACTTCTGGCATCCTTCTATCAGATTAATTCTCAAGACCAGCTGGTTCTCTTTCAAAATGCTCCTTGCATCTTCCCTTTAAATTTACATGACTCTTTATTACCAAATACCAAGATTGTTGTAACAGCCTTATTACAAACCTCTTTGTCTCTCTGCATTTTTTTCTTCTTGCTATGTAGCACTGCTAGAGTAATCTTCATAAAATACTGCTTTCATCTAATAATTTTTCTGTTCAAAACTTTTCATTGTGTTCTCCTTTTGTCTACAGAAGAAAAACCCTAGCATTAAAATATCAGTACAGTCTAGCTCCAACCTGTCTTCCCCTTCATTTTATTTATGTAATCCTCAATACTCTTTAAAATAATTAGCTCACTAATGCATCTGACTCTTGATTTCAGCTCAGGCCATCTCATGGTTCGTGAGTTCGAGCGCTTCATTGGGCTCCTTGCTGAGCGGAGCCTGCTTGGGACTCTCTCTCTGCCCCTCTTCCTCCCCTCCCAAAATAAATAAATAAATAAACTTAAAAAAATTAGTTTTTGGGGCTCCTTGGTGGCTTAGTCAGCTGAGCAAGCGAGTTCAGCTCAGGTCATGATCTCGAGATTTGTGGGTTGAGCCCCGTGTTGGGCTCTGTGCTGACAGCTCAGAGCCTGGAGCCTACTTTGGATTCTGTGTCTCCTTCCTTCTCTGCCCCTCTCCCACTCATGCTCTGTTTCTCTCTCCTCCTCTCTCAAAAATAAACATTAAAAACTGTTCACTACTTCCATGCTTTTGCCAATGGCATGCTCTCAGCCTTAAATGCCCCTCCCCCTCTACCTATCCAACTTCTACCTATTTTTCGAAGCCATATCTTTTAGAAGAAGGGTGACTTCTTCTAATTGGGAGTCAGTTGGTACTGATCATTTCCTGCCTGGCACTGCTTTTTTAAAAATTTGTCAAACATTTATTTATTTGAGAGGCAGCAAGACATGTTCTGGAGCTTCAACCAATTATTTAACTTCTCTGTGATTCACTTTCTTCAAAGGAGCATAATGAATGTTGTGAAAAATAAATTAGATTATACAATAACGTTTTTAGTACAATTCCTGGCATACTGTCATGCTCAAATATAGCTACTTATGATGATGATGATGATGGTGATTTTTGAACACTGAGATAAAATGAGTAGAATTCCTGTCCTTCAAGAGTTTTAATTTAATCTAAAAATATATTAACTTTCTTGACATGCTGGGTTTAGCAAATAACTTTTATGATAGGTATTTGTTTGACATTTTCATGACTTAGGCTAGCAGCAGGGTTGGACTAGGGGTCCTAGTTATAGAAAGCTGTGCTATCAGTTTAGCTTGTACTCTTCAAATTATTCAGAAATATAAAAAGTTTGGGGCAACTGGCTGGCTTAGTCAGTGGAACATGGGACGCTAGATCTCAAGGTTGTAAGCTCGAGCCTTGTTGGATCTAGAGATTACTTAAAAATAAAATCTTTTTTAAAAAAAGAAATATTAAAGGCTGCAAAAGAAGTCTGTCCTTGCAATATTTAGGTAATATGTTTCTTATGCTTTGAAAATAATTATATTTTATCTCCTGTAATAACCTTTTAATATCCAATGTAGGAAGGTGGGGTTTTTTTCTCATTAAAGTTTAATCTATTTAGGACCAAGAGATCCATCATACATTCTAGATGACTTTCTTGAAGAATCCTCCAAACTGCAGTCTGATTCACGAGAAAACATTTTGTCCCTACAATATCAAGATCCAACTATCAGCCAAAAACCATCCAATATACTTGTCAAAGACATACCAGCAAAGAAAGGTACTTAGGAATAAAGATTTCCACTTGAAAGAAGGGTGTAAACAAACTAGACAATGATGAAAACACTTATGATTACCAAAATGGTGATCTTAACTTGTGTGAAGTTGATTAGTCATATCACCTAAGTTCCTTCATATGAGGCTAAACTCTGATAATCCAAATTCAGTAGTGTAGCTCTTTCCATAAGCAAGGTTTTATATTATCTCAGAGAAGTAGCTAACTACAGGCTTATGATTTTCTTTTTTCTTCAAGTTTATTTATTTTGAGAGAGAGAGAAAAAGAGAGAGAGAAGCAGAGAGAGAGGTAGAGAAGGAATTCCAAATAGGCTCCGCACTGAAAGTGTGGACATGGCACTCTGTGGAGCTCAAACCCACAAACCATGAAATCATGACGTAAACTGAAATCAAGAGTCAGATACTTAACCAACTGAGCCACCCAGGTGCCCCCAAACTTAAGATTTTCAAACAATGATCATTTTAGAATATCTACATCACATTCAGGATGATCTGCATACGTTAAAAAACCATTTCATTTGTTGTGACTTGCATTTGGAACCACCAGTAGACTAACCTTGAGAACTTTTGAGATCTTTAGGGACCATTGCTATAGAGGAATCTATTGCTTTTCAGGTTATAACCTCTCTCATAGATTAGAATAGTCTCCTTGCTACATTTGTATGTCTGAGCTTCCGACATTCTTTTCCTTTACGTCTAATCATCTATTCTTTTAATATAATAATTTCAGAAACATCAAAATGTCAAGATTCATCAACCTTTTTGCATCCCAGCCCTTATGGTGTTTCCCAAACTCCTGCCACCATCTTCATGGAGACCATACGCTTCTTGATGAAGGTCAATGCTGTGCAGGTCAGAATATTTGGAAAAGGGCAAGTAGATAGAAAGATTTTAGCGAAATGATTATTCAGTGGTATCTTTCCAAGCTTTAATATTATGATACAAAAATCAAATATGCTTTTGAGGGCACACTGTAGGCCCAATGGTGTGAATATCCAAATGTGAACCACTCTCATCATTCATGATGAAAATGCAAATTGAGATAGTATCAAATTGGCAAATAATATTACCCACTTTCAGTGAAGTAGCAGTGAAATGTACCTCACTATACATCTGCTCCCTGAAGAATACTAGCAGACCAAAATCAGGCTCTAAAGGCACATGTAGCCTAATATCACTTTATTATCGGAATTCATATTATATGAGTGTTGGGGGTTAACAGAAGGCTAATTATACCCTCATTCCTCTCTAGGTTGTAAACAATTGGAAGCAGATACACAGTGCTATGTGGGGAATAAAAATATTAAAGTTATTACTTGTAAAACTGGGCTGCAGGGGTGCCTTGACTCTTGATTTCGGCTCAGGTCATGATCTCACAGTCATGGGATGGATCTCCACGTTGGGCTCTGTGCTGAGCATGGAGCCTGCTTAAGATGCTCTCTCTCCCGCTCCCTCTGCCCCTGCCCCACGTGTGAATACAGTTTCTCTCTCTCAAAATAAATAAATAAAATCTTTTTAAAAAATGGGCTGGAGAAGCCCTACAAGAGATCCTAAGGGGGATCCTGTGAGACAAAGTACCAGAGACATAGCTACAAGCATGAAACCTACAGACATCACAATGACTCTAAACCCATAGCTTTCTATAGTAACACTGAATGTAAATGGACTAAATGCGCCAACCAAAAGACATAGAGTATCAGAATGGATAAAAAAACAAGACCCATCTATTTGCTGTCTACAAAAGACCCATTTTAGACCTGAGGACACTTTCAGATTGAAAGTGAGGGGATGGAGAACTATTTATTATGCTACTGGAAGTCAAAAAAGCTGGAGTAGCCATACTTATATCAGATAAACTAGACTTTAAATTAAAGGCTGTAACAAGAGATGAACAAGGGCATTATATAATAAGTACAGGGTCTATCCATCAGGAAGAACTAACAATTATAAATGTCTATGCGCCAAATACAGGAGCCCCCAAATATATAAAACAATTACTCACAAACATAAGCAACCTTATTGATAAGAATGTGGTAATTGCAGGGGACTTTAATACCCCACTTACAACAACGGATAGATCATCTAGACACATGGTCAATAAAGAAACAAGGGCCCTGAATGATACATTGGATCAGATGGACTTGACAGATATATTTAGAACTCTGCATCCCAAAGCAACAGAATATACTTTCTTCTCGACTGCACATGGAACATTCTCCAAGATAGATCACATACTGGGTCACAAAACAGCCCTTCATAAGTATACAAGAATTGAGATCGTACCATGCATACTTTCGGACCACAATGCTATGAAACTTGAAATCAACCACAGGAAAAAGTTTGGAAAACCTCTAAAAGCATGGAGGTTAAAGACCACCCTACTAAAGAATGAATGGGTCAACCAGACAATAAGAGAAGAAATAAAAAATATATGGAAACAAACGAAAATGAAAATACAACAATCCAAACGCTTTGGGATGCAGTGAAGGCAGTCCTGAGAGGAAAATACATTGCAATCCAGGCCTATCTCAAGAAACAAGAAAAATTCCAAATACAAAATCTAACAGCACACCTAAAGGAAATAGAAGCAGAGCAGCAAAGACACCCCAAACCCAGCAGAAGAAGAGAAATAATAAAGATCAGAGCAGAAATAAACAATATAGAATCTAAAAAAAACTGTAGAGCAGATCAACGAAACCAAGAGTTGGTTTTTTGAAAAAATAAACAAAATTGATAAACCTCTAGCCAGGCTTCTCAAAAAGAAAAGGGAGATGACCCAAAGAGATAAAATCATGAACGAAAATGGAATTATTACAACCAATCCCTCAGAGATACAAACAATTATCAGGGAATACTATGAAAAATTATACGCCAACAAATTGGACAACCTGGAAGAAATGGACAAATTCCTAAACACCCACACTCTTCCAAAACTCAATCAGGAGGAAATAGAAAGCTTGAACAGACCCATAACCAGCGAAGAAATTGAATTGGTTATCAAAAATCTCCCAACAAATAAGAGTCCAGGACCAGATGGCTTCCCAGGGGAGTTCTACCAGACGTTTAAAGCAGAGATAATACCTATCCTTCTCAAGCTATTCCAAGAAATAGAAAGGGAAGGAAAACTTCCAGACTCATTCTATGAAGCCAGTATTACTTTGATTCCTAAACCAGACAGAGACCCAGTAAAAAAAGAGAACTACAGGCCAATATCCCTGATGAATATGGATGCAAAAATTCTCAATAAGATACTAGCAAATCGAATTCAACAGCTTATAAAAATAATTATTCACCATGATCAAGTGGGATTCATTCCTGGGATGCAGGGCTGGTTCAACATTCGCAAATCAATCAACGTGATACATCACATTAATAAAAGGAAAGATAAGAACCATATGATCCTGTCAATCGATGCAGAAAAGGCCTTTGACAAAATTCAGCATCCTTTCTGAATAAAAACCCTCAAGAAAGTCAGGATAGAAGGAACATACTTAAGCATCATAAAAGCCATTTATGAAGAGCCCACAGCTAATATCACCCTCAATGGGGAAAAACTGAGAGCTTGCCCCCTGAGATCAGGAACACGACAGGGATGTCCACTCTCACTGCTGTTGTTTACCATAGTGTTGGAAGTGCTAGCATCAGCAATCAGACAACAAAAGGAAATCAAAGGCATCAAAACTGGCAAAGATGAAGTCAAGCTTTCACTTTTTGCAGATGACATGATACTATACATGGAAAATCCGATAGACTCCACCAAAAGTCTGCTAGAACGGATACATGAATTCAGCAAAGTTGCAGGATACAAAATCAATGTACAGAAATCAGTTGCATTCTTATACACTAATAATGAAGCAACAGAAAGACAAATAAAGAAACTGATCCCATTCACAATTGCACCAAGAAGCATAAAATACCTAGGAATAAATCTAACCAAAGATGTACAAGATCTGTATGCTGAAAACTATAGAAAGCTTATGAAGGTAATTGAAGAAGATATAAAGAAATGGAAAAACATTCCGTGCTCATGGGTTGGAAGAATAAATATTGTCAAAATGTCAATACTACCCAAAGCTATCTACACATTCAATGCAATCCCAATCAAAATTGCACCAGCATTCTTCTCGAAACTAGAACAAGCAATCCTAAAATTCATATGGAACCACAAAAGGCCCCGGATAGCCAAAGTAATTTTGAAGAAGAAGACCAAAGCAGGAGGCATCACAATCCCAGACTTTAGCCTCTACTACAAAGCTGTCATCATCAAGACAGCATGGTATTGGCACAAAAACAGACACACAGACCAATGGAATAGAATAGGAACCCCAGAACTAGACCCACAAACGTATGGCCAACTAATCTTTGACAAAGCAGGAAAGAACATCCAATGGAAAAAAGACAGTCTCTTTAACACATGGTGCTGGGAGAACTGGACAGCAACATGCAGAAGGTTGAAACTAGACCACTTTCTCACACCATTCACAAAAATAAACTCAACATGGATAAAGGACCTGAATGTGAGACAGGAAACCATCAAAACCCTAGAGGAGAAAGCAGGAAAAGACCTCTCTGACCTCAGCCGTAGCAATCTCTTACTTGACACATTCCCAAAGACAAGGGAATTAAAAGCAAAAATGAATTACTGGGACCTTATGAAGATAAAAATCTTTTGCATAGCAAAGGAAACAACCAACAAAACTAAAAGGCAGCCAACGGAATGGGAAAAGATATTTGCAAATGACATATCGGACAAAGGACTAGTATCCAAAATCTATAAAGAGCTCACCAAACTCCACACCCGAAAAACAAATAACCCAGTGAAGAAATGGGCAGAAAACATGAATAGACACTTCTCTAAAGAAGACATCTGGATGGCCAACAGGCACATGAAAAGATGCTCAACGTCGCTCCTTATCAGGGAAATACAAATCAAAACCACACTCAGATATCACCTCACGCCAGTCAGAGTGGCCAAAATGAACAAATCAGGAGACTATAGATGCTGGAGAGGATGTGGAGAAAAGGGAACCCTCTTGCACTGTTGGTGGGAATGCAAATTGGTGCAGCCGCTCTGGAAAACAGTGTGGAGGTTCCTCAGAAAATTAAAAACAGACCTACCCTATGACCCAGCAATAGCACTGCTAGGAATTTACCCAAGGGATACAGGAGTACTGATGTATAGGGGCATTTATACCCCAATGTTTATAGCAGCACTGTCAACAATAGCCAAATTATGGAAAGAGCCTAAATGTCCATCAACTGATGAATGGATAAAGAAATTGTGGTTTATATACACAATGGAATACTACGTGGCAATGAGAAAGAATGAAATATGGCCCTTTGCAGCAACGTGGATGGAACTGGAGAGTGTGATGCTAAGTGAAGTAAGCCATACAGAGAAAGACAGATACCATATGGTTTCACTCTTATGTGGATCCTGAGAAACTTGACAGAAACCCATGGGGGACGGGAAGGAAAAAAAAAAAGAGGTTAGAGTGGGAGAGAGCCAAAGCATGAGAGACTC
Source organism: Panthera tigris (assembly GCF_018350195.1). NCBI lineage: Eukaryota > Metazoa > Chordata > Mammalia > Carnivora > Felidae > Panthera > Panthera tigris. Next base: position 33,304,856 of record NC_056670.1, on the reverse strand, counting down.
TTAAAAACTGAGAACAAACTGAGGGTTGATGGGGGGTGGGAGGGAGGGGAGGGTGGGTGATGGGTATTGGGGAGGGCACCTTTTGGGATGAGCACTGGGTGTTGTATGGAAACCATTTTGACAATAAATTTCCTATATTGAAAAAAAATGGGCTGGAGATGTGACTGGTCTCAGATTTGACTTACCTGACAGGTAGAATTACTGGAGAATTACCCCCTTCTCCCAGAGAAGAACATTCTGTGAGGCCTTCCTACCACATGGGAAACAAGAAATATATCCTTGAAGCAAGGAGTCAGAGAGAAAGATCCGGGAGCCAGGAGAGTGGCTCTGATCCTGCAGAGTGCATGTTCCACTTGAGGATGAGCAAGCTCAAGAAAGGGAAAGAATTATGACCTGGCTTGGAGTGGGCCACGTCAAACAAGAACTTTTAACACATTAACCTTTCCTAGTAGAGAAACAGACTTTCTGTCTCTCGGATTAAATAAGTCACTATCACCCCATGGCAAAGAGCCAGAAATGCAGGTAGAGGGAACAGCTACAGAGCCTCCTCCCACTATTTTCCTAAGAAGGTATAAGTGTTAGTGGAAGTTTCTATATTATAGGCTAAGATGAGAGCAGAGGGAGAAGAAAAGAAGGGCTTCCCCTCTGCTGAGCAGGTACATCTGACTTTGTCAAATTTGCAAGCTTCGTATAGTATTAAAAACGAAGAAAAGACCAAAGTATAAAACTGGCAAACATAAATGAGAGTTTGTCAGAAACAGACATTTACTTTTCCAAGATCCCAAGTCTAGAACTTTAGAAGAGGGGTTTTGCTTTACCATAAGTTTCCTTAGTAATTACAGCTGCCTGAAAATGTTACCTCATGTATAAATGAAGTGATTGATGAAGTGCTTTTGTCTGCAACATAACAAATACAGGCTAAAACTTATATAGTACAATGACCAGCAAGACCAGAATGTCAATATTTTGTGACTATGTGAGTAGCTGGTAATGGAACCATGATGTGCTGAATCTTTATAATTCACCTCTAATTTTTGAAGTTGATAATCATTTCATTCTATAATATGTTTCTTATTAGTTGTTTTCAGGGACATAATATTCAACTGCAAGAGCTATGGAACTGAACAATGCAGCCATTTACATATTCCTTACAATCTGATTTTTCCTTGTAGTATGTGCACAGAGTGCTTGCACATGAGCTGTTATGCCCTCAAGGAGGCCCCAGCTGTGAGTATTACTTGGTGCTGGCCCGGACACACCTTCTCAAGAAGGACTTTGCCAAGGCAGAGGAATACCTTCAACAAGCAGCCCAGATGGACTACCTGGTAATAGCTTTTGCTAGAATCTCTTGAGTTTAGTTTAGAAGAGGGGCAAGCAGCCTTTCTTAGAGGTGGTGATGCCAAGTCATGGGTAGATTTAGTTACCAGAGTTAGAGGTCATCAACTGTCAGTAAACTCATGTATTTCCTTCCATTGTTTTTCTCAAGCAGTTATGAGTTTTGCAAAAAGCAGAGAAAAGGGTAAGGATAGCTCTTTAGCAGATAGTTGATCTATTTCAAGTCTTCTGGACTTCTTCTGTTTTCTCATTGTGAACATTGTCTTGGTTATATTTCAATGTTTTTCTTAATATTTACCCCAAAGACAAAATGGTTTTGAAGAATGCAAGAAAGAAATGAGAGGGCAGACCTAGAAAAATATCTCCCAGTGCAACTGAATGGCCCTCTTTCTAATTGAATGCTATTAGGAAAAGGAAAAAAGGACTTAATCTAATTTTAAATGTTAAACAAAGATCATTAATGTATTTATAAATACCACCTCATCCCAGGTACCACTTGTTCTTTACTTTCTCAGAACCCTAATGTCTGGGGCATGAAGGGCCATCTTTATTTTCTAAGTGGAAATCATGCTGAGGCCAAGGCATGCTATGAGCGAACCATTAGTTTTGTAGTGGATGCTTCTGAGATGCACTTCATCTTCCTGCGACTGGGACACATCTATCTGGAAGAGAAAGAGGTGAGGGATACAGGATGGGGAGTAACCATGTAAATAAATCAGGTTACGGTCTGAGACCTGACTACAGTTCAAGCATTAGCATTCATCTGTGTGGACTACACATACTCATATAATAATGATACTTTTACATCCAAAAGTAAAGTGACTTGACCAACATTAGATAAACTAGTAATTAATAGAATCAGGATTCAAACCCAGGCAGTCTAATACTACAGTCTGTGGTTTTAACCGTTATGATACTAAAAAGCTGTATCATAAATGTATACATTTATACAATAAACGTTATTGTAGTTACTATTTAAGCAAACTTTCTTTTATTAGCAGTAGTAAAAACATTCTTAGCTTGGCTTTATTAATGGAAAATATCAAAAGACCTTCTCCAAACTTCTTCCTCAGCACAGAGGTTTATAGTTTATTTGGCTGAGGGTAGCTAGCCCCATTTCATAGGACACTCTGACCTGACTCTTTAGTAATTACTGTCCATATTTTAGGAACCACCCCAAGACGTTCTAAAAGAAACTTTCTGTTATGGAAAATTTCAAATACATATAAAATAGAATAGTAGAATGAACCAACATGGGCTAATCATCCCATGTTAACAATTATCAATATTTTGCCAAAGTCCTTTTGATTCTGTTTTTGTTTTGACTTCATTCCATTTCTCCCTCCAGAACACCCAATTTTCTTTCTATATAAAATAAAACAAGAGCAACAAGAAATTACAAAGCATTATAATGTAAGTATGATGGCTCACATAGGCTTGAGAGAGAAAAATCACTATCCCATTGCAGTGTACTTCCCTGAAAGAAAGTTTCCTTTCTGACATCATTGCAAGCTGCATCTGAATAGAGCTTCTGACTTGTGTAGTCAAGGCAAGCAATTTCCCTAGGCAAGCAATTCTTAGGCTATTTGCTAAGGCTTACCTATAGTTGCATCTCTCACATTGGAGATACAAGACAAGAAGTAATCTACTTCTTTTGAAAATTTTTTTTTTAGTTTTTCTTAATGTTTCCTGTATCACTCAGTGCTAAAAAGAGATAAGCTAGCAAACCATGAAGAAACATAAAGGAAGCTTAAATAGATATTACTAAGTGAAAGAAGCCAATCTGAGAAGGGTACATATTGTATGATTCCAACTGTATGACATTCTGGAAAAGACAAAACTATGGAGATAGTAAAGAAATCAGTGGTTGGGTTGGGGAAGGGAAGTGATGAATAGATGGAGCACAGAGGATTTTTAGGACAGTGAAAATACTCTAATAATGGATACATGTCATTATACATTTGTTCAAACCTATGGAATGTATAACATCAAATGCAAACCTTAAGGTAAACCATGGACTTTAGGTGATGAAGATGTATTAGCATAGTTTCATCAGTTGTAACAAAGGTACCACTCTGATGGGGCATGTTGATAATGGGAGAGGCTATGCATATGCAGCAGCAGGATGTATATGAGAAATCTCTGTACCTTCCTTTCAATTTTGCTGTGAACCTAAAACTGCTCTAAACAAACAAACAAACAAACAAACAAACAAACAAAAACAATTTAAGGGTTCCTTTAACTTAGATTGGTCTTTGGTACAACTACAGATGCCCCATGACTAACTTAGCAATACAACATTTGAAACTTCCAGAAGAACAATAGCTTAGGGGCGCTTTCTTTCTACAGTATGAAAAGGCAAAGAAAACCTACCTGCAAGCCTGTAAGAGATCACCTTCGTGCCTTACCTGGCTAGGACTGGGAATCGCCTGTTATCGGGTAAGAGGGTGAAGACTCAAGACTGTGAATACAGCTGACCTTGATTCCTTGGTCTTCTAAGCACCCTGGACGTTTGTAATGATGGTGGGAAGATTTACTTTTCAAAGGTGTTCAGTAAACTAAACAGTCAATCTGTACTATAAGAAAAAAATTCTTTAAAAACTCGCACAAAAACCGGAACCAGGAAGTTATATAATAAAAAATTTCATGTTATTTGGTACAGAAACTCTTAATTTTATGATGTTATCTGTAAGGGGAAAGTGATATGATAAATGAAGAATCTACTCAATTAAATTAAAGAAATTGATTGATTCTTATTAAGCTCTATGGCCCTTCTGTATTCAGGAGGAGATGCTACAGCTTCTGGTAGATTTTTTACTCCACGACCCCTAAAAACTCTCCAGTCACCCTTTCCTTTTTTTTTCTTACAATCTTTGAAAGAGGCATGCATCCTGCTATTCATGTCTAATTTCTTCAATGTATTCTTGATTCTAACCCTCTCATTTTCTCCTAATAACTTACTCTCTTATTTTTTTCTTTTTATTTTATCCTTCCCTTCTCAACTCTTTCCCCATACTTTCCCCCTTCTTATTTAACCACAGTGATAACAACCAAATGAATTGTCTGTGTTTCCTGTCTCCTCTTCCTTATTGCTGTTTTTTTAAGCATGAAGGTAATATATATTCATTATGGAACATTTAGAAGATACAAAATGTGAAGAAAACATAAAAGCATCTGTAATCCAACCATTCAGTGATAAGCACTGTCAACATTTGAATGCATTTTACTGCAGTCTTTTTTATACATATATGAAAGTAATTTTAATGTATAAAATTGTAAATAATATATTTACTGCTTTGTAATCTTTTTTTCTACTTAAACAATATAGCATTGATATCTTCTCACATCACCAAAGAGTCTATAACACGATTTCTGATGACTTCTTGGTGCACCCTTGTTTGGATGCATAAATGAAGTGACCATGTAATTTGTCTTACTGACCAGAAACTAAAGAAAACACCTTGGATTAAGCCATGCCACTAAGATGTTTAAGTAATCCCTACTCCCTACCAGTGTTTTAGTCATACTATACCTATGTGTGGACATACTGTAGTTTATCTGATCACTCATTATTGGACATGTTAGTTTCTACAATTATACTATTATAAATGAAGCTGAGATAAACGTTCTTGGGCATAAATCTCTATGCTTAATTCTGATTATTTCCTTAAGATCCATCCTTAAAGAATGTAGAAGATTTTAAAAGTCTTTAAATTACAGTATCAATGTGCCCCTAGAAAGGGTATGTACTGATTTATACTCTGCCAGAAGGTATGAGAGTACATTTCACTGTTACCTCATTGAAAGTGGGTAATATCATTTGCCAATTTGATAGGTATCTTAATTTGCATTTGCATCATGAATGAGGTTGAAATCATGTGATGTGTGTATTTCTTTACTTGTGAATTATCTGTTCATATCCCAGGTCCCATTTACGTTTCACTTCATTGCAATTAGGCTTACCACTTTACCACTTTACCTTTACCAACTTACTGACCCTTCTGACAGAAGTTCCTGATAACATCCTAATTGCCAGATGCCACAGACACTTAGGTTAAGTCTCTCTGAAGCTTAACTCCATTGAGTGCCTTCTTCCTGAAGCCCTCTCCTCCCTAGGTTTCCATAATACTTCATTTACATCCTTCCAGTTCCATGCCTTCCTCTCTGGTATCTCTTTCTCAGCCTTTTTTTTTTTTTTTTTTTTTTTTTTTTGCCAGCTCCTAGTTTTTTTAGCCACCATAATTGTTGGGTCCCCCCACCCCCACTCGGAGTTCTATAGTCAGCCCTCTTTTCCTGTCACCATATTTATTCACCCTAAGAAATAACATCTATCCCAGTGGCCTTAACTACCACTTGTGCCCCAATGAATTATAAACCTTTAATGCATAACACTTTTCAAGTTCTGACCCTTAAACAGTGTAACATACACCTCAAAATGTGCATAACTGAAATATAACCTACCTCTGAAGGATTCTCATATTCTGAAAGCCTACCCCTTCTCCTGTATTCCATGTCTTCATGAATGGGACTGTAATGAACCCAATCAACCAAGCCAGAAACTTAAAAGCTGTCCTAGTCTACTTCTCCTATTACTTTTAACTAGGCACCAAATATCCTATTGATTTTATCTCCTAAATGTCTCTTAAGTCTGTTGTCTCCTCTCATCCCTATTTTTACAGCTCTAATTCAAGCCTCATCCCTCATCTTCTAGGGTAATCTGTCTTCCTTCAATTCATCTCCCACATTGTTATCAAAGTGGTCTTTAAAATCTGGAAATACTATGTTACTCCCCTACTTAAACCATTCAATGGCTATCCTTATTTCAGAATAAAATTTACATTCCTTTGAATGAATACATATGATCTGGTCTCACCTAACACTTTAGTTTCATCTGCTTACTGTCTTTTCCCTAATCTCTCTCTTTTCTCCAGACACACAAGAATACTTAAGAGTTTCCTGACCACACCACACTCTCTTGTGCCTCCATGCCTTTGCATATGATATTGCTTTCACCTGGAATGCCTTTCTTCACCTTGTACAGCTAACAAACTCCTTTTTATTCTTCAAGATTCACTTTAGAGCTGCCCTTTAATTTCAGTGCAGAAATATTCCCATTTTCCTATTTCCCTCCACTAGATCATATATATGCTTTTATTACAGAAATGTTTATTCTGTATTGGAACTATTTATGTGTTTGGGTTTTCATTTTGTTTTATTTATTTCTTTACATATCTGTCAGTGAACCCTTTGAGGGTAAAGGTTGTATGTTATCTTTTTATTCACAGTACCTGGTATACTGAATAAATCATTAGCAAGTATAATTGATTGAATAATGTTGGTTGAATAATGAATCAATACATTGATTGAATATTGATTCAATATTTTAGAGACATTTAAGGTGTGGACCAAAGTCTGGGCATTGCTTAAAAGTCATTCTTCATATGGGGCGCCTGGGTGGCTCAGTTGTTTAAGCGGCCGACTTCGGCTCAGGTCATGATCTTGCGGTCTTTGAGTTCGAGCCCCGCGTCAGGCTCTGTGCTGACAGCTCAAAGCCTGGAGCCTGTTTCAGATTCTGTGTCTCCCTCTCTCTGACCCTCCCCTGTTCATGCTCTGTCTCTCCCTGTCTCAAAAATAAATAAAACGTTAAAAAAAATTTTTAAAAAAGTCATTCTTCATATTGTTTTGGGCCTGGAAATCCATACTTTTCTTTTCTAAAACAGAAAAAAAGAAGAGCTATTTTACTGGGGAGAAGAGTGACTTATTTCTTCCTTAGGTGACCTTTTGGAAGATTTTACAAAGCAAACTTACTTTTAGGAAGCAGCAATGATATCCATGTGTCCAGAGCTCAGGGAGAATTTTAGAGTCTGAATATTGTATTGATTCCTCAAGACTGTGCTGTCAATAACTAATATTAGGGGAAAGGAAGCTGTCTGAGCAATAGTATTTTGGCAGGCTAATGGGACTTTAACCTTAAGAAAGGGGTGCATGATGTAAAGGAAGAAACCACAAATGTATCTGACAGCCTACTGTGTATTGGAAAATCACTGAATGATGCACACACAATAGTGAATACTTCTGGTTTTCCAATCTTGGCACCTGAAGCTCCATGGTTCATGGAGGCCCTGATGGGACTGCTGTAGAGGAAAGGAGGAAGAGAGGGGTGTAAGTTGAGAGCCTAGCAGGCAGAACTCCAGTTTGCTCTACCTGGATTTTTAATCAGAGCAGTTCTGCTTTTAACAGGTTGGGCTACCACATAAGATTTTGTTTGAAGAAAGAGTTCTGCTAAAAATTAAAAAATTGAAAACTGTTTGTATAGGTCACACACACCAATGTTATTTGAACATAATGTTTTCAACTACACTAACTCCAGCTGGCTTAATGGAAAACTTCTTTGACTTAACTCATACTTTTCTTTTTTCTGTCAAGCTGGAGGAGCTCACGGAAGCTGAAGATGCTCTCTCTGAGGCCAATGCATTGAACAACCACAATGCTGAAGTATGGGCATATTTGGCTCTGGTCAGCCTAAAAGTGAGTGTTTATTAGCCTTACACAGTGCCCTTTTAGGGCAATGAGGTGAGGAAGTAAGTAAAGCAAGAGATAGGTAGGTGGCCATTAATGCATGATAGTTGAGATTTAGTGAGTTTCTGATTTGGTTATTATACTTATGAGAAAGGAGAGGCCAAGTCTGAGAAGCTGCTACTTGGAATGTGCTTAAAAATCATATACTCAGGTGTGTTTGTACGGAAACTGAGAGCAAGTCACTTGGGCTTGTTGGTCATAGGTGAGCAGGAGTGGGGTGGGCCAGGACTGATTGTCATCCAGTGTTCTGGGTTGGGTGGTCTCTCTGTGTTACTTTTAAGCTTCTCTGCAGTCCCTGGGCAGGGTGTGCTAACCAGCCCAGCTCTGTGCATCCCTTTCCTCAAGATGAAGGATATAGTGATCAGAGTCTGGCCTAGGGTTGGCATCAGGAATGCTGAATGGGGAGCTGTTTGAGGGCAGTGACTGATGGTACAGTGGGATGGCAGATGATACTAGGGGGTGGTAGCCATTCTCCTGCTGCCCTCCTGGATGCCTCTTGGCCTGCCTGAGCTCTCAAGCCTGGGACATTGGTATGCATTCCTTCTATAGTCATTCAAACTATGAATCTATAAAAAAATTCCTCCATATCCTCTCTCATCTCCCCCTTTGTTAGTTGTGTATGACCCAGAAAAGCTATATAAGAATCTACTGATAAAAATAAAGGCTGATGAGGATGCCCGGGTGGCTTAGTTGGTTAAGTGTCCACCTCTTGATTTCTGCTCAGGTCATGATCTCATGGTTTGTGAGACGGAGCCCCATGTTGGGCTCTGCACTGACAGCAAAGAGCCTGCTTAGGATTCTCTCTCTCCCTCTCTCTCTGCCCCTACCCTGCTCACTCTCTCTCTCAAAATAAATAAATAAATAAACATTTAAAAAAATAAAGGCTGATGATAAATGTGCAAACACAAATGCATTACCAAAAAACATAAATAGATTATTCAACAGAAATCTCTGACACACTAGAGCAATTTTTCCCAGAGAGTCCATTGTCTGGTAACTACAAAGCGTCTTCTTTGCAGTTGTCTCTGATTTTTTTTCTCTGAGATAAGAATTTGGGATAGTCTGGACATTTACCTGATACTAATCAGTAAATATATGTTATCTATATTTAAAAGGTGTTTAGTTATATTTAACGACTTCACTCCTGAGTTTGCTTTTCATCAAAGTAGTTTGCTTTTCAAAAGAATAAATACATTTAGGGGTGCCTGGGTGGCTCAATCAGTTAAGTGGCCAATTTTGGCTCAGGTCACGATCTTGTGGTTCGTGACTTCAAGCCCCACATTGGGCTCTGTGCTGACAGCTCAGAGCCTGGAGCCTGCCTCAGATTCTGTGTCTCCCTCTCTCTCTTCTTCCCTGCTTGCACTCTGTCTCTCTCTCTAAAAAGTAAACATTAAAAATTTTTTTTAAAATAAATAAACACATTTTTAAAATGGGAGTGCTCTTGTATCAGAATGTAAACAAGGCCAAAGGCCAGTGAAGGAGATGCTCTACTAGACTTTCTAAAACATGCCTTCCTGTTAAACTTCTGGCTGAGGGTGCTTATCCTTGACATATATGGGAGATTAGGAAGGGCATATTATGGGAGTTGTGATAGCTACTTTACCTATAGAAAATAACTCTCCTATAATTAAATAATTTGCTCAGCAGTCTAAGATCAAATGGGGAATAATAAGAATGGCTCTTTGTTTTCCAATGGCCAGTATGACCTCAAACTGACAGGGAGTATTGTGATTATAAGAGAAATAAACAAAATTAAAATTACTGGTTTTTCTTTTTGGAATAAATGTTTTGAATGTCAATATGGGAGACACCTGAGTTCTTCCCCAACTCTGCCACAACTAACCATGGGAACCTGGGCAAGTCACTTAAAGTTGCTGGACTTCGGGGCACCTGGGTGGCTCAGTCAGTTAAGTGACCAACTTCGGCTCAGGTCATGATCTTGCAGCTCATAATTTCAAGCCCCATGTCAGGCTCTGTGCTGACAGCTCAGAGCTTGGAGCCTGCTTGGGATTCTGTGTCTCCTTCTCTCTCTTCCCCTACACTGCTTGTGCTCTGTCTCTCTCTCTCTCTCTCAAAAAATAAATAAACATTAAACAAATTTAAATTTTAAAAAAGTTGCTGGACCTCAATTTCTTTATCTTTAAACTAAAAGGGCCAAAATGGAAAATTTTAATACACATCTTGTAGAAACTGCTAGGTCAAATAGGAAAAAAATTGAGGATATGTAAGATTTGAATTAAAAAAAAAAAAGGTTGACCTCAAACACCAATATAGAACTCTGTGCTTAATAGTTAGAGAATACATATTCTTTGCAAGTACAGATGAGTTGTTTCTTAAAAGTTGACCATATGCTAGACCACAAAGAGAGATTGAACAAATGCATATAGATCACACTACTAGTGAAATTATATGTAAACAATTAAAACTTATGCCAGAAGACATAGATACATTTAAACTTAAATTCATACATGTAATTAATTCATAGGTCAAAGAGAAAATCACATGACAATTTCTTGTGGTGGGTAGAGTTTTAAAGATGACCCTTCCCACAAGATTATTCCATCAAATACTAATATAGGTACTGCTGTCAAGGGATTTTGCAGATGTGCTTTCTTTGCTGCTGCCTTTCTAGCTCCTTTAGGTGGAAGGTTAGGTTGTATATTTGGGACCTTTCTTGCTTCTTGAAATAGTCCTGAATTGCGACGTATTTTCCTCTTAAGACTGCTTTTGCTGTGTCCCAAAGGGTTTGGACTGCTGTGTTTTCATTTTCATTTGTTTCCATATATTTTTTAATTTCTTCTTTAATTTCCTGGTTGACGCATTTGTTCTTTAGTATGATGTTCTTTAACCTCCATGTATTTGGGGGCTTTCCAGATTTTTTCTTGTGGTTGATTACAAGTTTCATAGTGTTGTGATCTGAAAATATTCATGGTATGATCTCAATCTTTTATACTTGTTGAGGGCTGTTTTGTGATCCAGTATGTGATCTATTTTGGAGAATGTTCCATGTGCACTCGAGAAGAATGTGTATGCTGCTGCTTTTGAATAAAATGTTCTGAATATATCTGTTAAGTCCACCTGGTCCAGTGTGTCAGTCAGAGCCTTTCTTTCCTTATTGATTTTCTGCCTAAATTATCTGTCCGTTGCTCTGAGTATTAAAGTCCCCTACAATTATGGTATTATTACCTATACATTTGTTTATGCTTGTGATTAATTGATTTACATATTTGGATACTTTCACATTGGGGACATGAACATTTACAATTGTTAGCTCTTCTTGATGGGTAGAGCCTTAATTATTACATAATTCCCTTCTTCGTCTCTTGTTACAGTCTTTATTTTGAAATCTAGTTTGTCTGATATAAGTATGGCTACTCTGCCTTTCTTTTGACATCCATTAGCATGATAGATGGTTCTCCATCCCCTTACTTTCAATGTGCAGGTGTCCTCAGCTCTAAAATGAGTCTCTTGTAGACAGCATATAGATGGATCTAGTTTTTTTTTATCCAGTCTGATATCCTATTGTTGCAGACTTTGAGTCTGGTGTTCTCTCTTGTCCAGCAAGAGGATGGATGTAGAATTTTATACAAGAGAGGCTAATGTCCAGGAGGAAACGAGAGCCCTGAATAAGGGTTCTTTCTCCATATTTACTAGGATCAGAAGGCTTACATACGTGATGGACATGCAGAAAGAGACAATAAAACAGTGATCATTAACTCGTGTGTGAGAGAAAGGGGGTTAGAAGGTATGCGGTGTTAAGGGTTAGGATCAAGACAAATCAAAATCCTGGCGCCGAGCAGATGGCCGTTTACTGCAGGCAACAAGCTCCGTGTCTATGTATCTTAACTTTTCTAGGGGCTAAGACAGAGAGAGCATGCTACCTCAGGGTTAACAAGGCATTTTTCTTGCTAATTAGCTCTGGGTCACCCTGCTTCAGGGGCTTTCAGCCTCTACCTGTTCTCACTTTCATCCTGTGGAAGCAACTTTCTGCTTGATGCTTTGTTCTACACTGAGCATTTTCACCCTGAGGCGGCTTTTCATCCTAAGCCTTGATAACTCCTTGGTGAAAGCTCAGAGAATTCTTAAACTTATTCCCCACACCTATGTCTTTTGATTGGGGCACTTAGTCCATGTACATTCAGAGGGATTAATGAAAGATATGGATTTAGTGCCATTGTGTTATCTGTAGGTTTCATGTTTGTGGTGATGTCTCTGGTCCTTTGTAGTCTTTGCTACTTTCCACTCAGAGTACCCCTTAGAATCTCTTGCAGGGCTGGCTTATGGTCATGAGCTCGTTTAGTTTTTTTTTGTCTGGGAAAGTCTTTATCTCTTCTATTCTGAAGACAGCCTTGCTGGAAAAGGATTCTTGGCTGCATAGTATACCTATTCAGCACATTGAATATTTCCTGCCACTCGCTTCTGGCCTGCCAAGTTTCAGTGGACAGGCCTGCTACTACCCTTATGAGTCTACCCTTGTAGGTTAAGGCCCATTTGTCCCTAGCTGCTTTCAGAATTCTCTCCGTATCTTTGTATTTTGCCAGTTTCACCATGATGTGTCATGGTGTTGACCTATTTTTGTTGATTTTGAAGGGAGTTCTCTGTGCCTTTTGGAGTTGGATGCCTGTTTCTTGGAGAACTTCTCAGCTATAATTTGTGCACATAAACCTTCTTCCCTTTCCTCTTGCTCCTCTTCTTATGGAACTCCTATGATACGGATATTATTTCATTTCATGGAATCACTTAGTTCTCTAATTCTCCCCTCATGATCTAGTAATTTCCTTTCCCTCTTATTTTCAGCTTCATCATTTTCCATAATTTTATCTTCTATTTCACCTATTTTCTCCTCTGCTTCTTCCATCCTCGCCGTCACTGTGTCTAGCTTATATTGCATCTGATTTATAGCATTTCTTAATTCATTGTGACTATTTCTTAGGTCTTTGATCTCTACAGCACTAGATTGCTGTCTTCTATACTTTTTTCAAGCCCAGATATTAGTCTTATGACTGTTATTCTAAATTCTTGTTCAGATATATTGTTTATATCTGTTTTGAGCAATTCTCTGGCTGTCATTTCTTTCTGGATTTTCTTTTGAGGAGAATTCTTCTGTTTCATCATTTTGGTAGGCTTTTGTCTTCTACATGTTTTAGTAGCTTCTTATGTGTTCTGCATGTGCAAGTACTATTGTATTAAAAAGGGCTCAAACACTGTCCAGGGACTGGAATTTTAGGAAGTGTTTTTGGAGTGTGTTGTGTGCACTCTGTTGTTGCATTTTGGTTGCTCTATCCCACTCGTCAGTCCTCTGCAAAGCTCCTCCTTGATTTTAGTGGTGGAGTGTTTGGACCTTCTACCAGGTGTGCTTTGATTTGTTCATTGAAACAATGGTTTGTCAGGTTTAAAGGTCTCCTTAGTGAAGTTCTAGTTGAAGAGACTCAAGATGAGGCCTGACTGGAGATTTGGGGCAAAGGAAAGTGCTAGAAGAGAAATTCAGGATAAAACCAGCAGGAAAGCTACTACCAACCCCCAAGGGATTTTGCAGATATGTACAGAGATTATCCAGGTGGACCTGTACCATTCAGGTGAATCTTTTAAAAGCAGGGAGTTATTTTCTGGCTGGGGACAAATAGGGAAGTCAGAGGAATTCAAAGCACAAGAAAGATTCAATGCACAATTGCTGGCTTGAAAATAGAGAGGGACCACATATCAAGGAATGTGGATGGCCTCTAGAAGTTAAAATGCCAACTGCTCACAGCCAGCAAGGAAATGGGGACCTCCATCCTACAAGTACAAAGAACTGAATTCTGCCAGTAACCTGTATGTGTTTGGAAATAGACTCCAGATAAGAATCAGATCCTCTGATGGATCTGGGCAAAGTAAATTGAAAACCATCTGGAATCCAGGATTCATCATTCTAGATTTCATTAAGAACATTAGTGATTCATGTGAAGAAGTCAAAATATCAACATTTACAGGAATTTGGAAGTTGACCACGGGCCTCATGGATGATTTTGAGGGGTTCAAGTCTACTTTGGAGGAAGTAAATGCAGATATGGTAGAAATAGCAAGAGAACTAGAATTAGAAGTGGCACCTGAAGATGCGATTGCATTGTTGTAATCTCGTGAAAAAAACTTTCACAGATGAGGAGTTGCTTCTTATAAATGAGCAAAGGAAATGATTTCTTAAGATGGAAACTTCCTGGTGTAGATGTTGTGAAAGTGGTTGACAGAGGTTTAGAATATTACATAAAGTTAGCTGATAAAGCAGTGGCAGGGTTTGAGAGGATTGATTCCAATGTTGGAAGAAGTTGTACTGTGGGTAAAATGCTGTCAAACAGAATTGCATACTACAGAGAAATCATTCATGGAAAGAAGAGTCAATTGATGTGGCAAACTTCATCATTGTCTTAAAGAAATTGCCACAGCTACCCCTACCTTCATTAACCTTCACCTTGATCCATTAGAACCCTTCAATATCAAGGCAAGACCCCTACCAGCAAAAAGATTACGACTCACTGAAAGCTCAGATGATGGTTAACATTTTTTAGCAATAAAGCATTTTTATATGTTTATTAATTTTTTGTTTTTGAGACAAAAAGAGTGCACAGGGGAGGGACAGAGAGAGAGGAAGAGAGAAAGAATCCCAAGCAGGCTCAGCACTGTCAGCATACAGCCTGATGCAGGGCTCAAGCTCATGAACTGTGTGATTTGGCCTGAGCCAAAATTAAGGGTCAGATGGCTTAACTGACTGAGCCACCCAGGCACCCCAGCAATAAAATATTTTTTAATTAAGGTATGTACATTGTTTTTAAAAACATGATGCTATTATTTCTCACTTAATAGACTACAGTATAGTGTAAGCATAACTTGTATATGTACTAGGGGACATCGCTTTATTGTGATATTCACTTTATTGCACTTGTCTGGAACAAAACCTGCAATATCTCTGAGATATCCTTGTGTACTGGAAGTTCCACCATGCCAACAACACACATACTCATAAAAGACATTGGGGGAAAAGGATTAAAAGGGAATCTACAAACTGAAAGATGAATAAAAAGTTTCACTACTGAAAGAGTAGACAAAAAACAAAGAATGGTGGTTATTGTTGGGGGAAGGAGTTGGGAACAGAGTGGATAGGGTCAGGGTGGAAGCAAGACCTTTTACTATATATCTTATCATATCCTTTTGATTTTTACTTATGTATATGTATTATCTGTTCAATAAAGATTAACACAAAGAAGTAGATTTGCAAAGTTGCTGGAAAAAATATTAATATAAAAATCAATATCATCAAAATCAAAGATCATTAGCAACAATCAATTTGAAAGTCTAACTTTAAAAATCTCACTCAAGATCTTATGGATGAAAGTGTAAAACTTTACTGAAGGACATAACAGAAGATCTAATAAGGATACTATCTATGTTCATGGACAGGAGGTTTCAAGAACACAAAGTTGAAAATATTCCCACATGTCTAATTTTAATGCAATTCCAATAAAAATAATAACAGGTGTTTTTTTTTTAGGAACTTGATCAAGTAACCCTAAAATTCACTTGCCCAATAAAGGCTAAAAAAATCATAATGACAATATGGACAGGATAATAAGAGGTGAAGACTTTTGTACCAAATATATTAAGACTTATTGTGAAGCTCTGATAACTAAAACTGAGTGATATTAGGGTAGGAATAGGTAAGTGGAACATAACTGCTAGACAGAAGTAGACCCACATATATGTGGAAACTTAGTTTTTAATTAGATGGTTTTTAAAAATAATGGGGTTTCCTAGGAATTTTCCTTGAAACTTTTCCTCCAACAACTAAAAACTACACAAGCACAAGATGTTTATTACAGTATTATTGCAATTGCAAAATATTGGAAACAACATACATAGGAGAATATTTGAATAAACTATGGTATATCCACATAATGGAGTACTAAGCTACTGAAAAAAATAATGGAGAAGATGTCTATGAACTGATGTGGAGTGATTTCCATGATATATTGTTTAGTGAAAAAACTAAAGTGCAAGATTTTATACCATCTTTTGTATAAAAAGGAGGGAAAAAGAAGAATTCATTCACAGGTTGGCTCATTTGTGCAAAAAAAGCACAGGAAGGAAAAACCAGATTAATGAGAGTGGGTCCTTTAGGACATGGGCAGACATAGAGTAGAAGGGAGGCAATGAGTGGGTGACACTCTGATTATACTTTTTGTACATATCTGACTTTTGGAACCATGTTAACGTTTCATTTTTTTTTAAAGAAATTCAACAAGAAACAGGGAGATTGTATAATTCATATCATAACAATAACAGCAAAACTACTTCCCATGAATAACAGCACTGAAGGTGGGAAAAAGAAAACTAACTCAAGATACTTTGGGGGACACCTGGGTGGCCCAGTCAGTTAAGCGTCTGACGTTGGCTCAGGTCATGATCTCACAGTTCATGGGTTCGAGCCCCACGTCAGGCTCTGTGCGACAGCTCAGAGCCTGGAACCTGCTTCAGATTTGGTGTCTCCCTCTCTCTCTACCCCTCCCCTCCTCATGCTCTGTCTCTCTATCTCACAAAAATAAATTAAAATATTTAAAAAAAATTTTAAAAGATACTTTTGAAAAATTATTTGAAATATATACTCTCAGACTAAAAAGGAAAAAAAACCCTCTATACAAATATTGGACTCAGGTTAGTAAGCTTTTTGGGAGTGATAGAAATCATCTAAAACTGGATTGTGGTGGTGATGGTTGCACAATTGAACCTTAAAATTAGTGAATTTTATGGTATGTAAATTATACTTCAATAAACCCAATTTTAAAGATTGTATAGCCCCCCAAAATGAGGAACAAATGGACTATTCAATAAATATAGATGGAGCAACTGGCTATCCATATGAAGAAAATTAGTTCCTTTCACCAAACATGCACGTGGATGCATACATACTTCCAGCTGGTTTAAAGGCCTAAATCTCAAAACTTTGGATTGCTTAGGAGAAAATATAGAGAATACCTCTATAGCCTCGGGGTGTGCAAATTTTCTTATGACTGTAAATGCACTAGCCAAAAATAAAATTAGCAACCTTTTTTTTAAAGTTTATTTATTTTGAAAGAGACAGCGACAGCACAAGTAAGGGAGGGGCGGGGAGAGAGGGAGAGAAAGAATTCCAAGCAGGCTCTGCACACTAGCGCAGAGCCTGACGCAGGGCATGAACTCATGAAACGGGGAGATCATGTCCTGAGCTGAAACCAAGAGTCAGTCCTTAACCGACTGAGCTCCCCCGGCACCCCTAAATTAACAATTTTAAAATAGAAACTCATGCATAACAAAAGACATAAAAATAAAGCTTAAGGACTTTAATACTTGCAGAATTTATAACTTATTACAGTTTATGTAATTATATAATATAGCTATTATATAAATATATAATATGCCCTACAATAAGAAAAAAACATACAAATAATCTGATTGAAAAATGGTCACAGGATAGGAATATACAATTTGCTGAAGTGGAAATTGTAAAAGTCAATAAATTTATGATAAGAAGTTTGCCTCACTTGTAATCATGAAAATGCAATTTAAAATGACATTGTGACAGAAATTCACACCCATTAAACAGGGGAAAATTAGTCTGATATCAACATTGATAAGGATTTTCAGAATTGTTGATATAAATTGATAACTATTTTGAAGTGCAATATGGCATTATTTACCCAAATTCTTACCTATAACTTAGCAATTTTATATCTAGATATTCCTAAGAAAAATACCAGAAGACATGTACAAGGATGTTTATTACAGCATTTTCCATAATAGCAAACAAACAAAAAATGTCACTCTTTTCAAAATTGTTTTGGCTGTTCTAGATCCTCACATCATTTGGACCCCAGCAGAAATGAAACAAAGGTAATAGTGACAGGAAAGGAAGATGTGCTAGAAAATTCCCCTGGAATTCAGTGAACTTCAGGTGGGGATATCTTTGAAGTGTATATATTATAGGAAAGTCCTTTATTTTTATTTTTTTAATAATTAAAAAAATTTTAACGTTTATGTATTTTTGAGAGACAGAGAGAGACAGAGCATGAGTAGGGGAGGGGCAGAGAAAGAGTGAGACACCGAATCCGAAGCAGGCTCCAGGCTCTGAGCTGTCAGCACAGAGCCTGAGGTGGGGCTTGAACCCACGAACCATGAGATCATGACCTGAGCTGAAGTCAGACCAAGCCACCCAGACACCCCTAGGAAAGTCTCTTAAATAGTGAAAGTTTTGTGAACTAGTAAAAATTTATCATGAACTGGCACTGATCAGGAATTTGGACTAGATATTTTCTAAGTTTCCTTCTAGCCTGAACATTCTGTAGTTTTCATATTTATTTAATATTAGGTATTATGCATGTATTTCATATTTATGTATTTCCCAAGTGACATTGTATACTCTAATTTGTTATGCACAAACTTGTTAAGTATAATAGTGAATTCATATTATTCTCATTTAATACCTAGATGTGCTTCATGCAAAAAATAACTGGGAGAAATAGTTAGGTGTCCTTATCTCATATCCAGATATGCATGGAAGCAATTCCAGTATTTGCTTTTTTCTAATGCATAGAGACAGGATAAAGTGCAATAGTTAAAACCTTGGGACTCTGGAGCCAAACTGCATTGTTTTAAAACCTGGATCCTCCACTTACTAGCTTTGTAACCCTGGGCATTTATTTATCCTCTCTATGCCTAGGTATTTCTATCTGTGAACATGGAATTATAAACAATAGCAGTTTTTTTCCTAGAATTACTTTGAGGACTAGGAATGAAAGTGTGTAAAGCACTTAAAACAATATAGACAATTAAAACAGTATAAATCACAAAGTAAGCATTATGTAAGTTTTAGCTATTGTTAACAGAATGGCTTCAATCCTGGGAGAAACAAATGACTCATGGTGTTTTCAGGGGGAAAAAAATGAGAGGCCAAGTTATCTTTAAGATTTTTAAAATGAAGAAAGAATATTCATATATCTCTTGTGTGTGTGTGTGTGTGTGTGTGTGTGCGCGCGTGCGTGCATGTGTGTATACATTTGCAACACATATATATACAAGGATATCTGCTTTTTGATATCACCTTTCATTTTTGTTCCCCCTTTGAATCCAGAGGGTAATCCTGTTTTGGTAGAAATGTTTGTGGCAGTGTACTTTCTTACCGTAATGTTTATGATATGTCATCATCACCAGCTGCTGCTCTCTTTTTCAGGCTGGACGGGAACTGGAAGCTGAGCAGGCCTACAAGTACACAATGAAGGTATGATGCAGGTGCCTCTGCTGCTTGTACTGAGGTTGGAAAACTGGGAGGAAGATGCTGCCTTAATTCAAGACTTTACAACATTTCATGATGTGAATATTTTTCTAGAGGCTCTTCTTACTATCTTTGCCATTTGCTGCTGGGTTTGGAATAACCCATATATTGGAATAACCCGTATATTACTATGGGGGACCTTTTTTCTACCTCTTTATAGAATTTGGTTTAATGGAAAGACAGATGGCCTGGGAGTCAGGAGACCTGAGTTATGGTCCTAGTTTTGCCACTAACTTTACTGTGTTAACCTCTCTGGGCCTCATTTTCCTCGTGTGTAGACTGAAGGTGTTGGTCTAATCCACAGATCAGCACACTTTCTGTAAAGGGCAAGATTATTTATATTTTAGGCTTTGTGGGCCAAACTGTCTCTATTGCATCTACTACTCTTCCCTTGTAGTGCAAAAGGAGCCATAGACAATACATTAACAAATGAGCATGGTTGTGTTTCAGATAAAAGTTTTACTTACAAAAACAGGCAGCCAGCCGGATTTGGCTCATGAACAGTAGTTTGCCAACCTCCCTTGTATTCTATTAATTATGAATTACAGATAATTTGACTTGAAAGATAGTGGCTTAAAAAAATTGGGAGTTTTATTTTTCTTATCTTATGAAAAGCCCAGGGCTGGGATCCCAGCTCCACAATGTCATCAAAGACCTAAACTCTATCTCTTTGCTTCAGTCACAGCATGCAGTTCCCATCCTTCATTGTTGCAAGGCAGCCACTGTAGCTCAGGCCACCACATACATGTTTCAGGCACAATAAAGAACAAAAGGGAGGAAAGAACAAAGAAAACATGCTAGCTATTTCACCTCCATTATGAAGCAATGACTTTATGGGGATAAAAGATATAGCATAGGGAATATGGTCAATGGTATTGTAATAGTGTGTGGGACAGATGGTAGCTATACTTATTAGCTATACTTATTAGTGTAATGTATAGACTTGTAGAATCACTGTGTTCTACACCTGAAACTAATGTAACATTGTACGTCAACTACACTCAGATTAAAAAAAATAAAGATGTTTCACAAGTACATAGAATTTGATGGTAAAGAAAATCATTTCCAGAGAAAAGTATCTACTTTTGGGGGGGGAAAAAGCAGCAGTGACTTTAGCTGACATTTCATTAGCCACAATTCGTCGTAAGACTACCCCTAGATCTAAGGGAAGAAGGGAATGGAGATTTTTAGCTAGCTGCATTCCTGCCCTGAAAAGAAGTGAAGATTTTGTTAGTAAGAAAGGAGAGTGGGTATTTAGTGGCCACTAGACATCTCTACTACACATCTAGAGTCTAAAATTAAATCTAGTATCTTTGATTCCTGTCACTTGCCAAATTGGAATATTATAGTCAAGATAGATTGGGTGATGATGTGAACTCTTTTAAAAGTAAACTTTATTAAAGTTATTTTACAAAAAAATACACAAATTGCAAATGTTTATACTACTTGAATTTTCATAAAGTGAATGTGTCCATGTAAGCACAATGTTCTGAGGTCTTTTAATGGAGCTACCATGAAATAGGGAATATGGGAAGAGCCAATTTCATGCCAAGGAACTATATTCTTTAACTGTGGCCCTGTAAATGAGGGGTTTCCACAAAGATATATCAGGTATGACATGTCTCCTCCCCTTCCATCTTCTTATGCAGCTGAAACTGAAAGATGAGACTCTACTTGCAGAGATCCACATGGTACAGGAGGCAGTTGGCTTTGGAAATCCATCTTTCTGACATCCTTCCATCTGAGACTATTCTGTATGGGACTCTGAACTTCTTTCCTTCCCAGAGAAATTAAACCCTGGATATTTCATCACATGAGGCCCGGGAATGGACAACACCATGAACAGAAACTCGTTCATTTATTTCCATGGGCTATCTTACTGGATAGCCCTTCCTGGGATGTTTTACAAATGACTACTGTAAACTAGATGACAATAAAAAATGGAAGAGATTAAAAATTCATCAGTGTGGTTCTGGAGTTAATTAAGGTATACTGAAGTATATGTAAGAACATAATTATTTCTATAATTAAGGTAGAGTGGGTTCGTTATTAAGGTTTCTGGTAAAAGCTTATCAGATCACTCCTTTAGGACGTCAACTGCTAAAGTCTCTGGCCTGGTTCACTTCCTGGAACTTGAGAATTAAGGTATCAATTTCTAAAGTGGGCCTAAAGTAAGAATGCTATGCTAGGTCACTGTATTAGGACAAACACATTAGTTGTGACCAGACCCTTTGGATTCAATGGTGAACAGAACTGAACAGAGAGGTCTTTGCTCATTACCTCTAATCCCGGGTATCTTCATGGATCTAAATCACAAGGGCTCCAAGGAGAGTCCATTACTCTATAATGGATGGAAAACTCACAACTGAGGCCATTATTCTAGGGCTAGAGATGACAAAGGAACCATCCTTCACTCCTTTTCTTCTAGATCACTGCATAGCAAAACCAGAAATAAAGACTCCTTTTTCTTATTTTTTTTAAAGAAGGTGCAGAGGAGGGAGGTGGAGGTATAGGAGGGAAAGTGAAAGGCATATTAATAAACATAGAAGGATAAAATAAACTCCACATTCATTTATTGTTCTTCTACAGCCTCGACTCTAACGCTACTTCCTTTATGAAGTCTTCCTGAGGCACCAAGGAAGTATCGGGTTTGCCTTCTCCTCCGCTGCCCCAGGACTGTACACTGACCACCTTTAGCAACTCTGGTGTGGGGTTCTACGTCTCCCCCACGTGACTATGAGCTTCCTAGGGGCAGGGACAGCGCCCTTTCAGCTAGGCCTTCTCAGCAGTGGCTTTGGCTCTAAACAGGTGCCCAAAACACGTTCCCTGGAAGGATGGATTTAAGAGCACTTTAGCAATTCTCCTGGCCGCCCCCCTGGATTCTCCCAATATTCCTCACTCTAGCAGGAACCCACTGTCCAATGAAGACCGAGAGCGCCCACTCAGCTCGGCTCGCACTACCACCCCCGCTACACGCAATTGCAACGCGCCTTTTTTGCAGCAGTTTAAGGTACATTAGGGTTCGCAACGTTGCCTTATGGGAAGGGTAGGAGCGAAAAGCGGAAGAGGCGGGGCGAGTGGACTCTGCTTCCGCCACCAGGGCGCTAGGGCTTGGGTCACGGACAGGTCACGCCCCAGGTTCGGCAGTGTGGACTTCGGTGTTCGTCCTTCGCCCCTCCAAAGCCGTAGCGCTGATCAGTGCGGACAACGGGGCGCTGCGAGGCGCGGCACCTGGCGCCCTAAGTCGCGGCGCACGGCGGCTGCACCATGGTCCAGCTCAGTGAGTGAGCTTCCGGGCGGAGCTCGTCGGCGTAAGGGGGGGGGGGGGGTGGCGTATGGGACCAGATGAATGAAACAGCTTTCTCCAGGGCGAGTTGGAGGCCACCCCAACCTGAAACAGCCTTACGTTTAGCTCTCTCCTCAGTTTTTTCTTCCTTAATCTTTGCTGAAAACCTATGAAACAAATGGCATTCTGTTTATAGATGAGGTAGCTGAGGCTCCGTTGTGGTTGCAGAGCTATTAAATGGCAGGCTGGTGTTGAGTGGATTGAGGGATGAGGAGGTAGTCACTTCTCGTTGAAGAGCACGAGAGGAGTTTCACAAAGAATATAATATTTAAACCAGATTGACAATAATTGGATGTAAAGATACCACAGTTGAAGAAGGGGCTTGTTTATCTAACTCATTTTGTCCATTTTGTGTACTCAGTTCTTGTGTCTTAACCGTTTATTTCTCTATAGCTACTGTCCTCTGCAAGGCCTACCATGGAGGCCACTTAACCATCCGCCTTGCCTTGAGTGGCTGTACCAACCGGCCTTTCTACCGCATTGTGGCTGCTCACAACAAGTGCCCTAGGGATGGCCGTTTCGTGGAGCAGCTGGGCTCCTATGATCCATTGCCCAACAGTCATGGAGAGAAAATCGTTGCTCTCAACCTGGACCGGATCCGGCATTGGATCGGCTGTGGGGCTCACCTCTCTAAGCCTGTGGAGAAGCTTCTGGGTAACTTAGCTCTAGACTTACTTCATTGAGGGGATTTTAAATTGAAGTCAGTTTCAGGATGATAGTAGTTCAAGAATGACTTTCATTACCTCAGGCTGATCAGGACTGGAGTGAGAGCTGAAGTTGTGTTCTAATTGTCATTTTGAATGTGGAGACTCCTTTTTCCATGTTATAATGAGTGAAAATCCTGTTGCTTGTAGGTCTCTCTGGCTTCTTCCCTCTGCATCCCATGATGATCACAAATGCTGAGAGGCTGCGAAGGAAACGGGCACGTGAAGTCCTCTTAGCATCTCAGAAAACAGACACAGAAGCTACAGAAACAAAAACGAGCTGACTTCAGCTGAGCTTGAGCAGAGCATTGGGAATAAGGTCAAAGTTCTCTTAAAACACCTGTGCAGAGCACTTAGTTTTATTAGATTTGGAGGTCAATAAATGGAGTTTTCTAAGTCACCCATGTTCTGGCCTGGCCTGAGCAGGGCTCAGGGAGAGATTTGTTCTTTCTGACATAAAGCTGGGTCTAGGTACTAATTCGATTTTTCAGCCTTCATCTGGGAGAAAGACCATGACTATGGGGTGTGTTGGACTTGGGTTGGGCCCTGGATCTCTTGGGCAACTTTACAATCTGTTGCCTTCCAAGACCCCTGTTTGACAGCCCCCAGCCAGCCTGTCCATGGTCCATCAGAGCAATTCCTTCCTTAATCACTTATGGTCATCCCACTAGCTCAAAGACACAGTTACTTTGCTTATTATTATTTTTTTGTAATTATAAATTTATATTGTCTTGTTTGACACATAATCTCAAATTTACAAAGGCAGACTTTTTTTAAATTTTGTAGTGTTTATTTATTGTTGAGAGAGATAGAGCATGAGTTGGGGAGGGGCAGAGAGAGAGGAAGACACAGAATCCGAAGCAGGCTCCAGGCTCCAGGCTCCGAACTCTCAGCACACAGCCTGACGCGGGGCTCGAACTCAAGAACTATGAGATCATGACCTGAGCTGAAGTCGGACGTTTAACCGACTGAGCCACCCAGCCGCCCTACAAAGGTAGAGTTTTTAATGAGCTTTTAGGCTGTAAGAGCCTATTTTAAGAATAAGAAAATGGAAGAAAGGTAATATTGAAAAGTACCTATGTACATTCTCAGCTCTTTACAAGTAGGGTTATTTGTGAGGATTATTAGGTATCATGAAAGTGAGTAGGATTGTCTCTGTTTTATTGATGGGAGGCTGAGGTTCAGAGGTGGAAACTTGACCAAGGCCACCTATTTTCATTTGGGCAGAGCTAGGATTCAGAGCCCACTATGCATACCTGGAGAGCCCTTTACAGCATATTAGAGTGTCTGGAGCAGGGTGGGTGTGAGATGAGCAAAGATGAGGGGCTTTTCAAAAGTCCACTGAAAAAGCCAGTGATAGGATGAGGTTTAGGTATCATGAATTTGGCAATATAAATGATGGGCTGTGCCCAAAACCCAAGATGTCACATTATCTGGTCCACCATTTTGCAGGACAACCATGGACACGGATTGGAGAATTTTAGCGCACACCCTGGATAGTACAGATTTCAAATTGTGGCATGAGACCAGGGTGGGGAGATTTATAGAGGAGATACTAAAGGGCTATCAATATACCAATTTATTTTATTCTCTGGGTTTTGTATTCTGAGGACAGTTACCAGCCATCTCATTATGGCATCATCAAGTCTGTCCCAGGGGTGTCACTGGTTGGCCTCCCTTGCTTTGAGGGAACTTTGAAGGCAGAGAAGGCCAAGAAGAACTGACTACCTGGATTTGATCTGGAATCTGGGAATGAGAAATGCTATGAAAACCATGGGAACTCTGGAAGTTAAAGATAATAATCCACTTTGGAGAGTTCAAGATCTTTGGGTAAACTGTAATTGTAGATCAGAGGAGAATGATTCTGAAAAGTATTGACCAGCAAGGGGAACTGCTGGGAAATGTGTTAAGCTAAGGTATTATTTTGAGCTACTGAGTTTCTGCCAACTCAAGTATTCACTTTGTGTTTTGGTTTATCCTTTGCCTAAGATCTGTATACACACACTTCCTGTGTGAGCTCATCCTGTCCCTGATTTCCAAGGTTATCTCGAGCTCTAGCCTTGTTTTGGATCTCCTGACACAGTTTCTTACCATCTTCTAGTTGATTGCATCAAATTCAACATGCTCAAACCCAGCTTTGCGCTTTAGAAAGCATTAAAAAAAAAAAAAAAAAAAAAGCTTTTTCTTCAGCATCTTTATTTTTACTAAGATGAGGGTTTGGGTCACGTTACCTTCACCAAAGTGAAAGGTAAATGGGAATGATTCTGTAATAAACGTTAGAGTTAAAAGACCGGTATTTTGTGCTTTTGGTTTAGGGTTTTTTTTCTTGCAGGAATCGAGGGAAAGCCCTTACCCAGCAGTCCCAGCCTGTAGGTTGCAAAATTATTGGGTCTGCGCGTTCTGTGTACTCCTGTCTGGATCGTTGAACCATGTCAAATTGCCAAATGTCAATGCTAATGCAGTTTTTTACATTAAAAAGGCAAACAAAACAGCAATATATAGATTCGAGTAGTATGGACCTGCCATATATTAAATAAGCTTATGCGTTGGGACACTGGGGAGAAGATAGGCGCCAGATTTCCTGAGTAAGGGGAGGAGGGCATCCTGGCACTGGGCGGTAAAGGCTAACCAGGCGGAAGGAGGTTCCCACAGCAGCAACCTCTAGACTGGCCACGCCCTCGTGTTGCAGCCGCCGTAAAGTGCGGCGTCCTGGCCACACCCCTCCGGCGCTTCTTGTGACGCAGTCGCCCTGGGTATTTTTGCGCGGGAAAAGGAGGCGGTTCGGAGCGCTAGGCAGTGTGGCCGGAACCGGCAGTTTTTGCGGAGTTTGCAGCTCGCTCCCTGCCTTTACTGGCCATGGGGCTGCTGGAGCTGTGCGAGGAAGTGTTCGGTACTGCCGACCTTTATCGAGTGCTGGGCGTGCGGCGCGAGGCCTCGGACAGCGAGGTCCGGCGCGGCTACCACAAGGTGTCTCTGCAGGTGCACCCGGACCGGGTCGGCGAGGACGACAAAGAAGACGCCACCCGCCGTTTCCAGGTACGTGAGTCCCCGCTCCACTGGCCTCCTGGGTTTCTCTTGGTCTTTTGGCCGACTGGCCCCGCCCCAGCGGAGTGCGCCCAGCCGGGTCTGGCTTTTTCTAATCTTTAGTTCTCAAGCGCGGTTTCAGTGAGGAATGCAGAGGGTGACTTTTGGATGCTCTTTCCCCACAGATCCTCGGGAAAGTCTATTCTGTTCTGAGCGACAAAGAGCAGAGAGCACTGTACAATGAGCAGGGAACAGTGGACGAAGATTCTGATGTGCTCAACCAAGATCGGGACTGGGAGACGTATTGGAGATTACTTTTTAAAAAGGTAGAGGACTCTGGAGATTTCTCTGTGACTGTTCATTCATTCGACAAACGTTTATTGAATGCCTTTAAGGCATTGCATTTTGTGTTGTATAGGAATGAGGAATTTGTTTCATCTCAAAATACAGATATATACACACATACAAGCAAGCATTCCTCAGGAGATACAAAGAATAAATCTATTTAAATGAGCCTTTACTGTTGATGTGGAGCGATTGTAGTGAAAAAGGTAGTTTAATATTTACGAGATAGTGCTTCATTGTACATATCCACATGTAAGTCTCGAGTTTTCCCGGGAGACTTCACTTAAAATTTCCTGGTCTGTAATTTAGTAGTTGTGAAGGTTGGAGCAGGGAGAACTCTGGAAAAGCTTTGGCATAGAAAACGTGGTTCCTTGCAACAATTTCAACTCAAGCAACTGTTGTACTTGGGGGGAAATATTTCAACACCTAAATCTAGTTTTACTAGTATGCTTTTTATTTATTTAAAATAAAATTGTCAGTTAAAGCTAAAGTATATGTCTCTGTTCAGATATCTCTAGAAGACATTCAAGCTTTTGAAAAGACATACAAAGGTTCTGAAGAAGAGCTGGCAGATATTAAACAGGCCTATTTGGATTTCAAGGGTGACATGGATCAGATCATGGAGTCTGTGCTGTGTGTGCAGTACACAGAGGAACCCAGGATAAGGAACATTATTCAGCAAGCCATTGATGCTGGCGAGATCCCATCCTATAATGCCTTTGTCAAAGAATCGAAGCAAAAGATGAATGCAAGAAAAAGGAGGGTAAGATTTTGAATGAATTTATTATTTATATCCTGATTGCTTCCGAAGAGAATATGAGAGTATTTACAATAACAAATATACAGATTACTGAAATGCGAATCAGGGTTAACTTATTAAATAGTGGTTGTCTAATGAAATGAGCATGCCAGCTCATCAAGAGAAACTTTTTTTCCCTAGTATGTTGTGGTCAACAGGATTTTACTATGTGTATGGTTTAACTAATATCTTTTCTTTTAAACTAATATCATCTTAACACAAATGTTCTTTATTCCTCAAGAGATAAATTAATGGAGTCCAGATACATAGGTTAGATGGTGGTTCTCACTCAGTTAAGGGATGGGGAGAGGATGACAGAAACTTTTGGGGAGGGGGGGCACTGTGTCTTGTTAATACAGATTTTCTTTTGCCCTTGCCCAGACTGATTCTTGAGTTAGGCCTAGAATATATATTTCTATACAAACGATTCAGTTTATTTTGATGCAACTGTATTCCCAAACACACTTTGAGAGAAACACTATTGTGGGGAACCCAGGATTGTGGCCTCTGTACCTTACTATACTGTGGCATTGGTAAAGGGAGGGTTGATGGCAGGGGAAGGTAATTTAGGAACAGCTGAGATTCTGGGAGGGAGTGGATTCAAGGTAGCAAACATCTGTGTGTCTGGTCTTCTGGGGTAGTAACCATTGCCTCAACCTGGATTTCCTAATGGGAGCTCTGTGGAAAGTAGACAGTGTAAGATTTGGAGGTGGAAGTAGGTCTGCAGCTTTGATACAAGATACATACCAGGGGTGAGCTCGTGTGTGTGTGTGTGTGTGTGTACATATTTGTTGAGCAAGGTGGAATGTGTATCAAGGTTATCATTTTGGGGGTGCCTGGCTTGCTTAGTCAGTAGAGCATGCTACTCTTAATCTCAGGGTCATGAGTTTAAGCCTCATGTTTGACATGGAGCCTACTTTAAAAAGTAATAGTATTAATCATTTGGGCTCATAGGCTATATCTGTTTAGGCTCAAGTTGACCGTTTAAGTTGGTAATAATTTTCTCTGGTGAAATTGAGCACAGCTGTATCCAGTAATAGGATATTGGCTTGAGAAACTTCCCTAGAATTGGGGGATGGGGGATGGTATAGTTTTGAGAGAGACTCCACCAAACCTGGGGAGTGGGTACACAGTATTAAAAGACAGAAATAGAATACAAGGACTGAAAGTAGAGCATGGAAACTCTTTTTATTGGAATAACAAAATCCTAATGTATCATCATTCCCAGTATTAATGGTGTTCATTGTTACTTAGAAAATTTGCCGGGGTTTGGGACCTATTATAGTGTTAGTTGTTGCCCTGAAATAAAGAACAAACTCATTAACCTTTCTCAAGATATTCTTGTTGTATTTTGGAATCAGTGCCCTAGGAAAATTTGGCAGAAGGTGGCTTTGAAATCAGGTAAAGAAAGGTTAAAACTGAGTTTGTTAGTATTTGTTCTGACTACTTGGGAATTTTAAGCCAGGGTTACTCTCAAGGCTGCCACAAGTCACATGTAAAAAGTGGGTTTCCAGAGGAGAGGAATCTGAGATGCCTGTATCTTGACAACATTTTTGAGGGCATCCTTGGTTAAATGACCTTTCCTAGTTCTAGTGTTTTGTTTTCATTCTTACCACCTTGTGGCTTATGAATACCAAACTACTTGCTACCCCTAGCTAGTAGAAATGAGGGAAACTCAGAAATGCTTATTGGAATCAGAGGATCTACTGCATGCTGTCAGCTGTTTTGTCTTTTATGAATGACATATTTATGTAATTGTGTCCTTTTAACCTGTATAATCCTCAAATTGAAAGGTTATTAATAGATATGGTGTTGGGAAAGAGGGTATGTTTTTAGTATATGCTAAGTTTCCATGGAGTCTCATGTGAGTTTCTGTTTTAGGCTCAGGAAGAGGCTAAAGAAGCAGAAATGAGCAGGAAGGAGTTGGGCCTTGATGAAGGAGTAGATAATTTGAAAGCAGTCATTCAGGTAAACTTGACAGGTTGTCTTTAAAGGTTGTCACCACTTTCGTGTTCTGATTCCTTCTGCTAATATTTTCATTATAGTGTATATATGATGTTGTGGATATTTTGTTTTCTTTTAAGACATAATTTGCATACCATGCATACCATGTTTTCATTGTTTTAAAGTGCACAATGCAGTGGCTTTTAGTATATTCATCAAGTTGTATAACTGTCAGCACTAATTCCAGAACATTCTCATCGCCTTAAAAAGAAATCCCTTGCTCATTAGCAGTCATTCACCCATTCTCCCTTCCACCAGCCCTTGGCAACCACTGAGTACTTTTGTCTCTGGATAGCCTTGTGTTTTGAAAGCTTGTGTTTTAACTTCTTAAACAGAGCAGACAAAAGGATCGGCAAAAGGAAATGGACACTTTTCTGGCTCAGATGGAAGCAAAGTACTGCAAACCTTCTAAACGAGGAGGGAAAAAAACGCCTCTCAAGAAAGAAAAGAAATAATGGAATTTTCTCTTCAAAAGTCTTTAAGTGTTAATTGGTGCCCTTACAGGCAAGGTACAGTCAAGATTTGAAGACAAAAGTCAACCCTGCCCTTGAGAAAAATTGTCCTTCCAGCCTAGATTATTCAGATCAATTCTGTAAACCACGCAGAATCTCTCAACCTGATTTTAGGAACCCTAGAAATCCCCTGACATTCTTTGAGGTCCTGTATGAAGGAGTTTAGTGGTGATTTTTGAGGGAATGGGGGTGAGTGGTGTATTCCTGACAGCACTTGCTTCTATGGGTCTTCTGTGCAAGAAACTCTTATCTGGAATGTGGGTCTGTCCCATATAGCCTTTAGCAGTTGTCATTTTGGCACACAAGAGTGTGCACACAGCTGCAGAGTATTCGAAGTGATGTGTGTGTTTATTAGAACAGTAACTCTACCTGGCTAGAAAGCCTTCAAAACACTTGCTGGACATCTGTCTTTCACATATTTGCGAGTTTACTTTCGGGCTTAATATTCTTGAATAGATTCCCTTTCCTTTTTGTTTTACTCAACCAGCTTTTGTACTCTGCTTGAAGTGTAGGAGAAACATGTTCAGATTACCTCAGGCATCTTTGTAAGACTTAATACCTGATGAAATAAACAGGTTAAAAAGGACTATTAAGTTGTGGGGCCATTTAAAGGATCTATGTGATCATTTAAAAATCTGTGATCTAGAGAAACTATGGAAGGTGCGTAGAGAAGAGGGAAGAAAAATAATCCTAGTCAGCTTATTTATAGTAGGTAGTCTGGTTTAAGTATCATAAACAGAAGTTGTCCTACCTGTAACTGTTGAGTGTTCTTAGGTTGTTTGTTTCCTCATCTATAAAAGGGTGAGGGAATTGGGCTAAGTGACTTCTTCAGAGGTGTCTTCTGACTCTCTACATTTGAAAGGCAGACCATCTTGATCCCGTGGTTTGTTACTATGCACTCACGGTATTGATTTGTGAGAAAAGTACAGGTTTTTACTAATTTAGTCAGACTGGTATATAGTCATTGGAATATATGGAAATTTTTTTAGCAATTGTTTAACTTAATATCTCTGATTTGTAGACTTACGTATCCAATACCATATGCATAACACAGCCCTTCTGTTACTGAGCTTTATGTATGATAACTGAGGTAAGCACATGAAACACTTTCAGTTTGTGATTACACACAGGTTAAAAAATACTCTTTAATTGTGTTGGAAATATAATTTAAGGCAGGTTGTTCAAAGCATCTGTCTTCTTTATATGATAGCATTAGTACACCTTGATATAATAAAAAAAATACCCCTATTTATGGTCACTTGAATTTATCCACTCTGAAGATTAACAATAAGATTTAAAACTTATAGGGTCATCAAAATTAAAGTTCAATGAAATTTAAATAAAATAAATTTAAGCCATAGTTAAAACCTACATTATGTTGCATTTATGAATGTCTTCCAAAAAAAAGTCCATGGTGAAATCAGAAGAATGTTGAAGTTCTCTACTTCTGCTCTTAGGATATGTTTATACTAGACCAATTACCAGAGTTTCTGAAATTTTAAGGCATTGCTGGCTTACCAGCAGATTCTATAAATTTTCAAGTTGACTTAGAACTTAAGAAGAAAATCTGATAAGGTGAATTTAATAGTTTAAAAAAATATATATAACCACTAGAGTCCTTTAAGAAGAAAAGAAGCATAATCTGATATCAAGTAGGCATTGTGAGGTTGAGCTGTCCTGTCTGAAAATATATATACATTATGACTTATTAAATAAGTTACTTTAAACCAGTGTTCAACATTTATGTCTTTATTACTCACCCCTTCCATACCTCTTTGCCTAGAAGATTGGACATCTAAAGAGAAAGCTTTAGGAATAACATCTGTTTGATGAGTAGCTCAGAGTTTTGACAGAACTGTCTCCTAAAAATGCCTTAAAAATGAGTACAACTCTCCAGAAATTCATACAAGTGGAAGTGTTCTGAAGCCAGTGATATAGCTTCATGTTATCAAACAATCATTTGCTGCTTTTTGTGTATGTATAGTCTTCATAGACTCTTACAGAATCCTATAATTGAACTGATCATCATTAACAGACAACATGAGCAGTGATTTGGGGATAATTATTCATTTGTTACATTTTTGGATACAAATTCTGCTGTCCAGTGGAGTAGGTTAACTTAATGCTGAAAGAAGATGGTAACTGGAAAAACAGTACCCATGTAATCTTTGGCAGATATTCTTTTTTTTTTCCTCAGTCAGTTACACCAGATTAACACTTCATGAAGATGGTTTTAAGTTCTTTTGTATACAAGCTTTGCATCACAAGATGACTGGACACTGATTCATGAAATTCTCTCACGTGTTCCCTGCAGCCTGAAGCAGGTTCTTCTATTTGCCCTATGGTCCCTGCTTGGTTCTAGAGACTGGTCCACCTCTGTTTTGGGATTTTGTAGACCCATGTAACTGAGGACCTGTCAGACAAAGATGACATCATAAAGTAACATTAGTAGACATTTTAGATTTGGTAATCTCAAATTTATATCTAAGGGCTTTTTTGCTCCAATTACAGTTGGACTGAAATTTGGAGACTGGTACTAAGTAATAAAGTATATATTTACCAAGGCAGTAAGAACCACATTTACATTATTTTATCGTGTAAAACCTACAAGTCTGTATTAAGATATGAAACCTAGTTCTAGAGAAGAACCCACCAAGTAAAACAGACTAATATGTCTGTTTCACTTATCTAAATGTTATAACTGGCCATCAACATGGCTAAATGGAGTAACTATAGCTCAGAGGCAGCACTGTGTCTCTTTGAGGACTACTAATCCAAGAAAAGAATCCACTGAAAGCATTCAGAGACTGCCAAAAAATGCAAATAGGAACTGAACAAGAGAATTTACTTGGATGACAGAGATAATTTGAGGCAGATTATTTTTTAATCTTATTAACAGGAAACATTTCAACTGCTTAGTACTTCCATATTTCACCTACAGCATAATGAGAATGACCCTGATGTGGTGAGAAGACCCCATTATAGGAAGATAACTTTTAAGTTAAGATATCCTTAAAATTTCTCCTTTCCTATGAAAATACAGTCTATAGAATATGACTTAGAAATAAAAGTTAATGGGATAGACTAAGACTCTGCATGTCTTGTCATTTTTAAATTTCTTTTCTTACCTTGGCCTAGCAGGTTAACTGACCATAGCAAGTTTATTCTACAGAAATATGGATCTATATAATAAAACCCATGCAGTGTTTGAATGTTATAAAAATGACTTATTTCACTTAAGTTTTTTAGATTGAAGAAAAGAAAGTACTATCTATTTTGCCAGAGTGGTGAGAAGTTAATTTACATATGAGAAAACGAATCTGGAACTTGGCTCTGGGCAATAGAGGTCTCCTTGATCTTTATTATATGCCATTTCCAAAGGAATTTGAGATGATTTACAGATGTTGGAAAACAAAATATAATAAAATCTGGAGGAAGGGAAAATAAACATAGAAAACAGACAAAGACAGGGTCTTAACATAGCCACATAGTAAAATAAGAGCAATGGTCCCACCTGTCACTGCAGATCCCCTACCAGGTGGGGCCTGATGAGGATACTCAGCAACACACGAATGATATTGTGTATCTGGCTGCAAAACAGAAAAGATGAGACACTTCTTACAATGGGACTTCCCCCAAAGGATGTATGTTAGTAGGTTTACAAAGGAATACCTTGAAATCAGACAGCAATGTAAATGGCATTGTCTGCCAGCTGAGGGACAAGTTGGTTGAGTGCCCTCTTGTATTTCAAGTAAAGAATCCCAATCCGGGGACCTACAAAGCCATTTGTTAACTTGTAAGAATTTTTAAGTTCTTCTTTTAAAATTTTCTTAAGTTCTAAAATTTTATTAATATGCCTTTAAGATAATTTTAGCACTTATAAGTAATCCATATGGTTTAATATTTCTCAGTATTTATAATGGCTGTCAAGGGAATTTTATCTAATTTAGACTGCCTGCTGACTAAAGTTTAAAACAACAGAACAGAGCCTTTTCAGCAACATTAAAACACCCATGACTTTATCTCCATACTTGAAATGTGACTCTCAGTATGAAGTTCAAACATTTCAAAATCACCTCTGATAATTTAAAATTTTTAAGATATGATTAAAACCCTGAAATGTAAATATCAAAAACAACAACAACAACAACAACAAAAAAAAAACCTATCAATGCCATCCTGCTGGGGCTTCTGGAATAAAAAACATCCCTCTCAGTTCCCTGTCAGAGCACTGGAATCAAGACATTTCAGGAACCTTTTTTTGGTGAAGCCCCATTTTTTTTTTTTTACTGGGGTCACCAAACTTCCTTTCTTCAGAGGGCCAGAAAGTAGATATTTTAGGCTTTGTGGTACGTACTGCTAG
The DNA here is from genome assembly GCF_018350195.1 of Panthera tigris. Lineage (NCBI taxonomy): Eukaryota > Metazoa > Chordata > Mammalia > Carnivora > Felidae > Panthera > Panthera tigris. The sequence goes on along the minus strand of NC_056670.1, from coordinate 33,270,510 downwards.
AAACTGCTCAACTCTGCTGTTAGAGTGGGAAAGCAGTCATAGATGGTACATAAGTGAATGAGTATGGTAGCTCTCCTGTAATAACTTTATTTACAAAAGCAGACTAACTTTTGTGGTGAGCTAAATGGTCCATAAAAATAGTTTGTTCACCTGTAGGAGCAGAGTGCTAGTCTGGAAGTGCCAAGCCAGGGACTCAGTTATAATGCTCTCAGTTACATTGAGCAACTAGCTGATCTCCCTTTGCATGACAGCAAACTGGGAAAGACACAGCTAAGGTAAGAAATTCTTACTTTTATTGTTATAAACATCAGAAAAAGAAGAAACTGAAAATTATATATAAATGTTTTATAGAGAATCTAGCTGTAGAATATAATCATGGAACACTGCTTTAACAAGTGCCCTGAATCAAATTATGAGAGGACAGATTTAATAGAGGTTCTCAAACTTTTCTAGAGTTCACATTGAGTAAGAATCAGAAATGCTCACATTTCCCTTTAGGTCATGTTTTGGTGAATCTCCCCCTAAATAAAGTCTCCTAAGGTCTGTTGAGTTCAAGTGTCCCTTCCTGCAGCTGCTGCCAAAATTTATGTCCACTTGGAACCTGTGGATATGACTATTTGGAGATAGAATTTCTGCAGATGTCATCAAGATAAGGTGAGGTCATATTGGACTAGGGTCAGCCATAAATTCAATGATTGGTATCTTCATAAGACGGAAATCTGGACAAAGACACAGGGAGGAAGGCTGTGTGAAGGCATAGGTGAACACTGGAGTGATGCAGCTGCAAGGCAAGGACGGCCAGGGACTGCTAGAGTCCACCAGAAGCCAAGAAGAGATGAGAAGATCCTCATCCATAGATCCTGTAGTGGGAGCATTGTTCTGCTGACACCTTGATTTTGAACTTCTAGGCTCTGGAACTGATAGAATAAATTTCTGTTGTTTTAAGCCACCCAGTCTATGGTAATTTGTTACGGTAGCCCTAGGAAACTAATACAACATCCCAGTGATTTATTGTTCTCACCACTCTTTCAGTGGAGGATTGTATATTGCTTTAGGCTGATACAGTTCAAAGCTTATGAGTTAGAATAAGTGGGCTTCAAATAGCACCGTCCTGAAAACTGGTATAAGATGTGAGGCCCCTGGCTCCTGGGCACTGAGTGTGGCCCCATTCACTTCCCGAGGCTCTTCATGCCCTCTTGCCACAAAGATCAGGTGGGGCTGAGCTCCTGGCCTACAGTTGGGCAAGGTCAGTGCATGGCCTCCACTCCCAACTCAGTTTTCCTATTTGCTTACAAGGCTAGTAAATGCACATTAAATGGTAATGTAAGCATCTCAAACATCAAAGAGTTGACTTCTATTTTTTTTAGGTGAGTTACCTATCCATCAGTCCACATCATAATCTGATACCAGTTCTGGTATAACTCTGTAAGGGCAGTGTTAGAGAATGAGTTATGCTGATCTGATATGCACTGGAGTTTAACATTTTTTTTGTTGGTTTATTCTCAGAAATATTTAATATTTAACAATTTAAATTGTTTAGAATTTGTGACTCATGTATAAGGCATTTTAACTTATTCTTTTTATGAGTTGAATAAGTGGCAGAGACCAGTTAGAATTTCAAAAAAATGTACTACTAATGCTATTTTTATTATTAAGAACCTCAGCTTTTATTCTTGGAGTTGATTAAGCTACTACATTAAATCTTAAGTCTGCCAGACTAGTTTTTTTAATTTTCTTTCCCCAACTGTCAAGACCATAGAAGTATGTCGCTTTACCAAAAATGACTGAGTAGTGTTGGGCCTGGAGAAAAAGTCAGGTAAAAGGAGCCTCTCCTGGGGCTGCTGATGGTTAGGCTCATCCACCACTGCACTTCGAGCTCGATTGGAGTCACCATGGGTTTTCTGCAGAGGAGACAAAAATTACAAGAAACAGTTAATTTATAGTGAGAGCTGTACATGGCCTACATCACCCCAGGTAGGTATGATAACTGCAGGCCAAGCAGCTCCAATTCCATTGTCATAAATTAGGATTCAGTTTGTACTTTTGACAAAATGCAGTATAAATCAAGACCAGAACATGGATCCTGCACAATTGCTGGCCCTGAGGTCTCATAAGCACATGGAAAAGGCAATAGGAGAAAGACCTACCGTTTGCCTTTGTGACCCCACAGTGCTTAAGTGTTCCACTTCAGCTGTGCCAATAGGTGGCAGGAGATTGTTTCGACTCAGGGGCATTGGTGAGGGAGAGGAGAGTGAGTCCGCCGCTCCTGGACTGCAGATCCCACCAGCAAACACCAAGATAGGAAAGCATAAAGTTACAACAATACAAGAGAACTAATTAGAACCAAAGAAATGAAGGAGATGAGTTAATGTCATGCACAGATGCTTTAAGCTGTTTATGTTTTTACGTAAAGAAATCTCAGTGAAAGGATTTTGGAAAATCAGAGTTTGGTTTTTTTTTTCATAGTATTTTCATAGTATTTTTCTTAGTATTTTCTGATTTTTGTTGAAACTTTATCCTGGGCACACAGCATAAGTTGAGCTCTTTGTGAAATTTTCCCTGTCTGGTGTTAACACTGCATGGTGTTAACCTGTTATGGATTTGTAATTTCGTATCTGATGGAATTCTCCACAGTTCTGGGCCTTTTGATTGTCCTTTTCACTAATAACAGTAGTCCTCCCTTATCCACACTCATCCTCAATAAATTTAATCTATAGCTGTATCAGTATCAACATCAACATAATAAAACAGTTCTCACCAGGTGAGAAGAACCCTGGTGTCATGAAAGATTTGTGGTCGGTATAGACATCTCTTACTGAATCTATGGGGACAAATTAAAACAAGAAATTGAAAAATCAAAGTCCACGAATGACATGTTGGGAGAGAAGCATAGTGACATATGCTTAATTTAGAAGCTGAATTCAAAACACAGTTATAGCCATATTACCTCATACCCTTGATCATAGACTTAGAATCAAACATCCTAATATGTTTTATGAATCAACAACTAATGAGAGAATTTTATTTAAAAAATTGGCTTCTAAATATTTTTTGCATTATGAGGCTCAAAGTGAAGTAAGGGTAAGAAAAGGGAAGAGAATATGTTTAGTGTTATTTCCTAAGAAGTGCTAAGGTTTATTTTTCCTGGCATGTAGGCAAGTACTTACCTGAGGTTAAAATGTTATCATTGTCAGTAGAATAAGCAGATCCCAATGGTACAGAATAATATTCAGAGGATCTATTATTTTGGGATGAATTTCACTGAACATATACCCACTAAGGAAGATGTTTAATAAGATACATATGTTTTATTCTTTAGATAAGTGTCACTGAAGTATTCTAGCCATTCATTTGTAGAAATATAAATCTTAAGCTAGACTAACAGAAAGATCCAATAACCGTATTATATTCAAATGTAACCACATCTTTTCTATATTGAATTTAAACAATCATGAGAATATGTAATGATTAATTTCTAAGCATATATTTAAATGCTACATTTAAATTCATTCTGTTCATAAAATTCTTCTTTAGTTTTATCACAGTTTCCAAAAATTCTGCTTTGAAACCTACACTCGGGATCCTCTGAGGATTTCTTCCACAGGCCTTGGCGTTCCAGCGCGTGAATGGCTTGTGCTGATGGGATAAAGCGTACGTGGTGGGGGATTGCGTCTCCTGGCGGACTGCACTGTGTATGACAGAGCTGATGTACTAAGCTCCAGGGCTCGATTCGGCCAATTTCGGGTTGAAAGGATGGTACTGGATCCAGGTCTCATAAGTAGCTTGTCATCAAGATCTCTAGTGGCCAAATCAGAAACCCACAATGAAATCAGAATTGCTATGTATGGAGAAACAGGACTCAAAAGCTTAGAGTGTAAAATACATTCAAGGGAGAAAAAGGCAAAGTAATCTAGTTTATACAAACTACATAATCTAGTTCAGGCATAAGAATGTGTTCTGTTTTTTTTTTTTTTTTTTAAGTTTATTTATTTTGAGAGAGAGCAAGCAGGGGAGGAGTAGACAGAGGGGAGGAGAGGGAGAATCCCAAGCTGGCTCCACATCGTCAGTGCGGAGCCTGATGTGGGGCTTGAACTCACGAACCGTGAGATCATGACCTGAGCCAAAACCAAGAGTCGGATGCTTAACCGACTAAGCCACCCAGGCACTCTGAGAATGTGTTCTTAAAAGGACATCATTTTAGTCATACAAGTAATTTAATAGAATGGAGATTTGGGAAAGCAAATCCATTATTCACCTGCCAAGACCATGACTTCTTCAGTTACAGTGAAGGCCAACCTGAGGAGTACCTACACTAGAGTGCTTCCCGAAAGTTTACCTCAGGGAATGAGATCCCCACCATATTTGAGGCATTCTTTGTGCCAAAGGAAAGACTTAGTTGAAAGGCAAATATTGCTGCTTGGAAGCAACGTGGCACCGGTGTGGCTCCCACTCAAAGATTAAAATGCTGAGCTCGTGGGGCGCCTAGGTGGCTCAGGCCGTTAAATGTCCTACCTTGGCTCAGGTCATAATCTCTCAGTTCGTGGTTCGAGCCCTGCATCGGGCTCTGTGCTGACAGCTCAGAGCCTGGAGCTTGCTTTGGATTCTGTGTCTCCCTCTCTCTTCCTCTCCCACTTCTGCTCTCTCAAAATAAATTTAAAAATTAAAAAAAAAAAATGCCACGCTTGTTGGAGCCTGCGGGGGTAGGGGTTTGGGTTCCTTGGAAAGCTGGAAGCAGGTAAAAGGTCCAGAGCCTCCTGCTGCCCAGGGCACTAGGACTACAGAAGATCTCTATTTGCATAAGCAACTGAAATAACACTTTCTGTAAGTACTCGGATAAGTAAAATATGCCGAAACAGTTCAGTAGTTTAAACTTTGCCCTACAGATTTGGGGGTTTTTATTTTGTTTTTTTAAAACATAGGAGAGACATTTGTGCTATAAGACACCTAGGAGAGCATTTGGACAAGGAAATGGAGGGAAAGTGAAAGAATTAAGCTCTACCACATGCTCTTTTGGCTTTCAACAAGTTTCTCAAACTTTCAGGCCCTTTGATGTCTTGTTGTGCAAACTATACCTCAGTGTTTGGAGGACTGTGAAGAGGAAATACCCATCAAGGAATGGACTAAACCTTGAGCATTACTCACAAGAGATCTTGCTGGTCTTCCTGCCTCCCTAACCATTCACTTATTAGCCTTTCCACACCCAAACTCCTTTCCATTACAGAAGCTTTAGGCCTTAAGTGCTCTATGCTTATCTTTATTTTGTCTTTTGGACTACTCATTTATAATTCTGGATTCAGTATCACCTCTAGCCAAGTGACTTCTAGATCACCTTCCAAAGGTGACCTCTTTGATGTTGCCAGTGAGATGGCCTGGCATTATAAACTCAACACACCCCAAACCAAATTCATCTTTATCCCACAACAAGTTTCCCTTGAAACAAGTTTCCCTTCTCAGAGTTGACTTTGGTTCTTCTATTTTTATAGAATCTGATTTCTTTTACAGTAGCTCCTAAAATATTCCATTCCTTTCTTATCTTTTGCTACAACTTGAGTACAGACTTTTAGTAGCTCATGCTTGAACACACACACACACACACACACACACACACACACATGCACATACACACACATGCACACACACATGTATATATAGACACACACATATATAATTCTTATTTTTTTTAGCTTTTTTTTTTTAACGTTTATTTATTTTTGAGACAGAGAGAGACAGAGCATGAACAGGGGAGGGGCATAGAGAGAGAGAGACACAGAACCCGAAGCAGGCTCCAGGCTCTGAGCCATCAGCCCAGAGCCCGACGCCGGGCTCGAACTCACAGACCGCAAGATTGTGACCTGAGCTGAAGTTGGACGCTTAACTGACTGAGCCACCCAGGCGCCCCTTTCTTTTAGTTTTTTAATGTTTTTTTATTATTTTTGAGAGCGATAGAGTGCAAGTAGGAGAGGGGCAGAGAGAGAGGGAGACACAGAATCTGAAGCAGGCTCCAGGCTCTGAGCCGTCAGCACAGAGCCCAATGTGGGACTCGAATCCACAAGATGTGAGATCATGACCTGAGCCAAAGTTGGACGCTTAACCGACTGAACCACCCAGACGCCCCCCCCCCCTTTTTTTAAGTAATCTCTCCACCCCAGCATGGGGCTCGAACTCACAATCCCAGGATAAAGAGTTGCATGCTCTTCTCACTGAGCTACTCAGGTGCCCCTTGAATCCCTATGTTAATTAGACTCTTTACCTTCAGTTCCTCCTGCTTCAATCTGTGTTCTGTGAAATCTATCTTTCAGATTCCTGATTTAAATATATGTGCTCCCAACTGAATCATACATTGCTGGCAGAAGTGTCAAATGGTGTAATTAGCTTTGGCAAACTATGGCAGTTTCTTATAAAATTAAACATATACTTGTCCTATGACACTGTCTACATACTGACCCAAGAAAAATGAGGCCATAGGTCTACAAAAAAAAAAGACCTGTGCAAGAATGTTTATAGTGCCTTTAAGCATAACAGCCCTGATCTGGAAACACCCCAGGTGTTCACTAACAGGAGAATGGAAAATGAATTGTGATGTATTCTTACAGTAGAATCTTACTTGGCAATAAAAGAGAAGATCATGTGCAACAACATAAATGGATCTCAAAAACATGGCATTCAAAACCCCCAGTCTGGTCCCAGCCTTCATCAATTTCATAGCCTTTTTTCCCACTAATTACACCATGATATATCTGTTTTAACTCTGAAAGATTGTCAGTGGTCTTAGGTCAGAAGCATTAAAATTGTGACCTACCTCTTCCTTTTCTCATTATAGCAAAACTGGTCTGCTTTCTCTTCTAAACAGTTCTTATTTTCTTGTTTCCAAACCTTTTCCCACACCATTCCTCCTACCTACAATAGCATTGTTGCTCTTCTCTGCTTATCCAAACTCCCATCTTTGAAGGAAAAGTTCAAACCTACAGTTACCCACCAAAATGCCTTCCTTCTTTGGGATCACCATGCATTCATTCTGGGTACCACACACTTGACATTCAGTCACAAAGATGCCCTATATGGGTCTCTTTTTACCCATGTGTGTCTTCTCTTTCCAGTTACATTATCTGCTCCTTTAGGATGGAAACCATTTCCTTAGATGTTTTTACTTCACAAATTTCTCTGGTTGCTTGGTAGGTACTCAATATGCATATTGATCAACTGATTTAGCTTTCCTTTTATTTCTCAGTGATCTATGTAAATTCTAGAGTCTATTAAAACTTTATACTTCTTACAGTAGCTTGTCCATTAGGGAGAGATTTCTTGGTTGTAGAGGCATCCCATGGACCAAGAGACCATTCACATTTGGCTGATGACCACTTGCTGCTTGACAGAGATTCATCTACATGTCAAAAGAAAATGTTACTTGTTATTGGTCGGTGAAGATACTTGCTTGGTTTCCCAACTTTGCCGAAAGATAATATTTACAAATTAGGAGATCTGTACATTTTTCTCCTATGCCTTAACTTTTGTAATATCTTTCTCCAGTAGCCTAGCTGGGTCCCCAAGTCCACTGTTAAAATCACAAGTCAGAGTCCTTTTCTCTTCATTTTTAAATGACAGCAGGCAAGGGAAGCCTGATCAACTGAGATGAAAGCTGTTGACAGCCACTCTGATAAGGGATAGAGAACTTCATTACTATCATTATTTACATTAGAAAAGAAAACCAAAAAGAAAACAAAATATGAAACAAAAATAGAAAAAAAAAAGTAAACTCTGATGTAATCTCTTTCACCATCAAACAATCTTCTACTCTGCACAAACATACTTTCTCTTTCACTACCCTGGAGCAGTCAGCTACTGTCATTACCTAAAATCTGAAGACTTTTATTAGAAAGAGTTAATCTTATTTGTTCTAGTGTTATCAGGGTTTAATCTTCCTTGGACTGACATTGCCACCTTGAAGTGCTGTTGATTTTCTCTGTCAGATCATCAGTTCAGTGCCCTTTCTGGCTATCTCCTTTTCTGCTGTAGCATGCATTTTCCTCCTACTCTCTCTCAGGAATCTTTGAACTAACGCTTCTCTTTCCTTTGGTCACTAGCAGCCAGAAACATTTAAGTTAACTATTCATAACTTAGGGTACCTAACCCATAGTCAGACCACTTACTTAAGCATGTTAGAAGTATTTTATTACCACCAAGAACATTAGTTTACCTGGTTAAGCCACCAATGTGATAAGATATGGATGGGCCTTCCTGATTTTATTTTTATGTAACACATATGTAAATCCAGCAGGACAATATCAGCCAGTATGCCAACAAAGCAAATACTAGATCTGGTTGTAAAACTCAGGGTTGATGAGCATGGCTCAAGGATTAGAATCCCCCCACCCCTTTTTTTTGGCCACAAGTTAACACTGAAACTACCATGTAGGAATTGGGACTAGATGAGGCGATGTGAGACCAGGTTCATCAGCCTTCTGCAAGAAATGGCTGTCCTTATGTCTGTCCACAGATTTAATTGGGACTTCTTTTTCCTTACTTTGGTTTGCTTTTTATGCCTCCGTTATTAATGAGTACTAAACACCCAAAAGGCAAAAAAGTCAACAGATTCAAATGTCAAAAATAAAAATCAGGTAGGCTGAGAGAAGAGAAAAAGGAGTCAAAATGGAGAAATTCAAAGCATAGGATGTTACCCTTTTCGTCATATCCTTTATTCTTCTCCCAAACAGACTTAGGCTAACCATATAGCTGATTCTACGTTGTGTAACTTATGGGTGACTTTTTAAGAAAGCTGACTATTAACCCTAATTAGCTATTAATTTTTTAAACTGAAATTAAACTTATAAGTGCAGAGTCACTGGATTATTGTGATAAACACATTACTGAAAAAAAGTTAGGTCATAAATAATAAAATTAAGGCAAATAACTCTGAGCAAACTTCTGGCAAGAACAGTCGTAGGTTCTCCAGTACATTCCCGTGTGGGGCTTACTGTATTTGAGGTGATGGACAGCACCTTCGACTGTGGCACTCGAGGTAAAACCAAGGGTTGTGGTTCACTCAGCACACAGGGGCTTTCTGAAACTGGTCTGGTGTTTGCAACATTACTCTCATCATCTGAACAAAGGAATAGAATCTGTTACCCATGGATATCTTCAGACCCACAACAAAACCGAAAAATAATCTTCCCTGAGAATTCATAATCTCAAGATAAGCTTCATGCATTTTTGCAGCCCAACTTAATACCACCTGCATGGTTCAAAAAACAAAACAAAAACAAAAAACAACCCTCAAATTAAGTTAAGTGGTTTCCAAGGCTGGTGATACCTACTTGTACCTAGCAGAAGGAAAAACAACTCTAGAGCAAAGCTGTCCAATAGAATATTTGGAGTTGATGGAAATACTCTACATATGCACTGTCCAATATAATGGCCTCCAGTCACATGTGGCTCTAAAGCCCTTAAATCTGGCTAGTGTTATAACCAAGTAGATTTGGAAAAGAAAAAAACTACAGAAGAGAACTAGAAATGCTAAAATTAAAAACAGAATTAATAGATTAGATACTGCTGAAGACAGAATTAGTGAACTAGAAGAAAAATGTGAAGAAATAATTCTGAATTAAGCACAGAGGAAAAATGAAAAATATGAACTACACACTAAAAAGATAATTTTACTGTATGTAAATTATAACTTAATTTTTAAAATGGATAAATAAAACCACAATGAAACTTCCTTTTAAGTGTTGTCAAAAAATTAAACATTGATTAGTAAGTACTGATGAGACTGCACACAGGAACTTGTGTACTTGTTAATGGGCATACAGAACTGGTACAATCACTTTGGATAATTTGATGTTATCTAGTAAATTGATGATGCATATTATCTATGACCCAGAAAACTGTATTCCTTTGTATATACCCTAGAGGAAATCTTACACATGTGTACTAGGAGAAGTGTTCAAGATTGTTTATAGCATCATTGATCATAATTTCAAAACACTGGATTTGGGGATTTTAGCACTTCTCATCATCAGTTATAGCTCCAAAGCTCAATTCAAGATGAGGAATCATGTTTCTGAGTAGAATTGACATGCACTCTGGGTCTTCATTGTTTCTAAATCACTTCCATTATCATCATTTGGCTTCCTGCTCTGGTTTAATTCAGAGAAAGTATATCTTTTCTTGACAGAAATGTCCAGCGAAGCTTGTTTCTGCATTAGCAAATTAGGGTTAATAGTAACAATAATTATTCATTTTAATTATTAGGTTTGGTTTTAAAATATTCTTTCAAAAAAAGGGGGGTGCCTGGGTGGTTCAGTTGGTTAAGCATCTGACTCTTGATTTCAGCTCAGATCATGATCTTGTGTTTCATGGGATCAAGCCCCACATCAGGCTCTGTGCTGACCATGTGGAGCCTCCTTGGGATTCATTCTCATTCCCTCTCTCCCTTCCCCTAACCCCCTCTCAAAATAAATAAATAAATATTAAAAAAATAAAATATTCTTTCATAATTTGGATTTTTAAAATGGCCTGATTAAAAGTTAAATGACTAGAGTGGTTAGGGGCACCTTAACTCAGTCCGTTAAGCATCTGACTCTTGATTTCGACTCATGTTACAATCTCCTGGCTTGTGAGTTTGAGTCTTGTGTTGGGCTCTGCACAGACAGTGTGGAGTCTGCTTGGGATTCTCTCTCTCTCTCCCTGCCCCTCCCCCCCCTCAAAATAAGCAAACTTAAAAAGAAGTTTAAATGACTGTGAAAACAACAAGTTATAAAAATAAATGTTTACATTTCCTCAAGGTTCTACATACTTTTGGGTTACAGTTGACAAACCTTAAAATACCACAAGTTGTCAAATGGTCCTATGCAGTTTGGCTTTGTTCCTCATGGAGGGGTAGAAAAAGTTGCTTTAGTAGTAGGGATAGGTTTGTACCAGCACCGGTAGGTTGGCTCTGATATCAACTAACCAACTGGTCCACACCAAATCCAAAAATGCAAGAGTTATTTCCATACTTCAAGATGTTATTTTTAAAAAGTAATGATAATATCTAACATTTATTACACTCTTACATATTCCAGTAACTATTTTATATCCTCTAATGTAACTCATTTATTCCTTACAGAACCCTATCAGAATTAGTATCATACTAATATAAAGAAATTTAATCACATATATACAGAGTCTGTAGAAGTATACATAGCCACATCCACACATTTACATATGGTTTATGGCTGCATTCAAGGGCAGAGCTGAGTAATTGCAACAGCCCAACCTTGGTAAATTGTGAAAGGTGAAATGAAAGTTTTTTCTGATATCTCAATGCTTGATACTGAAAAATTGAAAGAGTCTCTTTATTTATCGCCAGTGTTTATTATTGAGTTGCCTGGCTGGTTCAGTCAGTACAGCATGCCACTCTTGATTTCAGATCGTGAGGTCAAGCCCCACATTGGTCATGAAGCCTACTTAAAATTTAAGAAAAAAAGTATTTATTATTATTGCAGTTTGGATATGACTGTGGACTTTATAATTTATCTCATATTATCAAAACCTTAAACTCATAAACCAGTTAGTTTTTTTATTTTGTGTTGTTTTGTTTTTAGAGACAGTGGGGGAAGTGCAGAGAGAGGGAGAGAGAGTCTCAAGCAGCTCCATACCCAGCACGGAGCCCAACATGGGGTTCAATCTCACCACCCTGAGATTATGACCTGAGCCAAATATCAAGAGTCAGATGCTTAACCAACTGAGCCACGAGGTTCCCCTTAACTAGTTAGTTTTTAAAGGGTGTTGGTTCTAAACTCTAATACTAGCTTTAAAAGAGAACTTGACAAGCATACAACAGAGTGGCTTAAAAAAGAACCCACACAGTATCAAATATAGCAAACATGGAGCAACTGGAACTCTCATACAGTACTGAAGAGTGTAAATAGATGCAACCACTTTGGAAAATTTTTTGACAGTAGCCACTGAAGTTGGAATAGCACGTTTTATGACCCATTTGTGCTACTTTTAGTCATGTATTACATGCATAAAAGACACATACAAAAATATTCCTGCCAACACTATATGCTGGTAAACTGCAAACTACTCAAATGCCCATCAACAGTAAAATGTGATACAGTCATACAATAGAATATAACAATGAAAATCTTGGGGCACCTGGGTGGCTCAGTTGATTGAGCATCTGACTTTGGCTCAGGTCATGATCTCATGGTTCATGGGTTCAAGCCCCATGTCAGGCTCTGTGTTAACAGGTCAGAGCCTGGAGCCTGCTTCGGATTCTGTGTGTCCCTCTCTCTCTGTTCCTCCCCTGCTCATGCTCTGTCTCTCTCTCTCTGGCAGGTAGGAGGGAGGAGAGAGTGGATGATGGGTATTGAGGAGGGCACCTGTTGGGATGAGCACTGGGTGTTGTATGGAAGCCAATTTGACAATAAATTTCATATTTTAAAAAAAAGAAAAAAAAGGAAAAACAAAAAAATAAATAAAACTATTTCTCCATCAAAAAAATAAAATAGAAAAATAAAAAAATAAAAATTACCCCCAAAATTAAAAAAATAAAGATTAAAAAAATGTTTAAAAAAACCCAATGAAAATATTACTACAAGCAAAACAGTTGAATTTAGCAATGTTGAGTTTAAAAAGACAGATGCAGAATAGTATATACTATAGCAATCCATTCTTATAAAGTTATAAAACAGACAAAATTAATCCTAATAGGATAGGGTTACTCTTCGGGATGTAGAAGTTTAGTAAGTGACTGAGAAAGCACGAGAAGGGTTTGTGAAGTGTTGGTAACATTTTATTCTTGGTCTGGGCACTGGTCATATATGTGGATTCATTTTTTTTTTTTTTACTTGAAGTATAGTTGACACATGAGTTTCAGGTGTACAACACAATGATTTGACAATTATGTACATTTCAGAATTCTTGCTACTGATGCATAGTTACCATCTCTTACCAAAATTGTTACTATATTTTGAATATATTCCCTATACTGTACTTTCATCCCAGTGACTTATTGTATAACTGGCAGTTTGTACCTCTTAATCTTCCTCACCTATTTCATTTATCCCCCCACCACCCTTCCCTCTGGCAACCACTAGTTTGTTCTCTGTGAGTCTGTTTTTATTTCCCTTACTTTTCCCCTTTTGTTTCCCTTTCCCACTTATTTTTTTTAATATTTATTTTGAGAGAGAAAGAGCAAGAGTGGGGTAAGAGCAGAGAAAGAGGCGGAGAGAGATAATCCCAAGCAGGATCTGCGCTATCAGTGCAGAGCCTGACACAGGGCTTGAACTCACAAACCGTGACATTATGACCTAAGCTGAAATCAAGTGTCAGACACTTAACTGACTGAGCCACACAGGCACCCCTATTTCGTTTTTTACATTACACTTAGAAGTTAAATCATGGTATTTGTGTTTTTCTATCTTATTTAACTTAGTATAATACTTTTTAGGACCATCCATGTTGTTGGGAATGGCAAGATTTCTTTCTTTTTTTTCAATGGTTTTTTTTTTTATTTTTATTTTTTTTCAATATATGAAGTTTATTTTCAAATTGGTTTCCATACAACACCCAGTGCTCATCCCAAAAGGTGCCCTCCTCAATACCCATCACCCACCCTCCCCTCTCTCCCACCCCCCATCAACCCTCAGTTTGTTCTCAGTTTTTAAGAGTCTCTTATGCTTTGGCTCTCTCCCACTCTAACCTCTTTTTTTTTTTTTCTTCCCCTCCCCATGGGTTCCTGTTAAGTTTCTCAGGATCCACATAAGAGTGAAACATATGGTATCTGTCTTTCTCTGTATGGCTTATTTCACTTAGCATCACACTCTCCAGTTCCATCCACGTTGCTACAAAGGGCCATATTTCATTCTTTCTCACTGCCACGTAGTACTCCATTGTGTATATACCACAATTTCTTTATCCATTCATCAGTTGATGGACATTTAGGCTCGCTCCACAATTTGGCTATTGTTGAGAGTGCTGCTATAAACATTGGGGTACAAGTGCCCCTATGCATCAGTACTCCTGTATCCCTTGGGTAAATTCCTAGCAGTGCTATTGCTGGGTCATAGGGTAGGTCTGTTTTTAATTTTTTGAGGAATCTCCACACTGTTTTCCAGAGTGGCAGCACCCGTTTGCATTCCCACCAACAGTGCAGGAAGACTCTCGTTTCTCCACATCCTCTCCAGCATCTATAGTCTCCTGGTTTGTTCATTTTAGCCACTCTGACTGGTGTGAGGTGATATCTGAGTGTGGTTTGGATTTGTATTTCCCTGATGAGGAGCGACATTGAGCATCTTTTCATGTACCTGTTGGCCATCCAGATGTCTTCTTTAGAGAAGTGTCTATTCATGTTTTCTGCCCATTTCTTCACTGGGTTATTTGTTTTTTGGGTGTGGCGTTTGGTGAGCTCTTTATAGATTTTGGATACTGGCCCTTTGTCCGATATGTCATTTGCAAATATTCCGTTGGTTGCCTTTTAGTTTTGTTGATTGTTTCCTTTGCTGTGCAGAAGCTTTTTATCTTCATGAGGTCCCAATAGTTCATTTTTGCTTTTAATTCCCTTGCCTTTGGGGATGTGTCGAGTAAGAAATTGCTACGGCTGAGGTCAGAGATGTCTTTTCCTGCTTTCTCCTCTAGGGTTTTGATGGTTTCCTGTCTCACATTCAGGTCCTTTATCCATGTTGAGCTTATTTTTTTGAGTGGTGTAAGAAAGTGGTCTAGTTTCATTCTTCTGCATGTTGCTGTCCAGTTCTCCCAGCACCATTTGTTAAAGAGACTCTTTTTTCCATTGGATGTTCTTTCCTGCTTTGTCAAAGATTAGTTGGCCATACTTTTGTGGGTCTAGTTCTGGGGTTCCTATTCTATTCCATTGGTCTATGTGTCTGTTTTTGTGCCAATACCATGCTGTCTTGATGATGACAGCTTTGTAGTAGAGGCTAAAGTCTGGGATTGTGATGCCTCCTGCTTTGGTCTTCTTCTTCAAAATTACTTTGGCTATCCGGGGCCTTTTGTGGTTCCATATGAATTTTAGGATTGCTTGTTCTAGTTTCGAGAAGAATGCTGGTGCAATTTTGATTGGGATTGCATTGAATGTGTAGATAGCTTTGGGTAGTATTGACATTTTAACAATATTTATTCTTCCAACCCATGAGCACGGAATGTTTTTCCATTTCTTTATATCTTCTTCAGTTTCCTTCGTAAGCTTTCTATAGTTTTCAGCATACAGATCTTGTACATCTTTGGTTAGATTTATTCCTAGGTATTTTATGCTTCTTGGTGCAATTGTGAATGGGATCAGTTTCTTTATTTGTCTTTCTGTTGCTTCATTATTAGTGTATAAGAATGCAACTGATTTCTGTACATTGATTTTGTATCCTGCAACTTTGCTGAATTCATGTATCCGTTCTAGTAGACTTTTGGTGGAGTCTATCTGGTTTTCCATGTATAATATCATGTCATCTGCAAAAAGTGAAAGCTTGACTTCATCTTTGCCAGTTTTGATGCCTTTGATTTCCTTTTGTTGTCTGATTGCTGATGCTAGCACTTCCAACACTATGGTAAACAACAGCAGTGAGAGTGGACATCCCTGTCGTGTTCCTGATCTCAGGGGGAAAGCTCTCAGTTTTTCCCCATTGAGGGTGATATTAGCTGTGGGCTCTTCATAAATGGCTTTTATGATGCTTAAGTATGTTCCTTCTATCCCGACTTTCTTGAGGGTTTTTATTCAGAAACGATGCTGAATTTTGTCAAATGCTTTTTCTGCATCGATTGACAGGATCATATGGTTCCTATCTTTTCTTTTATTAATGTGATGTATCACGTTGATTGATTTGCGAATGTTGAACCAGCCCTGCATCCCAGGAATGAATCCCACTTGATCATGGTGAATAATTCTTTTTATGAGCTGTTGAATTCGATTTGCTAGTATCTTATTGAGAATTTTTGCATCCATATTCATCAGGGATATTGGCCTGTAGTTCTCTTTTGTTACTGGGTCTCTGTCTGGTTTAGGAATCAAAGTAATACTGACTTCATAGAATAAGTCTGGAAGTTTTCCTTCCCTTTCTATTTTTTGGAACAGCTTGAGAAGGATAGGTATTATATCTGCTTTAAATGTCTGGTAGAATTCCCCAGGGGAGCCATCTGGTCCTGGACTCTTATTTGTTGGGAGATTTTTGATAACTGATTCAATTTCTTCACTGGTTATGGGTCTGTTCAAGCTTTCCATTTCCTCCTGTTTGAGTTTTGGAAACATGTGGGTGCTTAGGAATTTTTCCATTTCTTCCAGGTTGTCCAGTTTGTTGGCATATAATTTTTCATAGTATTCCCTGATAATTGCTTGTATTTCTGAGGGATTGGTTGTAATAATTCCATTTTCATTCATGATTTTATCTATTTGGGTCATCTCCCTTTTCTTTTTGAGAAGCCTGGCTAGAGGTTTATCAATTTTGTTTATTTTTTCAAAAAACCAACTCTTGGTTTCATTGATATGCTCTACAGGTTTTTTAGATTCTATATTGTTTATTTCTGCTCTGATCTTTATTATTTCTCTTCTTCTGCTGGGTTTGGGGTGTCTTTGCTGCTCTGCTTCTGTTTCCTTTAGGTGTGCTGTTAGATTTTGTATTTGGGATTTTTCTTGTTTCTTGAGATAGGCCTGGATTGCAATGTATTTTCCTCTCAGGACTGCCTTCACTGCATCCCAAAGCGTTTGGATTGTTGTATTTTCATTTTCGTTTGTTTCCATTTTTTAATTTCTTCTCTAATTGCCTGGTTGACCCATTCATTCTTTAGTAGGGTGTTCTTTAACCTCCATGCTTTTGGAGGTTTTCCAAACTTTTTCCTGTGGTTGATTTCAAGTTTCATAGCATTGTGGTCCGAAAGTATGCATGGTATGATCTCAATTCTTGTATACTTATGAAGGGCTGTTTTGTGACCCAGTATGTGATCTATCTTGGAGAATGTTCCATGTGCACTCGAGAAGAAAGTATATTCTGTTGCTTTGGGATGCAGAGTTCTAAATATATCTGTCAAGTCCATCTGATCCAATGTATCAGTCAGGGCCTTTGTTTCTTTATTGATCCTGTATCAAGATGATCTATCCATTGTTTTAAGTGGAGTATTAAAGCCCCCTGATATTACCACATTCTTATTAATAAGGTTGCTTATGTTTGTGATTAATTGTTTTATATATTTGGGGGCTCCTGTATTTGGTGCATAGACATTTATAATTGTTAGCTCTTCCTGATGGATAGTCCCTGTACTTATTATATAATGCCCTTCTTCATCTCTTTTTACAGCCTTTAATTTAAAGTCTAGTTTATCGGATATAGGTATGGCTACTCCAGCTTTCTTTTGACTTCCAGTAGCATGATAAATAGTTCTCCATCCCCTCACTTTCAATCTGAAGGTGTCCTCAGGTCTAAAATGAGTCTCTTATAGACAGCAAATAGATGGGTCTTGTTTTTTTTATCCATACTGATACCGTATGTCTTTTGGTTGGAGCGTTTAGTCCACTTACATTCAGTGTTATTATTGAAAGATATGGGTTTAGAGTCATTGTGATGTCTGTAGATTTCATGCTTGTAGTGATGTCTCTGGTATTTTGTGGTCCTTGTAACATTTCACTCACAGAATCCCCCTTAGGATCTCTTGTAGGGCTGGTTTAGTGGTGATGAATTCCTTCAGTTTTTGTTTGTTTGGGAAGACCTTTATCTCCTTCTATTCTAAATGACAGATTTGCTGGGTAGAGGATTCTCGGCTGCATATTTTTTTCTGTTCATCGCCTTGAAGATTTCCTGCCATTCCTTTCTGGCCTGCCAAGTTTCAGTAGATAGGTCTGCCACTAGTCTTATGGGTCTCCCTTTGTAGGTTAGAGCCTGTTTATCCCTAGCTGCTTTCAGAATTTTCTCTTTATCCTTGTGTTTTGCCAGTTTCACTATGATATGTCATGCAGAAGATCGATTCAAGTTATGTCTGAAGGGAGTTCTCTGTGCCTTTTGGATTTCAATGCCTTTTTCCTTCCCCACATCAGGGAAGTCTCAGCTATGATTTGTTCAGGTACACCTTCAGCCCCTTTCTCTCTCCCTTCCTCTTCTGGAATTCCTATTATCCGGATATTGTTCCGTTTGATTGCATCACTTAGTTCTCTAATTCTCCTCTCATACTCCTGGATTTTTTTTTTTATCTCTCTTTTTCTCAGCTTCCTCTTTTTCCATAATTTTATCTTCTAAGTCACCGATCTCTCCTCTGCCTCCTCAATCCAAGCTGTGGTCGCCTCCATTTTATTTTGCACATCATTTATACTATTTTTTTTAGCTCCTCATAACTATTTCTTAGTCCTTGATCTCTGTAGCAATAGATTCTCTGCTGTCCTCTATACTTTTTTCAAGCCCAGCGTTTAATTTTATGACTATTATTCTAAATTCTTTTTCCATTATATTGCTTAAATCGTTTTTGATGAATTTGTTAGCTGTCGCTACTTCCTGGAGTTTCTTTTGAGGAGAATTCTTCCGTTTCATCATTTTGGGTAGTCCCTGGGGTAGCTCCAAACTGCAGGGCACTTCCCCTGTACTGTCCAGAGTACAGTGGGCAGGGCCTCAGTCAGACCCAATGTCTGCTCCCAGCCCACTGCTGGGGCCACAATCAGACTGGTGTGTACCTTATCTTCTCCTCTCCCAGGGGAAGGACTCACTGTGGAGTAGTGTGACTCCCATCTGGGCTACTTGCACACTGCCAGGATTGTGGTGCTGCTTCGATGGGATCTGGAGTATTAGCTGGGGTGGATCCGCAAGGTGCCGAGGGGCAGGAGGAGCAGGCTCAGCTCACTTTGCCTTTGGTAGTGCAGGAGGGGCCTATCAGCACCAGGAGGGAGGCAGACTCGGTGGAGGGATGGATCCACAGAAGCACACAGTTGGGTGTTTGTGCAGTGCAAGCAAGTTTGGTGATGGGAACTGGTTCCTTTTGGAAATTCGGCTGGGGGATGGGAGAGGGAGATGGCGCTTGCCAGTGCCTTTGTTCCCCGCCAAGCTGAGTGCTGTCTTCTAGGGTTCAGCAACTCTCCCTCCTGGTGTCCTCTCGCCCTCCCTGCTCTCTGAGAACAGAGCTATTGACTTTTAACATTCCAGATGTAAGTCCTGCTGGCTGTCAGAACTCATGCAGTCTGGCCCCTCCGCTTTTGCAAGCCAGACTTGGGGGCTCTGCCTTGCTGGGTGGCTGCCCCTCCACTGCCCCGGCTCCCTCCCGCCAGTCCGTGTAGCACGCACCACCTCTCCACCCTTCCTACCCTCTTCCATGCGCCTCTTGTCTATGCTTGGCTCCGGAGAGTCCATTCTGCTAGTCTTCTGGTGGTTTTCTGGGTTATTTAGGCAGAGGTGGGTGGAATCTAATCGATCAGCAGGACACGGTGAGCCCAGTGTCCTCCTACCCCACCATCTTCCCGAAATCCTCTTTTAACGTATTTTAAAATACAGTTTGCTAATATTTTGTTGAAGATTTTTGTATGTGTGTTCATCAGGGATATTGGTCTGTAATTTTATGTTTTTGTGTTTGTCTTCTTTTGTATCAGGATAATTCTGATCTTATAGAATGAACTTGGAAGCATTCCTTCCTCTTCTGTTTTTTGGAATAGTTTGAGAGGGGTAGTTATTAATTTGTCTTAAAATGTTTGCTAGAATTCACCTGTAAAGCATCATGTCCCAGACTTTTCTTAGAAAATTTTTTATTACAAATTCAAAATTCTGTTACTAATAATTGATCTGTTCAGATTTTCTAGTTCTTTCTCATTTATTCTTAGAGAATTGTATGTTTCCATTAATTTATCCATTTCTTCTAGATTATCTAATTTGTTGGTATATGATTTTTGATATAGTGTCTTATTATCCTTGCATTTCTCTGGATTAGTTTGTACCTTCTCTTTCATTTCTGATTTTATTTGAGCCCTCTTTTTTTATTGGTGAGTGTGGTACTAAAGGTTTATCAATTTTAATTTTCAAAGAAACAGCCCTTAGTTTCAGTGATCTTTTCTAATGATTTGTAGTCTCTAATTCATTTGTTTCTACTTTGAGCATGATTATTTTCTTCCTTCTACTAACTCTGGGCTTTGTTCTACTTTTTCTAATGCCTTTAAGTGTAAAATTTGAAAGTTTGAGACTTTTCTTGGTTTTTCAGATAGCCCTGTATTGCTATAACCTTCCCTCTTGGAAGCACTTTTGCTGTGTCCCAAAGATTTTGAACCATCATGTTTCCATTTTCATTTGTATCCAGGTATTTTTTGATTTCCTCTTCAATTTTTTTCATTGACCCATTTGGGCTATTTAGTAATATGTTGTTTAGCCTCCACGTGTTTGTATTTCTTCCTGTTTTTTTCTTGTAATTGATTTCTCATTTCATACCATTGTGATTGGAAAAGATACTTGATATTATTTAAATGTTAAATTTATTGAGACTGATTTTGTGGACTAACATGATCTATCCTTGAGAATGTTCCATGTATACTTGTTTCATGTGTATTCTGTTTTAGGATGGAATCTTCTGTATATATCTGTTAACTCTACCATGTGTGATGTATCATCCAAAGCCACTGTTTCCTTATTGATCTGCTTTCTAAATGATATATACATATATAGATATGGGATGTTGAAGTCCCCTCATATTATTGTATTATACTGTACATTTCTACCTTTGTGTTTGTTAATATTTGCTTCATATATTTAGGTACTCCTATATTGGATGTGTAGATATTTACAATTATTATATTCTCTTGTTGGATTGATCCCTTCATTATTATGTAATGCTTCTCTTTGTTTTAAATTTTTTTTAACGTTTTTATTCACTTTTTGAGAAACAGAGACTGTGAGCAGGGGAGGGACAGAGAGAGAGGGAGACACAGATCCAAAGCAGTCTCCAGGCTCTGAGCTGTCAGCACAGACCCTGATGCAGGGCTCAAAACCAGAAACTGTGAGATCGTGACCTCAGCCAAAGTCTGTCGCCCAACAGACTGAGCCACCCAGGTGCCCCTATATTCTTTGTTTTAAAGTCTCTTTTGTCTGATGTAAGTATAGCTACTCTAAGTTTCTTGTGGTTTCCATTTGCATGAAATATCTTTTTCTATCCCTTCACTTTTAATCTCTGTGTGTCCTTAAATCTAAAATGAGTTTCTTTTAGGCAGCATACATATGCGTCTTGTTTTTTTTATCCAGTTACCAAATTTTATTTTTGAGAGAGAGCCTGAGTGGGGGAGGGGCAGAGAGACAGGGGGATAGAGGATCCCAAACGGGGGCTGTGCTGACAGCAGTGAGCCTGATGCCAGGCTCAAACTCATGAACTGTGAGATCATGACCTGAGCTGAAGTTGGATGCTCAACCAACTGAGCCACTAGGCACCCCTAGTCACCAAATTTCTTTTGATTGGAGCATTTAGTCTATTTACTTAAAGTAATTATTGGTAGGTATATACTTATGGCCATTTTGTTAATTGTATTCTTGTTATTTTTGCATTCTTCCCTGTTCTTTTCTTCTTTTTTTGCTCTCTTCCCTTGTGGTTTGATGACTTCCATTATTGTTATTTTTGGATTCCTTTCTGTTTTGCGTGTATCTGTCATAGGTTGTCAGTGTGACATCTGTAACATCCTATTTATATATAGTAGTCTATATTAAGTTGATGGTTCCTTAACTTTGAATACATTCTAAAAGCACTAGATTTTTATTCCTTCATGTTTTATGTATATGATATCATATTTTAGATCTTTTTATTTGGTGTATCTTGACCAACTTTTATAGGTATAATACAAGTTACTACTTATACTAGCTTTATAAGGGATTGATTACTACCATTACTATATGTTTGCTTTTAACAGTAAAATATTTTTCCTTTCGAAATTTTCTTCTACTTATGGCCTTTTCATTTCCACTTAAAGTGCCTTTAACATTCTTTGTAAGGCTGGTTTAGTAGTGATGAACTCTAACTTTTGTTTGTCTGGGAAACTCTTTCTGAATGATAACCCTGCCAGGTAGTATATTCTTGATTGTAGGTTATTCATTTCAGCACTTTGAATATATTATGCCACACCCTTCTGGTTTGCAGAGTTCCTACTCAAAAATCAGCTGATAGCCTTATGAGGTTTCTCTTGTATGTAACTGTTACCTTTTCTCTTGCTGCTTTTAAGATTCTTTGTCTTTAATTTTTGCCATTTTAATTATGTGTCTTGGTGTGGACTTCCTTAAGTTCATCATATTTGAGTTTTTCGGCAATTCCTGGGCCTGGATCTCTGTTTCCTTCCCAAGATTAGGGACGTTTTGGCTATTATTTCTTCAAATAAGTTTTCTACTGTCTTCTCTCTCTCGTTCTCTCTCTATCTCTCTCTCTCCTTCTGTGACCCCTGCAATGTGAATGTCATTACACTTAGTATTATCACGGAGGTTTCTTAACCTAGTCTCTTTTTAAAATTCTTTTTTCTTTTTGCTGTTCAGTTTGGTTACTTTCCATTACCCTGTCTTTCAGATCACTGAACCATTCTCCTGCATCCTCTAATCTGCTGTTGATTCCCTCTGGTGTATTTTTCACTTCAGTTACTGCATTTTTCAATCTGTTTCTTTTATATTTTCTATACCTTTCTATCTTCTACTATTCTCTCAAGTCCAGTGAATATCTTTGAACTCTTCAGTAGGTAGATTGCTTATCTCTATTGCATTTAGATGTTTTTCTATTGTTCTGTCTTGTTCTTTCATTTCAACCTATTCCTTGGTCTCCTGATTTTTTCTGATTCTTTGCTTCTGTGTATTAGGCCTGATTCTGAAAGTGGTTGCCTTATGTAGAAGGTATCCTGTGGTGTGTTATAGTGCATTCCACCCTGGTCACCAGAACCAGGGCTATCCCCTGTGTGGGCTACCTGCACCCTCTGTTGTTCTTGACCCAAGACTACTGTGGGAGCTCTTGTGGGAGTGTTTGCCTCTTGAGCACCTCACTGAGAAGCCTGGCTGAAGCTGCTGTAGGCTCAGTGGTGAGCAAGACTAGTCCTCAGCCTAGCCGTTGCAGTGACCCACTGTGACTGCTGCAGGTGCAGTATTTGGCAGGTCTTGCCCCTGGTGTGGCTAGCTGAGAGACTCAGCAGCACTTACAGTTGACATGCTGGTATGTTAGGTTAGCTTCCCCACTTCCCAGGGCAGGCATCACTTTGTAGATGAGCTGCTCTTGGCCAAGGCTGACTGCCAGGTGTGGCAGGGTGGGAGCCACTTCTGGAGGCACCTGCCAAGTTGGTTGGGTTGGGTGGGGTGAGATCACAGGGAAATGCTGGAGCAGAGCAAGTAATGCCAACAAGATAGATGGAGGTGTCAGAACTGGCTCCCACAAGTGTCTTTTCTGAGTTAGGGAAAGGATAATGGTGTCTGCAAGTACTTCTCTTCCTAGAGAAAGTTGCCACACATCCCTTTTTCTCTGGCATATGTCCTAAAATTAGTCAAGAAATAGCCAGGAAGATGATGGAAGATACCTAGGCTCTCTTTGTCCCATGAATACAACTAGATAAGTATCAAATATCTGAGAAATCAACCTGAAGACTGACAGAACAACTCCACAACTAAAGAGAGAAGAGGCCATATCGAAGAAGGTAGGAAGTGCAGAGATGTGGTTTGGGGCAGAAATGGATCTTGGCTGATGTGGAGGGGTGGGAGCAATGAATGCAGAGAAGGGTGAGAGCGAGAGGAGCATACAGGGGAATACACAAGGAGAACGTTTCCCCATAGTCACTGGCTTAGAAAATGAGAAGGGCAGAATTTCATGAGTTCTTGCAACCAGCGGGGCTTAAAGCCTGGAGTTGTAAAAGTCAGCAGGCTTGGCTAGGATAGAGCCAAGTGTTCCTGAGAGCATTCACAAGAGACACCACTCCAAGAACAAAAGAGCTGGCTAGTGCCATTTTCCTCCCCCACCCCTCAGCATAAACACAGCCACCTGTGGGAATCAGTACAGTGCACACACCAGCTGCCTACACTAAGCCCCACACCCTGCGCTCCAATGGAATTGCCCTCCTCAGTCATGCTAACTTTGTCCCAGTGTGGCAGGACCTCCCCCAGAAGACCAGCACAAACCCTGCCTATACCACATCTCTCAACCAGAGAGTTTTACAGGGCTTCAGTTCCAGTGGAGGTGTGACAGGTCTCATTTCACAAGCACACAAGAGCATACCTAGTTTTAACTCACCACATTGAGGTTTGGGACCACACACTTGCCCACTGCAGGCAAGGCAAGCCTCTGCAGATGACTGACCTGAAGGACAGAGCATCCAGAACACAACAGCAGAGCATATGCAGCACACACATGGCATGAAGTGCCAGGCCCTGGCCACTATATGACCTCTTCCTCATAAAGCCATTACTCTCAGGAATAAGGGATACAACTGGCTTCTCTAGAACAGAGAAGCAGTCAGAGGCTTAGACAAAATGAGAAGACAGAGAAATTTATCCTAAATGAAAAAACAAAATAAAGTCACTGCCAGAGATGTAAGTGAAACAGATATAAACAATCATGAGGGTACTCACTACACTTGAGAAAAGAATGGAAGACACCAGTGAGACCCTTACCACAGAGATAAAAGAGTTAAAAAAGAACCAAAAAATGAAAAGTACAATAAACGGGATTAGAAACATGCATGATGCAAAGAATAGCAGGTTGAAAGAATCAGAAGAACAAATTCATGACCTAGAAGACAAAATAATAGAAAGCAATGAGGTTGAACAAAAGGGAAAGAATACCGCAAATCGAACATAGACTTAAAGATCTCATTGACTGTATCAAACATTATGTTTGTATTATAGGAGTCCCAGAAGAAGAGAGAGTAAAGGGGGCATAAAATTTATTTGAAGAAATAATAGCTGAAAACTTCCCTAATCTGAGGAAGGAAACATATCCAGATCCAAGAGGCACGGAGAGTTCCAAACAAAGTCAACAAAAGCAGACCATACCAAGACATATTGTAATTAAATTTGCAAAATACAGTGATAAAGAAAAAATCTTAAAAGCAGCAAGACAAAAGAAGTCACTAACTTACGAAGAAAAACCCATAAGGCTAGCAGGAGATCTGTTAACAGAAACTTGGTAAGCCAGTAGGGAGTGGCATGAAATATTCAGAGTGCTGAATGGGAAAAATCTGCAGCCAGGAATACTCTTTCAGCAAGGCTATCATTCAAAATAGAAGGAGAGTGGGAAGCCTGCATGGCTCAGTTGGTTGAGCGTCCAACTTCAGTTTAGGCCATGATCTCATGGTTCATGAGTTCAAGCCCCGCATCGGGCTTGCTGCTCTCAGTGCAGAGCCCACTTTGGATCCTCTGTCTCCCTCTTTCTCTGTCTCTCCCCTGCTCATGCTCTCTCTCAAAAATAAATAAACATTAAAAAAATAATAGAAGGAGATAAATAGTTTCTCAGACAAACAAAAACTAATGGAGTTTGTGACCACTAAAACACCCCTGCAAGAAATACTAAAGGGGATTCTCTGAGTGAAAAGAATTGACTAAAAGTGGACGGTATAAAGGCAGGAAAAACAAAATCAGTAAAAATGAGCATTTCTGTAAAAAAAAAATAGTCAAGAAACTCACAAACAAGAATATAAAATATAATATATACCTAAACTGTGGGGAGGCAAGGAAAAAAAGAATGGGTTCAAACTTAAACAACCATCAACTTAATATAGACTGCTATATGCAGAAGAGGTTATATGCAAACCTGATGGTAACCATATATAAAAAAACTACTAACATGCAAATAGTAAAAGAAGGAAATCCAAATATGTCACTAAAGAAAATATCAAAACACAAAAAAGAGAAGACAAGAAGGGATCAGAAAATTCCAGAAATAATCACAAGTAATTAAATGGCAATAAATACATAAAAATTAATAATTACTTTGAATGTAAACAAACTAAATACTCCAATCAAAAGACATAATGTGTCAGAATAGATTAAAAAACAGCACCCATCTATATATCCTGCCTACAAGAGACTCATTTTAGACCATAAAGATACCTACATATTGAAAGTGAGAGGATGGAGAAACATTTATCACACAACTAGATGTCAAAATAAAGGCAGAATAGCAATACTTGTATCAAACTAGACTTTAAAACAAAAACTTGGTAACAAGAAAAAAAGTGGTGCTATATTAATAATAAAGGGAACAATCCAAGAAGATCTAACAACTGTAAATATTTATGCATCTAACATGGAAGCACCCAAATACATAAAACAGTAACAAACATAAAGGAACTGATAATAATACAATAACAGGAGACTTTAACATCCCACTTACATTGGTGAACATATCATCTAAGCAGAAAATTAACAAGGAAATAATGGCTTTGAATGACACACTGGACTGGATGGACCTAATAGATATATTCAGAACATTCCATCCTAAAACAGCAGAATACACATTCTTTTCAAATGCACACCGAACATTCTCTAGAGTAGATCACATATTTAGGCCACAAATAAGCCTCAACAAATACAGGATTGAAATCATACAATGTACCTTTTCTTTTTTTCTTTTTTTTATTATTTTTTTTTAACGTTTATTTATTTTTGAGACAGAGAGAGACAGAGCATGAACGGGGGAGGGTCAGAGAGAGAGGGAGACACAGAATCTGAAACAGGCTCCAGGCTCTGAGCCATCAGCACAGAGCCTGACGCGGGGCTCGAACTCACAGACCGCGAGATCATGACCTGAGCCGAAGTCGGACGCTTAACTGACTGAGCCACCCAGGCGCCCCACAATGTACCTTTTCTGATAACAACATTATGAAACCAGAAGTCAATGACACACACACACAAAAAAATCTGGAAAGACCACAAATACATGGAGGTTAAATACCATGCTACTAAACAATGAGTGACTCAAATAGGAAATAAAATAAGAAATTTAAAAAAATACATGGAAACAAACGAAAATATAATAGTCTAAAACCTTTGGGATGCAACAAAAGCTGTCCTAAGGGGGAAGTATATAGCAATACAGGCCTACCTTAAGAAGCAAGAAAAATCTCAAATAAACAATCTAATCTTACACCTAAAGGAGATAGAAAAAGAACAATAAACAAAGTGTAAAGCCAACAGAAGGAAGGAAATAATGAAGATGAGAGCAGAGATAAGTCACATAAAAACTAAAAAACAAAACAGAACAATAGAGAGGAGGAGTTAGATGGCAGAGAAGTAGGGGGACCTTGGGCTTTCCTAGTCCCTCAAACAGCTGTATTGAGGTCAGATCACTTGGAACACCCAGGAAATCGACCTCTGGACTGGCAGAAGGATCTCTGCAGTTAGAGGGAGACAGTGTGGCAGGTGTGAGGTGCATGGAAGTGAATTTGGGGAGAGAATGGCAGTGCCATGGAGGGGAAGGGAACTTTCTGTGGAGAGACAAAAGGGAGAGAAAGAAAAAGGGGTTCAGAGAGTGCAGCGTTGGTTTTGCACAAGAGGAAAACCTCTCTGGACCATGGACTGGGGACCGGGAAGTACTGAGTGTTGCAGGTTTTGTTTGTTTGTTTGCTTGCTTGCTTGCTTGTTTTTTCCAAGCAGCGTTTGGAGCTCAAACTCAAGTTTTGGAAGTGTGCAACTTTCTCTGGAGCAGAGCCATGGAGTACACCCCTGGTGAACAGGGAGCTGACTTTGGAGTGCATAGCATGGTGTAGAGATCTCCAGGGCACATTGAAAGAGATTATTCCCCTAACTGGAGTACTTTTGAAAGAGGGTATATTGCCTCCCCAAGAGCAAAACATTCTGCAAGTGCCAGCAAAACACTTTCATCAGCAGGGGACAGAGGTGCATTCAGAGGGAACATAACCTTTGCTGCTTTTAGTGGTGCTATACCATATATTCCACACACAGCTCAGATGTGGGACTGTTTTTCAGGGTGAAATGACTTCAGACACAGTGTAGAAAGCCCTAATCTGGAGGATGGGGTGGGTCCACACAGTGCTAGGTCCTTTAAGACTTTGAGTTTTGAATCACAGCCGTGTGCCAAAGAAAAAATGCAGTAAACTTGTGGCACACTGTAAACTGACTTCCCTCGCTATTCTGTGAGGGCTGCCTGAACAGCAGGGGTTGTGAGATCCCCTGTTCAGGGAGGAGAGATTGAGGAGGTGCCATTTCCTGCCCCCCGACATACACCAAAACAGTGGGACTTGAGAGAGCAACATAGTGGCCCCCAGTGGAGGCAAGAGCCACTTACACCAAACCCCTCTCCCCTATGCCTGGCAACTGCTTATTTACTGGGGCAAGACTGACTGAGCCAATGCAGCAGGACTCTCCTCCAGAAGACCAGCACAGCCAGTACCCTGTGTGTGCCAAGTGTACTGAAAAACAAGTGCTTCAAAATGACAACAGCAATTCTGGTAGAAATAGGACCAGGCTTACTTTTCTTTTGGAATCAGACTCATAGTTCTCATTTCCTCCCCGTACCCCTCAGGCTTCTTTTTTGCTTTTCTTTCTTTTTCCTTAATTTTTCCTTGGAATTAGCCTTGTTTTTTTGATTCACTGTTGGGGTTTTTTTGGTTCCCTTTCC
This sequence comes from Panthera tigris, assembly GCF_018350195.1. Lineage (NCBI taxonomy): Eukaryota > Metazoa > Chordata > Mammalia > Carnivora > Felidae > Panthera > Panthera tigris. The sequence goes on along the minus strand of NC_056670.1, from coordinate 33,241,989 downwards.
TTTTCTCTTTTTTTGAGATCAGTTGTTTTTTTTTTTTTTTTTCCTCCTCCTTAGGCTTATTTTAACAAACAAATCAAAGCACACCTAGTTAAAGGTCTAGACACTCCCCACCACAAGCAAGGAGGAGCTCTGCAGAGGACTGACCAGTGGGAAAGAGCAGCCAAAACACAACAGCAGAGTGCACACCGGAAATGCTTCTGGAAATGCCAGGCCCTGGACAGTGTATGACCCCTTTTTAATGTAGCATTACTCTCAGGTGCAGGAAATGTACCAAGCTTTTAAAACACACAAAGACAGAATCTTAGCCAAAATGACAAGATGGAAAACTTCTCCCCAAAACAAAATTCAGGAAGAAATCACAGCTAAGGAATTGCTTAAAACAGATTTAAGCAATATATCTGAACAATAATTTAAAATACCACGCATAAGGCTAATAGCTCAGCTTGAAAAAAGCATAGGGGACACCAGAGAAATACTTGCTGCAGAGATCAAAGACCTAAAAACTAGTCAGGCTGAAATAAAAAACGCTATAACTGAGATACAAAACCAACTGGATACAGTCATAGTGAGGAGTGAAGGGAAGAGAGGAGAGAATAGGTGATATGGAAGATAAAATTATGGAAACTAATAAAGCTGAAAAGAAGAGGAAAAGGAAAATCTTAGATATTGAGAGGAGACTTAGAGAACTTAGTGATTCCGTAAAATGAAACAATATCTGTATCATAGGAGTCCCAGAAGAAGAGCAGGGAAAAGGGGCAGAAGGCTTATTTGAACAAATTATAGATGAGAACTTCCCTAATTTGGGGAAGGAAACAGGCATTCATGTCCAAGAGGCACAGAGAACTCCCCTCAAAGTCAATAAAAACTGGTCAACACCACAACATATCACAGTGAAACTTGCAAAATATAGAGAGAATTCTGAAAGCAGCTAGGAACAAAAGGTCATTAATCTATAAGGGTAGACACATAAGGTTAGTAGCAGACCTATCCACTGAAATTTGGCAGGCCCAAAGGGAGTGGCAGGAACTATTCAATGTGCTGAATGCGAAAAATATGTAGCCAAAGATTTTGCATCCATCAACGTTGTCACTCACAGTAGTGGGAGAGATAAAGAGTTTCCCAGACAAACGAAAACTAAAGGAGTTTCCCAGACAAACGAAAACTAAAGGCCACTAAACTGACCTTGCAAGAAATTTTAAGGTGGACTGTGTAAGTGGAGACAAAAAAAAAGACCAAAGCAACAAAAACTACAGTGGATCAGAGAACATCACTAATAATACTAACTCTAGAAGTAACACAATAGCACTAAATTCATATCTTTCAGTAATCACTCTGAATGTAAATGGACTAAATGCTCAAATAAAAAGACACAGTGTGTCAGAATGGATTAAAAAAACAAGATCCATCTAATATGTTGCCTACAAGAGACTCATTTTAGATGTAAAGACACTTGCAGATTGAAAGTGAGGGGATGGAGAATGATCTATTATGCTATTAGGCTATGAGGTCAAAGAAAGCCAAAGTAGCCATATTTATATCAGACAAACTAGACTTTAAAGCAAAGACTATAACAAGAGATGAAGAAGGGCATTACATAATAATTAAAGGATCTATCCATCAAGAATATCTAACAATTGTAAACATGCCCACAACATGGAAGCACCCAAGTATATAAATAATTAATCACAAACATGAAAAAACTCATTGATAATAATACAGTAATGTAGGGGCCTTTAATACCTCACTTACAACAATTGACAGATCATCTAAGAAGAAAATCAACAAGGAAACAATGGCTTTGACTGACACACTGAACTGGATGGACCTAACATATATTCAGAACATCTCACCTTAAAACAGCAGAATACACATTCTTCTCAAGTGCACATGGAACATTCTCCAGAATAGATCACATACTGGGTCACAAATCAGTCCTCAACAGGTACAAAAAGATTATGATCATATCATGCATATTTTCAGATCACAATGCTATGAAACTTGGTCAGCCACAAGAAAAAAATTGGAAAGCCTTAAAATACATTGAGGTTAAAGAACATCCTACTAAAGAATGAATGGTTTAACTAGAAAATGAAAGAATAAATGTAAAAAAATATGGAAGCAAATGAAAATAAAACATGACAGTCCAAACTCCTTGGGATGCAGCAAAGGCAGTCCTAAGAGGAAAGGCCTATCTCAAGAAGCAAGAAAGGTCCCAAATACTCAATCTAACCTTACACCTAAGGGATCTTGAACAGGAATAGCAAATAAAGCCTAAAGTCAGCAGAAGAAGAGAAATAATAAATATTAGAGCAGAAATAACTGATATAGAAATGACAACAACAACAAAACAGTACAACATATCAACAAAACTAAGAGCTGGTTCTTTGAAAGAATTAACAAAATTGATAAGTCCCTAGCCAGGCTCACCACCACCACCACCACCACCACCAACAACAACAACAACAAAAGGACCTAAGTTGATAAAATCATGAATAACAGAGGAGAGATCACAACCAACACCACAGAAACACAAACAATTATAATACTGTAACAAATTATATGCCAACAAACTAGGCAATCTGGAAGAAATGGACAAATTCCTAGAAACATACACACTACCAAAATTGAAAAGAAAGAGAAAATTTGAACAGACCCATAAGGAGCAAAGAAATTTAATCAGTAATCAAAAATCTTTCAATAAACAAGAGTTTTGGGGCAGATGGCTTCCCGAGGGAATTCTACTAGATATTTAAAGAAGAGTTTATACCTATTCTTCTCAAACTGTTCCAAAAAAACAGAAATAAAAAGAAAGCTTCCAAACTCATTCCATGAAGCCAGCATTACTTTGATTCCAAAACCAGACAAAAATCCCACCAAAAAGGAGAATTACTGGCCAATATCCCAGATGAGTCTGGATGCAAAAATTCTCAACAAGATACTAGCAAATCAAATTCAACAGTACATTAAAAAAATTATTCACTATGACCAAGTGAGATTTATCCCTGGGCTGCACAGCTGGTTCAATATTTGTGAATCAATCAACATGATACACCACATTAATAAAAGAAAAGGATAAGAACTGTATGGTCCTTGGGGCACCTGGGTGGCTCAGTTGGTTAAGTGCCTGACTTCAGGTCAGGTCATGATCTCACGCTTCGTCAGCTGTGCTGACAGCTCGGAGCCTGGAGCCTTCTTCAGATACTGTGTCTCCCTTTCTTTCTGTCCCTCCCCCACTCATGCTGTGTCCCTCCCTCTCTCAAAAATAAATAAACAGTAAAAACAAAAAAAGACCCATATGATCCTCTCAATAGATGCAGAAAAATAATTTTACAAAACGCAGAATCCTTTCTTTATAAAAACCCTTAAGAAAGTAGGGATAGAAGGAACATACCTTGGTATCATAAAGGGCATATATGAAAGACCCACAGCCAATATCATCCCCAATGGAGAAAAACAGAGCTTTCCCCCTAAGGTCAGGAACACAACAGGATGTCCACTCTCAACACTGTTGTTTAACATAATACTGGAAGTCCTAGCCTCAGTAATCAGACAACAAAAAGAAATAAAAGGCATACAAATGGCAAGGAAGAAGTCGAACTTTAACTCTTCAAAGATGACATGATACTCTAAGTGGACAACCTGAAAGACTCCACCAAAAGATTGCTAGAACTGATACATGAATTTGGCAAAGTCACAGGATATAAAATCGATGTACAGAAATTGGCTGCATATCTATAACCAATAATGAAGCAGCAGAAAGAGAAATCAGGGAATTGATCTCACTTATAATTTTTGGTGCAAGAAAAACCATAAGATACCTCAGAATAAACCTAACCAAAGAGGTAAAAGATCTGTACACTGAAAACTATAGAAAGCTTATGAGAGAAATTGAAGAAGACACAGAGAAATGGACAAACATTTCATGTTCATGGATTGGAAGAACAAGTATTATTAAAATGTTGATACTACTGAAAGCAATCTACATATTTAGTGCAATCCCTATAAAAATAATACAGCATTCTTCATGAACTAGAACAAACAATTTTAAAATTTGTATGGAACCACAAAAGACCCTGAATAGCCAAAGTAATGTTGAAAAAGAATACCAAAGTTGGAGGCATCACAATTTCAGACTTCAAGCTATATTACAAAGCTGTAATCAAGACAGTATGGTACTGGTAAAAAACAGATCAGTGGAACAGAACAGAGAATTCAGAAACAGACCCACTAACGTATGGCCAACTAATCTTCAACAAAGCAGGAAAGAATATCCAATGCGGGGGGAAAAGACTGTCTCTTCAGGAAATAGTGCTAGGAGAACTGGACAGCGACATGCAGAAGAATGAAACTGTATCACTTTCTTAACTCATACACAAAAATAAATTCAAAATGGATGAGAGTCCAAAATGCAAGACAGGAAGCCATCAAAATCCTACAGGAGAAAATAGGCAGCAACCTCTTTGACCTTGGCCACAGCAACTTCTTACTGGACATGTCTTCTGAGCCAAGGGAAACAAAAACAAAAAGGAACTATTGGGACCTCATCAAGATAACTTCACCCACAATCCCACAGCAAGAGAGAGAGAGAGGGGGAGGGGGAAGAAACATTGGCTCAGTTGTGATCATGTGGCATCTGGTGTGACATACTACTTATGTTGCAAAACACTGCTCGTTTATCAAGTTAAAATTTATTAGAAATGTTTGTCTTGTGGAACATTTGCAGAACGAGTTACTCACAATCCAAGGCTTTACATACAATGGAATATTACTTGGTAGTCAAAAAGAATGAAACCGGGGCACCTTGGTGGCTCAGTTAGGCATCCGACCTCGGCTCAGGTCACAGTTTGTGAGTTTGAGCCCCACATTGGGCTCTTTGCTGTCAGCACAGAGCCTGCTCCAGATCCTCTGCCCCTCCCCTGCTCACACACGCGCACACACACACACACACACACACATACACACTCACTCTCTCTCTCTCTCTCTGTCTCTCAAAAATAAACATAAAGAAAAAAACTTAATAAAAGAGCAAAACCTTGCCATTTGCAACAATGTGGATGGAACTAGAGCATATTATGCTAAGTGAAATAAGTCAGAGAAAGACAAATATTATGATTTCACTCATATGTGGAATTAAGAAAAAAACAGATGGACACTGGGAAAGGGGAAGAAAAATAAGAAAAGAGAGAGAGAGGCAAACCATAAGAGACTTTAAATACAGCGAACAAACTGAGGGTTGCTGGAGAGGAGGTGGTCTAAATGGGTGATAGCCATTAAGGAGGGCACTTGTTGGGATGAGCACTGGGTGTTATATGAAGTGATGAATCATTAAATTCTACTACTGAAACCAATACTATATCTATTTTAAATAACCTGAATTAAAAAAAAAACAATAGAATAGAACAATGAAACCGGAGCTGGTTCTTTGCAAAAATTAATAAATTTGATAAACTATAGCCAGACTTATCCAAAAGAAAAGAGAAAGGACCCAAATAAAATCACAAATGAGAAAGGAGAAATAACAACCTACACCATAGAAATACAAACAATTAGAATATTATAAGTATTCCAACAAATTGGACAACCTGAAAGAAATGGATAATTCCTAAAAACATAGATTACCAAAAACTGAAACAGAAAGAAATAGAAAACTTAAACCTTTAAGCAGCAAACAAATGGAATCAGTAAAAAAAAAAATAAATAAAATAAAAAAAAAATAAAAAAAAAAACAACTCCCAGACGAACAAAAGTCTAGGACCAGATGGCTTCACAGACAAATTCTACCAAACATTCAAAGAATAGTTTAGAGGTTAGAGTGGGAGAGAGCCAAAGCATAAGAGACTCTTAAAAACTGAGAACAAACTGAGGGTTGATGGGGGGGTGGGAGGGAGGGGAGGGTGGGTGATGGGTATTGAGGAGGGCACCTTTTGGGATGAGCACTGGGTGTTGTATGGAAACCAATCTGACAATAAATTTCATATATTGAAAAAAAAAAGAATAGTTAATATCTATTCTCAAACTATTTCAAAAAAATGGAAATGGAAGGAAAACTTCCAAATTCATTTTATGAGGCCAGTATTACCAAAACCAGATAAAGACACCATAAAAAAAAGAGAAGTATAGGCCAATATCTCTGATGAACACAGATGCAAAAATCCTCAACAAAATAACAAATATTGTTAAAATATCCATACAATCCATAAAAAAGAGGATTCAAGTGAAATCAGAAATGAAAAAGGAAATGTAATAACTGATTCCAAAGAAATAAAGGATCATAAGGGACTATGAACATTTCTATACCAACAAATTGGACAACCTAAAATAAATGGATAATTTTCTAAGAACATACAACCTACCAAGACTGAATCATGATGAAATGGAAAATGTGAACACACCAGTTACTAGTAAGGAGATTGAATGAGCAAGAAAAAACTTGGCAACAAACAAAAATTTGGGACCATATGGCTTCACTGGTGAATTCCAACAAACATTCAAAGAAGAATTAATACCAATCTTTCTTATACTCTTCCAAAGAACAGAAGAGGAAAGAACTCTTCTAAACTTTTTTTTTAAACAAGATTGGCATTACTTAGTACCAAAACCAAGGATGCCACAAGAGAGTACAGGCCAATATCCCTGATGAACATAGATGCAGAAACCCTCAAGAAAATATTATCACACCAAATTCCACAATACATTGAAAGGATAATATATCGTGATTAAGTGAGATTAATCCAGGGATGCAAGGATGGTCAACATCTGCAAATCAGTCAATGTGATACACTACATTAATAAAAATTAATATCATATGTGATAATCTCAATAGATGCAGAAAAAACATTTGACAAAATTCAAAAACTCTCAACAAAGTGAGTACAAAGGGAATGTACTTCAACATAATAAAGGACATATATGACAAACCCACAGCTAACATTATACTCAACAGTGAAAAGCTGAAAGTTTCTTCTAAGATCAGAAATAAGACAAGGATATGCACTCTCACCACTTTTATTCAACATAGTATTGGAAGTACTAGCCAGAGCAGTTAGGCAAGAAAAAGAAACAAAAGCTATTCAAATTGGGAAGGAAGAAATAAATCTCTCACTATTTGCAGATGATATATTATATAGAAAGCCCTAGAAATTCTATCAGAAACTGTTAGAACTAATAAATGAATTCAGTGAAGTTGTAGGATACAAAATCAATACACAAGAACGTACTGCATTTCTATACACTAATAATAGACTATGATAAAGACAAAATTAAGAAAACAATCCCACTTGCATCAAAAAGAATAAAATACCTACGAATATATTTAACCAAGGAGGTAAAAGACCTGTATACCGAGAACTACAAAACATTAATGAAAGAAACTGAAGAAGGCACAAATAAATGGAAAGATATTCTGTGCTCACAGATTAGAAAAATTAACATTTTTAAAATGTCCAAAACAGCCCCCCCCCCCCGCAAAATGCACAGATTCAATGTGATTCCTATCAAAATTTGAATAGCTTTTTTCACCGAAATAGAACCAAATAATCCTAAAATGTGTATGGAACCATAAAGACCCCAAATAGCCAAAGCAATCTTGAGAAAGAACAAAGCTGGAAGCATCTTGCTCCCTGTTTTCAAGCTATATTACATAGCTATAGCAATTAAAACAGTAAGGTGCTGGCATAAAAACAGACACATAGATCAATACAATAGAATAGAAAACTCAGAAATAAACCCACACATATATGGTCAAGTAATTTACAACAAAGGAGATAAGAATATAAAAGGAGTAACAGACAGTCTCTTCAATAAATGTTTTTTGGAAAGTAGGACCAGTATCTTACACCATGTACAAAAGTCAGTTTAAAATAAAGACTTGAAGGGGCGCCTGGGTGGCGCAGTCGGTTAAGCGTCCGACTTCAGCCAGGTCACGATCTCGCGGTCCGTGAGTTCGAGCCCCGTGTCAGGCTCTGGGCTGATGGCTCGGAGCCTGGAGCCTGTTTCCGATTCTGTGTCTCCCTCTCTCTCTGCCCCTCCCCCGTTCATGCTCTGTCTCTCTCTGTCCCAAAAATAAATAAAAAACGTTGAAAAAAAAAATTAAAAAAGTAAATAAAATAAAATAAAGACTTGAAGATAAGACCTGAAACCACAAAACTCCTAGAAAAAACATGAGGTAAGCTTCTTGACATGGGTCTTGGCCATGATTTTTTGAATCTGATGCCAAAAGCAAAACCAAGGAAAGCAAAAAACCCAAAAAAACAAAACAAAAAACACCATCAAATTAAAAAGCTTCTGCACAGCAAAAGGAAAAGTCAACAAAATGGAAAAGCAGTCTATTGAATGGGAGAAAATACTTGCAAATCATCTATCTGATAAGGGGCTAATTTCCAAAATTTATGAAAATATATACATAGCCAAAAAAAATCCAATTTAAAAATGGGCAGAAGATCTGAATAGACATTTTTCCAAAGAAGAAATACAGATGGCCAAAAGGTACATGAAAAGATGCTCTACATTACTCATCATCAGGAAAATGCAGATGAAAATTAAAATGCAGTTTCACTAGTCAGAATGGCTATTATCAAAAAGTCTAGAAATAACAAGGGTTGGCAAGGAGCTGTAAAAAGGTAACCCTTGTGCACTGCTTGTGGGAATGTAAATTGGTATATCCACTATAGGAACCAGTATGGATTTTCCTCAAAAAAATTAAAAGTAGAGCTACCATATGATCCAGCTATTCCACTTCTGGGTATTTATCCAAAGAAAAGGAAAATACCAACTTGAAAAGATAGATGTACCTCCATGTTCATTGCAGCATTGTTTACAGTAGCCAAGATATGGAAACAACCGAAGTGTCCATCAGTAGATGAAAGGATTAAAAAAAAAGCAACTGCGGTGTATATATACAAGGAAATACACTTCAGCCCTAAAAAAGAATGAAATCTTTCTATATGTGACAACATGAACGGACCTCGAGGGCAATATGCTAAATGAAGTAAGTTAGAGAAAGACAAATAACATATGATCTTTCTTATAGATGGAATCTAAAAATAAATAAATAAATAAATAAATAAATAAAACCAAGCTCATAGATATAGAGAAGAGATTGGTAGTTGCTAGAGGCAGGGCATAGGGAGTTGGACAAATGGATGAACACTTTTTGCTTTTGTTTTTAGAATGAATAAATTAAAAATTTTTTTTCATATCTATAAAAGAATGAATCACCAACAGACTCACATTTACATACAGGTTTAAAATATTTTAAAATGTTTAATGAAATAAAATTCATATAACATAAAATTCACCATTTTTAACCATTTTACAGTACACAATTAATTGGTTTTTAGTATATTCACAATGTTGTGCAGTCAGCACCACTATCTAATTTCAGAAAATATCTATCACTGCAAAGAGACACCACATACCTCCCAATTCCTTTCTCCCTATATCCCTTGGCAACCACTAAACTACTTTGTGCCTCTATGGATATGCCTGTTCTGGACATTTCAACTGAATAAAATCATACAATATGTGGCCTTTTGTGTTTGGCTTCTTACCCTTAGCATACTATTTTCCAGGTTTATCCATGTTGTAACATGCATGATTACTTAATTTTAGTTTATGAACTAATAATATTACATTGCATAGTACATTAGTTACTTATCCTGCTATAACAATATACCACAGACTGAATGGCTTAAATAACAGAAATTTATTTTCTTAAAGTTCTGGAGGTCAGAAGTTCAAGATCAAGGTGCTATTTGGCTTGTAGGCAGCTGTGTCCTTGCATTGCCACTTTTCCGTGCATGCACAGAAAGGGGGCTTTGGTCTCTTCCTCTTCTTATAAGGATACCAACTCTATAGGATTAGGTCCCCATGCTTATGACTTCATTTAACCTTAATTACCTTCCTAAAAGCCCCACCTCCAAACATTCACACTGGGGATTAGGTCTTCAACATATAAATTTTGAGGAGGACACAATTCAGTCCATAACATATGTATATACCAAATTTTGTTTCTCCATTCATAGCTGATGAACATTTGCGTCAATTCTAACTTTTTGACTATTATGAAAATGCTGCTATGAACAATCATACACAGGCTTTTTTGCAGAAAAGGTTTCAGTTCTCTTGGTTATATACTTTGAGTGGAATTGCTGGTCATACGGCAATCTTATGTTTAAGTTTTTGAGGAACTACCAAACTGTTTACATGGTAGCCACACCCTTCTACCTTACCACAGCAATGTATGAGTGTTTCAGTTTCTCCACATACTCACCAATACTTGTTATTGTCTTCTTCTTCTTTTTTTTTTTTTAATGTAGCCATCATAGTGGGTAGCCATCATTGTGATTTTGGTGTTGGTTTGTATTTCCCTAATGAATAAGGATGTTGAACGTCTTTTCATATGCTTACTGGCCATGTGTGTATCTTCTTTGGATAAATACCTATTCAAGTTGTTTGCCCATTTTTAAGTTGAGTTGTTTGTCCCTTTGTTGTTGAATTGTACTTTACATATTGTGGATGCTAGAATCTTATCAGGTGTATGATTTGCATATATATTCTTCCATTCTGTAGGTTGTCTTTTCACTTTCTTGATAATATCTTTTGATACATAGATTTTTTTTTTTTTTTTTTTTTTTTTGGATAAAATCCAGTCTATTGATTTTTTTGTTGCTTGTGGTCTTGGTGTCATATCTGAGAATCCATTGCTAAATCCAACCTCATTAAGATTTACTCTTATGTTTTCTTCTAAGAGTTTTATAGTTTTAGTTCTTAAATGTATGCTTGTGATCCATTTTGAGCTGATACTTTGTATGTAGTGTGAAAGAAGGGTCCAAATTCATTCTTTTTCATGTGGTTATCCAGTTTTAGCACCATTTGTTGAAGAGACTATTCTCCCATTGAATGGTCTTGGCACGCTTGTTGAAAATCAATTGGCTGTATATGTGAGGGTTTATTTCTAGACTCTTGATGCTATTCTGTTGATCTATATGTCGATTCTTATGTCAGTACCACACTGTTTTGGTTAATGTACCTTTGCACTAAGTTTTAAAATCAGGAAATGTGAAGCCTCATACTTTGTTCTTTTTTAATATTATTTTGGACATTCACTCAAATCTGTTTGGGGAATATTGCCACTTAACAATATTAAGTCTTCTAATCCATAAAACACAGGAAGACTTTCCAATTCTTTAGGTCTTCCCTATTTTCTTACAATAATGTCTTGTAGTTTTCAGTGTAAAAGTCTTACACTTTCTTGGTTAAGTTTATTTCTAAGTATTTTATTCTCTTTGATGCTATTATAAATGAACTGTTTTCTTAATTTCATTTTTGATTATTCATTGATAGAAGAATTTTGAGAAACATGATAGAGAAAACATAAATTGCCTTGAACAGACTTAGAAATTTGGATTTGGAGGATGCTCTATTGGAGGGTTCAGAAGGAAATGAGGAACATGTTATTAAAAACTGGAAGAAGGAGGTGCTTGTTATTTAGTGGAAGAATGTTTAGTGTAATGGTCTCCTGTGGTCATGTGGAAGGCAGGACTTAAAGTGATGGTTCTGGATGTATAGCTAAGAAGAGTTCCAATCAAAGTTATTGAAAGTGAGGCCTGATTTTTTTCCTGCTACTTATACAATAAAACATGAGATGAGAAAGAGAAACTGATGGAAAAAAATATTAAATGTAAAGAAACCAGGACTTTATAACTTTGAAAATTTTGTATCTCTAGATGGCGAAAGAGTTTAAATGAAAGAAGGCTGTCAGACCCTCAAAATTCTACTACCAGGGAGCAGTCTAATAAAACTACTCAGCTTTCACACATGTGAAAAAGGAAGGATGATTCAGAGGGCAAAACCAAGAGGCCAGAGGTTGGAACAGAGAGCTATTTCTAGGACTAGAACTCCCAGTATTTTCCCAACTGGACTTCAGAATTACTATAAACCTTTTTTTTTTTTAACCTTCCATTCTTTTTTTTTAGTGTTTATTTTGAGAGAGAGAGACTGTGAGTAGGGTAGGGAGCAGAGGGAGAGAGAGGGAGAATCCCAAGCAGGATCTGCACTGTCAGCACAGAGCCCGACATTGGGCTCGATCTCATGAACCATGAGATCATGACCTGAGCCGAAATCAAGAGTCAGACACTTAAGTGATTGAGCCACCCACGTGCCACTTAACCTTTCATTTCTGCCCACCCCCCTCCCTTATCTAGAATGTCTGTTATCCTTTCCCTGGTCCACTATTGTATGATGGGTGTGTTGGGGTAAGGCGACTTTTCTCTATGACAGGGATGGTTGGTTGGATTATATAGTTAGATGTTTATATTCCTATGTATATAGCCTTTAGTTTCACAGATATATAGATGGAAGAGAATTGGGCCCCAGTAACTTTACTTAATGTATTATATCCATTCATGGGAAGTTTATTCATACCAAGACCTAATTTAGATGATAGTATTTTGAACTTCTGAGCTATGCTATAATAAGTCTCTTGGGAATTTAGTGTATTTTGCATGTGGGAGCACAGGAATCATTAGGGGCAAGTGGGAGAATTGTAATGGACAAACTCTAAGCTTTGTGGACAAACTCTTTGTAATGGACAAACTCTTACCTCTTGGTGTTCACATTTTTTTTTTTTTTTTTAGTTTTTATATATTTTTGAGACAGAGTCAGAACATGAGAGGGGGAGGGGCAGAGAGAGAGGGAGACACAGAATCCGAAGCAGGCTCCAAGCTCTGAGCTGTCAGCATAGAGCCTGATGTGGGGCTCGAACCCACAGACCGCAAGATCATGACCTGAGCTGAAGTCAGAAGCTTAACCTACTGAACCACCCAGGCACCCCGGTGTTCACATCTTTGTAGAATCTCCCTTTGAGTGTGACTTACTCCAGACCAACAGAAGATGGTAAAAGTGATGAGATGTCACTTCCATGAATATGTTACATTATATAAGCTTCTGTTTTGCTGACTAGCTCTCAGCCTTTCTTGCTGGCTTTGAAGAAGAAAGCTGCTGTGACTCCTACAGTTACAAGAAACTCGATACTTCTAAGAACACACAAAAGGGGAAGTGTTTCTGTTCCTAAGTGAGCCTCTACATGAGAGCCTAGCTGTGGCCAACACCTTGATCACAGCTTTGTGAGATCCTAAGTAGAGAACTAGCTAAGCCATTCCTGGTCTTCTGACCCACAAATCTGTGAGATAAAAAATGTACGTTGTTTGAAACTGATAAGTTTGTGATAGTTTTTTGTGCAATACAGAAAAACAAAATAATTCTTAAAAAGCTAAATATACATTTAACCATATAATCAAACCATTCCACTCCTAGAAATTTACCTAAGAGAAAAGGAAATGTATGTGCAAAAAATTCTTGCATAGTAATGTGCATAATAGCTTTGCATATTATAGTCCCGAATTGAAAAGAACCCAAATGTCCATGAACAGGTAAATGGATAAACAAATTGTGCAACAGTGGAACACTTCTTGGGAATAAATTGCTGACGCACACATTTACATAGATGAATTTCAAAATGATCATGCTGAATGAAGGAAGCTTACAAAAAGGAAATACCCTGATTCCATTTATATGAAACTCTACAAAATAAAAACTAAACTATAGTGAAAAAGCACGTGGCGATTGGGGGTCAGGCAGGGGCAGAAAGGGATTACAAAGGTATTATATATATTATATTGACTGTTTTGTGGTTTCATGTATACATAGGTCAATTGACCAATTTACATTTTAAATATGAATGGTTTATTGTATAATCGCTTATTCTTAAGTAGAGCAGTTTAAAAAATGTATTTGCCACTTGCACATCTTTTTTCTCACAAATAATTATATTCAAATAAAACACAGTATAGTCATCATAGAATAGCCTTGTTACTCATCCACTCATTTTCAAATATTGTCTAAATATCTGTTAATGTCTGTGGAAAATACAAATGTGAGTCTTTTGCAGTAATGAAACATATAATCTGAAAGGCTAGTCAGGGTTTGGAAATCATAAATAATTATTTTTTTATGTTGTTTTCACAAAGATCCTTACCAGAAGCAAATCCCTCCCAATGACTACGTGTCAGCTGCTCCATACAGCTCAGAACTTTGCTCCACACGTCGTCAAACACATAAGCAAGGACGTCCTCTTTCATGCAGTAAAATGGAGCAATGGGAGGGTACCCTAATTTCTGTTTCTCTGGAGATGCGTGTAATTTCTTTCCTTGAAACCCCTCTTCCCTGTAACAGAAGCAAATAAGACTTCCTAGTTATTCTTTACTGAGTGTTCACCACTGTGTTTTGTGCTTCTCCAGGAGCGTGATTTGTGTCCCCTCCCCACATGTATATGTATGTAGCTCAGTATATGTATGTAGCATATGTGTTAAACTGTCTTGTGACCTAAGGGAGTTCTCAAACAGACTGAATTTCCCTTTTTACTCCCACCCCACCCCACTACTCTGCCAAAAAAAAAAAAAAAAAAAGAATAAGAAAAAGAAGACTGAGGTCTCATTGTGTATTTTTTAGCTTTGAACAGTGAACATTTCAGTTGAGCAATAAGCTATGACAAGCATACAGAAATAACCTTTTTGTTGTGACTGGATAACATTTAGATTACTATTCATGTACCATTTAATGATGGGCATGTGACCGTGTCACATAGTTATTTGAGGCAGTGATTCATTAGAGAAATAGTGTACTTTTATTAATCCAAACAAACAATTGGCATTTGGCTGGAAAGGGAAAGGAGGGGAGCCCACCAGCACAAGAAGCTACTGTGAGGCCTTTTTGGAGACCATGTAGCTATCTGTAGTCCAGAAACTCAGCCAAGTCTGTCTCTTCTCTGGAAGGGGGTACCAATAGCCCCAGTATTTGGGGGGCAAAGATCTAGCTGACAGATATGCTTACCTATGATAGACGTATTATAAATTAACACAAAGCAAATTCTGAAACACTTGGGCTATGAAGAAATATCTTACGGCCTCTCCCGTGAAAATTATCCCTGGGGTAGCAGAGGTGTCAAGAATTAAATAAGAAGCTCTAACTAGGAAAGAAGGATGCTAAGAGGTTTATGCAGGGCAGCTAAAGACTCTTTACTTCTTTCCCAAGGAAGAGCTGGCATGGCATTAAGTTGGGGAGAAGGCTGATTTAGTATTAATTGTATTTAAATTTATGTTTCTTTTTATAGGAGATAACACTTTCATATGATGAAAAAAAATTCACATTCTACAGAAGGAAATGTATTTATGTAGTGAAAAATAAGTTTACATTTCTGTCTCCCAGGCACCATTCCCAGAAGCAAACATCATACATTGGTCCAGGGAAATAGTTACGTTATACACTGCACTGCATTGTGGCCTTTTATTTAAAAATGTATCTGGCCCTCCATCTCTATTAATACATATGAATACGCCTCTGAAAAAATAGCTGCAGAGAATTCTACTGGATGTATCATAGTATATCTAACTATCCAGTTATTGATCAACCAGGCTTTTGTTCTTATAGTCAGTAGGACATTTAATATTCTTGTATGTAGTTCTTTGGCTACATGGGTATTATATCTGTAGGATAAATTCCTATAAATAGAATTATTGAGTGAAATGGTATATACATTTAAAATGGAAAGATATTTCCCACTTTCCTCTAAAGAGAGATAATCTTCAGTGTTGAAAAAATGTGCCTTTTTTCCATTCAAGGAATTATCAAACTTCTTTGTTTTCTCTGCCAGTCTGACAGATAAAATAGTATCTTGTTATAGTTTTAATTTGCACTGCTAATTGTGAATGAGATTGAATTTTATTTCCTTTATTTAAAATCCATTTTCTTTTGGGGCGTCTGGGTGGCTCAGTTGGTTAAGCGTCCGACTTGGTCTCAGGTCATGATCTCACGGTTCATGAATTTGAGCCCCACATCAGGCTTTGAGTGGACAGTGTGGAACCTGCTTGGGATTTCTCTCTCTCTCCCTCCTTCTTTGCCTCTCTCCCACTTGTTGCGCTCTGGAACTTTTAAAGGCTTGGAGGAATAGCTTAAGAGGTTAATGTTTCAGAAGGGTAGCATAGGATAGTGAAGAGAGTACTGGATTTAGAGTAAGATGAATATATTTTGTTTGGTTGTGTTTTTTTTCTGTCTTGGGGGAGCGGTTCTGAGTAGTAGATTTTATTATTTTTTCAATCCATTTTTAGCGAGAGAGCAAGCATGAGTGGGGGAGAGGAGGAGCAGAGGGAGGGAGGGAGGGAGAGAGAGAGAGAGAGAGAGAGAGAGAGAGAGAAAGAGAAAGAGAACCTCAAGCAGGCTCCACACTCAACACAGAACCCAATGCAGGGCTCAATCCCACAACCCTGGGATCATGACCTGAGCCAAAATCAAGAGTCAGACACTCAATGGACTGAGTCACCAGGTGTCCCTGAGTAGTATACTTTAGAAAAAATAGAGGGGTGCCTGGGTGGCTCAGTCAGTTAAGCATCCGACTTTGGCTTAGGTCATGATCTCACAGCTTGTGAGTTTGAGACCTTTGTCAGGCTCTGTGCTGACAGCTCAGAGCCTGGAACCTGCTTCCGATTCTGTGTCTCCCTCTCTCTCTGACCCTCCCCCACTCATGCTCTCTCAAAAATAAACATTAGAAAAAAATAGATATTAATACACAAAATAGGGGGGGAGTAAAAAGCTTAAAATACTTAACACTCACATATCAGTGTGGTCGAATGCTAGGTATTCCTCTATTATTCCTTCAGAGATTATACAGTCTTCCTCCTCTCTTTCCATAGAATACACACTAGGGGATTTGGCAATGGGAGATGCTTTGTGAGCATAAGAAGATGAAAAATGTAACTTCTTTCCCCTAATACCAAATCTGGGAGAGGAAAAAGCAATTATTAATTGTATATAACATAAACAGTTCCTACAGCAATTCAGTCATACAAGTTTCAGCTCAAAATCCCTTGCCCTGCTGACATCTCCCCAGTCTATTCATAGTCTTAATACCTATTGTTTCTCAGAACAGAAAGAATAAACACTAGCCATAGACCTACTCTGCCTAGGTGTACTGTGCAGTATCAAATACTATTTGCTGTCTTTTCAGATGCAACAGCTAAGGCTATGAGATAAGTTTAAAAATATTTAAGAATAACCAGTCAGAATGGCTAGTATCAAAAAGACAAGAAATAACAAATATGGGAAAGGATATGGAGAAAAGGGAACCCTCATGCACTATTGGTGGGAATGTAAATTGGTGCAGCCACTATGGTTCCTCAAAAATTAAAAATAGAAATACTATATGACCCAGTAATTCCACCACTGAATTCCACCTGAAGAAAATAAAAACATTAATTTGAAAAGATACATGCACTCCTATGTTTATTGCAGCATTATTTACAGTAGCTAAGATATGAAAGCAACTTAAGTGTCCACAGATAGATTCATGGATAAAGAAGATGTGGTATGTATATACAATGGAGTATTACTCAGCCATGAGAAAGGTTGGAACTTGACATTTGCTACAACATGGATGGACATAGGGCATATAACGCTAATTGAAATAAGACAGGAAAAGACAAATACCATATGATTTACCTTAAACATGGAATCTAAAAACCAAGAAAAAGGAATAAACAAAACAAAACAAATAGATTCATAAATACAGAGGACAAACTGGTGATTGCTAAAGGGAATAGGGATTGGAGGGTTGGCAAAATAGGTGAAGGGTATTAAGAGGTACAGACTGCCAGTTATAAAATAAATAAGTCACAGGAATGAGAAGTATGGCATAGGGAATATAATCAATAATATTGTAGTAACTTTGGTGGCAGATAGTAACTATACTTATTGTGGTAAGCATTTTGTAATTTATATAATTGCTGAATCACTATGATGTACACCTGATACCAGTATTTTATATTTAAGTCTCTTTCAATAAAAAAATTGATGAAAAAATTAAGAATATTAATAATTACAACTTTCATGTACCTCAGGAGATAATATGCTTATTTCAGTAACTCCATCATAGTTCAAAATGCATATGCCTTAAGGGCAGGGATCTTCTCTTATTTATATTTAAATTTCTCTTCCTACCCAGGTATTCAATGAATATATGATGACTCATTCAGTTCAGAATCTTTACTTTGGAGAAAACCAGTCAAATCTGAGCAGTACAGTTTTTTTAAATGGCTCTGTTTAATGAAATATTAAATATAACCAATGTATATTTTGTGATATTCTTTATAATTTTGTACCTTAAGTATTTTTTAATGGAAAAAAAAAAGAATAAACCTGTGGCACTTTTCAGCAAGGCTAGTGGGAAAATCTGACTTGAACACATTTTGGAAATATGTGCAAATATTTAAGAAGAATATTTAAAATATTTGGAAATATTTCCAAATTTCTCCCATTCCATAGGTTGCCTTTTAGTTTTGTTGATTTGTTTCCTTCACTGTGCGGAAACTTTCTATTTTGATGAAATAAAATAGTTTATTTTTGCTTTTGTTTTCCATACCTCAGGAGATATATCTAGAAAGAAGTTGCTACAGCCAATGTCAAAGAGGTTACTGCCTGTGTTCTCTAGGATTTTTATGGTTTCAAGTCTCACAGGTCTTTCATCCATTTTGAATGTATTTTTGTGTATGATGTAAGAGAGTGGAACAATCCTATTTTGGTTTGTTTTGCTGTTGTTTAAAGAGTTTGAGGTGTTCAAAAGAATTTAGCTATTTTAAATATACTAATTACCCATTTTAAGTTAATAAACTAATAGCAGTTTAACTTCTGTAAAGAAATTAAGTTGTAATTAGTATTATATGTTTAAGAAAAATTACTTTTTCAGTATTTTTTCAAAAAATCTTTAAAGTGTGTTTCTCAAACTCCTAAATCTCCTGAAACCAGTCTATCTACACTTTATTTCAAGAAGGAAATGCCTGTATCTATAAATATATAGAGATAGAGATAGAGACATAGAGATAGAGACATAGACAGAGACAGAGATAGAGATAGAGATAGAGATATATCTGAATAACAAAAGTATCCTTAAACCCTAGGGAATGACTTACTTTTTGAACAAAAAAATTATATAATAAAATTCTCTATGCATAAAAACTGTGGTCAATCTTAACAGCATTTTCTGTGCTTTATTAAATACCATCAAGTAAAACATAAGTTTTTTAATCCCCTAGTATAACTGGCAGAATATAACACTTTGGATACATAAATACTTACATATTAGAAATACTTACATAGTAGAATCTCTTTCTTGAGAAAGTGTTGTCTCATGTGAAACTGAAACAACAGAAGGGGATCTAGGATATAGTCCATATCCTTCGCTTGGAGTGATTATCTGCCTACCCAGGATCCTTCAAAATGAACAACGTAAAGAGACAATCAAGCACGTTCACCTGGCATACATACAAAATGTAGATATTCTTGGAACAAATATGATGGCTCTCTATAAAAGTCCAGTGCATACTTAGTACGCTACTGATTAAGAATGATTCTTAAGAGAAAAATGTGAATCCAGAATCTTATTACAGGTTATAGCTTTCTTCCACAGAATAGAGATGGAAAAGATAAAGCTATAGCCTCACACTGCTGAAAAAATCCAAGGAAACTGAGCAAAAATTTGTAATTTTCCCTCCATCCTCTACAATAATCTTCATTAAATCTGCTAAAATGGATGAAAGCCAAGCCAAATTAGTGAAAACTATAAATTATATTCTTAAGAACATGATGCTATATAAATTTTAGGTATAAATTTTAAGTAGTAAGTATAGTAACTTACTATAGTTACTATACTTACTATATAAGTAAAGGAAGTAAGGGAAGTAAGTGAGGGAAGCTTCCTAACAGCTTATGTCTGCTTTTAAATTTGTGTAAGAATTTTCTTGTAGACAACAGTGTAAACAAATACATTTTCTGACCCTCTTGCTCCAAAGAAGAGCTCTTTGGACAGCCACAATGCATAGATCTCAGCTACAGGTAAAGGAACTGTTTTTCTCAATTAGGACAACATGGTGGTAGTTATGAACACTCTAAGAAACTTCCATCAACTTCAGTTTTCTCTCAGTGCAGTCTTTATACCATATGGCCTTATTTACATTCATTAAAACCAAGTCCATAAAGATTTCAGAATACAAGCTTTTTTTGGATATCTGCTTTTTTAAAATTATTTTTTAATTTTTTTTTTTTTATTTTAGAGAGACAGAGAAGACAGTGAGGAAGAGGGGCAGAGGGAGAAAGTCTTAAGGAGACTCTATGCTCAGTGTGGAGCCTGACGTGGAGCTCGATCCCCCAACCTGAGATCATGATCTGAGCCGAAATCAAGAATCGGACACAGCCAACTGAGCAATCCAGGCGCCCCTAGATATCTGCTTTTCAAATTTTAGTATTAGCCATGAATACAAGCCAGATCTAGGGCTTTAATACCTGAGGTGAGGAAAGCTGCATATCCATTGTTGGCACTCTTCCTGTAGACTCTTAGTATGCACACTCAACTTCTGCTCATACAAGAGCTCGTCAATGGCTGTGAACATTGCCTGGACCTTTTCAGTGGCATTTTGATCAAGCTCCTGGAAGAAAATATCACCCCTAAATATTTAGGTGAGCTTTTAAAGTCCTAAAGTTTGAAAGCAATCAAATTTAAAATTTAGTCCATTTGAAATACTGTTGAATTTCCATTAAAAAATTTAGTGAATTTTCATCTTATAATATTCAGACTTCCTTCCTATTCCTATGTAAACAAAATTTATAGAAATACCTACTTTTTTAAAGTAACATTTTCTTCATTATAAAAATACTATGTTTATTGCAATCATTTTGAAAGATCCAGAAAAACATGAAGAATAAATTAAAATTACCAATAATTCTACCTAATATAATGATTGCTAATTTTAGTATAGTTGCTTGGTTCCAGTATTTTTTTAGAGCTGAAGATAGACAGTTAATCCTATACATGCGGCCTTAGGGATGCTGACCCTCCGCCCCCATGTGCCCCCTTTCCCCCCCGCCACACACAGTCAAAAATCCATATATAACATTTGGCTCTCCAAAAACCTAAGTACTAATAGCTTACAACTGACTGGAAGCTTTAACAATAACCCATATTTTATATATGTATTGCATACTGTATTCTTACAATAAAGCTAAAGAAAAGGTTATTAAGAAAATCATGGTGGGGGCGCCTGGGTGGCTGTCAGTTGAGCGTCTGACTTCGGCTCAGGTCATGATCTCACAGCTCGTGAGTTTGACCCCCGCGTCGGCTCTGTGCTGACAGTTCAGAGCCTGGAACCTGCTTTGGATTCTATGTCTCCCTCTCTCTCTACCCCTAACCCACTCGCATTATGTCTCTGTCTCTCCCAAAAAATAAATAAACATTTAAAAAAATTTTCTTTTTTTTAAAAAAAGAAAAGAAAATCATGGTGTGCCTGGGTGGCTCAGTCAGTTAAGCGTCTGACTCCTGGTTTTGGCTCAGGTCATGATCTCGCAGTTTCGTGAGCTCAAGCCCCACATCAGGCTCTTTGCTGGCAGCCTGGAGCCTGATTGGGATTCTCTCTCTCCCTCTCTGCCCCTTCCCCACTCGCGCTCTGTCTCTCTCAAAATAAATAAATAAACTTAAAAAACAAAATAGGGGCGCCTGGGTGGCTCAGTCGGCTAAGGGTTCGACTTTGGCTCAGGTCATGATCTCTCAGTTCCTGAGTTCAAACTCCACATCGGCTTCTCTCTTTCTCTCTCTCTCTCAAAAATAAACATTTTTTTAAAAGAGGCTATTTCTTGGCAAATTTTTTTCTATTAAATATTTATCTGCTTAAATGCTATTATGTCAACTCTTCTTGTTGTTAGTATTTGCCTATTATAACTTTTCCCATCCCTTAATATCTGGGTGTCATTCTGTTTTTGAAATGTTTATTTAAATAGCATGTAGCTAGAATTTTAAAATCCAATTTCAGAGTCTGTCTTTTCTTAATAGGTAAATTGTATCCACTTATACTTATTATAATGTGCAATATTTAGACTTATAGCTACCATTTGTTTTGTGTTTGTATTTAACCTTTTTCTTGTGTTTTTTATTTTCTTTTTCTTCTGTTACATTTTTTCTTGTTTCCTCTATTAATTTGGAAGTTATTCATTATGTTTATATTCTACTAGTAGTTAAAATTTTAGCATCCATACTTCATTTTTTAATTTTTTTAAATTTTTATTTATTTTCAAGTTATTTAACATACAGTATATTCTTGGCTTCAGAAGTAGAACCCAGTGATTCATCTCTTACATATGACACCCATTGCTCATCCTGAAAAGTGCCCTCCTTAATGCCCATCACCCATTTAACCCAACCCTCCAACCCCTCTCCAGCAACCCTCAGTTTGTCCTCTGTATTTAAGACTCTCTATGCTTTGCCTTCCTCTCTGTTTTTATCTTATTTTTCTTTCCTTTCCCCTATGTTCATCTGTTGAGTTTCTCAAATTCCATATATGAGTGAAATCATATGATATCTTTCTCTGACTGACTTATTTCGTTTAGCATAATATCCTCCAGTTTCACCCACATTGTTGCAAATGGCAAGATTTCATTCTTTTTCATTGCCCAGCATTATTCCATTGTGTATACATACTATATCTTCTTTATCCATTCATCCATCGATGGACATTTGGGCTCTTTCCATACTTTGGCTATTGTTGATAGCACTGCTATAAACATTGGGGTGCATGTGCCCCTTTGATTCAGCATTTTTGTATCCTTTGGTTAAATTCCTAGTAGTGCAATTGCTGGGTCATTAGGTAATTCTATTTTTAATTTTTTGAGGAGACCCCATACTGTTTTCCAGAGTGCCTACACCACTTTGCATTCCCACCAGCAGAGCAAAAGAGTTCCTCTTTCTCCACTACCTTGCCAACATCTGTTGTTGCCTGAGTTGTTAATTTTAGCCATTCTGACAGGTGTGAGGTGGTATCTCGTTGTGGTTTTGATTTGTAATTCCCTGATGACGAGTGATGTTGAACATCTTTTCATGTGTCTGTTTGCCGTCTGGATATCTTCTTTGGAGAAATGTCTATTCATGTCTTCTGCCCATTTCTTCACTGGATTATTTGGTTTTGGGGTGTTGAGTTTGATAAGTTCTTTATATATTTGGGATACTAACCCTTTATCTGATATGTCATTTGCAAATATATTCTCCCATTCTATTGGTTGCCTTTTAGTTTTGTTAATTGTCTCCCTTGCTGTGTAGAAGCTTTTTATCTTAAGGAGGTCCAAATAATTCATTTTTGCTTTTATTTCCCTTGCCTCTGGAGACATGTCAAGTATGAAGTTGTTGTGGCCTAGGTCAGAGAGGTTGCTGCCTGTTTTCTCCTGTAGGATTTTGATGGTTTTCTGTCTCAAATTTAGGTCTTTTACCCATTTTGAGTTTATTTTTGTGTATGGTGTAAGAAAGTGGTCCAGGTTCATTCTTCTGCATGTTGCTATCCAGTTCTCCCATCACCATTTGCTAAAGAGACTGTCTTTTTCCCATTGGATACTCTTTACTGCTTTGTCAAAGATTAGTTGGCCATATATTTGTGGGTCCATTTCTATGTTCTCTATTTTGTTCCATTGATCTATGTGTCTGTTTTTGTGTCAGTACCATACTGTCTTGATGATTACAAGTTTGTAATACAGGTTAAAGTCCAGGATTGTGATACCTCTAGCTTTGGTTTTCTTTTTCAACATTACTTTGGCTATTCAGGTTCTTTTGTGGTACCATACAAATTTTAGAATTGTTTGTTCTAGCTCTGTGAAGAATGCTGTGTTATTTTGATAAGGTTTGCATTGAATGTGTAGATTGCTTTCAGTAGTATCAATATTTTAACAATATTTGTTCTTCCAATCCATGAGCATGGAATGTTTTTCCATTTCTTTGTGTCTTTTTCAATTTGTTTCATAAGCTTTCTATAGTTTTCAGTGTACAGATATCTTACCTCTTTGGTTAGTTTTATTCCTAAGTATCTTATGGTTTTTGGTGTAAATGGGACCAATTCCTTGATATCTCTTTCTGTTGCTTCATTATTGGTGTATAGAAATGCAACCAATTTCTGTACATTGATTTTATATCCTGTGGCTTTACTGAATTCATGTATCAGCTCTAGCAGTTTTTTGGTGGAGTCTTTTGGGTCTTCCATATAGAATATCATGTCATCTGCAAAGAGTGAAAGTTTGACTTCTTCTTTGCCAATTTGGATGCATTTAATTTTGTTTTGTTGTCTGACTGTTGAGGCTAGGACTTCCAACACTATGTTGAACAACAGTGGTGAGAATGGACATCTCTGTCATGTTCCTGATCTTAGGGGGAAAGCTCTCAGTTTTTCCCCATTGTAGATTATATTACCTATGGGCCTTTCATATATGGCTTTTATGATGTTAAGATATGTTTCTTCCATTCCGACTTTCTTGAGGGTTTTTATCAAGAAAGGATGCTGTACTTTGTCCAATGCTTTTTTGCATCTATTGACAGTATCATATGGTTCTTATCCTTTCCTCTATTAATGTGGTGTATCACATTGATTGATTTGTGGTGTAACACATTGATACTGAAACAGCCCTGCAGCCCAGGAATGAATCCCACTTGATCATGGTGAATAATGCTTTTAATGTATTGTTGACTTCGATTTGCTAGTATCTTATTGAGGATTTTTGCATCTAGGTTCATCAGGTATATTGGCCTGTAATTCTCCTTTTTAGTGGAGTCTTTGTCTGGTTTTGGAATCAAGGTAATGCTGGCTTCATAGAATGAGTTTGGAAGCTTTCCTTCCATTTCTATTTTTTGGAACATTTTGAGAAGAACAGGTATTAACTCTGCTTTAAATTTTTGGTAGAATTCCAGGGCTCTTATTTGTTGGGAGACTTTTGATAACTGAGATTTCTTTGCTGGTTATAGGTTTATTCAAATTTTCTATTTCTTCCCATTTGAGTTTTGGTAGTGTGTGAGTGTCTAGGAATTTGTCCATTTCTTTCAGATTGCCTAGTATGTTGGCATATAATTTTTCATAGTATTCTCTTAGAATTGTTTGTATGTCTCTGGTATTGGTTGTGATCTCTCCTCTTTCATTTGTGACTTTATCTATTTGGGTCCTCTCTTTTCTTTTTGAGTAGTCTGGCTAGGGGCTTATCAGTTTTGTTTATTCTTTCAAAAAATCAGCTCTTAGTTTCACTGATCTGTTCTACTGTTCTATATCATTTATTTCTGCTCTAATCTTTATTTCCCTTCTTCTGCTGGCTTTGGGCTATATTTGCTGCTCCTTTTCTAGCTCCTTTAGGTGTAAGGTTAGGTTGTATATTTGGGGCCTTTCTTACTTCTTGAGATAGGCCCGAATTGCAATGTATCTTCCTCTTAGGACTGCCTTTGCTGCATCCCAAATGATTGGACGATCATGTTTCATTTTCATTTGCTTCCATACATTTTTAAATTTCTTATTTAATTTCCTGGTTGACCCATTGGTTCTTTGGTGGGATACTGTTTACCCTCAATGTATTTGGGGTTTTCCAAATTTTTACTTGTGGTTGATTTCAAAGTTTCATAGCATTGTGATCTGAAAATATGCATGGTATGATCTCAATCTTTTTGTACGTGTTGAGGGCTATTTTGTGACCAGTATGTGATCTATTTTGGATAATGTTCCATGTGCGTTCAAGAAGAATATGTATTCTGCTGCTGTAGGATGAAACGTTCTGAATATATGTGTTCAGTCTATCTGGTCCAATGTGTCATTCAGAGCCATTGTTTCCTTGATTGATTTTCTGCCTAGGTTATCTGTCCATTGTTGTAAGTGGAGTATTAAAGTCCCCTATAATTATGGCATTATTATCCAAAAGTTTGCTTATATTTGTGATTAATTGATTTATATATTTGAGTTCTTCCACGTTGGAGGCATAAATATTTACAATTGTTAGCTCTTCTTGATGGATAGACCCCTTAATTATGATATAATGCCCTTCTTCATCTCTTGGTACAGTCTTTGTTTTAAAATGTAGTTTGTCTGATGTAAGTATGGCTACTCCAGCTTTCTTCTGACATCGTTAGCATGATAGATGGTTCTCCATCCCCTCACAATGTGCAGGTGTCTTCTGGTTTAAAATGAGTCTCTTGTAGGCAGAATATAGATGGATCTTATTATTTATCCCTTCTGATACTCTGTGTCTTTTGATTGGGGCATTTAGTCCATTTACATTCAGAGTGATTATTGAAAGGTATGAATTTAATGCCATGGTGTTATCTGTAGATTTCATGTTTGTTGTGATGTCTTTGGTCCTTTGTAGTCTTTGCTGCTTTCCACTCACAGAGTACCCCTAGAATCTCTTGCAGGGCTGGTTTAATGGTCATGAACTCTTTTGGTTTTTGTTTGTCTGGGAAAGTCTTTATCTCTCCTATTCTGAAGACAGCCTTGCTGGATAAAAGATTCTTGGCTGCATAGTTTTCCTGTTCATCACATTGAATATTTCCTGCCACTCGCTTCTGGCCTGCCAAGTTTCAGTGGATAGGTCTGCTACTAACCTTATGTGCCTATGCCCGTAACTTAAGGCCCATTTGTCCCTAGCTGCTTTCAGAATTCTCTTTATGTTTGTGTTTTGCCAGTTTCACTATGATATGTCATGGTGTTGACCTGTTTTTATTGATTTTGAAGGAGTTCTCTGTGCCTCTCAGACTTGGATGCCTGTTTCCTTCCCCAGATTAGAGAAGTTCTCAGCTATAATTTATTCAGATAAAATTTCTTCCCCTTTCTCTCTCTTCTTCTTCTGGAACTCCTATGATGTGGATATTGTTTTGTTTCATGGAATCACTTAGTTCTCTAATTCTCCCCTCATGATCTGGTAATTTCCTTTCCTTCTTTTTTTCAGCTTCATTATTTTCCGATTTTATCTTCTATTTCACCTATTCTCTCCTCTGCTTCTTCCATCCTCACTGTCACTGTATCTAGTTTATTTTGCATCTCAGTTGTAGCATTTTTTAATTCATCAGGACGAGTTCCTAGGCCTGTGATCTCTGTACAAAGAGATTCTCTAGTGTCTTCTATGCTTTTTTCAAGCCCAGTTATTAGTCTTATGACTGTTATTCTAAATTCTTGTTCAGATATATTGTTTATAACTGTTTTGAGCAATTCTCTGGCTGTGATTTCTTCCTGAGTTTTCTTTTTTGGGAGAATTCCTCTGTTTTCTCATTTTGGCTAGTTTCTGCTTTTTGTGGGTTTTAATAGTTTGTTATTACTGCATCTGTGAGTACTTCTATATTAAAAAGGGGTCATACACTGTCCAGGGTTGGCGCTTTAGGAATTGTTTTTGGTATACATTATATGCACTCTGTTGTGTTTTGGCTGCTCTATCCCACTGGTCAGTCCTCTGCAAAGCTCCTCCTTACTTTTAGTGGTGGAGTGTTTGGACCTTCAGCCAAGGTGTGCTTTGATTTGTTTGTTGAAGTAACCCTGGAGAAAAGGGAAAGGAGTGGGGAGGAAGCCTGATCCCATAAAAAGAAAAAAAATGAAAGTGAGAAATGAAGACCAAACAGGGAATCAAAAAACTATCAGGCTAAATTCAGAGAAAGAGAAAGGAAAATAAAGAAGAAGAGAAATAGAAAAGGTGTAAAATGAATAGAATAAAAATGCCTAATTGAAAAAATATATGTATATCTATAAATGACCAAAGACAAATCAGAAACTATGAGCCTGATTCCAAAAGAAGAGGGTAGAAAGAGGAAAGGAAAGGAAAGGAAAGGAAAGGAAAGGAAAGGAAAGGAAGGGAGGGGAGAGGAAGGGAGGAAAAGAGTTAAAAAAACAGTCATCTGTTGGTGCCTGGGACTGGTGGCTGTACTGGTCTAGAGGAGAGGCCGCCTGCATTGGCTCAGAGTCAGCCTTGCTCCAGTAGATAAGCAGTTGCCAGGCACAGAGGGGAGCAGTTTGGTGTAAATGGGTCCCACCTCCAATGGGGGCAGCTGTGCTGCTCTCTGAAGTCCTGCCATGTTGGTGTTGGGGAGAAAAAATGGCAACACCCAATCTCTCCTCCTTTCCCTCCCTGAACAGATTTTTCTGTCAGGCAGCCCTCACCCAATAGCACAGGTGGTCAGCTTGCCCTGCTCCACAGTTCTCTCAAGGCTTCTAGCTGCTCGGCTAGATTCAAAACCCAATGTCTTAAAGGACCCCGCATCCTGTGGATCCTGTTCTGGAGTAGTGCCACTCCACCCTGCGGATAAAAGGCCTCTGGCTGGCACCTGCAGGGTCTTTTGTCTTTGGGGAGACAATAAACCCTCTTCCCAAAGTACTCCAGGAAGGGGACTGTTCTCTCCCAGTGCACCCCTGAGATTGCTACAGTGCTGGAGCCCGACTGCCTTCTCCCCAGTAGCATGCACCGTGGCTTTGCTCTGGAGAAAGTCACGCACATTTGAAACCTTCACATTTCAGCTCCTAAGGCTGTTTGCAAAATACAAACTGGCAATCTCCCCATTTCTCGTCCATGGTCGAGAGTCCATGGTCTGGAGAGGTTTTTCTCATGTGCTAACTTGATACTTTTTGAAGACCTGTCTCTTTTTGTCTCTGCACTGAAAGGGTTCCCTCCCCTCCGTGCCTTTGCCATTTTATCTCCCCCTAATCACATACATGTACCTCAATCCTGCCAAGCTGTCTCCCTCCAACTGTAGGGACCCATCTGCCACTCCACAGATTGATTTCCTGGGTGTTCCAAGTGATCTGACCTCAATACAGCTGTGTTTGAGGGACAGGGAAAATCCCAGTCCCCCTACACCTCTTCCATCTTTAAAAAAATTTTTTTTAATGTTTATTTATTTCTGAGACAGAGAGAGACAGAGCATGAGTGGGGAGGGGCAGAGAGAGAGGGAACACAGAATCCGAATCAGGCTCCAGGCTCTGAGCTGTCAGCACAGAGCCTGATACAGGGCTCAAACCCATGTACCTCGAGATCACAACCTGAGCCTTAGTCGGTTGCTCAACCAACTGAGCCACCCAGGCGCCCCAGCACCTCTTCCATCTTAACTCTGCCCCATACTCCTTTATTTTTCTAACAAAGTAGAAAGTTAGTTTGTTTTTAGCATTTCTGGCCTCCACTGAAACAAAGCAAGAACTTTGATCATTTTGCCATATATACACATATATCAAATCATTATACTATATAGCTAAAACTAATAAGTTATGTGTCCATTTTTAAAAATAGGGGAACAAAGGGATGCCTGAGTGGCTCAGTCAGTTAAGCGCCAGACTTAGGCTCAGGTCATGATCTCACAGTTCGTGGGTTCGAGACCTGCATCGGGCTCTGTGCTGACAGCTCGGAGCCTGGAACCTGCTTTGGTTTCTGTGTTTCCCTCTCTCTCTGCCCCTCCCCCACTTGTGCGTGAGCTCCCTCTCTCTCTCTCTCTCAAAAATAAATAAACTTAAAAAAAAATTTTTTTTTAAATAGGGGAACAAAGATAGGAAACATGTTGTGTGAGGATAGAATCCACGGAATTTGATGACAGATTTGATGAGAGAGATGGTTAATGAAGATGAATCTAAGCCTCTATTCTGGGTGATAGAAAGGATGATACTAGTGATAATAGTGAACATTCATCAAATAAGATATCCTTAACTGAGAAGATATCAATAGTCTTTATACTAAGTAATGAATCTGTACCATATCTTTTTTGGTTTAACTTTTTATTTTGACCTAATTTCAGACTTAGTATCAGATATCTTTAAAGTAGGAAAGGTAAACACTTAGGACTTCTCAGGAAACCTTCTTACCAGTGCTTTCTCAAGCTTTAGGACCATGTGGATCATGAAATCAATATAAAATGTTATTAAATAATACCCAAAAAACTAAAATAGAATAAAGTAGATAGAATGTAAAATATCATAGTATCACTCATATACAGGTTATTACTTTATAGAACTTTGTCTTCTGTTTTATGTACACACCATGAGTCATAATGTCAACTACGTGTCTTAGTGTGAGTTGCAATTTTAAGTTTGATGCCACCTATCTAGACAGGGCCCAGTAAGCCATCTTTCTAGTGTAAACTGTCCCTACTCCAGTTTATAGGATTAGAGTATTAACTGGAACAGAAAGGGACATAGGGGCTTCAGGCATCTTTCATCACTTTGACAATGAATGACAATCCAATTATGTAAAACACATTTTTCTAAAAAGGACTTTGATATGATTTAACTTCCCTCTAAGTATTTTTCATGTTTTTATTTTGAATTTTAGTATTGTGTTATTTTTAACACATAAAATGTTGTCATTTGTTTTATTTTGCCAGTATGCTTTGCCAATTACTTTGCTTTCTGTTGCTTCATGTATTGCATTCCTTTCTTCTGGCTTTTTCTTCTTGGTATAATCTATCCTTTAATGGTTCCCTCAGTGTGTATATATGGATGGGAAACTCTTATTCTATAGATGTTTAAAATGTCTTTATTTTGCCTTCACTATTTAAAAAATTTTTTTAATGTTTATTTATTTTTGAGAGAGAGAGAGGCAGAGTGCGAGCAGGAGAGGGGCTGAGAGAGGGGGAGACACAGAATCCGAAGCAGGCTCCAGGCTCGAAGCAGTCAGCAAAGAGCCCGATGTGGGGCTAGAACTCATGAACGGTGGGATCATAACCTGAGCCGAAGTTGGACGCTTAACTGACTGAGCCACCCAGACACCCCAATTTTGCCTTCATATATTTATTTCATATATTTGTATATCTTCTTATTTATCATCTAGAAGAGATATATCGTTCATGTATATATACTTGACATACACTGAATATATCTCTTGTTTTCCGTAGTACTTTAAAGATATAATATCATTATTATCTAGCATTCGTTAATTGTGAGCTATCTGTTATAAGTCTGATTTTTACTCCATAACATGTGGAATGTCTTTCCTAATAGTTTTTAATGTTTCTCTTTTTATCTTTGATTATCAGCAGTTTCTCTGAAGAGGTTTTTCGTTCTTGTTTTGTCCCTCAGTTGATATACTTTTCAACATGCAGACTGTTATCTTTCTTCGATTCTTAAAAAAATTCAGTAATTATTACTTTCAATACTACCTCTTTCCATTCTCTTTCTAAAACTTCCATTAGACATATACTGTAGCATCTTAATCCAGCTTTCGTGTTCATAACTACTCTTCAAATTTTCAATGCCTAAATTTATCTCTCTAATTTGAGGTGATTTTCTTAGCTCTATCATTCTGTTCACTACAGTTCTGTTTCACTCTGTGTGCAGTTTACTGTATCTATTGACATATTTCAAGTGCTATTCATTTCCAGGATTTTAAACTGGATCTTCATATCTGTCTGTTCTTAAAATCTGTACCTGCCTTGATTTAAAACCCAATAATTTTAATGGATGCTATCTTATCACTTAATTCTTTGAGTATTTAATAAGCTTAATAAGCTTATTGAGGAGTGTGTACAATAACATTTCAAGTATATACAGCACAAGGAGATCTGAGAAATGTATTAATCATACTAACCACCATTCCCTTCCAGATTTATAACATTTCTGTCACTCTGTCACAATATACCCTCATTCCACTTTACAGTTGGGAGTCTCCCGTTCCCCATGCCAGGACACCACTGATCTGATTTCTATCACTACAAATTAGGTTTTTTTTAATTAAAGTTTATTTATTTATTTTGAGAGAGACAGAGGCAGTGTGAGTGGGGGAGGGGCAGAGAGAGAGAGGGAGGGAGAGAGAATTCCAAGCAGGCTCTGCACTGGCAGCACAGAGCCCAACACAGGGCTTCAACTCACATACCGTGAGATCATGACCTGAGCTGAAACCAAGAGTCAGATGTTTAATCAACTGAGCCACCTTGGTGCCCCTAGAACTTTGTATAAATAGGATCATGCAGGGTGTACTTTTCTGCGTTTAGCTTCCTTCACTCAGCAGAATTTTTTTGAGGTTCATCTATGTTGTTGTATGTGTTAGTGTTCATTACATTATATTGCTGAGAAGAATTTCATTGTAAGAATATGCTGCAATTTATCCATTCTCCTTTTGAGGAACATTTGCATTATTTATTATGAGTAAATCTGATATGAACATTTATGTATGTCTTTTTCTGGACATATATTTTTATTTCTTTCAGATAAATACATTGCAGAATTGCTGGATCTTAAAAGGAGTATAACGTTTAATGTTAAGCTATTTTGCAGAGTGTATGTGTGTATGTATACACACAACATACACACACATACATATATATGCACATACATATACATACATACATACAATTTAGCACTGCCACCGAAAATGTGTGAGCATTAAATTTCACTCCACGTCCTGGCTAAAACTAGGTATTTAGTTTTAGTTTTAGCAGTTTTAGTGAGTGTGACATGGTGTATCATGACAGTTTAAATTGGAATTTCTCTGATGATTAGTATTAAACATCTTTCTATATGCTACTTGGACATATATCTTCTTTCATGGAGTGTTCAAGTCTTTTGCCCATTTTTAAAAACTGGTTTGTCTTCTTAATATGGAATTTTAAGTTTCGGATACAAGTCCTTTGTCAGATATATGTAGTGGTGCAAATATTTTCTCCCTGTCTGTGATTGTCCTTTCATTTTCTTGATGGTATATTTGGAAGTTCAAAAGATTTTTAAGTTTAATGGAATCAAATTTATCCATTTTTTTTAGGTTTATGCTTCTGGTATGTCATATCTGCGTATTATCTTGCAGGTTTTCTCACATTTTTTCCTAAAAAATTGACAGTTTTTGCTCTTACATTTAAATTTATAGTTAATTTTGAGTAAAATTTCTATATGATGTGAATTGAGTTTAACTTCATCTTTTTTGCATATGGATAGCCAATTGTCTCAGCAACTTTTATAGGGAAAAAATACTCTTTTCCTATTAAATTGCTGTGGCACCTTTGTCAAAAATCAATGGACTCTACATGTAAGGGTTTATTTCTGGATTATCAGTTCTGTCCCACTGATCATTATGCCTATCCTTATGTCAGTACCACACTACTTTGATTATAGCACCATTTTATTAAGTTTTGAAATATGACAGTGTAAGTCCTCTAACTTCCTTCTTCTGTTTCAAAATTGTTTAGACTAATCTGGCCCCTTTACAATTCCATGTCAATCTTAGTACCAGTTTAATCAGTTTCTACAAAAACTCATAGGGATTTTGATAGGGAATGCATTGTATGTATACATCATATACATCAATTTGGAGAGAACGTGGTCTTAATATTCAGTGTTCCAATCCATGTACCTGAATTTTATGTATGTATGTATGTATGTGTCATTTTCTCAGCAACGTTTTGCAATTTTCAGTGTACAAGTTTTGTGTTTCTTTTGTTAAGTTTATCCTTTTTGCTCTAATGTGAATTGAATTTATTTTTTACCTTCATTTTCAGATTGTCCATGTGCAAATGTGTAGAAATACAGATTTTTAAATTTAGATACAATTCATACACAATTGAATTCAGCCTTTCAAAGTGTGCAAGTCAGTAGTTTGGGGTATACTTCCAATGGTCTGTGGTATATCCACAGTTGTGCAACCTTATCTTAAAACATTTCATTACCCCAAAAACAAATCCTGCCTCCATTAGCAATCACTCTCCATTTCTCTCTCCACCCAGTCCATGGCCACAACTAACCTACTTTCTCTGTCTCTGGATTTGATCTTCTGGACCTTTCATATAAGTGGAATCATACAATATGTAGCCTTTTGTGTCTGGCTTCTTTCACTGAGCCTGTTTTTAAGGTTCATCCACAGTGTAGCATGTATTAGTACTTCTTTCCTTTCTATGGCTGGATAATATTCTATTACAGAAATATACCACACTTATAATTGATTTTTATAAACTGACCTCATATACTGTGAGCTTTCTGAACTTATTTCTTTGTTCTAGCAGACTTGGGAGGGGGGGCCAGAGGGAGTGTGAACTCTAGGATTTTCTACATGTCATCTGCGAATGGAGATAGTTTTATTTAGTCCTTTCCGATATGGATGCCTTTTATTTCTTTATATTGTCTTACTGCACTGATAAACTTCCAGACAATGCTGAATAAAAGTGGCAAGTGGAACTGAGTATTACCCAAAGAATATGAAAACACTAATTCAAAAAGATAATATGCACCCTTATGTTTACTGCAGCATTAATTACAATAGCCAAGACATCAAAGCAATCCGTGTGGCCACTGATAGATGAATGGATAAAGATGTTTGTGTGTGTACATATACATATACATGTACATATGTGTATATATATATATATATATATATACACACACACACACATATATATATCCAACACATACACAATGAAATATTACTCAGCCATAAAAGAGAATGAAATCTTGCCATTTTCAAGAATATGGATGGATCTAGAGAGTATAATGCTAAGTGAAATAAGTCAGAGAAAGACAAATACCATGATTTCACTCATATGTGGAATTTAAACAAATGAACAAGGAAAAAAAGAGACAAACCAAGAAACAGACTCTTAAACAAACTGATGGTTTCCAGAGGGGAGGTGGGCAGGAAGGTGGATGAAATAGGTGAAGGAGATTAAGAGTACACTTATGTTGTGGCACCTGGGTGGCTCAGTTGGTTGAGTGTCCGACTTCAGCTCCGGTCATGATCTCGCAGTCTGTGAGTTCAAGCCCCACGCTGGGCTCTGTGCTGACATCTCCGAGCCTGAAATCTGCTTCAGATTCTGTGTCTCCCTCTCTGCCCTTCCCCCACTTGCACTCACAAACTCTCTCTCTCTCAAAAATAAACAAACATCAAAAATAAATAAATAAAAAGAGTGCACTTATGATGAGCACTGAATAATGTACAGAATTGTTGAATCACTATATTTACACCTGAAACTAATATAACACTGTATGTTAACTATACTGAAATTAAAATAAAAATTAAGTTAAAAAGTGGTATATGAATGTCCTTACCTTGTTCCTAATCTTAAGAGGAAAATATTCAGTCTTTTCCCAAAACATACAATGTCAGCTGTTAAGTTTTTTTTAGATGCCCTTTGTCAGGTTGATGAAGTTCCTTTTCATTTCTAGTTTGTTGGGAGCTTTTACCATGAATGGATGTTGGATTTTGTCAAATGCTATTTCTGTGCCTACTGAGATAATGTCATTTCTGTCCTTTATTCCATTACTATGATGTATTAATTTTCTAATGTTTAACAAACTGTGCATTCCTGGAATAAATCCCACTTAGGGCAAATAATCCCTTTATGGTGCTAGAGTTGGTTTGCTAATAATTTAAAGTTCTTGTGTCTAATTTTAAGAAGGATATTAATTTGTAGTTTTCTCTTCTTGTGATGTCTTTGTCTGATTTTAGTATCAGGGTAATAATGGCCTCATAGAATGAATTAGGAACTGTTCTCTCTTTTCTGAAAGATTGGTATTATTTCTTCTTTAAATATTTAAGTGTATATAGAAATACAACTGATTTTTTATATTGATCTTATATCTTGTGGCCTTGTTAAACTCTATTAGTTTTTTTTTTTTTGTTTTTTATTTTAGAGAAACAGAGAGAGGGCACAGCAGGGGAGAGGGGCAAAGAGACAGACAGACAGACAGAGAGGGAGAGGGAGAGGGAGAGGGAGAGGGAGAGGGAGAGGGAGAGGGAGAGAGAGAGAGAGAGAGAGAGAGAGAGAGAATCTTAAGCAGGCTCCATGCTCAATGTGGAGCCTAATGTGGGGCTCGATCCCATGGCCCTAGGATCATGACCTGAACCGAAATCAAGAGTCAGATGATCAACTGATTAAGCCACCCAGGTGCCCCTAAACTCTATTAGTTCTAATAGGGTTTTTGTTTGTTTGTTTTGCAGATTCTATAGAATTTTTTGCATACAAAATTCTTTTCTTATGATAACTTTGGCTTTGGTAGCAGGGTAATAATGGCTTCATGGGATGAGTTAGGAAGTGTTCCTCTGTTTTCTAAAGAGTTTATGATAGTTATTTATTCTTCTAAATATTTGGTAGAATTTGCCAATGAAGCCATTTTTGCCTGTTTTTTTTTCTTTGTAGGAAGATATTTTACTAATTTAATTATTATAGATCTATGTGGATTTTTTAAAAAATCCATTTGGCAATTGTGTCTTTTTAGAAATTTGTCAATTATATCTAAATTATCTAACTTCTTGGCATGAAGTTGCTTATTACATTCCCTTAACCTTTTAGTTTCTGAAGGATCAATAATTATGACCCCCTCATTCATTTCTAATCTTGTTAATTGTGTCTTTTTTCTTGGGAAGACTAAAGACTTGTCAATTTTGTTGAATTTTTTTAAAGAACCAACCTTTGACTTTATTTATTTGTCTCTATTGTTTTTGTTTTCTATTTCATTAATTTCTACTCTCATCTGTATTATTTCTTTCCTTCGGCTTGCTTTTGATTTAATTTACTCTTTTTTAGTTTCTAAAGGTAGAAGCTTATGTTATGGATTTGAGACCCTCTTTTTTTTTCTGTAGACTTTTTCTATTTTTAAAATTATATTATGCATTATATTAGTTTCAGGTGTAATGACTCAATATTTATATTGTGAAATGATATATTGTGAAATGTATATATGTGAAATGATATATTGTGAAATGATTGCAGTAAGTCTAGTTAATATATGTCACCATACATAGTTACAGAATTTTTTTTCTTGAACTTTTAAGATCTCCTCTCTTAGCAAATTTCAAATATGCAACACAGTATTATTAACTATAGTCACCATGCTGTACATTACATGTACATAACTGGAAGTTTTAAATTTTTGACTCCCTTTACCCACTTTACCTACCCCCCAACTCCCACCTCTGGCAACCACCAATCTGTTCTCTGTGTCTGAGTTTGATTTTTTCCCCTACAGTATTTAAAGCTATTAATTTTCCTCTAAACACCACTTGAGCTATGTTCTACAAATTTTGATATTTTGCTTTTCCCTTTTCATTCAATTCAAAATATTTCCTAATTTCCCTTGTAGATTTCTTCTTCGACCCATCAGTTAATTAAAAGAAAACTGTTTAATTTCCAAATTTTTGGGGATATCCCAAATTTCTACTTAATTCCAGCGTGGTTGGAGAACAAACCTTGTATAGTTTCAGTCCTTGTATTAGTCCTTGTTTTAGATAAAAAAGAATATATATTCTGCTGTCGTTGTGTGGAATGTTAGGTCAAGTTGATTAATAGTGTTATTCAACACTTCAATAGGTTTGCTGATTTCCTATCTACTTGTTCTCTTTTTAATTTTTTTTTCATGTTTATTTTTGAGAGAGAGAGAGACAGAGCATGAGTGGGGGAGGGGCAGAGAGCGAGGGACACACAGAATCCAGAGCAGGCTCCATGCTCTGAGCTGTCAGCACAGAGCCCAACGTGGGGCTTGAACTCACGAACCATGAGATCATGACCTGAGCCAAAGCTGGACGCTTAACCGACTGAGCCACTCAGGCACCCCTTTGTCTAGTTGTTCTATCAAGTATTGGGAGTGGGGTATTGAAGTCTCTGGGTATAATTTTTGTGTTGTCTGTTTCTCCTTCACTTCTGTCAAATTTTACTTCATGTACTTTATGGTGCTTTAAGGCTTGTACTTAGATGTGTATATATTTGTACAAGCCTTTTTTTTTTTAATGTTTGTTTTTATTTTCGAGAGAGACAGAGCATGAGTGGGGAGGGGTAGATATAGAGGGATACACAGAATCCGAAATAGGCTCCAGGCTCTGAGCTGTTAGCACAGAGCCCAATGCGGAGCTCGAACTCACAAACAGTGAGATCATGACCTGAGCCGAAGTCAGACACTCAACTAACTAACTGAGCCACCCAGGCGCCCCTGGCTTTTTCTTTTTTTTTTTTTTTTTTTAATGTTTATTTGAGACAGAGTGAGTATAAGCAGGGGAAGAGCAGGGGGAGGGCAGATCTCATGAACCAAGAGATCATGACCTCAGCTGAAATCAAGAGTCAGATGCTTAACTGACTGAGCCAGGTGCCTCGAATTGGTCTTTTATCATTATGAAATGTCTCTTTGTTTCTAGTAGTATTGTCTTTATTTTGCCTGCCTTGACTTTTTTTTTTAACATTTATTTTTGAGAGAGAGAGAGGCAGAGCATGAGTGGGGGAGGGGCAGAGAGAGCGGGAGACACAGAATCGGAAGCAGGCTCCAGGATCTGAGCCATCAGCCCAGAGCCCGACGCGGGGCTCGAACTCACGGACCGCGAGGTCGTGACCTGAGCTGAAGTCGGACGCTTAACCGACTGAGCCACCCAGGCGCCCCTGTCTGCCTTGACTTTTAATTTCTGTGCCCTTTCATTATTTCCTCTGCATTTGCATGCTGCATGGATATGTGGAGAGTTTATCAGTGCCTATGAGTATCTTATTTCCCGGGTTTCCTTGATAAATTTCTGGGTAGTCTACTTTTTTGCCCTAACCAGTACTAAATCCACAGACTATCTGAGCCACTATTTGCCTTGTTTGTATGCCACTGAGTTTGCTACTGTTACTGATGATGCCATTGGGGTATCAGTTTGTGTCCAGGTTCCACTCCAAACTACTGAGCCCTCTGGTGGTGAAGCTGCTAGTTGTCACAGCTTGCCTCTTTGTAGTAGAACACATTCTCACTGTTCTTAACTCATGGTTCTAATGATTTTCATGAATAACTGCTTCTCTGTTAAGTTCAATTAACAGAGAATTTGGTCAATTTCAGGGCTCTGAAATGGTTGCTTGTGACTTTTTATTGTTGCTTTTGGGGAAAAAGACTTGTCAAGGTATTCACTCTGCCATACTAGAAGTCCCAACTCATAATTTTCTTTTATGATATGTTTTTCTCAGGTTTGGGCATCAATATATTATGATGGCTTCATAAAGTGCATTAAAAATGCTCCTGTTTTTTGGAAAAAGCTGTGTGACTTTTATTTCTTCCACAAAAAAATGTATGATAGATTCAGTAGTGAAACCATGTAGGCGTAAAGCTTTCTCTAAGAGAGTTGTTTGATTCAGTTTCTTTAAGAATTTTACAAGTATTCAGTTTTGAGGAATTTTCCATTTTATATAAGTTGCAGAATTTATTGGCATAAAACTGTTCCTATTCTTTTAACGTCTGTAGGGTTTGAGGTGATGTTTACTCTTTCATTCATGATATTTGTAATCTGTGTTTCCTTGCTTTTTCTTGACTACTATCACCAGAGGGCTTATTATTAATCTTTTCAAAGGATCCTTTTCAAAGGATCAACTCTTGGACTTGTTCATTTTCTCTTTTATTTATCTGTTTTCCTTTTCACTGATTTTTGCTCTTCATTATTTCTTTCATTCTTCTTTCCTACCATTTTAAGCTAGAAACTTCAATTATTCATTTCAAAGCTGTATTCTTTTCTAAAATAGGCATTTTTAAAAAAATTTTAAAATTTTTAATGTCTTTTATTATTTTATCTTAGAGAGAGCAAGAGCGAGCATGAGTGAAGGAAGGGCAGAGAGAGGGAGACACAGAATCTGAAGCAGGCTCCAGGCTCTGAGACCAACATGGGGCTTGAAGTCATGAGCAGTGAGATCATGACTTCAGCCAAAGTTGGATGCTCAACTGACTGAGCTACCCAGGCCCCCCTAAAAAATTTTTTTTTAATGTTTATTTGTTTTTGAGAGAGAGAGAGACAGAGTGTGAGCAGGGAAGGGGCAGAGAGAGACAGGGAGACACAAAATCTGAAGCAGGGTCCAGGCTCTGAGCTGTCAGCACAGAGCCCAATGCGGGGCTCGAACT
Source organism: Panthera tigris (assembly GCF_018350195.1). Classification (NCBI taxonomy): domain Eukaryota; kingdom Metazoa; phylum Chordata; class Mammalia; order Carnivora; family Felidae; genus Panthera; species Panthera tigris. The sequence continues at coordinate 33,202,324 of NC_056670.1, read as the reverse complement.
CATGGACTGTGAGATCATGACCTGAGCCAAAGTCAGATGCTCAACTGACTGAGCCACCCAGGTGCCCCAGGACTGATGTTCTTGTAAGAAGACATGCCAGAGGTCTCTCCATCTGTGAGCATGCCCAGAAGAAAGGCCATATGAGGACACAGTATGCTAGAAAGAGAAGCCTCGCCAGAAACCAACTCAGACGGCACCTTGCTTTTAGACTTCCAGCCTCCAGAACTGTGAGAAAATAAATATCTGTTGCTTAAGCCACATAGTCTGTGGTGTCTTGTTATGGCAGCCTGGGCTAAGACAAACTGCCTCTTTTATTGCTAGGGAATAGTCCTCTTTCATAGGGCAAACTCAGTGTTTTCAAGTTTAGTTTGTCTCATATTATAACCATGTCAGCCTACTGTGTTCATGGTATATCCTTCTCTGTCCTTTAAATTTCAACCTAATGTGCCTTTATATTTACAGTGCATTTCTTCCATATAGTATACAGTTGAGTTTTGCTTTTTATCCATTCTGACAATCTCTGCATTTTAATTGGAGTGTTTAATCCATTTACATTTGTTTTAATTGTTGACAAAACTGGGTTAAATGTACCATCTTGCTACTTCTTTTCCATTTGTCCCTTCTGTTTTTTGGTCCTCTCTTGTTCCTTTCTTTTTTTTTTTTTTCCCCTGACTTATTTGATCAACAAATCAAGTATTTCTTAGTTTTCCATTTTATTTCCCCAATTGGCATAACTTATTCTTATAATTTTTTAATGCCTGCTCTAGAGCTAATATCATGCATTCATAACATATTGAAGTCTAGTTAGAGTCAGTATTTTACCACTTCATGCCTTCTTCTTCACACTTCCCATTTCTCTCTTGATACCTGACACTTCACAAATATAACAGCCTTATAACAGAATAATTCCATTTACAACCACCTATCCTTTGAATTGTATTTGTCTCATCTTTCACTTCTATAGGTATAAACTCTATCTTGCATAAAGAAGAAATCACCAAAAAATATAGACTTTTGTATTTACCCGCTTATTTATAATTTCTGGTGCTCTTTATCTCCCCCTGACCTGCATATTCCAGCTACTTCATCTTCCATGAACTCTGATCTCTGTTCCTCAGCACAATAGGACCACCATGCCTTGTTTGGACTCTGGCTCACAAATCCACAGTCAGAAAGTTATCCCCAGTCAGGAACCAGGGTAAACAGGGGCTCACCTTATGAGTTTCCTTTCTCAGGGACTGTAAATATATACTGCCTGTTATTCAGTGCCTTAGAGACACCCAGCATGGAGTTTCAAAGTCAGAACAGAATAAGGAAAGCATCAACCTGGGAGAGCAGCCTGGTATATGAAATTGGAACCCACGCAGAGTAATGAGGGCGTCTGTGTAGGAAGATGGTCTGTTGTATGGAAGGAGACCAAGAGGGGTGAAGAGAACATCTAAGCAATTTTCCTGACCCTGGGCAGTGCAATAGGGTTTTCTAGTTATTTTGGCAGTATAACAAGTACTCCCAAACTTACTGACTTAAAACAGCAACAATCATGTATTATCTCTCCCGGTTTATATAGGTCAGGAATTTTTAATCAGAGCAGGAATAGCTTATCTCTTCTCCACAACATCTGAGATAAAGCTCTTAAAAACATCTTGAAAAACATGAAGGCTTGGACCTGAATTCATTTGAATGGTCATTCACTCAAATCTCTGACAGTTGATGCTAGCTTTCAGCTGGGGGCTTCAGTTCATTTCCACATGGGTTTTTCCATGTGGTCTGAACTTCATCACAACACAGTGGCTGCAATCCAAGGTCAAGTATCCAGAGAGAGAGAAAAAGAGGCAGGCAGAAGCTGTGTTACTTTCTAACCTAGAAAATCATGCAGCATCACATTCACTGCATGCTAATGACTGAGGCAAATGATCCATTCAGATTCAAGAGGAAAGAACATATATCCTATCTCTCAATGGAGGAGTATCAATATCTTGTAAGAAGAGCATCATGTGAGATGGGATATATACTGGCATTTCTTTTGAAAATACAGTGCCACAGTGGGTGTTTTCAGGCGGGGGAGCAGGTTGTTTCTGGGTGTTGGAGCACAAGTAAGATGAAGAGGATGTCCATGCGGGGAGTAGCCAGCTTGTAATGTTGGAACCAGAATGGAGAGAAGAAGGCTACTATGTTGGGAGCAGGCAGCCTCACACAGGGTGACAGTCCAAGCAGGATGAAGAAGGTGTCTGTATAGAAGTCAGGACTACACTGGGTGTCTGACTCTGAGCAGGGTGAAAAGAGCACCAAATGGGTAAAAGGATGCAGGGGGTAGTGACCCTGTATAGGTTGTTGAAACATCTGTGAAGTAAGAAGGGTATTTGCAGAGGTTAGGAGGCAGTAAAATTAATAGGAAACTGGTTACATTCAGGAGGATTTATCAAGTAAATTACCTACTCTGACATACATGTGATACCTGCAATGAAATGTTTGTGTAATATAAGGAAAATATCAACATTATTTATATCCTAACTAGAAACCTTGAAAAAGCATGATCATAACAATAAATGTCAATGATAAATGTATTCTTCAAAAAATTAAAATGGTTTTAATTCAACTCCTAGGTATATACCTAAGAATATTCAAAAACATATGTCTACAGAAAAACGTTCACACAAATATTCATAGTAGCATTATTCAAAATAGCCAAAAAACCAAAATAACCTAAATGTCCATCAACTGATGAACAGATGAACAAAATTTTGGAATTTTTTGGAATAATATTCATCAACAAAAAAGAAGTACTGACACATGCTAAAACATGGATAAATCTTGAAAATATATGAAGTGAAATAAGCCAGACACAAAAGGTCACATATTGTATGATTCATTTATATGAAATGTCAGAATAGGCAATCCATACAGACAGAAAGCAGATTGGTGGTCCACAGCGGGTTGGGGGACTGGAGGGTTGGAAAGGGACAGCTAATGCATATGGGACATCTTTTGGGGGTGATAAAAATGTCCCGAAATTAGACATAGTGATGGTTGCACAACTTTGTGAATATACTAAAACCACTTAACTGTTCACTTTAAAAAAGTGAATTCTGGGGCGCCTGGGTGGCTCAGTTGGTTGAGTGTCTGACTTCGGCTCAGGTCATGATCTCACAGTTTGTGAGTTCGAGCCCCGCGTTGGGCTCTGTGCTCACAGCTCAGAGCCTGGAGCCTGCTTCCAATTCTGTGTCTCCCTCTCTCTCTCTGCACCATCCCCACTCATGCTCTGTCTCTCTCTGCCTTAAAAATAAATAAAATATTTTTTAAAAAAAAGTGAATTCTATGTTATGTGAATATCACAGTTAAAAATAATAATAATAAATCCAGTGAAAGTTTAACCTAGTATTAAATAAATGAGAAATCTATTAAAACATATAATAACATGTTAGAAGTTTTAAAAACATGACAAAGAATATAAATTTTTGCCAGAAGCCAACATTATCCTACAACTCAGTTCCCTTAAAAAACAGGGACTGTACCTTTACACACCAGCAATAAATAGAGTAAAAATGTAATTTTTAGGGGCGCCTGGGTGGCTCAGTCGTTTAAGCATCCAACTTTGGGTGAAGTCATGATCTCACAGTTTGTGGGTTCGAGCCCCGCATCAGGCCCTGTGCTGACAGCTCAGAGCCTGGAGCCTGCTTCAGATTCTGTGTCTCCCTCTCTCTTCTCTCCCCTGCTTGTGCTGTCTCTAAGATAAATAAATGTTAAAAAAAATTTTTTAATGTAATTTTTATATTATACCATACAAGGTACCTAGAAATAAATATTCAACAAGTGGAACTTTATGGATACAATTATAATAATTTATTAAGATATATTTTAAAAATTAATATTAAATGAAAAGATTTATGGCGTGCCTGGCTGACTCAGTCATTAGAGTATAAGACTCTTGATTTGGGGGTTGTGAGTTCAAGCCCTGTGTTGGGTGTAGAGATTACTTAAATAAATAAGCTTTAAAAAATGCAAAGATTTATATATCAAATTCATGAATAGAAGAACTCAATATCATTAAGATAGCAATCCTCCCCAAGTTGACCCATGCAATTTAACAAACAGATTCTAACATATATGTAAAGGATTGGCCAAGAGAATTGTGAACAATGCCATACGAATTCCCTACCAGATATTATGGATTAGAAATAAATAAGTCAATCTCATCTCAACACCCATTAAATAATGACTGAATAACATTTTGGGTAGATATCTTTAGTCCTTTTTTCTAATATATGTATAAACAAAAATATATGTAAACTCAAATTAGAACCACACTGTACATACTATTTTTAATCTGCTTTTTTCATTTAACAATATATCATAATCATTTTCCCAGTCTATAATAGCTTAATAATCAACCTCTAAGAACAATTTAAACAACAAGGTAACATTAGTGGTGGAGAGACACATTAGTGTACTGCACACAGCAAAAGGAGTAGATCCAGGGCCCAGATCCATATTAATATGCAACTGTTTAAGTCAAACACTAAGTACCTAAAAGGATTAACTACTATATCCATAAAAGCAAAGCAAATACTGAAAGAGGGTAAAAACTGATGAGAAATATTAAAATGTAAAGAAACCATGAAGGAAAGTAAAGGAATGAAATATACTGACAAAACTGATAAATCCTAACTCCCAGAATAGTCTGCCAAGAACTCCATCAGACCAATAACCAACAACTCACACCATATCCCCAGGAGAAGTCCGAGCTGCCTTCAGTGGAGATCCCTGTGCCTGTATAACTTGGAAAAGCAGATCTTGAATTCCCAGTGTCAGCTGATGTAAAAGGTGATTCTTGTGTGATGTCAGACTCACTAAATGCCCAATTTGGAAGGAAGAGAGAAAAAAGGGAAATTCTTATATTTCCTCAAGTTTCTGTAGCATTAACTATTCAGCAATTTACTAGATGACAAGCATATACACAAATATATCTATCCACAGGAGAAAAATAAATGAAGAACTTATCAATTAAGCATCATGGAAAAATCCTACCTAATTCCTGCAGAATTGATGACAGTGATTCTAAATAATTCTAGTGGTGGTTTACAATAAATATTTTTTAATATAATCTATTGTCAAATTGACTTATATACAACACCCAGTGCTCATCCCAACAGGTGCCCTCCTCTTTCCCCTCTTTCCCCACTCTCCCCCACCCCCACCAACCCTCAGTTTGTTCTCTATATTTAAGAGTCTCTTATAGTTTGCCTCCCTCCCTCTCTGTTCATAACTATTTTTTTCCCCTTCCCTTCCCCCATGGTCTTCTGTTAAGTTTCTCAAGATCTACATATGAGTGAAAACATGGTATCTTTCTCTGACAGACTTATTTCACTCAGCATAACATCCTCCAGTTCCATCCACGTTGCTGCAAATGGCATGATTTTATTCTTTCTCACTTCCCAGTAGTATTCTATTGCATATATAAACCACATATTCCTTTTTTTATTAAAAGATTTTTTTTAATGTTTTATTTATTTTTGACAGAGAGACAGAGCATGAGTGGGGGAGGGTTAGAGAGAGAGGGAGACACAGAATCCGAAGCAGGCTCCAGGCTCTGAGCTGTCAGCACAGAGCCCGATGGGGGGCTCGGACTCACAGATCGCGAGATCATGACCTGAGCCAAAGTCGGACGCTCAACTGACTGAGCCACCCAGGCACCCCAAACCACATATTCTTTATACATTCATCAATTGATGGACATTTAGGCTCTTTCCATAATTTGGCTATTGTTGAAAGCACTGCTATAAACATAGGGGACATGTGCCCCTATGCATCAGCACTCCTGTATCCCTTGAGTAAATTCCTAGCAGTGCTATTGCTGGGTCGTAGGGTAGTTCTATTTTTAATTTTTTGAGGAACCTCCACACTGTTTTCCAGAGTGGCTGCACCAGTTTGCATTCCCACCAACAGTGCAAGAGGGTTCCCATTTCTCCACATCCTTGCCAGCATCTGTACTTTCCTGATTTGTTCATTTTAGTCACTCTGACCAGTGTGAGGTGGTATCTCAGTGTGGCTTTGATTACAACAAATACTTTAACATTCTACTTATAACATCTACCTTTGAAAACTAAAAACATTTCAGAAGTATGAAAGTAATATCTGGACTTGTGTGGCACTTTTACAGTTTACCAAGCACTTTTATAGATATAATCCCATTTATTCCTCCCAACAACTTGGTGATGTAGAAGTCAACCCCATTTTAAAGACAATCTATTGAGTTCTAGGTTTTGAAATTAGTTTTTATGATTATAATTTTTCTATACCACATTGCTTCTCAGAACCCTCTTTGAAGTTACAGAATGATAACTGCAGCTAATACTCACCATATGCCAATTATTGTGCCAAGTTTTACATATTTTATCTCATTTATATTTACAACACTCTTTAAGAGATACTATTATCTGGTAAGTAACTTGCCTAGTGTTACTCAGCTAGTAAGTGGCAGAACCAGGATTAAAAATCAGATCTGTTAGACTCCTCCTGAGTCTTGTCTTTTAACTATGTAATAATACTACTTTAAGGGTTATAAGTATGATGTTTTCATTAGCTGTTCCAGAATAAAAGTTGAATGGTACTGAAAATGCGATAAAAGTCCTTGTTTTGTTTCATTAGTTCAAGATTAGATATCAAGCCCAAGCCAAAACACACACACACACACACACACACACACACACACACACACACACACAAAACACTTTTGCCATTATGCAGTGTAATAAGCAAACAAGTACAATTTGTGTTGTTACCTTTGGGAACTCGTATCTTTTTCATGGCTGTCATTGGTAGAAGAAATTTCATCCAGCTGCTCTGGAAGGGGATGATGATTAATAGCATGTTTTGTTATTCCTTTCCTGTGAAAGATTTTTTAAAAAGTTATATTTCCTGTAAAGAAAAAAACATACTTTCAGCAGCTTAACCTACAAGCTAATCACCTAATTCCTGCTGCTCTGGGACTGCACTGTCCAATACAGAAGCTGCTAGCAATTAGCAGTTAAAGTGTGGTTAATTGGTGTGATGAGCATCATTGGATGTTGTATGGAAGTACTGAGTCACTATACTGGGCACCTGAAACTAGTATCAGACTGTACGTTAACTGGAATTCACACAAAAACTTTAAAATTTGGTTAGTCAAAAATGGGATGTGCTTTAAGTTTATAACACACAGGATTTTGAAGGCTTAGTATGACAAGGACGTGTAATGGATCATTGATAATTTTATCTTGATTACATATTAAAATGATAATATTTTGGATATACTAGATTAAAAAATATATTCTTAAAATTAATTTCACTTCAAATTTAAAATATAATAAGTTATAATCAGATACCTATTAGAATAGCTAAAACAAAATATGGTAGTAACACCAAATGCAGGCGAGGATGTGAAACCAGATATCTCATGCTCTCCTGGTGGAAATATAAATTGGTACAGCCACTCTGGAATAGTCTCATAGCTTCTAATAAAACTAAACACATGCATTTACCATAAGACCTAGCCATTCACTCTTGAGAACTGATCTCAGAGAAATGAAAACTTACGTTCACACAAAAATCTGTACACAAATGTTTGCAGCAGTTTTATTTATAATTGAAAAAAATGGAAACTGAAATGTCCTTTGATGGGTGAACGGTTAAACTCTGATATATCCACATGATTAATAAGATTGAGCAATAAAAAGGAGTGAACTATTGATACATGGAACAACTTGGATGGATTTCAAGGTGAAAAAAGCAATCTCAAAAGGTTACATACTATATGATTCTATTGATATAATGTTTACAAATGACAAAACTATAGAGGTACAGAAAATATTAGTGGTTACCAGAAGATGGAGAAGGGAGTGGAAGTGACTATAAAGGGGTACACAAGGACATTCCTTGGTGGTGATAAAAAAGCCATCTTGATTGTACTGGTGGTTACACAGTTCTATAAATGAGACCAAACTGCACAGAAGTCTATATACACATACACAAAACAGTGGATATAAAAACTGATTTAACAGTATTGTACCAATATCAGTTTCTTGGCTTTGACGCTATACTAGCTACATAAGTTGTCATCTTTGGGGGAAACTGGGTGAAGCGTTCATGGGACTCTATGTACTATTTTTGTAACTAACAGTGAGTCTATAATTAGTTGAAAATAAAAAGGCAAAAAATTAATTTTATCACTTTCTATTCTTTTAATGTGACTATCTGAAAATTAAAAATTATATATGTGGCTTATATTATATTTCTATTGGACAGTGCTGCTCTAGGGGATTCAACATGTACATTAGAATAAACTAAGGGGTTAATTATTTTATGTTCGAGTCTTAATCATCCATAGTAGGCTTTCCTCCCCCACAAAATTCTGTAATAAATTAAGTTTAGGAAACATGATAGTCTAAACAAAGTACACAGGCTTCTTTATAAAAGGTCTTCTCAGGGTCTTTAATATGCCAATGTATATTATAAATCTCTAATATTCTTATTTCACAGAAAGGAAAGTGAAGCACAGAGAGACTAAGTAACCTGCTTAAGGTCATATGTCTAGGAAGTGATGGAGCCAGGATTCAAATCCAAGTACTCTGGCTCTGAGGCTTCTCAGAGCAAATGAATAATTTGAGAGTTTAATTCACTAAAGAAATAGAAAGCTATATCTATTTCTATTTCACTATTTTCACTAATAGAAAGCTATATCTTTCATATATAAAGATAAAGCTAAGGGACCCAGCAGCAGAGCTTTTACTTTAAATTATTTCTCAAATGGTAGGGATGGACAGATGATTAAGAGACAGATGAAAAGGTGCTCAACATCACTCATCATCAGAGAAATACAAATCAAAACCACAATGAGATACCACCTCACACCTGTCAGAATGGCTAAAATTAAGAACTTACGCAACAACAGATGTTGGCAAGGATGAGGAGATAGGGGAACAATTTTGCACTGTTGGTTGGAATGCAAACTGGTACAGCCACTCTGGAAAACAGTATGGAGGTTCCTCAAAAAATTAAAAATAGAGCTACCCTACAACCCAGCAATTGCACTACTAAGTATTTATCCAAAAGATACAAAAATGCAATGTTTATAGCAGCACTATCAACAACAGCCAAATTATGGAAAGAGCTTAAATGTCCATCATCTGTTGAATGGATAAAGAAAATGTGATATATATACACAATGGAATACTATTCAGTGATCAAAAAAGAATGAAATCACCATTTGCAACAACGTGGATGGAACTAGAGTGTATTATGCTAAGTGAAATAAGTCAGAGAAAGACAAATACCATATGATTTCACTCGTGGAATTTAAGAAACAAAACAGATGAACATAGGAGAAGGGAAGGAAAAATAAGATAAAAAGAGGAAAGCAAACCATAAGACTCATATACAGAGAACAAACTGAGGGTTGCTGGAGGGGTGTTGGGTGGGGAGATGGACTAAATGGGTGATGGGCATTAAGGAGGGCATTTGTTGGGATGAGAGCTGGGTATTACATGTAAGTGATGAATCACTGGGTTCTACTCCTGAAACCAATACTACACGGTATGTTAACTAACTTGAATTTAAATAAATTTACTTAAAAAAAAAATGGTAGGGATGGATTTGTGGAGAGCTATTTTTTACTCCTCTTATTCAACAATCCTCGAACCAAAAGTTGTCTTTGAGACAGTGGCAGTAAACAGAAATGTGGATTCCAGCTACAAGACAGAAATTTAAGACATTTTTTAGTCTGTCAAAGAAATCTCTATAAAATGACTGTTAGGGGCGCCTGGGTGGCTCAGTCAGTTAAGTATCCGACTTCGGCTCAGGTCATGATCTCGAGGTTTGTGAGTTCGAGCCCCGCGTCCGCTTCTGTGCTGACAGCTCAGAGCCTGGAGCCTGCTTCAGATTTTGTGTCTCCCTCTCTCTCTGCCCCTCCCCTACTCATGCTCTGTCTCTCTCTCTCTCTCTCTCCCTGTCAAAAATAAACAAGCATTAAAAATTTTTTTAAATAACAGATAATACCAAAGAAATATTAAATGTAATAGCATTGTTTTTACATAAGAAAATGCATTTTTAGAGATGCATACTGCAGTATACAGGGGTGAAATGATAGTGTCTGGGGTTTTGCTTCCTTATTTACAGATGATGGACAGAGAGGCTGAAAAGAGATAAAGAATATAGGTGAAGCAAATATATCAATTTTTGATCGTTATTGAATTTGGGGGATAGGTGGTTCAATATATTATTCACTATACATTTATATTTGAAACATCACTTTTTAAAATTTTATTTTTATTTTTTAAAATTTACATCCAAATTAGTTAGCATAAAGTGAAACAATGATTTTAGGAGTAGATTCCTTAATGCCCCTTACCCATTTAGCCCATCCCCCCCTCCCATAACCGCTCCAGCAACCCTCAGTTTGTTCTCCAGTTGTTCTTGAGTCTCTTCTGTTTTGTCCCCCTCCCTGTTTTTATATTATTTTTGTTTCCCTTCCCTTATTTTCATCTGTTTTGTTTCTTAAAGTCTTCATATGAGTGAAACTTATCACTTTTTAAGTATTAAAGCTGTATGTTGAAAACTTTTTATTTCAAGCTCTTTTCAATATCTATAATTTGGAACTATTAGGGAGAAAAGGAAAGTTACTTCTTCAAAGCAAATTATCATAATGCCAAAAGTAAAAATTGCTTTTATTTTACTATCATTTAGATACATATAATCTTCATTATCTTCATTATTCACATCATATTCTCCTAGAGAATCACCTTTGGAGAGAGTGGTCTTTAAGGAGTATCAAGTCAACAATAGAGAACAAGTAACAGAACTATACTGGATCAGTAATTCTGGCCCACTAAGTGCCTACCAGCAATTTTTTTCACAAAAGATTTTTTTTTGCTACTTTCAGAATGGTCAGAACTAATTATAAAAGCAGACTTTTAGCTAAGACCTGTTCCCTTTGTTTGGAAAATGACTTTCTTCTTCCTACTTCCTAAAAAGCTTATTATCTGAATTGCTACTGTGTAGATATCCTATTACTTAGTAGATAATAAGCTTCTGTAAGGCAAGAAGAGATCACAGATTTTCTTTGTATGGCTATTGTAGCAAGTAAAGATGGGAAGGGGCAAGAAAATTGCCAATTACTAAGGATCTACCCTGTGCCATTATTTTATTTCATCTTATTTATTTTATTTTATTTTATTTATTTTATTTTATTATTTCTTAATGCTTTTATTTTTGAGAGGGAGAAAGAGACAGAGCTCCAGCAGGGGTGGGGCAAAAAGAGAGAGGGAGACACAGAATCCGAAGCTGGCTCCAGGCTCTGAGCTGTCAGCAACCCATGAACCGTGAGATCATGACCTAAGACAAAGTCAGATGCTTAACTGACTGAGCCACCTAGGGACCCTTGTGCCATCATTTTAGATATGCTTTTAGATAAGGTGTTAGTCCTATAGTCCAGAAATGAATGCTCAAATATTTAGTAATTTGCTTAAAAGACACATGGCTAGAGAAGAGCTTAGCCAGAAACCGAGAGTGACTGAAAATTCCACGCTTGTTATTATCATATATACTTAGCATATTTTTTAAATTTTTTAATGTTTATTTTTGAGAAACACACACACACACACACACACACACACACACACACAGACAGTGTGAGTGGGGGAGGGGCACAGGGAGGGGGAGACAGAGTCTGAAGCAGGCAGGCTCTGAGTCCTCAGCACAGAGCCTGATGCGACCCTCGAACTTAAAAAGCACAATACTATGACCAGAGCTGAAGTCAGATACCTAACCAACTGAGCCACCCAGGCGCCCCTATACTTAATACTTAATTAATAAATGTATAATTGCTAAAATTACATAGCTCAATGGAGAAAAAAAGTTGGGATTTGAGGATTAAAAGGCCAAGCTCAAAACCTATTGGTTTTATCATCTTAGGATGTGTAACCTTTCTGATGTTTCAGCTTCTGAAAAACTGAAAGCTAATCATACCCATCTTACAGAATTGTTGCAAGGGATCAAAATGTGAAAGTCTTTTTGAAAGTGTAAAGCATTAATAAAAGCAGGACATTATCATTACTTGCCAAATTACAACACCTCACCAAGGGTGGGAGGGGTGTATTTCAGCTGCAATATATGCTCTCTAAAGCAAAACTTATCCTTAAGGATTCTGATGTTTAATTACAAAAATGGGGAAACAGAATGTATAATGATTATGACCAAGGCTTCAGGATCAGATTGACACCAGGTTTGTGTGCTCCACCACTTCCTGGCTGTGTAATCTTTGGCTTGCTACAATCTTTAAAAATCTGGGTTCGTTATCTGTAGAATGTGCAAAATAATATTCTCTATTCTGGTATCCTTCCTAATAGGATTAAGTGAGCTAATGCATGTAAGCAGTTTTGCACGGTGCCTGGCACTAGATGTATTCAACTTTTTTGTAGCACTCAGCTATTAGTAACTTCTCGATTCGTCAATGGCCATTGACAGTGAGGCATGAAACACTGAGTAAGCTACAAATGCCAAAGACCCAGTCCCTGAGTTCAGGAAGTGCAGCCCAAGAGGGCCAAGCCCTAGGACAGCACAGGAGACATGCCCTTAGCTGGAGATGGAGGTGGAAAGAGAGCGTCCAACAAGGCTGGGAGGAAACAGTTCCTTCCCCTGCCCTGAGAAAGGAAAGGTGGGAAGCGCTGCTTGGAAGGGGTCCCCAGAGCGCCCGCTGCCCGCCTCAGCCTCCCACGGCCCCGGTTAGGATGGCTGAGCAGTCCACTTACAACTCCAAGCTCTGTGGCACCGCCTTCCGGGTGTATCTGGAGATCATCCTCCTCTTCCTCCTCTGCCGCGGAGGGGGCGGGCACGCCAGGGTCGGGGCCTCGGGACCTGGCCCTCCCGCCGGCTCCGGCCCGGCCCCCTCCCGCCACCTTCCGGCCCCGTCACGCCCCGTCGCCTAGACTCCGGACCGCCACCTCTCCAGGGTCCCCACCCCTCTAGCCCTCCGCCCTGCCTGCTTCCCCGCGGGGGCGGAAGTGACGAACGCACCTGAGCACCCACCTAATGTTCCCGCGGACGCGCAGCAGTGACGTTGCTGGGAGTTCCGGGGCGAGCTGGTGTTTCAGGGGTGTCGGCTAACCTCAAGCGCCCGAGAAGCGTCTGGCCTGACCTTGGGCCGGACTTGGACTGCTACTGACGCGGTAGGAGGGGCGGTCGAGGAAAGGTGCCGCAGCCGAGACGCGTGGGGCAGGCCCGAGGATCGTAAGCGGAATTGGCTTCAGTTTGTCGGATGGAGGGAGAAAGCGTAGTCTGAGTCAAGAGCGCTAGACTCCAGCTCAGCCCTCTACAGCTTGGTCTCTTCTCTTTCTGTGCTCTGGTTTTCTCACCTGTACAGCAAGGAATTAGGCTGAGTGGTCTCGAAGCTCCTTCCAGTTCTGACACTAAATTCTTCATAAAAATGTGTGCTTGGCATTATGGGGCGGGTGGACAGAATTATCTGTCGCTCTGGCTTGAGAAGCCAAATGATTTGGACAGACTGCGGTGACTGGATGCAGGTTCCTCTCGACTTCGTTTTATTAGCCCATTAGAAAACCGAGTAAGGATAAAAATCGAATTGTGCCTTACGGTGGACCATCCAGTACAGTGCCTGCCTTTACCAAGCCTCATCTGGCAGCAATAGTGAGCTAGCACTTTTGTTTTAAGGAAAACCCTTAGAAAATAGATATCTATCTACCTGCTCTTAATATACTGGAGCTGTACCCCCTGAGACCTGAAAAGGGAGCAGTTTTAGGACAGCTGTAGGATCAAGAACCGTGGGCAAATTATTTTGGGGTGAGATGATAGGACATGAATGTTTTGTATTCCCCTATGCCATACAATATTCATAAAAAGAGGTTGAAATTTTGCAGCCTAAGGGAGATTGCTCATAAGAGCTTTCAAATAATAACAGTTTAAACTGGGGGAGGATTTTAGAAATGAAAGAGTAACATTCTCATTCTACAGTTAAGGAAAAGGCCCCAGAAAGAGAAAGTGAAGTGCCGAAAGTGACAACTAATTAGCGGCGGACCTGGGACTTTTGATAGTATTGAAACATAAAATGTTATTGTAGTGTTTCTCAAAGTGTGCTACACACACTGCTGCTAGTACAAGGGCAAACATTTTTTTAAAATTCTTACACGCCTATTAATTTGGGAATGTGACACTGGATTCCCATTTACTGTATTATATCAAAAGTTCTTTTAATATAATTTCAAGTGTGAAGAACATAATTTTCAGCATAAAAACCTCATTAAAAGAATATTAAATAGGTGTTACTATTAATGCTTGATAAAGTCAAAAAATTACAATGATAGTATGTGGGGAACTGAATTTTGGAAAACAATGGAATCATCTAGAATAGTTTGAGAATTTGGATATTCTGCATTATTCTATGTGGTTTATGTTATTGAAACTTTAAATGTAGTTTTCAAAGAATGGAAGAAAATATGAAGCTTGCTACAGTGGAAGACACTGTGGAGTATCACCTATTCCTGATACCAGATGAACCAAGAGACCCAGAAAAACACAAAGAGATTCTTCAAAAGTATATTGAGAGGATAATGACCCACTTTGCACCTATGCTGGTCCCCTATATCTGGCAGAATCAGCCTTTCAATCTCAAATACAAACCTGGAAAAGGTATGGCTCTTTTACTTGATTTGATACATGTGAATTTTAATTCTGACAACAGTGATGTGTAATAGTCCATAGTTCATTCAGTGTTGTCAGGAGATTTATAACCTGAACTTTTTAGATTAGTGATGCTTGCTTATATTTGGTTAAGCCCTTAAACTAACCAAAAAAAAATTTTTTTTAATTCATTTGATGAAAGCTTTCTAATAGTAATTACCTTAGGAACCTAATACATACTCAAAATGACTGAACCGTGGCTATTCTTTGGAACTTTACTTTTCTATGCTAGAATGTATCTGGGTACCTGTACTAAACAGGTCAGGCATCTGCTTCCTTAACCATTGCTTCCTTTAGTGGTTACTCTGTATTCCTCGCTCTTGATCATGGGTTTCGTAGGCTGCCTTTTTTCACACAGTTGGCTCTACCTGACTTATAAAGAGCAATCATTGGGCTTAATGACCATTATTTGCCTCTCAGAAGTATTTTGAGGTTCTTTCATGCTTCCTTGTGTTGTTGGTGCTTAAGATCTGACCTCTGGCCAAGTATGGCACTTTTTCTTATCATTTCATACCTGAATAGGTGACCAAGGCTCTGCTCCAGGGTCTTATTTCAGGAGTCTAGCATCTTTTGATACTGTCAGTCTAGGTCTTGATTTCGTGTTTATCTGTTATCTTTTGGTTAGCAGTTGCCACATGTCTTCCCTTGTGTTCATTTTATAGAACCCCTGTTCACTGAAACACATGTAATATTTATTGGCAAGAACACTCTCACAGTGGCACAGCACATCCAAGACCAACTCCTTATCTGTTTCCTAGAAAATCATTTTTACCCAATGTTTTCTTGTTTTCCTTAATGGCTTTGCTATCCACCTAGTTATTCAAGCTTGTTAGTAATTCAGAATTGTATTCAGCTCTTCACTTCAGCATATTCACTTCACAGCACTAAATCCTACTGTGGTTACTCCTAAAATATGACCCTTTCTCTACATTTCCTTGGCTACAATCTAGACCCTCTTAATCTCTTCATCTGGAAGACTACAGTAACCACCTAAGTAACCTCTCTGGTTCCCATATCTCCAGTTCTTCACATTGTTGCCAGCTACCCTTGTAAAACACAAATTTGATCATGTTACTCTTCTGCCTAACATCCTTCACCAGTTCCCCATTGCTTCTGGATGAAGTTAAAACTGAAGTTTAATATATAAGGTAGATAAAAATAGACACTTTAATTGGAGCTTCTCTAGTTGAAGAAATTTGAGAGACCTGGGGTGAGGTGAAGAGTTAGTTGGGATGTTCTTCCCACCTGTTTTTGTTTTTGTTTTTGTTTTTGTTTTTGTTTTTGTTTTTGTTTTTGTTTTTGCCATGGCAGCTCTAAAAACACTCTATAATGTGCTTGTTTGACCCTTAGTCTGTTAATGTGGTAGATTACATTTCTTGATTTTCATACACATTCCATTCCAGGAATATATTCTACTTGGTCATGGTGTACAATCCTTTTCATGTGTTGAATTTAGTTTGCTAGTATTTTCTTGAGGATTTCTGCATTAGTGTTCCACGGAAATTGGTCATGGTTTTCCTATATTGTCTTTGTTTGGCTTTATTATGAGGGTAATGCTGGCCTCATAAAATGAGTTTGGCAGTGTTCCCTCCTCTTCAGTTGTTTGTAAGAGTTTGAGGAGGATTGATGTTAATTCTTCTTTAAATGTTGGTAAAATTCTGGGGTGCTTGGGTGGCTGTCAGTTAAGCATCCGACTTCAGCTCAGGTCATGATCTTACAGTCCCTGGGTTCGAGCTCTGTGTCGGGCTCTGTGCTGACAGCCCAGAGCCTGGAGCCTTCTTCAGATTCTGTGTCTCACTCTTTCTCTGCCCCTCCCTTGCTCATACTCTGTCTCTCTCTCAAAAATAAATAAACATTAAAAAAAAAGTTTAAAAAAAATGTTGCTAAAATTCTCCAGTGAGCCTTTCTCTGTTGGGAAGTTTTTTGATTACTGATTCAGTCTCTTTCTAGTAACCAGAAGTAATTCAGTCTCCTTCTAGTGATCCAGTCTTGATATGTTGTGTGTTTCTAAGAATGAACTTATTTCTTCTAGGTTATCCAATTGGTTGGTGTACAATTGTTCATATCATATGTTTCCTTATAGTCCTTTTTATTTCTGTAGTATAAGTTGTTATATTGCCTGTTTCATTTCTGATTTTAGTTACTTGTGTCTCCTTTTTTTTCTTACTAATTTAAGATTTTGTAAATTTTGTGATCTTTCAACAAACCAGCTCACCTTAGTTCATTTTTTTCTGTTATTTTTCTGTTCTCCATTTCTTTTATCTCTGTTCTAATCTTCATTATGTTCTTCTTTCTGCTAGCTTTAGGTTAGCTTTTTCTTTTTCTAGTTCCTTAAGGTGTAAAGTTAGGTTGTTGATCTGAGATCTTTTATAACTATAAACTTCCTCTTAGCACTGCTTTTAGTATGTTACATCTTTGTTTTCATTTGTCTCCTTGTATTTTCTAACTTCCTTTGTGATTTCTTCTTTGACCTATTGACTTGTTTAAAAGTGTATTAAGTTCTACATATTTTTGAATAATGCACTTGTTTAAAAAATTCCTGCTCCATCTAAATCTAGCTTCCTGATATTCCTAGAACACTTTATTGTCTGTCATGCTTATGTGCCTTTGCACATGCTATTCTCTTTTTCTGGAAAGCCTACTTCTGGTCATTCTTCCACATGAACATAGCTCAGATATTCTTTATGGTCACAGAGCCCTCAGTGCATATGTCCATTCATTATCTTGTTGTTGTTGTTTCATTATCTTGTTTTGAGATGGTGTGGTTGTCTTGTCTCCGGTTGTCTATGGGTCCTCAAGGGTGGGCTTTTTATATCCTGTTCAGAGTTGCAACCCCAGCTCCCAGCTGTGATACCTACAGTATAGTCAGTCAATGAATGTTCGTTTAATTGAATGATTACTTGTATGTTTATGTGCACAGACAAGTTTATTTGGTTATATGATTGCTTTTCTCTTGTTTTTAGGAGATGTTCCTGCTCATATGTTTGGCATGACAAAGTTTGGGGATAACATTGAGGATGAATGGTTTATTGTTTATGTAGTAAAGCAAATTACAAAGGAATTTCCAGAGTTAGTAGCAAGGTATTAGTTATTTTAATAATCTAAAGGAATTCTCTTGTTGAGACTGACCACATTTTTATCCACTTAGTAAAAATTTTTTGGTAGTCTGGTAGAGATTGAACAAATTTGAGACATAGATTTTGAAAGTGACTTGTGTGTTTTCTTCCTTTTTTCTTGTGACTTCCTTTTCTTGAGGAAAAATTAAAGTACATTGGAGAATTTAACTTCTAAATTTTTAAACGAAACCTGCCTATTTTAGCTTTTTAAAAATTATTCTCATTGTGAAAGACCAAATACAGATGGTAAACAAAGTTCAAACAATACCAAAGGGTGTACTGCTCTTTAAAAACAAAATCGTAGAAAAAATTCCATTCATGTATACATATACATATACATATACATATACATTACAGATTTCTTTACTATGTCTTCCTCTATTTTACCATAGCGTGTACCCCCCCCGCATATATGTTGAGAAATCACATACAGAAAAATTTAAAGAAAAATTAGTGAACAGTATTGAAAGCAAAGTAGGTAACACTGTTTAAAATGGAAACTGATAGTTCTCTGTAATTACCAAGTTGTGTCAGCAGAGGGCGTTTCACCCATTTGCCGCATGTTATTCTAGTTTTCCTGTTAGCCCCCAAATTCTAATCCATTCCCCCAACCTCTTCCCCAGCTGAACAAAAAGAAAAACAACTCTGAAAATGTATTATTATTTCAAAATTTCAAACATGAAAGTAGAGAGAATGAACCCACGTGTACTCCTCACTCAGCTCCAATAATTACCAATTCATGGTCCTTTACCCATAGCTTTCCCCTCCTCCTTTCCCCTACTCCTTTTACATAGCAAGATTATTTTAAAGCAGATCTCCAATACTATGCCATTTTATCTTTAAATACTTTTAAGATGTAAATAGAATAGATAAGAATTCTTATTTTAGACGCTACTGTTATCACACCTAAAAATAATTGTCAGTAATTTCTTCATAAATGATAGAATTTTATATGAACAAACTCCAAGATAGATGTTTCTATCTTTACAATGGTAATAGGGGAGGACAATGCCTTTTGTGTATGGATTCTGATCTTTATATAATGATGGTGCATACCTACACACCAGGCCTATAAAGCTCTTTGACTAATAGGCATCTACTGTCTTGTTGGGGATTTGGTTTTTAAATTTTTTTTTAAGTTTGTTTATTTTTGAGATAAAGAAAGAGAGTGTGAGCAGGGGAGTCACAGAGAGAGAGGGAGACACAGAATCTGAAGCAGGCTCCAGGCTCCGAGCTGTCAGCACAGAGCCCGACACAGGGCTCAAGCTCACCAACTGTGAGATCATGACCTGAGCTAAAGTCGGACACTCAACCAACTAAACCACTCAGGTGCCCCTTGTTTTTAATTAGAAAAAGAAAGAACTTCCTCTATGTCTCTGCCAGATTAATCTTCCTAAGGTAGAGCCCTAACCATTTTTCTACACTGCTTTAAAACCATTCATTCCTTAAAAAAAAAAATAGAATAGAATAAAACCAAGCTCATTCTCATTGACTCTGCCGACATTTAAAGCTCTTCCCAAAATGATATAACTGTGCTTTTCTAGTCTTGTTCTTTACTAGTGCCATTCTCCAAATATCTACCTTAAATAGACACCTCCATGATTTTGTCATTGCTAATCCCTCTCCCAAGAACATCTCAACTTTTCTCCGTATATCTCCACCCATAAAAAGTGAAAAAATCTAGAATCTAGAAAAAATCTACCTTTTGTGTGACAAGAGAAAATAAGAGTTTATATTCCTATTAACTAGATTATGCTTAAGTGAACCTAGAAGGATAAACAAAAAATAACAATGGTTGGAGGGTAGGAATGGGGCATATAGGGACAAAAGTAGGAAGGAAACTGTTCCATTGCAGAACTTTTTATGTACTTTTTAAAAGTTTAGCCATGTGACTGTCTTACCTATTCAAAATTTTAAATTTAAAAAATAATACAAATAAGGCAAAACAAAATTATCTTTCAGGGTCCAAGTAACTCTTCCATAAAGGCTTTCCTTATCTTGGCTCTATGTGGGTTTTTTTCTTCTTTTGACACCTAATTGTATGTTTTTCATATTTGTGTCTGTTATTATTTACTTATGTACTTAATTTGCTCTCCTTATCATCTCCCTCCAACTCCTCTTTCAATCTTACAATCTCCCTGAGAGATTCATGGTGTCTGAAATATTTTGCTTTATTATAACAATCTGTACATAGCATGTACTCATACATTAACTAAAATGAAAGAGAACATATTAGAATAAATGTGTTTTGATTCGTAGCATATATGTGCTTTTTGAATGCATAATTGGAATTTCTTTTGCAAAAGGATTGAAGACAATGATGGTGAATTCTTGTTAATAGAAGCTGCTGACTTTCTCCCTAAATGGTTGGATCCTGATAATAGTGCCAATAGAGTAAGTGTATCCAAGTTTGGAAAATTTACAGAGATGAAATCATGTTACTAGTACCTAGAGTTTGTCAGTGCCCAGAATGAAAATTAAAATGTATCATTTTGCAGGTATTTTTCCACCAGGGAGAGCTGTGCATTATTCCTGCACCAAGGAAACCTGGAGCAGTATCCTGGTTACCCTCCACACCCCCTACAATCCCACAAGCTTTGAATATAATCTCAACACACCCAGAAAAAATTTTGGCTTCAGATTCTATACAAGCTGCTGTGAATAGGCGCATTAGAGGGTAAGAAAAATATTTTCAGTGCTAGTCAAAGAGCCTTTTGATTTAATGCGGTTCAAGTCTTCCACTGAATGTGGAATTTCTTTCACCTAGATTAATGCTCATTTTCATTCTGTCTTCATCCTTCATGAAAGTGACTAACAACAGATTAAATTTACATGTTTTAAAATTAAGGAACAGATGTATCTTTTAATTCCCAATCATAGATGTTATATTGCAGTCCCAATATTTTTGCATTTATTTACTTAGATATTGTGGCTAAGTTCTATCTATATCCATAGGTAAAAATTTTGAGACCTTGGGGTGCCTGGGTGGCCCAGTTGGTTAAGCATCCAACTCTGATTTCAACTCAGGTCTTGATCGCAGGGTCATGAGTTTAAGCCCCTCGTTGGTCTCTGCACTGCACGTGGATCCTACTTCAATATTTTTTGAGACCTTTAGGAATGAAAACCTAAGGGAGCATAGTGTGCTTTGTGGGACTCTGTATAGTATTCTTTGGTCTGTGTGGAACACTTTAGGCTCTATGCCGAAAAGACAGTCTTTACCTAACATATTAGTTCAACCTTTCACATTTGAGTACCTAGGCAATGTTTACTACCATTCAAGTTTTAACAATATAAAAATCTCTCTTAACTTTGTTTCAGCATACTTTGTACCATTGTTTTAAAAGAATAAACTCTGATTTTATTCTTGTTCCAAAAAATAGTAGAGTTTTCATTTTGTTTTTATTGAACTACATTAGTCCCTTTTCTTTATTTTCCATTTCTTCCTACCTTTTCTCTTTCTCTCTCTTCTTTTCTGCAGTTTTAGTGTATATGGTAGCTTTATCTTCACTTTCCTTGTCATTCAACATCTCTTGATGAACCAAGACAAGGGGAACTAAATGCTATAAGAACGCTAGATATTTACATATCATAAAATAAAAATAATTATGTTACCTGTCACAGATACCCAGAAAAAATTCAAGCCTCCCTTCATCGAGCACACTGCTTCCTTCCAGCTGGTATTGTAGCGGTGTTAAAGCAGCGCCCCAGATTGGTGGCTGCAGGAGTCCAAGCATTTTACCTACGGGACCCTATTGACCTGCGAGCCTGTCGTATTTTCAAGACTTTCTTGCCTGAAACACGAATAATGGCATCGGTAAGATAGCTCTCCCGGTTATTTGTTTCCTCACTGGCAAGAGAGTTGAACATCATTTTAATTGTGCACTAGAAAAAACTGGAAATATTCTGCTTCCTCATCTCAAGTTAATACACTTTTTTTTTTTTCTTTTCTCCCATTCTAGTGGAGGAAGATTTCAAGAGATTTCACTCCCTAGTTTGTATCTAAATGTTTCCTAGATATTTTCTGGCCACATTTTTCCTATTTTGTTTTCTTCTTAAGAATAAAACATTTCATTTCTTCCAGAGAATTAAGAATTATTCTTTATCTTCTACCCACCTAAACTGCCATATAATGTAACTGATAAGAATTCCATTAGTGATAACTAAAAATAGATCATGCAGTTAATTTTATGGTATGTGAATTATTGTATCCCAATAAAGCTGTTACTAAAAAATGTAGGCAGTAAATAGGTTGGATCTTCTTTGCATTTCATATGAATATGAAGCTCATAAGAAGAACTGTGAAATGATACTGAATTTTTACTTTCAGGAAGACTCAATGTGTTTTGTGTCCCAATGTCCAGGTCACTTTCACTAAATGTCTGTATGCACAGTTGGTGCAACAAAGGTTTGTGCCAGACCGGCGGAGTGGATACAAGATGCCTCCTCCATCTCATCCCCAATACCGAGCCCATGAATTGGGCATGAAGTTGGTAATGAACCATAAAATTTTATATTCTTCCTTTAGGTAAAAGGGCTCTTAATAAATAATGGCACAGCATAGAAAGTCTAGAAATATACCTTATTTACATGAGAATGTGGCTCTCAAACAAGAAGGAAAATGTATTATTCAGGAAATGATAATAGAACAACTAAGAAGCTGTCCAAAAAGTTAAAGTTCATTCCCTCACACCTATACCAAAATAAATTCCAGGTGGATGAAATATTTAAATGAGAACATTGAAACCATAATACCTGAAAACACAGAAGAATTTTTGATAATTTGAGTAGAAAAGGCCTTTTTAAACAGGATTTGAAATCAGAAGCTATAAAAAAAAAAGACTGGTAACTTTAATTATTAAAAATTAAGCATTTGTGTGTTGGAAAGAAAAATCCCATAGCTAATGTCAGAGATAGTAAACCTGAAGAAAGCATTATATTTGCAGTTTAAAAAAGAGCTAATTTCTATAATATATAGAGAGTTCCTACAAGTCGGTATGAAAAGAAATACTAATTAATTAAAAATGTTCAGAAACCATGAACTGACAGTCCACAGAAAAGGAAATACAGATGATTTTTAATTTAAACATAAAAATGTTGGCCCTTGCTCATAATAAAAGAACTGCAACTTAAAGCTACAAAATAGTGTTTTTTACATTTGGCAAGTATCAAAAAGTTTGATAGTATATACTGGATTGGTGGAAATACATATTTGAGATACTCTCAAACATCATTGATGGGAATATAAATTGATTCAGTCTCTTAGAACAGTTTGTCAATATCCATCAATTTATAAAGTACACAACTCTTCTGCTCAGCATTTTCACTTCTAAACATTTATCCTCCATATATTTTACATGTGTACATAGATCTGATGATACTCATGACAGTATTACTTCTGGTAGCAAAAGATTGGAAATTACCAAATATCTATTAGTAGGGGAATAGTTAGATAAATTACGACCTGCCTATGAAGTGAATTGGATAAATTTGTGTGATCATATAAAATGATCTCCAAAGCATATGACTTAGTGAAAAAGCAAGGTTTAGAACGGTGTGTATGCTACCATTTAGTGATGGAATAGGATATACAGACACAGATACATATCTGCTTGAGTGCATACATTACTTCTGAAAAGATACGCAAGAAATTGGTAATTATAGTTTCCTCTAGAGTGATCAGGAAAGCTCCCTATCTAATTTATTTTATGTGCATTCATTATATTTTTTAATCAAAGTACCCTTAAAATGATATGATTCCTTCCCTTTACTATATCTAAGACCATGGTGAATTCATTTATATTTTCTGTTAGATGAGAAGCCTTTTCTAAGCCTTTTTTTAAGCAAACAACAAATAAGTTTAAATTTCTGGTTTTGTGATCAGCAAGAAATCTCTTTGAAGAGAATAAGAATCTTTGTTTTGCATTATTTGCTTTCCCTTTATAATTTTTAGTAATTTCTATATAGAAATTGAAAAATTGGAGGGGCACCTGGGTGGCTCAATCAGTTATGCATCTGACTCTTGATTTTGGCTCAAGTCATGATCTCACAGTTCATGAGTTTGAGCCCCACTGCTTGGGATTCCCTCTGTTTCCCTCTCTGCCCCTCCCTGCCCCTCTCTGCTCGTTATCTCTCTCTCTCTCTCTCTCAAAAGAAATAAATAAACAAATAAACTTTTTTTTAAATGGAAAAATTAGAAATAATCACATTTTTCATAAAATTCAAAGTGTTATAAATGTCCATATGTCAAATCACCTAGTTCTTAAGTGTGACTAAATGGAGAGAAAATAACTTAATGATGAAAATTCTGTCTATCTAGGCTCATGGATTTGAAATCTTATGCTCCAAATGTAGCCCACATTTTTCTGACTCCAAGAAATCCGTCATGACTACCTCACCACTCTGGGCTGGCTTCCTTGAAAGTCTGAAAAAGAATGATTACTTTAAGGTAGGACTTGCAATGCATTTGTAAAACTGTACAGTCCAGGGGAAATCAAGCTAGTGAATTAGAGATCTATGGTCCATATTTAATGTATAACATTATTAGAGAAGCTAGAGTTAAAAGGGACCATTCTAGTTCAGTGTTAATGAGGGAGTGACTATGAACTGTTTCCAATATTTTAGAAAAGTTAATAATGTTTATATAAAATTATGATAGTTATCATTTGTATCTGAAGAGCAATTTATGCAAATCATAAGGCAAATATGAAGACACCAAATAGAAAATGAGCAAAGACACGGATTAAAAAAATTACAAAAAGACAACTAATAAATTTCTTGTAAAATATTTACTCTCACAAGTAGTAAAGATATATGTATCAACAGAATTAGTTTTTCACATATGTGAAAAAGGATCTGAATGAGGCTTAATGCTATTGAAAGTACAAATTAATACTCCCTATACATTGCTGGTAACATTGCATATTGATAGAACTTTAACTGGAAAGTAATTTGCTAGTGTGTTCCAGGAGCTATAGAAAGGTTCAAACTCAGAACCTTTACTTTGAATAATCTATTTTAAGGAAACATCCAATAAGTAGAAAAGTCCATTAAGAATATGATGGTATATGAACAGATATTTCTCCAAAGACATACAGATGGCCAACAGATAAATGAAAAGATGCTCAACATCACTAACCCTCAGAGATGGTGAGGCTAAATCAGAATGGCTAAAATCTAAAACACAAGAAACCACAGGTGTTGGTGTGGATGTGGAGAAAAGGAACCCTCACGCACCATGGATGAGAATGCAAACTGGTACAGCCACTGTAGAAAACTGTATGGAGGTTTCTCAAGAAATTAAAAATAGAATAATCATATGATCCAGTAATTTCACTACTGGTATTTACCCCCCAAAAATGAAAACACGAATTCAAAGGGATACATGTATTGCTATGTTTTTTGCAGCATTATTTAGAGCCAAGACTATTTATAGCCAAGGGAAGCAACCCAAGTGTCCATCACTAGATAAATAGATAAAGAAGGTATGGTATGTGTATACACACGCACACGCACACATATGCGATGGAACATTACTCAGCCGTAAAAAGAATGAAATCTTGCCGTTTGCAACAAAATGGATGGTTCTAGAGGGTAGAATGCCAAGTGAAATAAGTCAGTCAGAGAAAGACAAATACCATATGCTTTCACTCATATGTGGAATTCAACAAACAAACTAAACAAACAAAAAACCAAACTCTTAGCTATGGTTATCAGAGGGCAGGTGGGAGGATGGGTGAAGTAGGTGAAGAGGATTAAGAGTACAATTCTTGTGATGAGCACTGAGTAATGTATAGAATTATTATGTTATATACCTGAAACTAATATAATACTGTATGTTAATTATACTGGAATTAAAAATTTTTTTAAATATCATATAAAGACTGTAGCAATATAGAAAAGTGCTTATGATATCATAGTATATTTTCGAAAGAGTGTAAAATATTAAGTACAAATGCCAAAATAAACATGCATGTGAAAAGCAGAAATGGCAGTGAAAATGAGATTATGCTATTTTTTGGTTCTATTTGTACTTTGTTTTATAAATTAATTACAAATCAATTATTTCTTAATAACCAATAAAGTACTAGAAAATGGTAGAAAATCTTCCAAATTGGAAAGAGGTCTTTAATGGTGAAAAGGATTAGGAACCACTACATAGAGCCTAGTCCCCTTGTTTGGAGAAAATGGAGCCCAAACAGGTACATCAATGACAAAACAGGGACTAGGACTCAGGCCTCGTGATTCCTGAACAACATATCATACACTGCCTCCCTGAAAATTGCTGGTGAGTGGGTAATTTCAGTGATACCATGTAAATAATGTTATGATTTTTTTCTTTCAGGGTCTGATAGAAGGTTCTGCTCAGTACCAGGCAAGGCTAGAAATGGCAAAGAACTACTTCCAACTCTCAGTAAACCGGCCAGAAAGGTGAGTTTATCACTACCTAACCATGGCAGCAAGAGTGGTAACCTGCCAGATGTTAAGGAGTTACTCACTCTTGAGATAGTTGCAGAAATTGGAATTGCTGTATTTAAAGAGTTAACGGCAAGGATCATGACTGCTGAAGGGGATGAACTGGGAGAGAGGAGGTGTTGCTACAGAAGATCACTGGATCTGGCACCCGTCATCATCATCATCACCTAACGGCTAATGTTTATTGGTACTTACAAAGTGTATTGGTACTTAAAAATTTGATCTCTCTTATAGTCCTGTGAAATAAGTATGATTATTATCATTCCCTAGTTACAGCTGAGGCCAAGAGAGATTAAGTAGTTTGCCAAAGGTCACACGGCTAATTAGTGACAGATCTAGGGTTTGAACTCAGGCAGTCTGATATCGAGCATGTGCTTAATTCCTGTAGGAGCCCTTGACTGTGTTTAGCTACATTTAGGAGAGGCTGAAACATAGGATAAAGCAGGCAGTCAGCTTTCAAATCACATCTCATTCTAACCTGCCATACATTTCCTAGAAAAAGAAAGAAATGAACACAGGGTTGGCAGGAAATGGCACCCCTTTAAAATTTTATAAAGTCAAGTTCTCATAATGGTGGAGTAACATATCCAACTAACCCCCTGCCAAGTGTAATTATAAACTCTGGATGGAATTTAAGAAACAGTTACTTGAAGACACAGTAGAACAACAAAATTGGGCCAAAATTGAAGGAAATAGAACCCTTTGAAAGAAGAAAATCACAATAGATGAGGTCCTCATTATCTGAGTTGTCACCTGAGGTCACTTCCTAGTCAGTGCAGCACCAAGGAAAATAGAGCTCAAGCAGAAAACTTTGGTCTTATTGAGCTCAGGAATCAAAGGTCAGATTTTGAGTATTGGAAAAAACTCAATTTATGTTTGTAAAATTGAATTTGAGATACTCAAAGCTATTAAATAATATAAAAGCAATAGCTTTTGTATATATCATGGTTAAAACGTCCCAAGTTGTATGTGTTTTTCATTTGTTGGACTTTTTTTTCTTTTTTCCCTGGAGGAAACTTAATTGGTTTTGAACTTCATTCATTTTGCTTACATCTCAAACATCACTTATTTGTGTAATAGAATGTTCTTTGAGGACTGGTGAAGCAAAGTTGATGCTGCGAGAACTCTAACCTCAGTGTCTGTGAGATAATAATGACTTTACAGCAGTGTTTACTCTTTCAGAAGTGTCTGCGTGTGTCTTTGTCCTGCTCCCATCAGTTTTATGGCAGTAATTGATGGTAAAAAGAGGATGCCTTCTTAGGGAATCATTTCAGAAAACTTGAGAAAGAGAGTCAGAAGAGGAAAAGAGGTGGCCTCATGTTTAGGAGAATCTGCCCCAGATGATTCCCATCCACCTCTGTGGGCCACTCTGTGAAGACACATCACCTTACAGACTTGGGTTAAAGAGATGTTAGAAAATTAGACTCATGTGTAGGAGAATCAGGGCTCCTCACACAAAATAAGATAGATTGGTGGTTAGGTAGTTATTTTTAAATAATGGAAGTTTGTTAGGGCGCCTGGGGGCTCAGTCAGTTAAGCATCTGGCTCTTGATTTTGGCTCAGGTCATGATCTCAAGTTTTGTGAGTTTGAGCCCTGCATCGGGCTCTGCACTGACAGTGAAGAGACTGCTTGGGATTCTCTGGCCCTCTGTCTCTGCCCCTCCCCTGCTTGCACGTGCTATCTCTTTCTCTTTCAAAATAAATAAATATTAAATAGATAATGAAGTTTGTTGTTGTTACAAAAGTAATGTATTCACTCATTATAGCAAATAAAGATGTAATAAGGAAAAAATATATATCAAAGAGTCAACTACTATTATCGTTTTGATCTACTGCATTCCAGGATTTTTTTTCCCCATATCCATCTCGTTGATTTTTTTTAAATTGTACTATATAAAAATTTTGTATCCTGCCCATAATTTTACTTATTACCATCTTACATTTTCCAATGACATTAAAAAGTATTTATAAGTGTAATTTTATTTTATTTTTTCTTAAAGTTTACATATTTATTTTGAGGGAGAGAACATGAGTGGGGGATAGGCAGAGAGGGAGGAGAGAGAGAATCCCAAGCAGGCTCCCTGCTGTCAGTGCAGAGTCCGACACAGGGCTCGAACCCACAAATTATGAGATAGTGACCTGAGGTGAAGTTAGACGCTTAACCGATTGAGCCACCCAGGCGCCTCTATAAGTGTAATTTTAAAGAGCTGCACAACATTTCAGCAAATGGATGTACCATGACTTACTCAACACACCTTTACTATTGGAGAAAGAATTATAAGTAGCTTAAATGTCCAACATTGTAAATAGTGCTGCAGAAGAGACTCCTGTTCCCCAAACCAGGATAACTTCTAAACAATTTAAAACCAAACTCACATCTCCCTCCAGACCTGTTCTTGAATTCCCAGTTTTTTGGGTTTTTTTTTTTTAATACTTAGATTAATGTCAGAGACTGTTTCCCACTCTCTTTTTTAATAGACTACCATCCTTCTTATCACCTAGACCTCCTGGCTCTCGTTTGATCCAGTCCCTAGATCTTTTTTTTTTTTTTTTTTTTTTTAATTTATTTTGAGAGAGAAGGAAAGAGAGTGCATGTGCATTAGCAGGGGAGGGGCAGAGAGAGGGGGAGAGAGAGAATCTCAAGCAGGCCCCGTGTCAATGCAGAGCCTGACATGGGGCTCCATCGCATGAAACATGAGATAATGACCTGAGCCAAAATCAAGAGTCAGATGCTTAACTCACTGAGCCACCCAGGCTGCCCCCTAAATCCTTTTTATTGTTATCTTGTGTCTTACATTTTTCTTTTTTGCTGCCTACCTACTCTAATATGTATATATATATTTTAACACTTATTTCTTGAACTATAACAATACCTAAACTTGCTTCCCAACCTCTAGTGATTCTCCACTTCCAGTGCAACCATTAGAGCCAGAGAATATGCTTGAAATATATCTTTAATCATATTACCCCCTCTCCTAAAAATTATTAGAGATTGTAATAGTGAAAAATTGAACAGTGTAAGTATCCATCAATAGTAGATAAATGGATTGCGGTGTGTTTGTAGGATAGACTACTATCCATTACTTAACCAGAGATTAGCTAAATATATGTAAACCAAATCCAAGGTTTCTAAACCTTGGCATTGTTGACATTTTGTACAAGATAATTCCTTGTTGTGGGGTACTGTTGCGTGCATTAAAGGATGTTTAGCAGCATCTCTGGCTTCTACCTAGTAAATGCCAATAGCTGTCCACCCTGCCCCTAATTTTGACAACCAAAAATATCATCAGACATTGCAAATATCCTCTGGGGGCAAATTGTCCCCAGTTAAAAACCACTGATCTAAATAAATATGTCTTGAAAACATGATGTTGAATGAAAAAAGGATATTGTAAATGTGTACAGTATGGATGCTATTACATATAAAAAGTTTTAATACATAAAATACTATATATTACTTATAGACATGTATATATTCATTCAACCAATATTTATTATTTCCAGGCACTAGGGATACAGTAAGCGAATCCAAAGTCTCCCTGCCCTTATGGAGTTTACGTGCTAATGTAGGAGAAAGACAATAAATCACTATATGCTGTTAGATGGTGATCAGTGCTTTAAAGAAAAAAAAACAGGGTGTGGGGACAGAGAGGTCTAGGCTGCTCTTCTAGATAGTTTGGTCAAGGAGGACTTTCCAAGGAGGTTTAGTTTGAGAAGACACATAAGTGAAGTTAGGGAATGAGGCATATAGGTATTTGGGGTGATAAAATTCCAGGGAAAGAGAACAAACAGCAGTTACAACATAGATACGTACACATGCGTGTGTGCGCACACACAGACATTCACACATATACACACTCAGTGGACCAGAAGGGCATTTGTGAGAGCAATCATTTCTGGGTAGCAACAAGATGGATTGGAACTGATAGTGTTGGTCATCAAAGGAAAAATATTAGCTTTATGTATAATTTTTAAGGAAATGTATATGTTACTTGTTTAATTTTTTATGTTAAGTGTCAAAGTATAATCATACCTTTAGATTAGAAGTATAACAATGTTATAATTCTAGGTGGGTAAAGATATGCTATATCATCTTTTTTTTTTTTTTTTTTTTTGGTCATCTTTTATACTTGTCTGCACTATTTAAATCTCTTAAAACAAAAATTAAAAATAAAAAAGAAGCCGTCAGTGATCACCTGCTGCTTATTTCATTGAGTCCAAACTTAGCCATTTCAGGCTCACTGTGCTCTCATTTCAGTCCATCTGTTCAGCCCTGTCTGCCCCACTTAAGCCACACTGAACACCATTTGCTTTGTGAACATGTTCCTCAGTTCTCTGCCTCTATACAAATGTTCATTTCCCCTCTTGCCTGAAGTTTCTCTACCCTATCTTCCTTGTCAAAATCTTACCCATTCTTTAAGTCCTAACTCAACTATGTCCATTATCTCTTTTCCTTTTTAATTTTCTTGTAGTTAATGTAATCATCTCCTGTGACTCTACATAGCATTGGTATTCCTATATGATTTTATATTTTGTAACTTGTTATGATTATTTGTGTATTTCTTTTCTCTCTCCTAATAATATTTTCATAATATGGAGTAGGGATAATGTCCTGTCACCCACATGATTTAGCAAGGTATGCAGATCTTTATTAAATAAATGTAAGTCCATTCTATAACTTGATTTGCTCCATTCTAAATAGGTCAGGGAAGCATGGGTGACTTAGTTGGTTAAGCCTCTGACTTTGGCTCAGGTCATGATCTAGTGGTTCGTGAGTTCCAGCCCTGTGTTGGGCTCCATGCTGACAGCTCAGAGCCTGGAGCCTGCTTTGGATTCTGTGTCTTCCTCTTTTTCTGCCGCTCCCTCACTCGTGCTCTTTCTCTCTCAAAAATAAATATTAAAAAAATTTTTTTAAATAGCTCAGACAGGGTTCAGGTTTCCATTAATTTATGTAATAGGTCATATTGGGGTGCCTGGGTGGCTCAGTCCGTTAAGCGTCTGACTTCAGCTCAGGTCATGAGAGCTCCATGTCGTGTTCTGTGCTGACAGCTCAGAGCCTGGAGCCTGCTTCAGATTCTTTGTCTCCCTTGCTCTCTGCCCCTCCCCCGCTCACACTCTGTCTCTCTCTCAAAAATAAGTAAACATTAAAAAAAAAAAAAACAGGTTACATTGCCATCATAAAATAGTATGCTCATTATATAGATAATTTCTGTGCATATTTCCTCGTTAGTTTATTGTAGGAAGATCATAAAATAGTATCAGACGACTTGATTTCAAGCTTTTGCTGTCCAACTCAATGACCTTGTAAAAGTTATAGAATATCACAGAGCTCTGGTTTTCTCCTCTATAAAACAGGATTATCACTTATAATAGTAATTAGAGGACTAAATAAGAAAATGTATTTAAAAAAATTTTTGTTTAATTTACATCCAAGTTAGTTAGCATATAGTGCAACAATGATTTCAGGAGTAGATTCCTTAATTCCCCTTACCCGTTTAGCCCATCCCCCTCCCACACCCCCTCCAGTAATCCTCTGTTTGTTCTCCATATTTAAGAGTCTCTTATGTTTTGTCCCCCTCCCTCTTTTTATATGATTTTTGTTTCCCTTCCCTTATGTTCATGTGTTCTGTGTCTTAAAGTCCTCATATGAGTGAAGTCATATGATATTTGTCTTTCTCTAATTTCACTTAGCATAATACCCTCCAGTTCCATCCACATAGTTGCAAATGGCAAGATTTCATTCTTTTTGATTGCTGAGTAATACTCCATTGTATATAGATACCACATCATCTTTATCCATTCATCCATCAATAGATATTTGGGCTCTTTCCATACTTTGGCTATTGTTGATAGTACTGCTATAAACATGGGGGTGCATGTGTCCCTTCGAAACAGCACACCTGTATCCCGTGGATAAATGCCTAGTAGTGCAATTGCTGGGTCGTAGGGTAGTTCTAGTTTTAGTTTTTTTGAGGAACTTCCATACTGTTTTCCAGAGTGGCTGCACCAGCTTGCATTCCCACCAACAATGCAAAAGAGATCCTCTTTCTCCGCATCCTCGCCAACATCTGTTGCTGCCTGAGTTGTTAATGTTAGCCATTCTGACAGGTGTAAGGTGGTATCTCATTGTGGTTTTGATTTGTATTTCCCTGATGATGAGTGATGTTGAACATTTTTTTCATGTGTCAGTTGGCCATCTGGATGTCTTCTTTGGAGAAGTGTCTATTCATGTCTTTTGCCCATTTCTTCACTGGATTATTTGTTTTTTGGGTGTTGAGTTTGATAAGTTCTTTATAGATTTTGGATACCAACACTTTATCTGATATGTCATTTGTAAATATCTCTCCCATTCTGTTGGTTGCCTTTTAGTTTTGCTGACTGTTTCCTTTGCTGTGCAGAAGCTTTTTATGTTGATGAGGTCCCAGTAGTTAATTTTTGCTTTTGTTTCCCTTGCCTCCAGAGACATATTGAGTAAGAAGTTGCTGCAGCCAAGATCAAAGAGGTTTTTACCTGCTTTCTCCTCAGGGATTTTGATGGCTTCCTGTCTTACGTTTAGGTCTTTCATCCATTTTGAGTTGATTTTTGTGTATGGTGTAAGAAAGCGGTCCAGGTTCATTCTTCTGCATGTCGCTGTCCAGTTTTCCCAGCACCACTTGCTGGAGAGACTGTCTTTATTCCACTGAATATTCTTTCCTGCTTTGTCAAAGATTAGTTGGCCATGTTTTTGGGTCCATTTCTGAGTTCTCTATTCTGTTCCATCGATCTGAGTGTCTGTTCTTGTGCCGGTACCATACTGTCTTGATGAGTACAGCTTTGTAATACAGCTTAAAGTCCGGGAGTATGCTGCCTCCTGCTTTGGTTTTCTTTTTCAAGATTGCTTTGGCTATTCGGGGTCTTTTCTGGTTCCATACAAATTTTAGGATTGTTTATTTTAGCTCTGTGAAGAATTCCGGTGTTATTTTGATAGGGATTGCATTGCATATGTAGATTGCTTTGGGTAGTATTGACATTTTAACAATATTTGTTCTTCCTATCCAGGAGCATGGAATATTTTGCCATTTTTTTGTGTGTCTTCTTCAATTTCTTTCATAAGCTTTCTATATTTTCAGTGTATAGATTTTTCACCTCTTTGGTTAGATTTATTCCTAGGTATTTTATGGTTTTTGGTGCAGTTGTAAATAGGATCGATTCTTTGATTTCTCTTTCTGTTGTTTCATTGTTAGTACGTAGGAATGCAACCAATTTCTGTGCATTGATTTTATATCCTGCAACTTTGCTGAATTCATGAATCAGTTCTAGCAGTTTTTTGATGGAAACTTTTGGGTTTTCCATGTAGAGTACCATGTCATCTGTGAAGAGTGAAAGTTTGACCACCTCCTGGCCAATTTGGATGCCTTTTATTTATTTGTGTTGTCTGCTGAGTCTAAGACTTCTAATACTGTGTTGAATAACAGTGGCCAGAGTAGACATCCCTGTCTTGTTCCTGACCTTAGGGGGAAAGCTCTCAGTGTTTCCCCATTGAATATCATATTAGTGTTGGGTCTTTCGTATATGGCTTTTATGATGTTTAAGTATGATCCTTCTATCCCTACTTTCTTGAGGGTTTTTATCAAGAAAGGATGTTGTATTTTGTCAGATGCTTTCTCTGCATCTATTGAGAGGATCATATGGTTCTTGTCCTTTCTTTTATTGATGTGATGAATCACATTGATTGTTTTGTGGATATTGAACCAACCCTGCATCCCAGGTATAAATCCCGCTTGGTCATGGTGAATAATTTTTTTAATGTATTGTTAGATCTGGTTGGCTAATATCTTGTTGAGCATTTTTGGAAAAAATTTTTTGAATGTTTATTTTTGAGAGAGAAAGGAGAGAGAGAGAAAGAGCCTGGAGCCTCTGAGCTGTCAGCACAGAGTTCAACTCAGGGCTCGAACTCATGAACCGTGAGATCATGACCTGAGCTGAACGACTGAGCCACTTAGGCACCCCAATAAGAAAATGTATTTAAAGTGCTAGCCTAGCATATTATACATGCAAGATTCATTTTAGTTCGTATTTTCCTCAGGGTTTTCTTTTCCTCATATATATATGCTATATATAAATTAAAAGAGTTGCACTAAGTCAGCAGCTTCAAGATGGTGTTCTGTGCAGCCTGCTGCAGAGTGAAAGGCAAAGGTGAAGTAGATATATCTCTGAGCCTCCAGACTCCATTTTAATCAAAGCAGTTTTTTTTTTTTTTTAGCTTTATTGAGATATAATTGAGAAACAAAATCTAAAGATATTTAAAATGTATATCATGGTGATTTTTTTTTTCATGGTGATTTGAGATATGTGCATGTGAAGGGATTATCACTAACTAGTTAATTGACAATTCCATCACCTCATATATTTATCTTTTTGGGGGAGCAGTGAGAACATTTAAGTTCTACTCTCTTAACAGATTTCATTTGTATAATACAGTGTTATCAACTATGGGTACCATGTTTTACATTAGATCCTCAGACTGTATTCAGAAACTATATACCCTTTTACCAACCTCTCCTTATTTCTCTCACCTCCTACTCCCTGGCAACTACTGATCTATTCTGTTCCTATGAGCTTTACTTTTTTTTAGATTCCACATATATGTGATACCATGCAGTATTTGTCTTTCTCTGTCTGGTTTATTCAATTAGCATAATACCCTCAAGGTCAATCCATTTCACAAATAATAGGATTTCCTTCTTTCTCATATATATTTCTCTGAATAATATTCCATTGCATTGATATAGCACATCTTCTGTATTCATCCATTGATGGCACACTTAAGTTGTTTCTATATCTTAGCTATTGTGAGTAATGCTGCAGTGAACATGGGAATGCAGGTATCTCTTCAATATTCTTTACATATATACCCAGAAGTAGAATTGTTGGATCATATGGTAGTTCTATTTTTAATTTTTTGAGGAACCTCCATACTTTTTTCCATAGTGGTTACACCAGTTTACATTCTCACCAACAGTGCACAAGGGTTCCCTTCTCTCCACATCCTTACCAATGCTTATTCTCTCTTGTCTCTTTGGTGGTAGCCATTCTGACTGGTGTGAAGTGATATCTCATTTTCATTTTGATTTGCATTTCCTGATGATTAGTGATGTTGAGTGCCTTTTCATGTACCTGTTGGCCATTTGTACACCTTCTTTAGAAAAATGTTTATTCAGGTCCTCAGCCCATTTTTAAATCACATTTGTTTTTTCCTATCAAGTTGCATGAGTCCTTTATATATTTTGGATGTTAACCCTTTATCAGATATATGTTTTTGTAAATATTTTCTCCCATTCAGTAGGTTGCCTTTTCAGTTTGTAGATGGTTTCCTTTGCTGTACAAAGCATTTTTTCTTTGAGCTCTTTTATATTTTAGAGTTACTGGTAAGATTTTATTTGAGAAAAAGGGGTCTATAACTTAAAACAATTGCTTAAAAACAAATTAGACTAGATAATTGCCTCCAGCTTTAAAATATTTTTTTGTGATTATTATTCTGAGCTGTCTTATAAAAAAATCCCCATGTCTTTTATTTTTTATAGCTCTCTTGCTCCGAGCCCAGGTGAAGAAATCTTAACCTTATTACAGACCACACCATTTGATATAGAAGAGCTTAAGAAGGAAGAAGCTAATCTTCCCCCAGAAGATGGTAAGTCATGGGCCAAGAGAGAGCAGAAGGGTGAGGAAAAATTAAAATATTCCACTAGGTCTCATAGGCCCCTTCTCTGAGAGTACCTGCCATGTGAGTATAGTATGGCAGTATCATGTTTTCTTCTTTTTCAGATGACCAGTGGTTAGATCTCTCACCAGATCAGCTGGACCAGCTACTGCAGGAAGCTGCTGGCAAAAGAGAAGCAGAGCCCATTTCCAAGAAGGAGGAACAGAACTATGACTTGACTCAAGTCTCAGAGAGCATGAAAGCTTTCATATCTAAAGTCTCAACCCACAAAGGAGCAGAGCTGCCTCGGTAATTTGTGTTAAAGTATAAATATATAAGTAGTTAAAACCCAGATGTTAAAGTCATCTAGTCATTGCCATTTCCACTCTTTTTTTTTTTTGTACTGCTATGTTTCCCTCTTTTGGTGCCTAGTACCCTGATGACTTTTTTGGAGTCATATTTTTAATAGCCTGATCCTTTGCAATTCTTTTTTTTTTTTTAACTTGTTTTATTTATTTTTTTTAAATTTATATCCAAATTAGTTAGCATATAGTGCAACAATGATTATAGGAGTAGATTCCTTAGTGCCCCTTACCCATTTAGCCCAATCCCCCTCCCATAGCCCCTCCCGTAACCCTCAGTTTGTTCTCCATATTTATGAGTCTCTTCTGTTTTGTCCCCCTCCCTGGTTTTATATGATTTTTGTTTCCCTTTCCTTATGTTCATCTGTTTTGTCTCTTAAAGTTCTCATATGAGTGAAGTCATATGATTTTTGTCTTTCTCTGATTGACTAATTTCACTTAGCATAATACCCTCCAGTTCCATCCACATAGTTGCAAATGGCAAGATTTCATTCTTTTTGATTGCCGAGTAATACTCCATTATATATATATACCACATCTTCTTTATCCATTCATCCATCGGTGGACATTTGGACTCTTTCCATACTTCGGCTGTTGTTGATAGTGCTGCTATAAACATGGGGGTGCATGTGTCCCTTCGAAACAGCACACCTGTATCCCTTGGATAAATACCTAGTAGTGCAATTGCTGGGTCGTAGAGTAGTTCTATTTTTAGCTTTTTTTGAGGAACCCCCATACTGTTTTCCAGAGTGGCTGCACCAGCTTGCATTCCCAGCAATTCTTAAAGTAAGTCAGAGAGACTGCTCAACAGATCTAAAAGCTTCCATCCCAGAGCTGTGCAAGGAAACTGCATTTTACTCTTTAAACTTTTACTCAGAGCCTTATGGACTCTTAACATCTAGCTCTCAGCAGACTCACACTTCAGATCTGCTACCCAACAAGCAGATTGTAAGCTTCACACTCAAAAGAGGGGAATAAAAGATTTCATCAGAGAAAGAAATAATAACAGGAGAAATGGGAAGTTACATTTGGCAAATAAATGTAAGAAAATAAGATAGATGGAATTGTTACTTGTATAGCAAATATATCTTTATTCATGTTGATGCTCTTAAGCCTCATAAGAAGATTAAAATTTATGTTCAGTATTCTCTAAGAAAGCAGAGATAAAGAAAGGTATATTCTTATTTACTTTTAAAGGTTTAGTTCTTAAAGAAATAGACTTTATGTAAATTAACTCAGATAAGTGATTTCTTCTGCTAATGCTATATATATCTTGTGGGAGGTAGATGGTGGGTAGGTCCCTAAATTGGCATAAGTTAAATGTGCATAAACAAAGTGCAATTTTTACTTTTCTTACATCAGTCTTTCCCATTTCTTTTGCCCTCAAGACCATTTAAACTACAGTTTTTCTTGGTGTACCTCTTGAGATCCTATATCTGGTAGTGTTCCTAAGAATGGCACTGCTTTAAAAAAAGTTCCAAAGAGTTATGTTTAGGATAAATGGTCTTTTTCCTTTAACCTTGCAGAGAACCTTCTGAGGCTCCAATCACTTTTGATGCAGATTCTTTTCTTAATTATTTTGACAAGATTTTAGGTAAGTTACAGTGCGATGTTTATTTTCATTTTGAAACTACAAGGCTGTGGCTAGAGCACTGGAGCATTGGAAGTCAAAGTATTTGCTTTTTCTTCATGATTTTAAGTTGCTTTCAACCATGAACTTCTGCCCAGTTGAATGATTTTGCAGAGAATGCTTAGCTCAGTGCCTGACATAGTTGCTGCTCGTTCATTATTTGAATGAGTGAATGCTATGTGGCCAGATATGGTTTCCACGTTAATGCTGTTTATTCTCTTTTAGACTTAGTGTACTTAACACTAATAATAAAAAGACAAATAGCCCAAATTTAAAAGTCAACAAAGGATTTAAATAGGCAGTGCCTTGAAGAAGAAATATAGACAAATATTCGAAAAGACTTAACTGTTTCTAGTAAGTGAATACACAATACAAAATAACTTATTTTTTTGCCGATCATATTGGCAAAGATTTTAAAGATTGGCAATACCCAGTTTTCTCAAGAGCTAAAGAAATGGGCACTGTCAAACCGTGAGCGTGGAACTGTAAGTTGTCTTTCTCACGGTGGTTTGGTATCCTAGAAAATTTATAACCTTTGACTTAGTAATTTATTGCCAGGAATTTTCACTATGAAAAAGACATAATGTGCTAAGAAGGTGATTGCAACATTGTTAATAGCAAAAAATTAGAATATCCCAAATGTCCACGGAGAAGGAAATGGTTAAAAAAATTGTAGTACGTTTGTGTTATGAAACGTTGTGCATTTAAAAAAAAATTTTTTTTTAACATTTATTTATTTTTGAGACAGAGAGAGACAGAGCATGAACGGGGGAGGGTCAGAGAGAGAGGGAGACACAGAACCCAAAACAGGCTCCAGGCTCTGAGCTGTCAGCACAGAGCCTGACGTGGGGCTTGAACCTACGAACCGCAAGATCACGACCTGAGCCAAAGTCGGACACTTAACTGACTGAGCCACCCAGGTGCCCCAAACATTGTGCATTCTTAAGAAAGAATAAGGTCCATCTATGTTTTCACAAAGAAGGACTTCCAAGACATATAAATAAGTGGAAAAGCAAACCATAGTTCAATATGTATGTATGTGAAAAAAAAAAAAAGAACCTTATGTTTATATACATATGTGTAGGACTACATAAAGGCCTGGATGCCCACCAAACTGTTAAAAGATGTTTAACTCTGGGAAGAGAGTGAGCTGTGAGACAATAATAACTCTGTATGGCTTGAATATTTGTATCAAAATATATTCATGTAGTTTTTAAATTTTTAAAAAAATTTTAGTAATTGAATTCTCATTTAAAAAAAAAAATTTTTTTTCAGCTCAGCCTATGTACTTTTCTGAAAATATCTGCCAGCAGTACCATTTTCTGGAAGGGGTTTTTATGAAGTTAATTTGTGTATATTGGTCCTTTTATGAAGATAATATTTAACTCTTTTGAAAGGTATAATTACTCAAGAAGAAATTACCATGTGGCTCTTTCTGTGTTGGGGTCTGTGTAGGGCCAAGACCTCATGAATCAGATTCTGATGATCTGGATGATGAAGACTTTGAATGTTTAGACAGTGATGATGACTTGGATCTTAAAACACAGGGGACTGGGGAAGAAGCATCTTTAAAAGGAACTCTTAATGATCTCAAGTCATACATGGCCCAGATGGACCAGGAATTGGCAAATACCAGTGTTGGCAAAAGTTTCACCACCCAGAAGCAAATGGTACGTGTGTGTTTAACCTTTTCCCGTGTCTGAATATCTTAATATTATGAAGGAAAGCTAAAACTATATTTTATCTTAGTTTCTCTTTTTCTTTCCTTTTTTTGATTTGTGATCATTTTTTGGTGATAAATTTGATTTTTTTATTTGAAATAAATAAGAATGTAAGACTGCTAATGTTTCCCTAACTATTAGGATGAAAGACTATTAACTTTACTCTCCTAAATATAATTTATTTTTTTATTTTTGATGTATTACATTTATTACTTATAAATGTATTAAAATTATAAATGTATGATTAAAATTAATTTTTAATTTTTATTAAAAAATTTTTTTTCTTTAATGTTTATTTTTGAGAAAGAGAGAGAGAGACAGAGCACGAGCGGGGGAGGAGCAGAGAGAGAGAGGGAGACACGGAATCCAAAACAGGCTCCAGGCTCTGAGCTATCAACACAGAGCCCAACACGGGGCTCGAACTCAGAAACCGTGAGATCATGACCTGAGCCGAAGCTGCTCAACCGACTGAGCCACCCAGGCGCCCCTTTATTTTTTAAGTTTTTAAAAAAATTTTTAATGTTGGGCGCCTGGGTGGCTCAGTCACTTAAGCGGC
Organism: Panthera tigris; assembly: GCF_018350195.1. Taxonomy (NCBI): domain Eukaryota; kingdom Metazoa; phylum Chordata; class Mammalia; order Carnivora; family Felidae; genus Panthera; species Panthera tigris. The sequence continues at coordinate 33,162,064 of NC_056670.1, read as the reverse complement.
TGACTTCGGCTCAGGTCATGATCTCGCGGTCCGTGAGTTCGAGCCCCGTGTCAGGCTCTGTGCTGACAGCTCAGAGCTTAGAGCCTGTTTCGGATTCTGTCTCCCTCTCTCTGACCCTCCGCCATTCATGCTCTCTCTCTCTCTCAAAAATAAATAAACGTTAAAAAAAAAAATTAAAAAAAAATAAAAAATTTTTAATGTTTATTTATTTTTGAGAGAGAGAGAGAGCGTGAACACAAGTTGGGGAGGGGCAAATAGAGGGGGACAGAGGAACCGAAGCGGGCTCCAGGCTGACAGCAGAGATCCTGATGGGGGGCTCAAACTCACAAACTGCGAGATCATGACCTGAGTCAAAGTTGGACGCTTAACCAACTGAGCCACTGAGATGCCCCTTAAGTTTAATTATATTAGTTCTTCTGTTATCAGGATTTAAAAAGTCATGCGATGTGGTCAGATTATGCAGTTGCATTCTACTACTCGCAGCTTACACTGACTTTAAAAAAAGAGAAAGGATCTAAAATATCTAAATAATTTTCAAGTCTTAATACTGTTTGTTTTTTTTCTTTTTTAATTTAGAACCATATTAAGACTTCATCTTACACTCTTTTTTATCCTAGTTTTTATACCATCAGTGTCTAACCTATACCTCAAAGACATTATGAAGGAGAGTGGAATTTCTGGATTAGGGTTTGAAATCCAGTTGAGCCACCCACTGTGAATATATATCCATTAACCAATAATACCTATGTTGTAGGATTAACATGAGAACCAAATGAGACAACAGTAAAACCCACAATAAGGCCCTTAATGAATGTTACTCACCTTGCTTTCATCATCTAAACTACATTTAAACTAGAATCATTTCCATTATTGCCCAGACCTCATAAAAACCAAGAAACCGTATTGTTAGATTTATCTAAAGTAGTGTATCTTAGATTTTAATATGTATATGAACCATCTAAAGATCTAAGTAAAATAAAAGTAAAACATAGAAAATAAACAAAATTCTAGTTAAGTAAGGTCTGGGGTGAAGCCTGAGATTTTACATTTCTAACAAGCATCAAAGCAGTGCACGTGCTACTGACGCTTGAACTGCACTTTGAATAGCAAAGATAGTCTATAGATCACACTACAGTCTTTCAAATCCTTTCCCCATCCTGTGAAACCAGAGGCTCAGGTAATAATCAGAATCTTTGTGGTTGAATTCCGCAGAACTTCAGGTTTTTACTTGAAGTTTTTTCATTGAGGAAAAAAAAAAGAAATCTAGTTTCTTTCATTTAGAAAAAAAAATAGGTTCTTATATATATATATAAAATGTTCATTTTTATTTCTTTTACAACTCTTAGGTAAGTTATAAATATGTCTCCTTAACCCTGGTTATCTCCCTTGGGCTATTTCAGAATGGGGAAGAAGTCCAATTTATAAAAACTTTTCCTAGAAAGAAGTGTGTTTTAATCTTTAGAACCACATTCTATTGTGTGTGTTAAATTGTAAGGTTTATTAGATTTCATTTTTACTTTGTCATTAAGGATAAGAAATTTCCTTTTTAATTTAGAATTCAATTTTACATTGTTTAGTTTTTATTGTAACTACCATCCAACCTAATGGCCTATTATCTCATGATTTTCTTTTCTATCAATAAGGAACCTCTCTCCCAGACTACCAGTAATAATTCAGATGAGGAAGATTCTGGTGCAGGAGGATCTGTTATGACACCAGTGGATGTAGACCTGAACCTGGTTTCCAACATACTGGAATCCTATAGTTCCCAAGCTGGCCTGGCAGGACCTGCATCCAACCTTTTACAAAGCATGGGAGTACAGCTGCCTGATAACACCGATCACAGACCCACAAGTAAGCCGATGCAAGATTAACCAGCGCATCTCACCTTTTTTTTTCTTCTTAAATAAATATTGAGTCTGATTGTGCTCATTTGTAGTGTGGATGACTATGAGGTAACATAAAAGGTTTTGAGGTCAGCAGGAGAGGGAATATCAAGTTCCTGGATAGCCCCTGATTTACACACTCCATGTTTAGAACATTAAGTTTATCTTTATTAAGGGTTAAAGGCAAAAATAAGGAATGAATGAGTTGCTTTTTTATTCCAATTACCAGGCTCACTCTGGTAACAGATACATTTGTTTTTATGTTTTACCTGTTTTTCCTATTCTGCTTCATGAACTGAGTGGGCTCTTTTTATTGTTAGCACCTTCATAGCCCATTGCCACATGAATATTGTCTATCCAGGTAGGCCCTGTACCAAAGTTCGTTTTATTTATCTGCCATTTTTAGTTCCCGAACCCTGCCCTGTTTTGCCTCACTTTTCAGATATCCTTGGAGTTCTAAGAAGCAAAGCCCTCTCCCCACTCACTGCCAGGAAACAAAGTTCAACGTTGCAGCTCCTCTATTAGCCTCTCACATCTTTTCTTTTCTAAAACAACACATTAATCCAAAAGCAAACAGTTACTCCATGGTAAGTTTGAGAAACTCATAACCAGGAATCCTGCACACTCCCCTTTCTGTCAGTATTTTCAGATTGGGGGATGTGTACACATGTGCTCACAAACACACCCACATAGAGACCGAAAACATTGGGAGATGGTAATACACATGGACCCTGAACTGTTTTCTTCTAACCGCAAGATATGAAGAAATCTCAGGACCTCTCTTTCGAGAGTGCTTTTCCCTTCTACATGCTGGGTTCAGTTCAGGTCAGGGCAAGCTGCCAACCTAACAGGACAATCAAGACCTGTCACATACTATCCCTCAACGTTTCCTGATGAAGGCACTTTGATTTCCCCAAAGCACTGATGATTTGCTGGCAATGGCGAAAGCAATGACCTTTTGGGATCAGAGGGAAATTCAGTGCTTCATCTTGTCTAATTCTAGAATCTCTTTTGCTTAGTCCTGTAGACTTTGATGTGTGAATAATGTTAGGGTCTCTGGCACTTGTGTCTTTTATCAGAAATTAGTACCTAAAATCATCCCAAGATACAACTCTTTCCCGGCCATTCCTCTTTTCAAACAGACCTCTAACTGTATTTCTTCTGCACATCGCTTCATTTCTTCCACATTTGGAACCTGGACTTAAATGTTTATCACACTAACAGATTGCTTTTCTCCCTCCCTATCCCCTGTCCCAAATTCTCACTTTCTACAATTTCCTCACTTCGTAAGACAGAAAAATGCATCTGAACAAAGGTGTGGAAATTTACTTTATTTCCTCCAGATAAATTCTTCTCTTCTATGATGAGGTGTAGAATGACACATGAATGATGAGAAATCCTACATTAGTTTATCTGATAAAGCTCAAGAAATGGTTCATCCTCACTAATCCCTTAAGTGAAGTTACAACACTTAACTGGGTATGCAAATGGCAGTGACTGTTGTGCATTTAGGAAGTCAGATATGGCAAAGTGATCATCTTTTCCTTGGGTCACAAGTTGAGCAAGTTAACTGCAAAAGACTTAACTATCATAAACCCCACTGGGGTGCAGTTACCTCAGCAAAACATCACTGCATCTGATTTATTACAGAGTACCCTGAGGAAGACCTTGGCTCCCACTTTCCTCAACCCTTCAGATGACTTAAATATGGCTTTTATTTAAATACCGGGTTGTGCTATTTTTCTTAATTCTGTGAGGATTAAAAGTCAGGAGTGGGTTGAGGTTTGCTGTATACTTTCAATAGTAAGATAAAATTCTATCAGGCACATTTTGGCAGTTAGTATAAATCCAGCATTAACAAGATACCTGCTGAAGAGACGTTTGCTTCCAAGGCCTCAGTGAAAATTGCTGAACAAAGGCCTATATCCAAACTAATGCTTCAACTTTCCCTCTGATTTTGACAATCGTCATCATATCAGTTTGGCATTTTTGATTGCTTTTGAAGAACTTCCTTAACACTGCTGTTAGAGGCAGCCCACTGTAGGATTACCTTCTACTCTGCCTTATTATGACGTTGTCCTGGAGATGGCCTTTTATCACCTCCCCTTTATCAACTGATCTCTCTTATGCCCCTCCAAGATACTGAGAAAGGATCTAGATGTCTCAACCTGAGTTAAGCAGGCAGGGTAGAACAGTTTGGCTTTTCTACCCACTCCTTAATCAGTTGGTGGGCAATGGCTAACTTGGGGGGCAACCAGAATGTCCCATTCTGTTGCTGAGTGTATGGATTATTTCTCCTCAGGGCTGTGGCCACCTCATCATGACTGAACCAGCCAGCTGCCTCTAGTTCTCTCAAGTTCACCTGGATCTAAAAGACATAAAGAAAAACAGGATGTAAGGTTAGGAGCTATAAAATTTAGAATACTCTAGCCAAACGTGAGAAAATGTTTCTGGAACTGAGCAATACCTGGGATCTATAGGCTGGGAGTTTTAGATATTGCACAGAAGCAAGAGAGGCATAATTAAAAGGTGAGAGTTAAATATATTTTTGTAAATAGTGAAAAAGAAAAAAGTTCATCTTAAAAATCCTGGAAGCACAAATACTGAAATACTGAAGAGTGGTTAACAGTGAGGTGTAGTATATAAATAATGTTTGTTTTTCTTTGTGCCCCTATTGATTATATAACTTTCTATTTAAAAACATAAAATTACTCTTCTTTAAAGGATAAGGGATAAAGGATAGTGATAATCACAAGCATAGTATCTTCTTTGCAACGCAAATTCCCCCCCACAGGAAGCTGAGACAGATGAGATATTACGAACTCTATGCAAACTGAAACACACAGGTAGGAACCTGTGCCCACAATGCCATCTGTCAAGGATGCTACCGAAAAGCAAGATGAGGCCGGGTAAGGCAACATCTAAATCCCTTTCTACCAGAAGTTCCTAGGATTTTATATAATTAGTCCCCAACATCCTAACAGACTTGAACAGTAAGACCCATCCTGAAATCCATCATTCAATTTGATTGATATATTTACTGTGTGCCTTCTCTGTGCAAGATGCTCTGTTAAGTCCTGATGATGAAAAACCGTCTCATGACTGAGATACAAGTACGGAAAAATGGTGATTATGTTGGTGCTCTGAATTTTCATGGAGATTGTTTCCTTTATAAGATTGCAAATTCTTCAAGGGACCAAATCATATGTTACACATCCTTTGTATAATGTAGACAGTGCTGGATAACACACATGCCTACTAACCAACTTGAGTGAAGCAAAGGAAATAAACAGCAGAAGGGAAGCATCAGAACTTACCTCTGTCTGCCCTGATTTCACAGTTGCATGACAAGCAATCATGAGTGAGCTATTAGGAAAGGGCCAGTGCTGGGATGCAGAGTACTGTAGTCTTTCCACCTCCAATCCCACCTCTTCTGCAACTTCTCTCCGGACAGCCTCTTCCAGGCTTTCACCTATAAGCACTCAGATTAATTCGGGACAGCCCTGCAGCGGGAAGGGTGATACAGATGCCCATTTGTGAAAGGAGTGGAAACTGGCTCCAAAGTTTCAATGAAGTATTCTTGGGAAAGCCCTAAATCCCGAGTCTCAGTAACAGCGGGAATCAAGTCTGGGGCTGGAGGCTGAACTGCAATACTTACACTAGTCATTTGGTTAGTTGTAATGCAAAATAAGAGTAGCAGTGGGAGAAGCTACTGCTGACCTCAGCCTTAATAAAATTGTAATGCCACCTTTCACCATTTGCAAATTTTACCCCAACAGACTGAGAAAAAACAACCTGTAAATGCTGAATTCTAGTTAATACAATGCATGCTGAAATATTTAGGGAGAAGTATACTAATGTCTGCAAACTATGCATCAAAGAATAAAGCGGATTGATGGATGGATAGAATAGATAGATATGTGATAAAGTAAATGAAGAAAAAAATTATGGGATTTAGGTGGTAAGTGTATAGATAAGTGTTAACTGTAGAATTCTTTCAGCTATGCTGTATACTTGAAAATTTGCCTAATACTGAAAAATTATAACGCCAGAAGGAAGTTATTTTTTTTTTAATATTTGTTTATTTTTGAGAGAGAGGAAGAGAGAGAGCATGAGAAGGGGAGACACAGAGAGAGAGGGAGAGAAATAATCCCAAGCAGGCTCTGCACTGTCAATCCAGAGCCCGACACGGAGCTCAGTCTCACAAATGGTGAAATTGTGACCTGAGCCAAAATTGAGAGTTAGACACTGAACTGACTGAGCACCCAGGCACTCCAGAGAGAAAGAATCTTAAGCAGGCTCCATGCTCAGCACAGAGCCTGACATCTCATTGGCCTTAGGACCATGACCTGAGCTGAAATCAAGAGTCAGATGCTCAGCCAACTGAACCACACAGGTGCCAAAGAAGGCAGTTTTCTTGATATCATAGGGAAGAGGGTGCTTAATACTCCAAGCACTGTGGCAACAAGGCAAAGAAATACCTACTATTATTAAGCTTTTGTGTCCTCCAATCATCTGTATATGCCCTAAACTCCTTACCTATATCACAAAAACCTGCCAAGGCAGAATACATTCCCTTGGGAAAGGAACTCTGGCGGGCAAGCAGGCATCGAGTCCCATCTGACACCAGAGTGATCACCACAGGAGCCATCTAGGAAAAGGGGATAGAAACTTCGACATTAGGGCTTTGGAGCCTATTAATGGGATGAAGGATTGGATAACTAAGGAGAGCCTTTGAATTGTACAGGCTTTTGTCCCCAGGACAGAGTAGCGCATAGCCTTCTTGGATTACTGTCCTTTTAAAGTAGTGCTTACCTGTGGATAATAGATAATCTTATTGGAAGGGCATACACGCTTGCTGCCAGCCATATTCTTCTTGGTGGGCTGCCCACTTCTGCTACAGAACTGATGACCATCATGCCAACGGAGAAGAGCCTGAGCCTAGGAATACAAAGATGGGCTTGGTTTCATTTGGAGAGAATATGGAGCTCACCTATAATAGTCCTGGGCCTAGTATTTAGAGCAAGTCAAAGGGAAAATTTCCAGCTCACCTACTTTATTATTTTTGTAATGTTTATTTATTTTGAGAGAGAGAGAGAGTGCGAGCAGAGGAAGGGCAGAGAGGGAGAGAGAATCCCAAGCAGGCTCCACGCTGTCAGCACAGAGCCCCACTTGGGGCTCAGTCTTACGAATCGCAAATTGTGAGATCGTGACCTAAGCCAAAATCAGGAGTCAGACACTTAACCGACTGAGCCACCCAGGCACCTCCAGCTCACCTACTTTAAATGGTTATTAACTGTTTAAACTTACTTTTTTTGTTTGGTTTCTTTTTTTCTTTCTTTTTTTTTTTTTTTTTTTTTTTTGAGAGAGAGAGAGAGAGGGTATAAGCAAGCGAAGAACAAGAGAAAGAGAGGGAGAAAGAGAATCCCACGAGGGGCAGAGAGAGAGAGAGGGAGAGAGAAGCGGGGCTCACCCAATATGGGGCTTGAGCTCGCCGGAACTGGGGCTCATGCTCACCTAAAGGCAGGACTCGAACTCACAAACCATGAGATCATGAACTGAGCTGAAGTCAGATGCTTAACTGTGCCACCCAGGCACCCAACCATTTAAACTTTAAAAACAAGGAAAACAGTCTGAACATATTCCTCTAGCATCTAATATGAATAAAAGAAAGTATATTTTAAATGTATTATGAATTATTTAAAGTACATATAATATATAAAGTATTGTAATGAATGCCCCATGCACTTATAACCCAACTTAAAATAAGACATTACCTCAACATGTACTCCTCCCAATAAAAGTGGAATTTGTTTGCAAATAAAAATGTTTAGAGGTGTCTTTTTAAATTAAATGAACAATTTCTTGCCCTTCTCTTCCTGTTCCAAAGGCAAGGCTTTAGGGAAGGGACTAGGAAGCCTTGGGGAAGAGTCTAAAGGGCTTGAGCATTTTTAAAAGTAAACACAAGAGCCTTGGGACTGACTTTTGGAGTTGAGAGCACAGGAAAAACCTGAAGGTTGGTACTCTATGGAGCAGACCAGTAGAGAACTCTCTTGACCGTATTTTTTTTCTTTTTTTAATCCAGTTGTCTTTTCTCTCTGGCTTCTAGGTTCTCCATGCCAGGTGAGGTACCTGGGTTCCTGTCACAAGCCCTGTAGAGAGAGCCCTCCCTTTGTACAAGTACCTGAATGCTGCAATGAGCAGACTTCCGTAAAATTTTATATTAATTTCGAATGTCAATAGTGACTCAGTTCCTGGGGGCTGCAGCCAGCCTGGGACATCTGTAAGAATTTTTGGGCGACTCACCTAGATGTTGTTTCTTTCTTGCTCCTCTTCCTCTGTGTAATCTAAGTGCATTAAACATATTTGCAGGGGTGTCTGGGTGGCTCAGTTCGTTGAAAGTTGGACTTTGGCTCAGGTCATGATCTCACAGTTCATGAGTTTAAGCCCCGCAACAGACTTGCTGCTGTCAGTGCAGGGCCCGCTTTGGATCCTCTGTCCCCTTCTCTCTCTGTCCCTCCCCCTGCTCACTCTCTCTCTCTCTCTCTCTCTCTCTCTCTCAAAAAATAAACATTAAAAAATATATATTTGCAGAAAAAAAAATTAAATGAAAAACCAAAAGTACTTCAGCAAGTGAAATCCAAAGCTGTGAGGATGTCATTAAAGCAATACAAAGTAATTTCTCACAGGAGTAACATGATGATGTATATATTATGCTGTGGGTCATTAAAAATATCATGAGGCTGATAATCAGACTGCTATAGGAGAAAATGGTCCCGCCAAAAGTAAGAACAAAAGGAAGAAGAATAAGCAATCTTCCTACAGCACATTGTCCAGCCAAGGTTTGTAGGAAGGACTATGATCTCTCTGCACAGGAGGAAATCAAATGTCATTCTAGCCTTGCATATGCATGCATGTATTCACCCATCAACACTGCTTTACTAAATTTCCTACAGAACTGAGAAGTCAGAATCTACCGTGGACAGCAAGGAGGCATCCTTTGTATTCAGCTGAAAGAGAGCCTTCCTCAGCTCCATGAAAGACCCCTTGAGCTCTGTCTCCATTTCTGGTTTCTGTAAGGAAGCTAGAAAAGGAGAAATGAGAATGAAATGAAACAAATGCCAAACTTTGCCTTGGGGCCCCTCTCAAGGATACCTGTTAGAACAGTGTTTCCCAAACTCACCAGTAAGACTTAACTAGGGAAAATAAAAAATGTATAGGTTCTCAAGTCTCTACCTGGAGATTCTGAACAGCAAGGGAGTGAGGGCCAGAAATCTGTATTTTTTATCAGCATTAGGTGATTCTTATGTTCATGCAAATTTGAGAAAAATTAGAGCATAGTATTTCTCAAGATCCTCTTCAGAGTAAAATACTTGCACTAGCCACATGCTATCCCTGAAAAAGAGGTAAAATGGAATGTCTAGGCTTCTATCTGCACCTCATTCCAGCATCATTACATTTACACCTAGACCCTGAAAGAGAGAAGGAAAGCCTAATAGGAGCCATGAACCTATACCAACCTGGTTCCCAAATGTAGGTCTGAAGACCCTGAGCTACTGCGTGGTAACATATTTCTTCCCACTTGAGATAAGAACAATGTCATTAATTTTAAAACATTGCTTATGAAATAGTTAAGAAATATAAAATGTATCAAGGTACTGAGAATAATACAATAAACATCGGTGTACCTACCACCTGAGAAGGTATTAAAATGTTCTTTACTTTCTTTAAATGATAATGATAGTAGATGGTAGGATTTTTTATATCCTAACTTAAAAAAAAATACAAAGTTAATAACCTTTTGGTGTTCTCAAAATTTTCTCTGAAATTTTGCTATTATGTTGAAACCCCAAAGTCTGAGCACCACTGGGAAGTGCCCATTAGGAAGAATGTTCTATACCGTTTATGGAAGAGGAGCTATTTAGACCTAGATCCAGAGCAAACCATGCTTCATGCTGTTCAGAGCATCCAATCAGCACAGAATCTTCTATTCTTTGTGTGTCCTGTCCAAACTTAGCTAGGAGCCTTTCCAACTCTAAGAAACAGAAAGGGAGAAGGGAGAAAAACAAAGGTTTTAATTAAATCACCACAGCCATATTAGACTCATAGGAAATCCTCTACTTCAGTTTGAAGTAGATATACCTGCTTCTAGTCACTGCCCTGCAGCTAATTAGCAATGTCATCTTGGTCTAATAACCTCTCTAGGCCTCCACCTTCTCATCAGCCACCTAAAGTGTTTAGACTAAAGAAGGAATTCTTACTGTGTTAACACTGGACTCTCATGAATGTATCATGAAAGGAGCATATCCCCTAGTTAAAAAAATACACAATAGTTAATGTAGTATGACACTGGGAAAAAAAAATGTGTCATGCTTAAAATGGAAGAGAACAAATCAGTTAAATATGATTTAGTCTCCAGATTATGCTGCTTGTATGGACTAGGGTAGACGATTCATCTGAGATCCCAGTCTGTATAAGACAAATGATGCCTAGAGAGAAAACCTGTCCTCCTCTGCATGAAGGACTTATATTTGTTCATAATACTACATAACATTGCCTTCTGATGGCATCCTTATACTCTTCCGCACTGCTAGAAACTAGCCAAATACTCCAATATCTGACCCATGGAGGAAATTCACTGGCTTTGTTTGTATTTAGAAGTTAGTATATAGTGATATCATGTAAAACTGAGAGTACCTTGAATGCAAAATCCCAATGGCTTAGGTATGCCTAGTTATATACCCTAAAAGAGTTCTCAAAACAAACTAATTTTAAATCACTTTTCATTTTGACCCTTCTAAAATTTTTTAGACGAGATCGGGCACGTTCAGGGTGGTATGGCCGTAGACCTTTCTAAAATTTTTTAAAATTTATTTATTTTGTGGGGCGCCTGGGTGGCTCAGTCGGTTAAGCTTCCGACTTCAGCTCAGGTCACGATCTCGCAGTCTGTGAGTTCGAGCGCCGCGTCAGGCTCTGGGCTGATGGCTCAGAGCCTGGAGCCTGCTTCCGATTCTGTGTCTCCCTCTCTCTCTGCCCCTCCCCCGTTCATGCTCTGTCTCTCTGTGTCCCAAAAAATAAATAAACGTTAAAAAAAAACCTTTTTTTTAAAAATAAAATGTATGTATTTTGACAGAGAAGAGTCGAGGAGGGGCAGAAACAGAGAGAAACAGACAATCCTAAGCAGGTTCTGCACTGTCAGCACAGAGCCCAATGTGGGGCTTGAACTCACGAACTGTGAGATCATGACCTGAGCCAAAAGCAAGAGTTGAACAGTTAACTGACTGTGCCACTGAGGCACCCCTTATTTTGACCCTTCTAGAAGAAATGAAGTCCTGACGCAGATCTTAAACAGTAGAACAGTGTGCAACTCCATGGAGGCTGGAAATCACTGGCCTAAGGCAGGGTTTGGCAAAATATTTTAGGCTTTGCGAGCCATGTGGTCCCTGTCACAACTGCTCTGCCATTGTAGTGCCAAAACAGCCACAGACAACATGTAAATGAATGAGCGTGACTGTGTTCCAATAAATATTTACATTACAAAACAAGCGGTGGGTTCCAATTTGGACAGCAGTCTCGCTAACCCCTCGTTTAAGGCAGTACTGGTTCACACCATCACCATATAATATCTGGACAGCTCAGGTTTGTACACTACTAACTGGCAGAAACAGTTTGAAAAATCTGGACTCTCAGGTCAAAAGATCCTTTCTCAGGGATTTGATATGGATGGAATTCTGCTTAATGGCCACAGGCTGGTCTATTCTACAGGTCCTCTTTGGGCTTACCTAGTAGGCTATGCTGGGGGGCCTGGTATTGATGTTCTGATTTCTGAAGCAAAGGAGCCAGGCTATGAAAGAGGTAAAATGCTCCTGTCTGCTGGGCTTTTTTACATGCATCATCATCTTCCTTCAGTTCAAATAAATACCTGTATTTTGGAAATAATCAAAGCATTACAAAACCACACCTACTTATACAACATTCACCTTTTAGAACTCTGTCCCTGCATCCCTCTCCTACCATAGTTATTTCCTTTTATTTATGTTATATCCTAAATTGCTCTGAAAAGGGTTTCAGTTGGCTGCAGGCAATCATTTCATTCCTTCCTTTGTGCTACTATACACATTTGCCCATACTTCTGTGGTTGCACTTCTGTTATACCATTTCTTAATTTGTCTGTCTCCCCTGAAAAACTATGATCTCCTTCAGGACAGGGTCAGCCTTAGTTCTGTATCTCCAGCAATTAGCATATTGAATGGCTCAATTCAATAAATATTTATTGAATTGAACTTCAAGGGTAATAAATATTTACTGAATTGAACCTCAAGGTACTTTGCCAATATTACGCTGTGAGGCAAGAATTTACATGCAGTGGAGTGAAAGAAAAACAAGTACGGTGATAAAACATCAACCACAGAATACCTAGAGATGGGAGCAGACTTTATTATTGCAGACAAAGAGCAAACAGTATAACTTAAGTAACTCTCATTCAGTCTAGGGATGATAAAGACCAGATTTTATCTTCAATCCATTGTAGCTTCAAACATCTAGTCCCCACCCACCCCACCATCCCCGTGGACACCATTAGCTCCTTATTTCTATGGAAGAGACCACTAATGGGAAAGTGATGCCCATGCTTGACCTACACTTAACTTAATAAGTGTAACATTTTCAATAGCCAAAATACAAATACAGAAAAGACAACATCCTATCATTAGTTTCTCTAAAAGAAATAGTATTTGATCCAGTTCTAGGCTTTCCAAGCACCTTCATTAAAGATGACCTAAGTCAGGTCAGGAAATCAGGTCAGGGTCCACATGACTCAAGGGGTACTGAATGTGGGATTCTCCTTCTAGAGCCTTAGGGATAACCATTCTTGGCTGTTAAAAGCCCCCAAAGAGACTCAGACTTATGGCAGATTTTGTCACTTAAGTGGGCAACACAGTTTATGGTTATTTTCTGTAGGATCTGGGAGCTTTTGTAACATCAATAGTGTTAGCTCAACATGGAACTGCAAAGCAAAATGATAAATGTGCCCCAGTGGTCTCTTTAGGAAACTTTTTTTTTTTAATTTTTAAAAAATGTTTATTTATTTTTGAGAGAGGGAGTGTGAGCAGGGGAGGGGCAGAGAGAGTACACACAGAATCCAATGCAGGCTCCAGGCTCTGAGCTGTCAGCACAGAGCCCAACGTGGGGCTCGAACTCAGAAACGAAGGGATCATGACCTGGGTGGAAGTCTGATGCTCAACCCACTGAGCCACCCAGGCGCCCCAGAACCTATTTTTGACTGTGTGATAAAGGGAGTTACAATGAGCTCTTTATAAACACAAGACCAAAGAAACCTGAGATCTTAATCCTCATGGTATTTTTAAACCTTTTGAAAGTGACTGCGGCTTCCTGGGGCAAAGACTTAATGCATGTCAGAGGAGAGACATGTGCCACTCAGAAGTTACCAAATATAAACAATAAAACAAACACTGCTGCCTTCCTAAGAGAACAGTAAGAGTGGTACAACCTGTGCTTTGCCCTAATGACCCTATAAAACAAAACACCTACAAAAACACCCAGGTTAAGTTCTTAAACTCGAGGCCTCACTGGAACTGGAACTGAGATCCAAAAAGATCCTTACATTTTTCTTCTTGATCAGGAACACTAATTTTAAAAATTCATTTTCCTCCCTTAGTTATAATAGCATGGAAACAACACTAAGGTTATCAGACTTAAACTGTTTTTTTTCCCTATTTATAAAAATAAAAAGTCATCAGTAAAAATCAGTAAATATAGTTAACAATTTGTTCAAAAAAGGGAAATCATCAAGAATCTCGCCATTCAGAGATGATCGCTCTTTACACCTGGGAATTCTTCGAACTATTTATTGTGTATCTATATGAATGTAGGTGTATTCAGAACCATACCTACTAATTTGTAGCCTTTTTTTTCTTTAACATTTTTTCACACCATGTTCCTTATTGAAAGAATTTCATTCAGGATTTTTTACTCATTTTTAAGTCACTTTAACACAGTCATTTTTTAGACTATTCAATAATTGTTCAATAATTCAATTATTGCTCTCAAAGTCTCAGCCTGAGAACTGCAAATAACCTAAATGCCCAACAGTATCTAAAATAAGGCCTGCAATTTTGTTTTCTCCTGCTTATGTCAGACTGTATGCTTAGGGGTCTTTAAATTTTGGACTGGGCATTCCTGTCTGACAGAGCTTTTTATGTAGGAAGCCTTGGTTAGGACTGTATCTCTTCAGAGGAATTTTATATTTGCTTCTGCAAGGTGCCCAGGGGTATTAGAAGTCTAGGACTACTACTTACATTCTTTTTTTAGGTTGGGTTTGGGATCCATACCACACAGATGGTGCAAATTTAAACCCCAAAACTATGAGAGCAGGATAGTGATTTCAGATTCATGGATTTCAAATTTGCCCAAGCCGTGACAAAAAAAGTCCTTTACCATCTACCTATACTGGTATAGGTTTTTTTTTTTTTTTTTTTTCCTGGTCTATCTTTCACTGGTAGTTTAGTTCTTTCTTAGGGGGTGAGGGGATTAGAGTTATCACCTTATTTTCAGGAAACTTCATGAACTATCACTCAGTATAGTTTTTCATTCTATCATATGGGCATACCATAATTCAATTAATTTGTCCCTTACTGTTCATTCATCCATTCAGCAATCCTTCAGTGCCTACTCTGTACCAGGTATTGTTTTATGCACTAGGGGTACCATAGCAAGAAAGACAAAGTTCTTATCTTAATAGAACTAAATATTTAAGTATGTCAGATATTTTAGATATTATTGGAAATTTAGTTTATTTAGAATGTTTCCAATTATAAATAATTTGCAATGAACATCCTTATATGTAAATCTTTTTATTTGTTTGTTTATTTTTTTTGAGAGAGAGAGAGAGAACACGTGTGCATGAGAGGGACAGAGAGAATCCCAAGCAGGCTCTGTGCTGTCAACACAGAACCCAAAGCCTCTCAATCTTACCAACTGTGAGATCATGACCTGAGCCAAAATCAAGACTGGGACGCTTAGCCAACTGAGCCACCCAGGAACCCCATATGTAAATCTTAATCATGCATCCTTAATTCTCAATATAGGATTTTGAGATATTTATATTTTATAATGTAATGGGCCAAAGAGAATAATCAGAGCTCAGGTTGGTCACAACTCACCGGCTCTTAGTGACATAAGTTGACAGCAGCCTATAGGACCAAAAAGATTTTCTCCTGCAAGCAATTCCACAATACAGGGACATTGTCAGGTCCTTAGAGAAAAGAGGAGTTAAAAAAAAAAAAAAAGTCATAGTATGCAATTTAAAGTAATGAATCACCAAGAGGGTTACACTTTAAGCCAGGATAGGATTACTTTTTAATATTAAGGAAAGAGAAACTGAATAGGAGTCAGATGATCTGGCTTTTCTAAATTGCATTTCTACCACTAACTAGCTGTGGGATTTCAACTTTTCAGTACCTCTTCTAATCCACAAAATTGAAACCTGTTCTGCCTACCTAATAGGTTATTGTGAGAATCCACTAACTATCCATAAAAAAATATATGCTCCTCCTTCCATATTGCGGATTTGTTGTTAGAACATAGTTGCTAAGCCAAGATCTATGTTTCTCTCCTCTCCTGTATCTAAGCAGGGCCAAAAGTAGGTCTTAACATGGAATGTGAGTGGAAGTGATGTATATCTTTTCTAGGCTGAAGCCGTTAAGACGTGGGTATGCCTTCTCCATCCTCTTTCTTTCTACTTAGAAGACTCCAGAATGGCAGTCATTAGACGGAGAAGCTGTATCCTTGAATCACAACACAGAGAAAAGCCACCTGCCAACCACAAACCCCCCTCCACCACACCACTCTGGACTATTTGTGAGGGAGAAATAAACTTCTACCATATTAAGCTACTGAATTTTTGAAGTTTGTTACAGCAGCTAGCATTACTCTAATACACAGGTAAGCCTGGGAGTGTCTCCAGAGTAATGGAGCTAAAGTTTCTCAGGATATATGAAAACCAGTCCCTCCAAGAATGAAGTAAGAGGAATCCTATAGATAAGAAAAATATAAAATCATGGCCATTAGGAAAATATTTCAAAAGGCAGCTATGCAAATCTACATGAATTCAAGACATTTTCTATTTTTTGAATCTCACTGTGAGAGAAAAAAAAATTCTGTATCTTATGAATCCATTCTGCAGAAGGTGATTCCTTTTAAATTGTTTATCAGTAAGTATTTTATTCCCCATGAAAAGTACATTTCACATTGGCAATAAAAGTCAAGGAGTTCCACTGAAACGAGAAAATCAGTACAGTTAAATAACCAACCACCCTTTTAACTGTGCCCAAGGGAAGCAAGCTTTAACACTAAACAAATCGCTGAGTTTAGGCTTACTTCTTGGTTGCATAATTGTGAATCACTGATGACTAATCCTTGGACAGTTTTGGCTAAATCTATGTCCTAGCCAAGGGTAAAATATATTTAGCAAACGACATTCAACAAAGAGTGTTTATTGAAAGCTGACTTTAGGCAAGATCCTTTAAGGAACACAGAAATGTACCAGATGAAAAACCTGCTGTCAAGGGACTCTAGCAGGAGAGAGAAAACAAACACAGCTTTCCCAGAAAACAACATGTGATATATGGGTTACAAAGCATTCTGGGAGAGTATTAAAAACATAATCCCTATTTTAATAACCCAAAGACTTGTGTGATATGCTAGAAGAAATGTATTTACATTTCTCATATATGTACATGTCATACATATATGTATGTCTCATGTACAAACTCTGAGAATGTAAATATTTGGGGGGGGGCAATTTGGGAATATCTATCAAAATGCTAAATAAACATCCCTTTTACCTAGCAATTTTTACTTCTAGAAATTTATCCTAAGAAGGAAAGGATATGTACTGGAATGTTAACTGAAAAGTGTGCTAAAAGGGAATAATATACAGCTCTTAAAAATAAATAGAAAATAACAGTGGAAATGTACATATATAGTAACAGGGAAAGATATTCAGAACATATGATTAAGTAAAAAAAGCAGATAATATTTGGTTGGTTTACCATGATCTAATTTATAAAGAAAAAAGGACATATACATACCAGTAAACATATCTTAAGGTGACTAGAAGTGAACATACCAAATCGCTATTGCTAACAGGTGACTAATTTGGAAGAATGGGATGGAGAGAAGGACTGAAAAGGGTACTTATAATTTTGACATTTACTTATACACTGCTGTACTTAAAAAAAAAAAATTCTAACCATTTGTACATACTCCTTGACAATAAAATAAAGGTAATAAGTAATTGTTCCTGAGACTCACTGCATACTGAGGCTAGTTCCAAGCCAGTGTTCTTAGGAGTACCTCACCACATTCCCTGGGAACCAAAAGGATTTCCTCTGGTGAATTCCTTGAATCCTGAGAGCCAAGAGCTGTTTGGTTGTAGCTATACCAACTAATCTGTGTGGCCCACTGGCTTCCTGATGTTTTGCCTAGTTTTTGTTACTAAATTAACTTTAGCTAGTTGTAGATTATTGTGGTCAGCTGACTCACGGGATGATGGTCACAGAGCTTGTAAAAAACATAGTCAATTTCTTAATGTAGGTTTGAAAACATACTAACAATCAAGAGGAAAACCAGACTTATTTTAACTGAGAATTGTACCTTCATTGGTGAAGCCATAAATCTAATAGATAAAGATTAAGTCTAATTCCTTTTCTTAACGGTCCCTTGTATATTTTTTATACATGTCTTATATAAAAGCAGTATAGAGAGCAGTAAGAGATTATTTAAAAGTCAAAGAAGAAAAAATGATTTCCTTAAAAATCAGCTCTATTTCTCTTTTAAATAGCTCATTTAAATTATAAAGTTAACATAACTACATTATAGGACATCTAGAAAACAGAATTGTGAGAGCATCCATAGTATCACCACATAAATATAACTTATAATTTAATATGCATTTTCTAATCTTTTTACACATATAATGTCTACATATTTGTAATCTGAGGACATGTTTTCTACTTGCCTTCATAAAACATGTCATAAGGAATTTTCTATGTTTTCATATAAGCTATATAATTTTTCAACTACATAATACTACATTCAGGTAGACTCATCCTTATTTTGCTAAACATTCCCCTGATTTTTTATTTTAAATTACCAGAAATAAGATACCACTAAATACTTGCGTGCATATTTTCAGGTTACTTCTTTTAAGTTTCCCAAAGTAGAATTACTGGGACAAAATTTAGTTTAAAATCCTTTGGCTCTTTCTATACATTGCCACACTTACAAGATTCAGTAGTATTTACTTTAAAAAAAAAAAAAAGCGAGGGTAGGGGGACTTTCATGTTATATCTCTTTGATTAACTATAGAGTTTGGGAGTGTTTTGAGATTTAATAGTTCCGGTTTCCCTTTTCAAATTGTTTGATGTCCCATGCTCATTTATTTACTGTGGTTTTACACTAGCATTTCAACCATTCTAGTTTTTAGAATATTTATAGTACATTGATAGCATTTTCCATAATGTGACCACAGGAACACACTATAGGAACCAACTGCTATATGTACTGCTCTTCTCTGTGGGCTCAGTCATTAAGACTGAACCTCTGTAGAAAAAAAGAGGTTCTTTTAACCATAAGGAGGATATATGAATTACTTTTAGGATGAAAATGTAATTTCTCATAGCTCCATACTATTTAGAAATCTAATGCAGGGAAACTTTGTTGCTTTTTTTTCTAAATGGTTTGTGATTTGTTCACTCTTTTAGGGATCTTAAGGTATGATGTTTTATTCAATGTGTGTTGGCTCAAGGGCTCACCTTTAGTAAACACGGTGGAAAACAACTGGTAAACCTGCTACGATCCTCACATCCAGCCACTCAAATGCCACATTACAAAGAGAATAGCTGTTTTTCTTTGAATTGGCAATTACTATCATATTTTATTCCTGATGGCAAGCTAGGGATAAAAGCTCACTATTCACTAAATGAGTTTTGGAAGAAAATACTAGCACTGTTATTTTGCCTTAGATGATAAACTGAGGCCTGCCTTTCATTTTGTTTACAGTGCCTGTGCGTATCTCCAGACTGAGGAAGGAACAGGGAAGTCAGCACTGAAGAGACTCTGGACTTTTATTCCAGGCACCCAACTAACTGAATTTGTGACCTGGGGCTGTTACCTAGCTTGTCCAAGCTTGGTGTCTGTCTCACTTCTCACAAGGGAAGGAAGGAGAGAAAATGGATCTAAAGTGTATTACAACCATCAAGTTTTCACATACTAATTCTCAGGTCCGTTAGACTGCAAAATCCTTAAGGGTTGGGATTGTATCTTTCCCTATCTATAGCATCTAGCACTGTCCTACCACAGTGTAAAACACAATACATGTGAATGAATGAATGAATGAATGAATGAATGAATTTATCCTATTTTACAAGTGAGGAAGATAAAGGTTTAACCAATCTGAAATCACAGTTTAGAAAGCGGTAATTTCAAACCCAGGGCTACATGGCTCCAAAACCCATGTTTTGATGCAAAATACATGGGAAAGCACTTTTTAACATTCATGTTTTTAAAAAGTACAAAGACTAATACAGATGAAAGAATATTATTTTTTACCAAAAACTATTCAATGAGGAGGTAAGACTGTTAAGATTAACAATTTCTCCCAACCTCCTGTAATAAATAATTCCCACATTTCTCATCCTGTTCATCTTAACTGAAGAAAGATTACTTTATAAAGCACTACAACATGAAGAAAAAGCCCATCTCGAATCTCTGTGGTACATCTACAAGGAAGTTTGGTAGTGTTTGAGAGAGCCCTTTTCAGACAGTCTGTCTATTCATTACTGTGGACCTCAATGGAATGAGGAAATATGCAAAACTGAGGATACAGATTTCAAGGTCTCACTAAGTAGCTTTATGGTTTGCTTTTTAAACATTGTTTCCTCCCTTAATTCAAATATAATCCAGGCACAATGCAAAGAAGTTAGCAAATTCCATTTTTAAATGACTCTCCAAGAAAGTATCAGAAAAATATTAGCTTCAGTTACCAGGTAAAACTGTGGTCATTCCCTGGTTTCTTCAAGAAGTAAGGGAGACTAAGCTAAAATTACAAAATGCTGTGACCGAGAGCTTTTTTCAAGTTTTGATTATGTCTCCCCATAAAATCCCTCCTGCACTTGGAATCTCAACAGTTTTCTGTTCTACTGTACTCACTCTGAATTCTGTTGGGGGAGGGCACCTTCCTAGGCCTCAAGAATCAGCAGAAACCAGGAAACTTCTAATGTTCCTGGGAAGTAGGGCTTCCCTTCCCCACAGGGACCATGGCTGCCTCTGCCACACTTCCCAGAATCCCCTAGAGATGCACTCTGGGAAATGTAGTTCTGTTTTCATGCTAGCTGTAATTGTAAACATGATTTTTGCCTCACTCCCCAGAATCCACCTAGAGATGCACTCTGGGAAACGTAGTTCTATCTTCATGCTAACTAGTTGTAAGCATGCTTTTGCGTCACTCCTCAGAATCCACCTAGAGATGCACTCTGGGAATTGCTTAATCCACAATTGTGCCTGCTATCCACTCCAACTGCAAAGTTAACCATGATTGTCAAAAGCATGATCTAAGATCTTCAAAATTCATTATCTGGAAAACTGTGTCTTTGGAGACTATAAACTAGCATTAGATTCAATTTTGAATAACAAAAAGATAGTCAAACCCATCCTAATACACAGCATATTTGTTGTGGGGGAGGGAAGGAGTGTTGAGGCAGGAAATCAGATAACTTTCAACCTTTCTGTATCTTTATTTCTGTCTCTGTCTACCCACTTTAGAACTAGCTGTAACATTTCATGAAATTCTGCAATTTAAAAGGACCTGACTGTGTCTAGATGTGTGGCAGCTTATGTTAAAATGCATCCCTTGATCAACCAAGGTAGGATTCCATCTGTCTGAAAGCAGTCCTCCAGCAGAACTACTTTGGTTCTGCTCTTTTCTCTACTTACTACTAAAGTTCCTTGCTTATAGATGACAGTTTTGAAGTCCCTTCATTTACAATGTATTTAATGAATACCAAATGTACCTAGGACTATTATTAGGATCAGATATAGCAGGGGAAAAAGACATGAAAATTTCTGTCCTCCTGGAACTTACATTCTAAAGGAAGAAACAAACAAGTATATATACAATGTGTCAGGTGGTTATAAGCGCTAAGGAGAAAAATAAAGCAAGATAAGAGGAGGGAGGATTTTGCTATTTTTTATAGGATGGAGATGGCGATGGCGAGCCTCATTTGAGCAAAGATAGTGAAGGAGTTGAGGAAGGAAGCCAGGTGGAAATCTGTGAGAAGAGATCTGTGGATAGAAAAAATCAGCAGATGCAAAGATCCTGGGGAGGAAGTGTAACTGGCAGATCCAAGGAAAGCCCAAGACAAAGCATGATGGTCAGAGATGAGGTCAAAGAGTAGCCAAGTACCAAATCACGCAGGGCTTCACAAGTCTTAACAATTTTTGTAGAGCCATTGTAATGCTTTCAGTTTTTACTCTGGGTTGGATGGGATGTTACAGAAAAATTTGAGCAAGATCTCAATTGAGTGAGATGATCTGACTTACATTTTAAAGGAATTACTCTGTGTGTGGAGATTAGACTGTAGGGGATAAGAGTTATTAAATCCTGAATGTCATTGTTAATGTGTAACTCAGTTACATGGGAAGCAAGAATGGTAACTGGTTGACCAGCCGTTTCTTTTGGACCTTTTCATTAATACATGAACGCAAGGTTTTTATCAGGCTGATTCATTGTCCTTAAGGAAGGCACAGAAAATTTGAAGGATATAAGATTATAAAGTCAATAAGTTCCAAAGAGATGGGGAAGCACGCTTAGGGAAACTTAGGGATCTAATACTTTTTTATTTTGTAAAGTTTATTTATTTTGAGAGTGTGAGTGCACGTGTGTGAGTATGTGAGCATGTGAGATGGGAAGGGGCAGAGAGAGGTGGGGGCAGAGAGAGAATCCCAAGCTGGCTCCATGCTGTCAGCAAGGAGCCCAACAGGGGGCTTGATCTAACAAGTGAGATCATGACCTGAGCTGAAATCAAGAGTCCATTGCTTAACTGAGTGAACCCCTCTAATAATTTTTTAAAAATCAAAATAACTATATTTTTGAGCAATTAAGTGTTAAGTGCTATATAAGAAAAATAGTGCTATGATCTGAATGTGTTCCCTCAAAATTCATGTTGAAATAATAATACCCAATGTAATACTATTACAAGGTGAGATCTTTGGGAGATGATGATTGGGTCATGAGAGTGGAGCTTTCATGAATGGGATTAATGCCCTTATAAAAGAGGCCCAAGAGCACTCCCTTGCTCCTTTCACCATGTGAGAAGTCAGCAGTCTGCAACTTAGAGGAGGGCCTTCACCAGAGCCCAACCATGCTGGCACCCTGATCTTGGACTTCCAAGTTCCAGAATTGTGGGAAATAAATTTCTGTTGTTTATAAGCTACCCAGTCTGTGGAATTTTGTTGTAGCAGACCAAATGGACTAAGACACATAGTCAAGATTAACTGGGCATTTACTGTGTTCCAGGTACCATGTAAAGTGTTTCATATATTATCATTAATCCTCACAGTCTATGAGATATGTATTATTATTATTTGCACATTACAGACAATAAAACAGGATTCAAAAAGTTAGAAAAAGAGAATGAAGAGTGACTGCTAGTGGGAACAGAGGTTTGGAGTTGCTTTGGAGTGATAAAAATGTAAAATTGATTGTGGTGATGGTTGCACAATTCTGTGAACCTAAGAACTAAAGATCACTTCATTCATTCATTCATTCATTTATTCATTTATTTTAATTTTTAAAAGTTTATTTATTTTTGAGACAGAGACAGTGCACAAGTGGTGGAGGGGCAGAGAGAGGGATACAGAATGTGAAGCAGGCTCCAGGCTCTGAGCTGTCAGCATAGAGCCCAATGCGGTGCTCAACCCCATGAACTGTGAGATCATGACCTGAGCTGACGTCGGACGCTTAACCAACTGAGCTACCCAGGCACACCTAAAGATCACTTTAAATGAGTAAGTTACATGTTATTTGAATTATAGCTCAATAAAGCTGTTAAAAATATTCAATCAAATCATTAATTGTGTTAAACAATCACAGTGCATGGTTAGTAAATACAGCAAGTATGCTATAAATAACTATAATCCTTAGAATGTTGTTAGGTCATGATGATAAGGTAAAAATTATCTTTCCTCAGACATGCTTAAGTTTATTTTATTTTATTTTAATTTTTTTAACGTATATGCATTTTTGAGAGAGAGAGCACAAGCAAGGGTGGGGCAGAAAGAGAGGGAGACAGAATCCGAAGCAGGCTGCAGGTTCCAGGCTCCCAGCTGTCAGCACAGAGCCAGATGTGGGGCTTGAACCCACGAACCCATGTACCGTAAGATCATGACCTGAGCCGAAGTTGGATGCTTAACCAACTGACCCACCCAGACACCCCTGACATGCTTTAGTTTAAATCAATGGCAATGTTTAACCATGTAATAAATTAATACTGTTTTAAGAGCAAAAACTGAGCCTCAAGTGGTTGAATCCCAGTCTAGCTTTTGGTGATGCAAGTAACAATGTATTTAAAGATAAGTATTTATTAATTCATTGAACAGTTATTTATGGAAAACCTGTCATATGCTAAGCATCATACTAGAATTGAGGTTACAGTGGTGAATAACATACTGTCTCTGCCATCAAAAATTAATTATTCATGTATGTGTGTGTGTGTGTGTGTGTGTGTGTGTGTGAGAGAGAGAGAGAGAGAGAGAGAGAGAGAGAAAGTGGGTGAGCATGCAAGCATGTGAGACAACAGCCCATTTACTCAGTCTTTGGCCACTTATAGGAATGGACAATGGGATGTAAGGTGTACCCGAGCAAACTTGGGAGAGAAATTACAACTTCATTCTGTAAGTAGGTTTATGGTTGGATAGTGTATCATTTCACATGGGACAAGAAAAAGATCTCAGCAAATGGGTGGGAAAGGGGTTTACATCAGGGTCCTTTAAATAATAAACCACTTTCAAAAAGTCCTATCTGCATAGCTCATGGTGCCATGAGCAGCGGGAAGTCCTTGTGCTTCTCTTCAAGAGCAAAATGCAATAGGTTTTCTTCTCCTCTATCTCCCAAATATGGAATGATACTTAACAGCAGTGAATGGAACCAAGACCATACTCAGCTGGAAGACAAGATAAAACAGAACAATTAGGGCATACCAAGTTAACAATTAATTTGAATACATGATTTTGTTAGCATAATGCAGTCATTTGACTGGGTTTCTATTTCCTGTTAATTGAACTCTTAACGCTCTTTGCTTTTGCTCTCCAACCGCCTTTTCAAATGACTACCTGTGGATCATTTCACTGTAGTCACTAACAGTTCCATCAGAAAATTGGCAGAACTAGAGGCGCCTGGGTGGCTCGCTCAGTCGGTTAAGTGTCCAACTTCGACTCAGGTCATGATCTTGCAGTTTGTGAGTTCAAGCTCTGCGTCGGGCTCTGTGCTGACAGCTCAGAGCCTGCAGCCTGCTTCGGATTCTGTGTCTCCTCCTTTCTCTGCCCCTCCCTTGCTCATGCTTTGTCTCTGTCTCTCAATAATAGATAAACAACAACAACAACAAAAAGAAAATTGGCAGAACTAAATGACATATCGGATAAAGGGTTAGTATCTAAAATCTATAAAGAACTTATCAAACTCCACACCCAAAAAACAAATAGTCCAGTGAAGAGATGGGCAGAAGACATGAATAGACACTTTTCTAAGGAAGACATCCAGATGGGCAACAGACACATGAAAAGATGCTCAACATCACTCATCATCAAGGAAATACAAATCAAAACCACATTGAGAAACCACCTCACACCAGTCAGGGTGGCTAAAATTAACAACTCAGGAAACAACAGATGCTGGCGAGGAAGTGGAGAAATGGGAACCCTCTTGCACTGTTGGTGGGAATGCAAACTGGTGCAGCCACTCTGGAAAACAGTGTTGAGGTTCCTCAAAATATTAAAAATAGAACTACCCTATGACCCACCAATAGCACTACTAGGAATTTATCCAAAGGATACAGGAGTGGTGATTCATAGGGGCACATGTACCTCAGTGTTTATAGCAGCACTTTCAACAATAGCCAAATTATGAAAAGAGCCTAAATGTCCATCAGCTGATGAATGGATAAAGAAGATGGGTTTATATACACAATGGAATACTACTTGGCAATGAGAAAGAATGAAATTATGCCATTTGCAGCAACGTGGGTGGAACTGGAGGGTATTATGCTAAGTGATATAAGTCAGGCAGGGAAAGACAGATATCATGTGTTTTCACTCATGTGTGGAACTTGAGAAACTTAACAGAAGACCATGAAGGAAGGGAAGGGGAAAAATTATTTACAAACAGAGAGGGAGGAGGCAAACCATAAGAAACTCTTAAATACAGAGAACAAACTGAGGGTTGATGGGGGGTTGTGGGGGAGAGGGGAAAATGGGGGATGGGCATTGAGGAGGGCACTTGTTGGGATGAGCACTGGATGTTATATATAAGCGATGAATCATGGGAATCTACCCCCAAAACCAAGAGCACACTGTATACACTGTATGTTAGCCAACTTGACAATAAATCATATTTTTTAAAAAATTGGCAGAAATTAATAAAAAATTACCAGTTTCATTATCAGGTAAAAGATCTAGCAAAAGGCTTTCAGTAATGAGTTACAACTATCATTGGATAACTTTCACTTCTCTAGTGTCTTGTGTAGTTTCATCTTTACCCCAATATCTAGAGAGGTTCTAAGTATTAGACAAAGTGATATTGTGTGTGATTATATTACCAAAGCAAATGTAATTTTTTCTGTTACTTAATTTGGTGATTATTTTACTTTTCAAGGCCTCAATTGGAGATATCCCTAAATCTCTAACATTTTATAACATAAATATTATCCAGATACATATTATGTTTTCAGTGTTGGATGAAAAGAATTTAGAGATTTCCCCCTGATTTACTCTCTTTATTCCTACATTACAATGGAAGCTTGAGAGGTAGTTTTATCAGTTGTCTGCTATAACAATAATGCTTCATTAAAAAAAAATCATAAAATCACAGAAGCTTACAAGTTTTTACTCACATACCTGGAGTGGTTGGTTAGGTGATTGTGCTGATGTTGGTTGGGCTCATTTCCCTATTTAGGGGTGGTACACTAATAATCTAAAATGGTCTTGGCTAGGACAATGTGGGTATGGTGGCTCTGCTCCATGTGTCTCTCATTTGCTAACAAGCTAATCCAGTATTTCATGCTTTTCCAAGAATTTTCAAACAACTATCTTAATTGACTCTCATAATGTTTTTATGTGGTTGATGGAGCAAATATTATTATGGTCATTTGGTGGATGAAGCATAAAAGTTAAGACAATTCACTTAGGACACCCTGCTATACTGTTAATGATGACTAGAACCTGAGCTCATTGATATTACCTGTGCTCCTTCTAGACCAGATTTTTTTCTTCCTACCAAATACTAGAATTCTGTGACTGAATGAATTCCAAACTCACCAAATAAAGTTGAGATTTCTGGCATTCTTGCCTGGTTTGTTTGAGTTCTTGACAAGTTCATTTGGGTGGAAGAATGCATGGACTGGCCAACCTCTACAAATCTTTCAGACAGCTAAGTCAGATGTTTTGTGTCTAAACAGAAGCATTCTTCTGAAATCTATCTTGTTTTCAATAGAATATTTTTTTAATTTGTAAACATTTCCTGTTTGAAGAATAGCTGTTGGACATTCCCCTGCAAGCTATAGCACTTGAAAATATGTAATATTTAGGACTCAAGTTATTTATATTCAAAGAGTGAAACATTGCTAAGGAAAAAATATCAGAAAATGGGAAAGGAGTAACTGGAGTCTGATACAGCTGTCATGCTATTCATAAATTGTTCACAACCAAAATTAATAAATAAGTGTGCCGTATTCACTAATGTATTTACAATGCTGGGTATAATACCTGGAATAGTAAGTGTTCAATAAATATGTGTGAATGAATGAATGAATAAGTGAGTAACTAAAACAGACTTTCTTACTAGAACAAATTGATCCGAATAGAGTGAAAACAAAAGTTGTTCTGTATTCCCCTGATACCACTGTTTTCCTTTTGGAAAACAAGTATACCTCCTTTGGGAATTAGAACTTTGGTTCAAAACAAGAAAACAGCTGAGAGTTGAATTGGAGCCTTCTCTAAAATGACTCTTAATACTAGTGCTAGGGCATTACATCAGTTAAGATGTGTTTGGTTACTTGTAATTGAGATTTGGGAAATTTTAAATTTAATTTACTTAAACAATAAGGGAATTTATCAATTTGCATAGCTAACATATCCAACTGTAGTTTAGGCCTCAGATACTTTTACTCCATCTCAGCTCTGACCTATTTCATATGTTGGCTTTGTTCTCAAGTTGGCTTTCATCATGGTAGGAGAAGGGCTTCCAGAAGACCTTAGGGCTATTTACTTTTTTGTTACTATCCAGAAAATATGTCTACCCTCAGCCATGAAACAAAAGTATTGGTCTTCACTCTATTTGGATCAATTTAGGCTACAATCTCCACTTTCTGAACCTTTAACCAGACAATTCCTGAGATCAAAAGAATGTCATGAACTGTTTGGGACCTGGATTAAGCGCCCATCCCTAATTACTGTGGCAAGACAGATGGTCACTTTACTAATGTGAGTCAGGCTTATCAGGATAAGGGGCCTCCTCTAATTTTGGAGTAGATGAGTTTCTTGGATATGCAGTTTGATTTTATTATTTTTGGAATATACTTTGTCATTATTTTTGCAGATATTTCTAAAGGTTCATTTTTCTTTCTCTTCCCCTTCTGGAACTCCAGCTAAAATATGTAGGATTTTTGAAACTGTCCCACAGCGAATTTTGTTATTCTACTTGTTTTTTACTTTTTTTCTCTTTGTATACTGGCATCCCCTACTTTTCAAAAGTCTGCGTAACACCACTTTGCATTTATGAAAGACCTACATCAGTACCCGTTTTTGCTAACTGAAAGAAATCAGAAGAGGATTTTTGCTTTTACCAAAAAAGACAAAAAGCAAAAACAGTGTTCAATGTTTGTTTTGCAGTGAACTATTATGAGGCAGTATGCACTTCTAACAGAGAGAGTGGCACTACCAAGCTTCTTCCCCAGGAATTACACTCAGCATCCAGCATCAAGCCACCATACCTTTGCACTGTGTCTGTGAGCATCTGTTCTTTATCTTGATTTATTTTGTGTATCTGTTAGCAAGATGTGTCCTAAAATATCAGAAAAGCCTAAAAGAGGTTATTTTTGGGGTCTGGGAATGCTAAAAAAATTTCCATATAAATTAATAGTGATTGCTTCTTCACTTTATGGCATTTCAGCTTAGGGACGGTTTCATAGAAATGCCGTATTTTCTTCAGATGGCGGTGAAACTGGTATTGGTTTGGATGACTTGATCTTTTCTCAGCTGTGTTGACTACACTGATAAGTCCAACAAAAGAATTATTCATCTCTGAATATTATGGGATTTTCCCCCCTAGAACCTTCCTTTGACTCTTTCTTGTAATTTTCATCTATCTTCTGAAATTCCCCATTTGTTCATGCATGTTGTCCACTTTTTTTCACTAGTTAGTTTGAAGTCTTTATCTGACAGTTCCAACCTCTGGTTCATCTCTGAGTCCCTTTCTGTTGACTACTTTATTTCTTGACAATGAGATTTTTGTTCGTGTCTCTCATGCTTTTCTAATGAATGCTGGACATTGTGTGTGGAACAGTATTATTTTCCAGTAGGTAGTGTCCACACCTGACAAAAAACACACTTCTTCTTCTGTCAGGTTGTTAATGGAGGGGGTTCCGTCAGTCTAGTTAGGAGTTGAGCTGGACTGGGGCTTCATACAGCACAGACTTCAAATTCATTTAACACAAAGGTGCTGTTTCCTTGGGCTTAGCATGGGGGCTGGTGTGCCAGAGAGTTTTTCTCAGCGTTACTGCTTCTCCCTGGGCTTTCAGTTGACCCTGCATTCTTATGCCACAGAGGGGCTCTCTCTCCACACTCATCATTAGCCTGGGTTTGTGATGGAGATTTTCCTGTGTCCTAGTTTAGCCTCAGTTTTTTTTTTTTTTTTTTTTTTTTTTTTTTAATTTTTTTTTTCAACATTTTTTATTTATTTTTGAGACAGAGAGACACAGAGCATGAACGGGGGAGGGGCAGAGAGAGAGGGAGACACAGAATCGGAAACAGGCTCCAGGCTCCGAGCCATCAGGCCAGAGCCTGACGCGGGGCTCGAACTCACGGACCGCGAGATCGTGACCTGGCCGAAGTCGGACGCTCAACCGACTGCGCCACCCAGGCGCCCCTAGCCTCAGTTTTAGGGAAGTTCTGTGTGCTTGGGCCTCGTGGGGTGGGACTTCTTCAGTTTCCTCTCTGTGGCAGCCAACGCAGCCTTTTATCTATGGTTGGTCTTGGGCAAGAGTTTCCTGCTCCTTCCTTAGCAATAGTGGACCTCAGCTTGTTAACAGTGTAGGATCCAGGGTCTAAGAGAGTTTCCTGCTACCACCACCCCCCCAAAGATAAAGGGCTTTCCTTCTATACTTCCCTTATCCACAAAGGATCTTTGTGCTCTGGGGGCCAAAGAGTTTGCTACCCCTTATCCAGTGGCTTATGGTTTTTGCTTCGTATTATAGAAGAGTCTGAGGAAAAAGGGTCTGAGAGGCTTTATGTCCAATTCCTAGCAGCTGCCGATTACCTCCTTTATGTCTGCAACATTTGGGGTTCTCTATGATCTCCTGTCCTGACCCTAATTGTTCATCTGAGCACTACTAAGCTTGTGGGAAAAACTTGCAAGTGCAATCTCCCTTTGTGTCTGAAGCTCCCAAGTTACATACTAGCCTACACATGACGTTTAACAATTTGTTAAAATTTTTGTTGAGTTATTTCTTACCCTGACAAAGGCCTAAACTGTGTGGACCATTTATCCCTGGAACTCAAGTTACTTGGTTGCCTTGCAACCTCAGCTGTTCGGCATGCCCAAGAAAATGTATGATTTTGCAGATTATCTGGCTTTTTTTTTTTTTTTTTTTTTTGGTCATTGTAAAAGTGGCAGCAAAAGTCTTTGCACTTGTTTACATCCTAGGTAGAAGTCACACCTAAACTGAAATGCTGGGCACTTTGGAAAGTCTTAATAAGGTTGGCAAAGCAGGGGATGAATTCCATGTAGGCAGCACACAGTATCCATTTCAGGTACAAATATAATCAATAAACATCATTCTGGTAATACGTTTTGTAAAGGAAAAGTTTGACTTTGTTTAGGCAGTAGATAGGTTAAGATAGACTGAGTAATGCTGAAGTTATAAATAACTAAGTTTTAGTGAGTTAACATAACAGAAGTTTGTTTTTCATTCAAGCTACATATCCAATGGAGATTGTCAAGTGGAGAGTTTGAGGCTTTGTTCATTGTAGGAACTCAGAGACCTGGGCAGATAAAGGCTTCTTCTTGATATGGGCTTCCATGGTAACTGCAATACTTCCATGGTAACATGTCACTTTCTTTGGCCAAAGCAAATTGGCCAATAACTTTAAAGAAGGTGAAGAAGGGCAGACCTTTCTGTCTGGTAAAAGTCCTAGAAATATTTGGTGAACAGTACTAATGAATACCATAGGAAGGTAGCCTTGCCTTGCCAACCAACAGTAGAAAGATATGTGCAGTTAATGTGCAGTTGACTCAAGTTTAGCAGAATTAAATCTGAAGAAATCACAGATTAATTTTAAATTAGAACTGCAAGAAGATAGAAGTTTAATTTTTATTTAAGTTTTTATTGTGACATGGAAGTCTGCTTAATATTGACAAAGTATTAATGGGCACAGTAAGTTTGAAACTTACTGTCATGGCCCCTGTCATTTCAAATCCAATCAAGATTCAAAATCAAACTCTTCAACTGCTCTGCAAATTCACCTCACTTTCCCAACTTCCTTATTTTGGTTGTTGATACCATTATTCTGCCAGCTTTCCAAAGTAGAGACCATGGCACATTTTCTGTGTAACTAATATGCCCTGCTGTGCCAGCTTGAGGGTACAATATGAAGTCATATGCCTTTTACCAGTATGATTGAAGGTCTTAATGCTTCTGTCTTGCTTACTGAGAGGACTTTTTCTCTCTAGCTTCCTCTTCCTCAGATAATTCCCATGATTTCAGGAATGCTTATCCTGTGTAAGGGGTCAGTCCTAATTTACTACATTCATTTCTAGGCCAGAACATTAGGAAATTTACTCAGACCCTTGAGAAATGTCATTGTCTTCAGCTATTGTTTCAGTCATAGTCATATAAGTGAATGTATTAGTTTCTTAATGCTCCTGTGATAAATTACCACCAACTTAACAGCTTAAATAATACAAATTTATTATCTTACAGTTCTGTAGGTCAGAAGTTTTCCATAGGTCTCACTGGGTTAAAATCAAAAGTATTGGCAGGGCTATGTTCCTTCTGGAGGCTATAGGGAAGAATCTGTTTTCTTGCCTTTGCTGGTTTCTAGAGGCTTCCCACAGTCCTTGATTCATAGCCCCCTCTCTCCATCTTCCAATCAGCAGTGTAACAAATATCTCACTTGGCTTCCATCCTCACAGCTCTTTCTCTGATCACAGCTGGGAAAGATTCTCGGCTTTAATGAATCATTTAATTGAATATGGCCCACATGGATAATACAGACTACTCTCACCACATAAAGGTTCTTAATTTAATTACATCTGCAAAGTCCTTTTGCCACGTAAAGTAACATAGTCACAGGTGTAAGGGAGTAGGATGTGGACATCTTTGAGGGGCCATTATTCTGCCTGCCACAGTGAGCATACCTATCGAGGCCACAGGATACAGTTGGTCTAGCTACCCGGTTGCAGCCACTTTCCTCAATGCCACACTGACAGGATGTTAGTGACTGGAATGGTTTCCAGTTTCAGCTGCATTCATCCCTTGTCTTTCATGTTCCTATTCATGATTAAACAGAAAGTCCTTGTTGCTCCTTGTCCCAAGGCCCATCCCCATGTCCAGTGACATGGAAAACTCATATTCTTACATTGCATTTTTCCTTTGTGAAAGTAAATAACATAATATTACCACACTATTTAAAATACCTCAGGGACGTCTGGGTGGCTTAGTTGGCTAAGCATCTGACTCTGGATTTTGGCTCAGGTCATGATCTCATGGTTGTGAGATTGAGCCCCACATCATGGTAGGTGCTGAGTGTGAAGCCTGCTTGGGATTCTCTCTCTCCCTCTTTCTCTCTCTGCCCCTTCCCTGCTCATGCCCTCTCTCTCTCTCAAAATAAAAAAATAAATAAAATTTAAAAAATAAAATATTTCAGTGCCTTTCCATTGTACTTGTTTCAGTACTAAACAGGCCCTTCATAATCTAGCCTTTGTATACCAGTCACCCTCGTTTCTCCCTTGCTTATGGAACCAGAAGCACACTGAATTTCTTTCAGCTTCTCAAATGCATCAAGTTTTTTCCTGTCACACGATCCTCACACTTACTATTCTCTCTTTAGAATGCTCTTGTTCACACACTTCATCTGGCCAACTCAGGTCTCAGTTTATGTGTCACTTCTTCAGCGACACTTTCCCTGTGTTAGTTATCTAAATTATGTCCCTACTGTTATTCTTTTTCCATAGCACCTTAGTTTCTTTTATTATAATTAATATGTATCTATATATGTACTTATTTACTGTATTGTAAGTTTTCTTCAAAGGACTCCAAGTTATATGACAGCAGGGATCATATATCGCTCTGTCCAATAAATTTATAAACTTTTTAAGAAACTGTCTAAAGTTTGATCTTCCACAGCTCAGTAGGCAATGTCTTAGAGACAGTTGGTAGGCGTTCCATAAATATTTATTCAATGAATCTTGGACGACTAATCTAGATTCCATGTTCTTTCTTTTCTAATTCACATAGCATAATATTCTAAAATATTGCTTCCATCATCTTAATCCCCTGCTGGAAAACCTATCCACACTTACCTATTTTATCAAATTCAACTTTATTATTTCTCCTCTCAAGTAAAGTATGTAGTATTTTATAATTCTCACAACTCAATACTTATCTACTCTCTCAAATGATTTCTAATTGTTTCTTATATGTGAATGCAGTTTGATTAAAACTGCCTTTGACAAAGCACCTAGGTTCGTTGAGTGATTCTTGATTTTGGCTTGGGTTATGATCTCAGGGTCGTGGAATTGGCCCTGTGTCAGGTTCTCTTCCTCTCTCTCTGCCCCTCTCCCCTGCTCATATGCTCTTTCTCTCTAAAACAAAAACAAAAACAAAAACAAGGGGCACCTGGGTGGCTCAGTCGGTTAAGCATCTGACTTCGGTTCAGGTCATGATCTCATGGTTTGTGTGTTTGAGCCCTGTGTTGGGCTCTGTGGTGACAGTTTAGAGCCTGCTCCAGATTCTGTGTCTCCCTCTCTCTCTGCCCCTCTCCCATTCATGCTGTTTCTCTCTCTCTCTCAAAAAATGAATAAAAATGTTAAAAAAGAAATATTTTACAAATCCAGGAGCACCCGGCTGGGTTAGTTGGTAGAGCATGTGACTCTTGATCTTGGGGTTGTGACTTTGAGCCCCACATTGGGGGTAGAGGCTACTTTTAAAACATTTTTTGTGGACCCAAGTAATTAGAAGAATCTCCCGCAGATTATCTTCAGGCTCCCTAAGTTTCAGCTTTGTTTCTGCTCCACTATACATATTTTTTGATGGTAAAACATAGGATACATTCAAATAGCTATAAAATGTCTGGCCCTGCACCTTTGTTTTACAATGATGGGTGGGTTGGCACAATGGGTGGTAGTATTCTTGGATGCCATTCCTACACTGGGACAGCTGGCAATATTTTAACTATGCATGGAAGTAACTGTGAGTTACAAAAATATATCCCGCTAAACTCAAACCAAATGTATTCTAACTCAACTTCCTGGAGCTAAATTTAAAAAATGCCTGCTAGCCACTCCTACACCACTGGACAAGGGGAAGTGTGACAGAGGAGAAATCAGTGAAGAAAGAGTTTGCAGTCTAAAGATTGCAGTTAAAATTTTTGTGAACTGTGTGCATATACTGCTAGGGCCCCTTCCAGAGCCTTGTAAAAGGCGAATGCCAATGAAGTCCCTGCCCCCCCCCCCCCAAGTTAAAGTTTTCTTAGCTTCACAGTAAATCTGCCTCAGGGTCTGGGGCCATTTTATTTATAGGGTGGATTGTCAATTTTCAGTCAGCTCAGACAGGGTCAGTGGATATGTTGATTACACCTCCATTTGAGGTAAGATTTGCCTCTTGTGTCAAAGGGCTCTGTTTTTTGTTTAGACTAGAAGTTTTCAAACTCTTTGATCTCATGACCATCTCACTCCTAAAAAGTACTGAGGACTCCAAAAAGCTTTTTGAGGATATCTATCAACATTAATGGTATGAGGAGTTAAAATAAACATATAAAATATTTATTAATTCATTTAAAAATAAAAAAACAATAAAGCTGTTACATGCTAGCATAAATAACAAATTTTAATGAAATATAACTATTCTTTCAAAACAAAAAGCATTTAGTGAGAAGAGTCGCATTATTTTACATTTCTGCAAATCTCCATATCTAGCTTAATAGAATTCTCATATCTGCTTCTGCATTGAATCTGTTGCAATATCACCTAACATGTAGACTCTGGAAAAGCCCAGTCTTAGTATGAAATAATTTTGAAATAATGTGGACCCCCAACTACACTTTGAGAACCTCTGAGTTAGACATCATCATATGTACTTTCTGGACGCCTAGAGCTTCCAAAGTACCCGCTCTCTGTATCTATTTAATCAACTCTGCCTCCTAGATAAGAGTCAAATGTTAATTTTTGCTATGCTTTTTGGCATACATGGAAAACTTTAGAAACAATTTTTAATGAATCACAAATCTTAGAGAAGTGATTCTTCTCTTTTACTGACAAGGGTCAAAGTATCTCCTTCATTATCTGCTCCCTGATAGCAAGGCTTTCTTCTTTTAGGAATATAATGGCCAAGGCAAATGTTAGAATAAGACAGACACAAGATTGGATGCCTTATAGGGTATAACGACACCATCTAGTATTTACTCAGTCCTTTCTGCGTGCTAGGAATGCATGAAGAGCTTTGCATACATTATCTCATTTAATTCTCACAGCAATCCTATGGGATACCTACCATCTTTCCCGTTTTACAGACCAGGAAACTGAGATAAAGACAGGTTCATGCCCAGCTCAGCTGGGAACTGAACCCCAACAATCTGTCTCTGGAGCCCACAGTCCATTATCTACTGGTAAAGTATAAAGGTGGCAGATAGAGTGAGATTCGTATAAAATGACATAAGAGGTGAAAAAGGGGATAAAGCAAAAAGCCTCAGGGCCAAGATAGCAGACAAACTAACAGGGAATGCATTGTATTATTTTCCACCCGAGGCTTCTTTTTAGCTTCATTTTCTACGCTCCCATGTTCCTCTTCTCATATTTAAGTTATCTCATTGCTGGTGGTTTCGACGCCCAGGCCTAGGCTGATCTTGAAATTAAGGCTTTAAACAACCTGATGAACAGCAGCGAGGCAAATCCGAGGTAACGAAGGTGACGGTGGCGTGGCGAGAAGCCTGCGCAGGCGCATCACAACCCCAGGCCCGCCCGCTGTCCCCCTCCTGCCTAGGACTCTGGGGCTGGTGGGAGTACGGGTGTGGGCCGCGGGCGCGGACCGGAGGGAGGTGCGGTCTGGGCGCCTGCGCAGTCTCCGGGGCGCTGGTGTGATCGAGCTCACGTAGCGAGGGCTGCAGTCGCCTCCTCCCTAGCGCTGCCGTCGCAGCCTAGAGGTTATAAAAGGGCTAACTGGCTCCCTCTGCTGCCCAGTCGCGCCGCCAGCGGGCTGAGGGGAAGGAGCAGGTATCGGGCCCAAGAGCAGGCTACAGGGGACTGAAGAACGCGCCGCCCCTCCCGCCCCACTTCCCAGGTGAGACGCTTCCCCGACCCTGGGGACTGTAGCTTCGGCCCTAGGACCGCTGTGGCCCTTCTCGGACGGCTGTGGCGGTCCGGTCCCTCCCTTCTCTGGTGGGATGGCTTGGGAGCGGAGGGTTCTCCAGTTTACCACAGTGGCCTTAATACCTTCATTTCTGGAGACTCGGCCCCGCGCCCCGCGCCCCGCGCCCCTTGGCTGCCCCAGAGGCCCTACTGCCCTTCTCCGTGCTCCCCTTCCCGTCTCCTGCCTGGTCGGCGCCCCCGACCGTTGGGGCTGCGGCAGTCTGTGTCTCCGCCCTGGGGACCAGGACTTTCTTGAATATTCCTTCCTTCCCGGGGAGGGCTCACCCTGTTGATTTTTCCGAGCTCTCCTCATACCTGGTCCTCCCTCCAAAAGCTGGGGGGAACGCGAGGGCGGGGCGTGGGTTTCTGGCCTCCACCGCCGCAGATGGTTAGCATGTGGCCGGGTAAAGAGCGGGTTTTAAAGCTTAGAGCAGGAGCTGAAGCACTCGAGGCGTTTCTACCCTGTCGAAAAGTCGTCGGGTCTGGGAAGCGGACCCAGCTGGAGAAGTTCAGGCTCGACTCATCTGTTGCGCGCAGCGGTGCTGCTGGAGCAGCTAGATGCAGCCCGGGGCGCCGAGTTTCGGGCTGCTCGATTGAGGAAGGCGGCTGTCAGATCACCCGGTCGTCGGGAAAGCTGCTCTTCCTTCCCTCTTCCTCCACGATTTTTTTTTAAAGGCACAAGAGCTACGCACCCCCCCCCCCCTTTCTTTCTCTCAGCAGAGAGTTTGCTGCTTCTAAAAGTCCACATCATTAAAACGAGTTCCATGGTTGTGTGAGAATTTTGAGTTGGATTGCACGAATGGCCCTCCAGATGCATGTTTTAAAGGGGGAGGATGAATGGTACCATCTCGCCTATTTCTAGGGGACTATTTCTCCTAAATAATCGAATGTATTAAATACAGTTCAGTTTTTAGACACAAACATGCGTTCCGGGGAGTGAAGACTCTTGGAATTTTGCGCTGTTTGCTTTAAGAAAGGGATGATGAAGAAGCTCGCTCTCCTTTTAGGAATTGATCTGAAAGGCCACAGAGGCTTGCCAATTTCAATTTAACTGTTTCTGGTTTCTCCGAGAGCTGTGGCTCCCGGACTTTCCCTTGGAATGCACTCCAAAGGGATGAAACAGCCACTACGTGAGTGGGGGAGGGGAAAAGACGTGGCAGCAGTCTTCTTTCATAGTTTTTGCTCATTAAAAAAAAGTTTCTGGGAAGAAACGTGTTTCCACTTTTAGGTTTAGATGTGTGAATAGCCTTATGAATGAGGCTAGTCTTCTGAAATAATCAGATGAAATAGCAGGAACATTGGAATTTAATTTATAAAACCTTCTGAAAGGATTTTCTGGTCGAGTTTCTATGGAGCAAATGGATACATACCTTAAGGATACATACCTTAAGAAAATATTCAATAAGCTGAAAGTGAACAACCGTTAACATGTTTTGCCTCCATTTGAAGTTTAAATAGACATTATGTGTTTTTTTTCTTTAACTCTGGCTTTTTGGCCTGTGAGTATAATTTCAGAATTTTAAGAACCTTGAATTTTACCTTTTCCTTTTTGTGGGAAGTGTAGGTTTTATCACTTACCTTTAAAAGCCATGTCAGTTTTGGTTTTGAAACATTATGCCTTAAGTCCTGCCAGTATTTTAGATAGCTGATGGCAAGTGCTTTTTATAGATTTAACATAGACTAACTAGGAAGAGGACTACTTTGTTTCCTTTTAGATGGATTATGCTGTTTCCTTTGAGATCGTAAAATGAGTTTTATTTTGAAGTACTAAAAGCCAGGACTTTGGTAAGCAGATAATTACATTTGACATTTTGTGTCTTGGTAACTAAGGTAGTAAAACAGATAAAATAAATATATATAACTTTTAATTACCATAGAACAATTTAGACAGTGCAAAAGACTATTGAAAAAAGAAAGCTTTTCTCTCACCTAGGTGGTCCAGGTTGTTGCAGGTGAATCTTGGCTTTTTGATAAAGAGATGTTAGTTAACCTTTTCTAATACTGCAGAGCGGGTTGTATACTGACAAGCAGTGTCTTTCATAAGGTGATTAAGTTCAAACTCCTGCTTTTATTCCAGGGATGCAGCAAGAGTTATTCTGGGGACCCAGTGGTAAAGCTGCAAGCCTTCTTTTCTGTGGAAGGAATGCCTTAATTTATTTAGCAATTAATTATCAACTGGGATATAATTACTGCTCTTAGGTTTGAAAAGTGTGCCCTGTGAGATACATAGTAACAGTTCTCAACTTATTTTAAGGTCATGAAATCCATTGAGAATCTGACAGAGGTATGGATCCTGGGTCAGAAAATGCAAGTGCAAACATCTGCATGGAATATTATATACCGTTTATAGATACTCCCCTCCCCCAACCCCACACATCTGTAAATTATCATAAGGATAAAAAAAGTTAATCTTTAAGTACATCTAGGTATCTTGATGCAGTATTTCTTGAATACTTATGAAAATGGAACTGAGCTTCTAAGTCTGATTGGACTTGAGTATATAGATGACAACAATAAACTTTTGCTGAAAGAGTTTTAACAGAAGTTAAAGAATTATTAAGTTGCTAAATTGCCTAGGCAATCGTATATTACATTGCTCCCCCTTCTGGCTGCCCCTTCTGTCTGTTGTAATATCTCTGTTGTAATATCTCTTTGGTTGTATTCTGAAAGTGGGAAATGCTTGAATGTAAACAAAAATAAATTGCATAGGCCTTTGGCATTAAACCAGTCCTCTTCTTACAGTGAGAACTTAAATCTTATAATTAAATCATAATGGTGTGTGTACAATATATGAATATGTAAGAGACAAGCCAAATAAAGTGTGCATGTGTATTTGTGAAACTAGTTAAAACTTCATTCATGTTTCTACTCAATGAAATTTATTTGTATAAATTGAAGCTATCTTCTCATTAGTTTTTTTCTGGCCAAATATTGTGCCTTAATAAAAACTAGAAATTCAAAAGTCTTCATTAAAATTACTCCAGCAATGGGGTGCCCCGGTGGCTGAGTTGGTTAACAGTCAGGCCCTTGATTTCAGCTCAGGTCATGATCTCACGGTTCATAAGTTTGAGCCCTGCATTTGGCTCTGTGCTGACAGTGTGGAGCCTGCTTGGGATTCTCTCTCTCTCCCTCTCTGTCCCTCTCTGTCCCTCTCTGTCCCTTCCCAACTCATGCTATCTCTCTCTCAAAATATATAAATAAACTTAAAAAAAAAAA
Organism: Panthera tigris; assembly: GCF_018350195.1. Taxonomy (NCBI): domain Eukaryota; kingdom Metazoa; phylum Chordata; class Mammalia; order Carnivora; family Felidae; genus Panthera; species Panthera tigris. The sequence continues at coordinate 33,122,830 of NC_056670.1, read as the reverse complement.
GATTACTCCAGTAATTTTTGAACTTGGTATAATGAAAAACATTCCTTTTCCTGATGTTGATTTGGATGATAAGTTTGACTATTAGTATATTTGGTTGGACATTGGCAAAAATACAGTACAGGATTCATGCTTCTTACATAGTGTCATCTGTGAATGCATACTATCTTAGACTTCTTCCTCTTCTTGCTTAGTGTTTCATATAAATATGTCCATGTTTTGGTGGTTTACCTATTTTTCATTTAAATAGTAATGTTATAATATGTTAAATTAATGTACTCATCCTTTCTTTCTTGTTGGGCATTTGAACTGTTTCTCCATTATAAGTAGTGCAAAGAGAAGGCTATAAATTAGTGGTTTATTTTATACACCTGTATAGCTACAATAAACTTTAACCAGTTTTCTATCTGCATTTTTTTTTCCTTAGGAAAAGAAACACTTGACAATAAACCTTGTATCAGTAATTTTTCTTACCCCTGAAAGAATTTTCTAGGGGCATTGGACTAGGCTCTAAAAAGAGATTTTTTAAATCTACTTGATAATAATGAAAGTACTTTATATTTTTTAAAGTGTTGTTTCATATATAATTTGATCCTTAAAATAATTCTGTGAGGTAGTTTTATATCACCCCCATTTTACAGATGAGGAAACTGAGAGTTAGAGAAGTCAAGTAATTTGCCCAAGAATACAGTAACTGTCAGCACTAGAACTTGGACCCAGGTTGTCTGTTTTCTGATTCACATTATTTCATTCCCGATAATTGATCAGATTGAGTTTGAGGAAATAGAATGGGTAAAAAATCAATTTACTGTATTACCAATGTATTATAAATGTTGAAATAAGGTAGGGTTCCTGGTTAGTAGTAACTAACTTAATCATTCCTCTTAATTGAATTTAATTTAACTTGTTTAATTTATTTAGTTTTTTAAACATGGGAGCATTTAAAAAATTTTTTTTTAATTTGTTTTTATGTTTATTTATTTTTGAGAGAGAGAGAGAGAGAGAGACAGACAGATAGCATGAGCAGGGGAGGAGCAGAGAGAAAGGGAGACAGGGAATCTGAAGCAGGCTCCAGGCTCTGAGCTGTCAGCACAGAGCCCCACTCAGGGCTTGAACTCACGGACCACAAGATCAGGACCTGAGCTGAAGTCAGAAGCTTAACCAACTGAGCCACTCAGGTGCCCCCACTCAATTTAATTTTAAAAGCATTTATAATGTGCCTGGTAGCCTATGGGAAAATCCAAAGAGTGATGAGAAATGTTTTGTAGGAGAAATAAGACAGGAAAGTTACATGCTTATACAAGCAGAGTACCAACATTTTACTTGATATTAAATCTGAGTATGTGTTGAATGGAAACTCGTATCTAGATTCACATTTCTGCAACCATGAATTTATCTCTCCCTATTCCAGTGTATGTGATTTTATTTCATATATATTTTTCTGAACTTGACAGCTTTGGATCTGGCATTAGAAAAAAAGGAGGGAATTGAAGGCTAGAATGAGTAGAGGGAAAGAAAAATGGAATTTGTCCTAAAATGTATATAAATTCCTGGGCAGGGAGCTACCCATTGTCCATTAGGAAATACGAGGTGCTCAAATAAAAAATTTTTTTTGCATATGAATATCTAACTACTACTCTAGACTATTTTTGCTTTATTGAGTTGCCTTTATACCTTTGTCAAACAAACAGATTCATTTTCTTTTTTTTTTAATTTTTTTTTTTAACGTTTATGTATTTTTGAGACAGAGACAGAGCATGAATGGGGGAGGATCAGAGAGAGGGAGACACAGAATCTGAAATAGGCTCCAGGCTCTGAGCTGTTAGCACAGAGCCTGACGTGGGGCTCGAACCCACGGACCGCGAAATCATGACCTGAGCCGAAGTCGGCTGCTTAACCAACTGAGCCACCCAGGTGCCCCCAAACAGATCCATTTTCTGTATCTGGATTCTCTATTTTGTTCTACTGATCTACATATTTCATTGAAAATTCTGCTTTTGGAATATTTTGTCATCACCTCATGTACCTTATTTAAGCTTAAAAATTCTAAAATGTAAATATCTAAATTTTACTTTTTCACTTATATCCTTAGAGTGGTGAAGACACTAACATTGTCTTGTCAGGACTTCCTAGGTAAATAAAAAATAAATGAAATTTGTTTTGGAGCAAAAGGGATTGATAGTGGTATTGTGTCAACTAGTAGAGCTGGGGAGTTGAATATTTGGATTTTGCTAACTCTGTCCATGATTTGAATTTGTGCTACTTTGACTTTGTTTTTTAGCTCACTTATTTACTTAAAGAAATAGAAATGTTCTATTAAATGTTTATTAAAATGCAGAGGTTGAGTGAAGATAATTGTGATTCCACTTCTCAGGTAACATTTTTGTAGTTAATTACTGTGTGAAGTTTTTTGTTTTTTTTTGTTTTTTTTAAATGTTTATTTTTGAGAGAGATAGCATGAGCGGGAGAAGGGAGAGAGAGAGAGAGAGAGAGAGAGAGAGAGAGAGGCAGAGAGAGAGAGAGAGAGGCAGACCCAGAATTGGAAGTAGGCTCCAGGCTCTGAGCTGTCAGCATGGAGCCTGACGCGGGGCTCGAACCCACAAGCCGTGAGATCATGACCTGAGCCTCAGTCAGAGGCTCAACCGACTGAGCCACCCAGGCGCCCCATTACTGTGTGAAGTTTTAATTGTGTGTGTGTGTGTGTGTGTGTGTGTGTGTGTGTGTGTGTGTATACAAAATCTTTAAACTTAGAGATTAGACTTTAAAACTTCCCCACATATATATTTCCCCAATCTTCAAAGTAGAAAACAAACCTAGTTTTAAGAGTTTGAATCGCTAAAGGATTGCTGCTTTTTATATTACTGCTGGTTTTTTAATTTAACCAATATTTATTGACATTTATGTTATTAAATACTCAGTTTCATTAATATAAACCAGTTAATATAGCCAAGAGAAGATGCTGCAAGGTCTTTCTTAAAGTTAGAATATATAGACTATGTTAATATTTGGAAATACCAGCATTTATAAGCCACAAATAAAACATGCATAATTTAATGGTTGCTTCTTTTCCTTTTTCCCTTCCACTGCCTCTGTTCACTTTTCCTACTCAAATTCTTAAATTATGAAAGTCTGCATCTGTCTACTAGTAGACTAGGCTACTTGTTCCTTCTCACTGTCTTAGCCCAGGATTGAGGTTTCCTGGGCTTCCCACCATTCACCAAGTCTTTTCTTTTTCGACATCCCTTGAGACATCTTCGGCAACAAGTCCATCTATTCTTAAATTCTTGCCTCACATCCAAAAGTACCATTTCTTAAGTGTCTTCTATGTGTCAAGTATCCTCTTAGACCCTTCCATCTAAATTACTTGTGTTTTTTTAAATTACTGGCTGATGGTCAAATTTGACCTCATATTTTGATACCTTTTCTGCTTATTTGGCTTCCTGTTAAGGGGACCACCAAATAAAGGTGGACATTATTGATGAATCTTACTAATTCGGGGGCTTTTAATATCACATATGGTAAATTTTTTATATTCTGTATTCTGGACACAAGAATCCTGACCTTTTTTCCTACATTGGGAAATTTATGCATTTTTAACTGAAGCGTTTGAAATAGTTGGGTATATTATACAGTTTAAAAGTCATTGAAGAATAGCACCATTTTAATAATAAATAATAAGATTGATTTCTTGCTCAAACTTTCTCCATCAGCCTATATTTATTTGTAAAATGTTTCTGGTTTAGGAGAACTTGACTTTTGTTGTTGCAACAGAAACTTTAAACATTGAGTTTAAGTTCAGTTTTTTTAAACTGATAATATATTTTATTCACTTTTATTTTAAATTTATTTATTTAAATTTAGGTTAGTTAACATACAGTGTAGTATTGGTTTTAGGAGTAGAACCCAGTGATTCAACACTTACATATAATACCCAGTGCTCATCCAACAAGTGCCCTCCTTAATGCCCATCCCTCCCATTTAGCCCATCCTCCCACCCACCTCCCCTCCAGCAACCCTCAGTTTGTTCTGTTTTTAAGAGTCTCTCACAGTTGCCTCTCTCTCCATTTTTATCTTGTTTTTCCTTCCTTTCCCCTGTGTTCATCTGTGTCTTTCTTAAATTCCACATAGAAGTGAGATCATATGGTATTTGTCTTTCTCTGACTGACTTCGCTTAGCATAGTACACTCTAGTTCCATACACGTTATTGGAAATGGCAAGGTTTCATTCTTTTTGATCGCCAAGTAATATTCCATGGTGTGTAAGTGAAATACGTATTTCACTTTTGAAACTTATATGTTTCCTAGTTATTTTGTGTAAGGTGGAAACTAGAACTGTTTAAAAGACCTATGCAAATCTAGTACATTAGTAACTGAGGATTTTCTTTTTTGGTGTACTATTTTCACAACCACAGGTGTGCTTGCTAGGTAATAATATAACCATCACAGAAACAAATGTGAGGCAGAATACTGGTAAAGGAAAACAAAGCAAGTTTAAATTCAATTTTGAATCCAAATTCCAATTTAAATATTTTTTAAAAAATGGATTAAAGTAATATTCTAAACTCTGTATCTCTGGTACAGAAGTGGCACTTATTGGATTTCTAACAGGCCAAAAAAAATTACCGTATTATTTATTTTGCCTATAAGAATATTAACTGTAGAGTTAATGAGAGAAACTATTAATTAGGACTCTGGGTTGAACAGAAACCCAACTTATACTAGCACACAGTAGAATTCATGTAAGTATTGTGAAGAAAGGGAGTTGTCTTAACAATTGAGGTTAGGAATGTGATTAGACTTCAAGAGTATCTGGAACATCAGAATGTTTTCTTCTGTCTCTCGTCCATCTTTCTCTCTGTATATCTGCTTCATTTTTTATTCTTTCTAGATAAATTTCATTTACTTTTTGGCCCATATGTCAAAACTTGGTCTGTTACTTTTGAGCTTTATATAATTCACGCATTCAAAGAGTGCCTGCCCTTTTTTTTCTCAATTTTATTTTCAAAATTTCCAGGAAAGAACTTTGAATGGCCACTTGGTGAGGGAGAAGTATCATGCTGTTTAACATGATTGATAAAACTATGGAGATGAATTAAAGGTAGATTGGGCAGTAAAAAAAAGGTAGAAGGGACAGTTTCCAGAAGAAAGTAGTCACGGTAGAAGTACCACACAGACAAAAATAGGTGTGTGTTTTTGAAATGATATACTCAGGTTCTTTCTGACTGGAAAGACTGAATTTTGCAGGAACCTCCAAAAGACAGACTGTGTAGTACTTTCAGTTAAGGGTGATCTTGACTTAGAGCTTCTTTCCAATCAAATTTCAAAATGCTGTTCATTTGGAATTAAGCCAATGACTGGGTTCACTGCTCAAGTACAGAAAGCTGTGGGAAAGAGGCTAACATGATTTCTGAATTTTTGATAGAAAAGTTGGTCATAACCATAAAAGCACTTGTCTGTCAGCTTGTATTTACTAGAGCTGTAGCTCACTCTCTTTGGGAGCAGAAGTATGACTGGAATTCATGGTGTTAAGTTAAAACAAATGGCAATTTGCCAGAGGGATTATAGGGAAGAACAGAAATGTAACTTAGTTCTGTTAGTTAAGTACTCTTAGTTGTTTTAGAAAATCCATCTTGCTTATATGGAAGAGACATGCCAAGTCTTGATATATACCACATTGTTATAGCCTAAATTAGAAGGCTGAATTTGGGGGCACCTGGGTGGCTCAGTTGGTTGAGGGTCTGACTTCGGCTCCAGTCAAGATCCCACAGTTCATGAGTTCTAGCCCCACATTGGGTGCTGACAATTCAGAGCCTGAAGCCTGGTTTGGATTCTGTGTCTCCCAGTCTCTGCATGCCCCCCTGTCCTCCCTACCCCTCATGCTCTGTCTCTGTCTTTCTCTCAAAAATAAACATTAAAAAAATTATATAAAAAAAGAAGACCTAATTTTTGACTATAAAAACTGTCAAAAAAATTAAAGTCTAACAGATGTCAGGAAGACCAACAGTTGAATGTGGGATTTGTATGAGGTTAAGTAAACTTAAGTTGGAGCCCTCTAAAAGAAGATTTGGAGTAGTTACGGAAGGTATGGAGAGACTGATGCAAGGAGACCCGTGGAAAATTTTTAGTGTCAGAGAAAGTTTAGATTAGAATATCAAGCATTCTTTAGTCAGCCTTATTAATTTTTGATGATTTGTCTGGGAAAGACCAACTTTTTAAAATGTTGCAATTTTTTTTCTTGGAAGAAAAATGTTAGAATGAAAGGCTAATAGAATTATTTGCCAGGTACCCTGTTCCTAGTAACTCATTGAATAACTTGTACGTACAATTCAATGAATCCTGATAACTCAAAGTTGTAAATATTTACAATGTAGTAGAACTGCTTTAAAATCTGTTCCCAGGTTTGATTGACCTGTGACTATATGGGATTGGACTTTCCTGGGAGAAGGACTGTAGGAAAGTTTTGGATAAATATTACACTTTGCTATTTGTTTTTATCCTGGCTTACCTGAGAATATGTTTTCCAGAAAGATTTCTTCCATACAGTTTAGAAAACTGTTTTAGAAAACAGTATGGGAGAAATCTGTCCTCATAGTTTCTAAAATATAATATTCGTACATATTAAACATTATGTGTTATGTACATGTATGTTATACAAATTAGATAATAAACACTGATGAACCTACCATCTAACCAAGTCCAAAATATTATCTGTAATTTTTCTGTAGTGTTTCAGCACTGAATTTTATGGCCATATAAACTTATCTTTGTATCTTTGACTCCTCTTTGGCTTTCTCCCCCCCCCCCCTTTCCTTTCTTTTCCTTTCCTTTCTTTCTCTTTCTTTCTTTCTTTCTTTCTTTCTTTCTTTCTTTCTTTCTTTCTTTCTCTTTCTCTTTCTCTTTCTCTCTCTCTCTCTCTCTCTCTCTCTTTCTCTCTCTCTCTCTCTCTCTCAGTTTATTTATTTATTTTGAGAGAGAGAGAGAGAGAAAGTAAGCATGAGCAGGGAGGGTCAGAGAGAGGGAGACTGAGAATCCCAAGCAGGTCTGTGCTGTCAGCGTGGAGCCTTGTGAGATCATGACCTGAGCCAAGATCAAGAGTTGGAAACCTAACTGAATGAGCCACCCAGGTCCTGCTCTTTTCTTTTCTTTCTTTCTTTTTTTTTTTTTTTGAGTCTAGTCTTTTTAGACAGCTGAGATTTACCTTCCTTGCATCCTCTTTAACCCATTTAAATTCTACTTCAAACTTGTTTTAGGACTTAGAACAGGAGACTTTTGTATCTATTTTTTTTCTTAAGATTTTTTTTTTAAAGTAATCTTTACACCCATCATAGGGCTCAAACTCACAACCCCAAGATCAAGAGTCACATGTTTTACCCACTGAGCTTGCTATTTTTGATAAAACCCTAATGTCTTTTAGGATGTTTGACCCTTAGATGCTTATAATGATTTGCATTGCAAGCTGTTAACTGAATGGAGATGGAAGTAAATGGAAATGAGACATCAGAAGTAAGGAAACCATTGTTTTAAAAACCTGTGATTGATAAAGATATGCTTGCTTATTAACATGTCACTTAAGGTTCCTTTTTTTTTTAAATTTTATTGTTTATTTTTGAGAGAGAGAGCGAGTGCTGGTGCATGGGCATGAGCGGGGGAGGGACAGAGGGACATAGACACAGAATCTGGAGCAGGGTCCAGGCTCTGAGCTGTCAACACAGAGCCTGACACGGGGCTTGAACTCCCGAGCTGTGAGATCATGACGAGCTGAAGTCTGATGCTTAACCAACTGAGCCATCCAGGCACCCCTTAAGGTTTCTGAAAAAATGGGGATGGGACGTAGTATTAAAAGAGATTAGAGGACTATTCACTAGAGTAATTAGAAATTCAATTATATTTTTCAAAAAATAAGTTGAAGTAAAATTGTACTGTCTTAAAGGTGGAGAGCACCTTTTGTGTGATTTGTTTGTATCTGGTGGTTTTCAAAGTGTGATCCCCAGACCATCAATATCACCATCACCTGAACTTGTATAAATTATTTAAGTACCTCAGACCTTTAGGTGATTTTGATATAGCTAAAGTTTGAGAACTACTGTTCTATAGGGCTATCTTCCTTTTTATTAACTAGTTTAAGTTGGCATGGTAGTTTGGTAATGCTGTGTGGGTCTGAACTTTCCATTGTAAGTGACAGAAATTCAACTTGAACTAACTTAAAATTCCTTAAAAAGGGAATTTAGAGGCTCCTTTGCTGGATTGGAATGTTATTGGGGTAGCTCACAGATTCAAAGCAATAATTGGAAGAATCAGGGCTATGGAGCTTGGAATTATCTCTGCATGACTTTGTTCTGTTTATAGATTGGGTTCCTAGGTGTCTTTGACAAGTGGGAAAGATAATGTGTTGCTCCCAATTTGCATCCTATGAGCTTAGCAACTCCAGAAGGAGCTGCTTTTTACCATTTCACAAGTCCACCTCTGAGACGTTATGTTCGTGGGAATATGTGTCAATGACTGACTTAGCCTGCATCATATGTCTGTTAGGAGGAAGGATAATAGAAAAGTATACTACTCTGACATTGTAGTTCATGGCTAGATATCTGGGTTGCTTTTATATAAGCTTACTATCTTTGTAGCAGAGAGAGAAATCTGGAGGCATATAGAGTTAGAATATGGAACATGCTGTAATGTGGATAGTATTTGTTAGCTACTTTTTTGTATTAGAGAGTAGTTAACCACTTCATTAAAAGCGTAGGGTGACCTACATAGTATGGGAGTTGATGTTTTAGGTTTATTATTTTGTGTATATTGTCACTATGAAAGTAAATATACCCTGGGACATCTGGAAAATACAGAGAAATAGAAAAAAAATGACCTAATGTTCTTTCCAGAGACAACTACATTTTGGTGAATTTCCTCTGCATATTTTCATGCATAGTTATGATCATATTATAGTAAGTTTTTTCTTTGTTTTGATCAGTATTTATTTATGATTTTCTGTCAGAGTAGTGGAAACTTAATCTCATTCAATACAGATTCCACCAGGGTTAGAGTTGTATGATGTTAATTTATTTTAAGTCTTTATTTTTTAAAAGCAATTTAGGTTCATAGCAAAGAACCTGTACAGAAATTTCCCATATACTCCCTACCCCCACACATGTGTAGCCTCAACATCCCCCACCAGAATGGTACATTTGTTATAGTTAATGAATCTATATTGACATATCATAATAGCCTAACGTCCATACATAGTTTATATTACCCATTCACTCTTGGTATTATATGTTCTGTGAGTTTGGACAATGTATGTCCAAAAATAAATGATGTGTTTATCATTATGATATCATACAGAGTATTTTCACTGCCTATAAATCCTCTGTGCTGTATCTGTTCATCCTCCCATCTCCCAATCACTGATCTTTTTATTGTTTTCATAGTTTTGCCTTTTCCAGAATGTCATATAATTGGAATAATACAGTACATAACTTTTTCAGATTGGCTTTTTTTTTTACTTAGTAATACGCATTTAAGATTGCTTCATGTCTCTTCATGGCTTGATAGCTCATTTCCTTTTAACACTGAATAATATTCCATTGTCTGGGTATACCACGTTTATCTATTTACCTACTAAAGGACATTTTGGTTGCTTCCAAGTTTTGGCCGTTATGAAGAAATCTGTAAATATCCATGTGCAGGTTTTGTGTGGACATAAGTTTTCAACTTTTTGAGGTATATACAAAGGGAAACAATTGCCAAATTGTATGGTACGAGTATGTCTGATTTTTTAAGAAACTGCTAAACTGTCTTCCAAGATGGCTGTACCATTTTGCATTCTCACCAGCAATGACTGTGAGTTTGTTAATTTTTAAAATTTGTGTTTTTATTTAAATTCACAAGTTAAAGGACATACTCATTTTAAGTTCCTTGACATATATATATATAGCACCATCAATATTTTTAATTGTGAATTTGTTAAATTTGTTTAATTATTCATTTGAAGGACAAAAAAAAAGTCCTTGATTACTCAGTGAACTTTTTGTTTAACTATTTTTAGTTTTTCTTTTGTGACTTTCTGTGTTCTTAATCCACTTTTCTATTAATATCTTAGTGGTCTTATTGATTTGTATGAGCTCCTTTAATGAGCTCTATTTTCTTTATTTTCCTAGTTTGTAGTTTATAGGTTTTTAAAATGTATACGAGCCTAGATTATTTTGCATATTTAAATTCCATCTGTCTTTTGATAGGTTGTTTGTATCATTTTTAAAGTTCAGAAATTCTCTTTTTAGAGATCCAGTAACTTTTCTTTTTGTTGTTTTTTGTTGATTATAGCTCTTTAATCCATCTAGAATTTATTTGCAGCATGATGTAAGGTAAAGGTATAATTTATTCTTCATTTGATTAATGATTTGAATTTTTATGTAAGCTCTATCATTCTTAAAATGTAGTTTTCAAACTTTGATGATATCTGTAGACGAATAGTTCTTGATTCATTGAGAGGTTTAAGGACAGTGAAAGATGACAAAGAATTTTAGTGACAAAATCTATTTTAGCTATGAAAAAATCATAACCTCTTACCCGACAAATCTAAACTTCCCTATCAGAGTTAAACGTTTAGACAACATTTCTGATTAGCCTTCTATTAGTACAGCAAAAGCATTTGTATTTTCTAAATAACATTTATTCATGAAGAAAATTATGGCTGAAATCTGTGTAAACAGTGAGAAGATTCTAGACTCTTCAGACAGCTCAGTAGTTTGAAAAAGCCTTGTGCTTTGGCAGGAGCCCAGGGGAGGAAGTGTCTGCATCTGCTGCATTCTAGAAGCCTTCCCAAAGAGTTACTATAAAGTAGCCAAGAGAGCAGTGTATTTCACTACTGTGTGGTTCTGGAAGTTTGTGGCAAACTTAAGGGAGGAGACTTAGGAGTACTTCCAGAATGTCAGTTTTTGTGGTGATCTATTTTTTATTGAGTTTCAAGAAGGAAAAAGTAGGTTTGTTTTTTCGTTTTCCTTTTTTTTTTTTTTTGGCCGAATAGGGAGCTTTCCAATGTGAACTTCAACCTGTTGGTTTAGGTGAAGTCACTTGGAAAGAGTCAGAGGTGCCTGCTCAGAAGAATAGGGTGACAAGAAGAGTAACAAATGCGAGCCTGTTACTGAGGCAAAAGGTACTGTTATAGTAACTGATTCTTTTCTAAGGTAATAAGGAGGACTTAAAAGTCCATGTATGTGATGGTGGGGGAGCAAGAAAAGAGTGCTATCAGGACATTTGGGAAAGAAGGGTAAATGTTTCTGCTGAATAGTTGGTACTTGCACCTGCCATGAAGAATCCATTCTAGTAGTCAGTGCTACCAGTGACAAAGGAAAAAGAAAGAAAGGGTTTGCTGCCAAGTTAAAAAAAAAAAAAAATCCACAGCTATGTACTAGGCTAAGAATTTTTACATAGAACACAGTAGATAGAAAAACCTCAACACAAGGTCCTTTGAGAGAAATTACTAGCTTAAATCTACAGGTCTGTTTATTCTTTTTGGATTCTGTACAACTTTTTAAAAATAACAGCTTTATTGAGATATAATTCATATACCATACAATTCACCCATTTAATGGTCATGATTCAGTGGTTTTTAGTACTTTTACAGTGTTCTTCAACTATCAATCACCAGTTAATTTTAGAACGTTTTCATCACCCTAAAATCTACAACTTTTTTTTGACTTATTTTTTTTTTAAGTTTATTTTGAGAGAGAGAGAGAGAGAGACAGAGCATGCAAATGGGGGAGGGGCCGAGAGAAAAAGAATCCCAAGCAGTCTCTGCACTGCCAGCTCAGAACCCAACGTGGGGCTCGAACCCACAAACCATGAGATCATGACCTGAGCCGAAGTCAAGAGCTAACACCTATTCTACTGAGCCACCCAGGTGCCCCCAAATCTATAACTTTTAATTAAATTTATTTTAAAATTTAAAGGCATGTGGGAAAAAGATGAAACAAGTTAGTAATTTGAAGGATTAATCAGTGGCTCTGAAACCTTTTTTTTCCCCTTTAAAACATATTCTAACATTTTAGAAAGTATTTTAGTAATATTTAAATTAAGTTACTTTAATGAAGTATATTTTATGGGAAATTCATGGTTTAGATGTAGATCACAGAGAACACTTATTTTTCAGGCTATCTGAAAGAGGTGCTATTATCTAATCTAATTATAGTAGTAACTAAGGAGAAAACAAACTCGGGTTGAATTTTTAAGCATAAATTGTCATTTATATTTTTCTTTAACATGAAATATAAAGTTAGTACTCTAGTTACATGCAAAATAGGGGCACCTGGGTGGCTCAGTTGGATAAGCATCGGACTCTTGACTTTGGCTCGGGTCATGATCTCACAGTTTGGGAGTTCAAGCCCGCATATGGCTCTGTGCTGAGAGTGCAGAGCCTGCTTGGGATTCTGTCTCCTGCTTTCTTTGTCCCTCCCCTGCTTGCTATCTCTCTCTCAAAAATAAATAAAAATAAATTAAAAAAAAAAGAAAAATGATAGTTGCTTTTATTAAATTGTTAAATCAATTTATAAGAGTTAATAACAATCTAGGGCAACCTTAGGGTCTGACTTACAATTTGTTCATAGGAAAAATAGATTGAGAACTTTTCCTACCCTATTTTTTTTTTTTTTTTGTAATGGCCATATTTTCTCTTGTAGGTGTGTGAACCTGAAAAATTAAGTCTTCCAAGATGATCTGGTATATTTTAATTGTAGGGATTCTACTTCCCCAATCTTTGGCCCATCCAGGCTTTTTTACTTCAATTGGTAAGTCTTACTATTTTTTGGCTTGTATTATTTTTGCATGTAAATTTTTCCATTTTTTAGTGTTTTTAGATCAGTAAAAACAAATACAGTGTATTCTTAGAGACTGAAGTATGCCTCAGTCCCTTCCCTTTTCCAAGTCTCTCTTTTTTAAAATTTAACTTTTTCTTTACATTTTTTTCTGATTACAAAAGCAGTACATTTTCAGGTTAGAAACTTATGAAAATTTAGAAAAGAATACCAAGAAAATTCTTTGTTAGTGAGTCCACTCAACAAATAACTTAATATACATACTTAGTCTTTTTTTTAACACACAGTATTACAAAAGTATTGCAAAAATAACATACTGGTTAAAGGAGAAACAGACAAAAGTACATAGAATGTATGATGAACTCCACATGTCTTTCCCCCAGAAATATTTTTCATGTTTAATATGTATCCTTTTATGTTTTCCTATATGCATACTTCATCTGCCTTAGTGAGATGTTTTCTTTCATCCTGTTGACCAGTTCTACACTTATGTGATTGTAGTGCTAACTAAAACAAAAGCGTTATATTTATGACACCTAATTTCGGGATATAAAATAATGAGTCTTCTTATCCCATTATAAATAACTAAACACAGATGATTTGAATTTCGTTTGTGAAGTATACTTATGTATACTTAAGAAAAAAATTTTTTTAACGTTTATTTATTATTGAGAGACAGAGAGACACAGAGTGTGAGCAGGGGAGGGGGCAGAGAGAGGAGGGGACACAGAATCCGAAGCAGGCTCTAGGCTCTGAGCTGTCAGCACAGAGCCTGACGCGGGGCTCAAACTCACAAACTGTGAGATCATGACCTGAGCCGAAGTCAGACGCTTAACCGACTGAGCCACCCAGGCGCCCCCTGTATACTTTTTGTTGAATAAAAAATTAATTCTAATTAGTCTCAAGAACAAAGAGTGAGAGCAGAGGTAGGGAAGAAGAAAAAAGTAGTGTTATTTTGTAATTTAAAAATAAAATTTTAGACGAAGAAACAATTTGCCATTATGGTCCAATTTGCAAAATGAAGTAGCTTGAAAACTAGAATTGGAACATATGATTAGAAAGTTTTTGTCTTTGGAGCACCTGGGTGGCTCAGTCAGTTAAGTGTCCGATTTCAACTCAGGTCATGATCTCACAGTCGTGGGTTCGAACCCCATGTCAGGCTCTGTGCTGACAGCTCAGAGCCTGGAGCCTGTTTTGAGTCTGTGACTCCCTTTCTCTCTCTGCCCCTCCCCCATTTGTGCTCTGTCCCTCTCTCTTTCTCGCTCTCAAAAATAAACATTAAAAAAAGAAAAAAGAGGGGCGCCTGGGTAGCTCAGTCGGTTAAGCGTCCGACTTCAGCTCAGGTCACGATCTCACGGTCCATGAGTTCGAGCCCGGCGTCGGGCTCTGTGCTAACAGCTCAGAGCCTGGAGCCTGCTTCCAATTCTGTGTCTCCCTCTCTCTCTGACCCACCCCCGTTCATGCTCTGTCTCTGTCTGTTTCAAAAATAAATAAACTTAAAAAAAAAATTTTTTTTTAATAAAAAAAAAAAAGAAAAAAGAAAGTTTTTGTCTTTATCTGGTTAAAAAAAAAGAGGAAAAAACATATTTTCTCCAATATATCTGTGTTTAATGCTAGTTGAATCTTCTCAAAGAATGAAGCATTCTTGATCATTTTTAAATTATTCTAAAATACTTGTGCTGATCAATGCAGGTATTTGATGACCTTTCCTTCTCCTCCTTTTAGGTCAGATGACTGATTTGATCCATACAGAGAAAGATCTGGTGACTTCCCTGAAAGACTATATTAAGGCAGAAGAGGATAAATTAGAACAAATAAAAAAGTAAGCAAAGTGTTCTACTTACGATTCTGACTCTACCTGGATGTTTTCCCTCTAGAGCTAAAACATTCTTTGAGTGGAAGTGGAAGCCATTTGTCTTAAAAAGCCAGCTGAAATGACTAACATAGGAGTGCAAAAAATAAGAGTTAGGCCTGGGACAAGAGTTCGGGTAGGGGATCGTGGATTGAGATAAGGATATAAATGGCTATGGGTTGACTGACAATTTCTAAAAATGGTTGCTAATTTCTTCTGTCTTCCTCTAATCTCCCTAATCAAGTCATCTTCTGGAACAGTTTTCCAATTCTATTCTTCATTGCTATGGCTCCATTCTAGAGATTATAGTGATAAGTATTGTTAGTATTAATTGATACGGTTTTTCCTTAAATGCTAATTTATTTTTAATTGACTCAGGTTATAGTTAATCCTGAGAATTCCTGCCTTTTGTTTAGTGAGTAACTGACTATTCAGTTTTTGTTCGTTTTAAAGTATAGTTTTTAGGTACTGGGGTGCCTGGGTGGCTCAGTTGGTTGAGTGTGTCTGACTCTTGATTTTGGCTCAGGTCATGATCCCAGGGTCATGCGGATTGAGCCCTGCATGTAGCTCCGCACTGCGTGTGGAACCTGCTTGGGATTCTCTATCTTCCTTTGTCATTCTAACCCACTTGTGCTTGGTGTGTGCGTGCTCTCTCTCTCTCTCTCTCGCTCTCTCTCTCTCTCAAAATTAAACAAATAAGATAAAATATAGTTTTTAGATACCGAATGTAGAATTTTTGTACAAGTTTGATTTAAATGAACATGTAACAGAATTTATAATAATAATAATAATCAGTTATTCGGATTTAAGGACTTGTGGGGAGACGTATTTTTAGACTCTTGCTAGAGAGATCCAGTCGTAACTTAAAAAAAAAATTTTTTTTTTGACATTTATTCCTTTTTTGAGAAACAGACAGTGTGAATGGGGGAAGGACAGAGAGAGAGGGAGACACAGAATCCAAAACAGGCTCCAGGCTCTGAGCTGTCAGCACAGAGCCCGACGCGGGGCTCGAACTCATGAACTGTGGGATCATGACCTGAGCCAAAGTCAGACGCCCAACCGACTGAGCCAACCAGGTGCCCCTCCAGTCACTTAAAGATAAGTTCCATTTACTGTAACCATTTGAGAGAAGCAAAACTACAAGAAAGGCCTTATATTGATTCTACCATGCTAGATTTTATCCATAACAGCCTTGCTTTTTAAAAAACCTATAATTTTGTTTTAAAAATAATTCTTTTTTTAAGGGAGAGTGCACGTGAGTGCATGTTGTGCACTGTTCAGGAAGGGCAGAGAGTGGGAGAGAGAAGGAATCTTAAGCATGCTCCATGCTCTGCATGGAGTCCAACATGGGGCTCGATCCCAAGATCCTGGGATCATGACCTGAGCCAAAATCAGGAGTCTGATGCTCAATCAACTGAGCCACCCAGGTGCCCCTAAAAAGAATTTTTTAAATACAGTTTTAACTCAAAAGCCTCTAATCTCATCTTTTTTCTTTTTCTGAGTGATTTACTAAATTGTGTTCTTCCTTATTAAGTGTATGTATGCTCCATTTATATGTCTTACATTTCCAGATGGGCAGAGAAATTAGATCGACTAACTAGCACAGCGACAAAAGATCCAGAAGGATTTGTTGGGCATCCTGTAAATGCATTCAAATTAATGAAACGTCTGAACACTGAATGGAGTGAGTTGGAGAATCTGGTCCTTAAGGATACGTCAGATGGTAAGTCTGATGGTAAGAATAATGAGCCAAAAAAAAAAGTAAGATAATATTGGTGCCACCTGTGGAAATGCCAATAGTGATGAATTCAGTTCCCAGAACATCAAGTGTTCAGTGTTGTAATTGAAGTGTTGCAGGGTGTGTCTGATTTAATTAAAGTTAGTCTAGATCCTGAATTCCTTGATTTAAAAAAAAAAGGGAATAAAAACAAATAAAAAAAAAAACTTCAGGCTAAAAAAAAGTAATTTGTGTTATTGGTGCTTTTTGCTTTGAAGTTTATAAAAATGAATTATTTGGCATATAGCTTCATTACTGAAGGTAATGAAATAATTATTAAATTAATAATTAATAATTAATTAAATGAAATAATTCCTAAAATGAAAAGGTTTAGCTTCAGACTTTAAAAATTTATGGGTAAATCTCTATCTTCTAATCAATTTTTAATATATTGGGAGTGGTACTATAAGGAAAAGTGTTAGTTATTTTCCACATAGTATTTTGAAGTTTAGAATTGTTTTACCTGAACAGTAAATTTAAAAACGAAGGCTGCGAACAGTAACAATGAAGGTCTTTCTAATTGAACGATAAAATTGTAGTTGGAGTATTGAGGTATTTTAGATATTTTAGTAACAGACACAGAAAACTAAGTCTGGAGTTTAAGAACTGGAGGGAATATGCTTAGAGTAGGGGCTCAAATATTTGTTCAGTGACTAAAGGTGGAATGAAAAAAAAAGGGAGAAAGAGGATGAAAACAGAGCTAGCTATGCAAATGAAAATACTCTAAGGGTGCTTACAAGTGTTTGTGAGCAATAAACCATTATGCATAGGACAGAAAACCTTGGAAAGAAAAGTTAAGGCAAGCACTTGTGAAAATTTCTTCATGGTAAGAGGGAAATACTGGTGGTTAGTTGCTCTCTTACATAGCACCATGAGAATATTTTTAAAGTCATGTACGTATGTGTATACACACACACACACACGCTTAATTAAAAAAAATTCTCAAGTAGTGACCTTTATGATTTAAGTTATTTTATAAGGTAAACCTTGAGACTGACATTTTAATCTGTAGTAGTCATCCCTTAATTCTATAATGCGTATATTTTTTCTCTTTTTTATTGGAAAGGATTTAAGTAACTTCTTGGATTTTGTTTTGGGTCATAGAAAATTGTAAAATTTGTAAAATCCCATGTGGACATTGTGACTGAGTTGGTTTTAAAAATAAAAAATATGCTTGATGAGAACTTTAGCCCTCTCCTAGCCAGTTGTTCATTTGCACAAATTCTTGGCCTTTTGCTGATCAAAGTACACATAGTTGATTATAAGTAAATGAGAGGGAAGGGAAGTTTCATACCTAGCTTTTATTTATTTATTTTTTTAATGTTTATTTTTGAGAGACAGAGATAGAGTGAGACAGAGTATGAACAGGGGCAGGGGAGGGGCAGAGAGAGAGGGCAAGACACAGAACTCGAAGTAGGCTCCAGGCTCTGTGTTGTCAGCACAGAGCCTGATGTGGGGCTTGAACTCACAAACTGTGAGATCATGACCTGAGCTGAAGTCGGACACTTAACCAACTGAGCCACCCACGTGCCCCCATAACCAACTTTTATTTGCAAATGCTGACACATATTAAAATTTTAAATCAATTTTGTTTTGGTTTTGGTTTTGGTTTAACCTTAAGGGTGTATTTAGCACCCATTCTCCTTAGGCATTATATAGTTATCAGTAATTAGTTTGTTAGTTTGATTTTGTTATATTTTATATAAAACCTTTTAATATTAAGATCAGATTCTATATAGAGCAAATCTTGGTTGATCACTATACTCAATAATTTAACAGATCTGAATATATTTTAATAAACTAGTTCACTTGATCTTAAATATATTATTAAAAATCTCTTTCTTCCTCAGGGAATTCCACCAAACTTTACATATTTACATAATTTATATAGTGTGTGGCACATGGAAGAAGAAAATACAACTTTTTTTTTTTAAGTCTATTTAAAAAAAATTTTTTTTTTGATGTTTATTCTTAGAGAGCATCAGCAGGGGAGGGGTAGAGAGAGGGAGACACAGAATCGGAAGCAGGTTCCAGGCTCTGAGCTGTCAGCACAGAGCCCGGCATGGGGCTCGAACTCACGAACCGTGAGATCATGACCTATGCCGAAGTCAGACACTTAACCAACTGAACCACCCAGGTGCCCCCAAAATAGAACTTTCTTTAAGCGCATATATTTTACTTACAATCTGTTATTTGAAAGTATAATTGGTTGGGGTGCCTGGGTGGCTCAGTTGGTTGAGCATCTGACTTCAGCTCAGGGTCATGATCTCATGATTTGTGAGTTCGAGCCCTGCGTTGGGCTCTGTGCTGACAGCTCCGGGCCTGGAGCTTGCTTCTGATTTTTTGTCTTCCTCTCTCTCTGTGCCTCACCCACTTGTGCTCTTTCTCTCTCTCTCTAAAATAAATAAACATTAAAAAAAAATTTTTTTTAAAGTATAATTGGTTGCCAGTGGATGTCATTTTCAAATCTGTGAATCCCATTTTTCAAGCTTAGTGGAAGCTATGTTGTGTAACTAAAAACTCAGTTATCATGTTGATCTTTACCTAATACAGATAGGATTTATGCAATGACTTCAGATTACTTAAGCAACATTAGGGTTTGGGAAGATTGAGTAAGTTAGAGGTATTTCAAATCTTAGTGTATTTGTTTTTGTTTTGTTTTTTTTTTTCCCTGTTGAGCATGTGGAACTTGTTATGGTAGAAAACTATAATAAAATGAATTTTGAAAAATCCTTATAAACACTGTATATTGCAGATTGGAAGTCTGTGAGGTTCTAGTCATTTTTTTTTTCTTTTTGTATTTGTTTTGTTTTCCTTTTTTTTTTCTTTTTTTTTTTTTAATTTCAAGGCTTTATCTCTAACCTAACCATTCAGAGACAGTACTTCCCTAATGATGAAGATCAGGTTGGGGCAGCCAAAGCTCTGTTGCGTCTCCAGGACACCTACAATTTGGATACAGACACCATCTCAAAGGGTAATCTTCCAGGTAAGAATTCTTTTAGTCTATAAAACACTTATCACCTGGTTGCTCCATTCAGTCCATTAGAACATTAATCTAAAAAATCTTTTGTATTTTAAGATTTTTAACTTTAGTTTATTTCACAGTCTTTTATGCCAAATAACCCTCTGTTTCTCTAGGACTTAAGAGTTGTAAGTTTCTAGCTTGTGAAAGCTTAATGTTACAGGAACTAAACTTATGTAGTCATGTTTTTCTTTAGAACATCTAATGTTATATGTGGTTATAAGGCAATTGATAGTCAAAGTTTATATGTTCATTAATTTAAAAACCAAGACATATTTGGTGTATACAGATTTTTAAAGGGTTCTGTAATATGGAACATCCTGCTTTTTCCCATTTTTGGCACAACCTTTTTTTTTTTTTTTTAGGTTACAGCTGATTTCATTCAAATTTGCTTTAAAATTTTTGTTGTGCAGAAGTTAAATGACAAATTTATCATCTTAGTCACTTTTAAATGTGTGGTTTAGTGGAGTTAAGTACATTCACACTGTTATGCAACCATCACCAGCATCCATCTCCATAGTTCTTTCATCTGGTAAAACTAAAACTCTGTACTCATTAAGTAATAACTCCCTATTTGCTATTTTCCCCAGCCCTATCATTCTATTTTTTAAGTTTATTTATTGTTGAGAGAGAGTATGCGAGCAAACAGGGGAGGGGCATAGAAGAGCGGGCAGAGAGAGAATCCCAAGCAGGCTCCGAGCTGTCAGCACAGAGCCCATTGTGGGCCCCAACCCAGGAACTGTGAGATTGTGCCCTGAGCTGAAATCAAGAATTGGACGCTCAACTGACTGAGCCACCCAAGTGCCCCTTATCATTCTACTTTATGTTTCTATGATTTTGACTATTCTAAGTACCTCATATAATTGGAATCATACAGTATTTTTTTTTTGTGAGTGGCTTATTTCACTTAGCATAATGCCCTCAAGGGTCATCCATGTCATACCAAATGTCAGAATTTCCTTACTTTTTAAGGCTGAATAATAATGCAACATGTATGTTGTGTAAACACACACGCACACACACAATCACATTTTGCTTATCCTTTATGCATCAGTAGGACACTTTGGTTGCTTCCATGTGTTAGCTATTGTGACTAATGCTACTGTGAACATGGGTGTGCAAATATCTCTTTGAGACCCTGCCTCTCATTCTTTAGGTATATATACCCAGAAGCATAATTGCTGGATCCTATGGGTCAAATTCTGTTTTAGTGTTTTGGGGAACTGCCATACTATTTTCCATAGTAGATAGACCATTATATATTTCCACCAACATGTATAAGGGTTCCAATTTCTCTACCTACTCTCCAACACTTGTTATTATCTCCTTTTTTGATAGTGGCTATCCTAATGGGTGTGAGGTGATATCTCATTGTAGTTTTGCATTCCCTCATTATCAGTGATGTTGAATATGTTTTCATGTGCTTAGTAGCCATCTGTATGTCTTTATTGGAGAAATGTCTATTGAAGCCTTTTGCCATTTTTAATTGTTTTTTTGTTATTTTAGGAGTTGTCTATATATTCTAGATGTTAATCCCTTATGAGATTTATGATTTACAAATATTTTCACCCATTCTGTGGGTTGCCTTTTTAGTTGGTTGATACTGTCTTTTGATGCAAAGAATTTTTAAATTTTTGTGAAGTCCAATTTATTTTTTCTTTTGTTGCCTATGCCTTTGGGGTTGGTTATATATAAGAAATCATTGCCTCATCCAATGTCATGAAGCTTTTCTCCTATGTTTTCTTCTAAGTTTTATTGTTTTAGTCTTACATTTAGGTCCATTATCCATTTTGAGATAATTTTTTACAAATGGTGTTAGGGTAAGCATCCAACTTCATTTTTTTTTGCATGTGAGTATCCAGTTTTTCCAGCACCATTTGTTAAAAAGACTGTCCTTTCCCCACTGATTGGTCTTGGCACCTTTGTCAAAAAGTTTATGACCATATATGTGAGAGTTTATTTCTGGGCTTCCTGTTCTATTTCATTGGTCTGTATGCCTGTCTTTACGCCATATTAATACCACACTGTTTCAATGATTGTAATTTTGTTGTGAGTTTTAAAATCTGGAAGTTTGAGTTCTCCAGTTTTGTTCTTTTTCAAGATTGTTTTGACTATTCTTTTTCAAGATTGTTTTGAGTATCCCATGAGATTACATATGAATTTTAGGATGGGTTTTTCTATTTCTGCAAAAAATATCATTGGGATGTTGGTAGAGATGGTATTGAATCTGTATATCAGTTTGGGTACTATTGCCATTTTAATAGTATTAAGTTTTCCATCCTTGAACATAGGATGTATCTCCATTTATTTATGTTTAATTTATTTCAGCAACATTTTGTGGTTTTCATTGTACATGTCTTTCACCTCTTTGGTTAATTCCTAACTATTTTATTCTTAGAATTATTTTAGTGGTTTTCTTTTCAGATTATTCATTGTTAGTATGTAAAAATGCAACTGAGTTTTGTGTGTTGACTTTATATTCTGCTACTTTGCTGAATTTATTTATTAGCTCTAACTGTGTGTGTGTGTGTGTGTGTGTGTGTGTGTGTGTGTAGTCTTTAGGGTTTTCTGCATAGAAGATAATATCACCTGCAAAGAGAGACTATTTTACTTCTTCTTTTCCAATTTGGCTGCTTTATATCACTTTTTATTGCCTAATTTATCTGGCTAGAGCTTCCATACTAAATTGAATAGGAGTGAAAATGGGCATCCTTGTTTATGTTCTTCATTTTAAAGGAAAAGCTCTCAGTCCTTCACCATTGCATATGTTTGCTGTAGATTTTTCAAGTATGTCTTTTTTATGTTTAGGTAGTTTCTTTTTAGTTCTAGTTTGTTGAGTGTTTTTTCTGCATCAGTTGAGGTGCTCATGTGTTTTTCTTCCCTTTATTCTGTAATGTGTTTTACATTGATCTGTTTTCATATGTTGAGACATCCTTGCTTTCCAGGAATAAATTCCCCTGGTTATGGTGTGTTATCCTTTTAATATTCTGTTTGCCAGTACTTCATTGAGGATTTTTCATCAATGTTTGTAAGGGATATTGGTCTGTAGTTTTCTTGTACAGTCTTTGGTTTTGGTGTAAGGGTGATGCTGGCCTCATAGAATGAAATGGGAAGCATTCTCTCCCCTTCAATTTTCTGGAAAAGTTTGAGAAGGATTAGTGTTAGTTCTTTAAATGTTTGGGAGAATTCTCCATTGAAGCCATCAGGTCCAGGACTTTGCTATGTCAGGAGACTTTTGATTACTGAATTAGTCTCCTTACTAGTTACCGGTCTATTTAGATTTTCTATTTCTTTCTTAGTCTTGGTAGGCTTTTTGTTTCTAGGAATTTATCCATTTCATCTAGGTTATTCAGTTTGTTGATGTACATTTTTCATACTACTCTCTTATAATCTTTGTGTTTCTGTAGAATCAGAAGTAGTGTTCCTTCTTTCATTTTTTCAGGGGGGAAGGAGGGGCAGAGAAGGAGGGAGAGAATATTAAGCAGGCTCCACACTCAGCATGAAGCCTGACTTGGGGCTTAATCCCATGACCTTGGGATCATGACCTGAGATGAGATCAAGGTTTGGATGCTCAACCGACTGAGCCATCCAGGCATCCCTCCTTTTTTTTTTTTTTTTTTAATTTATTTTTGAGACACAGAGAGAGAGAGACAGAGCATGAGCAGGGGAGGGGCAGAGACAGAGGGAGACACAGAATCTGAAGCAGGCTCCAGGCTCTGAGCTGTCAGCATGGAGCCTGACGCGGGGATCAAACTCACGGACTGTGAGATCATGACCTGAGCTGAAGTCAGACGCTTAACCAACTGAGCCTCCCAGGCGCCCCAAGGCATCCCTCATTTTTTATTTTAGTAATTTGAATATTCACTTTTTTTCTTAGTTCATTTAAGTAAAGGATTATCAGTTTTGTTGATCTTTTCTAAGGACCAACTTTTGGTTTCATTAATTTTCTTTTTTTCTTTTAATGTTTATTTATTTATTTATATGAAATTTATGTCAAATTGTTTTCCATACAACATCCAGTGCTCATCCCAACAGGTGCCCTCCTCAGTGCTTACCACCCGCCCTCCCCTCTCTCCCACCCCTCATCAACCCTCAGTTTATTCTCAGTTCTTTAAGAGTCTC
Source organism: Panthera tigris (assembly GCF_018350195.1). Classification (NCBI taxonomy): domain Eukaryota; kingdom Metazoa; phylum Chordata; class Mammalia; order Carnivora; family Felidae; genus Panthera; species Panthera tigris. Next base: position 33,099,258 of record NC_056670.1, on the reverse strand, counting down.
TTACGGTTTCACTCCCTCCCTCTCTAACTTTTTTTTTTCTTCCCCTCCCCCATGATCTTCTGTTAAGTTTCTCAGGATCCACATAAGAGTGAAAACATATGGTATCTGTCTTTCTCTGTATGACTTATTTCACTTAGCATAACATTCTCCAGTTCCATCCACGTTGCTACAAATGGCCAGATTTCATTCTTTCTCTTTAATGTTTATTTTTGAGAGAGAATGTGCACATGTCTACATGTGAGCAGGAGAGGGGCAGAGAGAGGGAGACAGGATCTGAAGAGGGCTCTGCACTGACAGTAGAGAGCCTCATGCAGGGCTTGAACTCATGAACTGTAATATTATGACCTGAGCCGAAGTCAGATGCTTAATTGACTGAGCCACCCAGGCACCCTGGTTTCATTAATTTTCTCTATTTTTTTTTATAGTCTATTTAATTTACCTCTAATACTTCCTTCTGCTAGCTTTGGGTTTAGTTTTTTCTTGTTTTTCTCGTTTCTTAGTTGTAAAGTTGTACAAGTTAGGTTATTGATTTGAGATCTTAAGTTGTAAAGTTAGGTTATTGATTTGGGATCTTTCTAGCTTTTTAATGTAAGCATTTACATTACATCCTTTTACACTGCTTTCACTGTGTCATGTAAGTTTTGGTATGTTGTGTGTTTGTTTTCATTTGTTTTTAAGTAGTTTCTAATTTTCTCTGATTTCTTTTTTGTTCCATTGATTGTTTAAGAATGTGTTGTTTCATTTCCACAAATTAAAAAATTTGCTAGTTTTACTTGTGTTACTGAAACCTAACTTCACATAATATTTTATGTATGCTCTCTCTCACTTTTTCTATGAGTATATGGCTTACTACCATTACTATCTCCTTGTCATTATCAGCTGGAGAAATAAATTACTTCTGTCTTCATATTGAAATTCATTTTCATGGTGAGAATATACAGTGGGAAGAGTTACTTGTTAAGATGTTTTCTTGCTCATCTCTCTTTATTTGGGGTGAATATCAAGTGGGAATATAGTACAACAATATTAGATAAAATCTCCATTAAGCTGGAACATAGTTCCATTATTTCCTATTCCTACCAATATTATACATTGTTAACACTTCTGATAAGATCATAACTATTTTTTAAAATTGGCTTGGGGCATGTGGGTGGCTCAGTCTGTTAGGTGTCCAACTTTGGCCCAGGTCATGATTTCGTGCTTTGTGGGTTCAAGGCCTGTTTCGGGCTCTGTGCTGACAGCTTGGAGCCTGAAGCCTGCTTCGGATTCTGTGTCTCCCTCCCTCTCTCTCTGCCCCTCCCCTGCTTGCACTCTGTCTGTGTACCAAAAATAAATATTAAAAAAAAAAACAACAACAAACATTGGCTTTTGGTATAAGACATCAATTTGTTTAATAGATATTAACTATATAGTATGTACCAACCATTCTGTTCGGTTCTAGGGATACAATAATGAATAAGACCAATACAGCTCCTTGCCCTTAGGATATTTACATTCTTATGATATAGTATGATGAATGCCTGAGTGAGGATAATTTAGGATACCATGGGAGCACATAGAAGGAAACCTAATTCTGCACTTGAGAAGAGGCATAAAGGAAGGCTTCCTGGAAGACACATTAAAAATTAGGATATAATAGACAAGGGATTAACCAGGAAATTGAGGAAAAGTGTAGGCATGAGAAAAGTATTCCAAACAGGGAGAATGTGTATAAAGGCCAGAGAGGAGAGAGTGTATTATATCAGTTATATTAACAAGTAGTTTGTTCAAGAGGTGAGTGTATGGAGTGTAGGGATGGGAGTTTGGTTTTATGAGAGTAGTGAGAGAGAGGCTAGATAAGTTAAGCAGAAGCTATCTCTTGAAGGGCTTTGTAAGCCACATGGAGATGTTTGAAATTCTCTGAGTGCAATGAGGAACCACTGAAAAGTTTTAGAGAAGTTAATGTCATTTTCATTTTAGGAGTATCATTGTGACTGCAGAATGGAGATTGGATTGGGACATGGGGGTAGGTACAAAGAATTCAGGGAGGAGGCTGTTGTAAAAATTTAAGAGATGATAGTGGTAGCTAGTAGGTATGGAGAGAAGAGGACAAGTTATCAAGCTGTTTAGGAAGTGTAATGGTGAAATTTGATGGTGGACTTGATATGGGTTTTTGGCTTGAACAACTATATGGGAAAATAAGACACCCTGAGAATATGCGCAGTTATTTTTCATTGGAACAATATTTATCCTTTCTTGTGTATTTTGTATCTTTTTATTGACATTTCTTCTTCTTCAACTCACTGTTTTGGGTTCAGTTTTTATTGAATTTTTCTCTCATGCAAATTCCTTATAAGTAGAGTCCCTGAAATTTTCTAAGCATAATATGTCCTATAAGTGGTAAAAATAACACTAGAGTGAAATAATAAACAGTTTTTAGGCTTTTCTTGTTCGCAAAGATCACATTAAAAGATCACAAATGTGTTTGAAGACCCCTTCTGCACTTTTCCTTCTTTTCTCAAGGTACTGTCTATTCTGAACTTGGTGGTGTTTGTCCGTTTTCTTATACTTTACTGCATATATTGTTGTGTTTTAAAAATGTAAATGATATATTCTGTTTATCTTTCTGTAACCTTTTTCACTCAATTTTTTTAGTAAATTCATCCACATTGATTAAACTCCTCTAAAAACAGTGTGGAGGTTTCTCAAAAAATGGACGGTAGGTCCTCATAGACCTACCCTATGACCCAGCAATAGCACTGTTAGGAATTTACCCAAGGGATACAGGAGTACTGATGCATAGGGGCACTTGTACCCCAATGTTTATAGCAGCACTCTCAACAATAGCCAAATTATGGAAAGAGCCTAAATGTCCATCAACTGATGAATGGATAAAGAAATTGTGGTTTATATACACAATGGACTACTACGTGGCAATGAGAAAGAATGAAATATGGCCCTTTGTAGCAACGAGGATGGAACTGGAGAGTGTGATGCTAAGTGAAATAAGTCATACAGAGAAAGACAGATACCATATGTTTTCACTCTTATGTGGATCCTGAGAAACTTAACAGAAACCCATGGGGAGGGGAAGGAAAAAAAAAAAAAAGAGGTTAGAGTGGGAGAGAGCCAAAGCATAAGAGACTCTTAAAAACTGAGAACAAACTGAGGGTTGATGGGGGGTGGGAGGGAGGGGAGGGTGGGTGATGGGTATTGAGGAGGGCATCTGTTGGGATGAGCACTGGGTGTTGTATGGAAACCAATTTGACAATACATTTCATATATTGAAAAAATAAATAAACTCCTCTAACTGCTATATGGTAGTATATGACAGAATTTATTTATTCATTCTCCTGTGCATGGATGGACATTTTGGTTATTTCCAATGTTTTGCTATGTCAAACAAGGTTTCAGTAAGCATTCTTGTGTATGTATCCTTTTGCACACCTGCAAATGTTTCTTTAAAGAAGTCAGGGTATATGCTTTTTCAGCTTTACCAAATATGGCCAGATTGTTCTCCAGAGCAGATGCACCAGTTTGTACTATCACTAGCAGCGTGTAAGAGTTCCCATTTCTTCATATACTTGCCAATCCTTGGTTTTGTCAGACTTAAAATTGTAACAGTTTAGTTGTGAAACAATCAGGGTGAGAGTAGAGGAAGGATATTTGTGTTTTCAATTGTCTCAAAACAAAAAAATCAGAGAAATGCTTATTTCAGTGGATGATTACTGATGCCAAGTTACTCCATGATATTTTTTTTTTGTCTCCTTCCCCTTTTTTGGGTCTGTCTTTTGAAATGCTTTGTTGATCTATTTTTAATTTTTTTTAATGTTTATTCATTTTTGAGAGAGAGAGACAGAGCACAAGCGGGGGAGGGACAGAGAGAGGAGACACATAACCTGAGGCAGGCCAGGCTCTGAGCTGTCCCGTACAGAGCCTGATGTGGGACTCAAACTCACAAACTGCAAGATCATGACCTGAGCTGTATTAGATGCTTGACCAACTCAGCCACCCAGGCGCCCCAATACAGTTTTTAAATGTTTATTTATTTTGAGAGAGAGACAGAGTGTGAGTGGGGGAGGGGCAGAGAGAGATGGGGGAGACAGAGAATCCCAAACAGGCTGTGTTTTGTTAGTGCACAGCCCGATGTGGGACTCAGTCCCATGAACCATGAAATCATGACCTAAGCTGAAATCACGAATCAGATGCTTGACCAACTGAGCCACCCAGATAACCCACTTTGTTGATATTTTTAATATAAAATCTAATAAGTTCTATGCATTTTGGCAGCTGGTGTCTTTATAGTTCATAGACTAGTCCTTTGGCTTCAGGTTGTTCCTAACCCTGATTTGTTGAATAGATCCATATCTTCCAAAGATACATGCTTTTTTTTAAGCTGTGATTTTTTTTTTTTTTCCTGGTATGGAGAATGTCTAATGTATAAAATTTTATACAGGTAGAAGTTGAATGTTCATGCTGTTTAAACTAAATGACCCAGGTTATGGATGAGCCAAAAAATTGTGTTTTTAAGCAAAGTTTTCCTCTACTGTCATATAGTATTCTAGTTTATATTGTGATAAGAAATAAAAGGACTCTTAACTAATTCACAACATTCTTTTATCATCAAATTTTAACCATTTGCCCTTTATATGAAAGCTTTCTGCCATCTTTTTCTGACAACATCACTTTTTAAATTTCATTTTCTTTGCCAATTTTTTGCCCATTTACTTTTTCTCAGGTTCTCTATTTTGGAAACAGTCTTCCCTTTCAATTGCTGCATCATTTCTTTTTCATTTTCTTCTTTTAAGAATGTGATTCCCAGGTATTCTGCCTCTAATAATTGTGAATGGGTCAATAGGTAAAATAAGCAGAGCCTCTTTAACTACCAAAACAGAAGAGCTAAAGATCTACTCTCTTATCAGACTTTCAAATAGCATTGCCAGAATATCAGGTCATATAAAAAATATCACTGGGGCTACCTACATGTAGTAATGGCGGACTGTCATTTTGTCTTTTGCATGTCATGAGAAAACTACTCTTAATTGCTTCATTATAAGCTTATCTTAAATCTGTACACCAGTTTTCATAACTGAAAAATAGTAGGGGAATAAAACAATTCTTTTTTAAAAGTTTTAATGTTTTGTTTATTTTTGAGAGACAGAGACAGAGCATGAATGGGGAGGGGCAGAGAGAGAGGGAGATACAGAATCTGAAGCCGACTTCAGGTTCCGAGCTGTCAGCACAGAGCCCAATGTGGAGCTCAAACTCATGGACCTCAAGATCATGACCTGAGCCAAAGTCGGACACTTAACTGACTGAGCTGCCTGGGTGCCCTGAAAATCAAAGTTTAAATGTTTTTTTTGATTTCAGGAATTGCATCATGTTAAGCTATTAATAAGTTAGTTTCTTGGTATCCTTTCCTAGGGTGGAATAATAGGTAGTTAAGGGACAAGTGTCAAATATGTATCTTCATCTTCATTTTAGGAGTACACCGATAATCAGTCACTATCCGTAAGTGACTAATAGGAAAAAAAATGAATGGAGCTGGTTGTATGTATCGAATATTAGGTTGTATTGGTCTGTGTAATCCTCCAGTAGTACATAACACCTCCATGCTAGCCTTCTGCTTGGTAGTGGAATCTCATGTCTTTCCCCTGCACTAGTAAAACATGCCCATGCCTTTACTTTCTCTTAGTTTATTTCTCACAAACTCCTTTTCTGCTAGCTAGCATTTAAAAACAAACGGGCGCCTGGGTGACTCAGTCGGTTGAGCGTCCGACATCGGCTCAGGTCATGATCTCTCTCGCAGTCTGTGGGTTTGAGCCCCGCATCGGGCCCTGTGCTGACAGCTCAGAGCCTGGAGCCTGCTTCGGATTCTGTGTCTCTCTCTCTCTCTCTCTCTCTCTCTCTCTCTCTCTCTCTCTCTCTCTCTCTGCCCCTCCCCCGCTCATGCTCTGTCTTTCTCTCTCTGTCAAAAATAAATAAACATTAAAAAAAAATAAACATGTTGACATCATTGGATAGGTATAACTAAGTCTGATTCTAGCCAATTCAGTGACTCCTTGAAGTGTATTCATTTAGTCATTTACTAGGGAAAACACCATTGTGTTCCTTTTTCTACCAGTTTCTTTTGCACTATTATCAGACACTTAAATGTGTAAGATTATATCTGTTTTATTGAAGAAATACTAGGTTAGTCTGCTTTTGACCAATAGTTTATTTTAAAAACTTCACTATTCTGGAAGTGTGGCTTTTATACAATATTTATTTATTATGAGACCTATATGTTCAGAAGTCTGGCTAGAGGTATCAGTTTTATTGATTTTTTTTTTCAAAGAACCAGCTCCACTTTCATTGATCTCTTCTATTGTGTATTTAGTTTCTATATCATTTATTTCTGCTCTAATCTTTATTTCCTTCCTTCTCCTGATAATATGTTTTGTTTGTTCTTTTTCTAGGTCCTTTAGGACCTAAGGCCAGGTTGTTTCTTTGAGATTTTTTTTTCCTTTTTTTTTTTTTTTTTTTTTTAATGATTTTTAGCACAGAGCCTGATGTGGGGCTTGAATCCACAAACCGTGAGCTCATGACCTGAGCCAGAGTCAGACACTTAACTGACTGACCCTAGCCAGGTGCCCCTATTTGGGATATTTTTGCTTTTTGAGGTAGACCTGTATTACTATAAACTTCCCTCCTAGAACCACTTTTGTGGTGTTCCAAAGGTTTGAACCATTGTGTTTTCATTTCATTTGTTTCCTTTTACTTTTTTATTTCTTTTTTTTATTTCCTGGTTGACCCATTCATAGTTTAGTAGCATGTTTTTTTTTTTTTTTTTTAATTTATATCCAAGTTAGTTAGCATATAGTGCAATAATATTTTCAGGAATAGATTCCAGTGATTCATCCCCTATGTGTAACACCCAGTGCTCATCAACAAGTGTCTTCCTTAATGCCCCTTACCCATTTAGCCCATCCCCTCACCCACAGCCCCTCCATCAACCCTCAGTTTGTTCTCTATATTGAAGAGTCTTTTATGTTTTGTCCCACTTCCTATTTTTATATATTTTTGCTTCCCTTCCTCTATGTTCATCTCTTTTGTATCTTAAATTCCACATATGGGTGAAGTCATATGATATTTGTCTTTGTCTGACTGACTTATTTCGCTTAGCATAATACATTCTAGTTCTATCCACATTGTTGCAAATTTCATTCTTTTTTATTGCTGAGTAATACTCCATTGTTTATATATACCACATCTTCTTTATCCATTCATTAGATGATGGACATTTGTGTTCCTTCCATACTTTGGCTGTTTAACAGTGCTATAAATGTTGGGGTGCATGTGCCCCTTTGAAACAGCACACCCATGTCCCTTGGATATATACCCAGTAGGGCAATTGCTGGGCCGTAGGGTAGTTACTATTTTTAATTTTCTGAGGAATCTCCATACTGTTTTCCAGAGTGGCTGCACCAGTTTGCATTCCCACCAGCAGTGCAAAAGAGATCCTCTTTCTCTGCGTTCTCACCAACATGTGTTGTTGCCTGAATTGTTAATTTTAGCCATTCTGACAGGTGTGAGGTGGTATCTCATTGTGGTTTTGATTTGTATTTCCCTGATGATGAGTGATGTTGAGCATTTTTTCATGTGTCTGTTAGTCATTTGGATGTCTTGGGAAAAGTGTCTATTCATGTCTCTTGCCCATTTCTTCGCTGGATTATTTGTTTTTTGGTGTTGAGTTTGATAAGTTCTTTATAGATTTATGATACTAACCCTTTATCTGATAGGTCATTTGCAAATATCTTATCCCATTCCATCAGTTGCCTTTTAGTTTTGTTCATTGTTTCCTTTACTGTGCAGAAGCATTTTATCTTGATGAGGTCCCAGTAGTTCATTTTTGCTTTTGTTTCCCTTGCCTCCAGAGACGTGTTGAGAAGTTGCTGTGGCTGAGGTCAAAGAGGTTTTTGCCTGCTTTCTCCTTGAGGATTTTGATGGCTTCCTGTCTCATGTTTAGGTCTTTCATCCATTTTGAGTTTATTTTTGTGTATGGTGTAAGAAATTAGTCCAGGTTCATTTTTCTGCATGTTGCTGTTCAGTTTTCCCAACACCATTTGCTGAAGAGACTGTCTTTATTCCATTAGTAGCATGTTATTTAACCTTCATGTATTTGTGGTCTTTCCAGATTTCTTTCTTTCTTTCTTTCTTTCTTTCTTTCTTTCTTTCTTTCTTTCTTTCTTTCTTTCTTTTCCTTTTCTTTTCTTTTCTTTTCTTTTCTTTTCTTTTCTTTTCTTTTCTTTTTTTTTGTGGTTAACTTCTAGTTTCATGGTGTTGTGGTAAAAAATTATGTATGCTGTGACTTTTATCTTTTTGAATTTGTTGAGGCTTGTTTTGTAGCCTAATATGTGATCTATTCTGGAGGACATTCCATGTGTACTTGAAAAGAATGTGTATTCTGCTGTTTTACAGTGGAATGTTCTGATTACATCTGTTAAATCCAGCTAGTCCAGTGTGTCATTCAAAGCCATTGTTTCTTTGTTGATTTTTCTGTTTAGATGATCTGTCCATCAATGTAAATGGAGTGTTAAAGTCCCCTGTTATTGTATTATTATTGAATAGTTCCTTTATGTTTATTGTTAACTGTTTTATGTATTTGAGTGCTTCCATGTTGGACACATAAATATTTATAATTTTAGATCTTGTTGGATTGTCCCCTTTATTTAAAGTCCTTGTTTTAAAGTCTAGTTTGTTTGATATCAGTATTGCTACCTTGGCTTTATTTTGACATCCGTTTGCACAATAAATATTTCTCCATCACCTTAATTTCAATCTGGAGGTATCAGATCTAAATTGACTCTCTTAATAAAATAAAAATAAATAACATGAGTTTCTTGTAGACAGCATATAGATGGGTCCTGTCTTCTAAATCTATTCTGTCACCTTGTGTTTTTCGATTGGAATATTTAGTCCATTTACATTCAAAGTAATTATTAATAGATATGTATTTATGGCCATTTTATTACTTGTTTTATGATTGTTTCTGAAGATTTTCCCTGATCCTTTCTTGTCTTTCTCTCTTTCATGATTTGTTGGTTTCCTTTAGTGATATATCTGGATTTCTTTCTCTTTATTCTTTGCATGTTTATTAGTGGTTTTAGGTTTGCATATAACCTATTATGCATATAGCAGTCTATATTACGCTGATGGTCATTTAAGTTTGAACCTCTTTACTCCTTTCTTCCCTATGTTTTAGAATATGGTGTCATATTTTACATCCTTTTATTTTGTGTATTTCTTGGCTGACTTTTTACAGAAAAATTCATTGTTATTGCTTATGTGTTTCCTGCCTTTATATAGTTGCTTTTAGTGTCTCCTTTCCAATCAAAGAGTCCCCTTTAATATTTCTTCAGGGCTGGTTTAGTGGTCATGAACTCCTTTATTTTTTGTTTTTTATCTCCCCTTCTATCCTGAATGACAGCCTTGCTGAATTGAGTATTCTTGGCTGCAGGTTTTTCCCATTCAGCACTTTGAATATACTGTGCCACTCCTTTCTGGCTTGGAAAATTCCTGCTGAAAAATCTGCTCATAGCCTTGTGGGGTTTCCTTTGTATGTAACTGTTTTCTTTTGTCTTGCTGCTTTTAATATTTTTTCTTTATCGCTGTATTTTGCCATTAAATTTTTATTTATTTATTTATTTATTTATTTATTTATTAGAGAGAGAGAAAATGTTTGAGTTGGGGAGAGGGGAAGAGAGAGGGGCCAGAGGATCTAACATGGGCTTTGAGCTGACAACAGCAAGCCTGATGTGGGGCTTGAACTCACAAACCATGAATGAGATCGTGACCTGAGCTAAAGTTGGACACTTAACCCCCGAGCCACTCAGGCACTCCTATATTTTGCCACTTTAATTACAACATGTCTTGGTGTGGATCTGCTTTTGTTGAGAGAGAGAGAGAGAGAAAGAAAACCTTAAGCAGGCTCCATGCTCAGCACAGAGCCCAGTGTGGGGCTTGATCCCACGACTCTGGGATCATGACCAGAGCTGAAATCAAGAGCCAGATGTTTAACCAACTGAGCCACCCAGGCACCCCTTACTGGACTATTTGCATTTAAAATATGCAAATCCTAGACATAATGTCATTTTATTCATAAATAATTAAATATGCATATCTAACTGATCAGTCAGGTCTTTTCCTTTTTAAATGACATAATCACTGTTATCCAACCTAATAAAGTGGCAGTATTTCCTTTGTATAACTTAATACCCAGTCAATACTTAGTTTCTCTGTTGATCTCAAAGGTATCTTTTTACAGTTGCACATTTTGGTTTTACCTCTTAAAGCTATTTTGTTCTTCTCTTTTCCCCTCCTTCTTTCCCTCCCATTCCACTGAATATTTGGAAAAACCTGGTTATAGGTCTTGTGGAATGTACATTTTGGAGTTGCCTGATTTCTTCCTTTGTGTGAACTTGTTCTTCTAACTCCTGTGTTTCCTACAAACTGGTTAGAGCTTGAGACTCCATTAGATTCCAGTTAAGTTTTAAAATTAACTCCATAGGTGGTGCTCTGAACTTCCCATTGAATTTTATGACCAGACGCTTAACATCTCATCATACCTTTTGTGCTAGTGATTGATGGGTAGCATCACTGGTGGAAGACTGATACGTCCAAATGAAGTTTTCCATGAGTTTCATCTAATTGTTTTGGCAGCCTTGGATGATAATTGCCTAGAACTATTTCATTAGGGGTTCTAAAATTTTGATTAAAAAAAAATTTTTTTTTAAACGTTTATTTATTTTTGAGACAGAGAGAGACAGAGCATGAACGGCAGAGGGTCAGAGAGAGAGGGAGAGACAGAATCTGAAACAGGCTCCAGGCTCTGAGCTGTCAGCACAGAGCCCGATGCAGGGCTCGAACTCACGGACCGTGACATCATGACCTGAGCTGAAATTGGACACTCAACTGACTGAGCCACCTGATTTTTTTTTAAATTAATGTTTATTTATTCTTGAGAGATAGAGACAGAGCATGAGAAGGGGAGGGGCAGAGAGAGAGAGACAGAATCAGAAGCAGGCTCCAGGCTCTGAGCTGTCAGCATAGAGCCTGATGCGGGGCACCAACCCATGGACCGCGAGATCATGACCTGAGCCGAAGTCGGACATCCAACCGACTGAACCACCCAGGCGCCCCAAATTTTGAATTTTTTATCCCATCGTTCTTTCTACTTTTATTAGCCAGAATTCTATCAGTAAGAACTTTCTGGAACCATTTGGTTACCCTGAACTAGAGTTTATATATGAAGGGCAAGATAAATCCTTGATTGTTTTTCTTGTATCAACAACATTCAGAGTAATGAGTTGATGTCATAATAACTTCTAGTAGTGATCACTGATTTTTTTATCTGAAGTATCATTATAAACTCATGGATTTTTATATATTTTTATATTTCAATCCATTATATTAATTATTCATTTGATGTCCAGATATCCTATTTGAGACCAGTGGGATCATCTTTAGATTGGGTAATTTGTCTTTTTGAAATGACCCTATTTTTCTTTGCTAGCAAGGAAATTTCATTTTTTGCACAGTTTTTTCCAAACTTACACATTTCTACCCCAAAGCAGGAAGAATCAGGCCTTGATTCTTTTTTTTTTAAGTGTTTCTTTTGAGAGAGAGTATGATCACATGAGTGGGAGAGGGGCAGAGAGAGAGGGAGAGAGAGTATCCCAGTCATTGGTTCATGAGATCAAGATCATGACCTGAGCTGAAATCAAGAGTCAGGCACTTAACTGACAGAGCCACCTTGTCACCCCAGGCCTTGATTTTTTTTTTTTAATGGGGAATGACATTTAGGAAGTGGAATATAGCTAGGTTTTAAGGATGTCAATTGCTATTGAGTTTGTCATTCATTCTAGATCTTTTCAATGGACAGATATAGGAAATATGTGAGTTCATGTTGTTAATTCCAATTAAAATCTCCAAGTATCTCATCTGGTTCACTGTTTAAAGATGGAATGTTATATGAAGATTCTATTCATATCATTCAGAGTTATACTTTTTATTTCTTTATTATTTTTTATTTTTAAATATTTATTTGAAAGTTTATTTTGAGAGAGTGCATGTATGTGCACATGTGAGAGCACAAGTGGGGGAGGGGCAGAGAGAAAGAGAGACGGAATCTCAAGCAGGTGCTGCTCCATCAGTGCACAGCCCAATGTGGGGCTCGAACTCATGAACTATGAGATCATGACCTCACCCGAGATCAAGAGTCCAACATTTAACCAACTGTGCCACCCAGGCACCCCTATTAATTTATTTTTAAGAGAGAGCGAGAGAGAGAAAGAGTGCACAAGTAGGGGAGGGCGAGAGAGACAAAAAGAGACACAATCCAATGCAGGCTCTAGGCTCTGAGCTGTCAATGCAGAGCTCATCGTGGGGCCCGAACCCACTAACTGTGAGATCATGACCTGAGCTGAAGTTGGATGCTTAACTGACTGAGCCTCCTGGGCACCCCCATTTATTTCTTTCTATAGCTTCTTTGTTTTTTTTTTTTTTTTTGGTTCTTAGGAAGTAATGGTAATTGTACAGTATTTGAAAAGGTAGAGAGGTATAAAGATTTAGGAAACAACTTGTAATCCATCCCCCAGGGTATCAGTTTAGCATTTTGACATATTTCTGTCTAGATTTTTCTGGCTTTCCTATATAGCATTTGAAATTATCTTTCTGAATGAAAAATACTGTTCCATTATATTGACATATCTGTCTTGCTCTTAGTTTATTACAGTTTTTAGCTATAATACTTGGTTCAGCTATAAAAAAATTATTTATATAAGAAGGTGTTTTTTCCTCAACCCTTAGTATTAAACTCAAGAAAATAATTGAAAAGTAGTATCAATTCATAGGCATAAAATTACTACTCTTGTTTCATATTGCCAAATGTCTTAACAGTGAAGTTACCACTTTACTACTCCCTCCCCTAGTAAATTTTGCCATTTTATGGTATAATTTCGCACAAACTTCTGGAGTCATAGTGTACAGATTCCAATTCTGGCTCTTTGCTGTGTGACCTTGAGCATAATAGTTAAACTCTTTCTACTGTAGTTCCTTATCTGGATTGCTTTGAGAATTAAATGAGTGACAAATGCCTGGCACATAGTAAGATCTCAGTAAATGTATGTAGGCTGTTGTTTAAAAATATTTTTCTGGGGCACCTGGGTAGTAGTTCAGTCAGTTGAGTGGCCAACTCTTGATTTTGGCTCAGGTCATATGATTCCAAGGTCATGGGATCAAGTCCCACATCGGGCTCTATGCTCAGTGTGGAACTTGCTCGGAATTCTCTCTCTCTCTGCCCCTCTGCCCCCTCCCCTGCTTGTACTCTCTCTCCCTCTCTCCCTCTCTCTGTAAAATAAAAATAATAATAATAAAGTTAAAAATTTTTTTTTCTTCAGCATTGTTTTAATTTCATATATCTTGGGGCACCTGGGTGGCTCAGTCAGTTTGAGCGACTGACTTCGGCTCAGGTCATGATCTCACGGTTTGTGAGTTCGAGCCCCGCGTCGGGCTCTGTGCTGACAGCTCAGAGCCTGGAGCCTGCTTCTGATTCGTGTCTCCCTCTCTCTCTGCCCCTCCCCCACTCATGGTCTGTCTCTCTGTCTCAGAAATAAATAAACATAAGAAAATTTTAAAAATTTAATTTCATATTTCTTTAATGATTAGTGAGATTTTTTTCTTCAAGCATTGTGGTTTCCTATTTACATTTTATTTCACGTGAACTGTCAAATATCCTTCTAAAAAAAAATTTTTTTTACATGTATTTATTTTTGAGAGACAGAGTGAGATAGAGCGCAAGTGGGTGAGGGGCAGAGAGAGAGGGAGACACAGAATCCAAAGCAGGCTCCAGGCTCTGAGCTGTTAGCACAGAGCCCGACATGGGGCTTGAACCCACGAACTGTGAAATCATGACCTGAGCCAAAGTCAGACACTTAACTGACTGAGCCACCCAGGCGCCTCAAATATCCTTTTTTCAAACTAGGTTTTTTGTTGTTGTTGTTTTGTTTTGTTTTTTAAGTAGGCTCCACACCGAATGTGGGGCTTGAACTCACAACCCCGAGATCAAGAGTTTTATGATCTACTGACTGAGCCAGTCAGGTGCCCCATCTTCTTTTCTTAAGATAGAAGTTTTACTTCACAAACCAGTTGACATACCAACACCAAAAGCACAACTGATTAAAGATTAATGTTAGACTTCACCAAAATTAAAACTTCTATACTTCAAAGTACACCATCAAGAAAGTGAAAAGACAACCCATACAATGGGAAAGAATATGTGAAAATCGTATTTATGATCAGGGACTTGTATCCAGAATATATAAAGAACTCTAAAAATAGTGAAAAGATTCAAATTTTTAAACAGACAAAGGATTTGAATAGATATTTTCCCAAAGATGATATACAAATGGACAATAAGCATATGAAAAGATACTTCGTATCATCATTAAGGGAAATACAAATCAACATAATGAAATACTACTTTATATCCAGCTAAATGGCTATAATAAAAACAAATGGACAACAAGTATTAGTGAGAATGTAGAGAAATTGGAACCTTCATACATTGTTGGTGGGATTGTAAAAATGGTGTAGGCACTTTGGAGAACAGTTTGGCAGTTCCTGAAAATGTGAAGCATAGAGTTGCTGTGAGACCCAGCAGTTCCACTGCTGCATATAAGGGTAATGATAATAAATGTCCACACAGAAACTTGTGCATGCATGTATGTAGTAGCATTGTTCATAAAAGCCAAAAAACTGGAAACAACTCAAATGTCCATCAATTGATAAACAAAATATAGTCTTTTCATACAATGGACTATTGCTTGGCAATAAAAAGGATGCCACAACATGAATGAACCTTGAAAACTTTATGCTGAGGTGAAAGAAACCAGTTACAAAAGACCCTGTGTTGTGTAATTCCACTTATATGAAATAAGCAGAATAGACAAATCTGTAGATTCAGAAAGATTCAGAAAATGGTTACAGGGTTTCTTTTTGGGGTGATGAAAATGTTCTAAAATTAGATTTGGTGTTGGTGGCACAACTCTGAATATACTAAAAACTATTGTATTCTTTAAATGGATGAACCTTATGGAATGTAAATTACATGTCATTAATGCTGTTGGAATAAAGGGGAAGGAAAAAGGAAAGGAACCAATTTACAGGTTTGCCTCTCTTCCTGTCCATTCATTTCTTGCACAGATTGTTGGTTAGGAGTAAGATGTATGTCATATGGTAATTCCTGTTGTGCTAGAAAATTGCATGCTTCAACTTAATTGATGTTTTATTTTAGGATGATGGCTGATAATTGAAGTCTTGGGTTTTCTAGGTCCATGACCCCTATTAGTGTGATTCTCAGCATGTTTCATTACCTTGTAGATTGTTCCTTTGTTCATAAACTTAGGATAATTCTTGTTTTTCCTACCTCAGAAGGTTGTTAAGTTCAAATGAAAGTGAGATAGCACTTTGAAAGCTGTATAGTCCTAAATAAATAGAGAGTAGTATTAAGATTTCTAAAGTTCTCTGTATTTTCTTTCCATAGGAGTAAAACACAAATCTTTTCTAACAGTTGAGGACTGTTTTGAGTTGGGCAAAGTGGCCTACACAGAAGCAGATTATTACCATACAGAACTGTGGATGGAACAAGCACTAAGGCAGCTGGATGAAGGCGAGGTTTCTACCATTGATAAAGTCTCTGTTCTAGATTATTTGAGCTATGCGGTATACCAGCAGGGAGACCTGGATAAGGCACTTTTGCTCACAAAGAAGCTTCTTGAACTAGGTATGTTAAATTGGCCTAATTTAAGATTATATATATACACACACGCACACACACACACACACACACATACATATATATGTATATATAAATTATATATAATTATTGTATATAAAAAGTGCCAACCTATATGACAACATAAATGTATATGTATAATTCTGATATATGACTACATATCTTGTCTTACATATATATGTATATAATGATAAATATATATAATTCTGATATATGTGTAATTCTGATAAGTGTAATTTGTTATATAGCTTTGGTACATTTTTTTTTCTTTTTTCAGGTTTTTATTTAAATTCTAATTAGTCAGCATACAGTGCAGTATTAGTCTCGGGTAGAATTTAGTGATTCATAACCTATATACAACACCTGTGTTCAGTACAACAAATGCCCTCCTTAATTCCCATCACCTATCTAACCTATACCCCCACCTACCTCCCCTTCATCAATACTCAGTTTGTTCTCTATAGTTAAGAGTCTGTATCTTGGTTTGCCTTTCCAACCCCCCCACCTCCCCCCCGCCATGTTCATTTGTTTTGCTTCTTAAATTCCACATATGAGCGAAATCATACGGTATTTGCCTTTCTCTGACATATTTTGCTGAAGATTGTACTCTCTAGTTCCATACATGTCATTGCAAATGGCAAAATTTCATTCTTTTCTATGGCTGAGTAATATTTATTCCATTTGGTACTTTTTATTTGTTATAAGTCAAGAATCTATCTGTTAGACAAATTTTATCCTCTCCCTGTTTATACACTAAATAAGTGGCAACTGATTTTCCTCAGTTAATGGTACTACAACAGTGGCTGTGCTACTCTGCTGTATACTCTTCAGGAATTTCAAAAGTGGACCTAACCTAGCTAACTCAGTAAAAAATGTTTATTTACCATATTGTTTTATTAAATATTACCCAGTTTCCTTTGAAATGTTTTGTGTTCTTACATTTCATGTTTAAAAATGATCTTGTGATTTAAAATAAATAGACTGAAAATGTAATTTGTCATATTCAATATTTCAAATATTAGATAATGTGATATCCTTTGAGGATTTTATCACTAGTGTTTTGAACTTGTTTCTCTAAGTATGATCCAGGGACCATGTGCTTTGGAATTACTTGGATACACATTAGAAATGAAAAATTTCTTGATTTCCACCCCAGAGCTACTAAATCAGAATCTGTGGACATTGAATTGTATGCTAATAAATTCAGGTGACCTCTGGTATATAATGAAGCTTTAAAACATTTCAAAAATTAATTATTTTTATGAATAGGTTAATATGTGTATTTTAGAAAAGTCAAACAGTTTAAAAGAATTGGCCATCTGAAAATGAACTTCTGATAATTAGGTTATTTCTTGGTTGAGTGAGTTAATAAATTGAGATATTAGTTCAAGTACCTTTTTTTCAGTATTTTTTTGTGATTTTTTTCTCCTCACTTAAAGAATATTTTACTCCTTATAGAAAATTTTTAAAAATAAGAAAAGATATGGAAGAGTCATCCATAAGTCTATCACTGAAAGGTTTTCACAATCACAAAATTTTTTGTTTCATTATAGTATATACCCTCTTTCCTGCACATACATACTTATCCCATTCTTTTACAAAATTAAGATTATATTGTATATCACAACATATATTGTGAGCAGTTTCTCAAAGACAAAATCTTACAAATGTAAGGCTAGATTTCCTAAACACTTCATTTAATATCACAAATGAGGTTTCTGTGTATTGTTCTTTTTTATTTTTGTGTGTATGTGTGGTGGTTTGGATTTTTTTTTTTCCTCTAGGATGGGTGGAGTAGTCTAGTCCTCATTTCCCCTACTAAAAGATAGCTAAAAATGATGACTAGCAATTCAGAGGCAGTTAGTGGATTCTGCTTTATTTGAAAATTATATCTTTAGTTTCTCTTTTTCCATCTCACTTAGAATTTGGGGACTGAAATTCACTCAGAAGTAGGCTGTGTTCTGCATTTATAATGTATCTGTGGTGAATGTTGCTTTTGAACTGTATATACACTGTCTTTCCCATGATGATTACATTCAGTCTCAGAAAAATCTTTTCTATTGCTTAAAATAAGTAGAATGAGTGATATTTTAGAATTCATTTGACATCAAACTGATCATAATTATTTCACTGAGACTTTTCTTTGAGAACTTTTCAGTAAGTTCTCAAAGTAGAATATTTACTTCTTTGACATAAATGGCTGATTCCTTCTCCGGAACTCTTTGTATATAGGGTGATAGTAGGTGATTTACTTCAGCCAGTACTGGTTTATACCTGTTGTTTTGGTGTAATGATTTTTATTAGTGCCTCCTTTTACTCTCATAAGTGTCCCGGTTTGAAAGGTAAATTAAATGATCCTGCATTTTTATATTCCTATATTCTGATGCTTGAACAACTATAAACTTAGTCATGGACATGCTTCCTTTCTCTCCAATAGATCCTGAACACCAGAGAGCTAATGGTAACTTAAAATATTTTGAATATATAATGGCTAAAGAAAAAGATGCTAATAAATCTGCTTCAGATGACCAATCTGATCGGAAAACCACACTGAAGAGAAAAGGGGTTGCTGTGGATTACCTGCCAGAGAGACAGAAGTACGAAATGCTGTGCCGTGGGGAGGGTATCAAAATGGTAAAGTGGAAAAGCCAATTGTGTGTGTGTATGAATGTGTGTGTGTGTGTGTGTGTTTGTACATAGTTCTAGAGAGAATCAGAGTTCTTTTATATTTAAGCCTATGTGATAAATATTAGAATTAACTGCTTAAAGTATTACAGTATACCACATCACCTTATTGTGGGTGTCACACTTAATATGCTCCAGCTGTTAGTAAAATAGTTTTAGAATAAAGCTTTAGAATAAAGAATCATTATTGCATTTTGTTTATTTTTGGTAATATAACTCTTTGCATAGGCCAAAAGAGGCTTATTTTTATAAGATGAGGGATGAGATAATTTAAGGGATAAGATCATTTAAGCTTTATCTTATATCTTAATGCAAAAGAGATTTCTGCAATCTTTATAGAAATAATATATCATCCTAACCCATTGTATAAAACAAAGAATTCATCTATACAATAATCTTTTGTGGTTTTGCTCCTAGCTGACCTTGACAAGATTGCTTAGTGAAACATGTTAGTCTATTTAAGAAACATTTAAAACGCAGAAAGGATTTCAAAAGATTTTAGCTTTAACATTTATTTTTTTTAAAGACTCAAATGTGCCTATAAATATCCCTTCCTTTATTGTATATCTATATTTATGTATTTATAACTCAGAGTACCAGTGCTTCAGGGTGTTAATAGATAAAAGACCACAAACAAGTTTAAGTCTGGAGAACATAGGTTTTTGTTCAGCCTCAGGACTTTTCAGAGTCCTTTTATGATAATGTACATCACGGATATGCTATACATTGTTTCCCAACATTAATAGATCATGGAGCCCTTTTTTTAGGAATATCATGGGGTACTAGTGTTCAGCTGAATGTGGGCATATGTAGAAGGAGTTAGTGAATTTTTGAAGTAAGTACTTTTAAGTTGTAAACATTTGAATAGCGTTGTAAGGTTTTCTCTGCTATTGATGAACTCAAGCTGGACTTTACATTTTGATATTGATGACTTTTTGACATTTGAGGACTTATCATTGACAGCCTAATCTCTAACAGCAAATGTGTAGATCATATCTATGTTGACACTTTTGATAGCTAAGTTCATGGAGACCTGGAAGAATATGCTTACTTTTGCTTTGGTGCTAAGGAGTAAATATAAGGGTAATAACACTCTGATAGACTCATGAAACATTTTTTTAATTTCACATCTAAATATTTTATTATGTATCTATTGAAGATAAAGATAATCAAAAAACCATTATCATACCTAAAAAAATTCATAATATTTCCATAATATCATGAAACATCTAGTGAGTGTTCAAATTTCCAATAGTAAGCAAATATTTTTTATTGCCCTTAATAACTCTTAAAGAACAAATCAAAATAAAGACATAGGTATAAAATAGAAGTCTGCTTAATTTGCCAGTTTGTTGATATGACACACACACAGTAACTCTGCCCAAAATCAAGGGATCGTCTTTATCCTCAGAATAGTTAAATTCACCTCATGGTTATATCAAAGACTTATATAAATACATATTTAGATTTTTTTTAAGTTTATTTGTTTTGAGAGAGAAACTGCATGCATGAGTGGGGGAGGGGCAGAGAGAGAGAGAATCCCAAGCAGGCTCTGAGCTGTCAGTGCAGGGCCTGATGTGGGGCTCAAACTCATAAACTGTGAGATCATGACCTGAGCCAAAACCAAGAGTGGGATGCTTAACTGACTGAGCCACTCAGTAGCCCAATAAATCTTTAGATTTGACTCTAGGTAAATAAAGTACATGGAGAATAAACATGAATCATTATTTACTTGTCTTAGTAGGTTAACCTAATATTTAAAACAAAAACTAATATTATTCCTACTTCATATATGATACACTTATTCAATCAAGAGAAGATTCAGCAATGGAATCACTTATTTAGTTAATATAGGTTGAAAGGAACATTTGTTTTGTCGATCACTCAATTTTTAATATCTATCAATAAAAGCACCTGCCTTCTTTAATAACTTATTTTTTCTTTTTCAGAGTTACTCATTTTCATCTTTGCTTTTTAAAACTACCTAACTAAATCTATTTATTTATGCTACAAGCATTTAACTGGGAGGTATTTAGATAAACCTGATGAGGTTTTGTTTTGTTTTATTTCTCCTTTTAGAAATTTTTTTTCTGGGTGCTTCCCAGTTAGTTTGTGAAGTTTGGAGCAATGCTGGTCATTCATTTCATATTTTCATAAATATGTCATTATTTCTTTCATATTTAAATATCTCAACCTTATTTTAATGAGACAAGGGTTGGAAGAGAAACCCTACCTTTTTTCTTATATAAGGCCTAACACCTCTCCCAGAAAATAATCATTAATAAACCTTGTAAAGTCCTGAATGTCCCATTTGATGCAAAATACTTGCAGAGTACTGTTTCTTTTGTATAGTCTACCATAAATGCTCTATTTATACACAAGCATGATTATTGTTTCTTTCCTGCATAGGAGCAAGCATTAAAAATATTATTACTCTAATATATTTATCATTTTTGTAACTTTATGTTTAGACTCCTCGGAGACAGAAAAAACTCTTTTGCCGTTATCATGATGGAAACCGGAATCCTAAATTCATTCTGGCCCCAGCTAAACAGGAGGATGAGTGGGACAAGCCTCGTATTATTCGCTTCCATGATATTATCTCTGATGCAGAAATTGAAATTGTCAAAGATCTAGCAAAACCAAGGGTAAGTAATTTTTTATCTTTTCTCCTTCTCAGTTTACTTTACCCATGTTATCAGTTTTGCCTTTGCAAGTTACAAATATGATAATTGATATGGCAATAATCCCACAGATAGTTATAGATATTGTTGTCATAACATAATGGAGTTGTTAACTAAGCTCTATGCCAATTTTTCCTTAGTTATTAACACAAGTAGCAAACCCTGCATCTGGGTTTTAAGCACTTAATTATGAAAATCATAGATGAGATTTTTATTGACACTTAAATTTGTGTTTCAGTATCTTCCTGAAAAAGTTTTGTATGTATTTTCGGAACTTTAGTCTCATAGACTAATCAAAGACCAACTTTCTCCTATCTTCTATATTTTTATCTGAAAGAATACTTGAAGTATTTTTATTTCCCTTCTGGCACATTATTACTAGAAAGATATAATTGGGCACAGTCATCATGCTAATTTGAAATGAGGACATCATAGTTTTCTGAATTTAACTCACATAATTTATCTTAAGAAAAACAATTTAATGTAAATACAGTCCCATAAACTTATTGTTTAGCATAGAAATTCTTTTACGAGAATGGGAGAAACACTACCCTTTATGGTCTTGCCTTTTTCCCCACCAGCTTGTTCTCATTGAACAAGATCTCCATTTTATATCATTGATAGTAAAATACAAACTGCCCTCACTTTTATAAAGAGACTGTTACACACAGGAGTTGGCAAATTTTTTCTATAAAGGTGCAGATAATAAATATATTTTAGGCTTTGCTGGCCATACCATCTGTCACAACTACTCAAGTTTGCCACTGTAGTGCGAAAGCAGCCATAGAAAATATATAAATGAGTGTGGCTATATTTCAATAAAACTTTGTTTCCAAAAGCAGGTGGCAGTCCATAGTTTGCAGATCCTTGTTATATTAAAAGATTTAATTATCTGGATTTCTGTACTGCAAAATAAACCTAAAGTCAGAATTTTTGTTGTTGTCAAATTTTATGATTCCAAATTGGTACTTTTTGTTTTTTTATCAAAGATTACATTTTAATGGGAAAGACTGGTCTAATATATATATTATATATATAATATATATATATATAATATATATATATATATATCCAAGGGAATTCTTAATCACTCTTTCATCATATTGTGCCAGTATTGTCTGAATTCCTGTTTTCGTCCATTCTTTGTGGTCTATAAACCAAGTAAACCAAAACATCTTGGTAGAATATTGATTAAGAATGCATTTCAGCTTGGGGATCAAGTCATGTATCTCTGGGTTTGGAGACCTCAGTCTTCAAAGGGGATGCCTCAGTTGGATTATTTTAATAAAAAAATTCAAAGGCAATAAAAATTTTATTCTCTTTTGTTAACCTCCAAAATCACCCTCCATTTTTTTTTAAAGTTTAAAATCATTATCTTGGCTGTCATCAATTTCTTACTGTTTTTGTACATTTATGAGTTCTTTTCATCTACCTTTCTGTTAGGTCCCAAGATTATTTCACTGTATATGTGAAATATATGAACATATATATTGAAGGAAGGAAAGATAGATTTTGAAACAAATTTTGAACAACATTAACCTTTGCAGACAGTCGCATCACTAAAAAAATTAAAATAAGAGGTTTGAAATGGATCATTAACTGCAAATAGCCATTCTTATAACTATAAATTAGACTTCACATTTTAGAAATTTTTCTTTCCTCATAGTCCCATCATCCAACCATTGAAAGAAATTTAATTTCTAATCTCTTTTGTGTATCCTCCATTCATGCAAAGCAAAAACAAAATTTTTAAAATAACAAAAAAAAATCCAAAAACTAAAAAACTTCCAAGTCTCAAGGCTTAACACAAGATGACTGGAAGTCTATGGAGTTCTTTTCTATTTTCATTTTCCTTTGTAAAAATCCCAGAATTCTGACCGGTTGGATAAATGTGATTCCTTTTTTTTTGTTTTGTAATGCGACTATTTTGATGGTTGGCTTCACAGCTGAGGCGAGCCACCATTTCAAACCCAATAACAGGAGACTTGGAGACGGTACATTACAGAATTAGCAAAAGGTAAGAGATGTGTATGTTGCATATTTTGCCCTCTAATGAGTGTTTTGTACATCCTACAGGAATTATTCATTTAAGAGAAGTAGGTCATTTTCAGTCTCCAGCTCAAGTCACTGCCTATTTATATACGCATGGGTAAAATGCTTTGTGTTTCACAGGTCTTTCCCTTTAACTAGAAGTTCTCTTTAATCTTTAATTGGTCTGTTATTTTTAGGGAATTAATATGCTTTGCATTTCTCTTCAGGTCAGGAATCCAATCTCCAGGAAATGGCTTGATACTTGTTTTCTGTTTCCTTTTTCTTGCCAAAGGGGAAAAAAAAAAGAAAAAGAAGCAGCCTGGATTAATCTGGGAGTAGCCTTTGTTTATATAGTTCTCTCACATTCATAAATGCTACAGTGAATTCACATCATCCTTCATGGTGATTGTACTGGCATTTGTTCATTCATCTTGTGAAATACCATTGTCATTTTGAAGTAATCTGTATTCCTCCTGTTGGAGTTATTTTAAAAAACTTGCTGACTTGAAAGTTGGCAATGGAAAGAACAGAGTTATGCTTCTGATCTTAGTCTTCCAACTACTATTATTCATGAACTTAGTTGCCTTTTACTTCGCCAGAGAGACTTAACTACAGTTTTATCTCAGTGAGAGTTTTAAAAAATAAATTTAAAGAGACTATTAACTATTCTTTTGTCACAATACTTAAAGGACATTAAACTTCTAGATCTGAGAAAGCTCCTGTGAAACCCAGTGCTATAAATCATTTACATACAGCTTCAATGATTTAAAAAAAAAAAAAAAAAGTGAAAGGACAATAAATCTACAACAAAAATATGTCAACCCATTTTCTCTTGATTTGGAAGTGGCTTTTCATTTATTGCCACCTTTCTAAATGTTTTTGCTGATTTGAAACCATTACCTACCATCCAGACCAATCTGAACTCTTCCAATCACCTGTGGCTTGGCAAAACAAAACAAACAAAAGCCCAAAATTGCCTGCTACGTTAGTAAGTCCTTGTCCTTTCTCTTTTTTTGTAGCTGAGCCGAGCTACAGTACATGACCCTGAGACTGGAAAATTGACCACAGCACAGTACAGAGTATCTAAGAGGTAAGGGAGTAATGGAGAGAATTTTAGTCTTATTTGGACTATTTTCTTTCTTGAGAATCTATTTTAATAAAACCCATGATATGGTTTCTAAGACCTAGGCTTTAAGCATGACAACTATGCCTGAATTTTCATGATAGATTAATAAACAGACATGGTTATGGGACAGTTAACAGAGATTTTCTAGAACTAACTTACTAGATTTCAAAATGCTTGCTGAGACTCCCCAAACTCCCCCTAAAATTGAGTAAGAGAAGTTCCCAAAGAACCATCATAGAAACAAGGCCTAATTTGGCTTCTGCAGTAAAAGCAAAGGTTTAAAAATCTCTAAGTCACCAGAATAGCTATAGGTATTGAGAAAGGGCATGCCTTGAAGGATTCCATAACAAATCTTTTTGAGTCAGTTGGTTTCAAATTCTTTGCTTTTACCAATGTTTAAAGAGAATTTACTTAAGTTATTAGCTGATAGACCACTGAAATAATTTTAACAATAGATTACTGTGTAACTAATGTATATAACTTAGAAGGAATCTGCAGAATAAGTGACATTATTCCAACAGAATTCCTTTTCCATCTACTTATTTACAAAGGAGTTTTCTCAGCTCTCATGAAAATGAAAATAGAAATATATTAAGTTTGGTCTCATTCTAGAAATAAGTAATATTTATCCACGGTTACAATACCTAATTGAAAATAACGAAATAAGCTCCTTCCATCTCATTATATCAATTTATAAAAGTATTTTTGTTGTAGAGAAGTATAATGTAATAAAAGACTTCTAGGAATAGAAATGTATATCTCTAGGACAAGGCTTCTCAACCTCAGCATTATTGATGTTTCAGATCAGATAATTCTTTGTTGGTGGTGGTTGCCCTAAGCTTTGTACAAGCTTAGCTGCATCTCTGGCATCCACTAGATGCCAGTAACACCCTTCATCCCAGTTGTGACAGTCAAAAATGTCTCCAGACATTGCCAAATATCCCTTGGTAGGCAAAATCCATCTCCCACCCCAAAGACTTCACCTCTCCACACATGTTGAAAGCCACTATTCAAAAATGGAATGAAAATGCAGTTCAAGAGGAAAAAAAAATTTTGAATATTATTGCTGTAAGTCATAGCAAAAGTACTATGAAGGCTGTCAGAATGCATTGTTTCCCTACTCTTTTTTGGGCAAAGCTCTATGTCTTTTGTATGGTAATAACCTTCAACATCCTCACACACATTTCCTGGTTTCCTAACTGCCCTATACTACCTGCCCCCCCTGCCCCAGGTAGAAGTCATGGAGAAAATTTAATCTCTGTGATATGTCAGGGAGATGAATAAATGGTAAGGATTTGCAGAAACTAATTTGGATAATGTTTTGATACATGATTTATAATGCTTCTGTGCATTGTAATTAACTCTAAATTTCAAGTTAAACTTCAGCTATTTTTCCATTCTATTACAGAATATTATGCATGTGTTGAAAAATAAGCCCTTTATTTGTGGGGGTAAAAGAAAAAAATTAACCCATTAAAAATAATATTTTATCAAAGATTATTTTTTTATATGGTTTTAGGCATTTTTACTGTCCTAAGGCTTGTATCTAACTTCTCCAGATTTGGATGCTTTTAGGAAGCACATAAAATAAATTTTCATGAACTTAGTTCTTTGGAAGTCCTTTTTGGAAATTTTTTATATATACAATGGACCTTTTGAAGAAATAGCCAGCCCACAGAGTCATTGGACCCTTACCAATAAGGCAAAATAAATTATTCTTGGAAACTTTTTTTTCCTTAAGAACTAAATATTTCTAAACATTTTGAGCTTATTTTTTTAGTATTTTAATTTTATAGCTCTGAGAAGAATTTTATTGGATTTTTTTTAGAAAGACACAACCATACTTTATATTATATAAGGCAATAGAAGTCATTTAGCCAGCAGCATTAGAAGTTTTAGAAGACTAATACCAGAATAAATTCACCTAATCGCAACAAAGTGTGCAGAGAGTGTGTTTGTGTTCAAAATTACCTAGTAACAATAGAATTCCACAGCATAGTGATATTTATATTTACCCAAGGAAAATTGTTCAGCAAATCTTTTAAAAATAAAATATATATGTTGAGAGAGGCCGTAACTGTTAAAGAATTGGCTCCATAAAGTATCCTATACATTTCATATTTAACAAATAAAAAGTTTTTGTTATTTTAGGAATTCATTAGCTATGCTGAGACGTTTTCTACCCATCAATGTAAAAATCTGAATTTTGAAGATGCCTACAAGTGAAATAAATGTTTTCTGTTTCCTTCATACATTATACCTCTGAAAAAGGCATCTCAAATGCAAAGTAGAAGTATTTATGTGTACTGATGTCAGTTAATGTGGTTCCTTTTGCTGTGGGAACATCTGTATTTTGAATGGGTCAGAAAGGAATTTCAAATATCTGTATTTTGAGAAATTTCTCAGTGATTACATCATCTTCTGAGGAAGGAAAATCTGTTCCAGCATCCTAGCAAATAGAATTTTATTTGGGTAAAGTATCTGTGGAAATCCATTACTGTTTATTTATTTTATTGACTTTCTGAACTTTTGGTAAGGCATCTCTGTCCTTTCCTATATTAGCCTTTCTGATATTTAAAAAAAAAAAAAATCCCAAACTAAAAATTTACTACAGCTTATTAATGGAAATGCTAATAATTTTGGCTGAATCAGAGAAATGGAATTTTAGTTTTGAAAAGGTAAACATTGAGTTACTGAAAAGGCAGTTTAGTTATGTGAGTTCATTAAGTCCAGTTAATATAAAGAGATTTGCAAATAAACAATCCACTTAGTGTAGTAGAAAAAGCTTCTTTGATTCTGGTGGGTTATTTTTGGAAGTGGTTTTCATTTTCTTACTCTCAAGTACAGATTTCCTACAATAATGACATTTTCTTATGCTTGAGATTTAATGTAAATAAGGAACAAATACAATATAAAAGCATATTAATATACTATAGAAGCAAATACAAATATATTTGAATAATTTCAGATATTTTTAAAATTGGAGTCCCTTTTTTTTTTAATTTTTTTTTTAACGTTTATTTATTTTTGAGACAGAGAGAGACAGAGCATGAATGGGGGAGGGGCAGAGAGAGAGGGAGACACAGAATCCGAAGCAGGCTCCAGGCTCTGAGCCATCAGCCCAGAGCCCGACGTGGGGCTCGAACTCACGGACCGCGAGATCATGACCTAAGCTGAAGTTGGACGTTTAACCCACTGAGCCACCCAGGCGCCCCAGAGTCCCTTTTAACAATGACATTACTCTCTTTTGGGTTGAACAGTGGTTCTCAGCTCAGATTAAAATAACTGAAATGGACAGATCTATAGTGTTATTTCATAATTGTCCCACTAAAAACCAAAGGGCTGGGATAAATTTCCAGTCTAGGTGATCAGCATTTCTTTGTTAACCATCAAGCGCTTACAGAGAGCAAAACTTTTTTTTTTTTTTAAAGACAAGTTTTTTTTTTTTTTTTTTAGTGTTTATTTTTGAGAGACAGCCAATGGGGGAGGGGCCAGCAAGAGGGGGAGAGGATCTGAACCAGGGGTGGAACTCACGACCTGGGGGATCATGACCTGAGCCAAAGTCAGCTGCTTAACTGACAAAGCCACCCAGGTGCCCCAAGAGCAAAACTTTTAATAATTCTTGTTTTTGCAAAAAATCACATAGTGGTTTTATATTAGCTATTTGTAAAATGTAAATTTTCACATGTGTTGAGTTAGAAGAAGGTAATGATACTATTCAAATTATACCACTCACATTTTCCTTTGGAACTTTGTAACATTCTCCAAAACCTCCAAAGTGAATTTTTCTATTTACTGAACATGAGGTCCTTATTAATGTATTAGAAATATAGTAATGCAGTATGAGAATGTTGTTCCTTAATCAAATAGAGCATTCCAGTGACATTGTAAAATAGCATATATTAGAAGAATAACAAACACTTCTTAATAAAAAAAATTCATTAGAAAGGAAAAAATGTTGAAACATTACTCTGAATATACAACTTAGCTCTTGGGTTCCTGTGATTAAGACCAAAAGGAATATAGTTTGTGTTATCTAATTAGTAACAGAAAAAAGAAACACATATAAAATTATCTGGAGAAAGAAATAGAGTTTTCTCATGGCACTAAATTGTGTTGTACGGAAAAAACACTGTATAACTTAGTTGAAATTTTCTTTTCTTCTTTTTTTAATGTTTGTTTATTTTTGAGAGAGAGAGAGAGAGAGCATGTAAGCAGGGGAAGGGCAGAGAGAGAGGGAGACAGTGGATCTGAGAGCTCAATGTGAGGCTTGAACCCATGAACGGGGAGATCGTGACCTGAGCTGGAGTTGGACACTTAACAGACTGAGCCACCCAACAATTTCAATTACAGTTGTACAAACAATAAAGAAATGTTCTTCAAATGATTTATCCTGTTACAGCAAATACTGTAACTTTATGTTCTAACTCTGTTGAAAAACACTGAGTACTTAGAAGAGAGAGCCTTGATTTCTTTTGATTTCATTTAGTCCAGGAATGACTTCCAGATTCTAAGGAATAGACAGTTAATATATAATATAGTATCATCGTCTTCACTGAATTTTTTGGCGGTGTTACAACAATCTAAATTCAGGGCTAATTTCTTAGAGTAGATGATAGGTCTATAATAATGTTGCTGAAGACAGATTAGCAGTTGGGGTCCAGATGAATAAGATGTTTTAAATGTATAGAGTTCTCCAGCTAAAGAAAATCCTATTATATTTTGGAGAGGTTTTCATATGAAAGTCAAATTAAGTGAAATAACATGCATAAGTAGAATTTATTTTCCACTCTAGTGACTATAAGAGAACCACAATTAAGATAACAGTTTATTTTTTTTATGTTTATCTGAGAGAGCATGCAGGAGGGACAGAGAGAGAGGGAGAGAGCAAGAATCCCAAGCAGGCTCCACACTGCCAGCACAGAGCCTGACGCTGGGCTCAAACTCAAGAACTGTGAGATCATGACCTGAGCTGAAAGCAAAGGTTGGACACATAACCAACCAAGCCACCCAAGTGCCCCAACAGTTTATTTTTTTTAACCTGTAATCAGTCATTAATGACTTTAACTGCTAAGCCTCAGACCTTCTGTTCATATCATTTATAGTATAACAAGTGCAATTTAAATTTTTTTTTAAAAATCTAAACAATTAAAATATTTTCCTTCTAGGATTAGCAAAAATTAAAAAGATTGATTCTGGCAAGGATTTTCTGAAATGGGCACTCGTAGCATATGTTAGGAGTATAAATCACTTTTTTTGGAGAACAATACGACATCATTTATCAAAATGTGAAAGTCGTCTAGCAGTTCCACATCTAGGAGTTTAACCTATGGAGATATTCCCACAAGTATGCAAAGATATACAAAAATTTTCATTATAGTATTGTTTGTAATAGAGAAAAAGTAGAAATAATCTTATTTAACCAGTGCTTTATTGACAGACCTTCATGGTCATTTTGGAAGTAAAGATGGTTTATTTTAAAAAGAAAGGCAGTAGTTAAAAGCACTGTGGAAGGGGAATGTAAAATGATATAGTTACTATGGAAGAGTCTGGTATTTCCTCAAAAAGTTAAACATAGGATTACTATATGAACCAGAAATTCCACTGCTAGGTATATACCCAAAAGAATTGAAAGGAGGGACTCAAACATATACTTGTACACCCGTGTTCATAACAGCATTATTCACAATAGCCAAAAGTTGTAAGCAACCCAGGTGTTCATTCATGGATGAATAGATAAATGTTATATATTCATATGATAGAATATTATTCAAAAAGAATGAAATTCCAATACATGCAACAACATGGATGAATCTTGAGAATGAATAAATGAAAACAAGTAAGTGAAATAACACACAAAAGGACAAATATTATGTGATTTTACTTACAGTAAGTACCTAGAATAGAAAAATTCATACAGACAGAAAGTGGATTAGAGGTTACCAGGGCCTGGGAGGAGAGGGAAATGGCAAATTATTGTTTAATGGGTACAGAGTTTCAGTTGGGATGATGAGAAAGTTCTGGAAATAGTGATGATGGTTGCACAACTTTGTGAATGTATTTAACACCACTGAATTACACACTTAAAAATGGGCAAAATGGTAAATCTTATGTATTTTTTAAACCACCATATATATATATATATAATAATATATATATTATAATATATATATATATTATAATATATATATAATAATATATATATATTATAATATATATATATATTTTTTTTTAACTGAGGTTGTGCTATATGTACTGACTTGGAAAGATGTCAGAAGTATTTTCGGTGGCAGGGGGAAGTATATGCGTATATTGATACGGGAGATGGGAGGGTTGGTAGATTCCTAGTTTTTAAAAAATTCTCTCTGTACATTTGTTTATATACAGGGAGAAATGTTGAGGATATATAGCTATTTATTAGTAGTGTTTACCTGTGAGGAATGGGACTAGGAAAGGAACTTCATATACTTTTGTATTGTTTGAAATTTTTATAAGTATTTTTTTTTTATGTTTGTTTATATTTGAGAGAGACAGACAGACAGTGCATGAACAGGAGAGGGGCAGAGAGAGAGAGATGGAGACAGAATCTGAAGCAGGCTCCAGGTTCTGAGCTGTCAGCATAGAGCCCGACGCAGGGCTCGAACTCACAAGCCGTGAGATCATGTCCTGAACCAAAGTCGGACATTCAACTGAATGAGCCACCCAGGCGCCCCAAGTATTTCTTTTTTTAAGTAGCTTTATTGAGATATATACATACCATACAGTTCATCCATTGAAAGTGTACAATTTAGTGGCTTTTACTATATTCAGAGAGTTGTGCCTCCATCGCCATAATCAATTTTAGAACATTTTCATTACCTGAAAGAGAAATTCTGTACTCCTTAGCAGTAACTACTCAATCATCAATTCACCCCCCTCTAAGCCTAGTCCTAGGTGACCACTAATCTACTTTCTGTTTTTATGGATTTGCCTGTTCTGGAATAAAATCATATAATATGGGGTCTTTTGTATCTGGCTTCTTTCACTTACCATGTTTGTAAGGTTCATTCATGTTGATGTATGTATCTGCATTTCATTCCTTTTCATGGCTGAGCAATATCCCATTGTATGGATATACCACATTTTATCTATTTTATTCATCCATTGATAGTGGCGTTGTTTCTACTTTTTTGGCTAATATGGATATTGCTGCTCTGAAAATTCATGTACAAGTTTTTATGTGAATGTAAGTTTAAATTTCTCTTGGGTATAGACTTGGAGTAAAATTGCTAGGTCATATGGTATCTCTATATTTAACCATTTGAGGAACTGCCAAACTTTTCCAAAGTGGCAGCACCATTTTACAATCCAACCAGCAATGAATGGGGCATTCCAGTTTCTTCACATCCTCACCAATGCTTGTTATTATCTTTTTGATGGTTATGGCCCTCCTAGTGGGTGTGATATGCTATCTCATTGTGGTTTTGATTTGGATTTCCCAGTGGCTGATGATGTTGAGCATCTCTTTATTGGCTGCTTATTGGCCATTTGTACATTTTCTTTGGAGACTGTCCATTCAGATCCATTGCACATTTTGGTATTGAGTTATTTGTCTTTTATTTAGTGGTAATAGTTCTTTATAGATTATAGACTCAAGTCCTTATCAGACTTTTGATTTGCAGAAATTTTCTTCCATTCTGTGAGTTGTCTTTTTACCTTATTGATGGTGTCCAATGAAGCACAAAAATTTTTTTATTTTGATGCTATCCAGTTTACCTATTGTTTTGTTGTTGCTTATAGTTCTTTTTTGAGAGAGAGGGAGAGAGAAAATCCCAGGGAGGCCCCACATTCAGCACAGAGTGTGTGGGGCTTGATCCCACGACTGTGAGATCATGACCTGAGCTGAAATCAAGAGTCGGATGCTTAACTGATTGAGCCACCCAGGCTCCCCTATTATTACTTGTTCTTCTGATGTCATAGCTAAACCAGTGTCTAATACAAGGTCACAAAGATTTACACTTGTATTTTTTTTTCTAAGAGTTTTATAATTTTACTTCTACATTTAGGTCTTTAATCCCTTTTGAGGATATATGTATGTATGTGTATATATATATATATATATATATATATATATATATATATATATATACACACACACACACACACACACACACACACACACCCCGTAGGGAAGTAGGGAGTCCAATTTCTTTCTTTCACCTGTGGTTATCCAGTGTCCTTGGACTATTTGTTGAATATAACAACCATTTCTTGCTTTTATAATTTTAAAAGTGTAAAGTGAAAGTTTGGAATGGTAATTTGCTAGAATAGCAAGAGTGAAGGCGTTCTTGGTAGCAGGAGACTTCAGGCTGAAGAGTAAGCATTGTCAAAGAAAAGATTAAAGATAAAGAGGCAGTGATTGATAGAATGAGGCCTGTGGAGTTAGAAAGGGTAGGTTCAAAAACATAGATAAAAGATCCAGCCTCTGTAAGGCTGAAGGACAATACTTCTACCAGAATATAAGAGAAAAGGTAAGAATAGATGCTTGTGGTTGCAGGGACGGAAGTTGAAGGTAATAGAAGTAGGAGACAGGTTCTCTGTGGGTGATAGGATGGGACAGGAACAATTATCAGGATGCATCTAGTTTAAAATTTTAAGAGAATATTTACCAATCTTGTGTTGCAGTTAGCTATAAAAATCAAGTCAGTAGTTTGTTGCTTATAAAGTTCAAAAATCTGTCAAATTGTTGCCAGCCAAAACGATAGCTACACCAACATACCAGATTAGTTCCTGGTTCTCCTAGCAATTCAATCAGAATTGGGAGAAATAAGTTCTTAATATATGTATCAGCTATACCCTTTATAATAATAAAATTCTTGGATCCTTCCTTTTCCTGCTCTGCTGAGGAATTCTACTCAGCCAGTCCCTATAAATTTGTAAGAGATCACGAGACAAATAATTATGGTAAAATTGAATAAATCTTGGATTAGTTCTTTTTTTTTTAAATGTTTTTATTTATTTTTGAGACAGAGACAGAGCATGAGCAGGGGAGGGGCAGAGAGAGAGGGAGACACAGAATCTGAAGCAGGCTCCAGGCTCTGAACTGTTAGCACAGAGCCTGATGCAGGGCTTGAACTCACGGACTGTGAGATCATGACCTGAGCTGAAGTTGGACGCTCAACCGACTGAGCCACCCAGGCGCCAGTCTTGGATTAGTTCTAAGAAATCTCCAGGATTCATTTATTCATTCAGCAGAAATAAATTGAGATCTGCTATGTGCCAGACACTGTAATAGGTTCTGCAGATATAGTAGGGAGCAAAACCAGGCAGACTTTATATGTATTTCGGACTAGTAGTTGAAAGAAGACATCTTTCTTAAACAACAAATTAATATATAATTACTGTGATAAATTATACAAAGTAAGAATATATGGTACTATAAAAACATTAGGGGCAGCTGCCTTCTCCACTTCCAGGTGCATGGAAGTAGCCTCCCCCTGATGTACTTTAGCTGCAGGCAGTTGCTAGCTCCGAGATTAATGATTTTGGGGGTTACAGCTGCCACCACCCTCCACCCTCCCAACCAAGGGTGATTCCCATAGTAGCATCTGGCAGGTGCCCACCAAAATCAGTGTGGTCCTGTTATATATCAAAAGTACCACAACCTTGATTGCTTTTGCGAAGAGCATTTTATTTCCTTACATCAAAGAAATGTTAAGTTACCTGCAGACAAAAATACTTATTCATTCTTGGAAAGAAGAAGAGTGCCAGAGGACCTCAGTCTTTTGAGGTAACAGGCTGAAGAGGATTCCCATCAGGATGAGGTGTTTTTGACCTCTGCAACATCTGGGAATAGGGTGGATGATCTGCAGTAGATGACCCAGGCTGTGGCAGATAATGTGTGCTGGCAGATGTCTCTGCATGGAAAGACCATGGTACTGACAAGTGCACGTCTTCATGTAGAAGGCAGCATTTTATAGCTGGGAGAATGAAAGCAACATTCTTTGAAGATGTAGTTCCAGCAGTTAGGAAATGGAGAGAAGCTGGAATGAAGGTGTATATTCTTCAGAGAGCATAGAGACATAGAAATTATGACTAGTACATTTTACAGAGGAAGATATTCTTGAGCCTGTTGATAGTTACTTTGATGCCAAGGTTGGGCAGAAAGTGGAGAGTGAGAGTTATTGAAAGACTGCAAGTAGCATTGCATGCTCAGTCAACAACAACCTGTTTTTGACACGTTACTGTGGAGGGTAGTGCTGCTGAGGAAGTAGACTTGCATGTAGCTGTGGGGGTGAGACATGGCTAAGTGGGGTTAAGAAATGATGAAAAGCCTATAGCCTCATCAAATCATTCAGCAGATTGTTTGTCTTCTTCAATCTAGGAAAAGATTTCTAAGGAAGACAAACTGTTTCTCATAGTTTGTCCCTGTAGTCTCATTTTATTTTAATGGTAAAAGTAGCTTACTTTAAAAATACATATATACACATGTGCAAATATGTATGTGCTCAAATTACCTTCTACAGATACATGAGTGATAAAACTCTCCATTCAGTGAAATGAAACATTTTAAAATCTATTATATGTAAAAATTGCTTGAAACTCTAACACTAACCACTACTGAGGATAAAGTATAGTCAACAGAAAAAACTAACAGATCAAATGTGTCATGTATCAGGTCATATACCAAAATGGAGAGCCAGTTTTGAGCAATGTTTCTAATTAGAA
Source organism: Panthera tigris (assembly GCF_018350195.1). Taxonomy (NCBI): domain Eukaryota; kingdom Metazoa; phylum Chordata; class Mammalia; order Carnivora; family Felidae; genus Panthera; species Panthera tigris. The sequence goes on along the minus strand of NC_056670.1, from coordinate 33,064,211 downwards.
GCTTTGCTATTTTAAAATCTGAAAGTGTTTTAAAGTCATATATTTAAAAAAATTTTTTTAATGTTTATGTAGTTTTGAGAGAGAGAGAGAGAGAGAGAGAGAGAGAGAGAGAGAGAGACACAGACAGTGTGAGCGAGAGAGGGGCAGAGAGAGGGAGACACAGAATCCAAAGCAGGCTCCAGGCTCTGAACTGTCAGCACAGAGCCAGGCATGGGGCTCAAACTCATGAACCACTAGATCATGACCTGAGCCAAAGTTGGACGCTCAGCCAACTGAGCCACCCAGGGGACCCTCAAAGTCTTATTTTTAAAAATAAAAAATTGCCCGTGTTTAATTGTGAGAGAATAAAATTTAGGAGATTACAACAGCTACATTTCTCAATATGTGCTTACCTATATACCAAAGACAAAGATAGTTGCCTGTGCTCCACTAGAGGGCAAAATTAGAAAACTCACTTTAGTCTTAAGCAAGAGAGTGTATGTTACTTAAGAAGAAACTTGCTAATCATTGTGGGATCCACAGTGATCCACAGCTAATCATTGTGGGATTTCATTTCATGATTATCAATGAAAAAGGTGCATTAATGTAATAGCTAAAAAAGAGATGTGGTTCTTAATGTTGCAAAAAACAGTCCTAATCCTGTCAATTGTGATCATTCTAGATTTTATAGCTGCCTTTCTGACAGTATCTTAGCACAGTTTGAGAAAGTATATTATTATTATTTACTATTTTAAAAATGAACTTAACTGAAATCAATCTGTCAGATCAAGAAGAATTCTATATATTTTCTTTTGAAATGGGTATGAGAAATGTAAATTTTATAACAGTATTATTTATCCTGGTTCAGTTCTTATAGCATGTCATGTCAATTTAATGTTGTGATTAGTAAAAACACAAAACAAAACAAAACAAAAACTTCTTTGTCCTTTTTTGTCCTATTCCTCTTACTAAAATAAAAAATAAGCAGTTTGACAGGAAGGAGTGAAGGAAAGCTTCTCTGAAGAAGAGATGACTAAATTGATAATCCAAAGCCTTATCTTTACAAAATGAAAAAGAAAAATATTTGTGGCAGAGAGAAGAGCATGTGCACTAGCCTTGGGGCTTGCTGGAACATGTTCTTGAAGAAGTGATGCTGGGGTACCTGAAGAGAGACCGAATATAGTAGTAGAAGTTCTAAGGGAGACTAAGACTGAGCAACCAGAGAGACTGAAGGAATCCTGAAGAATGAGTGAATGAGGAGTTTCAAGGATGAACATACAGCTGTTACTAGAAGGGCAAATATGAAAATTGGAAACATTTTGTTAGATTTAGTAGCACAATAGTTATGGTGATATTAGCCAGGGCAGTTTTGGTGGAGTGATAGGGACTGAGGCAAGGTTGGAATGGATTAAGAAATGAAGAGTTGGGTGCTTGGCTGGCTCAGTGGTAGAGCATGCAACTCTTTATCTAAGGGTTGTGAGCTTGAGCCCCCATATTGGGTGTAGAGATTACTTCGAAGTAGAATCTTAAAAAAAAAAAAGTCTGTGGAAAAAGGGGACTTAAAGAGGGAGGAGAAAGAGACTGGTAGCTGGAGCAAGACAGAGAGTTAAAGGAAGGAACTTTGTCTATCTATTTATTTATTTATGGAAAAGACATAAGCCCAGTTAAAAGCTGTGGGAGGAATTGAGAAGAAAAAGTTGATCATTTAAGAGAGAAAAGATCTAATCAATGAATTATGCTTCCTAAAATGTCAGAAAATAATAGAATTTAAGACAGGGAATTAACCTTATAATGGAGAGAAATCTCTTTGGAACTGGAAGGGAGGAACTAGATGAACTAAAAGGAACAGATAGATGCAAATGTATGTAGATTGTATGGTTTCTTTTTTCTCTTAGGTAGGAGATATGTACTGAGAGAAGGGGGAAATTGGGTGGGTTGGGATTCAGAGTAGAAAAAAGGAAGAGTAAGGGCCCATTTGAAGTTGGTGTTCATGAATTTTCAGGGAATACATATTTGCCCTATTTCATGACTTTATTTAGTAGGGTTTGGTGACACAGGCGTAAGCTCAGAGAAAAAATTTCATTAAGGATAGTATTTTTGCCAATTTAATTTAGGGATTTAGCAACAATGTTGATGAAATGTGGAGTGAAGAGACTGATGAGAGAAGTAAAGGAAAAAGGCTGATAGACCAGGAAAAAGCATATATAAAGGAGATAGTTTAATTTGGGAGTACCTTTTTTTTATTTAGCTATAGTTCCCATACCATAAAATTCACTCCTTTAAATAAGTGTATAATTCAGTGGTTTTTAGTCTTTTTAGTTGTGCAACCATCACCATTATCTAATTTCCAAACATTTCCATCACCTCAGAAAGAAAGCCTGTACTTACTAGCAGACACTCTGAATGGGAACATCCTCCCTCCCCTGAAAAACCACTAATCTCCTTTCTGTATCTGTTGATTTGCTCATTCGGATATTTCATATAAATGGAATCATAATATGTGGCCTTGTGTATCTTGCTTAACATACTGTTTTCAAGGTTCAACCATGTTGTGGCATGTTACCAGTCCTTCATTCCTTTTCATGGCACAATAATTGAGCATATGGATAGATCACGTTTATGTATCCACTCATCAGTTGATGAATATTTGGATTATTTCCATTTTGGTCATTATTAATAATGCTGCTATGAATCTTTATGTACAAGTTTTTGTATGAACATATGTTTTAATTTCTCTTGGATATGTACCTGGGAGTGGAATTGCTGGGTCATGTGATAACTGTATGTTTAACAATTTGAGGAACTGCCAAACTGTTTTCCAAAGTGGTTGTACCATTTTACATTCCTACCAGCAATGTATGAGGGTTCTGATTTCTTTACATTCTCACCATCACTTGTTATTGTCCATCTATCTGTTTTTATTATAGTCATCTTACTGGGTGTGTTTGGATACCTTTAAAAAACTTATTATTTATTTTTAATTTTTTTAATGTTTATTTTTCAGAGAGACAGTGTGAGCAAGGGAGGGGCAGAAAGAGAGGGAGGCACAGAATCCAGAGCAGGCTCCAGGCTCTGAGCTGTCAGCACAGAGCCCAATGCGGGGCTCGAACCATGAGCTGTGAGATTGTGACCTGAGCTGAAGTCAGAGGCTTAACTGACTGAGCCACCCAGGCACCCCAAAACTTACTGTTATTTATGCAAGTAATATAAAGAAGTAATATAATGAATTAAAAAAATGAGGGGTGCCTGGGTGGCTCAATCAGTTAAGTGGCCGACTCTTGATTTCAGCTCAGGTCATGATCTCCTGGTTTGTGAGTTTGAGCCCTATGTAGGGCTCTGCACTGACAATGTGGAGCCTGCTTGAGATCCCCTCTCTCTCTCTCTTCTTTCTCTCTCTCTCTGCCTCACCCCTGCTAATTCTGTCTCTCTCAAAAATAAATTTAAAAAAATGAATTTTTTTCTCATAAAATATTTATATATATCAGGCTAAAAACCCTATGACCTCCACCTCAGTCAGTTCCTATACCTTATCTGGGAAGAAAAACTGTTTTCAGTTTGGTATGTATTTTTTCAGAATTTTTAAAAATTCTGAATGTAGATAGCTTACATTACATGAATCCAACTGTTTTCTTACATTAATCCAACTGTTTTCAAAGAAAACTCTATAATAAATGAGATTAGTTTTTTCTTTTCCAACCTTTAACTGTGAAATATAGCATTTTTAAAAGTTTATTTATTTATTTTGAGGCGGGGGGAGGGGAAGAGAGTGGGAGAGAGAGAATCCCAAGCAGGCTCCGTGCTGTCAGTGCAGAGCCCAACATGGGGCTTGATCCCACAAACATGAGACCATGACCTGAGCCAAAACCAAAAGTCGGATGCTTCACTGACTGAGCCACCCAGGCACCCCTAACATGTAGCATTAAAAAAAAAATTACAACATTCTTTAGTAAAAATCACATCAAACAAGCCAACTAAATGCCTATAGGTAAAGGCTTATTATCCCATATATTATGGCTTTTAAAATGATGGCTCTTAGTCTTTACTTATTGAAACATTATAAGTAAAACTAGTATTTTCTTCTTGTTAGTGCCTGGCTCTCTGGCTATGAAAACCCTGTGGTGTCTCGGATTAATATGAGAATACAAGATCTAACAGGACTAGATGTTTCCACAGCAGAGGAGTTACAGGTAGGTAATCACATTATCCTTAAACTATATGCTATCACATTATTTCTTTACACTTTTTCAAACAATGCTTTAGATGAGATTTCCTAACACTGTGCAGGCACTCTACAGGTATTGCAGGATAATTTGGGACCAAAAAAGTGAATATGCAAGCTGAGATCATGCAAAGTGGTCTTAATCAATGGCAAAAATTATGAATATCTGTGATTTCCAAAATTGTTTACAAAATTAAATTAAAAACTCTTATTGTTAAGTATAACTTAACAATAAAATTAAGTATAACAACAATAAATTAAAAACTCTTATTGTTAAGTATAATTTTATAGGGGAATGAACAATATGTAACAATATTTATTAAGCACACTACAAGTTTTTTTTCATTCCTAAGCCTGTCAGGTGACCAGGCTTTTTTTAAAACTTTTTTTTAACATTGATTTATTTCTGAGAGACAGACCACGAGCAGGGGAGGGGCAGAGAGAGGGAGACACAGAATCCAAAGCAGGCTCCAGGCTCTGCACTGTCAGCACAGAGCCTGATGGGGGCTCAAACCCACGAGTGGTGAGATCAGGACCTGAGCTGAAGTCAGACACTCAACTGACTGAGCCACCCAGGCGCCCCTCTTTTTTTTTTTAAATGTATTTTTTCTCTTTTCTATTGAGATATAATTTACATACCATAAAATTTACCCTAGTTTTATGGTTATGCAACCATCACCACTATCTAATTGCAAGAACATTTTCATCACTTCAAAAAGTTTTAGTATTCACTCCTCATTCCCTTTCCCTAATGCCCCTGGCAACCACTAATCTACTTTCTGTGTGTGAATTTGCCTAGATATTTCATATCTAGATATTTTATATAAATTGGATAATACAATATGTGGCCTTTTTTGACTTAACATAATGTTTTCAGTGTATCAGCACTTTATTCTTTTTCATGCCCGAATAATATTCCATTGTTTGGATATAACCACACTTCATATATTTATCAGCTGAAGGATATTTGGTCGTTTGTATTTTTTGGCTATAATGACTAATGCTGCTATGAGCATTTGTATACAAGTTTTTATACCAACATTTAAATTTCTCTTGGGTATATTCTACATATGGAATTACTAAGTCATGTGATAACTTTAGTTTAACATTTGAGGAATTGCCAAACTGTTTTCCAAAGTGACCATGCATTTTACAATTCCATTTGCAATGTATGAGAGTTATAATTTCCTCACATCCTTGTAAATAATTTGTTCTTGTCCATTTTTTGTTTGTTTTTAAATTACATCCAAGTTAGTTAGCATAAAGTGTAATAATGATTTCAGGAGTAGATTCCAGTGATTCATCCCCTTTGTATAACACCAAGTGCTCATCCCAACAAGTGTCTTCCTTAATGTCCCTTACCCATTTAGCCCATCCCCCCACAGCCACTCCAGCAACCCTCAGATTGTTCTCTGTATTTAAGAGTCTCTTATGTTTTGTCCCCCCTCCCTGTTTTTATATTATTTTTGCTTCCCTTCCCTTATGTTCATCTGTTTTGTATCTTAAATCCCACATATCAGTGAAGTCATATGATACTTGTCTTTGTCTAACTGACTTATTTCGCTTAGCATTATACACTGTAGTTCCATCCACATTGTTGCAAATGGCAAGATTTCATTCTTTTTGATTGCCGAGTAATACTCCATTGTATATATATACCACGTCTTCTTTATCCATTCATCAGATGACGGACATTTGGGCTCTTTTCATGCTTTGGCTATTGTTAATAGTGCTGCTATAAACATTGGGGTGCATGTGCCTCTTTGAAACAGCATACCTGTATCTCTTGGGTAAATACCTGGTAGTGCAATTGCTGGGTCATAGGGGAGTTGTATTTTTAATTTTTTGAGTAACCTCCATACTGTTTTCCAGAGTGGCTACACCAGTTTGCATTCCCACCAGCAGTGCAAAAGAGATTCTCTTTTTCCCCATCCTCGCCAACATCTGTTGTTGCCTGAGTTGTTAATTTTAGCCATTCTGATAGGTGTGAAGTGATATCTCATTTTGGTTTTGATTCACATTTCCCTGATGATGAGTGATATTGAGCATCTTTTCATGTGTCTGTTGGCCATCTGTATGTCTTCTTTGGAGAAATGTCTGTCCATGTCTTATGCCCATTTTTTAATTGGATTATTTGTGTTTTGAGTGTTGAGTTACATAAATTCTTTTATATTTTGGATATTAACAACCCTTTGTCAGATATGACATTTGCAAATATTTTCTCCCATTCAGTAGCTTATTGTTTAGTTTTGTTGATTGTTCCCTTTGCTGTGCAGAAGCTTTTTATTTTGATGTAGTCCCAACAGTTTATTTTTGCTTTTGTTTCCCTTGCACAGGTGACATGTTTAGAAAAATTTTGCTGCAACTGATGTCAGAGAAATTATTGCCTGTGCTCTCTGCTAGGATTTTCATGGTTTCACATTAGGTCTTTAATCCATTTCTAGTTTATGTCTGTGAATGTTGCAAGAAAGTGGTTCAGTTTGATTCTTTTGCATGTAGCTGTCTAGTTTTCCCAACACCATTTATTGAAGAGACCGTCTCTTTCCTATTGCATATTCTTGTCTCCTTTGTTGAAGATTAATTGACCACATAATTGTGGGTTTATTTCTGTGTTTTCTATTCTGTTCTATTAATTTATGTGTATGTTTTTTGACCAATACCAGACTGTTTTGATTACTATAGCTTTGTAGTACGTCTTGATAGTGGAGATTGTGATACCTCCAGTTTTGTTCTTTTTCAAGATTGCTTTGGCTATTGGAGGTCTTTTGTGGTTCCATACGAATTTTAGTATTATTCTAGTTCTGTAAAATAATGCTGCTGGCATTTTGATAGGGATTGCATTAAATCTGTAGATTGCTTTGGTAGGATGGATATTTCAACAATATTTGTCCTTCCAATTCATGAGCATAGAATATTTTTCTATTTCAGTTTTTTTCATCAGTGTTTTATAGTCCTCTTCAGTTTCTTTCATCAGTGTTCTATAGTTTTCTGTGTACAGGTCTTTCACTTCCTTAGTTAGGTTTATTCCTAGGTATTTTATTATTTTTGGTTAAATAGTAAATGGGACTGTTTTCTTCATTTCTTTCTGCTACTTCATTATGAGTGTATAGAAATGCAGTGGATTTGTGTATATTGATTTTGTATCCTGTGACCTTACTGAATTCATTTATCACGTCAAGTAGTTTTTTGGTGGAGTCTTTAGGGTTTTTTATGTATAGTATCATGTCATCTGTAAATAATGAAAGTTTTCGTTTTTCCTTACCAATATGAATGCCTTCTATTTCTTTTTCTTGTCTGATTGCTGTGGCTAGGACTCCCAGTACTATGTTGAATAAAAGTAGTAAGAGTGGACATCTTTGTGTTGTTCCTGATGTTAGGGAGAAAGCTTTCAGTTTTTCACCATTGAGTGTGATCATAGCTGTGGGATTATCATATATAGCCTTCATTATGTTGAGGTATGTTCCCTCTAAACCTACTTTGTTGAGGGTTTATATCATAAATGAATGTTGTACTTTGTGAAATGTTTCTTCTGCATCTGTTGAAATTATTAAGTGGTTTTTATGCTTTCTCTTGCTGATGTGATGTATCACAGTGATTGTTTTGCAAATATTGAACCACCCTTGAATACCAGGAATAAATCCCGCTTGATCCTGGTCAGTGAGTTTTTTAATGTACTGTTGAATTTGGTTTGCTAATATTTTCTGGATGTTCATCAGAGATGTTGGCCTGTAGTTTTCTTTTTGTATAGTGTCTTTATCTGGTTTTGGTGTCAGGGTAATGTTGGCCTCATAGAAGCTTTTCTCCCTCTTCTACTTTTAGAATACTTTGAGAAGAATAGTTATTAACTCTTCTTGAAATATTCGATAGAATTCACTTGTGAAGCTCTCTGGTCCTGGACTTTTGTTTGTTGGGAGGGGTTTTTTTTATACGTTTATTTATATTTATTTATTTATTTATTTATTTATTTATTTATTTATTTATTATTATTTTTAATGTTTTTATTTATTTTTGAGACAGAGCATGAGCAGGGGAGGGGCAGAGAGAGGGAGACACAGAATCTGAAGCAGGCTCTGAGCTGACAGCTCAGATGTGGGGCTAGAACTCACAGACTGTGATATCATGATCTGAGCTGAAGTCAGACGCCTAACCGACTAAGCCACCCAGGCGCCCCTATATTTATTTATTTAGAGAGAGAGAGAGAGAGTGAGTGAGCCGGGGAGGGGCAGGGAGAGAGGGAGAGAGAGAATCCAAAGCAGGCTCCATGCTGTCAGTGCAAAGCTCAATGCAGGACTCAAATTCATGAACCATGAGATCACAACCTGAGCCAAAATCAAGAGGTGGACACTTAACTGACCAAGCCACCGAGGCCCCCCTGTTGTGAGTTTTTTGATTACTGATTCAGTTTGTTTAAATTTTCTGTTTCTTCCTGATTCAGTTTTAGGAGGTTAATATGTTTCTAGAAATTTATCCATTTCTTCTAGGTTGTCCAATTTGTTGGCATGTAATTTTTCATAATATTCTTTTGCACTTCTTTGTATTTCTGTGGTGTTGATTGTTATTTCTCCTCTTTCATTTCTGTTTTTGTTTATTTGAGTTCTTTTTTTTATGAGTCTGGCTAGAGGTTTATCAATTTTGTTGAACTTTTCAAAGAGTCAGTTCCTGGTTTCATTGATCTGTTACATTGTTTTTGTAATTTCTGTTTCATTTCTTTCTGCTCTAATCTTTATTATTTTCTTCTTTCTGCTGGTTTGGGGTTTTGTTTGTTTTTCTTTTTCTAGTCCCCTTTAGATGTAAGGTTAGGTTGTGTATCTGAGATTTTTCTTGCTTTTGAAGTAGGTTTCTATTGATATAAACTTCCCTCTTAGGACAGCTTTTGCTGCATCTCAGTTTTTGTTTTCATTTGTTTCCACTTTTTTTTTTTTTTTTTTTTTTTTTTTACTGATTTCTTGGTTAACCCATTCATTGTTTAGTAGCATGTTATTTAACCTGTGTGTATTTGTTCTTTCCCGAGTTTTCCTTGTAATTAGTTTCTAGTTTCATAGTGTTGTGGTCAAAAAAGATGTTTGGTATGACTTTTTAATTTGTTGAGACTTGTTTTGTGGCCTAATAAGTGATCTATTCTGGAGAATGTTCCATGTGCCCTTGAATATATATTCTGCTATTTTAGGGTAGAATGTTCTGAATAGATCTGTTAGAGCTGTGTGGTCCAGTGTATCATCCAAACCAACTGTTATGTTGATTTTCTGTTTAAATGATCTATCCATTGATATAAGTGAGTGTAAAGTCTCCTAGTATTGTATTATTAGCAATTATTTCCTTTATGTTTGTTAGCTGCTTTATGTATTTGGGTCCTTCTATGTTGGGTGTGTAAATGTTTACAATTTCTATATCTTGTTGGATTGTCCCCTTTATGGTCATATAGTATCCCTCTTTGTCTCTTCTTACAGTCTTTGTTTTAAAATCTGTTTTATCCAATATAAGTATTGCTACTTAAGCTTTTTTTTACTTCCATTTGCACTATAAATGCTTTTCTACCCCTTCACTTTCAATCTGCATGTCTCTTAGGTGTGAAATGAGTCTCTTATAGGCAGCATATAGATGTGTCTTGATTTTTTTAGCCATTCTGTCATCCTCTGTTTTTTGTGTTTTTTTTTAATTGGAGTGTTAAGGCCACTTACATTCAAAATAATTGATAGGTATGTATTTATTGCACTTTGTTACTTGTTTTATGGTTGCCATTGTAGTTCTTTCTTTCTTGTTCTCTTCTCTCACGGTTAGCTGGCTTTCATCAGTGATATACTTGGATTCCTTTCTCTTTATTTTTTGCATGTATCTATTACCAGTTTTTGATTTGTGCTACGATGAGGTTTGTATATAACATCATATGCATACAGCAGTCTGTATTAAGTAGATGGCCACTTAAGTTTATGAAGTTTGAATCCATTCTTTTTAAAACAAATTTTTAAAAAAATTTAAAATTTTTATTTATTTTTAAAAGGGGGGGCGAGTAGGGGAGGGGCAAAGAAAGAGGGAGAGAGAATCTGAAGCAGGCTTCATGCTGTCAGTGCAGAGCCTGATGTGGGGCTTGAACCCACGAACCACGAGACCATGACTTGAGCTGAAATGAAGAGTTGGACGTTCAATGGACTGAGCCACCTGGGTGCCCCAAGTTTGAATACATTCTAAAAGCTTTAAATTTTTACTCCTCTCCCCTGCCACATTTTAGATATATGGTGTGATACTGTACATCCTTTTGTGAAACTCTTGACTAATTTTTTTTTAAATTTTTTCTTCTAATGTTTATTTTTGAGAGAGAGACAGAGGGTGAGTGGGGGAGGGGCAGAGAGAGAAAAGGAGACACAGAATCAGAAGCAGGCTCCAGGCTCTGAGCTGTCAGCACAGAGCCCGATGCGGGGCTCAAACCCACGAGCCATGAGATCATGACCTGAGCCAAAGTAGGACACTTAACGGACTGAGCCACCCAGGTGCCCCTTGACTGATATTTATAGATAAGCTTAATTTTATTGCTTTTATGCTTCCTACTCTTCATACTTCTCCTTATGGTCTTTCATTTCCACAGAGTCTCCTTTAACATTTCTTATAGAGCTGTTTTAGTGATCATGAATTCCTATAACTTCTGTTGTCTGGAAAGTATCTCTTCTTCTATTCTGAATGATAGCCTTGCTGGATAGTATATTCTTGGCTGCAGGTTGTTTGTTTGTTTGTTTGTTTTTCTCAGCTCTTTGAATACATCCTGCCATTCCCTCCTGCCTGCAAAGTTTCTGCTGAAAAATCTGCTTATAGCCTTAAGAGAGTTCCCTTTTATGTAACTGTTTTCTCTTGCTGCTTTTAAAATTCTGTTTATTACTGCTTTCCATTTTAAGTACTACGTGTCTTAGTGTGGACCTCCTTGTTGATTTTGTTGGGGCTCTCTGTGCTTCCTGGATCTGGATTTCTGTTTCCTTCCCGAGAACTGGGAAATTTTCAGCTATTATTTTTTCAAATGAATATTCTGCTTCCTTCTCTCTCTCTTTTCCTTCTGGAATTCATATAATGCAAATGTTACTACGTTTGATGGTGTTACTGAGTTCCCTTAGTCTGTTTTCATTTTTTTTTTTTCTTTTTCCTGTTCAACTTGGTTGCTTTCCATTACTGTGTCCTCCAAGTTGCTGATCTGTTCTCCTTCCCCTAGTCTACTATTTATTTCCCTCTAGTATATTTTTAACCTTACTTACTGAGTTGTTCATCTCTGATTCGTTCTTTTTTTTTTTTTTTTTTTTTTTTATGTTTTGTATCTCTTTGTTGAGGGTCTCACTAAGATCCTTCACTTTGTTCTCAAGTCTAGTATCTTTATGACTATTACTTTACTTACTTATTTTTAAATATTATTCCTTTTTTCTTTATTTATTTTGAGAAAGAGCGTGCGAGTGGGGAAGGGCAGAGAGAGAGGGAGAGAGAATTCCAAGCAGGCTGTCATTGTCAGTGGAGAGCCTGATGCAGGGCTGGAACCCATGAACTGTGAAATCATGACCTGAGCCAAAGTCAGACACTTAACCGACCGAACCACCCAGGTGCTCCTATGACTATTACTTTAAATTCTTTATCAGGGATATTATTTATCTCTGTTTTGCATAGGTCTCTTGTGATTTTGTCCTGTTCTTTCATTTGGGACACACTCCTCTGTCTCCTTATTTTGTCTAACTCTGTTTCTTTGTGTTAGGTAAGTCAGCTATGTCTCCCACTCTGGAAAACAGTGGCTTTGTGAAAAAGAGGTCCTATAGCACCTTGCAGTGCACTGTCCCCTGTTCATCAGAACCCAGTGCTTTAGGGATGTTTTCTATGTGTGTTGCATGTGCCCTACTGTTGTGGCTGAGCCACACTGCTTTTAGTCCAGTTGTCTGCAATGGCACTCTCTGCCTGTTGTGGGCAGGTTTTGGTCTCTGTGTTGTTAGTGGCCTAGTCTAGGGCCACCTTGGGCTTGAGTTGAGTCAGACCAGACATTTGCCAGAGATGGAGTAGCACTGAACTGCAGGGTGCTTTCCCTCTGTTGTGCCCTGAGAAGCTTTTGTTGGTGGGTAGGGCCTGTAGTCAGACCGATGTCTGCCCCCAGCCCACTGCTGGGCCATAGTTGGACTGGTACGTGTATTTATCTTCATCTCTCCCTGGGGCAGGAGTCACTTTGTAGTGGTAGAGGCCCCCATCAGGGCTACTTGCACACTTCCAGGCTTGTGGCACTGCTTTGGATGGACTCTGGCCAAGGGTCTATTGGAAGTGCAGGTCCGCAAGAAAAAGCAGGCTGAGATTCATGGTGCCTGTAAGATCTACACTGGTTTGCTGTGGGAGAGAGCTTGAAGACCATGAGAAAACTGCCCAGACTGGAATGGAAGGGTGGGTCCATATAATAGCTCGGTGAGCAGGGGGAGGGTTCGGAGGGCACTGTTAATAAGGTCCATGCAGGTGTGCTGTGAGAGGGGACCTGAGGCTGCTTGGGATGGAGGGGGTATGTCTGCAGAAGAATGTCTGGCGGAGCTCTCACTGTTAGCAGGAGAGTGTTCTGCTGCCCTGGTTCCCATAGGTGTCTGTGAATCCAGGCTGGGGAAGGGGGCAGGGGAAGGAAGTGGCTCTTAGAGAAGTCCCCCTCAAATCCCTGCCCCTCCAGCTCATGTACTGAGATTAGTAAAAAAAAAATCTCCTTCCTGTATACCCAGGCATTTTTAAAAAATTTTAAAACACTTTTATTTATTTTTGAGAGAAAGAGCATGAGCAGGGAATGGGCAGAGAGAGGGGGAGACACAGAATCCAAAGTAGGCTCTAGGCTCTGAGCTGTCAGCACAGAGCCTGACACGGGGCTTGAACCCACAAACTGTCAGATCCTGAGCTGAAGTAACTGAGCCGAAGTAACTGACTGAGCCACCCAGGCGCCACCCACCCCAGGTGGCATTCTTTTTTTTCTTTTTTCTTTTTTTTTTTTTTTTTCAGGTGGCATTTTTCAAACTGCCTCTTCTATGCTGTGTGTCAGCTGGGCTCTTCAGTGCACTGTCTCTTTAAGGGCGGAGATTCAGTTTCCTTCTGCCCTCAGACTCTCCCAGAGCTTGCTGATTTTTAAAGTTCCAGGTGGTAAGCCCACTGATTATAAGAACATGAGAATCCATGCCCCTTTGGTTTTCAAAGACAGATGTTCTATTATAGGGATTCATCTCACCCATACAGGCCCCGTATGCATGGTGTGCCTGGTGTGGAGGTCTGCTCCTCTCCCCTCTCCACTCCACTGCTTCCCTCCTCCCACAGGCAGTCTCACAGTCTTTTTGGCTCCCTACCACATCTCAGCCCTTCCTACCCTCTTCCATGTGTCCCCTTCTCTACATTTAGCAGTGGAGAGTCTGTTCTGCAAGTCCTTGGGTCATTTTCTGGGTTATTTACACTGATTTTGATATTATCTAGGTGTGCCCATGGGACAAGGTGAGCCTAGGATCCTCATATTCTGCCATCTTCCTCAGAAGTCCCTGGTTGCTTGTGCTTTAGCTATCTAAGAAACTATTGCCTAATGCAAGGTCACAAAGATTCATACATGTGTTTTTTCCTAACAGTTTTATAGTTTTATCTGTTATGTTCAGGTCTTTGATCCATTCTGAGTCAATTTTGTATATGAGGTAGAGGTCCAACTTCATTCTTTTCATGTGGATATTCAATTGTCCCAGCATCATGTATTTAATTTTTTTTTAATGTTTATTTATTTTTGAAAAATTTTTTTAAACGTTTATTTATTTTTGAGACAGAGAGAGACAGAGCATGAACAGGGGAGGGTCAGAGAGAGAGGGAGACACAGAATCTGAAACAGGCTCTAGGCTCTGAGCTGTCAGCACAGAGCCCGACGCGGGGGTCGAACTCACAGACAGCGAGATCATGACCTGAGCTGAAGTCAGATGCTTAACCGACTGAGCCACCCAGGCACCCCACCAGCATCATGTATTTAAAAACTACTCTTCCCTATTGAATTGTCTGGGTAATCTTTATTGTGAATATTGAGAATTAAGGTGCTTTATATCTTTGTAAACACTTATCAAGGATAGTTTAAACATTCCTTCTTATTGTGAAATTTGGGGCACCTGGGTAGTGCAGTGGGTTGAAAGATTTTTTTTCCAATATCATTTCTTCCTTCCTCCAAGACATCTTTATCCTTTCCATCACAATCACTTTCCTTATGTCGGTAAGTTTGCCTTCACCACGTTCCTCTGGCTGCATAGCTAGAGTTTCTTGACCTGCACAAGTGGAAGCATTCCCCTTGTCATTTTTTTTCTATATTGCCATTTAAGTTTGATTTGAATTTTACTTAGAGCATTATTACTTTCCCTTTTTCTGCTGTACATTGTCTTTGTTAGCCATTTGCCTCTTCCAGCTATTCATTTTTGTAAAATATCACATGAGTTTTCACTGGGAGATAAGGAGGCAACACAACTACATACTTTGGTGTCTGTGCATGAATTAACAGATGTGCAGTGACCAATCACTGATGGACTTTGAAAGAAGTGATATGATTGGTCATTCATCATGATGTGCAATTGTTACTTACATCGTAATTTGTGGACTAAAGTGCTAGCAGCAACATTTGTACTTTATGCAATTTCTCATAGTCAATATGTTTTGGTGACTGAAATTTAAACTATGTTGTTGGAACTTTGGTGTTAATGAGTAGCTAAACCATTAGATGTGTGCCTTTTGGAACTGTGCAAAAGCAGGATATCCTATATTTAAATTGCTTAATTAAGTTGCCATTTATTCCATGGTAATCTACAATTTCCTTGGTATTCATTATATTACTAAAAGGTCTTGTATGTATCTTTTTCTTTCCTGATCTGTGTTTATTCTCATCTGCCTAACCCTCACAGGATCTTTCAGGCTATGTGATACAGTTTTACTTAATACGTTGATTCAACCCAATGTGTCTACAATATAAGGAGTAAAATATCCAGAGTAATAATAATTCACATAGGACTTGGACTTTGCTGTGGGCAACACTCTTTTAATTATGTTTTTCTTTCATTTCATTGGTAGTGCTCTTTAAATTACATTCTCCTTTCATTGTGTCATATTGGGATACAAGGAGGGAGGTAAGGGAAGGCATCATTCTCCTTAATTTATAAATAAGAAAACTGAGATTGTATTCAGAATTACATATATTGTAACTAAGAAAGCTAGAATTTAAACTCAGACCAGACACTTTTTTACTCTTTTGCTGCTTCCCACTGGGACATTGTCATTACCGATTAAAATTGTAGGAAGATATTTTATTAAAATTGATTGGGAGTTTCCCAGAATTTGGGGCTTTGGAAAACATGAGTCTTGATTTAAATTCCAAAGATAAGTGTTTAGTAAAAATTAATAATAGAAATCTCAAAACTCTAATTCTATAATATTTTAATTCTAAACATTTAAAAATTCTGATTCAAATTTTAGTTTAAGTTATATATTAGAGGAAAACATGTACCTCAAAATTTGCTAAAAGAAGGCATATTAACTAAGGTTCTTAAATATATAGTAGCTATCCTTAGTTTTTTATCCTTGGTTCCTTAGGAACTGTCATTGATTTCAACTGCTTTGCTTCTAATTTCTCTAGAAGTACCTAACCATATCATGTAAGAGGCCAAAATAGGACTTACAGATTTTTTGAATAGTAATCTTGATTTTTTTTTTAATGCATGCTTTCTTCCTCTTCTTCAGGTAGCAAATTATGGAGTTGGAGGACAATATGAACCCCATTTTGATTTTGCACGGGTAAGTTTAAAAAAAAAAAAAGAATGTAGGAGTTCTAACTGAAGCTTAGGCATGACATGTTAATTCTGTTCTTTTAGTAGTAAAAATTCATAGCCTGTTTGCAATTTGTGGAAGCATGGTGGAATAGACATTCTATAAAATCTTTTTAGCAGTAACAAAACAAAACAAAACCCCTAGATGTTAAAAAAAAATTTAGGATACTTTTAAATGCATTGCTGAGACTGGAAGAAAGTAAAGGAAATTCCCAATTCCCAAAATGAACAAAGAAAACCTAGAAACTAAAATTAGAGTTAAAGGGGGGCTGGGCCAAAAAAGCTGAAGCTGAAAGCATTTGTCTCCAGGAATCTAGAGCTTTGAGGATTGATGGCTGTGTGAGAGGACCTGCCACTGTGCAGGCTACTGAACTTGAGACCGATGCATAAAACCTGAATCTCCAAAAGGATTATACCCTCAGAGAAAGAAAGAATAGCCTTGAAAAGAATCTGCTTGGAGTCAGGAACCTTAAGGAGAGTTGCCTCTCATCATCCAGGTGGGCATGGAATGTGTATGAGAGCCTCTTCTGGGAGTTTGAAAGCCTAGGCCTGCTCTCACGTGAACCTTTTATTTTGAATTTCACTACCCTGAAAGAGGAGAAATTAAAGTTGTTCATTTAGGTAGTGCTTCTTGGTACCTGGCAGAGACAAACTCATGTCCTCCCTGAAGACAGGCATCTTTATTCTAGTACCTCAAGAGTTTTAAAGATTAAGGTCAGCCAAATACAAACTCATTAAAAAAAAAAAACTGGTAATAAGACACCATTGGTGAGACTAAAGTGACCAACAGATTTAGAAGCCCCAGGATGTTAGGTACTTGAATAATCAGAGAATATAAAATAACTGTATAGTAGTTTTAAAAATAAAAGGATAAAAATTAATAAACTCTCAAAATGATTTAACATATTTGAAAAACAAATAGAAGTCTAGGTAGAAAAAAGTAATTGTTGAAAATTTAAAGTTTGATGGATAAATTAAAACAGATTAGAGAGGGGTGCCTGGGTGGCTCAGTTGGTTGAGCATCCAACTTCGGCTCAGGTCATGAATTCATGGGTCCTAGGTTCAAGCCCCACATTGGGCTCTGTGCTGATAGTGCAGAGCCTGCTTGGGATCCTGTCTCTCCTCTCTCCCTCTCTCCCTCTCTCCCTCTCTCCCTCTCTCTCTCTCTCTCTCTCTCCCCTTCTCTCTCCTTCTCTCTCTCTCTGTGTCCCTCCCCCACTCATGCTTTCTCTCTCAAATAAATAAACTTAAAAAACAGAGACAGTTGAAGTGCATTAGTGAATGAATTGGTAAATCTGAAGAAATTATAAGAATACATTAAGAGACAAGATAAAAAATACAAAACAGATGTAGAGAGACGAGAATATATAATATGAAAGCAGTTTGCTAAAAAGCTGTCCTTTACCAAGTACTACTCTTGCTTAAGATTAATAAATATTAACCTTACTTTTTTCACATTAAGCTATAAATTATACATTATACAAGTATACAAGTCCTCATTAAGCTTTATCATAAATACATGAATTCTAAGAACTGTCTCCGGCATTTTAATAAACTTCTTGATCTACTGTCATTTTAAAAATAAGAGTACATTTTTTTGAAGGAAAACAGCCTATATTGTGTCATGGCCCTTGACTAGCTTAAATCCCAGAATTGTACTCTTTTTCTATGTAGGCCAGCAAGGAATATATTTTTAGTCTTTCCCTTCTTTTTTCAATTATTGAAAAATGTCTGAGAGTCTTGAATGATGTGAAAGAGTACAGTTCAAGCTCTGACATTAGTGCAACTAAATTTTTTTCTTAGTTTTTTATTTTGAAATAATTACAGATTCCTAGGAAGTTGCAAGGAAATGTACAGGGAGGTCCTATGAACCCTTCCCTCAGCCTCCCCCCATGTTAACATCTTGCATTACTGTAGTTGACTATCAAAACCAAGAAATATGCATTGGCACAAGACACGGAGCTATTTCATATTTCACCAGTTCTATTTGCACTAATTTTGTGTGTATCTATGCAGTTTTATTACATGTGTAACTTTGTGAAAGTACCACACAATCAGGATGCATAACTGCACCATGACTGCAAGACTCCCTTACAGTCCTGCTCTTATAGCTGCACATACCCTTCTGCTTCCCATCCCTTAACTGCTGGTAGCTGCTAATCTGTTCTTTGTAATTATCATTTCAGAAATGTTATATAGATGTTATATGCAGTATGTATCTCTTTTCACTCAGCAGCATAATTCCTCTGAGGTTAGTGGAGTTCTTAAAGAATGTGTCAGTAGTGTGTTCTTTTTTATTGCTCAGTAGGAGTTCACAGTATAGACACACCACAGTTGGTTAATTGTTCATCCTTTGAAGGACAGTAAGGTAGTTTCCAGTTTGGGGCTATTACCAATAAAGATGTGTATAAATTTCTGTGTGAAAAATACATTTTCATTTTTCTGGGATAACTGCCAAGAGACTGTATTGTATTTTAATTTAGATTTAAATAGCTAGATGTGAACTGTCCAGCCAGATTAAAGTGCTGACTGTCCAAAAGAATGACAAGCATAGTAGCAGTAAACATTTGAATGGACCATGAGTTCAATTTAAATCTCAAGGTAAATTCTTTACCTGCAGAGAATAGAGTTCATGAATGTAGCTAAGAGGCTCTTTCCCCCCTGCCCCTTTGGAAGCTAAAACTATAGGCATTAATTAATAATCTGTGGATAGTAGATACTGATTTTCGTTATTTAGGCTAATAAATATAGGTCCCCCCTACCCGCAGTGGTCTTATCAAAAGTATTCACTGTACAATCTGAGTCAACAACCAACAAGTATTTGAGTGCTTGCTGTATATCATGCACTAGACATTATAAACGAACCTTTTGGGTTTTTTTGGCATACCCTTAAGCATATTACTGGTATTTAGTGCCACTGGATAATTTGCATTCCTGAATTTTATACCATTGAATTTGTTGTGTTTTATTCACAGAAAGATGAACCAGATGCTTTCAAAGAGCTGGGGACAGGAAATAGAATTGCTACATGGCTGTTTTATGTAAGTTATAGCTAAAAAAAAAATTTTTTTTTTGCTAAAATTTTTAAGTTGGGATTTTTATCACATGATGTTTATTTTGATGTTCAGATGTCTGTTTTCCTTAGCTCTTATTTAACATCCTAATTTAAAGTTTTTACAACTGAGTAAGTGGAGGGTTTTTGCATTTGTAACTTTTTCAGATAGTAATTTTAACTTATTACTAACAGTCTCAGGGCACCTGGGTGGCTCAGTCTGTTGAGCATCTGACTCTTGATTTTGGGTCAGGTCATGATTTCACGCTTTGTGAGTTTGAGCCCCATATTGGGCTCTGCGCTGACAGTGCAGAGCCTGCTTGGGATTCTCTCTCCCTCTCTCTCTGTTTCTCCCCCATT
The DNA here is from genome assembly GCF_018350195.1 of Panthera tigris. Lineage (NCBI taxonomy): Eukaryota > Metazoa > Chordata > Mammalia > Carnivora > Felidae > Panthera > Panthera tigris. The sequence continues at coordinate 33,044,797 of NC_056670.1, read as the reverse complement.
TGTGCTCTTCTCTCTCTCTTTAAATAAATAAATAAACTTAAAAATATAAAAAAATTAATATTACTAACAGTCTATTTGGAGACAATCATTGTGGATATTTTGGTGTATGGACTGTTCATATGTGTATATAGTGCAGAGCCTGCTTGGGATTCTCTCTCCCTCTCTCTCTGTTTCTCCCCCATTTGTGCTCTTCTCTCTCTCTTTAAATAAATAAATAAACTTAAAAATATAAAAAAATTAATATTACTAACAGTCTATTTGGAGACAATCATTGTGGATATTTTGGTGTATGGACTGTTCATATGTGTATATAGGCATCTCTGTATATATTCACACACATTTAATAAACTTTCCTTTTGAATTTTTTATTGATACATATAAGAAAAGTATACAAATCCTAAGTACTATAACCTGAAATTTTCACAAAGTGAATACATCTGGTGTAAGCAGCTAAATCTAGAAAGCACGTTATAGCATCCTGGAAGCCCCATTAAGGGTAACCATTTTCACATTGTTTAGTAAAATTTCAAAACAGTATGATCATTATTTTTAAAATTGTTTATATACCGGGGCACCTGGTGGCTCAGTTGGTTAAGAGTCTGACTCTTGATTTCTGCTCAGGTCATGGACTCACAGTTGGTGAGTTCAAGTCCCTCATTGTGAGTTCCCTGCTTGGGAATCTCTGCCTGCCCCCTGCTCGTGCACCTGCACGCTCTCTCTTTCCCAAAAGAAATAAACATATAAAAAAAATTAAACTTTGGTCATAATATTTGCCCCAGTTATCTTTTGTTGCATAACAAATCACCCCAAAACTGAATAGATTAAAATAACTATTTTTATGTCTCATGGTTGTAAGGTGGGCTTCACTCCTGGTTCTTGCTGTGGATCATTCATGCATCTGTAGTCAGTTGATGACTGGCACTGGGGTCATCTTGAAGGCTGAGGTTGAGGCTGGCTTTGGCCAGAGTACCTGCATGTGGTCTGGGCTTCCTCCCAGCATGGTGACTAGATTGCAAGAGCAAGTATCTCTGCAAAAAGCAAGGCTGAAGTGCATGGCATTTTTATTACCTACCTTCAGAAGTCAAATAATGTCACTTCTCCTGGCTTTTATTAATCAAGGCAATTACAAAGATCTGCCAAGTTTCAAGGGGAGGAGATATGGACCCTACCACTCAATAAGAATGTCTGTGTCACATAAACAGAACATGTAGGACAGGGAATACTGGGAAATAGTATATTTGGAAAATATAACCTTCTACAATGTTGTAACCTTTGTTAACTTCAAAAGATGAATTTTAAGTCTAGACATAAATTTTGCTTATTTCGTTGTTTTGTCCACCCCCTAACCCATTTGAATGATATGAAAATGGCATCTCTTTTTGCTGTTTATCTCACTCCCTACCAAAATTTGTGTATCTCTGCTCAGTCTCATTTTCCTTCTTCATTGCTTCCTGCTACCTTCCCTATTTGTCTTTTACTTTTTTCTTCCATTCTTCTCTCTCTCCTTCCCTCTTTGCAACCCACCTTTTCACCTTCCTACATCATCACCCTCCTTCCCTCTTACAATCTTATCTGTTTCTAAAAAGATTTAAGATACCATAAAAAAAGGATTTAAGCACTGTAATAAAAAGGATTTAGGATTAAAAAAGAATTTGAGACATATAATGTTAGTTAAAGATGAGAGAAAATTATTACAAAGGGAAAACCAGGAGAGACGATGATACATTATACAAAATTCATGCTGTGAAATCTTGTATACTTTTTAGAAGTGAATTCTCCATAATTGTACCAATTTATATCCTACCTTTAAGCGTGATATGTTTGTTAACCTTTTGGTCTGTACATCTTTCACTTATTATATTGGCAGTTATTGTGGTTTTAGTTTGTATTATTAGAGAGGTTGGTCATCTCTTCTGATGTTTGAGACATTAAACTTTTTTTTGCTTTTATGAATATTGATGCTATACATTATTTGGTCCAATATCCATAAATATTAGATTATTTGACCATTAGATTATATGTTTGATTATTATATTCTATCTTAATTATATAGCATTTTGATTAGATCAGTAATTTTGCCCCCCACCCCCTGCCATTGTTTATTGTCCTACATGGTCCATTTAGCACAACTTTTTCATTTCTTCAAAGTTAGCTCTTGGCTCCAGTGGATGTATTCATCATAGTACAATATCCTTCTTTATCTCAGTGCTTTTATTTTTATTTAAACTGTGTCCGATATTAAGATCAAATTCTATTTTCTTTGGTATAGCATTTGCCTGGCAATCTTTTTGTTTCAAGGCTTCTTGTTTTAGATGTGACTCTTGGATATAGCACAGTTGGGTTTTGCTTTGTGATACAGTCTTTGTATATACGTTCTACTTACATTGCTTGTGAAAAAATCTTCACTGCATGATTGGTTTCCTGTCTCATTTTGTCCATGTGATCCCTTAATTTGGAAGATTTGTGTTTTACATTTAAAAATTCCAAATTTTAATTCTGGTATAATTAACGTACAGTGTGATATTAATTTCAGCTCTACCATTTAGTGATTCAACACTTACATACAACACCTGGTGCTTATCACAAGTGCACTCCCAAATCCCCTTTACCTGTTTACCAGAGTGGAGGGGGGATGGATGGGTAAATCATCGGTTTGTTCTCTACAGTTAGAAGTCTGTTTCATGGTTTGTCTCTTTTGTTCCTTTGTTTCGTTTCTTAAATTCCACATATGAGTGAAATCATACAGTATTTGTCTTTCTCTGGCAGACTTATTTTGCTTAACATAATACTCTCTAGATCCATCCATGTTGTTGCAAATGGCAAGCTTTCATTTTGTATGGCTGAATAATATTCCGTTGTATATATAGACCACATCTTCCTTATCCTTTCATCAGTGGACACTTGAGCTGTTTCCATAATTTGGCTGTTGTAAATAATGCTGCGATAAACATAAGGGTGCCTACATCCTTTTGAATTAGTGTTTTCATTTTCTTTGGGTAAATACCCAGTAGGAGCACCTGCTATAAATACTGTAGACATTAAAGCTGAGCAATGAACAAAATAGATGAAAATTCCTGCCCCCATGGAGATTATATTCTAGTGCAATAAATACATAATTATACCCTTGTATTACTTGATTTGATTTTAAATCCTTTTTTTTTTTTTTTTTTTTTAACCTCTGGCTATAAAAGAAATAGCTATAAAAGACATCCCTATCTCCCTTCCTGACTTTATCATTTCTTTTACTTTTATTTTTTTTAAATGTAAGTATATAAATCTAGAATAGAACAGCATCTTTGTTTGTTTAAAAACTGAGTAGCATGGGGGCACCTGGGTGGCTCAGTTGGTTGAGCGTCCAACTCTTGGTTTCGACTCAGGTCATGACGTCACAGTTTCGTGGGTTTGAGCCCTGTATTGGGCTGAGCACTGACAGTGTGGATGGAGCCTGCTTGGGATTCTCTCTCTCTGCCGCTCCCTCACTCACATTGTCTCAAATAAATAAGTAATAAATAAATATAAAAAAACCTGAATAGCCTGCACAAACTATCTATGTAAATAGAAGTCCAGTTGTTCTCATATCCTCTGCAGTATCATGCCTTCCTCACAATGGCATATTTAACTTTATTCTAACAGTGCTTCTGATAATACTGTCTGCAATTCTTACAGATGAGTGATGTGTCAGCAGGAGGAGCCACTGTTTTTCCTGAAGTAGGAGCTAGTGTTTGGCCCAAAAAGGTAAACTTGGTTCATTTGTTATTTTAGTTTTGTGGGTCTGTTTTTTTTTTCCCTGAGGAAGAGATGCACCTTTGTTTCACAGTCTAATTAATGAATAACATTTTTAAAGATAGAGATAATGTAGTCCTTAAGTATATTAGGTAAAATTTTAAATATGTTTATGGTACACTTTACAATGATTACCTAGAAATAATGAACAACCAAGGATTAGTACTCAAAAGTTTGCATTTCTGAAATGGGTTCCATATGATGGAACCTCCATCTTACTACTGTAAGATTTGTTAGCTTTGTTTTGGCAAATCCCCTTTGTCAGGCAGCTTTGTGGTATTGACATTTTCATGTGATTACCAAAATTTTGTAAAGATTTAGTCATATTTTCAGAATTTTATTAGAGAAGATATAATGCTGCCATGGAGGAGTAATTCCACAGGAACAGAGGAAAATTTAATTACTACAAAAAGTGATAACCTATATCTTATTTGGAGATAATTTTGTATTATTCTCCACAGGGAACTGCTGTTTTCTGGTATAATCTGTTTGCCAGTGGAGAAGGAGATTACAGTACACGGCATGCGGCCTGTCCAGTGCTAGTTGGAAACAAATGGGGTAAATATTTCCTATATTCTCTTTTGTCTCATATTTTGAAATTAGGGTAGTCTATATCTTAAAAAGAAAACAAAACTCCTAACACTGAAAGGGATTCAACCAACCAAGTTTCTGATTTTAATATAAATTTACTTTCAATAGATCAGAATTCTGATGACAGATTTTAACAGTAGTCCCGCTTCTTGACTCAAAGTTGAATAAGACAGTGTCTTTCCCTCAAGGAGTGTACAGTTGTCTGAGACACACTAATGGATAAATCAGAATATAGTGTAGTACACACTAATACAGAGATGTATACAGAAGATGATGACTCCTTATAGTTGGGAGGCTTCTTCAAAGCTTAATTTTAAAATTTGGTCTTGAAGAGAGAGCAGTATGTTTTCCAGGCATGTCAGGGACCAGGGCCAGGACTAGTGTGAGGCTAGAGAGGCCCTCAGGGTCAGGGTCATGCTAGTTTTTAATGTGGCCAGTCATAAAGAAATAGAAGCAGGTGAATTTATTTTTATACATATTATTTAACCCCATAAATCCTTTTCAATATGTGTCACTAGCCACATTTCAGGTACTTAGTAGCCACATGTGTCTAGTGGCTACTGTCTCAGGCATAGCAGGACTAAGGAGTGACACCTGATTGTTAGGATTTTAAAAACCTTCTTTGATGATTATAATGTTTGAGAATCACTGGACTAGAATGAGGCTAGTGGAGATCAGTTTAGAAGGCTCTTTTACATTGTCTAAGTGGGTGATGATGAAAACCTGGACTATGGTAGTAGCAAAAGGATTGGAGAGTAAAGAGACTGAAGAGATATATAAGGAAAAGTGGCAGGCTTTGATGAATGATAGATGGGATATAGGAGTTGAGAAAGATAAGAGTAATTATGGGTCCTAGTTTACTTTGTACATGTTGAAGCCATCGATTGGGTTCTATGATAAAGAAGGAGTAGAAAATTCTGTTTGAGTTACATTAAAAAGCAGTATCTTGGAATCAAGGAAATTTAATGAGCACATAATAGTAGTGATTGATTGTAGAATTGTTCCTGTACGGTGGAGGCTTTGTGTTCATCTCTAAAATGTCCCTGTATTAGAGATAGTATTTTTGCAAACAGGTAAAACAATGTTCTGTCTCTACCTACATCTTCATTCCAATTGCATTTCATTTCAAGATTTACATTAAATATCAGAAACTTTAGGAAATGCACATACGTAGACTCTCATGTGCTTCCAACATTTAGCGGAGTTTTGTGTGTGTGTGTGTGTGTGTGTGTTTTTTTAAATAGAGTGCCTAGGTACCATCTGCCTTCATCTTATTTTGGTCTTGAACTTTTAGCTCATGTAGAAACTTTGTTATAGGCCTAGTTCTTACAAGTGAATTAAACTTTAGATAGTGGAGAATATTAATGTATTTTTTTCTCTCACAGTATCTAATAAATGGCTCCATGAACGTGGACAAGAATTTCGAAGACCATGCACCTTATCAGAATTGGAATGACAAATAGGCTTCCCTTCCTCTCCTGCTATACTCTAATGTGTCTGATATGCACATTTCCCAGTCTTAACTTTCAAGAGTTTACAATTGACTAACACTCCATGATTGGTTTCAGTCATGAACCTCATCCCATGTTTCATCTGTGGACAATCACTAACTTTGTGGGGTTTTTTTCCTTTTAAAAGTAACACTAAATCACCATATTGTACATATAAACCTTTAAAGTTCAGTTGGTATCACAGAGGATAAAGCAAGGTAGAGTTAAAAAATAAGGAATTTTTACATTTATATCTTAAAGAACTTCTTGGTTGGATTAAAAAAAAACACTTTATGCATCTGATTATAGTATTTCACTACATCTCAGTTGGTAGGGGGTAGGCTAGAATGGGCCATGTGATTATAAGCCTTATAGTTTGGACCTAGGTATTACATTTACCTAGTCTTATTTTCTGGATCTGCCTAAAGACTAGGAGTAAGCTAGACCTCTAATCTGGGTTCCATTTGATGTTTACCCCTCCATATGCTATTCTAAGTTGATTTTTTTCCTCTCAAATCTTTTTAAAGAAAGTATACTGTATTTTACCAATCCCATTCTTCTCTCACAGCTCCTCTGTGGTGAATCAAATCTGCTTGAGTTAAAATAATTTGATTAAAAATGTTTTTTATTGCAAAGCCCTATATAACAACAGTGGGCCTTCTTAACTAAAATGATCATTAGTCTGTTTATTTCTCCCTTAAAATTTGCTGTTTTTTGTAATGCTAATACCTTGCCTCTTATTCCTGCTATAGCAGGGTGATGATATTGGCGTTCTGATAAAATAAATATCGTGCCTTAGGAGACTGGAAATTTTAAAATGTACAAGTCCTTTTAATGATGAGGGAATTGATAAAAAAAAGAAGAATCTTTTTTCTAAAAAAGCCAAAATGTCTGTTTTTTTTCACTTCTGAAATGTGTTGTGACAACAATGACCTATTTATGATCTTAAATCTTTTTTTAAAAATGTTTCTGTTTTCTGTGTGGTATTTTTCTTATTTGAATGTGAATGCATACTCTAGTGACAACAGGTGATTTCTATGGATGTGTGTGTGTGTGTGTGTTTTTTTTTTTAACACAGAGGACTTAGATCTATCCCTTTGGTTTTCATTCACTTTCATGTCACACTGTTCTGGTAGAACTCTGAACTTTCAGCCATTCAATCAATCAGAATATGTTTCCTTCAAAAGAAGCTCTACAACTTGTGGTTATAAGGTTACTATAATAATGGTACTTAAGACTTTCTCTTATCCAAAAGTGTGGTATAATATAAAGCCATGAACCCAAAGAAGTATATCAGTTGCCCCTTAAAACTAACCTTTTACATTCTTATGGTGAATCTTAATTCATACAAGGGCTCTTTATCCTTTATGCACTATTTAAATATTTAAGGAAGAGTTTGGTTGTTTGGGTAAGAAGGTATTAAATCAACTGTGAAATTCCTTTCTCTCAAATACTTTGTTTCACCACAGCTATTTTAGTAAGAAATATTGGAAATGACCTTTAGTACTTTAATTTACTTAGATTTTTTTATACATGATTTTAAAAAATCCTGTTAGAAGCAATGTAAATGCAAAAGGATAGAAATAAAATGGGAGTTCAATGAATGGAAACTAACCTTTCTTACCTTATGTGTTTTAGCAAACAGAATAAAAGTAATATATATTTCGGAAGCAATGACATACTCTTACAAATTTCCTCATTCAACCTAGACTCTCTATGGGGACCAGTAAACTCTTTTCAGTATTAGATCTTACAGAACCCTCCCACATTTCCAACATTACCATTTTTCTTTCCAAATGGAAAGGAGGAAAAAAAATCCAGTAAAAAGCTTTGAGTCCAGTGGTCATTGCAATTTTTTTTTCTTATGGTGAACATTAAAATAAATGAGGGCTACATACCAACCCTGGATGCCCTGGGACACAGAAAAAAAAAAAAAAAAAAAAGGCATGGTTTAAAAAAGCAACTAAAGGGGCACTTGAGTGGCTTAGGTCACAATCTCGCAGTTCATGAGATTGAGCCCCATGTTGGACTCTGCACTGACAGCACAGAGCCTGCTTGGGATTCTCTCTCTGCCCTTCCCCTGCTTCCACACATGCTCTTCCTCTAAGTAATTATTTAAAAGAGCAACTAGAATATAAAGGACCCTGCCAAAGGGTAGGAGAGCTGCTGGAACGGTCTCTGGATTAGAGGGAATGGCAAGTGCCATGGTTTATGTTCTCCCTCTACTTTGATAGCATGGATGGGAGTGGGGTCTGGGCACCCTAGCAGGCCTACTACCTTAGTGAGACCTAGGCCTCTAGCCCACACCAGCCCCAGATATCCCACCAAGGCAGCCCCAGGTGGAGCCAAGATTGGGCACACACAAAGAAACCCCTAGTGAGTGCTCACTATAGCTCCAGCCATCTTAGCAAGGTGACACAGGCCCAGAGAACCCCAGAATACTCCAAATCTGCCCACTTTGGCTCCAGATGACTTGCTAGGGCACCCATGGCACAGCACTCCAGGACCCCCTGGCCTGTGCCCACCTTGGCCCCAACACTTCAAGGTACCCTTATGTGGAATGCCCTGGAACCCCCAGGCCCACACCCTGCCTCAGCAACAGCTGCCTCTCTAGGGTACCCCCTGCACTGAGCACCTCAGGGCACCCCAGCCTGAACCCACCTCAGTTTCAGCTGTCCTACCAGGGTGTCCTCTGCACCAAGAGCCCCAGGACCATGCCAGCCCATGCCCACTTCAGCTACAGCTCACCTGCCAGGGCACACCCTCTGTGGAGTGCCCCCAGGACTCCCAGCCCACACCCAACCTTGGCTCTAGCTATCCCACCAGGGTGCCCTCTGCACAGAGCACAACAGATTCCCCAACTTGTGCCCCATCAATGTACCCTTTCCCCAGAGACCCCAGTCACCACCCCAGACTACGCCCATTTCAGCTCTGGCCATCCATTAAGGACAGACCTAGCACCCCCAGCTATGCCAGCCATTGCTTCAGCCAGAAAACCAAAGTCACCAGGTACACATAGTCTACATGGGATGACCATACACAAGACCATTATTTGAGTTTAGGAGAAGTAGCTATTCCACCTAATTCATAGAAATATACACAGTAAGTTGAGCAAAATAGGGAGACTGAGAAATGTGTTTCAAATAAAAGAACAAGACAAAACTTCAGAGAACTAAATGAAATGGAGATAAGCAATATGCCTGATAAACAGTTTAATGATAATAAAGATGCTCACTACACTAGAGAGAACAGAAGAGCTCTGTGTGAACTTGAACAAAGAAAAATATAAAAAACCAATCAGTTGAATACAATAACTGAAAAAAATACACTAAAAAGAATCAACAGATTAGCAGATGCAGAAAAATGGATCCGTGATCTCTTTTTTATTTTTTATGTCTTATTTTTGAGAGAGACAGAGCATGAGCAGGGAAGGGGCAGAGAGATGGAGACAGAAATCTGAGGCAGGCACCAGGCTCCAAGCTATCAGCAAAGAGCCCAACATGGGGCTCAAACTCACAAACTGTGAGATTACGACCTGAGCCAAAGTCGGATGCCCAACCGACTGAGCCACCCAGGTGCCCCTGGATCAGTGATCTTAAAGGGTAATGGAAAGCAACCAAGCTGAAGAGAAAAGGAAAGAAAAAATGTTGAGGTTTATTTGAGAGAGCAAAGCGGGGGAGGAACAGAGAGAGAAATTCCAAGCAGGCTCCACGCTGTCAGCACAGAGCCTGATGTGGGGCTTGAACTCTCAAATTGTGAGATCATGACCTGAGCCGAAATCAATATTTGGACACTTAAGTGAGCCATCCAGGCACCCCAAGAGAAAACAATTTTTAAAAATGAGGATAGGTTAAGGGATCTCTTGGACAACATCAAGCAAATACATTATAGGGATCCCAGCAGGAGAAAAGAGAGAATAAGGTGCAGAAAACTTCTCTAACCTGAGGAAGGAAACACATCTAGGTTCAGGAAGCAGAGTCCAGCAGAAACTTTGTAGGCTAGAAGGGAGTGCTGAAAGGAAAAAACCTGCAACCAAGACTAGACTATCATTCAGAATTGGAGAAAATTTCCCAGACAAAATTTAAGGTTTATCACTACTGGGGTGCCCTGGGTAACTCGGTTAAGCATCTGACTCTTGGTTTTGGATCAGGTCATGATCTCATGGTTCATGGGATTAAACACAGAGTCTGCTTGGGATTCTCTCCCTCTCTCTCTGCCCCTCTCCAACTTGCACTCATGCTCTCCCAAAAATAAATAAATTTGGGGGGCGTCTGAGTGGCTCAGTTGGTTAAGCATCTGACTTGGGCTCAGGTCATGATCTCACCGCTTGTGAGTTTGAGCCCCACATTGGGCTCTATGCTGACAGCTCAGAGTCTGGAGCCTGCTTCGGATTCCATCTCCCTCTCTGTCTGCCTTCCCCCACTCATGCTCTCTCTCTCTCAAAAATAAACATTAAAAAATGTCAAAACATTTTTTAAAAAGTTTATCACTGCTAAACTGGCCTTACAAGAAATGTTGAAGGGACTTCTTTACATGTGAAAGAAAAGGCCATAATTAGAAGAAGCTTCTGAATAAAAAGATGTAAACTATGACAACACACACAGAAAACATAATGGGAAGAATAAAAAAGTTCTTTTAGGGGGCACATGGGTGGCCCAGTCAGTTAAGTGTCCAACTTCTAGTTTTGGCTCAGATCATGATCTCACAGTTCAGAGATCTCCACATTGGGCTCCATGCTGACAGAGTGAGGCTTGCTTGGGATTTGCTCTCTCCCTCTCTCTCTGCCCCTCCCCTCACAAGTAAATAAAGAAACAAGCAATAAATAATTAAAAAGAGTTCTTTTAGAATGTATTCAAACTTAGCCATCAACTCAATAAATACATATGCTTACGATATTATATATGAACCTCATGGTAACCACAAACCCCAAATCTGTGACAGATACACAAAAAATACAGAGAAAGCAAGCCAAACATAACACTGAAGAAAGGCATCAATCACAAAGCAAGAGAAGAAAGCAACAAGAACTATAAAACCAACCAGGAAACAGTTCACAAAATGGCAAGAAGTACATACTTGCCAAAAATCACTTTAAATGTAAATGGTCTAATCAAAACATATAGGGTTGGTGGAATGGATAAAAAAAAAAAAAAAAAAAAAAAAAACAAAACAAAAAAACCCAAGATCTATCTGTATGCTGCCTGCAAGAGCCACGCTTAAGACTAAAGACACAGACTAAAAGCAAAAGGATAGAAAAAGGTACTGCATGCAAATAGAAGGGGGAAAAAAGCCAGGGTAGCAATACTTTTATCAGACAAAATAGACTTTAAAACAAAGACTATAACAAAAGACAAGACCATTAATAATGATAAAGAGAATCTAACAAGAGAATGTAACAGTTGTAATTATCTATGCACCCGATATTGGAGCACCCAAGTACATACAGCAAATATTAATAGACATAAAGGGAAAAATTGACAGTAATAAGATAATAGTAGGGGACTTTAACACCCCATTTATATCAATGGATAGATCATCCAGGCAGAAAAACAATAAGGAAACAAGTGTCATCAAATGACACATTAGGACAAATGGAGTTTACCCATATATACAGAACATTCCATCCAAAAACAACAGAATACACATTCTTTTCAAGTGCACATGTAGTATTTTCCAGGATAGACCACATGTTGGGTCACAAATCTCAATAAATTTAAGAAGAATGAAATATCATGCATCTTTTCAGACCACAATGGTATTAAACTAGAAATCAATTATAAGAAAAATCTAGAAAACACAGGTACATGAAGGTTAAATAACATGCTACTCAACAATGAATGATCAACCAAGAAATCAAAGAGGAAATTAAAAAAAATACATGGAGACAAATGAAAATGAAAGTACAGTGGTCCAAATTCTTTGAGACACAGTGAAAACATTTCTACAAAGGAAATGTATAGCAATGCAGGCATACCTCAAGAAACAAAAATCTCAACTATGCAATCTAACCTTACACCTAAAGGGGCTAGAAAAAGAACAAAGCCCAAAGTTAGTAGAAGGAAGGAAATAATAAAGATCAGAGTGGAAAAATGAGATAGAGACTAAAAAAAATGGAAAGGATCAAAGAAATCAAGAGCTGGTTCTTTGAAACAAACAAAATCGATTAAACTTTAGCCAGACTCAAGAAAAAAAGAGAGATGACACAAATAAAATCAGAAATGAAAGAGGAGAAGTAACAACCAACGCCACTGGGGGGAAAAATGATTTTGAGACTACTACAAAAAATATGCCAACAAATTGGACAACATCAAAGAAATGGATAAATTTAGAGGTGCCTGGGTGGCTCAGTCAGTTAAGCATCTGACTTTGGCTCAGGTCATATTCTCACGGTTTGTGGTTCGAGTCCCACATTGGGCTCTATGCTGACAGCTCAGAGCCTGGAGCCTGCTTCCGATTCTGTGTCTCCCTCTCTCTCTGGCCCGCCCCTGCTCGTGCTCTGTCTCTCTCTCAAAAATAAACATTAAAAAAAAATTTTTTTTTAATGGATAAATTTCTAGAAACATAACTTTCCTAAAATGAAGTAGGAAGAAAAAGAAACTCTGAACAGACCAATTACAAGTAAGAAAATTGAATTAGTAATAAAAAAAAAAGCTCTCAACAACCAAAAGTCCAGGACCACATGGGTTGGCAAGTGAATTCTACCAAAAACTGATGAAGAGTTGACCTCTATTCTCAAACTAGTCCAAAAAAATAGAGGAAGGAAAGCTTTCAAATACATCCTACAAGGCCAGCATTACCCTGATAACAAAACCAAAGACACTACAAAATAAAAAAGAAAGAAAAAAGAGAACTAGAGGCCAAGATCCCTGATGAACATAGATGCAAACATCCCCAACAAAATATTAGCAAACCACAATTGTAAGCAATACATTAAAAGGATCATTCACCATGATCAAATGGGATTTATTTCAGGGATTTAAGGATAGTGCAAATCAATCAATGTGACACACCATGGTAACAAAGCAAAGAATAAAAATCATGGTCATCTGAATAGATGCAGAAAAACATTGACAAAATCTAACATCCATTCATGATCAAAAATCTCAACAAAGTGGGTTTAGAGTGAATGTACCCCAGCATTATAAAGGCCATACATGAAAAATCCACAGGTAATAGCATACTCAATGGTGAAAATCAAAGCTTTTCCTGTAAGATTAGACACAAGGCATGGATGTCCATTCTTACCGGTTTTGTTCAACATAGTATTGGGAGTCCTAGCCACAGCAATCAGACAGGAAAAATAACAGGCATTCTAGTTGGTAAGGAAGAAGGTAAACTCACTCTTTGTAGATAACATGATACTATACATAGAAAACCCTAAAGACTCCACCCAAAAACTATTAGAATAAATAAATTCAGTAAATTTACGGACACAGAATTTATACATAGAAATTGGTTGTGTTTCTATACACTAATAGTGAAGTTACAGAGATAAATTAAGAAAACAATTCTATTTACAATTGCACCAAAAGAATAAAATACCTCAAAATAAACCTAACCTGTATGGAAACCAATTTGACAATAAATTTCATATATTGAAAAAAAAACAAAAACAAAATAAACCTAACCAATGAGGTAAAAGACCTCTACTCTGAAAGCTATAAAACATTGGTGAAAGAAATTAATGAAGCAAATAGAAAGACATTCCATGTTCATGAATTGGAAGAATTAATATTGTTAAAATGCTCATATTACCCAAAGAAATCTACACATTGCATACACTCCCTATCAAAATACCAATAACCTTTTTAAACAGAACGAGAATAAATCTAAAACTTATATGGAACCACAAAATACCCCCAATAGTCGAAGCCATCTTAAGAAAGAATAAAACTAGAGGCATCACAATTTCAGATTTCAAGATATACTACAAAGCTACAGTCATCAAAACAGTATGGTATTGGCACAAAACAGAAACATAAATCAATGGAACAGCATAGAGAGGCCAGAAATATACCTGTATTTATATGGTTTATCGACAGCAAAGATGGCAAGAATATATAATGTGGAAAAGAAAGTCTCTTCAATAAATGGTGCTGGGAAAACTGGACAGCTTTATGCAAAAGAATGAAACTGGACCACTTTCTTACATCACACACACATGTGAAATGAACTCAAAATGTATTAAAGACTTAGATGTGAAATACAAAAGTATAAAACTCCTAAAAGAAACATAGGCAGTAATTACTTAGTTAATAAGAAACATCGACCTTAGCAACGTTTTTCTAGCTATGTCTCTTCAGGCCAGGGAAACAAAAGCAAATATAAACTACTGGAACTATACCAAAATAAAAAGGCTTATGTACAGTGAGGGAAATCATCAAAATGAAAAAGCAACCTACTGAATGGGAGAATATATTTGTAAATGATATATCTGCTAAGGGGTTAACATTCAAAATACATAAAGAACTTACACAACTCAACAACAAAAACACGACGTGATTTAAAAATGGGACAGTTTTCCAAAAAAAAAAAAAAAATGTTTCCAATTGTTGGACAGATGGCCAACAGACACATGAAGAGATGCTCAACATCACTCATCATCAGAGAAATATGAATTAAAACCACAATGATAGGGGCTTCTGGGTGGCTCAGTCAGTTAAGCATCCGACTTCAGCTCAGGTCATGATCTCATGGTTTGTGAGTTTAAGCCCCATGTTGGGCTCTGCACTGCCAGCTTAGAGCCTGGAGCCTGCTTCGAATTCTGTGTCCCTCTCTCTGCCCCAGCCCCACTCACGCCCTGTCTCTCTCAGAAAGAAAACATTAAAAAAAATTTAGGGGTGCCTGGGGGCTCAGTTGGTTGAACATCCGACTTCAGCTCAGGTCATGATCTCACCATCCGTGAGTTCAGGCCCTGCGTCGGGCTCTGTGCTGACAGCTCAGAGCCTGGAGCCTGTTTTGGATTCTGTGTCTTCCTCTCTCATTGCCCCTCCCCAGCTCATGCTCTGTCTCTCTGTCTCTGAAAAATGAATAAACCTTTAAAAAATTTTTTTTAAATATTTTAAACCCACAATGATATATCACAAACCTTAAAAAAAATTTTTTTTAATATTTAAAAAAGCCCCACAATGGTATATCACCTCACACCTGTCAGAATGGCTAGAATCAAAAACACAAGAAATAACAAGTGTTGTTGAGGTTGTAGAGAAAAAAGAACCATCATGCACCATTGGTGGGAATGCAAACTGGTACAGCCAGTGTGGAAACAGTATGGAGATTCCTCAAAAAGTTAAAAATAGAAATACCCCAGATGCCTGGGTAGCTCAGTTGGTTAAGCGTCCAACTTCTGCTCAGGTCATGATCTCATGGTTTGTGGGTTTGAGCCCCGCGTCGGGCTCTGTACTGACAGCTCAGAGTCTGGAGCCTGCTTTGGATTCTGTCTTCTTCTCTCTGCCCCTCCCCACTTGTGCTCTGTCTCTCGAAAATAAATAAATGAAAAAAAAAAGAAAAAATAGAAATACCGTATGATCCAATTAAAAAAAAATAATTGCACCTCTATATGTATTGCAGAATTATTTATAATAACCAAGATATGGAAGCAACCCAAGTATCCATCAATAGATGAATGGATAAAGATGTTAGATAGGTAGACAGGTAGGTAGTCAGATAGATGGATGTTATATATAGCCAAACAATAGCCAAACTATGGAAAGAGCCCAAATGTCTATCTACTGATGAATGGATAAAGAAAATGTGGTAGATTGTGGGGAGGGGGAGCCAACATGGCGAAGTAGGGAGATCTTCCGAACTTCCCTCTTCTTCCAAACAAAAAAGTGTTGAAGCCAAAAGACTTTGAATCCCAAGAGTCTGGGAGGAAAAGAGACAGTCGTGCTTCCAGGGATCTACTGAGACAACCTGATGGGCCATAGGTGTGTGATTGCAAACTGTGAGAGATAAAACGAATGGAGGGAGGAATCTGCTTCTGCAGAGTGACAAAGGGAAGAGAAAGAGCAGCTGGGGAAGCATAGGACTATATCCAGACAAGAGAAAAACCTCGGACCAGGACAGAGAACGATCCAATCTGTAACTGTGGGGCTTGCTCTGGACTGGGGCCGGCTGCCGGGATCACGCACCTGGGGAGGAGAGGAGCCAGCCCCAGGCTTGGTGGCTAGGTCAGGGGCACAGTCCACAGTAGGAGAAAACGATCCCCTCCCTGGAGGGCTGTGGGACAGGACAAAGCCTGCCTGTGCCCGCCAGCCAGGGACCACACATGGGGTGGCACGGAGAGGTGATTCCCCAGTTCCCTGGTGTGTGGAGTGAGAGTTTGAATCCCAGCCAAGTGCCAGACACAAGAGTCTGGGAAGCGAGACAAACTGCCTTGTTTTGCACCTACGGCAAAAGTGAGGATGGCTTGAGCAGAGTAGTTTGGAACACCAGGTCTGTGGAGGAGACTGGGGCAGCGGGGGGGGTGGAGGGTGGTGGGTGGGGTGTTACCATTTTTCTCCTCACAACCACCACGGTGGGACCTCAGGGACCAACAGCTGGACTGCCTACACCAAACCACGCCCTTCCTAGCCGGGTAACTGCATATCTACTGGAGCAAGATAGAAGCTGAGGGAGCAGATGGCCCCTCCTCCAGACCTGTGCTGCTGCATTGGCTGGTTTAACTCTCCTGTAGACACATTCTTCCTTCCTTTTCTCCTTCTCTCTTCCCTCCTCTAGTCTGGTTACTCTGGTTGTTAGTTTGTTTAAGCAGACACATTTAATCCATTCTCTTGATACATGTTCCACACCTTCTTTATTCTCCATTCTCTCTCTCTGGATTAAGCTGTATAGTTTCTCTGTCTGGATAACTTTATTTTCTTTTTCTTTTTCCCTGCCTCCTTCTTTATTTTCCTTTCTCTCTCTCTCTATTAAGCTGTATAGTTTCTCTGGTCAATTTTTATTCTTTCTTTTTCACTGCCCCTGTCATTTCTCTCTTTGTATGGAATAAGGCCTCTTTCATCAGTACCCATCTCCACCCTGTTGTTTACTTGTAGCTGGTATGTCTGGTGTTTTGTTTTTTGTTTGTTTGTGTGTGTGTTTGTGTGTTTTTGTTTTCTGGTTTTTTGTTTGTCTGTCTGTTTTCCTTTCCAGGGCTACTTCAATGAACAAATCAAAGCACACCCAGTGAACAAATCAAAGCACACCAAAACATCACTATGAGTAGGGAGAGAAAATAACCAAAGTTACAACAACAGAGAGCAAGTAACACTCTCCAAAAAACATCTGAAGGGCCACGACCTGTATGACCCCTCTTTAATATAATACTGCTTGCAGGTACAGGGCACATAACAAGTTTTTAAAACACATAAGGGACAGAAAACTAGCCAAAATGATGAAATGGAAGAATTCTCCTCAAAAGAAATTACAGGAAGAAATTACAGCTAAAGAATTGATCAAAACAGATATAAACAATATAACTGAGCAAGAATTTAGTATAATAGTCATAAAATTAATCGCTGGGCTTGAAAAAAGCATAGAAGACAGCAGAGAATCTATTGCCACAGAGATCAAGGAACTAAAAAATAGTAATGATGAATTAAAAAATGAGGTACAAAATAAAATAGAGGTGGTCACAGTGAGGATTGAAGAGGCAGAGGGATAAATAGGTGAATCAGAAGATAAAATTATGGAAAAAGAGGAAGCTGAGAAAAAAATTCTGGATCATGAGGGGAGAATTAGCTAAGTGATTCAGTTAAACAGAACAAATATCTGTATCATAGGAGTTTCAGAACAAGAAGAGAGAGAGGCTGAAGATGTACTTGAACAAATTATAGCTGGGAACTTTCCCAATCTGGGAAAAGAAACAGACATTGAAATCCAGGAGGCACAGAGAATTGCCTTCCGATGTAACTGGAATTGATCTGCACAACATATCATAGTGAAACATAATGAAAATACAAAGATAAAGAGAGAATTATGAAAGCAGCTAGGGATAAACAGGCCTTAACATACAAGGGTAGACACATAAGGGTAGTAGCAGACCTATCTACTGAAACTTGGCAGGCCAGAAAGGAGTGGCAGGAAATTTTCAATGTGATGAACAGGAAAAATATGCAGTCAAGAATCCTTTATCCAGCAAGCCTGTTATTCAGAAGAGAAGGAGAGATAAAGGTTTTCCCGAACAAACAAAAACTGAAGGAATTCATCACCAATAAATCAGCCCTACCCTACAAGAGATCCTAAGGGGGACTCTGTGAATGAAATGTTGCAAGGATCACAAAGGACAAGAGACATCACTATTAGCATGAAACCTACAGATAACACAATGACTCTAAACTCCTATCTTTCAACAATAACACTGAATGTAAATGGACTAAATGAACCAATCAAAAGACATAGGGTATCAGCATGGATAAAAAACAAGACCCAATATTTACTGTCTACAAGAGACCAATTTTAGACTTGAGGATACCTTCAGATTGAAAGTGAGGGGATGGAGAACCATCTATCATGCTACTGGAAGTCAAAAGAAAGCTGGAGTAGCTATATTTATATCAGACAAACTAGATTTTAAACTAAGGGCTGTAATAAGAGATGAAGAAGGGAATTATATAATAATTACAGGCTCTATCCATCAAGAAGAGCTAACAATTATAAATGTCTATGCACTGAATTCAGGAGCACCCAAATAT
Organism: Panthera tigris; assembly: GCF_018350195.1. Lineage (NCBI taxonomy): Eukaryota > Metazoa > Chordata > Mammalia > Carnivora > Felidae > Panthera > Panthera tigris. The sequence continues at coordinate 33,026,256 of NC_056670.1, read as the reverse complement.
ATAAAACAATCACAAAAATAAGCAACCTTATTGATAAGAATGTAGTTATTGCAGGAGACTTTTTTTTTAATGTTTATTTATTTTTGACAGAGAGAGAGACAGAAAGTGAGTGGGGGAGGGACAGAGAGAGAGATTGGGAGACAAAAAATCTGAAGCAGGCTCCAGGCTCTGAGCTGTCAGCACAGAGCCCGACGCAGGGCTCAAACTCACAGACTGTGAGATCATGACCTGAGCTGAAGTTGGATGCTCAACCGACTGAGCCACCCAGGTGACCCTGCAGGAGACTTTAATACTCCACTTACACAATACTCCACTTATTGGACAGAAAATCAGTAAAGAAACAATGGCCCTGAATGATACACTGGACCAGCTGGACTTGACAGATATATTTAGAACTTCTCATCCTAAAGCAGCAGAATATACATTCTTCTTGAGTGCACATGGAACATTCTCCAAGATAGATCATGCACTGGGTCACAAAACAACCCTCAATAAATATAAAAGAATTGAGAACATACCATGCACACTTTCAGATAACAATGCTAAGAAACTTGAAATCAACCACAGGAAAAAATTTGGAAAACCTCCAAATACATGGAGCTTAAAGAACATCCCACTAATGAACAAATTGGTCAGCCAGGCAATTAAAGAAGAAATTAAGAAATATATGGAAACAAAGGAAAATGAAAATACAACAATTCAAATCCTTTGGGATGCAGCAAAGGCAGTCCTAAGAGGAAAATACAATACAATCCAGGCCTGTCTCAAGAAACAAGAAAAATCCCAAATACAAAATCTAACAGCACACCTAAAGGAACCAGAAGCAGAACAGCAAAGAAACCCCAAACCCAGCAGAAGAGAATAAAGATCAGAGCAGAAATAAACAATATAGAATCCAAAAAAACCAGTAGAACAGATCAATGAAACTAAGAGTTGGTTTTTTGAAAAAATAAACAAAATTGATAAATCTCTAGCCAGGCTTCTCAAAAAGAAAAGAGAGAGGACCCAAGTAGATAAAATCATGAATGAAAATGGATTTATTACAGCCAATACCTCAGAAATACAAGCAATTATCAGGGAATACTATGAAAAATTATATGCCAACAAACTGGACAACCTGGAAGAAATGGACAAATTCTTAAACACCCACACACTACCAAAACTCAAACAGGAAGAAATAGAAAATTTGAACAGACCCATAACTAGTAAAGAAATTGAATCAGTTATTAAAAATCTCCCAACAAATAATAGTCCTGGACCAAATGGCTTCCCTGGGGAATTCTACCAGACATTTAAAGCAGAGTTAATACCTAGCCTTCTCAAGCTGTTCCAAAAAAATAGAAATGGACAGAAAACTTCTGGACTCATTCTATGAAGCCAGCATTACTTTGATTTCCAAACCAGACAGAGACACCTCAAAAAAGGAGAACTACAGGCCAATATCTCTGATGAACATGAATGCAAAAATTCTCAACAAGATACTAGCAAATTGAATTCAATGACTTATAAAAAGAATTATTCACCATGATCAAGGGGGATTCATTCTTGGTCTGCAGAGCTGGTTCAATATTCACAAATCAATCAATGTGATACATTGCGTTAAAAAAAGAAAGGATAAGAACCATATGATCCTGTCAATAGATGCAGAAAAAGCATTTGACAAAAATCAGCATCCTTTCTTAATAAAAACCCTCAAGAAAGTCAGGATAGAAGGAACATAGTTAAACATCATAAAAGCCATATATGAAAAGCCCACAGCTAATATCCTCAATGGGGAAAAACTGAGAGCTTTCCCCCTGAGATCAGGAATTCGACAGCGATGTCCACTCTCACCACTGTTGTTTAACATAGTGTTGGAAGTCCTAGCATCAGTAATCAGACAACAAAATGAAACACAAACCATCCAAATTGGCAAAGAAGAAGTCAAAATTTCACTTTTCACATATGACATGATACTCTGATGGAAAACCTGAAAGACTCCACCAAAAGACTGCTAGAACTGATAGGTGAATTCAGCAAAGTTGTAGGATATAAAATCAATATACAGAAATAGGTTGCATTTTTATACACCAATAATGAAGCAACAGAAGGAGAAATAAAGAAACTGATCCCATTTACAATTGCACCAAGAACCATAAAATCCCTAGAAATAAGCCTAACTAAAGATGTAATAGATCTGTATGCTGAAAACTATAGAAAGCTTATGAAGGAAATTGAAGACGACACAGAGAAATGGAAAAACATTCTATGCTCATGGATTGGAAGAATAAATATTGTTAAAATGTTAATACTACCCAAAGCAATCTACACATTCAATGCAATCCCAATCAAAACTGCACTGGCATTCTTCTCAAAGCTAAAACAAACAATCCTAAAATTTGTATAGAACCAGAAAAGACCCCAAATAACCAAGGTAATACTGAAGAAGAAAACCAAACTGGGAGGCATCACAATCCCAGACTTTAGCCTCTACTACAAAGCCATACTCATCAAAACAGTATGGCATTGGCACAAAAACAGACACATAGACCAATGGAATAGAATAGACAACCCAGAATTGGACCCACAAATGTATGGCCAACTAATCTTTCATAAAGCAGGAAAAAGTATCCAATGGAAAAAAGACAGTTTCATTAGCAAACAGTGCTGGGAGAACTGGACAGCAACATGTAGAAGAATGACTAGATCACTTTCTTACACCATACACAAAAATAAACTCAAAATGTATGAAAGACCTAAATGTGAGACAGGAAATCATCAAAATCTTCGAGGAGAAAGCAGTTAACAACATCTTTGACCTCAGCTGCAGCAATTTATTACTCGACACATTTCCAAAGACATGGGAATTAAAAAGCAAAAATGAACTATTGGGACCTCATCAAGATAAAAAGCTTCTGCACTGCAAAGGAAACAATCAATGAGACTAAAAGGCAACCGATGGAATGGGAAAAGATATTTGCAAACGATATATCAGATAAAGGGCTAGTATCCAAAATCTATAAAGAACTCACCAAACTCCACACCAAAAAAACAAATAATCCAGGGAAGAAATGGGCAGAAGACATGAATAGACACTTTTCCAAGGAAGACATCCAGATGGCCAACAGACACATGAAACGATGCTCAATGTCACTCATCATCAGGGAAATACAAATCAATCAAAGCCACACTGAGATACCACCTCACACCAGTCGGAGTGGCTAAAAAGAACAAATCAGGAAACTATAGATGCTGGCGAGGATGTGGAGAAACGGGAACCCTCTTGCACTGTTGGTAGGAATACAAACTGGTCCAGCTGCTCTGGAAAACAATGTGGAAGTTCCTCAAAAAATTAAAAATAGAACTACCCTGTGAGCCAGCAATAGCACTGCTAGGAATTTACCCAAGGGATACAGGAGTGCTGATGCATAGGTACATGCATACATGTACTCCTATGTTTATAGCAGCACTTTCAACAATAGCCAAATTATGGAAAGAGCCTAAATGTCCATCATCTGATGAATGGATAAAGAAGATGTGGTTTATATATACAATGGAATACTACTTGGCAATGAGAAAGAATAAAATGATGCTATTTGCAGCAACGTGGATGGAATCAGAGGGTATTATGGTAAGTGAAATAAGTTAGAGAAAGACAGATATCATATGTTTTCACTCATATGTGGATCTTGAGAAACTTAACAGAAGACCATGGAGGAAGGGAAGGGGGAAAAAATAGTTACAAACAGTGAGGAAGGGAAGCAAACCATAAGAGACTCTTGATTTAAATACAGAGAACAAACTGAGGGTTGATGGGGGTGGGGGAGGGGGGAGAGGGGAAAGTGGGTGATGGGCACCGAGGAGGGCACTTGTTGGAATGAGCACTGGGTGTTGTATGTAAGCCAATTTGACAATAAATTATTTTTAAAAATATACAGTGGAACATTAGCCATTGAAAAGAATGAAATCTTGCCATTTTCAATGACATGGATGGAGCTAGAGTGTATTAAGCTAAGGAAAATAAGTTAGTCACAGAAAGACAAATTCCATATGATTCCACTCATATGTAGAATTTAAGAAGCAAAACAAATGATCATGGGGGAGAAAAAGAGAGGAAAACTAAGAAAAAGACTCTTAACTATAGAGAATCGATGGTTACCAGAGGGGAGATGGGTTAAACAGGTGATGGGGATTAAGGGGTGTGCTTGTGATAAGTACTGGGTGTTGTATGTAAGTGTTGAATCACTAAATTGTACACCTGAAACCAATATCACACTGTTGTTAAGTGGAATTTAAATAAAAACTAAACAAACACACTAAAAAAGCAATCAACCATCTACTTTGGTGAAAATATGATAAAATGGTTATTACAGTATGAAAGGATTGACAAGAGTTGTTGTAAGCAGTAAACACATACACACACATAAATATGTAAACCAACACATATGCATACACACAAGTATGATGTTGCTGAGAAGAATCTAAATATCTTTACATAACCAAGTGTTGACTGGTTATATGTAAATTCCATATCAGATAGCCACTAAGTCCAGAGAGCTGAGAAATGAACAACATATGCGCAGGGACCCATGCACTTAACCAACTGAAGACCGATTGCTAACATTAAAAAATTTACAGAGTAATACCAAAACACAACAATTATCCAATTGTGAAATAGCTATAAATCACTTGAGAAGTAATAAACAGAATTACAAAATAGAAATTGCTAGGAGAAAACAGTATGAGAAATGACATCTTCATCTGAATAGTCAGTAACACAAAAAGCAATCATTTCTTTTGACAGCACTTATTTCACTACGGTATAAGATGGTGTTTTAGAAGGCACAATGTTGGGAATTTTGAGAAAAAGGAATGAATTATCAACACTAGAGAGTACCCTTTGTCAAACTATCAGATTTATCAGAATAAAATAGATTTCACATTCCTATTCTCCTAATGTCTTTGGATATTACCCCACAATACTGATGAGTTATGCAAAATTAACAGTAGTAGACCTGTAATGTTCTTAGCTGCCTGCTTTATTAACTTTTATCTGACGATTTTAAGTTTACTTTCTGTGTGAATGTAGCATTCAATTAAATATATGTTTTGATGCAGTGAGACTGATGAGCTACAAAAAGAACATTGAGAATAAGGCAGTCTTATCAAATGTAAAAGCAGATTTTTAATAAAAGGAACAGCCAAAAGGAGTGGAAGTCTTTATTCCATTTTTTGAAGTATTGTTGAAATTCCATTACAGCACTGTTCTGTTAAAATTAGTTGTACAAAGATAATGACAGATAAAATAGGCTTTAAAATCCAAAAATATAAAATCCTTAGATTTTTGTTATTTGGGTGTTCCAATATCCCAGTAGGCTTATTTCTAACACAAATCTGTTTTAGGCTAACCACTTTAAAGAATTCAGAAAAGAACATTTCACATGGAACACAGAGTGATGTGCACTTTTATATTTCAGGGCATTTTATAGAGATGAATTGTATCTTGAGTCAATCGTTTCTAGAAAATGCATTCACTAATTTTAAGTACAACAAAGAACCAGAATTATTATTATAATATCTATTTTAAAGGCATAAATGTAAACTCCACTGCAATGTAGGTTTTATATGGGTTTGATATATCAGGATCTAAATTATATTATGTAAAATACATACATAATGGTTAACTTCTAATAACATATTAATCTTATCCTTTGATACCTGTATAAAAAACTTATTATAGTTGTTAACTCTTAGAAGATAAAATAACTTGCATAATAGCTCAATTATGTATGTTCTAGTTTTTACTTTACATTTAAAAAGGAACAAAGTTAAGGCTCTGTGACATGAAATATTTTTTCAGACTTTTATTGTGAGATAGGAAAAAGTGGCCCTTATTAATAATAATCAGTGTTAACTGTCCCACATTCCCTTTTTACTTCTGCAACCATGGGAAAGTAGTCTATAGAAAGATAAACTAAGGTAATAATTAAAAATGCTCTGAAACAGTGCTACTTAGAGTGTGGTTTGCAGAAGAGTTGGCATGGTATTTGTTACTGGTCCACAACAAGATAAGGAAATTACATCAAAATGTAAATAAACTACATCAATAAGTATATGGTTTTGTTCAGCTGACTTTTTTCTTTCAAATTTTTATTTCAATTCTAGTTAGTTAATATATAGTATAATATTGGCTTCAGGAGTAGAATTTAGTGATTCATCACTTACATATAACACTCAGAGCTCATCATAACAACTGCCCTTCTTATTACCCATCATCCATTTAGCCCATCCCTGCCCACCTCCCTTGGGCAACCCTCAGTTTGTTCTCTATAGTTAAGAGTTGCTTATGGTTTGCTCCCCCCACCTTTTTTACTTTTTTGGAGCTTTATCTGCTAAATATAACCTATAACTATAAATATTTATCTGCTAAATATAACCTATAAATTCTAGAATTTTAAAATATATCACATCAGACCTTTATTATGAGTTGAAAAGATTGTTAACAGAACCATTAGAAAATAGTAGGTTTATTATACCAGCATTATTCAATTAAAATCTTAGATATGCAAATTTAATAACTAGAGTTATATATTAACAATGCTTAGTCCCATTATATAAATTGGTGATAAAGATGACAGTTTTATTTTAATTTATTTTTTATTCTCAAGTTAGTTAACATAACAGTGTAGTCTTGGCTTCAGGAGTAGAACCCAGTGATTCGTTAAGAGTCTCTTATGGTTTGCTTCCCTCATTTTTTTTTTTTTTTGCCTTCTCATGTTTATCTGTTTTGCTTCTTAAATTATATGTGTGAGTAAAATCATATGGTATTTGTCTTTGACATTTTATTAGCATAATACACTCTTGTTCCATCTATATCTTTGCAAATGGCTAGATTTCATTCTTTTTGATGGCCGAGTAATATTCCATTGTGTATATTTATCACATCGTCTTTACCCATTCATCAATCAACAGACACTTGGGCTCTTTCCATACTTTTGCTATTGTTGATAATGTTGCTATAAAAATTGGGGTGCATGTACCACTTTCAATCAATATTTTTGTATCCTTTGGGTAAATATCTAATAGTGCAATTGCTGGGTCATAGGGTAGTTCTATTTTTAATTTTTTGTGGGACCTCCCCTTTTTTTTTTTTTTTCCAGAGTCGCTGTACCAGTTTGCATCCCCACCAACAGTATAAGAAGGTTCCCCTTTCTCCATATCCTCCCCAACATCTGTTGTTTCCTGTGTTAATTTTAGCTGTTTGGGCAGGTATCTCATCATGATTTTTATTTGTATTTCTCTAATGATGAGTGATATTGAGCATCTTTTCATGTGTCTCTTAGGAATCTGGATGTCTTCTTTGGAAAAATGTCTATTCATGTCTTCTGCTCATTTCTTAATTGGATTGTTCTTGGGGTGTTGAGTTTGATAAGTTCTTTATACATTTTGGATAATAACCCTTTATCCAATATATCTTTTGCAAATATCTTCTCCCACTCTGAAAGCTGATTTTAGTTTCGTTGTTTCCTTTGTTGTGCAGAAGCTTTTTATCTTGATCAAATCCCAATAGCTCATTTTCACTTTTGTTTCCCTTGCCTTAGGAGATGTGTTTAGTAAGAAGTTGCTATGGCCAAGGACAAAGAGATTACTGCCTGTGTTCTTCTCTAGGATTTTGATGGTTTCCTGTCTCACATTTAGGCGTTTCATTCATTTTGAATTTATTTCCATGTATGATGTAAGAAAGTGATCCAGTTTTCCCAACACCATTTTTTGAAGAGACTATCTTTTTTCCATTGGAGAGTGTTTCCTGTTTTGTCAAAGATTAGTTGACAGTTGACTTTTTTCATAGCAAGATTTTCAAGATGAAGAAAGCAGTGTTATTTACATATGTTACAGGCTTGTTACTGCAGTGAGAACTAGCTTTAAACAACATTGCTCTAAAGCAGTGGAAATTGTTTGATTCTGCATTTTTAAGAGTACTAAGAGTTTAATATGTGTGGTTTGCATCTTGGCTGCAATAGGGGAAGCAAATTCCGCATGTCTTAGCATAATGGGAAAATACTTTGGAATAATTATTTGGCTTTGCAAATAATGTATCAAGGAATCAAGAGTATCAAGATCAATGTATCTTCTAGAGGAAGATAGCTGACTAGGATGCTCTAAGCCCTTGTTCTCCCTGAGAAACATGAAATAAACAGCTAGAATCTGGATAAAATAACCTTATAGAAGTTTGAAAAACAGTCAAAGGTTTACAGTAACCAACTGAATGCTCAGTCAAGAAAAAGCCATATTCAAAATGGCAAAAAATTTTGTGGTGTGTTTACTTACTCTTCCCCTACCCTAAAACTGGTACTGGGTAGGTGGTAAGAAGTAGTTGCCCAATTTTCAGTTTCCTCTCTTGAACCTAGTTTTTAACATTCTAACCTGTTTGAAGGGTGCCTGGGTGGCTTAGTCAGTTAAGCATCTGACTTCAGCTCAGGTCAAGGTCTCATGGTTCATGAGATCAAACCCCACATTTGGCTCTGTGCTGATGGTTCAGAGCCTAGAGCCTGCTTCGGATTCTGTGTCTCCCTCTCTCTCTGCCCCTCCCCGGCTCACACTCTGTCTCTCTCTCAAAAATAAACATTAACATCTTTTTTAAAAACTTTTTTTAATGTTTATTTTAAATTTTATTTTTTATTTTTTTAAATTTACATCCAAATTAGTTAGCATATAGTGCAACATGATTTCAGGAGTAGATTCCTTAGTGCCCCTTGCCCATTTATCCCATCCCCCCTCCCATAACCCCTCCAGTAACCCTCAGTTTGTTCTCCATATTTATGAGTGTCTTCTGTTTTGTCCCCCTCCCTGTTTTTATATTATTTTTGTTTCCCTTCCCTTATGTTCATCTGTTTTGTCTCTTAAAGTCCTCATATGAGTGAAGTCATATGATTTTTGTCTTTCTCTAATTCCACTTAGCATAATACCCTCCAGTTCCATCCACATAGTTGCAAATGGCAAGATTTCATTCTTTTTGATTGCTGAGTAATACTCCATTGTATATAGATACCACATCATCTTTATCCATTCTTCCATCAATGGATATTTGGGCTCTTTCCATACTTTGGCTGTTGTTGATAGTACTGCTATAAACATGGGGGTGCATGTGTCCCTTCGAAACAGCACACCTGTATCCCGTGGATAAATGCCTAGTAGTGCAATTGCTGGGTCGTAGGGTAGTTCTAGTTTTAGTTTTTTTGAGGAACCTCCATACTGTTTTCCAGAGTGGCTGCACCAGCTTGCATTCCCACCAACAATGCAAAAGAGATCCTCTTTCTCCGCATCCTCGCCAACATCTGTTGCTGCCTGAGTTGTTAATGTTAGCCATTCTGACAGGTGTAAGGTGGTATCTCATTGTGGTTTTGATTTGTATATGATGAGTGATGTTGAACATTTTTTTTATGTGTCAGTTGGCCATCTGGATGTCTTCTTTGGAGAAGTGTCTATTCATGTCTTTTGCCCATTTCTTCACTGGATTATTTGTTTTTTGGGTGTTGAGTTTGATAAATTCTTTATAGATTTTGGATACCAACACTTTATCTGATACATCATTTGTAAATATCTCTCCCATTCTGTGGTTGCCTTTTAGTTTTGCTGACTGTTTCCTTTGCTGTGCAGAAGCTTTTTATGTTGATGAGGTCCCAGTAGTTAATTTTTGCTTTTGTTTCCCTTGCCTCCAGAGACATATTGAGTAAGAAGTTGCTGCAGCCAAGATCAAAGAGGTTTTTTCCTGCTTTCTCCTCGGGGATTTTGATGGCTTCCTGTGTTACGTTTAGGTCTTTCATCCAGTTTGAGTTTATTTTTGTGTATGGTGTAAGAAAGTGGTCCAGGTTCATTCTTCTGCATGTCGCTGTCCAGTTTTCCCAGCACCACTTGCTGGAGAGACTGTCTTTATTCCACTGAATATTCTTTCCTGCTTTGTCAAAGATTAGTTGGCCATGTTTTTGGGTCCATTTCTGAGTTCTCTATTCTGTTCCATTGAGCTGAGTGTCTGTTCTTGTGCCAGTACCATACTGTCTTGATGATTACAGCTTTGTAATACAGCTTAAAGTCCAGGATTATGCTGCCTCCTGCTTTGGTTTTCTTTTTCAAGATTGCTTTGGCTATTCGGGGTCTTTTCTGGTTCCATACAAATTTTAAGACTATTTGTTCTAGCTCTGTGAAGAATGCTGGTGTTACTTTGATAGGGATTGCGTTGAATATGTAGATTGTTTTGGATAGTATAGACATCTTAACAATATTTGTTCTTCCTATCCAAGAGCATGGAATCTTTTTCCATTTTTTTGTGTCTTCTTCAATTTCTTTCATAAGCTTTCTATAGTTTTCAGTGTATGGATTTTTCACTTCTTTGGATAGATTTATTTGTAGGTATTTTATGTTTGTTTGTGCAACTGTAAATGGGATCGATTCCTTGATTTCTCTGTTGCTTCATTGTTGATGTATAGAAATGCAACTGATTTCTGTGCGTTAATTTTATATCCTGCAACTTTGCTGAATTCATGAATCAATTCTAGCGTTTTTTTGTGGAATCTTTTGGGCTTTTCATATAGAGTATCATGTCATCTGCGAAGAGTAAAAGTTTGACCTCCTTCTGGACGATTTGGATGCCTTTTATTTCTTTGTGTTGTCTGACTGCAGAAGCTAAGACTTCCAATACTATGTTGGATAACAGTGGCGAGAGTGGACATCCCTGTCTTGCTCCTGACCTTAGGGGGAAATCTTTCAGTTTTTCCCCATTGAGGATGATATTAGTGTTGGGTCATTCATATATGGCTTTTATGATTTCAAGGTATGCTCCTTCTATCCCTACTTTCTTGAGGGTTTTTATCAAGAAAGGATGCTGTATTTTGTCAAATGCTTTCTCTGCATCTATTGAGAGGATCCTATGGTTCTTGTCCTTTTTTTAATTGACGTGATGAATCACATTAATCGTTTTGCAGATATTGAACCAGCCCTGCATCCCAGGTATAAATCCCACTTGGTCGTGGTGAATAATTTTTTTAATGTATTGTTGGATCTGGTTGGCTAATATCTTGTTGAGGATTTTTGCATCCATGTTCATGAGGGAAATTGGTCTGTAGTTCTCCTTTTTCGTGTGGTCTCTGTCTGGTTTTGGAATCAAGGTAATACTCGCTTCATAAAAAGAGTTTGGAAGTTTTCCTTCTATTTCTATTTTTTGGAAAAGTTTCAAGAGAATAGGTGTTAACTCTTCCTTAAATGTTTGGTAGAATTCTCCTGGAAAGCCATCTGGTCCTGGACTCTTGTTTTTTGGCAGATTTTTGATTACTAATTTGATTTCCTTACTGGTTATGGGTCTGTTCAAGTTTTATATTTTTTCCTATTTCAATTTTGGTAGTATATATGTTTCTAGGAATTTGTCTATTTCTTCCAGATTACCCATTTTATTGGCATATAATTGCTCAAAAATTCTCTTTTAATTGTTTTTATTTCTGTTGTGTTGGTTGTGATCTCTTCTCTTTCATTCTTGATTTTATTTATTTGGGCCCTTTCCTTTTCCTTTTTGATCAAACTGGCTAGTGGTGTATCAATTTTGTTAATTCTTTCAAAGAACCAGCTTCTGGTTTCATTGATTCTTTCTACTGTTTTTTGTTTTTGTTTTTGGTTTTGATAGCATTAATTTCTGCTCTAATCTTTATTATTTCCTGTCTTCTGCTGGTTTTGGGTTTTATTTGCTCTTCTTTTTCCAGCTCCTTAAGGTGTAAGGTTAGGTTGTTATCTGAGATCTTTCTTCCTTCTTTAGGAAGGCCTGGATTGCTATATACTTTCCTCTTATGACCACCTTTGCTGCATCCCAGAGGTATGTTTATTTATTTTTTGAGAGACAGAGAGAGCACAAGAGGGGAAGGTGTCAGCACAGAACCTGACGCGGGGCTTGAATGCACCAACTGTGAGATCATGGACTGAGCCAAAGTCGGATGCTCAACAGACTGAGCCACCCAGGTGCCCCCAAACATTAACATTCTAACCTGCTTGGAAGCTGCCTGAAGGACTCATTTATTTCGCCTAACTCAGAGCTCTTATACAGAAAAGCTTATAACTAGAAAAAGCCCTGGGAAGCATCAGACAGTTTGTTACAGCTGTATGGGGACTACAGACCTGCAGATACCTAAGGCAAGAGACTACATGTAGCACAATAGAAGGTTCCTAAAGCAGGCTGGGATGAGAGTTTTATGGAAATTAAGATATTTAAAAGCAGCCATGTATAGGGGAGAACAAAAAAAGCACACACAGTCAGGGCAAGTCAGGAAGACCTTAAGAAACACCTTAAGAAAGACCAACAAAGACCTTAAGTCACCACTCCAGACTGATCCCAGGGATCAGAACATGCCCTGCTAATTATTGAGGGTCTTTCTCAGCATGGATAAAGTCTATAAATCTGGGAGAGGTGGCTGTTTTTTCAAATATCTAATTTTCAGTAAAAAAATTACCACAAAACATATAAAAAACAGAAAACCATCATCCATTCAAAGGGAAAAAATAAAATGGAAGAAACCATTCCTGAAGAAACACAGATACTTGATATATTAAATGAAGACTTTAAAATACCTGTCTTAAATATGCTCAGAGTTAAAGGAAAACAGGGACCAAGAACTAAAGGATGTTAGGAAAATAATATATAAGCAAAATGAGAACAAAAGGTTCAAAATTATAAAAAGAACAAAGCAAAAATTCTGGAGCTGAAAAATGCAATAACTGAATGGAAAACATTCACTAGAGGGGTTCAACTGTAGACTTGAATAGGTAGAAGAACAAATCAGCAAAATTGAAGATAGGTCATTTGAATTGATCAAGTCTGAGAAGCAAAAATGAAAAGAATGAAGAAAATTGTACAAAACCAAAGGGACCATAGGACAACATCAAGCAGACCTGTATACATATTATGTGTCCCTGGAAGAAAGTTGCTGAGAGATCTTTTGAAAAAGTAATTGTCAATAATTTTCAAATTTGATGTCATGTGTGTAAAAATCCTAGAAATTTAAGAATTCCAAGTAGGATAAACTCAAAGAGAATGACACTGAGACATTTAAACAAACTCTTGAAAGACAAAGACAAAGTGAGAATCTTGAAAGCAGCAAGAGAAAATTGACTTGTCATATACAAGGATGTTGTAGGCTCTAAGTCTAAAGTTCTCTTTTGGCCAGCAAAAGAGCAGGACACATGATGAAAAGCAAGAGATGGCTAATATCCGGGAAAAGTCAGGATCCTGAATAAGGGTCCTTGCTCTGTATTTATTTGGATCAGAAAGCTTAGAGACGTGACGGGCATGTACAAAGAGACAAAGGAAACTGGAAACATTAACTTGGGGATGTTTTGAAGATATACGGTGTTTGGGGTTTGGGTCAGTGTAAAACCAAATCCTGGCACTGGGAAGATGGTTGTTAGTGGCAGACAGGAGGTGCTGTGTCTGTTTAACTTAGCTAGCCTAGGGGATGAGCTAGCCTCAGGGTTAACAAGGCACATTGTCTTTTGTAAATCATCTCCTCTCTGGGCTGCTTTACCTGCAGCGCAGTGGGTCTATAGCCCAATTTACCTATTTACCTAACTTGGTCTTTTCTTCCTGTGAAAGCAGCTTTCTGCTATAGTACTAAATTGGGGGTGCTTCCACCCTGAATATCTAATCTTGCTTATTTCATATATCTATGTATTGGGCACCTTTGTGCCCCTATTTTTGGGCCTTTGCCCCTCGCTCTCTATTCTGGGGGCTCTGCACCCCCTCTTTATTCTGGGTTTCCTTTGTACCTCCATATTCTTGGGGTGCCAATCTGGTTTACCCAAACGTGGGTGTGAGCATTTATGGCTTTGTATTTCTTTATGCTTTGTTAACCCATTGGTGTAAGCCCAGGGGATTCCTAAGCTTATTCCCCACACAAGGAAACGTGAATAAGATTATCAGTGGATTTTTCAGCAGAAACCTAAGAGGCCAAAAGGCAGTGGAAAAATACATGTAAAAGTGATGAAAGAAAAAATGTCAATCAAGAATTCTATATTTAGCAAATCTGTCCTATAAAAACATAGGAAAAAATTAAGACATCCCCTGATAAACAAAAACTAAGGGAGTTTATTACTACTAGACCTGTCCTACAAGAGATGGTTCAAGTTGAAAGGACACCAGATGTTGACTTGAGGCCATATGAAAATATAAATATCTATAATAAAGATAAACATATGGACAATAGACAAATCAATATTGTAGTTTTAATTTGTAACTCCACTTTTTTTGTAGTATTTAAAAGACAAATACCTAAAAAATAAATCTGTATTAATGGGTACACAACATATAAATATGTAATTTGTGACTTCACTAACAAAGGGGAATGGAGTTTTTTTTTTTTTAAGGAGTAGAATTTTGTGACTGAAGTCGGTATCATTTCAAATTAGATTGTTATAAATTTAGGTTATTATATGTAATCTCCATAGTAACTACAAAGAAACTATAGAACATACACAATAGGAAATGAAAAGGAATCAAAATACATCATTACAAAAAACCAGCAAGACACAATGGAAGGTAGTAATAGAGGAAATGAGGGACAAAAAGCTGTAAGACATAAAGAAAACAAAATGGCAAGAGTAAGTCCATCCCTGTCAGTAATTCCTTTAAATGTAAATGCACTAAATTCCCCTATCAAAAGACATAAATTGACATAATGGATAAAAAACAGGACTCTAATATATGCTGTCTAAAAGAGGTTCACTTTACATCTAAAGTCATGCACAGGTTGAAAGTAAGAGGATGGAAAAATATATATTCCCTATCAATCCCAATGATTTTTTTTACAGCAATAGAAAAAGCCATCCTAAAATTAACATGGAATTTCAAGGACCCTAAATAGCCAAAATGATCTTGAATAACAATAGAGGTCTCAGACTTCTTGATTTCAAAGCTTACTATAAAGCAACAGAAATCAAAATAGTGTGGTATTGGCATACAAACAGATATATAAACCATTGGAATGGAATTGATAGCACAGAAATAAATCCTCATAATTCAACAACAACAACAAAAAAATTTTTAATGGACTTGACAGGACTTTTTTAAATGGACTTGACAAGTCCAGGACTTGATATTTCTTCAAAGATATGCAAATGGTCAGTAAACACATGAAAAGGTGTTCAACATTAGTAATCACTAGGGAAATGCAACTCAAAATCACAATGAGATACTACCTCACATCCTTTAAAGTGATTATTATCACACAAAAAAATAGAAAATAATAAGTGTTGGCGAAGCTATGCAGAAATCGGAATCCTTGTGCTTTGCTGGTAGGAGGCACTAGCAAGTGGTAGATCGTCATTTCTCAAAAAATTAAATCATTATCATATGATCTAGCAATTCTATTTCTGGGTACATATCCAGAAATAATGAAATCAGGGACTCAAAGAGATATTTGTACTCATTGTAATAAAAGCAGCAGTGTTCACAACCAAAAGATAGAGGCAACCCAAGTGTCCACCAATGGAGGAATGGATTAACAAAATGTGGTATATACCTATAATAGAATATTATTTGCCTTAAAAAGGAAGGATATTCCGACCCACGCTACAACATGGATGAACCTGGTAAACATGTTCAGTGAAATAAGCCAGACACAAAATGACAAATATCATATGACTGCACTTATACAACATATCTAGAATAATCATTCATAGATATAGGAAGTAGAATAGTGGTTGCCAGGGGCTGCAGGGGTTGATGGGGAGTTACTATTTAATGGATATAATTGCAACTGGGGAGGATGAAAAAGTTTTGGAGACAGATGGTGGTGATGGTTGCATAACAACATGAATGTACTTAATGCCCACTTAAAATGGTTAAAATTGTAAATTTTATTACAATAAAATAAGTTTGAAATAAACTAAAATGGAATTACCCTATGATCCAGCAATTCCTTTTTTGGGTATATACCCAAAAGAATCAAAAGCAGGGAGGGGCGCATGGGTGGCTCAGTCGGTTAAGCGGCCGACTTCGGCTCAGGTCATGATCTCACAGTCCGTGAGTTCGAGCCCCACATCGGGCTCTGTGCTGACCGCTCAGAGCCTGGAGCCTGTTTCAGATTCTGTGACTCCCTCTCTCTCTGACCCTCCCCTGTTCATGCTCTGTCTCTCTCTGTCTCAAAAATAAATAAATGTTAAAAAAAATTAAAAAAAAAAAAGAATCAAAAGCAGGGAATCAAAGAGAGATGTGTATACCTAAGTTCATAGCAGTATTATTCACAATAACCAAAAGGTGAAAGTAATCCAAGTGCATCGACAGATGACTGGATAAATAAGGTAAAAAAATAAAAATAAAAAGGACAATTTTTAAATGAAGAAGAAATAAAAGAATTAAAAAGAAAATGACATTGAAAATAAGGAAAGAAGATCTAACAGAGAGATAATAGGAATTCCAAAATAAATAACAAAGTGAAGAGAATGATGCTTAAAAATTTTATTTCAAGAAAACTTTCGGTACTGTAAGTATCTGACATTTAATTTTTGACTGTAATATTATTGCCTGACATTAAGCCTTTGATGCCAAGGCATCCATTTCAAAGACATCCATCACCAACAAAAGTATTGTCAACTCTATGATGCAGCTATAAGCAAAACAACTGGATAAGGAACCAGGCTGCCCCCACCCATGAAGTTCCTCTTTTAGAGATACCTGGGTAACCTAGATAATTGGCCACTTGAGTGTCTCTGCCTTTCCCTTCCCATGCACTAATTTCTAACTCTTATGCTTGAAATTTGCCAATAAAGAATGAACCTTAGAACCTTAGGCACACTACCCTCTGACCCTAATAAAGACAGAGCCCCAGGTCTGTGCTTCCCCCCATCCCATTCTCTCTACCTGTGATCTTGCCATGTAACCCTCAGGCATGCCCTGTACCCTCCAGAATCTGTGAGTAATAAATTTTGTTCTTCAAAGTCTCTGATGGTTTTGCTGAGGTGTGCCGTACAATCATAGTAAGAATGACAAAGGCTCATCCAGCACCAACATCAGCTCCAGTCTAGGAAATGTCCATTGGGGTTTGTCACAAGTAATATGGACCCAGGCAAGGGGCTCAGGCATTCCTAGGTGACAGCATCACTATCAATAGGTTGGAACTGACACAACACTTTCTTCAAAATATTTAAAACTATATATTGAAAAAGAACATTGTGTATCTGTGAACAATGAGCCAAAATGACCGACACCAATACATTTGTAAAACCACCAGATTTTAGAGAGGGAGAAAACTCCTTTGAGCATTTTGGCTAAAGTCCACATGACTTATAAGGGAAAGATAATTAGATCATGATCAGATGTTGACAGCAACACTTTATCCCAGAAGAACATTGATTAATACGTTTAAGATAGTCAAGGAAAGAAAGCATGAACAAAGAATTTTGTATCTGGCATGACTAACCTTCAAGTATGAAGGGCACAGACAAATCTATGAACATGCAGGAACTTCTTTGTTCCTATGATCCCTTCCCAAGGAATCTGGAAAATGAGCTTCAGATACCAGAAGGGAAGTTATGAAATAGTCAGATATGAAAGACAATGAAAGCTATGGGATACGGCAGCATTTACAGGAAAATTAACCTTTAATGTTTATAGTAAAATACCAAAACAGATTTAAAATTAATGTATTTACAGTGCACCTACTATGGAAAGCAGTATGGAAATACCTCAAAAAATTAAAACTAGAACTACCATATGATGTAGTAATTTCACTTCTGGGTATTTATCTATAAGAAACAAATGCACTAACTGGAAAAGATGTAAGCACCCCCATGAGCACTGCAGAATTATTTACAATATGCAAGACATGGAAACAACCTAGGTGTCCATCAATGGATGAATGGATAAAGAAAATGTGGTGTGTGTGTGCGCACGCGTGTGTGTGTGTACAATGGAATATTATTCAGCCTATAAAAAAAGAAAATTTTGCCACTTGTGACAACATGGATGTACTTTGGCAACATTATACTAAGAGAAATAATGCAAAGATAAATAGTATGATATTGCTTATAAGTGGACTCTACAAAAACAAAACAACAAAAAAAGCCCCTGAACTCAGAAAACAGATTGATGGTTGCCAGAGGTAAGGGTGGGTGAAATGGGAACAGTAGTCAAAAGGTACAAATTTCCAGTTATAAAATAAATAAATCCTAGGGATATAATGTGTAGCATCATAACTATAGTTAATAATACTGTATTGTGTATTTGAAAGTTGCTAAGACAGTAAATCTTAAAAGTTCTCATCATAAGAAAAAATTGTAACTATGTGTGATGATGGATGTTAATGATTTGGTGATTATTTCACAATATATACAAATATTGAATCATTATATTATACATCTGAAACTAATATAATATTATATGTCAGTTATATCAGAAACAGAAAGAAAGGAAAGAAAGGAAAGGAAAGGAAAGAAAAAGGCACCTGGGTGGCTCAGTTGGTTGAGTGTCTGACTCTTGGTTTTGGCTTAGGTCATGATTTCCTGGTTTGTGGGCTTGAACCCTGCATCAGGCTCTGTGCTGATGTGAACCTGCTTGGAATTCTCTCTCTTCCTCTCTCTCTCTCTCTCTCTTTCTCTCTGCCTCTACCCCCCCCCACACTCTCTCTCTCTCTCAAAATAAATAAATAAACATTTTTTAAAAGAAGAAGGAAAGGAGAAGAGAAAAAAGAGAAAAAAAGAGAAGAGAAGAGAGAAAAAAGAGAAAAAAGAAGAGAATAGAAACGAATAGAAACGAATAGAAACGAATAGAAACGAATAGAAACGAATAGAAACGAATAGAAACGAATAGAAACGAATAGAAACGAATAGAAACGAATAGAAACGAATAGAAACGAATAGAAAATCAGGCCCAAATATCAACTATGCCAAAGTTGAGAAACCTTGATCTCAGCAATTTGATCAAGAACAGCTGATAGAAATGTATTGATTGTGATCAAGTACAGTATTTTCTTGAAATTGCATTTAAAATCTTCAAGGAGTATTGCAGTTGAGCCTGATAGATATATACATCAGATATCATGTTCCTCATCCTATTACGTTTTTCTTGAAATATTAAGGGGCATTATAAAAACAAAAACAAAATAAATATATTTAATTAGAGAAAGAATAAGGAAAACCCTTAGTATGATGCAAATAATTAGTGCTTAAATGAAAGTTTACAGCACTTAGTGTCCATATTAGAAAAAAAGTTCAAAAATTAATAAACTAAGTTTCTACCTTAAGCTAGAAAAGTCATACAATGAAGCATTACTCAGCAATGAAAGGGAATAAAGTACTGATACATGCTACAAGATGGATGAACTCTGTAAACATATACTAAGTGAAAAATCACTCACCAAGGACAACATATTATATGAGTCCATATATATGAAAAGTCCAGAATAGAGAACTCTATAAAGAACAAAAGCAGGTGGGGTAATTAGGGGATGGAGTAATTAGGAAGTGAGGGCTAAGGTATATAGAATTTCTTTTGGGGGTAATGAAAATGTTCTAAAATTGACTGTGATGATGAATACACAATTCTATGAATATACTAAAAGATATCAAATTGCACGTTTTCAGTTGTTGACTTGTATGGTATGTGAATTATATTTCAATAAAAGTATTTTATTAAGACTAGAAAAAGAACAAATTAAATTAAAAGTAAGCAGAAGGGAACTTAACACTAAAGAGCAGGAATAAATGAGATAGAAAGTAGACCAACTATAGACAAATTCAATGAAACCAAAAGCCAATTTTTTGAATAGATTGATAAAATTGACAAACCTCCAGCCAGACTGATAAAAAACAGAAAAGAAACAAATTACAAACATTAGGAACTTTAAAAGAGACATTACTATAGTTTCTATAAGCATTAAAAGTATAATAGAATATGATGAATATCTGTATCAATAATTAGACAGCTTATATGAATTGGACACATTTCTTGAACAGGACAAATTAAGAAGAAATAGTCTGAATAGACTCATATCAAGTAAGAAATTGAACTAATAATTAAAAATATTACCATAAAGCAAAGTTGAGGTCTAGATATATTCAGTACTAAGTTCTATCAAACACATACAGGAGAATACCAATCCTATACAATTTTTTTTTTTTTTTTTTTTTTTTTTTTTTAGAAAATAGAGGAGGTTGAAACTTTCTTACTCATTTAAGAAATAAGTATTACCTGGGGCACCTGGGTGGCTCAGTTGGTTAAGTGTCCGGCTTTGGCTTAGGTTATGATCTCACAGTTTGTGAGTTTGAGCCCCCTATCGGGCTCTGCGCTGCCAGCTCAGAGGCTGGAGCCTGCTTCCGATTCTGTGTCTCCCCCTCTCTTTGCCCCTCCCATATATATATATAAAATAAACTAATATATATACATATGTAATAAACTAATTTATATATATAATAAAGTAAAAATATATAATAAACTATATTGTATATAAAAATAACAAATATTATATTTTATAATATATAACTAAAATATGTATTTATATATATAACAAAAAAGGTACAGATTAACAATGCAAAATCTATATACAAAAATCAATTTGAAATTGAGTTTTTAAATAAAAATTTTTTTTTAACATTTATTTATTTTTGAGACAGAGACAGAGCATGAGCAGGGGAGGGTCAGAGAGAGAGGGAGACACAGAATCCGAAACAGGCTCCAGGCTCTGAGCTGTCAGCCCAGAGCCTGATGCGGGGCTTGAACTCACAGACCACGAGATCATGACCTGAGCCGAAGTCGGACGCCCAACCGACTGAGCCACCCAGGCACCCCTGAAATTGAATTTTTAAAAATGTGTATATAAGATAAAAAATGTTAAACTTAGAATTATATCTAACAAAATATGTGTGTTAGCTCTGTACTGAAAAATATTTTTAAAAATCACTGAACAATATTTTAAATGACCCTAAATAAATGAAGATATAGATCATATTTACGGATTAGATATATCAATATTATTATCCCCAAATTAATCTACAGATTCAACATAATCCTAGTCAAGATCCAGGCAATTTTTTTCCCCTAATTGACAAGCTCATTCTAAACTTTATGTGGAAATACAAAGAATGCAGAAGAAAACAAATTGGAAAAAAATGAACAAAGTTGGAAATTTTACATGACCTGATTTAAAGACTTTTTAAAAAGCAACCGTAGTAGAGATAGTATATATTGTTATAAGAATAGACATATCTATCTATCTATCTATCTATCTATCTATCTATCTATCTATCTATATGTGGAACAGAATGCAAAGTCCAGAAGTAGACAAACACATATAAATATAGTCAATTTTCTTTAAATGTTTATTTATTTTTGAGAGAGAGAGAGAGAGATAGACAGAGTGCGAGTTGGGGGGTGGGCAGAGAGAGGGAGACACAGAATCTGAAGCAAGCTCCAGGTTCTGAGCTGTCGCACAGAGCCCAACGTGGGGCTCGAACTCATGGACCCTTAGATCATGACCTGAGCCAAAGTCAGATGCTTAACCGACTGAGCCACCCAGGGGCTCCTAATCAATTAATTCTTGGCAACCTTTTGTCAGTAATTCAAAGGGAAATGGATAACCTTTTCAACAAATGTTATTGGACTAATTGGATATCTATCCATCTACCTACCTATCACCTATTTACCTATCTACCTACCACCTATGTACTTATCAAGCCTCAACCTTTACTTCACACTATACACACAGAAAAACTTGAAATAGATAATATACTTGAATGTGAATGGTAATATGGTAAGAATTTAGAAAAAACACGGGAGAAAATCTTTGTGGCCTTCATGTTGGCAAAATTTTCTTAGAACACAAAAAACACTAACCGCAGGAAAAAAAAAATAATTTGACTTTACCAATATTTAAAATTTCTGTTCTTTGAAATATACTTAAGAAAATGAAAAGTTAAGCTACAGACTGGAAGTAAATATTCACAAGATATACCTTGAAAAGGGCTTCTATCTACAGTGATAAGAAGATAAGAAGATAGCCCAGTTTTTAAAAGGGCAAAGTTTCACTTTGAAACTTCGCCAAAGATGCATGAATGCCCAAAAAGCATATTAAAAGATACTTAAGATCGTTAGTCATCAGAGAAATGCAAATTGAAGCCACAATAAGATACCATTACATACTTACTAACATAGGAAAAATTTAAAAACTGACAATGCTACGTGTTGGTAAATATGTACAGCCACTAGAACTTTCATATACTGCTGGTGGAAATGCAAGATAGTACATATACTTTGGAAAAAAGTTTCATAGTTTTCTATAAATGTAAACATATGCTTACCAAATAACTCATCAATTTCATTCCTTGGTATTTACCCAAGAGAACTGAAAAGACTGTAAAAACTTCCTTGTATATGAATGTTCATAGCATTATTCATGATAGTTAAAAACTGGAAAGTTTATGCCCACAGGAGAACGGATAAACAAAGTGTGGGATATCCATTTAAGTGAATATTTCTCAGCAATAAAAATCAGTGATATATGTGATACAGGGCAGGGATTGACCAGGAAGGGCACAAAGGACATTTTGGGGTGAAATTGTTCTCTATCATGGTGGTGCTTACTCAGGTGTATTCCTTTATCAAAACTCTTATACAGTGTGTTTAAAATGGGCATTTTAGGGACACCTGGGTGGCTCAATTAGTTAAACGCTGACTTTGGCTCAGGTTATGATCTCATGGTTCATGAGTTCGAGTCCTGCATCAGGCTATGTGCTGACAGCTCAGACCCTGGAGACAGCTCAGAGCCCGGAGACTCCTTAGGATTCTGTGTCTCTCTCTCTCTCTGCCCCTCCTCTGTTTGCACTCTTTCTCAAAAATTAATTAATTAATTAAATTAAATAAAAGATGTGCATTTTATTCTATGTAAGCAATCCCTTAGTACAGTATAGGTTTTCAAAAATTATCAAATAACTTGGCACTGCAAAGTATAAATAAGGCACCCATGGGTGCCTGGGTGGCTTAGTCGGTTGAGTGTCTGACTTCAGCTCACGTCATTATCTAACAGTTCATGAGTTTGAGGCCCGCATCGGGCCCTGTGCTGATAGCTCAGAGCCTGGAGCCTGCTTCAGATTCTGTGTCTCCCTCTCTCTCTGCCCCTCCCCTGCTCATGCTCTGTCTCTCTCTCAAAAATAAACAAACATTAAAAATAATACATCCTAACCAAATATCACCTATACCAAGAATGCAAGGATCAATATTTTAAACATGTGTTAATAAGATCCAGTCTTAAAAATATAGTATTAATCATTGGGGAAAGGTGTTTGACATACATTCCTGATTTAAAACAAACAAAATTTTGAACACTGGAAGTAGAGGGAAACTTCCTTAATTTCATTACGGGTATCTACTACCAACTTCCAGGAAATATCACATTTGATTGTGAAAGCAGTTTTAAAGCATTCCAGTTAATGCCAGAAGTTAATGTAAATGCTGCTTTTAGGCAACAGGCTTGAGCAATGGAAACTTGAGCAAGGCGAAAGAGTCCATAGTGACTGTTCAGCTGACACAAACAGACTCATTAAGTGACCCACCTTGAAATAGTCATAGGTTGTAACTGAACAATTGTAATTGACCAATCAGTAACGTCAAAATGCTTGCTAGCACTTCTTCCATTCAAAATGGTTCCCAAGGTATTGCTGGGAAAATAGCAGAATAGGAGAACCCTAAGCTTACTTTGTCCCATGGATATAGCTGGGTAACACTCACATCAGTGTAAATAACCCAGAAAATGACCTGAAGACTGGTGGAACAAACTCCACAACTAAATGTAGAGGAGAGGCCACATCAAAGAGGATAGGAAGGGCAGCGACCTGGTGAGGACTGAACAGATCTCAGGACTGTGTGGGAAGGAGGGACCCAGAGGCACTAAGAAAGGAGAGAAACAGACTATCACACCAGGGAGCCTGCACAAGGAAGAAGAATCCCCCTAACATTTGGCTTTGAAAACCAGAGAGGCAGAATTTCAAAAGTTCTTACAACCAACAGAACTTAAAATCTGGAATTAAAAATCAGCAAGCTTTGCTCTTGGAGAGCTGGGAGGGCAAGAGGAAACTGAGCCCCCCCCCCCCCCATCCTCTGCTTAGAGAGAACACAAGAGCCTGCAGAGATACAGCACAGATGCAGCAGTTTGAAAAACACCTGGGGCATATGGGAGGGTTATTTACTCATCTTAGAGTGTGTCTGGAGGGACAGAGATTGTTGGGAAACTCCTCCAGGAACAAAGAAGCTGGCAGGCACTACTTCCCTCCCTCTGCTCCCAAGCGTAAACACACAGCCACCTGTGGAAACATATACTACCTAACTTGCTTATACCATGCCCTGCCTCCCCAACTCCCCTGTGCTTTGGCAGACCCACCTCTTCAACCACCCCTCCCAACTCATGTGCTTTGTGGGGCCTTAGTCCCAGCGGCAGCAAAGTTCCTTTTCCCAGAGGACCTGTAAGCAAACTTGCTAAAACTGCAAGCTCCATCCCCATGTACTTTGTGGATCTTCCCCTTCTAATACACTCTTGGCCAGAGCCCATTCAAATCAGGGCCACAAGCCTAGCAGTGTGCAAGCAGCCCTGACAGGACAATTCCCACTCCAAAGTGACTCTTGCCCTGGAGAGAGGGAAAGATATCCATACACACCAGATCAACTGTGGCCCCAGCAATAGTCTGGAGGCAGACAGCTAGCTGGTCTGACTGCAGGCCCCACCCACCAACAAAAGCTTCTCAGGGCACAACACAGGGAAAGAACTACAGTTTGGTGATATTGCATCTCTGGCAAATGCCTGGTCTGACTCAACTCAAGCCCAAGACAGCCACAGACTGATCCACCAACACCACAGGGACCAAACACTGCCCACAACAGGCAAAGAGAGCCACTGCAGATGACTGAAGGAAAAAGCAGGTTGGTCACAATAGCAGGGTGCACCCAACATGTACAGGGTGATTTTAGCCAAACAGACTTGAGCAATGGAATGTAGAAAGGGTCCACAACAACCACCTGGCTGAATACAGACAGGCCCATCAGGTGACCTACCTCAAAATATCCATAAGGCCCTAACTAACCAATAGGCTACTGTGAATAATAGGTATGCACAGTTACCAAAAAAAGGAAAATTCCATATGTCTCCGTACCTCCTCACTTTTCCCTCGTTAAAAACAGCCCCTTCCCACTACCTAGTCGCAGAGAGCCTCTTCTTTGCTGTTCCGCCTGCCACTTCCTTGAGGTGCATTCCACTCTCACTGCCTCTTGACACACAGCCTTCTCCTCTGCTCTCCTGCCCACAGTGAATACACTGTGGTGCATCCAGTAAACTTCTATCTCTCTTGTTCTGTCTCAGGTGAATTCTTTTACCTCCCACAACGCTGGCTTCCACCTGATCATCACCCCACATTTGGGGGATCCTATCCGATCAAGAGACACCCATTTAAACACCACACAACACATAGGAGACACCTCTAAAATGTCAGTTCTGGTAAACAGGGAACACTGTACTGCAGAGCACTACAGGATCTCTTCTTTATAAGGCCACACCTTTCAAGAACAGGAGACATATCTGACTTACGTAACATACAGAAACAGACAGAGAGGTAGATAAAATGAGGAGAGGAATATATGTCCCAAATGAAAGAACAGGACAAAACCACAGCAAGAGACTTAATTGACACAGAGATAAGTAATATACATGACAGATATTAAAAGTAATAATCATAGCTGATATAGGAAGATGGCGGCATAGGAGGACGCTGGGCTCACCGCGCGCCCTGCTGATCACTTAGATTCTACCTACACCTGCCTAAATAACCCAGAAAACCACCAGAGGATTAGCAGAACGGAGTCTCCGGAGCCAAGCGCAGACGAGAGGCCCACGGAAGAGGGTAGGAAGGGCGGCGAGGCGGTGCGCGCTCCACGGACTGGCAGGAGGGAGCCGGGGCGGAGGAGCAGCCTGCCAGCCAAGCAGAGCCCCGAGTCTGGCTGGCAAAAGCGGAGGGGCCGGACAGACTGTGTTCCGACAGCAAGCGCGACTTAGCGTCTGGGAGGTCATAAGTTAACAGCTCTGCTCGGAAAGCGGGAAGGCTGGAGGACAAAGGGAGGGAGAGCTGCTGAGCCCCTGGAAGACAGAGCTCAGCTTGGCGGGGAACAAAGGCGCTCGCCAGCGCCATCTCCCCCGTCCATCCCCCAGCCAAAATCCCAAAGAGAACCAGTCCCTGCCAGGGAACTTGCTCACTCCGCGCAAACACCCAACTCTGTGCTTCTGCGGAGCCAAACCTCCGGCAGCGGATCTGACTCCCTCCCGCTGCCACAGGGCCCCTCCTGAAGTGGATCACCTAAGGAGAAGCGAGCTAAGCCTGCCCCTCCTGCCCCCGTGCACCTTGCCTACCCACCGCAGCTAATACGCCAGATCCCCAGCACCACAAGCCTGGCAGTGTGCAAGTAGCCCAGACGGGCCACACCACCCCACGGTGAATCCCGCCCCTAGGAGAGGGGAAGAGAAGGCACACACCAGTCTGACTGTGGCCCCAGCGGTGGGCTGGGGGCAGACATCGGGTCGGACTGCGGCCCCGCCCACCAACTCCGGTTATACACCACAGCACAGGGGAAGTGCCCTGCAGGTTCTCACCACTCCAGGGACTATCCAAAAGGACCAAATGGAAGAATTCCCCTCAGAAGAATCTCCAGGATATAACAACAGCTAATGAACTGGTCAAAAAGGATTTAAATAATATAACAAAGTGAATTTAGAATAATAGTCATAAAATTAATCACTGGGCTTGAAAACAGTATAGAGGACAGAAGAGAATCTCTTGCTACAGAGATCAAGGGACTAAGGAACAGTCACGAGGAGCTGAAAAACGCTTTAAACGAAATGCAAAACAAAATGGAAACCACGACGGCTCGGCTTGAAGAGGCAGAGGAGAGAATAGGTGAACTAGAAGATAAAGTTATGGAAAAAGAGGAAGCTGAGAGAAAGAGAGATAAAAAAATCCAGGAGTATGAGGGGAAATTAGAGAAGTAAGTGATACACTAAAAAGAAATAATATACGCATAATTGGTATCCCAGAGGAAGAAGAGAGAGGGAAAGGTGCTGAAGGGGTACTTGAAGAAATTATAGCTGAGAACTTCCCTGAACTGGGGAAGGAAAAAGGCATTGAAATCCAAGAGGCACAGAGAACTCCCTTCAGACCTAACTTGAATCGATCTTCTGCACGACATATCATAGTGAAACTGGCAAAATACAAGGATAAAGAGAAAATTCTGAAAGCAGCAAGGGATAAACGTGCCCTCACATATAAAGGGAGACCTATAAGACTCGTGACTGATCTCTCTTTTGAAACTTGGCAGGCCAGAAAGGATTGGCACGATATCTTCAGTGTGCTAAACAGAAAAAATATGCAGCCGAGAATCCTTTATCCAGCAAGTCTGTCATTTAGAATAGAAGGAGAGATAAAGGTCTTCCCAAACAAAAACTGAAGGAATTTGTCACCATGAAACCAGCCCTACAAGAGATCCTAAGGGGGATCCTGTGAGACAAAGTACCAGAGACATCACTACAAGCATA
Source organism: Panthera tigris (assembly GCF_018350195.1). Classification (NCBI taxonomy): domain Eukaryota; kingdom Metazoa; phylum Chordata; class Mammalia; order Carnivora; family Felidae; genus Panthera; species Panthera tigris. Next base: position 32,998,687 of record NC_056670.1, on the reverse strand, counting down.
AAACATACAGACATCACAATGACTCTAAACCCGTATCTTTCTATAATAACACTGAATGTAAATGGATTAAATGCGCCAACCAAAAGACAGAGGGTATCAGAATGGATAAAAAAACAAGACCCATCTATTTGCTGTCTACAAGAGACTCATTTTAGACCTGAGGACACCTTTAGATTGAGAGTGAGGGGATGGAGAACTATTTATCATGCTACTGGAAGCCAAAAGAAAGCTGGAGTAGCCATACTTATATCAGACAAACTAGACTTTAAATTAAAGGCTGTAACAAGAGATGAACAAGGGCATTATATAATAATTACAGGGTCTATCCATCAGGAAGACCTAACAATTATAAACGTCTATGCACCGAATACCGGAGCCCCCAAATATATAAAACAATTACTCATAAACATAAGCAACCTTATTGATAAGAATGTGGTCATTGCAGGGGACTTTAACACCCCACTTACAACAACGGATAGATCATCTAGACACACGGTCAATAAAGAAACAAGGGCCCTGAATGATACATTGGATCAGATGGACCTGACAGATATATTTAGAACTCTGCATCCCAAAGCAACACAATATACTTTCTTCTCGAGTGCACATGGAACATTCTCCAAGATAGATCACATACCAGGTCACAAAACAGCCCTTCATAAGTATACAAGAATTGAAATCATACCATGCATACTTTCAGACCACAATGCTATGAAGCTTGAAATCAACCACAGGAAAAAGTCTGGAAAACCTCCAAAAGCATGGAGGTTAAAGAACACCCTACTAACGAATGAGTGGGTCAACCAGGCAATTAGAGAAGAAATTAAAAAATTTATGGAAACAAACGAAAATGAAAATACAACAATCCAAACGCTTTGGGACGCAGCGAAGGCAGTCCTGAGAGGAAAATACATTGCAATCCAGGCCTATCTCAAGAAACAAGAAAAATCCCAAATACAAAATCTAACAGCACACCTAAAGGAAATAGAAGCAGAACAGCAAAGGCAGCCTAAACCCAGCAGAAGAAGAGAAATCATAAAGATCAGAGCAGAAATAAACAATATAGAATCTAAAAAAACTGTAGAGCAGATAAACGAAACCAAGAGTTGGTTTTTTGAAAAAATAAACAAAATTGACAAACCTCTAGCCAGGCTTCTCAAAAAGAAAAGGGAGATGACCCAGATAGATAAAATCATGAATGAAAATGGAATTATTACAACCAATCCCTCAGAGATACAAACAATTATCAGGGAATACTATCAAAAATTATATGCCAACAAATTGGACAACCTGGAAGAAATGGACAAATTCCTAAACACCCACACTCTTCCAAAACTCAATCAGGAGGAAATAGAAAGCTTGAACAGACCCATAACCAGCGAAGAAATTGAATTGGTTATCAAAAATCTCCCAACAAATAAGAGTCCAGGACCAGATGGCTTCCCAGGGGAGTTCTACCAGACGTTTAAAGCAGAGATAATACCTATCCTTCTCAAGCTATTCCAAGAAATAGAAAGGGAAGGAAAACTTCCAGACTCATTCTATGAAGCCAGTATTACTTTGATTCCTAAACCAGACAGAGACCCAATAAAAAAAGAGAACTACAGGCCAATATCCCTGATGAATATGGATGCAAAAATTCTCAATAAGATACTAGCAAATCGAATTCAACAGCTTATAAAAAGAATTCTTCACCATGATCAAGTGGGATTCATTCCTGGGATGCAGGGCTGGTTCAACATTCTCAAATCAATCAACGTGATACATCACATTAATAAAAAAAAGAGAAGAACCATATGATCCTGTCAATCGATGCAGAAAAGGCCTTTGACAAAATCCAGCACCCTTTCTTAATAAAAACCCTTGAGAAAGTCGGGATAGAAGGAACATACTTAAACATCATCAAAGCCATTTATGAAAAGCCCACAGCTAACATCATCCTCAATGGGGAAAAACTGAGAGCTTTTTCCCTGAGATCAGGAACACGACAGGGATGCCCACTCTCACCGCTGTTGTTTAATATAGTGTTGGAAGTTCTAGCATCAGCAATCAGACAACAAAAGGAAATCAAAGGCATCCAAATTGGCAAAGATGAAGTCAAGCTTTCGCTTTTTGCAGATGACATTATACATGGAAAATCCGATAGACTCCACCAAAAGTCTGCTAGAACTGATACATGAATTCAGCAAAGTTGCAGGATACAAAATCAATGTGCAGAAATCAGTTGCATTCTTATACACTAACAATGAAGCAACAGAAAGACAAATAAAGAAACTGATCCCATTCACAATTGCACCAAGAAGCATAAAATACCTAGGATTAAATCTAACCAAAGATGTAAAAGATCTGTATGCTGAAAACTATAGAAAGCTTATGAAGGAAACTGAAGAAGATATAAAGAAATGGAAAGACATTCCCTGCTCATGGATTGGAAGAATAAATATTGTCAAAATGTCAATACTACCCAAAGCTATCTACACATTCAATGCAATCCCAATCAAAATTGCACCAGCATTCTTCTCGAAACTAGAACAAGCAATCCTAAAATTCATATGGAACCACAAAAGGCCCCGGATAGCCAAAGTAATTTTGAAGAAGACCAAAGCAGGAGGTATCACAATCCCAGACTTTAGCCTCTACTACAAAGCTGTAATCATCAAGACAGCATGGTATTGGCACAAAAACAGACACATAGACCAATGGAATAGAATAGAAACCCCAGAACTAGACCCACAAACGTATGGCCAACTCATCTTTGACAAAGCAGGAAAGAACATCCAATGGAAAAAAGACAGAAAACTATGTTTTTTACAGTTTTTACAGTTTTTAACACATGGTGCTGGGAGAACTGGACAGCAACATGCAGAAGGTTGAAACTAGACCACTTTCTCACACCATTCACAAAAATAAACTCAAAATGGATAAAGGACCTGAATGTGAGACAGGAAACCATCAAAACCCTAGAGGAGAAAGCAGGAAAAGACCTCTCTGACCTCAGCCATAGCAATCTCTTACTCGACACATCCCCGAAGGCAAGGGAGTTAAAAGCAAAAAGGAATTACTGGGACCTTATGAAGATAAAAAGCTTCTGCACAGCAAAGGAAACAACCAACAAAACTAAAAGGCAACCAACGGAATGGGAAAAGATATTTGCAAATGACATATCGGACAAAGGGCTAGTATCCAAAATCTATAAAGAGCTCACCAAACTCCACACCCGAAAAACAAATAACCCAGTGAAGAAATGGGCAGAAAACATGAATAGACACTTCTCTAAAGAAGACATCCGGATGGCCAACAGGCACATGAAAAGATGCTCAACGTCGCTCCTTATCAGGGAAATACAAATCAAAACCACACTCAGATATCACCTCACGCCAGTCAGAGTGGCCAAAATGAACAAATCAGGAGACTATAGATGCTGGAGAGGATGTGGAGAAACGGGAACCCTCTTGCACTGTTGGTGGGAATGCAAATTGGTGCAGCCGCTCTGGAAAGCAGTGTGGAGGTTCCTCAGAAAATTAAAAATAGACCTACCCTATGACCCAGCAATAGCACTGCTAGGAATTTACCCAAGGGATACAGGAGTACTGATGCATAGGGGCACTTGTACCCCAATGTTTATAGCAGCACTCTCAACAATAGCCAAATTATGGAAAGAGCCTAAATGTCCATCAACTGATGAATGGATAAAGAAATTGTGGTTTATATACACAATGGAATACTACGTGGCAATGAGAAAGAATGAAATATGGCCTTTTGTAGCAACATGGATGGAACTGGAGAGTGTGATGCTAAGTGAAATAAGCCATACAGAGAAAGACAGATACCATATGGTTTCACTCTTATGTGGATCCTGAGAAACTTAACAGAAACCCATGGGGGAGGGGAAGGAAAAAAAAAAGAGGTTAGAGTGGGAGAGAGCCAAAGCATAAGGGACTATTAAAAACTGAGAACAAACTGAGGGTTGATGGAGGGTGGGAGGGAAGGGAGGGTGGGTGATGGGTATTGAGGAGGGCACCTTTTGGGATGAGCACTGGGTGTTGTATGGAAACCAATTTGACAATTTCATATATTGGAAAAAATAAATAAGTAAAGGTAATAATCATATAGATACTCATAGGACTTCAAAAAGAGTGGAGGGCATCAGTGAGACCCTTAACAAAGAGATGAAAAAGAATCAATCAGAGATGAAGAACACAATAAATGAAATTAGATGGAATAAATAGTAGACTAGAGGAAGCAGAAGAACAGATCAGCCACCTGGAGGACAGAGTAATGGAAAGTAATCAAGGTGAACAACAACAAAAAATTATGCAAAATAGAATAGATTTAGGGAACTCATTGACTCCATCAAGCATAATAACATTTGCATTATACAGATCCCAGAAAGAGAAGAGAGCAAAAAGTGACCAGAAAACTACCCAAATCTGGGGAAGAAAACAGAAATTCAGATCCAGGAGGCAGGGATCCCCCAACAAAATTAACAAAGGAGAAAGAACTAAGACAAATAGTAATTAAAATTGCAAAAAGTAGTGATAGTAATTTTAAAAGCAGCAAGAGGGGCGCCTGGGTGGCGCAGTCGGTTAAGCGTCCGACTTCAGCCAGGTCACGATCTCACGTCCGTGAGTTCGAGCCCCGCGTCGGGCTCTGGGCTGATGGCTCGGAGCCTGGAGCCTGTTTCCGATTCTGTGTCTCCCTCTCTCTCTGTCCCTCCCCCGTTCATGCTCTGTCTCTCTCTGTCCCAAAAATAAAATAAACGTTGAAAAAAAAAAATTAAAAGCAGCAAGAGAAAAGAAAACAGTTATATACAAGGGTAATTCCATAAGTTTATCAGATGGTTTTTTTAGCAGAAATTTTTGCAGGTCAGAAGGGGCATGATATACTCAAAGTGCTGAATTGAAAAAATCTGCAGCCAAGAATACTCTATCCAGCAACTCTGTCATTCAGAACAGAAGAACAAATAAAGAGTTTCCAGACAAACAAAAGTTAAATGAATTCATGACCACCACTAAAGCAGCCCTACAAGAAATGCTAAAGGGGACTCTTTGAGTGGAAAGGAAAGATCCTAAGTAAGAATAAGGAAATTAGGGGGGTGCCTGGGTGGCTTGGTCGGTTAAGCGTCCGACTTCAGCTCAGGTCACGATCTCGCGGTCCGTGAGTTCGAGCCCCGCGTCGGGCTCTGTGCTGACAGCTCAGAGCCTGGAGCCTGTTTCAGATTCTGTGTCTCCCTCTCTCTGTGACCCTCCTCCGTTCATGCTCTGTCTCTCTCTGTCTCAAAAATAAATAAACGTTAAAAAAAAAAAAAAAGAAAACTTTAAGAATAAGGAAATTAGGGAGCATAAAAGCAGTAAAAATAAGTATATCTGTAAAAATCAGTCAAGCAACTCACAAAATGAAAGGATGTAAAACATGATACCATATATCACAAAATAAAAGGATATAAAATATGACACCAACATGTGGGTGGGGGAGAGGAGTGAAAAATGGACTCAAACTTAAGCAACCATCAGCTTAATATAGACTACTACATGCAGGAGATGTTGTATACCAAACTCATTCTATGATGCTAGCATTACCCTGATACTAAAATCAGATAAAGACACTACACAAAAAAGACAGCCAGGGGTGCTGTGTGGCTTAGTTGGTTGAACATCCAACTCTTGATTTTGGCTGAGGTCATGATCCCAGGGTCATGGGACTGAACCCCACATTGGGCTCTGTGCTGAGCATGCAGCCTGCCTAAGATTCTCTCTCTTTCTCTGCCTCTTCCCCTTCTCCTTTACACTCTCTCTAAAATACAAAGAGAGAGTGAGAGAGAGAACTACAGGTCAATATTGGTAATGAACATAGATGTGAAAATCCTCAACAAAATGCTAGCAAACTGAAGCCAACAATACATTAAGAGAATCATTCATCACAAGCAAGTGCAATTTATTCCACATGCAAGAGTGGTTCAATATTTGCAAATCAATCAACATGATACATCACATCAATAAGAAAAAGGATAAAAACTATATGATCATTTCAGTGGATTCAGAAAAAGCATTTCACAAAGTACAACAACATTCATGATAAAATCCATCAACAGGGCACCTGGCTGGCTCAGTTGGTGGAACATGTGACTCTTGATCTCAGGGTCAAGAGTTTGAACCCCACATTGGGCTTAGAGCTTACTTAAAATAAACACAGAGTAGGTTTAGAGGGAATACATCTCAACATAATAAAGGCTACATATGAAAAGCCCACAGCTACCATCATATCAATGGGGCGAGAGCTGTTCCCCAACATCAGGAACAAAAGTATCTACTCTCACCCTTTTATTCAACATGGTACTGGAAGTCCTAGCCACAGCAATCAGACAAGAAAAAAGAAATAGAAGACCTTTATTAGTAAGGAAAAAGTAAAACTTTCATTATTTGTAGAGGACATGATACTATATATAGAAAACTCTAAACATTCCACCAAAAATAACTAGTATAACTGATTAATGAATTCAGTAATGTCACAGGATACAAAAATCAATGTGAAGAAATCATGTGCATTTCTATACACCTTAATGAAGCAGCAAGAAGAGAAATTAAGAAAACAACCCCATTTAAAATTGCACCAAAAATAATAAAGTACCCAAAAATAAATTTAACCAAGGAGGTGAAATACCTGTACTCAGAAAACTATAAAACATTGATGAGAGAAATTGAAGATTATACAAATAGAAAGATAGTCCATGCTTATGGACTGAAAGAACAAATATTATTAAAATGTCCATACTATCAAAAGCAATCTACAGATTTAATGCAATCCCTATCAAAATACCAACAATATTTTTCGCAGAACTAGAACAATCCTTAAATTTCTATGGAAACATAAAAGACCCTGAATAGCCAAAGAAATCTTGAAAAAGCAAAGCTGGAGTCATCCCAGTTCCAGATTTCAAATTTTATTATAAAGCTGTAATAATCAAAACTGCATGGTTCTAGCACAAAAATAGACATATAGATCAATGGAACAGAATAGAAAGCCCAGAGATAAACCCACCATTATATGGTCAATTAATCTACAACAAAACAGGATAGAATATGCAATGGGAAAAAGTTTCTTCAACAAATGGTGTTGAGGAAACTGGACAGCTACATGCAAAAGAATATAACTGAACAACTTTCTACATCATACACAAAAATAAATTCAAAATGGATTATAGATCTAAATGTGAGACCTGAAACCACAAAAATCCTAGAAGAGAGCACAGGCAATAATTTCTCCGACATTGATCATAACAACTGTTTTCTAGATAGGTCTCCTTAGGCAAGGGAAATAAAAGCAAAAATAAACTATTGGGACTACATCAAGATAAAAACCTTCTGCACAACAGAGGGAACAGTCAAAAAAATTAAAAGGCAACCTACAGAGTAGGTGAAGATGTTTATAAATGACATATTTGATAAAGGGTTAATATCCAAAATATGTAAAGAACATTTACAACTCAACAGCCAAAAAACAAATAATCCAATTTAAAAATGGGCAGAAGACATGAACAGACATTTCTTCAAATAAGACATCCAGATGGCCAACAGACACATGAAAAGATGCTCAACATCACTCATCCTCAGGGAAATGCAAATCAAAACTACCATGAGAGGGGCATCTGGGTGGCTCAGTTGGTTAAGCACCGACTCTTGATTTTAGCTCAGGTCATGATCTCACAGTAGTGAGATGGAGCCCCATGTTGGGCTCTGTGCTGGGTGTGGAGCCTGTTTGGGATTCTCTCTGTCTTTCCCTCTGTCCCTCCCCCACTTTCACTCTCTCTCTCTCTCTCAAAAAAAAAAAGTAAGTGGTTGTAACAAAAAAACAAAAACAAATTACAATGAGATATCACCTCACAGATATCAGAATGGCCAATATCAACAACATAAGGCACAACACGTGTTGGTGAGGATGTGGGGAACGCTCTTGCACTGTTGGGAATGTAAAATGGTGCAGCCACTTAGAAAAATAGTATGGAAGCTTCTCAAAAAAAATCAATAGAACTACCACATGATCCAGCAATTGCACTACTGGGCATTTACCCAAAGAATACAAAAACACTAATTCAGAGGGATACATGCACAACTATGTTTACAGCAGCATTATTTACAACAGCCAAATTACGAAACCAGTCCAAGTGTCCATTGATAGATGAATGGATAAAGAAGATGTGGTATATATATACATAATGAAATATTATTCAGCCATAAAAAAGAATGAAATCTTGCCATTTGCAACAACATAGATGGATCAAGAGAGTATAATGCTAAATGAACTAAGTCAGGGAAAGACAAATACCATATGATTTTACTCATATGTGGAATATAAGAAATTAAATAAACAAAGGTGAAGAAAGGGACAAACCAAAAAAAGCCAACTCTTAACTACAGAGAACAAACTGATTACCAGAGGGGATGTAGGTAGGGGGCCGGGTAAAATAAGTGAAGGGGATTAACAGTACACTTATGGTGGGGTGCCTGGCTCTTTCAGTCAATAGAATGTTCAACTCTTGATCTAAGTGTTGTGAGTTCGAGTCCCACGGTAGGTGTGGAGATTACTTAAAATCTTAAAAAAAAAGTACACTTATGATGAGCCCTGAGTAATTTATAGAATTGTTGAATCACTATATTGCATACCTGAAACTAATATAACACTGTATGTTAACTCTACTGGAATTAAAAAAAAAACCAGTTGTTCCCAAGGTCTTGGTAAATACAAGAAAAAGAAAAGAGTTATGGGGCAGGTAGTTTTGTAAAGCTCACACTACCCATTCCAATTCTTGTTTTGCTATACTAAATAGACTGGAAGGTACAATATTTTAAAGACTTCCTATCCATAGGCATCTACCTAGGCTTTATCAGAGAAACAACACACTTGAGAGCAATGTATGGTAGCATTTGCACATGAGAAGACTTGCAGATGGCAAGCCTTGTGGTGGTGATGTCTGGTTCCCTTGGGGCTTCTGTGGCAGATTTCTGGCATCTATGCCTAAGTATGGAGTGGCAGCATTTTTCCTTGTTGTGTAGCAACCAAGCTCAGCATCTCCTACCCCTCTAGATATTGTGACCTCATTAATATCATCCTTAATATTCTTTTTCCTTAAATTAATAAAGTGCTATGTTAGAAGCAGCCAGGAGTCTTGGCCAAGAAAAGGAATTTTGGTTAAAAAGGAAAAAATAAATTTCTCATTATTTGCATATTATATGATTGAGTATAGAGGAAAATCTGTTAAACATGATAAATACAAGTAACTATAATATCATTTTGAAAAGGTATTATGAAAGTAGAGATAAAATGCTACTTATGTTTGGAAGGAAAAGAGAATTTCTAGCTTTGGGAGCCCTGTGATGGTGGGAAGATGCTGAGGGGCGGTAGGCATGTGGTTATGCTGTATAATCCTTTAAATGCTGATGAACTCAGTTTGCTACTGTTCTAAATAAGACATTTATATCAATTCATTAACAGTCTATAGTTTTCTTTCCTGTGGTGCCTGAGTCTCACATTGGTATCAAGGTGATACTGACCTCTTAAACTGAGTTAAGAAGTGTTTTTTCCTCTTCAATTTTTTTGAAGAATTTGAGAAGGAGAAAGATTGGTGTTCTTCGTATGTTTTATAGAATTCAACAGTGAAGCCATCTGGTCCAAGGCTTTTCTCCGGAGGTTTTCCATTATGAATTCAATCCCAAACTAGTCATAAGTTCTATTCAGATTTTACATTTCTTTATTCAGTCCTTTTAAAAAAATTTTTTAAAGTTTATTTATTTTGAGAGAGAGAGAGAGAAAGTGTGTGTGTGTGTGTGTGTGTGTGTGTGTGTGTGTGCACACGCATGTGTGTGCATGCTCACTGGCTGGGGGAGGGATAGAGAGAGAGAGTCCCAAACAGGCTTTGCATTATTAGTGCAGAGCCTGACACAGGGCTTGAACTCACAAACCGTGAGATCATGACCTGAGCCAAACTTACGAGTCAGATGCTTAACTGACTGAGCCATTCAGGTGCCCCTTCAGTCCTTTTAGTTTGCATGTTTTTAGGATATGTCCCTTTCACCTAGGTTATCCGATTATTGGGGTACAATTTTCCATAGTACTCTTATAACCCTTTTTATTTCCATGAAGTTGGTAGTAATGTGCCCTGTTGCGTTTCTTATTTAATAATTTAAATCTTTAGGGCACCTGGGTGGCTCAGTCAGTGGAGTGTCTGACTTCTGATTTTGGCCCAGGTCATGATCTCATGGTTCATGAGATCAAGCCCCAGATCAGGCTCTACACTGACAGCACGGAGCCTGCATGGGATTCTCTCTCCCCTTCTCTTTCTGCCCCTACCCTGCTTGCTGCTGCTCTCTCTTAAAATAAAAAAATATATAAAAAATTTTTTTAAATCCTCTTCTTGTCTTAGTCATTGTAGCTAAATATTTGTCAATTTTGTTGACCTTTTTAAGTGGGATTTATTTTTGGAATACAAAAATGGTACAATATATGAAATGTAACACACCACAGTAATAGAATGGAGGAAAAACTCACATAATAATTTCAACTGATATAGAATACACATTTTAACACCCTGATTAAAAAAAACACTTCAACAAACTAGGGGTAAAAGGAAACTTTCTCAACACGGTAAAGACCATCTATGAAAACTGAACAGTTAATATCCTCAGTGGTGATAGTCTGAAAACATTTTTCCTAAGATCAAGACAAGGATGCCCACTTTCACCACTTCTATTCACCATAGTATTGGAAGTCCTAGTCAGAGCAGTTAGGCAAGAACAGTAACAGACATCTAAGTCTAATGGAAGAATTAAATTATTTCAGTTCACAGATGAGATGAACTTCTATGTAGAAAACTCTAAGTAGTCCACAAAAATCTCCCTCTAGAACCAATAAATGGATCCAGCAAAGTTGCAAAATATAAAATCAATACTTTTAAAAAAAGTTGCATTTCTATACGATAACAGACAATCTGAAAAGAAAAATAAAATTATTCCATTTACGCTAGCATCAAAAAGAATAAAATACTTAGGGACAGATTTACCCAAGGAGGTTCAAGATTTGTAAGTTGAAACTTTATTAAACATTGATGAAAGAAGTTAAAGACAAAAATAAATGGAAAGTCATCCATTATTGATGGCCTGGAAGACTTAATATTGTTGAGATGATAATACACAAAGTAATCTATAGATTCAATGCAATTTCTATTAAAATACCAGCATTTTGTTTCTTGCAGAAATAGAAAAACCAATCCTAGAATTCATATGGAGTAAGGGGCCCCAAGTAGCCAAAACTGTTTTTATAAAAAACAAAGTTAAAGGCCTCATACTTCTTGATTTCAAAGCTTACCACAAAGCTAAGGTAATCAAAACTGTGATATGGGCTTAAGGATAGACATATAGACCAATAGACTGGAATAAAGAGCCCACAATGAATTCCCACAGACATGGTCAAGTGATTTTGACAAGGGTGCTAAAACCATTCAATGGTACAAGCAATGCTTTTTTCAACAAATGGTGCTGGGAAAACTGGGTATCAACATGCCAATGAATGAAATTGTTATCATACACCACATATAAAAATTAGGGTAAAGTGGATCTTTACAGCTGAAACTGTAAAAATCTGGAGGAAAACAGAGCATTATCTTCATGATACTGGATTTGGTGATGTTTTCTTGGATATGACATCAGAAGCACAGGCAATAAAAGAAATAGATCAATTGGACTTCATCCAAATTCAAAACTTTTGTGCAAAATTTAAAACTACCAAGAGAGTGAATGGCAATCCACAGAAGAGGAGAAAATATTTGCAAATCATGTATCTACAGAAGATTAATATCCAGGATATAGAGCAAATTCTTAAAACTCAACAATAAAAGTAACTGCAATTAAAAACTGGCAAAGCAGCTTCCACAGTCATACAGGATGCTGCCAATGAAGGCTATTTCTCTCTCAATCCATCAGAACTACTGAGTCATGAGCTGTATCACTGAGGGGCTAGAAGAAGCTGGGAGAGTGGCAGATAGCACTCTTAGATGGCATTAGTGACACACAGTTCCTGTGTCAGAGGCTGCTTGCAGAAGTCACTGGGATGGCTTGCATGTGGATTCCCCCTAGGTGGCACATGGGCATGGTTAGCACCCGATATGGCTCACCCATGCATCCCCAAATCCTGTGGCTGACTCCCAGTGTGCACTCCTGATGGTACTGGGGTGAGCTTTGGCAGATAGCTAGTGGGTATGCACAGACATTTGGCTTGGATCTGGAGGCCATCTGGAGATGCCACAAACTTGAGGTTTAAGCCTGCCCTCAGTGAAGCAAAAGGAAGGCTGTCAGAATGTGATCTGGTGCATTACAGGATTGAGAGAAGACATTCAGATTTAATAATTCAGCCAAAAGAGAAAGCAAAAAGCATTGAGCATAGAAGATCTGAGAAAGTCTTAGAATCCTTAGCAAGGATGACAGAAGTTATTTCTTTCCTAAAGGCAGTTATTAAAAACTGGAGATGACCCCTACTTCAAATGTGAAGACAGCAACACAAGACTTGAAAGAACATGAAAAATCAAAGAAACATGACAACACTAAAGGATCACAATAATCTTCCAGTAACCAAGTCTCCTAAGGCCAAGATGACCATGTAGAAGGACCCTAAGCTCATCCCATCCCACGTTTACAGCTAGGGATCACTCACAGCTGAGTAAATAAGCTGAGAATAATCGGAAGATGGGCAGCACAAACTCCATAACTAAAAGTAGAGAAGCTCCATCTGAGAGGTTAGGAAGGGCAGAAATGGTGGTCAGGACCTGCCCCCAGGAGGGAGGGAGCTGCTGGCACAGAATGGAGAAAGCACCAGAGAGCCCATATGGGAAAGACAAATCCCCATAACAGCTGTCCTTGAAAATCAGAGGGGCTGAATTCTATGAGTTTGTATGTAACCAGTGGGACTTGGGGCCTGGAGCTTTAAAAGTCAGCTGGTTCAGCACTGAGCAAGCCAGGAGGATGAGTGATAGCTGAGTCCTCACCCATAAGAGACAACAGCCCATGGGGAGGCAACACTTTGCATAAGGTCTAGGGTAAATGGGGAAAAGATCTGTTTATATGAATTTTGGAGTGTGTTGGGGGACTTCTGGACCAAAGGATCTGGCAGGAGCCATCTTCCTCCCCCCCAGTCCCCAGTGTAAACACAGAGCCACCTGCAGGAGGCAGTGCTGCACAGACACTTGCTACCTAACCTGGTAGCAGGGCACCTGCCCACAAGTTCTCCAAGCCTGCTGGCCTCTGCCCTGGGCTAAATGCAAATTTTGTTAATGCCACTGTGTGCCATGCCCTCAGCCATTGCACTTTGGGGGATCCAGCCAAGAACTACTGACTCATCACCAATTATGCTAACACTGCCAGCCTGTTCTGGTGCCTTCCTGTGGTCATGTCCCCTGAGACCCGGGCTGCCTGGGTTTCAGTAACACCAGAGATCAAGCACAGACAACAACAGGCAAAGAGTCAGTGCAGATGTCTGTACTGAAAGGAAAAGCGACTCAGACAAAATAGTAGGACTCAAGCAACACATGTAGGAGACTCCCCTGAAGTGGCAAGTTTCTGATAAACAGGGGACACTGCAGTGAAGGGCACTACAGGACCTCTTCTTCATAAAGCCACTACTCTCAAGAGCAGAAGATGTAGCTGACTTTTCCTAACACACGGAAACAGACACAGCAAGGTAGACAAGGGAGAGGAATAATATGTCCCAAATGAAAGAACAGGACGAAATCACAGCAGGAGATCTAAGAGAACAGAAATAAGTCATATACCTGATGAAGAATTTAATTTTTTTAATGTTTATTTTTGAGAGACTGAGAGACAGAGAGACACAGAGAGAGGAGACAGAGCACAAGCGGGGATGGGGCAGAGAAAGAGGGAGACAGAATCTGAAGCAGGCTCCAGGCTTTGTGCTGACAGCTCATAAAGACACTCAGTGGACTTCAGAAAAGGGTAGAAGACATCAGTGAGACCCTTGACAAAGAGACAACATATCAGAGATGAAGAACTCAATAAGTGAAATTAAAAATACAACAGATGCAATCAATAGAAAGCTACGGGAAGCAGAGGAATGTCTCAGTGACCTAGAGGATAGAGTAATGAAAATCAATCAAGCTGAACAGGTGAGAGATGTATAAATACTGCTTAATGAGAATAGATTTAGAGAACTCAGTGATACCATCAAAAGCAATAACATTCCTATTATAGGGATCCAGGAGAGGAGAGGGAAAGGGGGCAGAAAATTCACTTGAAGAAATAATAGCTAAAAACTCCCCAAATCTGGGGAGGAAAACAGATCCAGATTCAAGAGGCACAGAGATTCCCTAGCAAAAGTCAACCCAAGGAGGTCCAACTAAGACACACAGTAATTAGAATGGGAAAAAATAGTGATAAAGAATTTAAAGGTTGCAAGAGAAAAGAAGACAGGTACATACCAAGGAAACCCCATAAGGCTATAAGCTGGTTTTTCAGCAGCAACTTTGCAGGCCAGAAGGGAGTGGCAGGATATATTCCAAGTGCTATACGGAAGAGATCTGCAGCCAAGAATATTCAATTCAGCAAGGCTGTCATTCAGAATAGAAGGAGAAATAAAGTTTCCAGATAAACAAGGGTAGAAAGAATTCATTACCACTAAAGCAGCCCGCTAAGAAATGTTAAGGGAGACTGAGTGGAAAACAAAAGCCGTAAGTCAGATTAAGAAAAATAGGAAGCACAAAAGCAAAAAAAGAAAAAAAAATAAGTTTATCTGTAAAATCAGGCAAGAGAAGACAAAAGGATGTAAAATATGATACCAAATATCCGAAATATGGAGGGGAGAGGAGTAAAGAATGAGTTCAAGATTAAGGACCATCAGCTTAATATATATTGCTACACGCATAAGATGTTACATATCAACTGAATGGTAGCCATAAATCAAAACAGTAATAGATACACAAAAAATAAAGAGCAAGGAATCTAAGTTTATCACTAAAGAAAACCAGCAAACCATGAAAGAGAGAAAGAGAAGAAAGGATAAGAGGCCGACTACAAAAGCAACCACAAAACAAGTAACAAAATCGCAATAAATATGCATCTATCAATAATGTAAATGGACTAAATGCTCCAATCAAAAGAAAGGGTAACAGAGTGGATTAAAAAAACAAGACCCTAGGCGCCTGGGTGGTTCAGTTGGTTGAGCGTCTGACTTCGGCTCAGGTCAAGATCTCAGGGTTCGTGAGTTTGAGCCCCACATCAGGCTCACTGCTGTCGGTGCAGAGCCCACTTCGGATCCTCCGTCCTCCTCTCTCTCTGCCCCTCCCCAACTTGCTCTCTCTCAAAAATAAATAGAACATTTAAAAAAAGAAAAAAAATAAGACCCATCTATAGGCTGCCTACAAGAGACTCATTTCAGACCTAAAGACACATGCAGATTGAAATGAGGGGATGGAGAAACATTAATCACGCAAACGGATGTCAGAAGAAAGCTGGAATAGCAATATTCTGTTGGACGAAATAGAATTTAGAACAAAGTCTGCAGGAAGAAACAAAGAAGCACTATACATAATAATAAAGGGGGCTGCTGGAGCTACCGAGCAAGGTGGTGGCAGAACTGGAAACAGCATGTACACATTCCTCCCCCAGACTGGTTCTCCATTCCCAGCCTGGGTGCAGGATCCCTGCCTGCATGTATGGTGGGTGGAGAAGCTGAAGCCAGTGAGTAGCACATGAGAACCAGGGCATCTTCCCTCTGGAGGGACTCCTACCTAGTGCTGCACAATGGTCCAGAGGAGCTCTCCCACTTGCACCTATGGATAGGACAGCAGCCATCCTGGGATGAACAGGGGGCCTGTGCTGTGCTGGTCGTGCACCTCAACACCCTGCCTGGCGAGAGGCTGGTGCAGCACCGAGAGGTGCAAGGCAGTGAGTTTGACCTCTTCATGAGCTACTTCTCATGTGGCCTCAAGTACCAGGAAGGTGGAGTAGAGTCAGCATTTCACAAGACCTCCCCAGGGGCCACTCTAGCTGCCACCAAGAAACTCTACCAGATCAAGAGGAAGAAGAACATCCATGCCACTGAAAGGGCACTGGACTGAGACAGCTTCAACACTGGGGACTGCCCCATCCTGGACCTGGGCCAGAATATCTTTGCCTGGTGTGGTGGCAAGTTCGACATCCTGGAGCACTGCAAGGTGTGGTACCTGGACATGGCCATCTGGGACAGTGAGCGACAGGGCAAGGCCCAAGTGGAGATTGTCACTGATGGGGAAGAGCCCGTAGAGATGATCCAGGTCCTGGGCCCCACGCCTCATCTGAAGGAGGGCAATCCCGAGGAAGACCTCATGGCTGACCAGACAAATGCCAAGGCTGTGGCTCTGTATAAGGTCTCTGTTGCCACTGAACATCAACCTAAGGTGACTGACTCCAGTCCCTTTGCCCTCAAGTTGCTGCTATCTGATGACTGCTTTGTGCTGGACAGTGATGCTTTGTGGCAAGCTCTACATCTGGAAGGGGTAAAAACCGAACAAGAATGAGTGGCATGTAGGCTCCACGTGGCTAAGGGCTTCATCTCCTGCATATGGTATGCCCCAAACACTCAGGTGGAGATTTTTCCCCAGAGTCATGAGAGCCCCATCTTCAAGCAATTATTCAAGGACTGAAAATGAGGATGGGCCTCTCCCTGCCCCCTGCCTACTTTCTCCTTCTCCAGCTGCCTGATTAGTGCTGAGGTGCCCCCATGAAGTTTCAATAAATGAGACTAGTGCTTTCCTGGAAACAAAAATAAAGGAGACGATGCAACAAGGAGATATACAACAATTGTAAATATTTATGCGTCCAACATGGGAGCATCCAAATATATAACGCAGTTAATAACAACATAAGGGAACTAATCAATAGTAATACAATAATAGTAGAGGACCTTAAAACTCCACTTACATCAATGGACAGATCATCCAAACAGAAAATCAAAAAGCAAACAGTGGCTTTGAATGACACACTGGACCAGATGGATTTAACAGATATATTCAGAACATTCCCTCCTAAAAACAGCAGAATACACATTCTTTTCAAGTACACATGGAATGTTCTCCAGAATAGATCACATATTAGGCCACAAAACGTGCCTCAACAAATTTAGCCGGGAATGAGGGTGGGCGTCTCCCCTCCCTCTGCCCACTTTCTCCTTCTCCAGCTGCCTCAGTGCTGGCGTGCCCCATGGATGTTCCCATTTTCATTGTGACTGGGCCCCACAAATCATGCACCAGGCCCTGATCCCCCCTTCACCAGTGACAGCCTGTCCATTTCTGAGTCCTTTCACCTTTGTGTCTCAGTTTTCTCACCTCTCAAAAAGGAACGATATCCACCTTACTTCACAGAATTGATGTAAAACACACATACACTGGTTTGGAATATATAGATGCTTTAAGATACTGGTGGCATTGTTGTTCATATGATTTTTTTTTTAAGTAGGCTCCATGCCCCTTACGGGACTTGAACTCACAATCCTGAAATCAAGACCTGAGCTGAGATCAAGTCAGATGCTTAACCGACTGAGCCACCCAGGTGCCCCCATGATGAAATATTTTTTAACCATTGCCCTTTCTGGAGTCTGAGTCTCTAGACAAAAAGATTTCTTATCCAAAATGAAGAAATGTAATTCATTATCTTCTATGGGGCTTGCCAGACTTTTGAGAGAGAACCTATAGGACTCATTTGGTCCATAAAGATATCATTTATAGAGACTAGTGATCTCATGGAATTTATTTCTTCATGTGGCTAAAAGCAAAGTATGAACTGAAAGTGATGCCAAAACTCTGGACTTAGTCAACAGTCTTAAAGCCTAAACTTTCAAATTCTGTTTCTGATAAACCTTTAGTTAGTTTCTAAGCAGCTTGAGTAAAAACAACACAAGGAGAGTGGAGTTCCCTCAGCACCATCTCTGGGCAATCTGTAGAGATCAGACACTGTTGAGTGCAAATGAAAACACTGCTGTAAGCAGAGAGGCAAAAATGTCCCAGCACCAGTGTGGCTGCACTTAGGAACTCTGCCGGGTTGGAGGACAGAGTCTGAGAGCCAAGAAGAGACTAAGGCAGAAGCCGGGGTCCCAAATCTGAAAGCCCACTTCACACACACTTAGAACACACGGATAATATCCTGACCATTGGTCTGGGTGCCATTGTTAACCCACTGACATTGAGGGTTTCCTGAGCTCTCAATACATCCTCCTAAATCTCCCTAGAGACCATGCACAGATGACTGGCTTAGGGGTGGTGCTGGGATCTTGGGACAAGAGCTTGTGTCAAAAGGCTAGCCCTAAAGGCCCAAATTTGTAACTGATCAATAGGTTAACGAGTTGGTTGGGGGCAGAATTCCAATTGCTCCACCGCTCATGCCTCCTACAAGTTGGCCAACATCTCCCTCCTCCAGGGCTGTGGAATCCACTTTGAAGTGTTCTCTCTGACTGGCCATCCCTCAGACGGGCCCTCCCACTGCCTAACCTTTACCCTTTCTAATTGCCCTGATCTCATCCCAACCTCCATTGCTATGTTTAAAGTCCACCTCTGGGGAACACACAGATTGAGTGTTCCAGATAACCCCCTTCCCAGTCCTGCTTGACATCTGGCCAGCAGGCTGCATACCTGGATTTCCTGGGACACTGGCTGGGGTTTGAGGAAAGACCTCAGCACCCAGCTGGCTTCAGGATGAAGCTGGCCACTGGCTTCTTGATTTTGTGGCTCAGCCTGTGGGGTGGCCCAGCTCGGAGTGACCCCAGCCCTGATGCAGAGGAGTCCTATTCAGACTGGGGCCTTCGGCACATCAGGGGCAGTTTTGAATCTGTCAACAGCTACTTCGATTCCTTTCTGGAGCTGCTGGGAGGGAAAAATGGAGTCTGTCAGTACAGATGCCGATACGGTGAGTGCATGCGCGGTTTCTCTTCCTGGTGGGCCTGTGAACAGTGGGAGCAGGGTCTCAGTCTGTCACACACTTTTCCCTGCCATTCACCTCCTAAGTCGGTTTGCCAGATTCAGCAAATAAAAATACGGGATTCCCAGTGAAACGTGCGTTTCAAATAAACAACCAATAATTTGTTAATATATTTGAAATATTTGGGACACACTTACACTGACAAATTATCGGTTGTTTATCTGAAATGCACATTTCACTGAGTTTCCTGGATTTTTGCTAACAAACTTACTCCAGGGAAACGGCTTCATTTTAGTGAGCTTGTTGTGAGGCCATTACTTAGAAACAAGAAGTATGGGTGGGGGTCGGGGAGAAAATGAGGAGGTCTTTGTGAGGAGTTCCTAGGGATGAAAACTTGAGCTGAACATTCAGAGAAAATTCTACTGGGAGGTGAAACAGCTTCCTCAGTCACTCTGTGCTAAGCTTGGAGATGGATTCTTCTTTCCTCCTAATGTAGTTCACACCTCCCTGCCAGCTCTGTCAGTCCCTGATGGGCATCAGTGTGTCCGACCCTCCTAAGAGAGCTTACAGAGTATGACTGCCTCAATCAGCAATGGCAGGCCTTCGGGGGTTAGGAAGGGCTTGCTGTCAGCTGTCTCTGCCCACCAAGGACCAGGCCCTGAGCAGGTCTCAGACTGTCCCTCAGGCCTGGCGTCAGATGTACCGTTGTGAACGGGTAGGGCACTACCCTGCCTGAGTTGTAAAGAGGGTACGTGGGAGCCAGGGTGCACTTCCAGCTGCCAGGAATTGTCCCTGGTGTCAGTTCTTCCTTCTCCACGCTAGGAGTCAATTTAAGGGCAGCAGGAAGCGGGGGCCCTGGACCTTGCTGCTGGGAGGCAGGAGTAACTTCAAAAGGGGAGGAGAGTGGTTTTCGAAAGCATGCACGGTTTCATATAGCATTAGTTTTATGGTTTACGTTATCAAATATTTCATCATGGGATTGGAGATGGAAATGGTGAGTCAGTCTAGCCTAACAGGAAAACATTTAAGAAATATTTTCTCCAAACACTTTTGAGAAAGAGAGAGAGACAAAAAAGCTGCATAATTGTTGGACTCACCCAATCAGTCTCACTCACTCCCTTTTTACCTGTGAGCAGGGGACATCACTTCCTTACAATCCATGAGTGACTCAATGGGTAATCCTTGAGGCAGAACCAAAAATCTTGCAGCATAAAAGTTTGAACCATATACAGTTATGGTGAACAAAAGAGTCGCATCTTCTATGTGATGATCCCTTAGGGCAAAAAGCCATCTGCGCTGGGCCTACCTGGGCTCCTGGCCCCATCTTCCGCCAACATGGGTTGGACAAAGGCAGGGGTGACTTGTCACTGGACTGTGCTCCCCTAGTTTGCATCAATGGTGCAGGGAGGGGGTTAACTCACTTCAGGTATTTCTTCAACACAGGTGCTATTTTCCTTCCTAGAGGCGATAGGAGACTTGGGTCTGTGGTTTAGCAAATAGATAACCACGGGGATTGTTTAGGAAAACAAGAGTCAAACCTTCTTTCTTCTCTGGCAAAACAGCATTAAAAGATTTCAGCAAATTTTGGTTGCAAGCTTCTACCTGGGCAGGGGCAGCAGCTACTAGTGGGGGATGGGACAGTCAACAGAGACATTGCTGGAAGGCAAATAACTCCACTCACTCTGAAAACAGAACCTGTGCAAGGAGGGGCCTGAAAAACATACAAAATAGGGGGTTAAGCCTTATTACCTTTGGAACTTAGTGGAGCCAAGAACCTGGAGGCCATGGCCAAACAGCACAAAATATCTTCTCAGGTTGATTATGAATCAAGCAATCTTTGGAACAGAAAATACCTAATAATTAACTGGGTCTCTCTGTCCTTTTTCAGTTTGCTTTGTGGTACACTTCTTGTGCACCACGCCTCTATCCCCAAAGCAGTGGTTGTCAAACTCCTCTGCTTTGAAGTCTCTAGTGGGCTTAAAAAGACTGCTATCTTTCCCCACCCCCCACCCCATTTCTGATTGGGTAGGTAGGTAGGTCAGGGGTGGAGCCACAGAATTTGCATTTTTAAAAGTTCCCAGGTGATCCTGGTGCAGGACCACATTTCCAGGGGAAAAAAAAATCAATTTTAAAGGTTACAATCTTTTGTCAGAGGAAATAATTTAGCAACAATTAGTCTACCAAAAAAATTTTTTTTCTATTTGATAAGTACTTAACCACTACTTAAAACCATAGTTCTCTATCTTGGCCCTGTACTTACCAGCACCTGGGGGTCTTTAAAAACTCCTGTGCCCAATCAGAATCTCCATGGGCTGGACCCAGATGTCAGTATTTAAAAAAAAAATTTTTTATAAGTGTTTTTTAAATGTTTATTTATTATGAGAGAGAGAGCGAGCACAAGCAGGGGAGGGCCAGAGAGAGAGGGAGAGAAAGAATCCCCAGCAGGCTCCGCACTGGCAGCGCAGAGCCTGATGCTAGGCTGGAGCTCAGGAACTGTGAGATCATGACCTGAGCAGAAGTCAGACGCTTAACTGACTGAGCCACCCAGACATGCCCAGATTATCACTGTTCTTAATGTTTCCCAGGTGATTACCAAGTATATGGAGCACTATTTTAATAGGTCTTTCACGGAGAACTTCAGCCTGTAGGTTGTTCTGACAGATGAAGGTGTGTTTGTGGCCTGGTAGCCTACACATTGTGTCAGCATTGGTTTCCCCACTTCTTAGATCTACAGCAGCTTGTTTTCATGTCAACACATAAAATCTGTACTTGTTAAGGATCAGACTGTAAATACAATGAGATTCAGCAGGTATTAATAGCAGATGCAGCACAGCTGCTATAAGGGTATGCACTAATGTGATCAAGATTTCCTCTCCCCGCTGCCAGAGATTCTGATTCAATAGGTCTGTGGTAGGACCCGGGAACTGCACGGGAGGCCCTTGAACTAACCAGGCTTTGAGAAATACTAGTAATGGAAAAATCATGGGTTTGAAGTGGGGGTGTGTGTGTGTGAATTCCATTGCTGGTGACCTTGGGCAAGTTATCTACCTCTCTCAACCTTTCTTGACTCATGTTTTTTTTTTTAATTAAAAAAAAATTTTTTAAGTGTATTTACTTTTGAAAGAGAGAGAGAAAGCATGAGCTGCAGAGCGGCAGAGAGGGAGACACAGAATCTGAAGCAGGCTCTAGGCTCTGACCTGTCAGCACAGAGCCTGATGCAGGGCTTGAATCCACGAACTGTGAGATTATGACCTGAGCTTCCTGACCTGAGCCAAAGTTGACCCTCAACTGACTGAGCCACCCAGGTGCTCTTGTTGACTCATGTTTATAAATGTTAGTAACACCTACCTTGCAAGGTTGTTATAAGAATTAAGAATTAGTGCTAGGTATGGAGCACGGCAGGTACCGAACAAGTTTTATAAATGTTATGAGAAATATGGCCTGGTAAACAGGTTAAATACGCATTCAGATTCTTCCAGTTCTCTTTCAACATAAACACACACACACACACACACACACACACACACACAAATCCCACAGGCTGGACAATACCTTCTCAGCTTCTGGAAGAAATCATCAAATGATAATTTAAGTGTTCTGTGCTTTTATGAAGGAGGAGGGTCTCTGCAGCAGAGTTTGTGTGTCTTGTAAATTATGATTGAAAGTACTGGTCCAAGGACACCTGGGTGGCTCAGCTGGTTAAGGGCTCAGGTCATGATTTTGGCTCAGGTCATGATCTCACAGTTCGTTGACACGGAGCCCTGCGTTGGGCTCTCTGCTGGCAGTGTAGAGCCTGCTTGGCATTCTCTCTCTCTCCCTCGCTCTCTGCCCCTCCCCCACTCATGTGTGCATGCGCATTCTCTCTCTCTCTCTCTTTCTCTCTCACAAAATAAATAGAACTTAAAAAAAAAAAAAGATACTGGTCCACACTCATACTTTGATAAAAAGACCTCATGATAGAGGTGCCTGGATGGCTCAGTCAGTTAAGCATCTGACTTTGGCTTAGGTCATGATCTCACAGCTCGTGAGTTCCAGCCCTGTGTCAGGCTCTGTGCTGACAGCTCAGAGCCTGGAGCCTGCTTTGGATTCTGTGTCTCCCTCTCTCTCTCTCTCTGCCCCTCCCCCCATCGTGCTCTATCTCATTCTCTCTCTCTGTCAAAAATAAATAAACATTAAAAAAAAGACCTCATGATGAATTTCTTCTTGGGTTTAGTTCTAGGAAAAAAAGTATCTCTAAATATCTTTTAATCTGTTTAAAATCTTAGAGCAAAATTTTATGAACCTGTGAGTTCGTATCTTTTTCCAGGGAGAGGATTCACATCCTTAATCAGATTCTTAAGGGGATCTATAGCTTGAAAAAAGGAAACAGCTACTTGTTTAGAGGCAAAGATTGTTCTTGTGCTAGGGTGACCAACTGTCCGGTCTGCTGGTGGCTGAGGGGAGAGGCGGGGTTGGGGTGGGGATTCCTGGGACATGGACTTTCAGTACTAACACAGAGACAGTCCCAGGCAAACCAGGACAAGCTGGTCATCCTCCCTCCTGCAGTAACTTAATCTGTTTTAGTAACTGAAATAGAGTTTATTGCTTCAGTAAAATTGTCAGAGTTCTGCTTTGTTCCCTTGGTGTGTTACTCATGCTGTATTTGAGTGTTTCTGGAAGGACATACATTTCAAATAAAGTAGTCTGATTCCTTAGTAGATCTCTAGCAGAGCAAAGCTCCTGCAGGAGCCAGCTGGGTGGGGAGAAGGGACACACCCTCCCGGGAAGATGTAACCCTTGATCTGGGTAATAAAGCACAGAAGTTTTTATTGTTCTTTTCAGTGACAAAACTGAGAGGGAAGAAAGGTTGGGTCCAGGAGGCAGTGTGCATGCTTGTGGTAGAACTTGGGTTTTGTGTCTAACCCTCCTCTTAAATCTCCCTCATTTGTCTTTTGTGTCTGACGTGTTTTATGGTGTCTCAGTTTGTTCGGAAGGTTTTAATTTTCATAAGATCAAGTCTGTCAGTCTTTTCCTTTATGGCTTCTGAATTGTTTGCCTTGCTTAGAAAGCCACACTCACATCATGATTATAACAACCTTTTGCTAATTTTTTTCTGTGAAAGCAGCCATGTCTAATATGTAATAAATGAGTGTTTCTGTGTTCTAATTAAACTTTTTTACAGACACTAAAATTTGAACTTCATATAATTTTCACGTCACAAAATAATATCCTTCTTTTGACTCCCTCCCACCAATTATTTAAAAATATAAAAACAATTGTCAGCTGGAAGGTTATATAAAAACAGGCAATGGGTTGGTCTTGGGTCATCGTTTGCCAACCCCTGAATTAGAGGATCAAGTTGTTAGCCTCCCAGTTCTATAAATAGCCAAAATCAGAAAATAAAATTAGTCTGTGGGCATAGTCCATTATTGATGCCCAGACTCAAAACATCAAACTGTAAAGACTCATTGCTAAGCTCAACTCAAAACTACTCAAGCTATAATTTGAGGATATAGTAAATTATTTCTGCCCAGATTCAAACCATGGCCTTTTTTCTTAGAACTTTTCCTTCAAGCTTCATTCCTAAATAGAATTCCTGCAGCTATCATAAACTATTAAATAAATACAAAAATTAAAAATAACCAGCAGGACAGGTGGCTAGTGTCTGTAGTTGGCGTTCCATTAGCTTTCAAACTGGGATATCAGAATTTTATCTTCTATGAGTTATCAAGTACAAAAAAGGTAGAGGGAAACCCAGGAAACTGCGCAGAGTCTTCTGCAAAAGCTCTTTATCAACAAAATTATTAAAGGTGTAAGTTTCATCATAAAAATTATGCATTAGTTTCTTCATTAAAAATGTTCCTCCTGACTTCTATAAAGCTAGTATGTGTAGAACATTTGTAAAGGAACAATCCAAAGAAAAAATAAAATCACCATAATATTACCTACAAGAGACAATTCACATTTAATCTATGGCATAGTATGATTATTTTCATATGTGTATTTTGATTAATAACATTACTTAATACATTTTACCCATTCCCCAACTCCCAGTAATTCTGGCACACACACACACACACACACACAGAGTAGGTTAGTAGGGTATCATTGGTAGGGTACATTTCTCAAGAACTTTGAAAAGTAATGCAGGGATTACTGGTGGGCTGGCAGACTCCATCAACAAGCACAGTACTTCTCCATTATAAATAAAAAATGTTAGGTGAAAATAAAACATTAGAAAAGATACGCCCTCAAGCTAGAATGGAATACATGGAAACTTATAAGTTCCATTGAAGCGGAACACTAATGCTAAAGTAATGAGCAGGAGCTGAGCTAAAACCCTTGGGGTTTTTAAGATCACATGTAGACTCTAGGGGCTGAGGAATGGGTTTTAATACTCATACAAAGAGAGAAAGAGTAACTTTCACTTGTAAGAATTGGGAATCTGTAACTGAACAGTCTGTATAAAGCTTAAAGCCCGAGGAGCTGCCCAGTCTGTTTAAAATGGGTTAGAAAATATCTACCCAATATTTCAAGAAAGTAGCAGGGATGATTTCCATCCACCTGGGGCTGAGACTTAAAGGGGGAATAAAGAACATCCACCAAAAAATCACTACTCCAAACATATTCTATTCACACATGTGGCATTTGAACTTAAACAGTTGGCCTGATGTGAGTTTCCCAAGCTGAGAAATTAACATAAATACTAGTGTCTCAAGGATCTTAAGGCTCCTAGAGCCACAGCAAAGGTAATTGAGGAACCAATATGTAGTACATGACCCAGGGCACAGAAATTCCTTCAGGAAAAAAGAAAGCCCTTCTGAAGATAACGTCTTACTGAAAAATTATACACTATGTGAAAAAATAATCAGGAGGGAGAGACAGCAGACATTAAAAAAAATGACTTGTATCCCAAAGACTGGAGATTATAAAAGAATATTTGAAATCATTAAAGAAATAAAACAAGGACTAGAAAACATAATAAAAAGACAGAACTCGGTGAAAATGAATACATAGATTTAAAAGAAGAATCAAATTGGATTCCAAGAAGTGAAAATTATAGTTCTTGAGAGAGAAAAAAAAAAACAGCAGATGGGTTAAATAGCAGATTAGTGAACCTAGAGAGAATTAGTGAAATGGAAAATAGATTTGATGAGCTCGACAAAATTCAGCACAGAGAGAAAAAAGATGGAAAATGTAAAAGAGAGGTTAAGATATACGAAGGACAGAATTAAGAAGATTCATCATTCAGTAGTAAGAACCCCAGGAGAAGAAAGTAGGGAGTATGAAGAAAAGAAAATATTCAGACGGTGGCTGTGAATTATCCGAGGTGAAAGAAACCAGGTCTTCAGATTTTTCCAATCAAGATAAGGATATACAATCCACATCTAGATACAGTGTAGTGAAACTGTGAGGATGTGGAGAAATTGGAGCCCTTGTGCAATTGTAACCCTTGTGTTGGGAAGGCAAAATGCTACAGCTGCTGTGGAACACAGTTTGACAATTTCTCAAGAAGTTCAACATTGAACTACCATATGACCCAGCAATTCCACCACGTAGGTATATGTATGCCAAAGAACTGAAAACAGATATTCAAACAAATATTTTTGCACACAAGTGTTCATAGCAGCACTCTTCACAATAGCCAACAGATGAAAACAACCAAAATGTCCATCAGTGGATGGATGAATAAACAAATTGTGGTATATTCAGAGAATGGTATATTATTCAGCCATCAAGTGAAACGAAGTACTGATACATGCTACAACACAGATGAACCATGAAAACATTATGTTAAGTGAAAGAAGGCATATATATTGTATGGTTATATAGTGTATGGTTCCATTTATTCAAATATCCAGAATAGGCAAATCTCTAGAGACAGAAAGCAGATTAGTGAGGGGCGCCTGGCTGGCTCAGTTGGAGGAGCATGCAACTCTTGATCTTGGCGTTGTGAGTTTGAGCCCTATGTGGGGTATAGAGATTACTTAAAAAAAATCTTTTAAAAAAGTAGATTAGTGCTTGCCAAGGATTGGGAAAAGGGGAGAATAGGAAATGACTATTTAATGAACATTTGGTCTCCTTTGGAGGGTGATGAAATGTTTTTGGAAGTAGACAGAGACAATGGTTACACAACACTCTGAATGTACTGAACACCACTGAACTGTGCACTTTAAGATGGAAATGTGAATTTCACCTAAAAAAAAGAATATAGACTTCATCAAAATTAAAAACTTTGGGTATTCAAAAATACCATCAAGAAAGTGAAAAGACAAGGGGCTCCTGGGTGGCTCAGTCAGTGAAGCGTCCGACTTCAGCTCAGGTCACGATCTCAGGGTCCGTGAGTTCAAGCCCCGTGTCGGGTTCTGGGCTGATGGCTCAGAGCCTGGAGCCTGCTTCCGATTCTGTGTCTCCCTCTCTCTCTGCCCCTCCCCCATTCATGCTCTGTCTCTCTCTGTCTCAAAAATAAATAAACGTTAAAAAAAAAAAAAGAAAGTGAAAAGACAAACCACAAAATGGGACAAAATATCTGCAAAGAAGATATATATGTGAGTGGCCAATAAGTACAGGAAAAGATGATCAACATAATTAGTTATTAGGAAAGTGCAAATCAAAATGACCATTAAATACCACTTCACACTCATTATAATGGCTGTAATAAAAAAGACAGATTATAACAAGTAGAGGAGAGGATGTGGAGAAATTAGTACCTTTATACATTGTTGTAGGGAATGTAAAATTGTGTCACCACTTTGGAAAATAGTCTGTTAGTTCCTGAAAATGTTAAACAGAGTTAGCATATGACCCAGAAGTTTCATTCCTATGGGGGAAATGAAAACATATTGTCCACACAAAAATGTTTGTGGTAGCATTTTTCATATTAGCCAAAAAGTGGAAAAAATCTAAATGTTCATCATATTTACTTGGCAATAAAAAAGAATGAAATTCTGACACACGTTACAACATAGATGAACCTTGAAAACATGCTAAGAAGCCAGAAACAAAAGGCCACATATTGTATGATTTCATTTATGTGAAATGTCCAGAATAGGCTAATTTACAGAGATAGAAAGTTGATTAGTGATTGCCTAGGGCTAATAGATAATCTCATCTTGGAAGCAACATACCTCCACTTCTGCCATGTTTTCTAGGTCGCATAGACTAACCCTGGGACAATATACAAGGGCATGAATGCCAAGAGACTGGGATCGCTGGGTGCCATCTTGAATGATGATCTCATACACTCATTTTACCACAGAAACAAATACCAAACAGACTGTGGCAGAGACTGCTTATTGTATCCTAATATCTTCCCCTTTGTCCATAGTAATAAACCCCTCCCTACAATTTTAAGCTGGGCTCATGGTGCCTACACTGAATAAAAACTTCAATTCCTAGCCCATTTTTGCCAGTAGATATTGCTGTTTGATTAAGATCTGGCCAAAGGGAAGTAAGAGGAAGTGATGTATAATTTTGGAATATGTTTATTAAAGAGAGGAGCTATGACCCTTCTAACTCCTTCTTTTATCCTGCTGTTTGTAATATGGATGTGTTGGCTGAAGCTCCATCTTGAACCATGAGGGCCAGGGTTGCATTCCAGGGCTGGTAGAGCAGAAAGTTAGAAGCAGTGTGGGTTCCAGAGAAGTGTAGATTTACCATATGAGCCCTATAATCTTTAATTCTGGGTTATGATATATTCTATCTTGTTTAAGCATCAGAATAATACAATATGTTGGAGACAGAATAAATACATGGTGAAAATGAATACTCTATTGAAGGACATAAAGGAAGACCCAACTAAATAGAAAACCGTACTATACCCATGTTTGGGAAGACAGAATATTATAAGAAATTCAGTTATCTCCAGGTTAATCTATAAAGTCAATGTACTTTCAATCAAAATCCTACACTATCACTTGTAGAATTTACTAAAATGACTCTAAAATTCATTGCAAAACTATAGGTCCAAGAGTAGTCAAAACAATTTTTAAGAGTAATAAGGAGTGGCACCTGGGTGGCTCAGTTGGTTGAGCATCCGACTTAGGCTCAGGTCATGATCTCACGGCTCATGAGTGGGAGCCCTGCGCCGGACTCTGTACTGACAGCTCAGAGCCTGGAACCTACTTCAGATTCTGTCTCCATCTCTCTCTGCCCCTCCCCCACTCAACACTGTCTCTCTCTCTCAAATATAAATAAACATTTTTTAAAAAGTTAAAAAAAGAATAATAAGGAGGGAGGTCCTTAAATCATAGACTTAATATCTAAAAATTAAAACAGAAAGGGGGATGCATAGGGAGCTTCAACTGTACTTGTAACAATTAAACAGAAAAAATATGTATAGTAAGTTTGGCTAAGTTAACATTTATTATGTTTGTGTAGTGGGCTCATGGATGTTTGTTTCTCTGATTTTCCTTCATAATACCAAATAATTAAAAATAAAATACCTTGTAGGAGAAGGTAAAAGAAAAGAAAGAAAACATAAATGCTATATGCCTCACTCTGAGGATTAATTCTTAGCTTATTTCCTCAGTCTTATGCTCTGTCTTGCGTCTCCTAAAAAGGGGCAAAGGGTTGTGATAGAAGAACATGGGCTTTGGAGACATAAAACAGGAAATCTGGATTTATATCCTACTCCCCCCACTTAATACATGACTTAGGCAAGTCACACGCCCCCTTAGTCCCATTTTCCTTATCTGGATAACAGGATGAAAATGCTCACTGCCAAATTGTCCTGCAGGGCTCTCTCTCTCTCCTTTTTAAATTAATTGTTATTTTTTTATTTGGGAGAGAGAGAGAGAGAGAGAGAGAAGCAGAGAGAATCTCAAGTAGGCTCCATGCTCAGCGCAGAACCTCGGGCAGGGCTCAATCTCAAGGCACCGTGAGATCATGACCTAAGCCGAAATCAAGAGTCAGGATGCTTAACTTACTTAGCCACCCACCCAGGTGCCTTCAGGGTTCTCTTTCCCAATGATGACTACCATCATTAACATTGACAACATTTCTTTCTCAATAATTGAAAGATTATAACATAACTCAAAAGCCATGTAGGAGAAACCAAGAAATTCAAAGCCTGCCAGATGGTTTCTGCTTAGTTCTATGATACAAAGTCTCACATACTGCATGGTAATTATTTCTATGCTCTTTGATCAATAATGCTTTGCCTACATTTATGGAATCTTGCAAAATTTCCTTCAAGATATTCTGAAAAAAGTTTTGTGGTACTGTTATAATTCTTATTTGTTAAATGTGTGATCAGGTAGTGTTCTGCTTTTTCTGTGCATGGTGTGTGGTCTTACAACGGATGGAGTAAGACACCTTGGGTTTTGGTTCCATTTTTCCATGGACCTTACCTTCAAAGTCATGCACTTAAGAAACATTAGAATTGTTAGTAAATAAATGCTCATAAAATTCTTTAAGATTAGGAGAGAAACGCCAACCTGGCATGAAGATTATTATCCTTTTATGACATTATTGTCGTCATCACCATCATTGCCACCAAATTTGGATGTGAATATCTGGTGAGAAATGATGACTTAAAAAAAAATTTTTTTTAATGTTTATTGAGAGAGAGAGAGAGAGTGCAAGCAAGCGAGTGGGGGAGGGTCAGAGAGAGGGAGACACAGAATCTGAAACAGGCTCCAGGCTCCAAGCTGTCAGCACAGAGCCGACCCGGGGCTCCAACTCACAGACTGTGAGATCATGACCTGAGCCAAAGTCGGATGCTTAACCAACTGAGCCACCCAGGCTCCCCAGAAATGATGACTTTTAAAGGAAAAATTGAATATGCTTTAAGATAATTTTTATTTGATGAATGTTCCCAAATGTTTAATTTCTAAATATTTCTTCCTGCTTCTTTCCTCTCTTTCTCCTGCTAGGAAAGGCACCAATGCCCAGACCCGGCTACAAGCCTCAGGAGCCCAACGGCTGCAGCTCCTATTTCCTGGGTCTTAAGGTACCAGAAAGTGTATGTACCGCCACAATTATTTTCTTAGTTGATTGGTTTTAACTAAGACAAGTCCAAGAGTTCTCACTGATGGGAGTGATCATTTATGGAATATAGTTTTAATGTTTATTTATTTTTTAGAGAGAGTAGGAGACAGAGTGCAAGCAGGGGAAGGGCAGAGAGAGAGGGAGACACAGAATCCGAAGCAGGCTCCAGGCTCCAAGCTGTCAGCACAGAGCCCGATGTGGGGCTCAAACTCACGAACTGTGAGATCATGACCAGAGCCAAAGTCGGATGCTTAACCGACTGAGCCACCCAGGCATCCCTAATTAAGTATTTTAAATTGGATTCAGAGTAAGGGAGATAATTTTCAAAGAAAGTATCCAATATCCTCTTATCAAGGACAGTTGTCCCTCAGATAAGACCTTGTGTAGTGAACTTTAAAATCACCACTGCAAATACCAGCCAAATATTAGGGGATCGAACATAACTTCATATGAAATCTGACAAGTGTGACTTATTTAAATTAATGAGACTTTCCTATGATGTCCTGAAGCCATTGGCACTGAACAGTGAGAGCTGGTTGCTATATTGTCAGGACTTTTGCAAGTGGTTGACCTCATGCCTGGTAGCACCAAACCAGCTATGTTTAGAGTTTTAAGATCATAGTAATCTGCACACACACACCCCCACACAAGCATGCCCCATCCCCACACACACATCTAGCCTCCGGCTAAACACTTCTCATCACACCAATGGCCATTTCTCAAGCTACTGGCCTCCCCTGAAAACAAGTAATAAACTGATTTCTTTCAAGACCTCTTGGGGGCCCTTTTATCTTTTTTACTTCAGAAAAGATGTGTTACATAAAAT
Organism: Panthera tigris; assembly: GCF_018350195.1. Taxonomy (NCBI): domain Eukaryota; kingdom Metazoa; phylum Chordata; class Mammalia; order Carnivora; family Felidae; genus Panthera; species Panthera tigris. The sequence goes on along the minus strand of NC_056670.1, from coordinate 32,966,947 downwards.
GTAGATAGAGGGATTTCCCATCTAAGCCATGACTTTGAATTGTGTCTTAATCAGGCTAAACATCACTTTTCTGCTGATTCAAAAGATTTTACTTTGTAATAGTTTTATAAGCAGCATAACGTTTACTCTTTTAATGCAAAAGCTGCCCACTAATGTGGCATAATTTGGCAAATTGAGAAAAGGTCCCCTTTCCTCTTCCATTTGTCAGAAATTTATCTTAATATCACTCTTGGAAATTAATATTTTTCTTAGAAAAGGAAATTTGACTGCCATTGGCTAGACATTTTTCTTAATAAATATACAAATCTATGATATCTTGTGGGACAGTGATCCCTTTGATATGACACTCTTGTGCACTGTACAACCTGCACAGCCGTATTCCCAACCTCGCCCACAACCATCAATATGTGTATGGACACAGAAGAAAGACAATCTTTCCAAAAATATATTTGTATTAGAGAAGCCCCTTTTTTGGCTAATATACTTTACTTGATTCCAAGTAGGAGCTATAGAAGTGGCATTAAAACCTCAATAAAGATGTAAAAGTGGGCTTGGGAGTTAAGATGGTGGAAGGTAGGGAGACCCTAGGCTGGGTTTCAAAACCCAACCTTTGAACACAGCTAGATAAACATCAAATCACTTTGAATATCCAAGAAATCGATCTGAGGACTGAAAGAGAAAAATGCACTAGTGGGATGCATAGGTGGCTCAGTCGACTGAGCATCCAACCCTCGATTTTGGCTCAGGCCATGATCCCAGGGTCGTGGGATTGAGCCCCTCATTGGGGTCTGCACTGAACATGAAGCTTGCTTAAGATTCTCTTTCTTGGGGCACCTGGGTGGCTCAGTCAGTTAAGCATCCAACTCTTGATTTTGGCTCAGGTCATGATTTCACAGTTCGTGAGATCAAGCTCTGCATCAGGCTCTGTGTAGACAGCATGGAGCTTGCTTGGAAATCTCTCTCCCTCTCTCTCTCTGCCCTTCCCCCAGTAGCACTCTTTCTCTCTAAATAAATAAATAAATAAATATGAAAAAAATTTAAAAAGATTCTCTCTCTCTCTCTCCACCCCCCCCCCTTGGCCCCTCTCTCCAGCTCGTGCTCTCCTCTCTTTCTTAAAAAAAAAAAAAAAAAAAAGCGCAACTGAAGGTGAAAAAGCTGCTACAACATGGAAGGTAGAAGCTGCAGAAAGTTGACTTCAGAAAGAGAAGAGCTGTGAGTGCTGTGATGGGGAGGGAGTCCTGATCATGGAGAGAGGAGTGAGAGGAAAACAGAGAGAGAAAAAAAATGAAAGTGCGTGTGGGGAATTGCACAAGAAAAGCTCTTCCCCAAAACCATTGACTGGAAAAATGAGAGGGGCTGAACACAGCAAGTTTTTATAAACAGTGGTGCACAAAGTCTAAAGTTTTGGAGGTCAGCACCATTGCCAGGGTCATGTCTGGCAGGCTTAATGAGGCTCTGGTGGGGAAGGAGGGTGGAGACCCAGAAGTGGAGAGCATGGCCTAAGGATCCCCTAGGTCACACCCCAACTAAGAGTGCATTTGGGAGAGGGAACACAGCCTCTCCAAGGGGAAAAGACCCAGCCAGCACCATTGAGCTGTCCTGTTCACTAACATAGGAAGGGAGATGCTGGCTGGGGACAGTGAGCCTTGGTGCTGGCTTTCTGCCATGCTTTACCATAAACTCCAAACCTCTGTGTAGTCACTCAGCTGATATCTGGGACAAGCCAGCACTGGCCACAGTGCAGTGAGACTCTCTTCCAGAGGATCAGTGCAGCTCTGTGCACTATGCAGATCTCTAAAATTTAGAATTTTGAAACCCAGCCACACGCCTGAGATAAAACACAGGAGTGTCGTGCCACCCAGCAGTTGGACAGCTCAGATGCAGACAGGGTGAAGGTTGGGATCTGGCCAAAGCTGGGGACACAAGAGAGGTGATTGCTCTTCTGTGAGGACTTCCTGAAGAGTGGTGGGCACAAGCTCCTCATTTCAGGGATGAGAGAGCTGGTGACACCATTTTCACCCTGCCCATCAGCACTGACGGACTTCACTGAACAAAACAGTGCCACCAAGAGGATGGCAGAGCTACTTACACCAAGCCCTGCCCTCCTGTGCCCTGCAGATGCATCTCCACTAGAGCAAGTCCACTTGAGAATCAGTCCAGCAGGCCCCAACCCCAGAAGACCAGCACAAATCCCTCACATGCACCAAGTCTACCAATCATAGAATGTTACAAAACTTTAGCTCTAGGGGAAATAGGATCTAGCTTCCTTTTTTACCCACCCTTATGATACTGAAAAAACTATTTTATGATTTTATTTTATTTTATTTCTTAATTTATTACATATATATGTTCTGGGTTTTTAAAGTTTTTATTTATTTATTTTGAGAGAAAGTGAGTGAACAGGGAAAGGGCAGAGAGAGAGAGAGAGAGAGAGGGAGAGAGAGAGAATCCTAAGCAGACTCTGCACCATCAGCACAGAGACCAAAGTGAGGCTCAAACCCATGAACCATGAGATCATGACCAGAGCCAAAACCAAGTCAGTCAGTTAACCACCTGAACCATCCAGGCTCCCCACGTATATATGGTTTTTTTGGATCTAGCTTCTTTTAACAAGCAGACTTTGTGTTCCCCCACCTTAGGATACAGAAAAAGCGATTTTATTATTTATTTAATTTTAAAATGTTATTATATCTGTATATCTATCTATTTTGGATCTGGCTCCTTTTAACAAGAAACACACAGGATCCAGCTTCCTTTTTTGTTTTTTGGGGTTTTTTTTTTTGGACCTTGACAATATGACAAGATGAACGAATTCATCCCAAAAGAAAGAACAGGAAGAAGTAACAGGCAGGGATTTTATCAATACAGATATAAGTAAGATGTCTGAATTATAACTTAAACCAACAATTATAAGGATAGTAGCTGGGCTTCAAAAAAGCATAGAAGACACTAGAGAATCCCTTACTGCAGAGATAAAGGAACCAAAAATTAGTCAGGCCAAAATTAAAAATGTTATAACCAAGATACAAACACAAATAGATGCTATGACAATGGGGATGGATGAAATAGAGGAACAAATCAGTGATATAGAAGATAAAATTATGAAAATAAGCTGAAAATAAGAGTGAAAGAAAGGCATTGGATCACAAATGTGGACTTAGGGAACTCAGCAACAAAGCATAATAACATTAGTATCATAAGAGTTCCAGAAGATGAAGAGAAAGAAAAAGGGCCAGAAAGTTTGTTTGAGCAAATAACCAAGACATATCATAGTGAAATTCACAAAACACACAGACAAGACAAGAATCCTGGAAGCAGCAAGGGAAAAAAGTCCTTAACTTACAAGGAAAGGCAGATCAAGTTCATTCTAGCAGATTTGTCTATAGAAACTTGGCAGGCCAGAAGGGAATGGCATGATATATTCAACATGCTGAATAGGAAAAATATGCAGCCAAGAATACTTTATCCAGCAAGCCTGTCATTCAGAATAGAAGAAGAAATAAAGAGTTTCCCTGACAAAAACTAAAGAAGCTCATGACCACTAAATCAGCCCTGCAAGAAATATTACAGGGGTCTCTTTGAGTGGGGAAAAAAAGGACCAAAAGCAACAAAGACTAGACATCACCAAGAAACACCAGCTTTACAGGCAACACAAAGGCACTAAATTCATATCTATCAATAATCACGCTGAATGTAAATGGACTGAATGCTCTGATCAAAAGGCATAAGGTATAAGAATGGATTAAAAAAAAACCTGTCTATATGCTGCCTATAGGAGACTCATTTTAGACCTAAATACACCCGCAAATTGAAAGTGAAGGCATGGAGAACTATCTATCATGCTAATGGACATCAAAAGAAAGCTGGAGTAGCCATACTTATATCAGACAAACTACATTTTAAACCAAAGACTGTAATAAGAGCTGAAGAAGGGCATTAATAACAATTAGAGGGTCTATCCATCAAGATCTAACAATTTATTCCCCATACTTGAAACACCCAAATATATAAATCAATAACAAACGTAAAGAAACTCATTAAAATAATATAATAATAGTAGGGAACTTTAACACCCCCGCTTACAGCAATGGATGGGTTTTCTAAACAGAAAAATCAACAAGGAAACAATGGCTGAATGACACACTGGACAGAATGGACTTAACAGATATAGTCAGAACATTTCATCCTAAATTAGCAGAATACACATTATTTTCTGCTTTCTTTCTTCCTTTCTTTCCCTCTTTCCTTCCCTCTTTCTCTCTTTCTTTCTTCCCTGAGTAGGCTTCATGCCCAGTGCAGAGCCCAACACAGGGTTTGAATCCATGACCACAAGATCAAGTCCTGAGCTGAGCTCGAGTCAGATGCTCAAAAACTGACCCGCCCAGGTGCCCTCCACATTCTATTCAAGAGCCCATGGAACATTCTCCAGAATAGATCACATACTGGGTCACAAATCAGCCCTCAACAAGTACAAAAAGACTGAGATCATATCATGCATATTTTCAGACCACAATGCTATGAAACTTGAAGTCAACCACAAGAAAAAATTTGGAAAGACCACAAATACAGGGAGGTTAAGAACATCCTACTATAGAATGAATGGCTTAACCTGGACATTAACAAAGAAATAAAAAAATACGTGGAGGCAAATGAAAATGAAAACATGCAGTCCAAAACCTTTGGGATGTGGCAAAAGCAGTCCTAAGAGGGATGTATATTGCAGTACAGGCCTGCCTTAGGAGACAAGAAAAGTCTCAAGTATACAACCTAACCTCACACCTAAAGTAGCTAGAAAATGAATAGCAAATAAAGCATAAAGCCAACAGAAGAAGGGAAATAATAAAGATTAGAGCAGAAATAAATGATATGGAAACAACAACAAAAACAGTAGATCAAGAAAACTAAGAGCTGGTTCTTTGAAAGAATTAATAAATTGTTAAGTCCCTAGCCAGACTTATCAAAAAGAAAGAAGAAAGGACGAAAAAAGGTAAAATTACAAATGAAGGAGGAGAGATCACAACCAACACCACAGAAATATAAACAATTATGACAAAATATTATGAAAATTTTATGTCAACAAACTGGGAAATCTGGAAGAAATGGACAAGTTCCTAGAAACCTACAAACTAGCAAAACTGAAACAGGAAGAAATGGAAAATTTAAACAGACCCATAACCAGGGCACCTGAGTGGCTCAGTTGGTTAAGCATCTGACTTTTGGTTTTTCTCAGGTCATGATCTCATGGTTCGTGAGTTTGAGCCCCACACCAGGTTCTACACTGTCAGTGTGGAGCTTCCTTGGGACTCTCTCTCTCTGTCTCTCTCTGTCTCTCTGACCCTTCCTTGCTTTTACTCTTTCTCTCTTTCAAAATAAATAAATAAAAACTTTTTAAAAACAGGCACCATTTAAAAAGACCCATAACCAGCAAAGAAATTGAATCAGTAATAAAACATCTCCCAACAGAGGCAGCTGGGTGGCTCAGTCAGTTGAGCACTTGACTCTTAGCTTTGGCTCACATTTGAGTGTCGAGTCAGGCTCCATGCTGGGTCTGAAGGCTGTTTAAGATTCTTTCTCCCTCCCTCTATTGCTCATGGTCTCTCTCTCTCTCTCTCTCTCTCTCTCTCTCAAGAAAAATAATCTTCCAACAAACAAAAGTCCAGGGCCACCTGGCTTCCCAGGGGAGTTCTACCAGACATTTAAAGAAGAGTTAATACCTATTCCTCTCAAACTTCCAAAAAACAGAAATGGAAAGAAAACTTCCAAACTCATTATACAAGGCCAGCTTTACCTTTATTCCAAAACCAGAGATCCCACTAAAAAGGAAAACTATAAGCTAATATCCCTGATGAAACTGGATGCAAAAATTCTCAACAAGATACTAGAAAATCTAATTCAACAGTACATTAAAAGAATTATTCACCATGATCAAGTGAGATTTATTCCTGGTTGCAGGACTGGTTCAATATTTGCAAATTGATCAATACAATACACCCCATTAATAAAAGAAAGGTTAAGAACCATATGATCCTCTCAATAGATGCAGAAAAGCATTTGACAAAATAAAGCATCCATTCTTTTTTTAAGATGTTTATTTATTTTGAAAGAGAGAGAGAACAAGTGGAGGAGGGGCAGAGTGAGAGGGAGAGAGAGAATCTCAAGCAGCTCTGTGCTGCCAGCATAGACCCCAACACAGGGCTCGAAATCACAAACCGTGAGTTCATGACATGAGCCAATATCTGAGTCAGACACTTAACTGACTGAGCCACCCAGGTGCCCCTTTTTTATCTTTTAAAAAATGTTTATTTATTAATTTTGAGAGACAGAGAATATGAGTGGGGTAGGGGCAAAGAGGGAGAGGGAGAATCCCAAGGAGGCTCCACACTGTCAGCACAGAGCCATCCTTCTTGGCAAGGAAGAAGTCAGACTTTCACTATTTACAGATGACATGATACTCTATATAGAAAACCCAAAAGAGTCCACCAAAACATTGCTAGAACTAATGCATTAACTCAGTAAAGTTGCAGGATATAAAGTCAATGTACAGAAATCTGTTGCACTTCTGTACACCAATAATGAAGCAGCAGAAAGAGAAATCAAGGAATTGATCCCATTTACAATTGCACCAAAAACGATAAGATACTTTGGAATACACCAAAGTAAAGAGGTAAAAGATGTGTACTCTGGAAACTATAGAACACTTATAAAAGAAATTGAAGAAGACACAAAGAAATAGAAAGACATTCCATGCTTATGGATTGGAAGAACAAATATTATTAAAATGTCTATACTACCCAAAGCAATCTACACATTTGATGCAATCCCTATCAAAATAACACCAGCATTTTTCACATAACTAGAATAAACAATCCTAAAATTTGTACGGAACCACAAAAGAGCCTGAATAGCCCAAGCAATCTTGAAAAAGAAAAGAAGTTGGAGGCATCACGATTCCAGACTTCAAGCTATATTACAAGGCTGTAGTGATTAATACAGTATGGTACTGGGCGAAAAACAGACACATAGATAAATGGAACAAAACAGAAAACCCAGCAATGTACCCACAACTTATATGGTCAACTAATCTTTGACAAAACAGGAAAGAATATCCAATGGAAAAAAGATAGTCTCTTCAACAAATCGTGTTGGAGAAACTGGACAGCAACATGCAGAAGAATGAAACTGGGCCACTTTCTTACACCATACACAATAAATTCAAAATAGATGAAAGACCTAAATGTGAAACAGGAAACCATCAAAATCCTAGAGGAGAACACAGGCAGTAACCTCTCTGACATCGGCCGTGTCAACTTCTTACTCGATATGTCTCCTGAGTCAAGGGAAACAAAAGCAAAAATAAACTATTGGGACCTCATCAAGATAAAAACCTTCTTCACTGTAAAGGAAACAACAAAACTAAAATGCAATTTTCATAATGGGAGAAGATGTTTGCAAAAGACATATCTGATAAGGGGTTAGTACAAAATGTATAAAGAACTTATCAAACTCAATACCCCAAAAACCAAATAATGCAATTAAGAAATGGACAGAAGATGTGAATAGACATTTTTCCCAAGAAGATATCCAGATGGTTAACAGACACATGAAAAGATGCTCAACATCACTCATCATCAGAGAAATACAAATCAAATACAATGAGATATCATCTCATACCTGCCAGAATGGCTAAAATTAACAACACAGAAAACAATAGCGAAAGTATGGAAAGAGCCCAAGTGTCCATTGGCTGACTAATGGATAAAGAAGATGTGAGATACACACACACACACACACACACACACTGGAAGAATGCTCAGCCATCAAAAGGAATGAAATCTTGCTGTTTACAATGTCATGGATGGAGCTAGAGTATATTATGCTAAGTGAAATAAATCAGTCGCAGAAGATAAATACCATACAATTTCACCCATATGTGGAATTTAAGAAAGAAACAGATGAACATATGGGAAGGGGGGAAAAAGAGAGAGAGCGAATCAAACCACAAGAAACTCTTTATGATAGAGAACAAACTGAGGGCTGATGGAGGGAGGTGGGTGGGTGGATGGGCTAAGTGGGTAATGGGTATTAAGGAGGGTACTTGTCATGTTGAGCACTAGGAGTTATATGTAAATGTTGAATCACTAAATTCTACTCCTGAAAACAATATTACATTATATGTTAACTAACTAGAATTTAAATTGAATTTTGAAAAAATTAAAAAAAAAGAAATGTAAATGTGGATGGAAATTAGGATGGACACACTGCTTCAGCAAGGCTTGACTTGTGATCAAAATTTTCTCTTCTTCAGTTTTGAAGCTTTCCCTTCCCCTTCACTTGTTTTTCTGTAGAATCCTTTGTTCCAGGAACTTGGTATGGATGGCTGGCACCAGTGTTTGACATTCCTATCACATTTGCCCAGATCCCGTATTTTCCTATAAAACCCCTCAACCTCCTACCCAGGGTGGGGGCTTTCACTCTTGGAGGCATTAGCCTGCTGCAGCCTCCTTTGTATGGCAAAGTAATAGACTATCTCCCTTCTTTATCCCTAAATCTGTCTTCGTATTACATATTTCAGCTCTGGAGCACAGAGATTGGTTTTTGACAACAGTATGCACTCTATTTTGGGAGTAATGTCATTTTATTTACTGGTACAAGTATTGTCTAGGACCAGTTCAAGAATTTCCAATTCAGTTGAACTGAATGATAGCGACTATACTCATCTATCTAATTAATTCTCAGTTACCTCTGCTGATATACATTTAGTTTTTGGGATGAGGCACGAACAAAGTAGTTTCCTTCAGGTGTCAGATGATAGGAATTTACCCAGAATTGCAGAGCCCAGGCTGTTGCCTAGCCTAATGAGTTACATTACCTCTTACTGTAACAATGGATTTTATTTTCTTTTTCTTAGAAGGGTATTTTATTTTATTTACCTTTTTAAAGAGCTTTTTCTAAAAACGTTTATTTATTTATTTTGAGAAAGAGCATGAACAGGGGAGGGGCAGACAGAGATGGAGAGAGAATCCCAAGCAGGCTCCAAGGTGACAGCACAGAGCTTGATGTGGGGCTTGAGCTCACAAACTGTGAGATCATGACCTGAGCTGAAATCAAGAGTTGGACACTCAACCGACCAAACCACCCAGGAGCCCCTATTTTATTTTTATTAGTTTTCATGCCCAGCATGAAGCCTAACGTGGGACTTGAACTCAAGACCATGAGATCAAAATGTGAGCTGAGATCAAGAGTTGGATATTTAACCAACTGAGCCACTCAGGGGGCCCTGTCAGAAGGGCATTTGAAACACCAAAGTCCATAGTCTGTTTTAAGTGGTCTTGGAGCAAAAGTTCAGATAAGAGAGCATTTAAGGAGAGCCAAGTGGAAAGGATCTATAATAGCTGATTAATCAATCTCCACCCATACTGTGAAACCATATTTCCACACCTTCCACTTGGGTTCAAGTTTATATTATCAGAAGAACTGCAAAAGATTCTAAGATGCTCTACCAAAGTCTAAATGCCCCTGTTCCAAACTATTTCACATACCACAGAATGATCACTCTCTGTAATCACTCATTCTATCATGTTCCTTCTTTGCTCAAGTCTTTATCAAATCTTACTAGGTACTTTGGAAGTCAGAACCATCCACCAACTTACCTTTCTTAAAAAAATAACAAATAAACAAATAAATTCCTGCTAAGACCCTTGAAACACCAAACTGACTTGCTCACATATGATTTGCTCATTATCTCTTTTCTTTACCCTCATGTCTAATAATTCTCTAAAAAAAAAAAACCACGTAGAGTTATCAAACTCTAGATGTGGCATTCTATGAAGTTACTTAGTTTATGCCACAACATTTACAGATGTTTATAGGAGGCTTAATACATTTATGTGTGTGTGTGTTAGATATTGACATTTAACCATAGTCCCCTCGTGGTCAGGAATCATGTGTTCTATACCCCACTCTGCTCCCTGACACATACAGACAAGACACATGCCTTTAAAACAGTATATGGGGTGGGTTTCTAATAAATGCTGGTGACCTCTTGGTGAACTGAGCCTTGATTTTTTATACTTCTGAGCCTTTGAATCTTTTGCTCAAATAAAATCTCACATAATATAGGTTTTAGTTAAATTTGGAAGTCCTGCAGCTCTGCCCTCTTCACTAACCTTCTGATGTTTATTTTCATCCCTGTAGTGGCCTGTGAATTTGAAAATTACTAAATCCAAAAGAAAAAGAAGAAAATGGACTATTCAGAATTAATAAGCTAATAACCAAACCATAATTGAAACTTAACATCCTGCAGCTGTCAACCTTATGCATTCTCTCAAGTCACTGGTATTTCTGAATTGATCTGATGTGTAACAGGAATTTGAGAACTGGCCTGTCAATAACAAGGTGGGCAAGTTTGCCTAAGGTCCTTGGTCCAAACGTGGCCTTTTCTTCCTTGTCTTTTCTTCCTTCACTTTTCTCCAGATGGATTTGGGCATTCCAGCAATGACCAAGTGCTGCAACCAGCTGGACGTCTGTTATGACACCTGTGGTGCCAACAAGTATCGCTGTGATGCAAAATTCCGATGGTGTCTCCACTCTATCTGCTCTGATCTGAAGCGGAGTTTGGGTTTTGTCTCCAATGTGGAAGGTAGGTATCTTAAGGGAATCTACTGGTGAGCAGGGAGTTTTGTTCCTGTTTTCATACAGAAAGATATCCAGAGCCCCTTTACGCAAAGAGACCATTAGAGCTCACTGAACTTTCTTTATAGAACACTGTGACGAATGTTAAGAAGGGTGAAGGAAGATTCTGGGCATTCCTTCACTAAAGTTCTTGCTGTCCTGCCCAGGAGCTGCTGGCACCACTCCTGATGGACAGGGCTACACCAAAGCCTTTCCAGAGATATAAAAATCTATCCTTTAAGACTGGAGAAAGAGTTGCCCAACTGGCTTTGGTTATTCATTCCACTATTAAATAATTTTCCATATCAGGAATTTTTCTGTAGGACCACTTGGTTTGGTTTAAGCCCTTTTTTTCCTTATTTTGTTTTCAGTTGGGGAAAGCATTTTTTAAAACCTATCTTTTTTGTTTAAGCTCTTTGTATTCTTCAGGATAATTATTTTTAAACAACTGCTTAGCTACCCAGTTTCTAGCACTGATTGTGTAATTTCCTTTTCCTAATTCACCTTTGGAAAAGCTTTAATCCTTTAGTTTCTGAAGCCAGAACATTATATTCAGGTATTCGCATTATATATTTTTAGATGGCAAAGTTTGAAATTTAAGCTTATAAGGAGTTGGCCTCATGCCACTGAGAAAGTCAGCAGTAGAAAGAATTTTGGATCATTTTCATAGATCGCTGTCTAGAGTGTAGTCCTAAAGTGAATGTGTGAAGGCTTCAAAATATGAATAATTAATTGGGCACTGTAAAAGGGAGTATCACTCTCTCTGTACCTACAAAAGGTGAATAAGTGCCTGCTGCTAATCTAAGGTCAGGTCAAGTTACTTCCTCTAAGCAATGTCCTATTGATTTTTTCTCCCAAATATCTCTTTGATATACCACTTGCCTGCTTACTGCAAGTTAATCTAATCTTTGGATCCCATCCAATCTATTTTCCTCATAGGGACCAGATACATTTTTGTACCATATAAATCCAGTCATTTCCACCCTCTGTGTAAGCCCTTCAATTGGTTCCTCTTCCTTAGGAATAAATCCAAACTCCTTAGTATGATATACATAGCCTTTCCTGATCCAGCGCTACCCTACCTCTCCAGCATTATTTTGCTTATTTCTGATTTCTCTCCTGACTTCTGCCATTCCAAACTACTTGGGTTGATGAACCATATTTTTCTGCCTCTGCAGTTCCCTCTGCTTGGAACACTCTGATCATTTTTTGTTGTTGTTGAAATAGCTTTATTGATATGTAATTCACATACTATACAATTCAACCATTTAAATGCTTTTAAAATATGTTCACAAAGCTATGCAATCAGGCCCATAATCAATTCTAGGACATTCTGACCACACCAAAAGGAATTCCCATAGCCATGAACAATCCCTCTCTCTTTTCCTTTCCTGGCCTTTGGCAACCATGAATCTGCTTTCTACCTCTATTGATTTGTCTGTTCTGGACATGTCATATAAATGGAATCATAAAATATGTGGTCTTTTGTGACAGACATTTTTAACTTAGCAAAGTTTATCTGTGTTGTAGCATGTATCAGTATTTTGTTCCTTTTTATTGCTAAGTTATAGTCCATTCATTATATGGATATAATGTATTTTCTTTATCCATTCATCAAACGAAGGACATTTGGGTTGTTTGTACCTTTGGCTATTATGAATAATTCTGGTATGAACATTGATATATAAGTTTTTGTGGAGACATATCTTTTCATTTCTCTTGGGTATATATCTGAGTTGCGGGGGTGGATTCTGGGTTATATGGTAATTTTATGACAAACTGTTTTCCAAAATAGCTGCACCATTTCACATTCTCACCAGCAATGTATTAAGGTTCCAATTTCTCTACATCCTTATCAACCTTTGTTATTATCTGTCTTTTTGATTATAGATCTTAGAGAATGTGAAATGGTATCACATTGTGGTTTTGATTTGCATTTCCCTGATTGCTAATAATGTTGATTATATTTTTATGTGCTAGTTGGACATTAAATATCTGCTTTGGAGAAATGTTTAATCAGATCCTTTACCTCTTTTTAAATTGGCTTACTTATCTTTTTTATTATTGAGTTGTGAGTATTCTTTATATATTCTGGACACAAGTCCCTTATCAGATACATGCTTCACTAATATTTTCTCTCTTTTTGTGGGTTTTTTTTTCACTTTCTTGATGAAATTATTTGCAAAGCAGATGTTTTACATTTCAATAAAGTCCAACTTACCTATTTTTTTCCTTTTGTTGCTTGTACTTTTGGTGTCATATATAAGAAGGCTTTGCTTTATCCAAGGTCACAAAGATTTGCTCCTATGTTTTCTTCTAAGAGCTTTGTTTTAGCTTATACTCTTGGTCTATGATCCACTTTTAATTTTTGTGTATGATGTAAGAAAGAGATCCAACTTCATTCTTTTGTATGTGGATATACAAATGTTCCTGCATATTGTTGAAAGACGTTTCTCATACTCAGTTGTTTTTGCACCCTTATCAAAAATCAGTTGAACAGAAATGCAGTATTTATTTCTAGATTTTCAATTCTATTTCATTGATCTATGCCAGTGACACATGGTATTTATTATTATGGTTTTGTAGTAAACTTTGAAATCAGGAAGTAATCTTCAACTTTGTTCTTCTTTCTCAAGATTGTTTTGGATATTCTAGGTCCCTTGAATTTTCTTATGAATTTTAGGTTCAGCTTGTCAATTTCTGCAAGAAATGGCAGTTGGAAATTTGGTAGAGATTTTGTTAAATCCGGAGATCAGTTTGAGGCATGTTACCATCTAACAAAATTATGTTTCCTGATCAATGAACATGAATGTCTTTCCATTTATTTGGATTGTCTTTAATTTCTTTCACAGTGTCTTCTAATTTACAGAACACAAGTCTTACACTTCTTTTGTTTAACTTAAGTACTTTATTCATTTTTTTGTTATTATAAATGAAATTATTATCTTAATTTTATTTTCAGGTTATTCATTGATAATGTACAGAAATAAACTGATTTTGTATATTGATCTATTATCCTGCAACCTTGCTGAACTCACTTATTAATTTTAATAGATTTTAGTGGATTCCTTGGGCTTTTCTATACATAAGATAATGCCATTTACATATCATCTTCCTTTCCAATTTGGATACCTTTTACATATTCCTCTTGCCAATTGTCCTGTCTAGGGGTTCCAGTACAATATTGAATAGAAGTGTTGAGAGCAATGTCAAGAGCAAATAAACAAATGGTACTAAACAACCAATGGGTTGAAGAAGAAATCAAAAGAGAAATAAAGAAACATTGAGACAAATGAAAATGGAAATACAACATACCTAAACTTATGAGATGTAGCAAAAGCAGTTCTAAGAGGGAAATTCATAGCAGTAAATGCCTACATCAAGAAAAAAAGATCTTGAATACATAGCTCAACTTTACCCCTCAAGGAACTAGAAAAAGAAAAACATTGGAGCCCAAAGTTAGTAGAAGAAAGTGAATAACAAAGATCAGAGCAGAAATAAATGAAACTAAGACTAAAATAACAATAGAAAAGATAAATGAAACTAGGAGCTGTTTTGTTTTGTTTTTTTTTAAAGATGAAGAAAATAGACAAACCTGTAGCTAGACTAATTAAAAGCTAATTTGAGAGGACTCAAATAAATAAAATCAGAAATAGAAGAGGAGACATTACAACTGATACCACAGAAATACAAAGGATCACAAAAGACTACTATGAATAATTATATGCTAATAAATTGGACAACTGAGGAGAAATGGGTAGATTCCCAGAAACATGCAGTTCCTAGGAACATTCAGTTCTTACTGAAACTGAATAATGAAAAATAGAATCTGAACAGACTGATTATTAGTAAAGTGATAGAATCAGCAATCAAAGATCTCTCAACACATGAAAGTCCAGAACAAGATAGACTTTTATTTTTCAACTTTTTTTTTGAGAAAGAATACAAGTGGGGGAGAGGGGCAGAGGAAGACAGAGAGAGAGAGAGAGAGAGAGAGAGAGAATTCCAAGCAGGCTCCATGCTCAGCACAGAGCCCAACACAGGGCTTGATCTCACAACCATGAGATCATGACCTGAGCTGAAATCAAGAGTTAGATGCTTAACTGACTGAGCCACCCAGGCACCCCAAAATGGACTTTCTAAGTGGCTTCAACATTTAAAGAGAAATTAATCATCCATTTAAATCGTTCCAACATTTCAAGAAGAATTAAGCATCCATTCAAATGACTTCAACATTTAAGGAAGAATTAACACCAATCCTCAAATTCTTCCAAAAACTGAAGAGAAGGGAGCACTTCCAAACTTACTTTATGAGGCCAGTATTATTCTGATACCAAAACTAGCCAAGGACGCCATAAGAAAAAAAAACTACAGATAAATTTCTGATGAATATAGATGCAAAAATCCTCAACGGAATATTAGCAAACCTAATTCAATAATATTAAAAGGATCATACATCATGATCAAGTGGGCTTTATTCAAGGGAAGCAAGAATTGTTCAACATCGGCAAATCAGACAATGCGATACAGCACATTAACAAAATGAAGGATAAATATTGTATGATCCTCTCAATGGATGCAGAAAAAGCATTAACAAAATTCAACATTCATTTGTGAAAAAAACCTCTCAACACAGTAGGTATAAAGGGAACATACCTCAACATAATAGACGCCATATATGACAAGCGACAGCTAACATCATACTCAATGGAGAAAAGCTGAAAGTTTTTTCTCTAAGATCAGGAACAAGACAAGGATGCCAACTTTCACCACTTTTAACATAGTATTGGAAGTTCTAACCAGAGCAATTAGGCAAAAAGAAGAAATAAAAGACATCCAAATTGGAATCAAAGATGTAAAACTACCACTATTTGCAGATGACATGATATCATATATGGAAAACCCTAAAGTCTCCACAAAGAAAAACATAAACCTATTAGAACTAATAAATTCAGTAAAGTCACAGGATGCAAAGTCAATATACAAAAATAAATTCCATTTCTATCCACTAATAATGAATTATCAGAAAGATAATTTAAGAAAAATTATCATTTACAATTGCATCATCAAGAATAAAATACCCAGGAATTAATTTGACCAAGGAGGTGAAAGACTTGTGCATTGAAAATGGTCATACTACCCAAAACAATCTACAGATTCAATACAATTCTTATCAAAATTCTAATGGAAGGTGTTCTGAGATGCCTTTCATAATAACCTTTACCCCAAAGGGATAGACTTTTTTTGTGTGGGTTCCCATACCACCGTGATATTACTTCCATCACAGTGTAGTGTAACCATTAGTTTACCTGTCCATCCTGTCGACCTCTTTGTCCAAACTGTGAGTACTTTAGTTGGGATCTCTTTGGTCTTTGCATCCCTGATGCCTAACAGAATGGCTGACCAACACATATGTTTTTCTTAATGAGCGAATTGTTATTCATCCCACACTTAAACAGAGAAAGCTACAGAAAACATAGTACAGTTATCTGAGGGAATATTCTGCAAAAATGGGAGATTTTCCATGGAGTGTGCATAGTGATACAGGAGATTCTGATTGCTAAATGTGATTTTGACCTAGAGGCCCATAAAAGAAGGGCACCTCAAAGTATATTCTGCTTAATTAGATTGGATGGAAGCTTATTAAGTTTCTCTTAAATGTATGTTCTTTTTAATTATGTATTTGGATCACTGCTTTTATTTTCCTCTGGGTATCATGTCATGCTTGGAATTACATTCGTTTTTAAAATTACTCAAACTACTTGGGATAGTCTTGTACATTAACCTTTTATTTCTCTTCATTTTTTTCTTTTCTTTTTTTTTTTCCTCTTCATCCTTTTCAAGCAGCCTGTGATTCTCTGGCTGATACTGTGTTCAATACCGTATGGACCTTGGGCTGCCGACCTTTCATGAATAGCCAAAGAGCAGCCTGCATCTGTGCAGAAGAGGAGAAAGAAGAGTTATGAGAAAGAGGTGATCCCTTCCTGGTTTTGAGTGATGCCACAGCTGTCAGTCTCAGAGATGGTAGTGTGGCAGATGTGTCTCATCCTTGCTTCCAAATGTTTGGATAACACAAAGCAAGAGAAAGGAAATATTGTTCTACAGCTGAAACGTGAGTCCCATCCTTTGGGAGAACTGGAAAAAAGACATGGAGTGATTTGAAGACTACTCTTTATTTTACCAATGGTCTCCCCAACCAAGAAACATTTGCCTGGCAATTCAGTTCTTAGTTTAAAGACTAAAATAAAGACTAAAATATTGGGATTCTCGGACTTGGTAATTATATTCATAAGTGAAATTTTGCAGCATCCAACCATTTGGGAGGCAAGGACTTTCCTCTGATTCATGTTTCAGTTGCCAGTAAGCATCTCACTTTTAATAAAGTGTTCTTTTTAGGAAATATGAAAAGAGATGAATGAATTCCATTATCACCAATGTGCTTCCATTTCACTTAGAAGAGAACAGAACCCAACCTGGTAAGTTCCACCAATGATAACAATCATTCCCACTGGTGCTGGAGAGATAAGAACAAGTGGGAAAGGTCAGAGACTTACTTGGTGAAGACCAATGGAGGTGGAGGTCAGATGGAGTTAGGTCTCTGAGGTTCCATTTTTTTCCTTCAGTGAATTATTCCTGTGATATTCCCAGTTACTAAGTGGTGTTAGTGTCATGGTAGGATCTGAGAAGCATTTTGTAAAAATTGCCACTGAAGATAGCTAGGAGAAGTCCCTGAAATCTGAGGACACACAAATGGTCAGTTGCTAAACTCTGGTTCTCAATACTGACTGCAGATTAGAATCATCAAAGGAGTATTAAAAAGCAGAAACCCTCTGGGGGTGGTATCTACCTATAGGTGTTTTATGAGTGCTCCCCACCTGATCTTGATGCACTGGGAGGGCTGAGGTCCACTAAGATCAGGGATCAGCAAATGAAACTCATGGGCCAAATCAGGTCTAACACTGCTTCTGTGGCGTTTTATTGGAACACAACCATATTCTCCTTTGTTTATGGTCACTCCTGTGCTACAACCTCAGAGTTGAACAGTTGTGACAAACTGTATAGCCAGAAAGCCTAAAATGTTTACCATTTGGCTCTTGACAAAAAAAGCTGGCCAATTCTTGATCTAGGTCATTCTGTCCTTTCACTTCCTTTTGTTAATTTTACTGGTTGCATTAAGAATTGTTGATTATAGCCGTTTCAAAAAAGAAAAAGAAGAAAAACTGTTTCCTGATCTTATGTAAAGCCATAAAAATAATTGGCATATTAAGAAATTGGATTTCATTGCATATAAAATTTATCTCTGTGATTTATAATATTTACTTCAATAAACTTTATTAAGCACCTACCTACAAAATAGAGCATGGTATAATTTACACCTTTTTTTTTATTGCTGTATCAGTGTGAGGGCTTAGAATGCCAAATAATAGGACATATGGTACCAAATTTTAATTTTGTCTACAGTTCAGTCATTGACCCACTTAAATGCATGTCAATACATTTATTAATATTTATTAATTGAAAACATTTCACGTAATATAAAAATATCAAAAGAAAACACTGTGCAAGAGGAAAATCAAATAATATTTTTTAGTACACACTTATACTGATAAACTTCCGAATCTCCTATAACTACTCTGCGTTTGAGTTGAAATTTCAGGGAATGATTATTATTTACATATTTAAGGAGTTGCTGGGTATTTAGGTCATAATTTCAAGCAACCATTTAATTTGTTTTAAGTTTATACTTCAGAAGAGCATGCCCGACTTTTTTTGATTTTAGTGGTCCTATTGCATCCTACACGAGGTGTTTTATTGTAGGAAGGAAATGTGGGGAGCAGGGTGAGCTGCTTTCTTGCAGGGACAGCATAGCTTTCGACGTTGGGAAGATGAAGCCCATGGGTTGGATCAGTCAGCAGTGAGGTGACCTTTCCTGACCCAGCAGCCGGAGTCAGAATGAGTCAGTTCAGGGAGTCTGTCTAAACCCACAGTATAAGGTTCAAAGAAGCGCCATGTTCTAGGGTGTTGATTGGTGCTCTCAGAGGGCTTAGGGAGAAGTTCCAAAGAGGTGGGTGGCCCAAAGCCAGGACTCGGGTGTTGGGTGGTCCTAGTCCTCCCAGTCGATGCTGATCGGGCCGCCTGTCAGCATCTGGCTCTGCAGACCAGCTGTATCCTCTCCCTCTACTGCCTCACGACGCATTCGCCGGTGGCAGCCCTGAGCACAGCGAGAATGCTCGTCCAGCCTTCCACAGACAAGGACCTGGCAGTGCAGAAACACTTCCTGGAAAGACCATAATTATAATTAACAAAAATAATGATAACAGCTACCACTTGTGGGGCCCTTTCTAGAAGCTCGACACTATACCAAATGTTTCATATATATTGTCTCGTTTCATCTAAACAACAACTGTTTGAGGTAGATGTTATCATCCCCATTTTACAGATGAGGAAACTGAGACTTAGGTTAGGAAACTTGCCCAGATTCACAGCATTGGTCAGGTGGCAAACACACTGAGTCATGTGGGTGATTTAGAACCCCACATCTATAACTTTTGCTTTTGTACAGGGACAGGAGAGACCTCTGAGAAGGCAACATCTAATAATGTTAACATCTTCATTCTTAGCATCAAAGTCTGGGAAAAACATTGGTGCCCACACACTTCTGTGTAAAATAACAAGTTCTTTGCCCAAGCTTCTTCCTACAAGTTACCTCCCAAAGCATGCTGCCTGCTTGAGGAGGGAGATCAGGATTAGCCATCATGATTAGCAGGTGCTCTGGAACAGCGATGTAACTGCTCACTTAAATTCACTTAAATGCAGGGTGGAAAAGAATATTGGTCTCTTAAACTTCTTTTGGTTTAAATGTCTCAACAACTCTACTAAAACAAAAACCAAAAAAGCCTCCACCTTAACGTACTATCTATGGCCTCTTATAACTTCTGTGTATGTATAATTTTCAAAAACGTAGCATATTCAATATGCATGTAAACTGTTATGATAAAAGTTTTTTCGTATCTCCTTTTTCTATATTTCTCATTTTAATAACTGCTTAGTATTGCATTAACTGATATATGGTAGGCCTGGTTGGGGGCTTTCTCTCATTTCCCACGTAACAATGCTCTGTAAACACATCTAACAAATCTTGTTTTTCTTTTTTTTTTTGCTTGTTTGTTTTTGAGAAACGGCCAGAATTGGAGTTTTTAGAATATGATTTTATGGTTATTACTACATATTATCAGACAATTTTCCAGAAATTATACTCCTTTATACTGTCACTGTATTCTCCCTATAACTTTGATAACTTTGCAAGCATTGTGATAAATTTTTATAAATTTAATACGCATAAAATAATGTCTTATAATTGTTTTAATTGGCATCTTAAGTACTATTTTCACTGAACGCTTTGCTATTTGTCTTTTCTGTGAATTTTCTGTCCATCTCCTTGGCCAATGACTACCAAGCAGACTTTTTCAACCATATCTGCCCACAATGATTTAAAATTATGATCATATAGTATTTTCTTTGAACAAGCACAGTGATTTTCTTGGGAGGGAGGCAGATAACTGTGATATTAATGAAGGTATTAGGCTTCTAGGTGGTCAATTCTACAGTATTTTTCTTTACTTTATAAAATTTTTTTATGTTTATTTATTTTTGAGAGTCAGAAAGAGAGCACAAGCAGGGGAGGGGCAGAGAGAGAGAGGGAGACAGAGAGTCTGAAGTAGGCTCCAGGCTCCAAGCTGTCAGCACAGAGCCTGACACGGGGCTCAAACTCATGAACTGTGAGATCATGACCTGAGCCAAAATTGGACACTCAACCGACTGAGCCACCCAGGCACCCCTACAGTATTTTTCAGAGGGGAATGCAGATCCTAACTTTGGTCTCATAGAGAAGGTCAACGAATTGGAACACCAATTCAGGTCTGGGGGTGGGGGGTGTAGGTTACAAGGTAAAGGTGTTCAGCTCACCTTGTGGTCTTTGCCCACAAACTTGAAGACAGGAACCTGAAAGTGCTTTGCTAAGTGGTCTCGTGATGTGTACTGCTTCACTGAGTCATCTGAAACACAGCTGAAAGCAAGACAGGAGAGCACGTAAGACTTGATTGTTTCTACAGAGGTGGAAAAACAATCCAGTCCAATGTGTTTGGTCCAAAGAGTGGCTAACTGGGCAGAGGAGGCTGGGCTGAACTCAAGCTTGTTGAGAATGAAGGAAAAATGAAATTCCCTCCCTAGAAAGGCATCTTCAGATACAACCCTGTTCATTAATCATCTCTCATTCTCTGTACCCACAAACTGGGCACAAGGACCTCTTGACATATTAATGTACTGAAGTGCCAGCAACAGCAACCACATTTATTCCAACGATATCTCTGGAAATGAAGGTATCTTTGTAAGGCTGTATTTTTATTTGTAATATATGGTAGGGATTCTGCGGTTACATACTTGATAATTGGCTTAAAAAGGCTTTTCTTTTAACTAGACTTCATAAATATTTATTGGACACTTTATATACACTAACCCCCAAGGGGGGTTCAGAGATGAGCAAACCCCAACTTATATTTCAAAGAGCTGCATAAAGACCTAAGTTCCAGAGAGAATAACTCGTTCTCCTGAGGAAAGTTCATTCACCTCCAAACTGTTGTAATTCCTCTTTTCCCAAGTTTAACGCTAAGTTTTGGTTTTGTAGGGTTTTTGGGTTTTAATCTCAGGTCTACTGCTTGAAGTGAAACTCGTAGGGTACGTCAGGGTTAGCTGAGGAAAAGACGTGTTCTTGATTCTCAATTTTGAGACCAGGGTTTAGTATTTGATGAACATTTTCTTCCTACAGGCCAGGGATTACACCTGTATCATCTTTCCCATTCTGAATTTTAAAGGAACTTTATTTTCCCTGAATGTATTTTCCCTTTTATGGATACCTAATAGTTCTCGCCTGCCAGGTCAGGAAAAAAAAAGTGGGGATCAGAAGTAAAAGTCTATGAAATTGGATACTTGCTCCACATGCTTAAAGACCACTTTCTAGTTCATTGCTAAGTTTCAGTGCAGTTGAAAAATCCCATAAAATTGTTTAAAAATAAGGCGTTGTGACTTATATTACCACTAGTACCATATTCCCCTGAACTGAAGAAGATCTAAATATATAATGCAGTCTCTGTTATTTCTTGTATTTATGTACTCATTTTCATTTTCCTGAGGTAAAGTTAATTTATACCATATTTTGATTATGTTCTATAATAAATACCTACTGCATATCTAATCTAATGCAACATACTCTGCTGGGAACTGCAGAGGATATAAAGATGAAAAATATGGTCTGTGATGTCAAGGAGTTTACAGTCTGTATCTATGATAAAAAAGAGTAAAGCGATATTAAAATGGCACTTTTCACCTAAGTGCCTCACCATTTTCAATTTATTTTTACCTAAAAATACTATTGTTGTTGTTGTTTTTTCAAGAGAGAATGAGGCAAAAAGAGTTGTTACAGGGTAATATATTACAGAAGAGAACCCAGAACAAATTCTGGCTCTTGACTTGGGGTTTGCCATGATTACACAATGCTAGTTCCTCAGCTCTAAGTTGGTGTGTTGAAAGAAAGTAACAATGGTATATAGGATAATACAAAATCATTGATTACCCAAATGTTGTCCAGTATTTTATTTTGGAATTTAATATGTTTCTTTTTCTGGAGACTAACTTTCTAATTCTACTTTGCGTGGGCTTGTATTAAATTACTTTGCATTCCCAGAGCACAGGCCGATTGAAACTGGAGGGAGGTGAACGAGATGTGCCAAATATCAGGAGAAACCATCCCGATTTAAATTTAAGCTGAGGACGATGAATAATCAAACAGTTTATAAATGTAATCACACTGCATTATGTTTACTTTAGGGCTCTGGACTAGCTTCAGATTATTGTTATGTTAAATGCTCACGCAATAATTCATTTGACCAATATTTAATGACCCTATAGGCTAGGCATTGAGGAGGAAAGAGAAGGAAAGAATATTTCTAGTTCAGGTTAGAAGGAATCAGGGAAGGCTTCATGGAGGAAAGAAATCCTGTTGAATCTTGAAGGACCAGTAAGATTCAGGCAGCAAGAAAAGGGGAAGAAGATTTCAGGCAGAGGAAACAACAGGTGCAGTCAGAAGGGTGTAAGGAACCATGGAGTGTGGGAATTGCCTGTAGTTCCCTTTGCCAGGAGCAGAAACTGGAGAAGGCAGAGGTCAGAGGGTGAGGCACAATAAGCCAGGCTCAGAGTTGGATTTTATCTTGAGGAATTGTCTCATATACACCATTACAGTACTATCCACTATTGTGCCAGAGATGGGACTATTTGCCTGGTTACTAAATAGATCTCTACAGCTGTGTATTTGAGTTCTTGTCTCTGACTTTTAAGCATTTTAATTTCTCCTGTAGGATTTTCAGGTGGGGGGCTATTTTGTACATGCTAAGGGCTGGAAAATTAAATAGCACAGCTTCTTAGAACTGTCTAAAATAAAAAGTATATAGTCCTTAACTATCTGAATAACAAATGCATAAACAAACTTTGCAAGCTTTATTGAGATTGTAGATTACATCTTTTTCCAGTAAGTGGGTTATTATACATTTATTTTTGTAAAAAGTAAGTACAGGGGAAGGAGAACACTCTTGGAATGAGAGAAAAGTTCCCTATCTTGATTATAGTGATGGCTTCATGAATGTATACATCAGAACTTACCCAACTGTACACTTTCAATGTGTATGCTCACTGTATGAGAACGGTACTCCAATAATGCTGTTAGACAAAAAAAAAAGGAACCAAAATCTCCTCTCCCCCTAAAAGAAAATCCATTCCTTAATCTATTAACTTTAGGATGTGAGTGAAAAAAATAAATAAAAAGTGATACTTCTAATTTTCACTTTAAAACTTTGTGAAGATAACTTTAAGATGGCAAGAAATCCCAAGAACTACAGACTCCTATGAGACCTATTACTGGCCACCCAAAACAGCTCAGAATGATAAATTTTTCATTTTCTGAACACAAGAAAAGGAGGCTACAGAAAGCTGAGGCTAGAAGTACTCCTGCTGGTAAACAGTGAAATTTACTAACCAAAGGAAATCAAGAGCCATCAAAGGTTTTCAACATGGATCTGACCATATATATATATTTTTTTTTTTTCAAAAATTTGAAGTTTGTCTTCCTTTTGACTAGATATCCAGGGACTCGTGAAGCTGAGATTTGAGAGTTGGGACTTAGGGGGCTGTTGGGAGGCTGTTTTAGCTGTCCAGGTGAAAGATAACAAGGGCTGGAATTAAGACAGTAAGAGAACAGAGAGAACAGCATGGGGGTACGGCTACTTTCTACAAAAGGCTCTTGGTTGATCCCAATGTGCTTCAAGAGTTGAAAAATCACTGTGCGAGAGATTGACAACAGCAGGTGGAGGTTGCCTGTGATGAGAGATCTGGTAGATAAAAGCTAAGTAGATATTTCAGAGTCCAGCAGACCAATTAGCAAAGGGCATGGCCCATGTGGTGCTCTCGCTAGACCATTTCCCTTTCATTGAGCTGCAGTCCCTGCCCCTACCTGAGATATGTCCCACCTGACACTGAGAACAAGGAAGAAACTGATAAGATTCTGCCATGAGTTTGGGGTATGAGTGTAATTTTCCTGGGAATGTAAGCAATGGATGGGATAACTGCCAGACTTCCAATCATCCCATGAGACACACATAGTTCTCAATCCAAGGATTCTTAGGAGATAAAGGAAATCTCCTTTGTATAAAACAAGCACAGAAAAACCAAATTTCACTTGATCTTTCTTCTCCTGAAACCTTCCAAGTATTTTTTTTCTCTCCTTTGCTACCCAAGCTGCTGCTGCTGCTGCTTCTTCTTCTTCTTTTCTTCTTCTTCTTCTTCTTCTTCTTCTTCTTCTTCTTCTTCTTCTTCTTCTTCTTCTTTTTTAAGTTTATTTATTTATTTTGAGAGAGAGAGAGGGAGAGCACACACACACAAGCAGGCTCTGTGCTGTCAACACAGAGCTCGATGCAGGGCTTGAACTCACAAATCATGAGATCATGACCTGAGCCAAAACCAAGAGTCGCCCCTCGCTACCAAGCTTCTTAAAAGAGAAGTCTACAAGGGGTGCCTGTAGTCTACAGGGATGATTCTTGCTCCTTTATCTCTAGTCCTGACCTTGTTCCGAGGTCTGATATACATTTCCAACTGCCCACTGAACTTCTCTTCCCATATATCCTACAGGCATTTACAATTCAATAGCATTACTTGGAATTATCATATTCAATATTTCACCTCAAACCTGCTTTTCTACTTATAGCCCTCCGTCTTGGCTAATGGCATCTAGTCAGTCAGCTGAGCTAGACCCCTTGGAGTCATTTTTGACTCTCTGCTCCCTCACCAGTTTTTACCTCCAGTATGACAATGAGTGGCTTCTGAACCAATTAAGAACTCATAAGAGTGCCGTGTTGTTTTAGGAAATGACCGAGTAGGCTTGTGCACTTAGAAGGTGGATGTGAACTGGGGGTAGTAAATGGTGTAAGCAGCATAATTACCCATCCTGGATGAGGTAGTACTTCAGGATCTCATCGATCTTGGAGGTGGGGGTGGCAAAGCAGCTCTCCACTAGGCTTTCTAAGCCATTCACGTGCACAACAGGCTCAATGCCAAAGTAGAGGGAGTCTCGAAGCTTGAGGGTGGGCAAAGCTTCCCGGTAAGGCTCTTCAAACTCATTGTCCTTGAAGATCTCCAGAGTGAATGGGAAGATTCCATGACTGCGGCCCATGATTTCCAGTGGGGTATTTCGAAGGTTAGGAACGTAGCCTTCCGAAATGGTGTACAGGCGTGGAAACTCGCAGGTCACTGGGATCAGCAGTTTGCTGGTTCGGATGATGATGTCCCCGCTGCTCCCTGGGGTCTGCTTGGGTAGACCTGTCACAAGGTTGCTTGCCACGATCTTGTCATTTACCACCTGAGCCGGGCCAGGGCCAGGAGAAGAAAAGATTTTATGTTTATTTCTAAGGAGTTCCCCATCCCCACCTCCCAAACCCTGCCCCACTCCTGACTGTAACATTCTCTCAACTTCTATTTACATCAAAACACATAAAAGATTTGGTTGCTGAAGACTGGAACTGTTTTTTTTTTAATCACTTCTTTTTAGCAAGATGTTCTGACTGTTAAGAATTTTATATACTACTTCATGGTCAACCCACGCATTCCTTTGGAGTATTACTCATAAAACCTGAACTATGCAGAATCAGCAAATTCAAAGCTCTGGTGTTTTAGGAAGGAATGGCTTCTATTTTTTTTTTTTCCCGGACTCCTAGACCTGCTGATCAGGCTGCGGCCTGACCTTGTGCTGAACTCATCCACAGGCAGAACTTCAGCTATCACATTTATGCAGATGACTTTCAGTTCTTTGTCTCCAGCCTTGTCTGCTCTCCCGGGTGCCAGCAAATCCAACACACCACGGGGGCCTTTCTACTTAATCATCTACAGATACAATAAACACAATTTGCCTAAAGTGGGACCACCTTCTCCTGAGATACCACCCCCATGTCTCACTCTAAGTTCAATTGGCTCTCTGATTTCTCTCAGTCGAATTCAGCAAATAAATATTTATTTAATCAGATGGTCATGAGAATCTCTGCCCTGATCTCCTGGATCCAGGTCCCCTTTTCTCTATCCATTTCTCATGCTTCTGATCTCATCACAACAGTGCCTGCAACCCCCCTCTATGGTATAGAGCCCAAATGTCTCACCCTCGCACACAAGGCAGATCTTTGGAAGCAGTCTCGCACCCGCACCCCCACCCTACCCTGTCTACTTTTCTAGTTTCCTTTTCCAATATGAATTCCTTGCCAGTCAGTCTGAACTGCCCATTCACTCAGCATAAGCCTTAAATATTCCCATCTCTGAGACTTGCTCACTTGTTTCTCATCTGAAATGCCCTCTCCTCTCTGTATAAGCCACACACATGCTTCTACTCCAGTTCAAGTCCCATTTGTCTTGACATCCCCAATGTTTGTCCCTTTCTAGACTGCTATAGCACCTGTCATCTGTATCACTGTTTCTTTCTTTCTTTTTTAATTTATTTTTGAGAGAGAAAGAGAGGGAGAGAGCATGCATGAGTGGGGGAGGGGCAGAGAGAGAGAGGGAGAGAGAGAATCCCAAACAGGCTCTTCACTGTCAGCACAGAGCCCGACGTGGGGCTCCATCCCAGAAACCATGACATCATGATCCGAGCTGAAATCCAGAGTTGGACACTTAACTGACTGAGCCTCCCGGGCGCCCCTCACTGTTTCTTATTTATATTGTGTGTGTGTGTGTGTGTGTGTGTGTGTGTGTGTGTGATCTCAATACTACTGTGTATGTTCTCAAAAGTTAGGAATCTTATTTCATATATCCCTCAGACTCCAATGCAGATTCTTGGACAAAAATACAAACCTTGAACCTCTGTCTAGTTTACAACTCGAACTCATTTGTTACCTCATAAATGAACTTTCATCTGTGTCATTTGCTTTCTTCAAGTAAAATAATTGGTCAGAGGAGATGTGACCAGTCTCCCAGTGCTGGTGCTGAGGCACTCGGGAAAATGTCTGTACACATTGGAGAGACAGGACTATTTAAGAACACAAAGAGCAGAACTCTTCTTACCTGTCTGTGCTCACAGTGCCAGGACCATGGCAGATGCCCAATAATATATGTGTTAAATGAACGGCATATGATTCTTTGAGCTCTATTATTTAATGTGGAACTATTTCATCTATAACACAAGCCACGCTGCATACCTCGGTCAACTACCTCCCAAATAACTGGCTTTTGGTTATTCCCCAAGCGTCCTCCAGGAAGAACCTACATTGACCACTGTGCCACACGTCTTGAGGGAGAAGAGGATGTTGACGTGGGTGCCGTTGGACACTCCTCGGCAGGAGGTGTTGGTCAGGAAGAGCTCCAGACCGCCAACCAGGTCCCTGGGGATGCTCACTTCAATGGTATTTGACCTGCACAACACGGGGACTGCGGCAGAAAGGGGGCTACTGTTAGAACTGGGAAATTTGAATTGGGAGAAGGGTAAGGACGGTGTCTAGGGGAAATAATTTTAACCTCACTCAATTTGAGCTTTTTGTTTTATCCTTAAGAAAATCTATGAGGCTCAAAACAAGTTGGTGAATAAAACCAGGACTCCTAACTCCCAGGGTTGTGGTCTAATAATGATCCTCAAATAATTGTTCCCCGAATGAGGAAATATTGTGTTTGAGTTTCAATTCAACATTTATTTCAAAGTGTGGATAGCATAGTTCCATGAACTGAAACACCTAAAGGATTAACTTTTAGCACAAACACAATTTATTGGCAATACAGAAAAAGTACTGCTTTGATGTAGGCTTAAATTACATAACAGTACTGCTCTGACTTTACCATTAATTATGTCTCATAAAACAGAGGTAATAAAAACAACGTTAGTGCACTTGGGAAAGAGTTCCAAATTGTCCTTGTATTGTTCAGTAAACCATAAATGCTGACTATAAATTCCGCTTTAACTTAATATGAAAAAGATTGCTTTTCTTTAGTGTTCCTGTGTTCAGTTTTCCAGACTCTACAAATACCCGAAAAGAAATACTTATGGGTACTGTCAGAAAATATGTGAGGACAACATCAATATGGGAGGATATATCATAACAATAACACAGTATAAGGAAATCAGAGATAGGTGCTCATTAAATATTTGCTATGTGAATGAGTTAATATTCTGGACATAAATAACTAGATTTCCAGAAAATAGTTCTCAGAGAATTGTTGATGCTCATATTGTAATTGTAGGGAGACGAATCAGCTCCCTAGGGCTCTCAACTTAGTTTCACCACCCAATTATCTGTTAGAAAAGAGAGGAACTGCATCAGTGTCTTAGACTTCAAAATTAACTATTAGTTATACTGCTAATAATAGAAATTAGAGAAAAAAATCAGAAGTAAAAAGCAAAGGAAACTGTATGGACCATCAATCCCATTTCTGGGTATTTATCCAAAAGAACTGAAAATAGGATCTCAAAGAGATATTTGCACACTCATGATCATAGCAGCATTATTTGCAATATCTAAAATGTAGAAGTAACTCAAGTGCCCATCAATGGATGAGCCCCTAAACAAAATGTAGTATATAAATACGGCAGAATGTTATTCAGCTTTATGAAGAAAGGAAATCCTGTCATATGCCACATGGGTGAACTTTGTGCTAAATGAAATGCTAAGTGAAATAAGTCAATCACAAAAGATACATAGTCACATGAGGTGTCTAAAGTAGTCAAACTTCATAGAAATAGAAAATATAATAGTGGTTGCCAGGGCAGGGGGTGGGGAAGGAGGAATGGGGGGAATTATTGTTTAATGGGTATTGAGTTTTAGTTTTGTAAGATAAAAACATTCTGGAAATCTGTTGCACAGCAATGTGAATATACTTACCACTACCGAACTATACATTTGAAATTGGTTTAGATGGTCAATTTTCTGCTGTATTTTTTTTGTACCAGAATTTTTTAAAAAGCAAAAGAAAATGAACTTTTTGGTACTGCTGTTTAGAGAGCTTCTCTTTTGAATGATCCCAGAGTAAAGATGCAGAGATATACACTGTCAAAAGAGCTGGTGCTCTACAAGATGGGAATATTAACACACTTGAGTGAAGAAGGCAGGGAGATTCACGGGGGAGAGCAGAGGTTGAGCGCATCCATGTACTACCTTGGCATGTGTGGTTATCCTCAGACAGCACCAAGCCCCGGGGACATTCACACTGATAGCCCTTCTCAGACACAAGGCAAAGATGGCTGCAGCCACCATTGTTATTGTGGCATCCTTCAATGTCTGCAATAAAACCAAAAGAAAAGGGAGTGATCTTGCAGGCCTCTTTCCCAAGAATTCTGTTCTTGGGCTGGCACTTGGCATCAGGGAATATATTTGACTCATTGCAGTATCACTGGGGTCTAACCCAGTCACTGAGTCATGTAGGGAAGTCCACACAAAAAATGTTTATTAAGTGTTATAGCTAGAAAGAGCAATCTTAGGACATCTAAAGCTCTAACCTCTTAAGCTGGTCATTTTGTAGAATGACCTTCAATCTGGATTTGTCTGTTTTTCTCATGGTTATATGACAGTTTTGGAGAGGAAGACCCAAAAGTCATTTCTTAGTTGCTGTAATCCACCCATTTTGAAATTTTATAGCATATGACTGATATAAAAGGGACTGACAGAATATAAATTCAACTAGACTAGAGAGACGTATCCATTATTGCCAATTGGTTGGATTGCCAGACCCTCTCCTCAAATCTCTAGGAACAATAGCACTGGGATACGTGCCTTGGGCTGATAGCACACTTATAAAACTGAGGCCCACGGGCGCCTGGGTGGCTCAGTTGGTTAAGTGTCCGATTTCACCTCAGGTCATGATCTCACCGTTTGTGAGTTTGAGCCCCGCGTCGGGCTCTGTGCTGACAGCTCAGAGCCTGGAGCCTGTTTCAGACTCTGTGTCTCCCTCTCTCTCTCTGACCCTCCCCCATTCATGCTCTGTCTCTCTCTGTCTCAAAAGTAAATACACGTTAAAAAAAATTAAAAAAAAAAAAAACCAAAACAAAAAAAACGAGGCCTGGATGACACACTCTCACATACTCTTTGTGACATTCCTCTCTTGAGGTGTTTTTTTAAAGTTTCCTTTAAAAAGCTTTGCATTTTGGGGTGCCTGGGTGGCTCCTTCGGTTAAGCATCCGACTTCGGCTCAGGTCATGATCTCGCGGTTTGTGAGTTTGAGCCCCGCGTCGGGCTCTGTGCTGACAGCTCAGAGCCTGGAGCCTGCTTCGGATTCTGTGTCTCACTCTCTCTCTGCCCCTCCCCTGCTCATGCTCTGTCTCTCTCTGCCTCAAAAATAAATAAAACATGTAAAAAAAAAAAAAGGTTTGCATTTTCTTTCTCTTTCTCCTTCTCCTCTATTTCCTTCTTCCTTTTCCTCCTCCTCCTTCCTCTTCCTTCTCTTCCTCTTCCTCTTCTTCTTTTTTAGTAGGCTTCATGCCCAGCATGGAGCCCAACATGGGCTTTAACTCACAACCCTGAGATCAAGACCTGAGCTGAGATCCAGAGTCAGACACTTCACCACCTGAGCCACCCAGGTGCCCAGAAAGTTTTGCATTTTCAAAAAGCATACTCAACCAAATGAACAAGAAAAAAATATTCAATTGAAAACTGAAGAAACTACCACACGATTTCATAGTTAGTTGGGAAAATTAATGACCTTTGTGGGCTCTAGACATTGTGAGGGGTCATCAAATTCCGGCATAAGTTTTACTGGGACACAGTCACGCTCATTCATTTACCAATTGTCTGAGTGCTTTCTCACTACAGGGCAGACATGAGTAGTTTCAACAGATTCCATACGATCCCCAGAGCCTAAAATACCTACTATTTGGTCTACACAGAAGTTTGCTGCCCCTGTTCTAGGGGTAAGATAAGTAAAGGGAATGCTTTCAAAGCATCTCAGATGCTCAAAGAAAGATGGAAACTGATTTCCAGTTAAAGTTATAATTCTCAGTTCAATAACAGTTTAAAAAAATTAGTTCCTTGGAACATTAGTAAATTAACCTGGGATCAACCGATTTTTGTGAAACATACAAAGAATACAAATTTGCAGTGAATTAATCCTTGCAAAACTTAGGAAGTATTAGGCTATTACCTGTTTACAAATCTGGATACTTAAAAAGGATAAAAGTACTACTATTGGTTTTTGAAAGAGCTGAAAATGATATAGAACAATGTAGAAGGCAGCATAAAAATATACTAGAAAATGTTAAATCAACATTAATGGGATTTTTTTTCTAAAAATTATCTTCCTTAAGTCAATTTAATTTCTCTGGGTCTCGATTTCAATATTTATAAAAGGAAAGGGTTGGACTAAATGTTCACTCAGGCTATTTGTAGGTCTAAAACTGCAAAGCACAAAATAAGTTGAAATTCTAAGTTGGCATAAAGGGTTTAAGTCTCTTATGAGGATATTCCAAATGTTTGGATACATCTGGCAGGTGGGATTGTGGGTCATTTTAGTTACCTTTCATTTATTCCTCTGTATTTATTTTCTTCTATGAACATAATTTTCATAATAAACAAAACAATAAAAATTACATAAAATTAAAAAGAGGCTTTTATTTTAAAAAAGAAGATATAATTATTTAATGACTAAAGAAACAAATATGTTTGGACTATCAATAAAACTTAAGCGTTTCAAATATGCATCTTAATGCTAAAGTATACCTGATATATAAATTTTGTCTTCTCTTAAGATACTTTCAATCATGATTATTAGGTTTTAAAATTATATGAAGATTAACACTAATACTGCCAATAAAATGCTTGCAAATAGTTACAAATGTTCCTCATGGAACATTTCATTAATATTTCAATATGCAAAGATTATTACATAAAATAATTAGGATTTAAAGAAGATTCAGGACATTATCCTTACTCAATAAAATTTAAAGTACATTTAGTCTTGTTATAAGTGACAGTAGTTTAATATTCTGGCTAATGGTCCCTCGGTTATTAATGCAAACTTTGTTGCATGGAACAAAATGTAGGAACTAGGCATAATTTTTCCTTTCGGGATATTATTTTATTATGTTGAATATTACCAGAATAAAGTGAACTCTTATAAGCAGTGTTGTACCACAAATTCGATTTAGCCTCACAGACAAATCATAGGTCCTCTGTAAATAATAATTAAGCCACTGATCTCTTCATATAATCTGCAAAGAGGGTTTTTCTTTTTTTTCTTTTGGTCCCTCAACTCCCAATGGTATGCGATTCAGACTCAGTAAAGTGGAAGGGATGACATTTTAGTTGTGATAATTTACAAGGGCAAAGGTGTCTTAGAGAAAGAACATTACCTAAGTTTCATATCATTGTGAGAGTACACAACTGCCATTTCAACTATTTGACATACATTACAAATTCTTTTTTATTACTTAATCATATAAAATGTACACAGCATTTCTGCTATTAACAATAGAAAATTTTAGTTATCTTCCCCACAGTGTATTAATCTCCAGTAAATGCAAAGCATAGAGGGGGAAAAAAAAAAATGCCTACATGTGAACCAGGTTCCCAAACTTCAAGATGGTAAGACTCACCTAATGGAACTTGGTAAAAACACAAACCCTAAGGCCCATCTCGCCCCCCTGAACCAAGGTTCCAGGAGAGAGGACTGGCAAGGGCCAGGTTTGAAAGCACCCGGGTGATTCTCCTCAGCAGGAATGTTTGAGAAACCCTGCTATAACCATCTCTATTATCTTCCTACTCCAACTATGCTCCTCTGTAGCAGAGGCGTCACCTAGAAGTTATTTAGAAATGGATTACCTTTGCCTGGCCCCAGATCTACTGAATCACCGTCTGCATTTTAACAAGATCCCAGGTGATTTATGGGCACATTAAAGTTTGAGAAATGCATAATACCCTATTTTTTCCCCCAAAGTAAATGCGGCCCTTGGGGCACCTGGCTGGCTCAGTTGGTAGAGCCTGTGCCTCTTGACCTTGGGGTTGTAAGTTACAGCCGCACGCTGAGGGTAGAATTTACTTAAAAAGAAAAAAAAAAAAAGTGGCCCTCTGCCTCTTGCAAAATACAACTGCCTTTATCTTGAAGATGAACTCAAAACCGAATTCTGCCTGCAACATGACAGTCCCCAATGACGGTGAACCTCTTTTGTCATTTCTTTACATAGCCCAACCTTGACTCTCTCCTAATGCTGGACAATTTCATGAACATCAATCAAAGAGTAAGCCAATGATTTAGTCTGGGATCTTGATCTGAATCCCTTCTTACCCATTCTCACCTTCACACGTCTTGCCATCACTTCTTAGCACACGGCCAACCCCACAGTCACAGCGATACGAATTTTTCAGATTTACACAGATCTCACTGCAGCCACCATTGTTTTGCTCACATTCATTTTCATCTGTAGAAGAGAAACCACCCTGTTTACACACTGCTGAGCAGCTCAATCTTTTCTCAAGCCCCTTAGCAGAGTCTTCTCATCTTTTCAGAGCCTGTCGATACACCAATCCTTTGCTGTAATCCTCATAATCACTTCCATTAACCTGATCTCCTAAACCAGGTTATTTACCCATCTGCCCTCTGCTAGAACAGAAGGCACTTAGTTGTTGGCCAATTAATTCCCTTCTAAGAGCAAAACTGGGGAAATGAAGTTTCTTTTGTTACCTGGCCTCACCTATTTGTTTGTATTGGTGAATCTCACTTTTTCCAGTGAGTTCCTGAAGTTTAACTAAATAAATACAGACTTACAAATCAAACTGTGTTTTAAATACATCAGAGGAACTTGCAGTGCAGAAATGAATAGCTGATAAAAATTATGTGTGAGGCCATCTTCTGTTATAATATGAACAACTGCCCTTGAAGTCTATTTTGAATATTGGAATATTCCTATTCGGTACTTAAGCAATGACTGTTAACCTTTTTAAGAATCTGATAAAGGATAAGTACTCTTGCTATAAAAAAAAAAATGCACAGCTGCTTGCTATAAAAAATGCAAATGTCACTTCCCGTACTTCTACAAAGAAAGAGAAGCTTGGGAGATACATGTATCATGGCTTGGAGTTGGGGATAGGGGTTTGGGATTTGAACACCCACAGGGTGACAGATGGCATGGCCTTGGGCTCAGGAGAGGAGGTGAGCTGCAAATGAAACCCTGCTTAAATCCAGGACCCCAGAAAACATATCCCCACAATGAAAGGGGGAGTAGAAGAACTTTGCCCTGAGGCCCACGGACACAGTAAGCAAGCTCTTTCTGAGGCCTCGGGGAGAGAAAAATCCTTCATAAACAACACAAACCCCAAGTCAGGCTTTGCTATGGTTGAAGTATGAACTTATAATTCCCATGGAAAATGGGGATCTTAGAGCTGAGAAATTGGTATAAAATTTGGCCTGGACTGGCGCAACTTGTGTTGTGCATGACAGAAGCATTTGAAAAACTGCTCTGTAGTCAAACTTCCACAAACCAGGCAGTCAGAGGGGAGTTCCACAGAAACACAATTTCAACAGGTGGTGGTTTGCCACAAAACGCATGAGGAAATGATCCACGATGAGAATGGCTTGGCAAGATAACAAATGGAAGGCTCTGAACTGGAGATAACAGAATAATCCAGAAAAATCTGTAATGCAATGATCTAAAAAATTACTAAACAGATAAAAGAAAGGAGAGTAACCAAGATAAAAGAAGTATACAAAAAGACAAAGTAGAATTGAAACCAAACAAATGCACAGAACTTGTAGAAATGAAAAATGTAGTGCATAAGATTAGACTCTTCACTGGGGCCACTACTGCCTGGCCAGTGGATGGTTACAAGTGCCAGCTGCTTTCCTGGATGTGGCCATACTCTGTCCCAAGCCTGGACAGCTTACCTCGAGACTAATTTTTTTCTTTTTCTTTTTTTCTTTTTTTATGCGAGACAGTAATACACTTCTGATTTAAACCATTGGTATTTGGGAGTTTACTGTCACGGCCTTAGATGCTCTCTGCCCCAGCAATTCTACTTTTATGAGTATACTCTAGAGAAAATCTCACACATGGAGTAAGGTATCATTTTTATGTTAATTTTAAGAACAAAAACAATGGGGGCGCCTGGGTGGCTCAGTCGGTTAAGCGGCCGACTTCGGCTCAGGCCGTGATTTCGCGGTCTGTGAGTTCGAGCCCCGCGTCGGGCTCTGTGCTGACAGCTCAGAGCCTGGAGCCTGTTTCAGATTCTGTGTCTCCTTCTCTCTGACCCTCCCCTGTTCATGCTCTGTCTCTCCCTGTCTCAAAAATGAATAAACGTTAAAAAAATTTTTTTTAATTAAAAAAAATTTAAAAAAAGAACAAAAACAATGTTATATATTGTTATGGGTACATACATAAATAATAAAAGCATAAAAACAGGGACCAGAAGAACACACACTAGTTTCAAAACAGTGATTACTCCCAGAGGGTGAAAAAGGGAAGTGAAAAAGGAGATGGAGTGAGATGACTTCATTTGTATCTATAAAATTTCATTAAAAAGAAAAAGGGGGCAGCTGGGTGGCTTAGTGGGTTAAGCATCTGACTCTTGATTTTGGCTCTGGTCATCATATCACAGTTTGAAGGTTTCAGCCAGGCATGGGGATCTGCACTGACAGCACGGAGCCTGCTTGGGATTCTCTCTCTCTCTCTCTCTCTCTCTCTCTCTTTCTGTCCTTACTCTGCTCTTGTGCACTCTCTCTCTCTCAAAATGAATACACATCAAAAAAAAAAGATTTACTTTAAAAAAAATTCTTATTTATTTTTGAGACAGAGAGACAGAGAGAAAGAGAGACAGAGCATGAATTGGGTAGGGGCAGAGAGAGAGAGAGACAGAATCTGAAGCAGCTCCAGGCTCCAAGCTGTCAGCACAGGGCCTGATGCGGGGCTTGAATTCACAAGCTGAGAGATCATGACCTGAGCTGAAGTTGGATGCTTAGCTGACTGAGCCACCCAGGTGCCCCACAAAAGATTTACTTTAAAAAAAAAAAAAGACAAATGGAAGAAAAAATGAACTATAGTTAAATCTGGGTACATGAATTATATTATTTTATCATTCTGGCCAATAATCCTGTTGTATTATTTTCTTTTACACTTTTCTTGGACTAAAAATTAACATAATTTAAAATAATAATTAAAATTATATTATATATTTTTTTTTAAATAAAGGAAAACTTACATTAACACAAAACTTTGCCTTTAATTTCAGGGAATTCATGACAGACTTTGAATAGGAACTGAGGTGATTTCCCTACACACTGCTAGGCAAAGATGTCCAACATAAATTGCTAACCAAGAGATGTGTACAATATGCAGCCTTTGGTGTAAAAAAAGGGCAGTAAATAAACATACATATTTACATTTTTTATATCTGCCTGAAGAAATCTTGGGAGCATACATCAGAAAATATTACAAGAGTTTACCTGAGATGGGGTTGGAGAAGGGACAAATGGGACAAATGGAGGACAGAGAGCTAGACATTTCATTGTATACCATTCAAGCTGTTCAATTTGGGACCCATCTAATTATCTTATCTATTCAAATGTTATATTAAAACAAAAGCTGAGGGGCGCCTGGGTGGCTCAGTCAGCTGGTGCTGACAGCTCAGAGCTGGGGGCCTGCTTCAGATTCTGTGTCTCCCTCTCTCTCTGCCTCTCCCCTGTTTGCACTCTCTCTCTCTCTCTCTCAAAAATAAACACTAAAAAAAAAAAAAAGCTGAGTAATGAAACAAAGACTGTCTTAAAATGAAGCCAAATATTTCCCAAGCACATCGTGTGTGTGTGTGTGTGTGTGTGTGTGTGTGTGTGTGTGTGTGTGATGGAGAGGGGGTTAGGGAAGGAAGTTAGGGAAGATTACGGGAACAATCATCTCCTATATCCCAAACCTTTTAGCATTAAATCACACAAAGTCCATCATGCAAGATCCCTAAGAGCTGGCACAGGAGGGCATAAACATACTCCATGGGGTTGTCAGTGGGGTTCATTAAGGAGGCTGAAGAACATAAACTTTTCTACAATAAGAATCTTTTTATATTCCTCTCAACTTAATCCCTGTTCCATTTGACCTGTTACTGTCCTTGAAAAGGCAGGTGTGGGCCAGTGTTCCCTTTCTCTCTGGGTGCATTTTAAGTGTTTATTTATTTTTGAGAGAGAGAGACAGAGAGAGAGAGAGAGAGAGAGAGAGAGAGAGAGAGATCATGAGCAGGGGAGGGGCAGAGAGAGAGGGAGACAGAGAGAATCCTATGCAGGCTCCACACTCTCATTGAAAAGCCAGACGCA
The DNA here is from genome assembly GCF_018350195.1 of Panthera tigris. Lineage (NCBI taxonomy): Eukaryota > Metazoa > Chordata > Mammalia > Carnivora > Felidae > Panthera > Panthera tigris. Next base: position 32,929,432 of record NC_056670.1, on the reverse strand, counting down.
GGGCTCGAACCCATGAACCATGAGATCAGGGCCTGAGCTGAAATCAAGAGTTGGTGACTTAACCAACTGAGCCACCCAGTTGTCCCTGGATGTGTTTTAAACCTATTTGAGTCTGAATACCTTAATGGGAAACTAATGTTATGAGTCATAACATTAATGGGAAAAGATATGATCTTCGGTCTTGGGTTTTTTAACTCTATTTTGTTCCAGTTACAGACAAAAACTGAGTGTAAGTAGACAACTCTAGATTTCCTAGAAAATTATCTGACTCCCATTTCTTGCTACTCAGAGAAACCAAAATTATGTTAGTGCAGCTGTAGGAGTGTGTTCTTAGATAATCCTAGAGCAAAGCCATCTGACAGAAATACAAAGCAAGCCACATAAGTAATTTAACACTTTCTAGCAGTCACATTAAAAAAATTCTAAGAACACGTTTCATTTAATCCAATATGTCTAAAATATTTCCTCTAAATATAAAATCAATATTAAAATTATTGAGATATTTAAAAAATTTTTTTGAATGAATCTAGTGTGTATTTTATACTTACAGCATATCTCAATTTGGATGCTAAATTTCCCTTTCCTTTCCTTTCCTTTCCTTTCCTTTCCTTTCCTTTCCTTTCCTTTCCTTTCCTTTCCTTTCCTTTCCTCTTCTTTTTTAGTAGGCTATATGCTGCTTTTCCTTTCCTTTCCTTTCCTTTCCTTTCCTTTCCTTTCCTTTCCTTTCCTTCCCTTCCCTTCCCTTCCCTTCCCTTCCCTTCCCTTCCCTTCCCTTCCCTTCCCTTCCCTTCCCTTCCCTTCCCTTCCCTTCCCTTCCCTTCCCTTCCCTTCCCTTTCCTTTCCTTTCCTTTCCTTTCCTTTCCTTTCCTTTCCTTTCCTTTCCTCTTCTTTTTTAGTAGGCTATATGCTGGGCATAGAACTGGAGCTTGAACTCACAACCCTAAGCTCAAGACCTGAGCTGAGATCAAGAGTCAGATTCTCAGCTGACTGAGCCACCCAGGCTCCCTGGTTGCTAACTTTTCATTGAATTACTTGGTTGGGGAGTGCCTGGGCGGCTCAGGTGGCTAAGCGGCCGACTCTTGATTTCAGCTCAGGTCATGTCATGGGATTGTTGTGCGCTCACACCGCTGAGCCTGCTTGGGATTCTCTCTCTCCCTCTCTCAATCTATCTTCCCCTGCTCACTCTCTCTCCCTCTCTCTCCTTCTCTCAAACAAATAAATAAACATTAAAAAAAGAGAAATACTTGGTTGGCATTTAGAGTCATAAAATTTACTGTTGGTTACTCAAGTTGTCCCAAACATTTTCAGTTTTCCAATGACTGAATAAAATATCACTTAAAAAAATTTTTTTAACATTTATTTTTGAGAAAGAAAGAGAGAGAGAGAATGGGGAGGGGCAGAGAGGGAGGCAGAGGATCTGAAGCAGGCTCTGTGTTGTGAGTGCAGACCCTGATGCGGTCTTGAACTCATGAACTGCAAGATCATGACCAGGGCCGAAATCAAGAGTCAGTTGCGTAACCAATGGAGTCACCCAGACATCCCTCAAGTATCAGTTTTTAAATTAAAATTAGGTAAAATTAAAATTTAGTTTTTCAATCACACTAGCCACATTTCTTTTTTTTATTTTTTATTTTTTATTTTTTTAAACGTTTATTTATTTTTGAGAGACAGAGAGAGGATGAGTGGGGAGAAGCAGGGTGAGAGAGGGACACAGAATCCGAAGCAGGCTCCAGGCTCTGAGCTGTCAGCGCAGAGCTGGATGCGAGGCTCAAACCCACGAACTGTGAGACCATGATCTGAGCCAAAGTCAGATGCGTAACTGAATGAGCCACCCAAGGGCCCCCACACTGGCCACGTATTAAGAGCTCCACAGCCACACATGGGTAGGGGCTGCTGTATTGGACAGTGTGAGTCTAGACTGTTCCTCCACATGTATAAATTTGGTTTGAGGCTTTAGTCACAAACTAAAAAGGCAAATACTGTTCTAAGGGTTTAGAGACACAAACTAGAAAAATGACAGTCAGGAAGTTTTTGATTTGCCTTTTGATGTGAATGGCCTATTTCCACCTCACAATTAGTTTCTTACCGAAGCATGTCTGCCTGTCAGGGCCTAGCACAGTTCCCGGAGAACACGTGCATTCACTGGTGTCCAAGCAGCTGCCGTGGCAGTCCTCATCACAGATGTCATAAAAATCTGTGGAAAGATAAGGTCGACCTTTCACGACGGGTTAAGGACCAGAGGACACTCATTCATGAGAAAGCCTCATGGGTTCAATCATGAGGTAGGAGCTCTTGGCCAACATTGAGAGTTCTCATAGTTCAGGGTTTATGTAACCCAATGGAAAGAGATACTGCCCAGGGACATCTGTCATTTAGATCAATGGTTCCCAACTTCAGATCCACAGGTGATAGTTTCTGCAAATCTAAAACCTCACCAAATACGAGCTATAGATTAAATAAGTGTTATGTCCCATTCTTCTATGTATTTTATTTTTTATTTAAAAAGATTTTTTTAAACATTTATTTATTTTTGAGACACAGAGAGAGACAGAGCATAAGTGGGGGAGGTGCAGAGAGAGAGGGAGACACAATCCAAAGCAGGCTTCAGGCTCTGAGCTATCAGATAGAGCCCAATGTGGGGCTTGAACCCATGAACCGTAAGATCATGACCTGAGCCAAAGTTGGACGCTTGACTGAGCCACCCAGACACCCCTGTACTCTATTTCTTAAATGCATACAGATTTTTTTTTAAGTGTCTGACTTCGGCTCAGGTCATGATCTCACAGCTTATGAGTTCAAGCCCCACTTCAGGCTCTGTGCTGACAGCTCAGAGCCTGGAGCCTGCTTCGGATTCTGTGTCTCCCTCTCTCTCTGCCCCTCCCTTGCTCGTGCTTTGTCTCTCTCTGTCTCAAAAATAAATAAACATTAAAAAATTTTTAAATGCATGCAGATTTTGATGGGATTAATAACACAAAAATTTGTTTTAAAATACTACTGATCTCAAGCAGGTTTTTCCCATTACATATCATTTAAAAAAATCAATGGATACTAAGCACAGTACTACCTTATGGATGTCTGATATATATCTTAAAAAAGGGTCCTCCATACTCAAAAAGGTTAGAGATCCACTATTTAAATAACCCAAGTCAACATTTCATTTTCTAATGTTTTGTTTGAGTGGAACAAAGGCAAAATAAAAAAGAACTGATCAAAGTCATAATTCCTTTCCCTTTCTGTTTCTTCAGGACATCTCCAGAAACCTAAGAACAGATCACAGAAATCACAATCTGAAGTTACCTGTGACTCTAAATCAATGTTATTTAGACTCCGAGATACTACGATAACTCAATTTCATACAGCATTTTTCTGATGCCATCTGTGGCCCTCATAGGGGAGGAAAAGAGCACAGAGAAGGTACTCACGACCACAGTAGGCATGAAAGCAGACACTGGGCTTGGTCAGACGATATACATAGTAGCCACCCGGACAAGCCTTGACCTCCACCGTGGTGTTCCAGAGGCAGCAGTTCCCACCGAAGCTTGCACAGGCCTGGCGTTGCACGATGCCGTCACCTTCTAGAGGGTGGCTACCATTGAGCCAGACAGGTGCATGGGTTCCACAATGGTTTTCAGGTATGCAGAAGGTGGGCATGGCATCCCCTGCCATGCCTGTGAAGCGGTACCACTCCCCATCCACATGGTTGTCACATAGAGGGGGGCCCTGAGACTCATCGAACTGGTGGTCGGTGTTCCTCCATGGCTCATTCAAGCTGATGTAAGCAGAGCAGGGATCTAGGGCTGGGGATGAAACAGACACCTCAGAGGCAGGCACCTTGTGGTGTTTCCGATTACAATGGCGAAAGCTTGAGTCCATCTACTTCATCTTGCATTTTGGGGGGGGGGAGGGGCTTAAGAAAGAAATAATCTAAAAGCCCAAACAGTAGCTGTTTAAGATGCCTCAGGTTGACTTAAACATGTTTTATAATGCCTGTTGCAAAAATTATTTCAAATCTATTTAGGGTTTAGTGTTAGCGTTGGACTCAACTTTTTTCCAGAGTAATCATTTGATAGAAGGATAGTTGTTCAGATCAAGGGAGTTTAGGATTATAGTTTCACTGAACTCTGTTCGAGTCAGACAATATTTTGAGTATTGTGTTCACCTAGAGGCTATACTATATGAAAGTATGGACAAATTTGGGGTCCAGTGACCAGACTCAGAAGGGAACCTAAAAATTACCAACTGGGGAAGAAGCAGAGAACTATACTTTGGAGAAAAAAAGACTGAAGAGTATGCATCAGTTTTCACAAATGTAGGTATTCTGTTATTAGAGCAAGAGCAGACTGTTGCAGGGAGGGATTTTAGGTCAGCTATGGACTAACGGAGAGGCCGTATCTCAGTGTTGTAAGCTTTTCATCTAAGACATTTAAACAAAGTATTTGGATGGTCATTTGTAAGCAAGACTGTGAATGACATTTTGCACTACTGGAAAGTTTGACTTGTGAATAAAGGTGTACAGCTCATCCCACTGAAAAGGAAAATGCCTCTGGCACAAATCCACTGTTTTGAAATACACAGTACACTGACAAGTAATCACCAAAGATATTCTCAAAGGGAATGTTGGCATATATTGAAAACTTATTGAAAATAGGAACTTTTTGTGTATAAACAATTAGCTACGGCATCACCCTACAGCCAAATTTCTCAAGCATGCCTTTGTAGTGCATAAATCACATGGACAAACATCTTATCAAAAATATTTTAATGACTCAAGACACCAATATCCTCTATATTGTCACTGCTTCCCTCAATTTCAAGGAAACATGGAATTAACGTAGGCAAACTGTCTTTATGAAGAATCTATAAAACCAAGAAATTCTAGAAAGGAATACCAGCCGGAGAGTACTACTACCTTTGTAATGCACATGAGGCCAACTTACCTGACCTTGTAGTCAGGGAATTCACATTAAGACCAATGCGCTTTGTAGACAGAAATTCAGTTTTAGCAAATACTGCACAATAATTAACTGTGGATGGACCATGGTCATAAAGTTTAAGTTGTCTAAGAAATATTTTGAATTTTCTAAGTCTACTTTTGAACTCCAATTTTCTCTCTAAATTCAGTCACATGTAGAGGAGGGTGTAGCCTAGTGCTAATGGCCCCAAAGAGAATATGAAATTTTGCGAGAGGAAGTAAGGCTATTGCACTTTCTGGAAATAACACATTTGCAGAGCTGCACATGGCAGGAGCCTCTCTCTCTCTTTTAAAATGTGCCTGAGATATTCCAGCTGCGCCTTAGACCGTATGCGATGTCACTTGAGGGCAGGAAATGTCCTCATACAGACTCTCTCCCCTCTCAAAAGGGAAAAATTCCCTCATCTGCTCTCCCAGCTGTGATTCTCTTAAGAAGCAAGGTTTCCAGGGCAATTTTGCAGGTGATTATAAATTCATAGAAATATTTGGTTGATCTCCTTGGCTCTAATTTTATAAGAAATGGTTAGGTACTCAACTTTTAATGGCTTTTGCAGAAATTCCTAAACCTCCCTCAACAACTATTTCATGATTTATAAAGTTTTTCCTTAAATTTAACTGTCATTTTTTGGTGTTGTTAAAAGTTCACTTCCTCTCATTGAAGGGAACATATGGCACAAATAGGGGAAGTTTACCGACTATGTTCTGTAAAATAAATATATTTTTAAGTTACCCATGCAATATTTTCTAACATTAAATACACCCATTCCTCTCCACTCCTTAGATCCTTTAATAATCTGGCCACTGGTGTGAATTCCTGTGTTCAGTCTCTCAGTGTGGAGTCTGGCATTCAGTATTATGCATGCTGCATCCTAAATTGCTGATGTATACACTCCTTAAACGGGAGACCTTCAAAACGAACAATTCCATCGGTTCCTTGCAAAGTTGAGTCCCGGGCCAGCCCTGCCAGGAAGGTCCTCCGTCTTGGCCAGGATTCCTGCCTGAGGGCCCCCATCCGCGGACCCCCGTCTGGGATGCACGGAAGCTTGTGTGTCCCCAGGGCTGGCACCTCACGGGGGCCAAGTGCAGAGAGCAAAGTCAGCCAGCGTCCCCACCCTTCCATCCCCAGCCCTCCAGGTGGGGGGGATGCCACCCCTCGGACTGGGTCCAGGCGCCCCCAGTGTCCTTCCTTCCGTCTCCGGTCCTCCCAGTTCCTACTCTTCCCCTGTGCTTCCTGCGCTCTCACTTCCTCTCTTTTCCCTCCCCTCCTTTTTTTCTTTCACTTCCCCTCTCCTGTAGGGGAAGACCCTCCCTCGGGGCTCCCCAGCTCCCAAAGTCGTTGGTTCAGTTCATTCAATCATTCATTCATTCATTCTTTTTAATTCTCAAGTTAGTTAACATACAGTGTAGTCTTGGCTTCAGGAGTAGAACCCAGTGATTCATCACTTACATACAGAAGCCAGTGCTCATCCCAACAAGTGCCCTCCTTAAAGCCCATCACCCATTTATTCCACCCTCCACCCCCATCAACCCTCAGTTTGTTCTCTGTTTTTAAGAGACTGTTATGGTTTGCCTCCCTTTATTTATCTCGCTTTTGGCATCGAGTCAAAGTTCTAGAAGGGCTGCAATAAATAAATTTAAAAAACCAAAAGATCTGGGAAGAGAGAAAATGTATGATGGGTGGGAACAAGAGGTATTGGAGAGTAAGCAGTAAAGAATGGGAAGAAAGGCAAACAGAAGCTTCCGGGTGGTGGGGGCTACTTTTGCTGGGGCAAGTCTCGGTTAGTTATTGGCAGAAGATACAGGTGATTAAACCTAGCTCAAGTCTATCTTTTTCTAATAGACTATTTTTTAAGAACAATATTAGATTTAGGGAACAATTGAGAAAATAGTACAAAGAGTTTCCATATACTCTGTGCCCAGTTTCCCCTATTATGAAACATTGTACATTAGTTGCAGTACCTTTTCCACAGTTCATGATCCGAAGGTGATACATTATTATTAACTCAAGTCCATAGTTTAGATTTCCTTAATTTTTGCCTTTGTCTTTATTCTAGGATCCCATCCAGGATACCACATTACCTTAATTTTCACATCTCCTTGGGGTCTCAAGCCTATTTTTAATGTGCATCCTTAAAGGTGCTAGAGTAAGACCTGAGTTACCCTGAAGAAATAAATCAGGGTCAATTAAACAGAGCTACTCAAAAGTGCCAAGCAGGATGGCTCTGTCCATCTCGATCTCCTCTTACTCTCTCTTCCAATTAGAACTTAAATTCTATTGGAAAAAGGAGAAATGTGTTAGTAACTGGAACTGAAACTTTGTTTTGCCTCGTTGGCCAGTCTTGTGCCAAGCCTGAGAAGGGAGAGAGTTTATGATTCACTCAGTGTATGCAAAAAGTCCGTATTTACAGATGTCTAGACTGAGAAGTTCAATTTATCCAGATCTGTGCCTTTCATGGGGATAGAGCTTTCATTCAGTCCCTTGAATTCATTAAAAACAAAACAAAACAAAACAAAACAAAAAAAACAATCAACGAACCAACCAAAAAAAACCCCTCTATCCTCAACTCTAAAGATTATTATCTTTTTTCGCTCTTAAAGTTGGAATTCTACAAGTGCCTATAATATAAAGAAGTTAGAATTCTTTTTACACGTACTCCAAGAAATATTTAGCTTGTGGAAAGCTGTTGGTTGTGGCAAATCCATGGAAATTCTGGATGCCTGGGCAAGAGGCTAACTGGAACATGAAACAGAAATTCTTTGAAAATGTATCTATCATAGGTTATCATACATTTTCTCACACTATTCTAGAACCAGTATTTAAGATATTGGAACCTAGCTCTTAATTATCTGTTCATAATAGCAAATTCCTACATCAAAAAGTGCGTTGTGCCAAGTATGTGACACAAGACTCACCCATTGGTGATGCAGGTGTGATGGTGAGAAAGACGCAGGTGAGAAGCAGGAATTGAGACATCCTTCTAGACCAGCCACCGCAACAGACTGGAAATCCTCTTAATTCCAGTTGTCCTTCGTCTCTTCTTTTTCAAGCACTTTTTGAAAAAGGTCACTAGGCTCTTACGAAAAAAGACTTTACAGTACTGGTTGGGGCTTTATCAGAGGAAGAGGATGAGTGGGATAAGGTGTCCATTGTTCTGGCCTTGACCCCAGATAGAAGCACTGCTTTACGCTGTCAACAGGGTTATTGATGTTTTTCTTCAGTGGAGGAGAAAGCCCGTCACAATCCCTCATCCTCCTATTGTTTTCTCTCAAGAATTCCCTGCACCAAGGCCTCTGGTATCTTATCCAGAAGGGAACGCTAAGTGAGGGACATCCCCTCATGTCAAAATCTTGTTTTGTGACTTCTAGGAATTAATTTCATGGTGTTGCAGCCGTACCATTCATTGCTTATGAAATGAGAATGGGATAAAGCCAAATTGTTGGCACTGGTCATTAGGAAACATCTTGGTCAGATGGTGAAGGAGATTATAAAGGCACACTAAAAAGTAGCAAGGAGACGTGTGGATTAGGGACAACATTCTCTTGAAGCAAGCTCCTAAGTGTGCTTTATTATGGTCTTTGGTCTCAAAACTTCCTAAAAAGAAGGTTTAAGTTGCGTTTTTACCAATTCCAGCAGCAACACCTCAGTTTTCATAGTGTCTTTCTGTTCCAAATTAAAATGGTTTAGTGTTCCTTATTTTACTAATTCTCACACGAAGAGGTAGAGGCTTCAAATTCGGAATGACTCACTCATTAAAAGTAACAATACTGAAAGTGATTCTTACTACAATTTCATTTTTAGACAAAAGAGGCAAAATGAAGGGACCTGCGTATTATGTGTCCCCAGACAACCTTTGGTAATTACAGGTCCAGAGTCTGCCAGCTCCCTGACGTTCTACAGTGTGTGGAAACCTGGGACTTGGCAAGCACTAGTACGGGAGATAAGGTAAAGGGAGGATAAAGAGAAGGGTAGAGGACAAGTTTTTATTTTATTTTTTTTTTACCATTTAAAACAATGTTTATTTATTTATTTTGGCGGGGGGCGGGGGGGGGGAAGGGGCAGAGAGAGAGGGAGAAAGAGAATCCCAAGCAGGCTTTGTGCTGTCGGTGCTGAGCCCAACGCGGGGCTCAATTTCATGAATCATGAGATCAGGACCTGAGCTGAAATCAAGTCTGACACTTAACTGACTGAGCCACCGTTTTTGTTTTTTTTTTTTTTTTAAGTCGGTTTCATGCCCAACATGGGGCTTGAACTCATGACCCTGAGATCAAGAGTTGCATGCTCTACTAACTGAGCCAGCCAGGTCCCCCGAAAGATTGTGTTTTTAAATACTATATTAAACCAGGATCTGAATGATACCAAAGTTTCTCTCTCCTACTCTTACCTTGATCTGATGCTTTGCGCTTCTATCATTCGTACACTATTTATATTTCTTGTCCTATAACCAAATTTCTAGTGACTAGGGAAGGGATATTTGTATTAGGAAGTAGTTCACAAATGTGTCTTCTTAATCTCTTGTCATATTTTTTTCCTATGCTGAGTGGCATCCAAATTGGTGTGGCCCCTTTCCTCTAAGGGCTTCAGTTCAATTAAACATTAGTGCTTACTAGGGGCCAAGTGCCATGCTGTCTCTGGTTTTTGACAGTGACTAAAGGTAAAAGTGTTCCTGCAAGCACAGAGTTTACAGTGCTCTAGAGTGGAAAGCTCTAGCAAGGGGTTTCTGTTGATCTAAATTTCTAGTTAGCTACTTTATCACTAGCAGATGATAGCAGAACACAGGCAATCTGACCATTTTTAGCTTATTAAGTTGCAATTTGATGGCAGCAATGGATGCATCTGGGACTGAGGAACTGTCTCATTGCAGTTAAGGAGTTAGTGCTCTTAACAGAAAAAACAAAACCCTGCAGTTTCCTGTCCCTGAGAGACCATCTGAGTGCTTCATATGTGTTGCAGAGAAACAGAGGACGTGTGCATGAGATAAACTCAGATTTGCTGCCAGGATTGATGGCCAGAGTCAAGGACTTTTACCAGATAGCCCTTTGGTTCTGTAAACAAGCATTCCCAGGATGGTAGGACTTTTTTTTCTTAGTCCTATTTTTTCCTTTTTAGTTGACCTGCCCTTTCATTTTAATTTTTTATGATGAAAAATTTCAAATGTATACAAAAGTAGAAAGAATAATACCAAGCTGCAATTACTAATATTTTGTCAATCTTATTTCTATACCAAGATGCATTTCTAACATATGGCCTTTTTTACATAACTGTAATGTCATTCTTACTACTATGAAAACTTAGTACTAATACCCATTTCATATTAAAATTTCCCCAACTGTTTCAAAATTTGCATTGCTAGTTTGAAGTCAGGATTCAAACAAGAGCCATACATTGCATAGAGTTATATCTCTTAAATTCTCTTAATCTAGAATGGTCCCTCCCTTTTCCTCAACGCTTACACCATTTGTTGAGGAAAGCCAGTCATTTGTCCTATAGAATGTCTCACGTTCTAGATTGCTTTGACTGCTCCTTGTGGTGTTTTATAGCGTCTCCTTTCCCATATTTAATGTTAATTCTTGTTCATATTTTCTTATTTTTCTAAAGTATGTGCTATTAGAAATTAAAAACAAAAATATTCTGGTGACACTGAAGGAATTTAATGCACCGGAGGAATGCAGGAAATAGATCAGTTAGGAGGCAGATGAACCATTCTGCTGTTCAGGAGAGATCTGAGTTTACCTAACAATCTGAGAGCTACCAGCTTACAAATGGGGGAGGGGAGTGAGTGAGATCATCTATGGAAAATGGGGCCCAAGATGGAACCCCAGAGAAGCCGAACATCAAAGATGTGGGCAGAGGAAGGGGACGCTGCAAACGAGGCCAAGAAGTAGTCAGAGATTTAAAGAAGGAAACTCAAGAGTCGAGTCACAGGAGCAGAAGATATTTTTGAGGAGGGATTGCTCAGTGGATGATGAATTTATAAAACATATGCAAATGAAAATTTATATAGTGGGTCATTTTATATTCAGTAGAATTCATTTCAAATTAGCCTATACATTTATCCTAAGGATGTAACTATGTAGTGCGTTCTGGAAGAGAACAAGTTTGTACTTACTTGGGAGAGCAACAAACTAAAGATCGTTGGCAGTGATAAAAATGAATTACAACTGTCAACAGTTTTGGTGAAACTGAGTTCCAAAATCTAAGAAATTCCACTTTTCTGTGAAATCTCTCTAGATTGATTTTAAAAATTCGACCTATTTGTTTTTGTAAGCATCTGCTATGTCCTCACCACAACCCTTGAGAAGCAAGATACAGCAGTACATGTGACATGAGCTCTATTGTTTCCATTTACCATATTCACCACACTCACCAATTCTCCGTTACTCGGTCTGGTTGTTTGGTCATAGGAATGCACTGATGGGTTGGGACACAGACGTCTTCTCTGTGCCTGCTTCCTTCTCTTTAAAGCACTGGGCTGACTAGACCAACGGTTCCCATCGGAATCACCAGAAGGGCTTATTACACACACATTGCTGGACCAGTGCCTAGTTTCTGATTCAGTGGGGATCAGAGAAATTGCATTTTTAACAAGGACATACCAGGTTGCTGCTCCAGCAATCATACCGTGAGAACCCTTTTACTTTTTCCATCTCTAAAAGTCTATTATCCCTTAGCAAAACTGCATTATCTACACTCACTAATGGATTTAACTCTCTATTATCTATCTCCACTGAAAATTCACTGAAGCCTAACAATGTTGTGGAATGTGTAGACATTATTTGCTGAAACCAAACAGTGGCTTAACGTTTTCAATCTTATTTTCTTCCACCTTACTTCAGTCTCAGGGATGTCTGCTCTCAGTACATCTCACACTGCACTAAATACAGTCAGACATTTAACGTTTAACATATGATTTTTGATAGGCCGTCAATGGATTAGGTAGCATGTGATATTTTCCTGTTTGGTGATCATACAAACTCTTAAAATAATGAAGATTCAATCTTGGTTCATTCTTGAACAACTTTCTGAAGTCCAGAAGACCACACTGGGAAATCTGGTGGTCTGATACAATAGAAAATTTTCCTGGTAGTCAGGAGATAAAGATATTGGTCTCAGTCTTGCCATTGGCTTTATTACGGCTGTAGAAGTCACTTAACCTCTGGTAGCTCTGGAAAATTAGGAAAATACTGACCATTTTAGATTCAGGAAGCATGAATGAAATGCCTGTTTTTAAAATACAGGCTCTAGTAACCAAATTTAGTTTCAAAATAGTAGTTTTATAAAAATTAATTTTAGAAGTAAACGCTTCTCCACCTAGAATTACAGGAAAATAAGGTTTTGTTTTCTTGGTTTTGCTTTAAAGAATAAGATGCTATAGTTCAAAAATTGAATAAGTATTTATTGTTCCAGAAGGTACATTGCTTTTTATACATATTTCATAAATGATACAGGATTTTACACATGTTCAGTATTTTGCTATTTGTGTAAAGGACTTTTCTCCACATCTTCCCTCCCTTGCCTCCCACACACCCTGAAAGGATTTGCTCATTGCACTGTGCTGTTTCTTCTTAAAAACCCTGCACACAAACAGGATAAATGATTTAAAAATAATTCACATTAACTTAACAAAAATAAATGAGGGGAGGGGCTGAACGACTGGGGGGAGGGAAGGGGGGACATGCGCCCTTTCATTCCAACATGCCAGTGGAAGGGGTGGCGGCAGCAGCGGCGGCGGTCCTGGCTAGCCTTCGACCTCTACAAGGCACCTGGAGTCTGGGTTTGTTGCCTAAAGTGTTTCTTTTCATACACAATGATCCCAAAGGAGGACGAAAATGAGAAAGAAAGCTCCTTGCCACAATGAGGAGGGATGAATCATGTGAAAGAAAAAGCCAATCAGCTGTGTGGCAAGCCTCATCATCCTTTCCATCCTGCCCCCCACCGTAGTGCAAAACAGGATATTAGACACAGATTCCTTTGACTCTTCAACTGCAGATGTCATCTGGAAGTATGGTAGAAAATATTTTGATAGAGTATAAGATTAATTCTTCCTTCTCTCAATTTAAGATAAGAAAAAATAGGGTGAAGAGGGCAGGTTGAAGGAAGCCATAGAAATGTATTCTTGTATAAAGATAAATTGCACCCTTTGAGATCCACACACTTGATTTACAACTATTAAAGTGGTGGAGGTGGGAGGGCTCACAAACAGCGTGGAAGTGTGTGTCCTTCAAGATTAACAAAATCTCCAGACAAGGCAGCACCACCTGGGTGGGCTGGAATGCTGTCACACAAGCAGACTAACAGCATTGAAATTATTCTGGTTCTGAAATGGCTAGAGAGCCATGATTTTTAGCCAATCTGTAAACCTTATATCTTCCTGATTTGGTAATACAGCTGAACCCCCCCGCCCCCCTCTGATTTGAGTTGTGGAGGGAGAGAGGAATATCAATAGGATAGTTAAATAAAGGAGGGAAACTCTGCCTCCTTTTAAAGATTAATTAGTAAAAAAACAAAACGAAACGAAACAAAACAACCTCATGCAGTGTTGCCAATGATTCCTAGATACTGATCCAGAGCACTGGAATATACAGACATTTAAGAAGGTATTACGGGGTAATCCAAAGTGTCAATTATCAAACAGTCGTAAGTTGGTTCCAACTATCATATGGATAAAATTAGTGTAACCAACAGGAGTGGGTGGTCAGAAAAGGGCACAAATAGGAGAGATTCCTGGTAACTTTGCAGAGACTGGGTCCAATTTAAAATAAATGCTAATGGCACGGGCTCAGACTCTGTTTGCCACCCACATATCTTGAGGATTTGCTTTTCTGGTATATTTATTTACTCCTATGTCAAAAATAAGAAAAGTTAAATTAAAAAAAAATTAGAGCTGAGTGGGGTGCTGGTGTGTTACTGTTTTGCTGACCCTGCAAAGAAGATGCAAGAAAGGAACACCCCCAGCATCCTTTTCTCCTTATGAATCTCTCAACTGTATAATGCATCATTTTCATCCAGAAACTAAGATGCTTGATTAAGACAATATTCACTAAGCCCTTTGAGCTTACATTCCACAAAGCCTGATCCTCAGATTTTAACATTCCCTTCTTCCCTAAGATCCTTTTTGTTTTTGTTTTTAGTTAAAGGTAAAAACCCTCTACCCCGACATCCTCCCAGCTTCCACCTGCAATGCTTTAATTAAAAAGGCAATAGTTATAAACAGGTGTTCTTTCTGCCAGGATTCAGAGGCTCTTTGCAGATCAATCTTTTTCACCAATTTGTCGAAGGGGCAGATGTACTTGTAATGGGTCTCTCAGTCTCTTAAGGTCCATTTCTGCCTAAAATAGAAACAAAAGGTGAGAAAAACTGGCTAGTGAAGCGTTCAGTGATATTACTGTCTCCAGAGAAAAGGAAATTTTCTTTTCTGCATCACTATGAATCACAGAAATCATCTCAATTACTTTTAAAATAAGAGTGCCTCAGAGGCAAAGGGCTTTAAAGGCACAGGACTACAAAGGGGGACCAGAATGGAAGTCTGTCCCCGCAGTTTCAGCTGTCAACAGAGCCTTCAGAAAAGGCTGAAGGCCTATGCTGTCAATAGGCCAGGACTTGGGGATCCAAGAACATGGGGGAGCATCTGATGTACCTTGATGGCATTTCTTGAGAGAAAAGCCGTTTCATAAGCCTTTGTCCGGATCCAGAACTTTAATTTATGCAGATTCAAATTTATAATTTTAATTATGCCCCAGACCTTAGTTGTTCGTCCAATAGTTGTTTTAAAGTTTTTCACTTAGTTTAAAAAAAAAAAACCAGGATTTGCTGTCAACAACAGCACTTTCAAAATTCACACACGCTGGACCTCAACCCTGAGGAGCTGGATTAATAGGCTCAGGGTGAGGCTGAAGCATCTGTATTTTTAACAGCTCCAGAGATGATCTGGTGCATTCCCTCCAGCTGAGAACCACCACCCGGAGCAACAGAAGACACCAGTCCACTTAGGCCAAGGCGGGAAGGCAGACTAAGCCTATTCAAAGCGCAACCCATCACCAAAAAGGGACAGAGAAGGGCAACCAAACCTTAAAGAGGGTGGAAGAGCTTCTAGAAATTTTTGAAAAATCTCTAAAGTCATGTAAGACTCCAGAGAAGAGGAATGAAGATTTATTTACGGAAATCAAAGATATCAGAGGGAGGCACACTCAGAATTTTGAAAGGTAACTATTATGAAAAATAAAGTACATCAATCTTTTTTTTTTTTTTTTTTTAAGCATCTTTGGGGTGCCCGGGTGGCTCAGTGGGTTAAGCATCTGACTTTGGCTCAGGTCATGATCTCACGGTTCGTGAGTTCCAGCCCTGCATCGGGCTCTGTGCTGACACCTCAGAGCCTGGAGCTTGCTTCGGATTGTGTGTCTCCCTCTCTCTCTGCCCCTCCACTGTTTGCCCTCTCTCTGTCTCAAAAATAAATAAACATTAAAAAAATTAAAAAGAAAACATTGGGCTCTGTGCTGACAGCTCACAGCCTGGAGCCTGCTTCAGATTCTCTGCCCCCCCCCCCCCCCCACTCTCTCTCTCCCTCCCCGCCCCTCTCTCTCTCTCTGCCCCTCCCCTGCTCATGCTCTGTCTCTTTCAAAAATAAACATTGAAAAAAAATTTTTTTAATTAAAAAAATAAAAAAGTATCTTCTAGTTCAATAAACTCTGACTTGTGCCTGGCAAACACTTGTAGTAGTCTCTCTTACCTGGATTTTATTTTTGCCCCATTGCTACCACACATTATAGGTGGAAAACATTTGAATTATTGTAAAAGATTTTTAAAAGGGAGAAAAGTAAAAAAAGCCAACTTTTGGGATGCCTGGGTGGCTCAGTCAGTTAAGCATCTGACTCTTGATTTTGGCTCAGGTCATGATCTCATGGTTTGTGAGATCAAGCCCTGCTTGAGATTCTCTCTCTCCTTTTCTCTCTGCCCCTCCCCTGCTTGTTCTCTCTCTGTCTCTAAAAAAAATTAAAATGTTAAAAAAAATAGACAAACTTAAAGAACAAACAAAAAGTAAACATAGCTCTACAAATTTCAATATGCTGGAGTTAATAGGACAGACATGACCCATCATCTTTTCACCTGCTTGTGTTCTAAAACTTTCCAGAGAGGTATCCATGCTAAAATAGTCATTTTTATCAACTGAGGAATAATTTATATAGGAAGAAGAGGGTTGGCTCATTCTTTCAGAGTTTACCCATTGAAACACTATAGCACCATACAAAATGGGACTGGAATTTATTTTTATTTTTGGAAAACTTACCTGAGCAATTGCATCCTTGAGTTGATTATATTTCTCTAGGTCAAAACGTGACTTTTTGGCTCCTTTATGGAAAAATAATAAGTATTGTCTGTCTCTGGCTTCTGGATAAACATATTCCTACAAAAATAAAGGAGAAATTAAGTTATTAGTCCTTAGAATGCCCCTTAGAATACTATCTTTACAAAATAAGCATCTACTAACTGTTGATCAGATTCAATACACGTGCACAGTTATAAAGATACATACTGATGTGTTGTGTTAAATATTTATTTCTTAAACATTTTTTATTGTGAAACAGACACATAAGTGTATACAAAACAAAAATGTACATCACAATGAATCATCACTAAATGAATATGTTAATCATCACCAGATAAAGGAAATCTCACACTGCCAACAACCAAGAAGGCTTCCTTGTGCCTTCCCAATTATTAACCTTTCCTTTCTCCCAAAAGGAATCACTATCTTGCCCTTAATGGTAATTGTTTTCTTTCTTTCTTTATAGCTTTCCTACTTAAGTATGCATCCCTTTCAACTCTATGGCTTAGTTTTACCTGTTTTTTGAATTTAATAAAAATAGAGTCAGACAGTAGGTATTCCGTATGGCTACTTTCACTTAATACTATGTTTGCAATATTCATCCTTTTATAGTCCACTCATTTCCATTGCTATGTTATATTCTATTGTATGACTACATCACAATTTATTTATCCACTGTACTACTGATAGACTTTTGGTTGCTTCCAGGCTTTGGCTATTATGAATAATGCTGGCAAGAACATTTTTGGGCTTAACTCTTCTGTTGGATATATACCTATGAATGGAGATCCTAGATCATAAGGTATGCCTGTGTTCAAGTTAAGAAGTGATATCAAACAGGTTTCTAAAACGATTGTACCAATTACACTCCCATCAGCAGGATATGAGAGTTGGCATCATTCTATACCCTTGCCAATACTTGGTGTTGCCAGTTAAAAGAAAAATATTAGCCATTCTGGTGTGTGTGTGTAGAAGTACTACTTCGTTTTTAAAAACAGCTTTACTGAGATATAATTCATATACAATTCACCCATTTAAAGTGTAATGTTCAATGGTTTTTAGTGTATTCATGAAGTTGCGCCACCATCACTGCAATCAGTTTTACAACATTTTTATCATCCCCAAAAGAAATCCTGTACTCTTCAGTAGTCACTTCCTATCTCCCTTGACATCTCCAGTTCCAGACAACTACTAATCCATGCCTCTACAGAGTTGCCTTCTGGACATTTCATATAAATGGAATCATAAACCTGAGCCTTTCATGTCTGCCTTCTTTTAAGGTTCATCCATTTGTAGCACGTATTGGTACTTCATTTCTTTTTATTGTCAAGTAATAAATCCATTCCACTGAATGGATATACCATATTTTATTTATCCATTAATCACCTGATAGACATTTGGGTTGTTTCCACTTTTTGGCTATTATGAATAATGCTGCTATGAATATTCCCATACAAGTTTTTGTGTGAACATGCTTTAATTTCTCTTGGATATCTATAGCATTTTCCTGATCACTCATGAGGCTGAGACCTTTTTATTAGCCATTTCCATTTTCTTTTTAAGATGTGCTTATTCAAATCTCTTGCCATCGTTGTCTATTGAGTTGTCTGTTTTTTTCTTACTGACTAGTAAGATATGTTTATATATTCTGGTTATGGACCCTTTGTTGGATATATGTACTACAAATATCTCCTCCCAGCCTGTTTGCCCTTTTAATGGTGTTCTTTAGTAAACAGAAGTTCCTAATTTCAATATAGTGGGATTTATCAATCTTAGTCTTTATGATTAGCACTTTTCATTCTGGGTAAGAAGTCGCTCCCTATTCCACAGTAATTAACATATTCTCCTATATTATCTTCCAGAAGCTTTATTGTGTTACCTTTCATATTTGATTGATAATCCATCTAGAATTAATTTTTGTTAATTAAAGATGTATAAAGTCATTTCATTTTTTAATGTAGATATTTATAGAAAGACGACTCTCCTTTCTTTGCAGTGCTCTTTTTAAAATCAAGTTCATTTATACCAGGTCTATTTTTACATTCTCTCATCCATTCCATTGGACTATTTGCCTATCCTTGTGCCACTGTCTGAATTACTATAGTATGATAAATAAAGCTATAGTCTTCCATATCCAGTATGGCAAGTCCTCTTACCTAGTTTTTCTTTAAGAATTTACTGGCTTTTCTTACCCTTTTACATTTTTATAGAAATTCTAGAAGCAGCTTATTTAAATCTCTTCTCCCATCCCCAAAACTGTTGGGATTTTGACTGGGATTGCACTGAATCACATCAATCAATTTGGATACAATTGACATTTTTTAATATTTACTTTTCTAGTCCATGAACATGTTTATTTCACTAAGTTTCCTTTACATTTAAGTTTTTCTGCATAGAGGTCTTACACATGTTTTGCATGATTTACAGGTATATACATATACACACACACACATATATACATATATATGTGCATATGTACATATATATGTATATGTATATATATGTATATATGTCTGTGTATGTGTATATTTTCCAGTGGGCATACTTAAAGGGAATTAATATAATGCTTACCCTTAGTCTTAATGAATGATAGACATAAAAATGAAGGAAAAGACATTTTCCCAAATGCAAAACTGCTACTTTCCAGTAATGTTATTATAAAAGACAGAATGGTACACATTTCCAAATTCATTTTTGTTACTCTCCTGATTAAAGAAACAAATGCTTGACAACATGGTTTTGGGTATATGCTGAATCTGCACAGATTATAATTTTGGCCCCCTTTTTTTTGTACTTTCAAGTTTTAATTTAAATTCCAGTTAGTTAACATGCAGTGTAATACTGGTTTTGGGAGAATTCATTACTTACATATAACACCCAGTGCTCATCAGAAGTGCCCTCCTTAATACCTATCATACATTTAACCCATCTCCCCACCTACCTCCCCTCTAGCAACCTCAGTTTGCTCTCTATAGTTAAGAGTCTGTATCTTGGTTTGTCTCTTTTCCCCCCCATGTTCATCTGTTTCATTTCTTAAATTCCACATATGAATGAAATCATGTGGTATTTGTCTTTCTCTGACTTATTTTGCTTAGCATAATACACCTAGCTCCATCCACATCATAGCAAATGGCAAGATTTCATTCTTTTTGACAGCTGAGAAATATTCTGTTGTGTGTAGATATATGTGTGCATGTATGTGTATACATACATGCATGTACATATGTGTACACGTATACATATACAAGTGTACATATACACATACATGTGTGTGTATATACATACACACACACACACAAACACACACCTTATCTTCTTTATCCATTCATTAGTCGATGGATATTTGCACTCTTTCCATAATTTGGCTATTGTTGATAGTGCTGCTATAAACATTGGGGTGCATGCATCCCTTCAGATCAGTTATTTTTGTATCCTTTGGGTAAATACATAGTGGTGCAATTGCTGGACCATAGGTTAGTTCTATTTTTAACTTTTTTGAGGAACCTCCATACTGTTTTCCAGAGTGGCTGCACCACTTTGCATTCCCACCAACAGTGTAAGAGGGGTTCGTTCCCCTTTCTCTGCATCCTCACCAACACCTGTTGTTTCCTGTGTTGTTAATTTTAGTCATTTTCACAGGTGTGAGGTGATATTTCATTATAGTTTTGATTTGTATTTCTCTGATGATGAGTGATGTTGAGCATTGTTTTCACGGGTCTGTTAGCCATCTGGATGTCTTCTTTGGAAGTGTCTATTCATGTCTTCTGGCTGTTTCCTCACTGGATTATTTGTTCTTTGGGTGCTGAATTTGATAAGTTCTTTATAGATTAACCCTTTCATTTGGCAATATCTTCTCCCATTCCAAAGACTGTATTTTAGTTTTGTTGATTGTTTCCTTTGCAGTGCAGAAGCTTTTTATTTTGATGAAGTCCCAATAGTTTATTTTTGCTTTTGTTTCCCTTGATTCAGGAGACATATCTAGTAAGAAGTTGCCATGGCTGATGTCAAAGAGGTTACTGCCTGTGTTCTCCTCTAAGATTTTGGTGGTTTCCTGTCTCACACTAGGTCTTTCATACATTTTGAATTTACTTTTGTGTATAGTGTAAGAAAGTGGTCCAGTTTCATTATTCTGCATGTTGCTGTCCAGTTTTCCCAACACCATTTATTGCAGAGACTATCTTTTTTCCCTTGGATATTCTTTCCTGCTTTGTTGAAGATTAGTTGACCATATAGTTATGGGTCCATTGCTGGGTTTTATATTTTGTTCCATTTATCTGTGTGCCTGGTTTTGTGCCAGTACCATATTGTCTTGATCACTACAGCTTTGTAATATAACTTGAAGACCTGAATGGTAATGCCTCCAGCTTTTCTTTTCTTTTTCAAGACTGGCTATTCAGAGTCTTTTGTGATTCCATATAAATTTTAGGATTGTTTGTTCTAGCTCTGTGAAAAATTGCTGGTGTTATTTTGATAGCAATTGCATTAAATGTGTAGATTGCTCTGGGTAGTATAGACATTTTAATAATGTATGTTCTTCCAATCCATGAGTGTGGAATGTTTTTCCATTTCTTTGTGTCCTCTTCAATTTTGTTTATAAGTGTTCTATAGTTTTCAGAGTACAGATCTTTCACCTCTTGGTTAGGCTTATTTCTAGGATGTATCTTATGGTTTTTGGTGCAATTGTAAATGGGATCGATTCCTTGATTTCTCTTTCTGCTGCTTCATTATTGGTATAAAGAAATGCAACAGATTTCTGTACATTGATTTTGTATCCTGTGACTTCACTGAATTCATGTATCAATTCTACCAAGTTTTTGGTGGAGTCTTCAGGTTTTCTGCATAGAATATAATGTCATCTGCAAATAGTGAAAGTCTGACTCTTTCATGCTAATTTGGATGCTTTTTATTTCTTTGTGTTGTCTGATTGCTAAGGCTAGGACTTCCAGTACTATGTTAAATAACAGTGGTGAGAATAGACATCCTTGTCTTGTTCCTGACCTTGGGGGGAAAGCTCTCAGTTTTTCTCCACTGAGGAAGATATTAGCTGTGGGTCTTTTGTATATGGCCTTTATGATGTTGTACTTCTAGATATTTTTAAAAGCCATTTTAAGTTACATCTTTTAAAGTTTAATTTTATAATTGTTACTGGCATATAAATATGCAGTTGATTTATGTATACTAACCTTGTATTCAGTAACCTCATTAAATTGACTTATGGATTCTAACCAATTATATGTACATGTTTTTCTATTTTTTTAATGTACAAAATCTTTGAATAATGTCAATTTTCTTTCTTTCTTTCTTTCTTTCTTTCTTTCTTTCTTTCTTTCTTTCTTTCTTTTCTCTCTCTCTCTCTCTCTCTCTCTCTCTCTCTCTCTCTTTCTTTCTTTCCATCTATTATAGCTTTTTCTTGCCTTCTCCTTCCAGAGATGATTTATGGCTATTTATGATGATTTATGTTCAGCATCATGCCTAACACACAATTGGCATGCAGGTGCACATACTCGTGTGTGTGTGTGTGTGTGTGTGTGTGTGTGTGTGTGTGTGTTGTGTGTAGGATAAATGGGTACTTAAAGGGAATTGGCCTTAGAAAGAACACGAGAACACAAGAGAAAAGAAAACTAATTTGACAACCAAAACTTCATTCATCATAAAACTTCATTCATCTCATAAAAAGTTACTTGAAGAGGAATTCTTACCTGACGTGTCATTACAAAATATGCATACATTGCCATGGCACTTCCATAAGTGATAAAGTAGGTGACTGGCTCCATGATGTCCCAGGAGTATTCCCACCAGGTAAGCCGGGCCAAAATGCCAAACTGTGTGGCCATGTAGGCAAGTCCACCCCATAGCACCAAAGTGGTCCTCTTCTCAGCTTTTCTGCTAATCTCAATTCGTACCTATGGGGCACACATGATCAGTCAACGATAAGGCATAAGGCATTTTAAATTTAAACTGTTCTACGTTCATTAAAGAAATAGGTATCATAATCAAGACATGTTAGTCTCAATTCTAACAAATGTAGTTTGTCTTCCTTAATAGTATCTGTAGTTTCTACTGGAGAAAATATTTTGTAGGAGTAACACTTTTCTTAGGACATTTGTGTTTTGTGTTGCACCCTAGAAGTAGATGAAAATATGGTGAAACTACGGGAGTGAATAAGTAAGTGTCTACAACTCTTCATCCAACTACACAATTATCTTCTTTGCAGGAGGGATATGAAAACATGCCAGTGTTCTCTTACTGTGATATACAAGATTTAATCTATTCTCGTTCCTTATGCAAGGGGCCTGTCAGGGCACAGAATAGCACAGTGAGTCAGAGCATGAACTCTGGATTCAGAGCAAATGAACTCAGGCCCTAATATGCAAATCATTGTCAGTGTCATTATAGAGTTCTTCTGAGGACTAAATAACAGAATACAGGTAAAATACTTGGCACAATTTCCAGCACATAGTAAATATTCAACAAGGATGATAATTTATTTTGTTACGCCGATACATTAAAAAATACTTTACATTTTGAAAAGACCAAATTTAAAACTCATCCTCCTTCACAACAGTTCAAGTTTAATTGATCACATTCCTAATGGTCTTAAATTTACTGAGGATGACCTTGAGATACTGGTTATTTTTAAAGAAATCAGAAAATGCACAATATTGAGTATTTTGTTCCCTTTCTTAATCTCAAAGTATTTGCATCATCATTAAAAATAAGAATGACATAGGTTTACTATAAACATCTGGAAAAATGTAAAGAAGTAAATCAATCATAATCCTACTATTCCATTAGCATTTTGGATTATGTTCCTTCTGACTTTTTTCTGTGTGTATACTTATACATACACATAAATGTGCACAGCTATATGCACAACACATTTAAAAATTGATCACAGTATGTACTAATATGCACAGTATTTTATAATATACTTTTCATAAAATTATGAATATTCTTCTATTGCATATTAGATCTATATAATCACTTTTAACAGCTGCATAATAATCCACATAATATTAATTCTTAACTTGGCTAAAACCATTATCCATTACACTCGGGACTTTTTCCAATCAGCAATTATTTCATCTTTTGTGGCAAAGGCGGTAAATCTGGTTAAGGGCAGAAATTTAGACTTCAAAGTTCTAAGTCCTCTAATTCCTTGTTAAGTCTTTTCTTAGCTTGACTGGAATTTTTTTATGGTTCAGTCCCCAAAACTAAAGGACTAGTTTGAATGACATAGCTCAATTACCAAAAGAGACAGATGGAAAAAAAGCAGACATATATACTCTTGAAAAATTAGTGGTGAAGAGGAGGGTCTGAGATTTGAATTGGCACCTTTTCCAGGGGAGCCAGTTGCTGTTTGAGATCCTCTAATCTTTCAATAAGCTCCCTTTCCTTGTTTAACTGGTGCTGCTCGATGCACAGTGTGGTGTACAGCTGCTGGACGAGTGTCTTTACATCGTTCAGTGTTGCTGCATTTTCGTGGCTTAAGAGGTCTGAAAAAGAGGGGTTACATTGTTTTAAACGTATGCCTTAGCTGGAGAGTTGCTATTCCTAGGGCTATCAGACATTGATAAGAACAAGACAGAGTCATCCACCACAGGGATCCCACCATCGGTTTCTTTCAGTGTTCAATTGAAGGGAAGTGATAGTTCCTTAAAAAAAAATTTTTTTTTCAATGTTTATTTATTTTTGAGAGAAACAGAGTGTGAGCAGGGGAGGAACAGATAGAGAGGGAGACACAGAATCCAGAGCAGGCTCCAGGCCCCAAGCTGTCAGCAGAGAGCCCGATGCGGGGCTTGAGCCCACGTACTGAGAGGTCATGACCTGAACTGAAGTCGGACGTCCAACTGAGCCCCCTTTTTAAAACAGAGGTAACTACCAATCCTAGAAAGTAAGTTCGTATTTGGGCAACTTGAAAATTTTGAAGCCAACATCTACCATTATATTCTTGGAAGTCAAAATGCTACAAATAAGGCTATAAATAATCATAATCTTCATTACATAAAAAATTTAAGGCAGCATATTAAAAACTAGTAGAGAGGTTCAGAATCAATCTCACTATTATGCTCATTAAAATGCTTATCTAGAATTTATCTGTGGTCTTGCCATTTCAATTGGTGATTTTCTTCCTGTTTAACACCTGAGGAAAAAATACACAGTATTTCAAATTTGCAAATACAAATGTATAAATAAAAATACAGTTATCCTAAAAAGATTAGCCTCCATACGCCTTCCCCGCATACCAACTTTTATTTATTCCTGTTGGGAAAAGACACAGAATAGCAGTTTGGACTTCAATATCATGTTTTAGAGGGCATGAAGGTTAAGAGAATGATTGAAAGTGTAAAAGACTGAATTCTTTGATTCAATATCCTCTTCTATGAATAGCATGTGTTTCTAGAAATCTAAAAATTATGTTTTGAGAATATAATAAAAAATAAGCTATCTCAGCTGTCAAAGAATAAAAAAAAAAGACACAAGGAATAAGACTTTTGTTTTAAAATCATTAGCCTTGGGGAGCCTGGGTGGCTCAGTCAGTTAAGTACCCAACTCTTGATTTCAGCTCAGGTCATGATCTCCTGGTTTGTGAGATCGAGCCCCATGTTGGGCTCTGCATCGACAGTGCAGAGCCTGCTTGGGATTCTCTCTCTCCCTCTCTCTCTGTCTCTCTCCTGCTTGTCCGTGCACTCTCTCTCAAAATAAATAAATAAACTTAAAACAAAAATTAAAATATTAAATAAATCTTATTAGTCTTAAATGTGACATTTTGTTAGGTATAGCCATAAGGTCAGCCCTCTTCTAATTCAAAATAAACCACAGTCAAAATTAGCTGTGTATTTAAACTTTTTTCAAGGATGTCCGTGAGTACAGTTATCAAAAAATTCAATCAATGAAAAATTCAAATAAGGACAGCAAGTTGGATTACAGAAGAGCTGATACAGTAAAATGGGATATAGTACCTAGCACAGTTTCTTGAAACTTCGGTAAATGCGTGCTGAATTAATGGGAACAGACAAAAGCAAGAGCACTTTGACTTCTAGAAGTCATCTATGTCAACAAGGTTTTCTTTGCATTGAAGTTGTAGCTCATGTTTGCATGTGGCTTTATACTTTCCAAAGTTACCAGAAGAGGAAGCTGTACTCTAGAAGGCAGTAACTTGTTTGGAATATCACAGTGAAGTGGTAGGATGTCTCCTGACTCCATAACTGGAACTGAGTTATAATGTTTCCACCATATAATAATATTTCTCCTGAAAGTGTGGTCCCCTTTCAAAAGACAATTCCTTAAGTAGTGATCAATTATCTATGGTTGTTGAAATCTTTTCACATATATCTCATATTATTCTCACAATAACAGGAGTAAACTTGGTGCCCAAAATTTATAAATGAGGAACCTGAACTCCAAAGATAAGATTAACAAATGTTTTTGTGTAAGTTACTGATCTAGTCACTACAGAGGGAAAAAAAATAAAATGTGAGGTGGCTGTTCTCCTTAATGAGGTCTAATAATAATATATATGAAATTGCAGAACTAGTAGGGAGTGGACAAAGATCTGAAGGGTAGTCCATTGGCTTTCCTATTTGACGCTCTTTCTTTTCCCATTTTAACTTTCAATACTTTAAGTATTATGTGGGGAATAAGTTTAGGAATTCCCTGAGCTTGCAATGATGGGTTAACAAGGCTTAGGATGAAAGCATCCAAAATCAGGTAATCAGGTAATCAAAGCTAGGTAATCAGGGTGGGAGCCCCACCCCCACCCCCCTCCGGCAACTTAGTAGGATAGCAGAAAGCTGCTTTCACAGGAGGGAAGGACCAGAATGGGTAAAGAGGTAAATAGGCTAGACAGCAGCAGGGTGAAGTTTTTGCCCAGAGCTGAGATAATGGAGCTAATTAACAAAAGAAAGGTGCCTTGTTGACCCCGAGGTAGTAAGCTCTACCTGTCTTATGCCCTAGGCAAGCTAAGATAGACAGGCTGCACCTTATGCCTGCCTAAACAACCATCTGCCTGGTGCTGGGATTTTGTTTTGTATTGACCCAAACCCCTAACACTGCATATCTTCAAAACCCTCTTTCTCTCACACACAGGAGTTAATGTTCACAGTTTCATTGTCTCTTTGTGCATATCCATCATGCTTGTAAGCTTTCTGATCCTAATAAAAATGGAGCAAGGACCTTTATTCGGGGCTCTCGTCTCTTCCTGGACATTAGCCTCTTTCACATTTTAATTCTGCATCCGCTCTCTTCCTGGACAAGAGAGAACTCCAGACCCCGAATCTACAACAGTAATGTATTTGCTTAGAAGTCCAAGGAAGGAAGGAAGGGAGGGAGGGAGGGAGGAAGGGAAAAAGGGAGGGGAGGAAGAAAAAAGGAAAGGAAGCAAGTAAGCAAAACTAAACAGAATCTCTTCTCTTCCTTTTCCTAATGGAGCATGGACATGTTAACGATCAAACATATAGAGACAATCATAACCTGAAAATCCATAAAATTGGAAATCAGGCTTGGAAATTGTTTTACAAAAAAGCAAGTCTCTATTAGAATATCATTCATTGAAAACCTGTTAGTTTAAAAATTAATATTTCTATTATGGCCTCTGCTGTGTAGAAAATTTATTTTTTGTATCAGTCTTTTCTTTTATGGCTTCTGGGTTTTATGTTATAGTTAGAAAGCTTTTTCTCATTTCAAGGTTATAAAAATATTTCTCTTTTGATTGTCTTTCATTACTTTAAATATTTCTTTTTCTTCTTCAAAATCTAACTTTTTGATCCACATATTCTTTGACATAGTCTTCCACTTCTGAGTATTTTTCTTATATATACACTCAGAGACTTCCTAAGTGACGCATTCAGGATTATTTGATGCTATAATATATACTACAGCAAAAGATGAAAACTACATAAAAGTCCATCAATAAGTTATAAAATAAGCAGTTAAGTAAATGATGATATACATTCATACAATGCAATACAAGTGCAATACAATGTGAAAAAGAATGAGGAATTTTTTATGTACTGGTATAGTAAGATTTTCAGAAAACACCATTAGATGAGAAAAGCAGTTTGGTGGTTTTATACCTTGCCAATCTAGCTAAACTGGAATTATGTTTTCGAAAATACCCATCCCTGTATGTATGGTTCAGAGTTAGCATTAACCAAATGAGAAATTCAAGTAAGATTTTGGAAGGCGGAAGTGAGGCAGAAGCCATTATGCTCTGAAGGCTGTAGTGGGTAGTAGTGAGAGACAGATGCAGGTGCCTAGAGATGCTAGCTTGTGCTTGTTTTCCCATTCTCTGCATCTAGCTCTTTTTTCTCAACTGCCACCTCTGTTGATGAATGGCACATCCAGGCCCACAACCAGATGCAGGCTTCTAGAGCTCTGCTGTCCAAAAGAGTAACCATGAGTCACATATAGCTATTTAAATTTAATTAAAATAAAATAAAATTTAAAATTCAGTTCTTCAGTCACACTAGCCACATTTCAAGGGTTCAATAACCACCTGTGACTAATGGCTACCATACTGGACAGTGAAGAAATGGAACATTTACATTATCACAGATAATGTATGCATCTGCCAGCACTGTCTTATGATTTCTCTATCAGTCCTCCTTTGCAGCCGATCCTAATAGTTAGACACATTTGAATTTTCAGGTTCCTTGGCAAGCTTTGATTAATCTCCCTGTGCCATCACTTTAAAATTAGTGACTTTTCTCTGATCTTCCAAGCTCCCATTTTCACTCTTGCTTTTTTTCCATTGAAGTTTTTATTTAAATTCCAGTTACTTAACATACAGTATTAGTTTCAAGAGTACAATATAGTGATTCAACAATTCCATACATTACTCCCTGCTCATCACAACAAGTGCACTCCTTAATCTCCATCACCTGTTTAACCCATCCCCCCACACCCCCTCCCTTCTGGTAACCATCAGTTTGTTTTCTAACCGTCAGTCTGTTTCATGGTTTGCCTCCTTCTCTTTTCTCACTTTTTTTCCTCCTTTGCTCATTTGTTTTGTTTCTTAAATTCCATATACGAGTGATATCATATAGTATTTGTCTTTCTCTGACTTATTTCACTTAACATAATATTCTCTAGCTCCATACATGTGGTTAAAAATGGCAAGATTTCATTTTTTATGGCTAATATTCCTGTGTGTGTGTGTGTGTGTGTGTGTGTGTGTGTGTGTGTACCAACTCAGATCAGGCATCACTAAAGCCCCAATAAACTCAAGAGATTTGGCTTTGTTAGATTTTCTTGTCGGGAAGAATATGGTTCCAAGGTATTATCATGGTGGAGGAAAACATCAATCCCAAACCTTTGACCCTGAAAACTTTGCCCACATATTTGGAGATGAAATTATAAGAAGAGAGCAGATAAATCTGCTAATGGCTAAACAATACCACTTTTGGATGATGTGTGTATCCTTCACTAAAAATGCAATGAGGTGTTTATTAATGTTTCTGCACATGTCATCCGTGCCAGGAAATTAAGGCACAGAAAGGCAAGGAGATGTGCAAATTACTGAGGATTAAAAGTCTTTTTAGCTACTAGAATGGTTTAAGAAGGACTTTGGCTATTTTAGTCTCTGGTCAGGTATTTGTTATTGTTTGTATTTGGTTTGCCTGCTCAACCATTTCCCTCAAATTATTTACATCATTAAGAGAGAAGCAAGGTTTCCAATATCCTTTGGAAGGATAAATGGGGAAAAGGGCTTAGTGGTGCCAATCAAAATGATTCTCCTTAGCACAACGTTCAACAACCAGTGATTTAGATTATATTCTCTTCCTTCCCAGTATTAAGTGGAAGGTAGTTAATTACTACTTCAACATGGACTGAGATAAAAGGCCTTTTGTGCTCCCTTTCCATATTCCTCCCTCCATTCCAGATTTAGATTAGGTTTTAAAATCATTTAATTGCTAAAACAGATCCTTTTTCTCATCCTGCAGTGGACAGAGGGCGATCCAGCCATACACAGCTATGCTAACCAAGAGAATGCAATGGAGCCTGCAGTGAGCCTTACTGCCATGACCTGCCCCCTTGGTTCCGTCTCAGCTTTTTTCTGCCTCTTCCCTTTCTCATTTGGGGTTAGGTTCAACACTTAAGTATCCGTAATACTTACAGACTGTCGACCCCACATACACATTAAGTGGGCCTTTATTAGATCCTCTATCAATTAAGCCCCCTATCCTCACTGCCTGATGGAAGTGTGTGAAGTTCAGGTTTACTGATACACAGCATTCATACAGCATTTTTAGTTCTAAAGTGCTATCCGTCAACAGGGAAAAGAAAAATAGGAGAGGAATGTGAAAGTTACAGGGGTGAGGGGTGAGTAGCAAAAATTGTTTTAACACTTAAAAAACTGTCCTGGAAAAGTTTTCCTTCATTCCTTCTTTCAACTGTTATTAGATCTGTTCCATCTGCTCCCTGTGTTTATAAAATCCTAGTGCTCCTCATCGTCTGACACCTAAGCCCTAGTACTTGCAATTTCTTTTCTGTTTAGCCTTTTTAATAAAAAGGGTTCCGACATGGGGAAGAGGATTGTCTCATGGGGATGACTGCCAACCTTCTCGAATACAGAAATTCAAACTGCTCTCCTACTTGATGTAGCTGAAAACTAGTGGTGACTTAGATGCCAGCAATATCTTCTTCAGACAGGGAGAGAAGATTATACGGCAGAAACAAAATTAAAACCTATTTTATATATCATCAAAAGAAACAAATGACTTTCTTTACGATGTTTTCTTAAGATCTTTTTAAAAATTTTAACTCTAATATAGTTAACATATAGTATTATATTTGTTTCAGGCGTACAATATAGTGATTCGACAATTCCATATATCACTCGGTCCTCATCACAAGTGTCCTCCTTAATCTCCAACATCTATTTAACCCATCCCTCTACCTCTCCCTCTGGTAACCATCAATTTGTTCTCCATAGTTAAGAGTCTTTTTCCTGGTTTGTCTCTCTTTTTTGTCTTGTTTCTTAAATTCCACATACAAGTGATATCATATGGTATGTGTCTTTCTCTGACTTATTTCACTTAGCAATACTCTCTAGCTCCATCTGCGTCATTGCAAACGGCAAGATTTCATTCTTTTTTTATGGCTGAATAATATTCTAGTGCATGTGTGCATGTATATATATACACACACACACATATACATACATACATATATACATCTTTTTTATCCATTCATCTATCGATGGACACTTGGGCTGCTTCCATAGTTTGGCCATTGTATAAAATGCTGCTATAAACATATGGGTGCATATATCCCTTTGAATTAGTGCTTTTGTATTTTTTGGGTAAACACCCAGTAGCTCAATTACTGGATCATAGAGTACTTCTATTTTAAACATTCTGAGGAACTTCTATACTGTTTTCCATAGTGGCTGCTCCAGTTTGCATTTCCACCAACAGTGCAGGAGGGCTCCTTTTTCTCTACAACCTGCCAACACTTGCTTATTGTGTTTTTGATTTTTACTATGTTTCAAAAGTTTGAGGAAAGAGTTTATGGACTTAAAACAGTATTATTCAAGCTTCTGTGTGAAATGGTATCTAATGGCAAAATCTCTCATTGGCTAAGAACAGTGGTGAGAGAGCTTTGATGTATGAAAATATTTTAAATGTTGAAAAGATCTTTTAAAATTCTACACCAGTGCCGCTATTGAGCTTACGGAATTTCACTTCAATTTACAATTATTCCATGAATCATAGACTTTTGACCCTTGCAAACTTCATTTTCTAACTGACATCTAAGGAAGCTGGGCAGACTGCTGAATTGATTCCCAGAGAATCAACTATAATTTCTTCCCCTTTCAGTTTCTACCTTTACTTTCCCTTATTCAACTTGGGAATAGCCTGATCTAAAACACTGTAAACATTCATTTCCGCTTTATTTTTTTTAAGTTTATTTATTTTGAGAGAGAGAGAGAGAGAGAGAGAGAGAGAGAATGGATGTGAGCAGGGGAGGGACATAGAGAGAAGGGAAGAGAGAGAATCCCAAGGAGGCTCTGTGCTGCCAGTGCAGAGCCTGATATGGGGCTTGATCTCATGAATGTGAGATCATGACCTGAGCTGGGATCAAGAGTCAGATGCTTAACCAACTAAGCCACTCAGGCTCCCCTCATTTCTGCTTTAAAAACAGCATTAGACAAGATGGTTACAATTAGTCATTGATTAAAAGTCTCTAGTTTTTGACAACATAATATATGGAAGCTTATTTTTCTGCTTATTATAATTTACATAAGGATATATTAGTCAACTTTAAAATTTTTACTAATACAAAATAGAAAATCTAAATAGAATGAGCTCTCACATACACCAAATTCTCCTCACTATAATGCTCTCAAGACCTATCCAAGTTGTTTCCTTCTTTTTCAGAGCTAAATAATATTCCATTATATGTATAAACCACATCTTTTTAATCATTCATCTGTGGACAATCAGGTTGTTTCCACATCTTCACTAACGTGAATAATGCTGCAGTGAACATGGGAGTGCAGATACCTCTTTAAGATCCTGATTTCATTTCCTTTGGTTATATACCCAAAAGTGGGATTGCTGGATCATACAGTATTCTACATCAGTCAAAGGGTACCAAAATTCCAATTGTAAGATGAGTAAATTTTGGGGATCTGTTGTATAGCATGGTGACTATAGTTAACGATATTATATTGTATACTTGAAATTTGCTGAGAAAGCAGACCTTAAGTGTTATTACCACACGTGCGCGCACACACACACACACACACACACACGTAATTATGTGAGGTGATGGAGGTGTTAACTAATCCTATTGTGGTAATCATTTTGTAACATTAAAGTGTATCAGTTCATTACACTGTACTCCTTAAACTTACAATGCTGTATGTCAATTTTATGCTAATAAGGCTGGAAAAGAAAGAGCAAATTTAAAGAACAACAAAAACTGAGTAAAATAAGCCTGTACCTCTGTTATCTTTTTATTTATTTATTTATTTATTTTTAACGTTTATTTATTTTTGAGACAGAGAGAGACAGAGCATGAACGGGGGAGGGTCAGAGAGAGAGGGAGACACAGAATCTGAAACAGGCTCCAGGCTCTGAGCGGTCAGCACAGAGCCCGACGCGGGGCTCGAACTCACGGACTGTGAGATCATGACCTGAGCCAAAGTCGGCTGCCCAACCGACTGAGCCACCCAGGTGCCCCATGTACCTCTGTTATCTTAAGGGGAACTTCTAGTCCAAATATCAAGGAATAAAGAAGAAAAACATATTAGCTTGGCTAGTATATAGCTAACAATCCCTAGTCTATGTGTTCAATTATTCCAATGTAATAACTGGCTTAGTAATGTCTTACTATTTAAAGGAAACTGTTCCCACTCTTGCTGTATTTACTGTACTTTTTCTAAACTAGTTCCATTTCAACTAGCTTGCACACAGAAAATAATCTGGCTTCTGAACAAACAAAATGCTACCAACTTGATTCACTTATTTCACTCAACATAGTATGACTATCTGAGTCAATGGAGGATACAAAATCACAGTCCTTTTGTCTGAGCATTAATAAAGAAGAGTTCAGACAACAGATTAGTCACTCCTGGTTGGCTGGGATTTAGAGAAATAAAGAACAGTAAGAATAGGATTATTAAAGCCTTCATGGAAGAGCTGACCTTGATGATTTTGACATGGGGAAATAGGAGGTTAGGAAGAAAGAAAAAAGGCACCGTAGAGAAAGTAAACACTGAGATGGCAAAAAACAAGGCACAGTTCAGGAAACAGCAAAGGATTAGAGGGTGGAGGAAAAGTAGGTAACATGTTAAGAGAGACAGAGGAAAACTTAAAAAAAATTTTTTTAATGTTTATTTTTGAGAGAGAGAGACAGAGTGTGAGTGGGGCAGGGGTAGAGAGAGAGAGAGAGAGAGAGAGAGAAAGAGAGAGAAAGAGAGAGAAAGAGAGAGAAAGAGAGAGAAAGACACAGAATCTGAAGAGGCTCCAGGCTCTGAGTTGTCAGCACAGAGCCCGATGCGGGGCTCAAAGTCACAAGCCGTGAGATCATAACCTAAGCCGAAGTCAGACACTTAACCAACTGAGCCACCCAGGCGCCCCTGGAGGAAAACTTTTAAAGTAGATGTGGACCAGATTTTGGAGGCATTCAATGTTTAGGCTTTCACTGAGAATATTTTCTACATTAGACACAATTCTCAAAAGCAGAATTACAAAGAAGGGATGCCCTAGAAGGCTGGTGGAGAGGGTGGTGGTAATGGAAGGGGCATTAACAACATCAGTAAGTGATAATAGAGATCAAGGGCAGAGACAGAAAAGTGACAGAAAAAGACACATATCAAATGCTATTTTAGAGGCCTATTTAGCATCAGTACTGTGCAGAAGCCATATTGGGAGCCTGGGATAAAAAGAAAAATCAGTAATACTGACTGCTTTATTTAAATTTTTGATATTTTGTTCATCATGGGATTTTGGCATTAACTTTGGTTTTTTAAAATAGTTCATTAAAGTATTATTTATCTTGATTACTGAGGGTTTTTTTCGGGGGCACCCTCTTAAAATCTGCACCTGAGGCAAGTATCATACTTTTGATTATTTATTTAAATTTTTTTTAACGTTTATTCATTTTTGAGAAACAGAGAGAGGCAGAGCATGAGGCGGGTAGGAACAGAGAGAGAGGGAGATACAGAATCCGAAGCAGGCTCCAGACTCTGAGCTGTCAAAACAGCCCAACGTGGGGCTCAAACCCACCAACCGTGAGATCATGACCTGAGCTGAAGTCAGACGCTTAACTGACTAAGCCACCCAGGCATCCCTGTATATCACACTTTTTATATGAAAGCATATACGTGTCAGAAGTTCCTAAGGACTATTATGATACAATATAATTGACTTTCGCACTGCTTACCTTGAGCCAAAAAAAAAAAAAAGATTAATTCATTCCTGTTATAAATGTTAAGAGGACAGGGAAGTCCATAATTTATTTTTAAAAAGATTTCCCTGTGATGTTATTAAGATAATATGATTTTTAGCCTGTTTGGAGGGAAGGAGCTTAAGTTACACAGAACATTCATTTATGTGGAACATTCATTTATGTGAAGCATTTATATCCAATAATAAAGCATTCTGGTGTCTAGGTAGAATCTAAGTTTTCATCATTGTACTAGCCAGGTATTCAAGCATGAGACACTCAATGAGCTCTTCAACTGAAACAGAGTCTACCTGGATGTAAGACTTTTCAGTGTTCTTTGAATATTGTCTGCTTCTCAAGGTCATCCAGGGAAGAATAAAGTTCTTTCCAAAAGCCCTCCCACATTTCTCTGATCTTATCAAGGTTACTTTTTACCTCTCTTTGGCGGTCGTACATGATATGTTAAGTCATTAATGACCAGCTTAAAGTCATCAAGGAGTAGGAGGTCTATTCCTGTTGAGGCAGCAACTCGAACGCCATCTGTAAAAAAAATTTAAATGTGAAAATTTAAACTCGTCGTATATCCCTAAATTGTTTGAGAATGATCAGAAAAAAGCAATCCTCAAAATCAATTTTAAAAATTATATCTTCTCTTTTAAATTCTAGTTCATTTTTGCCTCATCCCCAAATTCTATGCTAAACAAAGCTTATATTATCTGAGGCTTTTTGCTTTCATGATCTCAAGTCTATGAAGATTTAATAATACACTTTTCTGCCAAAACTTTATCAACAAGTAAAATAATTACATAGATCTATCGGTGTCAGTTGGAAATCTCGGGTCATGGGAGAGCAGCATGGATGTCATATATCTATCCATGATGGAAGTTGGTGGAGTAAAAAAAAAAACAAAAACAATGCTTTCTAATGTATGGTACTTCTCAGTATAATTACTGATTCGTCACCAATAATTTGGTAGGGACAGATGTTAGCAAAGTACACCATACTGGTCTACTAGTTATATTACTAGATAAGATGAAAATTAAGTATATTTAAACTACTTACAGCATAGAAATGTGGCAAGTTGTTGACAACTGGTAAATCCAAGGGTAAATGGGTACTTCCAATATAGTCTTTTAAGCTTTCTGTAGGTTTAAAATTTTTCAAAGAATGGGAAAAAATGTAAGGCACTTAAATAAATAGGACAGATGCATGTCAAATGGGAATTTTTTAGTGCCTTATTTTACATTCTTTTCCAATCACATATGTCTTTATTTTACAAACTATGTGAAATACGGAACAAGATCTAAAAAGAAGTCCTATTATTTCATATCTCCAGAGATGAGGGCTCAACCACTAGAAAAATTTATTTTATGCCTAAGGTAATGATAAAAGGTTTCAATAACATAGAATGTGACTGACTGCTCCTCTTTGCCCATGGCATTGTATGTGAGGTGCTTCTGAATGAGACTTTTTGTGTATATTCAGTTCCTAAAACTGAACAATTATATTCTGAGAACTGAGACAGAAATCACAGTCTCTCCTGACATTTGCTAAGCAAAAAACTGTGTCCTAAAGTTAAGAGTATGGGATTCTTTTGCAGTGGTATATGTGTGTGCGTATGTGTGTGCATACACACGTGTGTGTGTGTGTGTGTGTGTGTGTGTGTGTGTGTGTAGAGTATAGAAGCGTTCTGGGGTGAAATGACAGGTGGGTGAGAATTAATAATGAATGTGACTATACCTGGTGAGTAGATTGCAACTCTGTCAATTCCCCGATCCTCTTCTTGAAGTTGTCGTAAAAACACACCGACTGAGTCTGAAATAGGTTTGAGTGTGAACTGGCAACGTTCACGCCGGGATGGTAGCCTCACAGATATCACAGGTAACCCATTTTGATACACCACTGTCACATCTGAATGAAAAAGATCCATAATCATACGATAATTAGATTTCATTATAAGTTAAAGCTACAATATTACTAGTCTTACATAGGGTCTATTATTATTAACATGGTTTAAAATGTTTTCAAAGGTTTAAGAATATGCCCTTTAGCTTTAGTTGGAGGTTATTCTGGGAACTGGTTTATGGAAGATCAATCACATAGATCACACAATTCACTGTTCAGAGAAAAGAAAGCATGCAAAGGATTATCTTCTAAGTAGGTCAGGGAGAGGCTTTCCCAGGAATTTGAGGTAAAGATTTTGGTACTGGTAAATATAAACTCTAGTTCTACTGAGGAAGATTTTACTAAGTAGCCAGAGATTGCTGGGCCAGACTCCATAACCTTTAGGAGGTGGCTCTGAGGAGCCACAGCTTTCAAGAACCCCTGGAGAATAATATGTGAAAATACACTAATAAGTGAGACTCTTACTCAAGGAAAGTCACTTCATATTTATAGTATAATTATTATATCCAAGGTGTTTGATAAGTAAGTAGTCTCTTACATAATATGAACCTATTATGATAGAAACAAAACAATTCTTTTTATGTTCTCTTAAACATTGTCCTGAGACTAGTTAGAAGCCGCAACGTAACTATTTGGGATTTTCTAACAAAAAGTTATTAAAGGAAACATTATCATAAGCTATAAAACTAAAAGAATTCCCATTTCCTTATCTTTTTCATCAATAGTCTTGATTTACTGAGTCGTAGTCACTAAAACAAATGTCAGACTAACTCTTTTGAAATAATTTTCAAATGAAATTTATAAATAAATAAATTTTGAAACAGAGTTTTTTACATAAGCAACCAAGCATTTAAAGATAAGTTAGCACTAGCCTGTGAAGAAAAACAGGCTTTGGAGGCAAATCTGGGATGGAATCCTGGCTTTATAACTTTGGGCATGTTATATAACTTCTCTGAGCCTTGCTTTCTTGACGTATAACATGGATTTAATTCCTAACTGATGGAATTGTTGTGAGGAATAAATAAAATAAACCATTTAAAACACTTAGCACACTGCTTGATGATGTTTATTAGCTTTTTTTAAAGAATCCAAAGATACATTCTATAATGTTGCTAAGCATTCATACCCCTCAATATTGAAGAGTTGAGAGGAAATGTTTTTAGGTTAATATTCTGGAGATGCCAAACGCATCACACTTGGCAATGCTGTCATTATTTACATCTTATTTCCTTGCCTATTCTAGCCACTTACAAGGCTTGCAGTATATACAATAGCATCACACTACATTCTTTCAGTACTTAAATTTTAAAAGTAACCCTGACTGAAACAGAGTTTGTAAATACCAAAATATACTTTTATTTTAAATGGACATTTGATGAGCTTTGGCACAATAATCAAGATAAAGAGCATTTTCATTACTTCCCCAAATTCTCCTATTCCCCATCCCAGTAAATCCTTAGGCAACCACTGATTCAATTTTTGTCACTACAGATTATATTTAGTTTTTCTGGAGTTTTATATTACTGGAATCATATAGTACAGACTCTTTTGTATCTGACTTCTCTCAGTATAGTGATTTTGAGATTAACCCACATTGTTGCATGCATTGGTAGTTTATTTTTATTGCTAATATTTCACTGTATGGATACACCATAATTTATGCATTTTCCTGCTGATTGACATTTGGACTGCTTTCCAGTCTTTGGCCACTATGAGTAAAGTAGCCACTTTTAAGTCTTTGTGGAGATATATGTCTTTGTTCTATACCTTTTCTCATCCTTATAACCTATCTGTGTCTTTACATTTAAAGTGGGTTTTCTACAGACAGCATATAGTTGGGTCTTGCTGTTTTGTCTAATCTGACAATCTCAGCCTTTTAATTAAAGCGTGTGTATTATTTACATTTAATAAATTATAAATGTATATAAAAATACTTGTGTATAAGTCTTGCTACTTACTTTATTGACCCAAACTGTTCTTTCTTCTATTTTTTCTTTATTCTTGCTCTCTTTTAGATTAACTATTTTTTTAATAAGGTACCCTTTTGTAAAAAATATTTACATATATTTTTTATTTTAAAGAGAGAGAGCACTAGCAGGGGAGAGGCGCAGAGGGGGAGAGAAAGAGAGAATCCCAAGCAGGCTCCTGGCTCAGCATGGAGACGGACTCAGGGCTCGATCCTAGAATGCTGGGATCATGACTTGAGCCAAAATTGAGTTGGATGCTCAATTGATAGGGCTACACAGGTGCCCGTAGATAAACTAATTTTTTAATGTTTATTTATTTTCATGAGAGAGAGAGAGAGAGGGAGAGAGAGAGTGTGTGAATGGGGTAGGTGAAGGGAGAGGGGGACAGATGATCTGAAGCAGGCTTTGTGCTGACAGCAGAGAGTCTGACACAGGGCTCACACTCACGAACCATGAGATCATGACCTGAGCCAAAGTCGGATGCTTAATCCACTGAGCCACTGAGGTGCCCTAGGTTAACTATTTTTATGATTACATTTAATCTGTAATATTGGCTAATTGACTATGTCTTTTTATGTTTCTAGGGGTTTCCCTACGGTAGGTGTTGACAAACTTTTTCTGTAAAAGGCTAGATATTAAATATTTTAGACTTTACGGACCATAAAGATCTCTGTTGCAACTACAGACTGCACTGTGGGGCAGAAGCAGCCACTGGCAGTAGATAAACAAATGAGCATGGCTGTGTTCCAATAAACTTTATTTATAAAAATATGCAGTAGCCTGGATTTGGACTATTAGGCTTCCTGAACCTTGCTAATGGGTTTACAATATACATCTTTAACCTATTACAGTTGACCTTTACATAATACATCACTTTAGGTATAGTGTAGAGTATCTCAAGACCAATACACTTCCACTCCCTTTGCTTTGTGCTATTGTCCTCATATATTTTATTACCACATGCTATAAACCATACATCATTTTTACTTCAACAACTAACTACATTTTAAAGAAATCTTTTTATTTTTTATGAATATAATGTATTGTCAGATTGGCTTACATATAACACCCAGTGCTCACCCCAAGTGCCCTCCTCAATGCCCATCACCCATTTTCCCTCTCCCCCACATGCCCATCCACCCTTAGTTTGTTCTCTGTATTTAAGAGTCTCTTGTGCTTTGCCTCCCTCCCTCTTTGTTTGTATCTATTCCCCCCCAAATAAATCTTAAAATGAGGAAATACTTTTCATATTTACACTTATAGTTACCCTCTGGTGTTCCTCATTTTGTATAGATCTAAATTTCTATTTAGCATCATTTTCCTTTTGCCTGAAAAGCTTCCTTAAACATTTCTTATTGGGCAGATGTGTTGACAATATATTCTCCCAACTTTGATAAGTCTGAAAAAGCTTATTTAAAAAAATTTTTTTTATAATGTAAAAGAGTACCAAAGTTTATTGGTATGATTTCAGATTCCATACAGCAATCAACCTTAGGGAGCTATCACTAGTAAAATTTTGGTTAAAATCAAAGAAAAATATCTACAATTACTTGAAAAGGTCATTACTAATTTTTCCAACTACATGTCAATAATTGATAAGATTTTCTACACATGCGTCTAACAAAATAACCTATTGAATGCAGAATCAGATACAAGAATCTACCTGACTTCTATTAAAACAAACATAAAAAAGATTTGCAAAAATAGAAAACAATCTGCCCTTCTCACTACTTTGTTTTAGAAAATACAATTATTGGGGCGCCTGGGTGGCTTAGTCGGTTAAGCGGCTGACTTCGGCTCAGGTCACGATCTCGCGGTCCGTGAGTTCGAGCCCCGCGTCGGGCTCTGTGCTGACAGCTCAGAGCCTGGAGCCTGTTTCAGATTCTGTGTCTCCCTTCTCTGACCCTCCCCTGTTCATGCTCTGTCTCTCTCTGTCTCAAAAATAAATAAAAACGTTAAAAAAAAATTTAAATAAAAAAAAAAGAAAATACAATTATTTTTGATAAAATTGTCTTATTTATACTATGACAATTATCCACAGTAGATTTATTATTATTCTTTTTTATTTTTATTTTTTTTAAATTTACATCCAAATTAGTTAGCATATAGTGCAACAATGATTTCAGGAGTAGATTCCTTAGTGCCCCTTACCCTTTTAGCCCATCCCCCCTCCCACACCCCCTCCGGTAACTCTCTGTTTGTTTTCCATACTTATGCATCTCTTATGTTTTGTCCCCCTCCCTGTTTTTATATTATTTTTGTTTCTCTTCCCTTATGTTCATCTGTTTTGTCTCTTAAAGTCCTCATATGAGTGAAGTCATATGATTTTTCTCTTCCTCTGACTAATTCCACTTAGCATAATACCCTCCAGTTCCATCCACATAGTTGCAAACGGCAAGATTTCATATTTTTTGATTGCCGAGTAATACTCCATTGTGTATGTGTGTATGTGTGTGTGTGTATATATACATATATATACACACATACACATATACACACACACACACACATATACAGAAATATATATATACACACAGAAGATGTGGTACATGTATGTATATGTGTATGTATATGTACATACAAATATATATACACATATACATACATATGTATATATACAATCTTTTTGATTGCTGAGTAATATTCCATTGTGTATGTGTGTGTATGTATGTGTATAGATATATACACATATACAGAAATATATATATATATACACACACATACAGAAGATGTGGTGTGTATGTATGTATATGTGTATGTATATATATATATGTATACACATACATACACATAAAATAAACTTTTTCAGAGCCCAAATGTCCCTCAATGGATGAATGGATAAAGAAGATGTGGTGTATATGTATGTATGTATATGTGTATGTATATATATATATATATACAGAAGATGTGGTGTGTATGTATGTATGTGTATATATATGTATGTGTATACATATGTGTATACATATACAGTATATATGTGTATATACCACATCTTCTTTATCCATTCATCCATTGACGGACATTTGGGCTCTGAAAAAGTTTATTTTACCTTCATTAAAAAGAAATGTTTATTTTTGAGACAGAGCACAAGCAGGGGAAGGGCAGAGAGAGAGAGAGAGAGAGAGAGAGAGAGAGACAGACAGACACAGAATCTGAAGCAGGCTCCAGGCTCTGAGCTGTCTGCACAGAGCCTGATGTGGGGCTTAAACCCACGAACCATGAGAGCATGACCTGAGCTGAAGTCGGACGCTCAACCAACTGAGCCACGCAGGTCTCCCAGCCTTCATTTTTGAAGAACACTTTGCTTTGTAAAAAATTCTAGGCAGACAGATTTCTTTTTCCTTTTAGCACTCTAAAGAACTTATGTCTTCTGCTTTGCATATACTATAAGTTAATGTATACTATTATCTTTGTTCCTCTGTACATAATATGTCTTTTGCCCAATGGCTGCTCTTAATATTTTCTCTTTATCGTTGGTTTTCAACAGTTTGATTATAATTTTCCATTCTATGGTTTTGTAAGTATTCTGCTTGGGAGCTGCTAAATTTCTCACATCTGTGAGCTCATAGTTTTAATCAAATTTGGAAACTTTTTTGCCATTACTCAAATATTTTTTCTGGCTCTTACCCTTCTTC
The DNA here is from genome assembly GCF_018350195.1 of Panthera tigris. Classification (NCBI taxonomy): domain Eukaryota; kingdom Metazoa; phylum Chordata; class Mammalia; order Carnivora; family Felidae; genus Panthera; species Panthera tigris. Next base: position 32,887,734 of record NC_056670.1, on the reverse strand, counting down.
TTCTGGGATTCCTATAATTATACCTATATTAGACTATGCAATATAGTCTCACAGGGCACTCAGGATCCCTTCATATATTTCAGGGTTTTTTTTTTTTCCTCCTTCATTTTGGATAGTTTTAACTGCTACACACTTCAGTGTCACTGATATTTTCTTCTATAATGGCTAATCTGTTAATTTCATCTATATTGCTTTGCATCTCACATTTTTTTCATCTCTAGGAGTTACATCTGTTTACTTTTATATCTTCTATTCTTCCTCATATTATGCTTGCTTTCCTTTTCCTCCCTGAATATAATGATCACATTTATAATAACTTTTAAAATCCTTGTCTGTTAATTGCACCATCTCTGTCATTTCTAGATCTGTTTCTGTTGACGAATTTTTCTTCTGTTTTTTCCCCCTGCTTTTTCATTACCTAGTCATTTTTGATGAGGTTAGACATTGTTGACTTTTACATTACTGAGTGCTGGATTCTGTTGTATAGTTATCTGCATATTATATTGATCTTTTCAAGTCTTTTAGAAAGGTTCTTAGGACAGACCTAGAGATTCTTTTGTTATATGGCCAATTTGGCTCTACTTGTAAGGTATGTTCTTCTGGGAGTCTACAATGAATGTTCATATATTCAATGATGTCTCTTCTCTGGCTGGAGGGAAGTCAAATGATTTCTGGCCCTGTATGAGCACTAAGAAGTAGTCATTTTACAGTTTCTGGTAATTGTTATTGGAAGTTATTCTAGCCTGTTCTTGTCATTCAGAATTTAGAAAGCCTCATGTTGTGACCTGAGGTGATATAGGGTCAGTCCAACTTGTTTTTCTTCTCTCAGAGATCAGTCTTGTCCTTATTGTTCAATATCTAAAAACAATTATTTTACATATTTTGTCCATTGTTCTAGTTGTTGACAGCAGGACAGCAATTCCCATAGCAGTTAATCCTTTGTGGATACATAATTTGAATATTTACATAAAAATTTAAAAGACAGAAATGTCTACTTCTTTAATTCTTCAAAAGTGTAATCTATATTTCCTAAGGAAGAAGAGGCCAAAAATAGTAATATGAACTTAGTACATATTATGTACTATCTCAAGTTTTTAATGTCTAAAGATATTTGAAAATTTTCTTTCTCATTTCTAAAAGAATCCTTAGCAATCCAGTCTTTCTTTAAAGTCAGAGCCATTTACATGAGTATCTCTCTTCTTCTATAGGCCATAAAGATGATGGCATCATAAAATTCAGTGACTAACTTGTTTACCTGTTTCCCTCCCCTCCATCATCTTTTTCCTATAGTGAAAAACTATTCAGCCACAGATTTCAAGAAGCAGACAGAGTTAAATTTAAATAAAAGATGTGAATCTTAAACACAAAAGCATGGAAGATTTCACTAAACATCAGTTTCACAGGTAAGTGCTTAGGGGTTACTGTTTTAAAATAACTGAGATAAAGTCAACAGAGAAAATTAAGGTCTTTCTCAGTCACTTTAACTTTTTACACTAAAGATCATGAGGCCTTTCAAAGGAGTGAAATATGAAAGCTTTGAAAAACTCTGCATGAAATAGCACATTTCAGAACTGACAAACCTTCATTTTAATACTGCTTTTGAAAGGTATCCCCAGGTCTTCTGCTTTCCCACACACTAGATTGTAATGTAAATGTCAGATTTCTCGGTTTGCAACCAAAGAACAATTGCCAAAGTTCCTCAAGTTTAACAATATGTAAAATAGTTGCTGGTGGTAGTAAAGTCACAATGGGTATTTACAAGCTAATGACAGTTGTCAGCTATTATTCTCTAGAGACAAATATTCTTTTTAAGTGTAAATTGCACCAGGTGGTTTGGTTGGGTTTATTTTTAATCTTTTGTTTTGATTTCCATTTCAATAAGAAAAGAAATAATCTAAGTATTTCTAGCACAGTGTACTTCAAAGAAACCCAGGAATTATGGGTCAACCAATATGATTACTGAGAAACAGAACATGACAACAGATTTAGGCATAAAAACAAAAGGGCAAAGGATTTTCCAGACGAAAAAGAGAAGCGCAAGGACAACAGACATTTGGGGTTGAAGAAGGAATACATTAAAAAAAAAAAAAAAAAGGTCTTTGGGGCATCAGGTACAGAAAATGTTGCAAAGTATAAGTGCTTGTGCTTGTTTTTTAGCCAATTGGTAAGTAGGAAAGTTAAGTTCACAGTAGGAAATTTATTTGTTGTCAAAAATAATGGGTAAAATCTCATCCATAATAGATCATCTCATGCATGAACATGAATGTATATATCTTGAGGACTTATGAAAGGGAACTGGTACAATAAGAAAACACATATAGGGTGTTTTCTGTAAAGATACTTAGAGCTGTACTTTATGTACGATAGATGATTCCAGTGGCTTATGATCTTGTCTGTTTATTTCTACCCCCTTTCTGTATTATTTTGAATCAAGAATGTGAACTATAAGCACAGACTTTTAGTGTTAGAAGAGACAGAGAAATCATACAGACTAATAATGAGGGAGCATAAGACAGGCTGAGGGTGAAACAAGCACCCTCAGGTGAGGGTGCTCACCTGAGGGTGGCTAGCATCCACCCCTGCACCCCCACCTCCCCCCCCCCGCCCCATTTGTGTGATATTCCTCAGGCACTGCCCAAGAACAAAGGAAAGGAAACTTGGTTAACTGATAGAGATCACAGTCATACAGGACATGGGTCTCCTATCAGTTTACAAATATCTTAGTAAATTACAAAAAAAAAAAAAAAGGAAAAAAAGGCAATCTAATCAATAGCCTAATTTCCAGAAACCTGTAGACTCAGTTTCCTAGAGACCCAACATCACCCCTCCATAGTGATTGGGGAACAAAGGCAGGAAGGAAATGGTAGTAAAATTAAATTTCTTTATGACTTGCAGCCCATTGAGAAATACTTGAGGTAAATACAAAGTACAACATTTCTACAGGAACCCCATACCGTCCTAATGTTAATGCCTTACTAGAGGAAAAACACCTTCAGCTTGACAATAGCAAGGCCTCAGGTATTGTTTAGCATATCAAAGTCCCTCTGGAGGCCTCCCTTTTGACTTTACCCCCCCCCCCCCAACTTCATAGTATATAACTAGTTACCCATCACAACCTCAGGGCACCTCTTTCTGCACAGGGGTCCTGTCCTAGTGCTTTAATAAAATCACCTTTTTGCACTAAAAACATCCTCAAGAATTCTTTCTTGGCTGTCGGCTCCAGACCACTCCCCCCATCACCCCAAAACTTCATTACTAATGTCCTTCTTTTGCACCTAACAATAAAGTCTGGCAAGGTTAAGTGATATTCCTAAATTGATACAGTTCAACCCAATCCTAAGTGATTTTGGATCTCATCATTCGACTAAAAAGTCATTTTCTCCCAGGTCATGTATGATATTAGGTTGCTAAATTCAGTGGGAATTTTGGCCTTTAACTTGCTTGTTTTAGCAAAATCTAATGATGTCAACTTGATGAGGGAGTGTGGGGCAAGCTGAGGGCAAAATACAGGCTGGCACCCCACTCCCACCCCACCATGGTGGAATATGTGTGATACTCCTTCTTGGACACTCCTGGCTACCCAAGAACAAAGGAAAGGGGTTTAAGTGCTTGCCATGGTAATGTGGGAAACTAAGGCAAATGAAAAATTAAATTCCCTTACTGCCTACAGCCCATTGACAAGTCCTTGAAACCAGCAAAGTGACCTCCCTCTAGGAACTCAGCTGCCTCCATGATGACACTTTGCTAGGGGCAAAAGAGAACCTTAGCTTAATATTATCGCAACTTCCAGGATCCTGTAAGTATACTTCCTCTATCTCAACTGCCCCAAGAGATATGCTGGCAATCATACTCCAAGCTTATGGCCCCCTGATACACATCTGAAGGGTCTCATGACTGAGGTTTTACTGAACTGTAATAAATGGCATTTCTGTAGCAACGGCTAGCCCCTCAAGGTCCTGGAAACCTTGCTTCCAAAAATACATTAGAGACTCCTCCCAACCTGAGGGTATACAATGAGTTACCGTCATGACCCTAGTGCAGCTCTTCCTGCCCACAGGTCCTGTCCCCATGCTTTAATAAAATCAGCTTTTTGTACCAAGACATCTTCAAGAATTCTTTCTTGGCTGTTGGCTCCGGACCTCATGAATCCCACCATCACCCCAAAACTTCATCAAACCTGCTCCTTCACTTTATAAAAAGCTTTCCTTTTGGTTTCTGTGATTCCATACTCTCCTGGTTGTTTGCAACTTTCTGTCTACACTTTCTCATTTTCCTTCATAGGCTCTTATTCTTGTATTCATCCCTTGAAAGTTTCTACGTGCTTTGTCCTAGGTCTCTGTGCTTCTTAATCCACACACTCTCTAGGCAATCTTATGTCTTTCCCGACTGCCAGCTAACTTCTAAATGTTGATGATGTCCCAAACCTATATTCAACTGTCTGCTGGACATGTGGATTTCCCATATGCACATCTCAAAGTAAAAATATCCTAAAATTGAATTAATCTTCCCTGAACCACCCACCTCTGACATTTTTCATCTCAGTCAGCACCATTATTTAACTTTTGCCCAATCCAGAAAATTGTATGATATACCTGACTACTTAGAACGAGAACATGACATCCCTCCTATCTAATCAGTCACCATGTCCTTTCATTCTATTTTCTAAACAACTCTAATCCTTCTAATTCTCTGCATTACCACCATCTTCTTAGTCCAGGTCACCACCACCTTTCTTCTATCAGCTATATTGTAAGTGAATTCCCTACATCATTCCAGCCTTGCTCCTGTTCAAAAAACTATCCATACTCAAGCAGGGTAATCTTTCTTTTTCCACAGAAAACCACTATCTTGAAGTTGGTATTTGGTGTTTAGCAGTCTCATTCATGATATACATACATGCAGGCAGGCAGGCAGACAAACACACACAGAGACACAGCTTAGTATACAGTATATAGTATAGTGGAAGCCAGCCTTTGAGGTGGTTTTCTATGATCCTTGCCTCTAGGTATTCATATCCTTGTATGGTCGCATCCCACATCAAATCAGGGCTGGTCTGTAAAATCAGTAGAATACAGCAGATGTGATGGTGTGTAACTTCCCAGACTACGCCATAAAAGACTGTGTGGCTTCTGTCTTGCTCTTCTGGATCACATGCTCTGAGGGAACCCATTAGCCACAAGGACAAACCTGCAGCCCTGTGGAGAAGCCAACATTGAGAAGAAGTGGAATCTCCTAGAGGGAAGATGGCGGCGTAGGAGGACACTGGGCTCACCGCGCGTCCTGCTGATCACTTAGATTCCACCTACACCTGCCTAAATAACCCAGAAAACCGCCAGAGGATTAGCAGAACAGAGTCTCCGGAGCCAAGCGCAGACGGGAGGCCCACGGAAGAGGGTAGGAAGGGCAGCGAGGCGGTGCGCGCTCCACGGACTGGCGGGAGGGAGCTGGGGCGGAGGGGCGGCTCGCCGACCAAGCAGAGCCCCCGAGTCTGGCTGGCAAAAGCGGAGGGGCCAGACAGACTGTGTTCCGACAGCAAGCGCGACTTAGCGTCTGGGAGGTCATAAGTTAACAGCTCTGCTCAGAAAGCGGGAAGGCTGGAGGACAAAGGGAGGGAGAGCTGCTGAGCCCCCTGACGACAGAGCTCAGCTTGGCGGGGAACAAAGGCGCTCGCCAGCGCCATCTTCCTCGCCCATCCCCCAGCCAAAATCCCAAAGGGAACCAGTTCCTGCCAGGGAACTTGCTCTCTCCGTGCAAACACCCAAGTCTGTGCTTCTGCGGAGCCAAACCTCCGGCAGCGGATCTGACTCCCTCCCGCTGCCACAGGGCCCCTCCTGAAGTGGATCACCTAAGGAGAAGCGAGCTAAGCCTGCCCCTCCTGCCCCCATGCACCTTGCCTGGCAGCTAATACGCCAGCTAATACGCCAGATCCCCAGCACCACAAGCCTGGCAGTGTGCAAGTAGCCCAGACGGGCCACGCCACCCCACGGTGAATCCCGCCCCTAGGAGAGGGGAAGAGAAGGCACACACCAGTCTGACTGTGGCCCCAGCGGTGGGCTGGGGGCAGACATCAGGTCGGACTGCGGCCCCGCCCACCAACTCCAGTTATACACCACAGCACAGGGGAAGTGCCCTGCAGGTCCTCACCACTCCAGGGACTATCCAAAAGGACCAAATGGAAGAATTCCCCTCAGAAGAATCTCCAGGATATAACAACAGCTAATGAACTGATCAAAAAGGATTTAAATAATAGAACAGAAAGTGAATTTAGAATAATAGTCATAAAATTAATCGCTGGGCTTGAAAACAGTATAGAGGACAGCAGAGAATCTCTTGCTACAGAGATCAAGGGACTAAGGAACAGTCACGAGGAGCTGAAAAGCGCTTTAAACGAAATGCAAAACAAAATGGAAACGACGACAGCTCGGATTGAAGAGGCAGAGGAGAGAATAGGTGAACTAGAAGATAAAGTTATGGAAAAAGAGGAAGCTGAGAGAAAGAGAGATAAAAAAAATCCAGGAGTATGAGGGAAAAATTAGAGAACTAAGTGATACACTAAAAAGAAATAATATACGCATAATTGGTATCCCAGAGGAAGAAGAGAGAGGGAAAGGTGCTGAAGGGGTACTTGAAGAAATTATAGCTGAGAACTTCCCTGAACTGGGGAAGGAAAAAGGCATTGAAATCCAAGAGGCACAGAGAACTCCCTTCAGACCTAACTTGAATCGATCTTCTGCACGACATATCATAGTGAAACTGGCAAAATACAAGGATAAAGAGAAAATTCTGAAAGCAGCAAGGGATAAACGTGCCCTCACATATAAAGGGAGACCTATAAGACTCGTGACTGATCTCTCTTTTGAAACTTGGCAGGCCAGAAAGGACTGGCACGATATCTTCAGTGTGCTAAACAGAAAAAATATGCAGCCGAGAATCCTTTATCCAGCAAGTCTGTCATTTAGAATAGAAGGAGAGATAAAGGTCTTCGTCTTCCCAAACAAACAAAAACTGAAGGAATTTGTCACCACGAAACCAGCCCTACAAGAGATCCTAAGGGGGATCCTGTGAGACAAAGTACCAGAGACATCACTACAAGCATAAAACATACAGACATCACAATGACTCTAAACCCGTATCTTTCTATAATAACACTGAATGTAAATGTATTAAATGTGCCAACCAAAAGACATAGGGTATCAGAATGGATAAAAAAACAAGACCCATCTATTTGCTGTCTACAAGAGACTCATTTTAGACCTGAGGACACCTTTAGATTGAGAGTGAGGGGATGGAGAACTATTTATCATGCTACTGGAAGCCAAAAGAAAGCTGGAGTAGCCATACTTATATCAGACAAACTAGACTTTAAATTAAAGGCTGTAACAAGAGATGAACAAGGGCATTATATAATAATTACAGGGTCTATCCATCAGGAAGACATAACAATTATAAATGTCTATGCACCGAATACCGGAGCCCCCAAATATATAAAACAATTACTCATAAACATAAGCAACCTTATTGATAAGAATGTGGTCATTGCAGGGGACTTTAACACCCCACTTACAGAAATGGATAGATCATCTAGACACACGGTCAATAAAGAAACAAGGGCCCTGAATGATACATTGGATCAGATGGACTTGAAAGATATATTTAGAACCCTGCATCCCAAAGCAACAGAATATACTTTCTTCTCGAGTGCACATGGAACATTCTCCAAGATAGATCATATACTGGGTCACAAAACAGCCCTTCATAAGTTTACAAGAATTGAAATTATATCATGCATACTTTCAGACCACAATGCTATGAAGCTTGAAATCAACCACAGGAAAAAGTCTGGAAAACCTCCAAAAACGTGGAGGTTAAAGAACACCCTACTGAAGAATGAGTGGGTCAACCAGGCAATTAGAGAACAAATTAAAAAATATATGGAAACAAACGAAAATGAAAATACAACAATCCAAACGCTTTGGGACGCAGTGAAGGCAGTCCTGAGAGGAAAATACATTGCAATCCAGGCCTATCTCAAGAAACAAGAAAAATCCCAAATACAAAATCTAACAGCACACCTAAAGGAAATAGAAGCAGAACAGCAAAGGCAGCCTAAACCCAGCAGAAGAAGAGAAATCATAAAGATCAGAGCAGAAATAAACAATATAGAATCTAAAAAAACTGTAGAGCAGATCAACGAAACCAAGAGTTGGTTTTTTGAAAAAATAAACAAAATTGACAAACCTCTAGCCAGGCTTCTCAAAAAGAAAAGGGAGATGACCCAAATAGATAAAATCATGAATGAAAATGGAATTATTACAACCAATCCCTCAGAGATACAAACAATTATCAGGGAATACTATCAAAAATTATATGCCAACAAATTGGACAACCTGGAAGAAATGGACAAATTCCTAAACACCCACACTCTTCCAAAACTCAATCAGGAGGAAATAGAAAGCTTGAACAGACCCATAACCAGCGAAGAAATTGAATCGGTTATCAAAAATCTCCCAACAAATAAGAGTCCAGGACCAGATGGCTTCCCAGGGGAGTTCTACCAGACGTTTAAAGCAGAGATAATACCTATCCTTCTCGAGCTATTCCAAGAAATAGAAAGGGAAGGAAAACTTCCAGACTCATTCTATGAAGCCAGTATTACTTTGATTCCTAAACCAGACAGAGACCCAATAAAAAAAGAGAACTACAGGCCAATATCCCTGATGAATATGGATGCAAAAATTCTCAATAAGATACTAGCAAATCGAATTCAACAGCTTATAAAAAGAATTCTTCACCATGATCAAGTGGGATTCATTCCTGGGATGCAGGGCTGGTTCAACATTCTCAAATCAATCAACGTGATACATCACATTAATAAAAAAAAGAGAAGAACCATATGATCCTGTCAATCGATGCAGAAAAGGCCTTTGACAAAATCCAGCACCCTTTCTTAATAAAAACCCTTGAGAAAGTCGGGATAGAAGGAACATACTTAAACATCATCAAAGCCATTTATGAAAAGCCCACAGCTAACATCATCCTCAACGGGGAAAAACTGAGAGCTTTTTCCCTGAGATCAGGAACACGACAGGGATGCCCACTGTCACCGCTGTTGTTTAACATAGTTCTGGAAGTTCTAGCATCAGCAATCAGACAACAAAAGGAAATCAAAGGCATCCAAATTGGCAAAGATGAAGTCAAGCTTTCGCTTTTTGCAGATGACATGATATTATACATGGAAAATCCGATAGACTCCACCAAAAGTCTGCTAGAACTGATACATGAATTCAGCAAAGTTGCAGGATACAAAATCAATGTACAGAAATCAGTTGCATTCTTATACACTAACAATGAAGCAACAGAAAGACAAATAAAGAAACTGATCCCATTCACAATTGCACCAAGAAGCATAAAATACCTAGGATTAAATCTAACCAAAGATGTAAAAGATCTGTATGCTGAAAACTATAGAAAGCTTATGAAGGTAATTGAAGAAGATATAAAGAAATGGAAAGACATTCCCTGCTCATGGATTGGAAGAATAAATATTGTCAAAATGTCAATACTACCCAAAGCTATCTACACATTCAATGCAATCCCAATCAAAATTGCACCAGCATTCTTCTCGAAACTAGAACAAGCAATCCTAAAATTCATATGGAACCACAAAAGGCCCCGAATAGCCAAAGTAATTTTGAAGAAGACCAAAGCAGGAGGCATCACAATCCCAGACTTTAGCCTCTACTACAAAGCTGTAATCATCAAGACAGCATGGTATTGGCACAAAAACAGACACATAGACCAATGGAGTAGAATAGAAACCCCAGAACTAGACCCACAAACGTATGGCCAACTCATCTTTGACAAAGCAGGAAAGAACATCCAATGGAAAAAAGACAGTCTCTTTAACACATGGTGTTGGGAGAACTGGACAGCAACATGCAGAAGGTTGAAACTAGACCACTTTCTCACACCATTCACAAAAATAAACTCAACATGGATAAAGGACCTGAATGTGAGACAGGAAACCATCAAAACCCTAGAGGAGAAAGCAGGAAAAGACCTCTCTGACCTCAGCCGTAGCAATCTCTTAGTCGACACATCCCCAAAGGCAAGGGAATTAAAAGCAAAAGTGAATTACTGGGACCTTATGAAGATAAAAAGCTTCTGCACAGCAAAGGAAACAACCAACAAAACTAAAAGGCAACCAACGGAATGGGAAAAGATATTTGCAAATGACATATCAGACAAAGGGCTAGTATCCAAAATCTATAAAGAGCTCACCAAACTCCACACCTGAAAAACAAATAACCCAGTAAAGAAATGGGCAGAAAACATGAATAGACACTTCTCTAAAGAAGACATCCGGATGGCCAACAGGCACATGAAAAGATGTTCGCTCCTTATCAGGGAAATACAAATCAAAACCACACTCAGATATCACCTCACGCCAGTCAGAGTGGCCAAAATGAACAAATCAGGAGACTACATGCTGGAGAGGATGTGGAGAAACGGGAACCCTCTTGCACTGTTGGTGGGAATGCAAATTGGTGCAGCCGCTCTGGAAAGCAGTGTGGAGGTTCCTCAGAAAATTAAAAATAGACCTACCCTATGACCCAGCAATAGCACTGCTAGGAATTTACCCAAGGGATACAGGAGTACTGATGCATAGGGGCACTTGTACCCCAATGTTTATAGCAGCACTCTCAACAATAGCCAAATTATGGAAAGAGCCTAAATGTCCATCAACTGATGAATGGATAAAGAAATTGTGGTTTATATACACAATGGAATACTACGTGGCAATGAGAAAGAATGAAATATGGCCTTTTGTAGCAACGTGGATGGAACTGGAGAGTGTGATGCTAAGTGAAATAAGCCATACAGAGAAAGACAGATACCATATGGTTTCACTCTTATGTGGATCCTGAGAAACTTAACAGAAACCCATGGGGGAGGGGAAGGAAAAAAAAAAAGAGGTTAGAGTGGGAGAGAGCCAAAGCATAAGAGACTGTTAAAAACTGAGAACAAACTGAGGGTTGATGGGGGGTGGGAGGGAGGGTAGGGTGGGTGATGGGTATTGAGGAGGGCACCTTTTGGGATGAGCACTGGGTGTTGTATGGAAACCAATTTGACAATAAATTTCATATATTAAAAAAAAAAAAAAAAAGAAGTGGAATCTCCTACCAAGAGCCAGTACCAACTTCTCAGCTCATATTGTGAGTTATCTTAGAATCGAACCCTCCAGCCTCAGTCAAACCTTCAGACGACTGCAGTGCCAGCGAGCATGGGATTGCAACTTTATGAGATTCTGAATTGCCCAGCTAAACTGCTCCCGAGTTCCAAATCCATAAAACATGAGATAATACAGGATATTATTGTTAAGCCACTAAATATTGCCGTAATTTGCTACGTGGTGTTAAATAACTAAATATGGCATGGTTCTTGCGTGTATTTAAACATTACATAAATGGTTGCACTATATTCAACTTTCTACAACTTGCCTTTTATGCTCAATAATGCTTTGACATTTATCCAAATTGAATCAGATTTCTGGATCATTAACTTAAAGTCCTATGTAGAATTTTATTTATGAATATACCACAATTTATTTATCCCTGGAAAAAAAAAACAGATTTTCTTCTTCTTTATTGTAAATAAAAAGAAGGCTAAGAAAGTTAGCAGCCCTCCTTGTTTTTAGTTTCCAATATAAATGTGGCCAACTTTTCTTTTCCTTTTAGAGCTCTGCATTTCACATTTTACTCCTTATGCCATTTGGAATTTACCTTTGTGAGGTAAGAAGTCAACTATAACAGCCGCATTTATTGAATAGTCTCCCTTTTCTCCTGATGTACAATGTTAATTCTATCACATGTCAAATTCCCGTACATGCAAGGTTTCTCTAATCTGACTCTACAATCTTTCCTCAACCTGTTTTGATTATTACAGTTTTAAAAATACATCTTAATACGTAGTTGAGGCAAACCTTCCCCCCTTTTCCGCTCCAAATTTATTTTAGGTATTTGTGTAGTTTTCTTTTTTCATATGAAGTTTTGAATAAATTCAGCAGTTCCTGTTGGGGTTTAGTTTAGATTAGCATTGCACTGGAGTTTATAAATTCATGTGGGGGAAGCTGACAATTTTTACAGTGTTGTCCTCACATTCGTTAACATGTCATAACTCTGCATTTATTATCTTCTTTTGTGTCATTCAATAGAGTTTACTCTTCTTAATATATGTTTTACAGATTTTTTTTTACTAGTATCATGCCTAGATAGCTTCACACAATTTATCTTTAATACTCACTTCTATGTTCATAAATACAATTCCAAAAGCCCATAGGTTTTTTCATTAAATTATACGTTAGACAAAACGTAAGATTACCATTTAACAGAGTAAACTAAATATTATTTTGGTGATAATAAGGCCCTTCCTTATACATTGTGGCAAAAATATCTTTGATATCAATAATTAACATGTATAAACAAAATGTGCTTGCTTCACAATAATCTCAGAAGAATCTATTTAACTATGAAAAATAGATTATTGAAATTTTCTTTACATTATTCATAATATATTAAATATACTAAGTCTGTCACATATTAACAGCATTTGAAGAATACTTATGTTGAAAACTTGTAAATTTTACGTAGTAAATAATTTTCCATGGCAATATAAGAAAGCCCAATTATATAATCATAACTTAAGTAGCTTGATAAATCCAGTTGTTTCTTTCTAACCAGTAGTATAAATTCATTTTAATCACATCAACTATGTATTTCATTTTGTACCTTGGGTGAATCAGTATTTGTACAAGGTAATTTCTGTAAACTATGTACAATTTTTGTGGAGTTATTATGGGGCTTAAATAGTAAAAGTTGGAAAAATACAAAGTTATAAATCATCTTTTTATACATGGTGTTATCAGTCTGATGCTAAATAGTTGTACAACCTAGGTACTTCTTGTTAATTCAGGTTCTTTTAAAATGAGTTCATGAAAATATTTCTCAGAAATGTCAAAACCATTTGTGCTAAGTAAAAGGTCATCCCCTCCCTTTCTTTCCATTCGTGCACTCACTCTACTGAGAATTAAAATTTTCTTTTGCTTTTGTAAAAATGAAATCCTGTCCTAATATAGTACTGTAACATTTTTTCCTTTTAAAACTGATGTTTTTGGTGGTGCTGCTATGGAAGTAACTTTATTAAACCTTGATCCTTGATCCACTTTAATTTCTGGATGATAAACAGAATACAATCCTAAAGTATAGACAGTGGAGTGCAGTAGAAAAAGCATGGTTTTGGAATCTCAGATTTGATAGTCCTCAAGTTCTACCACAGGAGATACCTCAAATCCATGGGCATGTTACTGAATATAACTGTACCTCAGTTTCCTCACAGTGTAGGGATTCTAATACCTCATAGGGCTGCAGAGAAGATTCAATGAGAATATATGAAAAAAATGCCTGCTTTAACAGTTTCTCTTGATTTTCCTAAAAACTAAGGTCTTAAAACCCAAAGTCTAAAAGCATGTAATACATCCATGGAAAATTTCCAATCATTCCTTTAAATCTCAAGAAAACAAAAGTGACTTGTTCCACTGAGGACAACAAGAAGGAAACCAGTTATTGCTATATAAACCAATTCCATGTTCCTTAGTATTTTTGGATAATTGACCTCTTTGAGACACTGATAAGGGTATGGATTCCTCCTATAGCCTTATTCCCTGAAAAAATTCAAACAATTTATACATAAAAATTTTAGATATAATTTATTTTATTGCATCAGAAACTGATTTCCTTCATATTGTCTGCTACAGACTAAATTGTGTCTCCCTGCCCAAATTCATAGGTTAAAGCTCTAAATCTCAGTGTGACTATCTGGAGATGGGTCTTTAGGAGGTAATTAAAGTTAAATGAGGTCATAAAGGTGGGGTCCTAATCTGATAGGACTGTGGATTTATAAGAAGGTAAGAGCTCTCTCCAGTCCCCACCATGTGAGGACACAGAGAGAAGGTGGCTATGTGCAAGCTAACAGAGTTCTTACCAGAACCAGACCATGCTGGTACTCTGGCCTCAGACTTCCAGCATCCAGAACTGGGAAAAAAATAAATTTTTGTTGTTTTAGCCATTCAGCCTATGCTATTTTATGGCAGCCCAAGCAGACTACTACACTGACATATTTTTAAAATAAATGTTGACAAAAAACTGACTTTCCTCATTTTAACCCAAAATTAATGGCCATTTCTTATTTTTTAAAGAGATAAAACAAAATTGTACAAGTTAAATAAAATATAAACTTTAATACTATATAAAAAACCATTTCAATTACAAGGCTGCTATTGCTTGGCTTGAATAAAGAAGTCACATAAAGTCACGTAAAGAAGTCATGGCTAACCAGAATATCATCTTTGATATCTAAAAGGTTGTGCCTTTCTGTTTTTGTGAAAAGAAGTTGTGAACACTCTGAGACTCTGAGAAAGATATGGTAAATGTAATCACAGCTCCCTTTGGCAGATGATGATGGTAGGATAGGTGTGTGCAAGGAACTTAAGAATTTTCTAAGACTCTTAGAATTGAATTCATATCACTATTTTGATGCAGTATCAAAAGTGAGAAGATTATAAATCCAAAATTCAATTTTAAGGTTTCTGAATGGAAGTAATCTTCAAGAGCTCTGAGGTTTTTCAGTTCTTGTAGAGAAACTGACAAAGCTTTCCATTCGTGAGTAGACTTCAGAGAAACTCCCTACCCCCGCAGTTGGAAAATTCACAGGGTTGTCTATTTCTAATTACCAACTTCAGAGCTACAACTCGGTTAAAAGAATTCATGATTTTTCTACCAAATTCATAATAATGACCAAAAGGTCTTGAATTGGAAGATTATGCTCATTCATAAAGTCCCAAATATTTCCAAATAAATCAAGGCATAAGTAAACTCTTCCTTTAACTAAATTTTCTCTTCTCTTAAAAAGCAAAACTCCTAAAATCTCTATCAAAATAACACCGGCATTCTTCACAGAGCTAGAACAAATAATCCTAAAATTTGTATGGAGCCAGTAAAGACCCCGAATAGCCAGAGCAATCCTAAAAGAGAAATCCAAAGCTGGAGGCATCACAATTCCAGACTTCAAGCTATACTACAAAGCAGTAATCATCAAGATGGAATGGTACTGGCACAAAAACAGGCACACAGATCAATGGAACAGAATAGAGAACTCAGAAATGGTCCCACAAACGTATGGCCAACTAATCTTTGACAAAGCGGGAAATAGTATCCAATGGAGTAAAGACAGTCTCTTCAGCAAATGGTGCTGGGAAAACTGAACAGCGATATGCAGAAAAATGAACCTGGACCACTTTCTTACACCATACACGAAAATAAATTCAAAATGGATGAAAGACCTAAACATAAGACAGGAAGCCATCAAAATCCTCGAGGAGAAAGCAGGCAAAAACCTCTTTGATCTTGCCCGCAGCCACTTCTTACTCAACACGTCTCTGGAGGCAAGGGAAACAAAAGCAAAAATGAACTACTGGGACCTCATCAAAATAGAAAGCTTCTGCACAGAGAAGGAAACAATGAGCAAAACTAAAAGGTAACCAATGGAATGGGATAAGATATTTGCAAACGACATGTTAGATAAAGGGTTAATATCCAAAACTTATCAAACTCAACACCAAAAAACAATCCAGTGAAGAAATGGGCAAAAGACTGAATAGACACTTCCAAAGAAGACACCTAGATGGCTAACAGACACAGGAAAAAATGCTCAACATCACTCATCATCAGGCAAATACAAATCAAAACCATAAGCTCACATAGGTGAGCTATCACCTCACACCTGTCAGAATGGCTAAAATTAACAACTCAGGCAACCACAGATGTTGGCGACGATGTGGAGGAAGAGGATCTCTTTTGCACGGTTGGTGGGAATACTAACTGGTATAGCAACGCTGGAAAACAGTATGGAAGTTCTCAAAAAATTAAAAGTAGAACTACCCTACGACCCAGCAATTGTACTACTAGGTATTTATACAAGAGATACAAGTATGCTGTTTTGAAGGGGCACATGCAGCCCAATGTTTACAAGCAGCACTATCGACAATAGCCAAAGTATGGAAAGAACCCAAATGTCCATTGTCTGATGAATGGATAAAGAAGATGTGGTATATATACACAATGGAGTACTACTTGCCAATCAAAAAGAATGAAATTTTGCCATTTGCAACAATGTGGATGGAATTAGAGTGCATTAAGCTAACTGAAATAAGTCAGTCAAAGAAAGACAAGTATATGATTTCACTCATATGTGGAATTTAAGATACACAACAGATGAACATAAGGGAAGGGAAGCAAAAATAGTATTAAAACAGAGAGGGAGACAAACCATAACAGACTCTTAAATACAGAGAACAAACTGAGGGTTGCTGGAGGTGTGTTGGGTGGGGGAATGGGCTAAATGGGCAAGGGGCATCAGGGAGGACACTTGTTGGCATGTAAATGGCACTTGTTATATGTAAATGATGAATCACTAAATTCTATTCCTGAAATCATTATTACACTATATGTTAACTAACTTGGATTTAGATTGTAAAAAATTCAAAAAACAAATAAATAAAAATAAGTAAAAAGCAAAACTCCTGTCAAAAGTTTAACCAAGCAAAGAAAAATTTTCTATTTTGATAAAATCATCTTATGATAGTGACTACTTCTGTGGTAGCAGGCAAGGCTTCTTTTAGGACTCTGGGAAAAGCCTTCAATGCCAGTATGTGCAAGTGGAAAAAAAAAAAAAAAAACCAACAACACCCAGTGCATTATTACAATGGGTGGGGCTCCTTTCTTCTCTAAGGCAATATAAATATGCATGTTACTAAGCTTGGAAGATGTACCATCTGTGCAGAGAGTACCAAGATCTTCCTTAGCATCAAAAAAAATTTTTTTCTGGTAGTTATTTTGGCAAAGAAATTTAACAATCTCCCAAAGAAGGTTACAGCCATTAACATTAACAGATTTTCTAATTTCCGTAAGAGAATCACACATATTTGAGATTTTTTTTGATTGTGTCAGCATGCTTATTAACAGACAAAAAGTAGGAACTAAGGCTTTAGAGCAAATCAGTAGTTTCATCAAGTTGTATTCTGAAGGGAAATGGGATAGTTTCCAATTCATTCAAAACTTACTTCAAAGTATTGGAATAACTGACAGCAGTCCTAGATTGGATGACATCATCTGAAATTTGACAAATTTGCTTCTACTCTAAGCTAAGCCAGTTCAAAACTGTCAGCACATAAAGTTTAAAGGTCTTTCCAATTTCATGTGGCAGCTTTTCTCAGCAATGTGAAAGTCAATTTTTATAGAAGCTTACAAAAAAGGGTTTTGTGATAGAACAAGTGCAATCACATTTTGGTAGTTCCTAACTGAAACTTCTACTTAAACAAAAAGTCCAAACTGTAAGATATATTTTTTAAATGGAAACCTATAGTCTGTTTCAGCATTCCCAACTTCATCTTTAGGTTGGTGACAACTCTGCCATATTAAGACCCCAGAGCTTTGTGTTCTAGCATCTTTGGCGATTAAGTGGTTTCATCGGTTTCATTTCTTTTTTGTTGTCAAGTTTTTAAACAGTTGGAATGAAACACAGTGGTGGGGTAGTTTGTGCCCTCAATATGATGATGACAGTAAAGACAGAATTTCCAAATGTGTATAAAAAGTGGCCATTAGTAAGATGACTCAAACAAATCCTTTTTTTCCCCAAAACTATTTGAAAAGCAACAGGAAAAGCTCTAGAATATATAAAGAATCCTTATAAATCACGACTAAGGTGGTCAACTTTTTTAAATGGACAAAAATTTGGATGCTTTACCAAAGAAAATACTTGAATGGTTAATAAGCACATTAAAAGATGCTCAACAGGGCGTCTGGGTGGCTCAGTCAGTTGAGCATCTGACTTTTGATTTCAGCTCAGGTCATGATCCCAGGGGATCATGGGACTGAGCGCGGTGCCTGCTTAAGATTCTGTCTCTTGCTCTGCCCCCTCTCATCCGCTCGCGCAAACTCTCTCTAAAATAAAAAAATAAAATAAAAAGATGCTCAACATCATTAGTCATCAGTGAAATGCAATGAAATAATACTACATATCCACTAAAATATCTATAATCAAGAAGATTGATTCAAATAAGCGTTGGGGAGGATATAGGGAAACTGGAACACTTACATGTTGCTGGTGGGAATGCAAAGTGGTACAGCCACTTTGGAAAACAGTTTTGCAATTTCTTAAAAAGCTAAGCATATACCATATAACCCTACTTTCCACTAAGTACCCAAAGGAAACGGAAACATATGTTCACCCAGACTTACAGGCAAATGTTGATACCAGCAGTATGAACAGGCCAAAATGGAAAACAACCCAAATATCTTTCATTTGGTGAATAAACAAAATGTGATATTTCCATACCAAAATACTTCTCAGCAATAAAAATAAAGGAAAGAGCTGCAACACCCTATAACAGGGATAAACCTCAAAAGCATTATGATAACATAAAACAAGCTACATGTAGGAGTCCATTCATATGACATTTTTGGACAAGATTTAATTATTAGAGGCAGAAAGTGGATTAGTGATTGCCTGGGGCACAAGGTGGGAGAAGGGAATGACTGCAAAACAGGAACCAGGGAACTTTTAGGGGTGAAGGAAGTAGTCTAACACTGGATTGTTATGATGCTATGAAATGACAGGTGAATTTTAGGATATGTAAAACATATCTCAATGAAGCTTAAAAAAAAAAAAAAAGGAACAGGACAGGGGTTCCCAAGTGGCTGTCAGTTAAGCATCCAACTCTTGGTTTTGGCTCAGGTCATGATCTCACCCTTTGTGGGATTCAGCCCCGCACTGGGCTTGCACTGACAGTGTGGAGCCTGCTTGGGATATCTCTCTCTCTCTCTCTCTCTCTCTCTCTCTCTCTCTCTCTCTCTCACTGTCCCTCCCCTGCTTGCTCTCTCTCTCTCAAGATAAACATTTTTTAAAAATTAAAAAAAATTTTTTTAAATTTACAAACATAACAGGACAAAAACCAAAGAAGAAAGTTGGGGCAATATTTAGTTCTCCAAACCATCCACAGACCTTAGATTAAGAATTTATATGTTATCAGCAGCACCTGCGTGGCTCAGTTGATTAAGTGTCCGACTTCGGCTCAGGTCATGATCTCACGGCTCGTGAGTTCGAGCCCCGTGTCAGGCTCTGCTGACAGCTCAGAGCCTGGAGCCTGCTTCGGATTCTGTGTCTCCCTCTCTCTCTACCCCTCCCCTGCTCATTCTCTCTCTCTCTCTCTCTCTCTCTCTCTCTCTCTCTCTCTCAAAAATAAACATTCAAAAATATTTTTAAAAAATAAAAAAAGAATTTATATGTTATCTATACTTGGGTTGATTAAACAGATGGTTATTTATTATTAAACAGGAATTTTCAATAGCCCTTTATTACAAAAGTTATTTGCTCTCTATTGTATGAAAATCTTACATCTTTTGTTAACTACAAAATAAACACAACTCTTACCACAATTCTCAAAACAGGGTTAACTGAGTAGCATCACATTCTGGATAGAGAAAGGAAGGCAGCTAGAAGGTGCTATTTTCCTTGTTCTTATGCTAGCTCACCCTTGACACTTTCCCAAAAGCTTAGGGGACAATACGTCCTGGGTTACACTATGAAAATCTGTCAGGAAAACTCTGGTTGCCCCCTTTTCATTCTCAAAAGTATCCTGGGTTGGATGATAAATTATACATTCAACCTGTCTATAGCAGAATTACTCTCATCCTTAACTTTCATTAATGTGAAGAGGAACGCCCTAAAGGCTTTGGAAATCTTAAGCAGGTATAAACAAGGCTTTGGAGATCTTAAGTAGGTACAAACAATACAGTCATAAAAATTTTGCGTAGTTTTATAGTTGAGGATGTGGGCACAATGAAATTAAAATGAGAAGCCCCAAACCTCGGTTCTTAGATTAGAGGTCTTTAACACTACCACAAGCACTCTTTATAGAGTAAGTTGTTCTGGTGGATAAGTACTATTTCTGCAGGGTAAGTTGTTTTTCTCTCAGAGGTGATAACTATTACTATCTCCATTTCACAGATGAGAAAAGAGGCTTTGAGAAGCTAATGCCCTTGCCTAAAGTTATAAGGTGGTTAAATAGTGAAACTGGGATGTAAGCCTAGATCTGCTTGACTCCAAAGCTTGTCTCTTACTTAACCTCTAAACATAATGCCTCTCATAGAAGGGAACATGTGCACAGATATGGGTACGTACCTGTGCACCTATATACAATGTATCTGAGGTTGAGGGCCATGAGATGAGGAATCCATGAGTTGGTTTGAGGGAGTCTTTATCATTAAGAAATTATGTGTAAAATTTCCTATGTGTATGTATGTATACAGATATATAGAGAGAGCTTTCACCAGATCTTTAAAAGTATTTGTGACATAAGAAAAACTAAGAACCTTTAGATTGCTTTGGTAAGAAGGTTAAACATTTAAAATAATTTATATCTGTTAGCTGAGCCATTATAGTCATAAATAGAAGATCGGTCAAACAACATAATTAACATGCAATTATTGAGAGGTAGTATATATTAGGCATATATACTAGGTATATAAATATAATGTGGTATTTTAGATTTTGTACTTTTTAAAAATGATTTGATAAAGAATATGATCCGGCAGTCTCAACTAAGAGCAGTAAATGATCACAGAGACGGCTGGCTAAACTCTATTGAAGTAGCTATGTATTAAGCAGAGTTTTCTCATACACTATACAGACCTAGGGTAAAATTAGCTTAGAAGTAAAAATAAGAAAGATGTATAATTTGCAGATAGTATGGGCAATGAGTTGCATTAAACCAATTATGTGCTTCTATTTTTTGATTACTAATATGAATTGGTTTTCTTAAGAAGGACAATAGTATTGGTAGGAATTTGGGGACCCACACTTCTTTTAAAGTATGTATCCCTTCAGCTTTTGCAAAAATATTGCCTTCAACCCCTTATGCAACATACAGTCAACCTACTAGCATTTATGTCCTGGAATAATATTCATCTAGATATCCCAGTACAACTGTAGCTGAAATACTTCCATACAGGATAATAGCAGCTGCATTAAATTTAAACAGCTTTGAGGGGGAGGGTTCTGGTAACACTCTAAATATCGATTCTGATCAATAACGGGGATCCTAGGACTCTAAAAATTCTGCTGAGATTTCGTTGCTTTAGGTGTCTTTAAGTTTGCTAGATGCTCTTTTGATGGTTGCTTTGCCTATAAATTTAATGTTTATAAGGTTGAAATTAGAATTCTATCAAACTAAACTTTATACAGAGGAAATATATTAACACTCAACCCTATTAAGCAAATAATATAAACTGTGAGTGTCCAATACTGAGTGAGAGAAATGACAAGAAGAGCTGTAAACATATCCCTCCACTACTGTAACAACAGCCTCCGTCCTGTTGTCAGTTTGCAGCATTATGGACTTTTACAAAGGACTGCATGTGGTCCCCAAGCATCGGTTCATTCTTCCCCACATCAAAGAAGGATAGTACCATCAGGGAAGAAAAAAACAATCAGGCAGGAGGTTGCAGATTTTGAATTGCTTCTTTCTAGGCCCTGATGACATGAAGGGGCTGGAGAGTTTGATCACGATACACAGAATAAAGACCCAGTGGTTAGGAAATACTGAAGATGGTGCTTCTGTGATCTTCACATTACCTTTGTCCCCAATTTTAAAACATAGATGAAGAGATGAGATAATAACATTCCCTGATCTATGAAAACTGGATGGGCCTATTAGCTTTTCTTTCTGATTTCTCCTCTAAATTCACTATATCTTCATTCAAATTTTATTTCTCTTTAGCATTGCCTCCCCCTGCTTCTCTCTCTGACTCCAAGTGCATCTGGAGTGAAAGAGTATGATATATAAATTTGTATGTTAGTTAGAGAATGAGAAACACTAAGTTAAGAAAAAGAAAATAGACATAAAAAATGGATTTGCCAAAACTCACCATCAGAGGGCACAACAGTACTGCAATAAACAACTCCCAAATTCTGCCAGGAAGAGAGCCTTTGGTGCACCTAGAAAACACGAAAAGACACATCCACTGTCAGGACACAGAAACAAATGTGAAATTATGTGCATACAGAAATAACTTTCTGGTTATTTACGCAATGCATATTCTTTGTAGAAAAGTTTAAAAATATACTTTAAAGAAGTCTCTCAAACTCATACCATCCTAAGACAACAGTGATGAACATTGTGGCTTGTTTTCAAGATTTTACACGAACATATTTACATACACACACATCACACAAACTGTTTTTTCATCTGCTTTTTAAACACTTAATATTTGCTTAAGGGCTATCCAGTCAAAAGTGAAGCTTTTGTGCTTCCTTTTCTTGCTAGCGTTTACACATGTACTGCCTTCATAACTAGGTGTAAGCCAGTTATTTAAGTAGTTGTATCATGAATTTGCTGTTATTGGGTAGAAATCTCATCTTTCTGTTCACTTTCCCTTTTTTTTTTTCTTTCATTTTTAATTTGGTCAGGGAGCCTCACTCCTTGAGTCCCTAATAATTTCCTTTTTTTAATTTAAGAAGGAAATCACTCATAATCTTACTACCTTCTCAAAGAGTAGTGTCATTTAAGATTTAGATCTGGAATTTAGTTTCACGCAATTAAACTAAGTTTCAAAAAGAATATTAAATATGTTTCTGACTTGTCAAATGATTATATTTATCCCTTTGTATACTTTCCCATTCACAGAAAGTATTTAAAAATTTTTTTTCATGCTTATTTATTTATTTTCGGAGAGGTAGAGTGTGAGTGCACATGCCGTGCAAGTGGGGGAGGGGCAGAGAGAGAGAGAGAGAGAGAGAGAGAATCCTAAGCAAGCTCCACACTGTCAGCACAGAGCCCCATGTGGGGCTCCATCTCACGAACTAAACCGTGAGATCATGACCTGAGCCAAAATCAAGAGTCGAATGCTTACCCAACTGAGCTACCCAGGTACCCCTCCCAGCCACAGAAAGTATTAAAGGAAGGCATTAAGTGACTAAAACACAATATCTGCCTCTGAGCCAGATATCATATTCCATTCCATGAGCCCTAAAAGAAAAATCATTTAGGACTCTATGACAAGACATACCTTAACACAACCATGATGCATGACAGACTTTACATCCTTCATGTGAACTTCAGTTCCCACCTCCTTCCCACTTAGGAAAACATGCAGAAATATGAGACTGACATTTACTAAAAATGTAAATACAGTAGTCTCCTCTTATTCACAGGGGCTATGTCTTAATTTTATAGATCAATGGATTCTATGCTCACTACCAATACTTTAACTATAGTTTCCCCTTTCATGTCTTGGTTGGCTGAATTTCATCCTGTAGAAGTAGGGTTCATGAGAATAAAGTTCTCTGAAACTTGGCATGTTAAAAAATGTCTTTGCCTTCATATTAAAGAATTATTTGGATTGGCATAAAATCCCTAAATAAATGTTTCTTTGAGGAAAGTATTAGTTAAAGGGTTAGTGTTGAACTCCGCTTTGGAAAAAACTGAGGCCAACCACTTCTCTGGGAGAGCTGAGCTCTCTTGGCTTTGTTGGGGATCTGGAACCATAGATCTCATCTCTCAGGGTCTTCTCACATACCCATTTTATCTTCATTAGGT
Source organism: Panthera tigris (assembly GCF_018350195.1). Taxonomy (NCBI): domain Eukaryota; kingdom Metazoa; phylum Chordata; class Mammalia; order Carnivora; family Felidae; genus Panthera; species Panthera tigris. The sequence goes on along the minus strand of NC_056670.1, from coordinate 32,864,024 downwards.
CTGGTAAACCTTTTTTCATATATTGTGCTTTAGGATTGCAGAGATCTCTCTGGTTGCAAAGATGGAGCTTGCTTTCTTATTCACTTTCTTATTTTAAGGTTATTTCAAGAGAAGGGAAAAACTGCTGCCTTTACCAGGCTATTATTTACTTAAATAGCAACTTTCTAACATGGGCATTTCAGAACATACAAAGAAGTAAAGAGCACAGTGTGATGAATTTCTTCCATGTATCATCACCCACTTCTATATTTACCAACATTTTGTCAAATTTGGTTCATCTATATCCATCTAGTTTTTTCCCCCAGAGTATCTTAAAGGAAATTCCAACTGGCATATTGCATTACCTGAAAATATTTATGTATAATCTGACGGGCCGTTTTAAAACGGGAAGTCCTCTGTTCCCTTATGATTTTGCAAGTTCTCCTCGACAATAAAAAAATGTTTTTGTGGGGCAAAGAACTGCATAAACACATGGTTGCTTATGAATATTATTTGTAGGCTGCTAAAGAATATAGGTTGGCAGGCCAACCACCTGTTTTTGTAAATAAAGTTGTACTGGAACAAAACCAAGCCCATTTATTTACTTCCAGTCTATAGCTCAGTCATCTACTCTCACACTGCAGTGGCAGAATTGAGGAGTTGTAGCAGAGTTAAGTAGTTGGAACAGCGACTTTATGGCCCAGAAAGTCTAAAATATTTATCATGTGGCCCTTCAAGAAAATGTTTGCTGACTCTTGCTGTAGAACCCTGCCTCTGTAGTTCTGAGATAAATCACTTTCCCAAAGTCCTTCCCAGTCACTTCTATAATGATATTGGTAATTATGAAATATTACTTATGAAGTGTTCACAAACACACATATTAAGTCCTTTCCTTTCTTAAACCTTCTAATACCTTATAGTCTAATAAGGCCAATAGAAACAAAAATGATTTTGCTCTTGCCCTTTTTCTTTCAAATGTGTCAACCATAACAACATTCCAACCAAACCGAAGCAAAGACAAAAACCAAGGAGAGGAATGTAAGTGCTAGAGACCAAAGAGGTATTGCTATTCTAAACTGTATTCCATGACTCCCCTAGACTGAATATATTTTGCTGTTTTAATTGAATATTCTTAATAAATCACAAGAAGATAGAAAGCTTTTAATAAATTCTTGACTGATGCTTAAAGTTAAAAAAAAAAAAACCCTCAAGAAGTTTAAAAAAGAAACACATTCAGGCAAGTGGTATGTATTTATTCATGCATTTAAATTTCAAAGGCAGAGACGGAGATTAAGGTTAAGAAAGCAAATACCCAAATGTGCAGAAATCATGAGAGAAAGAGTAAATCTCTAGGCAATATCAATGCCAAGGGAACAAAGCGATTTGGTGCCAATACAGCTCCTTGAAAAGAAAAGACAGATTTATACTTTTGGTGCAAAACAGTCCACATCTTTTTTTCTTTTTTTTTTCTTTTCTTTTCTTTTTTTTTTTTGAGTAATCTCTACACCCAAAGTGGGGCTCAAACTCACAACCCTGAAATCAAGAGTTGCATGCTCTACTGACTCAGCCAGGCGCATCCTGATAGTCCACATCTTTGATGAGTAATTTGAGAACTTCTAGGAAAAACAGGGGCTTGTAGTTAAAGTACAACATCTGCTCTGGTAATACAACCACTTCTTAAATCTTAACCCTTAGAAAAGAAAAATGCTAGCATTATCAAGTTAGAGTCAGACTACAAAACACCGTAACTTAATTTTCCCAAGTCATAAGATTCAAGCTAATAAAATATCAAACTTTAGTATTCTAAAAAGACATCTCATGCCTTCAGAGCAAACTATTAAATTCAAGTCAAAACTTAAAGTTCTTTACTACTATCATAAATTATGCAACTTCCCCTACACTCACTTTTCAATGTTCAGAAGAGCAAACTCAGCAACACATTTCTGTCAGCAACTTGGGAAGAATGTCAAGTCTAAATAACCTGTCAATATCCTCAAAATATTCATAGCCAGTTAGACACTAGACCATAAGGGGAAAAAACAGAAGAAAGGGGGGAAAAAAAAGAAAAAGAAAGAAAGAAAAGAAAGGAAAATAAAGAGAAAGGTAGTTCCTTTATTTAAGTGAAGGCAATCCCCTTTATTTAAAAAATCAGAGACAAACACTGTAAAATTATTTCAGTTGGTCTAAAGCCAAGGTCTAAATCTGGGTCTTTTCTTAAAAAGAAAACCAGAGGCCCTGAATGGTGTCACTTAGGCCAACTCCCCAAACCAGAGCTTTATATATAGTCTAACTGCAGTTTCAACCTCCCCCAGAAATGTAGTCTTAACTGGTCATGAGGAATTTTCTAATGGGTGCCACTGAGTCTGCCACCACCAGAACCCTCTCCATTCCCCAAAGGAAGAAGAGATAATCTGTTATGATAAAACACCCTACTCTTCCCTCTAGGGAACAATCCTTTCCTTTTGCTAATTAACTTTCTTGCCGCCCCCACCAGCCTCCTACCTATACACCTACCTCCTATTTGGTACAACTCCTCAGGGCTCCCCTGTACTTGCTAGATGGGATGCTGCCCAATTCATGAATTGTTTAATAAAGCCAATTAGATCTTCAAATCTACTCAGTTGAATTTTGTTTTTTAACACACAAAAAAACCTATAATAGCTTCTACAATTTGGCATCAGTTTTTTTTCCAAGTCCTTGATATAATATAATTGCTGAAGCATCACATCTGTGATAATTTTTCACTACTTCGACTCTAACCATTCACTGAAATAAGCACTGTGACTCCAAATCCGCGAGACCTAATGTATGGGAAAACACCAAAAACCCTGGGCCCAGTTCCAACTTACTATCCTTAATTTCCACCCCTAAGTCTCAGTATCCTCATTTGTTGAATTAACAACAGCAATGACAACACACTTGACTACTTCACAAGGCTGATTTCATTTATGGGTAAGTGACAATATAAATGTGATAACATTTGAATGACTGATGTTCTACCAAAATGTAAGATATTTAGAAACTCAATCTTCAATCTTACTCTTACTGAAGACTTACTCTTACTGAAAAGCATTTAATAAGTATAATGTATTTTGAAAGCCACAACTACCTCTAAACAAAGAGATATTATACAATATAAACACTTTATGATATTTAAAGTAGAAATCTGAAGTTTTAAAAAGAGAATCTCTTTAGGTAGTAGGTAGTACCATAAAAAAATTTAAAAGGTTATACTAAATATAAGGCATATTTTATTCTTCTTTCAATAACTCACCAAGGAAGCAAAGCTTCCGATGCAGTTTAAATGAAGGTGGTATTAATGTTTTGTGAGTTAAATTATATTACAGTTGAATATTAGAAAATTATTTTCTCTTTGAAAACATTATTAAACAGTGACTACATTTTATTATAATATAGGCAACATTTCCCTACTAGAATATATTGTTACTTTATAAAGTAAGTCATGAAGCAATTTATATACCTTTGATTTCCAAGAGAATTTCATATCTATAAAACAAGGCAATATGGAGGACTTCATTATACTTTTTTTGAAGGACTTTTTGTTGCATCTGGTCAACATCAGATTTTGAGTTAGGAAATTAAATCTAGCTCCTAAATTACCAATAAAGTTATTTAAAATTAATACTTGTTCCACACTAATAGTGCTTTGAGGATCAAATAAGATAGCATACCTAAAAGCATACAAGGCAAGACCTCAGTCATAAAATTCTGCAACACTGCTGATCTAGCAACGGACTAAAATAACCAGAACACTCAAATCTTAACTGTAACTAGTTGTATGTCATATCACTCTATGTAATATGAACTGATGAAAGATCATTTTATCCTAATAAATATAAATATTTATCCATTTAACTGTATCAAGAAATGCTCATTAGGGCCAATTCTTACATGAGGTCTTGAAATTAATAACTAGGTTTGTAAGACATGTAAAAGATTAGTGATATTTCTAGTATATCACAACTTAACAAAGTTATGAGAATTTGGTATAAACTTCATTGATAAATAATGTTTCTATTTTAGATTTTGGTATCACTCCAAAATTACAACATATGATTTATACTGTGCAAGAATAAGAGTCCAATAACAACTAAAACTTTAGTGTATAGTTTAAATCCCTAGTATTCGAGGCAATTTTACACCTATATTTGGAATGTGTTTATATCCTAATGAATGCTATGTTTTCCTTAATGGATGTATGTGTATCCTCTTGGGTCTCATGACAGGATATGTTAATGATACCAGAGTAAGGAATTTCTCCTTTTCTTAAGTGACAACCTGCCTTTCTCACCGTGAACTGGAAAGTTCTTTTCTACCTTGTTCCTTCCCTTCTATTTATTAAAAACCTACATTCACACACAAAAAAGAAAACTTTGGCCTCTTTATATCATCTTACCTCTTTTTTTTTTAATGTTTATGTATTTGTGAGAGTGAGAGAGAGAGAGAGAGAGAGAGAGAGAGACAGAGAGCGAGTGGGGGAGGGGCAAAGCCAGAGGGAGACACAGAATTCAAAGCAGGCTCCAGGCTCTCACGAACTGTGAGATTATAGGACATTTAACTGACTGAGCCACCCAGGTGCCCTTACCTGGGTTTTTAAAAAAATTATTACTTTATCCAACGTTTTATTATAAAACTTTTCAAACATGCAGCAAAATTGAAAGAATTTTGTAGTGAACACCCTTACACTTTTCACCTATATTCTATATCATCATGTTATGTACCCATTCCTTTAATTTTACAAAAATTCTTAATTCTTACAGTTTCTTTTATCTCACTTACTTTGAGAGAGAGAGAGAGAGAGAGAGAGAGAGAGAGAGAGAGAGAGAAAGAGTAAGTGAGCATGCGACCCAGGGAGAGGGGCAGAGGGAGAGAGAGAATCTCAAGCAGGCTCCACACTCAGCATGAAGCAGGATCCCAGGACCTTGACATCATGACCCGAACCAAAATCAAAGTCAGATACTCAACCAACTGAGCCACCCAGGCGCCCCTCTTTTATCATTTCTAAATTCATTACATTCTCCAACTCCATTTCCTTTATAACTTTCCTGTATTGCTCTCAGATTTTGTCCTTTTTTCATTCGTCATATTGTATTCTAATATCTGTTTAGATGTCTGCCTCCCCCTTCAAAGTAATGATCACCCAGAAGACTGCTTTCATTTCTTTATATATTGGTACCCACCCTGCTCCCCATACCCTAGGAGACAGAAGCTTAATAAATATTTATTTACATTGTCTTTATTTTCTTCCTTATACCTTAATATCTTTGACAAGTTTTACAACTTTGCTTTATGTCCCAGTTTCCCTCCCTTGGGAATTATTACTGACTTTTATTTTACTGCTAAACTACTCTGGGAAATAAGGAGGTAATTATGATTACTGTAAGCATTTTGGGAGATAGTCACAGTGCAAATTTTTTCACATATATATTAAATATCTATTTTACTTTCAGCTACTATAGTTGTGTAAATGTATCCCTTCCTCAAAGAACTACAACCCAAAAAAACCTGGCTAGCATTTGTACCTTTCAACAATCATTTGTACAATTCAAAGAAGCATAGAAATTTAGACATAAGGGAATGAAATCCGAACACAAACCACACTGGAGCATGAACTCTCAATAAATGTTAAAGGAATAAATACAGCTGGTTTGAAAGACGTTTTTATTGAGAGTAAAGCTGTAACTTCATTGGTTGCTCTTTTTGACTTAAAGTTCAATTTTTTATCACCTAAATTCATATTTCCCTCCAAAGTACCGTGGAAATCTTGAACTCAGCATCTGTTGATATAACAATATTCGGAAAAGGGGTCGTTGCATCTCTAAATTAATGTATTGGTCTCAAAAGGCTCAGTGGGAAAACAAAAGTATACACTGGAAAATATTTACAATTAGCGAATCTAGATAAAGGGATGCCCATTGTATTACTCTTTCAAATTTTCTGTAGATTTGAAATTTTTCAACATAAAAAGTTAGGAACATAAGAAATTTTAGAAATATTTTGTTTTAGGTTGATGATGAGTAAACAGGGGTTAGTTATAGTATTCTGTATTACTTTATATATATAACTGAGATATTTTGTAGTTTTTTCCTACTTTTCTAGAGCGTAGGGGCTGTGAGATTTCTGTGCTGGTTCTAGATAACTACTACTCAAAAATATAGTCCATGGATCTGCAGCATCAGAATCAGATAAACATGTCAAATGCAAATCTCAGGCCTACCTCAGCCTTATCTAATCATAATTTGCATTTTAACAAGACTACCAGGAAATTCATATGCACATGCAAGTTTGAGCAGCACCACTATAGTTCACTCAGATGAACTCTAAGGGAACTCGAGTTATACTAGAGAGAAAGATGTAGTACCCTCAGACATTTTACCTTTCTCGTTCATCAGGACCCTAACATAAGCGTCTAAAGTTTGTTGGGAGACAACATAATAGAAAAAATATGACACTGAGAGTTTGAAAAGCAAGATTCTAGTCTCATCTCTAGTTATGTGACCCTGAACCTTAGTTCTTCTCATCTGTAAAATGAATGGGTTATAGAACATACATTATAAAGCCTTTCCAACTCTGCGAATTTATGAAAATAAATACCAGTAGATATTTAGGGAAATGGCTCAACTATATGTGGTATCTCAAGAAATCGGGTCTACTTTTAATGCTATAGGCGCCTTATCCATCGATCCCTTTGTATTTATTTAGGTTTGAAAATCAACTTCTATCTTTCATTTTCACACTTGGTTTCTGGAAGATACACAGTGGTGAATAACTTAGGAAGTGAAGTGGGTGGCTGCTATTAATAATTTCCCTCACTGTTTCCTTTGTTCTTAAATGCTGATAAAACACAGGTAACAGACAGGATTTAGGAAAAAGTAAAATCAGATTCTGTGTTTTGTATAAAAGCAAGAGGATATTATTGCTCTTGGGAAAAACACGGCTGAAACATTTAGAAGTAAAGGATTATGATGACTGATACTGTCAAACGGATCAGGAAATAATAAAATTTGTGTGTCTGTGTGTGTGCATACACAAGCTGCACATGAAGACAGAAAGGTGAAACAAAGCAAATTTGGCACAATATTAATAATTGATGAATCTAGACAAAGGGTATAACACTATACATCACACTCTTCCTGTAATTTTTTTTGTAGGTTTGAAATTTTTCGTAGTAAAAGTTGAGAGAAAAAAATAACATAAATATATACTAACCTCAAAATGCCCTGTTTTTGTGTGTGTGTGTGTTTTTGTTTTTGTTTTTGTTTTTTTAGAGAGAGGGAAAAAACATGAGCAGGGAAACGGCAAAGATAGAGAGGAAGACAGAGAATCTCAAGCAGGCTCCATGCAGAGCCCGAGGCGGGACTTGATCTCACAAACCATGAGATCATGACCTGAGCTGAAATCAAGAGTCAGATGTTTAACTGACTGAGCCACCCAGGCTCTCCAAAGTTAATAAGATTTTAAAACAAAAGTTTTATTCCTTGTGTGTGTGTGTGTGTTTATTCTTTGATGGCTGAGATAGTTGATTTTTTATTATAGTCTCAAAACATAATTTTTAGATTTCTGGAAACACATGCTATTCATAGAAGAGGATATTGAATCAAAGAATTCAATCTTTTACACTTTCAATCATTCTCTTAACTTCATGCCCTCTAAAACATGGTATTGAAGTCCAAACTGTTATTCTGTGTCTTTTCTTAACAGGAATAAATAAAAGTTGGTATGCGGGGAAGGTGTATGGAGGCTAATCTTTTTAGGATAACTGTATTTTATTTCTAACCTAGCTTTCCTCTTGCATTTTAAAGGTGACAGAAAAATAAATAAATCTATATTTTACTTTAAAATAGAGAGAAGAGGTGCCTGGGTGGCTCAGTTGGTTAAGCAGTTTTGACTAGGATTGGTTGCTGAGAGATTGGTTCCCATGTGATCCCTAAACAGATGGAGAGATCAGCTGGAGTCAGAGAATGTGGGATGTGGACCATTCCCGGGTTGAGTATTTTCAGTTTTGAATTATATATGAAAGTCATCTCAACTATCTTATTTGATCTTACTCTTTGTATTGCATCTTTAACGACTATTATTCGTTGAATTAATTTTAAGTTATGTGTTCATTATTTGAAATTATACCCTAGAATGGCTTTGTTAAGGATATTTTAAAAAATTAAGCAAATTAAAATAAATCTGTTTCCATAAAGATAAAGGGAGGAAAGGTTTTCAAAATCTATGTTATTTGTATGAGGGCAGTGTTAAAGACAAATAACACTTAACGAATGTTTTTAAATCTCTAAGTAATTGAAGGTAGATTTGTTGTTCTTATGGTATTCCTGTTGGATAAAGTCTGGAGAGACTGAAGGAACATTATCAGTCAGTTAGTACATGTGTCTATTACTCATATTCTGGATTGAGATTTACAATTAAGCAGGACACTTATGTTAGAAATGCAGGCAGTGTGTTTATTTTGTTTTTAATTTGGTAAAGTAATTTACAGTAAATAGAAAAGGAATTCTGAAACAAACTGACTACTTCGCTCTTTCACTTTTTATGTTATGTTTTGGTCTTCTCATGGTATAAGTCTATTACAATGACATAGCACGTGGGAGGGTAGAGAGTGATTTTTATAGCAGCTGTTGTATCCCTCTCCTTGCAGGGGAATAAAAAAAAAAAGCTGATATTTATATTTGAGTGGTAACTACATTCTTTTTCATTACTGGCTGAAGCAAAAATTAAAATCATAGAAGGTCTCCTTTTGGTTTGAAATTGTTTATTTCATTAATATAAGGAAGATGTGAGGTGACTTCTAACCACTTATTTTGCCCCTTTTATTTTATCCTTAGCGAGGAAGAAAACTAAGCAAGTCTGTAACCAAAAGACAAAATAAGGAAGCAACATGGGAGTGCAAGTTACACTTACACTTCGTTATACACTCTGTCCTGTCAAACTTTACATGGTCTGAGAGACTGACAGAGCCTTATCTATACAGAGAGATCCCCATTACCACTATCACTCCCATCCTCTTCATTTTCTATGCATGCACAGGGTCCAATTTTTCAAATTATTTTATTTATCCTTGGTTATTTTTTTTAGAGAGAGAGAAAAAGACTGGGAGCAGGGAAAAGGGGGAGAGTGAGAGTGGGAGAGGGAGAGGGAGAGGGAGAGAGAGAGGGAGAGAGAGGGAGGGAGAGAGGGAGGGAGAGAGGGAGGGAGAGAGGGAGGGAGAGAGGGAGGGAGAGAGGGAGGGAGAGAGGGAGGGAGAGAGAGAGGGAGAGAGAGAGGGAGAGAGAGAGGGAGAGAGAGAGGGAGAGAGAGAGGGAGAGAGAGAGGGAGAGAGAGAGGGAGAGAGAGAGGGAGAGAGAGAGGGAGAGAGAGAGGGAGAGAGAGAGGGAGAGAGAGAGAATATCTTAAGTAGGCTCCACACTCAGCACAGAGCCTGATGTGAAGCTCAATCCCATTACCCTGGGATCCTGATGTGAGCTGAAATCAAGAGTCAGACACTCAACCGACTAAGCCACCTGGGAACCCCCATGCTTTGTTGGTTCTACAAAGAATCTGAACCAACTATCACACAAACACATATGACAAAATGGTGGTTAATTTTAAAAATTCTGAAATTAAACTTAAAAAACCAGGACCAAGAAAACAAAAATACTAGAAAACAAAGATTGGGGGAAAAGAGTATGTGGGCCACTAAAACCTTCACAACTGCTAAATTAAGCTCCATATTTGGCTCTAAACCTCTATGGTAGCCAGAATAATGCCCACCCCCAAGCTGTTCATGCCCTAATCTCTGGAATTTGTGGGCACGTACATGGCAAAGAGAAATTAAGGTTGCAGATGGAATTAAGATTGCTAATAAACTGAGTCTAAAATAGGGAGATTATCTGGATTATTTGGATGAAACAAGTTATCACAGGGGCCTTCGCAGAATTAGAGGAAGATGTGGGTATACAGAACAAGACAGATGGCAGTGTGAGAAAGACTGAGAAAGATTCTGCCCAATGTAGCTAAGGAAGGAGGCCAAGGCAAGTGGCTAACTTCTGGAGGCTGGAAAAGGCAAGAAAGCAGATTCTCTCTTGGAGCCTCCAGAAAGGACCACAGCCTTGCTGACACCTTGGTGTCAGCCCAGTGAGACCTGTATTTGACTTCTAACCTATTGAACTGTAAGATAAAAAATTGATGTTGTTTTAAGCCACAAAGTTTGTGGTAATTCGTTAGAGCAACAATAGAAAACTATTACAACCTCCTGGCTTCCAAGACAAAAAGAGAACAGAATCAGTGATAATTCTCATTAATAGAAGGGAAGAAGCATAAAAATTTGTCAGGAAGGGCAAAATACTTTCTAATAAAGTTCTGAAAGAAATGTTTGACACAGCACTTTATATGGGAGGCTTTGAGTAACAAAGTGGATATTGGGTTCCCAATAATGTTATGGATATTAAACAAGAAATTTCACATGATTTTTTCTTACATTATTCTTTAAAAAAAAATTTTTTTTAATGTTTATGCATTTTTGAAAGACAGAGAGAGAGGCAGAGGGTGAGTGGGGGAGGGGCAGAGAGAGAGAGGGAGACACAAAATCAGAAGCAGGCTCCAGGCTCTGAGCTGTCAACACAGAGCCGGGGAACAGGGCTGGAACTCACCAGCCGTGAGGTCATGACCTGAGCCGAAGTGAGACACTTAACCAACTGAGCCACCCAGGTGTTCTCTTACATTATTCTTTGATAAAAGATGAGAATATCTTTATCATCCTAAAATACAACAGAGTAAAGTCAATCTTTGAGGGAGGAAAATAATCCAAACTGAGAGCGGATGGATGGTTGGGGCAGAATCAGCTTGATTTGAAAAGATTATAACTTGGAACAGCATAAATATTATGGGTAATTAAGTGTAATTTCATATAATAAAATTCACTTAGAATTAAAAACTGTTAATAGATCTATACTGGATAAATCTCAAGATTTAAAAATTATAGCAGGATAAGCAAATTACAAATACTGTAGAAGTTAAAAGAAACATGTTGTTTTACTTTTCATATGTATATATACATGTATAATAATATATTCAACATACTTAAATTTTAAATATTAAACATATAGGAAGGTATCATTTTTATGGCAATTATCTCTGGAGAGAAAGGGCTTTGAGATTGGGGATGGGAACAAAAGCAGCTTTAACTTTATTGTATTGTATATTGCTTACTTTCTTCACATTTTTTTTTTTTTTTTAGTACCTGTGCTGCTGGAGCGACCACAACATATTATTTATTTTCTTAGTAAAAAAGATTTGGTATATGACAAAATGTGGGGCACCTGCATGGTTAAGTTGGTTGAGCATCCGACTTTGGCTTCCATCATGATCTCACAGTTCGTGAGTTTGAGTCCCACATCAGGCCCTCTGCTGTCAGTGCAGAGCCAGCTTCGGATTCTTGGTCTCCCCCACTCTACACCCCTCCCCCACTTTTTTTCTGTCTCTCAAAAATAAATAAAAACATTAAAAAAATAAAAATATGACAAAATGTGGGGCGCCTGGGTGGCGCAGTCGGTTAAGCGTCCGACTTCAGCCAGGTCACGATCTCGCGGTCCGTGAGTTCGAGCCCCGCGTCAGGCTCTGGGCTGATGGCTCGGAGCCTGGAGCCTGTTTCCGATTCTGTGTCTCCCTCTCTCTCTGCCCCTCCCCTGTTCATGCTCTGTCTCTCTCTGTCCCAAAAAAAAAAAAAAAAAAAAAAAAAAAAAAAAAAAAAATATGACAAAATGTGAATATTTAAGAAAATTCTTTGTAATTTTGTTTACAAAATTTCCAAATTAAAAAGAAAGAAATAGGGGTGCCTGTGTGGCTTAGTCTGTTGAGCTTCCGACTCTTGATCTCTGCTCAGGTCATGATCTCACGGCTCATGGGATGGAGCCCCATGTGGGGCTCTGCACTGACAGCGTGTTAGTTTGGATTATTATTTCTTCTTTGATGTACTTCTCAAATATTGGAAGATTTTCTTATAAAAATGTTATAATTTCTAGCTTAATTCCACCGTGGTTAAAGAACATATTCTGTATAATTTCAATCTTTTGAAATGTGTTGCTTTACAGCCTCGCTCATGGTCCATTTTGGAAAATGTTCTATGTGCATTGAAAATAGCCAAGTATCTATAGTTGTGGTATTTCCAGAGGCTTTTAATGCCATTTGAGTTCTGGGGCACTTGGGTGGGTTAGTCAGTTAAGCATCCGACTTTGGCCTAGGTCATGATCTCATGGTTCTTGTGAGTCTGAGCCCCGAACTCGCAGTTGGGCTTTGTGCTGACAGCTCAGAGCCTGGAGCCTGCTTTGGATTCTGTGTCTCCTTCTCTCTCTAACCTCCCCTGCTCATGCTCTGTCTGTCTCTCTGTCTCAAAAATAAACATTAAAAATTAAAAAACAAAAACAAAAAAATATCAGCTGAATAAAGCTGAAATTTTGGGTGACAATTAAGGGTTTAACTTTACTTCTTGCTTGATTGGAGGGCTATCTATCCCTGCAAAATCAAAATCTTCAAGAAAGTGTTGTGAGGATTTTCCAAATAAAATATATTGCTACCCTAAACATTGTGAAGTTAAAGTCAAGCAAAAAGCATGTTTGCTTGAGTTTCCTTCTGCTGAGGAGGATCAACTTCATATTAAGAACCCAGCCATGCATATTAATCTTATTAAGACTGGAAGCAAAGGTTGGACTGGGTCATTCTTACTCTCTAGAGTTATATAACTAATTGGCTTTTAAACCAGTTTCCTAGAACGAGTATATAGTCTTCAAAAAGCTTACAACATATAACTCATAATATGTAAACACCAGATGAAATTTAAAATTAGCTGACCACCTCATTTTATATGAAGGGAACGCTTTATTAGAAAAATATCAATCTTGTATTTTATGCAGGCTTTGGGGACCAAATGTTCTGGTTTTAAACAATTTTGGGGGGGCACCTGGGTGGCTCAGTTGGTTAATCATCCAACTCTTGCTCTTAGTTCAGGTCTTGCTGTCAGGGTTGTGAGTTTAAGCCCCACGCTGGGCATGGAGCCTACTTTAAAAAAAAAAAAATTAATTAAAAAAAACAGCTTTTAAAACTCTTATAAACCTTTTGCTCTTTAATTTCCATCATAGATCTTTTTTTCTTTCTACTCTGTTTCTTGCAGTACAGGAACCCACCACTTCTTCTAGATAGAAGTAATGATCATAGGAAGTCAGAAAATTAAAAATGGGAGAATGCTTTAGCAATAAACAAAAATCAAATTTCAATTGGCAGAATGGACAATGAATCTAGGAATAGAATTTGATGTACAAAGTCCAAGTCCTGGTCTCAATACTAAGTTGTTACACAGCAGATGATTGTGTGAAGTCTTAGTATCATGTCACTATTTGGAAAAACAAAACGGAAAAGGAACATGTACCGGATGTGGTAGGAAATTACTACTGACTAAAACACTGTGATACTTCATGTTATTATCTCATTAAAAATCCTAGCCAAATGGATGACTAAGACATTCAAAAGGAGATATCTACTCGATCATTTGCCAGTAAAATATTAAGTGATTCCTTATTACGCCTCTCATTTATGGTTCTTTCTCTATTGCCACTCTTCCTTCTCACCAAAATGTCGCTTACTGTGAAAGCTATCTCCTCAAAGGAGCTTTTCAGTTGAACCATGTATGACTTGCAAATTAAAAGGCCTACCTCAATTTGTCAAATTAATGAAAACTGACTTAAATCCCTCTCTGCTGTTGATTCTGAGAGATGCTGGTTAGGATCCAGACACTATTCTCTTACCAAATTTTCAAATGGCATCCAATAAAGAGTCAGAAGTTACTTTTATTTCTAGTATATAATTCTCAGTGCCAATATGTTTAAGTGTCATTGAACAGCATCACTAAGACAATGCTTGGAGTCAACGCTGTCTCTCTATGGTTTGACAACACAAGTTCTTTGAGGATAGCCAGAATATCATATTCTCCGTCTCTGGATTCAACACTACTAAATAATTCACAAAGTGATCTTCAGCAACAATTGTAATACATAAAAGCTGGTCAATTCTATAATCAGGGTGTGTTAAAGGAGTTCAAGTTTCTAAAATGGAAATAGTCATAGACATCAAGAAGGCCAAAGGAAAACTTCAGTGGCTTCTAGGAACAGTACTTGTGGTTTTATTTTCATAGAGTAAGTTAGCAAAACACTAGTGAATATCACTATTACCACAACAGAGTGATCATGGTTTGTTCTTGCTCACTCTCAGCCTATCCTCTCCCATAATCATTCTACATTTGAAGTACATGAAATTCTGAGAAGTCACAGAAGAGGACAATGACCTGGATTACCAGGAGGCACTTTTCATTCTAAATCACAAATCTGTAATAAAGCCAGCCAAGAATTAAAGGAAAGGGGTTTAAGTGCTTGCCATGGTGATGTGGGAAACTAAGGCAAATGAAACTAAGGCAAATGAAAAATTAAATTCCCTTACTGCCTACAACCCACTGACAAGTCGTCAAAAGCAGTTGGAGTGGCCTCCCTCTAGGAGCTCAGCTGCCTCCATGATGACACTTTGCTAGAGGCAAAAGAGAATCTTGGCTTAACCTTATCTGATTCTCACCACCACCATCCCCTCCCCCAACCCCCCCCCCCCCCAGGAACTTTAACACATAAAAATTCCTTTGGAAACTTCCTTTATCTCAACTGCCCCAAGATACATGCTGGCAATCATACTCCAAGCTTATGGCCCCCTGATACACATCTGAAGGGTCTCATGACTGAGGTTTTACTGAACTGTAATAAATGGCATTTCCCTAGCAACAGCTAGCCCCTCAAGGTCCTGGAACCTTGTTTCCAAAATTCATAGAGACTTAATTTATCCCTGCCCCCCTCCCAACCTGAGGGTATATAATGAGTTACCTGTCATGATCCCAGTGTAGCTCTTCTGCCCTCAGGTCCTGTCCTCATGCCTTAATAAAATCACCTTTTTGTACCAAAGACGTCTTCAAGAATTCTTTTGTGGCCATTGGCTATGGACCCCTCCACCATCACCCCAAAACTTCATCAGAGCCGCACAATTATAAGCTGTTTAAGTCTTTTCAGTTTTCTGCTCTATTACTGTCCTATCATCTAATTCTTTTCAAGAGCAAAATTGGACAATATTTTGCCTGTTTTCAAACAGCTATTTTCCATTTTACAAAATTCTTAAAGAATAAAGCAAGTTAAAATATTATCCACATTTAGAGAATAGAGTTACTACTTGACTGAATTTTATTCAAGTACTTAGTACATGAATGCACTCAATAAATGTTAATTCCCTTTGGGATAAAATGTCAGAACCCTCTGCATCACTCATGTCCATAAGTGTCTACTACTCTCCCTTTATCACTTTATTAATACAAAATAATATACTTCCTTCCAACTTTTACTGACATTTTCAATACTTTTCTGATCAGACTGCAAGTCCTTTGAATGTAGAAACAGTGTCATGTACTTCTTTTAATGCTCATTTATAGTAACTACTTTATAACTGAAATGTTATAGACAATAATAATTCTAATATCCAAGGCCAGTGGCTACGGCACGTGACACCTAAAGGAGAGATTCAAATGCTTATCCAAAATACTATTAAGTTTCCTTATAAAGTATTAGCAAGCCAGCATACCTCAGGCTATTGTTAAGTAGGTGGTAAAGTCAATAAAACCAAACAATACTGACACTGCAGGGGAAGGATATGATGAGATGGAAAGAGCTAGGACCAAGGGGTCCTATTACTGTATTCTGTAATTGGTGCCAGCTAGAAGGGTAAGAATCAAACACACCTCCAAAATAAAAACTTAGTCACCATAATTATTTCACATGTAATGCATATACACAGGTTATTTGCTTTGCAACAGAGAGACAACAGAGTAACAGAAGGTGAAGGGAGAGAACCAACAAAAGACTATTTTCTGGATGCTTATGAATTAAACTGATTTTACAGTGTATGCTGGAGGAGGAAGATGAAGGAAACTGGCTCCAGTAAGTAATAATAAATTCACAGTGGTGAAAAGACATAGAAAAAAATTAACAATAACTTTGCTGCATAATAGTTTTTACTAATCAAATTGTTAAATGCAACTGTTTAAATTATAACATTATGCTACCAGTCCTCATCCCATTTATATGGGATTGCTTGTTTGCCTGGTTGCCGAGAAGATTTTTTTTTTAATGCTTATTTATTTTGGGGAGGGAGAGAGAGAGGGAGAGGGAGAGAGAGAGAGAACGAACACACACAAGCAAGCAGGGAAGGGGCAGGGAAAGAGAGGGGGACACAGAATCTGAAGCAGGCTCCAGGCTCTCAGCACAGAGCCCAATATGGGGCTTGAACAGACAAACTGTGAGATAGTGACCCAAGCCGAAGTCAAACACTTCAACAAATGAGCCACCTTGGTGCCCCCAGATTTTTTATAAGGAAGCTCAGTAACTTCACCACATTCTTAGTTTTAATCATTCTCAATCAGCTACTTAAAAGCACATACCAACTGACTGGAAGGGTAAATGACTTCTTAAGAATTCTACTGTACAACCAAATAAATTTCCTCTTATGTTTTGCTCATTCCTAACAAATTCCTACATGTTATTTCTAGAGTATATTAAAAATTTCATTTAAAAGATTTTCATTGAATTATCTGAAGAAAAAAATCTAAAATGGAAGACTTTTCCTAATGACTGCTGCATATATGACACACTGGTCCCTAAACACCCATCTAGAGTTAAGAAAAAAAATTATGAAAAATACTATGAAAGTGGAGCAAATTTTTAGCCATGTTAAACTTTAAGGATTTTTTTTTTAATGTTTATTTATTTTTGAGAGAGAGATAGAGTGCAAATGGAGGAGGGGCAGAGAGAGAGGGACACATGGAATCTGAAGCAGGCTCCAGGCTCTGAGCTGTCAGTACACAGCCTGACACGGGGCTTGAAATCATGAGCCAGGAGGTCATGACCTGAGCTGAAGACAGACGCTTAACTGACTGAGCCACCCAGGCACCCCAAACTTTAAGGAGTTTTTATTGATTCCTTGCTATGAATGATGAAGAAAGGGGCACACTTACAGTTTCAATCATCCCCTTCCCTACCTGATTTGTTAGTTACATTATTTTCATAATAGCAACGTTTGTAAATTTACAACCTATTCTGAAAGTATAATTTCCACTTAAGTATACAAATTCTGTAATGAAATGAATTTAAATTTCTTATCATACTTTTTTTTTTGCCATGGTTTATTTCTGAATTCTTTAATTCTTTGGATTAGGTCCATTTTATCATGATGTAATTTGCTTTAAAAGGCTTTCTGGGTGTCATAAACATAACTTCTCAGCTTTTCCATATGCTAGTGTACATCCATGTGTGGTATTTACGCTTCAAGTATTTGGCAGGTTAAAAAAAAAATCTCAGGTAAAACCTCAGGACAAGGTAGAAGTCAGGCATTGTTTTCTAACATTGTCCCTAATTAAGGAAGAAGCTAAAGTAGACCCAAGTTCTGTCCCTATCCCACTACTTAGATGTCCACAAAATTATTTTTCCAAGTTAGTCACTCGACCAGGATATGCCTGGATATCAGTTCTTGTATAGCAACTGTTCCCAGGCCATAGGGGAGTCATTCTGATTCAAGGTTTTAATTATGTCAGGAAAAATTATCCTCTATATAAGCTCTAAATTTTTTTTTCAGTGCCATTTGTTGTTTCAGATGGGCAAACCACGAGCAGGTAAAATCCAGCCCCAAATCTGCTTATGTATACAAAGTTTTACTGGAACACAACCATACATAGTGTCTGCAGCTGCTTCTGTGTTATGGGGGCAGAGTTGACTGGCTGCAACAGAAACCGCACTGACCGCAAAGCCTAAAATACTTACTATCTGTCCCTTTACAGAAAAAGTTTGCTGGCCCCGTGCATACATCTCCTTTGTTTTCCTTTATCTTCTTCTCTATAATTTTTATATCTTACGTTTTCTTATTTAAAGGTATGTAATTTCCTCAAGCCTCTCAGCCATATCTGACTTGTTTTTTTTTTTTTTTTAAGTTTATATGTTTTGAGAGAGAGCACGCACACGCACAAGTGGGGGAGAGGCGGGGGGGAGGGGGGGGGAGAGAATCCCAAGCAGGTTCCATACTGTCAGTGTGGAGCCTGGTGCAGGCCTCGAACTCACAAACCATGAGATCATGACCTGAGCCGAAATCAAGAGTTGGACACTTAACCGACTGAGCCACCCAGGTGTTCCTCAGCCATGTCTCTGATTACACATACTCTTTCTCTTCAAAATTCCTAATGTGGTTTTCATTACCTTAGCTGCTTTTCTTTTCCCCTTATATTTCTTCCTGATGTCTGCCCATTGATTTTTCATCTCCTTCTATTGTCCTATTATCTCTTCTTAACATTTATGTCGGAAAGGCTTTAAAAAATTACACTGTATTTTCTGTAACAGATCATGTTTATAATTTCTTTGTGTCTATGAGACATGTTGGAACTCCAATAAAGCCTCACCATTGAGACCTTTCAAATATTTTTTTTGCGGGGGGCGGGGGGTGCACCTGGGTGGCTCAGTCAGTTAAGCATCTGATTTCAGCTCAGGTCATGACCTCACAGTTGGTCAGTTTGAGCCCCATATTGGGTTCTGTGCTAACAGCTCAGAGCCTGGAGCCTGCTTCAGATTCTGTGTCTCCTTCTCTCTGCCCCTCCCCTGCTCACATTCTGTCTGTCTCTGTCTCTCGAAAATAATAAGCATTAAAATAAAATGTTTAAATGGTTTTTTTAAGTTTATTTATTTATTTTGAGAGACAGAGAGTGCAAGTGGGAGAAGGGCAGATAGGGGGATAGAGGGGGTGAAACAGGAAGAGAGAGAGAGAATCCCAAGCAGGCTCCACATTGTCAGTGCAGAGCCCCATATGGGGCTAGAACTCATGAACCAGGAGATCGTGATCTGATCTGAAATCAAGAGTCAGATGCTTAACCTACTGAGCCACCCAGGTACCTCTCACTGGTTAGACCTTTTAAAGTAATGTGATACTTACTTATAGAGAAACCAGTATATTGCTTGGAATTCCCAGGAGAACTTCAGCATCTTCCCACATGTGGACTAGATTTCACAGTATCTAACAGGTTATATCTCATTGTTTGTATTTTGGGCTTAGCCTTGTGCCTAATTTCACTAACAATGGACTTCTATTTTCCTTTCTTGTTTTTAGTTTCAAAGGAGGAGAGTAAAAATACCTTCACTCTGATACCTTTAACTGAAGGCTCCTCCTCACACGTTATATTTTAAGATGAGTTCATCTTCAAAGTAATAAATTACAGGCTTGACAGGTTTGAATGCATCAGGTAATGAAAGAAAAAAAAAAAATCCAACATCAGCAGTGTGAAAGAATTGCTTACAAGAAGTCTGTGCCAGGAACAACATTTGTTTGCAGATCTGTTCAAGCAGCCGTGCCAAATCAGTTGTGAGACTTAGATTAAAAGAAGCTGCAGAATGCTGTACTATAAGACTTCCATAGCATGTTTGCAATTAAGTTTAGGATTAGCATGAGCAATTTCACCTGAACATCACTTTATAAAGTCCCTTGTTGCACTCTTCCACCTGATTTAGCCCTCATTTGTTGACGTGTATGTGTACAATGCATTTTTTCTTTCATCACCTGACACTGGCTCAAATATCTTCTCCAATTTTAAGAGGTTCAATCAGGTGATTTAAAAAAATTTTTTTTAAATGTTTATTCATTTTTGAGAGATGAGTGGGGGGAGGGGCAGAGAGGGAGACACAGAATCTGAAGCAGGTTCCAGGCTCTGAGCTGTCAGCACAGAGCCCAAAGCGGGGCTCAAACTCATGAGCCATGAGATCATGACTGAGCCAAAGTCAGATGCTCAACCGACTGAACCACCCAGGCACCCCATTGATTAGGTGATTTTTAAGGGTTAAATTCTTAAAATTCTTTGGGTCTATGTGTTAAAATATCGTGCTGTTAGTTATAATACATGTTGTTCAGTATAAAGCTGAATTATATTTTTAATACATCTATGTAGGGACTGAAGGACATGACAAATAGACGACGTCTATTTGTGACTACGTCTGTGCAGTTTCCAAATTATTTACAGTAATCATGTATTATTTCACAATCAGAAAAAAATCACAAAAATATGCTACCTATAGTACAGATGTCAAAAGATATCAAATTAACGAACCCTTTTACACTTCCTTCCCAAATTTTGCCTGATTTTAATCACCTTCTGTAATTAAAGGTTTGGTTTTCTGCAGTCTTCAGAGTTGTTTACAGCTGTGTATCTTATGTCTTATTGCGGGTTGATGTCTTGGCGCATAAAAAAATCCTCTGTCTCTGTTAATTTCCAAGCTGGCTGGTCAGCAGCTCTCACTAGCAGTCCAAGGCTGGCTAGGTCATTTGAATTTATGTGACAATGGGTTCTACTCATCTTGCTAAAAGCGGTCTTATTTCAGCTTCCTATTGGGAATCTGTTTGGATTCCTGACATGAGTCATCCTCAATCTATAAAAAATCCAGAATGTGGGGCTGGGATAGTGAGCTAACAACTAAACTGTGTTCCAAGTGCTGGCAGCAGTGAGCCCTCATGCTATTTAATGTTTAGTACAGCTTAGAAATGACACTGATGAAAGTGATCCCAGAATCAGATGTGACAGTTAAAGCACATTTTGAAACTCTGAGTCTTGGCAATGACTAAATTATCAAGCTGTAGATCTTATGTTTGCTCAAAGGCTTGGATGTCCCACTCTGCCAATCTCCCATAGGACACTAATAAACAGACAACATAAAACTCAAGTATTTGATAAAACATTATTTAAACCAGTGATGGGAATAAAGCTTACTTCCTCCTTGTATTGCTTTGCAACAATTTGCTTCAAAATGCAATGGTAAGTTTATGTTGTGCATTGTCAGAAAATAGCCCCTCATTCCAAATACCACTTTAGAGCATATTTTCAATAATGAATACTAAAGATTACACACTAGAGACTAAGTTCCTTTGCCCCTTCACATCCTGTATTCAACTTCTTACTCTCCTTATAAAATTCTGTTCTAGTCATTAGATCAGAGGTCCCTTTTCTTCCTTTTGTCCTGTCTTCTGCTCTGTCCCCGTCTCTATCATACAATGATAAAGAAGAGACCATGAAATTTCAAATTAAAACCATTATACTTTCCACACTAAAGGAAAAAACACTATACACATCTAAAATGAATAGGTAGGGGCGCCTGGGTGGCTCAGTCAGTTAAGCGTATGACTTCGGCTCAGGACATGATCTCTCAGTTTGTGGGTTCAAACCCCACATCGGGCTCTGTGTTGATGGCTCAGAGACTGTAGCCTGCTTCAGATTCTGTCTCACTTGCTCTCTACCCCTCCCCCATGTGCGTGTTTTCTCTCTCAAAAATAAATAAACATTAAAAAGAAATGTAATGAGTAGGTGAATAATATTGTTTCCTAAGATATGTTCTATATGGGAAATTGCCTTCAAGTATATTCAGTACCTAAAATGACAAGGGACACAGTCTTGGCTGAATGAAATTTATTTTTCCCCTAAAAAGTAAGGAAGATATAAGGGAGTGCTTTAGGTTACATCTGTGATGAAGGACAAGACATTATCTGGAATTCTAGAGGTACCAAAATAAGGCCGAGAAGCCAATAGGGTGTTTTGGTAAAACTCTGAAAAAAAAAAACATTTACATTATCTTGAGAAATTATCATTTGTTTTCAAGGATAAGTTGGTTAATATGAAACTTATTTTCCAAAAATTTAAACATCCTCATTACTCAGTCCCTGAACAGAGATAGAAAACAATCATTAAACAGTATGCTCAAAGACAACTTATGCATTTTAATTGATTAATAGCATGCCTCCTGTATCAAACTAAACTGGGTTTGAGATTTCTTTTCCCCACTCTGACATTCTAATGCATTGAGAAAACAGCAAACAAGGATTGAGTGGCAACCTAGTCAAGAAAAGAAAATCCAAATGCAAGAATAATCTGAATGACTCACACTGATTCTACAGAACAAATTCTACTAAAATGGATTAATAAAAGATCAAGTCTCCTGGTGACACTGGATCTCTATACCCAAATAACTACAGCAGGCACAAAAATATACTTATCTCATAAAGATGTCAATTTAGTTCTGCAAAATGCATACATGCACACATGAACACATCAAGATCTCAACAAATAGTAATGTGGCTCACCAATGCTACAATGCCAGTTTTCTCTAAGATCAATAACCTTTTGCTCAAAACCACCACCACCACCACCACAAAACTGAAATGGCAGTTTGGACTTTCATCTTATCGTCCACTATTGTATAGCCTATCTTTCCTATACTATAAATTACACATTTTTGTTTCAAGAAACTGTCAGTAAAAATCTGACTATAAATTACCTTGGTTCAAAGTGTGACCCCAAGGAGTTAACTAATAAAATGTACACTGAATAGTTATTACTAAAAGCACGTGCTGAACAGCCTTGAGGTTTCTTACTGGGTGTAACCAAAAGAAATTACCACATCATTTCAATATTCTCCCTCAGCATCTCTAGGCCCAACCTCCTTGCTTTACCACTCTCCATGCTCAGTATAAGCCTTATCTTAGTTATGGTCTCTAGGGTCTCCCTCAGCTTCCTTGGTGTCCTAAACCCACTCCACCAACCCGTACTTCTGATAAGTCCATTCCATCAACTCCTGTCATAGGAGGAAGCCAGGACTAGTTAAAAAAGGCAACAGAATTGTGTTAAATGACACTACTACAAATTCATGTTATCCAACCATAGCTAGATGGCCCTGGAATCACAAATGGATTTGAATTGCAGCTCCCTCATTTACTACCTTTGTGCGTTTGAGCAAGTTCTTTACCTCAAGCCTTAGGTTCTGCATCTATAAATCCAAATATTGTGAGATGTCAAAGGGCTAATGTATAAAGCAATGACATCCAAAAACACTTCAAACAAACAAACAAACAAACCTATTGTTAATTACTCCTGCAATAGCCTCTAATCCTTTGTCCTTCTAACATATCCATCAGAGCACACCAGTCACCTGCCTAAATAAAAACTGGATGATACAATCCTCTCTTGAAAATGCTTTCACTGGATCTTCTTTGTTTAAATGATAAAGCCAAAACTTCTTATGAGTTTCAAGGCTTTCCACAAAATTAACCAATTCCAGCTCTTCCTCAAGGTCCTGGAAAGATACTTCCTTCTAAAGCACACCTTAAAAATGTGGGTCATTAAAGTTTTATTTCCTTTATCTAATAGCTGTCTATCCCATGAATATGAGGAATTCGCCTAAAAATTTAACAAAAAAGTTTGCAAACTTCATTCTTGAGTCAAAATTGTGAAATATTTTGGGAATCTGCAAAGCTTCTGAAACCCATGACTGTTCCTGCTTCACAAACAAATTTCTATAGTAGACTTATTTAATTTCAGGGCAAACATTTACTTGAATCCTTTCTCATTTGGCTGATAATGAGCTCTGTATCATGAGCCAAAGACAAGAGAATCTGGCTGAGTTTCAGAAATAGCAGGTGGAAGAAAAGGTAAGCCAACTGCTAAATATGACAAAAGAAACCTAATATCCATTAGTAGCGGCGATATCTCATTGTAAAACATGACTATTCTTTAAATTCATATTTTTCTCTTCCTCAGTAGTTCTTACATAAATCATTTATTTATCAAGTAAAATAAAATAACAGTGCCTGAAGATTATTGCAAAGTTTCCTATTTCATGTTGCTTATTGACTAGATTGCATCTGACTTGCTTCTCTTTCTTAATTTTTTAAATGTTTGTTTATTTTTGAGAGAGAGAGACAGAGTGTGAGCAGGGGAGGGTCAGAGAGAGAGGGAGACACAGAATCTGAAGCAGGCCCCAGGCTCTGAGAAGACAGTACAGAGCCCGATATGGGGCTCAAACTCATGAACCATGAGATCATGACCTGAGCCAAAGTCGGCTGCTTAACCAACTGAGCCACCCAGGAACCCCATAACTGACTTGCTTCTATTTGGCAAAGTAATTAGATGTTTAAGTAAAACAGAATCTGGTTGGGAATCAGTGATTTTAAGTTTTTTTCTTTTTTTTTTTTTTTAAGCTTATTTATTTATTTTGAGAGACAGCACGCGTGTGAGCTGAGGAGGGGCAGAGAGAGAGAGAGAGAGAAAGAGAATCCAAAGCAGGCTCCACACTGCTAGTGCAGAGCCCGATATGGGGCTGGAACCCATGAACCCTGCAATCATGAACTGAGCTGAAATCAAGAGTCTGACGCTTAACAAACCAAGCCACCTGGGCACCCCAGCTTTTAAGTTTTTTTTTTTATTTCATTAGTTTATCCTGCTAATAGTTTATAAATACCGGTTAACAGAATAATTAAATGTTATTTTATGAATTAGACACGTTCCTGGCTGAGAAAATGGAAAAGATTTCCAGCGCCCTATCTTCTTTTGGCCATCCCTTAAGCCAGCCACTCAATACTTAAGTAAAAAGTCCAATTTAAGGGTCTATTTTCTGAGCAAAGCTTATGTGTGTGGGGAAAAGAGGGGAAGGAGACAGAGGGTACATGTCTATATGGAGAGAGGAGTAAAAGGCAGAAAAAACAAAGTAATCAGATTCACTATTCCAATAAACAATTTAGAACTGAGTTACCTGGGAGCTAAAATTTGGGCTTCGATTATATTATAATGATTAGCCTCCTTTTTTAAATAAAAATGATGAAAAAGGAACTCAATAAAGTTGAGCAAATTTTATTTAGTTTTCCTGGCTTAGACCACATAAAAAGTTCCTGACTCCAAGGAGAAGCACCTTTTAGTGGTTTGTTGCTGTTGTTTTAAAAAATATTTCAGAAGAAGCTCAACTGGCCCAATGAGAAGTCATTAAAATATTAACAATAGATAATGTATTTCTCAAGACTCTCATTTAGGTTTTATTTCAGGTGATTGTGTTGTTAATGAGGAATTATTAAAAAGTATTCCCCCTTCCACTCCCTAAAGATGAATCACCTTATAATGGTATTTATTTAAGGCCAAAGTCAGGTTTTAAACTCACTTAGATATCCAAATAATAAAAGAAAATGCTGCTTCTATGTGTGAAAAGCCGTACAATAAGTATTGTTTCTCAATGACTTAAGAAACCACATTAATTACCAGAGCAAAGGTCACTCTTTAAAGCTGTGCTATCTAAACTGTAAAAAAAGCATAACCTAGAATGACTGGAGTAATGCTATGAAACTCACCTCCATTTTTGTTTTCATACTGTCTTAGTGCAAAGAAGTTCTGTGCAGCCAAATGACATCATGACAGATAGTACAAAGCTCTAGTATCATTTCAAAAAGAAGAAAAAAATAATGGTAGGAGGCTGAGTCATCACAGCACACAGAATAACATATGAACGCTGAACTCAAAAGAATCCGAGCAGTGGTA
This sequence comes from Panthera tigris, assembly GCF_018350195.1. Classification (NCBI taxonomy): domain Eukaryota; kingdom Metazoa; phylum Chordata; class Mammalia; order Carnivora; family Felidae; genus Panthera; species Panthera tigris. Next base: position 32,838,592 of record NC_056670.1, on the reverse strand, counting down.
ATCAGTGCCATAATCATATTTCAAGTTGGCCATTTAATTTCATGTTAGTAAAACACTACCACATAAAATTAAGGCCACTTGAAATTTACCAGGTTTGTAATATGGTTTCATAGCAATACAGGAGCTACACGCCTCTCTGACCGTATTTCATATCTCTGTCATCTTCACTCTTTGGGTCCCAGCTCAGTGCCTTCTTATACTTCCCTGAACTGGCCAGGTTTGTGCTGGCCTTACAGCCTCACATTAATTACTCTTCTATGCCTGGAATATTCCTTCCACAGAGAGTCACATGATTGGCTCTTTCTTGTCAACCAGGTTTCATTAAAAAGCTCCTCTCAGAAGAGTCCTCTCTTTCCATTCAATCTGAAGTAGCTCAACAGTCACTATGAACACAACTCTGCTTTATTTTATTCTTGGCACTTCTCACTGTGTAGTTGTTTCTTACTGATTTGTTTTCATCCCCTTCCCTTCTGCCTACATCACCACTAGAAAACAAGACCCATGACTGGTTCAACTCTACATTCCTGGCACCAAGAGCAGTGTAACTGGCACATATTAGACACATTCATTCAAAAAATTACTGCATATTAGAATGAATTAATGAATTAAAGGTCTCCACATAGCTGCCTTAGCCTTTTGTGGCCTACTCCCTACCCATATGTCTTTGGTTTCATCTCATACCAGCCTTCTCCTCACTGTATACTTCAGTGTCCACTGGTGTTTTTGTAATTACTTAAATTCTACATTCTCCTCTCTAGGCATAGGGTCTTTCCCCATTCAGTCTGTTTAGAGAAAGACCTCAGTTTATTCCTCCATCTGATTAATGCATATTCATTTTTGTGGATCTCATTCAATCACCCCCTCATATAACCAGACTAGCTCAAATCCCCTTAATATTTTTAAGTTCATTTATTTATTTTTAAGTAATCTCTATACCCAACATGGGGCTCCAACTCACCGCCCCAAGATCAAAAGCCACATGCTCTTCTGACTGAGCCAGCCAGGCACTCCATTACCTAATACTCTTCAAGTTCTTCATCTCTCTCTTTTAAGCACTTAGGAACTTATAATTTTACATTCATTTTTTTAAGTTTTATTTTGGTAATCTCTACATCCAATGTGGGGCTCAAACCCATGACCCCGAGATCAAGAATCAGCCTTCTTACTGAGACAGCCAGATGCCCCTATAGTTTTACATTTAATTGTGAGATTATTTGATTAATACCCTTTCCGTTACTGGAGTGTAAGCTCCATGGAAGCAGGAATCATGTCACCTTTACAGTGCCTGGCACATAACAGGCACTCAATATGTATTTCTTACATGTATCGATATCAGTGGAATGAAGAAGGAAAAGAAAACTTAAGAGAACCTTGCTTAATCTAAGTAAAAAGTTTTTTCATTGTATACTTCTCATTTAAATGAAGGCCTATTCTGGGACTTAGAGTTGTTCTCTAAGTCTTTTTTTTTTTTTTTTTTTAAAGAAAACATTATTGGGGTGCCTGGGTGGCTCAGTCAGTTGAGCATTTCTTGGTTTCGGCTCAGGTCATGATCTCACAGCCAGTGGGATCAAGCCCTACACTGAAGGTGTAGAGGCTGCTTGGGATTCTCTCTCTCCCTCCCTGCCCCTCCTCTGCACACAGACGTTCTCTTGGTCTCTCTCTCTCTCTCAAAATAAGTAACTTTCAAAAAAAGAAGAAAACATTAAATATGTAACATTACAAAAGAAAAACATAAATTTGTTTTGGTATATTACAAGTTCCAAACTGATATTTAAAATAATTATTTTAAGTTTATTTACTTATTTAAGTAACCTCTACACCCAATGTGGCCCTGGAACTCATACCCTAAGATCAAGAGCCACATACGCTTCTGACTGAGCCAGTCAGATGCACCCCAAGTTGATATATTTTTTAGATTTTATTTTTAAGTAATCTCTGCACCCAGCATGGGGCTCAAATTTACAACCCTGAGATCAAGAGTTGCCCACTCTATGGGCTGAGCCAGGCAGGAACCCCCACCCTCCAAATTGATATTTTTTAAACGAAATCTCAACATCAAGTTATTAGGCTGCTTAAAACAAAACTAAACTAAAATTGGAGGGGTAGTGTTAATATATCTTAACAAAAGTAGAGATATGTGAACAATGTGCCCCCTAAATAATGCAATAGAAAACATACAGAACCACCTGTGATGTATTCTTGCCAAAAACTGAACTGGAATCTGATCTCACCTCTAGATTTAATTAACAATTTGTAGGAATACAGGAGATAGGGAAATAAGTTAAAAGACGCCACAAGGATTAGCAAATTCTATGTGGAATTTCTATTGCCTAAATGGCCTGAATTGTTCAACAAAAAAAAAAAAAGGGAAAGGGAAAGAAAATATGTAAGTGGGAGATTCAGATCTCATTGACACCTAGTCAAAATGGAAGTTCTCTTCTGTCAGAAATATATTCAATAACACATGCATACAATTATAATGCGTCAGATCTTTATTTTTGTTGGAAATAGCAAAAATGGAATGAATCAATACTCCTATTGGAGTAATACTACAAACAATAAGGGCATCTATGTGTAAATTTGCTTTTTTTTTTGTCCATCCAAACTATCAACAATAGGAAGCAAATTGCAATCAACTATGCTAAAATAAAGGCTAAATTAGCTTTTAACCTCTACAGAAAATTATCGTAGAAAAATGTCACATGAAGAAGTCATCTAAGAGTATGAAGACCAAAAAAAAAGTAGGAATAAAAAAATACTACAGAAGTGTGTTAGGCAGTTAGCGAATAAAAATGTTTTGTTATTATTTGGGAATATATATTTGTTGGCTTTTATTTTTATTTATTTTTTTAATTTTTTTTTTGTTTATTTATTTTTGAGAGAGAGGGAGAGACAGAGTGTGAGCAGGGGAGGGGCAGAGAGAGGGGGAGACACAGAATCCGAAGCAGGCTCCAGGCTCTGAGCTGTCCGCACAGAGCCCGACGCGGGGCTCGAACTCACAAACCGCGAGATCATGACCTGAGCCGAAGTCGGATGCTCAGCCGACTGAGCCACCCAGGTGCCCCTGTTGGCTTTTAAAAGGTGTAAATTGTTGGACCTCTCTTCTCATTCTAAATAAATATTCACTTATATTGCTAAATAAAAGTGTGGAAAGAGAATTTAGTGTATGGTCTTTGTTTAGATTCTGCTTCAAATGAACCCAATGCACTAGAATATTTATGGGATACTTAGGAAAATTTGAATAATTACTAGTTGATGATATTAAGAAAATATTGTTGACATTTTTAGATATGATGATGATGTTGTGGCTATCCTTATATGTCAGAGAAATATATTAAATTAGTTTTTGAAAAATGATATGATAACCAACTGGGTGGCTCAGTCGGTTAAGCATCCGACTTCGGCTCAGGTCATGATCTCGCACTGTGTGAGTTCAAGCCCCACATCAGGCTTTGTGCTGACAGCTCAGAGTCTGGAGCCTGCTTCACATTCTATCTCCCTCTCTGTCTGCCCCTCCCCCACTCACACTCTCTCCTTCAAAAATAAATAAACATTAAAAAAATGATACAATAATTTGTATAAAACAATCTAGTATTTGTGTGTGTGTGTGCACACATGTGCAAGTAAATGGCTAAGGGTAAAGATGAAATCACATTGGTCATGTGGTTGATAACTGATTAAGATAGGTAACAGATACATGGGATTCATTATTCTTCCAACTATCAAAAAGTTTTAAATTTTCACAGTAAAATATTAAGAATATATAATGGAAGCTTAAGGTTATTTATTACAGCTTAAGGTCATTTATTGGAGAATGGGAATTGAATAGATTTAGGGATTCTCTATGAAAAGCCTTCAAAAACAAGCTCCGTTTTCAGAGTTTTTGACACACATAGGATGCTACTGAGGAACAAACTGAAGAATTTGGACTTGTGAGTTTGGATTTTTGTGTATGTGTGGCAAATATTTGTTCTTTCTTTCCACTACTGCATTAAATAAAAATTCTGCAGCTTTCGTTGGCGCACTGAGTCTTTATTACAGTAGGCAAACAGAAAGTAGGGGGAAATGAGAGCCAACTAGAAGAAGAAATACAGGAAAAATTAGAACTGCTACTGATTCTGTGAAGAAGTGGTTTCTAAAACAAAGACACAAGCAGGAAAAACAACAACAACAACAAACCACCTACTCTATAAGCTATACTGTCTTCCATAATAACATAAGCCAAAACAGATTATTTAGATGGAGAGACCCACCCAATTTTGCTCCTGAAAAGTATTCTGTTTTAAGCCTATCTTCTCTGACAATAAAACCTGCAAAGACGAAAGAGGGGGAAATAGGATATTATTCTATTATAAGAGAAATACAGAAACAATGAGTCATGAATAATACAAATGAAATAAGATACAGTTCTTTAGATACATGACCTGAAGGTTGTACAGGGAATGAAACCACTGTTGATTAAGGTGTAGTGAAAAGCTACTCAATGCAATTACTTGGCAGTTATAAATATTTCAAAATAAAATTGAGTGGTGACGTTTTTGTAAAGGACTGAACAGATTTACCATATCACTTTTCACAGACATTTATAGAATAAAGAGAAATAATAGAAAATATTTTGATGTTCAAATAAGGGCATAAAACACAAAACAGAAAGTGAAGCTTTAAGGGTTATGCAAAGGAATCAATGTTCTTTTTGCTTTTGAAAGCAAAGACTGAACATTGAAGATACACATAATGAATATATTTGAGTAGGGCAGGCTCTGAGAGCTACGGCTATCCAACAGCCTAGAGCAGAAAGAAGTATTTACCTTCATCGTAATTTTCTTTCTCACTAAGTTTCTAATGAAATGACAAAGTTGTAGGCCCCATTTAGGTTCTTCTGAGTTTCACTCAAAGACTTTTCTAAGATATTGTTCAGAAGCCCTGGCCAGAGCTCTTAACTTTGCATCACTCATAAACCTTTATCTTCTTTTTAAAACTTGGGGCGCCTGAGTGGCTCAGTCGGTTAAGCATCAGACTTCGGCTCAGGTCATGATCTTGTGGTTCGTGAGTTCGAGCCCCGCGTCGGGCTCTGCACTGACAGCTTGGAGCCTGGGGCCTGCTTCGCATTCTGTGTCTCCTTCTCTCTCTGCCCCTCCCTCACTTGTGCTCTGTCTCTCTCCTTCAAAAATAAATAAATGTAAAAAAAATTTCTTTTAAAGAAAACTCAAACAGGCTTGATTTATATCTCAATTAAATACAAAATTAAGTTGAAATGGAAATGGGGTTAACAAAATTTGTCTTATTTTTTACTCCTACTCGAGAGTCACTGAAAATGCTGAAGTTACAGAAGCAAGGACAGATGATTGCCTCAAAGGAGGCAGGAACAATCCTGAGGATACTTTAAGAGTCTACCTGTAGAATCATTTGCATCAGGAAATGCCTTATGGCCTTCAGGATAAAATGGGCCAACCTCTCAACTGTGGAAGTTTCCATTCTTGAGTTGAACACTTGGTATCAACAATTCCTTAAGGCCACACATGCATTCTTAAAGGAAATCTTACATGAATGTGGCAAGCATGCTTAATTAAGAGTCCCCTTGAATTAAGTACCTAGAACCCTCAGGAACCAAGATATATTTCTTATCTTCTACTTTTGAATAAAGTAGCAATTCTCAAGAAAACAAACTGGCAAAGAATTACCAAAGATAATCTAAGAAGTCATTGGATCAGAGTCAGTCTAGAGCCTCTCAAAAGGGTGTTGGGTATGTGGGAGGAACATGTGACCAGGGTCAGAAAGTCAAAGTTCTTTTTTTTTTTTTTTTTTTTTTTTGAGACAGTGAGAAACAGAGCATGAGCAGGGGAGGGGCCAAGAGAAAGGGAGACACCAAATCTGAAGCAGGGTCCAGGCTCTGAGCTGTCAGCACAGAGCCCGACACGGGGCTCGAACTCACAGACCGTGAGATCATGCCCTGAGCTGAAGCCAGACGCTCAACCGACTGAGCCACCCAGGCGCCCCAGAAAGTCAAAGTTCTAATGTTAGCTCCAGAACTGGCCAAGGCTGTGACCTCTCTCAAGTTCCTCACTTCTCTTTGAACTTGTTTCTCCATCTGTGGTATAAGGACTAGATTAGATGACCTTTAAGATCCTGACTATAAAATTCTATCACACATTTTTGATCCTACAGCCTTAACAGGCTAATCCTAGATAATGAAAAATAAATTTACATTCAAAATAATGTCCCTGAAGTACCTGACAATATCAACATTCAAGCAAGAGTCACTTATATTAACTACACTGTACCTATAAAATCAACAGAACAGAACACATCTTTTGGAAATACTTTCAGCAAAAAGGACCAAAAGTGTTATGAGTTGATACTCATTATCTAGAAAAGTATTTAATCAGTTAGGATCCCTTGTCACATCCATTTGGAAAAGCAGTTTAAATTTCTATCACACAGTAATAATTACCTAGCTTAATAGGTGATATTGCATCATAACACTAAAAGTACTATAAATTTTCCAGAAGAAAGTGTTCAAAGCACTATCAATATGGTCTCTATCCACCTCTATCTCCCCAAGTTAATGACAATATGCTAAGCCTTTTGGTTTCTCCTTTTCCTGCAACAGTTTGAAAAATAATCCAACACCTAAAATTTGCGTCCTTACTTGCATGTGAATTGTATTTCAATTAAAAACATTTTTTTTAATGCATGGGGGCAAGGTTTTAAAAAATCATCCAAACATAATTCAACTCAAATATTTTGTTAGGAAAATACAACTTTCTCTTTCAGTCACCATTCTGTTAGAGAGTGTTTGCCTTTATTATCAGTGATTTTCAGGCTTTCAAATGAAGAGAATAAGAGGATGTAATTTTTAGACAGGGTAGATGTATGAACTCATTAAAACATTCAGTAAATAAATCTTGACTTGCTGATTCATGAATAAGAGGCTTTTTCATCTTTTTGCATAGCCAGAATGATTATAAAATATATCAATTAATAATAGAAATTATGATGATCTAACCAATGTATTTTAAAAGAAATTTATTACACATATCACATGAAATGAGTTAGGTTTTTTTCCCCTATATGATTAGAATAAAGAGATTTAGCAGTATCTAATGTGTGCTCTTTGCCCCAACAATTCTGCTTTCAAAAGCTTTCTGTACTGAACTTGTCACAAGTATACAGAGATATAAGTGTTCACCGGAGAACAGCTTCATAAAGGCCTGAAATTGGTTTTGTTTATCAATATGTTTTCAAACCCCAAAATAGTGCTTGGCACACAAAGGGTAGTCATTCAATATAAGTTGAATGAATGAATGTTTACTATGACACTTTATTATAGTGAATATTTGGAAACAATCTAAATAAATTATGATATATCAATACAATGAAATATTACACAGCTGCTAAAAAGAATGAGGTTGATCCACATATGCAACTGTGAGAAAAATATACCATGGAGATCTTAGGTATAAAAATTAAGATATAAAATTGAATACAGTATGATTTTAAATTTATGTTAAAATACATAGTATGATTATATATTTGCACCTAAAATATATTCCCACATTTGTATATGATAGAGGAAAGTCTGGAAGGATCTACATCAAACTGTTAATGGTTTTATCTCTAAGCGGGGATGACTTTTGCTTTTTACTCTGTAACACTTCTGTACTGTCTACTTAAAAATATTACATATTACTTTAATAAGAAAGATTTCTAAAAATTAAAAAAAATTAAATGCACAAAGAAAATAGTTCTGGGAGGATGCAATGAAAATACAGTAGTTACCTTTGGGTGCTGGGATGATGGATATTTTTCCCCTTTATATGTTTAGTGTAGTAAAAAATAATGCCACACTGAGTAGTTTTCTTTCCCCTTTATGAATTTCATTGTTCGTATTGTGTGTGTCATTGAATATGAATTATTTTTGTAGTTAGGGGAAAATAACAAAAAAATTTAAACCTCAATATATTGAATTATGGTAATACTAATTTTACTAATAGTTTTATTAATTTATTAATATTTATTAATATTTATTACTAATAATAAACACTAATATTTATTAGTATGATATGGTTTTATCATCAATATGAAGTTCATAGAGGTTAGATAACACATACAAGGTCACACAGCTAGAAAGGGATAGCTAAGGCAGCCCCCCAAGAGTAATGATTCACAACAAAGGTATAACTGTGGTAGGGTTCCCTCCCTAAGAAGAAAAAAAAACCAAAAACCTCAAGGCAACCTGGCTATATGCGTACATGACAACATCCCTCATGACCTTGTAGCATGAGACCACTTAATCAGACTGCATGTATGTGTGTTACCATATATGGGAGACAAAGAAGTAAAAAATATATAAAAAACTACACCACGTGCATTCAGGGCTCAGTTCTTTGGGTAGGAACTCAACTGAGCGGTGCCGGTAGGAATAAAGTTGCTTCCTGGAAAGAAAAGGCTTGGTGTCAGGACTCTGTGTGAGAATCTTGCTACATAACAATTATGAATATCTATGCAGCAAATAACATAGCAGCTACTTATCATCAAGAAGAAAGAGTAGGAGAAACAAAGTTAAACCCACACAGAAACATACTAGTAGCCGACTTTTGCTTCTTAGATCGCCACAGATCAGGTAGACAAAACTAATGAGGAAAAGTCAGCTTAATCTAGTTAATAAACTGGAACATGTATGCATGTAGTTATGTATGTTCTGTACCCTGAAAATTAAAAACAAAACAACCTCACCAAATGCCTGTGAAACCTTATGAAAATTGACATTAAGTCACAAAGAAAACCTTAATAAATTCTAAGAAGCAGCATAAAGAGAAAATTCTTTAATCATAGTATAATAAGACTAGAAATTTACAACAAAATCAGAAAATAAGGTGCTATCTGGAAAATTTTAACTCTGTTAAGCAATTCTTGGTCAAAAAGGAAGTAAGGATTGTTTCAGTTTCCCTGTTAAGGTTGGATGGGATATCTCTGTAACAGTTAAATGTTTCTATTATTTGAGAAATATTAAAGTACTGAATATAGTTTAGGGCAGTGGTTCTCAGAGTACAAACCTGGGTTTCCCAGTGATTCATGAGAAACCCCTGATGAATTAGTGAGCTCTAACAGTTACAGAGTGGCATTCTTTTTTTATTTATTTATTTATTTATTCATTCATTCATTCATTCATTCATTCATTCATTCATTCATTCTGAGAGAGACAGACAGACAGACAGTGGGATGGGGGCAGAGAGAGAGGGAGAGAGAGAGGGATGGTTAGAGAGAGAGAGAGACAGAGAGAGAGAGAGAATGAATCCCAAGCAGGTTCCACGCTCAGCTCAGCGTGGAGACCAACACAGGGCTCAATCCCACAACCGTGAGATCATGAACTTAGCTGAAATAAAGAGTTGGCTGCTTAACTGACTGAGCCACCCAGGCACCCCTTAAGTGGCATTATTTTTAACCAAACTGTTCCCTTGTGCCAAGAAACAGATACTACATCATAGGTGCCTCATCAGAAGCTGACATTTCTAAATTTTTTTAATGTTTATTTATTTATTTTGAGAGAGAGAGGGAGAGAAAGAAAGAATCCTAAGCAGGCTCCGCACTACCAGTGCAGAGCCCGATGTGGGGCTCACACCCACGGATTATGAGATCATGGCCAGAGCTGAAACCAAGAATCGCACACTCAACCGACTGAGACACTCAGGTGCCCCAGAAGCTAACATTTCTAGTCATGAGAAGCTGTGATCAAACTGGAGGATGAGTAAGTAAGTGTGCTCAGGTATTACTTGGTGTTAGAGGACAAATTTGTCCCAACTTCCTGGAGTATATTTCTCGGAGTTATGATAGACAGAACTTTAATATTATAACAAATTTAATACTGAAATAGATACACTTAGTACATAGCTGAATAAAAAAAAGTATGCAAGCTTTAAATGTACAACATGGTATTTCAGAGAAACTTTATACTTGCCAAGGCCATCCTAGGATCCTGAGAGGATATATGTCTCACTGTCTATAGTTAGGGGTACCTGAGAATAGCTTGAAAATTACCTAGTAACTTTCTTTGTTATGATGCCAGGTGAGATCCAGCAAGGTAGTCTGTAAGATAGCTTTTGTGGATAAAGTAGTCGTAAAGTTTAAAAAAAAGGAAAAAAGTGGAAATAAAACTTCAGTGCACAAGTGTAGGTGACCAAAACTACCATATTATGCCTCATTTGTTTGTCATGGTCAGAAAACTGAGTGTTCCACATAAGTGAGTTTTCCATGAAACTAAAGCCCATCCTTTTAAGTATAAAATCTTTTCAAGTTTTAAATTTCTTTCTTTGGAAGAACTCCTAAAGTATTTTTACTTTAACTTTTTACTGTGGAAAATTTTAAGTATATACAAATATATTCTACAATGAATCCCATGTATCCATCACCCAGATTCAACAATTACTGACTTAAGGTTGATTTTATTTCATCATTCTACACCCCATTTCCCCTGCTAACATGTTATTTTGAAGTTCCAGAAATTATATCATGTTATACACTAATATTTTAATGTCTAAAAGATAAAATTATTTTAAAAACATAATCACAAGGATCATACACTCACACATTTTCAATTTTTAGTGGCTTTAATGGGAAATATTTTAAAATTTACTCATTTTACTTAAAGCACACTGCTTGTGAAACAACTTCTATTTGACAGTCCAGAGTCCCTATCCCTGGGTGTGGGGTGCTGCCATATCAGAAACTTAAAATATGCGGCCCTGATTCTGAGATGTGGTGGCAGGTGGAGGTAGGGTGGGACATGAGGAGGCTGTTGCTAAGAGCTTAAAGGTAAGTGTGGAAAATTTGTATCAGAAGCTAGAGGAAATATATGTAGTGGTGGACATTTTGGCAATATTGTCACTTATGCTAATGTGGAAAATAGGAAATCTACCTAACGAACTCAATGTTCTAGCTAACAAGATTTTGGGGCAGAGTTTTAATGGTGCTATCTGTCCTCTCCTAGCTGTCTAGAGTAAAATACAAGCATAAGAGATAAGCTACAAGAAAAATTCACTTTTTAAAGGCAAATTTAAAGGAAATATACAAAACTTTGGATTTGCTCAGTTTTTCTCATTCCTTATCTCTACGGAAGGCAAGCTATTCTCAAATTAAGAAATAGGTTCTGGGCAAACATCAAAGCCAGAATGAGCCTTTAGGGTCCTTTATTAAGACCTCCTCAGGAAAAATTTAAGGTGGTGCCTTATAGACCTTTTCAAACAAGCAAACAAAAAGGCAGTCTCAAGATATTAGGTCATATTTCACAATACTCTTGTTCAACACTAGGGATTCTAAGAATTGTAAGGGTATTGTCTTACTGCAGTCTCACAGGTAGCTCAAGTTTGAGGAGGGCTTGTCCTGAAGAGATTTTGGTTGTGAGTTTGTCTAATGGAGTGAATTTATAAACTGATTCAATAAGAAGACCACAAAGGTTTCAGAGAAATTGTACCAACTTGGACTGAAAAGGACAGAAACACAACAAAATGAAAGGAAAGGAGGCTTTGGACTTCCCAAACCTGTAAACGTTACTCAGCTGCAAAAATTGGCTAGTTTTATGCAAAAACAAGGATGATTCAGCAGAATCAAGAGCAAGAGAGTAGAGCCAAGAATCTAGCAAACAGCCCTATGGATAGAAATATGGAGCCCTCCCTAATCAAGGAACTGGCAACATGTGCTATTAATCAGTAACTGCAATGTATCTCGTTTTCCCCCTTTTTGATGGGAGGGTGTATTGTGGTTATCCTATGCGTGCCCCATCATTATGTGTTCCATTTATGTAAGGCAGATAACTTATCTCTTTAGTCACAGGTCTTCAAATCAAGAGGAATGGTTCTCTAGGAACTAAATGCAAGAAATTGCACCATTCAGGGCCTCATTCATACCTGGACTTGGTATAGATAAGCTTGGAGCTAATGCTGTACTGGAATGTAAATTGAGGGTCTTGGTGGAAGAGTTGAATGTATTTTGCAGTGTTGGAGGGATGTGAATTCTTATAGCCAGAGGGCAGACTGGCAAATTGTATCTACTGAGGGTCGCTACCACAATACATCTCATCTCACATGTTTTTTCTCATAATATAAATACACCAATAAATTCTTCCAATCAAGAGGAGGATCTGTGATCCTTCAAATCTGGGCAGGACTATGAATATGGAAGTAATGATACATAACTTCTGAAACTAAGTCAAAAAAGACAACATAGCTTTCCCCTGGTTCTTTTGGATCTGCTTTCTTAGAACCCAGCCACCATGTGGTTAGGAAATCTAGGTCACATAGAGAGGCAACATACAAATATTCCATATGAAGAGCCAACCTCAGCCAGACATGTGTGAGGAGGACGCAGCCATCATCTAACTGTAACCATATGTGATACTCCAAGCAAGAACTATCTTGATGAGCCCAAACCCACAAAATTATAAGATAATACAATAATTGTTAAGTCATAAATTTTAAGGTGATATGTTACAAAGCAATAGATAACAAGACCCCAATACATTTCTCTTTAATAAGTTAAACTCTCACGGCCACAACAATATATAGAGACCTGTTTGACCATATATATATTAAGTGGTTCCAGACTCCTGAGCTTCTACAAAATTTTCTGATAGTGTAAGCAGATAGGGTTAGGAGTTTCCAGGAAAAGAAAGGCAAGGCATAGCTTTCTTGACATAACAGAAGTCACCTGAGGCGCCCCAGCCATTGTGTGATCTATGCCTGACCAACACTACTTACCCAAGCACATTTTTTTTTATTATTTTTTTTAACATTTTTATTTATTTTTGAGACAGGGAGAGACAGAGCATGAACAGGGGAGGGTCAGAGAGAGGGAGACACAGAATCTGAAACAGGCTCCAGGCTCTGAGCCGTCAGCACAGAGCCCGACGCGGGGCTCGAACTCACGGACCATGAGATCATGACCTGAGCCGAAGTCGTCCGCTTAACCGACTGAGCCACCCAGGCACCCCAACCCAAGCACATTTCTTAAAAAACTTCCTGGGATATATTAAAATTGCAGAAAATAAACCTCAGTAGTTAATGATTTTATGGGAACAAAAGAACATAAAAATAAACAGCCACTACCAGGCCAAGAGATAGCCTAACCAGATCAGAGCCAATAAATCAGTGGTAAAACTCCCAGAGCTGTTTCAAAAGTAAAGACTGACCTAAGGTGCCTTCTTGAGTTTTTACAGAACTTAAACCCGTTTGAGCACTCAAACACAGAACTGACTGGAGCCAGAGAACTGATGATGCCTGCGAATGCAATCAACTAGGACCTGGCCTCTGTCGACTTAGGATGACTTCTGCCACAATTCTATCCCGAACTCTCGTTTGCCAAGCCCCTCCATGAGTATGCATGCACCCTTAGCTTAAAACTTCCCTGATTATACTGTTAGGGGAAGGGGCGGGCACCGCTTCAGAAAATATCCCTGGTGTCCTCTCTACTTGTTTCAGGTAAAACCCTTCCTGTTCCCGCTCTGGCTTAGTTGCGTCCTTTAGCTCTATACCCACCAACAAGAGGCAAACCCAGTTTCGGGTTACCACAGTTTTTCCTTTTGCTGGTTCCTCTCTTTTTGAGTGGTTTCAACATCTGGCTTCCTATCTGTTGCTTTATTTTGGCCAAGTGAAGTTCTGAGGCAAGCTCTGCCTCACCTATATGATTATGCTTATTTCTGATTTCCTAGCTATACAGTTGCCCCTTGAACAATGCCAGGATTAGGGGTGCCAAAGCTCCCTTACAGTAGAAAATCTCTGTATAATTTTTGATCCCCCCCAAACTTTACTAATAGCCTACTGATGACCAGTAGCCTACTGATGAACCCTTACTAATAACATAAACAACTAACACATGTTTTATATATGTATTATATACCGTATTCTTACAATAAAGTAAGCTAAAGAAAAAGGCTTTAAGAAAATTGTAAGGAAGAGAAAATACATTTATAGTACTGTACTGTGAAAAAAAAAAATCCATGTACAAGTGCACCTGCATAGTTCAAACCCGTGCTGTTCAAGGGTCAACTGTACCATTATTGCAGTAAGCCTTAGAAAGGGGCATAATCATCGTCACCAACATCTGCTGGCCATGTAACACACTATACCTCACATGCACTGATGTCATTTAATCTTCAAAAGAAACTCCTGAGGAAATATCATTATTCTAACATTCACACAGAGATACTGAGAGTGACTTTATCCAAGGTCACACAGCTAGGACCTGGCACAGCCAGGATTCAAACGTGACTTCAAAAGCCTCAGTCTTTACTACACATACGACTTTTTTTTTTTTTTTTTTAACATTTATTTATTTTTGAGACAGAGACAGAGCATGAATGGGGGAGGGTCAGAGAGAGAGGGAGACACAGAATCCGAAACAGTCTCCAGCCCTGAGCTGTCAGCACAAAGCCCGACACGGGGCTCGAACTCACGGATCGTGAGACCATGACCCGAGCTGAAGTCGGCCGCTCAACCGACTGAGCCACCCAGGTGCCCCCGACTCTTTTTGATAAAGGAAATGAGGTAGCAATCTCTTCTGAATAGACTTAATTTAAAAATGTTTATTGCTTTTTGGCATTTAGAAAGAATTTCCTACATAAAAGAAAATATGTTCAGAAAAAGAAAAAAATGAAGTTTATATAATTTCATATTCTTATATAAAATGTGCAACTACAACTAATATACCTTCACTCAAATGGTAATTACTTAGATTAACTGCATTTAGTGATTCATGGCATTTTAATAACTATGGGAAAACACATTGGCTGAAAGGCTTCCTGATAAAAACAAAAATAATTTATCCTATATCTAAGTATGCAATATAATTAGGCAGGAACCTCAAAGAAGGAGAAAGAGAAAAGGTATAGCTTTTTCAGCATTGCTTTTAAAAAGAAAAACAATCTATGGGGCACCCGGGTGGCTCAGACGGTTGAGCCTCTGACTTCGGCTCAGGTCATGATCTCCCGGTTCGTGGGTTTGAGCCCCTCATCAGGCTCTGTGCTGACAGCTTGAAGCCTGGAGCCTGCCTTGGATTCTGTGTCTCCCTCTCTCTGTGCCCCTCCCCCGCTCACACTCTGTTTCTCTCTCTCTCAAAAATAAATAAACATTAAACAAATTTTTTTTAATAAAAAGAAAAACAATCTCTAAAAAGAATCTATCTAAGGACTAGCATAACTCTGACATCCTTTTCCCGGACCAGGGGTCTAAGATGCGGATGGTGAAGAGAGTAATAAAACAAAAAGAAGTGAAAATAATAAATACTAATGATTATAGTTGCAGTCCGTACATGACATTAAATTAAAATACTCTTTTGTTCATTTTACACAACTCTGAGCCACGTTAAGAGATGGCCAGCTAGCAGCTGAGCTTACAGACTTAAATTTGATTTGGGTCATTTCAATTCTAAAGAAACTCAAATAACGTAACACCCATCACTAATTTGAAACCATTGGGAATAAGGTAGGGCAACAAAGGCAAAATGTGCTTCTACTTCTTACCTCTCAACAAGGAGATCATTTCACTTAAAATCTTAATATATGCTTACAACTCCTCCCCTACATCTGCAAAGACTATCAGGAATATGTATCATATAGACACTAATCCTTCCAGGGCAAATCAATCACTCTGAAGAATAGCCACTAAGTATATACTGATAAGAGCAAGGCTTTCAAGATTTTGAAATGCCTCCAAAGTATCTGATCTATCTTTGTCACACCACAATACATTTCTTTATTTCCTATTTCTCTATAATCAAAATGAAAAGCACTATTATTATTTAAAATATATACTGGATTTGAGATCCTAGGAGACTGCATTTCAGTTGAAGTGTTGTTATTCATAAAAGTGCTTCTGCAATTAAAGCTTTCTGAGCATAGGGGTGCTTGGGTGCTCAGTCAGTTAAGCTTTCGACTGTAGGTTTCAGCTCAGGTCTTGATCTCACCGTTAGTGAGTTCAAGCGAGTTCGAGCCCCACTCAGGGCTCCAGGGCTCCACGCTCACAGCACAGAGCCTGCTTGGGAGTCTCTCTCTGACCCTCGCCGCTCTCAAAATAAATAAATAAACTTAAAAACAAAAAGCTTTCTGAACATAGTAGCATAAAGCATGCCTACTAGCTTTTTATTATATAGCCACAGCCTTTCCTAGATACAAAACTATAAATAAAAAAACACCAACGAATCCCAGGAATGTCCAGGGTTATTTCACCAACCAAAAAGAGATTCAATTTAATAGAAGATGTGTATTTCAACTCTATTCTTTTTTTTTTTTTTACATTTATTTATTTTTGACAGACAGAGAGAGAGCACAGTGGGGTAGGGCCAGAGAGAGACAGAGGCACAGAATCCGAAGCAGGCTCCAGGCTCTGAGCTGTCAGCACGGAGCCCGATGCGGGGCTTGAACCCACAAACTGAGAGATCATGACCTGAGCCAAAGTCGGACACTCAACTGACTGAGCCACCCAGGTGCCCCTCAACTCTATTCTTATTATTCCTTCATCTCCATTCATCTTCAAATTAATAGAATTCAAAAAATAAGACACATTGAAATTATCTTGCAGAGTTTTCTTTTTAATACCATTTCTAAGAGGAGTAAATGATTCATCTCAAATTTCATAAAGTTAACAATCTTTATATGTTTGTTGAGGCTTCTGGGAGGTATATAATACATACAACTTCCCCTGTAGCTTTCCCCACTCCCTTAACGAGGGGTGGAAGAATGAGGATAGAAAGCAATGAAAACAGAAAAGTCTAGAATTAGCCTAAAAGTTATTTCTCTTCCCTTGCTATAGAAAAAGCCAACATTCACTTAATACAGATTAAGGGAATGTCTTTCCCCACGTCTTCTTTGCTGAATTTTGCAAAATGAAAGAGATATACTAGAACTAGACTAAAATATTAGTAACAGGGCTGGAATGTTGCCAGGGTTAAGAAAGATTCAGAGTTCAGAATTCTGAAGTATACGTCTACAGTTTAGGTCATCTATGACAATGCATGGCACAGAACAGGTTCTCACAAGGTCTTCTGAATCAAACCACTAAGCAAACCAGAACCAAAGCCAGAAATGTGTAACACATGTGTATACATGATGTGTGCACATCAGAAATGTGTCACCAGAAACAACTTGTGGGCCATGTAATAAGAAGAGGAATGGATACCTTTTTGAGTATCTCTGATCATGCTGGGTGTTTTTTCCAGTTTCTTTCTTTTCTTTCTTTCTTTCTTTCTTTCTTTCTTTCTTTCTTTCTTTCTTTCTTTCTTTCTTTCTTTCTCTCTCTCTCTCTCTCTCTCTCTTTCATAAGTGAACTTTTTTTTTTAAGTTTATTTATTTTGAGAGCGAGAAAGAGTGTGTGTGTGTGGGGGGGGGGTGAGCAGAGAAAGGTAGAGAGAGAGAATCCCAAGCAGGCTCTGCACTGTCAACACAAAGCCCAATGAAGGGCTCAAACTCATGAACTGTGAGATCATGACCTGAGCTGAAACCAAGAGTTGGACACTTAACCAACTGAGCCACCCAGGCGCCCCTCCAATTTCCTTTTTAGTGCTTCATATTTTATTGTGTAATTTAGGTGGCTTGATGTAATCTGAAGTGCCTTATAAAGAGGATAACTACTTTTGTGCCATGACTAGAAATATGAATCTAATTTCAGAAGCCTCGGAGAGTTACAAAGATTAATGTCTTTTTCTTGGGTGCAAATTTGATGGAGACTTATGAGGGAATAGGACCCAACAGGAATTAATGGAAATAGAAAGGGAAAGCTAGAAATCCTGGAGGTAAAACTTTACCCAATCTTACTTTTGAGGGAAGGCATGAGAAGAAGAGCTAATCCTCTGTGTCAAATATGGTTTAATCTTACTTCATCTGGGTGCAGATTGAAAATGAGCAATTCTCTCATAAAACAAAATCAGAGAGAAAGCTCAAAATAAGATGATTAGACTATAAATGACAAAGCTAGCATTATAAATTTTTATAAGCTCCTATACTTACTTGACACAAAGCTAAAGCTAATACAGTTCTAGACATATCACGGAAGCTACAGACATTTGAAGAACACTTTATTATAGTTAATATGCAATATCAATCACTCAAATTCCAGCCATTTGTTTCTATTAGATATTAACTGGTACTTATACTCACAACAAGAAAACTTGTATTACATAACATTATTTAAATCTAAAACATCTTACTATCTATTGTGCTAAGATTACATTTGTAAAGTACCTTAACTATTTCCAAAATTTCCAGCCATTCAATCCCATTTTTGGAAATGGTCACCTCACCCAACATATCAATTTTGTTCCCTTGATGGTGGTAGGTTCTAAGGTTGCTAGAGTGTCCCTGAGCACAGGTGAATTCAGAGATAGTCAATGGGAGAACCCAAAGAGGTTACCAAGCCTGCTCTCTCATTTTTACTCATCTAACACCCCAAACTCATCCCTTACGAGACTCAAAGAGCAGACACAGTAATCCTTCTAGAGACGTACAAATGAACCAGTTATAGGACTCAAGGACTCTAAGCACAGTCTTATTTTTTCAGTGAGGGAAAGAGATAACAAGACATAGGAGATTCAGGAAAATAGCGAAACTGGCTCTAAGACAGGACACCCCATTCTAGACTGTCGTCAGAGGGAAGGATTCAGACATACCTAATCCCTACTATCTTTAGTCTCTACTTAGCAAATGTGAGGTTTATTTCAACAAACCACTGGATCCCCTCAGTAGCTGTTAAAATAGGGGATGTTGTAGACTAGCAAACAAGCACTCTATCATGAGCCAACAACTCATGATGTGTTACCAGGTGCCAAGACAAAATATAAAATGATTTTTAAACACATCTTCTTTACCCATCCCTTAGCGATGTGGGTGTGGTGTAAAATTTCCACACAGAATGTACTAGATGAATTTTCTTCATTACTACTTTGTATGTGCAACCATTTATAGTCTACTACCTATGTGTGCACACTACGATCCTAACACTTCGGTGCTATATCGGAAAATAGTCACTAAGTTTGTTAACTATCTGGAGTCACATACTCAAAGTCAACAACTACTTGTTTGGGTAATGGCTAGATACCTATTAAATGAAGACGCCAGAATATCCTCCACAGATTCCAATATGGAATAGAATCTGTCCTTGTTTCCTGACAACAACCATTTTCCTAAAGAAAAGGTATCAACTCAGAGCGTATTATGTATAAAGCAATACTGAAGTAAGTGCTGTGAAGAAAATAAAGAATGAGAGTAGGTCTGTGATGGCTAAGAAGGTACAGTCTAATCAGTGAGGCATGATACAACCATAAAATGGACATACATTGGTTTATAACAATGAAGTGCCAAATGAGAGGTAAACCCAATGAAATTTAAATAACAACAGAAACTGAATTTTCAATGAGTCAAGATTATTGTGACCGGGAGTGGCTAGAGAAGGTGTCTTGGAGGTGACCTCACCTGGGTCCAGCAGGATATGTTATTTTATAAGGCACAGGGGGCGGCAGGTTTGTCCCTTAGAGCATGCTTTGTTTAGCTGAATATTATAATCATTTTATATTACATTATTAAGCTGATAAAAAGCTTACCCTTTAAGCTTGAGATTAATGTATGGTCCTTGAAAAATCTCCTCCTCTCCATACAAACAATTTATTTACTATTTTGCTATTTGAGGTTCAGGATGATTTACAAGAGGTAGGAGTGCTCAGATTTGGTGGTTTGCACAAACAAGTGTTGTAGGAAACACCTAAAGCTTCAAACACACATATTCTATCAGTGATAGCATGTTTCCAGGAGGACTGGATTGAGTGTGAAAACTGGGAAAACAATGTTTATGTGTCCCAAAATAACTTAATACCAACAAATCTGTGAATTAGTTGCTGTTATCCTAATCCTTCCAATGAGAAAACTGAGATTCAAGGTGGTGACAGAGCCAAGAATCAGCACAACTAGGATCTGAAATAAGACGTATCTGATTCAAAACATTCATCTCTTTCCACTATTTGTGACTCATTTTTATACAGTAAAAACAGTGGATGCTCACTCCATGTTGATTTGTTCAAATAAAACACTGAGTATATATATGTATTTTAAAACACACACACACAAAAAAAACCTAGCCAGAATTCCACAAATAGCTATCCAGAACTATATTAATTAAACTGGGTGACATCTCAGAACACCAATCTCATGCCTTACGAAAATATCTGTGTGGCAAATCAATACAGTATGTAACATTTTATCCTTGAACTTTTACTGCATAGCATTAATACCTTATTTAATACAGCCTTTACTTAGTCACTTACTATTCAATGGACACCTTTCATCTACTCTAATCAGTAACACAGACCTGGCAGACAAGGATCTATTATTTTTTTTTTAGAATCTGTAAATTGTGTAATACCTTCCATAATATATGTACAATAAATACCTATTAAGAAGTGCTAAGCAACATTCCTTTAATTTCTATACAAAGTCTCTTTCCCAAAAGGATTCTTTTCAACCACTTCTATTATTAGATAACTGCCTCTAAATTAAAGTAAGTGGCTACGCACATATCACAATGTTTTTCTTACAAATTAAACCAAGGTCGGGGCACCTGGGTGGCTTAGTCGGTTAAGTGTCCAGCTTCAGCTCAGGTCATGGTCTCGCGGTTCATGAGTTCAAGCCCCACATCGGGCTCTGTGTTGACAGCACGGAGCCTGGAGCTTGCTTCAGATTCTGTGTCCCCCTCTTTCTCTGACCCTCCCCTGCTCACACTGTTTCTCTCTGTCTCTTAAAAATAAATAAACATTAATAAAATTAAAGCAACAACAAAAACAAGAACAACAAATTAAACCAAGGTGAAAACTGCTGCCCTCTAAGATCCTTTTACAGATTCAGGTCAGAGATAAAGTGAGCCCTTAATTCCGTGAAGTGAGTAAAAGAGGAGAACTTTATATAAACACTAAACAGTGAATAAAATTGTAATTCTGGACTATATGCCAACACACAAAAGAAGCTCATTTCAAGCTGTCAGATAAATGCCCTACTCAACAAGTATGACTTCCTAGAATATATATTTGGCTATTTTATATTCTGTTTCCTTAATCTGCCACAAACTCTGACAATCAGAGAATGGGGGATGTAAGTGGCAGGAGGGGAGGTGGGGAGACAGAGGCAGAGAGAGGAGGAAAAGAAAGCTGTGGCTTCGGTAAATACATAACCACTAACCTTGCTGCAGAGACACCAAGGTTATTAGGAAACTGCCGGCATAGCACTGCCAGTTTCGTCTGGAGCAGCATCACTGCCATGTGGGTGGCGAGCTGTGTGATATATGTTGAAGTTGGGGAGATTCTCCTGCTGGCTCCAGAAACTGCATCTGCATGCTAAGTATCTCGAGGCAGGAGAAGCCCTAGGCAAACGAAAAGAGTAATCCCTGGACTACTGGGATATGTGGAATCCCAACTCCCTTGACAACGGCGAGATTCTGCTTGAACAGCTCTATCAAGTGAGTAAAAGACACATACACTAGGAATTGGCTGATTCAGGTTTTAAAATCATGGCTTCTGTGCTTTTGCTCTTCACTCTAACAAGGGCACTATCATTTAGAGCTGAAAATACATTCGCATTAGGAATTTCCCCAAATTTGCTGTGTAGGAGGAACTCCCCACATCACGCCCACATGAAAAAGTAAAGCTGCTATGCAATATACTTCAGCCAGAGGCAAAGCGCTCAGCAGCACCGCCCCCCCCCCCCCACACACACACACAAACACTTAGGGACAGGCTTTCCCCAGCATGTGCACTGAAATGAGGAGATGGTTCCCTTGTCTCCGTGCACAGTGACACATTAACAGTTACAGGAGCTCCTGAGTGCACAGAGCACTGTTCCTGACAGACAAGGACATTCAGAGATCTAATCCCTGCTGCCAGTTGCTTTGCAGGACTTTCTGTCCTTAGATATGTCACTAGGCAGCAAGCTTACTTAAATTGATTCTTTAACCTCTCATACAACTAAATGTATACTCTTTGCATTGGTTTTCAAGAAGGAATACAAGGAAATCTCTTGGAAGATGCCAATCCCTCACATATCCAGGTAAATGGGCTCTTCAACCTCATAGCACAACATGAAAGGTTAAGCACAACATGAAAGGCATCCAATGGTGCCCCATCTTCCTCTGGCTTCCTTTAGATCAAGCAGCAAGGTTAATTATGTGAAACAGCTAAAAGGGTACAGTAATTGGATATTGACTTTTGGGTGCTGATGAATTTCAACAATGCCTGTGGCACTAGGCTTCATAATAAGCTTCTCTTTAACTTGTTTTTGAAACTCAAGAGTCAAAGACAAAGGAAACAAATTTTTTTAAAAAAAGAAAAGAGAGGGAGGAAGGAAGGAAGGAAGGAAGGAAGGAAGGAAGGAAGGAAGGAAGGAAGAAAAGCAATACTACCTTAAAAAAAATCTTTGTTGCTAATCCTGGGGAAGATCCTTCCCATATGCATCTGATATTAGGGACCTCTCCACCTCACTCCACTTTGTGTTTTTCTTGGCATGATCTCTGCTCTCTCCCTTCCTCTGAGAAAATAAACAGTATTTACTATATATAACACTTTGGATACAATAGGTTCCTCCCTCCCCACCCCCACCCCCCGCCCCACCAAAGCCTATCTTTCATCCTGCAATGTTTAATTGACATATTTTCCCTCAAACTAAAAATGGGCTAGACCTCCCAACACTGTTACTAAACCAGCTCTCTTAGGAAGGGATTACACAGTATATGCAAAGCCTCTCAGATGCCAAAGATAGACCCCAAGTAGTGACATATGATAATTCCTTGTCTTGTCTAAGTCTAAATCACATCCCTTCACAGAGCCACTACTTTGTTTTTACCATACCTTTGTCCTAAATGATATTCTAAAATAAACAGTATCACACTTGTTTTTGGCCATGAGAATGGGGTTGAAGGAATAGAAAGGAATTTAAAATATTCTTCAAAATATTTGGAAGCTATATATACAGTGCACCCAGATGGTGTACCCACACCAGGTAACAAAATCCAACCTGAAAAAAATCTAAACACTGACATTCTCTAGCTAAGGTGGAGCATATGCAATGCAGTGGTTTCATTTAAACTATTCAATTAAGTACTTATGGTGGATATTGATTATGCTTAAAGTGCATTCAGCAAAAATTTCAAACCAGTTGAGTTATTGTTTCCTTTTTTATGACTGGGAACTCCTTTCACACTTTCCTATAGAACTATAGACTGCACATTGCTCTGGTTTCCTCGGTGGAAGGAAGGTCCATTGAGAAACACCACCAGTCACAAATATTTCTAAATTTCCTGGATTCTTGATCATTTATTTTGTTTCCTTTGAAGTTCAAGGGCTAGTCCCTTGCATACTACTGCAGGATGTTGGCTCATGGTTAGATGGCTACACTAGAAATATAATGACTTCTGTTGTTCCTGGCCTTGCTAACTACCAGCCAAGATACAAATAATGCATAAGTCCTATAAACAAGGAACTTACAAACTAGTAAGGAAAACTAGACATACATCCTTGCAAATTTAAATAAGAAAGCAAAAGTTAAAATGAGTTCCTCAAAAGAGGTACAAATTCAGTTGGACTTTTAAAAAGCCAGGTAGAGGGATGCCTGGGTGGCTCAGTCAGTTAAGTGTCTAACTCTAGATTTCAGCTCAGGTCATGATCTCATGGTTCATGAGTGTGAGCCCTGCATGCGGTTCCATACTGGCAGTATGGAGCCTGCTTGGGATTCTATCTCCCTGTTTGTTCCTCTCAAGCTTAAATAAACTTAAAAAAAAAATTTTTAATAAAAAAAAAACCAGGTAGAATTTAGGTAAATGAAAAAGTACAAGAAAGCATCTGGAAGAGCACAAGTGAAGGAATACATACGGTGTGAGGGTTGGGAATGCACCCGGCACACTACAAGTGGAAATGGGCCAGTTCAAGTGCTGCTCCACCTGTACAACCACTTCCCAAAGGAAATTTCAGGTGTACAGAGAAGGGATGTAGCATTCTTTTAGACTGCCAATTTGGGGGTTCTTCCCACACAAATATGTGGTTAGAGTATATTCTGTGGAATCACCAATGGTGAAGGAGGGAGTGTTCTAGAATGAAGTGTGGAGAATCATGATCCATGGCCCGTAGAGGAGTCTGCAATCCTGGCAGCACTCACTGTTTTACCTCATGGAAGTGACCCAAAATACTGGATGAGAGTGAAAAGGAGTTTTCCCTTTTTGCAGCCTGTGCGTGACCACAAATCAGTGTCCTCATGGCTAGAACTGACCATTTGGATCATCCTCAGGTCCTGTCACTAAAATAGTTTCCAGAATCATTAACCCTTGGCCAAGCCACAAAGACCTTAAATATGTATCCGCAACCAAGGGAAGGAGGGGTGGGGGGGATAGAGAGAGAGAAGAACAGACATGAAAGTAGATATCTGTTTTTCTGAAGTATGTTTGAGAACTAAACAACTTGCATTCTCATTCTTCACCCAGGAATTAGTGCAGGTTAAGCTCCCACACTTAAGTCTCAACTGATTCCCGGGAAAACATCACATCTGCTTATGTATAACCACATAACCATCTGTTTCTGAAAACAGGCATAAATACCCAAATCCCCAAAGCCCTGTTTTAACCACAAATGGAATGAATGATGTCTCACCCACAGTATACTTGATGTATTGCTGGAAGCCGAGCTATCCCAGCCTGAGTGGCAGGGCCCGAGCTGTGGACGGATTGGTGACTGCAAGGCAGACCACTGACAGTGAAGCTTCTTGTACTCCTGCTTTTAGTAATTTGGCCTTAATAAAGTACCTGGGGTATTGTCCGTTGGGGAATTGCCCTCGGCAGGCCCCCTGGGAAAAGAACCATTAGGGAAGAAAATAAGGTTCCGCAAGAAATTGAGCAGCCTTACATTTAGCCATTGCCATCCCCTATGGAGACTCCTCTACTTAAAGGAAGGATAGCCTCATGTAATTGCCAGCAAAGGCAGCCAACTAAGGAGAGACAAATGGATTTGAAAGCCCCACTCTGGCAACTAAGGAGTGTATCTCTGGGCACAGGTGACTTCAACTCCTAGGCCCACCTGGCCCCCCCAGAGGCATTCCAGATGATGACTGAACCTAGTCGGTTAAGGTACAGATTGGTTCATTAATTCCTAGGTGCACTGTCTCTCTGAGAATGTGTGAGGCCATGGGTTTCTAAGGCCCTATCGGTCCCTTCCTGGCACCTCGGACAGAGGCAAACACATTGTTCTTCTGGCCTCATGTGGTTAGGAGGTCATGTCCCCGTAACTGTTCCACTTAAGGTGTTGAGAAATGGAGGGCCTTTTATGAGAACAGCAAAGCAAATGCTTTGTAGATTATAGATAAACACAGATGCATAATGGAATAATGTAAGAAATTAATCAATAATCAAAGGGTATGCGGGAAAATTAGGGGAAAATCACCATGTAATTTCTTAAAGGTTGATTACACCTAGGAACTTTTTCAAAATTAGGTAATGTTAGAAAAACGTAGATGACATATGCTACAAGGAAACCACTAGCATATATAATGCCACATTTGCTACAATAAATCGGCCAGATCAACTCACAGCTGTTGTCTGTCCATTTTTATTTTTGTTTTTTATTTAGTTTTGTTTTATCTTCACTTTTTCGCCGATGCCGTTCATCCTTCGGGAACCCCTGGACCTGCTGGAGCTGGACCCCGGCAATGTATATTTTGCCTTTGGGAATCCTCACCACCTATAACCTGACTAGCCTTCAGTTGAATTTAACCCTACAATTCATTTAAAATTAATAAGTGTAAGAAACTGAGGAGGCTATATGAGGAAGCGAAGTGTGAAAGACAAAGTAAGCCATGGGAAAAAACTCTAAAACCTTGCAGCCCAGGTTAAGGATACGATCAGTTTATACATCTAAACAAAGAAGTCCCTACTGGCTCCAAGCAACCTCAGCCTCAACAATTTCTTATCCCCAAACTCCTTGCCCAACAAATCCAATTCATTTTCCTAATTACCAATAACAAGATGCCAAATTCTACGTCAAAAACCTAATAGTCCCTCCATGTGTACCATCCCCCTTAACCCCACTCAAGTGTTCCAATCCTTATAATAAAATGACTAAAATACCCACAAATAAATGAATTATTCACTGAATTATTGTCTCTATATGTCAGTCAGACCAAATAAATGAGCATCACAATGTCATAAAATTATCACAAATATGTTATATTATTGTAAGACATTTTAAATTTTGTATAAAAGTAATCTCTATACCCAACTTGGGGCTTGAACTCATGCCCCTGAAATCAAGAATCACATGCTCTATTGACTGAGCCAGCCAGGCACCCCAGAACATTTTTAATTTTTTAAGAGCTTTTTCCTGTCTAAAACTGCATCTGATTCTCACTATAAGCCTATGAATAAGAAAAAGATATTAACAAGAGAAAACCAGAAAAGGAGTTGACACGGTAAAATGCAGATATCACTATTTGAGGTCTTGTTTTTTTTATTTCAGTATTTTTGCATGCATGTATGTATGTATGTATGTGTGTGTGTGTATGTATGTATTTATGTATGTATGTATTCATTCATTCATTATGCTAGACCCTTCCAGACGAAGGGAGAGTTGGAAGGGGAAGGAGTGAAGCTCCTTGTGGCTTTCCATTTAAATCAAAGAGGCATCATGCTCCTGTTTTCATAAGAGATTGTGGTAAGTTCGTTATAACAAGTGATGACAAATGCATCTTTCCTGCTCTCTTTCCAGTTTATCTAAAATAACATACACATACACATGCACTAGTCAAACAATATCTTAGAAAACTGCTTTTAAAAAACTTCAGCAGACTTTATTTTCCACTTTTGTCTTCCACAGTTATTTTTTAAAAATACTTTTGAGATATAAGTCACATACAAAATTCACCCATTTTATGTGTACAATTTAGTAAATTCACAAAGCTGTACCACCATCATCACTACCTAATTCTAGAACATTTTTGTCACTCCAAAAAGAAACCTCATGCCCATTAATATTCTCTCTTCATTCCCTTCACCCAGCCCCTGACAATCACTAATCTACTTTCTGTCCCTATGAATCGCCTATTCTGGACATTTCACAGAAATGGAATCAGACAATATAGTCTTTTTTGACTGTTTTTTTCCACCCAGCATATTTCAAGGTTCATCCATGTTATAGCACATATCAGCACTTCAATCCTTTTTATTGCCAGATAATATTCTATGAATGTACCATATTCTGCTTATCCATTCATTCATTCATCAGCTGATAAACATTTGGGCTATTTCCACTTTTGGGTTATTTAGGAATAATGCTGTTATAGATTGTATAAGTTTTGGGGTGGGCATATACTTTCATTTCTCTTGAATATATACCTAGAAGTCAATTTGCTGGGTCATATGAGAAATCCATGTTAAACACTTTTAGGAACTGCCAAACTACTTTCCAAAGCGGCTGCACCAGAAATATACGAAGGCTCCAAATTCTTCACATCCTCACCATTACTTGTTTTTTTCTGCCTATTATGATTATTGTTGTTGTTATTGCCATAGTAGGAGATGTGAGGTGGGATCTCATTGTGGTTTTAATTTGAATTTCCCTAAGAATTGGTGAAGTTGAACAACTTTTCATGAGTTTATTGGCCATTCATACACCTTTGCAGGAATGTCAATTCAAGTCTTTTGCCCATTCTAAAATGAGATTTGAGTTTTTTTATTATTGAGTTGCAAGGGTTTATTTTTAATATATTCTAGAGGCAAGTCCTGTATCAAAGGTATGATTTGCAAATATTTTCTTCCATTCTGTGGGTTGTGTTTTCACTGTCCTAAAGGTATCATTTTGCAGAAAAGAAATCTTAAATTTTGATAAAGTGAAAATACATATGTTTTGCACAAAGTGCAAAGCCACTTGTGCTTCTGGTGCCATAACTAAAAGATATTTTGCCTAATCCAAGACCATGAAGATTTACATCTATGTTTTCTTCTAAGTTTTATTGTTTTAGATCTTAAACGTAGGCCCTCAATTTATCTTAAGCTTATTTTTTTCTATGTTGTGAGGTCCGGGTCCACCTTCATTCTTTTGCCATGTATGTCCAGTTATTCTAGCGTCATTTGTTGAGCAGACTATTCTTTTCCCCACCGAACTGTCTTGGCATTCTTGTCAAAAATTGTTAACTGTATATGTAAGGACTTATTTCTAGATTCTCGATTCTATCCCATTGTCTACCCTTACGCCAGCTCCATGCTATTTCTCTTACGGTTGCTTTGTAATACATTTTGAAATCAGTAAGTGTGAGTCCTCCAACATTGCTTCCTTTTTCAAGATTATTTCAATTATTCTGGGTTACTTGTCCCATATGAATTTTAGGGTCAGCTTGTCAACTGATATAGGGGGAAAAAAGCAGCAAAGATCTTGATAGAGATTATGATGAAATTGCAGATCAATTTGCAAGTACTGCCATCTTAACCACGTTAAATCTTCTGATCCATGAACACGGGATACTTTCCATTTATTTTTGTTTACTTTCTTTCAATAAGTTTTCAGTGTACAAATCTTAACACCTTTTATTAATTCCAAAGTTATTTTGATCACAGATACAGCTGAATTGATGCTCATTGATGACTATATGTTAATGGTCCTCACTGCATTGGGCATCGTTATTCGCATACATATTTATCCTTTATTTTTAATCCATTATACATCCATATTAATTTAGAACTTTAAGTAATCTGTAAACTGGTTACAAAAAACAGTAATCCATGACCACTACTCCTTCCCCTTACTTCTACTCCTCCACACCTAACACATTCACTTCACTTCTTCCTAATTCACTTAGGTAACTGCTCTGAACTGATCCTTTTTGCTATTTGCTCTCATATTTCTGAATAACACACTTATAGTACCACTCCTTGAATTTTCAGCTTCATGAATCATTTACTGTGGAAAAAAAATTTCAGCTCTCTTTCACATATACACATCCCCACTGACCCCATTCAACTTGTCCTCTGTATATTATAATTTCGTTTTCATTATGTTGACTATGCAAATGCTATTACAGTTTAGTAACAGAGTACATTAAGATTACTTTTTCTGTCCTGTACAATTTTAGTTTCCCTAGTTTATGACCTTTCTTTTGGCTTAGTTATCTATATATTTTAATCATCAATTCCACCCCAAATTTCCTTCCACCTATATAAATCTCTTCTCAATATAGTAAAATATAGTAAGTACTCTATCCATTCTTCTTGAAGATATCGCTCTTGGAGCTTTCTGAACCACTCCAATCTAGACCAGTTGCACTCTAGGTCTGTTAAATAGTTGTCATCTCAAGATGTATATCTGCCATCATTCTGAAGACTTCCTTCAACTCTAAGATCCCACTTCTCAGGTATCATCTCTTTCTAGGAGGACTTCTTCATTACAGCACATATTCCAAGAGCTTCCTGAGAAAGTATGCTTGGAAGTAAAAATTGGAGACCTTACATGTCCGAGAATTTCTTCAGTCTTCCTCAGCCCCTATTTCAAAGTTTAACCAGGCAAAAAATCCCAGATTACAAATTGCTTTTCTTCAAAAATCACAGGTCATTTTCTACATTTAGTAGCTTCCACTGTTAAAAAGCCTGAGCTCTGATTACCGACCTTTTGTATGTACTTTTCTCTTAATTCTGTAGGATTTTCTTTTTTTCATATTATTATGAAATTTCAGAGGTCCCTGACCTGGGTCTCACTGTGCTTGGCAAGTGTTGGATTATTTCAATTTAGAAACTTATCTTTCAGGGGCCACCTGGCTGCCTTAGTTGGTGCAGCATGGGACTCTTGATCTTGGGGTCGTGAGTTCGAGCCCCATGACGGATGTAGAGATGACTTAAAAATAGAACCTTTAAAAAAAAAAAAAAAGAAACTTGTCTTTCAGTTATTGAATTGAATTGTTTCTTGGATGATTTTTTTCCTCCTTTGCTTTTTCTACTCTTTCTTTCAGGAACTCTTATTTAAATCTCTTTTGGTTACTGGACCTCTTGGACTAGTCCTCTGATTTTCTTATTCTTCTCTCCTAAGTTTTACCTTTTTCTTTTAGTTCTACTTTGTTGGTCACTTCAAAGTGGCTGTGGAATAATTTGTTATCATGATTTTAATTTCTCTTTTTGGTTTTTTGAAAGCTCTTTTCTAGGCAAGGGAATTAAAAGCAAAAGTGAATTACTGGGACCTTATGAAGATAAAAAGCTTCTGCACAGCAAAGGAAACAACCAACAAAACTAAAAGGCAACCAACGGAATGGGAAAAGATATTTGCAAATGACATATCGGACAAAGGGCTAGTATCCAAAATCTATAAAGAACTCACCAAACTCCACACCCGAAAAACAAATAACCCAGTGAAGAAATGGGCAGAAAACATGAATAGACACTTCTCTAAAGAAGACATCCGGATGGCCAACAGGCACATGAAAAGATGTTCAACGTCGCTCCTTATCAGGGAAATACAAATCAAAACCACACTCAGATATCACCTCACGCCAGTCAGAGTGGCCAAAATGAACAAATCAGGAGACTATAGATGCTGGAGAGGATGTGGAGAAACGGGAACCCTCTTGCACTGTTGGTGGGAATGCAAATTGGTGCAGCCGCTCTGGAAAGCAGTGTGGAGGTTCCTCAGAAATTTAAAAATAGACCTACCCTATGACCCAGCAATAGCACTGCTAGGAATTTATCCAAGGGATACAGGAGTACTGATGCATAGGGGCACTTGTACCCCAATGTTTATAGCGGCACTCTCAACAATAGCCAAATTATGGAAAGAGCCTAAATGTCCATCAACTGATGAATGGATAAAGAAATTGTGGTTTATATACACAATGGAATACTACGTGGCAATGAGAAAGAATGAAATATGGCCCTTTGCAGCAACGTGGATGGAACTGGAGAGTGTGATGCTAATTGAAATAAGCCATACAGAGAAAGACAGATACCATATGGTTTCACTCTTATGTGGATCCTGAGAAACTTGACAGAAACCCATGGGGGACGGGAAGGAAAAAAAAAAAGAGGTTAGAGTGGGAGAGAGCCAAAGCATGAGAGACTCTTAAAAACTGAGAACAAACTGAGGGTTGATGGGGGGTGGGAGGGAGGGGAGGGTGGGTGATGGGTATTGGGGAGGGCACCTTTTGGGATGAGCACTGGGTGTTGTATGGAAACCAATTTGACAATAAATTTCATATATTTAAAAAAAAAATGAAAGCTCTTTTCTTAGAGCCCCTAATATCAGTTTTAAAAATGCATTATTTTCTCTCTTTCTCTCTGAGGATTATTGGCAATATATTTTTAAATTATATTTAGTGATATACTTAAAAATTAGTGATATTATTATTTAGTGATATATTTAAAAATTAGTGACATATTCCTACATATGCTCTTTTCCCTTTAAGTTGCTGTTTCCAAACTGTTTTGGTTCTACTGTTCATATTAAAATCATTACTCAAATGTCTAGTGGTATTTGACTGACTGCTCTTATTTAGGAGTGAGGGTAAAGGCTAAAAAGCTGACTGGTAGCTTTATGCAAATGGTGGTCTTCACTGCAAACTGATCCGGTTGTTTTATTTCTCTGGGAAAACCCTAGTGATCAATATCTCTAGATCCTGTTTTCAGATTATGGAGAATAATACCAGTTTCCTACTTAGAAGGTAAAAACTTGTCTGCCAATATCGTCAAAGCCAAATGAGGAAAAAAATATCAATGCTGAATATATCAATTTCGATTTAATTCTCTTCCAGTAGAATACCCTGCCTTCACAGTATTTAGGGTTCCTCATTCCAGAAGACTTCTGTTTCATTCTTTTTACGGACTAAATTTTCAGTTTTCCTTGGATAGGGGAAGGGAATCTGGTGGACTAAATACCATGTAAAGAGACTTTCAACAAATCCTTCAACTAATTTCTCCTGTTGTTAACTCACTTATTTACATTTCAAGGGTATTGGAGGGTGTTTCAGAATAAGCCAAGTTCCTTCTCAATTTATACCATTACTAACTTAGGATTCACTTTCTTAAAGAAGTACTCATTCCTCTTCTCTTCAGATTCCTAAATCTAAAATTTCTAGTCCCTTCAATTTCCCTCCTCTTATCTTTGTCTTTTTGTTCCCCTTGTGGATTTATGTCTTTTAGAAAAACCACTTGTCATTTTAATGGAATTTTGAGGAGTGAAGGTAAATCTGTGTGTTCAATGTACCAGATGACCATAGTTAATCCTGCTATATGATATATAATAAAGTTGTTAAGATAGTACAGCCTAAGATTTCTCATCACTAGGATAATTTTTTTTCTTCTCTTTTTATTTTATTTATTATGAGATGATGGATGTTAACTAAACACACTGTGATAATCACTGCACAATATATGTAAATCAAACCATCATGCTATACACCTTAAATTTATATAATGATGCATGTTGATTATTTCTCAGTAAAACTAGAAAAAATCTACCATATTTAACTGGAAGCACCCACATTTATTAAGTCATACTTAAAATCCAGGGGCACCTGGGTGGCTGAGTCAGTTAGCATCTGACTCTTGATTTCAGCTCTGGTCATGATCTCGCAGTTTCTGAATTCGAGCCCCATATCGGGCTCTGTGCTGACAGTGCAGAGTCTGCTTAGGATTCTCTCTCCCTCTCTTTCTCCCCTACTTGTGCTGTCTCTCTAAAAATAAATAAATAAACTTTAAAAAAATTTAAAAAAATCATCTTCAAAATCCAATACCAAGATCCAGGGGCAGATTGAACTACAGAATTCCAAAAAGCTACCTGGAACAATAAAGAAAAAATAAAGTTAAGATATACTCTTCTACTATATTTTTTCTCCCAGGATTTAAAATTTGTCAGCCAAGAATAAAATTACAATATTCTTTATTTTATTTGAGAGATAGAATCCTAAGCAGGCTCCACACTCAGTGCAGAACCCAAGGTGGGGCTCGATCCTACAACCCTAGGATCATGACTTGAGCCAAAATCAAGTCAGGCACTCAACCACATGAGTCACCCAGGCATCCCCCAAATTGTAATATTTTAATAGTCATTAGGTGTTGATGGCCAGTGGTAGCTGGAAGTTGGGCTTTCAAAGTTTGTTGATATTTGTTGTTTTTGTTGTTAAAGAATGATAAAAGAAATGGATGAAGAGAAAGTAAGGAGAAGCAAATCATGTCTACTCAGCTGTTATTTTTCTAAATGTTTTTTCACCAGGTGCCATTTCCTGTCTTTTAATTTCATAAAGAAAATTGATTTTGCCCCACCCCTTGGACTCCTTTTGGGAGGTAGGGCTGGTTGCGTCTCCATGGATGGCCACTGGCTTTCCCTCTACTCCCATCCTCATCAAAGGCTCTGCTGGGCAGGAGTCCTGGCCGGTGGCCAGATTCCCAGATCCTAGGCTTCCATATTCCATACACAAGAATTTCATTCCTCCAATCCTGCAGTACAGAGCTTGAAGGACTGTATGAGTTGGCCCTTCACAGAAATAATCAAGTAAACATTTACCATTTTGGTATTTAAATTATGTCATCATGCTTTGAAATCCTTTGAAAAAGGATTTGCTTCATTTTGTTACTTTCCCTTCTATTTTTTTCTCTTTGATGATAGGTTTAAAAACGCAAAGATCAGATAAAGCTACTTTTGGAAATCCTTTTGGACTTGATCTTCCTCTAGAACTTTGCTGATGAACTATTCACTTGGAAAAAAATTTTGATTCCCAAAAGAATGATAAAATCAACAGTGAAACAAATACCAATAATGTAAAAAGTGTTGAAATCACTAATGAAAACTTGCAAAGCCTCTGAACCTCACCTGGAAGAATGGCCACCTCTGAATTATTATTTACATGTATTTTATTATCGTTGGTACAGAAATCCAAAATTTGTTGGTAAATATACATATCAGAACGGTCTAGTCTTGGAGCTTTGGAATAGCCAAGGATTATCCACAAGTAAGATATACCCTCCCCAGATGACACTGGCTCCAGCTTTTACCCTGAGATGCTCTCAGGATCCTTCTATCACAGAAGCTCACAGGAAGCAAATGTGCTCATTCAACTGGTGTACTAGCCCTGTCTTGGGACTCACCTGACTCAAATGGTAAGAATG
Source organism: Panthera tigris (assembly GCF_018350195.1). NCBI lineage: Eukaryota > Metazoa > Chordata > Mammalia > Carnivora > Felidae > Panthera > Panthera tigris. Next base: position 32,804,459 of record NC_056670.1, on the reverse strand, counting down.
GCAGACCTACTGATGACTTGGTACCAAATAGTCTGATAAATATATATATATATATATATATATATATATATATATATATATATATATATATATATCCTTTTGTGAAAATACAGAACCTAGTGAAGATTTTCATTCTAACATTTCTTAGGTTTCAAAGGTCTAGTGATATTAACCACGTGAATTCAAGTATCAAATTGTTAAAAAATAAACTCAAAAAGAAGAAAAAAATCTATTTCAACTAGTGAATATATGAAACCTTAATAATATCACTTTTGAAGTTTCTGAACACCTATACCATACTGACCCCTCACTAAGCATAGACAATTCCATGGTGAAACAGTATTCTTTCTAAAAAAGTAAACTTAAGTGTGCATGGAACAAGGAAAATCTAAGGTCATTTTCCCTCAGGACTTGGTCTTCTATCACCAAAGTAAATCAAACATCTAGTCATCTCTAAGTTATAAGGGACAACTAAGTAGAGAGTAGATGGGGGATTGGAAGATTCCCTTATAACATGTGCCCAACACTGTTATTTCTCTCAAGGCATTTTGTCCACTACCTCTGGCAAGTGAGTGTCAGGAATTAAATCCTGGTCTAGATAAATGACTACACAAAACTTGCATGCCAGCAAGAACTAGGAGTACAAGTAGCCCAAAAGAATCTCTTCTCATCAACTAGTTTAATAGTATGAATGAAATCACAGTACTACTCAAGTAAAACAATTCTTGTTTCACTAGAGCACTATGTTGAGAGTCAAGAGAGGATTTTTTCCCCCACGCCACTCACCAAATTGGGAAATCAAAGACTATTTTTCTAACAAACTCGCTCTATCCCTTGTATTCCTTGTCTCAGAAAATGGCACTATCATTTAGTTGTTGGAATTATAAACTTGGCCTTCATTGTTAACTTCTTCCTCCCACCTTCCTTCCTTCTTTCATTCAGTCACCAAAGACTGTGGGTTCTATCTCTTAAATAGCTGTTCAATCCATCTGTTTTTGTATCTCCAAGTCTGGACTGCACCAATTCTCTTCTCCCTGCCTACTATCTATTCTCCACAACATAACCAAAATTATCTTTCTAAAATGTTCATCTCTTCATGTCATTCCCTTGCTTAAAACCTGTATCTTTTGGGGCGCCTGGGTGGCTCAGTCGGTTGAGCGGCCGACTTCGGCTCAGGTCATGATCTCGCGGTCCATGAGTTCGAGCCCCGCGTCAGGCTCTGTGCTGACAGCTCAGAGCCTGGAGCCTGTTTCAGATTCTGTGTCTCCCTCTCTCTGACCCTCCCCCATTCATGCTCTGTCTCTCTCTGTCTCAAAAATAAATAAATGTTAAAAAAAAACAAACAAACCTGTATCTTTGGCTTTCAGACTTTTAAAATTAACAAAAGTGGTTACAGACTTTCAAGAGTCAGGTGTCATGAATATATACTTGGGAAAGTGCCAAAGAAAAGATATGGATTAGTCAAATGTCAGGAGGAAGGAAAGGAGCAGCAATGGGGCCAGGCTGTGATTAAAGCTAATGCTCAAATTAAAGGCAGCATAAAAACTATTTTTAAACGTGAGCAAACTGCCTTTGCAGCACATTAAAATTACAATATTACTTCACACAATCATTTATATTAGATTTTTCAATTCAATAAAAGTTTACTAGAACTCTTACTATATGGAAGACTCTGGATTATCCACATATTTCTAATAAGACTTGCTACAATTCAACTTCCCCAGTAACCTACACTCAACACCTTTTCCACCATCCTTTAAAAACAGAGTTACAAAGTACTTATGAATAGAATAATATGATGTCTGATAAGATGTCTAGTAAGATTTGCTTAACAGTAATCCTGGGAAGGGAGCTAGTTGGGTGACAAGAGTGACAAAATGTTCACATGCAGAAAATGGCTGGTGGGTATGTCAGAGTTCACAGGTTAATTACACTATTGTCTTTATTTTGTGTATTTTTGAAAAATTTCTATAATAAGTAAAACAAATCCAAAACAAAAGCCACCCAAAAAGCTATAAGAAAAGCGATCCACTGCTGAAAATATTCAATGCTTTTCTCATTCAATAAGGTTATATACAGGTAGACTTTCATATTTCAGCGTTCACTTTGATATGATTTGGAACCACGACTGGAAAGGTTACTCTTTCAAATTCAATTGTGGAACAGAAAGATTTATACCAAAGTTAAAGAAACTGTAAGACAAATCAAAGTTTATTTTTTTGTAACAGCTTCTGCAACTAAAATATAGAAACCTCATTTACTTTTTTTAAAATGTTTATTATTTATTTTGAGAGAGAGAGAATGCACCTAAGTGGAGTAGGGTCAGAGGGTGAGGGAGAGAGAGAATCTCAAGCAGGTTCCACATTGCAAGCACAGAGCCCACTGTGGTGCTCTATCGCAAAAACCATGAGATCATCACCTGAGCCAAAATCAAGAGTCGGATGCTTAACTGACTGAGCCACTCAGTTGCCCCAGAAACCATATTTACTCCAAGAAAACTTGAGTAGTACCATACTTCCATTGTTCCTAGACTCATTACCAAAAAAACAAAAACAAAAACTTACAGTTAGTATCTATTTCACAAATAAGTGATTTTAAACAGTCTTGGTCTATATTAAAATATAGACTGTAGGGCATTTTGTACTTCCAATAATAAAGTTTTTATGAGTATGATCATGCTGTTCCCTTTAATCTCAAAAACTAACTGTGGGTTGACTACACTGCCCTACAGCAGGGTTTCTTAACTTTATTACTAAGGACATCTTGGGCTGGGTAATTCCGTGTTGTGGGGTGCTGTCCAGTGTGCTAAGAAGTACACTTGGCCTGTGGCCACTGATGTCGGTAGCACTGCCGCCCCTACACTAGTTGCTAACAACCAAAATGTCTCCAAATATCTCTGCCAAATATCTCTTAGGGGGCAAAATTACCTCCTACAGATAACTGCCCTATAGCAATTAGGCCGTATGATTTATGAGTTATTAGTCGTTTGTTTTAAAAATACTCTAATCTTGTTTAGTTTCATAAACACATTTCCCTAAGACAGTGAGACCCTGGAATGTGTGTATATATTGCTATCATTACTTATGGGAACAGCCTCCTGATCACAGAATCAGAGAAGCATCTTAATGATATACTTGTGTTCTCAATGGGGACCACAGTCCAGATCTGTGGCTATACATTCAAGAATTTAGAAGTTCTCTATAAGAAATTTTAAATTTTGTGCCTATATCACTGATAATCTTTGAAAATTTAGATCTGAATGAAATTGAGTGTTACTGGGATATTTGTGTACCCACATGTGTGTTACCAACACAGGAAGTCATCAGTTTCCCTATCTTAAGCTAGTGAGAAAAGCAGAGGTAGCAAAATAGTTGAGCCAGTAGAGGCCAAATGATATCATGATGCACTAAATAAAAGATTTTCAATAGTTTTTTTTAAACCTTATTTATTTTGAGAGAGAGAGACAGAGAGAGAGTGCACAGGAGGGGCAGAGAGAGGAAGAGAGAGGGAATCCCAAGCAGGCTCCGCACTGTCAGCATGGAGCCTGATGCTGGGTTCAAACCCATGAACTACGAGATCACGACCTGAACCGAAACCAAGAGTTGGACACTTAAGGGACTGAGCCACCCAGGTGCCTCTCAATAGTTTTAACAGAAACAATGTATTAGGAGAATTAAATTATCATATTGTGCACAGTGGTCCAGGTGTCCCAATGCAAAAGAACCTACAGGATAGCAAAGGATAACATATTCACATTGGAAGCAGCATCTTAGTTTCAGCAAACCATTATCATTCATCATGTTAATGTTATTAATATGTTGGTTTTATAGTTTTGTTTATATGTCATTTGTTTTGGTTTATAGCTTAAAATGGATACAATAGAGGGAACTTCTATTTAACTTCATATTTGTCCAACACTATAGTTAGGTATATAATTGAAAACAACAATATAGTTACTTGGAATATTAGTGCCTTTTAAAGGATCTGCAGGGGCACCTGGGTGGCTCAGTCGGTTAAGTGTCCAACTCTTGGTTTTGGCTGTCAGGATTTCGCGTTCAGGAGTTCAAGCCCCACACTGGACTCTCACAGACAGTGCAGAGCCTGCTTGGGATTCTCTCTCTTCCTCCCTCTCTGCCCCTCCTCCTCTCGCTCTCCCTCTCTCAAAATGAATAAACTTAAAAAAAAAAAAAAGGATCTGCAGATTACTCAAATTTGAAATTTAATGATCTACTCCAATGCTTTCATTCTGCTCAGAAAAAACCACAGTCCAGTGGTATTATAGTAATTTGTGCAAAACCAAGCACCCAATTGCTGGCAAAGAGAACATTACAACTATAGGTCTACTCATGCACCAATTGTTATCATATGCTTTAGTGTCTTGTATAAATAACATACTTAAGTAAACATAATTCAAAATGTTTTCTTTTCACATATCATAGTCTAAATTAAACTTATAAGTAGGAAACCAAAAGCAGTGCCTGGGTGGCTCAGTTAAAGGTCTGACTTCCACTCATTCAGCTCAGGTCATGATCTCATGGTTTGTGAGTTTGAGCCCCACAGCTCAGAGCCTAGAGCCTGCTTCGGATTCTTTGTTTCCTCTCTCTGCCCCTCTCCCACATGCTTGCGTGCACTCGCTCGCTCTCTCATTCTCTCTCTCTCAAAAATAAACAAACATTAAAACATTTTTTTAAATTTTTTTTTAATGTTTTTATTTCTTTTTGAAGGAGAGAGGGAGAGACAGAGCATGAGCGAGGGAGGAGCAGAGAGAGAGGGAGACACAGAATCCGAAGCAGGCTCCAGGCTCTGAGCTGTCAGCACAGAGCCCATCGCGGGGCTCAAACTCACAAACTGTGAGATCATGACCTGGGACGAAGCAGGACGCTCAACTGGCTGAGCCACGCAGGCACCCATAAAAAATTTTTTTTTGAAATAGAGAAGCAAAGTAAATCAGCGTTAGTGATACAGTATGAAAAGACTACAGCAGTACATTATCATATAGGCATTTCCCTACAAAATAAGACTAGGTTAGTCACTCTATTAAAAAATTCAGGGGCGCCTGGGTGGCTCAGTCAGTTAAGCGTCCGACTTCAGCTCAGGTCACGATCTCGCCGTCTGTGAGTTCGAGCCCCGCGTCAGGCTCTGGGCTGACGGCTCAGAGCCTGGAGCCTGTTTCAGATTCTGTGTCTCCCTCTCTCTCTGCCCCTCCCCCGTTCATGCTCTGTCTCTCTCTGTCTCAAAAATAAAATAAACGTTAAAAAAAAAAATTTAAAGAGTGTATATATGTTACCCTTGATCATGAGAGGTACCAAGATTAAATACCCCAATCCCATACTTCTTAAGTCTTCTTGGCATTTAAGAAGTTACTTAAATACTGCATTTTTTGTGTAATGGTGAAACGTTAGAAAAAGTTTTCCAACAATAAGGAATGTTACATTATGTATAGTACATTCATATACTTGAACACTTGAGTAAAGTGAGTGACTATTTATTAAATGATACTGTGTATGAGAATTTGTGTTAAAGGCATTATATGACCTCAACTTCACAACAATCCTATAACTTATCTCCATTTTGCAAATGAGATATATTTGCCAGATCACATAAGTGTTAAGCTGAAAAGTCCAGAATCAAAGTCTGATCCCAGATTCTAAACTTAAGCTATATGAAAACCTGCTACATATTAAAATTCTGGTATAAGTATCACATGAAAAGACATTCAATGTAATACTATGTGATTAAAAAACAGTTTAGAAAATAGCATTTACAGGAAAAGCCAGGAAAGCTCTATACCAAAGTGTTAACTGTGACTATACCACTGGGTCTTATTTTGACATATCTGTATTTTCTAATCTATATGCAGTGTATAAATATAGTTTGTTAAACAACAGAATCTTTCAATGATAAAAACCGAACAGGCCAACAGACTTATGCTGTGTGATGCAGCCATTCAGGGCAATGATCAACAAGACCCCGATGTTCTAGTTACAAATATGACTTTGGCTCCAAAAAGCTTAAAAATAAAAAACTTTTCCTTTCTCTGTTTCTTACACTAGGTAGTCTCCCCCAGAGAGGATTTACCTACAAATAAGGTAAAAGAAGAAAAGAACATCATTTTATAAACTGTTGTTTTCACATATAAATGTTGAACATCTTTTCATGTGATAATTACTTAACACATGGCAGTTTTCATAAAGCTTCCTCATGACACAATTTGAAAATTAAGCAGAAAATCTAACAACTGCATTAAATGTTAATCAGTTTCAGAAATATACTGTATTTGTGAAACTTACTGGTTAATCATTTAAAGGGAACATTCCTTTCACTATGCTTTTAAAATCCATTTACTTCTGAAAGAAGTGTGTATTTGCTCAAAACACAAGAGTCTTAGATAAGCCTATAAAGACATAAATTATTAGCTCTTAATAATTTCATTTTAGTTCTTGGTTCTGAAGCAAACAATGTAAGTGATCATACTGGTAACAGACAAACGAAAAGGAACGCATTGATTTGGTAATGTATAATAGCTATGGAATTATTTGTGTGAATTTTATAATTAAACATTGCTGTTCTGATCTACTTCTTATTTCACTATCAGAAACAGAAGAAAAGTGACATTAGACAATCCTAGTACTGACAGCTAGGATATAAAACAATGAAGACACCTAAAACTAAAAAACAAAAGTTAGCCAAGTTTTTCCTTAAGCAAAAATCAACGTACTCAGAAATGACAAACATTTTATTATCACAAAAGTGGCACTTTTACCACACAGCTACAGTAAGTCAGAGATCTTCCTTGTTCTATTAGTTTCCTATTGTCTTTGTAATAACTTATCACAAATTCAGTGACTTAAAACAACACATATTTATTCTCTTACAGTTCTGGAGGTCAAAAATTCAAAATGAGTCTCACTGGGCTAAATAAAGTCAAGGTTTCTAGAGTCTCTGAGAGGAGAATCCGTTTCCTTACCTTTTTCAGCTTCGAGAGGTCTCCTGCATTCCTTGCCTCACATCACTCCACCTCGTGCTTCTGACATCGTGTCTCCTACTATTAATTCTCATCTCCTGTCTCCCTATAATCATAAGGACCCTTGTGATTAAACTCAACTAGACCATCCAAAACAATCTTCCATCTCAAGATCCTTAATCACATCATCCAAAGGGGAAAAAATCCATTTGGAAAGCACTACATATTTCCTTCACTTGGTTGGCACATATCTCTGGAAAAACAACTGGCCAAAGAGTTCAAGAGTAGCAAAGATTTATGACTCAGCAGTGAGGTACGCAACTACAGTGCTACCAAGTTTTTGGAAGTAATGAAACCACGTATTTCACCTTCTGCTAACTCATGCCTACAGGCTCTCTCTATTTGATAAAAACTAAGGGCAATAAAAGACAACCTCATGGGCCAACCTTGTTACAAGCTAATACCGGATACCCTGGATCCAAAAAATACTTCGCTGCATTCCACATCCAGTAAGGCCCAAGGACAAATAGCTCTGTGTTTTCAGTATTTTCAGCTGTATAGGCATAATGGGAAACAGTGAACAATATATCCTCTCAGTATTTGCTATACATTCTGCACCAGCTTGTGACATAATGTAACATATAAAAACTCCATTTAAAAAATTACTGAGATTTTCCCCATCTTATGCCATCCTTTTGAGTGGGCCTTCCATAAAGAAAATAACAGAGTACCATTATATAGCTTATAAATGGGTTGTGCTATCTAAGTTTGTAAAGAAGTTGTAAGAAACGTCAGATACTATCAATCCATCTTCCCTCAGGCTAGCCACAGCTGTAGTGGCACTAAGACATAGCTTAAATTGAATTTGAATCCTTTTGTTTGCTTTGGGGCAACTACCAGCTATCCAAAGAAGATACTGTGATTAAGTAAGACTTCTTTAATCCTAAGGTTTTAAAAGGCACCTAGCCTAATTCACATATGCAAAATAGCGTATATTAGGGTAGGAAGTACTTCGTTCCTACCAATACTTAAAAAAAAAAGTCAGACTGCCACATGCAGTGCTCATTTGGATGTGTCTGGAGTCTTGGACCTTCTCCTATTGATGGACCTTACGAGCCTGTTTGGAGGTTCTAGCAGGGGAGCACAGCTACTCATATACCCTTGACCGAAGAATGGTCTTTCTCTATCAGGGAAGGTCTTCCTCTTTGAAGAGGCATGCAGTTTCAGGAGAGACCCACATGGAGCAGGGAAGGAGGAAGGGGACACCCACCTAACCAGCCAGATCAGCAGAATCAAGCCTGGAGATCAATGGGGTGACAGATGTTGCAGCCAGATCGCCCTCACATCTTTAGACCAGATAAACTACAAACTCTCTTACACAAAACATGGAGAAATGCTGGTTAAAATACGTAACAAATACCCTTTAAAATGTGTAACTGAGCACTAAGAAAAAAAAAGAAAAAAATCCCATGGGCCTAAAAATTAATTGAGAAATGAAAACCAGAGCCCCTGGAGGAAGTTCTCTGGTCTGAGTAATCTGCAGGCTTGGGTTTTACAACTCCCCAGGGTGGGCTACATCAAAATTAAAAACTTCTGTGCATCAAAGGACACAGCCATAAGAGTAAAAAGCCAAGCTATGGAACTGAAGAATATGTGCAAATCTTTTCCTGATAAAGCCAAATAAAGAACTCCTATAACTACAACAGAAAATCCAAACAACTCAATTAAACATGACAAAGGACTTAAGAAGACATTTTTCCAAAGAAGATGTACAAATAGCCAACATTTGAAAAGATGCTGAACGTCACTAATCACTAAGGAAATACAAACCAAAACCACATGAGATACCAGCTCAACACCCATTAGGATGACTACCATTAATAATGATAGTAATTGTTGACAAGGGTGTGGAGAAATTGGACTATGCACTATTGGTGAGAATCTAAAAAGTGTGCAGCTGCTATGGAAAGCAGTATGATGGTTCCTCAAAAAATTAAAACTAGAATTACCAGATGATCCAGCAATCCCACTTCTGGCTATATACCCAAAAGAAATAAAAACTCAGAGATACCTGCACATCCATTTTCATAGTAGCATTATTCACACTAGCCATGAGGTGAAAACGACCTAGGTTTCCATCAACAGATGAATACATGAGCAAAAAGTGCTATGTACATACAATGGAATACTATTCACCCTTAAAAAAAAAAAAAAAGAAATTCTGACATATGCTATGACATGGAACTTGAGGCCACTACTCTAAGTGAAATAAGTCAGTCACCAAAAGACAAATATTGTATTATTCCATTTACATGTGGTATGTAAAACAGTCAAATTCATACATATACAAAGTAGAATGGGGGTTGATGGAAGCCAGCAAGAAGGAGGAATGGGAAGTTGTTTGTTGCTTAATGGGTATAAAGTTTCAGTTTTACGAGATGAAAAGTTATATTGTTACCATATTTAAAAACAAACAAACAAAACACCAGAGGGCTAGAGACAAAATTTTGAGCTATTAAAAGGTTACATAAAAATAAGGTTACAACTAAGATCCGATCCTCCCATAAAACAAGGAACCTTGAATTACTACATCCTCAGTGAAGTTATTCATACCACAGGAATATGACAAGGAATTAACATCTTTAGTTTGGCCTCTATTCAAATAGAACATTAACAGTCTCAAGCTGAGAAATATAGAAAGTGGTGCTGAGACACAGTAGCCTTGGACACTCAGAAAAATCAAACTCAGTATATCTCTGCAGACAAAACCCTCAACCTAGCCCACACAGAATTACTACATACAAAAACCCAGTTAAGATAAGTTAATTATTCAAAAAAAAAAAAAACATATGAGGAAAACAATCCATCATGGATAATATTAAACATTTAACCCCAAGAATTTTGGATACTAAAACCATCTGATACAGACTATAAAGCATATTTATTTAAGATGAATACAGACAGGGGCGCCTGGCTGGCTCCGTTGGAAGAGCTTGTGATTTCTTGATGCTTGGGGCTGTAAGTTCGAGTCCACACTGGGTGTAGAGATTATTGAAAAATAAAATCTTGGGGCACCTGGGTGGCTCTGTCGGTTGAGCATATGACTTCAGTTCAGGTCATGATCTCACAGTTTGTGAGTTCAAGCCCCACATCAGGCTCACTGATGTCAGCACAGAGCCTGCTTCAGATTCTCTGTTCCCTCTCTCTTTGCCCTTCCCCCACTCATGTGCATTCTCTCTGAGATATAAACAATTAAAAAAATAAATGAAATAAAATCTTGGGGTGCACCTGGGTGGCTTGTCAGTTAGGTGTCCAACTCTTGATTTTTGCTCAGGTCATGAGTCTCATGGATTTGTGGGATTCAGCCCCACACCAGGCTCTGAGCTGACAGTGCAGAGCTTGCTTGGAATTCTCTCTCTCCCTCTCCCTCCCTCTCTCAAAATAAAAAAATAAAATAAATTAAAAAAAAATTTTTAATGTTTATTTATTTTTAAGAGAGAGGGAGAAAGAGAATGAGCAGAAGGGCAGAGAGAGAGGGAAACACAGAATCTGAAGCAGGCTCCAGGCTCTGAGCTGTCAGCAAAGAGCCCAACGATGGTCTCGAACTCACGAGCTGTGAGATCATGACTGAGCCGAAGTCGGAGACTTAACCGACTAACCCACCCAGGCGCCCCTAAAAAATAAAATCTTTAAAAAAAGGATGAATACAGACAAAAAAAATTTGAAAAAGTTTTGAAGACTATGAAAATCATAGGCAAGAACCTTATAGAATTTCTAGAAATGAAAACTAGTAACTAAAATTTCAAATTCATGGTTCAAATGGCACACTGAAGAATCAGTAAATCAGAGGCCAGATATAAAGAATAATCCATGATACAGCAGAAAGAGAAGAAAGCTTTAAAAAAAAAAAATACAAAAGAATGAAAAGGATCACCATATGCTAATAGATGATCCACAGAAATGTAAGAGTGATAATGGGGAATAAAATAATATTCAAAGGGGTATTTGATTAAGAATTTTCCAGAAATGATAAGGATCCTCAGATTCAGTCCATGTAAGTCCGAAAATATTAAATAAAAACAAAACTATATCTAGATACATTACTGTGAAGTAGAAGGAACACAAAAAAGAGAAGACAGTAAAAGAAACTAGAGCACATGGATATCACTAATCCCCAGGGAAATGCAAATTAAAACCACAATGAGATACCACCATTAGCATAACTATTAGAGAAAAACAAAACAAGAAAACAAAAACAGAAAATAACAAGCACTGGCAAGGATGTGGAGAAATTGGAAACCTTCTCTATTGCTGGTGGGAATATAAAATGGTGCAGCCACTGTGGAAAACAGTATAGCGTTAACTCAATAAATTAAAAAGTAGAATTACAATATGATCCAGCAATTGCACTTCTAGGTATATATCTTAAAAAAAAAATGAAAACAAGGACTCCAAGAGTAATTTGCACAATAGTGTTCACAGCAGCATTATTCACAATATGGTAAAAGTGAAAACACCCAAACATCCACTGATGGATAAACAAAAATGTGGCATATAGACACAATGGAATATTATCAGCCTTAAAAAGGAAGTAAATCCTGAAACATGTTACAACACAGATGAACCTTGGAAACATTATGCTAAGTGAAATTAGTCAGACACAAAAGGACAAATACTTGATTCCACTTACATGAGGTACCTAAAATAGATAGACATTCATAGAGATAGAAAGTAGAAGAATGGTTACCAGCACTGGGGTAAATGTAGCGAGAAATTATTGTGTAATAGATACAGAGTTACTCGGACTTCAAGCCGTATTACAAAGCTGTAATTACCAAGACAGTATGGTACTGGCACAAGAACAGACAGTCAGATCAATGGAACAGAACAGAGAACCCAGAAATGGACCCACAAACTTATGGCCAACTAATCTTTGACAAAGTGGGAAAGAGTATCCAATGGAGTAAAGACAGTCTCTTCAGCAAATGGTACTGGGAAAACTGGACAGCAACATGCAGAAAAATGAACTGGACCATTTTCTTACACCATACACAAAAATAAACTCAAAATGGATTAAAGACCGGGTTCGAATTCCTTGTCTCCCTCTCTCTCTGCCCCTCCCCTGCTCATGTGCTCGCTCGCTCTCTCTCTCCCTCAAAAATAAACATTAAAAAAAAAATTTTTTTTAATGTCCAGTGTTTTGGGGGCATGTGGGTGGCTCAGTAGGTAAAGCATCCAGCTTCGGCTCAGGTCAGGACCTTACAGTTTGTGAGTTCAAGCCCTGCATTGGCCTCTCTGCTGTCAGCGGAGAGCCCAATTAGGATCTTCTGTCCCCCTATCTCTCTGCCCCTTCCCAACTCGTGCTCATGCTCATTCTCTCTCTAAAATAAGCATTAAAAATAAATAAATAAATAAATAAATAAATAAATAAATAAATAAAAAATGTCCAGTGTTCAGATGGCCAACAGACACATGAAAAGATGCTCAACATCACTCATCATCAGGGAAATGCAAATCAAAACTATGAGCTACCACCTCACACCTGTTGGAATGGCTAAAACCAGAAACACAAGAAACTACAAATGTTGGCAAGGATGTAGAAAAAGAGAAACCCTCTTGCACTGTTTGTGGGAATGCAAACTGGTGCAACCAGTTTGGAAAACACTATGGGGGTCAAAAAATTAAAAGTAAAATTACCCTATGATCCAGTAATTCTGTTTGTTACTGGGCATTTACACAATGAATACAAAAACACTAATTTGAAAAGAAATATGAACCCCTATGTTTACTGCAGCATTATTTACAATAGCCAAATTATGGAAGCAACCCAAGTGTCCATCAATAGATGAATGCATAAGGAAGATGTGATACACACACACAATGGAATATTACTCAGCTGTAGAAAAGAATGAAAACTAACCATTTGCAACAACATGGAAGGTTAATGCTAAGTGAAATAAGTCAGAAAAAAATAAATGCCATCTGATTTCACTCATATGTGGCAATTAAGAAACAAAACAAACAAAAAAGAAAAAAAGAGACAAGTAAAAAAGCAGACTCTTAAATACAGAGAAAAAAGTGGTGGTTACTAGCAGGGAGGTTGGAAGGGGGATGGGTAAAATAGATGAAGGGAATTACAAGTACCCTTACCATGATGAGCACTGACTAATATATAGAATTGTTGAATCACTACATTGTACAACTGAAACTAATATCACAATGTATGTTTATTACACTGCAAACAAATTAAAAAAAAAATAAATACTAAAATAAAACATCCAGTTTTTGACAAAAATTTATGAGACACGCAAAAAACAAAAACAAAACAGGAAAGTATGACCCATATACAAGGAAAGAAAGCAAGCAATAGAAATTGTCCTTAAAAGGGTTCAGATGTTGGACTTAGCAGGCTGACTTCAAAACAACTGTTAGAAACTGTTCAAAGAATTAAAGGAAACAATGCTTTAAAAAGTATAAGAAGTTATGAACATTTCTCAACAAACAGAAAATATCATTAAGATACATGGGGCAACTTGGTGACTCAGTCAGTTGAGCTTCCAGCTCTTGATTTTGGCTCAGGTCATGATCTCACAGTTTATGGGTTTGGGCCCTGCATCAGGCTCTGCGCTTAGGGAGTAGAGCCTGCTTGGGATTCTCTCTCTCTCCCTCCCATGCACGTGCATGCTCTCTCTCAAAATAAATAAAGTTTTAAAAAAGAAACTATCATTAAGATGCAGAAATGATTTAAATAATAGAAATTCTGGAGCTGAGAAGTATAATAACCAAGAAGAAAAATTCATTATAAAGACTGCACTATAAATATGAATTAAAATTAGCAGAATCTGCAAACTTGAACAAGATGGATAGAAATTAGGCATTCAAAGAACATAGAGGAAACACATACAGTCTCAGAGAAAAGTAGAAAACCATTAAGCACAGCAACATATACAAAATGAAAGTAAAGGAGAAAACTTTTCACAGAAATAAAGAAAGGAACAGTAAAAATATTCAAAGAAATAATGGCTAAAAACTTTCTAAGTATGATTAAACAATCTACAAATCCATATCTAAGAGGTTCAACAAAACTCCATGTAGGAAAACACAAATAATAGTATACATACACAAGATATATCACAGTAAAAATCTTGAAAGCCCCAATAGAAAAAAAAAGCTCCTTACTCACAAGGAAATCTCAAAAAGATTACTAGTAGATTTCTCATTAGAAATAATGAAGGCTAGAAAGCAGTGGGATGGTATTATCACCCAAGAATTTTATATTCAGTAAAACAATCTTTCAAACTTGAAGGCAGATAAAGACATTCCAAATAAACAAAAACTAAAAGAACTCATTGCTAGCAGGCCTGCCTTACGAGAAATAGTAAAGGATACTATTTAGCCTGAAAGCACAGGTCCCTAAAAGTAATTCAAATCTACATGAAAAAAATCAAAGGGCTTCAGTAAAGGTAACAATGTAGTTTTAAAATATAGTATAAATGCATATTTCTTTATCTCTATTGAATAAAACAATATGTATGTAATTGTATTATTGAGAATAACACATTTATGGACGTAATACGTTTGACAATAACAGCAGAAAGTAAGTGAATGGGAACAAATATGCACTGGAGTAAGGAAATGACACCAAAAGGTTACTTGAATTCACAGAAATAAATGAGGACAACAAATGCTAAATAAGAAGGTTTAATCTAAGAAACTTTATGAACTCTGTGAGTGTTCTCCATTGTTCTCTCAGCTTCTTTAAAAGGTATAAAATTATATAAAGTAATAATTATAACATTGTTATATTGGAAACGTATATAGTTATAAAATGTGCAGGTGACTCCTGAATAATAAGAGGGTTAGGGGTGCCAACCATTCCCCCCACCGCAAGTTGAAAATCTGTGTATAATTTTTGGCTCCCCCAACACCTAACTACTAATAGCCTCCTGTTAACTGGAAGCCTTGCTGATAACATTAATAGTCGATTAACACATATTTTGTATGTTATATGTATTATATACACTATTTTCAAAAGGTAAGGTAGAGAAAAGAAAACATTATTAAGAAGATCACAAGGAGGGGAGAATACATTTCAGGTTGGAAACAATCTATTAGTAGACCCATGCAGTTCAAACTCATGTTGTTCATGGGTCAACTGTATAATTAAAAAAGCATAAAAGGGGAAAAGGAAAGAGAGGTAAACAAAAATACTTTTTGATGTTTTTTCACTTAGTAGATGGTAAGATTTAGTGGACCTCTAAATATTCTTTTTAACATTTTTTAACATTTTTTTAATTTTTTAACATTTATTTATTTTATGGAATCAAGTTAGTATAAATCTGATGTAGACCATGGTAAAATAATCTCTAGAGCCCTTAGTAAGAAAGTAATTCAAAAAAATTAGTGGAAAAAAAAATCACAGAAAAATTAAAATGATGCACTAGAAAATATTCAGGTAATGCAAAATAAAGCAGTACAAGATACATAGAGGAACAGAAACATCATATTCTAGGCCATAAAATTAGGATCAGTAAACTTAAACAGATTGAAACCATAGGAAGTATTCTTTCTGACCATAAGAGGATGAAATTAATTAGAAATCAGTAATGGAGCTCTCAGGTGGCTCAGTCAGTTGAGCATCAGACTCTTGTTTTGGCTTTTAGCTCAGGTCATGATCTTGTAGTTCGTGAGATCAGGCCCCACACTGGGCTGCACATTGAGCATGGAGCCTATTTGGCATTCATATTTTCTCTCTCTCTCTCTCTCTCTCTCTCTCTCTCTCTCACTGGGCATGGAGCCTGCTTGGGATTCTCTCTCTCCTTCTCCCTCTGCCTCTCCCATGCTCGTGTGCTCTCTCTCTCTCTCTCTCTCTTAAAAATAGATTAGATATCTAGATATCTAGATAGATAGATAAAAATAAAAAAAGATCTCAATTCAATAATCTAACCTTCCACCTTAAGTGTATGATTCTATTATAGATGTGTCCAGAGTAGGAGAATCCACAGACAGGAAGTAGACTATTGGTCACCTAGGACTGGGAGGGAAGAGGGAAATAGGGAGTGACTGATAATGGGTATGAGGTTTCTTCTTGGGGTGAAGAAAATGTTCTAAAATTGATTGTGGTGATGGCTGTTCAATCCTAAGAATATACTAAAAACCACTTAATTGCACACTTCAAATGGGTGAATTGTATGCTTGGTAATTATAGCTCAATGAAGCTGTTAAAATGAACACTCTCAAATATATAATGAAAACACACAAACATATAGGACATTTCATCAATGCTAAGACTTTTTTTTCACATTTTAACATCTTTGAAATCAAAATGAGTCTACCTTCAATGAAATTGCTGAGAGCAAAGCAGTGATTGTGACATAGTTGTCATTGCCTGTGCAAGCAGGAATTTGGTTTTCTCTTCACAGACTTTCTGATCAACTGCAACCTCTTCATTTCCTTCAACAAACTGCTTAATGTTCATTTTAGGAGAAATATGGTCCTTTTCTTGTTTGGACATTCCACTGGCACCAAGTTTAAGAAAGTGCCAGCATTAAAAGGTGCAGAATATGTGTTAGGAGCTTGGAAGAAAACTCCAGAGACAATATTGGAGCATTTCCTAAAAACACAGGATAATGTCATATGGAAAAACATAAATATCTACAACTCTCATAAAAGAATGACTCATAAGACTTGGGCTCTGACACTTTTAAGGTTAATCTTAAGCAATTTATTTCACTTATATATTCCTTTTTATATATGGCTAAGAGTGATATATAATTTTTTTAATATCTAAATAAATTTTTCAATAAGCATAACATTAAATTTTTGCATGATAAAGTATTATGTCATAGTTTAATCATATTTTCTCTAACTGCTATGTAAAATAGTGCATCTTACAACTGATGGCAATGATATACAGTATATTACTAACAACAATCAATGTGAGTAAACTAAACTCATCATTTAAGAAGCTGAAATCATCATCTTGCTAACTCAGTTCCTATAATGCATAGAAGTCAAGACACATTTGCCTAATTCTAATTTCTGGAATTCTAACATAAATTGAGAATTCCTAAATTCATTGAGATTATACATAGGTTTTTAGATCAACAAATACAAGAGTGCCTGGGTGGCTCAGTCGGTTCAGCGTCTGACTTTTGACTTTGCTCAGGTCATGATCTCAGGGTCATGGGATCAAGCTCCACATTGGGCTCCGCACTGAGTGTGGAGCCTGCTTAACATTCTCCCTCTCTCAAAACAAACACACAAAAAAAGATTCTCCCTCTCTCCCTTTGCCCTTCACCCCTGCTTGTGCTCTAAAACATAAAAATAAAAAATTAAAATTAAATCAACAAATAAATTACCAGAATTTTTGTAGAGAAATTCTACAAAACCTTATTTTATTGACTATAAGGGCAGATTTTTAAAGAGGACATGTCTATCTTGCAACCTGACAGGAGACATGAACTATTAAAATGCAAAATTGACTTCATAGTCAAGTAGTTTCAATTTAAAAGGATCTAGGATTCCGGAGATATAATTTAAGAAAGATGCTATGACGATTTTATTTTGTGTGGAAATAAATGCGATTTTTGAAAAACACAAGTCATTTGAATTTTTTAATTTTCTTCTCTAGTTCAAAAATGGACTACTCTTTATTTCCCAATCATTTTCCCCCCTTGGAAACTTTTCACTCTGATAGTATGAGTCATTTTACTATGACATTTTCTTTTTTTTTATTAAAAAAAATTTTTTTTAATGTTTTACTTATTCTTAAGAGAGAGAGAGACAGAGATGAGCGGGTGAGAGGCAGAGTGAGAGAGGGACACAGAATCTGAAGCAGGCTCCAGGCTCTGAGCTGTCAGCACAAGAGCCCAACATGAGGCTCAAACCCACAAGCCGTGAGATCTTGACCTGAGCTGATGTCGGACACCCAACTGACTGAGACACCGAGGCTCCCCTACTATGACATTTTCTTTGTTCTCTTAGAGGTCATTTTAAAAGTTGGTTTAGTAATCTAACATGTGCTGAAATTTAAAGGTAAGAGCCTAAACTTTAAGATTTTTTTATTTTTTAAAATTTACATCCAAATTAGCATATAGTGCAACAATGATTTCAGGAGTAGATTCCTTAGTGCTCCTTACCCATTTAGCCCATCCCCCCTCCCACACCCCCTCCAGCAACCCTCAGTTTGTTCTCCATATTTATGAGTCTCTTCTGTTTTGTCCCCCTCCCTGTTTTTATATTATTTTTGTTTCCCTTCCCTTATGTTCATCTGTTTTGTCTCTTAAAGTCCTCATATGAGTGAAGTCATATGATTTTTGTCTTTCTCTAATTTCACTTAGCATAATACCCTCCAGTTCCATCCACGTAGTTGCAAATGGAGAGATTTCATTCTTTTTGATTGCTGAGTAATACTCCATTGTATATATATACCACATCATCTTTATCCATTCATCCATTGATGGACATTTGGGCTCTTTCCATACTTTGGCTGTTGTTGATAGTACTGTTATAAACATGGGGGCGCATGTGTCCCTTTGAAACAGCACACCTGTATCCCGTGGATAAATGCCTAGTAGTGCAATTAGTTTTTTGAGGAACCTCCATACTGTTTTCCAGAGTGACTGCACCAGCTTGCATTCCCACCAACAATGCAAAAGAAATCCTTTCTCCACATCCTCGCCAATATCTGTTGTTGCCTGAGTTGTTAGCCTGAGTTGTTAATGTTAGCAATTCTGACAGGTGTATGGTGGTATCTCATTGTGGTTTTGATTTGTATTTCCCTGTTGATGAGTGATGTTGAAGATTTTTTTTTTTAATGTTTATTTATATCTGAAAGAGAGAGAGAGAGAGAGAGAGAGAGAGAGCAAGCGGCAGAGAGGCAGAGAGAGAAGGAGACAGAAACTGAAACAGGCTCCAGGCTCCGAGCTGTCAGCACAGAGCCCAACCCGAGGCTCGAACTCATGAGCCAGTTCATGACCTGGCTGCAGTTGGAAGTTTAACCGACTGAGCCACCCAGGTGCCCCTAGAACCTATCCTTTTTAAACAAATATTAAAATATGCCTGTCCAAGTCTATAAAAATTTTCTTGGGATTTTGGTAAGAATTGCATAAACAATTAAATCAATTTTGGAAGATTAAAAAAAAATTAAGTCTAACAAGATGAAAATGAAAACAACCAGTATAATCTCTCCCCAAATTATATAAATTTCTGTTCATTCACATATTCTCTTTGAATGCCTAAAATAACTGTAAATTTTTACTTTAGAGGTAAGAAAACTAAGGTAATAAATTTTACAGGTAAGAAACCTTGTGATTTGATCAAGGTCACTCAGAAAAGGGGGAGGGCAGAGTCAGCACTCAAACACAAATCCTAAATATTTTATTTTCATCCTTTATAAACTCATCAGAACCTAATATGCCAGGGACAAAAGAGCAAAAAAAAAACTGATTTCATACTAAAACCCACTGATAGTCAAATCAAAATAGGAATGTTCATTCCTCTCAGAAGACTTCCAACTAAACTCCTTTTTGAACAAGCAAGAATTCACATGGTGCTATATAATCTCTGGGTCTCTATCCTATCTTTGTTTCAGTTTTCTTCTCTGTAAATTGCAGGTAATACCCTTGCAAGGAAACCTCAGAGCTGACAGGACCATTACAGACAGCGGAAGAAAACAGTTTTAATTTGGAAATCCCTAAAGTCCTAAGACAAAGTAATCTATTAAAATAATAAAAATACATAAAACAATCTGAGATTGAAATAAGTGATACTTTTTGCGTACAGAATCTAAAACTAATCTGCAATGACAGAAGCAAGTCACTGGTAGTCGGTGGCCACAGGTAGAAAAGATTGGCGGCAAAGAGGAACAAGGGAACTTTTTTGAGCGATGAAAATAGTCTATCTATCTGCTTGATTTTGGTGGTGGTTACATGGATATACACACCTCAAAACTCAGTAATTGTAATGTTTAGGTTTAGCTCACTGTATGATAAATTACACCTCAATAAAGCGGATTTAAAAAGGAATAGAAGACACAGAATCAAAACCAGGCCGTACAGAGAAGAGTTCCCCCAACAAGAACAAGCTTTTCTGCATACCACTTTCATATCTACTGCACTTTGGAAAAGTGTTTAATGAACATATTTAAACCAGAAGAAATAAAGAGTTGTTAAGACACAGAAGTTCATCTGAAGACCCACAGTATGTTCAATAACTTATTTTTCAGTCATAACTGATCAGTAAGTATCAGAAGGCCACGAAGTAGTGTCCTACCAGTTTTACAGAGAGAGAAATAGAAGTGCTGGGAAACGGGACTATAATCCTAAAAGTTCAGTTTTAATGTCCCAGCTATAAGATTCTGAAATCTCCTAAAACTATATTTGAAAAAAGAAAATTATTTTTAAAAACTATTAACGTAATAATTGGGTAAGATGAAGCAGTACCCAAGGGTCTGAGGAGTCCAAACAGCCCTAACCTACACATTGCTAATTTATGACTATCTAAATGCAATTAATAAACACAGGTCTTCTGCTTCTCGTGTATTTGATACCTAGCAACATAGAGAGGCCATCCAAAAAAGCTCATATTTGAACCGCATATTTGAATGGCAAGTCTTGATTTTACCATATGTTAGCGATGCTAACTAATGGCTAAGGCTGGGTTTAATCTACCTGACATCTGAGAAAATCTTGCACATTTCCTACTGAACATAAAAATAAAGAAAAGGGAAGAGAATGACATAAAAGGTACTTTGAATTTCCAAGCTTCTTTTAATTTTATTCCAATGGATATAAACTTGAAGAAAAGAAAAAGAATAGCCTGGAATATTTTTATTCTAAAAAGTCAGAGCTTCTGTAACTCATGGGTGAATACAGGGGTTCCTTATTCTTGATGAAGCCATCTGCCTTCAATATTTGCAACAGAAAGCCCTACGGGTTACTAAAATAATCTTTTAAACATAAGACACATCCCAAGAAATAATAACTTTCAGCGAGGAGCTGGCATAAAGCAGAACAAAAGGCTAATACACTCTTCCTTGCCTCCTACTCATTACCCTCTCCCATCATCTCTCATCTTTTACAGTACCTCTAATGAAACCATTTGCAGATTTTGCAACATTATGGACAAAATTGTTTTCATTGTTTTATTTGTAAGTGGTCAGATAGTCAAATTAACTACACTATGCTATCAACAACTGCATTCTTATAGACTGAGTTTGTTTGGGCAAAGCACAGAATTTTCAGTAAGACCTTTTTGTTTTCTATGGCCTAATATCTAATTTTACCTAAAGGCAAAAATCACATCCATAGATCTCATTTTTATCCCATTCAACAAATTTGTGGTCATTAATGACTCTATATAGTGGCTACTAATCAAAATATCTACAGTGAACTTGTGCTATATAGAAATTCAGAATATCCCCTTAAAAATCCCATTCTCTTCATATAGCCAAGAAGTAATTAAATCAACTTAGAGCTTCAAGGCAATTACATTCCTCAGTTACTGTAAGTAGATTATGCCCCATTTTTCATTTAGAAATATTAAAAATGTAACCCGAAATATGTTTAGGGGAATACAACTATTTAAATTCAAATTAGGATTATTCCCTACTGTATACTCTTCCCAATTAAAAGGTATAACTACTGCTTAAATATTTCATAGTTTGGGCAGTGTATGTAGGAACTCTCAGACCAGCTGGTGAACAGAGAATATTTGAGCACAGGTACTACAGTATGTTACTACCTTTCAGCTACCAGACCAAGCACAGGCTCACCTTTCAAAATAACTGGAATTCCTAGCTACGCAATACATTAAACTGCTGCATAACCACAAGGAAAAAAATACCATGTCTACATGCATATTTTACTCCCAGTCAGCAAGCATCTTCCCCCCAATTTTTTTTTTTTTTTTTTGATATCTTGAAGTAACTATTCTTTCTGTGGCCAAGATTATACTGCCCATTAAATTGAGTTAATGGACTATTTGGCAAACCAGAAACTGGCTCAATCACCACAGCACAACGAAGGAAGAGAACGTAAACTGGAATAGACTTCTACAACGCCCCAATTCCTTAAATCATTTAGTGGAACTGAAAGCCACTGGGCAGGGAAAGGCAGAATATGTGGCTAGTCAACATTATGTAAACGTGGAGTGGAGGCCAAAGGGGAAAAAGCTTGCTCATAAGAATAGAAAAATCTAACAGTTCAGCCTAAAGTCTTTGCTTTCTTACTAATGGTAAATGGCTACTTTTAGAGAAGGAAATTAAGAATTTAGGTTAACTCACTCACTCTAAGATGGTTCTTCTCTTGGGGGGGGGGGGGGTATTATTATTACCTTACATCCCTCAAACTTTTCTTTCCATATTCTTCTGATTCTATGACCTAGTCATCTAAGCCAAAACTTATAATCAATTGAATTTTATATAAAGACACCTGAACAAAAGTAACAACCTTTTCACTGTCTCTTTACCTCCAGTCTTACTCTCTCTCATGACAGCCGAGAATGATCTATCTAAAGTAAAATCTGATCGTGTCACTCCTCAGTTTTAAATCCTTCAATGTCATGCCACTGCCTGTAGGATAAGCCCAGACTCTGAAGATAGTATGCAAAATCCCACCATAATCAAACCTCTCTCCCATCCCACCATCTCATACTACACCTTAAACTAATTTGTAGTTCCTTAAAAAATAAATAAGCCATGCTATTTAACACTTCCAGAGACACTCATATGGCTCCCCTAACTCAAATGCTTTTCTCTTACTCATCTTGATACCCATCCAGCAGCCACCTCTCAATATTCTTCCTTCACCCAATTCAAGACCCAGCTGATCTCCTCCTGGAAGCTATTCCTAGACCCCTAAACTGCCTTAGGTGCCCAGCTTGTGTTCTCCCGTAGTTCTTTGGTGTGGTAGGCAAAATAATGGCCCCCAAATAAGTCAACACTTCAATAGTCAAAAATCCATGAATATGTTACCTTATACGGCAACCTGATAGATGTGGGTAAGAGATTTGGATTTAAAATCATCATCCAGGATAATCCAGGTAGGCCAATCTAATCACAGGAGTCCTTAAAATCAGAAAACCTTTCCCAGCTGCAAAGACCGAGAGAGATAACAATGAGAGAAGAATTAGACCCATTGATACTGGCTTTGAAGATGGAAGAAAGGAGTATGAGCCTACCTTATATGGGTGGCCTCTAGAAATTAGAAAAAGCAGAGAAACAAATCCTCTTGTAAAGTGTCCTGCAAGGAACACAGCCCTGCTGACACCCTGACTTTAGCTCAGTGAGATCCATGTCAGATCTCTGACTGATAGAACTATAAGATAATAAATTTGTGTAACTTCAAGTCATTCAGTTTATGGTAATTTGTTACAGCAGCAATAAAAACTAATATATTAGGGCACCATTTTTATGATGCTATACTATTACTGTCTGTGTCTACTAGAGGATGGGAGCTCTATTTTATTCAAAATTATTTTCCCAATACCTAGCACAGTTGTTGTCTACAGGGATGCTCAACAGTATTTTACAACTGAAACATGTTCATAATTTAACTCTGAAGATGTTTATTACTATAATTAAAACATTTTTCTTCAATTCAGAATCTTAATTGGCAATATGAACTACTTTCATTCTTCATTAGTCATTCCAGGCACAGAGATCTATTAATACAAGTTTATTTATGAGTTTCTCCTTTCATTAACAGGACAAGTGCTCACTATGACACAGTCCTCCTATGGAGCTTGCATGTATATAGCTTTGTTATCAATTTTCCTGCTTCATATCAGATACCATATTTATAAAAAATCATATATATTGCCATCAATATATTGTTGTTTTTAGTTCTATCAATCCCGAGATCCATTAAGAAGTATTTTATTTATTCACAGTGCTTTTAACCTAAGTCTCTTGAGTATCTGACAAAATAAATTAGTACTGGAAGTTTATCTCTGAAATCAAGGATTTAGAAATATTCAGAACCTACAAAGTCCCATTTCACAACCCTCTAAAATTGACATTATTTCCCCCTCTTCAGCAGCATGCTCAATACTATAGTTTACAATATCAGCCAATATTCTGAGGGCATAATATGTGCACATCTCTGCAGTATTCTTAATCTTTACAATGACCCTACAAAGGTGATTCTACCTATTACCCTTATTGGGATGGCAGTGGGGGGGGGGGGTTGCTCAG
Organism: Panthera tigris; assembly: GCF_018350195.1. Classification (NCBI taxonomy): domain Eukaryota; kingdom Metazoa; phylum Chordata; class Mammalia; order Carnivora; family Felidae; genus Panthera; species Panthera tigris. Next base: position 32,780,298 of record NC_056670.1, on the reverse strand, counting down.
AGGGTTTAAGTGCCTTGCCTGAGATTAATTACACAGCTCAAAAGTAGTAGAGATGGGCATTCAACTCCAAAGTCAAAAGTAAAAAGAAGTAAATTTCTTAGATCAACACTTAATGTAGCTTATTCTGTTCAGAAATGGAATTTGGGAAAAGTCAACCTTCACATCTGACAAAGAGTTTTCAGACTGGCAGGTACCCATGAAGGTGTGGCAGTGGCTATCATAAAATACCAAGAAGTACACATCATGTGACAAGGTGAGATGAAGCACTCTGGCCATGAGATAAATTCATTTTCTTTGTAGCTTAAAATACCTTTTCTAAGAGGAAGATAAGACTAAATCATATCATCCCTGTGCATTTTTCCTAGCAACTGATACTTCTACTCCTCTGGAGACAAAAAGTAGAAAGATTCTAAATTTCAGGCTCATTTTGTGGTTTAAGATTGGTTCCATATGCAATTCAAAACTCTCATTCAGCATCTTCTGATGCCTCTCATTACTAATTCTTGTTAGTCATTAACACAGGCTAAAAATGGACTGCAGAACATTGGCAGCATTGATCTTCACTTCACTAATCCGCTCTTCAATCTCAACTCTCCTAACTCTCTCGTCTTTGGTTCTCTCGTCCATAACACAAGAAAGTTAGATTAGACGAAGTCTAAATCTTTTCTTAATTCTAATATCCCAGGATTGCATTAACCTTTGCATTCTGCCTGGCATTCTACTGAGCTGAGTAGAGCTAGCAGAAACTTAGAAGGAATTAGGATATAATTAAAAAGCTTCAGAGGGACTATGTTTCAATCTCAGTGCTGTCACTTACTAACTATATGGCATTGGGAAAGTCTTAGTTGCCTTGTCTGTAAAATAAGGGAAAAAAATACTACCTGTGGTTATTTTGAGAATTAAATTTTTAAATACTTTTTTTTTAAGTGTTTACTTATTTATTTTGAGAGAGGGAGGGAGAGAGAGCCCCCAACCAGGAAGGGGCAAAGAGAAAGAAGAGAGAACCCCAAGTAGACTCTGTACTATCAACGTGGAGCCATATGCAGGGCTCAGTCTCATGACCTCAAGATTATAACCTGAGCCATTATCAAGAGTCACCCAGGCGCCCCTTTAAATACTTCTTTTAAATGCATCTAAAACAATGCCTGGTGCTGAGTAACTGCTCACTCAATATTCCTTTCTCTTAAAGTGTGACTTGTAAGTATTATAAGCAGGTTTTTCAAAGGAGCCATTTCTTGAAACAAAATTTAAAAGTTTTGTAGGATTTAAAGATAATGTAGTACCAAGACTGTCTTAATCTACTTGGGCTCCCATAACAAAATACCATATGGGGTGCAGGCAGCAGGGTGGCTCAGTTGGTTAAGCATCCAACTCTTGATTTCAGCTCAGGTCATAATCTCATGGTCCTGAGATCGAGAGCCCCGCCCCTCCCCAACACCCCTCTCCATCCCCCACGCTGCACTGGGTATGGAGCCTGCTTAAGATTCTCTCTCCCTCTGCCCCTCCCCTGCTCATGTAAACAAGTGCATGCACGCACTCTCTCTCTCTCAAAAAACAAAAACAAAAACCCATAGACTATGTGGCTTAAACAAAAGATATTTATTTTCTCACAGTTCTGGAGGCTACAAGTCTCAGATGATGGTCTGACAGGGTTGGTTTCTTGTGAAAGCTCTCTTCCTGGCTTATAGATAGCTGCCTTCTCACTGTGACTTCTCGTATTCCTTCTACTTCCAGTCCTGCTGGATTAGGGCTCCACCTTTACGACCTCACATCATCTTTATCACCTCCCCACAGGCCTTATCTCCAAATATATTAACATTGGAGATTAGCACTTCAATTTATGAATTTTTTTCTAAGTTTATTTATTTATTGTTGGGGGGAGGATGGCAGAGAGAGAAGGGGAGAGAATCCCTAACAGGCTCCCCACTGTCAGCGAGAAGCTCCACGCAGGGCTTGAACTCATGAACCATGAGACCGTGACCTGAGCCGAAATCAAGAGTCAGATGCTTAACCAACTGAGCCACCCAGTCACCCCACAACATATGAATTTTGGGAGGACTGAAACAATCAGTCCATAACAAAGAGTATTACTTTATTTTTGTACTAAAGTTTTTTATTTTAAAGCAAAGGTTATAGACTTCATTCAAACCTCATTCTAAGTCTCTAAGATGAATAGAAGTCCTATGATCCTACATGGATACTTGGGGAACAGACATGGAGAGGTTAAACAACCTCTTAACCTTAATGATACATAACCTTAATGACACAGCTGAATAGAGGCAGAGTTACAAACAGAATTTGGGCATTTTAACATTGAAGCTCATTCCATTAAATAATACTGCATTTTTGAAACTTCTATTTCTAAATATATTATCATTGTTCTCTCTCACATTACTTCTTAAATCTGCCTTAAAATTCTGTTTTGAAGGGGCACCTGGGTGGCTCAGGCAGTTAAGCACCTGACTTTTGATCTTGGCTCAGGTCATGATCTCACAATTTGTGAGTTCAGGCCCCACATCGGGCTCTGCACTGACAGCTTAGAGCCTGTTTGAGATACTGTCTCTCCTTCTCTCTGCTCCTCACCTGCTTGTGCTCATTCTCTCTCTCAAAATAAATAAACTTTAAAAAAAAAAAAGAAAGAAAGAAAGAAAGAAAAGGAGACATTCTTCCAAAAAAAAAAAATCTGTTTTCAAAAGATAATTTAAATAATATCAAAGAATGGGGAGATTTTTTTAAATGACTAACGTTCTCAAAGCCAAGGAAATAGACTAAAGAGAGCCATGAAAACCAAGGTTTAATCAGCCCCATGATTTTGTGATGTGTACTTTTAGGGAACGCCAAGAAACTGACACATTCAGCAAAGTCATTGGCTTATTTCTTGACCAACACTCATCAGTGATGCTCATCCACCCACAGACAAGCTGGAGTTAGATAATTATTTCCAGTAACTAAAAGTTGCCTATTCTTACTTTCAGAAAAGGAAAATAGATTACTTTAATAATTATATTTCACGTTCTCTGGGTGGCAGAGATTTTAGACACCATCTTTTTGGGTAGCATATACTAGTATATCTGTGGACATGACACAGCACAGAGGGTTGTTTCCAAGAACATTCTCATGGGGTGGGGGGCAGAATTCTTTCAGTGGGGAGAAACACTGGCTTATATTTAGCAGGCATTACTCCTCAGACCACTTTGGCTAGGTGTTGAATTCTTTCCCTCTTTTTAGAGATTAAAAAAATGTAAAACTAGGTGATGTTATTCCAATTTTTATCCTTTAGCACTGACATGCAGGCTAGCACCTTCTAGAAAAAGTGAGAAACTGCCTGTTCAAAAATAGCAATTTTTACGGGACTTTCTGTACTTTTTGGGTAGGAAGGGAGGGAGGGAGAGAGAGATCACGCTGTACTTGTCCTTACCTAACCAAACTAAATATTCTATTTAAATATATTAAATATTCTATTTTTTCTTTCCTTTTTTTTTCTCCCTGAAACAATGTTTGTATTCACTGTGCAAAAATGTTGAACCTCCCTATGTTTCTTCAGTTGGAAGGGGTGGTGAAGGTGGTGGTGGTAGTGACTTCCTGTTGCTGATCTCTAGATTACTCGTCATCTCTTATTTGGCTCACAGCCCCTTCACCACCTGTGTTACAACTTTCCTACATCAAATTTCTACTGTTGTAAATACCTGAGAGAATTTCCATTTTCCTAGTGAGACTCTGACTGATAAAACCACTACACAATGGCAATTTTGCCATTTACTGTTTAATTAGCTTTTTCATATACTTGTGTGCTTTAATATGTTTCCTCAAGTAAAAATCTTAATCTTGAAACCATGCACTCTGAGATCCTAACTCTGAGTTCTTAGGGCACACACTGAAACGAGGATGAGGAGTGCAGAAGGGAGAAAAACGTGGACATGGAAGGTCAATGAACAAAATGGGGTCGCAAAAGCTACTCAGGTAATATGCCAGCTATGACAAAGTAATGTCAGCCAAGGAGTCTCTCAGACTGAGATGTTCTTTGAATACAGCAAAAAGTATTATTAAAAACATGTCAATACATGTACAATGAATACAACAAGCAATGATAATGCTATTACAGCCTTTCAAAAATCAAGATTCCCAGTCAACCAGTGAATTATGCAATTTCTTTAGAGGCTTCCCAAACTGGCTAATAATCCAAAAGAAATGTTTTATGTATGAGTAATTGTTAGTGGCTGTAACTTAAGGCAATCTACTGAAAATGCAATTCTTTAATGCTAACAGTCCAAAGATAGACTGGTATCACAACACAGTATAAATGTTATTTTAGAGGAAAAAGGGAGAGTACTAGATGGCTTGTGCACACCTCTTTCAGGAATTGGTTTCAATTGGGCTAGTATCCCTAAAGTAATACTTGGACACAATCTTTGAAAACTCCGGTCTGGCAAGAAAAAGCCCTAAGAGACCATATTTAGATAATCATTTATGTTTCAGCAAATCAAATTGCTTTGACTTATAGGCATAAACTCAACAATGATAGAATACTAATAAAAATAACAACAACAGCTAGCAATCAAATCGTAGTTACTATATTTATGTGCCAGGCACTTTTCTAAGTGCTTTATACACTTACCTCATCTAGTAATTCTCACAACTCATTGGGATAGGAACTCTTATTTCCCACCCCACCTCCAATATTACAGACTAGGCTTAAAGACAATAAGTAAGTTGCCCAAGTCCACACAGCTAGTAAGTAACAGCTAGAATTTGATCTTAGGCAGTCTGATTCCATAGTCCATGCTCTTAATTATTATACCGTATTCTCTCCCTAACTTGGTAAAAGTCATATGTGGAACTAAGTGGGGAAACCAGGAATTCAAGACAAGTCTTGAGCTACATTTAACCAAAAACACATTTAGTTATAAGACATGGGACGTTATAACTCTTTGGCTCTCCCCTTTGAAGCCGTTAGAAGTCTTTACCGTCACCAGCAAACAATGTCTGTGGAACTAGGCAACGGGCATAGCACAATATGGGACCCCGGTGCCATTGTATATCAAATGGTACATAACAAAAAGAGCAAAGTTTTTATGGTCAGAAAATCATGGGTTGAAGTCATAACTTTGCCATTAATTGGGAGTATGCTACTAGAGTATAGGTTATGACGTCAGACAGACCTTGATCAAAATCCGAGCTTTGACAACACTGTGTAGGGTGGCAAAGTTTATATACAGTACAAGAGCACCTAGCCAAGAAAGCAAAATGGGGCCGAAATTCTGCCTATGTTCAACTGCTCAGCAAGCCATCCGCCCTGGAATGGGGGCTATGTGTGCTGGAAGAGGTGGCACCTAGCACAAGCCCCCAAGCTACTACCTAGGGTAGTGCGGCAGCCCAGAACTTTCAGTTATTTAATTGGTCACCACAGGGGGCACCTTTTTCTATTTCAAACAAAGTTTTCTCAAAAACTACAGGTGACTGCCTACTCTAATACTAGCTATGTAATCTTGGGCAAGTCACTTAATCACTCTAAACCTCGGCTTCTTCATTTGGAAAAAGTGTTTGAAAATAGTACTTGCTTCATAGTGAGGTTCTAAGGATTACGTAAAATGATGCAAGTCAAGTGTTTAGTATAGTATAGTGCCAGGTACTTAATAAGTGCTCAGTAAATCATAACCAATAAATCATAACCACACGTAACACAACCTGGGCCTCCCATCCGTCATCAGTTAAAATGAATACCATCTATCTCACAAGACATTTCCATGAATGTTGTATTGTGACAAGAAAGCATTTTATAAACTGTTACATGTTTATTTATAATTTTTATATAAAGAATTAGCAAATACAAAAAGTTTTTGGTACCCAGCACTTAGTAAATGCATGACAAATGTTAAATGGTATTGTTGCTATTAGTATTGACAACTCATTTAAATTTTTTACATCAAACATTCGTGTTTAGGTATTTCTTATTTTAGGGAGGATAATCAAGCTCATGCATCATTTTAAATTGTGAGAGGAAAATTATCTCATTAGAGAGATCTGTAAGCAATATAAATCTAAGGAGTCTAAGACTAAGTGGTATCCAGCCCCACCCCCACCCCCACCAAAAAAATCCTACAATCCATCAGGTTTGAGTTAAATTAAAAAAAAAAAAGGAAGGGGTGCCTGGGTGGCTCAGTCGGTCAAACGTCTCACTTCGGCTCAGGTCATGATCTCACAGTTCATGAGTTTGAGCCCACGTCGAGCTCTGTGCCGACAGCTCAGAGCCTGGAGCCTGCTTCAGATTCTGTGTCTTCCTCTCTCTGTACCCCTTCTCCACTCACACTTTGTCTCTCAGAAGTAAATAAACATTAAAAAAAAAAAAAAGGAAAAGAAAAATCACGTCAGAGACACTAAACCTTGCTTAAAATTAGAGCCTCTCAAAAGAAGAAACTATATTTATATCCACACAACACATAAAAACCACCAGATTTACACATAGTAGCATAACTGTAGTTTCTTTGAACTTGGAAACCGTATTCTTCAGAAACTGCCTGTTGATTCAGCTCAAATTCAAAATAAGTATGTGACCCTGCTCCCCTAAGAAAAGGGCTCCTTCCACCCATATTACAATGTTTGGGACATTTAAAGTTTCTATTACCATAAATTCCAAGCTTACAGTCTCACAGCAGCTATAATTCAGCTGCAAAGAACAAACATAGGTCTGCAAACCAGAGGACTTAACAGGCCTCTGGCTCTACAACAGACTGATTCTTCCTGTGACCCATGCTGCAGGCATGGATAAAATGAAGACCTAAGACTGCTATCAGACTTGCTTCATGTCTATCTTCCCAATGTGTTTACATTTTGTTGTTTTGTTACTGTTCATAGTTATTCCCACCACCAGAGTGCTAGCAACACATCTGTTGATACAGTACTAAGGGAAGAAAAGAATGCTCTCTCAACTTGATTAATGCTTGCATCTTCTTAGCGCTCAAGCATAAAGCACATTCTAGATTTACTGTATTATTCTCCCCATCAAGATACCTTGATGGGATGGACACCAAGAAGCTCTGGATTCAAATGTGAATCGGTCACTAAGTAGTGTTATGTCCTCAGGACATCATGTAAACTCTGCAGGTCTCCTCTGAGATAATGTATGAAAGAGATTTTTAAAATTATAATGTGATGTACATATGGAAATGATTATTTCTGCCAACAGTATATCATAAAAACAGATATAAGAACCCTGCTTTAGTCATTCCAATGGAATAAAAGGAAAAATTATGAAAGTGCTCTTTGAGAATAGTCTCTATAAATGTGAGACTTACAGATTACATCACCTTTAATTCTTTCTAATCGTATTACAGTACCCACTAGAGGTATTATACACAGATGGCTCACTCAAAAGGTAACCATAATTTGGAAACTTCTAGAAGCGTAAGTATTGACAGTGGGGATAATCAGCTTCGTCACTAATATTATCTGTTGGGCAATACGTGCTCTCTTTTTTGGCTTTTTTAGTAGTATTTTACACAGCCACGTGCTTCTTCTACAAGGGCAGTAAAAGAGCCTCAAGTTTGCCTATCCTGCCATCTCTCATGGGAACAAAGGAGAAGCAATATTACCTCCATTTAATAAAGGAGAAAAATGTGGGTGATCATCTAAACATACGAAATAAAAAATGAAACCAGAACTAGAGCAGAAAATAGGCTAAGTTCATTATTCTTTTTCCTAGAATACACTGCCTTCCTTGGGGCAGGACAAAGCTCCAAACTGAAAAAAAGAAAACAAGAAAAAAAAGTCCCTGTCCTTTCTCTCCCAGGCTTCTTTGCTACCCATGTGAGACCCTTGCACCACAGAGCACAAGAAGCAAAAACTTCGTCCCATAAGGCATAGCAAGGGATGAACTTCACGAATCTTTGTTTTCTACTTGTCAGCTCTACAAACTATATATAAACTGACCTCCATTAAGATCAAGGCCAGCCTCATGTGACTCAAGCTGCTCCATTTGGGAAGGAAACCCTGGACATCTGGCAAAATAATCTGCCAAAGACATGGCTCCCTTCATCATGAACAGGCAGATGAACATGATGGCCAAATGTCAAGAGTGATACTGAATGACTATTGCTAATGTGCAATTACCTCATTTACAGAGGAATTATTTTATTTACTTAATGTGCATTATTACTAAACTACAACCTCTCTAGTCCAGAGTACATCTCACACACAAAGCATGGCCACTAAGAAACAAAACCGCCACTTCAACTGGCTTTAAAACCAACTAGGAAGAAGCCAGAAACACAAGGGTAGTTTAAGAATTACAACCAACACATGAAAAGATGCTCAGCATCACTCATCATCAGGCAAGTACAAATCAAAACCACAATGTGATACCACTGCACACTTGTCAGAATGGCTAACGTTAACAACTCAGGCAACAACAGATGTTGGCGAGGATGCGGAGGAAGAGGATCTCTTTTGCATTGTTGGTGGGAATGCAAACTGGTGCAGCCACTCTGGAAGACAGTATGGAGGTTCTCCCCAAAATTAAAAATAGAACTACCCTACAACTCAGCAATCACACTACTAGGTATTTATGCAAGGGATATAGGAATGCTATTTCAAAGGGACACATGCACCCCAATGTTTATAGCAGCACTATTGACAATAGCCTAAATATGGAAATTGCCCAAATGTTCATTGACAGATGAATGGACAAAGAAGATGTGGTATATATATACAATGGAGTATTACTTGGCCATCAAAAAGAATGAAATCTTGCCATTTGCGACTACGTGGATGGAACTAGAGGGTATTGTGTTAAGTGAAATAAGTCAGTCAGAGAAAGACAAAAATCATATGACTTCACTCATATGAGGACTTTAAGGTATAAAACAGATGAACATAAGGGAAGGGAAGCAAAAATAATATAAAAACAGGGAGGGGGACAAAACAGAAGAGACTCATAAATATGGAGAACAAACAGAGGGTTACTGGAAGGGTTGTGGGAGGGGGGATGGGCTAAATGGGTAAGGGGCATTAAGGAATCTACTCCTGAAATCATTGTTGCACTATATGCTAACTAACATGGATGTAAATTAAAAAATAAATTATTAAAAAAAAGTTAAAACTCTACCCTAAAAGAAAAAAAGAATTAAAAATTGCAGGTGTTATGGGTGCTGACCCCTTCACAATTGAATATCCATATATAACATTTGACTCCCCAAAAACTTAACGACTAATAGCCTACTTTGACCAGAAGTCTTACCAATAACATAAACAGCTGGTTGACACTGTTTATATATATACACTGTGTATATATATACACACACACATATAATACACCGTATTCTTATAATAAAGTAAGCTAGAGAAAAGAATTAGAAAAATCATGAAAGATAACATTTACATAATGTGCTGTAAAAAAATCCACATATAGGTGGACCTATGTAGTTCAAACCCGTGTTGTTCAAAAGTCAACTGTATTTCCCAAGTTAAACATTTTCATGCTATACAGTATACAAACGTGTCACTGGGACAGTATTTTGCTAACAATGTATGGCAACACTGATATGATATAACACAGGCTAAAAATGGCTGCTTATCTGGACATGAGGTCTACAGATGTAGTAAATGCTGATTTGGTTTTAAAATACTAAATATGTTTCAGCTGCTGACATGCATCACCAATCTGAATTTATACAGAGAACATACTGAGTCCATAAAATATAACAAAACAGTGTACAAAGTTTCAGAAGGCAGAAAATGAGGAATGATTTTTTTGTTTGTTTGTTTGTTTTTTAACTAGATGTGTGTTAAGTTGAGACACAGAAGTTTTGACACAGAGGTTGTTGTTGAAGCCTTTTCCATCTGACAGACCTGTGCTCCTGTGGCCATAATTTGATATGAAATGTATTTTAAAACCTTTTAAAGTGAAACTGACATTTGAAACTCATCAAGGTGTAGTTTATTCACGTAAATTTTCTTATACAGTTTCTCTTTCATGAAAACTGTGTTCGGGTTTCCGAGGAGCTGGTTGAATGACTCTCACGGCTCATAGATGATCACTGTTCCAAATCTCATCCAGATTATTCTTCTGTGCCAATTTCCCTTTCCTGAGACATAACAACTATTTTGGGTTCTTGGACTCAATACCTATGTGTGTGTGTGAAGGTGTTTTCCAGCCCACCAAGAAGCAATTCTTGGACACCAGCAGAGTATCCAAGAATTCAACTCAATTCTGACAGTGTCTCCCTGGAGACAGCCAGACAGAAGAGATGCGTAGGGCAAGGTATGTGGGAAGGGGCATGGAGCTTCCATGCTCTCTCCAGGCATACCACTGTCCCCACATCTCCACATGTTCACCAACCCAGAAGCTCTGCGCAATGATGATTTTTGAAATAGAATATCTAAAAAGATAAATTAGGGACCCTTGATTTCATATCAGAGGCCACTGAAAGTTTTTTGATCAAGGACAAATATTTAAAACAGTACAATTATACAGAAAACACTTAAAATTGATCCTAAGAGCAGGTTTTAATTTTATTTTTTTTAATGTTTATTTATTTATTTTGGGGGCAGGGGAGGGGCAGAAGAGAGGGAAACAGAATCCCAAGCAGGCTCTGCACTGACAATGTGGATGAACCATGAGATCATGACCAACCAGGGGCCCCAAGAGCTGATTTTAAATTTAAATAGAAAAATGGATTAAAGATATAAATGGGCAACTTATAGTAGGAAAAACATGAACAGCTAATATATTTTTTAAATGCTCAGCCTCACTCATAATCAGAAAAATAATTTAAAAGACTAGGAGATTCCATTTCATACCCATTACATATATAAAAAATAAAAAGCTTGACAACACCACGTGTTGAAAAGGATATAGAGCAGTGTAAACTCTTACACGCTGCTGGTGAAAAAGTAAATTGCTCATGACCACTTTGGGCAGCATATGTTAAGAAAAATATGCAAATCCTACACCCTAGCAATCCTGCTTGTTGGCAAATACCATAGAGAAAGCCTGGGCCGGGTACCCAGAGAGATCTGCACAAGAATGTTCACAGCTGCAATTTTATTAGAGAAAAAAAAAATCCTGGAGGGGCGCCTGGGTGGCTCAGTCGGTTGAGTGTCTGACTCCTGATTTTGACTCAGGTCAGGATCCCAAGGTCGTGGGATTGAGCCTCATGTCTGGCTTTGCACTGAATGCAGAGCCTGCTTGAGATTCTTACTCTCTCTCTCTCTCTCTCTCTCTCTCTCTCTCTCTCCCTCCCTCCCTCCCTCCCTCCCCCACGTGTCTCCCCCGCCAATCACACTCTTGTGCTCTCTCTAAAACAAGCCAAACCAAAACAAACAAAACAACACCCTGTAAATAGCTGCCTATTAACAGGAGAATAGAAAACAAGTGTTCAAAAACTGTTGAATGAATGACACCAAGGAATGAACAACAGTGTTCTCAAAGGAGGTCAGAGCCTCAGGAATCTGTGGGTGTATAACAACCATGTCATCAGAAAGAAGACAAAGAATACAGTGCAGAAAAAAATATTTGAAGAAATAGTCGGTGAAAACTTACCAATTTTGGTAAAAGACAAAACTGTGGTACATCCATACAATGGAAAACAACCCAGCAATAAAAAGGAACAAACTATTGATACATGGAACAACATGGGTGGATCTCAAAGGCATAATGCAGAGTGAAAGCCAATCTCTAAGTGTTACAAACTATTTGATTCCATTTATGTGATAATCTGCAAAAGGCAAGAGCATAAGAACAGAGAACAGATCAAAGGTTGCCAGGGGTTGTGGATGAGAGGAGGGTTTGAGTCCACTGGACAGCACAAGAGAATTTTAGGGGTGGGGGAACTGTTCTGTATCCTGATTGCTAATGTGGTTACACAAATCTACACATGCATTAAAATTCACATAAATGTACAAGCAAAAAAAGTCAATTTTATTATATAGACTAAAAAAAGAAAAGTCTAGGAAAAAAATCAGTATCTCCTCTAAAATCATGTATATCCAAGATATATGGCATCACATATCCCATGCCTTTTACATGTAAAAAGCCACCAGATCACGCAGATATACTACGATATCTCCCTCAAAGATGGTTAACAAAAAAAATCTAAATAAAAGCACTGAACAATAAAAATCAAATGTGTAATCAATGTCTTGCAACATAATTTTATCAGGAAGAAAGTGCTCCATTATTTTTTGGTGTTTTGTTTTGTTTTGTTTCAAAGATTTTATTTTTAAGTAATCTCTACACCCAATGTGGGGCTCAAACTCACAACCCCAAGATCAAGAGTTGCACACTCCACAGAATGAACCAGTCCGGCACCCCCAATGCTCAGTTTCTTTGTACTTGTTTTTAAGGAGTTAATCTAGAAGATTTAAAGACAATAACTTTGCACAATTAAAAGAAAACATTCTTCTGTCACATTTTATACCTGCAAAACCTTTTTGTAGGGGATGGGAGATATAGCCAGTCTGTTAAATTAAAACCTTTTACCTTTTCCTTCTCATTCAACCTCTCAAGTTCAATGTGCCCTAAATAAAAAGTTGTCTAAGCCCTGAGATAAAGGAGATGTCACCGACAGAACAGGCCCTTAAAAGTGATAACTTCCACAAATGCACTTTCCATAGCCTACCAGGATTGCCAAAACAGAAGATAGCAAAGCTTTAACAAAGCCTTTTAACTTGGGTGGCCATGTGTCCTCATCTGCTTATGACACCTCTGGTTTAACACATGTTGTCCCGATATAATTATTAACAGCACTCTCTCTCAACTCTAGAGGTGCTGTGGTTAAGACGATAAATTATACGGCAACCCCAGCCTTAACCTATTTCCCTTAAGGAACCTAACCCATAATCCCTACCTATCACTAAGACCTAGAATGCAGGCTTCACAAAGAGAAGCACTAATACTAGGTTTAAAAAAAAAAAAAAAAAAAAAAAAAGACTCAGGAAAAATGAATTTGATTAATGTGTTTGTGTTGTATTTACTTGTTCTGTCAATTACAGCTAATAAAATTCTCTTCTTTGGACTGTATGACTGCATAAAAATAACGCAAAACTCTAATTATTCCATAGCCTAGTATCTTAGAAGAAACTCCATCAGTCACATTGAATAACAACAAATCACTCATTTAAAATCTCTACCCCCGTGCTCACTTCAGCAGCACATATATTAAAATTGGAACAATGCAGAGATTAGCACGGCCCCTGCACAAGGATTACACGTAAAATCACTACCTGTGCCTCCATTCTCATTTTAAAGTGACTGAATGGTGTGGGAAGGCCAGTGCTTTTTATTCCAATTTAGGATGCTGTTTGCCAAATTCTAAGGAATTCTAATATGCTATATCTCCACACGGAAAGTCTATCTCTGCTTCCTTGATGTGATATCATTGTCAAAAAAAGAACAGGTTTCAAATTATAATTCTTTCTTGAGGCTGTAACAATGTGGACCAGATATCTTTCTTTTATAGTCTATCTAAAACAATGAACTTACTTCCTCAGGGAATTAACTGCCCAAATTCCTTATATCTCCTTGTCATCTACCCTTTGGGCAGTTCATTGAACAGGGAAAAGTTAATACTCTTGCTATCACTCCTTGGTAATGAATCTGATGAGAGAAAGAGAATAAAATGATAGACTTACACTGTACATTATAAAAGCCACTAGCATCATGCTCTGCTGACCACTTGAAATGTGTCTCATCCTAACTGAGATGTGTGGCAAGATTTTTAAAACTTAGTACAACAACAAAAAAAGTAAAATAAATAATAATTTTTATATTGAGTACATGTGGAAATAATTGCTTTGATATTCTGTATTAATATATATTACAGAGGGGCTCCTGGGTAGCTCACTTGGTTAAGCATCTGACTCTTGATCTCGGCTCAGATCATCTCATTTGTGAGATTGAGCCCCACATCCGGTTCTGCACTGACAGCACTGAGCCTGCTTGGGATTCTCTCTCTCCCTCTCTCTCTCTCTGTCCCTCACCTGCTAATATGCATTCCCTCTCTCTCTCTCTCTCTCTCAAAATAAATAAACATTAGAAATAATAATAAAAATAAAATATACAAATTCACTGGTTTCTTTTTACTTTTTTAATGTGGCTACTACTATAAAGTTTTAAATTACATAGATGGCTGCATTATTTTTCCATTGAATAGTCCTACAATAAACCATGTTTTGATGTGTTTCCATAATAATTTTCATAATAACAATAGCAGGCATAAAACTGACTTAGTTACAAAGGCTTTGCAATTGCACCACAGGTGTCAAAGTGACAAAGTTATCTGTAATGAGAACAGTCCTTGTTACTGTACAGTAATTAGCACTATATTATCCTTAACAGATTTTTAAAAAGAAATAAAAACCAAAGCCAAACTCACCATATTTTTAACATGCAATGTTCCTCACTTTTTTGTTTCAAGAATTCTTAATTCTCTAAGAACTTACTGAGTATCTCCTATTTGTCTAGACACTGTACAATTTCTGAAATATCCCAAAGCAACCAACCACACACTTTTTTACTGAAATACAGTCGAAAAGTTATATTAGTTTCAGGTGTACAACACAGTGATTCAATAATTCATTACGCTACACAATGCTCACCATGGTAAGTGTGTTTACCATCTGTCACAATACAAAGTTATTGCAATATCAGTACGACTGTACTTTCCATCCCTGTGACTTACTTATTTTTCAGCTGGAAATCTGCAGCTCTTAATCCCCTTCACCTTTTTGGCCCACCTCTCTCCCCTCTGGCAACCACATCTATTTGAGTCCATTTCTTTTTTGTTTGTTTGTTTCCTTATGGAAACAACCTAAGTGTCCATTGGTAGATAAATGGATAAAGAAGAGGTGGTGTAAAAAAAAAAAAAAATGTGTGTATACACACACACACATATCACACAATGGGGAATATTACTCAGCCATAATAAAGATGGAATCTGGCCATTTGTGACCACAAGAAATTATGCCATGTGAAATAAGTTAGATAGAGAAAGACAGACACCATATGATATCACTTACATGCAGAATCTAAAACACAAAACAAAACACCATAGTCCCAGTCTGGGAAACCTGTATCTACAGAGGAATATAATGTGGAAGAAGAAAGCAAAACATAGGCCCTGAACATAAACTAGATGCAGCAAATAGGCAACCTGAGTTCAAACAAAAATAAACTCAAACTATTATTCCAGAATGCTTTTGCCCTGCATCTGCTCCTGAACTTCCCCTTATACCTTTAGTTTCTATTTTTAGCTGCTTTGGGTCATATCTCCAGAGTTAGGCTGAAAAGGTCTAAACAGTTTCACTATTAGGTTCAGAACTCCCTTTATATTTTCAAATTTCAAATAGGCTGACTTCATGCTTAGCAACCTACCATTAAGAATTTACCAAACTTCTTGGGTGCCTGGGTGGCCCAGTTGGTTAAGCAGCCAACTTTGGCTCAGGTCATGATCTCACGGTTCGTGGGTCTAAGCCCCACATCAGGCTCGTTGCTGTCAGTCTGTCAACTCAGAGCCTGGAGCCTGCATCAGATTCTGTGTCTCCCTCTTTCTCACTCTCCCTTCCCCTGCTCGTGCTCTGTCTCTGCCTCTCAAAAATAAATAAATGTTAAAATAAAAAAAAATTTTTTAGAGTTTACCAAACTTCTAAGTAAAAGATAATAAATCAGGCCATTCCCAATCCCCTACATAATCACTACAGCTTTTGTTATCTCAGAATTGGTATTAAAAGATTCAAATAAATTATTTTTTCCATGCCCTGGACATTATTTTTTCCATACCCTGCCTACCTTACATGGTAGCAATTATAACAAATTTTGCATTGTTTAAATTTCACATGGCTGCTGAAATCACAATTATAATTACAAAATAAAATGAGATCTCCAAACACACAGCAACTAATATACTCCTGGAGGCAGTTTCAGGTATTTGAAACACTAAAGTCTTTTTTTTTTTTTTTAAGTTTTTATTTATGTACTTACTTTGAGAGAGACAGCGAGAGCAAGCACGAGCACGGGAGGGGCAGAAAGCGGGAGAGACAATCCCAAGTGGGCTCCATACTGTCAGCACAGAGCCTGACATAGGGCTTGATCTCACAAACCGTGAGATCATGACCTGAGCCAAAACCAAGAGTCCGATGCTTAGCTGAATGAGTCACCCAGGTGCCCCTGAAACACTCAAGTCTTACTAATACCCTAGAACAAACAGGATACCTGAAAATAAGGGACTTCAGACTTACTGCTTAGGACAGACACAGCTTCAAAAATAACTCAAATGATATATCTCTCTATAGTCTTATTTATCCACTTTAAAAGGAAGGTAATATTTATCTAGATACAGGTGACATTTATGGCTCTTTGACATTTAAAGTTAAATACAAGAACAGTGTACAATAACTTTTTTTCACAACCACAGAAAATCTTTTGGATTCTCCAGATATGTGATGTGACTTGGAGCTCCTACTCAAGTATCTTTTTTTCCTTTCAAGTCTGGCCATAATTCAAGTATTCCCATGGAGGCTTTATCTTTTTGAATTTTGAAAAACTACAGCAAAGCTAGTGTGGCTAGTATCAGATAGTTCTGTATTTGAACATTATAGGTAACAGTTACATCACTAGGTTCCAAGCCCTACCACATACACATAAGGTGCTCAATAAATATTTCTTGAGTGAATAAAATGAGAAGAGGGGAAATATGCACAGTGGTGTAAGACTGCAAAGAAAAACTTGATGCAAGAAAACAAAACACAGAAAGAACCAGATGGGATGCCCTACCACCAAAAACATTAAAAATACTACTCCGGGGGTGCCTAGCTGACTCAGTCAGAAGATCATACAACTCTTGATCTCAGGGTTGTGAGTTCGAGCTTCATGTCAGGTGTAGAGATTACTAAAAAAATAAACTTAAAAAAAAAAAAAGCTTCTTAGTATGGAAGATGCAAAAGTTCTGGAGATGGATAGTGGTAATGGTTGACATCAATGTAAATGTACCTAATGTCATCGAATTGTGAATTTAAAATGGTTAACATGTATATTTTAGAACAATAATTTTTTTTAAGTAGGCTTCACACCCAGTGTGGAACTTGAACTCACAACCCTGAAATCAAGAGTCACATGCTCCACCAACTGAGCCAGCCAGGCGCCCCTAAAAAAATTTTTTAACAGCTACTCAGCCAAGTGTGACTACAGACTTTCACAGGAAGCCACTAAGACTATGATAGTGAGAAATTCTGGCCATGTAAAGAAACACTGGCCATGTGTGTGGTACAGTAAAAAACTTAAAGAGAAGCAAAAACGTCCTCACTGAAAAAGTTGTGCTGTAAGGATATGCTGTTTTACAAAACATCTGTTTGCCAAGTCCTTGTGACAAAATTAACATACTATGGTAGCTGTTTATATACAAAATATTAAGTACTATTTACTCCATTGGAAGGAAAGTAAGTATACTTTAGGTAAACACAGACTTTGAGTCTTTAAAAATAAACATGCTTACTTAAAAAAGAAATGAATTAAACTGTTTTGATCTAAATTGATCATAAGACTTTCAATTTTATAGTTTTTAAAAACTCATATAGACCAACCACATAAACAATTTTATAATATGAAATACTTCTTTGCAAATATTGTTACATAAAGCCAGAAGAAGAGGGTCAGGTCACTTTTTAAGGAGAGAAAATTCTATCCTACACTAAACACCCAAAAATTAAGAGAAGATATGAAATCTCAACTGGTGATATGGGGACAATTTGCTGATCCAGAGGGCTGTCTGAACATTTCTATAATAATCTCCAGCAAAACTTCAGGAATAGGTATGGCAGAAAGAAGTCTGCAATGCAGCTCAAAGAAATTTGGTGTGTTAAGAAAGGAAAATGGGGGTGCCTGGGTGGCTCAGTCAGTTGAGCGTCCGACTTCAGCTCAGGTCATGATCTCGCGGTCCATGAGTTCGAGCCCCGTGTCGGGCTCTGTGCTGACAGCTCAGAGCCTGGAGCCTGTTTCAGATTTTGTGTCTCCTTCTCTCTCTGACCCTCCCCCATTCATGCTCTGTCTCTCTCTGTCTCAAAAACAAATAAACGTTTAAAAAAAAAAAAAAAAGAAAAGAAAAGAAAAGGAAAGGAAAATGGGTTTATGACTGAGAAACCACCAGTCTTGCTATTTCATGTTCTGTCCCAAAGTTGTGACCAGTCAGTCAAAAATTCTAACATTTTCTTCCCTCACCAAACTCTCTGGATTTAAGGAGCTACTTGGCAGAATGAAGTCAGCCCACTGAACAAAGTCTACACTCAGTCTGTCACTAAGTAGGGATATCATAACACCACTAATGTTAACCATCCAAAAATCTTAAAACAAACCAACCCAAAAAACTGCTTTGGATCTAGAATAGAAAAAATGAAGCCAAAAGATACATTTATTACATAACATATACAAAAAATTATAGCATATATAAAAAATACTTCCCAGGGGCGCCTGCGTGGCTCAGTCGGTTGGGCGACTGACTGCAGCTCAGGTCATGATCTCACAGTTCATGAGTCCGAGCCCCGCGCCGGGCTCTGTGCTGACAGCTCAGAGCCTGGAGCCTACTTCAGGTTCTGTGTCTCCCCTCTCTCTACCCCACCGCTGCTCATGCTCTGTGTCTCTCTGTCTCTCAATAATAAATAAACATTAAAAAAAATGTTTAAAAATAAAATAACATAAATAAATAAATAAATAAATAATACTTCCCATATTAAAGGTGGGTTAAATAGGGATTGGGTTAAAATAATTTTCTTTTCTTTTCTTAATTTTATTGGAGAGAGAGAGAGAGAGAGCGAGCAAGCAGGGGAGTGGGGCAGAGGAGAGAGGGAAAAAGAGAGAATCTTAAGCAGACTCCACACTCAGTGCAAAGCCCTACTCGGGACTTGGTACCGCAACCCTGGGATCAAGACCTGAGCCAAAATAGAGAGTCAGATGCTCAACTGACTGAGCCACCCAGGCACCCCAAAATAATTTTCAAGTATCAAAAGAAACAAAATATATAAATATATAACACTGTCAAGGGGGAGAAATGAAAACGATGAGTTACAGCATAACCTACAAAACACAAATGCCTGGGACGCCTGGGTGGCTCAGTTGGTTGAGCGTCGAACTCTTGATTTCAGCTTAGGTCATGATCCCAGGGTTGTGGATCGAGCCCTGTGTCAGACTCTGCCCTGAGTGTGGAGCCTGCTTAAGATTCTCATTTTCTCTCCCTTTGCTCCTCTCCCTTGCTCACTCTTTCTCTCTCTCTACCCCACCCCCCTCTCAAATTAAAACAAAACAAAACAAACAACAACAACAAAACCAAATGGCTGGATTACTGGAAAGAGCTGCAGAGTTTAATTATACTGTAGAACAGTACCATGTTCAGCTTTTCAGAATCAGCTGTCACCACGCATCAAAAGAACTTCAAACAGAAGTAAAACAAAGAACATAAAAAGAAGTAAAGAAGTAAAACATAGAACAAAGGTCATTTTCAAGCCTAATTAATTGTCTCAAATTCTATCATGCACATACCAAATCTTCCATGATTTCTTCGTAGCTACTCTTCCATGAAGAACATCCAATAATACCACCCCTCTAGGTGATAATGCAAAATGAATTTTTTTTATGACTTGAGCCAAAATCAAGAGTCAGATGCTCTACCAAATGAGCCACCCAGATGCCCCTGCAAAATGAATTTTTATTTTTTTTAAAGTTTCTTTCATTTGCTTCTAAGTTCATAGTATGGTAATTTACATCATAAAGCTTACACCATAAACAAAAAGTGCTTTCAATGATTAGAACAATGCCTGATAACACAGTTGGTACTCAGTATTAAGTATCTGCTGAATCAATAAAGGAATTATAGTTAAGGAATTATAATTAATTATAGTTAAGTTTATCATCTCCCCCTCATAAAATGCTTGTATTACAGTGGCTCTAGAATCCTTTCTGTAGCCTGCTAATCACTAGACAAAGCCATAAATACAACGTGTTGTCCAAATGGCACACTCCCTCTCTGCCTCCCTCGCCACCTCCAACATACATACCCATTTGATCCCCAAACCAAATTTAAGGTACTTGTTTCCCTCCCTTTCCCTGACTTCCTGCCTTGAATAAAATACTCAGTAGAATTTATAGCTTTGCACTAACTAAAAATCAGCTCAGAAGTTGCCCCAAGAGCACATGGAAGTATATCTAACTACATCTAACTACATCTTCAAGAGAAAGACCTTTCCTAACTTGTGTTCTGTGGTGCTCTCTTTCTTCACCAGTGGGTAAAAATAAAACCCTACAATTTATCCATAGTCCAAGTCCTGCCCATGGGCAACATATTCTTTTGAAATTAATGGCTCTTAAAAAAAATAATGCCTCTTCATTATTAGACATAGCTATATGTGCGGAAGTTGGGCAAAATGCACATCTGATTTACCTTTCACTATGTCCTATGTGAACTTTACTAGGTCCAGTTCTCACCCAGTCACCCGGGTCAATGAACAGGCAAGCACTTAATGAACCCATGAAAACCAGGATTATTAGTTTATAAACAAAAACATTAACCAGTGGTGACCAATAGGTTGCCACTGAAAGAACCGTATTATTTACCGTGAGCATTATTTACTTAACCAAAGACCTAGAAATCTACAATATGACTGAAATGTATATAAAAGAGCTGAGAATCTCTGAGGAAAAACCACTGTCAGGTAATACAACCAGGTATAAATAAAATAAAACTGCAAGTCTGAAGAACCCCTATGATGACAAAGATGGGTAGAGTACACAGAAAAAATAGGAACAAGGGGAATCTAAAAGACTTATCCAATAAAAGCTTAAGATACAAATAATCTGCAAGCCACAGTCAACTTGGAAGCATGGCACAGGCAATGCCAACAGCAGTGACACTGGCCACAGGGGACATGAATACCCCCTCTCATGGTACAGATGCCTCTTCGTACATCTTCCGCTTTCAAAACACCTTCCACTTTCAAAAGAAGACTGTTTCTATATGTTTATCCTTCACAGTGAATGTCTTTAAAATCACAGGGGCATATTTTTTTTTTTTTAATATATGAAATTTACTGTCAAATTGGTTTCCATACAACACCCAGTGCTCATCCCAAAAGGTGCCCTCCTCAATACCCATCACCCACCCTGCCCTCCCTCCCACCCTGCCCTCCCTCCCACCCCCCATCAACCCTCAGTTTGTTCTCAGTTTTTAACAGTCTCTAATGCTTTGGCTCTCTCCCACTCTAACCTCTTTTTTTTTTTTTTTTTTTTTCCTTCCCCTCCCCCATGGGTTTCTGTTATGTTTCTCAGGATCCACATAAGAGTGAAACCATATGGTATCTGTCTTTCTCTGTATGGCTTATTTCACTTAGCATCACACTCTCCAGTTCCATCCATGTTGCTACAAAAGGCCATATTTCATTTTTTCTCATTGCCACGTAGTATTCCATTGTGTATATAAACCACAATTTCTTTATCCATTCATCAGTTGATGGACATTTAGGCTCTTTCCATAATTTGGCTATTGTTGAGAGTGAACAGGGGCATATTTTTGACACAATTTACTTATGCCTATTGAAACCTATATTTAGTCATGGTCAATTAAATGCTACTTTCCCAAAAGTTCAATTAATTACTAAACTCATTAACTGTTGTATCTGAAAGGGGAAAAGATTCTTAACTGTGTTTACAATTAAATATATGAGTAAGTGCATTAATATTTTATTAACAACTATTGAAGTATGTTGCAATAGCCTACATGATGCCAAATATAGCTAGAATCTTTTTCTACATCCACTAAGTCCTTGCCTATTAGATCTAGAAGCCCTTCTCTAGGAACCATGCTGTCATCTCCCCACTGACACAACGGGATTAAAGGATCTGTCCTGACAGTTCATTTAAGAGATACAACCACACCTAACAGCGCATGCTGGCTGCCCAGCAAAGGAGCAAATGACTCATGGTACCTGTTGGTTTGAACTCACCCTTGTATTACACTAGCTTTAATGACCTCACTGGAGTTGAGTAACACGTAAAATAAACAAGTAACACGTAAAGAAAACAAGTAACACGTAAAATAAAGATAGAGAAGTCAGAAGTCAGAGAGAAATGCAGAACTAAAAATCACAATTTTGAAGCTTGGTTATTCAAGAAATTCCAAAACAAAAAACAACAACAACAAAAAAACAAAAAACAAAAAACTCCTGATAAATAAGAAGTTTTGTTTTGGGAAAACCATTCCTTTGGTGGGGAAGAGTGTTGGGAACCATTCCTAATCGGATATTCTGTCATTTAACTGTTACGATCAGCCACAAACTATGGAGTTTCCTATTTTGCGGTAATGAAAGAGGAAGCCTCATACTAGAAGGGAAAGATCATGATGAAAAAACTCTTCCAGGTGGCCACAGAACAGTAAGCAAGAGAGTTATTATTGATATACAGCAAAGTGAAAAAACACTGACAGTATCAAAGCAGAGTAAC
Source organism: Panthera tigris (assembly GCF_018350195.1). Lineage (NCBI taxonomy): Eukaryota > Metazoa > Chordata > Mammalia > Carnivora > Felidae > Panthera > Panthera tigris. The sequence goes on along the minus strand of NC_056670.1, from coordinate 32,757,827 downwards.
AGTAAAAGTCTTCGCTGGCTAACTTCATATAATAAACCCACTTTAAGGAGAAAGGAGCTGAACAACCACATAACCCCAAGCCCTACACCCACAAAAAGACAACAGGAACATAAGAGGTTGGCCTTCTATAAGGGCACCTGGGTGGCTCAGCTGGTTAAGTGTCCAACTCTTGGTTCTGGCTCAGGTCACGATCTCACAGTTCGTGTGTTCAAGCCCCGCATTTAGCTCTGTGCTGGCAGTGCGGAGCCTGCTTGGATTCTCTCTCTCCCTCTCTCTCTGCCCCTCTGCTGTTCTCTCTCTCTCTTTCAAAAGAAATATATATATATTTTTTTATTTATATTTATATTTATATTATATTTATTATATATATATAATATATATATATTTATTATATATATATAATATATATATATTTATTATATATATATAAATATATATTTATTCAAAAGAAATATATATATATATATATATAAGAAGTTGGCTTTCCTTAAAATGGAAAACTCTTCTCTATTTCATAAACAGAGAAGCTTGGAGGATTGCTGCAAGGAAGGCTATTAAAATGCTACATTCACCTAGAACTGCAATTCTCCTTAGTTAAAATTCAACACACACACACACACACACACACACACACACACACACACAGTCTAACTTTAATCACTCTTCCAGTTCCCAACACTTAGACTTTTTAAAAAAATCCTATTTGAAACATACAATTTAATAAGAATCAAATTATTCGAAGCATAATTCCAAATGTTATTTTAAAGGTGTATAAAAGGGAATGGTCTACCTCAATTCTGAATATAAACTTCACTGCAGTGCATACTGGACATTCCACCCTTCTCTTTTTTGGCAATTAGTTGACTACTCACTGGTACTCAAAAAGGTTTTAAGGTAAAGTACACCTCGATACTCCAACTTATAGTTCCTACTTCAGTAATTTCATTATAATGTCTTGTGCATCTAACCACATGCAGCACATCACTGTAACATGTAATGCAAACCTAAGGGTAAGTATACACATTGCTTACCTTCTTCTTTTTTTAAAAATTTTTTTAATGTTTATTTTTGAGGTATAGAGAGAAACAGAGCGCAAGTGGGGGAAGGGCAGAGAGAAAGGGAGACACAAAATCTGAAGCATGCTCCAGGCTCTGGGCTGTCAACACAGAGCCCGACGTGGGGCTCAAACCCACAAACTGTGAGATCATGACCTGAGCTGAAGTTGGACGCTTAACGGAATGAGCCACCCAGGCGCCCCTACATAGCACTTACTTTCTAATACTAAACACACTTTTGGCTCTAGCTGAATACAAAACTGAAACCCAAGGGACAGTTGGGAACCGGGAGCCTGCTTTGGATTCTGTGTCTCCCTCTCTCTCTGCCCCTCCCCCACTTGTGTGCCCATGTACTCTCTCACTTTCTCTCACAAAAGTAAATAAACATTAAAAAACAAAAACAAAAACAAAAAACAAAGATGAAACACAAGAGCTGGAGCCTTAAAAAATGAATAGCACTTTGGCCAGTAGAAAGGGTCAGGAGGATACCTCGCAAAAGCAGTGAACAAAGAACCATAAGGCATGTCTCAGGAAACTAGCCCAGCAAAAAGCCTAGGTTGCAAAAAGATAGGAGGAAAAAGGAAGAACTTGGAAGAATAGACTGGGTGCAAACCATAAAGGACTTTTAATCCCAAAATATAGGGATTTTAAGCTTTATTCTCCAGGCAACAGGCAGCAAAGGATTTTAAGCAAAAGAATGACCACTAAAAACCATGTGCCAAATACAGAATTTCCACAGATAAGAAATTCTAAGTTTCACATAACATTTCCTTATGTTATTTATAACCCTTAACTATTGAAAGATGAGGCTAGGATGTCAACATCATGGTTATCAGTACTCAGCATTTCCTTTTTCAAGATAATTAAGAATCCACATTTCCTTGCTTAGCATAAGCTTTCTAAAAAGGCTTTGTCTTTTTTGCCCCATTTTATCTAAAACAAACAGCACAAACCAGAGGAAAAAGTAGTCTTTTCTATGGTTGCTCAATCCAAAAGCTAAACCCGGCATGTAGGGTACACATTACTATGGAAGACTGAATCTACCCCTCACTCCACGAGGCTATTTTTGATTTGTTGGTCGTGTAACTAAGGAGGGATGAGTGGGAGGAATTTCTCAGTGCCCCCAGGGTACTTATTCATATAACTTCATGCCAATTCCACTTCTATCTTCCTCAAATAAACTTTCTGATTACTGTAATTACAAGCTTTATTCCATCACCAGAACTAGAAAGCTTTTCCAGTGGTTTTTATTTGTAGTGATGTTAACTCTGTCCCCAGTTCCAGTGGAGGCTTTCTCATTGTTTTAAGTCATTACAGGATTTCTCCAGCAGCACTAACTCCTAGAAGCCTGCAAGTCCAACTACTAAAGTAACAACTGTACCTAAAGATAACCACTGTCCCTGCCACCGCTCATCACTACTCCTATGCCCACTGAGAGTCAGAGAATGAGGAGTTGCCAGGGATGCAATCAACAGCTTGCTGCACCTGTACATAGGGACAGCCCACTCCTGAAATTCAGGTCCAAAAAAAGGGGAAACACTGACAACTTTCCTCCTAAGGAATTCACATGGGGCAGCTTTCCGTATCCTCTCAAGTTCTAAAATAGCAATCTCTCACAATTAGGTTATGTGCCCTTTGAGGTCTAAGGCCAAGGCCTAGCAATGTGAGACTTTTACATGGAAGGTTGGTTCTTTTTTTTTTTTTTTTTTTTTTAAGTAAGTATTGCTTGAGTTGAGGTTTCTGCACATCTGTTTTATCACTTACGTTTCTATACTGCTCTAACAGAAAGTTCCTGCTATTACATTAGTGATCAGTCTTAATTTGTGCTCTTACCTCCAAGACACAGTTCCACCTTAAGACCTCCGAGAGTGCAAACTCATGACTGAAGAGTATGAACTACACCACTTCTATGGTACCAACAGAAGAATTTCTGAAGTTTGGAGAAAGCGAGTTAGGAGTTATTTTCAAGAAAAACGTGTGTGCCCACTTAGAGTATAATCCACAAGTCATCATATGACCTACACGCTTGACTAACGAGACTAAGAAGCTTTGAGTGACACTGCAGCAAATATAAACAAGTTCTCGTAGAAACCTATTATAAACACCGAGAGCAACCAGTCTGGGACGGCTCTTTGACCACGTGCCAACAGAACCATTTCTCCCCACACTACTGTCTGAAATATTGAATAGCTTCATGTCGACATCAAGCAATAATATCCAAGATTGTCCACCATTTACACTGGTGGGCACTACCAAGCTAAGGCAAAGGAAGGATAGTAATAAAACTCTTCAATGACAAGTGTTACAGATTTTAAAAGTAGATGAGAGAACTATAGCATTTAAATCATTAGCACCCGAAGCTAAAATTCACTGATTGATTAACAATGGGGCGAGTAGGTCTGGCTCAGAATTTTTGTTTACAACCTGTTTACTCATGCAGCTTAGCAACATTTCTCCTGAACATCTCCAGGAAGCAAATGTTGGCTATGATCCTTCTTTCCCAACAAGCATAAAGGGCCAACCGTTGTCTCTGGGGGATAAAATAAAACCATCTGAGGGAAAACAAAAAATGTCTGGGTTAGAAGGAAATATTTTCCTAAGAGAATGCAACAATTTTTTCCGCTCTCACTTCCTTGTAGAACTGAGAGTCTTTGTGAGTACAGGGGTACTAACTAGGCAGCAGTACTTAATGTGGGGGGTGGGGGGAGAAAATGAATCAGAGAAATTAGTCAGAATCTTACTTTTTAGTTATCTCATAATCCAAACCTGGGACTGGAGGTAAATCTGAGGATGTAGAATAATCTGACAAAGCCCAACTAAATTTCATTGTCACCATCCAGAGAACTACTAAAAGGAATATAGGCAAATATTAAGCAAAGCACTCTTCCAAAAGCACAAGATATTCATATATCCAACCTCCATTTGTATACACATCTCTCAATACATGCAAAGGGCTATAAACACAAAAAATGTTTATATTAATTCACTGTTATTTTTTAATTTTCTAGAATTAAAGTATTAAACTATGTTGATATGCAAAACAAGAATATTTCTTTACCCCTTTGCCCCCCCCCCCCACTTTTTTTAAATAGAGCAGTATGTACTCAATGTAAAAACTAAAATTAAACACAGATATACATGACATGGAATGTGACAGTCCCCTGCAATCTCATCCTTCAGGGACAACCACTGTCAACAGTTTAGACCCCAGTGGTCTACAATGCTCTATAATTACCAAACCTCAGGGCTGAAGAGCTACAAAGATAATAGGTATAACAGAGCATCTTCTCCATCCCCACTCTCCTAAAAGTACTAAAACACTTTTTACAATGTCCCTGCCAAATGCTTCGCCAGACTCGACTTGAACAAATCCTTAGACTAGGACGTGACTACCTGAGTGGCTGTTGTCTTGCTGTCAGATCATCCCAGTTTCTGTCTTGAATATATCTGTTTTTAAATGTGCACCCATAAAATCAGGTACCCAGAAATGAACACAGTAGTCTGAAACAATCATAGTACTTATTCTGGACACTATGCTTCTATTAACAGAGCCCAAATTACACTGTGGACTCACATTGAACATGCACCACCACTCCACTCCCACCCCCAGTATTTTTCATGTTATCTACTGTTAAACTACATCACAATCATCTACAGTAACACTTTTTAAATTTTTTTTTAATGTTTATTTATTTCTGAGACAGAGAGCATGAGTGGGGGAGGGGCAGAGAGAGAGGGAAACACAGCCCGACGCAGGGCTCAAACTCAAAAACCATGAGATCATGACCTGAGCCGAAGTCAGTCACTCAACTGACTGAGCCACCCAGGTGCCCCAGTAACACTTATTTTTAGAATCATATGTAGAACTTTGTGCTTATCAGTATTCAATAAAGCTTGATTGGTTTAGTCCATTTCAGTCTAAAATAACTATTTTCAATCTCTGTTCTGAAAAAATAACACATTAACTATACAACTTATCATTGCCAGCTTCAAGTCATGTATGGATTTGCAAAGCAAATCATCGATATTTCATCCACGTTATTAATAAAAATGTTGCGTGCTGAAATATGACTCAACTTATAAAAAGAACTGAAATTCTGAGATATGCTACAACATGGATGGACCTTGAGAACACCTTGCTCAGTGAAATAAGCCAAACACAGAAGAACAAATATTGTATGATTACTCTTATGTGAGGCACCTAGAATAGAAAAATTCATAGAGACAGAAGGAAGACTAGAGGTTACTAAGGGCTGCGAGGAGAGAAAGTTATTGTTTAACTGGCACAGAGTATTTTGGGAGATGATGAAAATATTTTAGGTATAGCAGTAATGGGTTAGTGGTGATGGCTACACAACACTGTGAATATATTTAATGCTACTGAATTGTATACTTACAAATGGTTCAAATAAATACTATGTTATGTTTACCTTACCACAATAAAGAAAAAAGGAATGAATTATTGATACATGCTGACAGAAAAGAAGCCAATTTCAAAAGGTTACATACCTACTATAGAACTCCATTCATTTAACATTACTGAAATGACAAACCTATAGAAATGGAGAACAGATTAGTTGTTGCCAGTGGTTAGAGACTGGGGAGAGAAAAGATGAATGTAGTTGTAAGAGGACAAGAAGGATCCCTGTGGTAACAGACTTGTTCTGTATCTTGACTGTGGTGTTGGAGACAGAAGCCAACACATGTAACAAAATTGCACAGAATGAAATACACACACACACACACACACACACAATCAATCAATCAATCAATGAGCAGAAGTAAAACCGAGAAAATCTAATACAATCTGTAGGAGCACCTGGCTGCTTCAGTCAGTAGAGCATGCGGCTCTTGACCTCTGGGGTAGTAAGTTCAAGCCTCATGTTGGGTGTAGAGATATACTTAAATATACCAGAACTTTTTTTTTATGTGAATTTTATCAATGTCAATATCCTGTGATAGTGTCCTATAGTTTCACAAAATGTTACCAATGGCTAAAGGGCACACTGGATCTTACTGCATTATTTCTTTCAATTGCATGTGAGTCTATACAATTACCTCAAAATTAAAAGTTTAATTAAAAAAAATTTTTTTAATGCTAAACAAAAGATGGCAAAGCATAGTGTCTGCCTATTACTATCATTTTCCCACTGTCTCCTGTTAATGTGTCACTCTATCCCACCATTAAACATGCATTCTTTTTATTTGAATTCTATAGTTATTTACCTAGCTCTAAGTCCATTTAATTGGGAGATGTAAAATCCTCATTTCCCCTCCACCTGTTTGCAAGGAAATTATTTTAAGCCTAGTTAAATATCCAGTACTTTAAATTTTTTCAAAAATATCTTAGTAACTATTTATACACTCAAAGCACAGCGCTGTCCAAAACTTCCAACAGAATTATGTAAGCTACATATATAAAGTTTATTTATTTATTTAGAGAGAGAGAGAGAGAGAGGGAGCAAATGCACATGTGAACAAATGGGGGAGGGGCAGGAAGAGAGGGAGAGAGAGAATCCCAAGCAAGCTCCATACCGTCAACTCTAGGCTCGAACTCACAAACTGTGAGAGATCATGACCTGAGCCAAGATCAAGAGTTGGACACTTAACTGACTGAGTCACTAAGGTGCCCCCATATATGTAATTTTAAATAGTCAAGTAGCCACATTAATAAACAATTTTTAAAGGTAAAATTAATTTTAATAATATATTTTTATTTAACACATGTCCAAAATATTATTTCAACAGGTAAATAATCTGACATGTAATTTATGATGAGGAGAACAAGGCAAGAGAATGGTAGCTAAAATTAAATCTCCTTATGACCTGCAGCTCACTGATAAATCCCTAAGGCGTGCAGAGTGTGACTTTACTTATGGAACGAACCATGGCTGCCTTAATGTTGGTGTTTCATTAAAGACTAAAAGCAACCTCATCTGCACAAATAGCCAGATCTTCAAGGTCCAGCAGGCTCTACTTTCAACAAACAGAAATTGCTTAGAAACTTATGTTATGTCTGCCCCCTTCCCTCCACGAACCTGAAATATACAACCAGTCACTCCTCACAATCTCAGTACAGCTGTTTCTGCCCCTGGGTCCTGTCCCTGTGCTATAATAAAAGTACCTTTTTACCCATAGAATGTCTCAAGAACTTTTCCTTGATCATTGCACTCAGTGGCCTCCCATCGTTCACAGTTCCAGGGCATGTCGATTTGAACTAGGCACATTTCAGGTCACCTGTGGCTAGTGGCTACTATATGAGCACGGATACAGCATTTCACTCAACTCCTACTATCACATCTTATTTAGAAAAAGGTTTACAATGTTTAAAACCCTCTTTGAGGGGCGCCTGGGTGGCTCAGTCGGTTACGCGTCCGACTTCGGCTCAGGTCATGATCTCACGGTTCGTGGGTTCGAGCCTTGCGTCGGGCTCTGTGGTGACAGCTCAGAGCCTGGAGCCTGTTTCAGATTCTGTGTCTCCCTCTCTCTCTGCCCCTCCCCCACTCACGCTCTGTCTCTCTCTGTCTCAAAAATAAATAAACATTAAAAAAAATGAATCATCTATTCTTGAATCCTGCCTATATCATTGGTCTTTCTTTCAACTACAAATGTACTTTCTCCTCTTTTTCACAAGACCCATCTTCAATTTGCCAGTCCTGTACTTCTCTTGTTTTCTAAGGTTTCTCAAAGACCACAAATAATCTCATATATACAAAAAGTTCTGAGTACCACGTACTTTTTTTTTTTCTGGGATAATTCTATGCTCCCTTGTAGGTTCTTCTCCTTCCCAGACTTAGACTATCCTTTATTGGTGTCATTTTTCATCCTTCAAGTCAAAAGAGGTTCTTCACTGGAAATGTGAACAGGAGGCAAGCTGTGCTTTCATTGCCATCTGTTTTATCACCATTAAATAAGAGTAGCAAGCCTATCCTTACCTATTCCCATCAGTCCACAGTTTTAAAATACGTTTTTGTTGTCTTAGTAACTTTAGAAGCCTCATCACACTTTTTAAAAACTTTTTTGAATATTTATTTTTGAAAGAGAAAGAGACAGACTGTGAGTGGGGGAGGGGCAGCGTGAGAGGAAGACACAGAATCCGAAGCAGGCTCCAGGCTCTGAGCTGTCAGCACAGAGCTGATGCAGGGCTCAAACTCACCAACTGTGAGACCATGACCTGAGCCAAAGTCAGACACTTAACCTACTGAGCCACCCAGGCTCCCCAAAGCCTCATCTCATTTTAAGCTCATTCTGCTAATACTCCAAGGTCACTCTTGAGTATATACCCTCCTCACTGGCCTTCTGTAAATGTCTGTTTTAGATCTGAGTAAAGCAAAGAATCTCTTTTGCAGCATGCATCGGTCTTTAAAGGACCCTCCTCTGGTTCTTACTCATAATTTCCAATTAACATTGTCACCATGTGCTTTTAAGGGTTTTCTTTCCTTCTTGAACCACATTCCCACAGTAAGTCTCTATTCACAGATAACCATTTCTTTTTAAATTTTTTAAATGTAACTTCCAAAGTAATTTCTAAATTTTCTTCAACAAGCATATTTTACCATTATAATAAAAAATTAAGGGGTGCCTGAGTGGCTCAGTGGGTGAAGCATCTGCCTCACGATTTCAGCTCTAGTCATGATCTCATGGTTTGTGAGTTCAAGCCCGAGCTGACAGTGCAGAACCTGCTTGGAATTCTCTCTCTGCACCCCCACTTTCTCTTTCAAAATAAATTTTTAAAAATAAACTTAAAAATGTTCTTAAGTTTAAAAAATAGGTCCCAGGTTGCTTTGTTTACCTTCTGTGAAATTACATTTTCAGAAAGGCTTGTCAATATTGAGTAGATGCTCCAATTTAAGCTAAATGAGACTATTTAAATTCACCTTTCACCCAATATATATATTATATATATATATAATATATATATATACACACACACAAATATATATATATATATATACATATGTGTGTGTGTGTGTGTATATATATATATTTGAAACATATATTGTTTCACCAGGTAAAATTGACTGAGTGCCTATGAAGCACTAGCCTATATATACTTTTCATACATTATCTCATTTTATCTTTTAAGTTGATTTATTTTGAGAGAGAGAGATGCCGGAGGGACAGAAAGAGAGGGAGAGAGAATCCCAAGCAAGCTCCACACTGTCAGCACAGAGCCCAGTGCAGAGCTCGAACTCACAAACTGTGAGATCATGACCTGAGCCAAAACCAAAAGTTGGATACTTAACCAACTGAGCCACCCAGACACATCAATTTCATTTTATCTTCACCACAATCTTTCAAGGTAGACTTTATCCATCTCATTTTAAAGATGAGAAGACTGATGTTTCAAGAGATTAAGGTGGGGGTGCCTGGGTGGCTCAGTCGGTTAAGCATCTGACTTCAGCTCAGGCATGATCTCACAGTCTGTGAGTTCAAGCCTCACGTTGGGCTCTGAGCTGACAGCTCAGAACCTGGAGCCTGCTTCTGATTCTGTGTGTGTGTGTGTGTGTGTGTGTGTGTGTGTGTGTGTGTGTGTGTGTCTCTTTGTCTCTCTGCCCCTCCCCCGCTCATGCTCTGTCTCTCTCTGTCTCAAAAATAAATTTAAAAAAAGAGAGAGAGAGAGATTAAGGTTGTTTGTTCAAGGTCACCCAAGGAGGAAACGGTACATTTTGAAACCTAGTCTGGCACCAAAGCCTGTGCTCTTTTCAACTCTTCTACCTTTCTCTCAGCACTCCTTATAGATTCTATTTTAGTTTTCCATTTAATATCAATAAATATAAAATTAATAAAGAGTATAAATGCTCTTACCAAAAGATTACATCCATATTAAACCCACTAAATGTAAGGAAAAAAATCAAAAGAGCAATTTGGTCTCATGGAAGCTCCCTCCTATAATTTAATCAAGCTAAGAATATATTTAACAGTAGCCTTCATTTGACTACAAAACATGGCACATATGACAGCTACGTAAACCATTCTCACGATCCAGTTAAACCAGTTATGAATTCTTTGAATGCCCAAATTCCTTTTGAGGGAGGGTAAAACAAATATATAATCTAAATGTTATGTGCAAAACCTTGCAATACTAGGTACAAATATTTCTTAAAACCTGGTGAGAGAGAGTGCTTAAGGAGTGTTCCAGAAGCCAACAGCCTTTGTTCGACACATTTAGTAGCTGTGGTTTTCCTGCTCAATCAGATTTCCATAGGAATTAAAGGGATTTAATTCCATTTACCAGATCCTATCACATTTGATCTATATTAGTAGCCCTTTGCAATTTCTTCCACTTATCTGTCTTCATACATCAACAACTTCCATTTCAATTTTTTAACAACATGACTTTTACTCCCTTTATGACCAATACTTAAAAAAACTAAAGAATACTGAAAAGGGCACATGACTGCCTTCTTTGGAAAAAAAACTCTCTGAGGGGTGCCTGGGTGGCTCAGTCAGTTAAGCGTCCGACTTCGGCTCAGGTCATGATCTCGCAGTTTGTGAGTTCGAGCCCATGTCGGACTCTGTGCTGACAGCTCAGAGCCTGGAGCCTGCTTCGGATTCTGTGTCTCCCTCTCTCTGCCCCTTCCCTGCTTGTTCTCTCTCTCTCTTTCTCTCTCTCTCTCTCTCTCAAGAATAAACATTTAAAAAAAGACTCTGAGTTATCAATTTGAAATGATAGATTCATAATGAAAAAGAAAAGCTTAAAAAAGATGCCTCAACTCTTACAACTCAACAGAAAGACAACCTGATTTAAAATGGGCTAAGGATTTGAATAGGCATTTCTCCAAAGAAGATATACAAATGACTAATAAGCACATCAAAGTATGTTTGACATCATTAGTCATTAGGAAATGCAGATTAAAACCACAATGAGTTACCACTTCACACCCACTAGGATGGCTACAATAAAAAAGACAATAACAAGTATTGGTGAGGAGCAAGGAAACTATAACCTTCATTCATTACTGATAGGATTGTCTTTTTTAAAAATGTTTGTTTATATATTGGGGGGGGAGCAAGGGAGGGGCAGAGAGAGAGAGAGAGGACGGGAAGGAGAGGGAAGAAGTAAGGGAGGGGCAGAGAGAGAGAGAGAGAGAGAGAGGGAGGAAGTAAGGGAGGGGCAGAGAGAGAGAGAGAGAGAGAGAGAGAGAGAGAGAATCCCAAGCAGGCTCAACGTTGTCAGTGCAGAACCCCATGTGGGGCTCAATCTCACGACTGCCAGATCATGACCTGAGCCACCCAGGCACCCCAAGTGGTGCACTTTAAAAAATAGTTTAGCAGCCAGACATTTAACCCACGGAGCCACCCAGGCGCCCCACATTCCTGTGGTTTTGAGATGGCAGCCAGTAGCAATTCGATTTGCAGGCTTCTCTGAACTCATGAAGTAGAAGAATGAAGGCTCTCTTATCCAGAGCCTTTTCCTTCAGGTTGAGGGGGCCAATGTGCCCATCCCAGAATCAATTTACTGCTACCAGAGGAATTCCATGTATAGACTGGCTTAAACTGGGGCTCCTGAACCAACCACCAGCAAGGGGAATGGAATTATGATTGGCTTAGACCAATGGCTTTTTAACTCTTTCAACTGCAAGCCGTGTTAAGAAATATATTTTACATCAAGACTCATACACGTACGTAGACACATATTCAGACAAGCTAACAAATATTCTGTGAAACAATAGTCTTACTATACACAATGCACTCTGATATTTTCTTATATTACATTTAGTATTTTTTAAGTTGGTTGCCACTCTACTAAATTGATTTTCTGACCCTTTAATAGGTCATGTTTGGCCATTTCAAAACCACTGGCTGAGGCTAATCATAGCTCACACATGAGGCAAGTGTCAAATTCAGAAGCCATACTACAGCTGCACAATAGGGAAAAGGTGAAATAGTTACTGCGGCCTCAGCCGTTAACATCCATTAATATCACCCACGGTGCACTTTCACATTTTCTTATATGATCTTACTAAAGTAGTATCGGAAATGTCCATTGGATATACACATAAGGGAAAGAGGTTTTGTCTTCTCATTTTCAAACTATGTTAAAAGTCCCTGCACATGTAGGATAATCATATTTAGAAACTGTTCAAATGGATGTCATCTCTGCAGAGCACCTACAAGTATGGTCATCAGTTACCATTAGAAAGGACAAATAGGATGAGTTTTAAAAGAAAGCCAAAAAGCTAGAGTTGGAGCAGCGGTTCTCAACCAGGGATGTTTGGCAATGTCTAAAGATATTTTTTTTTTGTTATCACAAATGGGGAGGGGTGCCACTAAACATGTTACAATGCACAGGACAGTCCCCCTTTCACAAAGAATCATCTTACAAAGTATCAGTCGTGCCAAGGTTGAGAAACTCTGCATAGAATATTACCACCTATAGTCACATTAGTCCATCTAAAGTCCAAACACCCCTGTGCAGTAGGAGCATATTAGACACATAAGGACTATCTGTTCCAGTTTGAATAGGAAGTGGAAAATGTAAAAGAGAGTGAGCATAAAGCAGAGTTTACTTGATTCAGAGTAGCAATTGTTCTGCATTCCAAGGCAAATTTATCTCATTTATTTGTGGAGTTGATTTCTAAAAAAAGACTAGAAAACAGTTTTCTATCACTTCATTATATAATGCAATTCTTTAATAGGAAAGATCTATCAATGCAGACTTGAGGCTGGAGTCTTTTGTTATTCTGAAGCAGTCCCAAGAGCTAGTGCAATACAAATCATCATAACCACACAAAACATGGTTCCTGTACATCAAGGTAAGAGGAATAAAGAAGGATTTCTTTCAAGGCTCGCTAGATTGAGGCACTGGAATGAAAACAGAAGGCTTTATCCCACTACTCACTGGACATGCAGAGATATTTCTTATCTTTGCTAGAAACCTCACACTCTTCTCCTCCTAAACAGTATATAAATAATTTTAGTCACTCCATAATATCCAAGAGCTCGTGGGTTTAATAACACAGAAATATCCTCCCTTTCTCCACACCTATAATTACATCCCCACTCTCAACAGGACATCTCAGGGGAAGAAAAAGTAAGATGAGTGTCTTCACACTTCTGGTAAAACAAAACAAAACAAAACAAAAATATCCTCTCCTTTACAATCTCATCTACACTCCTTCTCACTCACCACACTACAGCAACATCAGCCATCCTGCTGTTCCTCCAACAGGCCAAACTCATTCACCATCCTGTGCCTCAGACCCCCATCCCAATTCCAAACCACGGCCTTTGACTGGTCCACCCTACTAAAATATTCCCCACCCTTAATGTTACATGGATTTCTCCTTGTCATTTAGGGCCGAGCTTAAGTTTCTTGACCTCAGAGTGGCTTTCTCTGACTACTCAAATCCAAATTAACCCTGCAATCACTCTCTACCATATCAACTTTTCCATGGTTTATAACTACTTAGTACCTTTAAACCGCTTTCCTTGTTTGGAAAATTTCTCATCTCCTAAGTCGTGCCTTCCCAAAACATAAGTCAGAAATTCACTTCCTCAGCCTCTTCTGTAAACAGGAAGTGGGTATGTGACCTACGTTCTCCCAACCAAACACACTCACATGATATTTCAGTTAGAAAGCAAGTGATATAATGGAGACACCATGTTTAGTCTATTCTGAAGTATATTTCAGAGAGATATACCTTCCTTTCAGAAGGCGAAATGACAGATGTCCTAGCAGTTACATCTCATACTCAGCACAGACATGCAAATTCCAATACCTGTTCTGCGACAAAAGAAGTAATATCTCCAATGATGGAGCCCAGTGTTATAATTTAGGCATTGTTCCTAACTAAGCAGTCTCCAAAATGATTCTCCACTTTCCCCTAAAGAATCTATGAGCTATGTAATACCCTTAATTTTTTTCCCTCTGCTTTAACTAACTAGAATGGGATCCACCACTTGCAACTAAGGTATCTGATTCATTCTTCACAGATGTTCTCATAAGATTCTTACTGTCTGATGTTTTCTCGCTAGTTATTTTATTTATTGGCTGTCTCTCCCCACAAGAATATAAACTCCATGAGGACAGGGACATTTTCTGTCTTCATCCTTTAGACCCAGTATTTAGAGTAGTAGTGCTGCATATGCAAGAGGCACTCAATAAAAACTCAAAAAGTTGTTTACTGCTACATAAATGTAAAGTCAGGAACCAGCTGGAAGAAAGTGAAAGTAGCACTGCTGTAGGAGTTAAGAACGAAAAAAAGGATCAATGTGGACTAGAGAGGTCAGAGACACTTCATGAAGACGACGGCACTTGAGTACTGAAAAGATAAACTAGAATCCATCTTTCTGCAGGGGTGCAGAAGGGGAAACACATGCCTTCTAAAGGATGAGACCAAATGAATGGCACTGGGAATAGTGTGGCAAACACAGAAATACAAGATTGAAGAAAAGTGTGTTGAGCTCAGTGGGAAATATCTTAGATACGCAGGATGGGCAAGATTATGAATGGCTGTGAATGGTAGGCCTGGGAATGTTGTATTTGATGATGTTTCAAGAACACTAATCCTCAATGAGCATTTTCATCTATTCTTTATCCTAGATGTTATCTGCTATGTAAAACTACAACAGCTACCCACACATTTTCTACAGCATTCCCTCTCCCAACACTGGTGCTCTATATTTATCTGTTCAAGCTGAGACTACTTGAGAAAGAGATTCTTATAATTAATCCTCTTGTAACCAAGGAAATACCCAATTTAAAGATAAAAATCTATTACTAAAATGGACTTTATTTCCCAGCCCCATCCCCAAAGTCAGGTTTTAACATTTGTCTCAAGTCCATTTACCCTCTAGTCTGTGAGATATTACACTGGTACTAGGTACATGAACTAGAGTTTTGAGAATTTTGTTTTATTTTGTATTAAAGTAACATAGTCACTCAGAACACAGAAAGACAATTTTATAAACAGACCTATTCAGATAAAATCTTTTAAGAATCCAGAAAATCCAGGGCATCTGGGTGGTTCAGTCGGTTAAGCGTCCTACTCTTGATTTTGGTGTAGGTCATGATCTCACAGTTCATGAGATTGAGCCCCATGCTGGGCTCCATGCTGACAGCACAGAGCCTGCTTGGAATTCTCTCTCTCCTCTCTCTCTACTCCTCCCCTGTTCACGCTCGTGTGTTCTCTCTAAAATAAATAAACATTAAAAAAAAAAAAAAAGAATCTAGCTAATACTATATATAGCTAACAACTATAAAAAGGCTACATAATTCTATTTTATGGTCTCAAATAAATCAGAAGGGACTTGACAAAGACTCTTATGTTGTTGGTTTTGGAAAACAAGTTAAATATTACTAACTATACATATAGTATACACACACACGTGCACACACACACACACACACACACACACACACTTTGAACCACCAATCCCACTACTGATTTTTTTTTTAACGTTTATTTTTGAGAGGGACAGAAGAGAGATAGAATGTGAGTCAGGGAAGGGCAGAGAGAGGAAGAGAGACATAAAGAATCTGAAGCAGGCTCCAGGCTCTGAGATGTCAGCACAGAGCATGACACAGGGCTCAAACCCACGAACTATGAGATCATGTCCTGAGCCAAAGTTAAATGCTTAACTGACTGCGCCACCCAGGCGCCCTCCCCCTACTGACTCTTTATCTCATAGAATAAATGTACTAATATGTGACAGTACTTACTACAATGTGCACAGTGACAAAAAAAAAGCGGGGGGGAACAATCCATCAACAAAAGATTAGCTACATCAACAAATGTACAGCAGCACCAAAAATTAATCTCATTTAGGGGCGCCTGGGTGGCTCAGTCAGTTAAGCATCCAACTTTGGCTCAGGTCATGACCTCACCATTAGCGAGTTCGAACCCCACTTCAGATTCTGTGTCTCCCTCTCTCTCTCTGCCCTTCCCCCACTCACACTCTGTCTTTCTGTCTCTCTCAAAAATAAACATTAAAAAGGGGCGCCTGGGTGGCTCTGCCGGTTGAGCGTCCGACTTCGGCTCAGGTCATGATCTCACAGTCCATGAGTTCAAGCCCCACGTCGGGCTCTGTGCTGACAGCTCAGAGCCTGGAGCCTGCTTCAGATTCTGTGTCTCCCTCTCTCTCTGACCCTCCCCCGTTCATGCTCTGTCTCTCTCTGTCTCAAAAAATAAAATAAAAACATTAAAAAAAATGTTTTTTTAATTTTTTTTTAACAATCCATTTATAATGGTATGTTTTATACAGCCAATAAATGAATGCTTTAGTGTTGTACTACTTGATGTGGAAAATATTGTACTAGTTATTATCAAGTGAGAAAATAAGATGCAGGAAAGAATGCATCGTATGATCCAATTTTATAAAAAAATTAAAATAACTATACATATGCATGTATGCCTGGAGGAATGTATGTGTACTGATAGGCAGACAAAAAATAGGATGGTGATTCAAGTAAGAGGGAAAATATGAAAAGATATATACTATACAGTCACTTTGGAGCAAAATGAGAAGTAAAAGGAGAAAGGGAATTAGGCAAGACAGGAAAAAATTGATATATTCACAATTATATAAAAATCAATATACATAGAGAAATTGGTATGTCCAAAATAAAAACAATATGAAAGGGGCGCCTGGGTGGCTCAGTCGGTTAAGCGTCGGACTTTGGCTCAGGTCATGATCTTGCAGTTAGTGAGTTCGAGCCCCACGTCGGGCTCTGTGCTGACAGCTCAGAGCCTGGAGCCTGTTTCAGATTCTGTATCTCCCTCTCTCTCTCTGACCCTCCCCCGTTCATGCTCTGTCTCTCTCTGTCTCAAAAATAAATAAACGTTAAAAAATAAATAAATAAATAAATAAATAAATAAATAAAAACAATATGAAAATAAAAAGGTTATCAGAAACAACTAATCTAACCTTCCAGATGATTCACCCGTCACTTCTTCAACACTATGTGCCTAATTTGCACAACAGGGACAAGGGTTGGTATCTCCTTTCCAATAACAGATCTAGTAAAAAGAATCCACCTAGTCCCAAGATTGCCCATTCCATTTTAAAGCTGATCTAATGAGAGAACTTCTTCCATGTGATTAACTGAAATTTGCTTCTCTGTAAGAAGGAATAAATCTAATCTAATCTCTATTTATATAATTGTCTTCACAGAACTAATATTGTATTCACTAAGCAACATCTACAGGCAGTTTCTTGCTTTTATACATAATACAGCCCTTGAAATGTGCCTGTTGAAACTACAGACTCAGACTTAAATAATTTAAATGTTAAAAAATGACCTGGGGCACCTGGGTGGCTCAGTCAGTTGAGCATCCGACTCTTGATCTCAACTCAGGTCATGATCTCACAGCTCATGAGACTGAGCCCCGTGTCAGGCTCTGTGCTGACAGTGCAGAGCCTGCTTAGGATTCTCTCTCCCCTTCTCTATCTGCCTTTCTCTACATATATAATTAAACAAACTTTTTTTTAAACAAGACAAACTGAAAAGAAAACTGCAACCCGATCACAAAGGCTTTTCTTAATACCCAAACAGCGCCTAAAAATCACAAAGAAAAAGATCACTGTAAGAGTCAAGGAATAGGAGCTTTAGTGCACAGCAAAAGGAAATGCAGTTCTTTAAAAAGATGTTCAACTTCACTCACTTAATGCAAATTAAATCTACACTGAGATACAATTTTTTCACCAATCACACATAGATCCAAAAGTTTGGTAACACACTGTGTTGGCAAAGATGTAAACAGATAGTAGTTCTCATACTTTCTTCTTTTAGGAACACATTCTATAATCTCATACAGGAGCAATAATGAATGCACAAGGTTATTCACTGCAGCAATGCACATAATAGCAAAAGACGAGGCACAACTTAAGTGTTTAACAGAAAGGAATTTATTTCCTAAAAGTAGAGCATATCAGCACACCTATGTGAAAGATTCACAAGGTATGAAAACATCATTTAGCAATTCTGAAAGAAAAGTATAGAAAATAATTATTTCTATATTTAACTTTTTGAGGAACCTCCATACTGGTTTCTAGAGTGGCTACCCTATGACCCAGTAATTGCACTACTAGGTATTTATCCACAGGATACAAAACTGTTGATGCGAAGAGGCACGTGCACCACAATGTTTACAGCAGCACTATCAAATAGCTAAAATATGGGAAAGAGCCCAAATGTCCGTCGACTGATAAATGGATAAAGAAGATGTGGTGTTTATATACAATGGAATATTACTCGGCCATCAAAAAGAATGAAATCTTGCCATTTGCAACAACGTGGATATAACTATGGTATATTATGCTAAACGAAATAAGTCAGAGAAAAATATCATATGATTTCACTCACATGTGGAATTTAAGAAACAAAACAAATGAACATAGGAGAAGGGAAAGAAAAATAAAATAAAAACAGAGGGAGCCAAACCATAAGAGACTCTTAAATACAGAGAACAAACCAAGGGTTGATGGAGGGGAGGTAGGAGGGAGGATGGGCTAAATGGGTGATGGGCATTACAGAGGGCACTTGTTGGGATGAGCCCTGGGTGTTATATGTAAGTGATGAATCACTAAATTCTATTCCTGAAACCAATACTACACTATATGTTAACTAATTTGAATCTAAATTTTAAAAGAAGAAGAAGAAAATTATTTCTTAATATTTCTGGTTACCAAATCTAGAGACTGAAGGATGGGCTTTCCAACAGCCTTAGAAGAATCTTATCAGCTTTCACTGAAATGGTAAAAGGGATCTTGAGAACAGCATCTCAAACAGATGGACTTTAAGAGATGCTTTAAATAACTTTATTGTAATTTGAGGCTGTTACTTGTGAGTGTACAAGAACACGGTGAGGGTGGTATCCAATTCTGTTCACACAGTAACAAAGTACAGAAGGATCATCAGGTGAATATAGGTTTTTTAATTTCTTTTCCAATTTTCCTGACACTTGTCTCAAGAGGAAACAATGTTTGTTCTTCTTTTTAAAGTTTATTTATTCATTTTTGAGAAAGAGACTGTGTGTGTGCACGCGCACAAGCGGAGGAGGAGCAAAGAGGGGGAGAGAGACAGAGAGAGACGGAGAGAGACAGAGAGAGACAGAGAGAGAGAGAGACAGACAGAGACAGACAGAGACAGACAGAGAGAGAGAGAGATAGAGAATCTCAAGCAGGCTCTGCACTGTCAGAGCAGAGTCCAATATGGGGCTCAAACCCGTGAACTGTGAGATCATGACCTGAGCCGAAATCGGACATTTAACTGACTGAGCCACCCAGTGCCCCAAGAATGTTTATTCTTTAAAATTCTGGAATCTGCCGCCAAAAAAAAAAAAAAAAAATCTATTTTGAAATTTATATTGTAAACACAAACAGTGATATGGCTACTCTTTGGAATATTAAGCTGCCATCTAATGTTCATGACAAGTTTGTTAAACATTTGGTATAATGCTAAGCAAAGGAAGCAAAATAGGGTTTTATGCTGTATTTAAAGACGAACTACTCTTATCAAAAGTGAGATGAACTCCATAAAAAATGTCTGGAAAGAAATGCATAAAAATATTAACAATGGTTGTTTCTGAGTAGCACTTTCTCCTTCCTTCCATTTTTCTGTATATTTTATTTTTCTGTGATTTGGTACTTATATAGTAGATAAAAGCTTTTTTAAAGTGAATAATAACATCACACACAAGAACACAAAATTAAGTTTATTTTTGTCCTGACAAACTTGTTGGTACTTATTTAAAATGTAGCTATAAAAAAAATCTAACTCTTATCTTCCCCCTCACTTTTGCTGTGAATATTAAACTGCTCTAAAAAACTGTCTTGATTTAAAAAATTCTAGAAGATAAACATTTCCTAAAGTCAAAAGTGATGTAACAAAGCAAATTAAGCTTTCGTAAGAGAAAGGAGATTTTTCACTCATGTCCAAAAGTGTTAAGGCAGGAAATACTGCAAATTTTAGTTAAAAACACATCCAAGAAAGTAATACACTCACAAAGAGAAACAGACTTTTTCTCCATTTCTTAACTGTCTGCAGGGAAGAAGTGACAGCTTTCAGTTCAAGCTACTCTCTTCTCTGACCTCTGTGGATCAAACCCCAAAACAAAAATGGGTTATTGTGGCTACCCAAAGATTAACTTGGAAAATGTAATGTTGCCTACTGTGTTTTTAACTGTTATTACATTACAATTTTATTTGTAAAAATACTTACATGTAAAAAAGAGAGAAAGAAAGAAAAGTCTGGCAGTAACTACAACTCAATCTTGCTACTTCATTGTAATTGTCGATGCCTAGACTACGGCAAGTGGAGGGCTGAATAAAATACAAAAAGGCAGAGGGGTTGGATCAGGTGGTGAGGCAGTAACCGAGATCAAGTGGGAAAGGCAGCATCTAATTTATAAGAAGTCATACACTTTTTAATGACAAAAAACCAGTATGCTAAGTTGATCTATAAATTTTAGTTTTCATACAGGAAAATGTCCTCATAAGCTCATTTTGATCTTCAAATAAAATGTGCAGGTTGTTTTCTCATTACTTACCATAGATCCTCAAATTCACAAAGATGATACTGTGAGAATAACACACTACCACACACTTCACCATAAATATTGTTGAGTTCCTCATTAGAAGCATAAGTGAGCAATAATTTCAAGTTGCAATTACCAGTGACAAGGATTAAACTGATTTGTCTATAAGTTTCACAGATATTTTTATTTCAACCAAAACAAAATGCTTCTTTTTCAGGCTCCAAAGGAAATACGACCATTACCCACAGACAGACTACACTGTCTGGAAATAGCAGCAATGCATCACTATAGCAAGGCATCAGTCAGGTATAAAAACTCTGTAGTGTATATTGGAAATCATCTCAGGACAACCAATAAATTAAATTTGGGGCGCCTGGGTGCCTCAGTCAGTTAAGTGTCCGACTTCAGCTCAGGTCATGATCTCACAGTCTGTGACTTTGAGCCCCCCCCGTTAGGCTCCGTGCTGACAGCTCAGAACCTGGAGGCTGCTTCAGATTCTGTGTCTCCCTCTCTCTCTATGCCTCTCCCTTGCCTGCTCGCGCACGCTCTCTCTCTCTCTCTCTGTCTCTCAAAAATAAAAACATTAGGGGCGCCTGGGTGGCTCAGTCGGTTAAGCATCCGACTTCGGCTCAGGTCATGATCTCACAGTCCGTGAGTTCGAGCCCCGCGTCGGGCTCTGTGCTGACAGCTCAGAGCCTGGGGCCTGCTTCACATTCTGTGTCTCCCTCTCTCTCTGACCCTTCCCTGCTCATGCTCTGTCTCTGTCTCAAAACTAAATAAACATTTAAAAAAATTAAAAAAAATAAATAAAAAAAAATAAAAAATAAATAAAAACATTAAAAAAATTTTTTTAAGAAATTAAATTAAAAAAATCCTTCTATACAAAGGATATTCCAAGATGAGGAAACACACTCAAGTGTGCACTTTTAAAAGAAGTACATATTAATTCATCCAACAACTATGTGTGCATGTGTTAGACATTCTTTTAGGTGCTGAACATTCTGTAGTGAAGAAAATGTTCCTGCTCTAATGGAGGGGACAGGACAGGAGAGCAAGTATATATCAACATGAAATATTGGAAGTGCTAAAAAAACAAAAAATAATAAAGCAGAGTAATGGAGAAAAGGAGTGTTGAGTAGATGGGGGAAGACTTCAGTTTTATACAGGCATACTTCATTTTATTGAGCTTTGCTTTACTGCATTTCAGATACTGCATTTTTTACAAATCCAAAATCTGTGGGATCCCTGCATCAACCAAGTCAATCGGTGCCACTTTTCCAACAGCATTTACTCACTTCATGTCTTTGTGTCCCATTTTGGTAATGTTTGCAATAGTTCAAATGTTTTCACTATTATACTTGTTATGTTATCTGTGATCAGTGCTATATGACGTTACTACTGTAATTGTTTAGGGGCACCACAGTGAACTTAATGGATAAATGTGTCATGTTCCGACTGCGCCACTAACAGGCCATTCCCCTGTCTCTGTCCCTCTCCTCAAGCCCACTTATTCCCTGAAATACAATATTGAAAATAGGTCAGTTAACAACCCTACAATGGCCTCTAAGTATGCAAGTGAAAGGAAGAGTCACAAGTCTCTCACTTTAAATCTAAAGCTAGAAATGATTAAGCTTAGTGCAGAAGGCATGTCAAAAGCTGAGATGGGCCAAAAGCCAAGCTTCTTGTGCCGAATAGTCAGCCAAGTTGTGAACACAAAGGAAAAGTTCTTGAAGGAAATTGAAAGTGCTACACCAGTGAACACATGAATGATAAGAAAGTGAAGCAGCCTTATTGCTGGTACGGGTAAAGTGGTCTGGATACAAGATCAAACCAGCCACAACATTCCCTTAAGCCAAAGACTAACTCAGAGCAAGGCCCTAACTCCCTTCAGTTCTATGAAGCTGACAGAGGCGAGGAAGCTGCAGAAATCTGAAGACAGCAGAGGTTGGTTCTTGAGATTTAAGAAGCTGTCTCCGCAACAAGGAAGTGAGGCAGTAAGTGCTGGTGTGGAAGCTACAGCAAGTTTTCCAGAAGATCCAGCTAAGATAATTCATGAAGGGGGTTATAACAGATTTTCAGTGTAGATGAAAACAGCCTTCTATTGTCAGAAGACGTCATCTACAGTGTTCACAGCCAGAGAGGAGTCAATGGCTGGCTTCAAAGCTTCAAAGGACAGGCTGACTTGTTAATGCAGCTGGTGACTTTAAATTGAAGTCAATGCTCATTTACCATTCTGAAAATCCTTGGGCCCTTAAAAATTATGCTAAATCTACTCTGCCTTTGTTCTATAAATGGAATAGCAAAGCTTGGATGATAGCACATCTGTTTAAAACAGTTTACTGAACATTTTAAGCCCACTGTGACACCTACTGCTCAGAAAAAAACATTCCTTTCAAAATATTACTGCTCACTGACAGTTGGTCACCCAAGAGCTCTGACAGAGATGTACGACAACATTGTTTTCATGCCTGCTGACACAACATCCAATCTGCAGCCCATGGATCAAGGAGTCATTTTGACTTTCAAATCTTATTATTTAAAAAATACTTTTCAAGGGACACCTGGGTGGCTCGGTTGATTACTCATTCAACTTCAGCTCAGGTCACTATCTCACAGTTCATGGGTTCAAGCCCCATGTCAGGCTCTATGCTGACAGTTCAGAGCCTGGAATCTGCTTCAGATTCTGTCTGAAGAGGTCTGAAGAGGTCTCCCTCTCTCTATGCCCCTTCCCCACTCACGCCCTGTCCTTCTCTTTATCTCTCAAAAATGAATAAACATTAAAAAAAATTTAATAAAAAAGAAATACTTTTCAAAAGCTATAGCTGCCACAAATAGAGATACCTCTGATTGATCTGGGTAAAGTAAATTGAAAACCTTTTGAAAAGGATTCACTATTCTAGATTCCATTAAGAATATTCATGATTCGGGGCGCCTGGGTGGCTCAGTCGGTTAAGCGTCCGACTTCGGCTCAGGTCACGATCTCACAGTCCCTTGAGTTCGAGCCCCACGTCCGGCTCTGTGCTGACTGCTCAGAGCATGGAGCCTGTTTCAGATTCTGTCTCCCTCTCTCTCTCTGACCCTCCCCGTTCGTGCTCTGTCTCTCTCTGTCTCAAAAATAAATAAATGTTAAAAAAAAAAAATTTTTTTTTAAAAGAATATTCATGATTCATGGGGGAAAAGGTCAAAATATCAACATTAATGGGAGTTTGGAAGAAGTTGATTCCAGTTCTCATGGATGACTTTGAGAGGTTCAAGATCTCCAAGGAGGAACTAAGTATAGGTGTGGTGGAAACAGCAAGAGAACTAGAATCAGAAGTGAAGCCTGAAGATGGGATTGAACTGCTGCAATCCCATGGTAAAATTTGAAAGGATGAGGAATTGCTTCTTATGGATGAGCAAAGAAAGTGGTTTCTTGAGATGGAATCTACTTCTAGTGAAGATGCTGTGAAGATCACTGAAACAACAACAAAGAATTTAGAATACTACATACTTAGTTGATAAGGCAGCAGCAGGATTTGAGAGCATTGACTCTTGTTTTGAAAGAAGTTCTACTGTGGGTAAGATGATATCAAGCAGCATTGATGCTACAGAGAAATCGTTCATAAAGGGAAGAGTCAGTTGATGCAGCCGAATTCACCCTATTGTCTCATTTTAAGAAGTTGCCACAACAACCCCAACCTTCAGCAACCCCCACCCTGAGCAGTCAGCAGTCATCAACACGGAGGCAAGACCTTCCACCAGCAGAAAGATTACAACTCACTGGAAGCTCAGATGATGGTTAGCATTTTTTTAGCAATAAAGTTTTTTTAATTAAAGTATGTACTTTTTTTTTTAATGCAATGCTATTGCGTACTTAATAGACCACAGTAAAGTGTAAACATAACCTTTATACGCACTGGGTAACAAAAATACATTCAACTCACTTTACTGTAATATTCACTTTACTGCAGTGGTCTGGAACCGAACGCACAGTATCTTCAAGGTATGCCTGTATAGGGAGATCATGGAAGATATCTGAGCAGACCTGAGAAAGATAACAAATAAGCAAGCATGCAAGTATTTCAGGAAAAGAGCATTCTAGTCATAAAACTGCAAATGCAAAGATCCTGTGAGGTGGGTGGATATCTGGCATGTTTGAGGAACACTAAGGTCAGTGTCACAAAAATGGAGTGGGCAAGGGGAAAGCAGTAGCAGGTGGAGGTCAGACAGGGAACGTTCAGCAGTGGAGAGCTGGAGCTGGCTGGTACCAGCCGATAAGAAGATTGTTATACATTCCAGAACTTTGAATCAGCCATAGTGAGAGTAATTATACCACAGAAGTAGTCAAATGTTACAAATCAGTGGCTGTCCCCCCTCTGGAGATCCAGTTTATCAGCACATTGCTGCCTACAGGCCACTTTAAATACTCTATATTTTGCTCTGTGTGAGATGAGAAGCTACTGGAAGGGTCGTCATCTGTCTGGTATCATCATTCCCACTACCTGAGTTCTGATCACAGAGAAAAAGGGCCAAAGCAAGAAGACTAATTTGGAGGCTGCTGGCATACTATAGATGAGATGTGCTAGTGGTCTAACTCAAAGCACCAATGGTGAGAATATGAGAAGTCAAATTCTGAATATGAAGAGCTGCACTGATTTGAATCAGCATGTGGCAACAGTTACCAAGCTTCCAACCTACAAATCAATGATATCTGCCTCTAGTCTAAATATGTCATTCCTGGTTCTGAATTAAGACTGTTAGCTGGATTTATAAAGAGCTTCAAGAAGTGCAAAGAACCAATAAGGAGTCTTTGATGCACATTATATATCTTCAGCTATCAACGATTCTATTATCATTCCAAATGATCAACACAGATGTTTACTGAGCACCTGTTATACATAAGGTACTGCAAGGGATACAAAAAAATCTATACTCCAAGCCCTCAACCTCAAGGAGGTTACAATCTAAAAATTTAAGCGAAGGGGCTCCTGGGTGGCTCAGTCAGTTAAGCAGTCGACTCTTGATTTTGGTTCAGATCATGATCTCACAGTTCATGGGATGGGACCGCACATTGAGCTTGCACTGACAGCACAGAGCCTGCTCAAGATTCTCTCTTTCCTCTCTCTCTCTCTCTCTCTCTCTCTCTCTACCCCTCCCCTTGCTCACACACACTCGCTCTTGCTCTGTTTCAAAAAATATGCTTTAAAGGGGTGCCTGGGTGGCTCAGTCAGATAAGCATCAGACTTTGGCTCAGGTCATGATCTCATGGTTTGTGGGTTCGAGCCACGCATCAGGCCCTGTGCTGACAGCTCGGAGCCTGGAGCCTGCTTCAGATTCTGTGCCTCCCTCTCTCTCTGCCCCTACCCCACTCATGCCCTGTCTCTCTCTCTCTCTCAAAATAAATAAACATTTAAAAAAATTAAAAATAAAAATAAACTTTAAAAAACAAAGTTTAAGCAAATGCATCTATATATAAAAAGAAACAGATTCAAGGCAGTGAAAATACCAAGTGTATAGTAGCCCTAAGGAGTTTTCTATAAACTGGGATAAGGAGGGGGAGGAAAAAAATCACTGGACTTAATGGATAGGATGGGACTGGGAGAGAAAAAGGAACAAGTAAGGGCCTTCCAGGCAATGGATCTGAGAAGCGAAAGAGCTAGGTAAAGATGGGAATGCACTTGGTGGTTCAGGAGTAGCCTACTCGAGGCATTCAGGGGCACTGGGAGACAGAGATTACAACTGTGGCGTATGGAGACCTATAGTTGAACTCTTGACTGCATCACTTACTTGAGCATGTTACTTAGAGCCCTCTGGCCTCTATTTCCTCTGTGGCAATTACTTTATAGGACAGAATTAAGTAAAATTATGCCTGTACAGTGCTTCACACAACTTGGAAATTAGTAAGTAGTCACTGGTGATTAAAAACAACATTCTCATTAAAGATGGAAAGACAGACTGGAATTCCATTATGGAAGACCTTGAACATCCGACTAAGGAATCTGCATTAAACCCTGTAGGTAGTGGCAAGCAAAGTTTTATGTGGGGGAATAATGTGGTGAGATTTTACAACTATAAATCTGGCACACAGATATAGAATGGATCGCTTACAGAGGAAACACTGGAAGTTGAGATGCTATTTAGACAAAAGTCTAGATATACAGTAAGAGTTTCAACATGGGTAAGGATAGTGATAATGGATCACAAAGTGCAAAGGGTGGGATACTGAACTGTGTATGCTGAAGACACGGTTAAGATGGTAAATTTTATGTTATGTGTTTTCACCACATTTTTTTTAAAGGGTCAGAAAGGGAAAGTTAACTCAAGTAACTAGAAGAACCAAAGGTACCAATAAGGAAAAACAACAACAACAGTAAAGTCATGAAAGGGGGCTCTATTTGGGAAAAGGACTCTACATTCTGGTTAGGTTCGAGGTGATGCCGTGAAAGCCAAAAGACC
The DNA here is from genome assembly GCF_018350195.1 of Panthera tigris. Taxonomy (NCBI): domain Eukaryota; kingdom Metazoa; phylum Chordata; class Mammalia; order Carnivora; family Felidae; genus Panthera; species Panthera tigris. The sequence continues at coordinate 32,730,853 of NC_056670.1, read as the reverse complement.
ATGTAGAGTATACAGAGATACAAGACTGAAGCTCACTCACTGACCAGTGGGAAGGAGAAACTTCACCATGCATAAACATACTAATACACCCAAGTCACAACTACTTGGCTTACCAGTCTTTACTGTAAGGTTAGAAAGGATGGATATATGATTTGGGGACTGTACTTAATACAGACTGAAAAGATGTCTTTTCTGAGCCATCCCCAAGACCTCAACCTACATTATTCATCTTATAATACAAATAGGACTGTAACAGATCCAATAACACAATGCCACTTTGATAATCCTTTAATTCAGATACCATATATTCTAAGATGTAAGGCTGATTTGTTCAGTGTGTTCTCCATATATCCCTTAAATGTTAGCAGTGAATTTGTGCATGCATGTGCTTTTTCCAGAATTGTTAACACTTTTGTATACTTTTTTCTGAATAACATGAATATAGAAAAATATATAAGCTTGGTGAACTTTCATGAAGTAAACACATCCATATAACCAGTACCCAAAACAAAAACCAGAACATTACTAGTACCCCAGAAGGCCCCTTCATACCCCATTGCAAACACTTTCCCCAATCCCCAACAAGGGTAATCAATCTCCTGACTTCTGACACCACAGATAGTTTAACCTGGTTTTGAAATTCATGTAAATGCAATCAGAGTATGCACTCTTTAGTGTCTGGCTTCCTCCACTCAACATTATATTTGTGAGATTCACACATTATCATATTATTGTATATTGTATTCACACATTTTGAATGTATATGTTTGTTCATTCTGATCAGTATTTAATATTCATTGTGTGATTATCCCAGAAACTTATTTACCCATTCTACTGTTGATGGGCATTTGGAAAATTCCAGCTTGCACTATCACAACTCGTCCTGCTTATTAACATCTTTGTCCATGTCTTCTGGTGAACTTACACACACAATTCTGTTGTGTATAACTCTAGGAGTGAACATGCTGAGTCATAGAGCGTGCAAGTGTTCAACTTTAGTAAAACAACTAATGAACTTTAAAGGAAAGAATACTTTAAGATCTTTATAGGGAAATTTGAATGATTAATGATTCATCAGAAGGTGCTGATGAAAACTACATCAAAAATGACTTCCAGGAGGATAAACATATTTAAGTAGGATTGTTGAACCACATGGCTTCCCAAGAAGGCAACTTAGTTTAGGATATTGTCACCAGCAATTTAGAATGTGACTATAACACTTAGAAGTAACCAAGTTTGGGGTGTCTGGGTGGCTCAGTCGGTTAAGCATTGTCATGACCTGGCTTCGGCTCAGGTCATGATTTCACGGATTGTGGGTTCGAGCCTCACATCAGGCTCTGTGCTGACAGCTCAGAGCCTGGAGCCTGCTTCGGATTCTGTGTCTCCCTCTCTCTCTGCCCCTCCCCTGCTCACGCTCTGTCTTTGTCTCTCAGAAATAAATAAAAACGTTAAAAAAAATGTTTTTCATTAAAAAAATTAAAAAAAAAAAGAAGTAATCAAGTTTGCCTTGTTGTTTCTGGAACTGCTGATGCTGAAAATTTAGAAACAACTCAAGAGCCATTACTATCAATAAGGTAAAGTAGCCACTTTCCCATCATGTACAGAATATAAATGTCACAACTCTGCAGCAGTTAAGCCTGTACTCATTGAATCGCACTCCTGGAATATAAAAGGGACTTCAAAACTAGTCTAACTTTCAGGTGGTCATATCAATGCCTTCTAAATCAGTGAACATGTGAACAAAACTTCATTTAATCCTGGAACAGAAGAAGATCATTAGGCAAAAACTAAGGGAATCTGAATAATACACACTTCAGTATGTACCAACACTGGTTTATTAACTGTAACAAATGTACCAATCTAATGTAACGTGTTAACCATAGGGGAACTGGGGATGGGGTGTATATGGGAATTCTGTGTAATATCCTTAGCCATTTTCCTATAAATCCAAAACTGTTTAAAAATAGAATTTATTTTTAAAAATCCACTTAAAACTCTGCAACATAATCTGCAGATTGTAATACACCTGCTAAACTCCTCTCAGAATGCAATCCAAATGCATTTTAAGAGCTGTCAGACACCCACACATGCACACATACACACACATACACTCTTTCCATCTATGGGCTTAGACACATAGATTTATGAGGGAAGCATTCTATCTGTGCTGATTTTGGTTTTGCTCCCAGCTATAAAATAATGAACAAGGCTCAGACTTCCTTTCTTATTCCAACTAATCTAAACTTTTTGAATATATAAGTTTTTAATGATTCATTAAGAAGCAACCCCCCAGTTAATCTTCAAACAAGAAAATAAAAGCATCCAAACTGCAAGTAACATCAATTCTCCAATAAATCACATCTTTGTGGTTTAAATCGTTGAGTCTTTTTGCTTCTACTTCAGAGGGAATAAAGTGAAAAGGCTGTGCCTTACAGTTAGTAGTGAAAACAAGTAGCCCCACTATGGTGTAAGACCTAGTAGAAGGAACCCTGGGCAAAGAGGCAGGAGACCTAGCTTCTGGCTTCAGTTCCACCACTGTCTTCTCTGTGACCCTTGAACATTTCCCCGAACTTCTCTGATTCTCAATTTCCATGATCTCAAGTTCATTTCAACTTTAATATTTGTTCCATGAATAAAGAGGTCCTTTAGTTATCACTTCTGGGAAGATAGCCTAGTTAAAGCTTTTATCCTTATCTGTTCTATAAAATCAAGTATCTAGAAAGAAAAATAATATCCCGTTATGGAATGAGTGTTTCGTCCCATGGGGGGTGAGGAGTAGGGGCATATAATGAATAAAAGAAAACAAGCTGAACAGCCATCATGGCTTTCCATTCCATTAACCTTGTATTTGTTAATCCCACCACCATATATATTGCAAATATTTATTTGCTAGACAGCATTATGACACAGGGTTTGGCTTTCTTTTTAGAAGACTATTGGTATTCACCTGTGGTTCCAACAAGTTTATGTCTAAACATATCCCGAAGTCTGTTTCTTTTATAGAAGGGACTGGCACACTTTTTCTTAAAAACCCAGATAGTCTTAGGCTTTGTGAATCATATGGTCTCTGTCACAACTCAACTTTGTTGCTATAGTGCAAAAGCAGCCATAGACAATTTGTAAATGAATGGGTGTGTGTTCCAATAAAACTTTATTCACAAAAACAAGTGATGGTCATGGCTGTAGTTGGCTACTCCCTGTCCTAGAATCAGGGGCAGAAAATCAACGGGCAAGATAGATTTTGTAAAACCATTTCATGAGTTCACACTGAAATAAACTGTTTTGTTTGCAGGGAGAAAATGTTTATGAATCATGATCTTCACATACCTGAGAATGTTCAAGTTTCCCCTGCATGAACAGGTCACACCACCAATACCTAAGACAGAGCAGGAAAACACTCTCCCTTACATGGTTGTTATGACATAACAGGGGATGTGTTAATTTATATAGGCAAAATTTACAAGGTGACCTGCAAAAGTAAAATACCAGGTTTTAGCAACTTTAGCAAGAAAAGAAACCCATACCTCATTGATGCCAACCATCACTTTTTCTATATATTAAGCTAAATTAATTAAGCTATATAGAGAGCTAAATTTCAAGGTCATTGACTTTCTTGGGAGAGCTGCTCTGTTTCCATGCAACCCAGTTGGTTTAGACCAGCAGACCCTTGGTTATCCATAACCTGTTAAATTTCCAGAAGGCCAGACTAACTGTTTGATCTAATACAGAAGTTCTGATTCATTCTGGGATGGGACAGGGGTTGTACATCAACATGAATGGGCTAACTAATAATTAGGCCAAGACCAGATCTATCATCCCTTAGGGTCTATCCTAACAAAAATGTACCATCCTGTGACAGTCACCTTGCTAAGTTCAGCCCCATGTTAGCTACCGGGTATTCAATAGCAGGCTAGAGCAAAGAGCCAGCCCACAAGGACCAAGCAAGTGCCTTTTTAAAAACTAATCTTAAGAAGTTCCTCTACATGGCTTTGCAAAGTAAGCAAAAACCATGCCAAATAGTAAAAAAGGCACTTACTTGACTCCCACAGGCCAGCTCCACACTCTAGCAGCTAAGATGTCACTGGCATGGTACATGGAGAGTGAGGTGGAAACGATATCTTGTCAACCACTGTAGGAATGGTAGTGAAAGACCTAAAAGAATAGAAAAAAGTAAAGTCAATGTCAAAGGTAAAGGCTCTCCTGAGCCTGCTGACATGGATACCTCAGCATATGACAACAAAGGAAAGAAAGTTTGAAAGAATATTAGCTAGAACCTAGAATAAATCCAGAAGATTATGAGAAACTCTCAAATATACATTTTTTCCTGAGAAAGTATTGAATCTTTTGATATCCACATGGTAAGCTCATATAGATGTAAAACTCGAGAATCTGAAGCAACAATTCATAGACTAATAATACTTTTAGAAATTGCTTTAAAGAAGCAAAATTCTTTCACTCATCTCTATGCTTCTAACATTTAAAAAATGGAACTCTAATAAACAATGAGAAAAAGCAGAAATTTTTTAAAGATTTTTTAATAAATTTTGTTTAACGTTTATTTATTTTTGAAAGAAAGAGCAGGGGAGGGGCAGAGAAAGAGGGAGACACAGAATCTAAAACAGGCTCCAGGCGCTGAGCTCTTAGCACAGAGCCCAACGTGGGGCTTGAACCACGAGATCATGACCTGAGCCAAAGTCGGTCATGATAGCTTTGCACAAGCCACCCAGGCGCCCCAAGATTTCTTTTTTCTTTTTTCTTTTTTTTTTAATTTTTTTTTTTTAACGTTTATTTATTTTTGAGACAGAGAGAGACAGAGCATGAACGGGGGAGGGGCAGAGAGAGAGGGAGACACAGAATCAGAAGCAGGCTCCAGGCTCTGAGCCATCAGCCCAGAGCCCGACGCGGGGCTTGAACCCACAGACCGTGAGATCGTGACCTGAGCCCAAGTTGGACGCTTAACCGACTGAGCCACCCAGGCGCCCCAAGATTTCTTTTTTAAAGTGATCTCTAAACCCAAGGTGAGGCTTGAACTTAAGACCACAAAATCAAGAGTTGCATGTTCCAAGGAATGAGCCAGACAGGCGTCCCCCTCTTTTTTTTCTTAAATAAGAATAAAAAATTTTTTAGCTGAAAGGGACCCTGGCAATAGAAGTCTGAGGTTATCCAGATTCATTCAGAACTTTCAATAGTTTCAGAAAGAAGTTCACAAAACTCAAAACTCTTGGTGCACTAAAACAAAAAATCCAATTCATTTACCTAGCCACACGACCCTCTGGTTTAGGAGTTCTGTTTCAAAATGCTTGACTCTTGGCAAATTTTATCAGAGATCTTTCAAAAACAAGAACAACCATTTTTTTTCAGGACAACATTTTTTAAAAGAGCCTGTTCACATACCATTACCTCCTCTCCCAATGCCTACACTATTTGTGGGTAAAGGAATTTGTGAATAAAAAACTGTGACTTATAAGAAAAGCAGCAATAGTGAAAAAACAAAAATCATTCTTCATAATCAGTTAATTCTCAATTCTTAATTCTCAATAATCTCTTTCTTCCTTCCATCTAATCATTCCAACGCCCCCCCCCCCTCAATTTTTTTTTTTAAATAATCTCTTCTTTTACTTGCTGGCCCTTTTAGCATCCTTGCCCCCACAGAACCACAATGGCAGAAACTAACAGGCAACCGAATTAATCATTCTTGGGGCACCAGAATCTCTCCAATAAGAAAAAACAAAGATAATTTCAGTTTTCATTCTAAATAAGTTTTAGCCAAAAGACTATCCTTACACTACTCCCTAATTCCAGTATGCTTAAAGTTGGGTCACCTTTTTAGCAAACAGTCTGATGATTCAAATTGCCCAGGCCTCGGGGCGCCTGGGTGGCTCAGTCGGTTGGGCGGCTGACTTTGGCTCAGGTCATGATCTCGTGGTCCGTGAGTTCGAGCCCCGCGTCGGGCTCTGTGCTGACAGCTCAGAGCCTGGAGCCTGTTTCAGATTCTGTGTCTCCCTCTCTCTGACCCTCCCCCCTTCATGCTTTGTCTCTCTCTGTCTCAAAAATAAATAAACGTTAAAAAATTTTTTTTTCAAATTGCCCAGGCCTCGATTAATTTATTTAGAAAGGGATATTCACTGTTAATAGCATATCTGGCCAGACTGCATCGTGGGTGCCTACCTCACATTTTCTTCCCAATTTTGGCTTGTGTTTGCTTTGCCTTAGCTACAGTCCCTGGAAAGCATCCCATTTATTAGTGTTTCCCTTGCTGCATCAGCATTTCTGGTTAAAGCACAATAGCAAATCATTTGGAGGGACAACCTGAATGGAGTTCTGTATTATGTATTCTGCAACATTATCCAAACCATTATCAAAGATGTTAACAGTTCTTCTTTTTGTTTTGTTTTTTAATGTTTATTTATTTTTGAGAGACAGAGAGACAGAGTGTGAGATTGGGGGGGCGGGAGAGCAGAGAGAGAGGGAGACACAGAATCTGAAGCAGGCTCCAGGCTCTGAGCTATCAGCACAGAGCTCAACGCGGGGCTCGAACTCACGAACCTGAACCGAAGTCAGACTCTTAACCTACTGAGCCACCCAGGTGCCTCTCAAAGATGTTACAAATGAAAGACAACTGCATGAAATTGGGAAGAAAAAAAATTTATCAGAGATTGCCTTTCTAAAACAATGACTACAAGGAATACTCAATGGCAAATACACATATAAGATTCATTATTAAAACAAATATTTTATTTCACATCAACTGTCTACCACAAAAAGCACCCCTCCATTCCTAGACCTTGTTTTTCCTTTACTCTGTAAAACCATGACACAATTCAAGAACAATCTTTTTACCATTTAAGGCATATACCCTTTCTACCAAATAAAGCAGTCCCAAACTGCAAATTTGGGAACTCACAGAAGAGAAACAATAAATAAATGTCAACAAGTTCCCATCTACAGCTTGTCTGCACTTCAAAAAAAACTGAGCATTTTCATAGAACAAACCAAGTTTTAGCTGCAACAGCTCAATCCCGCATGAGCATGCTGTATTACAGCGGATGCCGTTCGGCACTTTGCACAAGACATGTTCGTCTGTGTAATGAAACATTATTCTTCTCTGCCTTCTCTCCGGAAGTACAAAGGGTTTTCCCAGGAATATGATAAATGAGGGCATTCCACACCCAAAAAAGGAAACTGGCTTTTTTGAAAGTCAAAATATTCCTCGTCTAACTTTTAAAATGACATAATATATTCCTCTTTCCCAGCCCCCCAAAATATTCAGCTCGAGAGACTTTCAGTCAACAAGAGAATGGTTAAACATGAGAAATGGAGAATGAAACATGACAAAACAGTTAAAAATGAATGAGCCAGAACTACACGTATCAACTACAGATTCTTCAAAGTATTTAAGCAAAAAGAACAAATCGTATAACTACATACAGTGTACAATCTTCTAAATAAGGCTTAAAACATATTTACAGTAATATGTAAGGTTGACAGATATAGCAAAAGCAGAAACACATGCATGGAAATGGTAAATACTAAATTGGAAAGAATGGCAATTTGGGGAGAGAGGACAAGAAATAGGACTGAGGAAAGATACCTGGGGCAGCTTTCATAGTTATCGTGTTTAATTTTTCAAGCTAAAAGAAATAAATATTCTACATGTTTTTATAGACATGACATACTTCATACTTTAAAAACAAATGACTTTTCCCATTATGTTTAACTGAATAGAATAGAGTTTTCTTATGAAGCCCCCCCCCCAAAAAAAAACCCTCTGGTGATGGAATGCCCTTTCCAAGCGAGCCCCTCATCAGTAGAGACCTTCTGTGTCTTCTTCCACTAGTGCTGTTACTTTCTGATACTGGCTGTGATGGGATTTTCAGATCCCTAACTCAGGGCCTCAGCTTGTCTCTACTTTTAATCTTACCAAGAATGCTCTTTTTAGGCAAGAAATCTATTAGAGTTTCCTTCCATTTTCCCCTTTTTACTGCTAAAACCTCTAGCAATCATTAAAAAGAAAGTCGTTACCTATTTAAAGCTCACCCGACTTTGTGGCACTTAGCCAAGCTGGGAACTTGATTTTATTCTGAATCAAATGTCAATGCAGAATGAGATACTAAATTAAAGAAAACACTGGGGCACCTGGGTGGCTCAGTTGGTTAAACGTCCGACCTCAGCTCAGGTCTTGATCTCACAGTTCAGGAGTTTGAGCCCAACATCGTGCTCTGTGATGACAGCTCAGAGCCTGGAGCCTGCTTCAGGTCTCCCTCTCTCTCTGCTCCTCCCCTGCTGATGCTCTGTCTCTCTCTCTCTCTCTCTCTCTCTCTCTCTCTCTTTCTCTCTCTCAAAAATAAACATTAAAAAAAAATTAAAGAAAATACTGACTGCAGTTTAATTTTCTAATAAATGAACATTCTAAAATTCTGTAATATGTTAGACCACGATTGCTTCACCACCTCAACAATGTTTAGATAACGTTTTGTTTTGAAGCTTAAGTCAGAGCTGGAAATAAAAAAAGAAAAAAATTCATGGTAGGGGAGGGTTTAAAACAAAAACGAAAAAAATAAAACAATTTCTCACATGCATACATGTAATGAGACATTCACACAGAGCATATCCTTGGGATTCCCTCAAAAACTAAAAATTAAAAAATCACTACCACCTCTTCATGATCAGAAAACCCATTTTTCCTATCTATCCTAACACCAGCATCCAAAGGTCAGAGAAAGAGGGGCAAGAAAGAAGAAAGTGACAGAGACAGACATAAGCTGGTATTCTTCCATTTACCAAACAAATATAAATTCCAGCAAACGCAAATAAAAAACTTTCAATCTTCTCATTAGGTTTTTACTATTTCTCCTACTCCATTCAATCTATCCTTAAATACTTCATAAAGTATTCTCATATCCATACTCTGTTTTAAAATGAAAAAAATAGGTTTTATCACACTTGGCCACTTGCCACAGCCCTGCTTCATGGCAGCTAGCAGAATTCTGGCAGTGCAAGATACAGGATACAGTGGGGGCAGAATGGAAATACAGAAGATTAGTTCCAAAATAAACACCTCCAAAAATCTGTCATCTTTGGAAATATATACATGCAGGGAATCTAGAGTTGGCAGCACCTCTTTCAAATAGTTTCTTTCAAGCTCTCTTCTGCAGTGCCCAGCCCTTCACCCTTCCCTCCACTCCTCTACTTCCTCCAAATACTTGCCAGGCAGACGCATGTGTCAATTTCTTAAATTACTTATAAGACAATAGCACTACAATATTTTTCTAACAGTATTTTACTTAGTATTTTCCATAGTCCTGCTTGTTTCAGCATAATCTGTGAACCCTTTTAAAATGATCTGCTGCTGCCCGAATCAAAGAAAAGTAATTTCTTCTTCGTATTTCTATGATTCTCATCACTATATTATCTCGGCATGGAGAACAAGAGAATCTACAGCTGCATTATCCACAGGGTTGAAGGATTTAGACAATGGTCTCTTGGACTTTTCAACTGACTGACTCATTTATCCAACACTGGCTGAGTGTCTCTGTTCTTGACTACACTAGGCTCAGCTCACAGAGTTTGGGAGAATAGACTACTGTGGGCAACTAATCACCTGAGGTTTCCACACTCAGGATTCCTGTAGTGTAATTACAAAGGAAAACAGAAACATTTTCTGTTTCAGCCTGGCAGGTCACGACTCAGAATTAACAGATTATTAGAACAGTCTGTCTTACCTCAGCATTCCAACATTAACTGCTTTTTTCCTTCCCCTGTCTCTCCAACTCTCTGGATTCCCCACCACATGTTCACCTCTTCCCCCACACCCTCAGCAGTTTGGATTGGAAAAAGAAGACAAAAGAGAAGGATGGGACTAAAGGCAGAATGACTTGTTTAAGAGGAATGCAGGGTAAATTGTCCATCAGGATGTCAGAAGTAATTATACAAACTGTCCTGAAAAGGAAATGGAAAGGATTTTTCTTCACTTCAAGCCTTTGACCCTGGTGAGAATAAGCAAATATATTATACTTGAGTTTATGAGTTTATACAAGCTCCCCAAAGGAAAAATATAAAAATTACTTATAAAGTATTATATGAAGGTGACATATGTCTTAGAAAGCCCCTTAGGCTCATTTGATCAAGCATCCTTATTTAATTGGCCAAAACATTAAGACCAAAGAGGTCACTTGCCCAGGGTCAAACAGCAAGTTAACAGAAGAGAAATGAACAAAACCCACACTCCTACCTCTATTGTATCACATGGCACCTAATTCTCTTCAAGTACAGTGACTTACTTTTATTTTGGTGACTGAAACACACACACACACACACACACACACACACACACACACACACACCATTTCCATCTCTTATTTAACTATCTCAGAAAACTAATTAAAAATTCTATGATGGTATAGCAATCCTTTAGTCCCATAGTTTTCCAAAGGCTCACCAACAACGTGACAAATACAGTCTCTTCTGGTGAAGCAGATATTGTAACGGGTCTAAAAACTTGTCATAGTTATCAAACAAATACTTACCTCTGTATTATAATACCTAGAAGACCAAAGAATATGTGCTTTCCGAATAAAGCGATCCAGTAAGGTACCTAGTCAATTAAAATACAGAGAATCACTCCATATAACTTGTTCTCGATTATTACATGTTTTTATTTTTATACTCCTCTTGAGAAACGGATGGCAGAAGCACAACTCCTGTCTTCGCTTCTAATGTAAGAATGGAGGTTGCTAAATTTTACGAAGAAAAGGTTTCATGCCTAGGAATGCCTAGGTTTTTATTTGTTTGTTTTAAAGATAAAAGACCATCATACATACAATGCTCAATATTCCCTAAAGGTAAACAAATATTACAAAACTGGAAAGTTAAAGAGAACAAAGTCAAAGGAAATTACTCAAAAACATTCCTCTAATTAATTAAGGTAACGTGAAGAGTTTCTGCTTTGGAAGAGTGTCATACACAGAACACACACTCTCAAAGAAGACTTGCTGAGTGCTCATCACACTTTGTGAACTCCTTCCACACTGTGTGCAAATCTTTCAGATTCTGATGGTGTGGGGAAGGGGAGGCAGGAACATGGGATAAGGTAGGCATTGGATTTGATACATACATTTTAAAATCATTAAACCAGGTCAGCACATTTTATATACAAAAGAAGAGGCACAGAAAAGACAACAAAGAAGTATATTTAACATGACTGTAAAAAGAAACACACAGAAAAGGTCCAGAAATAAAGTTTCAGGGCCTGAGTATTAATAGCATCAGACAGCCCTTGAATTGAACTGCCTTTCTACCTGGTACTAGCTGAGTGATAGTCTATGTCCAATCACCAAGTTCTAACAATTCTACTTCCTAAATCTGCCTTCTCTCTATTCCCTTTCTCTACCCCCAATGATACTGTCCTTATTCAGGCATCTTTTGCCTGGTTCATTAAGATACCCCTTATTGGCCTCTTGGCTCTCTGGTCCCATCCTTTCGAATCTGGCCTTCACACTGCTGCCATTGTAACTAACCTTCCAAAAAAAGCACAAACCTGATCATGTGATTCACCTAATTGAAATTCTTCAGATGCTCACCTATTGACTAGCAGTATTTTTCCAAACTGTGGGTTAAACTGTAGAATCAATTTAAGTGGGTCCCAACCAGTATTTCTTTAACAAAATAGCATAGAAACTATGTATGCCTCATACATAGTAAAAATATTGTTTCATGAAACTTTTCCTACTTTTATGCACACGTGCACATTCTGGGTCATGATATAAAATGTATTTCTACTGTGGGTTGAGTTTAAAAAAAACCACTGACCTACATAATAAAATTCCAACTCCTTCACAAGTCCCTTCACAGTCTGATTCCCTCACCATAGCACAGTAGTTAAGAGACAGGCTCTGGAGCCAGACCACTTGCATTTCCTTGCCAGAAATACCAGTCGCCGCTGCATGATCCTGAGTAAGTCATTTACTAGCTGAGTGTCACTTACCAGCTGTGATCCTGGGCAAATCAACCAGTCTGAGGTAACTCGGCTTCACTATCTATAAAACGAGGGTAGCAACAACACCTACCCATAGGGTGCCACAAGAACTAAGTGAGATTACCTATGTGACATGTGTGACACGTGGTGCACTTGATAAATGTTAATTATCGGTGGTATCGCTATTACTGCCTGGCCTAATCTCTGGCTGTTCTTGCTCACACTCCGGTTCTAACAAACTACTGGCCGTTTCTCAAATACATCTTCCTTCCTCATACAGTCATGTCAGATGTTGCTGCTGCCTAGACTGGACTATACCCTTCCAGTCCCCCACACATCATATTTCATCCTATTTCAGCTTAAGTGAGGCCTCCCCTGTGAAGCCTTCTCCAGCTAAACGCTCCCACTGAACCTCCGGGCCGGCGGGGAGCATAGCCACTTACAGTCTTGTTCGTCGGTGTCTCCTAGCCAAACTGTGACCTCTCAGGACCACCTCAGAGATATCACTCTTTCCCAGCACACCATCTTACAAACAGCAGTTCATCAGATATTTTCTGAATGACTCCTGGTTACTTACCCTTACTAGGTCTTCATTTTCTCATCTCTACAATGGGAGTAGTATTTTGCCCGAAGAGTTATAAAAGTGTCTGATATAGAAGCAATGCTCAATAATGGGTGGGACTTTCCAGAATCCTTAGCTAAATTACAAATATCCTAAGGAAGCAATACCTTAGACCCTTATTAGCTAAGACCTGGAGGTGAGGGTAGAGAAAGAGACTTAAATGTTGCTGGAAAGATGGTAAGATCTCTTGGAAGAAAACTGCAGTAGATGCTTGAGAAAGAAACACAGCTGAAGGACAAGATGAAAGGGAAGGGGGCCCTACACAGACACCCAGCCAGACCTACGCATAAATCCCAGCTCCAAAACATCTGTCTAGTCCATCTTTGCATCCCTAGCATTGAAACAGTTTATGACACTTAGGAAGAAATGAACCCATCTCATCCTCAATTTCCTCATCTATAAACCTGGGATAATCATGCCTCTCACAGGACTATAGTGAGAATTAAATGAGGTAACAATGCCCTCAGATGCTTTCTTCTCTATCTACCCCTCTACATACAGGTCAGGTAGTTCACATTAACCTATTTCCTCTCCAGTTATTTGACAAATTATCAGTCATGTTAACTTTCTCTAAAGTTTAAAGCAGATATTAATACTCTTAAACATCCTGTAACACCACTTATTATAGGTATTACAAAAAAGGTAAAGGCAAAAAAGAAGTTTAAAGGATCTTGTAATCCATAAGGCAGTACAGTTCAAGACTATACATGGGAGACTGTCCCCTGGACGGCCTCATACACATATGGATTCTCAGCAATTCTCTGGTGATTTTTACAAGTGTTCCCCGAACAATAAAATAGACAATAGTAAAGACTGAAAACTTTAGTAACAAGGTATAAAAGGTAAATACCCCCCTTTTGATTAATAAATATTGTCAATGTCCTTAAAGAATCTTTGCAAAGGACACTTATTTTCAAGAGATGTCAAAATGCAATGTCATATTTCCCATTTTTTCCAGAACTGCATTAGAAAAAGTTCAGTTTCAGCATGCTACTAGACCCAGTTGGTGGTGTAATCTACCAAGTTATATTTTGATCAAAATAAAAGATTCAAGCCCATACACAGTTTATGGGTCAATAATTCACTAAACTCATTAAAATTACTTTGCTTGAAGTCAACTTTCATGTTACACAGGCTGTCTCACTGCAAGCATTTAACAAACTGCAGTGAAATAATTAAATGGATTGTTTCTCTTTTTGTGTTCAACCTGCAGAGGACAGGTTTTTTAACACATATCATCAAGCTTGACCTAAATCAGGAAATAATTATTCAGGACTGGGCTTCAGTTTAAGCACTTACTGAAAGAAAGGGTCTCAATTCACTTTTCATTTTTTGATTTTTTTCTCTCCCCAATTCATTTTTTTTTTTTTTAAGTAGGCTCCATGCCCAATAGGGGGCTTGAACTGGAATCAAGCAAGAGTCAAATGTTCTACCTGGGATCAAGACTCAGATGCTCTACTGACATAATCAGCCAGGCACCCCTCCTAATTCACTTTTTAAAAGGAACCTCGGCTTAATTGTCTTTTAAATGAAACATACGGTCCTGCAATTTCATAGGAAAAGAACTGATTGAGAAAGCCAGCAGATGGGGGAACCATTTTCAGCTCTGTAGTAACTTGCTGGGCTACTAAAGAAAAAACCATTTCACCACTCTTGCATTATTTCCTTAACCTATGGTCTTTTTGAGCTCTGAAGTCTATGATTCTTTTTAGTACATGTCCTCCATGGTAACATCTTAGTTTTCCTAATAACATGTTATTCCAGTAATTCTAAAATATCCATGAGTCATGGTACAGTATTAATTAGTGAAATAAAGAATAGAGGATTCCGTTATGTTGGGTGGCTATCTCAAGATCTTAAAAGGTAGTCTTGTCCTGGGACGCCTGGATGGCTCAGTTGGTTGAGTGTCAGACTTTGGCTCAGGTCATGATCTTGCACTTCATGAATTCGAGCCCCGCATCGGGTTTGCTGGTCTCAGCACAGAGCCCCCTTCAGATCTTCTGTTCCTCTCTCCCTCTGTCTCTCCCCCATTTGTGTGCATTCTCTCTCTCTCTCTCTCTTTCTCTCTCTCAAAAAACAAAAAACAACAAAAAAAAACACCCATAGTCTTGTCCTTAAGCACACACATAAACCAGAATTTTTTAAGAAAACCCACAGAGACACAAAGCTAGGATATAAAAAAGAAATGAAAGCAACATCTCTGCAGTTATTCAGATAATGGTATTAATGGGGGCGGGGCACCTGGGTGGCTCAGTCAGTTAAGTCTCTGACTCTTGATATTGGTCCAGGTCAAATGATCTCCCAGTCATGTGACTGAGCTATGTCAGGCTCAGCACTGAGTGTGGAGTCTGCTTGGGATTCTCTCTCTTCCTCTCTCTCTCAAAATAAGTAATAAACATTTAAAAAAACAAAAACAAAAAAGCAGACAATGGTATCAATGAGGTGCTATTGCAGAAGACCATAACCATTCTGGATTTCAAACACAAGGCAGCCCCAAAACCAAAAACGATGTACGTTCAGTTTGTTGTTCTCTTTGACATACACCATTCCTGACGCTGCATTCTCTATTTAGATTTCCTCTTGGAGTAGAGTTCCATAAAGCATAATAATCTGGGTATTAATCACACTTTTGCTGGGCTTTGGGCAGAAAGCAAGTATCACTGTAGAACTCATCGAAAGGTACCAACTCTGTGCATCAGTCTACCATAAAGAAGTGTAATATACAATCAAAGACAGTACTGGCAATACCAAAGTTAAAGCAATTACCCAAATGTGGCTACCTAGGCAACAGGCCATTAGAAAAGTCAAACAGGGCGGGGGGGGGGGGGGGGGGGGGGGAGGGGGAGGGGGGGTGGTAATGAGCACATCTTTTCATCGTACCTGCAAGCAGACAAAAGGGTGCATATTCAATTAATGCTCATCTGAGTGTCACCTATATACCTAGCACTGCGCTGGAGTCTATGAGAGACAAAAAGGCAATACTGCCCACCCACCCCATACGATAAGGCACCCACAAATGAAATATTTAGGTAACAAGATAAGTCAGTGTCAATCTGTGTCCTGCTAATAATTAAATTAGCTAACAATAAGTCCTATCAGAACTTAGACAAGGCAGAAGAGAACAACAGAAAGGGATTAAGAGCCAGGAATCACACAAATTAAGATTCTGACTAGGACTTCTTGAATCCACCTCCATTTAAAGACATCTCAGATGTCATTAACCACAAACATAACCTAATAAGTCACTTCCCTCAGTTCCCATTAGGTGTGTCTCCTCATCGGTAAAGTGAGGAGGTGAGATTCAAAGAGGAGTCATAGGTCACAGTCTCTAACCTGAAATGGACCTTAGAGGTTAGAGAAGTGATTAAGACCGAAATTCAGCTGCAAGAACTGCATAAACATTTAGTATAGATACTCGGAACACTGGCTTAAGTACAGTGGAATATTTGTGCTGGGATGTCTCTGGGAAACCCAATTAAAGACTTGCAACTTGCTTCTGTGTCTGGTAATATAACCTCTGCTAAAACTATCAGGTTAAACACAAATGTTGTGACCACTAAAGAACTATAATGTGTAAAAGTGAGAGGGACAGTCACAAACAATAACAGTCCAATGACAGACTTAAGCAAGAGATTTAGTAATTCAGCAGAGCCACTGACCACTAGGAAATGTCAACGGTCAAGCTTTCATAATCAGAGGTGGGACCATTTGATTTAGCAAAGGAATTACCCAGCTCACAATGAAAGGCAGTTCCCCCTCAAAGAGCCATCCTTGAAAATAGCAACCACCTTCACTAACCACACAGAAAGGCATGCGACAAACATTTTACATCAGTCTTAAGTTGCAACCACAAGCTGGGAGCAGTAACGGGCTCTTCACATGGAAAATGAAAAACTACACTAGATGGTGCTAAAAATATTGAATAAGCCCCTGCATTCTTATTTCTATTTACTTAGTTGAGTGATCTTTTAATAAAGAAAGTGGGGAGGGGACAAGTTATGTTTCATAACTTCACAACCACATCTGCCAATGAGCTGAACTGTATTGTTTTGGACTCCTTCTGTAAACTTGGAAAAGATTTTGAACACATGCCTCTCAAGCAAAAAAATTAACCAGCACCATAACCAGTTATGTCCCCCTGGCTCTAATTTACTGTACCTACTACAGCAGAACAAAAGTGGCACAAGCTGGGCTTGTGATGTCGTCCAATGCAGAGTGCCATCTGCTGCACATGCACAGGATGTCTCCTAGGCAAGATTCAACCTCAGTGTCTCTCAGGGACCTTTACAAGAGCAAGCTGTTTGCTCCCATATTTGCCTAATACATTTGGCCTCAAACAACATCCACTTACAGGAGCATTCCCATTCATGGGATTTTAAAACACCAATACTTTCCTAACGATAGTCAGTTTTATAAAGGAGGAGAAAGATTATGAAGGAGCAATGACACCTTATAATGAGAAGAACAAAAAAACAGGGCCAGAATATCTGGGGTGGGTCCTGAAACTGCTGCCTGTTAGCTGGGCAATCCTGGCCAAGTTTCTCCCCTTTTCTGGGCCTCAATTTCAGGCATAAAATGTCAAGAGTTAAACAAATCTCCAGGAGATACCTTTCAAAGTGAGTCTTGTGAGGGATCATAGAATAACAGATGGAGACAGCTATATACAGGGTGGCTTCAGAGCAATCGTAGAAAAAGAAAAAATCCTGTTTACATATTTTAAATCATCAGACACAATTTTTTTCAAAAGCATACAATTCTAAGTTCATTTACAAGTCAACATTCCCATGATAACACTTCAGCCCTTCAGAAATAACACTTCACTTTAACTGTGCTTTCAGTTACAAATTCAGCACATCACTTTTACCCACCCCAGAATAGCACAGAAGAACACTTTCATGAAGTACCCACACAAGGAAGGCACTCACAGCCTGACAGATTCGCATAGTGAAAAATATACAAGGCACAAATTTAAAAATGCTAAATGAATACCACACCCAAATAGCCTTAAAAACAAACTGTGCAAAGTCAAAAGACGTATTAGCAAAATACAGGGATAAAGACAACTTGAGAAGTCTTTAAATAGTTTGAGGGAGAGGGGAATGCAATCAGATTTTTGGGTGGCTTCATGTTTTTAGGAAAACAAAACACATAAACGGAGGCTATGAAACATGCGATTCTAAACTGAACTGTGGAAAAGCTCGGCTCTCACCCAAAAGCTTCAGCAAAGCAATATGTCAGCATGCCAAATGTACAATTTTCTTCACAAGAATGAAGACAGGATCCATACGTATGACTAATAATAACAATATCATCTTGCATTTCCAGAGCATTAGTTCTTTCCATAGCTCTTTCAGACCCTTGATTTTATGTTGTCATCAGTCTTGGGGTATCCTCTCTGAAAACCTCCAGTTCAGTTTCCTCTCAAGAGCTATGTGATCACAAGAAGACAGGTGGATGTATTTGTTAACACAGGTGGATGTACGTGCTGAGATCTCAAGGTACTAGTTTCTTCTAGCAGGCTGTCTGCAGTGATTCTCTCATTAGCACACTATACAACTTAGCTCTAGGAAACAAAACCTACACTTTCTCACTTGGCCAAAGACCAACACAAATGGGTTGGGAAAGTCCAAGCAAAGAGAACCCACTGACTTGTTAGGTCAAGAACTCCACGCCAAGTTGATCTCTTGTAACTGAAAAAAGAAATGACAATCACTCACAAACACACCCCAAGGCTGTTCAAATAGAAACTCTCCTTCGTTGCCAGCCAATGAAATCCAGCAATAACTGGTTAATTCAACCACCAAATCCCTGCCTCTGTGAACAACTTGCCATACCCACGTCCCCTCCGCCTGCTGCCCATCCTTCCTTCTTCAGGCACGCGTGAGCAAGCTGCTAAACCAGCCCTCCAAAAGGACCACCGAGGACCTTTAAGAATCTCAGGATGGAGCTTGCCTCCTGAAGCAATGCAGCATCCTTCGCGAGGGGGCTGTTTCCCGTGCCCACACATGCAGGAAGTCACAGAGGGGGATAAAGTTTGATTATCCTTTCTTGCCCGTTCCCGAAGGGCCGAGAGAGGACGAGGGAGCGGTCCCGCTGGGGTCCTGGGCTGCTCTCCCGAGACAGTTCCCAGAAGCATGGCTGGCACTGCCACTCTCCTGACACATACACCAGGCAGCCGCGGCAACTCAGGACACCCCGACCCGCCCGGAGGAGGAGGGAAAGGGGACAACTTGCACGGGGCTCAGTTCGCGAGCGGTGGGGCAGAGTTGTTTAAAAAAAAAAAAAAAAAAAAAAAAAGAGGGAGGGACCGAGATCGGGTGCGAGTCAGAGAAGGGTTCAAGTCCCTTCCCCGCCCTGGTGCCCCGGGTCCTGCGGGAACATCCCCGCCATCGCCCCTCCTCCTCCTCCACTCGGCTTCCTCCGCCCTCCCTCCCTTCCTGGTCGCCGCCGCAGGCGCCTGAAGGGCACGGCGGCTCCTCGGTGCCCGGCAAGCTCGGGAGCGGCAGCGAGTTGAGGGAACTCGCCCGCTGCCCCGGCGGCCTGCCCGCCAGCGGCTCCCACACGCCAGCGCCGCCCCGCCCTCCCCGGAGCCTCGGGGCGCGCTCGCTCACCGTCCGGTGGTGCTGCTGCTGCCGGTGGCGGCTGACGCCCAGCCCGGGGAAGCAGCCGGCAGTCAGCGCTCCGCAGCCGCCGACGCCCCCGCCGCCGCCCCGGGAGGAGAGGAGCAGCAGGAGCGATCTACCTGCGGCGGCCGCCATCTCTCAACTGGAAACGGCGCCGACCCAGGCAGCGCAGCGGACGGCCGGGGCGGAGCTAAGGCCCGCCACTCACCCGCGCCGGACCAACTGCCGCCCTTGGCTGAGTTGGTGAGGCGGGGCTTCCTGCAAGGCCCAATCGACAGGCGGGAGAACCACACTTGAGGCTGCCTGTCACTTCCAGAGTTACCTATTGTGGGACCTAGTCAATTACGGGCAAATTCTAAGGAACCGGTAATTGGCATCCGAGCCCCTCACAATAGCAGCAGTAGAGATGGCATATTCGATTTGGCTAATCTTCACCAAGGATAAAGCTATGATAAAGGTAACTGGGGAAACGGATCTTTGTGCTAAGCTTTGTACTTCGTGAGTGTTCTAAGTTGGCAAAATATGTACCAGATAAATAATCATTAAACTAAGGATGCTGGAACGCTCAATGGCACGCCCAGAGTTACCATTCATACTGATGGTATTTGGATATGCTGGAATTAACCCTACATCATAGGGTGATCTAATGACCGTGATGTGTGGCATAGTATAGGAGAGGTAGAATGATGAGGATATCAAAGTCCCAGAATGAGTACATGCCATCAGAGTGAATTAACAGATCTATGTATATTTCAAATACTCAATTCATTTTTACAGCATCTTTCAGACTGATACTCTTACACTCTCCAGAAGCAATAGTCTCCATTTTCTTACTATCTTTGACCCTGTGCGCACTTACTAAACTATGAAAACAGAACATGTTGGTAATGTAATAAAAGTCATGTAAAGGTTACTTCAATGAATTTAGCTAAACTAGCCATTAGGAAAAACTTTGGAATAATTGTTGATCACTTTCTCTTAAAAAATATTTATTTCCCCAAGAAGCAAGATCATAATGAAAGCTCATTAAAGACTGTGAAATAAATATTTCCTTAGAAGATTTCCTTACTATCTGTTGTTATAAGCTGGTTAGTCCTCACATTTTTTTTTAAAATCTGAAGCACGAAAGCAGTTTGGTAAGCAGATGAAAAGTATTGCTCTCAATTTTGGGAAACATCTTTATAGTGTAGCCTTAGGTGATCAAGCTGAAACAAACAAACAAAAATACACCACACACAATTTTATTGTATCACTTGTTCTAATAATATTTTTTTTTAAGTTTAACTGAAGTAGTACTTGTTTGGCCAAGAATTGCTAAATAATGAAGTGGAGTTTTTGGTCTGTTTAATCCTTCCACCCCACTCTGGAACAGTAAAATGATTGGCTTCTCCAGGTGAGACTATCACACCACTCACCCAAAAGGCATTTATTGCCCAACAGTGGAACCTGAGAGCTCGAGAATGAGATTAGCCCCCCATTCAACAGCTGCACACACTAATCCCTCTCGTTGGAAATCTGTGACATTCCTGGAACAACTTCACTCACAGTCATTTTCGGCCCATCTATATTTATCCCATCTGCATATTATGTATTTACCCAGCTGTGCCATTTCCTCCTTCTTACTAGGAAGGAGAACCATGGATTTTAGTTTTGTTTTTATTTTCTGTGACTTTGCCATATCTGGCTACGAATCAGGATTGCCCCTTCATGTCTATCTTATACTCTGAGAAGTTCTATGGGAATTGTCTTTCTCCTATTTTTCCAAATATAGAAATTAGATATGCATCCTAGATAGAATGTTCTGAGACTTAGTCCTGTGCATTTGCATTTGCATTTGCAATAAATAGATTATTTAACTGCACAAACCTGAAACTAGAGGGGCTACCAAAAGCTTTCTTCTTATTTACCAAAAGAGGTTATCTTTTATCTACCAAGATGAAACCACTGATGCACCCCCAGTAGGCTGTGTAATTTGCGGATCCACTGACTGAACCGAGTTCTAATAATCCGGAGCTAGAAATGAAAGAAACATCAATTATCTCCTCACTATCTCTTCACTCTTCAGCTATCTCTTTTCCATAGCTGCAAAGGATATACCTCACATTAGCTGGTTGGCCAGGCCCCATAACAAGAAAGTGTAGATAGTGCAACAGAAAGCATCCACATACCTAGAAAATAAATAAATAATAAATTATATACGAAGAGAAACGACATATGACAGGAAACAGTTAATTCATGCAGTACCTGCTATGCTGATCACTTTTATAATACTTTTATAAAAGAAGGTAAAGTAGGGGCACCTGGGTGGCTCAGTCGGTTGAGCATCTGACTTCGACTCAGGTCATGATCTCATGGTTCGTGAGTTTGAGCCCCGCATCAGGCTCTGTGCTGACAGCTCAGGGTGTGGAGCCTGCTTCGGATTCTGTGTCTCCCTCTCTCTGCTCCTCCCCTGCTCACACTCTGTCTCTCTCTCAAAAATAAATAAAGATTAAAAAAAAAAAATTTTTTAAAGATGGGAAAGTAACCACACACACACACACACAAAGAAAACTTAAAAACATTGTAACTTTTGAGAATTAAAAAATTTAAGAAAACCTAAATGTTTTCCAATAGGGAATTGGTTAATAAATTAGAGACGAACCCTATAACAGAATATTATGTAGCCATTAACAAAATGAATTGTCCCATCTCTAAAGAAGTAATAATGCAGTACAAATGAGCCTTTTAAAAGTTATTATTTTAGGGGCGCCTGGGTGGCGCAGTCGGCTAAGCGTCCGACTTCAGCCAGGTCACGATCTCGCGGTCCGTGAGTTCGAGCCCCGCGTCAGGCTCTGGGCTGATGGCTCAGAGCCTGGAGCCTGTTTCCGATTCTGTGTCTCCCTCTCTCTCTGCCCCTCCCCCGTTCATGCTCTGTCTCTCTCTGTGCCAAAAATAAATAAAAAACGTTGAAAAAAAAATTTAAAAAAAAAAAAAGTTATTATTTTATATAATTCAGGTACATATTGACTTCTAGAAAAATAAATAAGGAACATGTTAACTCTGGGGGCTTTTGAGGGGATAGCTACCCTTTCAAATGGTTCAACATTTTCTCATCTGCATGTCATTTTTACCATTATAAAAACATGGTCACTGAAACCTATATGGCTACAGAGTTCTTTTCTGTGCCAGTCCTTAAAACAGGTTGATCTTTTTTTAGCTAAAAATAATCAGAACAGATTTCCTGGAGCATGAAACCCTAACTAGGCTCCCTACAAAACGTACACTGAAGTCAGCTCCCAATTATGACTCAATTCAATGGAGTATTTGCTTAAAAGCATTCCAAAATAGCCAGGATAGGTGATTGCACACAGTTCATTGCGTGAGCAAGAAACCATGACAGGGATCTGCTTAGAGGTCTGGGGGCTGTGTTTCATGGTTCACAGATGGTGTGAATTATATATGCAAGTAAGATGAGCAATTCTTAATGGACAGAAAAAAAAGTCTGTGAAGAAGGAGAGCAAAAGAAAAGGGTTTTACCTTCAAATATTTATCACAGCCTAGGTCTGTTTTCTGGCTATTTGGGGTTCACTATTTTCCCAGATGTCATTATTCTCATTTCTCCACACCTACCCATCTGCAGTCATCTCTCCATCATTACCACTCACTTTCCCATGACTTCTTAGTTTCTGTAAACTTTTCTGTCTTTTTTAAGTTTCACTGGTTCAGAAATATTTCTAGTGAGCATAGATGAGAAGGGCTGAACTACTCGTAAACCCCACCACATCTCTTTTCCCGTCTATATCTACAGCTAGTCTCACTTCACTAAACTGAACACACATTTTTTTCCTTCCTACTTTTTAATCCCTTTACTTTTCTCCCCCCAATATTCCCATCCCTCTTACTCTAATATAGACTGCAACCTTACACTGGATTATGAACATACTTTACATACATAATTTACATAGGTATACTTACATATGATCTCTTAAAATTTTTGTGTAGCCAGAGCCTCAGGCCCTGACCTTCAAAGAATGACTGACTCCATATTCATTTTGTAATTCAGTGACCCTATAACCAAATATTCTTTCAGATCAGGAACATCCAATCTACAAGTTTTCTTCTGTCAAGAGCATGGGGCACCTGGGTGGCTCAGTGGGTTACGCATCTGACTTCGGCTCAAGTCATGATCTCACAGTTCGTGAGTTGAAGCCCCACGTTGGACTCTGTGCTGGACAGCTCAGAGCCTGGAGCCTGCTTCAGATTCTGATTCTCTCTCTCTCTCTGCCCTCCTTCACTCGCACTCTGGGTCTCTCTCTCTCTCAAAAATAAACATTAAAAAAATTTCAAACATATTCAGTGCAATACTTATCAAAATAACACCAGCATTCTTCACAGAGCTAGAACAAACCATCCTAAAATTTGTACGGAACCAGAAAAGACCCTAAATAGCCAAAGCAATCTTGAAAAAGAAAACCAAAGCAGGAGGCATCACAATCCCAGACTGCAAGCTGTATTACAAAGCTGTAATCATCAAGACAGTATGGTACTGGCACAAAAACAGGCACTCAGATCAATGGAACAGAATAGAGAACCCAGAAATGGACCCACACATGTATGGCCAACTAATCTTTGACAAAGCAGGAAAGAATATCCAGTGGAATAAAGACAGTCTCTTCAGCAAGTGGTGCTGGGAAAACTGGACAGCGACATGCAGAAGAATGAACCTGGACCACTTTCTTACACCATACACAAAAATAAACTCAGAATGGATGAAAGACCTAAATATAAGACAGGAAGCCATCAAAATTCTCAAGGAGAAAGCAAGCAAAAACCTCTTTGATCTTGGCTGCAGCAACTTCTTACTCAACATGTCTCTGGAGGCAAGGGAAACAAAAGCAAAAATGAACTACTGGGACTTCATCAAAATTAAAACTTCTACACAGCAAAAGAAATAATCAGCAAAACTAAAAGGCAACAACAGAATGGGAGAAGATATTTGCAAACAACATATCAGATAAAGGGTTAGTATCTAAAATCTGTAAAGAACTTCTCAAACTCCACACCCAAAAAACAAACAATCCAGTGAAGTAATGGGCAAGAGTCATGAATAGACACTTCTCCAAAGAAGACATCCAGATGGCCAACCGACACATGAAAAATTGCTCAACATCATTCACCATCAGGCAAATACAAATCAAAACCACATTGAGATACCACCTCACACTCATCAGAATGGCTAACATTAACAACTCAGGTAACAACAGATGTTGGCGAGGATGTGGAGAAAGAGGATCTCTTTTGCACTGCTGGTGGGAATGCAAACTGGTGCAGCCACTCTGGGAAACAGTATGGAAGTTCCTCAAAAAATTAAAAATAGAACTACCCTACAACTCAGCAATCGCACTACTAGGTATTTATGCAAGAGATATAGGTATGCTGTTTCAAAGGGACACATGCACCCCAGTGTTTATAGCAGCACTATTGACAATAGCCTAAGTATGGAAAGAGCCCAAATGTCCATTGATGGATGAATGGATAAAGAAGATGTGGTGTGTATACACACACACACACACACACACACACACACACACACACAATGGAGTATTACTTGGCAATCAAAAAGAATGAAATCTTGCCATTTGCAACTACGTGGATAGAACTAAAGGGTATTATGCTAAGCAAAATTAGTGCGAGAAAGACAAACATCATATGACTTCACTCCTATGAGGACTTTAAGATATAAAACAGATGAACATAAGGGAAGGGAAGCAAAAATCATAAAAAATCAATGGGTAAGGGGCATTAAGGAATCTACTCCTGAAATCATTGTTGCACTATATGCTAACTTGGATGTAAATTTAAAAACCAAATTAAATAAAAAATTTTTTTTTCGAGAGCAGAACACCAGGAAAACACCGAGTTGAGAAGGGCAGGGTTTGTTCAAATAGGACCGTCTTTGTTCATGTTTCTCAAGATCTGAGAGGTTGGCAGCAAATATTAATGGTGTCCTTTTTGTGTTGGATTGGCTGTGGCTTCCTCCAGCCTTTGCTATTTACTAGACCTTTGGAGCCGGGAATTTTTCCTCTATCTGAAGTGACTCAAAGAGGCAGGACACACAAACTTTGCGCTAAAATAAACAACGCCTCTAGAGGAATTCAGCATAGGAATTTGGCACACATTCTTATGGAGTTGAACACCATTCCAGAATATCTAAAAGTGCCCCCAAAATCACAAGAACATTCTTTGACAAGACCAAATTCTAACAAAATTCCAGATTGGTAAAGTGCTCCCCTCTTTCAGCAATCTCCAGGTACTTAACTACCTAAATCCTGAATATGCCCTGACCTTTCAACCTCCAACTCTGCTCCCACTGTCCCTGTAAGCCACCTGTTCTACTCTTTTGAAGGCCAACTTTGCCTCCTCTGAGATTAAATGTCCAAGTAAAATTAAACTCTCATAATTTATTGTTTGACCTTGTATCATGGTACTTTGGTACCTGCTGCAAGCTGATTTGACAGTTGAGGTCTGCCACAGCCCCTTGGTTATCAGACCTATTTGATTAGACTCATCTCCTTGGCTGGGCCACAGCTCCTTCTGTCATCTTCTAAGTGTAATTTGTATCAAAGTTATTAATGTTACTATATTTCTCTTACAGAACTTTTCTAGGTTAGTGTTGCCAATCTGGCAAACTAATTTAAGCTATCTATTTAGATGATAATCAGTACTTTTTGGATTGCCTCTTTTACACAACATTTAAATTTATAGGAGTCTCCCAATGCTGATAGCCAAAATAATTTCAAAAAGTATGGCGGGTCTAAATAAATTATTCTGGGGTGGGGCACCTGGGTGGCTTAGTCAGTTTAGTGTCCGACTCTTGATTTCAGCTCGGGTTATGATCCCTGAGTCATGGTATCAGGCCCCACATTGGGCTACATGTTGGGCTCTACACTGAGCATAGAGCCTGCTTACAATTCTCTCTCTCCCCCTCCTGCCCCTCTTCCCCATTCTCTCTCTCTCTCTCAAATTAAAAATAAAAAATTTATTCTGGGGTGAGACAGTCCAGTGAAAGTCTTCAAAAATTCATCAAATACCTAGCATTAGTTTACCTATTTCAAGCTCAGATTCATCTTTATATTACGCTGAGTGTTGCCCAAATTTCAGCTCCTCTGAAACTAAACAAATTTAGTGTCCAATGGTATATTCATTCTCCACTTTGATATCATGTATATAATCTTCATCAGTACTTATTTATATGTGAATGCATAAAGACTGGGCTCTGGGTTGCACTTGGTAGGAGGCAGAGGGTGGAGGAAGCTGTGGGCGTGAGACTGGTCATTGCCAGTTAACAACAGGTGCGAATGCTGCTCTTTAAATTTAGCCATTGCACTTGGCATCTCATCTCTCAGCCGCCACGTATGGCAACCACTGCTGATTTGGAAAGGATCAAGGAAAGAATGACAGAAAGGGTCACATTCATTAAAAGGCAGAGAGAAAAAGAGCTTTGTTCTCTTTTATTTAATAAAAGCTAGCCTAAGAAATAAAAAACCAGCATGAGACTTGGAAAGTGAAAAAACAACTTAAAAGAGTGAAAAGGGGAAGAAAATTATTCAAAGAGATAATAATTATTAACAAATCATTCTTAATTAGGCACTTTAAAAGCCATTCCAGCTGCCAAAACGTGGGAGCAAAATTATCTAAAATTTGGGTAGAGACTCAGAAAATAATTACTACTAATTGGGAGTTAGGATAAGAGGAGGGGACAAGACCTGAATGAGGATAATCTTTTGTTCATTCATTTGATCAGTCAAGAAAAATATACTGACTGCCTCTTATGTGTCAGACAATATATGCTATGATATGAGAAAACTTTCCAAAATTCACATTTTTTTGCATCGTGTATTACTTTTTCTAAAATGCTCACCCTAACCTTGAAATGGAATCAATTCTTCCCATAACTTTGCAGTCCAACATTTATAGAGCATTCAAAAGAATTACTGAAAGATCCTTTGAGTTACCTCGGAGTCTCAATATAACATAACTTTAAAACATACTCCCAATGTAATAACTCACCCCACCCAACAAAATTAGCAAGAAGACATATGAAGAAATTTTAGTTTTTTGCTGTCATTGTACAGTAGGGTACAATTCTATGTAAATAGTTTCTAACTAGTTCATTGCCTAGAGTATAAAGAGAACTTCAATCTCAGAGAATTGTGAGAAGACATTGCATTCCTTCCTTCATGCCTTGCTATTCTAAGACGTACCTATTAGATTGAAACAGGGCCCTTTGGCTTTTCCAACATCAGAATAACTCATTTAATAGACTTGTTAAGGGACGCCTGGGTGGCTCAGTCGGTTGAGCATCCGGCTTCCGCTCAGGTCATGATCTTGCGGTTTGTGAGTTTGAGCCCTGCGTCGGGCTCTGTGCTGATGGCTCAGAGCCTGGGGCCTGCTTCAGATTCTGTGTCTCCCTCTCTCTCTGTCCCTCCCCTGCTCATGCTCTGTCTCTCTCTGTCTTTCAATAGTAAATAAACGTTAAAAAAAATTAATAGACTTGTTAAAATTTAAGCAAGATTTATAGCACCTATGGATGCTACTACTTTAAGATCCTGAAGCAATCATATCTATTAACTATTCAATCAAAACATGATCTTTATTAAGAAGAGGAAAATTGCACATAATACCACTAGATTATAAACCTGGGATAGTGTGTGGAAGGGTCCTAACTCAGAATCCTGAGTTAATTTGGATTATTTCCCATGATATTTTATAGTTACTATTACAATTACCATGATACAGAACTCAAGAGGATTTGAAAAAAGATTGTAAAGATTTGATTTTTCTTTTAAAATGGACTTTTGCTGCTTTCTTATCAATTTTATGTTTTGGAAGGTGGAAATATATAAACATAGACAATAATTTCCTGTTTGCAATCATGAATCCTTCTCCCAGAAACAGACCTGGGATATGAATGAATCTTGTTAAATCAAATTTTACATATAGGTTAATAGTAAGCAGGCCAACTTTGAAAAGTAAAACCCTAGTTTCCAGAATGCATTTTTTTATGCTTTTTAAATTTATTTACTTATTTTGAGAGAGAGAGAGAGAGAGAGAGAGAGAGATCACAAGTGGGGTAGGGAGAGAGAAAGAATTCCAAGCAGGCTTTCACACTGTCAGCACAGAGCCCAACTTGGGGCTCAAACTCACAAACTGTGAGAACATGACCTGGGCCAAAATCGAGAGTCGGATGTTTAACCGACTGAGCCATCCAGGCACCCCCGGAATACATTCTTTAGAATGGTAATTCCCAATTTTTGATCCATCTTGGCAAATAAAACTTTAACACATGGTCATCACAAATAATAGCTCCCTAAAGCATCTCAATAAATAAGACAGACTTTGGCTTATACAAAATTCCAAGTGTGTTAATTGTAACTACATTGTGCCCAAATATCTCCTTGTATTAAAAAAAAAAATCTGAAGTATTTTTTTAAGTTTATGTATTTATTTGGAGAGAGACAGACACAACATGAGTGGGGGAAGGACAGAGAGAGAGAGAGGGAGAGAGAGAATTCCAAGCGGGCTCCATGCTGCCAGCGCAGAACCCAAGGTGGCGTTCGAACCCACGAGCCCCGAGATTATGACCTGAGCCCAAACTAAGAGCCAGATGCTTAACTGACTGAGCCACCCAGGCACCCCTGAAGTATTTCTTAAATTTAATAAAAGAGTTTATTCTGCAACTGCAGTAATGGCTATCTGTGAGTTCCAAGAAATTCATCCATTATCTCAATAAATAAGGTGATTTGTTGGTTGAGTTACCACAGCCAACAAACAAACAAAAGGATCCGGCCCCACCAACTTGCCATATAATAAAAGATCAGGGAAACAGGAGAGTATTATAGGAGGGCATTTTACCTAATTTTGAGGATCTGGGTAGGGATCTCAGGAGATCCCTTTGGTGACACCTGACAAGTTAATGGAAGTAAGTGCCGGAGGGAAAGTAGTGAGATATGATACCAGAGAAGCAACAAGAACCCATTACGTAGTGTCTTATAAATCATATTAAGGAATTTGGACTTTACACAAAGAACAAAGTTTGTCTTCAAAGGTTTCAGAAATGGGAGAGATTAGAGAATAGATTGGAGACCAGAGAGACTGAAGGAAAACAAATTAGGAGATCTAGGCAAGAAATGCCAGCAATATGATCTATAGTATTGGCCATGGAAAAAAAAAAAAACTGACTAATTTGAAAGAGACTGTATATAAGAAGTTGAATCAAAAAGTACTGGTAATTGATAGGATATTTGGGGGCAGCAGGGAAAAAAGGAGAGTAAGGTAGCAAGGGAAATTGTTAAGTGTCTCACTTGGGCAACTTGTGTCGATGCTGATGCCAGAGGAAACACAGAAAAGATTTCGTGGGGGATGATGAGTTCAGTTTTGAAAATGTTGTGTGACAGGTGCCTTGAGACATCCAAGCAACAATATTCATCAGACAGCTGGTTATTTGAGCCTAATGAATAGACTGTAGAAATAGATGTGGAGATCATCCGCATATAGATAGTTTGTAAATGAAACCACAGAAGTGGCTGGAACCATCCGGGATGAGATCTAAGAAATTAGTTGAAGATCTAAGAAGATCTAAGAAATTAGATGCCATTTAATGTTCTTCCCTAATACATGCTTAACAAATATTTGATTTAAGTAAATGAATGAATAAAAACATGAGTTTTAGTAAGATCTAGAAGACATTTTTAACATTTGCACAGGACTTTTTCAATATTTAGTATTGGTATTCCCTTTTTCAGTATTCAGTATTAATATTCACTGACCTCAGGTAGTTAGTGGCTATGAATTGTTCAGTTTTCAAAAATGTTCTGGGTCCCTGGAGAACTTTTTTAATTTACTGCAAGATTTTTATTTTATTACAATGACAATATGTGTAAAGCTCCCAAGCTGAGTTCTAATACTTCAGACAGGAGCAAACTCACATACTTGGCATAGTTTCTTATACATAACTAATGCTCTAAAATAATATGTTCAGGGGCACCTGGGTGGCTCAGTCGGTTGAGCGTCCAACTCTTGATTTTAGCTCAGGTCATGATCCCGAGGTCATGGAATTGAGCACTGTTTTGGCTCCACACTGGGCGTGGAGCCTGTTTGGGGTCTCCCTCTCTCTCCCTCTGACCCTCTCCCCTGCTCACACCCTGTCTCTCCAAAATAATAATAATAATAATAATAATAATAATAATAATAATAAATTAAAAATAAACTCATAAGTTCAAAGACATTTGTGGAATGAATGAATAAATACATATGTGAAATACATATACTTACCTTCTCACAATAAAGCTATAGTATCTCCGTTCCACTGTTCTTGATGTCTGCTGAGGTGGTACAATAAGAACAACATAAGCAATTCAGTCCTAAGGGCCATTTACTCAAAGGAAGAACACCTACACTAACAATGCTGCCCAGGCTGCACTCCAGAGAGCAGGGGTGATATTAACAAAGAACTCATGTCCAAAATATACAAAGAGCTCTCGCAAATCAATAAGAAAAAGGCAGCAACCCAATAGAAAAAAATGGGCAAAAGACTTGAACAAATAATTCACAAAAAGAGATCAAAATAACCCATAAACAAATGGAAGGGTTCTTCACTTCATTCCCCATAAAGGAAATGCAAATTAAAAACCACAATGCAGAGCGCCTGGGTGGCTCAGTTAAGCATCTGACTTCGGCTCAGGTCATGATCTCGCAGTCTGTAAGTTCGAGCCCCGTGTTGGGCTCTGTGCTGACAGCTCAGAGCCTGGAGCCTGCTTCAGATTCTGTGTCTCCCTCTCTGACCCTCCCCCATTCATGCTCTGTCTCTCTCTGTCTCAAAAATAAATAAACGTTAAAAAAAATTTTTTTTAAACCCACAATGAAATAGCACTTCAAGCCCAGTAGAAGAAAAGAGTCAAAATGAAAAAGATGAAAAATACCAAGTTTTGGCAAGGATATGTAGCAATCTTGACACTCTTATGTTGCTGGTGGGAGTATAAATTGACCCAAACACTCTATCAGTCATAGTGCAGTCAGGAGACACAAACCATACCAATTACTTGAAGAGACAATTTAATATAAAGAATTGTTAATAATAAAGGATGTGTCTCTAGTTTTAATAATTCTAATCATTTTCTTTTGTCCTCTTAGCTAAAGGGATCATAGCTGCTTTCTGCAGTTGCTACCCCATGATTCTTTCAAGTTTTCTTTTCACCCTTGCAGTTACTTAGTTAATATCTTTACACCTAGTTAACATTTACATTAAATTCCCTCTTCTCAAGTTACTGGTATGGTTTTTATCTGCTAACTCATATAGAATTGATAGCAGGAGTGACCCAGGAAACAGACCCTCAAATATAGGATGTCTTGGGGCTCAAGTGGCTGTTATACTTTGCCAATATGGTGATAATCATGATTTCTAGGGCTGTCATGTGGCCTGGGACTCAGACATCTACAGATGTAGGTTCTCATGTTGTTGGGAGTGGAGGTACAGAAGCAAGGGTTTTCATAATTGAGACTGTACAACTCTTATATCCTAGTCACCAGCAATGACCCTCCTATATACTATGGGAGTAGTTTAGACTTAGAGATCTTTCTGGAAAACTACTCTATACATAGTGGATGGGTAATTGAGCTACTAAATTCAGAACTAGCCAAATTATTGAAACACATGTTTCTATTACAAATGAAAAGATAGGGATTGAAAGACGGAAATAGAAATCACTTTGGAATAGAAATCACCTAGGAAACAATTTAGTCCTCGTCTCTGATGGGACAAAAAAAAAAAAAAAAAAAAAAAAATTAAACGACCTACCAGTGCTGAGTGTTTTAATATCTATTAGCTCATTTAATCATCTCACTAACATTATGACTAGGTATTAGTATTCCTGTCTTACAGATGAGGATATTGAGGTTAAGTAATTTATGCTAACTTAGTACCCAAACTCAGGAATGAAGGACTTCAGCACCCACACTCTTAACCATTAATGTAATCTCACTCTCTGGAAGCCAGCACTCTCCACATGCAGTTCAATATAATACTCTGTAAACTACAGGTCATCGTTGCTTCCCTCCCCACCTCCCCCGCCCCAGGCTATTCGGTTTACAATGTGGGAAAAGAGCCACGTAGAAGGTTAGACCTGAAAAGGACTTCACAGGTTCTCTCCATCATAGTCTCAGTCTGCAGTAACTTCACTGAAGTCTAAGCACATATCTGACTTGCCCCAAGGCCACAGAGCAGTTTGTTTTTCCAAGGGAGGGGACATTTTATTTATTTATATTTAAACTTTTGTTTTTTAAAAGTAATCTCTACATCCAATGTGGGGCTCAAACTCATGACCCCAAGATCAAGATGCTTAACCAACTGAGCCAGCCAGGCGCCCCTCACAAGGCTATTTAGCGGTGGAGGCAGAACTATAATCCAGGTTTCCTCACTCTCAAGGCAGTTTTCTTTTGACTATACCACAAAATCTGCTCCTCCCACATTCTCTTCTCTCAGAGATGGGTATTGGTATAGGGTCCAAAGTTCTTATTGACTCTTTAAAGGGACTGGCTGATGTGGACAGGCAGGCTTGTTTATTAAAGGTACACAGATCTACTTCCTGGTATATATTCAATGCCGCCTCCAGTTTTATGCGTTAGCAGACTGGGCAGCCACTGTGTGCTGTGCAGAAAAGTCAGTTTTCAACCTGCCCTACATTACCTTTGCCTCGATACTTCAGACTCTCAATGTTTGCTCTTTTGGGTTGAAACACTGGAAACCTTGGTTAAAATGTCAATGGACAGTACAACCAAAGGAAGTTCTTGTCAATTCCTTAGCTTGAATTAGTTTAAGCAATTAGCACTCATCTCATGGAAGAGTCCTAAAGGATCAGGACTCTGGAGACATTTGGATTTTCCGGACGGGATCAAATGGCATAGGATGACCCGAGAGAAGTGAGGCAGGTTATAGCAGAAACCTGCAGGGACAGGTCATGGCCATATGAAGTCACAGGACACCTAGAGAGGTGAGAAGAAACTAAAAGTCAGAAAATGGTACAGAAATGGGGTGGGAAATGGAGCTCCTTTGTACAAATTAGAAAGAGACCCACGGAGCTCCTGGGTGCCTCAGTTGGTTAAGCGTCTGACTCTTGATTTCGGCTCAGGTCATGATCTCACCGTGGGTGACTTCAAGTCCTGCATCGGGTTCCACACTGACATTGCAGAGCCTGCTTGGGATTCTCTTTCTCTCTCTCTCTCTCTCTCTCTCTCTCAAAATAAATAAATAAACTGAAAAGAGAGAGAGAGAGAGAGAGAGACCCTTTCTGAGCGTCTTAGAGAATACAGCACCGACTAGATTTCCATTTCTACCGGCCCAACTTGCACACTGAACAGCCGCTTGTGATAGACTTGTGTAAATCACATGCATCATAATGTTGCTGAGTGGTTGCCCTGCCTGCCACCCCTGCCGTTGCTCCTCATTTCCCAAGACAGCCGCAGAAAAAAAAAGAGAACTAACCTTCACAATGCCTGGCCACAGCCCTCAGCGAATTTACTGAGCTCTTACTCTGCGCAGCCAGTCATCACAAAAAACTCAATGAGTAAGATACTATTTTCCCAACTTTACAGATGAAAAATATAATGGCCCAACGAATTTAAGTGTTTTCTGTAGGACACACAATTAAGAAAACATTCAAAGAGGCTAAGTACAGTGTACCCAGCGAGTTAAGCTGGGTCTGATTCATCCTTATCTTTGTCTCCCTATACCACACCTGTTCACAGAAAACTGTTTCCTGCAGTTTACATAGTTGTACATACTCAGTTATGGCCAACCCTATTCTCTATTACACGGCATTGACCTTCAACGGTCTAACTTAACACAGGTAAGCACACAGGTTTCTCATTTGTAGGTGGACCATCTGGCAGGCAGCAACAGGGAAAAAAGACCCTTTGACAAGGTCACAAGAAGGTTAATGAGGTCTAGATTTTAAAATATTTTTCTAAAATCTGAAAGAAAGAAAAAAGATACTTCAATGACAAGTTTGAGTACTAGCTAACAGCACAGTGATAAGCCGGGCGCTGTAAAACATTACATTATAGCATCTTGCTCAATCCTCAGAATATCCTTATGAGGAGAATACTCTCCAAGCCCCCATTGTTCAGATAAGAAAAATGAGACATTGAGAAGCTACTTGCTAAAGATCTCCTGGCTAAAGTATTGGAGCCAGATATGAATCCAGGATATCTGTTACCAGAGTCCACACACTTGTTCCTCTATATTACCTCTGCTGATAAAGCGAACAGTTCATGTTGAAGATCTCAGAGAAAACCCTGTAGTATCTTAGACTATTAACTTAAAAGTATTCACTTTGAGGCCTTAGGGGATGGTGTCATGATGAAAATAGCAAAGAAAAGGAGATTTTTGTGTTTTTAAAATAATTCCTTTGATAATATTAATTTCTTTGGTATGTTTGGCATACTAGATTACTAGTACCTTTTGGATAAATGTCTTGTGTTTGACATGTTTCCTTCACTCACTCACTCATTATTGAATCATTGCCGAACAATACTGATCTTTATGGAGAAGGCAGCATCATGCCTAACACTGAGCTTGGCGTATCATAAACTTAAATTTTTAGTGAATGATTAGTTCCAGAAGGAAGAGATTTTACTGGAAGTTTTCTAGACGTAGTTCCATAGGAATTAATCGTGAATGATTTTGATAATTCCATCACTAAATTACTAAGACAATATTCCACAGGTACGGGTTGAGTTTGAATCTATGTTTAGTGTAACAACTTTTGAATTGGTGGTAGTCAGCAAATGTTCAGTAATTATAACCTTTTTTTTTTTCTTTAAGAAAGAGAGCACAAGCAGGAGAGGGGCAGAAGGGAAAGAAGGGAGGGGGGAGAGGGAGAGGGAGAGGGAGAGGGAGAGAGAGAGAGAGAGAGAGAGAGAGAGAGAGAGAGAGAGAGAATCTCAAGCAGGCTCCACGCTCAGCACAGAGCTGGATGCAGGGCTCAGTCCCACAACCCTGGGATCATGACCTGAGCCAAAAGTGAGTCGGACGCTCAACTGACTGAGCCATCCTGGTGCGTCAGTAATTATAACCTTTCTAGAGAGTAAGTAAATTGAAAATATTTGTTTGCTTTTTCTGTAAAATTTTAAATGCTCTCTAATATCTAACATTAGGGTATGCTAATATCAAATGTCTGTAGCTCAGTTTACTTTTTTTTTTAAGTTTTATTTATTTAAGTAATCCCAACACCCAACGTGAGGATCAAACTCATGACCCCAAGATCAAGAGTTGTATGCTTTTCCAACTGAGCCAGCCAGGCACCCCATAGCTCAGTTTATTCATTAGTGTTCTCTACCTTGTTTTAGGAAGTATAGGACATCCTTTATTTACAGCAAGTCAGTTCACAGTTCTCATTCCAGGACTCTGCCTACCACCACTGTGTTCAACTTATGGTGCCCTCAGTGAACCCAGAACAAAGAAGCATATTGTGCCCAGACTTTTGAGGAAGTGCATTTCTACCTTATTGCAGCAAAAAGCCCTGCAATCTGATGTCCAAAGCCTATACTTTGCTGAAGAAATATATAAGAAAAATATTCCCGCATCCATTTCTCAAAAAGCCATTAAGTAGCCTAAAGTTTATGTAGAAATTTCCTCAAAGGTAAAAATAAAAATATTGCCATAGTCTTCTGTGACATAGTTGAAAGGATATTGGAAGTGGTTTTGGAGAACTAGATTTTAAGCCCAGGTCTAACTACTATGCAATCTGTGTGGGTAAGATACTTAACCTCTGCTTCCTCATCTGTAAAATAATATTCTCCTCTCTGGGTTGCAAAGGTTGTAAAGGTTAAAAAAAAGGGAGGGGGGAGTTTGGCACATGAAGCTACGTAGCAACCTAAAAAAAAGTCAGTTTAATTAAAACCAGAAATATTATGTTAAATATTTTTCTTTCTCTCTTTTTAACAGGAAAACGAACAAATTTAATAACATGTACATCTTCTGTATACCCAAAGAGTTACCCAAAGAAATTAACTCCAAAGATGCCTCTTTCTCTGCTAATTTGTTTAAAAAAAAATAACAACCAAGAATTATGAAGAAGTGAGGTCTTTGTTCATTTGCCCCTACCTTCCTGGTGTTCTGGTTTATATAAAGACTTCCACCATTGAGGAAGTCTATGTGAGCTTTATATCCCTGCCATCAAGGCAAAATGCCTGTCTTCATGTAAATGCCTGAGAAGAGTGTCATGTGTCAGTTTAGATAATGAGAGTTCATGTCTCTGTACTGCATCTCTTAGAATCCTTTTTATTTGGTGAAAAGTTTTTTAACTTCTGAATTATGACCAGTCTCATTCATCATTTCACAAGGTTAAACAGCAGATGTCTTAAGTGTGGTACAAAAGATACCCCCCCCCCACACACACACACACATACACACACACTTCTATTTTTTCCTTTCTTCCCCTGGCCTATTCTTAGAGCTTGGAATGGACCACATTACCCTATAGACTGACACAGTGGACTAGCCAACCCATTGAAAAACAGCTTTCCAGCTTGCTGATTCATACCTTCTTTAAGCAGAGATGATTGCTCCTAACTTATACTGTCTTTTTTTCTGACTCCTAATGAGCTTTAGTCAAAAGATCCTTTTTATATCACACAAATATTCAAATAACCGAAGAAATGACAATGTCCAAAATGAATTCCAAATTGAGATATTTTTCCCTTAGGTAAGCCAAAATATGAATTATTCTGTCCATCTATAATGAAAAGTTAACTGAACTCATACTGGTTTGTCTCTAACAGCATTAAGCTGCCACTTTTTGATGAAGTTTGGTAATTTAGTCCTGCAGCATAATGGCAGGATCAATGGACAAGGACTTAGAAGACTTGGACTCCATTTTCAGTTCTAGCTCTGGCTCATTACCATTACTTTGCCCTGACCATCTTCTATGATTACTTGGAATCTCAATTATATTAGCAATGCAGAAAGATTTGGAAAAACTACCCTGTAAGCTAACAACTAAGATGCAGCGGTCTTTTGTTTGCAATTGGTGTGCCATCATAGTCTCAGGCAAGAAAACTGTCTATCTTGGCATCTCAGTTTCTTTATCTGTAAAGACATGATAAATTACTTGTTCCTCTTTTCCCACCAGTTCCCTCACAGAAATGCGGTAATGGAAATGATATTAACACTATAAAAGATTTTGGATCTCTCTAGGCTGTTGCTACATAAAGAGAAAGTCCTTTTTATATTTCAACTGGCATTTTTAGATACTTCGTGCTCCCTGAGTTTGCACCATATCAAATCCATTTGGAAAAGATTACTACATAGACGGTTATTCTTTACAGAACCATTGCAGAAATAAAACGGGCCACAGAGAATACACGTTAAGAAAATAAAATTGTTTTGCAAAATTTGTGATTGTTGGAAGTTAAAAATTCTTCTGATTCACATTACCACCCTAATCATCTTAACGCAAAAGAGACAGCTTGTAAATTCGCAGCTTTCTATTGCCATGTTGTCTAGGTAGCGATACCAGCTGAAAAAAAAAATGGGGATACCACTCAGTTGATCCTGGTTATTCCAGGATTTTTGTAAAGTACCTGAGAAAAGTGTGTAGGTAGTGAGGGATCTTAAAATCTAACAATAGTTGACAGATAGCTTCTAATCTTGGTTTTGCATGTGTCAAACCTAAGAATGTTACAGGGATATTCACCCATCTCATGTAAATAGGAGCACTGACAGATAATAAGTATATCCTATCTGCTAAAAGAATTATGATCCTTACAATGCCCATTTTAATTTTTAAAGATTGTAATGGTAATGTGTTTCATTATATAATCTCTTATATACAAAATGTGTTTATTAGGATGCTTTCCCACTCATCTCGACTCAGGGTGTTTTTAGTGCTGCTTCTGTCTGAAGGAGCATCCTTCTGTAACTTTTCCTCCTGTAGGTTGGCAGAGGACAGTTGAAAGAGTCAACATACAGACTACCATTTGTGCCTGGCTAAAAATGGTGGTGATTTTATAGTATCCTGGGCATTTCCTGGCCATGAAGTAGGAATCAAGGCTCTGCACCAATTACTTCTTCTTGTGTTTCCTCTTCTCTTCTGGAGAGGGATGGAGGAGATCTTTCTCAAGGGGCATATCTTTGTGGGGAGAGGCATATCCTTGTGGGGAGGGGCATATCCTTGTCGCTGCTGGAAAGGCTGTTATACAATCTCTTTGTCACATTAGAGTACTAACAGATTCAAAGCTCAGACAGTGAAGGACAAAAATTCTCAGACTGACATATGAAATCGTATTGATTCAAAGACAGGTCTGAAACTGAAAGATCAGTTTATAGGGTGAAAGGAAAAGAGGAACATACGGAACCAAAATTTGCAGCCAAGGAGGACCCAAGATGTAGAGGTGGCCTGGTAACAGAGATTCCTACAGGCAGGTCAGAACTCATATGCCTAGCAACAAGTATTAGAGATTTGTCACTAGGAAACTGGAATCCAAAGTCGGGAAATCCAGTTGCTTTGGTTACAAAAGATACACATAGAAAACCTATAAAACCCTTTGAGGACAGATCTTCGTTCATTCATTCAATAAATATATATTAAACACCTATATATGCTAGACACTATTTTAGACACTGGAAAATAAGCAGTGAACAGAACAAGGTTCACTTAACTTGTGTAGCTGGGGAGGGGGAAGGGCAGACAATAAACAGATAAATAAGTAAAATACATAGTTTGCCAAAAGAAGTAAGTTTATGGAGAAAATTTAAGCAGGGAATTTCTGGGTTGCAATTTAAAGCAGACTGATAGAGAAGGCCTCACTGAGAAGACAGCATAGAAGCAAAGACTTGGACTAGACAAGAGGGAAGAGAATAGTCACGCAAATATCTATGGAACAGCCTCCTAGGCAGAGAATACAGCAAATGGAAAGAACTTGAGGCAGGATCCTGCCCAGCACATTTGAGGAAAGGTAAGGAGGCCATCATAGTTGGAGCAGAGCGAGGAAGGGGAAAGAGTAGTAGATGATGTCAGAGAAATAAGGAGAGAGACACCAATTGTGTTGGGCTCTGAAGATCATTGTGAGGCCTCTGGCCTTTGAGTAAGATGAGAAACTATCAGAGAGTAGTGAGCAGAGAAAAAGCACAACATGAATTACAATGTAAAAGCATATAACTGACTATTGTTTCGGAATTAGACCCTAAGCGGGCAAATATGGAAGCAAAACCGTTTAGGAAACTATTCCAATAACCGATTTAAGAAAGACAGGCTGGGGTGATGAAGTGAGAAGTGACTGGGATATGGATATATTCTGAAGGTAGAGCCCTCAGGATATGCTAATGGTCTTGACATCAGATGTGAGAGAAAGAATAGAGTCAAAGATGACCCCAAGATTTTTGGCCTGAAAACCTGGAAAATGGAGATGCTCTTGAATGATACAGGGAAGAACGTGGGAGGAGCCTTAACCTTCTTTGCATCCACACGTCCTAGCACAAATGCCAAACACATGGGAATGTTCAGTGACTACCAATAATCTAATCTGAATCTCGTTTCTATGTATTTGAGATCAGAGTTGTTCTAGATACAGGACTGACTCGTTGGAGTTACTACACTGGGACTTGGTTCTAGACTCTGGGGCAAGGTTAAAACCATTGGTGTCCTAGAGCCAACTTGTGCTAGCTAGCAAGAACCAACTGCTAAATTTGGCGGGGGGGGGGGGGGGGGGGGGGGGGGGGGGGGGGATATTGCAAGCCAGGTGTTAAACACAGCTGATTTGTAAACTTACAGCTGGTAACACTTTAAAAACAAAGGTAAAAGTACTTAAACTTCATCACTTCTGAATTATTTTACTACATTTTACTATTACTGTGCCCTTGAGGTTATTTATGTTTGTTGTGTCTGTACAATAGAAATATTATAGAACAGTGTGCTACTGTGCACCTCTTCCCAACTCTGTGTTCAGTGATGTTATGCCGGTAGCTTTAAATTGGCCATGATGTGAGTATTTATGACACAGAAATTGGCAAATGCTACAAATGAGGCATCTCCCCCATCCCTTTCCTGCCCCCAGAGCTGGTTAAACCTATAAGTGGAAATTTAGCCATACCAGCTTTGAAGGCAATGATAGGGGATGAGCAAACTGGTATATATTTTGGAAATATACTGAGGCACAGGCACTGCACACAGAGTATTAGAGAAGTATATAGTATATTATAATACTATTATATAGTATATTATAATACTATTATAATACTATATAATACTATATAGTACTATAATACTATATATCATATATTATAATAGTATAATACTATACAGTACTATAATGCTATATAATACTATATATTATATACTATATACTATGTATTATATACTATATATATTATATATACTATATAGTATATTATACTATATATATAATACTATATATAGTATAGTATTATATATATAGTACTATATATATAATACTATACTATATACTATATATATAATACTATATACTATATATAATACTATACTATATACTATATATATAATACTATATACTATATATATAATACTATATAGTATATTATACTATATATATAATACTATATAGTATTATATATATAGTATAATATACTATATACTATGTAGTATTATATATATATAGTATATTATACTATATATATATATACTATATACTATATATACTATATACTATATATATAGTATACTATATAGTATATAGTATATATATATACTATACTATATATAGTATATAGTATACTATATATATACTATAGTATATACTATATAGTATACTATAGTATAGTATATATATTATATATATATTATATATATATAGTATAGGATATATATAGTATAATATATAGTATACTATAATATAGTATAGTATACTATAATATACTATATATATATATATAGTATATTATAGTAATGGTTATATGAGAGGTTTCTCCTGTTCTGGTGAGGGAGGGTTGGGGACTGAGGAAATTATAGTAGGAGATAGACACACAAGGAAATTCCACATGGGGAAAGAATGGCCTTAATGATTGACTAAACCAGGAATTGCTGAAAGAGATTAGCATCTCCAGTCAATCAATGCCTTAACAGAATAAACCTAGAACAAATTACAAACTATTAACAGAAGAGATTAAAAGCTTTGGACAGCTTATTTGTATATCTGATATTATAAAGGATGAGGAGAAAATGGGGACTAGTCAATGCCATGGAGTAGTGACTGCATATTTGCAAAACTTTCCTGTATTAAGAATCTTATATTTTATTGTGAGGCCTTGTAAAAAAGAAACATCAAGGATACTAAAGACACTGTCTAATTATTCCTATGAGACAGCTAGAAAAGTAGCACAGTTTACTTTAGTTCTTATTTTACAAAGAAGGAAGCTAGAATCCAAGGAATATAATATAAATGAGTTATTGGGGATAACAGAGTGTGACAATTTAGGAGGGAAAAGTATGTGCCTGTGTGTGTTTGTGTGTGTGTGTGTATAATAGACAACAATGAAAAAGCCCACAGCATATAGTGACTCATTTTTCAAGAGAAGCAGGAATAAAAATATGTACATTAATTACAAATGTGGCAATTAAGAAAAAAAAACGTGAAAAAATGCATCTATAAAAGAAGACTATGAAAAAAAAATACATCTTCAAACCCTAATTTTCCTCAAATCTTTCTACTACACTGATTCTAAATGGTTCCAAAACTCTTCTTTTTTCTTATTTCTTAAATATATTTATTCTTTATCTCCCATTCTCCCCCAGTGGCTTTTTGTTCAAAGCTCAATCTCTTTTATTTATAATGTCTTCACAAAGTTGTTTTGCATAACACGGTGAGACTTCCTATTTAGCAGAATCGCTTAGTTTGAGCATTAGTCTTATTTCCGCAGACATATTTATGGGTATGAGGATGTGGAATTACTGGGTAAAAGAATGGGAACATTTTGATGGCTTTGGGTTTATCAAGACCGTAGTGGCATATGAATGTACTTGTTCATTGCACCCTGGCTTATTTGGTACCATTGTTTACGAAAATATTTACGAAGTTCCTAAGTGAAAATGGATATTTTACTATTGCTTTGGTTTGTGTTTTTTTTTTATTGCTAGTGAAACTGAATTTTTTTCATGTTTGCTCACCAATATGATGTCACTAACTGTCCATTTCTTTGAGGCCTAGTGTGCTTTTCTCAGCTTACATCAATTTCTTTATATTAGAAGGATAACAACCCCTTACATTTTGTAGTTTTTGATATTTTCCCATTCTATTGTTGCCTGTTCACTTTGGTTACTTAAAAAAAAAAACCTATTCATATTTTCCTTTGATTTTTAAAAAATTGCTGCTAAGTTCCTTCTGGCTTTTTTTTCCTGTTGTTTAATATTTTACCTATTCCTTAATTCATCTGGAATTTATTTTGATGTGTGGTTTGAGAAGATTATCTAAACTAATTTTTTCTAAACTGATAACAATTTTGGAATGCTTCTTCCTTTCTTTACTAATTTGTGAAATCCCCCATATTACACATTAAATTCCAATATATAATGGGAATATTTCTGCACTAGGTTATTTGTTTTTACTTGTACATCCCTATTTTAATACAGTAGCTTTGCTATATTATATTCAATTGGTTTTGCCCTTTATCATAATTAAAAAATTTCTCTTCTATTATTTGTATTCTTATTCTCCCAGATCAAGTTTTAAACTCACTGTACAAAAAATAAATAAAAAAATAAATAAATACATAAATAAATAAATATCATTGTACTTGTTCCAAAGAATTTGATAGCAATAAGAGTCATTTTTCCTTTGATAGAATAGTAGTTATTTCCCCACCATTACTGATTACCACTTATTAATTAGGTTAACCAAAAAGAAAGAAGTATATAAAGTTAACTCATGCTATTAAATTCTATAGGATTCTCCAAAGCACTTCTAGGTCTCAGAAGTGAGATGGAAAAAGATTTTTTAAGACTTAGAGTGACAAAAACAT
The DNA here is from genome assembly GCF_018350195.1 of Panthera tigris. Taxonomy (NCBI): domain Eukaryota; kingdom Metazoa; phylum Chordata; class Mammalia; order Carnivora; family Felidae; genus Panthera; species Panthera tigris. Next base: position 32,687,606 of record NC_056670.1, on the reverse strand, counting down.
CTATGCCAAGTTCTCCCTGGGAGGCTATTTTATGATTTGGAAGGAGAAATATTTCTCTTTGAAGCAAATAAAGACAAAGAATATAAAACTCAAAGTGATTGAAAATATAAATTTACATGCCTTTGAGTATATTTTATATCTTGTAATAACCTTGCACAATGCTCCTGAAACTGAAGCTTAGCATTATGAACAAATTTAACAATAGTTGCTTGTACTCATTGTTCTAATTCAAGTTTTCTATATATTTTAATTTGCCTAAGTATCACTTAGAGCCTCCTAAAAGTTTAGATTTTCTTTCTCAAATTTATTTATTCTTCAAAAATAATATAATTCTAAAAAATACACATAAAAATTGAGAGAAGTTGAGAACGTCTGTAATCTAATTACGGTAAATATTTCTTGGTACTTGAAAAAGTGGAATTTGTATTCCTGTGTTCATTTAAGCATTATTCACAATAGCCAAGATATGGAAACAACCTAATGTTCATTGAGGGATGAATGGATAAAATGGTGACCCTATAGACACTGAAATATTATTCAGCCTTAAAGAAAGAAGAAAATCTTGCCATTTGTGACAACATGGATGACCCTGGAGGACCTTATGCTAAGTGAGATACGCCAAAAGCAGAAAGACAAATACTGCGTGACCTCACTTATATGTGGAATCTAATATAGTTAAACTCATGGAAACAAAGTAGAATGGAGGTTGTTTGGGGCTGCAGTAAGATGGATGGAGGGAGAAATACTGGTCAAGGGATACAAAGTGTCATTTATACAAGATAAATAGTTCTAAAGCTCTAATGTACAACAATGTAACTATAGTTAATGTTATCAAATATTTGAAATTTGCTAAGAATGTAGATCTTAAGTGTTGTCACCACACATACAGACAAAAAGGTAATAAAATGATAGATATGTAAATTCTCTTGGTTGTAGCGATTATTTCACAATGTATACATATATCAAATCAAGTTGCATACCTTAAATATATACAGTTTTCAAATTGTCAATTATACTTCAGTAAAGCTTGGGGGGGCACTGAAAATCAAATTCCATTGTCCTAACATGAACTAAGCTTTCATGCTTTTATTTATTTTAATATATATCTATACATATATATATATATATATTTTTTTTTTTTTTTTTTTTTTTTTTCAGAGAGAGAGAGAGCACACACATGGGGGAGAAGGGCAAAGGGAGAGAGAAAGAGAATCCCAAGCATGCTCCACACTCAGCACAGCGTGGAGCCCATTGTGGGGCTCCATCCCACAAACCTAGGATCATGGCCTGAGCCAAAATTAAGAGTCAGATGCTCAACCTACTGATCCACCCAGGTACCCCTAAGCTTTCATGCTTTTATTTATTTTTTATTTTTAAAAAATATTTGTTTTGGAGAGAGAGAGACAGAAGGTACATGTGTAAGAGCAGGAGAGGGGGAGGAGCTGGAAGTGAGGGAGACAGAGGATCCAAAGCAGGCTCCACGTTGTCAGCACAGAGCCCCATGTAAGGCTCGAACTCACGAGCTGTGAGATCACAAACTGCCAAAGTCAGAAGCTTAACCAATTGAGCCACCCAGGCACCCCAAAGCTTTCATGCTTTGAGATGATTCTCTACAGGGGTCCACTACACCATCTTCTCTTTCATATACAAGTATAAGTCAGATGAAAGGTAGCAGAAATATTCATTTGGAGTATTTTCCTAAGAGTTGATGATAATTCTCTAGAGTTTTATCCACAATTGTGCCTAACAATGTTTAAGTTTCTTTATTATGTGACAAAGGCGTTAGTTCCCCAAAAATAACCAGGAAACTGGCCTTGCCCAATAGCAACAGAGCCATTCTTTGTAAATGAGAAGCAGAAGGCATGAGTGGGAACTCACAAAAAACAGATTCATGTGCCCTACATTTCTTTTTCAAAATGATTCTATCAAAGATATTTTATTATAATCTTGGTTTCTGTTATAATTGGTTCCCATTTCAAAAGAAGTTGGCCATGTTGGAAAGAATACCAAGAGTATCCAAGAATTGAGGTGCCTGGGTAGCTCAGCTGATTAAGCATCAGGCCCTATGATTTCAGCACAGGTCATGACCTCATGGTTTGTGAGTTCGAGCCCTGCATTGGGCTCCATGCTGATAGTGTGGATCCTTCTTCAGATCCTTTCTCTCTCCCTCTCTCGCTGCCCCTCCTCTGCTCTCTCTCTCAAAAATAAATAAATAAACTTTAAAAACATTTTAAGAGTGTCCAAGAGTTATTAATTTATATTTTACCTCTTGTCATTTACAAAGTCCTTCAGATATGATTTAACTTTCTCGTCTTGCTTTTATAAACTCTTGCTATTAAAACACATGTCTTCTCCCTTTGATTAGTCATATTTCTTTACACTGAATATTTATACATTTTCTAGATCTCTTTAATTACTTGATTTCCGGTCACTGAGCCTTGCTTTGTTATCTTAACAAAACATGAAGGGTGTCTGCTGTGGAACTGGTTTTACTCAGGCCATTGAATAACCACACCCTTATAATTAGAGATTTGGTAGTCACCAGAGACTGGTACAGTCAGTACCAAAATATTATGCCACAGGCATTTATATAAACACCATTTCTGAATGAATCTGGAAATCAACCAAGAGATTCTACATCCCTATGAAACCAAGAAGCTTAAAATTTGATAAGAAAGATTTCATGGTTACAAAAGTACTACTTTTTATGGTTTCCAGAGCTCAAAGAAAGTCTGCTTCCTCCTCCCCCATGTCAACCAATAATTTGAAATTGTCTGAATTATGCTGGGAACAGTTAGAATAAGGGAATTCTTGGGGCACCTGTGTGGCTCAGTAGGTTGACCATCCAACTTTGGCTCAGGTCATAATCTCACAGTTCGTAAGTTTGGGCCCCACATCAGGCTCGATGCTGTCAGCACAGAGCCTGCTTTGGATTTTCTGTCCGCTCTCTTTCTGCCCCGCCCCTGCTCATTCATTCTCTCTCTCTCTCTCTCTCTCAAAAATAAATAAACACTAAAAAAAAGAATAGGGATTCTGAAGGAAAAGTGATAAGAAATTAGTAAATGTAAGATTTAGTGCTTTTTCAGAAGACAATCAAATTTTTAAGTGCGATCTGCAATAATGGCTAAGTTAACTATAACTTATTTATACAATGGAATATTATGCAGTCATTAAAAACAATGAATACATCTGTCTTTATTGACATGCAGAGATATTTGTAACACATAAGTTGGTAAAAAGAGCTTATAAAACATGATGTCACTTTTGTTTGAAATAAAAATATAGTACTTGTATATATGCATGGAAATACATGTATCAAAAATATAGCTTGTGTTGAACTAAATATAATTTCAGTTTTCTTCAGACTATTTGTATTTTCTGAATTTTTTACAATGCGTATTTTACTACTTTAATTATCAGAAAAGGATATTTCTATTAAAAAATAATATATGAACATATATGAAAAAATAATATATATGAAAATATATAATATATATGAATAATATATATGAAATACATATGAATATATGTATGAAATAATATATATGAATATATATGAAACCAGGTTTTCTCTCTTACTTTCTCCATCTTTCAATTCTGTTTGCCTCTAACTGGCATACTACTATGTACAGGTTTATCTGCACGTACAGATTCTAGTCCCAAAGTGGGAAAGATGAGCATCTCTGGTATCCACAGTTAACTCCAGCAGATAGAGACAATCTTCCCCTATGAGCTCCAGCTAAAAAATCATAGGGCAGACTGATTGGCTTGACTTGGACTGGGAATCAAAATGTGGAGGGGAGTGAGTGGCAGTGAATAGGAGATACAAGTTTCTGATAGGACGGGTTCTGGCCACATTATCTCCCCTATGCCCCCTGCTATACCCCAGGAAGAAGAGGGAGTCTGCATTGAGTTGGTTCCCAATAGGAAAGAGGAGTTTTATTACCTGAAAAAAGGAGGAGGAAATGATGTGGAAGAGACTAAAATACCATCCATTCTAATACTCATTCTAGACACTTAAAATAATGATAATGAAGTTCTTAAAGAGTTACCACAGGGACACCGAGCTGGCTTAGTTGGGAGAGCATGTGACTCGATCTCAGGGTTGTGAGTTTGAGCCCCATGTTGGGTGTAGAGATTACTTTTAAAAAAAGAGTTACCACAGTTTTTCAATGTTTGGGAATTGGAAACCACCTTTCAATACCTAAACCACAATACTTATTCATTCAATAAATATTTATCAAGTATCAACCATAAACTTTGTGGTCTATATCTTACTGGAATGAGCAATAAACAAACAATCAAATAAAATAAAATACTCCTGCCCTCAAGGATCTTCCATTTCGGATATCAGTAACAACTCTGAAAAATGAGTCTGAAATTGGCCTCTGGCTAGAAATTTTATTGCAGTAGTTGAGATAAAAGAAAACGCAATTTGGCTTTCATATAATTTGTTTTTAACTTGTCTGTGCTAAGATCCTTACTCTTGAAAGAAATTAAGCTGAGTCATGAGATTTAAAAGCAAATGAGAAGAGTATTGGCTTTCGATATTGATGGAAAATTACATTATCTAGACGCACCCCAAGGTGTTCTGTAGCATCCTTGAGCTTTAACTTCTGTGTTACCTAACCTGCCCTTACAGTGACACTGGGCAAACCGATCTCATGGTACATATTCAATTTCAAGCAAAAAGTCTTGTTACAGTTGATTGGTAGCAATGAGCAAACTTCTTTTTACAGGTCAATGGGTTCAAGTATATGAATCAGAGCAAGGTATTCTTGTTCTGTTTTGTGTCTTGTTAGTGTTTATCTCCTATAGGCTGCATGTCTGTGTCCCCATCTCCCCCAAATTCATATGTTGAAACCTAATCCCCAATGTGATGGTACTTCAAGATGGGGCCTTTGGAGGGTGGTTAAGTCATGAAGGTGGAGACCCCATGAATGGAATCGGGGTCCTTATAAAAGAGACCCCAGAGAGCTCCCTTGCTCCTTCTGCCATGTGAGGACACAGCGAAAAGATAGAGAGCAATCGATGAACCAGGAAGTGGCCTTTACCAGACGCTAAATCTGCCAATGTGTTGATCTCCAGAACTGTGAGAAAAAAATTTTTGTTGTTTAAGCTACCCAGTCTATGATATTTTGTTATAGCAGACCTAACAGACTCAGACATTATTCTTGGTATAGCAAACACCTAACACTGAATTTAGAAAGTTTTGGAAGGAGAACAAAAGCAAGTTTTGGCAAATGTATCTTCATGCTTGTTTTTTTTTTTTTTTAAACCTTGAAGAACATAACAATTATAACTCCCTAACACAGTGATTCTCAACTTTGACCACACATTAGAATCACCTTTTAAAAAATACTGGTATGGGGGTGGGGGGGGGTGGGGATAGGGCATTGATAATCCTATAAAAAGTACTGTAGGTGATTTTAATATGCAGATAGGGTTGAGAATTACCTATGGATATTTTTAGTCTGTAACACTTGAGTATGTTCATCTTATCACTAGTCTGACTGTCATCAACGAATCACTTTAACTCTTACCATTTACCCACCTTTAAAAGAAGGATAGGGTGACTGGGTGGGTCATTTTTTTGGGTGTCCGACTCTTGATTTCAGCTCAGGTCATGATCCCAAGATCATGGAAATGAGCTCCACATTGCTTCCATGCTGAACATGGAGCCTGCTTGGAATTCTCTCTCTTTCTCCCTCTGCCCCTCCCTCACTCACTCTCTCTCCCTCAAAAAATAAACAAAAACAAACAAACAAAAAAACAAACTAAAATAAGAATAAATGAGCCACATCCATTCATTTACCCATTTCTATTTCTCTCCTTTTCTCTTTCTCATTTATGCATTCATTCAATCACTAATTCATTAAACAAATATTTATTAGGAATAAGTATTGTGTGAGGCACTAAGGATACAGATATGTAATTCTGTATATAATTTCATATAGAATGAAATATAATTTCATATAGAATGAAATATAATTTCATTCTAGTATTATAATATTAATAAGGTGGCATATGTAAATTAATCATCTTGAAATTCTCAAAGTTTAATAAAAAAAATAATTGCAAAAAATACACACCAATCCTTCCCCTGCTTGATTTACCTTGTAAAAAAATGTATTGAAGCTCGAATTACTGTGTTAGACAAACATCAACAGTCCTGACCTTCTGTGCTTTCAGTGAGTCATATAATAACAATCCATCTGCCACGATGTAATTTTCAACCTTTCATATATCGAATGAAAAGATGTAATTGCCTATAATTCATTAGGCTCTGCATAAGAAAAGATTCAGATACAATCAACTTTAATTAGAAATTATTCTAATTTAAGACTGTTCAGATGTCTTTAGAATATTTAGTGAGGTTCTGTTACTTCTGATATACCAAATCCTACCCAGAGTCCAGCCACACATCACGATCTTTGACTCCTATCCAATTCCCAAGTCAGGTTACTTTGTAGATGAAGGTAGAACCCTGCTTACTTGTTTGTTTGTTTTAAATGTTTATTGGGGGGAGGGGCAGAGAGAGACGGGGACAGAGGATCCAACGTGCAAGCTCCGCTCTGACAGCAGTGAGCCCAATGAGGGGCTCTAACTAACCATGAGATCATGACCTGAGCCGAAGTCAGATGCTTAACCGACTAAGCCACCGAGGTGCCCAGAACCCTACATATTTAAAGATAAGCAGACACTTTGCTCTGGACTGTTCATGCCATTTTCCCAATTTTTAAGCTCTAAGTTGCAGTATAACAGCTGGTCAAAAACCCACTTCAGTGGCCAACTCTGAGACTAGGACTGCTAGATCCCTCTTGGGAAGTTGGACATTATCATATTACTGAAATAGTTACTGACACATATTTAAAGCTAAGAACAAATGCAGGCTCACCTCACCCACAGAAGCACCATAATCATTTCTGATGCAGTAGTGTGCCCACCTAACTCCAAAAGACAAAAGAAAAAATTTGAAATTAAAAGCAACATCAGGAGGAAAACAACAGCAAGGTATAAAGGGAGAACAATCTTCCCACCAAGAATAAATTCAAAGCTAATGATTTCCAAAATAGCAAGATTTATCCATAGCATAAAGTTCCCTGTAACCAGGAATTTGATACTGGTACTACCACATAATTATAATTATTATGAAGCATGAGTTTGCTCACAAGAAGAGACATACAACCAAAAGAGAAAAAGGAGAATTGACATGAAGGGAATAAAGTAATTCTATATCTAGGGGCAGACAGATTTACATTTTTGAGATATATAACCATTCAGTACTGTCCATGAATAAACGATTGTGTCCTGAGAAATAACATTTTACTAATAGTAATAATAGCTAACAATTACTGAGCATTTATCTTATGCCAGGCAGTATTAGTGTTTTACGTGCATTATCTCATTTAATCCTTACACCAACTTTATTTACTATTATTCCCATTTTCCAGATGAGAACAATGAGGCCCTGAGAAGTTATGTAAGTTGATTAAGTTGATTATAAATACTTACACTATGATTTGAAACCTAAACCTGTCTGAATCCAAAACCCATGCTTTTAACTATTACCAACCCACCATCCTAATTTACCACTAGAGATTATATACGAACAGCCATCTGGGACTTTTTAAGATTTCTGTATCTTTGCAACTACGCTGGGCCTTTTGCAACATAATCTGTCACTAGTAATAGATAAATCTCTAATGGTGATATAGTACACTGGCAGGTAGTTGTAAATAGGAAGCAGTTTGTAGCTGCTGAGTGAGCACTGCACAAAGTTTGCCGCACCCTCTAGGTGGGTGGGTGCAAATGTGAAACAGAAAGCAAAACCCATCAATATATATCATGGCAACTAACTACAAGAAAGAATATTGCTAAAACTAATTGCTCCTGTTTGAAAAAAAAAATTTTTAATAAAGTAAAATAAATAAGGGGCGCCTGGGTGGCTCAGTTGGTTAAGTGTCCTACTTCAGCTCAGGTCACGATCTCACAATTCGTGAGTTTGAGCCCCCTGTCCGGCTCTGTGCTGACAGCTCAGAGCCTGGAGCCTGCTTCGGATTCTGTGTCTCCCTCTCTCTCTCTTCCCCTCCCCTGCTCATTCTCTGTCTCTCTCTTTCTCTCTCTCAAAAATAAATAAACATTAAAAAAATAAATAAATAAACTAAAAAATAAGAGTTAAAAGGGTTACAGGTTTTTTTAAAAAAAACTATTTGTTCTCGCTTTGTACTGAAATGTAGTGAATAGTCTCACACACACACACACACACACACACACACACTGTCCATATTTTCTTGGATATTGATAGCTTTATGGGGATATTAGGTGGTTGATATGATGAGTTGATGTAGCAACTTCAACCTCTCTTGGGGAAAATTATGCTAGTAATATGATAAGAAGGTTAATTAATTTTCAGAGAAATTTTTTTAATAAAGATTTTTCTGGAAATACTAATCATTATATTGCACCAAATACAATGAGCTGACTTCATTGGGAGTTGATTGTGAGTTGCTCAGGACAGGTTTTGGCCCACGATATACATTTTCGTATGTTTCAAGCAGCCTACTTACATCCAATCTAGGTGTCTATTTAACGTCCGAATTTTATTTGATTATTATTTTTTAAGTGTTTATTCATTTTTGAGAGAGGCATATAGAGTGTGAACAGGGGAGGAGAGACACAGAATCCGCAGCAAGCTCCAGGCTCTGAGCTGTCAGCACAGAGCTGGACCCGGGGTTCAAACTCCCGAACTGTGAGATGGTGACCTGAGCCAAAGTTGGACACTTAACCAGCTGAGCCACCCAGGCGCCCCTAGTTTCTGAATGGTAAAACTTCTTCTGTTTTTAAAATTCAACACACATAACCTTCAGTTTAACAATGATACTTAACTTCCGTGCGTGTATTTGAAGGTTAAGAAAAAAAAAATCATTGACTCAGGAAAGGAGGGAAGAAAATTCTGGTGATAAGCTTCAGGAAATATAAATATGCAGATGTGTAACTTCCTCTGGGAACCCCTTGAAGTGCATTTACACGAACATTTCTAATAAATACAGGGCAGTTTTGACTAATATTTATAGGCTACCTACCCTGTGTTGGTCTGTGTCAGAAAATCCAGGGTCACATCCCCAAGGTTGATATTGCTGCTGGGCCCCCCAAGAGCAGAGGTGAAGCTGAGTGTGGTGATACACAGATACTACAGTTTAACAGCAGCTTCTAGCAGCTGCAAGCAATTGCGTGCAGTGCATCGCACTCTTTAGGATGCATAAGAACCACCTGGAGAGCTTGTTCAAGGTAGTCTAAAGATTACTGGCCTTAACCCCAGATATTCTGATTCTGCAGGTCTGGGTCACATGGGAAAATGTGCATTTCTGATGACACTTAGGTGAGAGGGAAGCTGCCTATCCAAGAACCAGACATTGAATAGTACTAAAACTATCTGTGAATAGAAAAGTTCACAAATTCTGAACTTTATTTATGTTTTTAAATATAATTTATTGTCAAATTGGCCAACATACAAATGTGTAAAGTGTGCTCTTGGTCTTTGGGGTAGATTCCTGAGGTTCATCGCTCACATACAACACCCAGTGCTCATCTTGACAAGTGCCCTCTTCACTGCCCATCACCCATTTTCCCCTCTCTCCCAACCCCCCATCAATCCTCAGTTTGTTCTCTGTATTTAAGAGTCTCTTATGGTTTGCCTCCCTCCCTCTCTCTTTGTAACTATTTTTCCCCCTTCCCTTTCCCCATGGTCCTCTGTTAAGTTTCTCAAGATCCACATATGAGAGAAAACATATGCTGTCTTTCTCTGACTGACTTATTGCACTCAGCATAATACCTGCCAGTTCCATCCACGTTGCTGCAAATGGCATGAATTCATTCTTTCTCATTGCCAAGTAGTATTCCATTGTATATATAAGCCACATCTTCTTTATCCATTCATCAGTTGATGGGCATTTAGGCTCTTTCCATAGTTTGGCTATTGTTGAAAGTGCTGCTATAAACATTGGGGTACATGTGCCCCTATAAATTAGCACTCCTGTATCCACAAATTCTGAATTTTAATCACATTCCTACCTGAGTGCAAATCTGAATGCTGGACAACGTAAAATCCAGAGAAAGTAGAAACTGGCAAAAGGCGTTTCTACTATCCTTTGGCTGGATAGAACCATGATTCTTAGAATAGTAAAAAGCTGTATGTATTCAATAGAGGTCCTCCTTGAAACAATTAAGAAAGGCCCTTTTGCTATATATTGGCGCTGGGATGGTGTATACAGAAATTAATGGGAGTGTTTGTTGAGTTGATGGGTTTAGCCATAAGTTAGAAAAATAATTCAGCTTGAAGCAAATATCCTGACTCTCAGCCCTTCACAGTTATAATTTTATGATCCCGGACCAGTGGTCACTAAACCAGCAGCATCAACATCACCTTGGAATTTGTTATAAGTGGAATCTGTGAGCCACACCCCAGATTTACTGAATTAGAAACTCTGGGGTGGGGCCCAGCGCCCTGTGGTTTATCAATCCCTCCAGGTGATTCTAATGCACACTAACGGCAGAGGATCAGAATTCCTCCAGAGTATTTGTTTAAGACATAAATTCCTCTTCCTTCTTCCTTGGAGAAGGAATTATTTTTTACATAATTTGGGTATTCCAGTGTAGACAAATTTACAGAAACAGTGCCCTAATCCAGAAGCTTTCAAACTTTTTTCACTAGGACCACTGTTTACATGAAGGCTCAAGAAATAAATTCCTTTCTTGTTTCACTACCACTCATTCCTCTGCCTTTGGATTTTGTCAGTGATGAGTGGCCTAACCTGGTCTGCTTGGGACCCCTGGAGCCCGGTGCTTTTGTATCCTTGGGCCCTGGTTACAGTGGCAGAATCTACTAAATTGATTTCTTGACCTACTAATGGGCTGCAAGGACACTTGGAAGACAGAGTCTGGATCAGTGCTTCTCAAATGTTACGATTCATTTGAATCACCTGGAGGCCTTGTTATAATGTAAATTCAAATTCAGGAAGGCTGGATGGGGCTTGAGATTTTGCATTTCTAACAAGCTTCGAAATTTTGCAAATGCCGCCGATCCATATATGATTCTCCTGGTGGCAAGGCCTGGGCCATAAAACGTGCAAGAAGGTAACAGCAAACTTGATGCCTCTCCCAGTCATGAACCTATGATAGTTCTCTTTATGATAGTGAGCTTTAGAAGAAATTGCAAGTAGACTGTGGTATTTATCTTGCCCAGATGCACTGTCCTTAATTGACTTGTCAGTTGTCCTTAATATCATTATCAGTAGTTATGGGGTTCAAACCCTCAACCTGTGTGGGAATAAGTAGGTGCCGATTCACAACAGATCATATCCGTTAGTCCATTCATGAGAACACACCAGGATATTCTTGTCATCTACCTGATTTAATATCAGAATTAGAAAAATAAAAGATTAACTAGGATCATTTAGTTTTAGAACATGATATGTGCGTCCTGTATCACATTATTAAAATATCCCTTCATACATAGGTGAGGAAGTTCAAAGGAGAAAGTGATACACAGTGGTGAAGGGAGGGAGAGAGAGAGAGAGACAGAGACAGAGAGAGAGACAGAGAGAGAGAATCCCAAGCAGGCTCCACCCTCAGCGCCCAGTGTGGAGCTGGACACAGGTCTCGATTCCATGACCCTGGGATCATGATCTGGGCTGAAATCAAGAGTTGGACACTTGGGACACCTGGGTAGCTCAGTCGGTTAAGCATCCAACTTTGGCTCACGTCATGATCTCACTGTTCGAGAGTTTGAGCCCCACATCTGGCTCTGTGCTGACAGCTCAGAACCTAGAGCCTGCTTCAGATTCTGTGTCTACCTCTCTCTCTGCCCCTCCCCTTCTCATGCTCTCTCTCTCTCTCTCAAAAATAAATAAATATTAGAAAAAAAAAAAAGAGTTGGACGCTTAACCAACTGAGCCACCCAAGTGCCCTTGGAAATCTTTTATACCCACATATTTACTTCTCTCTAAACTCTAAATTTAATTATATCATGATGTTTTATTAAGTCAATGATTAGTGTTTCCATTATCAGGATTATATAAATCTTATCACTGCTGAGCCATGAGATTTACTATGAGAGTGTTTCCTTTCTTGTATAATTTTCCGGCTTTCCTGAAGTTAATGATTGCCTCCCACCCCTGAAGTTAGCTCCTTAAAAACAAACAAACTTAGAGCAATTTTAGATTTACAGAAAAATTGTAAGGATAGTACAGAGAGTTATTGTATAGCCCATACCTGTTTCTCCTACCAGTAACATTTTATGTTAGTGGGGCACCTTGTTACAATTAATGAACCAATGAGCTAGAGTTCATAACTTTCCAGATTTCCTTAGTTATTACCTACTCTCCTGTTCCTGTTCCAGGATCCCAGATTCTATTTTGCAGTTATGTCTCTTTAACCTAAGTCTGACAATTTCTTGAATGTCCATGTTTCTGATGACCTTGACAGTTTTGAGGAGTGCTAGTTGAGTATTTTTGTAGAATGTCTCTCAATCAGGATTTGTCTGGTGTTCTCCTCAGGGTTAGACTGGGGTTATATGTTTTGGAGAGAAAGATCATAGAGGTGAAGTGCTTATTCATCTTTTCAGTATAGTCACTGTATCTGTGCTCTTTTGGTTTTCTCTCCTGGAGGCATTTCTTCTAGAACCCTCTGCACTGCTCCTGTTTGGATGTGGTGTTGTCTCTAGGCCTGCTAATTGTCATCCTGAGATTTACCTTAACATTTTTCCTTGAAATTCTTTACACCATCCTTCTGAATTAGATCTCTGTTCCCTGGATCTCTTTTCCCCTCCTCCTCCCCCTCCTCCCTCTTCTCCCCCTGCTCCCCCTTCTCCTCCACCTTCTCCTTCTTCTTTAGGTTTAGTTTTGTATTTGGATATGTGTTAGTAGACTCCTGAGAGAGAATCCAGAGGAGGTAAATTTTTGAGTCCTTGCAGTCTGAAATGTCATTATTCTACTACACTTGACAAGTAGTTTTGATGATTTTCTTTTCTTGTCTTTTTTTTTTTTTTTTTTTCCTGACAATTTCTTCCATCTCTTCTCCTTTATTCTCTCATAGTTATATACTGGGCCTCCTGGCTTGATCTTTTCATTTTCTTATCTTTCCTCTCTGGTTCATCTCTTACAACTCGTGTTACCTTCTAGGAAATCCCTTTAAATCACTAATTTTATCACGTGTTTCATTTGCCAGACTTATTTGTTGTTCTTTAATTTTTTTTTTTTGCTTTTATCCGAGGATACTAATTTTTAAAAGTATTTTCTTCAGCTCCCTGTGGCCTCTGTTCCCCCCAAGTTCCTTTGCTCTGTATCTGTCTTTTTGACAGAGTTTCTTCACTTTTCTGGTGATTTTTGTCTACCCATTCATGTTTCGGAGTGAGGGACTGAAGGGGTGCCTGGCTGGCTCTGTTGGAAGAGCATGCAACTCTTGACCTCAGGGATGGGGTTTGAGCCCCATGTGGGGTGTAGAGATGACTTAAAAAAATAAAACTTAAAAAAAAAAAGAGCAAGCGACTTAAGAACCTAATTGCAAGCTCATCGTGTATGAGTGACACTTGCTGCCCTTATAAAGGGAGAGGTTAGTCAGGCTTCTGCTTGAGGACAATCTGACTGGGACCCAGAAGAGTGAGGGGCAGTCTCAGGATGTGGGAAACTCAATCCTCTTTATAAGTTTTATGTCTCATCCCTGCTCTCTGCTTTGCCTAATATCGCTGCACTCAAGGCTTTCTAGTTCAGTTAAAGAGGAGATTGCTAGAGTAGAGAAGGGATACTCACTGACTCTGCCAGGGGAAAGAAGGGATCTGCGGGCCTAACATTCTTTGTATATTACACTATCAACTTTCCTGTTTTCAGCTCACTCTCCACTTCTAATATACCTGGTACCTTCAGTTACTGAAATTTTTAAGTTCTACAACGATCAGCTTGCTTCTTGATGGTTTCTCTGTGGACAAGACAGATTTCAATTCTCCTTTCTCTGTTTTACCAAATTAGTGACTAGTCTTTCATTTATTTTGCATCCTCTTGATCTCTTCCCTTTCCGTTTTCATCTGCAGGTAATAAGTCATTTGAGCCTTTTGATTCTACCTCCAAATTATCAGTGAAACTTACTCCCTATGTGTCCATTCTCATTGTCATTGTTTTGGTGTAGGCCCATTTCTCTCCTGTATTGTTACAATAAAAGTCTATTGTTCTCCATGTGTTTTATCTTTTTCCATATCCACTGCTCCCCCCCATTTTTTTTCTAAAACATAAATCTTATTGTTTTTCACTTCTCTGTTTAAAATTCTTTGAAGGGTTTCCTGTTACTTACCAGAATAAATTCCAAAATCTTCATAAACAATCCCCCCTCAAAATCTGGACCCTGCCTACCTTTTCCGGTCCCATTCCTTGCCGCCATCCCCAACATGGTACTCTACGTTACAAATTATTTGTTATTTTCTGACACACCTTCAGAACTTTTCATAAGTCCTTTGCTCTTCCTAAACATCTTCCCTTTTCTCTTTCTGGGAAAGTATTACTCATACATCCAAGCTCAGATCAAACATCACCTGAGACAAGCCTTTCCCAATCCCCAAAATGAATTAAGTCATTCTCTTCTCCATATTCTCGTAGCACTTCCCACAAACCTCTATTACAGCCTTTTTATATTGTGCAGTGATTTTTTATGAGTCTATTTCTCACACAACCTGTCCTTTTCATCTTTGTACCCTCCTTTTTCCTACCCACCCTCTACCTCTCAGCTTATAGCATGACACCTAGAACACAGTAAGGCAGCTAACATATATGAAGCTCTTAGGCTCTTAGTAAAATATTTGTTGCATAAACGAAGGCAACACATGAGAGATTTCAGGAAGTCTGAGAGTCCCTACCCTCAGGATTTCCTGAGGTCCTTATTTTAGGGGTTTACACAAAAATACACTTGTAGGCATACATGTGCATTTCCTTAATTGTGACTAATGACAAGACAAGACTAAAGACAGACAAGGCCATAACTTGGGCAGGCTTGCCTGTAAGACATTTTGAAACTGGCTAGAATGTAATCTCCAGAACATAGGAATTTTTATCTCTTTGTTTACCATTGTATCCTCAGTGCCTGGTACATAGTAAGTGCTTGTATTAGTCAGGGTACCAACAGGAAACAGATGGCACACTCAAAATAGGATACGTTGAGGAGAGACAATTTATAAAGGGGTAGGTGGGGTGTAGGGGAACCACAAATGATAGCAAAGGAACACAGGGCTTGTAACAGTGAGAAGCTGTTACACCACCCTAGGTCTAAAAGGGAGAAGTAGGTACAGTAGGCTACCCTGCCTTAAGAAGAACAATGACCAGTAGTCACAGCCACCCGATTTCTGGAATGGCCACCCCCATTGAGTCCAAATCACAAGGCTCAAAACTATGTGGAAAAACTCAGGCTTAATGGCTGGCATTAATGTAAAAGGACTTTAATCTAGCACGGGGATCAAGCAGCAGGAATCTCTGAGCCAAGCCTGGCAAATGTGTAACATACCTGCCACGATCTTTTCCTTCCACACTTCCCAATCTGGCCCTGAAGGCAGACTTTCTTTGTCATTTATGGTTCTCTTTCTTACTTCACCCAGAAAAGGCCCTAGAATACTTTTCAACACAGTGCTCCAGGAAGCAAGCAACTACCTACAAATTGCTGTTACCTGATATGAAACCTGACTCTGGTCAAATAAGAATACAAGTAGGATTGTAGTTTGAAAGAGGTCCCTAGCAATCAGCTGAGGATACAAAGGTTGGGTCAGCTCCAGGGAGAAGAAACTGCCAAGTGCTATACTAGGCATATTTTTTGGGGTGGGGAGGGAACAGACAGCCAGTCTAGGGTTCAAGTTAGGATTCTGTTCCTAGGGGAGGAAAAATGAAAATCAGCAATCAAAATAAAAATTCTACAAACTGGTGAAAACAATGGAGTTGAGGAAAAGGCATATAATTAGGTATATAGGAAATGTTTTTCAGAGTAAGGTTGATTTCAGACTCATATGCTGGTGGAAATGATATTTCTACTTTACCGTGGTGTGGACTGACTCTGGAATTTGGTATGACTGAACTCACAACAGCCAGAAGATCTTAGTTACCTGCAGCTAAGCAGGGAAAGATACAGAAAGGGGTAATAACCCGCTTTTTTTTTTCTTCTCCATTCCTTTTAAAAATGATTCTAAATTAAGCCAAAAGCATTTGCTGTAAATGTTTAATTAAAACAGGCATATGAGATCATAACTACTATTTACTGAATATCTACTGTTTTATGCTTTGGATATGTTCTCATTAATCTGCATAACAACTCTATTAGGTAGATATAATTATCCTTACTTTACAGATGAGGAAATGGAAGTTGAGAGTAATAAAAGAAATAAGTTACAGCTTTTGGGTTTTGATCCAAACTTATTTGGCTTTAAAGCCTGTATTATTTTTGATACTTCAGTTGCCCATGCTATCCTGTTGAGACCCATGATTTCCTTTTTTTTAAATGTTTATTTATTTATTTGGGGGGGGGGGTAGAGGGGTAGAGAGAGAGAGGGAGACAGAGGATCCTAAGCAAGCTCTGAGCTGAGAGCAAAGAGCTGGATATGGGGCTCAAACTCATGAACTGTGAGATCATGCCCTGAGCCAAAGTCTGATGCTCCACTGATTGAGCCACCCAGGTGCCCCAAGACCCATGATTTCAATCAACCTCAAGTCTTGTATTCCTCTGGGTCATCATAATTGATAAGGACAGGCAAACTTAACGTGGTAAGTCCATAGGAGGACACATATTAGCATGGTTAAGAATAACCAGAATATTTTATTCATCTTTAAATGTTTTCATGTTAAATACTGTACCTGCCCAGACTCAAAGTACTTTCTAAGAGAAATCATCTCACTCATGGTTTCTGATGGCAGGGCAATCTGGACTATGCTCTTTTTCCCTTTGATATTTCCCCTCCCCAGATGTGTGGCCCAGGGACAGGCAACTGTCTTACGAGCTGCCAGTCCTTCAGCCAGCCTGTGACCTCCCACACAGCCAGGCTTGAAAAAAAAAAAACAAACAAAGTAAGCCACTTGCCTGAGATTTTCACACTTAGATATTGGAATTCACAAATACAGAGAATGGTAGGTAAGGGTAGAAATTGGAGCCTGGGTGGATCATGGCAAACCAAAGCAGAAACTGTGAAATAAAACACAAAAAAACAGATAAACAAATATGTAATTCAAGGTTCTAACAAGAAACAAATGACATGTGCAAATGGTGATAAGTTGGGGAGAGTTTATCCACACAGCAACTAATTAGAAATGTGTGGGTGGGTGTAGGAGAGCCGTAGGGATGGCAGAGGAACCTAATCTGGGTAGCGAGGGAGCTATTACCACCCCTAGACGTGAAGGGACAAGGGAAAGAAGAGGTTGGAAGGGGAAAGTTGTATGGAGTGAGTCACCTTGAGAGGAGCAGTGATCTTTGGTTGATAGGCACAGTGTGCCTAAAGTGACCTTGCAGGGAGGGAGCTGGGAGAATAAATATAATCTGTACAGGTCTGGCTTCCAGGAAAGAGAGCCCTATGGTGAAGGATGAAGAGTGGATCTGGAGGAGCAAATTGAACATATTTTAGAAAAGTAAAACAATGAGTAGAGGGAGGACAATAGAATAAACAGGGACAGAGAAAGAGTTGCTGGAAACGAATGACACTACCCGCTAGAAAGACTGAAAGGGTAGCTAATTCCTAGAGTTGCCTCAGATCTTGATGACTTTCCAGTTTGAAATCCAGTTCCAATTTTAGTCTAAGCATAGCTTTCCAATAGACTCTCTTCCTTTAAAATAGTCTATGAGTAATTTGTGGTTTCTTGTACCCTAATAAAATGCTGGGCACAATGAGAGTAGTTTATTCCTCTTAGAAGTCTTGAAAACAAAGACATTTGAGACCAGTAGGCCACTTACTGAAAAGAATCATGACACTCTCCTCAGCTTTTTTTAAGTGTCCAGATTTAAAAATAAAGGTGGCAGTGTTGTAAAAACCATTTAAAGTCAAAATTGAGAAATTATAAAACTGATCTAATTAAGCGAACTCCCTTGAATTATGGAAAACATAAGCTGCTCTTTAAAAGAATCACAGGGGCACCTGGGTGGCTCAGTCAGTCGGGCGGCTGACTTCGGTTCAGGTCATGATCTCACAGCTCGTGAGTTTGAGCCCCGTGCTGGGCTCTGTGCTGACAGCTCAGACCCCAGAGTCTGCTTCAGATTCTGTGTCTCCCTCCCTCTCTACCCCTCCCACACTCACGTTCTGCCTCTCTCTCTCTCTCTTTCAAAAATAAATAAACATTTAAAAAATTTTTAATAAAATAAAAGAATCACAGACCATTCTACATGAAATTAAAACAATAAGTTTTTCTTTAATCACCTCCCCCCCAGCTTTACTGATTTATCAATATACCAAACTACTCATATTTAATGTATAGAATTTGATATATATAATATGTCAGTTTTGATATATGTATTCATCACCACAGTCCAATTAACATTTCTATCCATTTCAAAACTTTCTTGTACCTCTTTGTAATCCCTCCCTCTACTTACATCCCCAGGAAACCACTAATTTACTTTCTGCCACTTTGCATTTTCTAGAACTTTGTATAAATAGTTCGAACTCTATATTCTTTTGCCTACTTTTTTCACTCTGCATAATTATTCTGAGATTCAACTATTTTGTTGTATGTATCAGTAATAGTTCTTTCTTTTTTATTGCTGAATAGTTTTCCTTATATGGGTATACATCAATTTGTCTATTAATGTCTTTTTAAAAATTAAGGTACGACTGACATATAACATTATATTAGTTTCAGGTATATGGATAATGACTTGATCTTTGTATACATTGCAAAACCATCACAATAAATCTAACATCTATCACCACATGTAGTTACAGAATTTGTTTTCCTGTGGTAAAAACTTTGAAGATATACTCTCTTAACAACTTTCAAATATGCAATACAATATTATTAACTATAGTTGTCATGCTGTATATTACATCCTCATTACCTACTTATCTTATTTATTTTATTTTATTTTATTTTATTTTATTTTATTTTATTTTTGAGAGAGAGAGAGCGTGAGCAGGGGAGGCGCAGAGGGAGAGAGAGAGAGAGAGAGAGAGAGAGAGAGAGAGAATCCTAAGCAGGCTCCAACTCAGCATGGAGCCCAACATGGGGCTTGATCTCGTGGGGACAGTGAGATTATAAACTGAGCCAAAATCCAGAGTCAGACGCTCAACCAACTGAACCACCTACGTGCCCCTGCTTATTTATTTTATAACTAGAAGTTTGTAGCTTTTGACTTCCTTTACCCATTTAACCTACTACTACCCCCTTCCGCTGGCAATCTCTAATCTATTAGAGTTTTGGGGTTTTTTAAGATGGGTATTTGTCTTTCTCTGTCTGATTTATTTCACTTAGCATAATGCCCTCAAGGTCTATCCATGTAGTCACAAAAGGCAAGATTTCATCCTTTTTTATGACTAATATTTCACTGTGTGTATATATGTCACATTTTCTTTATCCATTCATCCATCAGTGGACATTTAGGTTGTTTCCATATCTTGGCTACTCAAAATAATGCTGTGATGAAAGTGTAGGTACATCTACCTTTTGGAGTTAGTATTTTTGTTTTCTTCAGATAAATGCCTAGAAGTAAAATTGCTGGATCATATGGTTGTTCTAGTTTTAATTTTTGGAAGAAACTCCATACCGTTTTCCATAATTGGCTGCATCAATTTACAGTCTCACCAACAGTACATGAGGGTTCCCTTTTCTCCACATCACCAGCACTTGTTATTTCTTCTTTTGATAATAGCCATTCGAATAGGTGTGAAGTGAGACCTCATTTTGATTTGCATTTTCTGATGATGAGTGATGTTGAGCACCTTTTCATGTATCTGCTGGCCATCTGTACGTCTTCTTTGGAAAAATGTCTGTTCAGATCCTCTGCATATTCTTTAAGAGGATTTTTTTTTTTTTTTTTTTTTTGCTATTGAGTTTTATGAGTTCTTCACATATTTTGGATTGTAGTTCCTTATTAGATATACAAATTGCAAATATTTTCTCCCATTTAATAGGCTGTCTTTTCATTTTATTGATGGTTTCCTTTGCTGTACAGAAGGCTATTAGTGCTTCATCCTACTTGTTTATTTTGCTTCCGTTGCCTTTGCTTTTGTGTCAAATCCAAAAAATCATTGCCAAGACTGATGTCAAAGAGATTACCTCCTATGTTTTCTTCTAGGAGTATTATGGTTTCAGGTCTTACATTTAAGTATTTAATCATTTTGCATTAATTTCTGGGTATGGTTCAGTTTCATTCTTTTGCATGTGACTGTCCAGTTTTTCCAACACCATTTATTAAAAAGACTGTCCTTTCCCCAACGTGTATTCTTGGTTCCTTTGTCATAAATTTATTGACCATGCATGTCTTGGTTTATTTCTGGGCTCTCTATTCTATTTCATTGATCTATGTGTCTATATACGTCTATATGTCAATACCATACTGTTTTGATTACTATGGCTTTGTAGTGTAGTTTGAAATCAGGGGATATAACGCCTCCAGTTTTGATTTTCTTCTCAAGATAGTTTTGGCTATTATACAACTGTTAATTTTAAGGTAGGAAATATGGATAATATTTTTCTGGAAGGCCAAGAGATGTTAGAAGCAATTGCTTCAGGAAATGGAAATTCAAAGCATTAGCCCTTGAGTCAGAGATCTCAGTTGGTCATTCATTGGCTGTGGGACTTGGGACCAGTAACTTTAAACATGCTGTGCTTTGATTCCCTCGTCTGTAAAAGATTAATAATATTTGTCTCAAAGGGTTTTGTGAAGATGGCATGTAATTCATATATTTAACTTTTGTTTAAATATTAACTTTGATTACTATGAAAGTAGGGGGAAGAACATTGAGAAGTTAGGTCCTCTTTATGGACTCCCATATTGAGGACCAAAGGACATGATCAAGCATCATGGCTCCGAGCAAAATGATAAAATATGTTGGTCAATGTTTCTTCCTCCTTCATCTCCCCCTGTCCCTCTCCCCCCAACCCCTCCCCTTCTCCTTCCTCCTAGATTTTTGTTATTGTTTTTGCAGGGTGTCTCTTTCTTCTTGAGGGCAAGATCCATTTCCTTTCTTCTGTTTTCATATTACTTATTATTCTTATATCACGTTCTCCATGAATATTTATTGAAGTTGTAATAAATACTTGTGTAGTAACTTAAAGATTACAATGCATTTTCAGATACATTATCTCATCCTGACCCTCAAAATTTCCCAAGGAAGTAGGGAGAGCAAATAATATTATCCCCATTATCAGCTGAGGAAACTAAAGCTCAGAGAGATTAAAACTAGCTGAGACAATAAACTAGCTCTTTAAATGCCAGCTCAG
This sequence comes from Panthera tigris, assembly GCF_018350195.1. Lineage (NCBI taxonomy): Eukaryota > Metazoa > Chordata > Mammalia > Carnivora > Felidae > Panthera > Panthera tigris. The sequence continues at coordinate 32,666,160 of NC_056670.1, read as the reverse complement.
AGTGCCTTTACCTTGGCATACTACCTACCAACATGCTTGACAGTTTTGGGGTGTGTTCTTCAGGCTCCAGTTAATACTAATATATAAAATCTTTGCAAGATAAAAGACCGAAATACATTTTTAGAAAATTAACAGTTGGTGGTATGTTGATGCTTTACAGGGAAACACAAGAGAGCTGAAATTTCAGGATATAGTACTAGAACTGTATTTGTAAAATTTGAGATAGATGTATCTATTATTCTCCCTCCTCCTAAGTACAATTCTGAGCAAAAAAGAATTTGAAGTTACTATAAGTATTCCATACCAGTTAAAAGTATTTTATTTCTAGAGTATTGTTTCTAATTTAACCAGTATGCTAAACATTGCCTGAGGATTAATCATAACCACTTTTTCTTTTCTATTTTCATCTAATCTTACTGAAGACATTTTTTGACCTATTGCGGAGGTGTAATAATTGGCAACATGTAATACATTATTTTACATTTTTATTTATTTAGCAATTTCAGCGTTTTCATTTTCTTTTGGGTTAATCTTGCTTACCCTAACTCTCTCCTAAAAGAGATTTTGTTGTTGTTGTTCTTTAGGTAAAAGAACATGAAATGATTGGGGACCCTTCTTGTACAGTCACCTTTTATTTCTATTGCTTGGTCTTAAATTAGACATTATCTCATAGGATCTAAATTGGTACTTTATTTTTAAATTTGTTTTAACATTTATTTATTATTGAGAAACAGAGAGAGACAGAGCATGAGCATGGGAGGGGCAGAGAGAGGAGAAAACACAGAATCTGAAGCAGCCTCCAGGCTCTGAGCTGTCAGCACAGAACCCTATGTGGGGCTCAAACTCACAAACCGTGAGATCATGACTTGAGCTGAAGTCGGATGTTTAACCGACTGAGCCACCCAGGCACCCCTCTCAATTGGTACTTTTATGGTTAGTATATGACAAAGGGCTCGGCGTATGTACCCTGATATGGGATAAACTGGACTGTGTAGTCTTTGCAGTTAAAGTTGTTGATGTTATGACTGTATGTTCTTATTTTGAAAATACAATAATAAAAACTATTTTTTTATAGAGAGGGGCTCAATCTAGCTGGATTATAATAATTCTAGCTCCTCCTAATACAAGTGAATTGTTAAAGAGATAGAAAAAAGATAATAGACATTCAGGTAAATATTTTTCTATTCATTTTCATATACATAAGATTTCATATTTCATAGAGTCTGAGTTCATAACATGGCTGGTAATTGTTTTTTTCAAAATGTAGAAAGTTATAAACCTAATTTTTAAATTTTTGATTAGTTTGATACTAAATGTTCCATTAATTAAAGAATGCTAACGGTTTTTAATTCAATAAGAATTATTGTCTGTATTTTATTTTATCTTTTTTTTCTTTTTCACGTTTTTTTAAAAATTCCAGTTAGTTAACATACAGTGTATTATTACTTTCAGGTGTAGAATTGAGTGATTCATCACTTACATATAATACCTAGTACTCATCACAATAAGTGCTCTTCTTAATGCCCATCATTTATTTCACCTACACCCCATCCACCTCCCCTCCGGTAACCACCAGTTTGTTCTCCATAGGTAAGAGCCTGTTTTCTGGTTTGTCTCTTTTCTCCCCCTGTGTTCATCTGTTTTGTTTCTTAAACTCCACACAAGAGTGAAATCATATGGTGTTTGTCTTTCTTTGATTTATTTTGCTTAGCATAATACTCTCTAGCTCCGTCCAAATCGCTGCAAATGGCAAGATTTCATTCTTTTTTATGGCTGAGTAATATTCCATTGTATATATACCACATCTTCTTTATCCATTCATCAGTCAGTGGACATTTGCACTCTTTTCATAATTTGGCTATTGTTGATAATGCTGCTATAAACATTGGGGTGAATGTATCCCTTCGAATCAGTATTTTTGTATCCTTTGGGTAAATATCTAGTAGTGCAGTTGCTGGATCACAGGGCAGTTCTATTTTTCACTTTTTGAGAAACCTCCATACTGTTTTCCAGAGTGACTGCACCAGTTTGCATGCCCACTAACAGTGCAAGAGGGTTCCCCTTTCTCCACATCCTTCCCAACAGCTGTTGTTTCCTGTGTTGTTAATTTTAGCCATTCTGACAGGTGTCCTTGCTGATTTGGATGCTTTTTATTTCTTTTTGTTGTCTGATTGCTGAGGCTAGGACTTCCAGTACTATGTTGTTCCTGACCATAGAAGAAAAGCTCTCAGTTTTTCACCATTAAGTATGATGATAGCTGTGGATTTTTCACGTATGACTTTTATTATGTTGAGGTATGTTCTCTATATCTCAACTTTGTTGAGGGTTGTTGTCATGAATGGATGTTATACTTTGTCACATGCTTTTTCTGCACCTATTGAGAGGATCATATAGTTCTTTTCCTTTCTTTTATTAATGTTGTGTATTTTGTTGATTGATTTGCAAATATTTATTGACTGTATTTAAACACATTAGATAATGCACGTGTCTTGTTCTATAGCTTGTCACAATCCTACAATACTTTAGCCTGGTGAAATTTAAAATTTATCAAACCAAATTTGATAGATTAAGAAAGACAGACCTGAGCATATCATTTAAAGTTATAAAGGTAATTACTAGAAGAAAACAACAGAAACTGATGGGAAGAGTAGATAAGGAAAAGTGAGGAGTAATTTAAGAGTGAAATATTTTGTATTTTTCATAATTAGCAATCAATAGATATTATTGAAAGTTGGTAAGTCAAGAAATGGAAATATCTTTTATTTTTATTTTATATCTTGCAGTACTGCTTAAAAATTTTTAGTCATGTGCATACATCACTTGCACAATAAAAAAATTAAAACATGGCATAGTACTATTTTTAAAATATGACTTAGCTAGAACAAGTATTTTGAGCTCCGATTCCCCATGTCTAAATTGATTCAGGAGACAGGAAAGCGGCTTCCCAGGGATGTGGCTGTACTTTAATTGCTACTCGGAAGAAAGCCTTATCTAGGCTGTAGAGTCATGTTCACTACTCCTCCCTGAGAAACTAAAGTGGATTCTCTTCTTACTGCATGAAGGTGGAAAACAGGGAGACAAAAGGAGGTGATTTTCCAGCCTTTGGTCAGGTTGTAATAATCTCTTGGAAGAGAAACATTTAATGCATTTATGGAGACCTAGAACATGCAAGAATGGGAGTCCCTACCTGTATATAGTTAACATTGCTGACTAAATGCTTTATTTTTTTTTAATTTTCTTTTTTTTAAAAGTTTATTTATTTTTGAGACAGAGAGAGACAGCATGAACAGGGGAGGGGTGGAGAGAGAGGGAGACACAGAATCTGAAACAGGCTCCAGGCTTTGAGCAGTCAGCACCGGGACTGACGCGGGGCTCGAACTCACTGACCGTGAGATCATGACCTGAGCCAAAGTCGGACACTTAACCGACTGAGCCACCCAGGCGCCCCGCTGACTAAATGCTTTAATCTTAGAAATGAAGGATTTAATTAGGTACCCAGAGTACCTAATGTTTGTTATTGCTTTTATTTTTATGAAACTTCTTTCTGATATAATCTGACTAGCATCCTGTCTGTCCAGTAAATAGATTTCCCAAGCCATCTGGATGGAAGTTCAAGCCCAGTGAAGTATAACGTATTTATAAGGTGTATCATAGTTCTATGACTACCTCTGACCTGTGACTCATTACTGTAACATCTTGCTGGTATGTGTACTTATATATATTTATACAATGTACATTCTTGAAAATATGTCATCAAAATTTCAGTACGATTTAATTACCGGTAAAGGATGTTAAATTGGTTTCATTTTAGAGTAGACAACTGTACAAAATGAAGTTAAGTTTACTATGCTACAAAGTATGGCAAGTGAGTCCCTCATGACTTAACAATTTTTATATTTAGGAACAAAGAGGTTGTATTGAGGTTAGGATGCCCTAATGCTTAATTGCCTTCATTCAGGTTCACCTATAAGCACATCTAAGAAGATTCAAATGGAAGTCGTTTATTTGGGGGGTAGGGGAATGGGAAAGTAAGATAGGAAAAGAAGGCAGTCAATAAAGGGTGCAGTATCAAGATGGCTACTGAAGTAATATGGGAGGGGCACCAACAGCCAACAAGACTAAATTTTTTACCAGCTTTCAGAATTGGGCTATGACTTTACTTTAAAAAACTAGTGTTATCATTTCTTGTGCATCCAAGTTTATTGAGTGCGATTCACCCTCATTTATTTCACCTTCTAGTTAATACTTGTGAATATTATTTAGCTCAGAAAGAAATTAAGTCTTCAAGAGGTTGGAACACTGGCACAGTATTTTGCATATGGTGAGCATTTAGTAATTTTCTACTGAATTGAGACAAATGCATAATGATATATGATGATACTAATACTGGACCCATCCCCATGAGTCCAAAGTTATTTAAATTCAGAAGCTATCCTGGAACAGATGGGGGTGGAGAAAGCCCCACTCCATAAGAATTCTTCTAGACCCTTTATGATTCTGGATCATATAGCAGGGTCATCTTACTAAGTATGTCAATAAATGTTATGGCAAAATATTTGAATATGTGTTCTTTCTTTCATTTTTATTTTGGGCATTTCTTCTTATTTTTTTATATTATGAAATATATCAAACATAAAAAATAGTGTAAGAGACCTATATATTCACCATGCAGATTTTACTTTATTTGCTTTAGTTTGTTTTTTTTTTTTTTTTAAATAAACAAGAACCTCTGGATAAGGTAAAGCCCTGCCTTTGCATCACTCACCTGCTTGTACTCACCAACCTTGGTCTTAGATTTTTCCTTAAGCTTTTTTTTTTTTTTTTAATGTTCATTTATTTTTGAGAGAGAGAGAGAGAAAGAGGGTGAGGGGCAGGGAGAAAGGGAGACACAGAATCTGAAGCAGGCTCCAGGCTATCAGCACAGAGCCTGATGTGGGGCTTGAACTCATGAACTGTGAGATCATGACCTGAACTCATGAACTGTGAGATCTTGACCTGAGCTGAAGTTGGACGCTTAACCAAATGAGCCCCCCAAGTGCCCCCCCTTAGGCTCTTCTTTCCAGCTCACCTCTTAACTCAGGCAAATGAAACCTGAAACCACCCCTCAGGTGATGGCGAATGCCCTGACAGGACCTTCAGTTGGCCCAGAACAGCCAGACCATTTGAGCTAAACCCCCGACTCATGTCTGTGCAGCTAGACCATGGAGTGACCCCTGGAATGACTGGCAATTGCCTTTGCCTCATTATGATACTAAAAGCTCTGCTGGAGGAGGAACCTCAGCCCCATTTACATAACATACAATGTATGTGTGGGCATATTTCCTTAAGGTGCATGTGTGACCTTATGCCTGCCTCTACATAGGATGACAAGGCTTCCCTATGTAAATATTCATTCTAACCCTAAACAAAAGGTATCCATTCACCCTCTCTCAAGGAGTCATGGCTTTGGAAGCCATTCCCTATGATCGCCTTATCTGCTGCAAATAGAAGTTTTCTTGTGCGACAGTTCAACTTAGTGCAGTTTCTGACTCACCAAGAACTGAACTTCTGTTGGTTCCATTAGAGTATGTATGTTTTTATACTTCTACCTTGTATGTATCCATTAACAACATAGAATTTTTTGCATTTTTAAACTTATATAACTGGCATAATAATTTATATCACCTTTTGAAATGTAAATTGTTTTAATTTTTAATTTTTTTATTTTATTAAAAATTTTTTTCTTAATGTTTATTTTTGTGAGAGAGAGAGAGACAGAGCAAGAGCAGGGGTGGGGCAGAGAGACAGGGAGACACTGAATCCGAAACAGACTCCAGACTCTGAGCTGTCTTCACAGAGCCTGATGCCAGGCTAGAACTCTCTAACTGGGAGATCATGACCTGAGCCAAAGTCAGACACTTAACCGACTGAGCCACCCAGGCACCCCTGAAATTTAATTTTAGAGATTAATCAAGGTTGTTGCATTTTGTGCTGTATAGATTTCTATAGTATGAATAAATTACACAGGTTATATTCTTCTGCTGGTGGATATTAGTTGTTTCCAATTTTTGCTATTATGCAAAATGCTTCAGTGCACATGTGCTATTTCCTCTAGGATATCTACATAGAAACGGCGTGTCTTTCCATGCAGCTTATAATAATTTTTGCAGGATGAAAGTTTTAACTTTTGGTTTTTAGTTTATTTTTGTGTGTGTTGTAAGGTAAGAATCTAATTTTATCTTTTTCCATATGGAAAAAATATGAAAATTTCCCATTTTTTCACGTTGAACTATTTCATATCTGTATCTCTCTAACAGATAAAGACTAAAAACAAAATGAAACACCCATAATCACAATGCCATTATCACACCTAACAAATTAATAATATTATTTTATCTCTTATCCATGTTCAAAATTTTCCAAATATGTTTTCATAGTTAGTTTCTTCAAATCAGGATTCAAACAAGGTCAACACGTTTTATTTCACTGACACATCTTTTACAGCTTTGGTCTGTTACAGTTCTTTCTCTCCTAATTTGTAATGTCATTTATTTAAGAAACAGGGTCATTTGTACAAATCCCACATTCTGTATTTGGTCGATTGCATCCTTGTGGTATCATTTAACATAGTCATCTGTTCACCACATTTCCTATAAACTAGTAACTTGATCTAGATGCTTGATTAGATTCCAGGTTCAATCCTTTTGGCCGTAATAGTTTGTAGGTGGTTCTATGTACCTCCTCTTTTATTACATCACGAGGAATGCAATATCTGGTTGTCTATTTTATTAGATTTTACTTTTTGAAACAGTTTAGATTTACAGAAAAACTGAGCAGATAGTATGTAGTGTTCCTTTATTTTCCCCACCTCCATTCTCCCCATTTCCCCAATTACCAACATTTTGCATTAATCTGGTATATTTGTTGCAGTTAATGAACTAATATTGGTACCTGATTACTATTTTTTTTTAACGTTTATTTATTTTTGAGAGAGAGAGAGACAGAGCATGAGCGGGGGAGGGACAGAGAGATGGAGACACAGAATCAGAAACAGGCTCCAGGCTTTGAGCTGTCAGCACAGAGCCTGATGTGGGGCTTTTACTCACAGACCACAAGATCATGACCTGAGCTAAAGTCAGATGTTTAACTAACAGAGCCACCCAGGCACCCCGGTACCTCATTATTAACTGAAGTTCATAGTTTATTCAGATTTCCTTTTTTTCTTACCTAATGTCCTTTTTCTATTCCAGGACCCCAACCAAGATATCAAGACTACTCGCTTTTAATGATGTTAATTTTGAGCAGTGGGTTCAAGTGTTTTCAAGTAGATCGATCCATTATGAAGTTATCCATTCAACCTTTCTCTCAATGATTTTAGCATCTATTCATAATCATTCCATAAGTACAGTATTTCACAAGGAATAGCAAAACTGTGATTTTTAAAATTCAATGACTTCTTCTGCAATTGTTAGCTAGAATTCTCTGATCAAGAACTTTGCCTTTTCAGCCATTTGGTTACTTTTGAAATACTGTACAATTTATCTTGTGTAGATTTTAATGGTTCAAATATAACCATAGGATATGTGTAAGAAATTCCATTTACTTTTAATTTTTAAATTATTTGCACAAAAGCACAAAGAAAATATTTTATATTGCTAGACAAAGGCAGTAGCTTTCATATTCCTGTAAGTAATTTCTGCCATTTATGCAGACTGCACAAAAACATGTTGAAATGCTAATGAAGTTGTTTAAAAATAAAAACTATTATATTGCTTTGAGCCAAAAAATTTCAGGCACTTAAGTGGCATTAACAATTAGTCCTCAGAGATTTTTTGAAATGTAGTTATAATAATTAATACTATTCCTAGTTAATTTGTATGGTGTAGTAATAACAGAATAGTTTCTAGCTTGGGAACTGAGACACAAAGAGTTAAAGGAAGTGGCCTGAGGGAATTCAATAATTTATATACACAGGCCTATTAAAGAGAGTTAGCAATGAAAATATGAAAGAATGTGACTCCTTCTATAAAGGTATGGCATGTTAGTTATTTCCCTTCTCCCAAATACAACCCACTTGTGTAAAGCAAAACTTAATTTTCTAAAAAACATTATATAATATTAGTATTATAGATAAAGAATAAATACCTAATATTCAGTCAAAACTTGTTTCCAATAAAACACAATGGTCTGTTGGGGTCTAGTCAACAAAATATTCTCCATGATTCACTATCTACTTCATTTTGCTCACAAATATCAATACCACAGTTGTTTAGAAATTAAGAGGGCATGATCCCAAATTTTAAACAGACATTTAGGGGGTTGTTGGCTAGTTCTTGAAGGAACTTTTCACATTGTCCTCTCATGAACGTATTAGAATGTATGTTCCTAAAATTGGACATATACTCAATTGAATGTGCTAGACTTACTTGATTCATGTTAATAACTTGCGGAGGTAACAGCTGAGAGTGAAATAAACATGGAATGGAGGGAAATGATGAGTCCAATTGTAGCCCGAGACTAACTGCAGGCAGGGGAGACCATAGCTCAGCCCATTAATCTTCCTCTTCTAAGCTTCCCCTTAGGAAAAAAAGCCTACAAGAACCATGGCAAATCTGCTTCCTCAACGTATGTGGAGAGATAGATCAGTGTAGAACAAGAGGTAGACTGTGGTAGTCATGGGGGTGCTCCTCTCAGATCTCCTTTCTATAGATTCTACATCAGGGAGCATGGCTGATTGACAGAGGACACATTTTGGGCTCTAATGCATTCATGTCTGGCCTTACCTTCCCTAAGCTTCTTCCAGTCAATGACTGAGCACAGCAGGATAGAGACCAGTCTATTTCTGCACAAAGCGGGATTCCTTTTATTGGCTACTTTAGCTCAGGGACTTCCCATTGGCCTGGGTAATATTTTGTCAGAAGTGCTGTAGTCTTTTTTTCTTTTTTTAATTAAAAAAATTTTTTTTAATGTTTATTATTTTTGACAGAGAGAAAGAGACAGAGAGAGAGCGACAGACAGAGCATGAGCAGGGGAGGGGCAGGCAGAGAGAGAGACACAGCATCCAAAGCAGGATCCAGGCTCTGAGCTGTCAACACAGAGCCCAATGTGGGGCTCGAACTCATGAACCACAAGATCATGACCTGAGCAGAAGTCAGAGGCTTAACCAACTGAGCCACCCGGGTGCCCCAGAACTGCTCTACAATCTGAGGCCCCTCCCACTCAATCCTTCCTTCCCTCTTTCCTGTCACAGATGTCAGGCCTGCATCACTCTCCCAGTCTACTCCTACTCCCTTCCCTTTCTCTTCCATAAGCACTCCCTCCAGTAAATCCCTTGCACATCTAATCTCTGTGTCTGCTTCTCCATAGATTCAAACTGATACACTTACACAAGAGTTTAGCCCATTAGATTAAACTCACAGCTGTTTATAGCAAGTACAGACCATTTCTTGAAAAACTACATAGATCAATAGATGGCTTACAATTAGAATACATACTTTAAAAATTAATATTAATGCAAATTTACATGTAAACTATTGAATGGTTTTAAGGTCTTAATGAGCAATCACAATTTCTCTTGGGTTTTTGGTCTTAGAAGGTACATCTATCTGCTATATAAGTGCCATTCTCTAGTTTGGGGATAATGTAATTATGTACAGCAGAACTTTCTTTCTAGAACTATTTATGAATTTTATGATGAAAGCAATTCATAATTCAAATTCTACTTCCCACTTGTTCTTAGCTCTTCATGGTGATTGTGAAATATTAAAGGCCTGTGTTTCTATGTGCTGTTAAGTAAAGCATATTGGCAGAAGTAGAAACAGAAAGTAAAAGGACTAGAGAAGTAAAAGAAACATAGTTCATGGTTTATTAATATTTTTCCCCATACTGGCAGCAATACTATAAAACTTTGGTGTACTTTATTTCTGGTGCAAAGCAAAAATAAATGGAAGCAGCAAGCCCTAGGCATTCCCCAAAGCCCATTCGATACTGGACCGAATTCACCTACCTTGTGTCTCACATACCATTCTATACCATGCTGAGAAAGCCATGGATTCCTTGAGTATTTTGTTTTGATTTCCCAAAAGAAAAATTAGTTGTAGTCAGTCATTTGGCTTTGGACAAAATCATATGATGTCCATCAAGAATAATGAAAGGAAGTTTCATCTGGGAAAAAAGAAGTGCCATTATACTTTCTTGGCTTATTTTTAAGTCCTATACCTTGGAAGATATCTAGCACTTAATAAAAAAACTTCACATTACTTTGTTGAAAATCAGTATCAAGTATCAAAATGATACTGAAATGTTGAAATATCAAAAATGATACTCTTGCATTGTAGTAAAATAGCTCCATTTTCTCTAGAGTGATTGTGAACTGTGACTCTGGGTTGACATAAAAGTAAATGTAACAAGAAATGTAAATATTAGATCCTAATAATTTTCAATGTTCTAAGGGATAAAAATTAGGACTTTCCAGAGATAATGCTGCTTGGGATGTGTGTTCAGTGTTTATTTTCTATTATCCAATGAATGTATTTGAGTGCAAATACTTGCAAAGGACATCTATTTATTCCATTAATATTTACCCATTTCTCACAATGTGCCAGGTACTATTCTAAGTTTTAGAACATTTGAAGATCCTTAAAATGGGAGATGACCCCTGTTTGACCTTAAAGACACCTTTAGCTCAGTTACTCTTAGAAAGTAGCAGCTTACTAACTTTGCCTTTTGGTTGAGAATTTTATGTGTTATTAAATTCTGGAATATGTTGTTTCTATAAGTTCTTTTTCTGTACTATTGTGCAAGTTATGCCTAATAAATAACAATTAAACACCGATCTGCTGAGTGCTTCTGAAAAAAGTTACCACATCTGAAGAAATTTTAGAGAGAAGAGAGAAAACAAATAGGAGGAAATTATCAAGGAAATAAATCAAGAATTTTTCTTAGGAACAAAGGACAGAAGTCATCTGATAAAGGACCTATTGAATGGCCAGCAAATTATATTTTATTCATTTTTTAATTTTTTTAAGCTTTATTTATTTTTGAGAGAGAGAGAGCATGAGCAGGGGAGGAACAGAGAGAGGGAGACACAGAACCCAAAGCAGGCTCCAGGCTCTGCTCTGAGCTGTCAGCACAGAGCCCAACACAGGCCTCGAACTCACGAACCGTGAGATCATGACCTGAGCTGAAGTGGGACGCTCAACTGACTGAGCCACCCAGGCACCCTGGCAAATTAAATTTTAAAAAGGCCCACAGGGTACATCATCATCTGGGGAAAAAAGAAAAAACCCTAAGGGGTCAAGAATTAAAATTGCATCTCACTTCTTGAGAACAACACTGGAAGCTAGAAGACAGTGTCTTTTAAGACAATGTCTTAAAAATCCTCAAGGAAAATTCTTTTATTTAAAAAAATATTTTATTTATTTTCTTTCTTTTTTTAATGTTTATTTTGAGAGGGGGGGTTGAGGGACAGAGAGAGAGGAGGGAGAGAATCCCAAGTAGACTCCATGCTGATGCGGGGCTTGATCTCACAAACTGTGAGATCATGACCTGAGCTGAAAGCAAGAGTCAGATGCTTAGCTGACTGAGCCACCCAGGTGCCCCATTTAAAGATTTCATTTTTAAATAATCTCTACACCCAAGGTGGGCCTAGAACTCACAACCCTGAGATCAAGAGTCCTATACTCCACTGACTGAGCCAGCCAGGTACCTTGGAAAATTATTTCTAATCTCGAGTTTTATACCTAGTCATATTATCAATTAAGCATATAGCTGGACTAAAGACAATTTCATATTTATAAAATCTCAAAAACTTTGCTTTCTTTCTCAGGAGGCTGCCACCAAAAAGAAACAATAAGCTGAGAAAAAGGAATCACTCATTGAAAAGAGGGAGAAAAGCCACAAGGACAATGGGTCTAGGTTCTAGGAGATTTACCAAAGGAGTGAGGTGAAGATGATACCCAAATTGATAATGAAGCAGGTTCACAGATGACAGCTTTACAGGAAGACAAGAAAACAAAAGATAGAGATTGGGTGGGGCGGTGGGTTCTAAGAGGCACAAAAATTGGAAATGATAGCTTTTCTGATCGGTTTGAACATATTAAGAGAAAACATATTTGTTCATAATAAATATTTATTTAGTGACCACCTTGAACAAGTTACTACTCTCATTAAGCTTTCATTCTGGCATAGGGAGTAAGATGATAAATATAATAAAGTTTGTATTAGAAGAAAATAAAATCTATGAAAAAAGAAAAAGGAAAGCTGGGTAAGAAAGACTATAATTACTCTAGGTTAGGGAGAATAGAGTGTGTATTACAATTTAAGATAGGATGGTGAGGCTAGACCGCACCATAAAGTGACATTTCAGTCAAGACATGAGGGGAATTAGGAAATTAGTCCTGTGGCTATCTGGCAGAAGAACTTGTCAGGCAGAGGGAATGGCCCGATGGGGTGGAGAAATGTGAGAGGGGTAGATGCCAGAGCAGCAGGAGGAAATGAGGTCAGAGAGGTACAGGGTGAAGGATATGTCACGTAAGGCCTCGTAGATTGCTGTAGTAAGTGGCACTTCTCAGAGGGAACTGGAGATCCAATGTAGGAATGAAATGGTTTCTATTTTAAAATGATTGCTCTGGCCGCCATGTTAGAAAAGACTCTGCCGATAAGGGTGGAAACAGGGAGATAATAAGGAGACAATTGGATTGCCTAAGGAGGCAATTATTCCAGTAATTCAGGCAAGAGATGTTGGTAGCACATACTGCCAGGGCTACATCTGGTGTATGTAAACTACAGTGGCACATCTGCTGAAGGGCTGAAAGAAGAATTAGTAATAGTCACATAAGAAACTAAACAAAGTTAAGAAAGAGGGGTGGGGGAGTGGCTGAGACTGCATCGGGTGCCACAACACCTACCTTCTTCTGCCTAGTCTCACTTTCTCCTCCCTTCCGTAGCTGTTGAAGCCTAATAAGCATCCTGGATTCTAAATTTCTTTTTTCTTTTTTTTAAAGTTTATTTACTTATTGTGAGAGAGACAAAGAGTGAGTGCAAGTGGGGGAGGGGCAGAGAGAGAAGGACTAAGGATCCTAAATTGTCTCTCTGCTGACAGCAGAGAGCCTCACGCAGAGCTGGAACCCAAAAACCTGAGCCAAAGTTGGACGCTTAAACCAACTGAGCCACCCAAGCGCCTCTCTTTTTTCTTTTTAAAGTTTATTTATTTACTTTGAGAGAGAGGGGAAAAGAGAGAATCCCAAGCAGGCTTTGCCCTGTAGGTTCAGAACAAGATGCACGGCTCAATCTCACGATCCAGAGATCATGACCTGAGCGGAAATGGAGAGTCCAAAGTTTGACTGAGCCACCCGGGCGCCCCCTGAATTCTACATTTCTGTCCCAGAATCTGCTTCCCAGAGAACCTAACTTAGAAACTTTTGACCCACAACACCATTTCTAGGAATTTATTCCACAGATTACTCACCCATAGGCAAAAATGATGTATATTCACAGTTATTCATAGCAGATTATTTGAAAGAGCAAACATTGGAAACACTCTGAATGTCTGATTAAATAAATCAGGTGACTGATTAAATAAGGACATATCTATAAGTGGAATACCACACAGCTGTATAATAAACTGAGGAAGCCCTTTGTATAATGATATGAAAAGGTTTTCAAAATGTATGAGTTTGCAAGTGTAAATTTGTATATGCATAAAAGATGCATAAAAACTAATGTCATTTGTTGCTCCTGAGTAGATTTGAGTGTCTCAGGGACAGAGGTGGAAGGAAGATTTTTCACAGTGTACACTTTGTACTTTTTGAATTTTAAACCATGTGATTGGGTTATATGATTAGAAAAAACTTTCACTAGTTGAATTATTTGTCTTAAACTACATATGGGGGCCTGGGTGGCTCAGGCGGTTAAACATCTGATTTCGGCTCAGATCATGATCTTGCGGTTTGTGAGTTCAAGCCTCGCATTGGGCTCTGTGCTGACAGCTCAGAGCCTGGAGCCTGATTGGGATTCTGTGTCTCCCTCTTTCTCTCTCTGTCCTCACCTTCTTGTGCTTTGTTTCTCTCTGTCTCTCAAAAATAAATAAACATTAAAAAAATTTTTTTAAACTACATATAAAAAACTATGCACAGCTTTGAGAAAATAAAAATTAAATTAAAAACTACCTATTACATAAGAAAAAAAGGAACAAATTGTACAGAATGATTTCCATTTTAGAAAAATTTGTCTACACATACAGATACACACATTGATAGAAGCATGGAAAAGACTCTAGAAGGAATCAAAGCTTAATAGCAGTTATTAATTCTCAATTGTTTGAATTTAAGGGAATGTATACCTTTGTATTTAAACAATAATTTTTAAAAATTATGAGACAAACTAAAACCTAAAAATAGGGAAAAACTCTGACTTGCCAATTATTGTAGAGAAATCTTTAGATGATGCTTACAGGAGGTTGAAAACTAATAATTTGAGGAACTGAAACACGTGTACTACCTTTGCTTTGTCTTGCTTGTTGAACCTTGATTCAACTGAATAATTGGCTGAATTAGTCCATTTCTTAAAACCTCTAGAATAAAATCTCAGAGGCAAATATAAAAAGTCCCTGCAACTGGGATTAGGAAATTGTTTGGCCTTTTAAACTCCATTGCTTTTCCTCTTATCGGCTGTATATAATCAACTAAAATTATAAAATATAACTGCCATGTGACTCTAATAATGATAGTGGAAATAAAAGGACTAAAAACAGTGAAAAGATTCATGATGAATGTTCTAGTCCATTTTGGAATGAATCCTAAGAGAGAGAAATTGGAGAGCCCATAACTTTTTTCTTTTAAAAACAATTTAAACATACAGAAAAATTGCAAGAATAGGACAGAGGTCTCCTGAATACCATTTATTCAAATTCACCAACTTTTAACATTTTGCTACATTTACTTTATCATTCTCTTTCTAAATATTTTGCTTTATTTTTTCCAAACCATTTGACAATAGATTGCATACATCATGCCCCTTTAGCTCTTCATACATTAGTATATATTTACTAAGAAAAAGGATACTCTTTTATATAATCATCATATAGTTACCAAATGTGGGAGCTACTGTAATCTATGGTCCCTATTCCAACTTTGTCAATCATTCCAATAGATACTCTCTAGCATTTTCCCCCAACTGGTACAAGTTCCAGTTGAGGATGTATATTAACTACTACAATCGTATATTGACTACTTCAGTAGTCAAGTCTTTATTCCTTTTTAATATGGAGCAGTTAGTTCTTCAGAACTTTTTTTCATCTTTCATGATGGTTATTTCATAAAATGTTCCCCAGTATGGGTTTGGTTGATGTTTCCCCATGATTAGATTCAAGTGATAGGTCCTTCTCAGGGTATCGCATCAGGAAGCACATGATCACTGATGAAAGTGTTGCCTAGGTTCTCCACTGTATAGTTACTATTTTCCCCTTCCAGCATATATACAATATGTGGGAAGGTACTCTGAAAAGAGGAGAATATGCTCCTTTTCATCAAGCTTTCCCCCTGGATTTAGACTCCATTGATGATGTTTCCCCAAACCGATCTCTTCTACGATAGTTGCAACTCCATCACTCTCTCTGTGTTTAATCATGGGCATTCTCTCTATTTAGGAACATCTTTCCCCTTTCCCCCATTTCTCTCTCTTACATTACTACAGACTCATGGATTTTATTTTATTCAATGGAGCATAATTCATTACTGTTCTTATTTTGGTACTTGAGTTATACCAGATTTGGCCAATGAGAGGCCCTTTTAGCTGATTCTTGTGGACATGCCCCCATTTTATTTTCTGAGCATTCCCTAATTCTGGCATTAAGATGTCTCATGCCATCTTGTACCTTCCTTCCCTAGTCCTCAAATCAGCTGTTCCTCTAAGAATCCCTGGTTACTTTCCATGGGGACAGGTATTTAGAAATCAAGATCTGGGCAGGGAACCTTTAAGGTTGAAGTTATATTTTGATCATAAAATCAAGAGGAATATATATCGATTTTTACAAATCATCACATATATGGCTCATTTAGCTATGTCCTTTTTTCCTCTTTGTGGCAAGAAAAAAGAAACTTTAGCTTGTTTTTTGGATTTTTCTTATTTACTTGAATTTAATTAGCTCTGGCTACAATTATTAGCAAAGAACACTCCCTGCCACAGTAACTATGGATTCTAAATGTCTAGATAGCTATTCAAATATAGTGTATCATCAAGAGAAATTTGTGATGGAAGACTGGATAGGTTTTGAAATACGTACTATCACATAATCTGTAGAACCCTGAAGATAAGTGTAATGCAACATGGGACATTTCATTGAATTCATTTTAAAGACATTGAATCAACGCTCCATGAAATAACATTTTCTACAGTTAGATGCTTGTTGCAAAAGATGTTTTGCTTTTTATGGTGCTGTGATATGTTGGAAACTGCTGTGGTAACATCTCCTATTATTATTATTATTTGATAAAGGCAAATGAAGTATAAAATGTTTGAAATAAGTACATCAATTTCTATTTTATTTATTTTATTTATTTATTTATTTAAAAAAAAATTTTTTTAACGTTTATTTATTTTGGAGACAGAGAGTGAATGGGGGAGGGTCAGAGAGAGAGGGAGACACAGAATCGGAAGCAGGCTCCAGGCTCTGAGCTGTCAGCACAGAGCCCGACGCGGGGCTCGAACTCACGGACCGTGAGATCATGACCTGAGCCAAAGTCGGACGCCCAACCGACCAAGCCACCAAGGCGCCCCCATCAATTTCTATTTTAACTGAATGAAACTAAATATGTACTCTGTCTGTTGATAATACAGATCTTTCAACAGTGATATACTTTTCAAATACTGACGATGAAATAAATAAATCGTATTTACGTGTAATAGTACTAGGGGCAAAGACCAAATCCATTTGTTTGTTGCATGTATTTCTCATTGCATGGGAATCACCTGGGTCACTTTCTAAAATCCAAATTCCTACATTCCTGAGCACCACCCGGGTCCATTTAAACAGCATATCTCACGATCCGGGAATCTGTATTTTTTAATTTTCCCCAGGTAATTCTGAGATAGTTGATCATTAAACTGATTTATGAACTATTGAATGTGGCAAAAAATACATTTATACCAGGATGTAAGTCTCATTATATAAATAAGCTGCCCAAGGGCAGGAAATGTGCTTCTAAACTTTATAAGCTCGGCACCTATTATGAGACTTGCATACAGTAGGCATTTAACATATGCTTATGAAAATAATTCTGAGCTCAAATTTTATTGGAGTCTTAATACCTAGTTTGTGTAAGGAATGTAAACGCACCTTAGGGATATTCTGTATTCATGTGAGAAGAACTACTTTGCACAGCAACCTGAAAGACAGTACTGGATTGGTGGATTGATTTCTTTTTTTAAAAACTTTTTTTTTTAATGTTTGTTTATTTTTGAGAGACTGAGCATGAGCAGGGAGGAGCAGAGAAAGAGGGGGACAAAGAATCCAAAGTAGGCTCCAGGCTCTGAGCTGTCAGCATAGAGCCCAACACAGGGCTTGAACTCACAAACTGTTGAGATCATGACCTGAGCAGAAGTGGGATGCTTAACCGACTAAGCCACCCAGGTGCCTCGGTGGACTGACTTCTAATGCAGAAGTAGTTGTGCTCAGTTATAAACCTGAATTCTAACTTACTCTATGCTTCTGAAAAAAGATAAAGAATACTCCCATTTATGACTGATGTAATGTGTAAATTTTCTCTGTCTCGTTCCTCTTTCCACTAAATGTTCTACTTGTTGACAAAATGACCAGACAAAAAATAAAATAGTAGCTAACATTTGTACGATATCAAACTGCCGTTCTCCAAGTGTAGTCCCAGGACTCCTGGGGTTCCTGAAACCCTTTCTGGTGATCCATAAGGTCAAGATTTTTGCCAGTAATATAAGGCGTAATTTGCCTTTATCACTCTCATTCTTGGAGGATACAGTGGGGTTTTCCAGAGGCTACATCATATGTGTAGCAAAAGAAATTAATGAGGAAAAGATACAAGAATTAGCTTCTTCTACAACCTGGATGTTAAAAAAATGTGCAGGAGGGGCCCCTGAGTGGCTCAGTGGGTTGGGCGTCTGACGTCAGCTCAGGTCATGAGCCCCGCGTCGGGTTCCGGGTTCCGGGCTGACGGCTCCGACCCAGATTCTGTGTCTCCCTCTGTCTGCCCCTCTGCTGCTTGCACTCAGTCTCTCGCATTGTCTCAAAAATAAATAAACACACACACACACACACACACACACACAAAAAGAAAGAAAGAAAGAAAGAAAGAAAGAAAGAAAGAAAGAAAGAAAAAGAAAGAAAGAAATGTACAGCAATTTACAGGCTCTTCTAATTTTTTTGAAAATGTAGTTATTATTCATAAAAATGTTATTTATGTCAGCATACAATGGGTTTAATATTTAAAGAAAAAATTTTTAATGTTTATTTTTGAGAGAGAGGCAGAGGGTGAGCAGGGGAGGGGCAGAGAGAGAGGGAGACACAGAGTCTGAAGCAGGCTCCAGGCTCTGAGCTGTCAGCACAGAGCCCGATGCGGGGCTCAAACTCATGGACTGTGAGCTTATGACCTGAGCCTGAGTCAGACACCCAACTGACTGAGCCACCCAGGTGCCCCAAGGTTTAATGTTTTTTAATGACTAAAATTAAAAATTTGTCAGTTTTAATTTCTAATATGTTAAATATTGATAGGTATAATACACATAAACAAAAGTTGCTTGGAGTCCTCAAAAATTTTTGGGAGAGTAAAGGGATCCAAAAAGACCAAGAAGTCTGAGAAACAGTGATTTATGTTTTTACATGTTATTTAGTTTTATACAGACAAATATAAGAATTAAATTAAAATTAAAATTAAGATTAATCTAGGGGCCCCTGGGTGACTCGTAGTTTTAAGCGTCTGGCTTCAGCTCAGGTCATGATCTCGCAGTTCACGGGTTCTGTGCTAACAGTTTAGAGCCTGGAACCTGCTTCAGATTCTGTGTCTCTGTCTCTCTGCCCCTCCCCCGCTCACACTCTGTGTCTCTCTCAAAAATGAATAAACAGTAAAAAAATTTAAATCTAATCTAAAATTAAATTACACCAACTTAAAAATAGATTTTTAAAAAACATTTATTTTTGAGAGAGAGAGAGAGAGAGAGAGAGTGAGCAGGGGAGGGGTAGTGAGAGAGGGGGACAGAGTATCCGAAGCTGGTGCTTTTGCTGACAGCAGAGAGCCCAATGTGGGGCTGAAACTCCCAAACGGTGAGCCACCCAGGGGCCCCTCCATGGTTGCAGCCTTTTCCACAGCTCTGCTAAGGAAATTATTGAAGAGGGTAGTTTTTATTTTGAAAGTCCTGTGGTATCATAATCAAAATATTTTTATTCTATTTCCCTAGCAGTAGTGATGATCCTTTTCCATCCCCACTTCTGACAGCAACATCTTTGATGAAAAACAAGTTACTGGCTTAGGGCTAAACTCTCCAACAGTGTTACTTTGCAAAGAAAACAGCCGAAAAACCCAGAGTAGAAGTAGTGGTGAGGTTTCTAAATTCAAAGAAGTTCAAGGTCAGGAAATAGGGAAATTTTACTAGAAGCCTAAACCTAAATACAGTTCAAAAGGAAAAATTCCCAAGTCACTGTGGTCCAGTTTTCTTTTCACTGACTCTTTTTTCTTAGTCAACACGTAAACGGACTCTTTTTAACTGAATTGTGTGTGTACACTCCTTGTGTGTGTGCTGGGGAGGGACGGAACAGGAGGGGACCAGAGATAAAAGCCTGAGAATTTCCGGGAGCCCTTTCACTTTCCCGCCTCAATACTGAGGGGGGCGGGGCCCGAGGCCGGACCGGGGCGGGTTGCTTCCCTGGCCCCGCCCCAACCCTAGTTCTCCGTGCCCCTCCCACATGCGTTTCGCCATGATCCCAACAGGCCCAGCGGCTAGGAGGGTCACGTGAGGGTGGGCGGTGGAGGAGGAGGAGGTTTTCCTCCGCTGGTTTTTCGTCTCTATGGTTGTCAGAGGTGGGCGGCTTTGATCCAAAGGCATTGGCAGCTCCAGTGTGGACGGACAGGTGAGTCCTGGACCCTTAAAGGTGTGAGGGACAGCCATTTAGGGAAGGCGAAAGGGAAGGCAGGGCGAAACAGCTTTAAAGGATCTGGCCGCCCGTGTGTTGGCTTTGGGATCCGGCGACTTCTCGGGTCTGGCGGCATAGCTGTCTTCCCTGACGCGCTCAGTTCAGGGGCTTGAGAGGAGTCCTTAGTCGTGTCTGCTTGCCGTCCTCCGCTTTCCTTCATCTCACCTCGTCCCTTTTCGCTGTCCCGGGAGAGCTCCCAGTGCAGAGTTCCCAACGGCGAGGTTCACTTGGGCGCCGATGTCCCTCTCTTTTTCGGCAACCTGGAGATACACAGGTAGACTTGACTAGTTTCGCTGGGATTTGTTGATGTGGATGGACGTGGGTGATGGAGTTTACACTTAGATGCCTTATGGGTAGAAATATTAATTATTGAATCGGAAAAAGAAGTAGAAAGTTCTCCTTCGGGAACCCGAAGGAGCAAAACATAGTGCAGCCTTCTTGGACTGTTCAGTTTTTATCTTTTACGATGCTTTCCGTTTTCATTCTCGCTTAAGTTTCCTTTTTACCATCCCGTCCTGGCCCACCGTACGATGTTTTGAGAATGAGCCGAGTGTTACTGACTCTGTGTGAATGTTGAGAGAAGAGTTTAAAACGGACTGTTCTTTAAGTTGCTGTCTCTGCTATCTTATGGTTACTTTTCCTTCCCTTTCAGATGCCTAAAAAGTGTTGTTAAGTATTTGTAAATGTAATGTAAGAAGAATTACTATTTTATGGCCAAGGGACTGGAATAAACTATTCCCCTTGTGGTACCTGGAAAGACTCACTTTCTTTGTTATTTTATAAATGTTTTTATCTCCAAATTTTGGGGTGGTTTGGCTATACCTTTGTTTATGTTAAAGTACCCCTTAGGTCCCGTGTGCAAGTAATCTAGCAGTAGAAGAAAGGAGTATGCTGACAAAGTGAACCAATTTGGGGTTGATAGATGTAGAATTAAAGTTTAAAGTTAAACCATATGACTAATAAAACGTCAGCATCTTGAGACACAGATATCACCCTGGATGACCAACACGCTGTCTTTCTGGTGTTGGACAAGGTAATGAGTTTGTTGAACATCATCTTGTCTTAAAAACTTTTTAAAACTTTTCACTTGTTTGTGAGAAGATGGTGTTGGCCTCCAGCTACTCTTTATAGTCACCCTTGATAGGTGATTATCTCTTCCACTTAAGATCATCACTCTGGCCATCTAATTATGTCTGGCCATCTAATTATGTCATTGACACCCTCTAAGTGTCCTTACTGAAAATTGTGAAACACAGAGTAATACTAACAAAAAGTGAAGATTCAGGAGTTGGTTCTGTGCTTGGGGAGAAAGGGAAAGAGTGATAGAAGCTAATAAAAGCAAGAGAACAAAAGCACGTATCGCTACCTTCCTTTATAATTTATAGACCATATTCAGTAGACTTTTTATATTCCCACGGGTGCATCCTTGAGACTGACTTTCCTATATTTAAGAATGAACAATGGTATGTAACTTTTCCCATGATGCATTATTACATGAAATAATTATAACTGATTTAACTGACCCTTCAGGTCTTATATTATTTAGAATTATAGGACTAAAGTAATTGATAAGGTTATTAAACCTAATTTGGACACTTTTAATCTTTAGTTTTACTTTTTGAGCAATTTTTGTAGTGGTGGCATCACGTGCTGAATGTTAACCAGTATTTTCCATATAGAGTTGTTTAGTATATTCGTCTTTTTGCTTTAATTTATTTATTTTGAGAGAGAGAGAGAGAGAGAGAGAGAAGTGGGAAAGAGGCAGAGAGAGGGAGAGACAGAATCCCAAGCAGGCTCCACACTGTCAGCGCAGGGCCAGACGGGGGGCTGAACCACAAGATCATGACCTGAGCCAAAATCAAGAGTGTGGTGCTCAGGGTGCCTGGGTGGCTCAGTAGGTTAAGCATCTGATTTCGGCTCAGGTCACGATCTCCCAGTTTATGGGTTCAAGCCCCAGAGCCTGCTTCGAATTCTGTGTCTCCCTCTCTCTCTGCCCCTCCCCCGCTCGTACTCTGTCTCTCTCTCTCTCTCTCAAAAATGAATAAACATTAAAAAAAAAAAAAAGAGTGGGATGCTCAACTGACTCAGGCACCCTTATATATTCCTTTCAAAAAGGGAATCAATTTTGTTTTTAAAGTTTTACTTGCACTTTTTATTTTTTCCCCACTCAAAACAAAAATAGCTTGGGTGTTTGCCAACTAAAAAAGTTGATTCTTTTAAAATAGATTTTCTAGGGGCGCCTGGGTGGCTCAGTCGGTTGAGTGTCCGACTTCGGTTCAGGTCGTGATCTCGCGGTCTGTGAGTTCGAGCCCCACGTCGGGCTCTGTGCTGACAGCTCAGAGCCTGGAGCCTGTTTCAGATTCTGTGTCTCCCTCTCTCTGACCCTCCGCCGTTCATGCTCTGTCTCTCTCTGTCTCAAAAATAATGTTAAAAAAAAATAAATAAAAAATTAAAAAAAATAAAATAGAGGGCGCCTGGGTGGCGCAGTCGGTTAAGCGTCGGACTTCAGCCGGGTCACGATCTCGCAGTCTGTGAGTTCGAGCCCCGCGTCAGGCTCTGGGCTGATGGCTTGGAGCCTGGAGCCTGTTTCCGATTCTGTCTCTCCCTCTCTCTCTGCCCCTCCCCCGTTCATGCTCTGTCTCTCTCTGTCCCAAAAATAAATAAAAAACGTTGAAAAAAAAATAAAATAGATTTTCTATACACTTTGTAAATTATGAGAAAATTGTTAATGCTTTTAAGACATTAAATGTTGTTACATGAGCATATTTGAGAAGAAAACACAGGGCAGGATTTTTAAATGTTTTATATTTCCTGTTATAAAAGTGTATGTGCCTGTTTTGGAAAAATGGAAATATGATGAAAATATAACATTGAAAGTCGGAATCCTAATTTATGTTTTCCCCTGCCACCCTGTAACCACTAGTTAGTTCCCTTTGCATATTTGTGAATCAGTGTGCAAAAGTAGAGTCTCAAGTAAAACTCCCTGGGAGAGATGGTGGTACTAATAGCTCCAGGCTTACATCCTACAACCTTAGAAGCTCCAAAAGAGAGAGAACTTCCCTGTGTCTGTGATTCCAGCAAACTACTGTATGAGAATTTCATTAACCTGACTTGGGTCATTGCCCATCCTGGCAGTAGTCTCTATGGTCAGAGTGATAGAATGCTTTGTGTGGTCAAGATTGGATCTTGTTCTCACCATGGAGTGGGGTAGGGGGATAACCGTTTTAAACTACATGAATTAGGAACAGGCAACGTCAGGGTGCCTGCCTGGCTCAGAGGTAGAGTATCCCCCTCTTGATCTTGGGGTTGGGAGTTCAAGCCTCACATTGGGTGTAGAGTTTACCTAAAAAAAAAATAGACAACAGGTTTTCTTTAGGGAAATTGAGGTGTCATTTTTCTGGAGAGGGGAGAATGATTCCTGGGCAGGCAAAAACAACAGATGTTCACTGAAATAATTTTATATGTATTTGTTTTCTTTTAATTAAGAGAACTTGCTTTCCTTTACCCAATATAAATTAATTGTATTTTTTTTTTAATTTTTTTTTTAACGTTTATTTATTTTTGAGACAGAGAGAGACAGAGCATGAACGGGGGAGGGGCAGAGAGCGAGGGAGACACAGAATCGGAAGCAGGCTCCAGGCTCTGAGCATCAGCCCAGAGCCTGACGCGGGGCTCGAACTCATGGACCGCGAGATCGTGACCCGAGCTGAAGTCGAGCGCTCAACTGACTGCGCCACCCAGGCGCCCCATAAATTAATTGCATTTTGCAGTTTGAGTGTTAGTGTTTTTTTTTAATGTCTATTATTTTATTAATTTATAGAACTTGAAATTTAAACTCCTTGACTAGCATATATTTGTGCTGTTGTTATATGTTTAGCCCTGTTCTCTGGAGTATTCAGCTTTTCTAACTTTAGGTATATTGTGTGTTTGTCAGTTTGTTAAAATCATTTATTGGTAATTTTTTTTTTTTTTTTTACTGTAGGTGAACTTAACAAATTGTAGTTTTATAAATAGTAAATAGGGGCGCCTGGGTGGCGCAGTCGGTTAAGCGTCCGACTTCAGCCAGGTCACGATCTCGCGGTCTGTGAGTTCGAGCCCCACGTCAGGCTCTGGGCTGATGGCTCGGAGCCTGGAGCCTGTTTCTGATTCTGTGTCTCCCTCTCTCTCTGCCCCTCCCCCGTTCATGCTCTGTCTCTCTCTGTCCCAAAAATAAATAAAAAACGTTGAAAAAAAAATTTAAAAAAAATAGTAAATAAAGTTTTGAATATTTAAATGTATGTAGTCAGTATGGTTAAATGCTTGATTCTTTTAATTATTACACGTTTAAAAATCTGTTAGTATAGAGGGGCGCCTGGGTGGCTCAGTCGGTTGAGTGTCTGACTGCGGCTCAGGTCATGATCTCGCGGTCCGTGAGTTCAAGCCCCGCATCAGGATCTGTGCTGACAGCTCAGAGCCTGGAGCCTGCTTCAGATTCTGTGTCTCCCGCTCTCTGCCCCTCCCCCGCTCATGCTGTGTCTCTCTCTGTCAAAAATAAATAAACTTAAAAAAATATATATTTAAAAAAATGTGTTAGTATAGTAACCATTTCATTTTGAGCATTGTATGAAAAAGAAATTATAATTGTCACAAATTGCTGTCACTGGGCATTAACTTTAAGACTATAGTTAACATTAATGTCTGGTTTTGTATCTCTATGGATTATTCTAATGGTTCATTATATTTTAAGAGGAAATATAATTGAAGTTACATATTGTTTACTCCACTGTCTTGATTTTGTTTAAAGGAAATGTTAGCAGTTCAATTCAATGGACATTTGAGCTTTAGTTGCAAACGTTGGTGTCATGGGCTTTAGTTTAGACAGATGCATATTCTAAAATCCAACTCCATCACTTCTTGATGTTGAGCAAGTTACTTAATCTCTCTGAACTTGAGTTTATTCCATTATCAAAATAGAAATAATAACACTTGTCTCAAGGTGGGGGGGTCTTATGAGGAGTAATTTAATGTATGCCAAGGGTCTGGGACGTAGTAGGTACTTATTAAATGTAATTGTTAATAATAATGAGAACAAGAAATAACATCTAAAAAGATTTTACTACCCCAATTTCAAAATGTTTAGCTCCAGAGGGTTTAAATGTATATATAGGTGTTACGGAATTAATTGTTTTGTGTCAGTTTGTCTTGATTTTAGCAGGTTTTTAAATTCTGTGTTACATAGATAGCAATAAACTAAAAGACTGTTTAAACTACATAATTATTAGAGGACTGCCCAAGTATTTGAAGATGGCCTAGTCCAAGTATGAAAACTGTTAGGATAGGGGAATGTATTGAGAGAATTTTACACAGACTCTGAGCTCAGCAAAGTTTAATATTAAGTAGGGCTTACATTCCTTGGCTATACAAGGCGACCTAGGTGTTGAGCACCTTGGATGTTGATATAAGAATTTATGGTGACTTTTGGTAATAGGCAGAAATAATAAAAATGGATTAGCTTTTATTTTTATTTATTTAATGTTTTATTTATATTTGGGAGAGACAGAGCGCTAGTGTGGAAGGGGCAGAGAGATGGAGACAGAATCTGAAGCAGGCTCCAGGCTCTGAGCTGTCAGCACAGAGCCCAACACGGGGCTCGAACTCAAGAGCCATGAAATTATGACCTGAGCTGAAGTTGGACACTTAACCGACTGAGCCACCCAAGAGCCCTGGATTAGTTTTTATTTTTAAGGATGAGTTCAGGGTGATGGTCACATGAAGTAGTGCTTTGAGAACATGTTATATTGGACACCTGCAGGTGGAAGAGATAATAGTTTTGAATGTTACTTGAAAAACAAAAAAAGGCAGCTGTAGAATTGAACAACTGTGAAAAGTGACTGGCTCTAAATATAATTTTTATGTGGTATGGGAAATTAAATATTGCCACTTTGGGAGGAGAGGTGTTTTAGCCCTATTTATGAGCAGATAAATAGCTAGATTATCTTTTTTTCCCCGAACTGATAGAGTAATCAGTTTTAACATTTCCTAGGCCAACTAACAATAAGTTCAAGGTGGTTTTTACTAACCTTGAGAAAATTGAAAACTTAATGTAATCTTGGAGAAATATATTCATATAATTCATGTCAGGTATACAAATAATGTTTACATTTCTCTTCAAAGTGATTTCATATTGGTCATTTAAATCTTAAAGTCCCTATCTTAATACCTTGCTTGTTCAGAGTTGGTGGTTACTTCGTGTCTATTTTTTTTTTCTTGAGAGTGTGCACATGTGCGCAAGCAAGCGCATGAGCAGGGGAGGGATGGAGAGAGACAGGAAGAGAGAGAATCTCAAGCAGGCTCAGCACTGTCAGCACAAGAGCCTGACACGGGGCTTGAACTCATGAACCATGAGATCATGACCTGAGCCGAAATAGAGTCAGACACTTAGTGGACTGAGCCACCCGGGCATCCCTAGGCTGATTGATTCTTGATGCCAGAACCAAGTCTTACTCATCATAATATCCTGAATATGCAGCAGAGTATTTGTAGTCTATACAAGTTCAGAACATGTTTGGTGAAGAGTAAGATATTTCATCTGCCTAAAAATCAGAATAGAAATAAGATATAATTCAATAGATTAAGTCTGCACACTGTAACCTATATCAGTCTGATGCATTAGGAAAACTTACTTGGAGACCTCTAGAAAATTCCATCCACACTTTTTACCACACATCAATAAACATGTTTTATCTGTAATACATACCAAGGCAGTGGAGAGAGAGAGAGAGGAAAAACATTTCCATTCGTTAAGGAGCTCATAGTCTAGTGGTAGAGACAGCCAGATGAATTGATAATTACAACTTAGATTTATGCTAATTAAGATTCAAATTAAAAATTCAGTTTATCGCTTCAGTAGACACATTTCAGGTGCTCAGTAGCCGCATGTGGCTTGTGCTTACTGTATTGAATAGTAGATGTAGAATATTTCTATCATCGCACCACATTCTGTTTGACAGAGCTGTTGTAGAACATTATACACTTGAACCTACATTCCCTAATTTCAGCTGATAGTTAATTTTCATTTCAATCATATTCCTTCCTTGTTCAAATAAAACTTGCTTTTAGATTTGAAAGTTGTATTTTTTAAAATTATCAAGTGAATTTTATAATACATTTCAAATAAAGTGATATTGTTCATTTTCTCATGTCTTTGATATGTGATAGCATTTAAATTAAGTAGTTTCAGAATTTGATTAAAAAGTTTTTTTTAAAGTTTATTCATTTTAGAGAGAGAGAGAGAGAGAGAGAGAGAGAGAGAGAAAGAACACAAGTGGGGGTAGTGCAGAGACAGAGAGGGAGACACAGAATCCGAAGCAGGCTCCAGGCTCCGAGCTGTCAACACAGAGCCCAACAGGGCTGGAACTCACGAACCATGAGATCATGACCTGAACCGAAGTCAGACATTTAAATGACTGAGCCCCCCGGGTGCCCCTCAGAATTTGATTTTTAACTTCAGCATTGGTATCATCTGACTTTCTATCCTAATAATTTCTGAGATGGCAGTGTAGCATAATGGTTAAGAGCAATGGCTTTGAGATCAGAGAAATCTTCCTCTGCCATCTGTTGGCTGTGACTTTAAGCAAATTTTCTAAAAGCATTGAGCTGTGGTGTCCTCAGTAAAATAGGAGTAATAATACTTATTGCAAGGGTTATGGAAAATTAAATAAGGTAACAGATATTAGGCTTTTAGTGTAGTACCCCTCACAGAGTATTGTTCATTAAATGCTGGCATTAAAGAGAATTTTGAACAATGAGTTGTTTAAAAGTTATTTAAAAGAAAACAATTTTTTGAGAAGGTTGGAGACATTGGAATAGAGGCTGGGTATTAGAACATACCAAGGAATCAATGTGAAATTTGTTAAGTGTAAGTGTGACATGATTATGTGGAAGGAAAGTCTATATTTTTGGAGACATATCAAAATATATAGCAGTGAAATGATAGACTGTCTTGAGAGTTGCATAAAAATGATTCACAAAGACATACGAATAAAAGGGATGGAAAAATTGGTCTTAATATCCATTTCTGGTGAAGAAGGATTAATAAGTACCATATTTACCTTCCTGCCTGAAATAGCTAAAAAGGCAGACCAAATATACAAAGCAGTGGTTTCCTAGATTTTGGACATGGTGCAGCAAAGGAAGGTGATCCTTGAGAGATGGGAAACAGATGGGGTGAGCTCTGTGACTGCTCTGGTGTGCTGCCTGGAGTTTCCCCCCTGTAGAGCAGGGAGGGGGAATCCCAACCAGAGCACAGGGGTCTCCTTGAATTGACATAGCCTGGGGAGGCCAAGGCGGCTGGAGTTTGCACGACAGGGTACTAGAGATGAGAAAGCTGAAAGGAGAGAAAACTTTGGACATCTGCAGAGGCTCCCCCTCAAGTACTGAGTGGAGAACTGATCAGTGCACACATGTGAGGAAACTACTGAAGCTAGGAAAAGAACCACCTGAAAAGAATAGAGAACAGTACTCGAAAGAGTTTTCGCAAAGGCAGAAATAGTGGTTTTTTTTCCTGTCAGCCAGAGTGGAAAATGTCTTACTAGGTCATATAGAGTACTCAGAAGGGCTTTGTTTTAGTAGTGGGATAAAATTAGGTGCTCCAGCCCAACCTAAAAAGCTTTAAAAAAAAAAAAAAAAAGCAAGACCTGAAAAGGTCAAACTGTTTCTAAGAGACTTAATTATAAGCTCAAGAACAGTTATAGGAATTCAAAAATATCTAGCACCCAACAAGGTAAAATTCACAGTGTCTAGCATCCAATCAGAAATTGCTAGGCATAGGGTGCCTGGGTGATTCAGTCTGTTAAACACCAGACTCTTGATCTCAGCTCAGGTCTTGACCTCGGGGTTGTGAGTACAAGCCCTGCATTGGGTTCCACACTGAGTGTGGAGCCTACTTAAAAAAAAAAAAAATTACTAGGCATGTAAAGGAGCAGGAAAATATGACCTATGATGACAAGAAAAAAAATAGTCAAAAGCAAAACTGGTGACAGGTGATAGAATTAGTAGAGAGGAGTATTAAAACAGTTTTTATAATTGTATTTCATATGCTTAAGAAACTAAAAGAAAGATTGATTATGTTAAATAGAAGCATGGAAGATAGGGAAAAGACCCAAATGGAACTTCCAGAGATAGAAACTATAATGTCTGAGATGAAAACTACACTTGTTGGCATTAATGACAGATTAGACATTGGAGAAGGAAATTTATACTGAAGCGCATGAAGTATACAAAATAATCTATGAAGAGCTCTTGCTATAAGTACTTAATTTGACTCTGGTCAAGTTTTTACATGTAACTTGAATTTATGGGAGATAAAGGGACTAGAGAAACATTGAAACCATGCTGTAAGGAAGCAACTAGATAAATCCAGAATTTGAGAAATGCTGCAATTTACTTGCCCTGTTCTCTTTGAAAATTAAGGTTGTGCTGTGATTACACAACATGGTGGATATACTTAATGTAACTGAATTGTATACTAAAAAGTGGAGAAAATGGTAAGTTTTATGTATATTTTACCATATTTTTAAAAAAGTACTATTTTAATCATTTTAGGTGCACTGTTGGGAGGCATTAAGTATATCTCCGTTGTTCTGCATGCATCCCCACCATTCATTTCCAAAACATTTTCTTCTTCTTAAATGGAAAACTGTACCCATAAAATGGTAACTCTCCTTTTATTTCTCTTGCCAGTCTCTGGCATCACCAATCTACTTTCCTGTTCAATGAATTTCACTACTGTAGGAACTTATAAGTGCAATCTTATAGTATTTGTCTTTTTGTGACTGGCGTATTTCACTTATATAATGTCTTTAATGTTCATCCATGTCGTAGGATGCATCAGAATTTCCTTCCTTTTTTAAAAAATTGTTTTTATTGTGGTAGAATACACATAAAATTGACCATCTCAACCATTTAAAAAAAAATTTTTTTTAACGTTTATTTATTTTTGAGACAGAGAGAGACAGAGCATGAACGGGGGAGGGTCAGAGAGAGAGGGAGACACAGAATCTGAAACAGGCTCCAGGCTCTGAGCTGTCAGCACAGAGCCCGATGTGGGGCTTGAACTCACGGACTGCGAGATCATGACCTGAGCCGAAGTCGGACGCTTAACCGACTGAGCCACCCAGGCGCCCATCTCTCAACCATTTTTTTTTTTAATTTTTTTTTTAACGTTTTTATTTATTTTTGAGACAGAGAGAGACAGAGCATGAATGGGGGAGGGTCAGAGAGAGGGAGACACAGAATCTGAAACAGGCTGCGGGCTCTGAGCTGTCAGCACAGGGGCCCGATGCGGGGTTCGAACTCACGGACCGCGAGATCGTGACCTGAGCCGAAGTCGGCGCTCAACCGACTGAGCCACCCAGGCGCCCCTCTCAACCATTTTTAAGTGTACAGTTCAGTGGTATTAATCTAAGTACATTCAGATTCCTGTGAAACCACCACCAACATCCATCTCCAGAACTTGCAAATTTATATTAAATACATCTATTTTTTTTAACATTTATTTATTTTTGAGGGACAGAGAAAGACAGAGCATGAGCAGAGGAGGGGGAGAGAGAGAGGGGGAGACACAGAGTCTGAAGCATCCTCCAGGCTCTGAGCTGTGTGTTAGCACAGAGCCTGACTCAGGGCTCCAACTCACGAACTGCAAGACCATGACCTGAGCTGAAGTCGGACGCTCAACTGACTGAGCCACCGAGGTGCCCTAATACATCTATTAAATAATAACTCTATATTACCGCCCCCCACCCCCAGCCCCATGTAACCATGATTCGACTTTCTGCCTCTAAGATTTTGACTACTCTAGGTACCTCATGTAAGTGGAATCATACAGTGTTTGTTGAGACTGATTTATTTCACTTAGTGTAATATTGAATAACATTCATCCATGTTGTATTGTGTGTCAGAATTTCCTGCCTTTTTATGGCTGAATAATATTCCATTGTATGTATAAACCATATTTTGTTTATCTGTTCATCTGTTGATGGACACTTGGGTTGCTTCCACTTTTTGGCTATTGTGAAGAATGCTGCTATGAGTATGGGTCTACAAATATGTCTCTGCTTTCAGTTCCTTCAGACATATTCCCCAAAGTGGCGTTGTTGGATCATATCATTCTCTGTTTAATTTTTTGAGGAACTGCCATAGTTTTCCATAGCACCTAGCTGTACCATTTTATGTTCCCATCAACAGTGTACAAAGATTCCAGTTTCTCCAGTACTTGTTTTTTCTGTTCATTTCTTTGATTAGACTAGCAAGGTTTATGACTAGTCTTACCAATTGTTTGCATTAAAAGGAAGATATTTAGGTGTAATGTACTTATTGATGTTTTATTGAAATTTATATTACATAGTATGGTACGGTTTTTTTATAAAGTATTTTTCTAATGTTTATTTTTGAGAGAGAGAGAGAGAGCAAGCAGGGAAGGGGCAGAGAGAGAGGGAGACACAGAATCTGAAGCAGTCTCTAGGCTTTGAGCTGTCAGCACAGAACCCCATGCGGGACTTGAACCCATGGGTTGTGAGATCACAAGCTGAAGTCAGACACTTAACCGACTGAGCCACCCAGGCGCCCCTACATAATACAGTTTTTATTTGAATTATCACAGCAGCATCCTGTTATCGTATTTATTCGTAATTTACTGTGTGTTGGACACTGTGCTCAGCTTTGTACAAGCATGTTCTTATTTAATCCTCTTCATAGTCATTTGCAGTAAGTGTTATTAACCCTGTTTTATGGCAGCACAAAGTTGCCAAGTCAGGAATCAAACACAAATCTGGGGCACCTGGGTGGCCCAGTCCGTTAAGTGTCCAACTCTTGGTTTTGGCTCAGGTCATGATCTTGCAATTTCGTGGGTTTGGGACTGTCAGTGTGGAGCCTGCTTTGGATTCTCCACCTCCCTCTCTTTCTCTCCACCACTTCCGCTGTCTCTGTCTCTCTCAAAACAGATAAATAAACTTAAAAAAAAAAAACAACAAACACAAATCTGACTGACTTCAATATGGCCAGAAAGAGGTCAAGTTTATAAATTCTGATATCTAGAATTAATGAATTAGCAGATTACCTTGACAGAACTCTCTGTTCCTCAGTTTATAAAAACAAAAGAAAACAAAACGCAGTGCAAACTTATCTACCTGTTCAGTAAAGCTTTATTTTGTGATCTAATTTTGCTTTCATTAAATCCTGAAGTTGAAAACATCTTCAAGTAAGCAAGGGAAAAATCTTAAAAAAAAAAAAAAAAAAAAAAGTACCTCTTTAAATAGAAGTTGAAGTAAAGGTAAAAAAAGGTAAGACAATATGCAGTGAAATATCTAATATTGCTGTCAGCCTAGCAGGTTCATTTCTAGAGAGAACATAAATATAGACAGATTGTTATAAAAGAATATTGATAAAGATGTCTGTTTCTGTGAAGACTAAAAAAAATTCCACTGAAATTGTTATTTATGTTGAAAGAGACTTCTTTGGCAGAAATATGTATTATTTTTACTAATTGGTCCATAGTACTGATCAGTTCTTTGCTGTTGAATGAGACTGAGTGGACCCACAGGTGCGTTCTGACATGAAATTATTATTCCATTTTAATCCTGGTGCCCTACTTTCCATATCTGAAAATTAAATACAGTACAAATGAGAGAGTATTCATTGGAGCACTTATAAAATAAAGAGTTTTCTGCAAACGCAAAGTGACATGCTTATTAAATATTGATCCCTTTGTTCTGTCTTCACGTATCATTTCTGTATCACAGTAGGATTTAGAGCTTTTAATTTAATAGGGAAGCCCATAAAGTACCTTCTCATTCTGTGGTGCATATAATGCACTGTTGTTGATCAAAGTTTTGTATTTTCTTTATTTAAAAAATTTTTACTCTTCCTGTCACTGTCAGCTTTTTGTAGAGTTAGACTTAGCCAACTAGTACTTTTACCATACATTCCCATGTTAAAACTTTATGAACAAAGCAAACAGACTTAGCAATGAAAGAATTAGCTGATTAGCAAATTACAAATGAGGACTTGGTTTACATAGGCCATTTAAGGTTTCTGCTGTTGTACAATTAAATTAACTCAACCTAATAGCTTTTTGAATGGTTGAGTGTCATTAAAAAACAATTTTATATTGCATATATTACAAATACATATAGCATGTATAAAATTACATGAAATATATATGTACCCTTTAAATTTTTTTAAATATGTATTTATTTTTGAGAGAGAGAGAGTACAAGTGGGAGAGGGGCAGAGAGAGAGACACACGCACAGAATCCAAAACAGGCTCCAGGCTCTGAGCTGTGAGCACAGAGCCTGATGCGGGGCTCGAACTCACGAATCATGAGATCATGACCTGAGCCGAAGTTGGGCACCTCACTGACTGAACCACCCAGGCGCCCCTGTACACTTCAAAGAGTAATTAAGGACGTGAACTATGTAGATAACCATCACCCAAGCCAAATGAGAACACTTCTATCACCCCAGAAGTCCCCCATGTGCCTTTTCCTAATCACAGCCCTCTTCTCTTTAGGAGACAAATTACCACCCACAATTTTGGGGATAATCATGGTTACGTGTATCACTAAATACCTTATATAGATGAAATCTAATTATATATATTCTTTATGATTTGCTTCTGCACTCAACATTATATTCATGAGACTTACCATTGTTACTGGTAAAGCATTTTTGGGGAGATGTAAATTTTCCTAAAATTAATTTTGTGATTCTTTATCTTGTTTTTTTTCTTTTTATTTATTTTTTAGTAATCTCTGTGCCCAACATGTGACTCTTGAGATCAAGATCATATGCACTTCCAACTGAACCAACCAGGCACCCTTCTCTCACTTTTTAAAAAATATGTTTTATGGGGCGCCTGGGTAGCTCAGTCGGTTGAGTGTCCGACTTTGGCTCAGGTCATGATCTCGCGGTCTGTGAGCTCAAGCCCAGCATCGGGGTCTGTGCTGACAGCTCAGAGCCTGGAGCCTGCTTCCGATTCTGTGTCTCCCTCTCTCTCTGCCTCTCCCCCACTCATGCTCTGTCTCTCTCTCTCTCTCTGTCAAAAATAAATAAACATTAAAAAAAATATGTTTTACATTGAAGTAAAAATGTATAAAAATTAAAGGTGTGCTTTAATGAATAATTATGAAGTGAATCCCTCCCTGTTTATTCATTATCCAGATTAGGAATTAGGACATTGCCAGCTCCTCAGACTCTTTCATTTCCACTGCCATGTTTTTGTTCTTATTACAGTTTTCTTCCTTCAGAGGTAACCCCTATTGTGACTTTCATCATTATCAATTTCTTGGCTTTCCTTTATCTTTATGTTAAGCAGTATGGTTTAATAGTGTCTTTTTGAATATTGTAAAAATGGAATACAACTGTGAGTTTTCTGTTGTGTCTTCTTTTTTCAACATTATGTTTGTAAGGTTTTATCCTTATTGTATATAGTGTAGTCCATTTGTATTGTTACCATATAGAGTTCTCTTATGTGCATGAACTATTATTTTTTATCCACGTAACTGTCAATAGACATTTGGGTGGTTAATAGTTTTTGATTACTACAATGTTGCTATGAATATTCCCTTACATATCTGTACATTTCTCTTTTTTAATTTTTCCTTTCAAATTTTTTTGAAGTTTATTTATTTATTTTAGTAATCTCTACCCCCAACATGGGGCTTGAACTCATGATCCCCTAGTCAAGAGTCTTATGCTCTTCCAACTGAGCCAGCCAGGTGCCCCCTCAATTTTTTTTTTTTTTTCCTTTTTAAGGAACTAGTGGTATAGTTTGGCTGTTAGTCTTTTGTTGATTATATGAATAGTTAACTGTTTTGTCCCTCTCTGGACTTAACTTTGTAGTGTTTTTTTGATGTCTTTTGTAATGTTTCTTATGGTGTCTTTTCTGATGCCTTGTATGGTTTTTTTTTTTTTTTATGATTGCTTTTGATAGACTTTTATAGTCTTTTATATTTAATTTTTTTGGTATTGTTTAAAAATTTTTTTCCTACTCTGATGTCATAAAGATGTTCTCTTATTTCATCAGCTAGAGACTTTATGTATTTCCTTTTATACTGAGGTGTTTAATCCACTTACAACTGATATTTGTGTATGGTGAATCCGTTTATTTCTTTCCTCATGCATATTCAGTGTTCCAGCCTCATTTATTGGGAAGTCTTCCTTTTCCTACAGATTTGGTATCCCACCTTTGTCATACAGGATATATCTATTTATGTGGATATGTCTTAGGGCTTGAAGTTTTTCTTCTGTTGTTCTATTTGTTCCTCTGTGGCAATATCACATTGTCTTAGGTATTAAGATTTTGTAATGAGTTTTAATTAATGTTAGAGCAGGATCTCCTGCTTGTGTTCCCCCCCCCCCCCAACCTTCCCCCAAGCATATCTTAGCTTTTCTTGGTCCTTTGTACTTCTCTGTTCATTTTAGGGTTTGTCAAGGCCCACTAAAATCCCATTGGGATTTTCATTGGGATTGCATTGATACCGTAGTTTAGTTTGGGGAGAATCTTCATCTTTACAAAGTTTTGTTTTTCAGTGTATTAACATGGTGTTACATTTATTTAGGTCTTATTTATTTATTTATTTATTTATTTATTTATTTATTTTAAGATCTCCTTTAACGAGGTCTTTCAATGAAGTGTTATAAGATTCTCTATCATTTTTTGAACATCTTTTATTAGACTTATTCCTAGGTCCTTTATATTTTTGCTTTTTCTTCTTCTGTCTTTATTTTATTTTTAATTGTTGAGATGGACACTTAATTTGTTCTTTCTTTCCTAATAAATATATTTAAAGCTAAGTATTTTCTTTTAAATAGTGTGTCCCACAAGTATTTTATAAAGGCAACTATACTGAGACTTTTTGAAATAGCTTCAATAGACATAGTCATGAATTTACCACAATAATCAAAATATAGAGCAGTTCCTTCCACTCCTAGAAACTGCCTTAGGCCCCTCTGTTGCCACCTTCTTCCCCCACTCCCAACTCTGGCAACTATTGATCTGTTTCCTGTTAACAAGGGTTTTGCCTTTTTTACAATGTCATACAAGTCATACAGTATATAACTTGGCTTTTTAAAACAAATTTGTTTCTTAAATTTTTATTTATTTATTTTGAGAGAGAGAGAGAGAGTGTGCGCATGCACACACAAATGGGGGAGGGGCGGAGAGAGAAGGAAAGAGAGAATCCTAAGCAAGCTCTGCACTGTCAGCACAGAGCCCCATGTGGGGCTCAAACTCATGAACTGTGAGATAATGACCTGAGCCAAAATCAAGAGCCAGATGCTTAACTGACTAGGCCACCTAGGTACTCCTTAAAACTGGCTCAGAGCCTGGAGCCTGCTTTGCAGTCTGTGTCTCCCTCTCTCTCTGCCTTCCCCTACTCATGTTCTGTCTCTCTCTCTCAAAAATAAGTAAACATTAAAAAAAATTAAAAAAAAAAAGAGTTCATTCCTTTTTAATTGTGGTTATATTCTATTGTATAGTTATGCCACAGTTTGTGTGTCTGTTCAACTGCTGAGAGATACTTGAGTTGTTTCTAGATTTTGGCAACTAAAATAAATATAAACATTCACATACAGGTTTTATGTGAGCCCAGGTTTTCATTTCTCTAGAGTAAATACCCAGGAGTGGATTATTGGGTCATATGGTAAATAGATGTTAAGCTTTATGAGAAAATGTCAAACTGTTTGCCAGAATGGAGGTACCATTTTGTAGTCCCACCAACAATGTATGAAAGTTCACTTATTTTGCATTCTTGCTGCACTTATATTGTCAGTAATTTTTCTTTTAGCCAAATAGGTGTATAATGGTATCGTTATGGTCTTAATTTGCATTTTGCTAATGTGTTGAATACCTTTTTATGTGCCCATTTATTTATGAATTAGAGCTGCTGAGAACATTAATTTACACTTTTGTGTGTGTGAACATGTTTTAATTTCTCTAGGGTAATTACCTAAATTCAGCTAGAATTTTTTATACATTGCTAAAGATCAAGTTTGAGGTAGCACTAGCATATAGAATCTCTAGAAACCGTAGATACAGGAAAGTTCACAGGCTCTTCTCCCATCCAAGTACTACCAGGCCCGACCCTGCTTAGCTTCCGAGATCAGACGAGATCGGGCGCGTTCAGGGTGGTATGGCCGTAGACTCACAGGCTCTTCTCAGTAGATCTCCACCAGAAGCTCACCCATAACATCAGGGAAAGTGCTTCCCAAGGATTCAGCCCACAGTAGGGGGGGCATCCACCACCATGAGAAAAGCAAAAAGCTCATTTCAGACCTACATAACATAAGTCTCAAGCCACTGGGGAGGGATAGCAAACCCTGTCACCTCAGCCATTGAAGCTAGAGGAGGGGAAAAGAAAAATAAATCCTCAACCCTTGAGAAAGGGGCAGAAAACTGTCAGAAGCCCAGAATCAGAAGTCTATATCTGAGGAGAGACAGGGCCATTGAGAAAGTCCCATGCACAAGACCCAGGCACAGTGACATGGGTCTCTTCTGAAAATTGTGGCTATCCCAGGACAGCAAAGAACCCTTCACCAGGCTAGCACACACCAAGTAACAAGCACTCAGGAAAAATGACATGTTACCTAAAAGGGAACAAAGGATTATAGCAGACTTCTCAGAAATGATGAAAGCCAATTTCTTCTTCCTTTATTCCTGAATTTCCAGGTTTTTCTGCAGTATTGTTTTCCCCCCATCTGAAGAACTTTTTGTAGTTTTTTAGAGCTGTGTGCAGGCAGAGAATTATCATGTTTTGATACTACAGACCTAATTTAATCCTATGAAGAATGTTGGGCTTTTTTTTTTTTTTTTTTTTTTTTTGCCTTAGCAGGCAGTTGGCCTAGTTAGGTTTAGGCTGCAAATTCCGACCCACCTTTTATGGGTTGTAGTTCCAATGTCAGTTCTGTTTTCATAATTTTGCAGTACTCTCCAGACTTTTCCCTTGTGTGTACCACACAGTGGCCAGTCTTGGATGTTGGTGGTGGTCTACCGCATAGTTTAGTTCACAAATCCTTTGTTTTGCTGCTGCTGATGAGACCCATGCCTGGGCACCTTACAGTTTCACTTTATTGAACTTTCGCTCTCTGTGATATTCCCAGCATTTCTTCGCTCCCAAGAGCCCCTCTTCCTTTGACTCAATCCTGAAATTTTCCTTTCCCTACTCTGTCACATAATTTGACTATGTCAGCCTCCTGAATCGAGTGACCAGAGGGTAGAAAACTAAGCAAAAGGGTTCCCTCAGTGCTCTTAGAGCACAGTTCCTCTGGTCAGAGAGAATTTTTCCCTTTTTTTCTGATTTTAGCCTTCCTAGCTGCTACTTATTCTGCACTGCTATAGGTGTGCTTTGTTCCTGGGATGGGAGAAGATGAGGAAAGACATATACACATTTACACACACAAATCCAGGGAATTTCTCCCACTCTCTCTTACTCATTGAAGCCCTTTTCCTACTCATCAAATCAGAAACAAATGGCTCTTCTTGGAGACCTCCTTGCATCTGGAACACATCTGGTGTCAGGCAAACTTTAAATTTTGGTATGGAGAGACCAGAAGAAAAAATTGGGGAAAGTCATTACCATTTCTGTGGTTCCTTGAGATCTGTTTCATTTTCCATTCTGCCTGCTAACATACTGCTTTTCAGAGTCTCAGTTATTCCATCCAGGGCTTTTCGTTGCATTCAGTGGGAGACAGGAAGGAGTGTGCTGACTTCATCTTAACCTGAAGCAGAATCTCTATAGTCAAGTTTTAGGTAAACTTCCTTTTCTTTTCTTTTCTTTTCTTTTTTTTTAACTTGCTTAGTGTGTGTGTGTGTGTGTGTGTGTGTGTGTGTGTGTGTGTGTTTTGAGAGAGCGCACGCAGTGGGGGAGGGGCAGAGAGGGAGGGAGACGCAGAATACAAAGCAGGCTCCAGGCTCCAAGCTGTCAGCACAGAGCCCGATGTAGGGCTCAACCTCACAAACCATGAGATTATGACCTGAGCCAAAGTCAGATGCTTAGCCAACTGAGCCACCCAGGCGCCCCTCTATAGTCAGGTTTTTAATACTTTTTATTATGAAAAATTTTAAACATATACAAAATTATGAATTCTGTCACACACTCACAAAACTCCCATGTACCCATTGCACAGCTTCACCATTTATCAACATTTGGGCAATCTGTTTAATCTGTAACTTCCCACTCTCGCTATCTTTTGACTTTAATTTTTTAATTTTTTAATTCTAATTTAATTTAATTTTTTGAGAGAGAGCAAGAACATCAGTGGGGGAAGGGCAGAGGAAAAGGGAGAGAATCTTAAGCTGGTTCCATGGAGCCTGATACAGGGCTCGATCCCAGGACTATGAGATCATGACTTGAGCCAAAGTCAAGAGTTGGATACTTAATTGACTGCACCATCCAGGGGCCCCTGTCTGTTGACTTTTAATTGCAAAACCCAGATGTCATTTTGTTCTAATTTCTATAATTTTTATGTGTGTTTGAAAAGAACATGTAATACGCAGTTGTTCAGTGTTCCATATATGGCCATTACATTAAATTGGTGATCATGTTAATAAAAATATTTTATATCCCTCCTGATTTTAAAAATGTTTTTACTGATACTTTTTTTTTCTTATACCGCAGTTTATTTTGAACTTTAAGCTCTGTAAAGTCATAATACAGGGGCACTTGGGTGGCACAGTTGGTTAAGCATCTGACTCTTGATCTCTGTTCAGATCATGATCTCATGGTTCATGAGATTGAGCCCCGCATTGGGCTCTGTGCTGATGGTGTGGAGCCTGGTTGGGATTCTGTCTCTCCTTCTGTGCGCGCATGTGCACTCTCTCTCTCTCTCTCAAAATAAATAAATGAACGTAAAAAAATTTAAAGTAATAATACATAGTTGTGTTACTTAAGTCTAATGTATTTGTGTTAGAGGGTGCTAAAGATAGTTATCTCTTTTTTTGTGTGGCCTTGAACTTTGTTAAAGTAATATTTTAAGCTCTTATGGAAATTAACATTTAAGAGCTTTAAACTACATATGATAAACATGTTATTTATGATGTATTGTTATCTTGTCAGTATGTTCATAGAGTTTTAGCTTAAAAATCTTAAAAGC
This sequence comes from Panthera tigris, assembly GCF_018350195.1. Taxonomy (NCBI): domain Eukaryota; kingdom Metazoa; phylum Chordata; class Mammalia; order Carnivora; family Felidae; genus Panthera; species Panthera tigris. The sequence goes on along the minus strand of NC_056670.1, from coordinate 32,625,899 downwards.
TTCAAGCTTTTAAAAATGCTTGCATTTTCACTTTTGACAATACTATTCCAATAGGTGTGAAGTGGTATCTCATTGTGGTTTTGATTTTCCTTTCCCTAATGACTGATGTTAAACATCTTTTCATGAACTTATTGGCCGTTTGTATATCTCCTTTGGAGAAATGTCTATTCAAGTCCTTTGCTCATTTTTAAATTGGATTGTTCCTTTTTTGTTGAGTTGTAGGAATTCTTCCCACTCTCCCTCCCTCCCCAGGAGTTCTTTATACATTCTGGATATTAATTCCTTATTAGATATGTGATTTGCAGATATTTTCTCCTTCTATTGGTTGTCTTTTCATTCTCTCGATACTGTCCTTTAATGTACAAAAAAATTTTATTTTGCTGAAGTCAGTTTGTTTTTCCTTTTGTTGACAGTGCTTTTGGCATTCAATCCAATAAGTTATTGCCAAATCCAAAGTCCTAAAGATTTTCATCTTTGTGTTCTTCTAGCAGTTTTTTAGTTTAGCTGTTAAGTTTAGGTCTATGCTCAATTTTGAGTTAATTTTTGTGTATGGTGTAAAGTAAGAGTCTGATTTCATTCTTTTGCATGTGGACATACAGCTTTCTCATCACTGTTTATTGAATAGCTCTTTTCATGTTGAATGGACTTAGCACCCTTGCTGAAAATATGTTAACCGTATATGTGGTTTATTTCTATGCCTCTATTTTATTCCATTGGACCATATATCTGTCTTTATGCCAGTTCCACACTGTTTTTCTTGTTGTAGCTCTGTATTAGGTTTTGAAATCAGTAAGTGGGAGTCCTTCAACATTGTTCTTTTTCAATATTTTTTTGGCTATTTGGGATCCCTTGAGATTTCATATGAATTTTTTTTTTTTTTGAGAGAGAGAGAGTGCAAGTGGGGGGGGGGAGGGGCAGCGGGAGAGGAGAGAGAATCTTAAACAGCACAGAGGTGGATGTGGAGCTTGATCCCCCAACCCTGGGATTATGACCTGAGCTGAAATCAAGAGTTAGATGCTTGACTAACTGAGCCACCCGGGTGCCCCAAGATTTCATATGAAATTTTTTAGAAAACTTCTTTTTTAAAAGAGCCATTTAGATTCACAGCAAAACTGAGGAGAAGGTATAGCGATTTTCCATAACCCACTGCCCTCACATGTTCATAGCCTCCCCCATTATCATCTTCCCCTATAAGAGTGGTACATTTATTACAGTTGATAAACCTACTGATACATCATAATTGACCAGAGTCCATATTTTACATTATGGTTCACTTTTGGTATTGTATGTTTTATAGATTTGGACACATGTATAGTGACATGTTCATTATTATGGTATTATACAGAGCATTTTCACTGTCCTAAAAATCCTCTGTGCTTTGCCTATTTATTCTTCCTCCTGCCCCAACCTTTGGCAACCTCTGATCTTCCCATTGTCCCTACACTTTTGCCTCTTACAGAATGTCATATAGTTGAAATCAACTGCATATAGCCTTTTCAGATTGGTTTCTTTCAGTTAGTAACATGCATTTAAGGTTCCTCCATGTCTTTTCATGAACTGATAGCTCATTTCTTTTTGGTGCTGAATAATACTCCATTGTCAAGATATACCACATTTTATTAATCCATTCACCTACAGAAGGACATCTTGGTTGCTTCCTGGTTTTGGCAGTTGTGAATAGAGCTGCTATATACATCTGTGTGCAGGTTTTTCTACGGACTTAAGTTTGCAGCTTCTTTGAGTAAATACCAAAGAGTGCAACACCGGATCATATGGTAAGAGTATTTTTGCTTTTGTGAGAAACCACCAGACTGTCTTCCAGAGTTACTGTACTGTAGGACTGCTGACAAAACTGACTCCATCTTTAGCCCTCCATTTTGTTCTCCCCTCTGGCGCACAGATGGCACTACCGTAGATAACTAGCAGAGAGCCTCTCTGGCACGCAGATGGCACAGATGGCACACTTTAGATAACTACCCTATGACCTTGCCTCTGTGCCCCTTGCTCCGTAAAAGCTGGAAAGTAACGTCCAGATAGGGGAGTAGAATAGGGGGGAAGAATACCTGTGTGCTGCCTGGATTGTCTGTCCCCTGATCCTCCCTGTCATGTAAGTTACCCTGAATAAAACTCTTTGTAACCATATGTAGTGGCTTGCTTTGTTTTCTGGTATTGAAACCAGTCTGGAGGATACATTATTGACCCTCCTCCGCCTTCTATCCTTCACCTTTATGCCTTCCTATCAGTAATGAATGAGAGTTCCTATTGCTCCACATCCTCTCCAGCATTTAGTATTGTCAGTGTACCACATTTTGGTCATTGTAATTGGAGGGTATTTCTATTTCAGTATTTTAATTTGCATTTCCCTGATGACATATGATGTGGAGCATCTTTCTATATGCTTATTTGCCATCTGTATATTTTCTTTGGTGAGATGCCAATTCCATATAAACTTTGGGATGCAATTTTGTGTTTCTTTTAAATGGTGTGAGTTTTTTAAAGAAGAAACTACATACATCCCCATCTTCTAATTCTCTTCCTTGTCTGCTTCAAGGAAATCATTTAGTACCTGTTCCATTTTTTTCATTTTCTCTCAGTTAACACCAGTGTTTTAATGTTTTGATTCTTAATTTTTTTTATGCAAGGTATTTATTTCTGTAATGGATGAGTTTCTATTATATTCTTTGCCCTTCTTGTTAAAGATAAAGAAGTACAGATTTGTAGAAAGACGAATATATGGGATTTAATTAAGAGATTAAAGTATTTGGAGAGGATAATGAAATCTGACAAGTGCTTTTTCACATATCTTTTAAGTTGACAGCTGGGGTCATTTTTTGAAGTTACTAGGCAAGCAGAATTGAAGGCAGCAGGAAAAAAAATAACATTTAAATGTCTTGCCTATTACACCATAAATGTCAGGTTTTAAATTCAGAATCGGGGATTTTTAATACCTTTAATATTTGCAATTTTATTAAAAGATGAAGAGAATAAGAAAGCCTCATTGTACCTTGTGATTGATAAAGTAATTAAAGTAGAGTTGAAAATATCAGGCAACAAAGAGCATAGGCTAGGAGGGTAGAATATCCTGGTTTTTAATCTCAATTTAGTTACTTATCAGGAAAACTATAGGCTCTGATTTACATTTTTTTTTAAACGTTTATTTATTTTTGAGACAGAGAGAGACAGAGCATGAACAGGGGAGGGGCAGAGAGAGAGGGAGACACAGAATCTAAAACAGGCTCCAGGCTCTGAGCTGTCAGCACAGAGCCCGACGCGGGGCTCGAACTCACGGACCGTGAGATCATGACCTGAGCCGAAGTTGGACGCTTAACCGACCAAGCCACCCAGGCGCCCCTGATTTACATTTTTAATTACAGCTTTATTAAGATATAATTCACATACCATGTACTTGATCTATTTAAAGTATACAACTCAATGGCTTTTAGTATATTCACAGACATGTGTGTTCATCACGAGAATCAATTTTAGGACATTTTCATATCCCAAAAAGAATCTCTTTCCCTTTGGCACTTACTCCTCATTTCCTCCTAACTTCCCCCTTACCAGTTAAAGCAACTTTCTGTCTGTAGATCTAGTTTGAACATTTCTAATGTGCATTTTTAAAAGATCATTCTGGGGGAAAAAAATACTCTGGCTAATATAAAGAATGAAAGCAAGGAGTCCACTTAGGAGACTATTGCAGAAATCCAACCTTGATAGGATGGTGGTGTGGACTTGGCTGTTAACAGTGAAGATAGAAGTTTACAGATTAGCATGTTGTTTAGAAAACTGTGACTTAAAAAAAATAATTTAAAATAATCTCTCTTAAAAGAGGAATATTTAAATAGAGACCATAATATACGAAGTGGTGATTTTATTTTTTGTTGTTGATTGAATTTGTTTTATTATTACTAATTTTTAAAGTTGCTTTTAACTTCATGAGTCATTTTCTTTTTTTCAAATTTTTATTTAAATTCTAATTAACATACAGTTACCACTTAGTTAACATACAGTGCAGTATTGGTTTCAGGAGTAGAATTGGGCTCTTTCCATAGTTTGGCTATTATTGCTAATGCTGCTGTAAACATTGGGGTGCATATACCTTTTTGAATCTGTATTTTTTTTATCCTTTGGGTAAATAGCTAGTAGTGCAATTGCTGGATTGTAGGGTAGTTCTATTTTTAAGTTTTTGAGGAACCTCCATACCGTTTTCCAGAGCGGCTGCACCAGTTTGCATTCCCACCAACAGTGCAAGAGGGTTCCCCCTTCTCTGCATCCTCACCAACATCTCTTGTTTCTTGTGTGGTTAATTTTAGCTATTCTGACAGGGTGAGGTGGTATCTCATTGTAGTTTTGATTTTTATTTCCCTGATCATGAGTGATGTTGAGCATCTTTTCGTGTGTCTGATAGCCATCTGGATGTCTTCTTTGGAAAAATGTCTGTTAGTGTCTTCTGCCCATTTATTATTATTATTATTATTTGGCTTTTGGATATTGAGTTTGATAAATTCCTTTTTTTTTAATTGTTTATTTTTGAGAGAAAAAGACAGAGCATGAGTGCACGAAGGGCAGAGAGAGAGGGAGACATAAGATCCGAAGTGGTCTCCTTGCTGACAGCAGAGAGTCTGATGTGGAGTTTGAACTCACAAACCTTGATTTCATGACTTGAACTGAAGTCAGACGCTTAACTGACCGAGGCACTTAGGCACCCTGATAAGTTCTTTGTAAATTTTGGATACTAACCCTTTATCAGTTATGTTACTTACAAGTATCTTCTCCCATTCCTTAGGCTGCCTTTTAGTTTTGTTGATTGTTTCCTTTGCTGTGCAGAAGCTTTTTTTAAATCTTGATGAAATCCCAATAGTCCATTTTTGCTTTTGTTTCCCTTGCCTCTGGCAACTTGTCTAGTAAGAAGATGCTGTGGCTGAGGTCAAAGAGGTTGCTGTGTTCTCCTCTAGGATTTTGATGGTTTCCTGTCTCACATTTAGGTCTTTCATCCATTTTGAATTTATTTTTGTATATGATGTAAGAAAGTGGTCCAGTTTCATTCTTTTGCATGTTGCTGTCCAGTTTTCCCAATACCATTTGTTGAAGAGACTTTTTTCCATTGGATATTCTTTCCTGCTTTGTCCAAGATTAGTTGACCATATAGTTGTGGGACCAGTGATTTTATTCTTAAAGAAAGGCTTCAGATTCTACAAGGAAGGCCAGAAAATCTTTATATCCAGTATGTAAAGAAATGTTTATTAGTGGAATATATTGGATTTTCAAGTCTCTGAAGCTAACAGTGTAGTATGGCCTTACCTAGTTCATATCAGATTGGGCCTGCTGTTGGAAAAGTCTAAAGTGGTGAACTGTTTACTAGTTTTACTCCTTAGTAGATTAGACTATATATGTATTTAGTTGTTGTGGCTGATACCATTTATACTTTTTGGCTTCAGGTAGAACCAGCATTCAAGGTCAAAATAACAAAATAACAAATTTATGATTAAGAAATATATAAAAATTACCCCATATATAAGACTCTTTGAGAATAGTTTATGTATTTGTTTTCTAAATGACATCTGCCTTTTTTTTATAATTACTTATAATAATAATAATTTTAAAAAGGCCTTTTTACTTAGAAAGGCCTTTATCTTTCATTTTGTGTTCTTAGAGCTACTTAATGTTTCCTGAGTACATTTTCATCACCTGAAATGGGTAGAAGTAGAAAATTTTAACCAATCATTAGGGAAAAAACACTTTGTAGAGAACTACCTCTCAAATTAAAAACCAAAATGATCATTAAATGGTTTAATAGACATGCCAAAGAAACATTATTTTTATACTATTTTAAACTGCCCAGAGCTTAGCAAGCAGATTATTGCTTTACTGCTTCATTCATTCATTCATTCATTCATTTAATGTTTACTTATTTTTGAGAGAGAGAGAGAGAGAGAGAGAGAGAGGGAGGGAGAGAGGGAGCGGGGGAGGGGCAGAGAGAGAGAGGGAGACACAGAATCCGAAACAGGCTCCAGGCTCCGAGCTGTCAGCACAGAGCCTGACTCGGGGCTCAAACCCATGAGCTGTGAGATCACAACCTGGGTTGAAGTTGGAAGCTTAACCAACTAAGCCAACCAGGCGCCTTGTCTTACTACATTATTTAAATTTGAATTGAAGCAAAATTTGACAGAAATGAGAAAAATAAAAGACTACTATCTATAGTAAAGAAGATACAGAAATCTTAAATGAAATAGTCAATTTTCCTTTTTTTCTTTTCTTTTTTTTGAGAGAGAGAGAGAGAGAGCATGAGCATGCAGGAGCGGTAGAGGGAGATAGAGAATCTTAGGCAGGCTCTACACCCAACACAGAGCCTGATGCAGGGCTTGATGTCACGACCCTGAGATCATGACCTGAGCCGAAACCAAGAGTCAGACACTTAACCAACTGAGCCACCCATGCATCCAAAATAGAAGTTTATTTATTTGTTTTTATTTATTAAGAAACATTTTATTTTAATGTTTTATTTTTATTTTTTGAGAGACAGAGAAAGAGCATGATCTGGGGAGGGGCAGAGAGAGGGAGACACAGAATCCAAAGCATTCCAGGCTCTGAGCTGTCAGCATAGAGCCTGATGAGGGGCTTGAACCCACAGACGTGAAATCATGACCTGAGCCGAAGTGGGATGTTCAACCAACTGAGCCACCCAGGCACCTCTGAATTTTAAAATCTCGTAATTAAAAAAATTGCATATACAGTAAAATTGACCTATTTTGCTGTGCATTTCTTTGAGTTTTAGCACATGTGTAGATTTGTATGACTGTCCCACACAGGATACAGAATATCTGTCAGGGTACAGAGTATCACCTCCAAAATTTCTGTGTGGTTCTACTGTACTCAAATCTTCTACCTACCTGTAACCTGTGGCAGTTGGATCTATTTTCTGTCTCTACTAGTTTTCTTTTCCAGAATGTCCTATAAAAGCATGTAACTTTCTGGGGTGCCTGGGTGGCTCAGTCAGTTGGGCATCCGACTTCAGCTTGGGTCATGATCTCACAGCTGGTGGGTTCGAGCCCCACATCAGGCTCTGTGCTGATAGCTTGGAGCCTGGAGCCTGCTTAGGATTCTGTGTCTCCCTCTCTCTCTCTGCCCCTTCCCCACTCACACTCTGTCTCTCCATCTCTTAAAAAATAAACAAACATTAAAAAAAACAAAAGCATGTAACCTTTTGAAGTTGACTTCTTTTGTTATCACTGTAATACCTTTCAGATTCTTGTTGAGCATGTCAGTAACTCATTTGTGATTGACTGATTGCTGAGTGGTATTCCATTGTGTGGACATACTGGAGTTTGTGTATCCATTCGGCTGTTGAAAGTGACTTAGGTTATTTACAGTTTTGGTAATTATGAATAAAACTGCTGTGAACATTTCATGCACAGGTTTTTGTGGAGACCTAAGTTTTCATTTCTAGAGAACCTAGGAGTGTATCCTCTTTCATTCCCTTCAACAATGTATGAGCATTACAGTTGCTCTGCATCTTTCATAATGTCAGATACTGTTGGTTTTAATATTGTGTTTGTTTATTTAATATTTTAGCCATTCTAGTAGGTGTATAGTAGTGTCTGATTGTGGTTTTCATGATCATTTTTCTAATAGCTAATGATGTTGAGCATCTTTTGAAGTGCTTATTAGCCATTTGTATATCTTCTTCGATGAAGTGTATGTTCAAATCATCTGCTCATTCCTTAATTGGGTCTTTTGTATATACTTTATGATTATAGAAAATTCTAGAAAATGCAGATCATCTCTAGGGTAGTGGTAGCACCAGCACTATGCAGGCATCTAAAGTCTGAGAAAAGGGAACTCTTTCTGAACAAAGGAACTGTGATCCCAAGAACATAGCCAGGATTCATATTGTTTTTTCTTTTCTATCCTCTAGCACAGTGGTTTTCAACTGGGTTGAAAAACTGGGTAGTGGTTTCTGCCTACCCCTGGGGAACATTTGGCAATGTATGGAGACATTTTTGATTCTCACAACCAAAATGAGGTGGGTGGTGCTACTGGTAAGTAATAGCACCTACCTAGATAAAGGAAGAGGAAACTTTGGGTTAGAGGAGAAAAGTGAAGTAAGTATAGAACTGAAAGGCTTTGGGAACTTTGGGCTTCTGAAAATTTTGGGGATAGGAGATTTTTGGTGATAGATTTCTGTGAATCTTCGACTTTTACATCACAGAATCACGGAATGTTAGAATCTTGGAGACCTCATAACCTGATTCTCAAGGGGTATCTGGGTGGCCCAGTCAGTTGAGCATCCAACTCTTGATTTCAGCTCAGGTCATGATTGCAGGGTCATGAGATCGAGCCCCTTGTCAGGCTCCATGCTGGGTGTGGAGCCTGCTTAAATTTTCTCTCTCTCCCTCTGCCCCCTCCCCTGCTTGAATTTACTCTCTCTCTCAAATTAAAAAAACAAAACACTAACTGGGAAAGGTAGATGTACCCCATGTTCTTGCAACATTATTTACAATACCCAATGTATGGAAACAACATGTGTCCGTCAGTGGATGAATGGATAGGAAAATACTGGATCAAATGATAGTTCTGTTTTTCATTTTTTTGAGAAATTTCCACACTGTTTTCCATAGTGGCTGCAGCTGTTTACATTCCACTTAAAATAAATTTTTAATTTCAGCTTATATTTCTTTTTTTCCTAAGTGCCATTAATAGTTGTTTTATTTCTATTTTTAGCTGGTTTGTCCTATTTGTTGTTTTTATTAATTTCTAGTTTTATTGTATTGTTTTTAGAAAGTTTTTTAAATATTTCTATTTTTTTGTTTTCCTATGGCCTAATATTAATCTATATTTTTATTAATGTTCCTTGAGGCACTTGAGAAAAAGATGTATTCCCTATGACCAGTGTATTATTTGATACCTCTGTAAGATATACCTTATGAGTTATGTTGCTAAGATTCTTCTTTAGAATTTGAAAGTTTTGAAGAAAGCCTTTTCAAATCATGTATACTTTTAATTTTAAGTCCTTCCTCTGATCTAGTCAGATCCTTTTTTTAAGAAGGATTTTTAGGGGCACCTGGGTGGCTCAGTCGGTTAAGCATCCGACTTTGGCTCAGGTCACGATCTCACTGTCCGTGAGTTCGAGACCCGCGTCGGGCTCTGTGCTGACAGCTCAGAGCCTGGAGCCTGTTTCAGATTCTGTGTCTCCCTCTCTCTCTGACCCTCCCCCGTTCATGCTCTGTCTCTCCCTGTCTCAAAAATAAATAAAACGTTAAAAAAAAATTAAAAAAAAAATAAAATAAAAGAAGGATTTTTAGTATTTATTCCTGGGATGCAAGGATTGTTTAATATTCAGAAAACGATCATCATGATACATCATATCAATAAGAGAAAGGATAAAAACTATATGATCATTTCAATAGATGCAAAAAAACATTGGACAGAATACAATATCCATTCATAATAAAAACCCTCTGAAAGTAGGTCTAGAAGGAACATATCTCTATATGAAAATCCCACAGCCAAAAAAAACTGAGAGGCTTTACCCCTAAGGTTAGGAACAAGACAAGGATATCTACTCTCACCCATTTTATTCAACACAGTACTGGAAATCCTAGACACAGCATTTAGACAACATAAGGAAATAAAAGGCATCCAAATTGGTAAGAAGTAAAACTCTCACTATTTGCAGATGACATGATACTGTATATGGACAACCCTAAAGACTCCACAAAAAAACTACTGTAACTGATCAATGAATTCACTGAAGTCTCAGGATACAAAATCAATATACAGGCATCTGTTGCAATCCTATACAGTAATAATGAAAGAGCAGAAAGTGAAATTAAGAAAATCCATTTATAAATGCACCAAAACAGTAAAATATCTAGGAATAAGCTTAATCAAAGAGGTGAAAGCTTGTACTCTGAAAATTATAAAACACTGAGGAAAGAAATTCAAGACAATGCAAAGAAATGGGAAGACATTCCATGCTCATGGGTTGGAAGAACAAACGTTGTTAAAATGTCCATCCTACCTAAAGCAATCTACAGATTTAATGCAGTCCCTATCAAAATACCAACAGTATTTTTCACAGAACTAGAACAAACAATCCTAAATATGTATGGAACTACAAAAGACCTCGAATAGCCAAAGTAATCTTGAAAAAGAAAAGCAGAACTAGAGGTATCATAATTCCAGATTTCAAGTTATATTACAAAGTAGAAATAATTAAAACAGTATGGTACTTGTGTAAAAATAGACACATAGACCAGTGGAATAGAATGGAAAACCCAGAAATAAAACCGCAATTATATGGCCAATTAATCTTTGACAAAGGAAGGATGAATATACAGTGGGAAAAAGAGTCTATTCAACAAATGATGGGAAAACTGGACAGCCACATGCAAAAGGATAAACTGGATCACTTTCTTTTACCGTATGTAAAAATAAACTCAAAATGGATTAAAGACCTAAATGTGAGACCTGAAACCATAAAAATCCTTAAAGAGAACATAGGCAGTAATCTCTCTGACATTGGTTGTAGCAACATTTTTCTAGATATGTCTCCTAAGGCAAGGGACATGAAAGCAAAAATAAACTAGTGGGACTACAACAAAATGAAAAGTTTCTGCACAGTGAAGGATACAATCCACAAAACTAAAAGACAACCTACTGTATGGGAGAAAGTATTTGCAAATGACATATCCAATAGTTAGTGTCCAAAATATATAAAGAACTGATACAACTCAACACCCCAAAACCAAATAATCCAATTTAAAAATGGGCAGAAGACATGAATAGACATTTCTGCAAAAAAGACTTAGAGATGTCCAACACGTACATTAAAAAGATTGTCAACATCACTTATCATCAGGGAACTGCAAATAAAAACAATAATGAGATACCACCTTATACCTCTCAGACTGGCTAAAATAAAAAACAAGAAACAACAAGTGTTGGTGAGAATGTGGATAAAAAGGAAACCTCTGGCGACATTGGTGGAAATGCAAACTGGTACAGAGGTGGTGTAAAATGGCACAGAGGAGAGTAAAAACTGTTTTTCAACAATGCTTCTTCTAGACTATTCCTCATCTTCTTCACTTTTACACACCTCACCATTGCTTTATACAAGTTAATATTTTGTTGATGCTAATTTCTTTTGTAACAATGCTTAAATTTTCCTTATTGATAGCTGAATTTTTTCATCCTGTATTTTTATAATGGCTTGTAGGTACATTAAAAGTATTTATTAACCATTAAAACTCTATAGCTACCTAGTTTCCAAAACTTGAAATGAAAAGTTGGAGACTTTGTTTTATGGAAATTTTAAATATTGAAAACTTAATGATGACCTAACATATTAGCACATCTTAGAGGGTTTAGAAAATTTATATTGGTTATGAAACCAATTTATATTGGTTTCTGGGTGGTTGGGTTTTCATTTTAAATAGACTTCTTTCTGGGGGCACCTGGATGGCTTAGTTGGAAGCATCTGACTCTTGATTTTGGCTCAGATCATGATCCTATGGTTCATGGGATCAAGCCCTGTAGCAGATTCTGTACTGACCGTGAGGAGCTTGCTTAGGATTCCCTCTCATCCTCTCTCTCTGCCCCTCCCCAGCTCACTCTCTCTGTCACAAAATAAACAAACTTAAAAAACCCAGACTTTCTTTGGTTGATTTATTTTTTATTTTCCTTTTGCACACTTTGTTTTTGTGTGCAGTTATTCAGGAAGGGAAATTTCCACTCGACTTTTTCCTTCACCAGACAGAAGTTTCAGGTGTGTGTATGTGTGTGTGAGCACATGCACACAAAAAGTGAACCATGGTGGGGGGTGGGGGCGCGCCTGGGTGGCTCAGTTGGTTGGGCGTCCGACTTTGGCTCAGGTCACAATCTCACAGTCCGTGAGTTCGAGCCCCGCATCGGGCTCTGTGCTGACGGCTTAGAGCCTGGAGCCTGCTTCGGATGCTGTGTCTCCCTCTCTCTCTGCTCCTCCCCTGCTCATGCTCTGTCTCTCTCTGTCTCAAAAGTAAATAAAAACATTAAAAAAAGAAAGTGAATCATGGAGGTACGTACTTGATGGGTGAAAGAATGTTTCCCAGAGTATCAGAAGGTTACTACTGTAGGATTGTGACTTGCTTTTCCATCGCATCTTCATTTCACAAGAATATGTACAAAAATTCTTTGTCAGTGGGCACCTGGGTAGCTCAGTAGGTTGAGTGACTGACTCTTGATTTCCGTTCAGGTCATGATCTCATAGTTCATGGGTTCCAGCAACCCCTGCCACCTCCCACCCCCTTTGGGTTCCATGCTGACGCTGTAGAGCCTGCTTGGGATTCTCTCTCTCTCTCTCTCTCTCTCTCTCTCTCTCTCTCTCTCTGTCTCTGACCCTCCCCTGCTTGTGCATATGTGTGTTTGTGTGTGCGCGCGTGTGTGTGCTTGCGCATGCACATGCTCTTTCTGTCTCACCCTCTGGAAAAAAAAACTTTAAAAAGTTCTTTGTCAAACCTAACATTTCTGTGAGTTGATTCTTGTTCCTACAGTTACCTTTTTTTTTTTTTAATTAGCACTTGCGCGCATGCATGCGCTGGGGAGGGGCAAACAGAGAGGGAGAGAGAGAATCCCAAGCAGGCTCCACGCCCAGGACAGAGGCAGAAAGGGCTTGAACCTATGACCATGAGATCATGACCTCAGCCGAAATGAAGAGTCGGACTCTTAACCAACTGCGTCCACCCAGGCGCCCCCTTACAGTTATCATTTTTTACTGTTAGAGACTTGTATAACGTAACTTCACATTCTCACCTAGATCTTTCAAATAGCTTTCTTTGCTGTTGGAAAATACTTCTCAGAACAGAGTTAGCTGAAGTGTGAGCTTTCCTCATTTATTCTGTCAGTAATGTCACTTTGAGGTATGAAAATGCATCTTTTCTAGACGTGGATGTTAATCTTTACTGTATTTTGGCAGTCATCCTGGTGTCTTCAGTGCAGAACTTTCAGTCTGATTCATTTCATCTAAGAGAAAGTACAGAGGTGTTTTTAAAATTACCTGGCACAATTAAAGTCCAATATATTGTTGCATTTTTACCAGTGCCATAGTTGTGCAGTAAAGGTTGTATTTCCAGTAGTTTATCCCATTCCTCAGATAATGTGGCAAAGGCTTCTAAGATAATGCATTTAGCCAAACACTTTTGTAAAGAATGCTTAGTTTTTTCCTACTCTAAGTAAATATTCTTCTTTGGAGCCTTAAGCCCTTTCTACTTACCAACCTAATGTAATTTTTCCTTTCTTTGAATCCGTATTAATATGTTCTGTAGCCCTTACACTTTTTCCACCATAATGGATAGTTGAATAGTTGTTTTATGTCCCCTACCAAATGATACGATGTTTGTGGGCAGACACTGTCTGTTCATCTTTGTGTTTCTTGCACTGCTCTCACAATACCTTACTCAATAAATACATAGCTAATGACTTGAATGAAATAATAGCAATTGGACATTTTGGATTATGTGAAATTTGCTTCAGCTACTGAGTCTAATGTAAGATGTTGCCTCATTTATTACCACTCAGGATGGCCTTCTTCCAAAATGTACAAAATACTTCTACATTTTGTTTTTCTGAAATGAACTCTTAAAGCCAGAAAAGACTTAGAAACAAATACCACCTGTGCCCTGTATCTCCCAGAATTCAGTTACAGAGAGGATAAAACATTTACTGGTCATATAGCAGGCTAGAGCTAGAAAGAGAACCTAAGTTCTCTGTATCTGCTTGTGTAATTGAACAGTAATACTTTTTATTACTGCTAGTAATAACTTTAAATTCATTAATTGGCACTGAGGATACTAAGAAACCTAAAACATACTTTCTGCTTTTAGATTTTCGATATCCTGGGCAAGTTGACAGGTATACATTACAATTATTTCATGTGTCCATTTGTAAAACAAAAAAACCCTTTTATCATCTTTTACTCTTTGTCTTTTATTTTTGCCCAGATGTATTTGCATTCATTTGTTCAAAAAAAAAAAAAAAGGCAAACAAAATTACTTCAATCTTTTTTTTTTAATGTTTATTTATTTTTGAGAGAGACAGAGACAGAATGTGAGTGGGTTAGGAGCAGAGAGGGGGAGACACGGAAGCAGAAGCAGGCTCCAGGCTCTGAGCTGTCAGCACAGAGCCCGACGTGGGGCTCGAATTCACGAGCTGTGAGATCAGGTCCGGACGCTCAACCGACTGAGCCACCCAGGCACCCCAAACAAAATTACTTCATACATCAGGTACCATAGTAGTGCTTAATTCCACAGGAATTTAAAGGAAGAAATCAAGAGTGATAATGATCTTACATAATTTTTACAGATGAGGTAGGATTTCCTTTGACCTTAAGAAGGGCTGGGCTAAGGAATAGTACACAAATAGTTTGTCATGTTAAGACATATAGAAACAATGATAATACCAAGCCAGAAACTTGACTTTCCTCATTTCTAGTCCCAATAGCTTGTGTATTATATAGTCATCATATTTATAAGTATTTAACTTATATTTCTATTTAAATCTATAAAGATTTAAATGTGTTTAATGCCCAGAGTATTGTATTAGGCTTTGTGTATTGTATTAGGCACAGTAGCCAAGTTTCAGCTTTCATGACGTGTAGAATCCCAGTTTTGTGAGTTCTGTGGGTAAACTATGAAGTATGAAATCCATTCTGAACATATATTAACTATAATAATTCTTGTAGTCTGCACAAGGAATAACTCAATTGACTAATCTCAAACTACTTAAATCTTCCCTCAGAAGTCCATAAATCTTTTTTTTTTTTAATGTTTATTTTGAGGGTGGGGAAGGGGAGGAGAGAGAGGGAGAGAGAACCCAATCCACATTGTCAGTGCTAAGCCTGACACGGGGCTTGATCTCATGAATCTTGAGATCATGACCTGAGCCGAAATCAAGAGTCGGATCCTAACTCACTGAGCCACCTAGGCACCCCAAGAATTCCATAAATCTTAAATCTAACAATAGCAGATGCTTATTTTTTGTTATTTGTTCTCCTATATTCATGGCAACTATTGTTTTTCATAGATGGCACATGTTTTGGGGATAACCTGCACCCTTTACAAAGAAGAAGCATTGCAAATATCAGTGAAATAAATATACTTGTTTATGTTTGCACTACTGCCTAGAGTGTATTTAATAAGTTGTTCTAGCTTTAGTAAAATTAAGAAAAAGTTCATTCATCTGTGTTGTGAAACACAGAGGTAATTATGTCACTATACTGCAGTTGAATTGGGAATACTATAAATGAGTATGGTTTCTGGCATTTTGGTTTTTTTACCATTTTAATTCAGTATTTCGTTTGTCATTTTTTTCCTGTTTTCATCAATAGGCTAGATATGGGAGCCGACTGATGTGTACCCTCATTTTCCAGTTGTGTAAACATGAAACACTTGTTTTATATTTTTGAGAATTTTGTTGCTGTTTAACTTATTCTTTTTGGTAATGAATGTTAATCCATTTGAGTCTTTTGAAAGTATGACTAGCCATTAGATAACAAATGTTACATAGAAAAAATCTTCCCAGTCAGCTCTGCTAGAGCTCAGATTGAATTGGAAAAATATTGAAATGTTCGTATTGAGAAAGTTTTAGTCTTTTTTTGTTTTTGGTTGTTTGATAAAAACATTCTACTAAGAAATAACATTGGATAGATTAGTGTTACTATTGCATCTGACTTAAAAATCTTTTATATTTTAATTTAGATGGAAAAAGTCATCCCCCCCCCTCTTTTTTCAAGAAAGGAAAGGTGAAGCCTCAGGCCTTCAGGAAATATGACTAGAACCAAAGAAAATAAATACAGTTCAATATTCCAGTAGCCCTCAGAACAACAGTGATGAGGCAATGTACAAATTAAATTAGGTGTCATTTTTAAATCCACTTTATAAATGGAAAAGATTGATAATAACAAATACAGGGAAAGAGTACCCTCATATACTATTGGTGGTATGTAAATTGGAATGTCAGTTTTGAAGGGTTATTTGTTAGTATCTATCAAAGTTAAAGATGATCATTACTTAATATCATTAAAGATGATATTACTTTTAACCTAGTAGTTTCATTTGTAGATAATCTGTCCCATAGATGTACTTGAATAAAAATGAATCAAAATAAGTGCACAGGAGGGGCACCTGGGTGGCTCAGTCAGTTGAGCATCATGACTCAGGTCGTGATCTCACGGTTCATGAGTTTGAGTCCCGCATCAGGCTCTGCACTGACAGTGTGGAGCCTGCTTGGGATTCTTTCTCTCTCCATCTCTGTCTGCCCTTCCCCTGCTCTTGCTCTCTCTCAAAATAAATACATAAAAGATTTTTTTTTTAAAGTAAATGCAGGGGTGCCTGGGTGGCTCAGTCTGTTAAGCATCTCACTCTTGATCTCGGCTCAGGTGATCTCATGTCTTGTGAATTCAGGCCCCATGTTGGGCTCTGTGCTGACAGCATGGTGCCTGCTTGGGATTCACTGTCTCCCCCCCCCCCCCCCCCCCCTCTCTCTTTCTCTCTCTCTCTCTCAAAAATAAGTGAATAAACTTTAAAAAAAATAAATGCACAGGGAAAAAGTCTCTGTAGCTGTGTTTGTAATGCCACAGTATGGAAACAAACTTAGTATATTATTAATTGCCCTATAGTTAAATTGTGGAACAATCATAGATTGAACTACTCTGTTATAGTTAAAAGAATATCCTTTGTTGGAATGATTTTAAATTGTATTATTAAGCTTTAAAAATCTTCCAATGTGTATCGTATGATTCCATTATATAAAAGAAAGGATAATGCAAAGCATTCCAAATGCTGAATAGGTGAGTGTACATATGTATATGGAATATTATTTATATGTAAACAAATGGAAGACTGTCAACAAAGATACATACAAACTTCTTTCTCAGTTTGCTTCTAGGGAGAGTGGTGGGATTTCAGAAGTATAAAAAGAGGGGCGCCTGGGTGGCTCAGTCGGTTGGGCGGCCGACTTCGGCTCAGGTCACGATCTCGCAGTCCGTGAGTTCGAGCCCCGCGTCGGGCTCTGTGCTGACAGCTCAGAGCCTGGAGCCTGTTTCAGATTCTGTGTCTCCCTCTCGCTGACCCTCCCCTGTTCATGCTCTGTCTCTCTCTGTCTCAAAAATAAATAAAAAAAAATTAAAAAAAAAAAATTAAAAAAAAAATAAAAAGTATAAAAAGAAACTATCATAGTTTTTGACAGTTTTGATAATGAAAATATCATAAAATCTTACTTGTAAACAAAAATGCAGGTAGTCTTGCTTGTTCTACTCAAAAATCTGTATGATATCCAATAAATCTATATTCCCATTATTTCCCTTTCTTTGGACTCTTCATTTATCGCCTTCCTCTAAATTCGTAACATGAGAACAAAATGCAAGTGAGTGTGGTTCCTTAGGTTCAGTGACTCTGGCCATACAAAACTTTTGGGAAATTCTCACTGGTATCTGTTCCAGGGTGGAAATTTGAATGAAATGCCAAGACTTTTGCAAATTTGAATGAATGCCAAGGTCAAGATGTCCTCATGGTGCAAGGTCTAGCCCTTGAACCTTGACAATCCCCAAACTGGATCTTATCAGTGTCTTGGAATTGATTGGATTCAGAGAAGCTTCCTTAGGCTGACTAATATCACAGGAGATTAAAACAGATTGCCAACTTATTAATTTACCATGAGAAATACAGCTGGCATGAGAACTAGGATACTGTCATCTTCTGATCATCATGTTCTCTCTTTGAAGGCCATCTAAACAGGAAGCTGAATTAGAATCATAACATACTTAGCGAGCATGGAAATAGAATAAAGAAGAATTAAGTATATAATTTAGATATTTAATGGCTGAGACTCTGATGGCCTACAGTTTTAAGGTTGGTTTGATGCCACTGGGATGAATAGGGTGAATCCTTGTGGGCACTTCAGATAATGCTGGTTTTACAATGTGGGTCTCAGAGAGAAACCATATTTCGGTTTGACAGAGTGCCCTGAACCATCACCTACGTATGCTATCTATGCCAGATGCTGTAGTAGATTCCCGAAGTGCAGATAGAAAAGACACTTACTTGGTCCTTATTTTCTCAAGCTTAGTTCACGTTAACTAAATGCTTTGGAACCTTGAAGTTTTATTTAACTGAGGCCTACGTTTTGTTGGTGACCAGATTTGGGTAGATATCAAAAATTTATCTTGGCCTCAGAATTAGCAGATGTTGCTTTTAACAATAGCGCTGGGTAACAGTTGGTAATAGTACAACAGTGGTTTATTGGGCCACTGTCAGGATTAGAAGAGTCAAGCAGTCCTCCTTTAAATGTGCAGTTGTCAGAGGTCAGAAATAGAAGACAATTAAAAACATAGAAAAGTGCAAGCAGGTGTTTTAAGTCAGGATCAGGATAAGGTGTGGAATTCTAACGGTTTGGTAAATTGGGATGTGCCAGTAATCCGAGTATTAGGATATGACTCTGATTGAAGTAAAGCTTATCTTACTAGGGAAACTTGCCACAATATGGGTTGCTTGCTAAGACATTGTTGGGCCTGTGCCCACTATGAGGGCTGGTAAATGATAGTCCCTGGCTGAGGAGTGAAACATCAGTCTTCTGGACCTGATTTTATTTTTCTTTAAATGTAAAGTGTAAATAGATTCTTCCCCAGAAGATCATTAAATTTTGTTTGCATCATCTAATTTTTCTTTAAGTTAAAAACATGTATATATGTTTTATATTATTTTAATTGACATGCACATATTATCTTATATTGTGCCTTTTAAAGAG
This sequence comes from Panthera tigris, assembly GCF_018350195.1. Taxonomy (NCBI): domain Eukaryota; kingdom Metazoa; phylum Chordata; class Mammalia; order Carnivora; family Felidae; genus Panthera; species Panthera tigris. The sequence continues at coordinate 32,607,122 of NC_056670.1, read as the reverse complement.
TTTATGAGAAATACTATATATTTGTTTACATGGATAAATACATAAGCATAGTTTTAAAAATGAAGTAGTATATTATAAAAGTCTCCTTGTCTCTGATGTCACCCATCTCCCACCCCTCCTAGCACCACGACTATTACTTTGTTGTGTGTCCTTCCAGAGTTACTTAACAGGAGGAACATACAAATATGCATTCTTATTTCTCCTCATTTTACCTAAAAGGGTAAGCATACTATATATGCTATTCCGTAACTTGCTTTTTAAAGATAATAGTATGTTATGAAAGTATTCAAATCTATATGTAGTTTTTCATGCCCTGTTTATTGCCACATGGTATTGCCTTGGGTGTGTTTCTCATGGTTTAACCTGTCCTCTCCTGGTGAACATTGAGGTGGAGTTTAGTCTGTTGCTATCACACCATGATGTAATGTGTTTGTGCGCGTATAATTTCACAGGTGTGCAAGTATGTCATTAGGATATTTTTATCAGAAGTGCAGTTGCTGGGTCAGTTTTATGTGGGTGATTTTGATAGACATTGCTGAATTGCCCTCTGTTGTACCATTTCCTTTTTCTTTTAGGAAGTAGGCTGTACCAGTTTACACATTTTTTAGCAGTGCCATTTCTGCAGCATTGCCAACGACTGCGTTTTCAAATTTCTGGATTTTTGCCAGCTTTTGATGAATGAATAGCAGTATCTCAGTTGTAATATGCATTCTCTTATTGTTAGTGAGATCAAGTGTCTCAGTTCTCAGAGCCATTTTTTAAAGTTTATTTTTTTGAGAGAGAGGGAGAGAGATAGCAAGTGGGGGAGGAGCAGAGAGAGACAGAGAGAGAGAGAGAGAGAGAGAGAGAGAGAGAGAGAGAATCCTAAGCAGGCTCTGCACTGTCAGTGGGAGCCCAATGCAGGGCTTGAACTCAGGAGCCATGGGATCATGACCTGAGCCAAAGTCAGATGCTTTCTTAACTGACTGAACCATCTGGGCTCCCCCCTCAGAGCCATTTTACTTCTTTTTTCCACTGTTTTATTTCTTTAGCTCAACTTTTTGTTAATTTGTGAAATAATATTTTAATAATACTTTATGATTAGCATTTTTAATGTTTATATTACATTGTATTATGTAATTATACCATTGTTTATCTTTCTGTAGCTGGGCATATGGTCTCCTTTTTGAGTGTGGCTATTTATTTTGCTGAGAACAGTTATTAAAAAGTGTTTCCCCTTTAGGTTATTTGGGAATTGAGAATGATAGGATCTGTTGTAGGCTTTTGTACTAATTAGCTGTGAGTAAACCATGTAACTTATCTGCATCTCAGTTCTTCCATCTGCAAATAAAGATGTTGAATTAAATGATTTCTTCGTCCTGTGACCCTTTGAAAGTTATCAAAAGCATTATATTAAGCCATTATTAATAGTCTTAAAATAATAGATATAGAAAGAGCAATATTATGTTGTTATAGGTTTTAAAAGACTTGTTCTGTTTCTTGTTGGATAAATAATGCTTTTCTTTGGTAAAAAAATTATCTTTCATTTGCCTCCCTTGACATTTCTTGGTTAGAAATACCTCTTCATCTTTTTTCACTTCACATCAAAGCCACTTTTTAGAGGCATGCTTTTTGTGGGCGGAGGGTGGGGTACTGTAAGGGAAGAAAAATACACTGTTTTTGATTTAATTTAATTCTTCTCTTAAACGTGCTTCATTACTGCATAACTGCTGCCAATTGGCCTGTTCAATTTTCCAGACTCAATTGGAAATCTGATCTCCTTAAATCTGTTTAAATGGTGCCTCATCAAAAATTAACACATTCAACTAGTTACACTATTTCTGTACTACAGAGTTAGGAATTAAATTATAGTAATCTTTTCTCGGTGTTTTTTTTTTCTTTGTTTACTTGGCATCTGTGAAAATTGCACTAGAGAAAACAAATAGATATTTTTTTTTTAATTTTTTAAGTTTATTCACTTAGAGACAGACTTGCACACACACAAGTGGGGTAGGGGCAGAGAGAGAGAGAGGGAGAGAGAATCCCAAGCAGACTTTGCACTGTCAGTGCAAAGCCCGATGAGGGGCTCGAACCCACGAACTGTGAGATCATGACCTGAGCCAAAATCATACGCTCAACCGACTGAGCCTCCCAGGCAACCCAGGATTTTTTTATTTTTAAGTAATCTCTACACCCAACCCAGGGCTTGAACTCAGAGCCCTGAGATAAAGAGTTGCATGCTCCATCAACTGAACCCACCAGGCCCCTAAATATATCTTTTGATGTGTGTTTTGGGGAATGAGATTAAAACCAGTGGTAAAATGAGATGTAGACGGTAACATTTGAATTACAACATCAAAATATAAGTAGACTGTTATTAAAACTCAGAACTTTCAAAATTAAACATCCTCTAACACTAGAGCATACAGACTTGGATTCTCAAAACTAGTAAGTTTTGATTGTATGGCATGATCTTACTCCCCTCCCCCACCATGAAATAGATTAAACTTTGCCATATAGTTTTTCACCCAGATTAGAGAGCGTTAAGAGATAAAAGAAACCTTAAAGCTCACTTAGGCAATTCTCTCCTTGTATGAAATTCTTCCTTAAGGAAGGGAGATAAGCTTCCTTTGTGCGCAGCTGTTTAGTAGTAGAGTTGAGACTAGATCTTGGGTCATTGGATTCCTAGTCCATTTTACTTTCTACCATACTCTACTTAGTGTTGTTATTATCTTAATCTCTTTCTCGTTTCTGTCTTCCATATCTCCTACACACTTACCTATGAATGTGTGTTGGACACTGTTATCTGATAGTTTTGTCTGTCTTTGGTCGTTTTTATTTTATGTTTGGTTTCCATACTAATCATTTAGATACTTATCACTCAGTACTTAGGTTATTAATTGCCTTTGGGCTGTACTCACTACTCCTGTTAGCTTTTTTTTTTTTGTTCTTTGGAATTTATTCACTACTGAATAGTGATATTCTTTAAAAAAGTATTTTCATCACTTTCTTTTCCAATTTAAGATATTTAGTGTTTTCCTGTTGTATATTTGGTCAAAATTCTCAGTTTACAATTCAAACGATCTTCTCAAATAATTATGGCTTGCCTATTTGATCATGCCTTTTTTGTTGTTGTTACTGAAAAATGGTTTTATTACGTTGGTGGATATCCATCTACTTATTCTCCGTATCTGATCAGTTCAAAATTTATCTTCCAGTCTTACACATTCCTTGCCTGTCCCAACTTTTGAACTGGTTATTTGTTTTTCACATTGGAAACTTCTGAGTGTTCTTTTCTTTCTGTTGCCAGTGATGAATAATGTTTTCTCCAGATATATATGTTTTAGTTATGCTCATTTTTATTACAGACAAAAGCAGTGTTATATATCTGAATGCACTTGTGGGTTTGGAAAATTACTAATTTAGAAATGAATCCAGGGGTACCTGGGTGGCTCAGTCAGTTGAGCATCTGACTCTTGATTTTGGCTCAGGTCATGATCCCAGGGTTGTGGGATCGAGCCCATGCTCAGTGCAAAGCCTGCTTAATGTGTTCTGTCTCTCTCCCACTGCCCCCCTCCCCCACTTACACACACTCTCTCTCTTTCTCTCTCTCTCTCCAGATAAAAATGAATCAGTTGTTGACAGACAGGAAGAAAATATAGTGGATAGTCTCCTTGGTGCTGGAGTTTGCTAAAGTATGTGTGGTAAAATGAGATGATTTCTGGGACTGGGGAGGGACATAAGAATTGTGTTGCCGCAGCTTAGGTCTTAGGAAATAGGATAGAAAATTAATTCTTTTCCCCCTTTGTCCATAAGGGCAGGATTTAGTTCTAGCTTTGAAATTGGGCCTAGGTTGAATGAAGAAGGCTAATGGAAAGGTTTACTTAAGAGATTACAGGTATAGGTCCCATAGAAGAGTTAGTAACTGGCTCAGTGATTTTAAGGGACAGCTAAGTAGTCTTAACTTGATTTGAATCCAAATGGTAAAAGACATAGTTTTCTTAGTGTATTGGGGCTTAGAAGTATACTTAAATGTCAGGAGCCCAGTACCTGTATAATTTGTACCTTCATCTTCATGTGAACGTAAAGTAGATGGTTAAGTATTTTAAACACCTGTAATGTAACAGTCTCTGTGCTAGACTGTGTGTTTACAAAGAGGAAGAAACATAATTTTGGCTTTAAAAGGAGGCTGAGAGCCGAGTGGGGGAGGCAAACTTGCACATGAACGAATGTGTTAATTGCCATAGGAAGATATGTATAAAGTACAAGATAATTTAGGAAGCAGTGAACTGTGTGTTGGGAAAATCACAGAAGAGGATGGATATTTGGTGTAATTTGAACAAACTGCCACTATAAAAAGTCATATAACCAGGAAGAAATGCCCCTTTCTCCTTCAGTCCACCTGGTGGAATAAAAATGAAGACTCTACTCTGGTGTCAAGATACTGTCTAGAGGAGAAAAATCATTTTCTATTAATACTCTATATGGAGGTGCCAGAAATGATCCTGTCTTTTGGAGTGTCCATGAGATTTCTATCACTTAATCAAGATTTTGTACCATTCTGAGACTCAAAACTAAACAAAAGCTTTTGCTGACTAACCCAGTCTTACCCTGGTGTTTAAATTTTTTTTTAAATTCTCTAATATCTATACCCCAATATTTTTATACTTCTTCAAGATACCATTTTAGAAATGTATCCTTTTAAAATGTTTCATATGTAGGACACCTGGGTGGCTCAGTCGGTTGAGCATCCGACTTTGGCTCAGATCATGTTCTCACAGTTTGTGGGTTCGAGCTCCACATCGGGCTCCGTGCTGACAGCTCAGAGCCTGGAGCACTCTTCGGATTCTGTCTTCCTCTCCCTCTCTGCCCTTCCCTTAGTCATGCTTTCTCTCTCTCTCTCTCTCTCTCTCTCTCTCTCAAAAATAAATAATAAAACATTAAAAAAAAATTTCATGTGTATCTTGCCTAATTAGAATGTGGAATTCTTTTTAGCCTTTTAGGTCTTAGCAAGGCCTGAATAGCATGAACTTAATACATTTTTGTTGAATGAGAAGTTCCCAGTAATTTTCTTAGATGCTGAATTAGTCAGCTTTTGCTGTGGCAATAAACCACCCCCAGTTTTAGTGGCTTACAATCATAAACATTTATTTCTCACTAGCATTCCATATGTCAGCTGTGCTCAACTGGCTCAGCTGGTCTTCCCAGTGCCTGGCTGTAGGCTGAGATCTGTCCATTATGGAACCCAGGCTGAAAGAGCATGCCTACTAGGGGCATGATCTTCTCTTGGTAGAATGCAGAAGCACAAGAAGGCTAACAGCAGTACTTCTTAAAAGCGCTCTATGGAACTGGCCCACATCCCATTAGCCATAGCAAGGCATATGGCAAGATACACACCGAAAATGAAAAGAGTGTGGAAAGTAGTATTTTCCCATGGGATGGGGGATGGGGGATGGGAGGGTGAGTGTTTAGTGAACAATAATATGACCTAATACAGATGTTTCTGAATTTAACAATTAGAGGAACAGGTGAAGTTATAAGTATGAAACCAAAGAATTTGGTGCGTAGGAGGTCTTCCAAGGACCTGGGAGTGAGGAATATTTAATGAAAACTTAAATTATTTTAACAAAAGCAATATCAACATTAAAAGGTAGGGGGGCTGCAAAGTGTCCTAGTTAAAAACCTGGGCTCTGACGTTAGTCCAGTCGGTTTAGATTATGGATCTACTTCCTAGCTGTATACTCTAGATCGAGTCACTCTATCTCAGTTTTCACATCTGTAAAATGGATGTGCCACTTATAAATCTGTTACTTTGCAGTTCTAAATCCATCTTTCATCGCCCTATTTGCAACACTGGAAATTTCTCTCTTGCCAGCTTTTGTTAAGGTTTGTCAGTAGAAGAACTAGAGGGAGAGTAGAGAAGGAAGGAGTTTTTCTTCCTGATTCTAGTGTCTTGGCTGCTCACTCCTGTAGCACACTGAGGCCCCCAGAATGTGGGACACCGTGGGGCTCTCAACGCCTAGGGAGTTTTAGCAGCAACCCTCCTACGTGCAGTTTCCCAGTGAGTTCCGTACTCTGACATCTCCCCCTTGGTACCTTCCTGAGTTCCCCTGGCGTGTTGAGTTCTACTAGATGACTTTACAGTGAGTGACCTGTTGGCCTGACACTTTAGTGAATTTCTCAGACATCCATGCCATGTCCTTATCACAGGCCTGTATCTAAGCCCTGTTGAGAGTGGCCCCTTTACAGATTTATTCCTCTCCTGTTGGTCTGCATCAGCCCTTGAAGTAGTGGCTGCTCCCTGTACCTGCTATCTCTTTGACTCTTGGTATTATCCTTTGTTATAATTAATAATGCTTTATATTAACCTTTCCCTGTTGAAATTACTATGCGGTTTCTTGTCTTCTGATTGTACTTTGACTCATATGTCAGGGTAATAAGTGCTATTTTTCTCATACAATTGTTCTGAGGATTAAATGGAATACTACATGGGATCACAAAGTGTTTAGTGTCTGCCATTGAGTAAGTCTGTAGTACGTGTGGGTGATGTGGAAACTATCATCTTCATCATCATCATCACTGTTCCCGTCACTAATTAGGAATAACATTTCTACTTTTTGTCCACAGGATGTTTCGTCTTCACTCACTCTCTGCATTGGCAGAACTGGCCGTGGGCGTTCGATGTTACCATGGAGGATCACAGCCCACCCAGATCAGGCGACGACTAATGATGGTGGCTTTCCTGGGAGCATCTGCAGTAACTGCGAGTACTGGTCTCCTGTGGAAGAGGTGCGTGTTATCTGAGCATTCTGCTCCTGCGTGTACTCTCATTCTTCCAGTTGTCTCTGTTATCTAGAAGGATTATATTGATTTCTGGCTTAACTTTGCACTAAAATTTCTTGCCCAAATAATTTGGTGTTGATAATATTTGTGAAATAAGAGGTTTCAAAGAATTCAGCACTTGTGTCAAAGCAACCAATAGGAGATACCCTGCCTTACTATCTGCCTGTCTCCTCTGCCAAACATTTAAAATAATTTACCAATTTAATAATTTTAATAAATTTTTGAATAAATAATATATAATACTAAATGAATAAGTAAATAAATTTAATAATTTACCAATTTGCTGTATACAATCCACTGGTTTTTAGTATATTTACAAAATTGTACAACCATTGCCACTCTCTGATTCTGAAAATTTTCATCACTCCATAAAGAAACTCCATGCCGTTTAGTAGTCACTTCCCACTTTCTCCATCCCTCCGAGACCTGGGAAACTGCTGATCTGCTTTCTGCCATTAGGCGGTAAAATAGGGATAATGATAGTACCTATCTCAAAGGTTGTTATGAAGATTGAGTTATTATTATTTTTTTAAATAACATTTTATTTTATTTTTTAAGTAGGCCGTACACTCAGCATGGGGCTCCAACTCACGACCCTGAGCTCAAGAATCATACACTTTACTGACTAAGTCAGCTAGGCACTCTGAGGTATTATTTGTTAAGTGCTTAGAACAGTGCTTGGCACATAACTTTGTAAAATAAATATTTTGTGTAGAAGGTACTTGGCACATAGTAAGCTATCAATAAATGTTAACTATTATTACTGGATATAAGCTGAAGGTGAGAAATGGTGAAGAGAGGAGAGAGTATTAGCAGAAAAGACTGGGTTTCCAAAAAAAAAAAAAAAGTTGGAGTTGTGATATAAAAGATTCTATATTGGATTCTATATCCTATGCCAAAAGTTGTGATTTTAATCTGTAGGCAATGATGAGCTAAGAGGGTTTGAAGCAAGAGTCTGATCACAAACAAGTATTAAGAGACGTTAATACAGCAACAATAATGGAATAAACTGGAGTGGGAAGATGATCTACTGACAGATACTAATACTAGTTTGAGATGATGATGCAGGTGCAGGAACCTTAGAAAGGGGTGCATGGGTTTAGGAAGAAGAGAGAGGGGGAGAACTAGACGGAAGAAGGAAGAGAGGGAGGCAAAAGAAGGAAAGGAGGAATGGGAAACACACTTTTTGTTCTTTCGCTGTAATAAATATTAAATGCTTAGCAATTTCTTTAGGAATGCTTTCCTGTAATGGAATTAGAGGACTCCAGGCAGGTGCATTTATATTGCCTTTTGGCTTAGTCTAATATCAAAGATGACAACAGGCTCTACCTGAAGAAGCTGAGAAGTTGTTTGATGGTTTGAATGTTTAAGAAGTTGCTACTCTTTTTCTTTGAGTCACTTTGTTTATACTATTCAGATTAAATGCTAATGAACAAGTTTAGATTATTTTACTTATCTTAATTTGTGGTGTTTTTGTGTAATATTACTCCCAGAAAAAGAATAAGAAGATAATTTGGACTGTTATGTAGAGGAAACATTCCTCTTTTTGTTGTAATTTTTAAGCCCCAAAATATCCAAAAGCAAAAAACTACATATTGACAGTATGTCCCCAGTATTAGGCTTCTTCTAATGCATATGCTTTTGTCACAGATTCTAATTTGATGAATGCTTCAAAATCATAAATATACCTAAGTGCCAAGATTTTAGTGCTCGAAGATTGTTAGTCTTGTGCCTTTGCTGTGCCATGTAGGAAATTATAATGAGAGAACCATAATTATTCTAAAGTTTTGAAACAAAAAATAAAAAAAAAATTGTTGAAATTTTCATGTTTATATTGAGATCAAGATCAATAGCAAACACTCTCTAAAATGATTTTGAGTTGGGGCTCCTGAGTTGCTCAGTTGGTTAAGCATCCAACTTTTGGTTTTGGCTCGGGCATGATCTGACATCTGACGGTTGTGAGTTTGAGCCCTCCGTCTGGCTCCACGCTGACAGTGCGGAACCTGCTTGGGATTCTCGCTTTCTCCCTCTCTCTCTGTCCCTCCCCTGCTCACTCACTCTCTCTCTCAAAATAAATAAGTAAAGTTTAAAAAATAAATAAATAAAATGATTGTGAGTTATCATGTCAGAGAATACAGGCATAGGGCTTGCCCTTTAATTTTATATCTTTTTTCCATTCTCTTTTTAAAACTTGTGAAATGAACAGAAATAAAATGTTTTCCTAAGAAGTGAGATTTAAAGTTCTTTAAAAAAAATAAAGTTCAGGGGCGCCTGGGTGGCTCAGTTGGTTAAGCATCTGACCTTGGCTCAGGTCATGATCTCATGGTTCATGAGTTTGAGCCCCACATCGGGCTCTGTGCTGACAGCTCAGAGCCTGGAACCTGCCTTGATTCTGTGTCTCCCTCTCTCTCTGGCCCTTCAACCACCTGCACTCTGTCTCTGTCTCTGTCTCTCTCTCTTTCAAAAATAAATAAACGTTAAAAAATTTTTTTTAAATAAACTTCTTTTTAAAAGAGGGCATGATATAATTTTAAAGTTTAAAAAATTTTAAATTGATAAACTTAAATTTCAAAACTTTAAACTTCATAAATTTAAATGACAAAAGAACAATAGGATCTAAAAAGTCTAATGTAGAAGTTTCCATCCCCAATCCCTTTTCCTGAACAAAAAATAAATATTTAGCGTATGTTGTTATAGTTTTGAATTATATAGGTGGATGACAAAGAATACAATTTGGAATGTTTGCCTTCAAACCAAAGTGTATATGTTCTGGGTTATACAATTAGGTATGTGTAAAGACCAGGTTTACTACCTAAATTCATGAATTAACTTAAGTATGATCCTTAGAAACCATATTACAGTATTGTTAGAGAAAGAACATTTGTCACACTTTACTTTGTTTTCAGATACTCAGTCTTAAAAAAGATACTGAGATATAGTATTAAGGATTCAGGGTTTGAAGTCTGAATATTTGGGTTTAAACTGGCTATGTAGCCTATCTAGTATCATTCTTCTTTCAGCCTAAAGTACTTCCTTTATTAGGAGTTCTTGTCTGCTGGAGATAGATCCTGTCAGCTTTTGTCTGGAAATGTCTTTATTTTGCTTTCACTTTTGAAGGGTATTTTCACTGGATATAGAATTCTAGGTTGACTTTTTTCTTTCTAGCACTTTAAGTATATCATTCAGTTGTCGCCAGTTTTGATTTTTCTTTTTTTGTCTTCAGTATGGTATCCTCATTATAGTCTAGTATTTTTTTTTCATTGTGGTAAGATATATGTAGCATAAAATTTACCATTTTAACCATTTTTAACTTCATTAACATTAATTACATTCACATTGTTGTGTAACCAATACCACCATTAATCTCTAGAATTTTTTTATTATTCCCAAACTGAAACTCTGGACCCATTAAACAGTAATTCCCCAGTCAACTTCCCCCTAATACCTGGGTATTCTGCTTTTTTGCTTTATGAATTTGACTATTCTAGTGCCTATATAAATGGGATAATGCAATATTTGTCCTTTTGTGTCTGGCTTATTTCACTTAACATAGTAATTTCAGGGTTCATCCACATGTCATGTATCAGAATTTTCTTCCTTTTAAAGGCTGACTAGTTTTTCATAGTGTGTATTAGATACCATTTTGTGTATCTATTCATCTATCAATGAACACTTGGGTTGTTTCCACTTTTCAACTATTGTGAATAGTTGTGAATAGTGAACACTTATGCACAAATATCTCTTGCAGCCCCTGCTTTCACTTCTTGTGGGTGTATAACCTGAAGTAGCATTGCTGGATTATGTCTTCAGGTTTTTTATGGAAAAGTCCATAGTAATTCTTATCTTTGTTCTTATGTGTGAATGATCTCTTTTTCGTTGGCTTAGTTTTATGATTTTTTAAATTGTTTTCAGCAACTTGATTATGATATGTTTTAGTGCTGTTTACTTTGTGCTTATTCTGTTTAAAATTTATTGATTTCCTTAGACTGTGAATTTATGCTTTTATGAAATTTGAACAATTTTGCCCATTATTTCTTCATTAAATTTTTTTGTTCCCATCTGCACAACCCCCCTCATATACATATACTTTCTGGGACTCATTCACACATGTGCTAGACTAGACCATTTGGTATTGTCCTACACATCATCAAGGTTTTGTTTATATTTTATACAGCCTTCTCTCTCTCTCTGCTTCAGTTTTTGGAGTTTTTGTTTGTTTCTTCAAGATCACTGATCACTTTGTCTGCAGTATCTTATCTGCTGTGTCTACTTATTTTTAAAAAGATTTTGGACATTATATTTTTAATCTCTAGAAGTACCATTTGGACAATATTGTTAATTGGAGGAGCTGGAAAGACAGCAGCATAGGAAGATCCTGAACTTACCCCTTCCTGTAGACACACCAGATCTATAGCTACGTATGGGTAATTTCCCTCTGTAAAAGATCTGAAAACTGTATGAACTCCATCTACAACAAAAGATATAAGGACCACACCAAGATGGATAAAGAGGCAGAAACACAGTCCTGCAAAAAACCCTATCCTCAGAGCAACAACATTGAACAGAGAAGGAATTTCACCAGGTGGTGCTTCTTCTGGAGGAGTGGGGGCGGGGGGGTTGGTGCCCCACATTAGTCACCCCATCACCTGGGATTTTCCCTGGAGAGAGGAGCCTGAAAATACTGGACTTGCAAAACCAATGGGTTTGACATGCAGGGGTCCCAAAATGCTATATGAAACAGATTCTGGTCTTAGAGGGCTCATATGTAGTTTCACTTGCTCTGAGACCCAGAAATAACCCAGCAGTCTGAAAGGGATTGCCAGTGACCTCACAAACAGAAGGCATATCACAGGTGTGGAGGCCCTTCCTAAGGAGCACCAGGTTCAAGCTCCACTTTGGGCACTCCCTGCACCCGCCCTATGCTAAGAAGACAAGTGTCCATTTTGTGTGGCTTTGAAAATCAGCAGGGCATAACTCCAGGAAAGGTGGAGAGCCATAGGAAACCACAACTCTGCTCTTAAAGGGCCCCTCCACAATCTCACTCACTCTGAGATCCAGCCATTGGAAGGAGTTTGAAAAGCACCTGGGCCATATGTGATGATTTATTCACTGATTTTAGGGCTTGTGCCAGAAGGGCGGGGTTCTGTGTGAACTTTCTTCAGGAGTGGAACCGCTGGTGGCCACCATTTCTCTTGCCTTACTTCAGCCTAGCTGGCCTGATGTAGGCGCCAGTTCTGACATTCTCCATCTACATAGCTAGCACTGCTTGTCCTGCTGTGGCATTTCCCTGTGGTCTCCTCCTGTCACGGCAGGGCAAGCAGCTTCCACCCTGCCTCACCTGATGGGCATCCTTAGGACCAGTACCCCTCCAAAGTGATTCCTTGGGAGAGTTGGGGGGGAAGCTCTGCTCATGAACACATACATAACAGTTGTAGCCAGGCCTCTTGGCCAACCACATTGGGTGCTGACTCCACCCACTAGACACCCACAGCAGCTGCAACCTGGCCTCTAAGCTTGCCAAGCTCAGGCCAGCCCCATCTACCAGTGTACCCACAGCAGTTGCAGCCCAGTCACAACAGGAGGGTGCACACAGACAACACTGGGGATACCCCTGGAACACTTGGTTCTGGTAACCAGAGTAGATTGTACCTCTGGGCCCCACAGATGTCTTCTACATAAGACCACTACCTTTAAGACCAGGAAACATTGCTGACCTACATAATACATAGAAACAAACACAGAGTCAAGCAAAATAAAAATATAGGAATATGTTCCAAATGAAAACAAGACAAAACCTTGAAAAATGAACTAAATGAAATGGAGGTAAGCAATCTACCTTATAAAGAGTTCAAGTTAATGGTCATAAAGGTGTTTGTCAAACTTGGGAGAAGTGTGTAAACCCATTGAGAACTTTAACAAAGATAGAAAATATAAAAAAGAACCAATCAGAGCTAAAGAACAAAATAACCAAATGAAAATACACTAGAGGGAATCAACAGCAGATTAGAGGATGCAGAAGAAGGATCAGTGATCTGGAAGACAGTGTAGTGAAAAGCAACCAAGCTAAATAGCAGAAAGAAAAAGGAATTAAAAAAAAAAAAATGAGGCTAGGTTAAGGGACCTCTAGTACAATGTCAACCATACTAACATTTGCATTCTTGGGTCCCAGAAGGAGAAGAGAGAAAGAGAAAACTTATTTGAAGAAATGATAGCTGAAAACTTCCCTTACTTGGGGAAGGAAATATTTGGGTCCAGGAAGCAAAGAGACCACCAAACAAGATAAACATAAAGAGGTCCACACCAAAACATAATAATTAAAATATCAAAAATTAAAGAGAGAATCTTAAAAGCAGCAAGAGGAAAGCAACTAGTTACATACTGGGAATACCTCTAAGGCTATCAGGTGATTTTTCAGCAGAAACTTCGCATCCCAGAAGGGAGTGGCATGATATATTCAAAGTGCTGAAAGGGGAAAAAAAAAATCTACAACCAAGAATGGTCTACCTGGCAAGGTTATCATTCAGAATTGAAGGACAGATAGAAGGTTTCCTAAACAAAAGTTAACAGATTCATCACCACTGAACTGGCCTCAGAGGAAATATAAAGGGACTTCTTTAAGCAGAAAAGGCCATAAGTAGAAGTGAGAAGATTATGAAAGAAAAAGTCACCGGTAAAAGCAACCATAGTTAAGATAGTAGATCAGTCACTTACAAAGCTGCTCTGAAGGTTAAAAGACAAAAATAGTGAAATCAAGTATATGATAATTAAGGGAATACACAAAATAAAAAAGATGTAAAATATGACATCAGATACATAAATTTTGGGGAGGGTGAGTAAAAACAAAATTGTTGAGAGGGCTTTTAGAATGTATTGGAACATTGGGGCGCCTGGGTGGCACAGTTAAGTGTCTGACATTTGCTCTTGGCTGAGGTCATGATCTCATGGTTTGTGGGTTTGAGCCCCACATCAGGCTCTGCGCTAATGGCTAATGGTGCAGAGCCTGATTGGGATTTTGCCTGTCCTTCTGTCTGCTCCTCCCCCACTGGTGCTCATTCTCTCTTAAAGTAAATAAATAAAAATATTACAAAAAAAATAAAGAATGTATTGGAACATAAACATCCAGCAACTTTGAATAGATTGCTGTATACACAGGGTGTTATATATGAGCCTCATAGTAACGTAACCACAACTCCAAAACCTGTAATAGATACATAAAAAAATAAAGAGAATCCAAGCATAACACTAAAGAAAGTGATCCAATCACAAGAGAAGAGAGCAAGAGAAGAAGAAAGGAACAGAGAAGAACCACAAAAACAACCAGAAAACAATGAACAATAAGTAGTACAATAAGTAGTATCTATCAGTAATTACTTTAGATGTAAATGGACTTAATGCTCCAATCAAGACATAGAGAGATTGAATAGATTAAAAGAAAAAGAAACAAGACTCATCTATTTGCTGTCTAGAGGAGTCTCACTTCAGACCTAAAGATACATACAGATTGTATGGATGGAAAGGGATGGAAAAAGGTATTCTTTGCAAATGGAAATGGAAAAAAAGCCAGGGTAGCAAAACTTAGACAAAATAGCCTTTAAAACAAAGACTATAATAAAAGACAAGGTCATAACATAATGGTAAAAGGATCAATCTAACAAGAGGCTATAACTTGTAAATATCTGTGCACCCAACACAGGAGCACCTAAATACATAAAGCAAATATTAACAAGGGAGAAATTGACAGTAATACATAATAATAGTAGCGGACTTTGACACACTTTGACAGACTTTGACATACATCAATGGATAGACTATTCAGACAAAATCAATAAGGAAACAGTGGCTTCAAGCAACACGTTAGACCAGATAGACTTAGTAGATAAATACAGAACATTCCATCCCCAAACAATGGAATATATAATCTTTTCAAGTGCACAAAGAACATTCTCCAGAATAGATCCCATGTTAGGACACAGAATAAGTCTCAATAAATTTAAGATTGAAATCACATCAAGCATCTTTTCCAACTACAACAGTATGAAACTAGAAATTAATTACAAGGAAAAAAAACCTGGAAAAAACACAAACACATGGAGGCTAAATAACATGCTACTAAACAACCAATGGATCAATGAAGAAATCAAAGAGGATATTTAAAAATATCTCAAGATAAATGAAAATGGAAAGACAACATTCCAAAATCTTTGGGATGAAGCAGAAGTAGTTCTAAGAGGGAGGTTTATAGTGATACAGGCCTATGCCAAGGAATAAGAACAATTTCAAATAAACAATCTAACCTAATACATAAAAGAAGTAGAAAAAAATAACAAAGCCCAAAGTTGATAGAAGGAAGGAAATAATAAAAATCATACCAGAAATAAACAAAATAGACTAAATAAATGAAATAGGTACTAAAAAACAATAGAAAAAATTTTTTAAAAGATAAATATAGAAAAGATAAAAAGGGGCACCTGGGTGGCTCAGTCGGTTAAGCATCCGACTTCGGCTCAGGTCATGATCTCACGGTCCGTGAGTTCGAGCCCCGCGTCGGGCTCTGTTCTGACAGCTCAGAGCCTGGAGCCTGTTTCAGATTCTGTGTCTCCCTCTCTCTCTGCCCCTCCCCTGTTCATGCTCTGTCTCTCTCTCTCTCAAAAATAAATAAACGTTAAAAAAAAAAATTAAAAAAAAGAAAAGATAAAAAAAGATTAAGAGGTTGTTCTTCAAAAAGATAAAGGAAATTGATAAACCTTAAGCAGACTCAATTAAAAAAAGAGAGGACTTAGGGATGCCTGGGTGGCTCAGTTGGTTAAACATCCAACTTTTGATTGGCTTAGGTTGTGATCACACAGTCATGGGATTGAGCCCCATGTGGGGCTCCACGCTGAGCATGGAGCCTGCTTCGGATTCTCTCCCTTTCTCTCTGCCTCTCCCTGACTCTCATGTCCATACTCTTTCTCTCTCAAAAATAAACAAAAACATTAAAAAAAAGAGAGAGAACTTAAATAAAACTAGAAATGAAAGAAGTTACTACTGACATCACAGAAATACAAAATATTGTAAGAAACTACTATGAAAAATTACATGCCAACAAATTGGGCAACCTAGAGGAAACACTAGGTAAATACTAGATAAATTCCTAGAAACATACAATATTCCAAGACTGAATCAGGAAGAAATAGAAAATCTGAAAGACCAGTTACCAGTAATGAAATCGAATCACTTAAAACAAACAAACAAAACCACACACACACACACACACACACACAAAAACCTCTTAATAAGTAAAAGTCTAGGACCACATGGCTTTGCAGGTGAATTTCTGTAAAACGTTTAAAGAAGAGTTAATAATACCTGTCCTTCTCAAACTATTCCAAAAAATTGAAGAGGAAGGAACACTTCTAAATTTATGCCATGAGGACATGATAGCAAAACCAGGCAAAGACCCTACAAGAAAAATAATTATAGGCCAATATGTATCTCGTGGTCCTTTTATGTTTTGCTTATTTCATTTAATATAATGTCCTCAGGTTTCATCCGTATTGTAGCATATGTCAGAATTTCCTATTTTGAAAAAAGATTGAATAATATTCCATTGTATGTATGTATGTTTTAGTCCATTTGGACTGCTGTAACGAAAATACCACAAACTGAAGGACTTATAAACAATAAACATTTATTTCTTATAGTTCTGGAGGCTTAGAAGTCCAAAGTCATGACACTGGCAGATTCAGTGTGTGGCAAGGGTCAGTTTACTAATTACTGGCTTTCTTTTCACTGTAACCTCACGTGGCAGAAGGGTGCAAGGGGGCTTTCTTGGGCTTTTTTAAAATATAAGAGCATTAATCCCATGGGGATAGAGTTCTCATGACCTAATCACATCCCAAAGGTCCCATTTCCCAGTACCATTACCTTGGATGTTAGGTTTTAACATGAATTTTGGGAGAACACATTCAAACTGTAGCAATGTATACACCACGTTTTGTTTATCCGTTCATCTGTTGATGGACATTTGAGTTCCTGCTACCTTTGGGATATTGTGAATAATGCTGCTGTATACATATTTGTTGAAGTTCCTGCTTTTACTTTTTTGTGGTCCGTGCCCAGAAGTGGAATTGCTAGACCTCATAATAGTTCTATTTAAGAATTTTTGAGGAATCTTTATACTTTTTTCTATACCAGCTGCTTCAATTTACTTTCCCACTAACAGTGCACAGGAGTTCCAGTTTGTCTACATCCTTGCTTAACACTTGTTATTTCCTGTTTTTTCAACAATGAAAACAAGTATGAGGTGATACCTTACTTTGATTTTGATTTCCATTTCCCTGATGATGAATGATGGTGAGCATCCTGGCCATTTTATGTTTTTTTTTGTTTTGTTTTGTTTGTTTGTTTGTTTGTTTGGAGAAATGTTTATTTAAGTGCTCTTACGATTTTTTAATTAGATAATTTGGTTTTGTTTTTTTTTGTTGTTTGTTTTTTGCTATTGAGTTGTAGGAGTTCCTTATATATTTTAGATATTAATTTCCTATCAGATGCATGGTTTACAACTATTTATTCCTGTTTTGTAGTTTACCTTTTCATTTTGTTGATTGCTGGTCAGTAGCTTTTCAGTGTGATTTAGTTCCACTGGTGTATTTTAGCTTCAGTTGCCAAGACCAAAAGTCATGGAGTTTTTCCCCCATGTTTTCTTCTGGGAATTTTATAGTTTTGGGTGTACTTTTAAACAGATTTTTTTTTAATGTTTATTTATTTTTGAGAGAGACAGAGTGTGAACGGGGGAGGGGCAGAGAGAGAAAGACACAGATTCTGAAGAAGCTCCAGGCTCTAAGCTGTCAGCACAGAGCCCGACGTGGGGCCCGAACCCACAAGCCTTGAGGTCATGACCTGAGCCAAAGTTGGACGCTTAACCGACTGAGCCACCCAGGTGCCCCTGGGTGTACTTTTAATTCTTTAATTCATTTCAAGTTGACTTTTCTGGATGGTGTAAGATAAGGGTACATGGGTTGTGTTTCCATTTATTTATGTCTTCTATAATTTCTTTCAGCAGTCCTTTGTACTTTTCTGTATATGAATCTTTCACACACACACACCCCCTCCCTGGCCTGGTCACCTTTATTTCTAAGTATTCTATGCTTTCTGATGGGATTGTTTTCTTAATTCCTTTTTTGTATAGTTTGTTGGTAGTGTATGGAAATACAATAGGTTTATATATATATATATATATATATATATATATATATATATATATATTTTTTTTTTTTTTATACTACAACTTTCCTGAATTTTTACTAGTAATCAGTTTTTATAAAATCTTAAGGGTTTTCTATATATAGTATCATGTCACCTGTGAAGAAAGATCATCTTCTTCAGTCTCAATCCTTGCCTAATTGTATGGCTAGAACTTCCAGTGCTGTGTTGAATGCAATGGCAAGAGTGGACATTTATAGCTTCTCTCTCTCTCTTTTTTTTTTTTTTTTTTTTGAGAGAGAGAGAGAGAGAGAGAGAGAGCGAGGACACACACACACACACACACACACACACACACACACACATGAATGGGGTGGCACAGACGGAGAGAAAGAGAAAGAGAGAGAATCTTAACCAAGGTTCATGCCCAGTGTGGATGGAGTCCAATGCAGGGCTTGATCTCACATCAGTGAGTTGGGTCAAGAGTTGGATGCTTAACTGACTGAGCCATCCAAACGCCCCTAATAGCTTATTCTTTATCATAGATGAAAGCTTTCAGTTTTTCACTGTTGAATCCTTCTCAGACTCTTTTTAAAAAAATAAAAGGGGGAACATTCCAAACTCCTTTTCTGAGTCTAACATTACCCTAATACCAAAATCAAACAAGGACACCACAAGAAAACAAAATTACAGGCCAGTATCCCCAATGAGTACAGATGAAAAAATAATCTGAAAAATGTTAGCAAACTGAATTCATAATATATTAAAAGAATTGTATGGGGCACCTGAGTGGCTCAGTTGGTAAAGTGTTTGACTTTGGGTCAGGTCATGATCTTACGGTTCGTGAGTTTGAGCCCCATGTTGGACCCTGTGCTGACAGCTCAGAGCCTGGACCCTGCTTCAGATTCTGTGTGTCCCTGTCTCTCTGCCCCTCCCCGACTTGCGCTCTGTCTCTGTCTCTCAAAAATGAATAAACATTAAAAAAAAAAACCGTATTCCATAGTCAAATGGGATTTATTCCAGGGATACATTTCTTAAATTATTTATTGGTTTGTTTGCTTGTTTGTTTATTTATTCATTTATCTTAGAGAGAGAGCTCACAGGGGAGAGGGGCGGAGAGAGAGAAGGGAGAATCCCATGCAGACTCCATGCTCAGCATGGAGCCTGACATGAGGCTCAATTCCACAGCACTGGGATCATGACCTGAGCTGAAATCAAGAGTCAGATGCTCAATTGACTGAGCCACCCAGGTATCCCTATTCCAGGGATACAAAGGTGATGTAGTAGCCACAAATAAGTCCATGTGATATACTACATTAACAAAATAAAGAATCGAATCATATTATCATATCAGAAGATGCAGAAAAAGCATTTGACAAAAAATTCAACATCCATTCATGATAAAAACTCCCAACAAAATATATAGAGGTATAGAAGGAATGTACTTCAATAGATATGTAGGTAGGTAGGTAGGAAGGAATGTACTTCAACAGATAGATATGTAGGTAGGTAGGTAGATAGAGGGAATGTACTTCAATAGATAGACAGACAGACAGACAGACAGACAAGGGCCTGCCTGGGTGGCTCGGTTGAGTATCTAACTCTTGATTTCAGCTCAGGTCATGAGCTCTGCATCAGGCTCTGCACTAAGCATGGAGTCTGCTTGAGGTATTCTCTCTTTCTCTTTTTTTCTGTCTGTCTCTTTCCTTTTCTGTCCCTCTGCCCTTCTCCCCTACTCTTGCTCTCATAAGTTTAAATACATACATACATACATACATACATACATACATACATAAATGGCATGTGCTTCCATATAGTAAAAGCCATACATGACAGTCCTGAATGTGGTATCATACTTAGTGGTAGAAAACTGAAAGTTTTTCATCTATGATGAACAGCAACACAAGAATGCTCGCCCTTGCCACTCTTTTTCAACATAGTTTTAGAAGCTCTAACCAGAGCACTTAGGCAAGAAAAAGAAATAAAAGGCATCTGGACTTCAAGCCATACTACAAAGCTGTAATTATCAAGACAGTATGGCACTGGCACAAAAACAGACACTCAGATCAGTGGAACAGAATAGAGAACCCAGAAATGGACCCACAAACGTATGGCCAACTAATCTTTGACAAAGCAGGAAAGAGTATCCAATGGATACTGTTTCAAAGGGACACTTGCACCCCAATGTTTATAGCAGCACTATCAACAATAGCCAAAGTATGAAAAGAGCCCAAATGTCCATTGATGGATGAATGGATAAAGAAGAGGTGGTATATATATATATATATATATATATATATATATATATATATGTATATGTATGTACATACATATGTATGTACATATGTATATATGTATATATATACAATGGAGTATTACTCGGCAATCAAAAAGAATGAAATCATGCCATTTGCAACTACATGGATGGAACTAGAGGGTATTATGCTAAGCGAAATTAGTCAGAGAAAGACAAATATCATATGACTTCACTCATATGAGGACTTTAAAATACAAAACAGATGAACATAGGGGAAGGGAAGCAAAAATAATATAAAAACAGGGAGGGGGATAAAACATAAGAGACTCTTAAATATGGAGAACAAACAGAGGGTTACTGGAGGGGTTGTGGGAGGGGGGATGGGCTAAATGGGTAAGGGGCATTAAGGAATCTACTCCTGAAATCATTGTTGCACCATATGCTAACTTGGATATAAATTAAAAAATAAATAAATTATTAATAATAAAAAAAGAAAAGGCATCAAAATCAGAAAGGAAAATGTAAAAACTTTTTCTTTTTTTTCTATATATCTTTAAACATTTATTCATTTTTGAGAGACAGAGATAGAGCATGAGTAGGGGAGGGGCAGAGAGAGAGGGAGACACAGACTCTGAAGCAGGCTTCAGGCTCTGAGCTGTGAGCACAGAGCCCGATGCAGGGCTCAAACTCATGAACTGTGAGGTCATGACCTCAGCTGAAGTCGGACGCTTAACCGACTGAGCCATCCTGGCACCCCAAAGTAAAACTGTTTCTATTTGCATGTGATATGATATACACTGAATACCCTAAACACTCCATCAAAAAAAAAAAAACAAAAAAACTATTGAAACTAATAAATACAGCAAAGTTACAAACTAAATACACAAAAATTTATTGTACCTCTGTACAC
Source organism: Panthera tigris (assembly GCF_018350195.1). NCBI lineage: Eukaryota > Metazoa > Chordata > Mammalia > Carnivora > Felidae > Panthera > Panthera tigris. Next base: position 32,585,949 of record NC_056670.1, on the reverse strand, counting down.
TAATAGTGAACTGTCAGGAAGAGAAATTGAGAAAACAATTTCATTTACAGTTGCATCAAAAAGAATAAAATACCTAATAATAAATTTAACCAATAAATGAACAACATATACATTGAACACTATAACATTGGTGAATGAAACTGAAGAAGACACAAAATAAATGTCAAGATATTCTGTGTTCATGGAAAAGTTAATATTGTTAACATGTCCATATTACTCAAAGTAATTTATAGATTCGTTGCAATTCTTACTAGAATTCCAACGTATTTTTCACAGAAATGGAGGGAAAATCATAAAATATGTACACAACACAAAAGACCATGAATAGTCCAAGCAATCCTGAGAAAGAAGAGCAAAGCTGGAGGAATCCCACTTTCTGATTTCAAACTACAGAGCTGTATTAATGAAAAGTGTGGTAATGGCATAAATATTCACATAGACGAATGGAACAGAATACAGATCCCAGAAATAAGCTCTTGCAAATGTGGCCAATTAATATTTGACTGGGAGCCAGGAACACTCAATGAGAAAACGAGTCTCTTCAAAAAATAGTTTTGGGAAAACTGGATAACCACCTGCAGAAGAATGAAATTGGACCCCTATCTTACCCCATTCACAAAAAATAATTCACAGAAAAATGCTTTAACAGAAGACCCAAAACTGCAATCTCCCGGAAGAAAACTCCTTCAGATAAACAATGCTGGGAAAAAGCTCTTTAACATTGGTCTTAAAACTATTTTCTGGATAACAAAGGACAAGCAACAAAAGCAAAATCAGCAAGTGGGACTGCATCAATTTAAAAAGTTTGTGCACAGCATAGGAAACAATTAACAAAATGAAAAGGCAACCTATGGAATGGCAGAAAATATTTGCATACCATGTGTTAGTTAAGAGGTTAATATCCAAAATGTATAAATGATTCATATAACTCAATAGTGAAAAAGCAGATGATCTGATTAAAAAATGAGCAGAGGACCTGAATAGACATTTTCCCAGAGACATCCAAATGGCCAACAGGTACATGGAAAGATGCTCAATATCACTAATCATCAGGTAAATGCAAATCAAAACCACAATAATATATCACTTCATACCTGTTAGAATCGTTATTCTCAAATTGGTAAGGGATGACAATTTTGGTATGGATGTGTAGAAAAAGGAATCCTTGTGCACTATTGGTGGGGATATAAACTGATGCAACTACTGTGGAACACTGGAGGGTTTTCAGGAAATTAAATATAGAACTACCATACGATCCACCATTCACACTTCAAGGAAATGAGAACAGGATCTTGAAGTGATTTCTGCACTCCCATGTTTAATTCAGCTTTATTCACAATATCCAAGATACAGAGACAACCTAAGTGTCCTTCAACAGATAAGTACTTGAAGCAGATGTGCTGTACACACATACACGCACGGGAATATCATGCAGCCACCTGCATGATAGGAAGGAAGGAAATCTTGCCATTTGCCTCTACATTGATGGATCTTGAGGGCATTTTGCTACGAAGATAAGCAGACAAAGAAAGACATACACTGTGTGGTATCACTTATATGTGGAATCTCAAAAACCTGAATTCCCAGAAACAGACATTAAAACGGTGATTACCAGAGGCTGAGTGGATGGGGAATTTGGGGAGTTTTTGGTCAGAGTACAAACTACAGTCAGAATATAAATATGTTCTGGGACCTAATGCACAGCATTGTGATTATAGTTAACAATACAGTATTATATACTTTAAAATTGCTAAGAGACTATATAGATCTTAAATGTTCTCACCAGAATAAAATGATAACCATGTGATTTAATGGAGATTTTAGCTAATGCAGTGGTGGCAATCAGTTTGATATATAGAAGTATATCAAATCAACAGGTTGTACACTTTATTTTTATAATTTTTTTAAAGTTTATTTTGAGAGAGAGAACCAGCAGGGGAGGGAGAGAGAGAGAGGAACAGAGTATCTGCACTTGATCTTAGCCAAAAGGCTGAGAAGTGATGAGGAACTGAGTATCTGAAGTGGGCTCTGCGCTGAGAAGACAGAGTCCCACGCGGGGCTCAAACTCACGAACTGCAAGATCATGACCTGAGCCGAAGTCAGACACTTAACCAACTGAGCCCCCCAGGCACCCCAACACATTGTACACTTTAAACTTACAAAATGTTATCAATTATATCTCAATAAAAAACTGCTTTTAAAATGCACTTTTATGCAAAATATGCTTTCAGATAAAGGTAAAGAAAACTAATTATAATCATGATTGTAAAAATTAGTCCACAAAGCTTGCAAAGATCTGTGGAAAAGACCTTACTAACTTGCTGACTCTTCTAGTTGATGGCCATTATAAAAGTAAGGGTAAACCAACAAAATGTATTATTCCTTAAAAAGCACAGAAGTTAACTTCAGTTAAAAACAAATATTCTATACTTTTATTCCTTTCCTTCTCACTCTTTATGATACTGATGTCACAAGTTACATCTCATGTTGTGTGCCCATTAACATTTTTATAGTTAAATGTTTTTTTTGTATTTGATTTTTGAACTTCTGAGTTTAAAATTTAAAGAGCTTTACACGTCATCTTTATAAGACAACAGTATTCTGTATTTCTCTATGTATTTGCCTTCTCCAGTGAGTTTTATATTTTCATATGCTTTCATGTTGCAGTGTAGTTTATTTCAACTTAAAGGACTCCCTTTGGCGTTTTTTTTTTTTTTTTTTGTGATGCAGGTTTAATGGTGTGAACTCCTTCAGCATTGTTTATCTGAGAACATCTTTATTTCCCCTTGAATTCTAAAGAATAGTTTTGCCAGATATAATACCTTTTGGTTGGCAGTTTTTTCTTTCAGCACTTTCCGTATCTCACCCTATTTCTTTTATTTTTTTATTTTTTATTTTTTGTAATGGTTATTTATTTTTGAAGGGAGAGAGAGAGACAGAGTGCGAGCGGGGAGGGGCAGAGAGAGAGGGAGACACAGAATCCGAAGCAGGCTCTGGGCTCCAAGCTGTCAGCACAGAGCCCGACGTGGGGCTCAAACTCACAAACTGCAAGATCATGACCTGAGCTGAAGTCGGATGCTCAACTGACTGAGCCACCCAGGCGCCCCTCACCCTATTTCTTTGTGCCTGCAAGGTCTTAGAGTTTTATGGGGTCCCTTTGTACATGATGAATCACTTTTCTCCTGCTGCTTTAAATCTGTCCCTTTGTCTTTGACTTTGGCAATTTGATTATAATGTGTCTTAGTGTGGATTTCTTTGGGTTCCATCTTGGAAGTCTGTTGAGCTTCTTCAGTCTGGATGTCCATTAACGTCCCCAAGTTTGGGAAGTTTTTGGCCATATTTTCTTTAAATAAACTTTTTACCCCTTTATTCCTCTTCCTTCTCCTTCATGCATGTATTGGTTTTCTTGACCCGATCCCATAAGTCCCTTAGGCTTTTTCTTTTGCGTTTTGTTCCTCTGACTGGATAATATCAAATGATCTAGCTTCGAGTTTACCAATTCTTTCTTCCACTTGATCAGGTGTGTTTTTGAACCACCCTAAGTGAATTTTTCAGGTCTGTAATTGTATTCATCAGCTCCAGAATTTGTTTGCCTTTTTTTTTTTTTAAATCTCTCTTGATAGTAGTTTTTTTAATGCAGTGTTTTCTTGAGCTTATAGAGCATCTTTATGGTAGGTGTTTTGAATTATTTTTCAAGTAATAAATATTTCTGTTTCTTTAGGATCAGTTTCTGGAGATTTATTTTGCTCTTTTGTTTGATCCACATTTCCATTCATGTGTCTTCTAACTTTATGAGACATTTTTGAAGAATCAAGCACATATCACAGTCTTTATAGACCGACTTCATACAGAAGAAGGCCCTCAGCAATCAGCCTAATTATAGATCCTGTTGTCTCTGAGTCTGTTTTGGAAGAAGTGACAGATTCTCTGGATCTGTGTGGGCAAATTTTCAATTGCAGAAGCTTGCCAGTTTTTTTCAAGAGCTTGTAATCTTTTGTTCCCTCTGGTGTTTGTCTGTAGTACTGCAAGTTCTCTGTGTATAGCAGCAAGCCACCTACTGTCTCTTCTAATCAGCCACCAAGTATCCAAAGTATTCCAGCTCCCAGTTATCACCCCAAGTCAGGTGAGGCACATGCCAACTAGTCTTTTCAGGCAGCCTTCTGAAAAACTAGAACACTAGACACTCCTTCCACTTCTTCCCTCACGAGGGAGAAGACTCATTCTGTACCTTTTCCTAGTTGTGCCAAGCTGTGCCACCTCCCCAAACCACCTCCCGCTTCTCTTTTCTTTCGACTCCCTGGCATGCAAACCATGCCACCTTCTGTCAGGAGTCCAAATGAGGTGAACAGAAACCAATCCCTTGAGAGCCCTCTGAATAGCGAGAATGGTGAACACCCTTCCATTCTAATTCCTCCCTATAGGAGCAGTTGCTAGCTGGGGCATTCTCTCCTGGTGCTAAGCTGTGCCTGCTTGTGGGAGGGACTGACAGGAGTAAAGTGAAGTAGCTCCTTTTATCCATTTCAATGTGTCTGTTTTTGGCATTGTGCTTTCCTGGTGTACTGCAACTGCTTAACTGGATTTGGGAAATTTCATAAAGATATTTTGATCTGTACATCATTGTTAAATCATTTTTTCTGTGGGAGACAAAGGCTGGGACCTATTCTGCTATCTTGCTGACAGCTAATAATTACTTTATTAGATATTTCTCATTGTGTATGTTAACACTTTTGTATGCCTGGATTTTGTTGTTTTCCTTTAAAATATATTGATTTTTGTATTGGCAGGCAGTTAATTTATTGAAGAACCTGTTTTATCATCTAAAGCTTGTGTTTAAGCTTTTTTTTTAATCCCAACATAGTTTACAGTATCTTTTTCTCTAGAGCTAATTTAGCCCTACTAATAAGATATGACCCATCTGTTGTGTTTACTGAATGCCTTGGGTGTTCAGTGTTTTGTCACAGCTTGAGCGTTTCCCACTTGTGAGTCCTGGAAATATATTTGACCTACAGCTCTTTGATAATTGTTCTTTGCCTAATTTTGGATGCTTTAATCCTAAGAATACACTGCTTAATAGTAACTTAAGAGAGACCCCACTGGGTTCGTGGAACTTTTTCTTTGTGTGACTTCCTCCTCTCTGGTCCTCTTCCCCACCAATTCCAGCCACCTCAGCCTCTCCAAATTGTGACCTCTGTCTTCTCAACTTAGCATAGTCACTCTGTTTTGCTTGGAAGCCTGCTCCTGATCTGGAAAATAAAATGTCTCCAAAAGAAACTTCAGAACAATTATAGGCCTAACTTTTTTCAGAGAGTTACTGTCTGTTGTTCATTATCTGAATATGTTTTATATATTTTGTTGAATTTTCTGTATTATTCCCCACTGTGGGAAGGCACATTTATCTGTGTATATCATTATATTTTACCAGTTCTATAATGTTTAACCACTGTATTATATTATTATCATGATGGCTTCAAATATCAGGAATAAAATAGGAAAAAAATCAAAGTGACTGTTGGAAGTGAACTGCTCCAAAGGTGGTAAAAGATGCAGGGATATAATGGGGTGTAACCTGCCTACTACATATGAGCAGCATTCAGAGTATCAGGGATATCAGTGTGTGAGTTTTTCAGAAGAAATTATGAATTCTGTTTAATTAATTGAACTGAAAGAAGCAGTGTGGTTAGGCTAGTTTCTGTTATACCAGACGATACTGAATGTCTGTAGATTTTCTTTTTTAGAACTTTAGGTTTTGGAGAAGTCAGATCATGAGTCACCCTTTACAGGGCTTTTCCTGACCCTACTCTATGTCCTTATGTTTTCTTTTATCAGTTGATTTCTCTGTTTTCCCAATTCACCTTGACTTTCTTGAGGACAGAGATAGTCTTATTTATATTTATCTCAGCTGTAGTTCCTACAGCATTCGAATGATGAAATGAATGAATGCTGCCTCTTTTCTTTACCCATAAATTCCTTGGGTCTTCACTTTACCAGCCCATCATCATTTGGCTCCACAAACTTGTCAGAGGGAAATAAAACAGGGAAATGATCCAACCTTGAACACTTGGCCAAAGTTGAAAGGAAATTCAAGCTATGGTCAAAAGATTGCTTTTGAACCAGTTTGGGGAAAAAAGCCTATAGTGTATTAGTTTCTTGTTGATTTTTAAAAATGTGTTTATTTGGGGGCACCTAGGTGGCTTAGTTGGTTAATTGTTCGACATCAGCTTAGGTCATTATCTCACAGTTCATGAGTTGGAGCCCTGTGACAGGCTCTGTCAGCTCAGAGCCTGGATCCTGCTTTGGATTCTGTGTCTCCCTCTCTCTCTGCCCCTCCCCTGCTTGTGCTCTCTCTGTGTCTCTCAAAAAATGAATAAACATTACAAAAATTTTTTTAATTTTTTTATTTTTAGGATTTAGCCTTTAAAACATTCAATTATTTTTCTTGCTTACAAATTCAGATATTTCTTTGACTTTGTTAACATGTATAAAATATTTGCAAGTAAATGAAATAAGAACTGTTTGTTTAAGTCTTCTCTAAATAGTCATGTGAAATGATTACATTAAGAAATTTCTCATATTGCAGTATTTTAATCCCAGTGTATATTTTTCTAATCCTTTTTCTGGTCAACATAGATGAGGACTTCCATTTTTGTTCCTTTTGTGTTAGAAAGCACATTGCATGCTTTCTCTGTGTGAGGCACTGGGTTGGGAACTCTGGATAATTAAAATAAAAGAATAGTGGGGGCGCCTGGGTGGCTCAGTCAGTTAAGCATCCAACTCTTGATTTTGGCTCAGGTCATGATCTCATGGTTCATGAGATTGAGACCCACATTGGGCTCTGCGTTGACAGTGCAGAGCCTGCTTGGGATTCTGTCTCTCCCTCTCCCCTGCCCTCTGTCCCTTCTTCCCTCTCTCTTCCCCCCCCCCAACAATAAATAAATAAAAGTTAAAAAAAAAAACTTTCGGGGAGCCTGGGTGGCTGAGTCGGTTAAGCATCCAACTTCAGCTCAGGTCATGATCTTGCGGTCCATGGGGTCTAGCTCTGCACTGGGCTCTGCACTGACAGCTCAGAGCCTGGAGCCTGCTTCAGATTTTGTGTCTCCCACTTTCTCTTCCCCTCCCCTGCTCACCCTCTGTCTTTCTCTCTCTCAAAAAACAAACGTTAAAAAAAAAATTTTTTTTAATTTTCTTGGGTGGCTCCGTCAGTTAAATGACCAACTCTTGATTTTGGCTCAGGTTATGATCTCACATTTGGTGGGATTGAGCCTTGCTATCAGCACAGAGCCTGCTTGGGATCCTCTCTCTCCCTCTCTCTGCCCCTCCCCTGCTCACACACATGCTGTCTCTCTCAAAATAAATAAACTTTAAAAAAAACAAACTTTCTCTTAAAAAAAAAAATAGTGTCCAGTCTCTTCTTTTTGTTTTTTAAAGTTTTTATTGTTATTTAGTATTCCAGTATAATATTTTAAATTTATTTTATTTTATATTAGAGAGACAATGCATGAGCAGGGAAGAGGAATGGGGGGGGGCAGAGAGAGAGAGAGAGAGAGAGAGAGAGAGAGAGAGGTTCTTAAGCAGGCTCCATGCTCAGTGTGGAGCCCAATGTGGGGCTTGATCCCATGACCCTGAGATCATGACCTGAGCTGAAATCAGGTGTCAGACACTCAACTGACTGAGCGACCCAGGCACCCTATTACTTATTTATTATTCCAGTATAATTAATGTACAGTGTTATATTACTTTCATGTGTACAGTATAGTGATTCAACAATTCTATGTATTATTCATTGCTCATCATGATAAATGTACTCTTAATCCTCTTTACCTATTTTATCCGTCCCCCCAGTTCTGGCAACCACCAGTTCTCTATATTTAAGAGTCTATTTTGTTGTTGTTGTTGTTTGTCTTTTTCCTGTGTTCACTTGTTTTATTTCTTAAATTCCACATATGAGTGAGATCATATGGTATTTGTCTTTCTCTGACTGATTTATTTCACTTAGCATTATGCCCTCTATACCCTCTAGATTCATTCACATTGTTGCAAATGGCAAGATTTTATTCTTTTGTATTGCTGAGGATTATTCCCTTGTCTATATATACCACATCTTCCTTATCCATTCATCTATTGATGAACACTTGGGTTGCTTCCAAATTTTGGCTGTTGCAAGTAATGCTTCAGTAAACACAGGGGTACATCTATTGTTTTGAATTAATTTTTCATATTCTTTGAGTAAATACTCAATAGTGAAATTACTGGATTGTAGGGTAATGTTATTTTTAACTTTTTGAGGAACTCCATGCTATTTTCCGCAGTGACTGCACCAGTTTGCATCCCCAACAGTACACAAGGGTTTCTTATTCTCCACACATTGTTTATTTTGTGTTTTTGATTTTAACCATTCTGACAAGTGTGAGGTGATATCTCATTGTGCTTTTGACTTATATTTCCCTAATGATAAGTGATGTTGAGCATCTTTTCATGTGACTGTTGATTATCTTTATGTCATGCCTTCTTTCTAGAAATGTTCATGTCTTCTGCCCATTTTTTATTAGATTATTTCTTTTTTTTTTTTTTGGTGTTGAGTTGTAGAAGTTCTTTGTATATTTTGGACACTAACCCCTTAGCAGATGCATCATTTGCAAATATTTTCTCCCATTGAGTAGATTGTCTTTTTGTTTTTGTTGATTGTTTCCATTGCTGTGCAGAAGCTTTTTATTTTGGTATAGTACCAGTAGTTGTTTTTGTTTGTTTAATTTTTTTGTTTGCTTGTTTGTTTTTATTTGCCTTGCCTTAGGAGACGTACCTAGAAAAATGTCTCTATAGCTAATGTCAGAGAAATCATTGCTTGTGTTCTCTTCTAGGATTTTTATGGTATCATGCCTCACATTTAGGTCTTTAACCTATTTTGGGTTTATTTTTTATGTGTAGTGTAAGTGCGTTACTTTCATTCTTTTGCATGCAACTGTCTAGTTTTCCCAACACCATTTTTTGAAGAGACTGTCTTTCTTCGATTGCATATTCTTGCCTCTTTAGTTGTAAATTAATTGACCATATAATCATGGGTTTATTTCTGGGCTCTCTGTTCTGTTGATCTCTGTGTCTCTTTTTGTACCAGGACCATGCTGTTTTGAATACTACAGCTTTGTAGTTTATCTTGAAATCTGAGATTGTGATACCTCCAATTTTGTTCTTCTTTTTCAAGATTGATTTGGCTATTTTGGGTGTTTTGTAGTTCCACACAGATTTTAGAACCATTTGTTCAAATTCTGTGAAAAATACTGTTGGTATTTTGATAGGGATTGCATTAAATCTGTAGTTAATTTTGGATAGTATGGATGTTTTAACAATATTTGTTCTCCCCATTCATGAACATGGAATATCTTTCCATTTGTTTCATCTTCAGTTTCTTTTATCTATGTTTTATAGTTTGAAGAGTACAGGTTTTTCATCTCCTTGGTTAAGTTTATTCCTAGGTATTCTATTATTTTTGGTGCAATGGTAAATGGGATTGTTTTCTAATTTCTTTTTCTGCTACTTTATTATGAGTGTATGCAACAGGTTTCTGTATATTGTATGAGAAGGTACTGTATGAGAATATTGTATTAGTGTATTTTGTATGAGAATGCAACAGGTTTCTGTATATTGATTTTATATCTTTCAACCTTACTGAATTCATTTGTCAGCTCTAGTTTTTTTTGTGTGTATGTGTGTGTGGAATCTTCAGAGTTTCCTATATATTGTATATTGTTATCTGCAAATAATGAAAGTTTTACTTCATTACCAGTTTGGATTCCTTTTATCTCTTTTATTTGTGTGATTGCTGTGGCTAGGATTTCTAGTACTACATTTAATAAAAGTGGGGAGAGTGCAATCCTTGTCTTGCTCCTAATCTTAGGGGAAAAGCTCTCAGTTTTTTACTATTGAGTATGATGGTAGCTGTGGTTTTTGTATATGGCCTTTATTATGTTGAGATATGTTCCCTCTAAGCATGCTTTCTTGAGTGCTTTATCATGAATTGATGTTATACTTTGTCACATGCTTTTTTTGCATCTATTGAAATGATCATATGGTTTTTATCCTGTCTCTTGTCGATGTGATGTATCACATTGATTGATTTGTGAATACTGAACCATCCTTGCATACCAGGAATAACTCCCACTTGATTGTGATGAATGATATTTTTAATGTATTGTTGGATTCAATTTGGTAATATTTTGTTGAGGATTTTGCATCTATGTTCATCATAGATAATGGCCTGTAGTTCTCTTTTTTTTGTAGTGTTTTTATCTGGTTTTGGTATCATGGTAATGCTGGCCTCATAGAATATATTTGGAAGCTTTCCTTTTCTATTTTTTGGAATATTTTGAGAATAACAGGCATTAACTCTTCTTTAAATGTTTAGTAGAATTCACCAGTGAAGCCATCTGCTCTTGGACTTTGGTTGGTTGGGAGTTTTTGATTGCCTATTTAATATTTAATTTCATTGCTGGTAATTGATCTGTTCAAATTTCTGGTTCTTCCTGATGAAGTTTTGGGAGGTTATATGTTTTCTAGGAATCTATCCATTTATCCTAGGTTGTCTAATTTGTTGGCACATAATTTTTTTAAGTTTATTTATTTATTTTGAGAGAGACAGACAGAGAGAGAGAGAGCGTGCACAAGTGGGGAGGGACAGAGAGAGAGAGGGAGAGAGAGAATCCCAACCAGGCTCCACACTGTCAATGTAGAGCCTGACACAGGGCTTGAACTCAAGAACCATGAGATCATGACCTGAGTGAGAGTGAGACGTTTAACTAACTGAGCCACTCAGGTGCCTCCGTTGGCACATAATTTTTCATAATCTTCTCCTATAATCCTTTGTATATATGTGGTATCAGTCATTATTTCTCCTCATTCATTTCTGATTGTGTTTGAGTCCTCTCTTTCCCTCTCTCTTTCTCCCTCTCTCTCTCACCTCTCTCTTCTCTCAATAAATCTGGCTAAAGGTTTATCAATTTTATTGATCTTCTCAAAGAACCAGCTTCTGGTTTTATTGATCTGTTGTTTTTTTAGTTTCTATTTTGTATATATCTACTCTAATCTTTATTACTTCCTTCCTTTTTCTGAACAACCAGTCTCTTAATGTTCTTACCTATTATGTTGAACCATATGACAGTGCTGATATTTGACAGTTTTTGGTTTGTAAAAACAACGAAGTCATTTGAGTCCCCCTAATAGTTAAAGAGCAAGGTAGATTCTGGGAATACAAAAGTAACATAAATTATGATATGGTTCAGTTACCAAATCATGTAGCAGTTTGAAAGAATAGAATCATTCTCTTGGATGAAGAAGTTAGGAAAAATCTTTATAGAATAGATTGTCAGTTTCAAACTCTAGCTAGAGGGGCTTCTCCTGTACATTCAGGTTTTTTCTTGCTACTGATAATTGAATTAACTTGGTAAGCCCATTAGGTTTTTGTCTTCCTGTAGAATTTTGTTATGTACATGTTTTAACTTCAGTATCAATTTTTGATTCCTTTGGTCTCACACTTATTCTTCCAATTCATTTTTTTTTTTTTTGGTTAAAAAAATAACAAAATTTATCATCCCAACCATTTTTAAGTATACAGCTAAGTAGTGTTAAGTATATTTACACTGTTGTTAAAGAGATCTTTATAACTTTTTCATCTTGCAAAACTAAAATTCATTACCCATTAAATACCTCTGTTTCACCCTCCCTGCAGCCCCCGGTTATATCATTCTATTTTCTGTCTCTATGAAATAGACTCTGTTAGATGCCTCATATAAGTAAGGTCATAATACAGTATTTGTCTTTTTGGCTCATTTCACTTAGTGTAATGTCCTCAAGGTTCAACAATGTTGTGGCATGCAATATGATATCCTTTCCTTTTTAGTTTTTTTTTTTCTGAGTTACTTAAATTTTTTTGACATACAGAAAGTTGTACATAACTAATGCCTACAACTTGAGGAGTTGGAGAGAAGTATATACCGGTGAACCATCATTAGTGTATGCCATAAACCAGTCCATCACCTTTAGAAGTTTTCTCTAACCCTCTAATTTGTTATTATTATAGGTTGCTTTAGGGAGAAACCACTTAACATTAGATCTACCTTCTTAGCAAATGTCTAAGTATACAATACAGTTTTGTTAACTGTAGGCACTATGCTGTTCAGTGGATCTCTAAGACTTACTTTGTGTAACTAAATATTTGCGCCCTTTGACTAATATCTCCCCATTTCCTCCTCCCCCAGCCCCTGGAAAGCACCATTCCACTCTCTGCCTTTATGAGTTTGACTCTTTTGTATTCATAATGTAAGTGGTATAATATAGTACTTGTTCTTCTGTGTTTGGCTTAGTTCGCTTAGCATAATGCCCTCTAGGTTCATCTGTGTTGCCAGAAATGGCAGGATTTCCTTCCCTTTTTGATGCTGAATAGTATTCCTGTGGGTGGGGAGTACACACATACCACATTTTATTTATTTGTGGGTGTTTTTTTAAAGATGTTTAAAAGTAATCTCTATACCCAGTGTGGGGCTCAAACTCATAACCCAGAGATCAAGAGTCACACGTTCCACCAACTGAGCCAGCCAGGTGCCCCCACATTTTATATATTTGTTGATTGAGAGGCATTTAGGTTGCTTCCCATGCCTTGGCTACTCTGAATAATGCTTCAGTGAAGGTGGGAATATAGATATCTGAGATCCTGATTTCATTTCCTTTGGATATATACCCAAAGTGGGATTCCTGAATCATTTGGCAGTTCTATTGTTTGTTTTTTTGAGGATCTTCCATTCTGTTTTCCATAGTGGCTGTATGAATTTACATTCTGACCAAAAATGTACCAGGGATCCCTTTTCTCCACATCCTCACCTCCACTTGTTATCTTCTTTTTTTTTTTTTTGTTACCAAAGCCATCCTACCAGGTGTGAGGTGATATCTCATTGCAGTTTTAATTTGCGTTTCCCTGATGATCATTGATGTTGAGCACATTTTTCATGTATAGTTGGCCATTTATGTATCTTCTTTTGAGAAATGTCTCTTCACTTCCTTTGTCCATTTTTTAATCAGGTTATTTGGGTTTTTTTTTTTTTTGGCTCTTATAAGCGTTCTCTATGTTTTGAATATTAGCCCTTTATTAAATACATGGTTTGCAAGTATTTTCTCCCATACTATAGGTTGTCTTTTCATTTTGTTGATTGTTTCTTTCACTGTAGTGAAGCTTTGTAGTTTCACATAATCCTGCTTGTCTCTTGGCTTTTTGTTGCCTATGCTTTTGGTATCATCCCCGTCATTTTAAAGCTGAATATTATTCTTTGTATGTATATACCACATTATCTTTATCCACCCACCTGTTAATGGACATCCCAGTTGCTTCAAACATTTTAGCTGTTGTGAATAATGCTGCTGTTAACATGAATGTGCAGAAATCTCTTCATGACTCTTGCTTTCAGTTCTTTGGGATATAGAGCCAGAAGTGGAATTGCTGGATCATACGATAGTTCTATTTTTAACTTTTTAAGGAACCTCTTCCTGTAGAACTTTTCACAAATTTCATTACTATTGCTCCCGCTAAACTGTACCTGAAAATATTTATTTCTGGATTAATGCAAATTTATTTTTTTGCATATCTAGGGCCCTTGCAGAATCTCCACCATCTATAAACAACCTGAAGAGTGAAGTTGGTGATAAAGGGAAGAATAAAGATGAAGGGGAAGTTTGTAACCATGAAAAAAAGGCTGCAGGTATTTGTCTCGAGCCTCATCCAGAAGAGAAAAAGAAGAAACGTTCTGGATTCAGAGACAGAAAAGTATGGAACACAATCTTATAAATTAATCAGAACTGTAGTTAATTACAAGTTAGAATAATGCAGTTGAGTCTCTTTTATCATTTATTTCAGATGGTTCATATTCTCTTTGCAGAGATTCACCTTTTTTGCTATTTTCTGTCATGTTCTAAGGCAAGTGTAATCTTGAAATGTGAAGTTAATGGGGGTAGTGAAAAGATCCAAGATTGGTAATCAGGATTTGCATATATTTTCGTTTCAATTTAACTACCTACGTTGGTTCGTACTTTCCAGATCTTTCAGATGCTAAATGTTCTAGTATATGTTGAGTCTTTGGAACGACTGATTGATGATGCCCAGTTGGAAAGGCGGGATAACATCCTTTTGGAAATATACAAATATTTACAAAAATTCAACTAATTTTGATGATAGCATAAACTTTAAATGACTTCAACATTTTATATCTTTAACACAACCTGTTGTTTTAGACCTCTACCTCAGAAAAATTTCAATTACGGTATAGTAATACCTTTGATATTGAGCATTTGAATTCAGCAGACATGAGTGATGAAAAGTCAAAAGGATGAATTTCATTTTGCACGATAACATTGAAATTCAGGGAATTGCCTTCACTTGCCAAAATGTAGCTAATAAATACAACAAGATAATTTGAGTTATTTGTGTGTTGCATGTGTGTGGTATGTATTTGCAAGGAAAGTTCCTTTGAGAGATTTGGATCTTCTGTGTGTTTGTTTGGATGAAGTTATTAAATATGCCTTTTCATTTCTCTGGGTTGCCTGGGTAGGCTCAGTTAGTCAAGTATCTGATTCTTGATTTCAGCTCAGGTCATGATCTCACATTTGTGGAATCAAGCCCCACATCCAGCCCCACTGTGCTGACTGTGGAACCTGGTTCAGATTCTCTCTCTTCCTCCCCTTCTGCCTCTGTCCTGCTTGTGCTCGCTTACTAAATAAATAAATAAATAAATAAATAAATAAATCTTTTCATTTCTCAAATCCATTTTTCTTCTTTAAAAAATTTTAAAAAATGTTTTATTTATTCTTGAGAGAAAGAGAGAGCATGAGTTGGGGAGGGGCAGGGAGAGAGGGAGACACAGAATCTGAATCAGGCTCCAGGCTCCAAGCTGTCAGCACAGAGCCCCAAGCGAGGCTCAAACTCATGAATCATGAGATCATGATTAAGTCGGACACTTATCCAACTGAGCCACCCAGGCGCCCCTCAAATCCATTACTGGTTGAGGTGAATTTGAACAAAAATATGTATTATAAGTTAAGTGTCAACTATTGGTATTTCCACAATGATACGTTTATTTAATCTTTTACCCTGAGTGAATTAGAAGAAAGTTCAGACTCACCTTGTGCCAGCAGTTTCATTTATAAAGTCAAATTTTCCATTTTACAAAATAGAGCAAAACTTATCCAAATGAGCATTTATTTTTGAACTTTCCATTTTCTTCTCCTGCTTTCTGCTCAGCAATGACCATATGTCATACTTCTCAGATAAAAATGAAAGCTTGATAATTGTAATTTACTTAACTTGTAGCTCCTAAGGCTATAAAACCTTTCTAATCTGTTTCTGAAATAATTCTTTCAGTAAAGTTTTAGTGGAAGAGCTATGTTTTCCCTATTCAGGGATAACCATTCCACATGTTATCCTGTTTCCCTAACAACCTATTTCAACACTTATTTTTTCCTCTGCCTGTTTTCTCAGCTGCTCTTTCTTTGTCTTTTCATTTTTTACATAGTCTACATGGACATGTTAAAGATTTTTCCATTTTTAATAAAATAATAAATTGCATTTTTGAGCATGTTTTGTTTTGGTTTTTTGGTTGGGTGTTTTGTTTGTTTTTGTTTGTTTTTGTTTTTTTGTTTTTGCCATTCACATTCTTTCCCTGCAATACCAAACTGCTCCATTTTCCATAGGCTGTCTTTGACATCCTCCCTTTTCACTTAAATTTTTTGGCTTTGATCTTTTACATTCTCTTGATTTTTATGTAATACTTAAAATATTCAGAGAGAAAGAAATAGAGACTACTATAATGAACATACATGTATCCATCCCTCATTTTGTCAAGTTTTAACATTTGATTATATTTGCTTCATTTTTTTCCCCTTTTTTATTAAGAAACAAAATGAATATAAAAAATACATTGCTGGAGCATCTTGGTGGCTCAGCTAAGTGTCCGACTCTTGATTTTGGTTCAGGTCATGATCTCATGGTTTGTTGATTTGAGCTCCACGTTGGACTCTGCACTGACAGTGTGGAGCCTTCTTGGGATTCTCCGTCTCCCTTTCTCTCTGTGCCTCCCTTGCTTACACGCGCTCTCTCAAAAATACATAAACTTAAAAAAAAATACATTGCTGTATTGTCCTTAGTTCATGATTTATTAATGCCATGCATGGCCTGGTGGTTTTGTGTGATTGATTGATTGATTGATTGATTGATTGATTTTTAAATAATTTACTCACTTTTTAATTTACATCCAAGTTAGTATATAGTGCAACAATGATTTCAGGAGTAGATTCCTTAATGCCCCTTGCCCATTTAGCCCATCCCCCCTCCCACAACCCCTCCAGTAACCCTCTGTCTCCATATTTAAGAGTCTCTTATGTTTTGTCCACCTCCTGTTTTTATAATTTTTTTTAATGTTTATTTATTTTTGAGAGAGAAAGACTGAGTATGAGTAGGGGAGGGGCAGAGAGAGAGGGAGACACAGAATCTCAAGCAGGCTCCAAGCTCTGATCTGTCAGCACAGAGCCTGATGTGGAGCTCAGACTCACAAGAACTGTGAGATCATGACCTGAGCTGAAGCCAGACACTCAAGCAACTGAACCACCCAGGTGTCCCCCCGCTCCCTGATTTTATATTATTTTTGCTTCTCTTCCCTTATGTTCATCTGTTTTGTATCTTAAAGTCCTCATAGGAGTGAAGTCGTATGATTTTTGTCTTTCTCTAATTTCGCTTAGCATAATACCTTCTAGTTCCATTCACATAGTTGCAAATGACAAGATTTCATTCTTTTTGATTACTGAGTAATACTTCATTGTATATATATACACCACATCTTCTTTATCCATTCATCCATCGATGGACATTTGGGGTCTTTCCATACTTTGACTATTGTCAATAACACTGCTATAAACATTGGGGTGCATGTGCCCCTTTGAAACAGTATACCTGTATCCCTGGGATAAATACCTAGTAGTGCAATTGCTGGGTCATAGGGTAGTTCTATTTTTAATTTTGTTGAGGAACCTCCATACTGTTTTCCAGAGTGGCTGCACCAGTTTACAGTCTCACCAGCAGTGCAAAAGAGATCCTCTTTCTCCACATCCTCTCCAACATCTGTTGTTGCCTGAGTTGTTAATGTTAGACATTCTGACAGGTGTGAGGTAGTATCTTGTTGTGGTTTTGATTTATATTGTGATGTGGAGCATTTTTTCATGTGTTGATTGGCCATCTGGATGTCTTCTTTGGAGAAGTGTCTGTTCATGTCTTTTGCCCATTTCTTCACTGGATTATTTGGTTTTTTGGGTGTTGAGTTTGATAAGTTTTCTATAGATTTTATCTGATATGTCATTTGCAAATATCTTCTCCCATTCCATCGGTTGCCTTTTTTTTTTTAATTTTTTTTTAATGTTTATTTATTTTTGAGACAGAGAGAGACAGAGCATGAACGGGGGAGGGTCAGAGAGAGAGAGGGAGACACAGAATCTGAAACAGGCTCCAGGCTCTGAGCTGTCAGCACAGAGCCCAACGCGGGGCTTGAACTCACGAACCACGAGATCATGACCTGAGCTGAAGTCAGATGCTTAACCGACTGAGCCACCCAGGCACCCTCATCGGTTGCCTTTTAGTTTTGCTGATTGTTTCCTTTACTGTGCAGAAGATTTTTATTTTGATGAGGTCCCAATAGTTCATTTTTGTGTTTTATTTTTAATTAAAAAAAAATTCTCAGGTGCAAAGAGCTGTCACTCAGTTTATGCTATACCATTGTTGTACATGCTCCCTGTTTAATATTTATATTCTTTTATCTAGTTCCATTTGATTTATTTTTGATTTTTAAATTTTTAATTTTATTGTTCCCTCTGGAACTTTAAGTCCTGAATTCAGAAAAATTTGCATACTGCTTCACTGTTGCTTCACTGTAATTTATTTTCTTTTGGAACTCTTCTTAAATGTATCTTGAATGTTCACAACCTATACTGTATATCTTGTAGCTGTTCTGTTATATATTTTTTATTTTATTAGAGAGAGAAAGAGCACAATCAGGGGAGAGGGGAAGCTGGAGAGAGAGAAAGAGAGAATCCTAAGCATGCTTCAGACTCAGTGCGAAGCTTGATCCCACAACCCTGGTATCATGACCTGAGTCGAAATCAAGAATTGGACGCTCAACTGACTGAGCCACCCAGGCATACATACCTGTTACAGTTTTTCTCATGAGTTCTTTTCCTAATCTCCTAGGGTCTCTTTTTTTTTTCTTCCAAATTTTTTTTATGGAAATAAAATAGTTAAATCATAACATTTATCAGGCTGTGTGCTGACAGCTCAGAACCTGGAGCCTGCTCCAGATTCTGTGTCTCCCTTCTCTGCCCTTCCTTCCCTCCCTCCCTCCCTCTCTCTCTCAAAAATAAATAAACTTAAAAAAAAAAATTAAGGGTGCCTGGGTGGTTCAGTCTGTTAAGTGTCTGACTCCGGCTCAGGGCACGATCTCAACAATTCATGAGTTCGAGCCTCGCGTTGGGCTCTGTGCTGACAGCTCAGCAGCTGGAGCCTGCTTCAGATTCTGTTTCCATCTCTCTGTGCCCCTCCCCCACTCACACTCTTTCTCTCTTTCTCTCTCTCTCTCTCAAAAACAAACATTAAAAAAAATTTAAAAACATAACATTTACCACATTACCAATTTTTAAGTGTACAGTTTATCATAGAGTGTAATCATTGTCTCACTATCCATTACCGAAACTGTTTTCGTCTTATAAAACTGAGAATATATACCCATTAAACAATAACTCTTTACTACCCTCCTCTCCCAACCCCTGGAAACCACCATTCTACTTTCTCTTCATGATTTTGAATGCTAAAAATACCTCATAGATACTGAATCATACAGTTTGTATTTTTCTGACTGGCTTATTGCACTTCATATAATGTCTTCAAGATTCATCGTGTTTTAGCGTATGTCAGAATTTCCTTACTTTTGGGGGCTGAATAATATTCCAGGATATGTATTTACCACATTTTTGCTCATCCATTCATCCATTGGCAGATACTTGGATTGCTTCCACATTGTAACTGTTGTGGAAAATGATCCTGTGAATGTAGATATACAGATATCTATTTGAGACCTTGCTTTCTGTTCTTTGGGTATACACTCTGAAGTGATATTGCTAGATCATATGGTAATCCTATCTTATTTTTCTTATGGAAGCCCATATTGTTTTCCACAGTGATGTGCCATTTTACATTCCTACCAACAAGGGTTCTATTTTTCTCATATCTTTGCCAGTGCTTGTTATATTCTGTTCTTCTTATATTAGTCATCCTAACAGATGTGAAGCAGTATCTCAGTATAGTTTTCATTTGCATTTCCATGATGATCAGTGATGTGGAACAACTTTGCATGTGCTTAGTGGTCAGTTGTATATCTTCTTTGGATAAATGTCTGTTCACATCCTTTGCCCATTTTTGAATTCCATTTTTGTTTTTTTAAATTGTTGAGTTTTAGGGTTTTTTTAATATAATCTGTTTGTTAACTCCTTATCAGATATATGTTTGCAACAATTTCTTCGCATTCTATGGATTACCTCCTTACTGTATTGATATTGTCTTTTGATGCACAAAATTTAAAAACTTTCATGAAGTCCACTTTGTCTCTTTTTTTTCCTCTGTTGCTTGTGCATCTAGTATCATATCCAAGAAATTGTTGCCCAATCTGATGTCATGAAGCTTTTGTATGTTTTCTTCTATAAGTTTTATAATTTTAGGTCTTTCATTTTGGTCTTTAACCCAAGTTAACTTTTTAATGTAGAGTTAGATAAGGGTTCAACTTTTTTTTTTTTTTTTTGGCGTGTGGATACCAATTTTCCCAGCACCATTTGTTGAAAAGACTACCCTTTATCCATTAAATGGTTGTTTCTCCTTTGTCAAAAATCATTTGACCATATATGTGAGGGTTTATTTCTGGCTCTCTTCTATTCCATTGATCTGTATATCTGTCTTTATGTCGGTACCACATTCTTTTGATGACTGTGCTTTTGTATTAAGTCTTAAAATCAGCATGTAGTAGTCCTCCAGCTCTTTTCTTCTTTTTTCACAATTGATTTGGCTACATGGAGTCCTTAGGGATTCCATGGCATGCATTGGTTGTTTCCATACCTTGGCTATTGTGACTAATGCTGTCATGAACATGGCAGTACAGATATCTCTTCACTATACTGATTTTGTTTCCTTTGGCAGAAGTGGGTTTTCTGAATGATATGGTAGTTCTATTTTTAGGTTTCTTGAGGAACCTCCATGCTATTTTCCATTAAGGCTGAACCGATTTACTTTCTCACCAACAGTGCAAAATGTTCCCTTTTCTCCGTATCCTCATCTACACTTGTTATCTTTTTTCTTTTTGATGATAACCATCTAATAGGTTTGAGGTGGTATCTCCTTGTGGTTTTAATTTGCATTTTCCTGATAATTAGTGATGTTGAGCATCTTTTCATGTATCCATTGGCCATTTGGATGTCCTCCTTGAAAAAATGTCTGTTTAGGTCATTCTGCCCATTTAATTCAATTGATTTTTGTGGGTTGTTTTTGGTTTTGCTATTTATTTGTTTGTTTGTTTGTTTATTGCCTTTTAAAGTTTTTATTTTAATTCCAGTTAGTTAACATACAGTGTTAGTTTCAATTGTACCACATAGTGATTTAACAATTCCATATATCACCTAGTACTCATCAAAACAAGTGTACTCCTTAATCCTCATCACCTGTTTAACCCATCCCCCCAACCCACTCCTCTCTGGTAACCATCAGTTCTCTATATTTAAGAGTCTGGGTTTTTTGTCTCTTTCCTTTGCTCATTTGTTTTGTTTCTTAAATTCCAGATATGAGTGAAAATCTTATGGTATTTGCCTTTCTCTGACTTAGTTCGCTTAGCATTATACCCTCTAGACCCATCCATGTTGTTGCAAATGGCAAGATGTCATTCTTTTTTATGCTGAGTTATATTTCATACCCCCTCTTCTTTATCCATTCATCTATCAATGGACATCAGGTTGCTTCCATAATATGGCTGTTATAAATAATGCTGTGTATTTTTCCCTCCAATTCTGGTCACATTTGCTTTATATATTTAGGTTCTCTGTGTTGGATGCATAACTATTCAGAAATCTTATATTCTCTTTATGAATTGACCTTTTATTATTATATTATTCTCTTCGTTGTCCCTTGCTACAGTCTTTGGCTTAAAGTGTGTTTTGTTTGGTAGTATAGCTACTCCTGCTTTCCTCTTGGCTTCCATTTGCATGGAATATCTTTTACCATCAACTTCACTTCTGCTTGTGTGTGTCCTAAAAACTGAAATGAGCTTTTTGTATACAGTATAGTTGGGTATTATTTTTTTATTTCAACATTCTGTTTCTTTTGGTTGCAGGATGTAATCCATTACATTTGAAGTAATTATTGATAGATATGGGTTTACTATTGCCATTTTGTTATTTGTTTTCAGAGTGTTTTGTAATTCCTTTACCCTTTATTTCCTTTCTTGTTCTCTTCCTTTGTGACTTGATCATTTTCTGTACCAGTATGCCTAGATTTTTTTTTTCTTTTCACCTTTTGTGTATCTGGTGTAGGTTTTTGCTTTATGATTACCATGGGGCTTACATAAAATATCTTGTAACAGTGTATTTTAAGCAATAACAGCTTAACTTCTAATGTATACAAAAGCTCTACATTTATACTTTTATGTTTTTAATATCATAATTTATGTCTTTTTACATTGTTTATCCATTTACAGATTATTATAGTTATGTTTAATACTTTTTAAAAAATCTCCATGTTAATGAGAAGTGATTTACCCACCACCATTACAAAATTAAGAGTGTTCTGAAATTAACTATATATTTACCTTCACCAGTGAGTTTTACATTTTTATATGTTTTGCTTATACTGATGTCTCTTTGTTTTAGGTTCAGGAATTACCTTTAAAGAAGAAATAAGTTTATTGGGGCGCCTGGGTGACTCACTCAGTTGAGCGTCCAACTTTAGCTTAGGTCATGATCTTAGGGTTTTTGAGTTCGAGTCCCACCTTGGGCTTTCTGCTGTCAGTGAGGAGCCTGCTCTGATCCTCTGTTCCCCCTATCTCTGCACCTCCCCCATTCACATTCTGTCTCTTAAAAATAAATAAAACTTTTTTTTAAAGTTTACAAAAATTAAGTTAACGTAGTCTCTACACTCAACATGGGGCTTGAACTCAATGATCCTGAGATCAAGGGCCACATGCTCTACCAGTTGAGTCAGCCAGGCACCTCAGGTTCAGAAATTACCTTTAACATTTCTTGTAAGAGTGATCTAGTGTTGATGAACTCCTTCAGCTTTTATTTTCTTGGAAAACTCTGTAATGTGTCTCATTGTGTGTTTCTTTGGATTCATCATGTTTAGGACTCTTTGAGTTTCCTGGGTCTCCATGTCTGTTTCTTTTCCCAGATTGGGATATTTTCAGTCATTTCTTTGAATAAGTTTTCTGCCTCTTTCTCTCATTCTCTCTCCTTCTGGGATCCCTTTAATGTGCACTTTGGTCCATTTGACGATGTGCTATATATAGTCCCTTAAGCTGTCTTCATTCTTTTTTATTCTCTTTTCTTTTGTTACTATAATTAGGCAGTTTCCTTAATTTTTCCGCCAGAAATTAATTTGCTTTATATTCAGTGAGACTGGTGTCATAGGGCTTGGAATTTCATAAAACTTCAAGAGGTCATCCTGTAATAGATGATTGTTACTATGGATGGCCAGAAATTCACTAGATGAAAAAGAGAGGGAGTTCTTAACATGGAAAACAGCTGTTAGGGTACAGATTGGGTGTTATAAATCACCTCTTGAAAGAAAATGTGCCAGACACTAATTTATTACAAGATCTTTCTGCGTGCTACCTTTTCCAAGGTCTGACTGCAGTCTGCATTCAAAGCTTATGTATGAGTTCTGACATCAGGGCCCACAGGGATTCACAGTCACTTGCATTCACTTGGTCTCAAGATATTATAGCCTTGGTTTTCCTTAAGCATTGTACCAAAATTAAACCCGAGAACTGGTTTTGGGACCAGCAGTTTTATTGAAGAGAACTGTCTTAGCATTAGCATCATGAAGTTCCAGAATGTTTTAAGTAAATGATTGAATGTAACTATTATAATTCCCTTAGTAAATCTTTTCTCCAGGCTAACCATCTCAGAATTCTTAACCACTTTTCTATATATCTTGGCTTCTAAGCCATTATTATCTTGGATGCTATATTCCAAACGCTTTATGAAATAGTTTGTTAGAATTCCTTTGAATAAAGCCACTTAAAAGGAGACTGCTTTGTATCATTATATCATTTGTTATGGTGTGATCTCCAAGATACATTACTAAGTGAAAAAAAATAAAATATGTACTATACAGTACGTCTATATTAAACTCTTAACAATATGGGAATGCAAAAAGTCTATTACTTTCCTTGGCCTATTGTTTGAAACCAAAACTAATAATATTCAGAAACATAATTTAGGGACTTGCAACAATCAACAAATCTGGTTTGAATCTGAAAATTATTGACTTGTAAGTTGTTGTCTTTCTATCTTTATCTTGTATAAGATTGACTTAAGTTTTTAGTTCACAAAAACATCTTTGGCAGTAGCTATAGCTTATACCCTAAACATTACAAACTGATTATTTTTGTTGTCGTTATTCTGAAGAACAAGAATACAGATGTCCTGAAGTTATTTCTTCTATAGCCAGTATTATCCGGCAGGTAGTTACAATATAATATAAAAGGGCCTTTGAGTTAAGACTTGTAGCTATGTCTTAAGGCTTAGTGTGTTTGCCACATGCAAAATGTTTTTTGATAGACAGTACTCAGATTTTAATGCAAATGAGTCTTGGAAGATTCCTGTCATGTATAGTTATAAATTAGAGACCCTTTCCTAGTTGCTGAAAGCATATCAGGTAGTGGAATTAAGACTCTTGAACGGCTGCAGTCAGTGACCTCAAAGTGACCATTTAGCCAGGAGTGGCAATTACAGTATTAGTTGTGTTAATATGGCAAATTAAAAACATTAATAATTTTTTTAATATTAGCAAATTGCTTTTTAGACTTTGAACTGTTGGATTTTTAGATTGTATTGCCTTGACATTTCCTACTGGTTATTTATAAGCTACTATTTATTTTTGGCTATCTCAACATCTAAAATTCAGGTATGAGAGAAATCTTTTCACCAGAGTGCTGTGTAGCTGGTATTTTGGTAAAGATTTTTCTCATACCTATATTTGTAAGATAAGATTATGCAGAAGATGCACTGTTTTGTATGTTGCATACACAGAATCACAGCTTGGATGCCAGATAAAAAATGGGCCTATTAATATTATACCCTTTTAGTTTAATATATGCCATATTTGATTTTGTTACTATTCAAGTATTTACTTGTGTTCTTCCCAGCTCTGCTCTTTTCTAAACGTGGCATATGTAGGGGTGGCTGGGTAGCTCAGTCAGTTAAGCATCCAACTCTGAATTTTGTCTCAGATCCTTATCTCATGGTTTGTGAGATTGAGCCCCAATGTCAGCGCAGTGCCTGCTTGGGATTCTCTCTCCCCCTCTCTCTCTCTTTTTATGCCCCTCCCTCACTCATGTAACTCTCTCCCTCAAAATAATAAACTTTTTTTAAATAAAAAAATAAATGTGATATATATAAAGGATTTTGTAGTCAAAAGTAAAAGGTTTTTTGCCTCAGACTTGTTAATTGAGTTTCCATGATGTGTAGTTTTATTTTTTTAATGCTATAATTCAATGTACTTTGTGTTTGAAAGATCATTAGCTGTTTAAACCTATGGATTCCTAATTCTGTCTTGTTTTAGGATTTAAGAAATTGCATCAAAGTAAAAACTGTAAAATCAATCCCTTTAAAAAAAAAAACTTGGTATTTTGGAATCTGTAGGCTTCCGTGTATGTGTCATTATACCCTATTACTGAGACCTTTTGAATTATATGATATTTTCAAATTGTGGCTTTCAGTAATTTAAGAAATTAGAAAATTATTCACAAAAAATTCTAAACAAAAGTTAAGCGTTTTCTCAACTGGAATATGAATGTTATATCAGAGGGGAAAGGTTGAAAAGTTTTTGATATTCAAGTTTATGTCTAGTAT
This sequence comes from Panthera tigris, assembly GCF_018350195.1. Lineage (NCBI taxonomy): Eukaryota > Metazoa > Chordata > Mammalia > Carnivora > Felidae > Panthera > Panthera tigris. The sequence continues at coordinate 32,560,773 of NC_056670.1, read as the reverse complement.
AAAAAATCAGTTGTAGAAAAAAAATGTATAATAGAATAACTCCAGATATAAGATGGAAAATATATGAAAATGAGAACTGCTTAATATAGTAACACTCTGAATTTCTAATTTCAGGTGATGGAATATGAGAATAGGATTCGAGCATATTCCACACCAGACAAGATCTTCCGCTATTTTGCCACCTTGAAAGTAATCAATGAACCTGGTGAATCTGAAGTGTTTATGACCCCCCAAGATTTTGTGCGATCCATAACACCTAATGAAAAACAACCAGAACGTAAGTGCTAAAGGGAAAAATAAGATTATGATATTAATTTTTTTATGTTCTTCTTTGTATTGCCTAAACGTTATAGGTCCATGCAATAATTATATTCATTGTGTACTGACTGAATGTCACGTATTATTCCAGTCTTTAGCAGTATAAAAGAGGAGCCCACAGTCTAATGAGCCAATCCTCAACCAGGGTACCGGGTTGAGGAGATTGTAGCCAGGTATCATCTACTGGAAAGATTTAAAGACATATGGTACTTGTTGTCATTGGGCCAAGTGATTGCAGATGGGACAAGCAGCAGACAGACTAAAAAGCCTAGAAAGGAGGAGACTTTGGGGGAAGACATTTCAGGGTGTAGAAGCTTCGAAGAACCATTGCGTATACCTGGAAATCCAGAGTGCGGCATGCATGCCCAGGGCCAGACACATGCTTGGAAAACACTTGAGTGAGCTTGTACTTCTTGCTGATCTTTGTGCCCCATGCAGGGAAGTAGTGAAAGTTAAGGCAGAGATGTAGCAGCTCTAGCTAAAAATTAAAGGAGGTCCCCAGCTCAGAGCCAGTCTGCAAACATTAAGAGAGTTGGTGTTTTTTTTTGTTTTGTTTTGTTTTCATTCTTTTTGCCTCAAACATTTTTTTTTTTTTTAATTTTTTTTTTCAACGTTTTTTTTTTTATTTATTTTTGGGACAGAGAGAGACAGAGCATGAACAGGGGAGGGTCAGAGAGAGGGAGACACAGAATCGGAAACAGGCTCCAGGCTCCGAGCCATCAGCCCAGAGCCTGACGCGGGGCTCGAACTCACGGACCGCGAGATCGTGACCTGGCTGAAGTCGGACGCTTAACCGACTGCGCCACCCAGGCGCCCCTTGCCTCAAACATTTGAATAAGTCTTTGTCCGGTCACTTACTATTTAGATAATAGAACAGAAATTTCAACGATGACACAAAACAGAGAACACAGCCTTTGCAAAAAAAATATTTTGGAAAAAAACCACTAAACATTGATGAATGTAGTCTTCCACAATGTATATCACACCAAACACTGGGAAATAGGGAGAATCTGGTTTTCAGAATTACCCCATTATAATATTCAAAATGTTCAATCTTTAATAAAACAATTTCATGGCATACTAATAATCAGGAATAAATGACCCATCGATAGAAAGAAAAAGAAATTGACAGAAACCATCCCTGAGGAAGCCCAAGCATTGCACTTACTAGATAATGACTTTAAGTTAACTGTCTCAGGGCACTTGGGTGGCTCAGCTGGTTAAGCGTGCAACTTTGGCTCAGGTTATGGTCTCAGGGTTCGTGGGTTTGAGGCCTGTGTCGAGCTTGGTGCTGACAACTCAGCCTGGAGCCTCTTGGGATTCTGTGTCTCCCTCTCTCTCTCTGCCCCGTTCACACACTAGGGCGCGCTCGCTCTCTCTCACTCACTCTCAAAAATAAATAAACATTAAGAAAAAAAAGATGTTAATTATAATCCCCCAATTAGACATTAAGAAAATAACTCTTTCAAGACAAAGACATTATGTATTGATAAAAGGATTAGTTCCTCAAGAAGATATAAGCGTGGTAAATATATACATACCAAATGACCGACCCCAAAATATATGAAGGAAACTGACAGAATTAAAGGGAAGAATAGTTCTTCAGTAATAGTCGGAGACTTCAGTACTGCCATTTTGATAATGGATAGAACATTTAGAAAGAAGGTTAGTGAAGAAAGAGGACTTAATGCTATAAGCCAATTAGACCAAATACACATTTATAGAACATTCCACTCAAGAGCAGCAGAATACAGTCTTTTCAGGTGCATATCAAACATTCTCCAGAATAGACAAGATAGACTGTATATTAGGTTATGAAATAAATCTTAATGAATTTCAAATATTAAAATGATACAGAGTATCTTTTCTGATTACAATAGAATGAAACAATCCATATGTAACAGAAGGAAAACTAGAAAATTCATAAATGTGTGGAAAGTAAACAGCATACACTTAACCCCTGGATCAGAGAAGAAATCACAAGAGAAGTTGGAAAATACTTTGAATAAATGAAAGAGAAAATAGAATTTAACAAAACTTATGCAGTGCTGCAAAGTAGTGCATAGAAGGAAACTCATAGCTATAAACACCAACATTTAAAAAGTTTTTTTAAATGTTTATTTCTGAGATTGACAGAGAGAGAGAGAGAGAGAGAGAGAGAGCGCATGAGTGGAGGAGGGGCAGAGAGAGAGAGGGAGACACAGAATCCAAAGCAGGCTCCAGGCTTTGAGCTCTCAGCACAGAGCCTGACACGGGGCTCAAACTCATGAACTGCGAGATTATGACCTGAGCGGAGTTGGTCATCTAACTGAGCTACCCAGGCGCCCCTATAACCACCAACATTTAAAAAGAAGAATGATCTCAAATCAGTTTCCTAAAAACGGGTGTTGGAACTAAAAAGAAGAGCAGACAAAACCCAAAGATAGAGAAATAAAGAAATAATAAATGTTAATGCAGCAATAAATGGAGAATAGAAAAACAATAGAGCAAATCAACAAGCAAAATTTGATTCTTCGAAAAGATCCAAAAAAATGAGGGGCCTTTAGCTAGACCAGGAAAAAAAAGAAGCAAAATAACTAAAATCAGAAATGCAAGTGGGGACATTACTACCTACTTATAGAAATAAAAAGGATTATAAGAGACTACTATGAAGGATTGTATGCCAACAAATTGAATTACCTAGATAAAGATGGAAAAATTTCCAGACACAAACTACCAGAGCTCTTATAATTCAACAAAAAGACAAACAACTCAATTAACAAATGGGAAAGGACTTGAATGTACATTTCTCCAGATAAATATGCAAATGGCCAATAAGCACATGAGAACATGCTAAATGTCATTAAGCATGAGGGAAATACAGATCAAAAACACTATATACTACCTCACACGCATATTTAAAAAACAAAGAAGTGTTGGTGATTATGTGTAGAAATTAAAGCCCTCATCTATTGCTGGTAAGAATGTAAAATGGTGCAAACACTATGGAGAACAATTTGTCCATTTCTCAGAAACATGGAATTAGCCGTACGACCCAACACTTCCACTAGTAGTATAAGCCCGAATGAATTGAAAACAGGTGCTCGAATGAGTGCCTGTACACGAATATTCACAGCAACACTATTCACAATACCCCAAAAATGGAAACACCCCAAATGTCATTTAACAGATGAATGGATAAACAAAGTATAGCGTATACATACAATGGAATATTATTCAGATGTGGTTGAACCTTAACAACATTATGTTAAGTGAAACAAGCTAAAGACAAAAGGCCACATATCCTCTGATTTTATTTATGTGAAATATCTAATATAGGTAAATCCATAGAGATAGAAAGTGGGTTGTTAGTTGCCAACAGCTTGTTGGGGGAATGAGAACAGATTGCTTAATTGGTGTGAGAATTTCTATTTTGGAGTGATGAAAAGGTTTTAGAACTAGATAGAGGTGGTAGTTATGCAACACCGAAGTATTAAATGCCACTGAACTGGATGGATACTTTGAAATGGTGATTTTATGTTAATGGAATTTCACCTCAATTTTTAAAAGTGGAAAAAAGAATGTGCAGTCAGTCCTCATTTGCAAATTTTGTGTTTGCAAGTTTGCATCCTCACTAAAAGGTACTTGTAATCCCATAATCAGTACTTGCAGTGCTTTTGAGTCATCTGCAGATACATGCAGAGCAGCAAAAATTTGAGTCACCCATTACATATGTTGGCCAGCTGAAGTCAAGCAAACGAAGACTCTGCCTTTTTGTTTCAGTTTTCTTTCTTTAAACAAGTGTCCATGGAGGGAGGGCAGGAGAGAAAGAGAGAGAGAATAAAATGTCTTAAACAGAAACGCACATAAATCAAGTTTATATATCGATCAGTTAACAAAAATGTTGTGACCAGAGGTTCAAGAAACCCAACCCTGTATTTCCCCCAGGAGAAATAGGTCAGTATTCAGCACTTCATTTTTCATGGCAATTTTATAGAGCATAAATGCCACAATTAGCAGAAATCAGTTGTATATGGTACAGGAGTAGGATATAAAAATGAAACTGTTCTTTTACAGGGTATGTTTAAAGAAGATATCCTAAAGGGGGCAGCAGTTGAGTTAAGCTTTGAAGTATGAATAATAGGGGTGCCTGGATGGCTCAGTCAGTGAGTGTCCGACTTTGGCTTAGGTCATGATCTCATGGTTCGTGGGTTTGAGCCTCGCGTTGGGCTCTGTGCTGACAGCTCAGAGCCTGGAGCCTGCTTCAGATTCTGTGTCTCCCTCTCTCTCTCTGCCCCTCCTCAGCTTGTCTCTGTCTCTCAAAAATAAATAAAAATTTAAAAAAAAGAAGAAAACTGAATAGCAATTCATCATGTATTTGAGAGGGAAAGGGCATCATTCGGATTGAGTAAATTGTATGGTCAGAATAGAGACGTGAAATAGCAGTGTGAGCTTGGGGAACCAGCAAGAGTTATGTTTTCTAACCAGGGAGTTTATAATGTTTTGCCCATATTTATTAACATTAAATATTTCTAGGACAAATGAAAACTCCAGGTAGAACTATCACCTCTCAGCAGTACAGGAAATCTATATATTTATATATTTTGTTATAGAAATTTTCAAATATAAAAATGCAGAGAATAAAATCAATTATAAATCAGCCTATATATACCTATCACTTAGCTTCAACAGTTGTCAACACATGGCCAATCTTTTTTTTTTTTTTAAGTTTATTTATTTTGAGAGAGAGAGCAAAGAAGGGGCAGAGAGAGGGAGAGAGAGAATCCCAAGCAGGCTCCATACTGTCAGTGCAGAGTCCAATGCGGGCTCAAACTCATGAGCCACAAGATTATGACCTGAGTTGGATGCTTAACCAAATGAGCTACCCAGTCACCCCAACACATGGCCAATCTTATTTCATTTATAACTTTCTTATTTCTTCTCCTCACTCTAGATTGTTTTAAAGCCATTCAGACATATCATTTAATCTGTAAATACCTGTGTGTGTCTAAAAGATAAGTACTAAAAAAACCAAAAACCAATAACAATAATTTTTAAATGCTACATTTTTTGAAAATAGCATTTATTTCTTAATAGCATATATCTAGGCACTGTTCAAATTTCCTTCTCTAAAAAACATTATGTATAGTTTGTTTGTTCAAACCAACCTCCAAAGATGGTCATACACTGTATTTGTTACCTCTTAAGTCTTAACAGCGTTTTTTTTTTTCTCTCTCTCTTTTTTCTTACCATTTGTACAAGAAGAGTTTTATGCCTTGTTTACATCTCTCAGCCCCCCTTTCCCCTTTTTGCTCAGATTGTTGCTGCAGCAGTTAGAATAGAGGTCTAGCCTGGCAGGAAGAGACCTCAACTATACAATGCATCCCTTGCTTCCTACTTTAGAGCATCTCTGCTACTGTAGCATGGGACCTTTGCAAGAGACCACTCGACCATATGGGCATGTACACACGTATGGAGGTACAAAGGAGTTTACTCTTTGTTGAGACTTGGTAGATAAATACTCTCTTCTCCATTGTCTTGGGTGGTCAGTTCTGAGACACAAACTACATGGTTTCTTAGATGGGCCAAGGAGAAGTGCGCCCCCGTTGTCTAAAGCAGCAGTCAGCTCCATAACACACCCTTGAATTGGCTTTCCCTCCTTTCCTGGTTCACTCTTCCTGACCCTCTTACACTTACACTTCCTGACCCTCTTCCCTACTTTTTAGGAAACTCAGTCTAGACGTCATTTATTTGTGAAGGAATATAAGTCATTTATATTATAGATTTCCCTCATTTGGGATCTTACTGATTGCCCTATGGTATTATTTAATATGTTCTGTACTTTGCATCTCACCCATGTTGCAAATAATGAAGCAACTAAAAGAGTATACCAAAATGTTGATTCTCTAAATGCTGAGATTATAAGGAAATATTTTACTCTTTCTTATATGTTCCTTTATTTTCTAATACACTTTATATACATTTATTCAACAAGTATTGATTGACCTCTGCTATGAGTTAGACACTGTCCTATATGGAAGGGACGCAGTAATGAATAAAATGGGCAAAACTTCCTGTCTTTATAGAGTAGAACGTCTTTTATAATCAGAAAGAAGGTATATAAAATTTCCACTAATTGCATTGAATTTTAGATTAAGAGCCTTTTAAATTAGTTTTAGCTCTTTGTTTTGGGAGATGTGGGAGAGATTAAAGAAGGCCTCTGTGTAAGATAGGGAAAAAAGGTTATAAAATATATTCCTGGTTTTTATGGTAGTAAAATCTTTTTGTACCTGTGAAATTATTTCTGATACCCAGATAAAATCTAAATTATGTCAGTAACTTTAAGAATGTGTTTTGCTTCCAGTGTGACAGTGAAAATGAAGCAAGACTTGAGGCAGCTCACTGAAGATATTTGGTCATTTGAGGAAGATTATTTTTTTTCCCTTTGGAAATCATATTTTTTAATTGCTTCCACACATTTTGATATTTAACTTTGTAATCTTTTTTTTTTTAATTATCAAAAGATCTGTCACACGAACAGAATAGTTACTAAATGTCTAATATACCATGCACATTCCTGGTTTTCATAAAAAGCCAGAATAATGAATGATTGATTTCCCTTTAAGATGAAAATCATGAGGGAATATTATAATAATATTAAAATGAGATTGGAAAATTTGGCTTCATTTTTGTTTGCTCATGAACAGGAATATCCACAAATATTGATGCAGCAGAAGTAAAATATATATTATTCCTGTGTGGGTTAGAATAAAGAAAAGAGTAAGGCTGGTTTTTTATAGTTTAAATTTCTATCATCAGATGGCTGGACTCTAGCCAGTAGTTCATATTTCAGCTTTGTTTTGTCATGTCTTTCACACATACCATATCCCAGGATACCTAACAGATCTAAATTTATTAAGTTTTAGTTTTGGAACAGTTTAAAAATAATCACAAAGCACACAAAGTCCTAAAATTAAGCAGTTTTAAAATGAGTGGAGAGCTGATGAATTTCAGTAAAAAGCTGATTAAGAATGTTTTTGTACTGGGGAGCCTGGGTGGCTCTGTTGGCTAAGTGTCCAACTCTTGATTTTGGCTCAGATCATGATTTCGTGGTTCATGAGATTGAGCCTTGCGTTGGGCTCACGCTGACAGCAAGGGGTCCGCTTGGGATTCCCACTCTCTCCTCCCTCTCTGCCCCTACCCTCACTCGTGCGCTCTGTCTCTGCCTCTCTCTATATATAAATAAATCAACTTAAAAAAAAGAATATTTCTGTGTGACTACCAAGAAAATTTAGAGTATCCTGGGGTGCCTGGGTGGCTCAGTCAGTTAAGCGTCGACTTTGGCTCAGGTCACGATCTCATGGTTCGTGAGTTCCAGCCCCGCGTCGGGCTCTGTGCTGACAGCTCAGAGCCTGGAGCCTGCTTTGGATTCTGTGTCTCCCTCTCTCTCTGCTCCTTCCCCACTCGTGCTCTGTCTCTCTCTGTCTCTCAAAAATAAATATACGTTAAAAAAAATTTTTTTTAAATTTAGAGTAGCCACAGTTAAGTAGGAGACACATTAAATGGAAAAAAAAAAACCAGTCTAGTATATGACTTGAATATGTTTCATCTCCCTCTATGTGCAGTCTTAATGTCAGCACCATCCCTGGTATAGTGAATGAGGCAGTTGCTTCAGGCTCTGGACTTTGAGTACTCTTGCTGCTGTAGTAACCAGTTTTACATAGCCAGCTAGTGATTGGGAGAAGCAGCAGCATGGGGAGAGTTTTTAAAGTACTATATAGAAAAACTTGAGCTTTGGTCAAGACAGAGAAGATCCCTATTTCCTTTTCACCTTACCCCACTGACTGACTGTATTTATATTGACCCGATTGTCCTGGATTCCATATTCTGTCAAGAATGACCCTTCATGCATTTAATAGTCTCACCTAGCACACTTTTAACTTTGAGACACATAATTTTATACTTGGTCATATACAATGGGTTCTGGTTCAAGATGGTGATGTAGGAGGATACTGAATCTCCTCCCACAGACACACCAAATCTGCAGCTACATACAAAACAGTTTCCTCTGAAAGAAATCCGAAAACTAGATGAGCAACTCCTACACATTGGACAAATGAGAAAAAACCCACATTGAAATAGATAGGAGAGGCTGAGACACAGTCTTGCCATAAATTCATCCCTGGCACAGTATCCAGTGGTCAGGAGAGAACTTAGCTCTGAGCTACTGGAGATGCGAGGGCACTGAATGCTACAGCTGGCACCCCAGTTTTTGCGACCTGCACCTGAGAGATGAGCTTCCTGAACATCTAGCTTTAAGGCCAAGAGGCCTTATGTCTTTAACGCCCATAGGGCTGACCCAGAGGCAGCTGCCTGAAAAGCGCCCAGTCTTTGTGAAAGTGGCCTATGTTACTTATCTTAAAGCTTCAGCCCGAGGGGCAGGCGTCTCATTTAACATACATCTAGAGGCATACAGACACACTCTCCAAAGACAGAAGCCAGTGGGCTCCATCTTTGCACTTTCCCTCTGCCTCGCTCCAGGTTGCCAGCATCTCCCAGAAAAGAACTTGTGCACGTTTCCAGTGCTCTGGTTTGTGTCACTGCCACCCAGGACACACCCCTTGATTACCTGGCTGTGGTTGGTGGCCTGTGGGGCTTATGTTTGCAGGTCCCATACATAGGACTGTAACAAATGGAGAAACACTTCTTAATTGGCTGCTCCCCCAGGGCACAGTGCAGCAAGAGACTGAAAGACACCTCTAGTTTTTCTGTGATAGAGGCTTATTGGCTTATCTTTATTATTAGAAGAGTAGGCTTCTAATTAAACACACATCTAGGGGGGCAGCGACTGTTCTCTCCGGAGACTAGGGAGACTGACAGGTGCCATCTTCATGCTCTCTTTCCTCTGCCCCAGGTTGCAGGTGTTTCTGAGAAAGGAGCTTGTGTGCCTATCTGGCTTCCTAGTTTTTGTGGCTTCCACCCAGAAGACACATCTTTTAATAATTTGGCTCAGGTGACAGTGGGACTTGTGTTTACAGATTGAATGGATAGTAAGTAACAAACAAAAACCAATTTTTAACTGACTATCACTGCAGGGCTCAGTGCAGAAGAAGCAAACAGAAACACCCACGTCGCCTTGTTCCCTTGAAAGAGGTATATTTGCATAATTTAAAAGCTGTGGGCTGAGAGTCCAATTAGCCTGAATCTAGGTGCTGACTGAGATTTTCTTCTTTGAGATACTGAGAGATCTTGGCATACCCTCAACTACTAGGAGTCTCTAAGAATAAAGTAGGCTGCTTGGACAATCAAAGGTTTGAAAGACAATCAAGAACTAGGGCAGGGCTGAACAGTAAGGTTCAGTTTCTTTCTTTCTTTTTTAACATTTAAAAACATGTTTATTTTGAGAGAGAGGCAGAGAGCATAAGCATGGTAGGGGCAGATAGAGAGAGGGCAACAGAGAATCCCAAGCGGGCTCTGCACTGTCAGCACAAAATCCAACACAGGGCTTGAACCTGTGAACTGTGAAATGATGACCTGAGCTGAAATCAAGAGTTGGATGCTTAACCAACTGAGCCACCCAGGCACCCCAATAAGGTTCAGTTTCTACATGAGGTCACTCCTTCAAGGTTGAGAGAGGTGGCTATTTTATCTGCATAAAAACCAATACAGAGAGTCAAAGAAAATGAAGAAATAGAGGAATGTATTCTAAAAGGAAGAACAAGATAAAACCTTAGAAAAAGACCTTAATGAAATGGAGATAAGTGATTTACTTGATAAAGAGTTCAAAATAACAGTCATAAAAATGCCTACCAAGTTCAGGAGAATAATGCATGAATAAAGTGAGACATTCAACAAAGAGAAAATATAAGAAAGTATCAAATAGAAGTCACAGAGCTGAAGAATACAATAATGAACTGAAAAATACACTAGAGGGCTTCAGTAGCAGACTAGATGAGCAGAAGAAAGGATCTGTGACCTTGAAGACAGGGCAGTGGAACTCATTCAATCAGAATAGCAAAAAAGAGAAAAGAACGAGAAAGAGTGAAGATAGCTTAAGGGACAAATGGGACAACATCAGTGGACTAACAGTCACATCATAGGAGTCCCAGAAGGAGAAAAGAAAAAGGGGCAGAAATCTTATTGGAAGAAATAATGTCTGAAAACTTCCCTGAGCTCAGGAAGGAAACAGACATCCAGATCCAGGAGCTCAGTTTTAAATAAGATTAATCCAAAGAGACTCACACCAAGACACATTTTAAGTGTCAAAAGTTAAAGACAAGGAGAGAATCTTAAAAGCAACAAGAGAAAACTTGTTATGTATAAGGGAACCTCCGTAAAACTATAAGCAGACTTTTCAGCAGAAACTTTGCAAGCCATAAGGAAATGGACCATATCCAGAAATTGCTTAAAGCAGAAAACTGCTAAACAAAAATACTCTACCCAGCAAAGCTGTCCTTCAGAATTGATGGAGAGATAAAGTTTTCTGGACAAGCAAAAGCTAAAGGAGTGTATCACCACTACACTGGCTTTATAAGAAATGTTAAAGGGAGTTCTTTAAGCTGCAACAAAAGGGCACTAATCAGTAACAGAAAAAACATGAAAGTACAGAAAATGAATATATTTTTGAAACATTTTTGTGCTGTTTTCTCCCCAAGAAGATAAGTTACTTTAGTAGAAGAACCTTCTCTTCTAGTTTTACTTTTAGTTCTTTGTAGTGCTGCTGAGTGTAGAGAAGGTATTGATCAGCAGCAATGAACTGCCTGTTTCTATATGGCCCATGAGCTGAGAATGGTTTTTACTTTTTTCTTTTTCTTATTTAAAAAGAATGTTTTGTGATACTTGAAAATTACATGAAACTGAAATTTTGGTGTCCATGAAAGAGTTTTATTGGAGTATATCCACACATTCATTAGGTGTTGTTCATGACAGCTTTCATGCAATAGCAGAATTGAATAGTTGTCAACAGAGACTATATGTGGCCCACAAAGCCTAAATATTTACTGTCTGGTCTTTTATGCAAAAAATTTACTGACCCTTTCCAAAATAATAAGAAATCTATTCATTGTTCTCTGACCCTAGTTCCTGACACAGAGCTCCTAAAGTCCTTGTAAATAAGATTCTGGGAGCTATCCAGGATATGTTCTTCTCATACCGATGGCAGAGTTGAAAGAAATGAAACCAACTTCAAAAGTCCATTCCACTCCCCTCCTCTTTTCTTTCCCTCCTTTTATATTCTGTTTCTGAGATGAAACCAATTTAAATATAGGTATTAAATTGGACTTATAATTTTTTTAAATATATAGAGAATGTAGGAAATAATAGAGAATACTCTTGTAGCCATTACTTGTTTTTTTCAAATTTTAGTATTTACCCATATTTGTTTCATACCTTTATTTTGAATTATTTTGAAAACCCTGTGTATCGCTCTGAAATGTCATTTCACTTCCTGTCTTCTTAGGGATAACCACTGTCCTTAATTAGGTATTTATCATTCCTGTTGAAGATTATAACATTCACATATATCCATTTTCCTTCCATAACCCCTAGAGAAGGACGATGATTATATTCATTTCCCCGCACTGACATTGGACTTAGCCATGTGATTTCCTCTGACTAATGATGATATACATTGTGTTCAAGCAGAATCTTTAAAAAGAGTCAGTTTGTGGTTTGCTATATTGTCTTTTACCTCTGCCATCTTCCACAGAGAGGCTGCTGCCCCATCAGCCTGGGTCCCAGATTCAATACTCTGTGGAGTAGAGCTGCACCCAATATGTGATAGATAAGTAGCATGAACGATATATAAGCTTTCCTTATTGGAAGCCACTGAGATTTTAAAGTTATTACTGCAGTGTAACCTGGTCTACTCTGACTGCTACATTTCCCCTGTTTTTTAATATGTTGAATATATTTTTACATATGCACGTTTATATATTTGTTGATCCACGTAGCTGTTGTTCTCTTATTTTCACTGCTGTATAGTTTATCATTTGTATAAATATGTCAGTATTTAATTTATCCATTTTCATGTAGATGAACATTTAACTTATTTCCAATTTTGTTAGTCATCTGTTGCTGTGTAACAACCAACCACAAAATGTGAGTGGCATAAAGCAGTGAGCATTTATCTAGCTTCTGCATCTGCAGGCCATGTGAGGTAGACTCTGCTGATCCCCACTGGCCTGGCTCTGTACGTAGGCTCAGGTTTGGTTCATCTAAGCAAGGGCATCTCTGCTTCATGGTTTTGTCAGCGAATTTGTCAGGCTGCTCTATATGTTTCTCATCCTTTTTAGACCACTGGGCTATCCAGAATATATTCCTCTTACAGTACTGGCAGAGGTGCAAGAAAGCAAGCCAACCTCAGAAGTCCATTTGAAGGATGTCTTGTGTCATACTGTTAATATCCCATTGGCCAAAGCAGGTCATGTGGCTGAGCCCAAAGTCATTGGATTGTCCCTGGAGGTCAAGAGAAAGAAAGTGAATATTTGAGAACTGTAGTATGCCAGTGTTTTTACTATTATAAACTGTACCACAACGAACCTTCTTCCATTTGTGCCCTTGTGCATATTTGCAAGAAGTTATTTTCAACATATTCCTGGAAGTAGACTTGCTGGCCTCTGGGATACATTCCTCTTCAAATTTTCTAAACATTGCCAAGCTGGTTTCCAGACTAGATGTAATAATTTACATATTCTCCAAGAATGTATGGGTTTTCTCTTCTGCATTCCTGTTAACACTTGGTATTGATAGACTTAATTTTTTAGCAAACTGATTAGAATGAATTATTAAATCCTTGTGGTTTTATTTTGCATTTCACTAGCAACTAGTGAGGCTTATCATCTCCGAATATTTATTGGCTACTCATATTGCCATTCTATGAATTATTTATCTTCTTTACTCACTTTTCTATTTGATTTTTTTATTAGTAGAAGTCCTTTATATATTCTCTGTTGAAAGCTGTCATATATATCTTGCAGATATCTTCTCCTAGTCTATGGCTTGTCTTTTTATTTTGTTTCTGATAATTTTTAGTATACAGAAGTTGCTGGTATTTTCAAATGTAGTTGTGTTTTCCTTGATGGTTTGTACTGTTTCTTTTTAACTACTTTATTGAGATGTAATTAACATAGGATAAGTAGAATATATTTAAAGTATTTGATGAGTTTTGATATACTAGTCCCATGTAGGTACTAGTGAAACCATCATCAGCATAATCAGTATAATGAACATATTCATCACTCCCAAAGTTTCTTCATACACATTCATAATTCTTCCTGTTTTTTCCTACCTCCTAGGTCCCAGGCCACTAGTGATATGCTTAGTATCTTCTGTTTGTTTTTTTTTTTTAATTTTTTTTAACGTTTTATTTATTTTTGAGACAGGGAGAGACAGAGCATGAACAGGGGAGGGTCAGAGAGAGGGAGACACAGAATCTGAAACAGGCTCCAGGCCCTGAGCTGTCAGCACAGAGCCCAACGCGGGGCTCGAACTCACGGACCGCGAGATCATGACCTGAGCTGAAGTCGGCCGCTTAACCGACTGAGCCACCCATGCGCCCCAGTATCTTCTGTTTTGTATTGATTATCTGTCTAAACTCTGTCAGTTATTGAGAGAAGGGTGTTGATCAACTTTAATTGTGGGTTTGTCTATCATCCTTTCAGTTTTATCAGTATTTGCTTCAAATATTTTGAAACTCTTATTAGGTGCATACATGTTTAAAATGTATTATTCTGTCTTCTTCATGAATTGACCCAATTATCATTATGTACCTGACCTTCATGCTAATATTTTTTTTGCTGCAAAGTCTACATAGTATCCTATTTATGTAGACCTCCTTATTTTGATTCATTTTTCGTGATATATCTTTTTCTATCCTCTTACTTTTTTTAATCTACCTAAATATATCAGTATCTTTAAAATGAATGTCTTGTAGACAACATACAGTTGGGTCTTATTTTTTATCCAGTGTGATAGTTTCTACCTTTTCATTGTGTGTTCAGATGATTTGTATTTAATGTAATTTTTCATATGTTTGGATTTAAGTCTACCATTTTATTATTTGTTTTCTCTTTTTTTCCATCTTTTTAAATGTTCTTTACCCCTTCCTTGCTTCCTTTTCGGATTACTTGAAGACTTTAAAAAATTTTTGATTTTGAGTTTTTGACTGTATTTCTTTGTATATCTTAAATTTAGTGGTTGCTGTAGAGATTATAATATGCATAATTAACTTTTCACAGTTAACTGAGAATTTATATTTTACTGCTTCAGATGGAATATAGATATCTTACCACTATATAGGTCCTTCCCTAATTTATGATATAGCGTCATATGTGTTACAGCTACATACATTGAAAACTCCACCAGACGTTGTTTTCATTTCAACTGTCATACATAAAGAACTTAAGAGGAAAAAATGGTCTGTTATATGTATCTAAATATTAACCATTCCTATTGCTCTTTATTTCTTAAATTTCCAATTTCCCTCTGATATCATTTCCTCCCCCCTTGAAAGATAGAATGTGTTGTAGAGCAGGTCTGCTGGTGGTGAATTCTGTTTACCTTCATCTGAGAACATTTTTATTTTGTCCTCATTTTTAAAGAATATTTTCACTAGATAAAGAATTCTGGGTTGAAATTCTTTTAGCACTTTATGTTTTTTTAATGTTTATTTTTTGAGAGAGAGAAGGAGAGAATGAGCAGAGGAGGGGCAGAGACAGAGAAGGAGACACAAAATCTGAAGCAGGCTCCAGGCTCTGAGCTGTCAGTACAGAGCCCCATGTGGGGCTCAAACTCACAAACTGTGAGATCATGACCTGAGCTGAAGTCAGAATGAGCCACCCAGGCACCCGTCTTTTAGCACTTTAAACTGGCTGCTTTGGAGAATTTTTTCTTTGACTTTGGTTTTCAGAAGTTTGATTTTTTTTTTTTTTTAATGTACCTTGTTTTGGGTTTACTAGGCATCTTGAATCTGTAATGAAATTACTGAAGACAAACCCATAAAATGAGAAGAGATGGTATCCAAGGAGGATATTCTAAAAAGTACATATATTTAGGGTACAGGCAGAATAGCCCCCAAAAGCGTTTAAGGAGTTACCAAGAATAAATGAAGATTATTGGAAGAAAGTAGAAATGTAGATGTGTCATCTTAGGCAAATTATTTAACATCTCTAAATCTTAATATTCTTACTTGTAAAATTGAGATCATAGCAACTAATTTGTAGGGGTAAGAAAATTAAAATTTACATATATGTGTGTGTATATATACATGGAAAGCATGTAGTATAGGACCTATAAAAATGCTTAGTAGATTATAACTTATTACAATGATTATTAAGACAAAAGATAAAATCAAGTGACTAAGTACAATAAATAGGTCACATATCTAATGAACTAGAACTATACTTTTCTGCCCTATGTTAGTTTGTGTTACTGAAAAATATAATCATTTTAATAAATTTTGGGGGTAATAGCAAATATTGAAAAACAAATCTTTAAATTTGGGGGAGATAGTTGAGACTTCTTAACTATAATTATTCAGAGTTTTCGTTTACCAAGCTCTAATTTATTGAGCTTGAAATGATCTATTTGATTTAGTTTCACTTTTGTCTTTTGACAGAAGGAGTTGCTATCTTCTTTAAAACAAGTCTTTTAAATGTTCACTCTGAGGCTTAAACAGAGTATTATTTTTGTTGTTGTTTATTAATTTTTGAGAGAGAGAGAGAGAGAGACAGAGTGTGAATAGGGGAGGGGCAGAGAGAGAGGGAGACAGAGGATCCTCAGCAGGCTCTGCATTGTCAGCGCAGAGCCCGATGCCAGGCTCGAACTCACAAACCATGAAATCATGACCTGAGCTGATGCTTAACGACTGAGCCACCCAGGTACCCCTAAACTGAGAGTATTCTTATAGTATTTCTTGCACGTTTGTATTATATTTGGTGTAGACTCAAGAAGAGAAGCAACTGCCACAGTTAAAAGGTTTTTGGACAAAATCAGAAAGCCATCATTTAATCTTTCTGGGCTTCAGCTTTCTCATTAACAACAAGGTTAAGTGTGTTTACATCACACTATGAACATTAAATGGCTTTGAAATTTCTTTGAATAAAAGTCTAAGAATCATAGGAAGCCCCTTAGGGAGAATAGCATAGTGCCCAGTGTTTTTAAGCTGGGACCCAAAGAATGAAGGTGGAGAAATGTAAGGGAACCATTTTATATGGAAGTCACTTGAGTATCATTTTCCTACTACACATGTAGTTTCTGCTTTCATTCTCCATACTCTGCCTCCCCCTCCCCCTGCCCCCCCCCCGCCAGTAAATGGACCTAACAGAATCTCTAGAGTAGTAGGAAGAATAGCTTGAATTTTCATCCATCCGCATTTCCCATACTCTACCCCAGCCATTTAAGAACTGATCTAATCTGCCCATCTGCTTCATTTGATAGGTAAAGAAATCTAAATATAACAGACAAAATAATCATCTTAATGTTTTTTTCATCTTAAATGTATTAGTCTTTTGGCCTACTTTATGTCTGTATTTGCTTATAAATGAGAGGAATTCTCAGTATGTGCCAGGCTGTCCTTACACACACCTCCTTTTTTTGCAAATGCACATGGGAAAACATTTTCCAAACTGTAACAGAGCATTCAGTGAAAACACAAATCTGTTCCATTTTCTCCACCCTCCCAGTCCATGTCACATATGCAATCACTTTTTAAATTTTAAGTTAACTTTTTAGTTCTTTTAGTACACTAAATATATAATACTATATTACTATACTATTACTATAATACTTTGAATTACTATATTACTATAGTAATTACTATAATAATTTACTATACTATTACTACAATAATTTGAAATGTGGCTAGTTTGAATCGAGATATGTTAAAATTATAAAATATGCATGAGATTTTAAAAACAGTATAAAAAAGAAAAATACTTCATAATTTTTATATTGATTACATGTTGAAATGATGCTATCAAATATATTTTATTTAACAAAGTAAATTATTTAAATTAATTTGACCTGTTTCTTTTTATTATTTTAAAGGTGACTGTTAGATTAAGTTATGCATGTGGCTCACTTTTGTTGCTCACATTATATTTCTGTTGGACAGTGCTGCTCTAATTATTAGTAAGCATATATTTCCCTTAGTTGGTGTAGCAAGTTTACTCATGAGTTACCTGATTCTAATCTGATTCTTATTCTTTTATAAGGGACCAAGAAGGTTTTTTCTGGAAAGTCTTAGGATTTTCCTCTCTTCGGTGTTCTGAAATTTCAAAAGCATACACTGAATTGTAGGTAGTTTTTGTTCATTTTGCTTAGAACACTTGGTAAGCCCTAGTTTGTGTCACTCTTTAGCTCTGAGAAATTTTCTGCTAATGCTTTTTGAATTATATCCTATTTCTTTTTTTTCTTTTTTTTTAATTCCTCCTTATTTCTGGCAGCACTTTCAACAATAGCTAAATTATGGAAAGAGCCTAAATGTCCATCAACTAACGAATGGATAAAGAAATTGTGGTTTATATACACAATGGAATACTACATGGCAATGAGAAAGAATGAAATATGGCCTTTTGTAGCAACGTGGATGGAACTGGAGAGTGTTATGCTAAGTGAAATAAGCCATACAGAGAAAGACAGATTCCATATGGTTTCACTCTTATGTGGATCCTGAGAAACGTAACAGAAACCCATGGGGGAGGGGAAGAAAAAAAAAAAAAGAGGTTAGAGAGGGAGAGATCCAAAGCATAAGAGACTCTTTTTTTTTTTTTTTTTTAATGTTTATTTATTTTTGAGACAGAGAGAGACACAGCATGAGCAGGGAAGGGGCAGAGAGAGAGGGAGACACAAAATGTGAAGCAGGCCTCAGACTCTGAGCTGTCAGCACAGAGCCCGACGCGGGGCTCGAACTCATGAGCTGTGAGATCATGACCTGAGCCAAAGTCGGACGCTTAACCGACTGAGCCACCCAGGCACCCCAAGAGACTCTTAAAAACTGAGAACAAACTGAGGGTTGATGGGGGGTGGGAGGGAGGGGAGGATGGGTGATGGGTATTGAGGAGGGCACCTTTTGGGATGAGCACCGGGTGTTGTATGGAAACCATTTTGACAATAAATTTCATATATTGAAAAAACAGAAAAGAATTCCTCCCCATTTCTGAATGAGAAAAGGTCTTGTATGATATTAGACTTCTAGTATTGAGTCTCTGTTTTTCTTTTTGGCAGTGGTCCTGGGAGGAAACCTTATCCTGATCTTTTGACAGTTTATTAAAATATAGGAGGAGATAGGCAAACATAGTGTTAACTGTCTACAACCCTTTCGTGTTCTCTGTTCTTTTATCATAGAAGTGCATTCTACTTTTTAAAAAAATTTTTTTTATGTTTTTATTTTATTTTTGAGAGAGACAGAGTGTGAGTGGGGGAGGGATAGAGAGAGAGGGAGACAGAATCTGAAGTAGGCTTCAGTCTCTGAGCTGTCAGCACAGAGCCTGACGTGGGGCCTGAACTCACAGACTGCGAGATCATGACCCGAGCCTAAGGGACGCCCAACCAACTGAGCCACCCAGGCACCCCAAGTGTATTCTACTTTTATTACTGTGTTATCTTCTTGAGTATCTGTAAAGTTTCAAATTAGATTTTTTTTTCTTTTTTTTTTTTAACCTTTATTTTTGAGACAGAGAGAGACAGAGCATGAACAGGGGAGGGTCAGAGAGAGGGAGACACAGAATCTGAAACAGGCTCCAGGCTCTGAGCTGTCAGCACAGAGCCCGACGCGGGGCTTGAACTCACAGACCGCAAGATCATGACCTGAGCCGAAGTCAGCCGCTCAACCGACTGAGCCACCCAGGCGCCCCTAGATTTTCTTTTTAAAAAAAATTTCCTTGTTTCCTGAATTACCTCTTTGTTTTGCAGTCAGTGGTTTATTTTTTTTTTCAGGACAAGCTTCTAGAAGTAAAGTGCATTTAAGATAAAGAAAATGTGGAACCAAAAGCATAGAAGCAGAAATGCAAAAAGCTTCCTCTGGGGGCAGTGACAATCTGATCATTGTAATACTGTGGATGTAATGAGATAAGGACCTGAACTAGTATGAATATAGTGAGAACTGAAAGAAAAGAACTGAGTAATTATGCATGAAAAACAAGTGTACTTATTAACTGATTTCTCCACTGTAAACACCCGACAGCACCCCCTTATTGAAGTAGTTATATGCTCCCTTGTAATGTTAATTATTATATGCATAGGCCTTCCTGACTCTTTAAGGCAGGGATTATATCCTACTCATTAATTTCTTTTTAAGTTTATTTATTGTGAAAGAAAAAAAGAGCACAAGTGGGGGAGTGGCAGAGAGAGAGGGAGTGAGAAAGAATCCTAATCAGGCTCTGCACTCTCAGCATAGAACCTGATGTGGGGCTTGAACTCACGAAATGTGAGATCATGACCTCAGCTGACATCAAGAGTCGGATGCTTAACCAACTGAGCCACTCAGGCTCCACCCCCCCGATTAATTTTTTTATAGGTGTTTATTGATCAAGCACTATGCCAAGCACTGGGATAAAGCAGTGGGCAAAGACAAATAATCCCTGGCCTTAAGGATACTTAATTACTTATATCTTTTACAGTGCTTAGAATCTGATGTTCAGCTTTTCCAAAGAAAATATTTGTTACTTAACCCAACTTTATTTTTTTTTAATTTTTTTTTTTTTACATTTATTTATTTTTGAGAGACAGAGTGAGAAAAAGTGAGAGCGGGGGAGGGGCAGAGAGAGAGGGAGACACACGATCGGAAGCAGGCTCCAGGCTCTGCGCTGTCAGCACAGAGCCCGACGCGGGGCTCGAAGCCACAGACAGTGAGATCATGACCTGAGCCGAAGTCGGATGCTCAACCGACTGAGCCACCCAGGCGCCCCACTTAACCCAACTTTAAAAGGTAATATTAGAGGGGCACCTGGGTGGTTCAGTCAGTTGGGCGTCCAACTTCGGCTCAGGTCATGATCTCACGGTCCGTGAGTTCGAGCCCCGCGTCAGGCTCTGTGCTGACAGCTCGGAGCCTGGGCCTGCTTTAGATTCTGTGTCTCCCTCTCTCTCTGCCCCTTCCCTGCTTGTGCTCTGTCTCGCTCTGTCTCTCAAAAGTGAATGAGTGTTGAAAAAAAATAAATGAATGAATGAATGAATAAAAAGTAATATTAGGGGGATGCCTGGGTGGCTCAGTTGATTAAGTGTCCAACTCTTGATTTTGGTTCAGGTCGTGATTTCACGGTTCGTGAGATCTAGCCCCACCTTGGGCTCTGCACTGACAGCACAGAGCCTGCTCAGGATTCTCTCTTCCCTCTCTGTCCCTCCGCTGCACTGTCTTTCTCTCTCAAATTAAATGAATAGGATGGCTCAGGGGGATGCCTGGGGGATGCCTGGGTGACTCAGTCGGGCTTCCAGCTTTGGCTCAGGTCACAATCTTGTGGTTCGTGGGTTTGAGCCCCACATCAGGTTCTGAGCTGACAGTGTGGAGCCTGCTTGGGATTCTGTCTCTTCTCCTCTCTCTCTGCCCCTCCCACACTCTCTCTCAAAATAAATAAACTTAAAAAAAATAAATAAAACTTTAAAAATAAATAAATAAATAAATACATAGATAGATAAGAGGTAATGTTAGGGGCACCTGGGTGGCTCAGTCGGTTCAGCATCCACCTCTTGATTCCACCTCAAGTCATGATCTCACAGTTTGTGAGATTGAGCCCGAAGTTGGGCTCTGCACTGACAGTGCAGAGCCTGCTTGGAATTCTGTTTCTCCCCCTCTCTCTCTCTCTACCCCTCCCTCGCTCTCTCTCCCTCTCAAAATAAATAAATAAACAAACTTTTTTTTTAAGGTAATATTAAGATGGTCTATTTGTATCTCGTCAGGCATGTTGCAAAATTTAGTTTGTTATACTATTCTCTCTTTAACTTGATACAAAAAATGTATGCATTCAGAATAAACTGATATCCTTCACCTGATTTAAAGGTAATATAGTACATTGATGTAATGAAAACAGCCCACCCTTGAAAGAGTCTAGGGTTCTAGTTTGGCTCTACTGATGAACAGGTTTGCACATGAACTTTTATACTCTATCTTCTCAGAGCCTTACTTTCTCATGTGTAAAATAAAGGTTGGATCTTTTAGCACTTAAACTTTGAGTCTGAAAGTGGAAAAATTTCTTTATTCCCATAGCCTTTGAATAATGTGGCTAAGCCATCTAGTATATATAATTGAATGACTGGAAATGACAGACAGCTGTCATTTCATATGTTTTACTTGAGTTATAATCATTGATTAAATATTGTTTTTTCCTCTTTTACAGACTTGGGTCTGGATCAATATATAATAAAACGCTTTGATGGGAAGGTGAGCAAGCTATGACACTTAACATATATATCCTGTTGTTTACTAAGAATATTTTTAAGTTCCTCTAGAATTATTTGTGAGAAATTTCTGAATGCTTGTTTATCTTACCAAAAGAGCATGTTTCTTAGGTTGGAAGGCCTGTAAGTGCCTTCATATACTTCTACAGAAAAAAATCAAGCAGAAGGTTTTTCTACATTTTTCTGTGTAAGGTAGCACTCATAGGGAGCCTGCCGTATATAATAAAGGCTAATTCAGTGTAGGTGGAGATTTGCATTTTAATTCAATTGCCGTCATGAAGTTTAACAAGCCCCCCAAAACTACGTTTGCATTTCTTGTAAAAACACTTATTTGATTTGACCTTCTTCAAACTATGATACTCTATAGCAATAATCCTAACTAGAAAATTATACAAGTCTTTACTCATGCTTTTATAATGATTATGAAGACCACCCCAAATTTACATATACATTTTCATTATACTTACTTTCTTTATTTTATGCACAAATAAACCGCATAATAAATTATTCTTAAATATAGAAAACAAAACTTTCAATTTTATTATCTCAAAGCAGTCAGTTAAACATGTTTTTCCCTTTCAGGCTGACTTCTACAAAAAGAAAAAGAAAATATTACACAGGGTCAGAAAGAAAAGTAAAAAGTCAATTTTAAAGAGGAGGAAGAAAGCACATCAGAAAGAAGAGAGAGCCCGGGATGGCTTTACAAAGCTTAAAGAGAAGGAAATCAGAAGGATAATCATGCAGTGGCTGGAAAAGGCAGGATTACAAGAGGGTCTAAATGGGTGGAGGTCAGGGTTAGTAGAAACTGATCTTGCAGGTTGTGTCAATCCTGCATTATTACATAAATCTCTATATACTTGTAAGGTGAAGATACAAATGCTAAGGTCTTTTGCACAAGTGGAGAGAATGAGTGGTCACCTTCAGGGCTGAGATATTAGTCAAGGCTTCCAGCCTAACAATTACCTGTCGCAGTCAGGTAGCCCCATGCCTCCCTCTGTAGGTATCTTCTTTTTAAAGTCACATATTCTAAAAGAAAGAATGATCAAAAAGAGCATTGAACTAGAATGTTAGGAGACAGGTTCAGAGCCCTGGCTCTGCTTTAGGACAGCTACATCTTCCCTCTGATCCTTGGTGTCTCCACTTCATATATAATCAAGTACTGTATCCATTACTACAGGCACTGATGTCAGGGTCTGATTTCAGAGTCTGTGGCAAGTCAGGTCCCTGTCTTATCTGTCTTTGTGTCACTCAGAGTCCAGCAAATGTCTGGCATACAGGATGTGACCAATAAATATTGGATGACTTGGAAAAGTCAGCTAGTCAAATCACATATTCCTTGGAGATATGACTCATTAAGTCAGTAATATTTTATAACAAAAGCAGTTTAACAAATCACAGTTTTTGGTCACTGAAGGCATCCAGAGTAGCACGAGAATTCTGTCCTCTATTGTGTGTGTGTGTGTGTGTGTGTGTGTGTGTGTGTGTGTGTGTGTAAACCTGAAAACAGATAAAGAAGTTGATATGTGCAAGTTGAATAGCAAGTTTAGATATTATAGGGGAATTTCCATTCCTAGAGATCTCCCAAATATAAGATCCCTAGTGGTCATTCATATTTCACACACACTCTTTAGTTTTTTTCATTTCAGCCCATAACTGTCTACTTGATGCTAGAAATCTGTAGCTTTGGGCATGACCAATAAGCTCCCCCTTTGTTTCAACCATATTATTATTTTTTTTTATTTAAAAAAATTTTTTTTAACATTTATTTATTTTTGAGACAGGGAGAGACAGAGCATGAATGGGGGGAGGTCAGAGAGAGAGGGAGACACAGAATCCGAAGCAGGCTCCAGGCTCCGAGCTGTCAGCACAGAGCCCGATGCGGGGCTCGAACTCGTGAACCACAAGATCATGACCTGAGCTGAAGTCGGACACTTAACCGACTGAGCCACCCAGGCGCCCCTCAACCATATTAAATTGATGAGCTCTACATTTCCTATCATTAGTGTCATTTGCATTTTTCTGATTTCCACTTATTTTTATAAAGTAACTAAAGTAAACTGCAGTACAACATTAAAGTATGTGAGTGCCCACCTTGCTCTAGAGACAAAAATGGCAGTACTTCTTGGTTTGGAAGGCAGACTTTGTTGACACATTGTAGTGCAAATGTTTGTGCTCTGAAGTGTCACATTCAGAAATGGGAGTAGGAAAGGCAAGATTTAGGGATCTCAGTGTGTAATGTTTGAAAGTATGACTTTATGAAATTCAGGCATGTGAAAGTTGGCTTTATGGTACCAGGGGAACCGGTTCTAAAAGAGAATAGAAGAATGACATACTCATGTAGGGGGTGTAGAACTGAGCCTGCCCCCTTCTCCCCTAGCCAAGAGCACACAGAATTCCCTTTCATCCATGTTATGATATGCATATTTAATCCCTTTGCCAGGTACTTCATTTAAATACTGTATTAATTTTCATCAAATATATCCTGAAGGTCTAGTTTTGGAATGAAAGTTATGCTTCTTAAATAGGAATTTTAAACTGAGTTCACCTCTAGTTTATGTCTTTATGAATGGTCTTTTATTTCATATGAAGTTTAAGAAAGTAGTTTCTGTGTTTTTAAACCTTGCATAATGAGGGTCTCTCTCTGTCTCTCAAAAATAAATAAACATAAAACAAAATTTAAAAAAGGGGGGGAGGCGCCTGGGTGGCTCAGTCAGTTAAGCATCCGACTTTGGCTCAGGTCATGATCTCGATGGTGTGTGAGTTTGAGCCCCGCGTCAGGCTCTGTGCTGACAGCTCAGAGCCTGGAGCCTGCTTCCGATTCTGCGTCTCCCTCTCTCTTTGCCCTTCCCCCATGTACGTTCTGTCTCTCAAAAATAAATAAACATAAAAAAATTTTTAACCTTGCGTAATGAGGAATACAACATTCATACAGTGTTTAAGCACTTTAGAAGTTTTCCCAGGGATTTTTGCCATGTGTGAAGTCCTTCACTTGATACTTATGATAAAGATCAATGTTCATTCAACTGTTGATCTTATTCTTTTTCTTTAGATCTTCATGTCTCTTATTCTCTCAGTCAGAATATCTTAACTCTTAAGTAGCAGTTTCCAGAGGATATAAATCCTAAGACAATTTCCTCTTGAAAAAACAGATTTATATAGTAATTACAGTGAATTTAATGCAGATGGCCACAGATTTAGTACAAAGCTAATACCCTAGAGGAATTTCCTTTTAAACTTGCTTTGATTTTTAAATGGGACTCTCTCTCTTTTTTAACTTGGGAGAGAAACTAGTTATGAATACCTAGAGAAGGGTTTACTCCCATCTTCTTATCTGTGCCCCCGCCATTGTTTTAACTTTTAACATACCATTTAATAAAAGTACATCATTTGACAAGTAAGAAACACTGCCTTATTTTATTGTCTTCTAATTGAATTGCGCTTGAGCCTTTTTGTCACTGAAAGCAAAAACAAATGTAGAAACAGTATCATTTTGGGGGGTGTATTCTCATTTGTGCTTGAATTTCATACAACCTCCAGATGCAAAGTAAAAAGAAGGCCAAAATGATCATGAGAAATAATTGGATAGTTATTTCTTGCTTTGGTGCCTATCTCCTTTTCTACTCCTGTTTAACTAGTAAATGCCCTTAAGAAATAAAGGAAACATTCCTGTTTCAACTGATAGTGAAACAGAATTTGGTTAAGTGGCTTTTGAATTTGGGGGAGGATCTTTTTCCAGACCTCAGCACTACCTAATGTTAATGCACACTAATCCTTTACTCTTAGTAGCAGTTTCCTTTGTAGAAAAGTCATAGAAATACATTGTTATTGGCACTTGCATGATTTATGCACTTCAAAACTATCTGCTAACACAGGCCTTGTATAAAGAAGCTATAGTCAATGTCCCTTCGTTTTAAGAATATGCGTTGTAGATAAGTGATATTTTAAAAGACATTCAAACTAGGTTTTAAGAGTTCAAAAGCCTCACAGTTTGAAAGTTCAGATTTTCTCATAAAGGATATTTGAAAATCACTATAGTGTATTTGGACTATTATACAGATGGTAATACAAAATATAGTCTGGCTTTTGTTTTAGTGTGAGATCATAGATTTAAAAAATGTACCCTCCCCCTGCAATGTACATGCATTCTCCTTGTGACTTGTTAATGCAGTTACTTCATGAATTTTAGATTATTTCTTTAATGAAAACTATATTTTTTCTGGATTTAATTTTTTTAATCACATAATAATTGGTCTATAAAGTGAAGCATCATTTCTAAATTGAGACTTTATATTACAAAATCGTCAAATATTTCTTTCATTTAATGATTTAGTTGTTGTTTTTTATTGGTTTGGCTGAAGTGGTGTTACCCTTTATTTTCCTCTTTCTCTTACCCCCTCCTTTTTCCCCCTCAGCATATCAAAGATAGAAATTGTTTTGTAGTTTCTGTTCCTATTGTATGTAATAGACAACTTTCTCGTGAACAAACACCACCATATTTTTTTTTTTTAAGTTACGATAGAAAACTGCAGAGTTACTTAAGTAAAATTGTTTCCTAGGCAAAGAATATCTCTAGAGTTTTGACATAATTTTCTTCTCTCTTCTAAAAACTTTATAAAGTTCATACTCTTTTTTTAGGTAACAATGAATTGCCCTTTGAAACTAAATTGTTCATTGTTATCATTCCACCATGTATTTCTTTTTCAGAAAATAGATTTTTTATTCTTGCTTCCCTATCAAGTTTCCTTTTCCCCCAACTACTCCCTGAACATTTCAGGAAGCATGCCTCTGGACTGCATTTTTCATTATTTGTAATTATAGTCCCCTTAGAATCTCTCCAGTTTGGAATAAAGAGTTAATATGTGTTTTATTTCTATCTCTTTTATGATACCTACAAGAATATTTGTACACATGGAACAGAAAAGTATTTTACATCAAATTAAAATGACATTGTCCAAAAAAAAAAAAAATTGACATTGTCCCCATTCAAGTGAAAGAGATAAAAGTATGGTCAAAGCCTAGAAAGGAAAGGACTGATTACAGTGTTAATAACAGAAAAAAATTATCAGAAGAAAAAAAAGATGGGAGCCATAATTAAAAATCAAAGCTTTAGGGGTGCCTGGGTGACTCAGTTGCTAAGCATCTGGCTCTTGATTTTGGGTTAGGTCATGGTATCGTCATTCATGAGTTCAAGCCCTGCGTTGGGTTCTGCACTGTGACCTCAAAGAATCCTACTTAGGACTCTCTCTCCCTCTCTCTCTGCCCCTCCCCATGCATGTGAGCAATGTATATGCTCGCTCTCAAAAATAAATAAATAAACTTTAAAAAAAAGCAAAGCTTTAATATAACCAGTGCTTTTAATTGCTTACTAGGTAAAAGTCCTTTAAAATATATTGATAAATGAACTTTAAAATACCATTCCCTTTAGGGGAAAGTCTTGGTTTCCTAAGTGGAATGTGGGCACGTATTTTCCCGTAGCATAATACTCCTAGTGCTTTATTTGAGTTGTTTATTTACTTCATATCATAGATAAGAGATTCGTCTGGAGTACAGCAAGGATAGTATAACTTCTTGACATGCATAGTAAGTTATGTAAGGAGTTTCCTGTCTTCTAAGAGTGAAATGTTTTGCAGATCAAGGAAATGTAAACTAGGAGGGGGAGGGACTGAAATTCCCATGGGACAAGAGTTTGATGAATCTTCTCACATTCATTTGAACTGCTTTAATTCTGCTCAAATTTATGTAGCAGGTTATGATGTTATGAATTCTGCATTGTGAATTAGGCACATCTCTCTCTCTCTCTCTCTCTCTCTCTCTCTTGGCTTCCAAAGACTTGAAACTAGTCAAGTTTCTTGGTGAATTCTTGGTGAATTGATATATTTGTTCAGGTTTTTTTATTAATAAATACAAATATATAGAAAGAATTTTATTGGTTTTGCTTCATGTTTTTTTTAATCTATGTTATTATTTGTCCTACCAATCCCATCTTTAGAGTGTGTCACCTGTGTTCTCTTTTAATAGGGAAATTCTTTAAAAAAAGCATAGCAAGTTCTGAGAGTGCACAGGTTTCCCCCACTCTCTAGAAGTAGAACATTCCTATGAAAGCTTTCATTAAGCTGACTTGGCATAAAGAAACTATTACCATTTCATAGAAGCAAAAATCCTCCTGAATTTTTTTCAGTTGGGGAAAGCAGTTTACTAGTGCAGTTTTTTCGTAAAAGACAAGTAGTATGAAGCAAACTTTCAGATTGCAGAGAACCTGTATTTCAATTCCTGGGAGACTGAAGCTCCTCACAAATATTTCAAAGCCACAATACTTATTTTAGGGGTGAAGACTGAGCCCCTTTTAAAAACCACATTAACATATTCGCTCATTAGTTGTCACTGGTTTATTTTTGCAATTTAAAGTGAACTCACTAGGGGCACCTGCCTGGGTCAGTCAGAAGAGCGGTGCAACTCTTGATCTCAGGGTCGTGAGTTCAAGCCCCCACTGAGTGCAGAGATAACTTAAAAATAAAATCTTAAAAGAATAATAATAAAGTGAACTCTCTAAATGAAAAATACTTGACTCTATTTGTCTCCCACAGGAATTATCAATAATAGCTATATGAAAAAGAAGAATAGTTGAGACTTTGAGTGTTTATTATGTGCTACATGCTTTTTTTAAGTGCTTACATATAAATCCACACAGCCACTCATTTAGATAACTTACTACTTTTATTATCATTTTACAAATAAGGAGCTACATAAAAATTTAACTTCTAAAAAAAATTTTTTTTAAGTCATTATTCATTCTTGAGAGAGAGAGAGAGAGAGCAAGAGGTGGAGGAACAGAGAGAGGGGGAGACACAGAATCTGAAGCAGGCTCCAGGCTCCGAGCTGTCAGCCCAGAGCCCAATGTGGGGCTCCAACTCAGCAACCACAAGATCATGACCTGAGCTGAAGTCGTGTGCTTAACCGACTGAGCCACCCATGTGCCCCCAAAATTTAACTTTTTCTAAGTTTATGTATTTATTTTGAGAGAGAGTGTGAGTGGGGGAGGGGCAGAGATGGAGAGCAAGCATGCTCTTTGCTGTCAGTGCAAAACCCCATGCGGTGCTCAATCTCACAAACTGAGATTATGACCTGAGCTGAAATCAAGAGTTGATCGCTTAACCAGCTGAGCCACCAGGGTGCCCCTTCGCTTTTGTTTTTCTTTTTTTTTTTTTTAACCTAAGATCATACAGCTAGCTAGTAAGTGGTAGAGAGGCAGGATTCCATATTTGTAGCCTGGCTTCAGAGTTCACTGTCTTAAGCTCTGTGGTATACCACCTTTCGTATATCTAAGCAGTTTGTCTATATGACCTACTTGTAAATAGAAATTTCTCTTGTTAAGTAGTTATTTTATTTTATTACCTTAATGACATTTGTGCAAAAACAAAACAAAGCAACTTAATATTTTACTTTCTTTTTGAAGTTAATTTTTCCTGCTTTGCTAAAGTACGGCTAGAAACTACTTTTAACCTGGGAAACCACATAGTGTTTTTAAAGAAAGAAAAATAAGTATACAAATTTTAATACTTAAATTTAGAAAACAGAATTTCAACCTCATTTTTATTTGCTCCATTATTTTCTCTTATGCCACGAACACCAACTGGCATTGTGAAAAATGCTATGTTTTTTCTTTTTATTTGAAACAATCTCTTAAAGTGAGCACTGTTATATATATTTGAAAAATTGGATCTTGGCTCATGGTCATAGAGAAAATAATGTTTTTATTACAAACTAAACTTATTCTCAATATTGATTGGTTGTATGTTAAATGTAGCATCATTTGAATAAGGCCACTCATAGTCTTTAACCAAGCAAAAGTTTAGAGTGTAATTACATCACCAAAGTTCTGATTCAGCATTTCAAGAAATCCTTTGACATCTTGTAGTTTTCTGTTTTATTTTTAGTCTGTTTGTTCATCTTCCTTCTTTTGCATCCAGAGTTCTCTAAATTACCTTTAAATCATTTTCTCACTTTTCTCTCTTCTCATAAATTAACAACTTTAGTTCTTTTGTGACACACCACAGCCCTAAGAAAATCTGACTTTGGCATCTGAAATATTTTCCAAGGGATTTCCATTTTGAGCATTTAAGTATTTGACAGCTATATGTAAATAATTAGTAGATGTTGTAGGTATGCTGAAAAACATATTATGGATTGCTGTACCTCTTAGTGTGTAATAGCCCAAGATGAAGAAAACAGTGTGACTTTGGATATGACAGTCTTATTTTATGTATGGACTCTGCCACATACTTGATAGAAAACCTTGGGCAAAAGACCATTTAACCGTTCTGAGTATCAGTTACTTTCTCAGTAAAATCAGGGCAATATGGTAAAGTGTCTGGCTCTATAAGTTATAGCTACTTCCATGACTTTGAGCCCTTTATTCAATTTATAAAAGGAGTTAGCTGCTGTCATATATATTATCTCCTTTCTTAGTTTGTATGAAAATGCTACAGAGTATCCTCTCCATAATTGCTCTCTCCATGCTTCTTTTCTTGCCAGTTAAATCAGCTATAAAAATCTCCTTGTGCCCTCTTAAAGAGCAATTGGCTGGGATTAAATAGCTAGTCCATGAACTGAAGAGAGACGTCTGATTTGATTTCTCATATCTGAGCCGTCCTTTGTGCACAGTGATTCATCTCACCCCTGTGTGGTAAAATCCTTTGAGCCTCTGTCACATCAATCCTAGCCTTAGGCTTGTAAATTGCTAATAGTGTATATTTTGCAGTCAAGAACTTTTATCAAGCTGCTAAGTTTGTTTTGAAAAGTGTGGTAAGTTTGGGTCAAATTTTATTTCACAGCCAGTGAAGTTTATTTGTTGAAAAAAAAAATCCTTAAAACAATTTTATATATGAAGATGTTTTGGTGTGGTATACCCGGCTAAATTAGCTAACCTACACTGCCTCATAAATGCCATCCTCTATGATGGCTGGCTTTTTATCGCTAATGTGAATAGTGATTCATTTAGTGCAACATAATTTTTCAGGAAACCTGTTTCTGAGTTGTCATTCTGAACTCTTCCTAAGAGTAGTTACTAATCTGAGTTTGGTTGCCCATATGGGTGGTAAGGCAACATATTTGCTGTGAAGTTTAAAAATATTGGAGCACTTGGGTGACTCAGTTAAGCCTTTGACTTTGGCTCAAGTCATAATCTCACAGTTTGTGGGTTCAAGCCCTGCATCGGGCTCTGTGCTGGCAGCTCGAAGCTAGAGAGCCTGCTTCAGATTCTGTGTGTGTGTGTGTGTGTGTGTGTGTGTGTGTGTGTGTGTGTGTGTGTCTGCCCCTCCCCCCTTCTCTCTCTCTCTCTCTCTCTCTCTCTCTCTCTGAAAAACAAATAAGCATTAAAAAAATTTAAATACTACATCCACGATACATCTTACTAGGAAACCTTAATTAAAGAAATGCTTTGACTTCACATGACAAAAAATGAAATGTTTTCCTTCCCTTTTAGAAACATTATTATTCATGTATTTTCTTTTTATAGTATTGTGAAGTTTTTCTGCAATTGTGTGTTTCATTTTGGGGAGGCTAGGAGTTGAGTTGTTGGGGTTTTTTGTTTTATTGTACCTCTCAGATAATCTATGAAACATTTCTATGTATTCCTCATTTCTTGTTTCCAGGTTTTCAGTTATTTTATTACAGATCTAAATTTAGTCCTTTATATGTTTTAATAGTTTGTGGTATTGTGGTATGTATATTTGGTTTTGGAGTTTTTGTTCATATAATCAAACAATGTCCATTTTTTTTTTCTTTTTCTCATCTTCTGATCAGGATTTCTGGCAGGTACTGACTCAGCAGCATGTGCTTTAAATTAATTATTCCAGAATCCATAGTAATGCTTCAGGGACAAAGGTTCAGTGCATGCCTATGTCCTTCCCCTGCTCCTTTCAAAATGATTCAGTTCCTGTCACTTTAAATTAACATACTTTATCTTTAATATGACAGTGCAAACACTGCACAGGTCCTTGAGAATATAATACCTCTCATGATTTAAAAGGGAAGTTTTAACATCAAGTGTCACACAAAAGCTTAAGAAACTGTTAGCACTGTATTGCATAAGAGATACTCAGCAGTATAATGGAGTCATCTCACCAGTCATAGTAGGGATGCCATGTTCCTGGTTGAGCTTTACAGGAAGGGTGAGGCAATGGTAATTTCAAGTGAAAAATTAATGTTTTTTGCTTCTTGAAATTTCTTACCTGATAAATACAGGTAAGCAGTTGCTTAGTTGCACTTTGCTCAACTAAATGGCTTAACAGGAAACAAAAGGAACATTTTAGGACTTCGTTATTTTGTTTTTTTGAACTAACCAACAACTTTAACTTGAAAAGGAAGCCAATACACGAGGAAGACCATGAAAGAGAATATATAGATTGTCATCTGGCAAAGGAGAATTTCAAGGACTAGCCTAAGAAGTACATTTTTTGATCTTTGAAGACTCAGACTCTTTAGTTGTAGTTTATGAGTTATTAAAATGCATTTATTTTTTAAAAGACATTACTCTTGGGTTTCTTTAGAGAAATATAAACTAAATCGTATTAGAATATCTTTTTTGTTTTAAAATAATTAATGATATAATTAATGAGATCACAGTGTGCTCTTAATTTTTATATAACATTTTTCCTGGGCTTCTTCGTTTTTAAAATGGGATATATTTTTAGAAGTCTACTTACCAAACCCCAAACCAATGACCCTGTTCCTGGTATAGTCAATTATCTTCTGCCTCTCACTGCATTCTGAAACAAACCAACAAATACTTAAATAATTGTGACAGAAGAATTTATTGATAGTCTCAGTATCGATGTTTCTAATGCTGGAAATTCTATTTTAGAATAGCCATGGCACAACTTAGTATGCATAGTACTAAGGAGCATAAATCAGATGAGATGCTTAACACCTGTGATTGAGGTAAACTGCTTCCACTTCTGTAATTATAGCAGAACAATTTGTAGGAGAAATCTAAAAACTCTTCCTTTCCTATGATAATTGTATGGTTTACACTTGAAAATTTAAAATGAGTTGCCTCACATAGATGTCCCTACTAAAGAATGAGGAGAAGTGAAAAGAGGTAGGTAGGAATTGGTGAAGTGCTTGGAAGTCTCTGGAATATTCAGCATTGGGTAGTCAACCACCATAATTGACAAAAGAGCACCAGTTTTCTTTAAACTTTGACTATCAAGGGTGATATCCTTGTTGAGTAAGGAGTCAAGAGCAAGTTTTACTCTATTATTAAGGATATCTTGTTAATAAGCTTTTTGTATTGAAAATAATAAACTTTTTTTTTTCCCTAGAATAGGTAAATATCACTCATGTTGGTGACACTAGTATAAATCCTTTAAGCTTCCAAAGGTCAATGAGCAGTTACTTAATAGACGAGGGCTTTCTTGCTTGCTTCCTTAACCAGGATTTTGTCCATTGCATGCTAAGTTCCTAGTGCCTGTGAAGAGGCTGGAATCATTTTGTTTTTGTAGTAGCATAGAGCTATTCTTCAGATGCAGCTTATGAATGGTGTCAAATACTGAATTATATTGCTGTGAGGAGTATCCATAATGTCTCTTTCCAGTCTCTAAGTTCCACCACTACTAAAGTACGTTGATTTAACTCATGTGTTTGATTATTCAGGTTGAAAGAAGAAATGATAATGTAATCATTAAGTACTCCCAAGGAGAGTGTAGTTTACTTAGTTACCCCAAATATTCAGACGTCTATTAAATATGTCTTTAAATACATTTTTATTTTAGATTCTCTTTTGTTTGAACTTGAGATCAACTGAGCCCCTTTGATTTATCATTGTTGATTTGAAAGCATAAACGTGACTGACGAACCATTACATTTCCAACACGTTCATATTGAACTTTTCCATCATGAAAGAAGATTTGAAATTCACTTTGACAGGAGAGGACTCGGATCCAGACTAACTTCCTTTTTCTTATTATTTTAGCACATTAACGTGCTTTGAGATTATACAAAGTTCTGTGAAAACTACTCAAAGCATTTTATTTCTCCTATTCTGATAAAAGTGGGTTCTCAACTTAGCCTGAACATGCATTTTTTAAAGCTCCAAACTTGAAAAGTTTTTCCAATGACAGATTAGTCTAACATCTATTAATTAAGAAGAACACAACCATTACATTCTTGAAGTGATACTCATTTTCAAAATGATTAAAATATGCTTTTGAACAAGTCATAGCATAAAAATACGCTGTGCACCTACATCATTAACTAGACTTTCCTTCTCAAGATAAATGAGCTGATATATGCTAAGCCCCAGGATTAATATTTTACAATAATGAACTCTTATTTTTGCTCTGAAAATACCCAGTCCCCATTAACAGTTTTAGAAATTGCAAACAGTTTTTGTGCATTTGATACAATATAACATAATAATGGTTCTGGAGTCAAACTAGGACCTGTCCTGCTACTTCACAGCGTTGTCACCGTGGGCTACTTATTTAACTTCTCTGAACTTCAGTTTTCTCATCTGTAAAGTGCAGATAGTAGTATTACCTACCTCCAAGGATTGCAGTGAGGACTTACAGAGGTGTATGTAATTCAAGTAGTTAGCACAGTGCCTGGCATGAAACACGTGAACTATTTTTTAAATTCTTGTTATGTCTTTAATGGTTAGTGGTGTTTAAGGGATACCTATAAGTGTTTGAATTTTAAAATGATTTAAAAATTCTTCATCTAAAGGGCTTCCTGGGAGATGGCAGTTACTAGAACAGTGTAGGATGGTTGGTGATCCTCAGAGTGAAACTTAGTTTCTATGATGCGATTTTTTTCATTTAATAATTTTTTTTCCAAATGAGAGAAGGTGAAATGCTATATTGACTTGTTTTTCAAAATTTGTTTGTGAGGTTGCTTTTCCATGAATTAATAGGAAAGCTTTTTATAACCCATATGACTGAAAACAAGACTACTGCCAAGCTGATGGCACTTCTTTTCAGCACTGATTGATTTGAGTGGCCAAAGTCCAAAATTGAATTCTTAGATTTAGGTAGCAAATAATCAATAATGGTAAAACATAGATTCTCCCATCCAGAGCTGTTTTGAAGCAAGTATGCAGGCATATGTGGTAGAAAATAATAGAGTTGACAGTTTTCCCCTTTGAGGGTTTTGGTAATACTTCATCAGATACTGAGAACTGAAACAAACCACTCAGTGAAGTTGTATCATTTCCTTGAAGTGAACGTTACTCCAATAGACTTCCAAATTTTTATCATTATTTGAATCAAATCTTCTCCCACATTTTTTTTGGTAAGCATCTTCATTTGTATGCATATTCTCTATAGCCATCTAATTAATGAAATAGGAAAACATGTGCATGATAAGTATTTGGAGGTGTTCTCAGAGCTAACGTGGTTAGAATTGGGACTGAAAAGAGAATGGCTTTCTGGCAGAATGAAGTTTTACAGTATCTTAAGCACTCACCTTCCACAGTCTGTTGCACAGTCATTTATGTTTGCTTGCCTCAAATGCAATATTACCTTTGAAAAGGTTGGAAACTCTGAGTCAGGAGAGGAACTCCTTAACTACTCTAAATTAGAAACATCTCGATTTAATTTTATCTGACATAACCTCAAATTCAAGTTTTCTGCAAGTTCAGGTGTCGGACAGGGGAGGAAGAATACATATTTTAACTGTGCAACATTTTCTGTTTGATTGGGAATAGTGTGATTGTTTAAGATTGGTATCTACCAAGGCTTTGGCATCTATGCACCAACTAAATAATTAAGTATGAGCATTAATTGCATGGGAAATTTGCTGAATTTTCTATTTCTAACACTCTTCCCCTCCTTGACCCAACCCCAACCTTAGGTAGAAATACTGTTTATCATTTGGAAATGCTGGGCTAAAATTGCTTTTTCTGGAAGAATCATATTACTATCATCAATTGGTTTTTGAAGTACAATCTCAAATGTTTCTTGAGGGATTTAGCTAGACTTTGAAATATATATCAGTCATCTAGAGAAATGTTAATATTAAAGCCAATTATCTCAGTCTCATAAAGGATGACATCTTAATTTAAATAGCAGTGTTGTGTTCTTTACCAGATTTTTCTATAAACCAGAGATGTTTTGAGCTTCTAGATGACATATTGGCATCTATTTTGCTGGCATGTCTATCAACTACTATTTGATAGAAAATTTATTTCAAACTATAGATAGTGAGAAATGGGTTTTAACTAGAATAAATAATGAGATTAAACTGCTAGATATGATTTTTCTTTTTGGCTTCATCCAATTGAGTCCTTAAAGGCAAAATTATTGCCTCTATTTTGATCAACCCTATTAAAATTAGGATTCACTGAGCACAGTGAGTATTAGCGAGTTTGAGTTGTGACTGGAATCCCCAGTACCAAGGCTCCTGATGGCACCTGCAACTTTGGCAGTGTTCTATACATTTGTGTGATTGGTCAGAAATCACAGTGTGGGCGCGTTAGCGTGAAACTATCCTGGTAAAACAGTTCAGGTTTTAGACTCCTTGAGAAGTACAGCAGTTACACACTATGATTTGCTATAAATTTCTAATTAAGTGTCTCTGCTTACTTAAAAAATAAAAAGATTCAGGATGTGATGCAGTTGAGGTCAATACCAGGACCCTTATGAGATTATTTATTTATTTGTTTTCACTTGAGTTCCGTAATTTGACTGTTTTACAGTAGTGAGTCTGTAGTTGTGATTTCAATTTTGAAACATAAGGTCTTAGGCTAAGTCATGTAAATGAATAGTAAAACAGTTAAACTTCCCCTCTTTAAGTCAGCGAGTGCATTGCTTTGAAATATTTTGCGTAATTTTGTTCTTTAAAAGGAAGTAATATTTGTCAGTAAATTCGGTAGAAGTGCTATTCTGATTGGTTGACCTGCATTTTTGCTTTCACAGCCTTATTTTCAGAGATTCAAGTGATTGAATAAAGTTTGATATGTAACTTATAAGATGCATTAAATAGCAGGGTGCCTGGTGGCTCAGTCAGTTAAGCTTCTGACTCTTGGTCTCGACTCAGGTCATGATCTCACGGTTCAGGAGTTCAAGCCCCAAGTCGGGCTCCACACTGACAATACAGAGCCTGCTTGGGATTCTCTCTTTCTCCCTCTCTCTCTGCCCCTCCCATGTGCGCGCAGTCTCTCTCTCTCTCTCTCTCTCTGTCTCTCTCTTCCTCCTCTCAAATAAACTTTTTAAAAAAGATGCATTGAATAGCATATATAGAATTGTTGAATCACTGTGTTGTCCACCTAGCAGTAATATAACACTGTATGTCAACTATACTTTAATTAAAAAATAACAATAATAAAATAGCATAATGCTCTGGAGAGTATCTTCAATTATGATGTCTTTTTAAAATACCCAGTTCTGTTAATTTTCAGCATATATACTGAAGTGTATTGCTAGAATCTTCCCTCAGGAACTTTAAGATGAAACAAATTTTCCTTAGACCCTTACTATAAAGTTTTTTTGCTAAACTTATATCTTCATGCATTACTTAATCTCACATTATATGGCCTTATAATAGATTTGGAATATATTCTACTTCATTTGACTTTTATATACAGAAATGTCTTCCTTTTAGTTTGTCTGATGTTTATTTATATTGAATTTATGACTTACATTGAATTACATACACGTATTAGTATAAATGTTCATTAGTAACAAACAATATAAATAACCACCTCTGAGGTAGTGAGAGAAAGGTAGTGAGAGAGATTATTACCAATCTGTTAAGGAAGATTATGTTTTCCTTGGACATGTCTCCATATCATCCCTAAAGTATATAAATGGTATTTGCCTAGGGAAAAAAAATAACTTAAAATGTAGTCAAAGATTAAACATTATTCAAAAGTGAAGAAACATTGTACTTGATATTCTCAGTTTGCAGAATTAAACAATTGATAAGACTTTTGGAGTAAGAAAAAATACCCAAAAACCTTCCCTCCACTTTCCTTCCTTGAATCTAGAGTTTACATTTTTCTTTCTTTCTTTTTCTTTCTTTCTTTCTTTCTTTCTTTCTTTCTTTCTTTCTTTCTTTCCATTTTCAAGATAACTTTGTGACTTTTAAAAATTTATTCAATATCAAACTCAAATATCTATATTTTCACAGATTCCCTATGTGCCATGGCTAGGTGGTTTGAGGATATCATTTATAATAGAATCAGACCT
The DNA here is from genome assembly GCF_018350195.1 of Panthera tigris. NCBI lineage: Eukaryota > Metazoa > Chordata > Mammalia > Carnivora > Felidae > Panthera > Panthera tigris. The sequence continues at coordinate 32,522,902 of NC_056670.1, read as the reverse complement.
TTGATTTATAAATACCAGCTAAGAAGCAGTCATACAATGCCAAATAGCCTAAAAATTGGTTCTCTAGTAACTCTCATTTCTTCCCAAATTTTGATGTATTTATTTGATTCTCCTCCTAGCTTTAAATAATTTGAGGGATCAAATTTGATAGTTTTATGGCAGTTTGGGTGTTTTTGACTAATAAATGTCATGGATTTTATAAGAAGCATCTTTGGAGTTTTGGATATTCATCCCACTTTTAAATTCTTAGAGTTAATAAGTAGGTGCTTAATCTTAAATGCCCCTGAACCACTCTCTGACAAGTGGGTGCTTTAGAAAACATGCATGTAACTTCCCCCCCCCCTTTCCTTCTACCCCTGCCATGACTCCAGAAGCACAGAAGAACAATGCTTTAATAAAGAATTAGAAGATTATGTTGCACAGAGCATACTGAAAAGCATGGCTAATTTAAAAGTCTTCTTTAAACATCTTTCTCATTTTTAAGGAGCTACTGCAAAACACACACATTCTTTGTTCTTTCTCTTAAACATATGCACATACATGTGCATACATGCTATCTCTTTCCTCTGTTCTTCCTGACTTTGATACTTTCTATCCCTCTGTCATGTCCCCCCCCCCTTTTTTTTTGTTCACCTTTCTAGGATCCTTTTTTTTTTTTTTTAAGTTTCTTTTAGGTTTGTTTTTGTTTTTGTTTTTTGTTTGTTTTTTTACTTTATTTATTTGAGAGAAAGCATGAGCACAAGGGGGGCGGGGTGAGTCAGAGAGAGAAGGAGAGACAGAATCCCAAGCAGGCTCCACACTGTCAGCGCAGAGCCTGATGCCAGGCTCAATCTCACAAACCATGAGATCATGACCTGAGCCCAAAATTAAGAGTTGGACACTTAACCAAGTGAGCCACCCAGGTGCCCCTAGGATCCTTTTTCGTTCTATATCTTTTCATTCAGATATTTTCAACTTTTTCTTATATGGAGCACATTGGCCTTTTGGCCTCTCCTTCCTACCACTCTGCTGAGTTCAGCAGAGATCTCACATGTAGCTACACAAACAGAAATATTTTCTCCTTCAATGGGACTGAGAGTTGCAAACATGGACATATTCTGTCTAAAGCAGTAGAGGAAGAGGTACCTTCCTAGAGAAAAATCACACTAACTAAATCAGCATTGCAAGGTGTTATTATATATCCCTTATGGAGATATGTTCCAGTAGCAATTCTCAATCAGTATACAACTGAAGGTCTGTTTGGTGACATCTATATTATCTCTGTACACTTATAATCATCTAATAGTGGAGGTGGCTAAGCCTAAACCTGACCTTAAATACGTCTCATGCAGAGGCTTAAGCTACCTTTTTAACCATTCAGATAATTTCATGTTTATTTATACTTTGGCAAACAGTCATACACTTTGTTAATAATCAAAAGACCTTCAAAAGAAAATGGGCTACTCAAATCAGAAAAAAGCATGGAAAAAGTAGCCCCACTTATATGGTAAATTAATTTATATGGTAAAGATGCCAAAATAATTAAATGGGGGAATGGAAGGTGTTTTAACAAATGATTTACAAACAACTATATATCCGTATTTTAAAAAAATAAAAAATATACCTTACCCCTTTCCTCACTATACTCACAGTTTACTTGGAATGGATCATAGACCTAAATGTAAAATCTATATCTTTAAGGCTTCTAAAAGAAAATGAGAATATTTTTATGTACTAAAGAGAGGCAAAAATTTATTAGCATATAGAAAGCAATAACCATAAAGGAAAAAATCAATGAGACTTCATGAAAATTTAAAACTTTTGATTGTTAAAAGAAAATTATAAGTCATAAACTAACAGAAAATATTTTTAATATATGTATTTGACTATATTTGTTATCTGTTGCTGAGTAAAAACTCCAAAGCTTGGAGGCTTAAAACAATAATAATTTCTTGTCACTTATGCTTTCTATAAATAAGGAATTTGGGAGCAATTTGGCTAGATGGTTCTGGCTCAGGCTTTTTCATGAGGTTTAAGTCAGAGGTTGGCTAAAGCCTTAACCATCTAGCTTGACTGAGGATGGAAGATTCATTTCTAAGGTGGCTCACTAAAATATCTGGTACTGACTTGTTGAGAAGCCTCAGGTCCTCTCCCTGTAGGCTCTCTACTGTCCTGCCTCAGTGTTCTGTTCAAATGACAGCTGGCTTCCCTCCAACAGAGCAGCATGCCTTTTATGCCTTTTATGACCTAGCCTCAGAGGTCACACACTATCACTTAAGCTGTCGTCTGTTGGTCACACAGACCAACCCTGATTCATTGTGAAGGAGACTAGGTCAACATAAGGATGTGAATAACAGCAGGCAAGAATCCCTGGGATCATCTTGGAGTCTGGCTACCCAGACTCCTTGAAAGGAGTCTCATATCCAGAATGTAGAATGATCAGTGATTTAAAAAAAAAAAAAATAGCCAAAAGACTTGGTTATTTTCACAAAGAAAATATATAATTTCCAATAAATAGAGAGTGCTCAACAACATTGGTCAGCAAGGAAATGCACAATAAAACGACAAAGAAATATCACTACCTACCCACTCAAATGGCTAAAATTAAAAAGACTGGCAACACAAATGTTGGCAGTGATATGGAGTGACTGGAACTCTCATACATTGATGGTGTGAGTAAAAAAGGTACAGTAACTTTGAGGAATGGGGCACGTGAGTGGCTTAGTCGGTAAGCATCTAACTTCAGCTCAGGTCATGATCTCACAGTCAGAGTTCGAGCCCTGTGTCAGGCTCTGTGCTGACAGCTCAGAGACTGGAGCCTGCTTCGGATTCTGTATCTCCCTCTCTGCTCATGGTGTCTGTCTGTCTGTCTGTCTCTCTCTCTCTCAAAAGTAAACATTAAAATTTTTTTAAATAAATAACTTTTAGGAAAGTCTAAATAGCCAACAACTGAAAAGAGCCTAAATGTTTATCTGTAAAGGAATAAATAAATCACGTTATTATGTGTGCATTATGATTATATATAAAACAAGTTATAATACAAATTTTTGTTTCATTTTTATTTTATTGATGAGTAATATACTTCTCTACAATAAAAACAAACTATTGAAAAATACAGTATGGATGATTCTCAACATTAGGCTGAGCTAAAGAAACTGTATACCAAAGAGTATATCCTGGTGATACTGTTTATAGGAACTTCTAGAAGAGGCAAAACAATCAATGGTATAAAAACATGGTGGGAGTTAACTGTGGAGGAGCATAAAGGAAACAATGGAAATGTTTCCAGTGAAATGTTCTGTATCTTGATGGGGATGTGGGTTACTCCAAATATTTACTTATTTCTTTATAAAATTCATTGTTTTGTACATTAGATTTATGCATTTTACAAAGTAGATTTTACTTAAAACTGTAACAAATATTGAACTCTAGATAATAAGTTTTTTGCAGACATGATTAGCAATTGTGAAACTGCTCTCTGTATATTCTAATATAATCTCTATATACTCTCATTGAGCAAATGAGTAAATATATTGAGGATAATGCGAACCAGACTTCTCCCTGTTGGAGAAGGGATAACAAGTGTGTAAGGGGTAAGACTACCTTGTTTCCCATGGTATTAGAATGGAATTAGAAATACCAATATGAATTCATAGTTTGTAACAGACAGATATGTAATCATGAGGAAGCATCAGCCTAATTTAAAGTGAGGGATATTCTTCAATATAATTCACTTTTCAAATCTTTTAGGGTTAAAAAGTGTAAAGAGATTTTTAAAAATGGCGGAGTAGGTAACTCCAAAACTGCATCTCTCCACTAAGACAGTCAGTAAGCTGGCAAAAACTGTCAACTTTTTCAGATCTCTGGAATCGAATCAGACTTTAAACAACCAGGGGAATGTTGAAAGAAGAAGATGCTGAAATTTGATAAGATAAAGTTGTGGCGTACTTACTTGATAACCACTTCCCCACTCCACAGCACAATGGCAGCCATAAAGATTGTGGCCCTCAGCACACTGCTTGTGCCAGAGCAAGCAGTGCAGACCTTGTCCTTGGAGAATATAGATGTGGGCAGTGACCTCTCTGGTCAATGAGGCATCTCTACTTGCAGGCTTGCCTTTGTTTTGCCTTTATTGGAACTCTTAGGGATGGGGTGGCTTCCCAAATGGCATTTTTCAAAAGCACTTAAAGGTAATAAATATACTAGCCACAGCGGGCCGAGAAAAGCAGCAGACAAACCAAAGAGCCTGGGAAATGAAGAGGCAGCTGGAGATAGAGAACAAGGACTTTGAAGTGCTCCACCATATACTGAGGAATCTGGAAGGCCTATGCATGCCCGGAACTGAACGAATACTTATAAGAAACCTTAGCAGACCCTAAGCTTTCACCTCTGGCTGCCTTTTATCTTCCATGCAAGCAAGAAGTGAAGGCAAAGGCAGATTTTTTAAACAGTGGCTAAGCATTGAAAGAAGGCCCAACACAAAGCCAATCTGTAAAGACATGGAGAGTATTCCCACACATACATATTTGATTCCAGGAATTTAAGGAAATCTCTGTCAGATCACCAGCTGACCTCTAAGGTAATGGAACAGAGACTTGAGTGACCATGCTTGACAAAGCATTCAGTATTTATGAAAAGAATTTAGAAAAGTCACTAAAGAAGTAACTACAACCCACACAAGCAGCAGCAACAAACCCTGAGGAGGGAGGCTCGGGTTCCCAGAGTTACCACATTATAATGTACAAAATGTCCAGTTTTCAACAACAAATTATGCTTTCAAAGAATAAAGTATGGCCAATTTCACAGGAAAAAAAATAGGAACTATCCTTGAGAAAGCTTACTACAAACTTTAAATCAATTGGCTTAATATACTTAAAAAACCTAAAGGAAACCATAGGCAAAGAACTTAAAGGAAACAAGGAGAGTGATGTATGAACTAATAGAGAATATCAACAAAAGAAATTTTTTTTAAATTCTGAAAACTGAAAAGTACAATAACTGAAAGAATTTCATTAAAAGGGTCTAATGGCAGATTTGAACAGGCAGGAAAAAAAGAATCCATGACCTTGAAGATAGGTCAGTTGATATTATCCAGTCTGAGAAATAAAAAAAGAATGAAGAGAAATTAACAGAGTTTAAGATACCTTTGTGACATCATTAAGTATACCAACATATGTCTACTAGGAATCCCAGAAGGCAAGGAGAAAGAGAAGAGAGCAATATTTGAAGAAACAATTGCTGAGAGCCTTCCGAATTTATTGAAATATGTGACTCTACTTTAGGATAAATTCACAGATACCTACACTGAGACACATTATAATCAAACTTGAAAACTAAAATGAAGAATCGTGAAAGCAGGGAGTTTGTTGCCAGTAGATCTACCATATTAAAAAAGAAAATGCTTAAGGCTGAAATAAAAGGGCACTAGATACTAACTTGAAGCTATATGAACAAATGACATCAGTTGAGGTGACAACACAGGTAAATAAAAGCCAATGTTACTGCCATTTTTGGTTTTTAACTCCCTTCTTTTCCTTTGTGATTTAAAAGACAGATGCATAAAATAATAATTATAAATCTGTGTTAATGGGCACACTGTATAAAGATGTAATTTGTGAAAATGACCTCTCCAGGAGCAGAGGGGTTTTTTTAATACTATTGAAGCTAGGTTGGTATTAATTCAAACTAGATTGCTGTAAATTTAAGATGTTCATTGTAACCTGCAGGTAGCCACTAAGAAGATAACTATGCTTGGTTCCTTTTATAGAAAATAACCAGGGACTCCATAGAGACAGAAATTGGATTAGAGGCTAGAAGAAGGGGGCAGGGGGCTGTGACTGTTTAATGGGGAAGGGGTTTCCAAATGGGGTGATGAAAAAGTTCTGGAATTAGATAGTGGTGATGGTTTCATAACATTGTGAATGAACTTACTGCCACTGAATTATACACTTTAAAGTGTTAACAGTGGTAAATTTTATGTCAGGTGAATTTTACCACAATTAAAAAAAATTATAAAACATAAACAGTGTGGTCCTGGTGTAAGATAGACATATATATATCAATGGAATGAAATTGAGAGCCCAGAAATAAACCCACACATTCATAGTCGATTTGTTTTCAACAAGGTGCCAAGACCATTCTGTGGTGAAAGAAGTCTCTTCAACAAATAGTGTGGGGTCAACTGGATATCCACATGCAAAAGAATGAAGTTGGATCCCTACCTCACATTACATACAAAAATTAACTCAGAGCGGATCAATAACCTAAATGTAAAAGCTAAAACTACCCAGCTATTAGAAGATACATAGGGGTAAATCTTCACACCCCTGGTTTTGGTAGTGGAGTCTTAGATATGACATCAAAATCACAAGCAACAAGAAAAAGTAGACAAATTGAACTTCATCAATATTTAAACCTTTTGTACATCAAAGGACATTATCAAGGTACAGTAGAAAGGCAATGGACAGAGTGGAGAAAACATTTGCAAATCGTAACTGCTATGGGTTTTATATACAGAATATACAAAGAACTCTCACAACTCAATAGCAAAAAGACAGATAACCCAATTCTAAAAAAAGGCAAAGGATTTGAAGACATTTCTCCAAAGAAGGTGTGTAAATGGCCAACGAACACATGAAAGATGCTCAATAAAGGAAAATAAGTGTTGATGAGGGTATAGAAAAATCAGAATCCTTGTACATTGCTAGTAGTAACGTAAAATGGTACAGCCACTGTGGAAAACACTTTGGCCCTTTCTCAAAAACTTAAACACAGAGTTATGATATGACCCAGAAATTCCACTCCTAGGTACATACCCAAAAAAATTGAAAGCAGATAGTCAAACAAATACTTGTACATGAATGTTCATAGTAGCACTACTCACAATCGCCAAAAAGTGGTGACAGCCAAACTATCCCTTAATGGATGAATGGATAAACAAATCGTGGTATGTATACAATGGAATATTCATTGGTGATTAAAAGAAATTGATGCCACAACATGGATGAACTGAGAAAACATGTGAAAGGAGCAAAATTCAAAGGCCCACATATTATATGGTTAAAATGGTGAATTTCTGTTACATGAATTTTACCACAAAGATAGTAACAAACCTCCAAAGGAAAAAATAAAGGACAAAAAAGCCCGTTTTGGATTAATGGAAATTAAAGAGACATGACAACTAATGCTGTTTATGATGGTGGATTATATCCTGGGCTGGGGAGAAAATAGTTATAAAGGAAATTATTGGAATTGTTAACTGAATTTAAAAATAGACTGGATTAGATAATAGTATGTATCGGTATTAAATATCTTGGTTTCATTAAATTTATGCTATGGTATATAAGAGAATGTGTCTTTGTTCATAGGAAGTATATATTGAAGTATTTAAATGTAAAAGGGCATGTGTGTTGAACTTTCAGAGGTACAAAAGAATATATGTATATATAAAATGATAAAGCAGCTAGGGTAATATGTAAACCATTGGTGAATCTGGGTAAAATGTGTATGAAAGTGTCTTATATTGCTCTTTCCACTATTCTGAGTTTGCAATTATATCAAAATTAAAAGTTACCAACAGAATTAGATTTGTCTTTTGATATCTTCCAAGCAGCAGCATAGTCCAGGTGATTGTTAGAAAAATGTTAGCCATGCTTCTTTGTCTTAAGTGCTTCTTTTCACTCTTTCCTTACATGTTTGTCTGTTTCTCATCTTCTGGATCCCAATATATTATTTATTTTATTGGCTTACAGCAATCTCTCTGTAAGATCATTACATGATTAGGGGCACCTGGGTGCCTCAGTCGATTAAGCGTCCGACTTAAGCTCAGGTCATGATCACATAGCCTGAGTTCAAGCCCCATGTCCGGCTCTTTGCTGACACCTCGGAGCCTGGAGCCTGCTTCGGATTCTGTGTCTCCTTCTCTCTCTGCCTGGCCCCTGGTCGTGCTCTGTCTGTCTCTCTCTCAAAAATAAATAAACATTAAAAAATTGTTTTAAAGATGATTGCATAATTAACACAAAGTATTCAGCTTTTATACATATTTATTGTTTAGTTAGTAATGTTATGCCTTTGGGAGCCTATTCTCATTTTGTGTATTTTTTCTTACATACTTTATTTTTGCAGTATCTTAGATAATGTAAAAAATGTAACCATTTGTTTCCCTTTTTTGAGAAATTAAAATATTAACCTCCAGTGAAAGGCTTTGCTGCTCTAGTTCTCATCCAGCTGTCTGAAATTTGTGTTCAGTCTGTTGGTAGAAGATCAAGTGTGGTATGAGATTTAACCCTAACTGAAACACATTGGACTATGTGCTCATTTTTGTTGTCCATTCAAAGAAGTAATCTCTAAATCCTGCCAAACAGGACCAAACAGGTGGCTTTCTGTCCACCAGAGATGAGTCAAAGAAGTAATGTCTAAATCCTGCCAAACGGGACCAAACAGGTGGCTTTCTGTCCACCAGAGATGAATCAAAGAAGTAATGTCTAAATCCTGCCAAACGGGACCAAACAGGTGGCTTTCTGTCCACCAGAGATGAGTCAAAGAAATCCTTTCCTAAGTAGAATGTGCCATCAAAACCTCATACTGCTTTGTCAGCATTCAACTGTGGATTTTTACCTGTTTATGCCTCCTGTTTCATATGAACAAGCAAATACCCAGTAAAGGCTATTTTGGATAGGATTACAAAGAAGATCTTGATGATTCATTTGGTACTTGTGTTTTCAATTGGTTAACCAGTTTTCTTTCCTTTGTGGTGTATGATGGGATCTTCACTAGACAGAGGTAACCTATTGGATAGTTGTGTACCTGGATGCTGGTGTGGTGGTGCTTGTTGGTTTCGTTTTCATGATACTCCTCCTGAGGTTGTGCTTGCAATGCTGCTGCTTATTTTGTGTTTGCATGACATTATTTGATTGCTCTTTGTTGGTTTGGGTTCTTAAAACCTATTTCCTTTTTTTGGTACCCAGAATAATTCATTGAATATCTTTAGTTGGTCCAGAACTTATGGAAATTAGTTCCAAGTCTAACTCTTTGGTGGATCCTTTTCAGTTTTTGAAAATATCTTCAATGTCACAACTAAGTTTATCATTTGGCTACGAATTGAAAAAACAGGGTAGGATTCCTTAAACACCCAGGAAGTCACCACTTGCCAGACAGGCCATTACTGAAGCTAAGAAGTAACTCTTTGTGAGTTTTATAGATTAAATAAAATTAATAAATACATAGAATAAAATCTAAGTTTTAGGAGCATTTCATCACTTAGCTGAAACTTAGGAGCCTCCAGCAAGGTAACAATGAATACAACTAAATTAAATCATGGCTAAATCTTAGTGTGCATGTCTCATTTGCCAGTATCTTTCAGAGTTGTTGTTTCCTCTGCAAACTGTCCTACATTCCAAAGCTAAGATTCTTGGGGGGCCAAGAAACTCTCAGAGTTTTCTGAGAGTTTGTGTGGGCCTTGAAAATAGTTGCTTACCTCTTTGTTTCTGGTCATTGGTAGTATAGTTTTTCTTGGTCAATTAGCTGACTTTGGGCAAATTGTACTGATTTCATTTTATTTTATTTGTTTCTTTTGTATCTTTTCTACTTTATATACCTCTATAGAAAAAGGCAGATTGTTTTTATTTTTATTAATTTTATTTTTTTGAAGTTTTTAATTCCAGTATAGTTAACATACAGTGTTATATTAGTTTCAGTTGTACAATATAGTGATTCAGCAATTCAGGTGGATTGTTTTTAAAACCAAGAAACAAAACCAGTCCTGAAGTGAGCCTGTATATGTCAAATGGCAGGAGTTCATAAAATTGAAATTATTTTCTAGTGTTACTATTAAGCCAGTGTTGAGACAAACAAGATCATCTTTTGTCTTATAAGTTTAGTCATCTTGAAAACTGTAAAGGATCCATTAATTTGGAATGGCCATCAGAGAAATGCTTATGATAAGTAGCATAAAACTGTCAGATAAATGGTGTTTCATCTCTATCTATCTGTGTTCTCATTCTGTTATATCTTCTTTTTATCTTTTGGTGGGATCCATGCATATAATAGAAAATTTCCCAGGAACGAGAAAAATTTGCTGATGAAGGCAGTATATTTTATACCCTTGGAGAATGTGGACTCATATCCTTTTCAGACTACATTTTCCTTACAACTGTTCTTTCCAGTAAGTATAAACTTTTCTTTTTATTCGTTTATAGGGAGCATAAAGGACTATAAAAAAAAAGTTCATTGGAGGGAGAAACAAGACATGTTTGTAGAGTTAATTATAAGTTAACATACAATTTCATTTGTTATAAATTCTCTATAACTTGTATTTAGAACCACCTGAGAAAGAGGAAGAAAAATAAAATATCAAGATAAAGTTAAAAAAAAAAAGAAAAAGACAAATCAGTGAAGTTAAATCTACCTTTAAGTGTTTGAACCCCTGTATTCTTTTAAGATAAATTGTATATTGCCTGGTCCTTGTAGCCTTCATTAATGTTTCTACTTCCCCATTAAAACACGTATTGAATCAGGGCACCCAGGTGGCTCAGTCGGTTGAATGTCTGACTCTTCATTTTGGCTCCAGTCATGATTTCATGGTTCATGAATTTGAGCCCCACATCGGGGGGTTGGGATTCTCTGTCTCCCTGGGATTCTCTGCTTGAGATTCTCTGTCTCCCTCCCTCTCTCCTCTTCCTCCACTTGCGTGTACATGCTCTCTCTCTCTCTCTCTCTCTCTCAAAAATAAGTAAATAAATGTTTTAAAAAACACATAATCTGTCATTTCTCTACTAAAGAAGAAAATTGGCTCGGTTTTTCTACTTGTGTTGAATATTCACTTTTGAATCTTAAGGATTACCTCTTAAGACAAAAACTCAAATTTGACTCATTTAGAGCACTGATGAATTGCTGATTTTTTAAAGCTAAACAATTTGGTTGATAAGTATGCTACTCTAAGTGGGTTTTTTTTAACTGTTCAGAAAAACAAAAACAAAAAATGTATGTTTCTAGCTTTCTGTGTATATCCTATTAAAATCTATCTAAATTGAACCAAAGAGATCTGATTTGTATGTTTGAAAGAGATGATTCTCTAAATTGTTTCTAATTACTTTTGACATAATGTCTAATTTGATGTCTAATTTGTTTGACATACCAAACAAAAATTACTGCCTCTTTCTTCCTTTCTCTAGGCTAGTCATCTCTAAAGATAAAACTTTAAAATAGTTTTTAATAAATGACATACACAAGACACAGTTCCTGCCATGGCTCTGACCACTCTTACCCTTCTTTCCTCTGTTGACAGAAAAATGAAGAAATATAGACTAACATGCCTTACCACAGTTGTCTTTGGGATACCAAAGTGTCTGAATAAATTCATGTGGTAAACCAGTGCGCTAACAAAGGAGATACACACACACACACACACACACACACACACACACACACACACACACATATATTGATTTGTTACAAAGATCCAAGGTAGTGAACTAAACAAAATAACATTTACAGTCTTAAGTTGGGTATTGTTAAAGTTAGTTGTGATTTTGGTAGGGGATAGTTTCCAAAATAGTCTTCAGTTCAAATCCTGGCCCCAACACTTCTAAGCTTTGTGATTAGGGGAAAGTCAATGAACTTGTTCATCTGTTTTGTTTGCAAAGTGAAGGTGGAAGTAATAACAAACCCACATGATTTGAGGATTATGAGATCAGGAATATAAAGTACCTACTTCACTGCCTAGTATTTAGTAAGTATGAAATTTGTCTGGGTTTTTATTCTTGATATCCTGTAACAAATGTTATTTCATATCTGATTTAAATGTTATTTCATATCTGATTGTCATAAAAAAAACAGAATTGGTAGAGATTTTTAAGCTTTGTGTGTGTGTGTGTGTGTGTATGACTTTGTATAGAATTTGCATTCAGCATGATGTGGCAGAAAAGAGTACTGCATTAAATGAAGAGACCCAGCTTGGAGAACTGTAGTATACAATGAACTGTATACAATGGCAGTAGTTCCTGCAAATGTTTGTTGAGCTGAAATGAGATTTTAATTTGTATCTAATTCTCAGTCCTATTACCTTCATATCTTTCTGAGGGTCAGAAGGACCACAGAGCAGAACCTTCAGAATACCCAGCACATTGTGTAGCTCCTTTAATAAATTCAACCATTTTAGAGCAGGTAAAAGTCACATTACCCTTAAATTCTGGAAACCACTCCAAGTAGCTCTACTGGTCCAGGCACCTCTTTACTTCTTGACGCTCACCTCCTAGCTTAAACATGGTGAGTGATTTACAAAAAGTGCTTGGTATGACAATGTCACATATAGTTGACCCTTGAACAAAGCTGGGGTTAGCGACACTGATACTCTCCACCCACCCCACAGGCGAAAATCTGGGTGTAATTTTTGACTCCCCCAAAACATAACTATTAATAGCCTACATAAATTCAATTAACATGTGTTTTGTATGCCATATGTATTATATACTGTATTCTTACAATAAAGTAAGCTAGGAAAAAAATGTTATTAATAAAATCATAAGGAAGAGAAAGTACATTTACAATACTGTACTGTGCCTAGAAAAATTCATACATAAGTAGACGCCCACAGTTCAAGCCTGTGTTGTTCAAGGGTCAGCTGTACTTTCTATATTGCCAGGGATGAGAAAATAGAATAAGAATATGATTTGCTAAGCGAAATTAGTCAGAGAAAGACAAATATCATATGACTTCACTCATATGAGGACTTTAAGAGACAAAACAGATGAACGTAAGGGAAGGGAAACAAAAATAATATAAAAACAGGGAGGGGGACAAAACATAAGAGACTCTCAAATATGGAGAACAAACAGAGGGTTACTGGAGGGGTTGTGGGAGGGGGGATGGGCTAAATGGGTAAGGGGCATTAAGGAATCTACTCCTGAAATCATTGTTGCACTGTATGCTAACTAATTTGGATGTAAATTTTAAAAAATTTAAAAAAAAAAGAGGGTGATCCAGGGGATCCCAAGTGTATGCAAATACAAATTTCTTAGATTAGCGTCAAAATGAAAAAAAAAAACATATTTTCCAATTTGTTATAGATTCTTATGATTTCTCAGAGGTCTTGAGACCCCATTGGAGAAAAAATACAGCTCTAAGGGTATTGCTTGGTGGTTGTCTGCCCCAGTATTCATAGAACTACTCTCAGCCTTCTCCATTATCACTTCCCTATAAGGGAATTAACCAGCTCTTACCCAGTTGTGAGATCCAACTTTTAGAAAGAAAGTCTATCTTAAATGTTCCCCAAAAGTTCTAAAATTCCAAGTGGTCTCTCCCTCCTGTCTCTGAACTCAAAGCATTTATTAAACTTAACAATTAGCAATTCATCAATAAAACATTTTCTGTGTATTGCATTAAAACATATATATGATTTTAAGATTTTCTCCTTATCAGTGGTTTTAAGTATTTTCATTATTATATGCCTCTAGTTTTTCTCAACTTAGCACTATTGATGTTTGAGGCAGGGTAATTTATTGCTGTGGAAGCTGTCCTGTGCATTGTAGGAGGTTTAGCAACATTCCTGGTTTCTACCCACTAGACGCCAGTAGCATACCCTTTCCCTTCTCCCACTTGTGACAATCAAAAATGTCTTCACGATCCCTGGGGGACAGAGATAGGGAGGAATCATACCTATTTGGGGATGCCCTAGTTTGGGACAGGGTTTTTTGTTCCTTTTGTGTTACTGTGTGCCTTGATGTAGTTAGTGTTCTACAAGTCTCTTATCTTGGGATTCTTTGAGCTCTTTGGATCTATAGGTTTATAGTTTTCATCCAATTTGGAAAAAATTCAGCCTTCTTTTCTTTTTTCTTTCCTTTCCTTTCCTTTCCTTTCCTTTCCTTTCCTTTCCTTTCCTTTCCTTTCCTTTCCTTTCCTTTCCTCTTCTTTTCTTTCGGAAGAACGCAAGTGGAGGAGGGGCAGAGAGATAGGGAAAGATTGAATGTTAAGCAGGCTCCGTGCCCAGCACAGAGCCTGACACAGGGCTTGATGTCAAAACTGTGTGATCATGACCTCAGCTGAAATTGAGTTGGACGCTTAACCGACTGAGGCACCCAGGTGCCACTAGCCATTATTTCCTGAGATACTTTCTGTTTGCTTCTCTTTCTTCTCCTTTGTGTACTTCAATTACACGTACATTTTTCTCACATCAACCTTATAATATTTGTACTATTATTGTCTTCACTTTACAGATGAGGAAATTAAGGCATACAGAGGGTTACATACAAAAAATTTGCTCCAAGTCCCAGAGTAAGTAAATGATTCAGGGTTTGAATCCAGCATCTAGGTTCCTGTTGGTTGACTTGACTTCTGTGGTCACATTTTCAGCGGTGATAAGCCGTAACTTACGTAGTGCCTCTTCTTTCTCTCAGGCTGGCTGTGGAAAGGTCAGTCATAAAGTCTCCTAGAGGTAATGGGCAGTCCAAGCATTCTTGTGATCTGAATATTGCACGTTGCATTGTCCACTTTGTCTAACAAACCATGGGGGAAAATGTGCCACAGAAATCACACTAAGATCACTTCTTTCCCATTCCTTGCTGCTAGGATGCTAGGAAATGACACTCACAGTAGATCAACTTCCTGTGGCTAACAAGATTTTATAACAATCTAGGCACACTAAATGGTTCCCAAATCATCCTACAAGATAGAATGCAATTTTTTAGACACAAAAAGCTTTGCCAAGGAGTGGTTTGGGACGAGGGGAAGTGCATTAACATATTCATTAATCTGTTACTCTGGTGGACAACAAAAGCTGTCCTAAAGATTTCCAACAGAAAACCAGCCAGAGTAATGTAAAACAACATAACTCAGAGAATGCAAGACTGTCATATTTCTGAGCGTCTGGGTTTTTTCCAAAACTGATAGACCCAGTAGTGTTCAAGAAATTGCCATCATTTTGAAGAATATGAATACTCTGTCTAAATGAATTGTCATTTGGAACCTCCCAAGTACCTTAAAAACTCTGTTTTGTCTAAAATAAAATTTGAAAAAAATAAATAAATAAATAAAATAAAATAAAATAAAATAAAATAAAATAAAATTTGACAACTATATACAGCAAATCATTTGTTTCCCTTCTTGATTTATAGTTACTTCTCCTAAAAATAAAAATGAGAAAGCTGCTTTTCTGGAATGCCTCACTGGCCCAGTTGGTGAAGTATGTGACTCTTGATCTCAGGGTGATGAGTTCAAGCCCCACGTTGGGCATAGAACTTACTTTAAAAAAAAAAAAAAAAAAGAATAGGCATGGCACCTGGGTGGCTCAGTTGGTTAAGCGTCTGACTCTTGATTTCAGCTCAGGTCTTAATCTCAGGGTCGTGAGTTTGGGCCCCACGTTGGGCTCCATGCTGGGCGTGGAGCCTACTTTAAACAAACAAAAAAAAAGCAACCATGAAAAATAAAGCTGGGATACTATATTAGAAAGAAAGAAGAAAGAAAGCTGCTTTTCTTAAAAAAGCATGTTATTATAATTTCCCCCATTAAAGAGAGTCATTTCTTCTTATGTTTATTAAACTTCTTAGAAGTTTGATTTTTAGCTAAACAAGAATATCTTGGACACATACCCAGAATAACAACCAATTTGGCAGCAATATCTTGTGCTTATAATAAGCAATGGCATGAATTTCTCCCTCTTCTCTGCATGTGCTTTGGATAATGGGGGCCCTGTTTAGCCAATCTAAAATTTTAAACACCTCTAAAAGTTTTAACCACTGTCATACACACATGCTTAAACATACATACCTCCTAAACCCCTTACCTGCTTAATTTTTTCTCCTTGGCACTTAACCAATATTTAACATTCTATATAATTGATTTCTTTTACTTGTTTATTATTATCTAGATTGTAAACTACATGACAATGATCAAAGGTTTGTAATGATATTCACTATAGATTTGCAATGATATTCACTATGGACATATCTACACTATATAAGCACTGAAGCAAGGTATAACAAAACAAGAATATAACATATTTTTCAATTTTCTCCAAAGGAAGTTTAGCAAACTGAGAACAGTTCTTGTAGCTGTTGTCTTCAGTCTGCAGTCAGTACAAATAGAATGAGGAAAACATGTTTTTAAATTAATCTATTTCCACACAAGCTTGGTTTCTTATAATTTAGAATTCATGTATTTGTATTCCCCCTTCATTCCTAATCCATAAATTTTTTTTGGAAAAGTTTTACTTACTTACTTATTTATTTATTTATTTATTTATTTATTTATTTATTTTACTTTAGAGGGAAAGAGAGAGGGAGAGTGAACCAGGAAGAGGGGCAGGGGGTGAAAGAAAAAGAATCTCAAGCTGGCTCTGCACTGAGCACAGAGCCTGACATGGGTCTCGATCCCACAACCCTGGGCCCATGACCTGAGCCAAAATCAAGAATCAGATACTCAACCGACTGAGCCACCCAGGTGCCCCCCTAATTCATAAATTCTGTTGCTTTATACCATATCTCTGTGATCAGGTTTGATGGATTAACTTGAAGAATTTTCTACATGAGTCTTAACATCTGTATTAAGTAGAATATTAAGTATTTAGTAAATAAATCTAGATTCCTTCTAGGCAAGATGAAGAGACTGTTAATAATTACTGTTATTAAATAATTTCCAAGAAGCCTCTGATCCTTAAAGTAGGTTAATAGGAATTGAATGAGAATACAGAAGTATGATTATTAATGGCTTAATTCTCTGCACTAACCAGCTGCAGCATTAGCTGATGGTCTTAAATCTTATAATGGAAGTCAGAGGTTTTTCTCATAACTAGGTGCAGAGAAAGGTCATCCAGATTTATCTAGAATGCTACATAGCATTTATTGATTTGGATCATTCTTGCTAATGCTAAGATTCATTCGGTAATGATAGTATAACTTAGACTCTGGATCTTGGCCGTTGACAATTATGAAGTACTTACTTTGTGCTCTTTGTCTCCATATGTTTTCTAACTAAAGTTATTAGTGCTGTTGCCTAGTAACATGAAAACAACTCTAGATAGCTTAAGGAAGCAATAGTAAAACAATTATAAAAGTTGATTATTAAGCATCTTCCTTACTTTTTACTATTAATCTTTGAAAAGTCAGCAGAAAAAGCAGAAGCAAAAAATGTTACGGCATGTTCAGTGCATAGGACCTGACCTAATGAAATTCAGGCATCATTCAGTGTGTTCTGATTTTGATTCCCTCTTTAGATTTTGAGGAATCAGTGGAGAAATTGAATTAAGTGAGTTTCACTGTAGCAGGGTTTGACATACTGACAGTTAAACCACATTCTTATTGTGACCCACAATTCTCACAGACCTTTGAGAAATTACATCAGCATTCAAGTGAAAGTTTATTATATTTTATTTCTCTTGCCGTGCAAACTCAGGAGCTGATCATAAAGTGTACGTGACTTGGAGATCATGGTGCTGATCAGTGCCATTCTGTCTAATGAAAATGTTACGTTAGTTACAGATGAAAATGTTTTTCAGCTTGAGTGATCTGTTGAAAAATATGAGCAAGGCAGCATTCTGAGATCTATCAACACATTTAAGGCAGCTACAAATCTTTTTTATTAGGACATCAGAGTTGGGGAAGTTAAAGAGAAAATTTGGTTTAGCTATTAATCTGCGTAAGTTTTTTATTTCTTGGATTATCTACCATTGCTAAGGTGACATCATGAGGAGTAAGACGAAGCAGATGAAAGGCTGAATTCAGTGCTATTTTTGCCTGTAAATGGTGCTTAGAATTTTAAAAATACTCTATTTGCATGTTCTACAGCCAAAAGGATCTCATTGTGTTACTTACCAACAACTTCTTTCTCTGACATTACCTGTTCTTAAGGTTAATTTGTTGATTTTATAATGCAGCTTTATCAAAACAATAAAATAATGCTTTTAAATGTATCAAATATTTATGATGTTCACTTCATTTTGAGCCAGATGTATCTGAGAGCACTGTGAGGTTTCAGTAACCCCACTCTTGGAGAAAGTTGAAGCATTTACACTTTTATATCAACGACTACATAAGAATTTTAGTTCAGATGAACACGAAATAAGTCGTGTTTGTGTTTAAGTCTCTCAGACCTGCATTTGATTATACTAGAAGATTAAAATGTTTTCTTTATATGCTAAAGGAAGTATATATTTGGGGAACAGTAGCTTGAGATTCCTTCTGAGGGTTCGTAGGCTAAGAGAAGAACAGAGACTAAAGAAGCAAATTGTGGCTTATAACAAAAATAAGATCTAAATATATTTTGACTGCATCTTGGGGAAGATTTCATAATTATACCCTCCAAGGAAACCAGTTCTTACTAGCCTTTTCATACTTGTGTTTTATTTGAATTGATCCATTTTCACTTTTTAAAAATTCTAATAAAATTCTAATATTGTCTTAAAATGTTATAGAAATCTGGTTAAGGGCACATGATGTCTGTAGCTCTCCTCTCAAGCTAGGGCTGTGTTCTAAAGAAGAGAGTGTTGAATGAGGTAGTCAGGAGTATTTTTTGTATGCTCAGTGGTCTGATGCTGCCACCAGAATTGTGTCTGCTTACACT
This sequence comes from Panthera tigris, assembly GCF_018350195.1. NCBI lineage: Eukaryota > Metazoa > Chordata > Mammalia > Carnivora > Felidae > Panthera > Panthera tigris. The sequence goes on along the minus strand of NC_056670.1, from coordinate 32,504,374 downwards.
TTGTCCTCTCTTGAACAGCTGTTGTTGGCCTTCAAAGCTTTCTGCTACTTTTCTAGGGAGTCCGTTCTCTCTGATACCTGAGGTTCAGGTAGGGGCTCTCCAAGAGAGAAGAGAAGGAGGTCCTTCCCAGTTCTACTTCTCTGCTCCTCAGGCCCTTGGGAAGCAAAGCCTAACAGGGGAAGCATTTGGTAAACTCAAAGGCTTCCCACTTTCTTAGGCTGCACTTATCAATGGGTTAAAAGTTCATGGAACAGGAAAAATAAAATTCCAAAATAGGCTAAGTTCTCTGCTTTCTAGAAAATGCCCTCATCTATAAAATTATTTCTTTTTCTCCCTTCATTCTTCAGATCAAAACTACCTTTCTCTTAGCATATCTCAATTAGGATTTTGTTGTTTTTGTTTTTAACAAACATTTAGAATTTAAAAAAAATTTTTTTTACATTGAATTGTGAATCATAATAGCTCCAGAGACATTTGCAGGAAATGCTTATTATTCAAAAGAATCCCTAATTAATAAAAGTTAGACAAGGAATATAGTATCACTAAATAATATCTTGAAATAGGAACTATGTCATATGGCTTTGTATCCCCAAAGTACCTAAAACTGTATCCTACCACTACTATTCATTAATGTATATATGTATATATATTTGTTTGTTTTTAGTTTATTTACTTATTTTTGAGAGAGAAACAGCAATAGAGGGCTGGATCTCACAAACTGTGAGAGCATGACCTGAGCTGAAGTCAACAGTTGGACACTTAACCAACTGAGCCACCCGAGCACCCCTCTAAAAATATTTGAACAAAAGGCTATTTGGGATGTGGCTTCTCTGAGTCCCTTTTAAGTAGACCCAGCCACCCATCCATCTCCGTATCCTTGATTGATTACAGTGTCAAATGGGCCTCAGTTTACCTTTCTACTATAGCCTTTCTTTTACTTCCCTAGAACATTATAGAAACTTTCCCAGATTTCAGCCTCTTATAACTCTTCTAACTTTTGTCCTATCCTCCTCAGGCTCCATCCTGTCCTGCTTTTGTTCTATTGATGGTTGGGATGGCTCTATAAGAATTCAGTCCTTAATAATTGATGATATTTAAAGGTCTTTGCTTATGGTCCAGGAGCCCCACTTTTTCACATTGTTTGCCTCTTAGAAGTTGGACTGGAATCAAGTGTATCTGTCTATCTGTATAGTTGACCTTTCCCTAAAACCACAACTTGCTAGTGTTTGGTTATGCACAGGCTTCATCATGTGTTGTTCACCTTTCCCTGTAACAATTTTAGAAAAGCTTATTTGTTGTGCTGGGGAATTTGAGGGTACACAAAGGAAATCAAGGCAAGAAAGGTTGTCACAGAATGGTTTGCTTAACCATTACACCTTCTGGAGAAGATACTCAACACAGTATCTGACACACAATAAGTACTCCATATATATTTGTTGGCTAGATAAATAGCTAAGAATTTTTGTGAAGTTACTTTAGTATACATACTAAAATTTTATATTGTTCCAAGTACCCTTAGCAATCTTGCCTGGTATTTAAAACTGTTTTAAATAATAGCTACTCTCTATGAATATATACATGATGAAATCTAGAAAATTAATTCAAATAGCTAAAATTTGGGGGAGGGAGCACTAAACTGAAAAACCACATAGCTTTTGGGTGAATGCCCAACCAAGTCACATGTAACGATGGTCATTCAAATTAGCGTAAATTAAATATCAAATATCCAATCTTATTTATTAAAGCAGCTAATTCTAAGCATCTATGCAGTAAGTTGCATCTTGGTGTAAGCTTTCACGTTGGCTACTATTGAGTACATGGAGTGGACTAAAACCACATAGGATGAAATGAAAGTCAAGCAGATGAATTTTTTTAATATTTTTTTTAAGTAGTCTCTACACCCAACGTGGAGCTTGAACTTACAACCCCGAGATTAAGAGTTGCATGCTGAGCCAGCCAGGCGCCCCCATAAATTATTATTTTTTAAGATCTTTCAGGATAGGGGTGGCGATCTGTCACACAGGCATATGTAATTTGGGCATAAAAATAGTAACATGCATTTGAAGAAAATATATTCCTAAAGTAGAACATGACCTTAATCAAGGGTAAAGCCCTGGCATGCCTTCCAGAATCTCTCCCAGGAACTCTTGGGGAATCCAAGCTTTTTGACATCTGTGGCATTGAATACTCTTCCTTTAGCACAACTGTCAAATAATAGTGTAATAAAGAGCAATTTAAATGAAAGACTGTTTCTAGCAGCTCTCAGAAGGTCATCCAGTAACTGAGGCTGAAATATAGCTCAAAGATAGGTTATGAGCTGTGAACTTGAAACATTAGCTATTTCTTTTTTCAGGTGTGAAATTATAAATCTTTTTTTTTTTTTGAGAATCAGGGCTGAAATGTATTTTCTAGAAAAATGCAAATGGTAGAAAAGCAGTAGTTAGAAGGAATAAGTGTCTGTACAGCTGAGACCTTGCTGAAGGAATTCAGAAGATTTTCACAATCTTATAAATTAAAAAAAATTTTTTAATGTTTGTTTATTTTTGAGAGAGAGAGAGTGCAAGCGGAGAGAGGCAGAGAGAGAGGGAAACAGAATCCAAAGCAGACTCCAGGCTCTAAGCTGTCAGCACAGGGTCCGATGCAGGGTTCGAACCCACAGACTGCGAGATCATGACCTGAGCCAAATTCGGCCACCTAATTGACTGAGCCACCCAGGCACCCCCATGAATTTTTTAAAAGCAGATTCTTGACATGTAGTGTTCCATATTCTTTAGAAAACCTTGTAAATTGACATTAAATAAATCACACTGAGATGAAATAAAAATAAAGAGCTCTCTTTGTAGCCATTGTAGAGCCTGTATGTAATGATGGTAAGCCCATGTAGTTTCTTTCATTGTTTGAGGATTTTCATATAAAAGCCAGACTAACTAAATGTGAATGTTAAGTCTGTTCTAAGACTATACATTACTTTTCTAAATGTTTTTCTTTATGGTCAGAATTTATCAGAGTAAAACCATAGGTCTTCTAATTAGATCCTTCCAGTAAGTGCTATTGGGAATAGCAGCCTTACCCCTGCCCTCTACCCCCTGTATCTTGGGGTCCTGGCTACCCTGTGACAGACTATAGACCAGTAAATCATGGGCATCATGGCTGTAACTTGCATCTGGGGAAGTTTTATCCCCCACTCTGCCTTACAGTTAGACCAGCTTAGACTTGGGCTTAGTCCTCTATGAGTTGAATGAATCTTTCCTAAACTGAAATCACTCTCAAAGGTGAAGTCCTTTAGAGCTCTGAGAAACTGGGGTAAAAATTAGGGTTGGTTATGTTCTCTTGAAGGGAACAATTAGTTGTTCCTCCTCTCATTTGACTACCAAAATCATAGTGTACCGTTTTGGGTATCCATTTGCACATGAAAATTAACTACTGGACTGACACTTAAATGTAATTGACTATATATATAAGAGCATAAATTATTGGCATGCCTTTTCAGAATCTTGACAGTGTTTATCAAACACTTTCAGAAGTGCTAACCCATTAGCTTAGCAATTTCATTTCTGTAAGTTAGACTAATAAAATGATCACGTGTATAATGATGTTGATGGTCAAAAATACATTGAAAAGAACTCATATATCAAACAGATGGCTGAACACATTACAATAAATCTATGCAATGAAGTTCAGTATAGCACTTAATATTATGTATGTAATACAGAGATTTATTAGCATAGAAAAATGTTCACAAGGTATTGATGAGTCAATATATATATATTGCATGATTCCATTTTGGGAAAAGAGAAAAAATATGTGTGTGTGTTTGCATGTGTATTTGAAAAATAGTCTGAATATTTGTATTTCTGATCTGTGGCAAATCCTGTCAGCTCTACTTTGAAAGAATCCAGAATCCCACCATTTTTCCCTGTCCTCTCATGTCTCTTCGATTATTTTAGTACCTTCCTAACTAGTCATCCTTTTTTCACACTTGCTTCTCTACAGCCCATTCTCAGTACAGGAGCCAGAATGATCTTGTTGATTCAGCCTGTTTTAGCACCCAGAGGAGAAAGTCTTCAAAGCAGATCATTGTTTTATCTTAACACCATTGTTCTCACAGATGGGGTCATCTGTCTTCTTGTTTTCTGCAAAATTCATCAGGAGATCCTTTCCTGGCCTTTTCTAGGAGTAACCCTGCTCTTAAATCTGATTTATGCTTGGCTCTCTAGGTTTTCCACTAGTGGAACATAATCAGTTAGACACATAGGGCTTCCTTCTTTCCTGAGTTCTTTCCACAGGTGGAAGGAAGCCTTTAGATCTATACCAAGACAAGTTGAAGGGAAAAGACTTGGTCTTCAGTGTCAAAGTAGACTAAATTCTCTGCCTTCTAGGAAATTCTTCATCCAAAAAGAATTACTTTTCCTCTTTGTTATACAAAAGGAACACCGACATAAATACTACTGGTACTATGTAGTCTAAATGGAATCTAAAATAGTGGAGCAACCCACAGGCAGAAAAGCAGCAAAATTACCCAGTCCCCGTCTTTATACCATTTAGCAGAAAAATGTGCTTTGTTGGACCGGACACTGCTGAAACATATCATGAAAAGGGCTCTGGGAAAAAGATACTGCCCCCATAACTCTCTGTAATTACAGGGATGGGAGGCAGGGAACATCCAGGTTGTTGTGTAACAATAAGAGCATCCTGGTTGACAAAGTGGTCTTGTTAGAAAGAGGGGGCTTCCACTCCATGGGTGATATCAGCCTCTTCTTTCACTGAGCTAATTCAAATCTACAAAGCCAGTTTTGTGCTAAGCTATCAGAGGAATATCTGTATTTGTCTCTCCTCAACCATCATTCCAAAAGACACAATTGCCTTTCTCACAATACAACAAATTTAAGTTTTAAAAAATTAGGGGTACCTGGGTGGCTTGGTCAGTTGAGTGTCTGACTCTTGATTTTGTCTCAGGTCATGATCTCACGTTTTGTGAGATAGAGCCCCATGCTTAGGGTTCTCTCTCTCTCTCTCTCTCTCTCTCTCTCTCTGTCTCTCTCTCTGTCCCTCCCTTGCTCTCTCTCTCTCTCTCTCTCTCAAAGTAAATAAATAAACTTTAAAAAAATTAAAAATTAAATCTTGGGTGCCTGGCTGTCGCAGTCAGAGGAGCATGCAACTTTTGATCTTGAGGTCAAGATCATGGGGTTCGAGCCCCATGTTGGTTGTAGAGATTACTAGGAAAGATAAATAAACTTAAAAAAAAAATTAAGTCTTCAGATTAAATGAATTCACACTAAATCATAAATGACCTATAAGTTCCCGTAATAGTTCTAGAAATACTTTCAAGATATTTGTAGGTCTGTAAGATTTCCTAAATGATGAGGTTCATACAGTGGATGTGGTAGCAGTATAATAAGATTCTTAAAGATAAGAATATGACCTGATGTTGAAATCCCAGAAACTTCTCTAAAGAAGAATAGAGATCCAGAAATGGATTCACCAGAGGAGGGCCCCACTTAGTGATGTTGCAAAGACAAGGAAACAGGAGAACCCAGCCTCCGTCCCTCCCAGTAAAGATCAACAATTAGATAGCTATCCACAAACAGAAGCGGCTCTGGGAGAGCTCTGGAGTCCACTTAAGAAACATCACTAACACAGTGAAACAAATAATTTGTGAATAATCACACAAAAGGAAGGATAAACATCTCCATTTGCCTGTGCCATCCCATCCCCCAAGCCAGCACTGCTCAGCACCAAGAGGGAACTCCATATCTGTACAGAATTCCCCTCGCTGAAAACGGAAGACTGAAATGACCAGTCAGCTTCCCCAGCCTTTCAGGTCACTATACAAAGGACTTGCTTCAGTTTCACCGCACCCAGAGACCAGCAAAAAGGAGATGTAGAGAATTGACTAGAAATGAGGAAGAAAAGCAGGGATATCACTACCAGACATGGAGTGACTGGGATTCCCAGCGATCTGCTCTGTAGAAGACCCCAGCAGCTTTCACCAATGAAGGTACCAATGGCCAACACAGCTACCACATACTTCCTGCAGATTTCACTGGTTTTTGCCCCCAAAATATTCGTATTCATTGATGCCAACTACCCTTCCCACCCCATTCTCCACTGGAGCCTGGGACCCACACTAGCAGTCAGCCCAAGCCTCTGAGGCTGCACATATACTCCAGCCTAGACCCCTCCAGCTAATCCCCACCACTGCATGCACTCAAGGCTAATCCCTCTAGCTGTGCTGTTGCATACTGCTGGTCTGATGCCCTTCACCTGCCTCCATTGTTGTGTCTGCACCTGTGGCAAGATCCTGTCGCCATGAGAGTACATGCCAGTAGCCAAGGTTTCCACAGCTATTTGTGGTCCTGGACCTGGACCTGGCCCTGTCTCCTGTCACTGGCCTGTACCACTGGGCTCACCTGCAGCTAATCCCTCCACCTGTGTGCCTGCATGCCCATGAGTTGACTCAGGACATTCATTTCCACTGCTGTTGCACCTGTGACAAGACCCAGAAGCCACAGTACTGCAGTGTAACAACCAGGGCCACAATAACTGCCACTTGATCCTGGCCTTTGTTGCTTGCCTTAGCCCCACCACTGTGTGTGTGTTTGTAGCTGGCCCCTGCCACTACAGGCACCTGCAGCTGGCTCCTGTAGCTGAGTGTGCCCACTGTCACTCCAGCTGCTACCACTACCTGCCCTGGTTCCTACCTGCTAGATCTAGAGGTGCTGCCCAAGGACACCAACAACCATTGCAGCCTCAGCAGATCCGCTGCAGTTCTTGCAAAGGACTATGCAATCGGCAATACTGTAGACCCCAGCATCCTGAGCCAATGAGTCACCACCACATCTGGACCCAGAGCCACTACACACCCCTGCACTTGGCACCCTTCCCCACCAGGATGTGTGCCCCACCCTCAGCAAAGGTCTTCCTTTACACAAGTCAGTTCCTAAAGTGGAAAAGATAACTGTCCAAATGCACAGACACCTACACAATAGGAATCAAGAAAAAGCACCAAAACATGATTTCACCAAAGAAAAATTCCAGTAACTGACCACAAAGAAATGAAGACACAGGAATTATCTAACAAAGAATTCAACATAATTGATGTTCTAAATATCTTCAGAGGGGCACCTGGGTGGCTCAGTCAGTTGAGTGTCCGACTTCGGCTCAGGTCATGACCTCACAGTTTGTGAGTTCGAGCCCCGCATCAGGTCCTGTGCTGACAGCTCAGAGCCTGGAGCCTGCTTCCGATTCTGTGTCTGCCCCTCCTCTGCTCATGCTCTGTCTCTCTCTCTCTCTCAAAAAAAATAAATATTAAAAAAAATTAAAATAAATATCTTCAGAGAGCTATAAGAGAACACAGATAAATAACAAAATCAGAAAAACAATAAAAGAACACAATGATATAAAACATAAAGAACCAAACAAATTTGGGAGCTTAAGAATATGATGGCTGAACTGAAGAAGAGCTCCAGCAGACTGGACCAAGCAGAAGAATCAGTGAGCTCAAAGACATTGTTTGAAAGTATCCAGTAGAGGAACAAAAAGAAAAAAGAATGAAAAGAAATGAAGAAAACCTACTGGACCTATGGGACACCATGAAGAGAAATAATCTACCTATCGTTGGAGTCCTAGAAGAAGAGAAGGAGAAAAGGGGGTAGAAAGCTTAAATAATGACTGAGACCTTCCCAAACCTGGAGAGGGATTTGGACATTCAAGTCCATGAAGCTAATAGGCCACCACAAAATTTCAATCCAAAATGATCTTCTCCAAAACACATTATAATAAAACTGACTAAAATCACAGACAGAGATAGAATGTTTAAAGTAGCAAGAGAAAACAAATTTTTCATACAAGGGATCCCCTATAAGGCTATCAGCTGAATTCTCGGCAGGAACCTTGCAGGCCAGGAGAGAATGGAGTAATATATTCAGAGAACTGAAAGAAAAAAGCCAACCAAGAATACTTTACCCAGCAAATTTACCCTCCAAAAAATGAAGGTGAGATAAATAAGTATGTTCCATAACAAACAAAAGCTGAAGAACTTCATTACCACTGGACCTACCTTATAAGAAATGTTGCAAGTTCTTTATGTTTAAATGAAAAGACACTAACTAGTAACATGAAAATACAGAAAACACTGGTAAAGGTAAGTCTATAGTTAGATTCAGACTACTCTAATACAGTAATATGGTGATGTGTTAACCACTCAACTCTAGTATAAAGGTTAAAGGACAAAAGTATTAAAATTAGCTATAACAACAATAATTTATACACACACATAATGCATATACAATATAAAAAGATGTATATTGTGACATCAAAAGCAAAATGTTGAGAGGGAAGGGTACAAATTTTGTATGTAATTGAAATTAAGTTATCATTTTGAAGTAGACTGTCTAGGGGTACCTGGGTGGCTTAATCGGTTAAGCATCCAACTCTTGATTTCAGCTCAGATCATGCTCTCAGGGTTGTGAGATCAAGCCCCACCTCATGCTCTACATTGGGCATGGAGCCTGCTTAGATTCTCTCTCCCTCTTCCTTTGCCCACCCCCCCCCACATGTTCGCGTGTGCTCTCTCTCCCCCTCTCTCAAAGAAAGAAAGATAGGTAGGTAGGTAGGTAGGTAGGTAGATAGATAGATAGATAGATAGATAGATAGATAGATAGATAAAGTAATTAATTTAAAAAATAGACTATTGAGGTGGCTGGGTGGCTCAGTTGGTTCATCTCAGCTCAGGTCTTGATCTCAGGATCATGAGTTCAAGCCCTGCGTTGGGCTCTGCGCTAAGCATGAAGCCTACTTAAAAAAAAAGACTGTTATGTCTGTAAGATGTTTCAATTATGTCTCATGGTGACCACAAAATAAGGGGCACTTGGGTGGTTCAGTCAGTTGAGTGTCTGACTTTTGATTTCAGCTCAGGTCATGATCCCAGGGTCAAGCCCCATGTCCTGCTCCATGCTGTGTATGGAACCTGCTTGAGATCCTCTCTCTCCCTCTGCCCCACTCGCATGTGTGCTCTCTCTCTCTCTCCCTCCCTCTCTCTCAAAAGAAAAAAAAAAGCTATAGTGGATAACATAAGATAAAGAAGCAAAGTATATCACTGCAGAAAATCATAAATTCACAAAGGAAGACAGCAAGAAAGGAAAAAACAACAAAGGAACTACAAAAAATGCAGAAAACAAGAAGATAGCAACTCCAAGTCCTTAGCAATAATTACTTTAAGGGGCACCTGGGTGGCTCAGTCAGTTAAGTGTGCAATTCTTGATTTCAGCTCAGGTCATGATCTCATGGTTCGTGGGTTAGAGCCCCACCTTGGGGCTCTGCACTGATAGTGCCATGGCCTGCTTGGGATTCTCTCTCTCTTCCTTTCTTTCTGCCCCTCCCCGGTCATGTGCACACACACTCTCTCAGAATAAGTAAACATTAAAATAATAATAATAATTACTTTAAATAAGTGGGTTAAGTTCTCCAAACAAAGGGCAGATAGTTGCTAAATTTGCAGAAAACAAGACCCAACCATATGCTGCCTACAAGGAACTCACTTCTGCTAAAGGGAACACATTGATTCAAAGTGCAGGGATGCAAAAAGATATTCTATACAAATGCAAACCAGAAGGGAACAGGGATAGCTATACTTGTAGCAGAAAAAATAAACTTTAAGTCAAAAACTGGAACAAGAAACAAAGTCATCGTAAAATGATAAAGGGGTTAATTTATCAAGAGGTTATAACAATTTTAAATACACATACATCCTACGTTAGAACACCTAAGTATATTAAGCAAATATCAACAGATCTGAAGGGAGTAATTGACAATACATTAATATTAGGGGACTTCAGCCTGGGTGGCTCAGTCAGTTAAGCTTCCAGCTTCGGCTCAGGTCATGATCTCTCAGTTTGTGAGTTCAAGCCCTGTGTTGGGCTCTGTGCTGACAGCTCAGAGCCTGGAGCCTGCTTCAGATTCTGTGTCTCCCTGTCTCTCTGCCCCTCCCATGCTCATGCTCTGTCTCTGTCTGTCTCTCAGTAATAAATAAACGTTTAAAAAAAATATTAGGAGACTTCAATACTCCACTTTCAACAAGTTTTTTTATCTTTGTATACTATTTTGTTTTTGATACATTTCTTATAAATAACATGGTTTGATCCAATCTGAGAGCCTTGGTCTTGGGAGGGCGGCATTTGTCTTTTAATAGAGGAGTTTAGTTCATTTAACTCTGTTGTGATTTATTTGGTCTTCTCTCACCTTATGTTTCTGAGCTTTCTTGCTGGGTTTTTGTTTTTTTTTTTTTTTCTTTTAAACCTTTGCTCTAGGCATTGTGTTTCTCCTGAAGCTTTTATAGCAGTTTGTATTTTAAAAGACCTCCTTCCCCTTTTTCTTTCTTTTATTCTCAGTTAGTGTTTTGGTTACCACCCAGAGGTATCTCCAAGGGACCTAGAAAGAAACTCTTGGGAGTGTTAGTGCCTCTTGGATGGTTTTAGCAGTCCCAATTAAAATGTAGTAGCAACACCCTGTAATTAGAGGAGGCACGTTGTAAAAATAATTCTCTGGACTCGGTCAGATGGAGCCTCTTCAAGGGTTAGAAATGAAGGAGGGAGTCATTTGGGTCACTTTGGTCACGGAAGTGATAAATGGTTAGACCATGTCAATTTTGCACAGCAGAAGATGGGCTTCATCTTGTTCATTGTGAGCCTTAGCAGTGATCACTGGGATGGAAGGATGGTCATGGGGAGCCACACAATAAATGAGGAGAGGGAGAGTCCTGGTGTACATATGAGTGGCTCTAGGGGACTTTTCCTTCCCATTTCCTTCTTCCTCCTTACTAGAGGCCTCACTTACCCAGTCCCTACTGGTGGTAGGGACATCTCTTGGGGGAGAGGTGCAACATGACTTTTTTTAATCCAGGATGAAGTCGTGCATTTCTTTTTTTTTTTTTTTTTACATTCATTTGATTTTGAGAGACCGACAGAGCGGAACTGGGGGAGCGGTAGAGAGAGAAGGAGACACAGAATCTGAAGCAGGCTCCAGGCTCTGAGCCCGACGTAGGGCTTGAACTCACAAACCTTGAGATCATGACCTGAGCCGAAGTCAGATGCTTGACCGACTGAGCCACCCAATCACCCCTGTTAGAAGCTGAGACGTTTAGCTTCCTTTCACTTTCTTCTCTCTACTCAGTTTACTTTTTAATAATCTGGTAGTTTTTTTTATTCCACATTCTTTCTCTTTTTTTAAGTTTATTTTACTTATTTTGAGAGAGAGAGAGAGAGAGAATGAGAATTCCAAGCAGGCTCCAAGCAGTCAGCACAGCCCAACACAGGGCTCACTCTGATGAACCCTGAGATCATGACCTGAGCCAAAATCCAGAGTTGGATGCTTAACCAACTGAGCCACCCAGGAACACTTCCACAGTATTTCTTTATATTACATACTTTCTCTTTCAAGGATGCTTCTCATATTTCATTATTATGTATTTTATATTTGGGGAGAATAACCAAGAGTGCATGCTCTAGTAGGCTGTCTGGATTTGAATTCTGGCTCTGCGACCCTGGACACATTGTACCTTAGTTTACTCTTCTTTAACCGGGGGAGGGTATAATATGATGCCACAGAGCAGTTGAGAGGATTAAATAATTCATAGAAAGTGCCTATACATAATAAATAACATTTAATAAATGCCAGATGCCATGATTATTATTGTATTAATAACCATTATTTAAGCTTAACTCTGTTCTACTGATTTTATTGCTCACTTAATTTATTGCTCACTTCCTAATTGATCTCATCTTCCCTGTCTTTATTTCTTTATTTTGATGGATCTTTGTTGTTGGCTGAAGAATTTCCTCAACCGGCGATTGCAAACTTTTTCTTAAGGGGCAAGATAAATATTTTAGGCTTGCTAGCCATGGCACCTACTTCTACTTAACTACTAAGGTCTCAACTCTGCCTCTGTAGCTCAAAAGCAGCCATAGACACTACATAAATCAATGGCCAGCCAAGAGGGCAGAGTTTACTGACCCTTGCTCAAGACTTGTGCTTCTGTTTTTTGTGTAATGTTAGTAAGGTGTATGAGTTACACAATTTTAAAGTTCTTGCATGTCTGAGAATATCTTCTGTCACTAATGTAGGCAAATGATGACTTCACTTGTATGTAATTCTTCAATTACAATTGTTTTCTCTCAAGATTCTGTGGTGTTCAAGTATTGTGGAGAATTATGATACAACCTAATACTTCTTTCTTTATGATAACTAATGTGTTTTCCTTCTGGATGGCTTAGGATTTCTCTTTTCTTTATCCTTAGCATTTGTCATTTCACCAGGGGAATTTTTTTTCTGTTCTGTGTTAAAACAGCAAGGCTAAGAAGAACTAGATTGATGGACTTACATACCATGAACTTTGGCTATTTCAGATTGCCTTATTGCCTTTTTTTCCTCCACTAAAGAAATTTCCTTTATGTTGTATTCAAAAAGTTAGCGATGAAAGGTTTTTATCATTTTGAATTGCATATGATATGATACGGTGTTTTAAGTGGCAGAATATTCACTATTTCATATTGTATAGTTTGGTTCCTGTTTAATGGACTCCTATAGCCGCACAATCACAGGAAACATATTCAGGAAATAGTCTAATTAAATTACCCTTGTTTGGGGTGCCTGGGTGGCTTAGTTGGTTGACCATCTGACACTTGATTTTGGCTCAGATTGTGACCTCACGGTCATGGGATTGAGCCCTGCACCAGGCTCTGTGCTGAGCATGAAGCCTGCTTAAAATTCTCTCTCTCTCTCTCTCTCTGTCTCTCTCTCTCTCTCTCTCCCCCCTCCCCCCTTACCCCCCCTACACACACTCTCTCTCTCACTCTCAAATCATAAATAAATAAATAACCCTTGTTTGAACATATTAAATCACTAAATGGTAAGGAACTAAAATTTATAGCATAGTCAAAAGTCATTACAATGTTTTAAATTGTAATTCTGACACAAGGAACAGGAAAATACCTTGATTTTAACTTTATTTCATAACACAGCATCTTCTATAACCACTTATAGTCCATGTGGATGTTTTTTAACTTTTTTAACGTTTATTTATTTTTGAGAGAGAGAGAGACAGAGACAGAGCATGAGCAGGGGAGGGGCAGAGAGAGAGGGGGGCAGAATTTGAAGCAGGCTCCAGGCTCTGAGCTCTCAGCACAAAGCCTGATGCAGGACTCGAACTCGTGAACCATGAGATCATGACCTGAGCTGAAGTCAGACACTTAAACGACTGAGCCACCCAGGCACCCCTTATGTGGATTTTTTTTGATTTGCCATCCTATATCTTGTATTTCAAGAATAGTTATTTGCCTGATTTCAGAGCAGAATGCTGTAGCTATTCTCATCATCTTCATCAACTTCAGGTGCCAAGATTAATAGTGTATATTTTGGTCAGTAGAGAATTCCACAAGACAAAGATGAGGGGAAGCCTAACTATGGGGCTTCTGAGTTGAAGCAGAAGGTATAAGAGTTAAATTTTTGAGCCACTCATATTCTCATTATGCCTCGCTTCACATAAATATGCCTTTATACCCAGTTAACTGTATATAAAAATCAAATGTAAAATATGTAACTTTATAAAAAGACATTCTTCTTGACTTTGTGCTTCTCTTTTGTCATTCTTTAAGTCTTACATTTTTCAAATATTTGCAGCCCTTTTTATTAGCTATCGCGTTAACGTGACACAGGCCATGAAACTATTAGAAAATGCTGAAAAGGCTAACATTATCATATTTACTACCTGTAAAATGGTTACTCAGAAATGAAACCAGAGTTTATATAAGGCAACTATTATTGATGAAAATAAAATCAATCTGCTGCTGCTTAAGCGTGTTTAAAATAATTCCTAGGATATTTTCATTTTGTGTAGCACCCTTCTTCTGAGGCTAAAGCATCCCAAGGAAATGCAGTCCAACTACAACATGTACTATGAGAACCTTTTCCCTCTACTCTGTAAAAGGCAGAAAGACGACTTTCAGTCTGCACCCTAACCATCATACCTAGAAGAATTCAGGGAGGGATACTATTTTGAAGTCAAATCTTACAGATTTTTCTCCCCCCCTTTCCCCAAGCCTAATGTTACATAGAAAGCAAGACACTAAGCCTTCACATAAGAGGAATGCTAGTGCGTTAGTCTGCAAAAAAGCAGTCCTATTGTTTCTAGAAAGGGTAAGTCATTCCAGGATTAACTACATTTAGGATATACTGCATTTGTGGGAGGCATTGACCATCTGAAGTACCCCAAAGCAGGGGAGGGGGACGGGGGGGCTGTTATATGCTAAAGTTCTGGAAAGCAATTTCTGAGAAACCTTAGTAGAGAGATGATCATGTGTTTTTATGTTTTCAGAGGGCCATCATATAGATGAGGAAGCAGATCTATTTTTTATCTCTCGAGAAAATTAAACTAGGACAGTTTATAGGAGCTACACAGAATTAGATATGTGTTCTGCTTGAGAAGAAAAGCTCAATTAATATGGCCAGTAATGGTTAGAACCTCAGAAGTGGTGACCTCTCTCTCTCTCTCAGAAATAATCAGACGTTATGTGATCATCCTTACAAATTCAGTAGGCAGGTTCATCATTAAACAGAGACTCATTATAATCTAAAGGTTTTTTTTCTAACTCAGAGTTCTCTAATATTGCATATTAATTACCTCATTTATCCTATAACGTCATTTTAAAACAAGAATAGTGCTGGTAGGAATTCTGTAGTAGGAGAATCAAACCAACAGAAAATAAGAATCTAACCTATTCATGTTTTTGTTTATTATGTCAGTACTACCAAAAAAGAATTTAAGGCATAATGACTCATGCATGTTGTTGGAAGAACCAGAATTAGAGGCCTAGTCTTGTGCCTTTTCTATTAAAAAAACACTAAGTGGAACAGTCATGAAAGTCTTGAGACAGCCAGTGTTATTGCTGTCTGAATATTTGACTTAATATATATAGAAAAAGATGCTTTTTTTGTTGTTACTAAAACAAAGCAGAAAAATCTGTGCTTCCAAGAGCAATCTAGGGTCGTTATTTTATCACTGTTGTTAATGATAGAATAATATAAACATGGATTCTTAACTAGAACAGACCTAAGGGATCTCCATTTCCTAGTAGCACAGATTGTCATGGAACTCTGAGTAATGAGCTTTGAATATAATCTTATTGTTTTAATCACTTCCAACATATATTACGATCATTTTGGAAATCACTGTACTAAAAGATTATGTTGATAACACAGTGGGAGAAAGCTTCACTGTTTACTCTGTAAGTAGCCTGGGATTCAAAAGAATTCCTCTCTCAGTACCTTTCTATGAAACAGGTTATGAGTTAGCAGAAACCCTGGACACCTAAAAACTTTCCAGAGCAGCTAGATTTTAAAAAAAATACTCTGAAGCCTACATTTAAAGGGAGACAGGGAAGTACAAGAGTTGCCTAATAGCATATTCCCGGGTAGCATGTTTCACTTAAAAGCACATGGATATTTGCTGGTTTGTCTGAAATGCTTTGATACGATCAGCAGATGAAGATTGAATAGGCTGAGAGAACGACTCCTGGAAGGACCTTTCCTGATAGACTGGTAAGGCCCGAGAGTGTGCAAGGCTGCTGCCCTGTCTTGCCTTATCACGACCAGTGCACTAGAAGCAAAGCCTCTAGAGTAGTATCAGTGCATGCACTTTAATAAACACTCTGAGTGGCTCCACATAAGCAAATGCTCTATTTGAAAGTAAGCAGGATCAAAAGATGCAGAAGCCTCAAGAAGTACAGGGTAAGGCGCCTGAGTGGCTCAGTCGGTTGAGCGTCAGACTCTTGATTTCTGTTCAGGTCATGATCCCAGGGTCATGGGATTGAGTCCCACATTGGGCCACAATGAGCATGGAGCCTGCTTGAGATTCTCTTCCTCCCTGTCCCTCTGCCCCTTCCCCACTTGTGCTCGCT
This sequence comes from Panthera tigris, assembly GCF_018350195.1. Classification (NCBI taxonomy): domain Eukaryota; kingdom Metazoa; phylum Chordata; class Mammalia; order Carnivora; family Felidae; genus Panthera; species Panthera tigris. The sequence continues at coordinate 32,488,424 of NC_056670.1, read as the reverse complement.
CGCTCTCTCGCTCTCTCGCTCTCTCTCAAAATGAAAAATTAAAAAATTAAAAATAATAAAAAGAAGTACAGGGTGTGCTTTGGTAAAATGACCATAATTGTAAGAGGATATATTAACTGTGGTGTGCTGAAATAACTCATTCAGTCGTTTAAATGATGACTGTACCTTCACAAAACTCACAGGACATAAAAATAAAATATTATGATAAAGCTAAAAGTGTAAGCACTCTGTGTCCTCTCTGTAATGAGTGGAGATAGGGAATGGGAATGCTGCTTTAATTGTTGAGCTTTGCTTCAACATACTGACTGGCTTTTGCCAAATTTTTCCCCATTTCTGTTCATTTGGACTAATTTCTTCCTGATGCCACCTCCTCTGTCACTGCTTCCTTTCTCCTTCCTTTAACCTTAAATATTGGCTTCCAGTTGCCCGGTGTTTTCCTCTGAATAGGCTGCAGACCCCTTGAATTCAGCAGGTCTGAAAAGAATTCCTTTTATTTCTCAGAACCTTTTACATCTGTTTTATCTTTTGGTTAATGGTATGCAAGCTAGCCTAAGGCAGTCAAGCTGTCAGCCTTTTTTACTGTCTATTCTTCACAGCTAATTAATCATTAAGTTGTGTAATCCCACCTCCTTATTTCAGATCTGTTTCTTCCTCTCCATTACCACTGCAGTCACCCCAGTTCACATTTTCAGCATTTACAAGAGCTTCCTCGATCTTCTCCGAAGCTGGTTCTTGTTTTCCAACTCATCCTTCAATTCACATTGTAGCCAGAGAAATCCTTTATAAACGTCTGTTTGATGGTGTCTCCCCGCCCCCCCCCGCCTGCCTTAAAACTCTCAGCAGCTTTATGCTGTCTGTGGTTGTTACAATCTCAGGTATCTACAAGGAATAGGCAAATGATGTATTTGAATGAGGGGGGAGGATAGGAGAATGCATTACTGCCTAAAGCAATTCATATTCATGATTTTTTCAAACATGTGACAAACCTATCTGAGAATCTAATGTTACCTGTGGATTTCCAATTAGTGCAGCCAAGTCTAACGTATAAGCAAGGCATATGCAACGTTTCTCTGATGGTATGTCCTTGAAATGAAGAACTTGGAACTCAGCTATTGTAGAGACTGACATAATCAGTGAGTCATGTTTTGTTGTTTTGTGTCTAGGTTAAAACATATCAAAATAGAGTATGTGTTTATTATTGTTAAGAACCTCTCTCTCCCCGTTGGAGGCCATGGAGCATAATGAAAAAGTTTATGGGCTTTGGAGTCAGTGTTGACCTGGGTTCACTTACCAGTTCTGCCACATATTAGCTGTGTAATTTGGGGCTTGTCATTTAGTGAGCCCCAATTGTCTATCCTGTTGAAAAAAAAATCAGGAGCGTCTGGGTGGCTCAGTCAGTTAAGCATCTGACTCTTGATTTTGGCTCAGGTGATGATGTCACAGTTGTGAGACAGAGCCCTGTGTTGGGCTCTGTGCTGACAGTGTGGATCCTGCTTGAGATTCTCTCTCTCCCTCTCTCTCTCTGCCCCTTCCCCGTCTGCGCTCGCTCCCTCTCTCTCTCTCTCTCAAAATAAATAACATTTTTAATAAAAAGAAAATTAAAACTTTCAGAGTTGAGTGTACTAAATCAGATAATCAACATCTTTAAATTATCAAGCTCAAGGCATGGCACATAGTAGTAACTCTTCAGTAAAAGACAACATCAAGACAAGTAGGAAAGTTTTTAGTTTTTTTTTAATGTTTATTTATTTTGAGAGAGAATGATCATGAGCTGGAGAGGGGCAGAGAGAGAGAATCCCAAGCAGGCTCCAACACAAGGCTCAGTCTCACAAACCATGAGATCATAACCTGAGCCGAAATCAGGAGTCAGATGTTCAACTGACTGAGCCACCCAGGTGTCTCCAGACAAGTAGGAGAAACTTAAGAAGTGACAATAAGTATACAAAAATCTAATTCCCCTGGCTGTATCCTTTGTAACAGTTGTATTTGTGGCCTAGAGAAGAATAAGCCTGTTGGAAGCCACTATCAAGTGAGGCAAGCGATGGGAAGCTGACAGGCACATGATTCGCCCAGGCAACTAAAACCCAAGAGCTTACCAGCCTAGCTGGCTAGCTAGCTGAAAGTGGAATTTAACCCTATAAGGTGTTATGATTGACAAGTTCATGAGTAACGTGGAAATATGGATTCTCTGTAACTATGCATAATGTACTAAGCCCCCTTTTTGCTTTTTTGTTTCCTATAATCGTTAATTTTTTTTATTTTTTTAAGGTTTATTTTTTTAATTTATTTTTGAGAGAGAGAGAGAGAGACAGAACGTGAGTGGGGCAGGGGTAGAGAGAGAGGAAGATCAGAACCCAAAGCAGTCTCCAGGCTCTGAGTTGTCCACACAGAGCCCAACATGGGGCTCAAACTCACAAACTGTGAGATCATGACCTGAGCCAAAGTCGGATGCTTAACTGACTGAGCCAACCAGGCACCCATAATCTTTAAAATTTTTAATAAACATTATATTAACTGAAAATTTAATTCAATAGTATTAGGATATATAGGATATTTTATTTTGGTTTATTCTCTACATTTATATAAATTTGAAGTACCAAAGGAAGGAAGTAAACAACTTTGTTTTCTTTACCAGAACATTTAGTGTGGTAAGGAAGGAGGGACATTACATTTTATTCTAATGCACAAGTGTATTAATTATATTTATATTGTATTTCTTGATCTAGGAATACTAAAAAGTCTTCAAGAGCTTTTGCCATTCACCTAAGGGGAAAAAACTACATACGCCATCTTCTCAAGCTTTGCATTTTTCATTTTGTTTTTTAAACTTCAGCTTTATTTTACCATTTCCATATACTTTGCTCAGTAATTTGTATACCCAGCTGACATGGTTGAAATAGGAGGCTGAGTAGACACCAGTATGCTTTTCGTCCTTACCTCAGAGCTATAGTGATAATGAGCAAAGTAGTATAGAAAATAACCTGATAGCTGAATGACATCCACTGAACTCGTGATTGCGCTTACAATGGAGAGACTAGAAAGAAGAAACTAGAAATCTAGCTGGCTTTAAAAAGGCAAGACAAAGACTTAGAGTTTCAACCTCTTACTCTGCCACAGTATGTCTCACCCCAAGCAGACGTTCATGCCCAGATAAATAATGCTACATTTAAGTAACAGCACAACATTAATATTACACAGTTAAGAGGATGGTTTCTAAGAAAGCAAAGCTGAAGCATTTAGATTGGTGTTGAAACGCAAAGAGACAAGCGCTATCTTTACTGGCTATAGTAAAATTTCTCTTTTGGTTTTAAGGAGTATCGCTACAAGATTGATCTGGATAAATAGGGTGGCATTCTGATATTACACCTGATATTACATTTATTGTTTGGGGTGCCTGGGTGGCTCAGTCAGTTGAGCATCCGGCTCCTTTTTTTTTTTTTTTGATGTTTATTTTATTTTTTAGAGAGAGAGAACAAGGGAGGAGCAGACAGAGGGAGACAGAGGATCTGAAGTATGCTCTGTGCTTCAAACCTGTGAACTGTGAGACCATGACCTGAGCCGAAGTCAGATGCTTAACAGACTGAGCCACCCAGATGCCCTATGGACTCTTGATTTTGGCTCAGCTCATGATCCCAGAGTTGGAGGATTGAGCCCCACATCAGGCTCTGTGTGAGCGTGGAGCCTGCTTAAGATTTTCTCTCCTTCCTCTGCCCCTCTTCCTTGCTCATGCTCTGTCTCTCAGTAAATAAATAAATAAATAAATAAATAAATAAATAAATAAATAAATGTTAATGTTTAACTCTCTGTTTTTCTTAAAGGAATGATTTTTTGTTTTTAGTTAATGCCTTCTAAATATTTTTCCCCCCTTCTCTCCTCCTCCTTCCCTCCCATTCTTTCCTTCCTTACTCCCTGCAGCTCCTCAGAGAAATTTTGAAATTGCCTTCAAGATGTTTGATTTGAACGGAGATGGAGAAGTAGACATGGAGGAGTTTGAACAGGCAAGTTTCCCTGGAAAGTTCCTTTGTGTACATTAATATTTAACACCTTTTCATGTGCCTTGGAGTTATTTTGGTCCTGGTCAGCATACTCAGATGCAATCCAATTTTTGAAGTACCTAGTCCATCATGTAAAAAAATCATCCTCACTTTTAGTAAGTGGGTTTTGTTTGTTTTCACCCTAAATGTAAGGAATTATTTGAGCATATGATGAAGGTCAAAGTTGTTCTGATTCCTCAACATGGATTAGATCATAATGCTGAGAGGAAACGTTTTGGATATTCAATCATCTGTTTAGTCAACATTTATTAAACAGCTCCTTTGTGCCAGGCAGTTCCAGAATATAAGGATGAATGACATATGTTCTGAAAGGACTTCTATAATAGAAGGAAAAATGGTACCATACTTTTGAGTATAGCATGTTCAAGCCAGAGATGTACAGTTTCTGATGAATCCTAGGAAGAGATTACATTTCCATGAAACTTCTATCATTGGTGGGCCATGGTATCTCTCTAGATACAATGATTATGATTGTCAGAATGGTTTCAAAACAAAACAACCATATGTATACATGTATATACACATGTATGTATATATGAAGAAAGTATTTGTGTTTAAAATAAGGAAAATGGCAAAAAAAATGGGGGAAAGTATGAGGTATGTATTTGTAAATAAAAAATTCACAGAAACAAAATTTTTAAATATCTGGAGACATTTATTCAAATCTGAACCCTGTGTCCATCTAATACCTTCACTTTTCCATAATCCTGCACTTGACTAGTATTGCCAGGTGGTCTCAAATGATTATAAATAGAATTTATTTTGTTATTTTTAAAATTATATTTTATTTGGGGTGCCTGGGTGGCTCAGTCAGTTAAGCGTCTGACTTCGGCTCAGGTCATGATCTCGCGGTCCATGAGTTCGAGCCCCACATCGGGCTCTATGCTGACAGCTCAGAGCCTGGAGCCTGTTTCAGATTCTGTGTCTCCCTCTCTCTCTGACCCTCCCCCGTTCATGCTCTGTCTCTCTCTGTCTCAAAAATAAACAAACATTAAAAAAATTTTTTTTATTTAAAATTATATTTTATTTTACTTTAGTGGGAATTAGGGCTAATTTTATTTTCATTCAGACTTTAGTTGAGAAACTGAGTTTTCTTTACCCCCCTTTTTTTTTTATTTTTTAAGTTTTTATTTTAATCCCAGTTCGTTAACATACAATGTTAAATTAGTTTCAGGTGTACGATATAGTAATTAAATACTTCCATATGTCACCCTGTGTTCATCACAACAAGTGCACTCTTTAATCCTCATCACCTATTCAGCTCATCCCCTTATTTTATTTTACATTGCACTATTTTATTTTTTATTGAGATATTATTGACATATAACATTGTATTAGTTTTAGGTGTACAACATAATGATTTCATCTATGTATATATTGCAAAGTGACTACCACAATAAGTTTAGTTAACATCCATCACCACACATAGTTACAAATTATATTTCTTGTGATGAGAATTTTTAAGATCTACTCTCTTAGCAACTTTCAAATATACAAAACAGTTTTGTGAAATATAGTCATCATGCTGTGCATAGCATCCCCAGGAGTTACTTATAACTACAAGTTTATACCTTTAGACCATCTTCACCCATGGGGATCCCCCCCACCTCTGTCAACCAATAATCTCTTCTCCATATCTATGAGTTCAACTTTTTTTTTAGATTCCATATGTAAGTTAAATCATACAGTATTTGTCTTTCTCTGTTTGACTGACTTCATGACCTCAAAGGTCCATCCATGTTATTACAAATGGCAGAATTTTCTTCCTTTTATGGCTGAATAATATTCCATTGTGTATATATACCACATTTTCTTTGGCCATTCATCCATTGGTGGAAACTGAGATTGTTCCCATGTCTTGGCTATTGTAAATAATGTTGCAGTGAATATGGATGGGTGCAGATATCTCTTCAAGATGGTAATTTTGTTTCCTTCTTATAAATACCCAAAAATGGAATTGATGAATCATATGATAGTTCTGTTTTTAATTTTGGGGGAACCTCCATACTATTTTTCATAGTGACTGCATCAATTTACATTCCCACCAACAGTGCACAAGGGTTCTTTTTTCTCCACACCCTAGCCAACGCTTCTTATTTTTTGTCCTTTTGATAATAGCCATTCTAACAGGTGTAAAGTATTATCTCATTATGGCTTTGATTTCCATGTCCCTGATGATGAGTGATCTTGAGCATATTTTCATGCATCTGCTGGTCATCTGTATGCCTTCTTTGGAAAAATGTCTACTCAGATCCTCTGCCCATTTTTTAATCAGAATGTTTGGATTTTGTTATTGAGCTGTAGGAGTTCTTTATATATTTTGGATATTAACCCTTTATCAGATATATGATTTGCAAATATTTTCTCTGATTCAGTAGGTTGCCTTTTTATTTTGTTGATGGTTTCCTTTGCCACGAAGAGCTTTTTAGTTTGTCAGCCCAATTGATTATATTTGCTTTTGTTACCTTTGCTTTTGTGTTAAATCCAAAAAATCATCACCAAGACCACGGTCAAAGAGCTTACCATCTATGTTTTCTTCCAGGAGTTTTATAGTTTCAAGTCTTACATTCAAGACTTTAATCCACACTAAATTAATGTTTGTGTATGGTATGAGATAGTGGTCCAGTTTCATTCTTTGGTATGTAGCTGTCCGGTTTTCTGAACACATTTATTGAAGAAGCTGTCCTTTCTCCATTGTATATTCTTGGCTCTTTTGTCATAAATTAATTGGCCATATATGTGAGGGTTTATTTCTATTGTTTATTTATTCTATTCCATTGATCAATGTGTCTGTTTTTATACCAATACCATACTGTGATTTTTTTTTTAAGTTTATTTATTTATTTTGAGAGAGACAGAGACAGCATGAGTGGGGGTGGGTCAGAGAGAGAGCAGACTGAGAATCCCAAGCAGGCTTCATGCTACCAGCATAGAGCCTAATTCAGGGCTTGAACTCATGAAACCATGAGATCATGACCTGAGCTGAAATTAAGAGCCACTTGAGTCACCCAGGTGCCCCAATACCATAGTGTTTTGATGACTATAGTCTTATAATATAGTTTGAAATCAGGGAGTATAATGCCTCTAGTTCTTCTTTCTCAAGATCTCTTTGGCTGTTCAGGGTCTAGTTGGTTTTTTTGTTTTTTGTTTTTTTTCCCTAAGAATCAACTTTGGCTGTATTAGTTTTCTCTATAGTTTGTGTGTTTTCTTCTTCTTTTTTTTTCTAATATGAAATTTATTGTCAAATTGGTTTCCATACAACACCCAGTGCTCATCCCAACAGGTGCCCTCCTCCGTGCCCATCACCCACTTTCCCCTCCCTCCCACCCTAGTATATTGTCTTCACAAGGAATAAAAACTAGTTTCAAATATGTACAACAGAGAGTCCAAGTGGTTTTTGTGTTTTCTAATTAATTGATTTCTACTCTCATTTCTTCTACTCATTTTGGGGTCTTTTATGCTCTTTTATGAGTCTCTTAAGATAACATGGCTGGTCATTGTTTTGAGAATTTTCTTTTGTAATGTAAGCATTTAATACTATACATTTCCCTTCAAGCACTGCTATAGAAGCATCCTACAAATTTGATGTGTTGTCTTTTCATTATCATTCAGTTTGAAATATTTTCTGTTTCACATGTGATTTCCTTCTTGACCCATAAATTGTTTAGAAGTATATTGTTTAATTTCCAAGTGTGGAGGTTTTGTTTTTTTAGTTATCTTTATTATCTAATTTAATTACATTGTGCTCAGAAAACGTACTCTGCATGATTTAATCCTTTTAAATGTATTGAGCCTGGTTTTATAGAACTGTATCTGATGTGTTTTACTAAAGAATGTATATTCTGCAGTTACTGAGCACAGTGTTTTATAAATGTCAGTTTAGTCACGTTGATTGATAGTGTTGTTCAGGTGTTCTTTGTCCTTATGGATTTTTTTTAACCTAGTCATTCTAGCAGTTGTTGAGAGGGAGATGTTAAAATCTCCAAATATAGGGGTACCTGGGTGGCTCAATTGGTTAAGCGTCTGACTTTGGCTCAGGTCATGATCTCACAGTTTGTGAACTAAAGCCCTGCATCAGGCTCTTTGCTGTCAGCATAGATCCCATTCAGATCCTCAGTCTCTCTCTCTCTCTCTCTCTCTCTCTCTCTCTCTCTGCCCCTCCCCTGCTTGCATTCTCTCTCTGTCTCTCTCAAAATAAGTGAACTTAAAAAAAAACTCCAACTATAATTAGTCAATTGTTTGTTTTTCTTTAATTCTGCCAATTTGAGCTTTATGTATTTTGAAATTATCTGCACATTTCTGATTATTGTCTTCCTCATGAATCGGTCCTGTTATGATTATGAAATGTTACTTTTTATCTTTGGTAATACTTTATCTTAAAGTCTATGTGGTATTAACATAGTAATTCAGACTTCTTATACTTACTATTTGCATGGTATGTCTTTTTTGTTTTTTCCATTTACTTTAAATATATCTGTGTTTTCTATTTAAAGTACATCTTTTCTAGACAATGTAATTTGGCTCTTGTTTTTTATCCATTCTGACAGTCTTTGCCTTTTAATTGCAGTATTTAGCCCATTGACATTTAACATAATTGCTGATTTAATTGCAATTAGAACTACCATTTTTGCTATTTGTTTTGTTTGTTCTTTCTGATTTTTGTTCCTCCCTTCTATGTTCCTGCCTTTTTTGAGATTAAATATTTTATCCAGAATTCTGGTTTAATTTGTTCGGCATTTTAGCTGTACCTTTTTGCATTATTTTTATAGTGGTTGCTCTAGGGAGTACAACATAAATTGTTAAATATACACAGTCTACTTAGAATTAATATTCACAAGTTAGGTGAGGTGTGCCGTGAGACCTCAGGCGCCTTTGCTGCCAACAGTGAGCTAACTGCCAGCGTTTGGGTGGCCTGGCATGGCTCTCCAGCTGTAATTGTGTCAGCGTGTTATGATGCCATCTCAAACCAACCTGGCTATGGGAATCCCCAGTAGTAAAGTGAAATACTCAAAGCTCTCCAGCACAGACGATGGCTACATTGACCTTCAGTTTAAGAAGAACCCTCCTAAGATCCCATGTAAGGCTGTTTCTGATTGGCACCTTTCGCATTATCATAGTTTTCCCCCCTACTGGCAGGCTATATCAGCAAAGAGGAGACAGACCAGGTGTTCCTGTCCTGATCATTGGCATCCTGGTGTTCCTGCCAGGATTTTACCACCTTCACACTGCCTACTATGTATCCAAAGGCTACTGGGGTTATTCTTATGATGACATTCCAGATTTTAATGACTAGCACCCACCCTTAACCCTGAGGAGAAGAGTCACAGATGGGACTGAGACCAGCTTTAAGATATTGAGCAGAAACTGTGGTTAAGGCTAAGGAATTCTGCAGTTTGCAGATGTTGAAGAAAAGAATGGCCAGACTTATGGGTCCATCCTCGGGATATCATATGAGCTTACAATTAACAAATTAACGAATTAGGACATGCTCTATTTTGCCTTTCCTGGCCCTGGCAAAAGCTGACAAGTTTTTCCACATGAATATGTATCTTGGAAGAGGAGCAATGTTAATGGTGTGGGAAAGCAGGAGGTTATTCCGTAGTGAGAAGTGTTACTGCTACCATTCTTTTTAGAGTTGAGCATTTCTTTTAAATAGTCCTCATTGTCAGTTTGTTCTGGTGGCAAATGGAAGCATTCAATATGTCAAATTTCATATCACTAGTAATGTATTTTGAAAACATCTAAGTATCTTACCCTTACACTCCTCTCTAACTTTGTGTTCTACTGGAAGACCTTGGCAAAATCAAGGTCAGTATGGGTGCATCTGTAATATTTTTGCTACTTGCTTCCTTACTAACAGCAGCCAGGACTTTTTAAAATCTCAGAGCAGGTTTCCAAAAGGTAAACACTTCTCTCTGTTCACCCATCCTTGGTCAGCTTTGATTTGGCCCACCAGTAAGTTGGCCAACATATAATTTGGGTCATTCTGTTCTTTTAGATCAACATGTTCTATATACCGTGGCTTTTAGACTGTAGGCTGTTTCCTAAGAAAAAAAGTGTAGCTAAATGGTTATTATTTAGAGATTATAAGCCTGTTGTTAGCACCTTGTATTACGATGTCGCTCTGCTGAACATTGCAAGACTCCGCCTAGATCCTTAGAGAACTAGACTGCCTTAAGTTTGATTCTGTTTCCTAGCTTGCAAAAAGTGACATATTCAAAAGAAATTAAATGCCAAAATCTAAAAAAATATATATAATATTCACATGAAATGTAGTAACTCTGCAACCACAAGGTTTTATTTACCTCTTCATCCTTTATGCTATATTTGTTCTGTGTATTACATCTAAATATGTAATAAACCCCATAATAGTTTTTGTAATTTTTGCTCTGAGTCATATGGTTTTTTTTTAATTTTGTTTAAAGTTTATTTATTTTGAGAGAGAGAGAGAGAGTATGCTCAGGAGAGGGCAGAGAGAGAGGGAGAGGGAGAGAGAGAGAGAGAGTATGCTCAGAAGAGGGCAGAGAGAGAGGGAGAGGGAGAGGGAGAGGGAGAGAGAGAGAGAGAGAGAGAGAGAGAGAGAGAATCCCAAGCAGGCTTCACACTGTCAGCACAGAGTCCAGCGCAGGGCTTGAACTCACAAACCGTGAGTTCAAGACCTGAGTCGAAACCAACAGTTGGATGCTTAACCGACTGAGCCACCCAGGTGCTCCAAGTCATAAGTTTTTTAAAGAAAATAGGAGAAAAATAGTTTATTATATTTACTAACATATTTATCATTTCTGATGCCCTTCATTCCTTCCTAAAGATCCTAGTTTCTATATGGTATTATTTCCATTCAATTGGAAAAACTTTCTTTAGCATTTCTTGTAGTGCACATTTGTTGGTGATGAATTAATTTATATCATCATTATTTTGGGAAGGAAATTCTAGATATACAGCTCTTGATGTAGATGTAAAATTCTCAGTTGTTTAACTACTGATGCTTCTGATGAAAAGTCTGGCTATTTGAACCATTGTTCCCCTATTTGCAATATGTTGTTTTTCTCTCTCTGCTTTCCAGATTTTCTCTTTATATTTGGTTTCTAGAAATTTGATAATATTGTTCCTCAGTGTCGTTTCCTTTGTATTTGTCCTTGTTGGTATTTGATGAGCTATTTGTATCTATAAATTTATGATTTTTATCAAATTTGAGAAGTTCCTGGCCTTATGTCTTAAAAATTTGGCGGGGGGCATTCTTTCTTACCTCTCTGACCCTCCACTAACACAAATGTTAAGACCATCTGTGATATTGCCTCACAAATCTCTAAAGCTTTATTATTTTTTCTTCCAATATTTTTTCCTCTTTGCTGTTCAAGCTGTGTAGTTTCTCTTGACTTATCTTCATATTCACTGACTCTTTGATCATTACAATTCTGCTATTAAGTTAATCCACTAAATTTTTATTTCGGGTACTGCATGTTTCAGTTCTAGAACTTCCATTTCATTTTTGATATAGTTTTCCTTCTCATCTGAAATGTCCTATCTTTTCCTTTTTCGTAAGTATATATTATATACTTGAACACTATTATTTAACTGTTTTAAAATTCTTGTCAATAATTTCTAATATCTGGGTCATCTTGGGGTTGTCTCCATTGTCTTTTCTCCTGAAGATGAGCCTTATTTCCCAGTTTCTTCATATGTCAAATAATTTTGGATCTTTGTCTAGATATTATGAATGACATGTTGTAGACTTTAGATTTTGCTATATTCATCTGGAGAAAGTTTTGTTTTAGCAGGTGATTAGCTCAACTAGAATATATATAAACTACCCTTCTTTGGGGAAGAAGGCTCCCCTTCTTTGGCTTTTTCCTTTTCAGGATTTCCCCCTCACTTTCCAATGGGTGTAGTTGCTCCAGATTCTGTCCTTGTGGATTTTAAAGCCAGAAAAACTGAGAGGACCAATCCTTCTGATGCAGACTGGGGACTTCCTTCACCTCTCAGAAGCAAAATTGCCATAACTTCTCTACTCTTATTATAGATACTGAACTCTAGATTTGAATTTAGAGCAAATGGTACTTATTTCTGGCATTGATGCTGATGTGCAAAATGACTTGGAGCAGTCGCTTCACTATCCCATTCGAGAAGGGAGTGCTAATTTGCTAATTTCGTCTAACGTGATGCCTTGATAACTGGCCTTCTTAAACTGTTACAACTAATAATATTGATCACAAGGAATCTTGATGTAAAAACTCTTTTAGACCAAAAACCACAAATTATAAGGTAGTTCATGAGTGAACGGCTCTCTTTAGAAGTTTCTCTGCTCATCTTATATATTTTACATTCTTGGAAATATAATAATTTATTAAGTTGAAAGTGCTCTAGACTTCCAAACATTCAAACTTTGCTCTGATTTCCCAGGGAAACAGGTGTTTTCTTAACAGTGTATTCATCAAGCTTGTAAAAAAAAAAAAAAAAAAAAAAGTTAAACAGAACCAGGAAAAAGACCTCACATATTTTAAAGTTAATGTTACATAAAGCAAACTAATAGCTATTATTACTCTTTGATTCATCTTTTTCCAAAAATCACTTTTTTTATGTATTTTTAAAAAACTTTTCATTTATTATTTTTTTTGTTTATTTTTGAGAGAGAGAGAGAACAGGCAGGCACGAGCAGGGAAGGGGCACAGAGAGAGGGAGACACAGAATCCAAAGCAGGCTCCAGGTTCTGAGCTGTCAGCACAGAGCCTGATACAGGGCTTGAACCCACAAACCATGAGATCATGATCTGACCCCCAAATTCAGATGCTCAACTGACTGAGCTACCCAGATGCCCTGTTTCCAGAAATCACTTTGATCATGCATAAATACATATTACTAAAAGGCATTGACCAACTGTTAAATACTAAATGTGAGTTTTCTCTGACTTTTGTATCACCACGGATCCTTTCTCTAACCCATTTCGTAACAGGTTGTAAAACAGAACTAACCTAGCAAAAGATAGCTAAAATAAAAAGCTTCATGGGGCACCTGGGTGGCTTAGTCGGTCAAGCATCTAACTCTTAATTTCAGCTCAGGTAATGATCTCACAGTTTGGTTCGTGAGATTGAGCCTCACTGTTAGTGTAAAGCCTGCTTGGAATTCATTCATTCTCTCTCTCTCTCTCTCTCTCTCTCTCTCTCTCTCTCTCTCTTTCTCTGCTTCTCCCTCGCTCATGCATGTGCACACACACACACACACACACACACACACACACACTGTCTCTCAAAATAAATAAATAAACTTAAAAACAAAAACCTCATAACTGTTTGGGCTCTATTCACCCAGTGCCATGACAGAAATGGGTTTTTTTAGTAGGAAAGTATGAGAAGTAATAACTCCTTTATGAGACAGAAGAAAAAGAATGAAATTTTATTTAAGAGATCATGTTTTAAATTTTTTTTATTTTCTCCACATCATATAACATATAGTAAGCATTCACATGACAAGTTGAATTGATGTTTGATTGATTCTCATGTTATACCCTTAACAAATTATCTAAATAAAAATATTTTAAGAAAAGATTTCCCAACTGAGAAATTCTGACAAAACATTCTGTCACCATGCCCCCACACAAAATCTAGTAATACATACTTTTTAAAAAAAATTTTTAAAGAATGCCTATTTTTAGTAATAGTTTACATATAATAACATAGTATTTAGACTATGCTATTATTAATCACTAATGAAAAGATGATATAGCAACAGCTAGTTAATTTTACCTAAAAACATTCCTTTTTCCCAGTCACTTACACACATTCTCAGCACCACACTTTTGAAGCCGATATACACAATTTCCACCACAGGAAGGATATAAGCTGCAATATTTATAGCCACAGGCAAAATGTAAATCATGGCAGGTCCTGATGCAGATTTTCAATTCTGGTTCACTGCTACTGAAAATTCTTCATTTCTTACAAGTAGGCAGATAAAGTGAATTGTGTATTGCCTTCAAGACAATGATGAAAAGTATTCTTTTCTTTTGAGAGAAAGAGTGTGTGCAGGGAAGGAGCAGATAGAGAATCCTAAGCAGGCTCCACACCCAGCACAGAGCCATATGTGGGGCTGACCATGAGATCTTGACCTAAGCCAGAATCAAGAGTCGGACGTTTAACCAACTGAGCCACCCAGGCCCCCTAAAAATGTTCCGGTTATCTTGGATTCAATTTAAAGTCTAAAAATCTTCAACCTAAACAATTGAAAAATCCATTGTATGGGAATGCAAGCTGGTGCAGCCACTCTGGAAAACAGTATGAAGGTTCCTCAAAAAATTAAAAATAGAACTACCCTACGACCCAGCAATTGCACTACTAGGTATTTATCCAAGGGATACAGGTGTGCTGTTTCCAAGGGACACATGCACCCCCATGTTTATAGCAACACTATCAATAATAGCCAAAGTATGGAAAGAGCCCAAATGTCCGTTGATGGATGAATGGATTAAGAAGATGTGGTATATATATACACACAATGTAGTATTACTCGGCAATCAAAAAGAATGAAACTACGTGGATGGAACTGGAGGGTGTTATGCTAAGTGAAATTAGTCAGTCAGAGAAAGACAAATATCATATGACTTCACTCATCTGAGGACTTTAAGAGACAAAACAGATGAACATAAGGGAAGGGAAACAAAAAAAATATAAAAATAGGGAGGGGGACAAAACAGAAGAGACTCATAAAAATGGAGAACAAACAGAGGGTTGCTGGAGGGGTTGTGGGAAGGGGGATGGGCTAAATGGGTAAAGAGCACTAAGGAATCTACTCCTGAAATCATTGTTGCACTATATGCTAACTAATTTGGATGTAAATTTTAAAAAATAAAAAATTAAATTAAAAAAATTTTTAATTTAATTTAAAAAAAACAAAAGAAAAATCCATTGTATACCTGTCTTTCAAATCTCCATGTGTATAAGAAACAAATGTCAGCTAATCTTTTTTTTTTAATTTTTTTTAACGTTTATTACTGAGAGAGAGAGAGAGAGAGAGACAGAGCATGCGCAGGGGAGTGGCAGAGAGAGGGGGAGACACAGAATCCGAAGCAGGCTCCAGGCTCCAGGCTCCCGAGCTGTCAGCACAGAGCCTGACGCGGGGCTCGAACTCACAAACTGTGAGATCGTGACCTGAGCTGAAGTCGGTCGCTCAACCAGCTGAGCCACCCAGGCGCCCCTGTCAGCTAATCTTATTACCATGATAAAACATGAACCCTGAAGAAACCATATCAATAGCATGTATGTTACTAACCTAGAGTTACAAGGAGACTTAGGGATAATATACTCTAACCGTGAACTTTTCCAATGAGAAAAGTTAAGGCCCAAAGAGTTTAAATAACCTGCATAAATTCTTTCTCACTGCAGAACAACAGAATCAGACCCCATGTCTCCTGACTCCTTGTCTAGTTATACTACTTCACTCTTTATAGAGCCACAGACTTAAATTTTCTTAAACCTTCTTTATGATCACACATAATAAATAAAATAAATGAGACATTTA
This sequence comes from Panthera tigris, assembly GCF_018350195.1. NCBI lineage: Eukaryota > Metazoa > Chordata > Mammalia > Carnivora > Felidae > Panthera > Panthera tigris. The sequence continues at coordinate 32,472,858 of NC_056670.1, read as the reverse complement.
ACTAAGGCAAATCTGTTGTTACAACTCTTAAGTTTTTAAGTGTTCTGCTTTTCTAATTTGGCCATTTAAAAACCATCACCCATGGGGCGCCTGGGTGGCTCAGTCGGTTAAGCGGCCGACTTTGGCTCAGGTCATGATCTTGCGGTCCGTGAGTTCGAGCCCCACGTCGGGCTCTGTGCGGACAGCTTGGAGCCTGGAGCCTGTTTTGGATTCTGTGTCTCCCTCTCTCTGACCCTCCCCGTTCATGCTCTGTCTCTCTCTGTCTCAAAAATAAATAAACGTTAAAAAAAAAAAATTAAAAAAAAATAAAATAAAAATAAAAACCATCACCCACAAAGCTGTATGTATTGGTTATTTATATAACATACTTTTATTATTTATCTTTACATATCCCAATTTTAATTATTTTGAATTGTTGCTCTTTTAGCTTGTGAAGAGGTAGAAAAGAATGCAGGAACAAGTAAAAAAAAAAAAAGAAAGAAAGAAAAGAAAAAAACTATAACAATCATAGACTTGCTTCATAAGGCTCATTTATATAGTTAAGCCATGTTTGCTAGTTCCAGAAATTATTCTTTCTCAAAAAGCTCATTTAAAACTTCTCAAAGATTAAAAATTCTCCAGCTTTTCTCGAGGAATTATTTTCTATCAACTTTGTATTTCATTTATCATTCTAATAAATGTGTTCTCTCTCTTAGATGTCAGTATTTGCCCGTAGCTGTGCTGCCTTTTGTCATAACTGGAGAGTCAGTAGTGAGAAGCGTGAAGTTTTTAAAAGTCTCCTGAGATATGGACTGTATTACTGTGAAGTTAATGATTATTTTAGTATTGTGTGAGGGGTTTTGAGCCTCAAAAACAAATGCATACTCTTTTCTGAAGAGAGGTTTTTAAGAGCATCTCAATGATAAAGGTGTGAGGCGTATGTTTGAATCCTGGTTCTGCTCCTTGCCAGCTACTTGACCTTGAACAAGTTATTAAGCGTTAAGTATTATGTGCCTTGAATTCCTCATCTATAAAAAGAGGATAGTCACAAGACTTATAGGATTGTTGTGAGCATTAAAATACAATTGTAGCAGAGGGTAGACAAATCAATAGTTGGTTACTTTTTTAAAAAGTTTTTAAATTTTAGAGAGTGCATGGAAGCGAGGAAGAGGGGGCAGATGGAGGCGGGTAGAGGGAAAGAGATCTTTTTTTTTTTTTTAAGAGAGAAAATCTTAAGCAGGCTCTGTGCTCAACACGGAGCCCAAAGCAGGGCTTGATCCCACAACTCTGGGATCATGCCCTGAGATGAAATCAAGAGTCAGATACTCAGCCAACTGAACCACCCAGGTGCCCCATCTTGTTCTTACTTTTATATATTTTTCTACTTTGTAATGTTTTTCTGGATGGGGGTTTGCTTCTCTTTTAGGTTCAGAGCATCATTCGCTCCCAAACCAGTATGGGTATGCGTCACAGAGATCGTCCTACTACCGGCAACACCCTCAAGTCTGGCTTGTGTTCAGCCCTCACGACCTACTTCTTTGGAGCTGATCTTAAGGGAAAGCTGACAATCAAAAACTTCCTTGAATTTCAGCGTAAACTTCAGCATGATGTTCTGAAACTAGAGGTAGGTATCCCTGGACTTCAGGGGTCAGGGCACTGTCCCTCACATATGCACTTAGATCCTCTGGGCTGGGGAGGCCTGCACTATAGACATTCTTTCATTCTGTCTCCAGCTGTGAGAACTGATTGGTTTGAACCAGATAACAGTTGAGAAATATTATGTTCTGTGAAGAAGTCTTGGAGTGAGGTGGTTCTGGGACCAAAAGCCAAAACACTCTAAATTGAAAATCTTAGTTGTCTTTGGATACTCAGCTTGAGGAAGGAAAAATTCAGGGGCCAGAGCAGTGCTCACCCTGACCACGTATCCCGTTTTATGTTATTTTGTAGAAGGCACCAGAGGTGGAGGGGGGATAATAAGTAGATCTTTCTTTGAAAGTTTACCAAGGTAAAAACTGCTGGAAACACAAAATGTCAGAATAAAAATACAAGTGCTCGGAGCTGGAAAAATGTCATACGGTGTTTGGAGATTTACTTTTCCACTCACGGTTTAGACCATCATGCTATTCAGTTCCCAAAAACAATTCTATAAGGACATTACCTTTCTCTGTGTGTTTACTTATTGAATTAAGTGTATTTTGAGTTAATTGGCTACTAAGTCTATTCAATTCAAAATATTCATTAAGTGTCTCCTAATGCACTTTTTTGTGGAAAAACTGAAACCTCATTTCTTCAGATTTTTAAAAAATTCCCTTAGATGGTATTTCTCGACCTGTTTTTTTAAAAAACATGTTTAATATTCATTTGAAATTTGAACCATCAAACTACTCTGACTAAAAACACATTTAAGTATTGGAGAAAAACACCGCTTTGTTTTTAAACTATGTGTATTGCTTCTTCAGCTGCTCTTCCATTTTCCTCTAAGAGTCTGATAATGCTACTCCCACCTCTTACCCACTCAACTCAATTGACACAGTTTGAAAAATCATAGCCGAATTCCCAGTATTGATAAGAACACTGTCGAATGTTCATACTTTAAGAAAGAAGTGTAGATAATACTAAAAATCAGATCAAACCTTGAAATGTGCTTTGGTACTTGTTTTTTTTTTTAAATGATGTAATTGATATTCAAAGAATTTCCCTCATAAAAACAAAAACCTAATGGATCTGTACAATTCAGCCTGCTTGAGAACAGTTCTTGTCCCCTATAGTAAGTGGGAAGTGGTGTGTGTGTGTGTGTGTGTGTGTGTGTGTGTGTGTGTATACACACACACACATAGAGAGAGAGCAGGGGAAGCAAAACTTTACCGTCCTAGAGTCTCTGACTGGGGCTGACAATCAAATTGACATAGAGCAGATTAACAGGAGAAAAGCACATAGATTTTAACACACACCTGGGAACCCGCATAGGAAAATGAAAACCCAAAGAAGTGGCTAGGCTTAAGAGAGTTTATATACTGAACTGAACAAAGACAGGCAGCTTACCTTTATAAAGTTTGCACGATTATCACTAGAGAAGTGGAGTCACAGTTGAGAGTAATCCATATAAACAGATCATGTTTAAATAATTCTTAGCTTCCTTTAGTCTCCCCATATATTTTAGTTACTTTTCCATGGTTGCCTCTCTCCATTTCTTTCCTGCTGGTATATAGAGGACATCTTTCACATCATCTTTCAGGAGTCTGATAACTTTTGTGTATCAGACCTAGTACATTTTGGTATGTACTAGGATTCTAGGCATATGCCTTATTCCCCAGTATGCATGGTTTTCTTTGGAATGGTCTTCTTTGGAAATTTTATAACATAATCTGGGAATGTACATTACTTACCAATTATATAATTACAATTTAACATAAAGTATAGATCCATAAAATGCAGTTCGAGAATACAGGCAACAGTACTTTCAACAAACTTTAAACAACAGTTTGGGGTCATCAAGGGCACGAAGCAGGTGCCAGCCTGACCACAACCTAGCCTGACACTCATTCCTGGACACACAGGTCAGAGTCTCAAGAGACAGAGCATGGGGCTTTTGTCTGTCACTCTGAGAAGTTATAGAGCTGAAACCAAGCCCACTAACATTACCAGTGAGGTAGATTATCAATGTGGATCACCAATGAGGTAGAATGTTACAAAGCAGATGAGGGATTTCATACATGTATGCCTGCACACAGCCTACACCCAAATACAGACAAAAGGAGATCTAAAAGACAGTTGTATCTAAGATACTTATTGTGGAAGCTCTCTTGTATTTGATATTGACTTAGGATCGTCTATACATTTTGGTCTAAGACTATCAAGACTCTTCCTGTTTGCCAATCAGCAATTCCTCATGTAAGGGAATCAGTAGGCCCTTTTGTGAAAGAACCCAGCCTAACATGTAATAAATATTCTATAAATGTTTAGTAATCCTGAATCCATTCTTTCCATGTAATGGTATGAGTCCAGTGAATAAGTGCCTCCTTATCAATAACTCCCAGATTTAAAGTTTCACAAGTCAGTTTTTTGTCTTTCCAATTAGATTTGGGTTTTTTTTTTTTAATATGAAATTTATTGTCAGGTTGGTTTCCATACAACACCCAGTGCTCATCCCGACAGGTGCCCTCCTCTATTTGGGGTTTTTTTTCCCAATGTTTATTTGTTTTGAGAGAGAGAAAGAGAAAGAGAGTGCATGCAAGTAGGGAGAAGGGGTAAGAGAGAAGGAGAGAGAGAATCCCAAGCAGGCTCTGCACTGTCAGTGCAGAGCCCAGTGCGGGGCTGGATCCCACAAACTGTGAGATCATGAGCTGAGACAAAAATCAAGAGTCAGACACTCAACTGACTGAGCCACCCAGGTGCCCCTCCAGTTAGATTTGTAATTCTTTGAGAAAGTGTGAATAGAAGAAAGAACATACCTTTGGTGCTCTCATAATGAGACCTGAATTAAAATTTCGTTTCCACCGCTTTCTGGCTCTGTGACATTTATTGAGTGAGTGATTCTCTCTGAGCCTAGGCCCTCATTTGTCAAACAGGGCAATGGTTAAATGAGATCATGTTTCTTATGGGCTGAATTGTATTCCGCCAGAATTCTTATTTTGAAGCTCTTATCCCCAGTACCTCAGTATGTGACTGTATTTGGAAATAGGGTCCTTAAAGAGGTGATTAAGTTAAAATGAGGCCATTAGGGTGGACTCTAATGCAGTCCTACTGGTGTCTTTGTAAGAAGAGGAAATTTATTGACATGCAGACACCAGGGGTGCACATGCACCGAGGAACAACTACGTAAAGAAACAGCAAGAGGGTAGCCAACTATAAGCCAAGGAGAGAAGTCTCAGAGGAGACCTGTTCTGCCTGTACCTTGATCTTAGACTTGCAGCCGCCAGAATTGTGAGAAAGTAAATTTGCATTGTTTGTTTACCCAGCTGATGGTATTTTGGTAAGGCAGCCCCAGCAAACAGATACAGTGGTATGTGCCTGATACCAGCTGACCTGTACTATACCTTTAATAAGTATTCTTTCACCTTCTCTGCATATCCTCTGCCACTGCTGTGGCAGTTGGCGCATAGTAGGCATTTAAACAGGTCACCTCAAATGAATGACTGAAAAGTCCTGTGTTGAAATACTTTTCTGATAAAACTTCTGGAAAATGGAAGCAAAGTTTTGTTTTTATGAAACACTTTTAATATTACTTTTCAAAGTATGGGTAATTTCTCCCTTCACTGAATATGAAACATAATCTCATCATCATAGCCAAGAGGAAAATGGAAATGATTAATAGTAGCTTAACTTTCATATGGGTTTTTATAATTCCATCATTCTATTTACCTCTTCTAGTTTTATTTCATAACTTAACTTATTTACTTTAAAATTTCAGATCAAGGATATTTATTGTTCCACTTAGTTATTTCTATCTTTTTCTCACTACAGTAGCTTTGAGAGTGAAGAGAACACTATTTATCTGTCAAGTTTAATTTCCAGAGGGATCAGGGAAGAGGGGAAAGTCTATAACCATTCATTGAGTGCGTGCTATGAGCCATGTAGTTTATGTATATTACATGCCTTTATTTTATATTATTTTATTTTATTTTATTTTATTTTATTTTATTTTATTTTATTTTATTTTAATGTTTATTTATTTTTGAGAGAGAGGGATACGCAGAATCCAAAACAGGCTCCAGGCTCTGAGCTGTCGGCACAGAGCTCGACACAAGGCTCGAACCCACTACTGCGAGATCGTGACCTGAGCTGAAGTCAGATGCTTAACCAACTGAGCTGAGCCACTCAGGCGCCCCTATTTTATTTTATTTTATTTTATTTTATTTTATTTTATTTTATTTTATCTTATTTTTTAAACTTTTATTTATTAAATAGTCTCTACCCCCAACATTGAGCTTGAACTCATGACCAATTGCTGCATGCTCCATGGACTCCGTCAGCCAGGCACCCCTACATGGCCTTATTTTAAATCTTGCCGACCCTAGTATGTTTAGTGGTATTATATCCGTGTTACAGATGTAGAAATTGAAACTCAAAAAGATAAAAGTAACAGAGCAATTAAATAATACAGCCAGCACTCCAACTCAGTCTTTCAGACTGAACCATCTGTTCTTTATCTGGTTATTACTCGTTTTCATCTGAGGTGAGGTTTCTATGCCTGACTTATTTGGAACTCTAAAGAAAAACTAAATGTTCTGAATTTTAGGAACAGGAAAAGGCCATGTTTCTTGAATATATGGTCAACCTTTTTTAGCACCATTTTTTCCTAGTTCTTTGGCCCCTCAAATTGAGTCTTATGACTAAGAACACTGTTCTTTTGTGTTTATATTACCTAAACTAGCCATTTAGTTTCTTTTTATAACAATTATTAACTTGCTAGATTTTTTAAAAATGTTTTAATGCTCTTAATTCTGATCAGATTTGTTTTACTCTATCCTTATTTCTCTGTCTGGAAACTCAAAACACACGGGTTTGAAGGAATGACTTAAGAATACACAGTTGGTTTTTTCCAAAAATCTTTTTTGAAGTTATTAAAAAATTCCATCTAAGGCTATGAGGAACTATTGAGTTGAGTTCCTTAGAGACAGGTGCCAAGTCTAATTCCAATTAATATATTCATTGATTTCTTGAGGACTACAGTAAGTAGGATGTCAGTCAAAAATGAAAGGTAATAGAGAACTCTTTGAAAGAGTATAATTAATTTTAATTTGGGGGGAGGGGGAAAAGGAGCTGTCATTATGTCAAAGAAAAGCAAAAACTAATTTATTCAGGAAGAAAGAGGCCAACCCCAGAATATACAAGAAAACTGAAAAAGCATCATCTAATAGAATTCCAATCTGTAATCTTTTTGTATAAAGTTTTGGGGTTCACATGCTTATTGCATAACCAATCAGATTATTGCATTTTAAGAAGGCATGAGTGTCAATTATCTAAAGGCAAATTGTATACGGTTCAAAGGATAACAGTGACAGTCTTATATTCCCAGTCTTTAGGGAAAAAAAATATTGAAGTTAACAAATCCGTTCAGCCAGGAAGAAAATAAAAGGGGTACATAAAGAACAATGCTAATTGTTCCCATTTGTCAATAAAAGTAAAACAAAAAAAAAGAGTATTAAGTATTGAGAAACTTAAAAGAAAAAAATTATACCTATGGCTACATGATTAAAAGTGCCTAAGGAAATTCCAGATCACCTACCCTTTATATCATTAGGCTGACATCTTTGTACTCACCCATCTAAAGTGCTAAAGGAGAATTAAATCTGTCTTGCTCTGATGCAGAGGACCATATTAAGAGACAAACATCAGCTCTTTTCCTGGCCAAAAGATTTGCAGAAGACCCGAAGGCAAGAAGGCTTTCAATCAAACACTTTTTGGAACTAGAACACTCTTGGCAAAGCAGATTTCTTTTCATTCTAATACCAGTTTTGTTTTGTTTTCTTTCTTCTGGGAAACTGACTCTTATGTAAACTCAGAGATGAGAATTGACTCTTGATTTGATTAAATCTAAGAAATGAAATGAGATCTGTTCAATCGGGTTTCTTTTAATTTTATTCTTCAACTTTTGCCACTACAAAACAGAATGTGGATAATAATAAATCTATATTTCTTCTTCCATCCTTAGATGGTGAAAGCCTGAATTTTCCAGAAATCATTAAACGGGTTATTAAACAGTACTTGTCTCTTTTAGGCATTAATAACTTTAAGGAGCCAAGTATATGTTTAAAGGTTAAATATAAAAACCTATTGAGGTAACAATCCCCACTATAGAACAATTGTAACTTTCCTATTTGGGTTGCAATAAAAAAAAATTACTAGTTCATTTTTTCTGAAAAATTTAAAGTACTTAGCATGAATAAACTACTTTACCCTTATAACATTTTGAAGAGAAAAAAGCCATAACAGTACAGAATACTTTAATTTCTTGCTTCATGAGTGGGTGAAGGAGGAAGAGGGAGAATCTTAAGCAGGCCCCACGCCCAGTGTGGAGCCCGAAGTGGGGCTCAATCTCATGACAATGAGATCATGACCTGAGCCAAAATCAGCTTAACTGGCTGAGTCACCCAGGCTCCCCCCTTTTCTTATTTCTTAAATCCAGACATCTGTTTCTTTTATAAAAATAACACATTGGATTAGTAACATGATCCATCCAACCTACTAGTCTTACTTTGCCTGGGACACCAAGGGATGCATTAGGAAATAATCATTAATTTAAAAAAATAGAAATATATAAAAATAATAAAATGAAAATTTAATTGCCCTCAATAATTATTTAGAAGTCAGTCACCCATGACTTGATGTGAACACTTTTTAAAGCTAATTATATTTCTCTCTTACCATACATCATGAAGTAGGTCCAGTATCTTGCTCTGATGAGATCAAGTTAGCTCTTAGGGTGAATTAGTTTAACAGGGTAAAGATATGTAAAACCCAAAGCCAAACTCTGATTTAATTTCTTGCAGTTCCATTTATGCCCTGTAATTCAAGTTTGCTATCATTTGTCGATTATAGGTTCTCTGGCTGTAGAATCAGGCTGAAAATACTAACTATGGTAGAATGTGCATGGTGATACAAAGCTCTCTTGATGTTGTAAATGCAACCTTGATAATTATTCTGTAAAAAGTATATAAAACAGTGCTTTTTTGTTTCATATCTTTTGGAGAATGAAGGAAAAAGGGGTTTTTTTTAAGCTTATTTATTTTGAGAGAGACAGAGACAGCACAAGTGGAGGAGGGGCAACGAGAGAGGGAGAGAGAGAGAATCCCAAGCAGGCTCTGTGGTGCCAGATCCCATGAAGCTGCGAGATCATGACCTGAGCCAAAACCAATAGTCAGATGTTTAACCTACTGAGTCACCCAGGCGCCCCAAGGAAAAATTTTTAAGAGTGATACTTTGTTGCTTAAAATATATGATTCTAGGCATGATTTTTAAAAGGCATTAAGGAGCACCTGGGTGGCTCAGTCGGTTGAGCATCTGACTCTTGATTTCAGCTCAGGGCCTGATCTCAGGGTTGTGGGATGGAGAGCTCCAAGTCAGGCTCTGCACTGAATGTGGAGCCTGGTTAAGATTCTCTGCCCCTCTCCCTTGTGTGCTCTCTCTGGGGCACCTGAGTGGCTCAGTCAGGTAAGGGTCCAACTCTTGATTTTTGCTCAGGTTGTGATCTCATGGTTTGTGGGATCAAGCCCCATGTTGGACTCTGTGCTGACAGCATGGAGTCTGCTTGGGATGCTCTCTCTCCCTCTCTCTGCCTCTCTTTCTCTCTCTCTCAAAATAAATAAATGAACATTTAAAAAAAAAAAAGAAAAAGAAAGGCATTGATTGGCACTTCTGCATCTGACCTTTTGGATTAAAGTGCAGAAAACTGATATTTTTCTTTGATTTGCAGATAGCTTTGCAATTCCAAAGTCAATATGTTAGTGATACCTTTGCAATACTGGGGCGGTCTCAAAGATTTTCCTCTCATCGGTATCTTTAACTTTACATTCTAAGTTGATTTTAAACTGGGTACAAGACAAAAGGAGCTCAAATAAATCATGAAGATTTGATCTTTCTCCAGTGGAAATTGTTCCTCAATATATCATTCATATAGTCTTATCAGCCGTCTTTTAGTAGAACACAGGAGCTTTTCAGTTTATGAATAAGCTGTATACCAATGAACCAAAAGTTCATAGGTCAATTGTTTGGAATTCAGAACGCAGTGATACTTTTTTTAGTTTCACACACGCAGAACACTTACAATATTGTTGAATGCAATATAGTGAAATGAGAAGTAGTATGAAAGGAGTTGATTATGTGAACTCATAGTTCAGTGTTTCGTCTACACACACTCTTCTAGCCACAGCAGTCTTGGATGTAGACCTCTAGCAACATCAAGTGTTTTTTAACAAAAGTTTGTGGACATACTACGTAAAATCAAAATACTACATTTCTTGAGAGGTTATCATTGAGCCAGGCCCTACTCTGAGTTTTTTTATCTACATTATTCCATTTAATCTTCACAAAGCTATGAGGTTGGTATTATAATTACCCATACTTCACAATCAAGGAAACTGAGGCACAAAGAGATTAAGTAACTTGCCTGAGGAGGAGCTGAGATTTTATTCCCGGCAGTCTGCCTTTAGGGTCTGCTCTTATAACTTACACTAGCTTTCTGGGAGCTAGGCTAAATGCTCAAGATACTAAGATGAACAAAACATCGTTCTCCCCAGAAGCTTACAAAGGTGAGATGATTCTTGCACAGTGTTGTAAGTACAGTACCAGACATATTGATATGGTGCAATGGGAATATAAAAGGGAACATGTAAATCAGTCTGTGAGGAGTGCAAGAGACTGCTCAGGGAAGCTTTCCCAGAGAAGGCAATATTTGAGTCAGCTCTAACCAAAAATCCATTCTATCTAAGGAATAGGGTGGTTGATTTTTATTCGCACTTTGTTCTGGCTGTAGGATAAATGAGAAGAGGCAGGGGAGCACTGAGTTATCACTGGGACTGGAGCCAGGAAAGGGTGACAGAGAAAATGACCTTTCTTATCAAGTCTGTCCCAAACCAGCCTTAAATTAATGTGTCTCCAAGGTGTTCTCATGTTGGTGAAGGGACCGGAGGAGGTCCAGGTCCATGGAGATAATTAAGAAACAGAAGAAAAGCATAAGGCAGAATAAGAAAAGAGAGGCTTTCTCCAGATTTCTCCCAAGAGCTAGCTGGGCCTATAAGCAGATCAAATTTGACCTCTGACTCACACTCAGAATGAAGTTTGGGCTAAGTGATGTGTAGGGTCTCTGAGTAGATCTTTTCATTTTTCTCCTTCTAGCCATCTTCAGCTGAGGATGCCTTTCAGAATTATGGTCTTGGGGATTTGTGGACATTTTAAAATAAAGAATGAGGGCTTTAAAGAATGACAGTTGTACTAATGAGTGGAAAGAACCTCGTTTGTCCCCCCAACCCCGCCTTTTAACTAATTTGGCCTCAAATAACTCTAGGAGACCTTTTTTTTTTTTTTCCTTAGAGGAAAAGGAGAGTTTTTAAAAATAGCTGTAGCCTCTAGCCTGCCATACAGCGTTAGAGGAGTCTAGGGAGTCTAGACAATGTCTTAGGAACCAGAGCAAGCTTTGCAGTAATTTGTGAATAAATAATGCATTACAGCCTGTTGAATTCAGACTGCAAGCAAATGCCACTTTAGAGGGTCATATATATTACATCAAGTTATTATCCTCTGAATTTAGTTAACAGCATAGAAATGGCTTTTTCACAAGTCTCCTTCATTTCTCCTTTTTCCTATTACAATAGAATGCCTTTTCTCCCTCCCACCCACATTCTTATTTGTTTTATATCAAATCTCCCACATTAGCATGAATGATTTCTTTTATTAAAGCATCTTGAACTAATGAAATGTAAGCTACACCAATAATTTTTTTTAGCATTAATAAAAGCCTCTTCAAATAAAGTAATGCCAAAACATTTTTTTTAGGATGCCCCTTTTCTTTACCAGTCTTTCTTTGAGATCTGGTAGCCTATCTGCCTAGCAGAAAAATAAAGCCAATGTAACACTTAGTTTTTGTTTTTGTTTTCTTACTAATAACAGATTTAAATTATTGAGTCCTTAGGTATGTGCCAGGCATTTGTTAGGTAAAGAGCAGGTATAGACCCCAATTCCTGAATTTAAGGAGTTATAATCAGACTGGAAGTTAGACAGTTATTATACTCCGGGAAGAAAGCTATAATGATAGAAGCATGCACGGAATAGGTGCATGGTAAATATTTGTCAAAAGAATAATCAGTATACAGTTATGTCATTTGGATTTTTAAATTTTATCTCTTTGACCTTGGGAGGCTTAGTTTCTTCAGATGTACAGTTTGCAGTGATGTCCCTCACAGAGTTTTCAGGAAGACTCCCTGAGATGTGAAAGCACCGGGTATGGGGCACCTGGGGGCCTCAGTCGGTTAGGCATCCGACTCTTGGTTTTGGCTCAGGTCGCAATCTCATTGTTTGTGACTTCAGGCCCTGTGTCCGGCTCACGCTGGCAGTGCGGAGCCTGCTTGGGATTCTCTGCCCCACCCCACTCACATTCTCTGTCTCTCTCTCTCTCAAAAATAAACAAACGTTAAAAAAATAAAAATAAAAAGTACCCAGCACAATGCCTGACATCCATCCTGTGCTCGAAGAGAGTTTGTTCATGTGTTCATTCAATCACGGCTGCCCTGTTTCTTGTCTGGGTGCTTAGCATCAGACTGCTCCGCAGAGCACCTTCCCACAGACTGTTGGTATCCCCTGCATTTCTTCCATTATCAGCAGAGGAAGCGGGGCAAGAACCAGTGACCTGTGCTTCCTGACATCTCTGTCTAGTGGCCCATCTTGATATTCTTTGCAGAATCATAGCCTTCATTGTTTTAATGTTTATGTATTTTTAAGAGAGAGAGAGAGGGAGAACGAGTGGGGAAGAGGCAGAGAGAGAGGGAGACACAGAATCCGAAGCAGGCTCCAGGCTCCAAGCTGTCAGCACAGAGCCCAGTGTGGGGCTCGAACGCACAGACTGTGAGATCATGACCTGAGCCTAAGTCGGGCGCTTAAGCGACTGAGCCACCCAGGGGCACTGCATTTATTATTTTTTTAATGGTTATTTACTTTGAGAGGGAGAGAGCTCAAGCAGGAGAGGGACAGAGAGAGAGGGTGAGAGAACCCCAAGCAGGCTCTGTCTGTACTGTCAGTGCAAAGGGGTTCGACCCCACGAACCATGAGATCATGACCTGAGCTGAAACCAAGAGTAGGTCACTTAACCAACTGAGCCACCAGGCACCACAGCTTCATAGCCTTTAAAGTTTGAAAAGATTCCAGGCAATTGCCAACTTCACAGTCATTATGTTGATTAGATTTTTAATCCCAAATCAGTGATTCACAGTATATCCAACTAGAAAAATAAGTGAGGTGTATTGAATTCATTATGCTGGAAAATATTGCTCAGTGAGATGTTCGATATTTTTCAAATCTCTATGTAGAGACATTTATGGAGCATGATGCCAGAAATTAGGGAAGAAACTGAAGTAGTTTCCTTGAATACAGGATTAGTCATTTTTTTCTTTATTGGACATCATATACAGAATTATTTCTTTATCTCTGTCATCATTGCTAAGATATTAATGTACTGTGTTTTCTTTTTAGTATACAGATAGTTCTCATAGATTTTCTATACTATGAAATTTGGCAAAGTACAAACTGAGAAATTCTGGAAGCATCTCATTTGCTGTAGTGGAATTACCTTACCCATCTGGTAGCTTTTTTGTTGTAGTGATAATTGTTTTTTTTTCTCTCTCTCTCTCCCCTGCTCCTTCACTCCCTCCTTTTCTCCCTCTCTCTCCCCTCTCTATATAACAAAATGACATTCAGGACGAATTCATGTTATTAGGGCTAATTTTGTCACTCATGTCTGAGGTGATGTGTCTGATTCTGCGACCCCAGCTCTGATGTTGCTGATGCTGCTGGTAGAGATTCCTGCTCAAGCTCTAGTGGTTTTGCAAAGTAAGAAGATAGCTTCTAACCCCTTCTCTCCCAAAGTGGAGCATCATGACTGTATTAGTTACCTATTATTGCATAAGAAATTACCCCCAAACCTAGCAACTGAAGACAAATACTACTATATCACACAGTTGCTAAGGGACAGGAATCTAGGAGCAGCTTAGCTGGGTGGTTCTGGCCGTCTTTCATGAAGTGTGGTCACACTGTCACCAGAACTGCAGTACTCTAAAAGCCTGACTAAGCTAGAGGACCCTCTGCCAAACTCACCCACATGGCTGTGGGCAAAAGGCTTTAGTTCCTCATTCTGTGGATGTTTTCACAAGGCTCTCATGACATGGCGGCTGGCGTCTTGTACAGCAGGGGATCCGTGAGAGAGAAAGTGCAACCAAGATGCCTTTTATTACCCACTCTCAGGAGTGACATCACTTCTGCCATACTCTTTTGGCCATATAGACCCATCCTAGACCACTGTGGGAGGAGCCTAGACAAGAGTATGAATATCAGGAGATGGGGCACACAGGGAGACATCCTTATACAGGCTACCACATGTATAATCTCACCACCTGCTCCAGAATGTGAGGCTGGCCTCCAGAGGGCTGTGTTAAGAACAGTTCCAGTAACATGCCGTCAACAGCAGTGCTGTCTCATGGACCCAAGTGCCATTGCTCCCTTTCCCAGCAGTTGGCTCATTGCATAGGCTCTCTCACCAGTTTATCTTTCTGCCCTGTGGTGATTTTAGTTTCACAGGTCTTACTGCCTTTCTGTACCACTTGGCACTGCTCAGGGTCACCACAGTCCTCCCCATGTTTCATGAACTTTGGATCGAGTGAACAAAGTGGCAGCCCCATTCCCTTCCCTCCCATGAGACACTTGCTTCCTGGGAGTATTCAAGCGTTGTATGTTAGTAGTTTCTCTCTGCTTCCCCAGACACCCAGCCACATGTTCTTGTGATCCAGGATATGCAAATGCTTGCCATATTCTTATCCCGGGCCCTGCCATCTCCAGAGAGATGTGCCTACTATGTAGCTTTTGAATTGATGAGGAAGGCTCCTCTAAAAATTTTTTTTAATGTTTATTTATTTTTTGAGAGAGAGAGAGAGAGAGAGAGAGAAGAGCCGGGGAGGAGCAGAGAGACAGGGAGACACAGAATCTGAAGCAGGCTCCAGGCTCTGAGCTGTCAGCACAGAGTCCGACGCGGGGCTCAAACCCACGAACCACAAGATCATGACCTGAGCCAAAATCAATGCTTAACTAGCTGAGCCACCCAGGTGCCCCTGAGGAAGTTTCCTCTAAATCCTCAGGATTCAGTTTCTTTCTTTCTTTCTTTCTTTCTTTTTCTTTCTTTCTTTCTTTCTTTCTTTCTTTCTTTCTTCTTTCTCTCTTTCTTTCTTTCTCAAGGAATGGGGTTTAGTCCCTTTTATGCTGTGAACCATGGTTTATTGCTCCCATTAGTGACACAAGTATTGGACATTTAAAATAAATCTCACTTCACAGCCAAAACATTATGATGTGTAGTGTCCATGCTTGTGAATTTATTCCCTCAGTTTAAGGAAAATGTCTATAAAAATCACTTTGTAATCCAGTATCCATTATGAGAGTATTTTATAATTTTTTTCCATGATATTTTATAATCAACTTGGGAAATTCCCACTGTGACACAATGGTAGTGTGTTCAAAACCTAACAAGTTACTTTTATACTCAAGATTTAAGGAATTTTGCTCTCATGATGCATAGAATATGATACATATAAAAACACTTAAATAATGTATCACTTAGTGTTAGCCTTCTGGGTATCTGAAAATTTTCATTTCTTAAGTCTAATGAACTTTGAACTTTTTTTTTCATTTTTTTTAATGTTTATTTCTTTTTGAGAGACAAGAGACAAGCATGAGCAGGGGAGGGTCAGAGAGAGAGAGAGACACCGAATCCAAAGCAGTCTCCAGGCTCTGAGCTCAGCATGCGGGGCTCGAACCCACAAACCATGAGCTCATGACTTGAGCTGAAGTCAGACACTCAACCGACTGAGCCACCCAAGTGCCCCTGAACTTTTAAAGTAGAAAGTAGCTACTCTTTGGTTATCCTTTTACATAATTTCTAATTATTCACTTAGGTATAAACTCTCATTTTACCCATCTGTGATATTAACTAAAGAAATGAGAACAAACCTTGCTGCCCACCGGAAATTCCTCTGTCACCTTAAATTGAACTAGACTTTTCCGAGAGAACTCCTAGCATCTCTTATTAAGTAAATGGGTGTGTGAGGTTAAATTTGGATCTAAAATAATGACTGGGATTTTTGTAATGCTCGGGAAATTATAGTGGTTGGTTTACTGATTTTATCTCAATCTGATTTTCAAGAGCCTATGTGGTATTTTTTTTTCCTGTGGATTTGAATTAAGTTTTATAGTTCACTTTAAATATATATCTTTATGCTCTGACAGGGTTATGATAGCCGGGGGAGCAATCTCTTTGGTTTTCCTCACTGGTGAGTATGTATAACCTCAAATGTGATGTTAATGTGGTTTTACATTCAATTTCTGCCCAGGAAAAATAATAAATTGTGGAGGTGGTTGATCCAGTGAGTATACTAAGTCCATTTATTTGAACACGCAATCATCAACACACCAAAGCTAATCAGATTTTAAACACACTTTGTCAACTGTGCCCGGGAGCCTACTGTCCTAGTGAAACATAATTAATTTCAAACTGGCATAATGGGCATAGCTTTCCAGGCCCTTATAAACCTGCTAGATAGAGGTCATCCAAAATGACTCACCTTCTCACTCAGGGTTTTCAGTAGTCAACACGTCCATCTGCCAGAGGGCTCAATAAGGCAGATCCTCAGAGCAGAGGAAGAGTTATATGATCTTGATAAATGAATACCATTAGGCTATAATTAGTATATGTCAAGCCCTAGTTACTAGATAGCTTCAAATATTTGAGATACCTGCCTCTCTCTGCCAGTATTTGCTGGTAAATATGTGACAGAACGATGTGCAATTTTTCTGATGTTACCGTGGTGGCATAATTTTAGTGTATTCAGTGGTTGGCTCTGATCTAAAATACCAATTAACTTCCTCTCTGCCTCCATACTAAAAACAGTGCGGTAATCTTAACCTCATGTGTATGTGGCAGTCTTCTCTAGTATTGTAAAGCCGTGGACAGCATGTATCCTCCCTAGATAATTTGGGGCTTATTGTTGCCACCCAGCTACATGATGGCCAGAGGCGAAAAGGTAGGTATCTGAACTCTGTTAAAGGGATAGAATTGAGAATGACCAGCTGATATTTGTATCTTTGTCTTCTGTGTTACATCTGGCTTCTCAAGTTAAATACCCTTGAAAGTATGGGATCTCTGCTGTCTTTGGGAGCTACAGGAGATTATAAGACCAGCTTCTTTAATAGTCACCACTGCACCTATTACCTTGCATTGGCCATTCACACTGATATATCAGGTGTTCCAAAAATCTAATAGGACCCCAAGAAGGAAAGATATTCAAAATAATTTAAAGATTTAAGGGAGTATAATATCAAACATAAAAATATTCTGCTAGCACCAGCAAGAGAAAGACCTGCCAGACAGAAATGAGGAGTCATCTGACTTTACTTCAGTAAAGGCTTAGGGTTAGCAGTAAGAAAACCAAGCAACCATAGGCTTTGCACATAGCAAGAGTCACATACAGAAAACTGTGGGGCTGGGTGTTGGGGGGGGTGGTTGCCTGGGTGCCTAGGTCGGTTGGGCATCTGACTCTTGATTTTGGCTCAGGTCATGATCTTTCGGTCATCCCCGAGTAAGGCTCTACACTGACATTGCAGAGCCTGCTTGGGATTCTCTCTCTCAGTCTCTGTCTCTGTCTCTCTGTCTCTCTCTCTCTCTCTGCCCCTTCCCCTCCCCCACTTGTACATGTGTGGGTTCTCTCTCTGTCTCTCTCTTTCTCTCTTTTTCTCAATCAAAAATAAATAAACTTTTAGGGGCGCCTGGGTGGCTCAGTCGGTTAGGCGTCCGACTTCGGCTCAGGTCGTGATCTCGCAGTCCGTGAGTTCGAGCCCCGCGTCAGGCTCTGTGCTGACAGCTCAGAGCCTGGAGCCTGTTTCAGATTCTGTGTCTCCCTCTCTCTGACCCTCCCCCATTCATGCTCTGTCTCTCTCTGTCTCAAAAATAAACGTTTAAAAAATAAATAAATAAATAAACTTTTAAAAAAGAAAAATGTTTATGAAGCAGAAAAGAACCTAATTAGGCACAGATTTCTCCATCACACCCATTCCCACAATCACTCTTGGTAACATCATCTCCTCCAACCACTTCTGTCCGTCTCCACTACCATTCTAGCCCAAACTATAGTCATCTTTTGCCTGGATTACTTCAGTTGCCTCCTAACTAGTCTTACTATAGGCACTCTTGGCTTGCTTATCATTCTTAGAATAAATACTTAAACCCATACCTATAGGCTGTCTATAATTTGGCCTCTGCTGCTGCCTCCTCCAAATCCATCTCGTACCAATCAGTCTTCCACCTAAGGGCTTTTGCACTACTGTTGATTTGCCTGGGACACTCTCTCCCCCCTTTCCTTCACCTAGTTACCTCTTTCCTATTCCTCAGAGCTCAGTTAAACCCCACTCAGTTCTCAATCAAAGGAAGTCCTGTGTTTCACCACCTTCCAAACCCAAATTAGACCACATTTTTATATTAGATGTTGGCAAAGCACCCTGTACTTTTTTTCTTTAGATCACTTGATTAAATAGTCACCTGATCATTAAATACCTGTCCCCAAACACTACTTGAAAACTTCTGAGAGAGAATATTAGGCTCATAATTATTTCCTTAGTGCCTGGTATGATACCTGACACAAACGAGATGCTCAGGAAATAGTGTTAAATTAGTAAATATTTCATCAGATGTGGACAACACCAGCCTAATAAAGGCACACATACACATGCATATACCCTTCCTGTCTCTCTCAATGGCATCATTATGGGTTAGTGTATCAGGTCCCTCTTGGGGTATCTACTCAAATTTCAACAATTCCTTCTTCTCCAGGATTTGTTCCATGCTACTTCTCAAACACAGGTGTGGGCTCCTGGAAGCCATTTTTGTACTTTGTGCCTTCCCCCTTGTTTCCCCTCGTATCACCCATCGCTCCCCCTGCCCCAGGTAATTGGATCAGGAGTGGCTGCCCAACCCAGGTTGGACCAGCCAGAATTTCTCCATAGGAAATTTGAAATTGGGATTAGGGACAATTGGTCTCTTTTTTTGGTAGTTGAACCATAGCACGTTCTCCAGAACTCCAGGGTAATAGTCTCTGCCCACTGTGTAGACCCATGAAGCACAGAGAAGGGCTAACCTAAAGCAGAAACTGAAGCAGCTGCACAGAAATGAGGGCCAGCTTTCTAGTCCTGGCTTTCAGTCCTTTCCCATCTGTGAGCTGCCTTGGTCTCTTGGGGTTCCTAAATTTCTTTTTTGCTAAAGGTAGCTTGAGTTGGTTTCCATTATTTGCAACAAAAAGAAGCCTTAATACAACTAGAAAAGCCAAAACAATGACCCCCAAACATGCCCAGACTTAATGGAAGAAGACTCTGTGGTCACTGAGCTCATATAGGAAATGAATGAACTTCAGATGACCTCCAGGTGCCTTATAGGGTATCACCGTTTGTTCAGATTATTCTGATTCCCTGCCATGTTGAAGAACCTTATGCTTAAGCATGAAACATTCCTAATTAGCTCTTTTTAAAAACGTAAGAGGCTACCACATAATTGAAAAGTATCTTCTATGTCTCTTAAGTTGCTTTAAAAAAACAAAGCAAGATGAAAAACTAGCATTTAAGAAAGACAATCTTAATTAGCTTGGTGACTTAAAAAACAAAAAACAAAGAGCTTCAGCGCTGAGGGATTTAACACATAATCTCACTTGATAGTTTCTCTGTGGTACTCTAAAACATGTAATTGGCCAGCCGGGGACAGCTGAACATATTGTTAACCTAGAAAATAAAAGAAATAGCAAGTTCACTTTCTGTTTTTCATCATTGTCATCATCAAAGAACTTAATGGCTTTCTTTCATTTTCTAATTCTCCCAGAGGAAACCTGTTTTCTTTCTTTCCTTCTTTCTTTTACGAAAGGAGTATGATACTGATGTAGTCTGGCCTAACGCTTTGCCTGTGATTGGATTCACTGTTTCATCTGACTTTCTGTTTAAAGCTTCGGTGAGCTACCTATTTGTGAGTTTCAGTCTCCTATCTTCCTTACATTTGTCTTCTTATGCTTGTCACTCAATTTGACCTGAATTCCAACTTCTGTATATTGTATTTCACTCTCTGGCTCTCCATTTTCTGTTCTAAAAAATTGACACTTTCCAACATCATTTTTAGTTTCTTGGAATATATTAACCAGTTCCATAGAACCTAATGAGTATGAACTCATTGCCTACGCAGTGGCTTTCTGAATGGTCAGAAGTAAAATGAGTGATAAGATTAAGCCCACCAAAAAGGGATAAGTCGTTTCAAGTGAGATAAACTGAGATAGGAGGTCTGGAGACCAAAGAATGGAATGTGTTTCTAATTTTACAGGTAATGCCCTCAAATTATGGTCTTTTAGTGTTTCTGAATAAGGTAAAAAATTGAGAATGTGCAATTTAATATTTAGCTCAGTGCATATGGGTAAAAATAGGTATAACCTTAACACTTTTATTGTTTTCGTGTAGTGGACCTCTGTTTCTCTCAGTTAAACTATATACTTTTGTAGAACATAGAGTCACTATGATGGATTCCATGAATACAGTCTTCTTTCTAACTCAGCCACACTGATTTTTTCATATCTTGCTTCTGTGACACCGTTCTTGTAGAAAACACCAACTAATAACTATTTACGATGCTGTGTCCTCCCGAGTATAAACTGGCAGTGTAACTTATAATTACCTGTTTTATTTTTTTCATATTTATTAGGAATATGTATACTTATGTGATCTTAAAATCAGCCTCTAGTCTGGGCTCATTAATTTGTGGAAACAATATTATGCAATTTTATCATGGCTGTAACCATGCCAGTAATACACATCCATGTGAAGTAATTTTAAAACCCACCAGACTATGTTGTGGTCTTGACCTTGTCCCACTGCCCTTCCAATCTCAGACTCCTCTTATGTAAATGGAGATTATAGCCATTACACCTCTTTCAAGGGTAAATATGAGACTCAAGAGAATGAATAGGAAGCATTTTGTACATTATTATCCCTCAGTCCATTTGTTTGTATTCTGTATGTACTAACTACAGGGCTTACAATTTATTCTTATGGCTCCTATATCCATAAATTTTTGCATAAGTCCAGTTTTTATGGAGAAAGAGTTTATCATTTAACTTTCCATGTTCTAAGCATGTTTCCACTCCTGCCTCTTTTCCTCCTTATAAACATGCAAAATGCGCATGTGATGAGTAGAAAGCAGAGTTAAGAGAATTACTAAGTTGTTTTTCTTTACTTTCTCATTTTTTTTCCTGTATTGTCTCTGTAGAGAACAGAAATTTTGTTTCTCTTTAAACAGGGCTTAGGGGTGCCTGGGTGGCTGAGTCAGTTGAGCATCGGTCTCTTGATTTCTGCTCTGGTCATGATCTCACAATTCATGGAGTCGAGCTCCACGTCAGGCTTTGCACTGACACTGCGGAGCCTGCTTGGGATCTCTCTCTCTCCCTCTCTCCCTGCCCCTCTCCCGCTCATGTTTTCTCTCTATCTCAAAATAAACTTAAAAAGAAAAAAAAGTAAAAATAAGCAGAGCTGAAGTTAACAGAAGCAGGTGTGACCCCCAAATTATTTTGTGGCTAACACTTATTGTTATTAATAATACTATTCTGAATAGCAGCTAATATTTACTCTGCTCTTAGTATGTGCTAGGTGCTGTACTACTGTATTTTGTGGAATCTAAAACAGTGGGAATATGGACCATTATTTTATGTGCCATCAAGAAAGATTTAAAAATGCCGTCAAGCAAACCATGACAAAAATGCTTTCTTTACACCAAAAATATTTGGTTAAGACCTATTAAAATGCTCCTTTAAGTTTAGATATTTATTATGTGTCATTCTTGTACACACATAATAAAGGAATTATGAACAAAATAAATTGGTCTAAAACTTCATCATATTCAAGTCCAACTGTTCTGAATTTCTTTTTGACTCGAAATCTGTGTTTTTCCATACACTACTGTCCTTGAGCCATCAAGAGCATTAGTAATGCAGCATTTCTTAAAGGAATACTCCACTGTTACCTGGGATTTTCTTCCGAGCCACAGACACCCATTCTGCACACTCTGATGTATTCACACAGTCACTGTCACAGCCAGTGACAACAATGTTAGAGTTGCTGCCTAGCTAACAGCAATTGTAAAAGCATACTGAGTTTAGAGGTATTAAAATGCAAAAAAAAATAAATGAGTAAATGCATCTTAGAAAAGATAAATTAGGGTGATTATTTCTGAAGCATTATCTAACTTAACTCTCAAAATAATCCCAAGAGGAAAGTAACTTATTACACCCATCTTACAAATGAAGAAACCAAACTTGGAAAGGTTAAATAAATTGTTCAGGAGGTCATAATTGGTAAGTGACCAAGAAACACCAAACTCAAATCAATCTGACTGCATAGCCTAAATTCCTGCCACTGAAATATACTGGCTTTGTTTATAGTCCCCACATAATTAAGATCTCTGATAAAGATGCAGGAGGAATATCATAATCCTTCCAGTACGGAGAGTATATAGTGCTGCATAACGTATTTCTCAGAGGCTATCAAACTAGAAGTTTAATGAATACAGATTAAATGAAAAGACTCCTACAAATATCTTCACCTGACTATAGATACTGTGATATAATATAGCCTTCTGATTCAGATGGGTGGGTCTCTGTGTTTTGGTAAAAATACTCTCGTTTTCCTAGTGGATTAAAGTGGTTATAATGCTTTTTAAAATGTGCCCTAGCTTGAATCTTTCAAAAACTGAGGATATGGTAGTTTTCTAATATCAAGTGACAGAAGAAGGAAAACTTTACTGACGGGTTTTTGTGGTTTTCACTTGAACAAATAAATGTACCTGCCATTCTCACCTAATTTATCACTCTGGCATAGTTTCAGACTCAGTGTACAAATTGTTTTGGCCTACGGATCTGGCATTGCCTGTTTTGTCTGCATCCTCCTGTGTGCTTGTTGATTTTCCTGTTTCGAATATTTCTTTTACTTTGTTAGATGTGAGCTGAGTATTATTGAGAAATTTTATACAGTCGAGGGGCACCTGGGTGGCTCAGTCAATTAAGTGTCCAACTTCAGCTCGGGTCATGATCTCATGGTTCGTGAGTTTGAGCCCCACATCAGGCTCTGTGCTGACAGCTTAGAGCATGCTTCGGATCCTGTGTCTCCCTCTCTCTGTGCCCCTCCCTTGCCCATGCCCTGTCTCTCAAAAACAAATAAAAGTGCTGAAAGAAAAAAAGAAATTTTAGACAGTTGACCCTTGAACCCATCCCCCCAATGCAGTCTAAAATCTGTGTATAACTTTTGACTCCCCCCAAAACTCAACTACTAATAGTTTACTGTTAACCAGAAACCTTCCTGGTAACAGAAACAGTCAATTAGCCCATATTTTGTATGTTGTATGTATTATGTACTATACTCTTACAACAAAGTAAGCTAGAGAAAAGAAATCATTGTTAAGACTGATTAAGAGGGGCGCCTGGGTGGCTCAGTCAGCTGGGCGACCGGCTTCAGCTCAGGTCATGATCTCACGGTTTGTGAGTTCGAACCCCGAGTCAGGCTCTGTGCTGACAGCTCAGAGCCTGGAGTCTGCTTCGGATTCTGTGTCTCCCTCTCTCTCTGCCCCTCCCCCACTCATGCTCTGTCTCTCTCTGTCTCAGAAATAAATAAACATTAAAAAAAATTAAAAAAAAAAAAAAGACTGATTAAGAGGGGCGCCTGGCTGGCTCAGTTGGTAGAGCGTGGGACTCTTGATGTCAGGGTTGTGAGTTCAAGCACCATATTGGGCATGAAGCCTACTTAAAAAAAGAAGAAGAAAAAGGGGCACTGGGTGGCCCAGTCGGTTAAGCATCTGACTTTTGATTTCAGTTCAGGTCATGATCTCATGGTCATGAGATGGAGCCCTGCATTGGGCTTTGCCTTGAGCCTAAAGCCTGCTTAAGATTCTCTCTCTCCCTCTCCCTCTGCCCTTCTCTCTCTCTCTCTCTCTCTCTCTCTCTCTCTCTCTCTCTTTCTCTCTCTCAAAAAAAAAAACAAACCATAAGGAAGAGAAAATATATTTACAGTATTGTACTGTATTTATCAAAAACTTATGGGTATAGGTGGGCCATACAGTTCAAACCCATATTGTTCAGGGGTCAACTGTATATAACTAGACTCAGGTAAAGGAGCAGATGGAACTTCATAACAGAGCCCACATCTAGTCATGTCCTTGAAACTCTAAGGGCAACTTTGGGATTTTTTTTCCTGGGGATAATTACCAATTCTAAAGAAGTGGCACAGCTTCTCCTTAGGTATTCAAGAGTGTAGGCTGGAAAGTGTGTCTTATGCTCCTATTAGATGATAAATACAGAATTGGTAGGTGAGTCTTATAAATGAGGGAGAGATTTAATCAGTCTACCAAATATTCATTGAGCGCATGCTGTGCTCTGGGTATGACACAGTAAAATATGCAAGGCATACACTCCTTCAAAAAGTGAATAATGTTGGGGTGCCTGGGTGGCTCAGTCGGTTGAGCGTCTGACTTTGGCTCAGGTCATGAACTCATGGTTCGTGAGTTCAAGCCCCGCGTCAGGCTCTGTGCTGACAGCTCAGAGACTGGAGCCTGCTTTGGATGCTGTGTCTCCCTCTCTCTCTGACCCTTCCCTACTCACTCTCTGTCTTTGTCTCTCAAATATAAATATACATTAAAAAACAGTGAATAATGTTATGAGAGAGATATAGACTTTTTAAAAAATAAAGGATGGGGTGCCTGGGGTGGCTGAGTCGGCTCAGTATCTAACAATTCTTGATTTTGGCTCAGGTCATGATCTCACTGTTGTGGGATCAAGCCCTGCATCCAGCTCCATGCTGAGTGTGGAGCCTGCTTAAGATTCCCTCTCTCCCTCTGCCCTTATCCCCACTCTGAAAAAAAAAAGGGGGGGGGGGGTAATATAATGCAAAGCATACTCTCTATGGGATCTAGACCTTACCTATTGTAGGAGCTCAGAAGACTCAGGAAAGTTGAGTGTGTTTTGGAATAATCAGTAGGGCCTTGAAGAGATGTTAAGTTCAAGAGAGGACAGGGTTTGTGTACTTAGATAAGGGGGCAACATCCCAGGCAAGGAAAATAACATAAAGAAAAGCCCAAATGCTCAGCATAAAGCAAGTCTTTCTCTGGAGCAATGAGGGATTCCAAGTCCTTTCACAGCTGATAAAAGCCTTCTCTGGAATACAGAAGGTCTGAAACTGATTGGATTCTCCTTGCTATAGAAAGTCTTTTATGTTTGTATTTTATTGCTGTGAAAAAGCATCAGGCACATGATCACAGCTTGGGGAACATGTTGCATATTTTAGTGAGTTGATGGCTAATTTACACCATGCTGGGGCCCACTAAAAATTAATATCCTTCTTGCCTCTGTTATGCGAGTTTTGATATTCTGATTATTTGCCAGTGATTACTGCCTACTGACCTAGAGAGTTTTCTCTCATATAATAAGGGGAGAAATTACCCAGATCCCCATATGAAAATGGTAACACAAAGATATTTGTGCCTGTCTCCCCAAGATTGCTATTAAAAAATATTTTATTTGGTTTTTAATTTGTTTACTTTTTTCTTTTTTTGACCATATACTTTTTTATTTTTATTCTATTGATATGATTTATTACATTAATTGATTTTCAGGTGTTAAACTACCCTTTCATTTATGGCATAAATTCCACTTGGTCATAGTGTATAACCCTTTTTATATGTTGCTAGTTTTGGTTTACTAGTATTTTACTGAGACTTCTTTTTCTTTTTTTTTTTTTTTTAATTTTTTTTTAATGTTTACTTATTTTTGAGAGACAGAAAGAGACAGAGCACAAGCAGGGGAGAGGTAGAGAGACAGGGAGACACAGAATCCGAAGCAGTCTCCAGGCTCCGAGTTGTCAGCACAGAGCCCGACGTGGAGCTCGACCCCACAAACTGTGAGATCATGACCTGAGCCAAAGTCGGATGCTTAACCGACTGAGCCACCCAGTGGCACCCAGCCACCCTGAGACTTATTTTTCTCTATTCAGTCTCCTACTATGATGAAGAAGTGACCAACTATGAATACACCAAGCCCAAAGTACATTGCATATCTTAATTACCATCTTTTTTTAAAAGCTTTTCACACTGGCGGCTGCCCTCCACAGTTTGCCACACCTTTAGGTAAAGTCAGCACATCAAGCCTTGTCTAGTGTTCGTGTGAAGTGTCAAGTAATCAACAAGCTAAATCTCTAACTCTCTTCTGAATGCTGACATGCTGTCAGCAACACTAGGGCACAAACAGTAGGAAAAACGTTGTATTTTCACCTTGACGGTAGATCCCAGAGAGCTAGCTACAGAAATGGTGCAGTCAGAGGAAAACTGACATGCAGTGAAAGAAAACAGCACTTTGCTTTCCTACCACAATTAGTCCTTGGCTCTTATCTCCTAAAATTGGAGCTTTTATATTTTTTTCCAACAGTCAGATTCTGTCTCCAAAACTCTTGTGATCTCATATGAAAAGAATGCCCTTGAACTCTGAATACTGCTGGGCTTCAACCCTCAAAGGAATATATTAACAAGACAGATTGTTCTTCTGTTACTGTGATTTAGAATAAAATGGTTATTGAAAGCGGAAATTGGATATAATAAGATCTGCTTGCTGAAAGAGTTATGCTAAAGGAAACAGTAACTTGAGACTAATCCTATATAATAATTCCATGTGGAAAGATTAGCTTCATAGATTGATTGGGATATTAAATAGCAGTTAATTTTGCCAAAGTCTAAGATTTGTTCATATTGATTGGAGTCTTTCTGAAGGAAAAATAACCACACAAATTTTGTGTAAATCAAAATGCCATGTGAATTAGTGTATGGAAAGCACTTAGAACAGGATCTGGCACATAATATATGCTATATAAATGTTTCCTGTTTTAAATGATAGAGTATGAATTATTCTTTAACAAACTAAGGAATTTTTTCAAGTAAGTATACTAGTTCTTTTTATGCCTTCTTTTCTTTGGAATTGAACTGGAATTGAACTTTTCTTTGGAATTTAAACAAACAAAAACCAAAAAAAAGGAAGTTAACTGGACTGAATTTACTGGAGGTTAGTAGGCTTAAATGACCCCAAGTTAGTCTAAATTCCCAAACATTCAGACTAGTTACAAAGTCAGCAGACTGGAGGACTTTTAATACAAACTTAGCTGATGATCTCCCTTTTTGTTCTGAGGATTTAATCACTTTGGTTGGTGTTGAGAGATGTTTTAATATTTTCTTTTTTTTTTTTTTTAATGAAGAAACTATAAGTCAGTACTTAATTAGCCTCTTATCTTACAAGGAAAGATTTGCTAGATATAAACCAGCAAAAACAATTCAGAAAGGAAAAGATCCATGCATTTCACTGCAATAAAGATTTAAAACTTCTGTGCATTAAAACAAAAAACTTGTAGGGGCACTTGGGTGGCTCATTCAGTTAAGATCCAAATTCTTGATTTCGGCTCAGGTCATGATCTCATGGGTTGTGAGTTTGAGCCCTGCATCAATCAGGCTCTGTGCTGACATCTGTGCTGACAGGAGATTCTCTCTCTCTCTCTCTTTCTCTCTCTCTCTTTCTCTCTCTCTCTCTCTCTCCCTCCCTCCCTCCCTTCCTCCCTCCCTCCCTCTCCCTCCCTCCCTCCCTCTCTCTCCCCCCCCAAAATAAATAAACTTTAAAAAATAAAAGAACTTTTATGCATAAAACAAACTTAAAACTATATTAATAAAGGGCAAATATTTTTAATCTTATAAATTAATGAGACAAATATGAGCATTTCTACAAAATATAGGCAAAGAATATAAACAAAAAATTCAAAGGAAGATATAGAAATGGCCAATACACGTTATAAAAATGGTCAACCTCACTAATAATCAAAAAAATATTAATTAAAATAAGTTATTTTCCCCTAGTGATGAATTTTTTATTATCAAACTTGATATTGTGAAGTGTATGAGAAATAGGTATTCTCATATACTACTGGGACTGTAAATTGATACATCTTCCTGGAAATTAACTTGGTAATATGAATCAAGAGCTTTAAAGAGTTTATACCAGGGGCACCTGGGTGGCTCAGTTGGTTAAGCGTCCTACTTCAGCTCAAGTCATGATCTCCCGGTCCGTGGGTTCAAGCCCCGCTTCGGGCTCTGTGCTGACAGCTCAGAGCCTGGAGCCTGTTTCAGATTCTGTGTCTCCCTCTTTCTCTGACCCTCCCCTATTCATGCTCTCTCTCTCTCTCAAAAATAAATAAATGTTAAAAAAAAAAAAGAGTTTATACCAATCACTTTTAGACACACTAGGTTGGCAAAATACTAAAAGTCTGACAATACCAAGTGCTGGTAAAGTTGAGAAGCAGTGGGAGCTCTTATACATAGCTGATAAACATATTGGTGATTCCTTTGATATTTTATAAGAATAAATATATAATAAATAATATATAAAATATATTTTGTCATATTGTATATAACATATGGAGACTAAAAATATATGACCAAAATAAGATAAAATATAATAATATAGAAATATAGAAATAAATATTTTTATAATAAATATAAGAATAATTGGATATTATCTTGAAAAGCCAGCAGTTCCAATTCGAGATACATACTCTAGACTAGGAACTCTTATTCCCGTTTCACAAAGACACTAATAAAAGAATGTTCATAACAGCTTTGTTCATAATAGCAAAAAAGCTGGCAATAACTCAGATACCCATTTATAGGAAAACTGGTAAGTAAATAGTGTTACCCTCAAACAATAGAAATCTATAACTGTAAAACTGAAAGAAGCACACTTAAATGTATCAACATCGATGAATCTTAGAAATATAACACTGGGACAAAAAAATCTAACACTGAAAAAAGCAAATTACGAAAGAATGCAATCAGTATGAAACGATTTAATGAAGTTCAAAAACAAGGAGAAATAAACAATATATTGCTTAGGGACACAAACGTGTTTTAAGCTAAAAAAAATAACAAGGCGATAGAAAAAGAATTCCATATGGTAATTACCTCTTACAGGGGGGAGGGGGATGAGCTTCAACTGTTGTGCTAATGCTTCCTCTCTCAGGTTAAGTGGGAGGTTCATGGTGTTTTATTATTATACATTATACACATCTTATATACACATATTATACGTTATACACATATTATACATTATACACATATATATTAGACACATATTATATACATTTATACGTATATTATTTTGTATATATCAAATATTTCATAATACATTTTAAAAAGCTTATAGAGTTTGATTTCATAATTCCATTTTTAGAGATCAATCCAAAAATAATAATGAAAAAATAAGTGCAGGAAAAGTTTATCCCAGTGGTGGTATTTATTGTAACCCAAAACTGAAAACAACCTACATATCCAACACCATTTTTCATATCTTGCCTTGTTTAAGAAAGGATTTGTTAAAGATTTTATTTAAGTAATCTCTATACCCAATGTGGGGCTCTAACTCATGACCCCAAGATCAAGAGTCACATGCTCTACTGACTGAATCAACCAGGCAACCCCTAGAAGGGATTTTTAAAGGCCTTAATAAATACATTCAGTGAGACAAAAGTTAATTAAAACTTGCTGAGAGGGGCGCCTGGGTGGCTCAGTCGGTTAAGTGTCCAACTTCGGCTCAGGTCACGATCTCACAGTCTGTGAGTTCGAGCCCCGCGTCAGTCTCTGGGCTGATGGCTCCGAGCCTGGAGCCTGCTTCCGATTCTGTGTCTCCCTCTCTCTCTGTCCCTCCCCCATTCATGCTCTGTCTCTCTCTGTCTCAAAAATAAATAAAAACGTTAAAAAAAATTAAAAAAAAAAAACTTGCTGAGAAATGAAAGTTAAAGGAAGAAGGTAAGAGAAAGCCAGGAGTAAGGTTATTATGAACCATATGAATGATAAAGTTTCCTGTTCTCATTAGAGGTGGGCCACAAATTTGACTCTAAGCTTCCAGTAACCAGGATAAAAAGGGAAACATGATTCATGGTGAAGAGCAAATCAACTGTTCTGATGGAAGCCAGACAGAAATTTCTCCCCAGATTAACTGTACAGGCAAGTTATTTAAATACTCTACCTATGTTTCCCTGGAACACCTGTTATAGAATGTTGTGAGGATTATATAAATTCCCAGGGCAGCATCTGCCAGGTAGTAATCACTCAAATATGTTACTGATTAGCCATAATGAATAACATTCTCAAGAGTATTCTTCTGGAAAGCACTATCATGGAAGTAGATATCATTAAGGGAGAAATGGAAAGGTAACCCTGGCCTCAGATAGGAAATCCTCTCAACAATAGGACAGCGTTGTGAATTAGTTTTCAGGTGTTTCGTCTGTCCTCACTCAATACGTATTTATTAAGCACATCCTTCATGCAAGTTTTTTGTCTGGTCATACATGACCAGAATGTAGGATTTGTTAAGTGGTGTTCTGCTTCAGTCAATCTAATCTGGAAGTCATTCTAATGTATTGAATAATAAATAAAATTTGTTGCATTTACTTTTTCTGCTTTCCAAATGTGAAAGTATTATTCTGCAATCAAAGACTGACCAAAAGCAATTATGAAAAGAACAGTGAGAAATAATAATTGAACTTAAATAAAACCTACTAAGGACAGAATAATCAATTGAGGCTTTTACTATCCTGGGAAGTGGCATCATGGTGATAAAAATATTAATTGCCACATTTACTGAATGCTAATTATGCACCAAACTCTGCTAATTTCTTTACATACGTTATTTCATTTAATACTTACAACACTTTGAGGTTGTGAATATTATCTCCATTTTTTTGGGTAGGAAGATTTTGAAGCGTTAGAGGGAATAAGCCATTTACCTAAAGTCACAGCAACAAGTATAGGTTCAAGGCGGGATTTGGATCCAGGCCTTGCTGATTCTAAAACCCTTGTTCTTAGTCACTTTAGTATATTACTTTTTGTCAAATAAAGCCAAAACTTATCTTGAAACCCCTCGTTCCAGATCTAAAATGTTTTTCCCCAACACTCTCAGTCAAGTATACCCTGATTTTTATTATTCTGTAATAAGTTTATGCATCGGTCTTATTATCTTCTTGGTTTTGACTATCAGACTGAAAGTTAACCTTCTTCTGGTCTATGTGATTGATACTCATGTTGCTTAGTCACTTCATTTGATCACCCTGAACTTAAAAAAAAAAAAAATTAATGGATAGTATCCTTGGTTTTGAAGTAGAAAAGTTCAGCAGTTTAGTTTGGTAATACATAATCTCATGGTCCTAGACTCTAAGGATTGTTTTGGCCCTTGCTGAGGATGCTGAACCATGTTGCCTCCATTCCAAATTGTGGACTTCTTCCTCACCTTGCCAGTTAGCCAAAAGACAAGTATATATATAAGTGTTGACAGTGAAGATGCATCTTATCTTTAATGATCAAGAAAATTCAGGCTCCAGGCAATTTGACCTGGGGCTCTCTGATGTTCCCTGCCAACTGTACTTACGGATTTCCCATTCAAACGATGAAGTGTGAACGTCATGGTCACTAAGTGGGTTTGCAGTAGAGAACATTGCCTGTAATTGTTCTTCCTTTCCGTGGGCCTAACAGACAGTTGTCCTCAGACTCCTGGTGGGAGCAGCAGTGGCATGGTGAAGATCTCAAAAGAGATGCCTGGCTGGCTCAGTCAGTAGAACATGTGACTCTTGAACTCAGGGTCAGAGTTCGAACCCCACATTGGGTATAGATGACTTAAAAAAAAAAAAAAAAAGACAAACACTGTCATGTTGAAAAAAATAGATGTGTTCAGCCCAGTGGCTTGAGATTACTCTGTATTACTTGCATTATGCAGCTCAGAAACTAGAAAAAGCCTATCAAGAAAATTATCATTCTGAAATACTTGTATAAAGGCAGGATTTACTCTATGATATAGACAAAATCTCCTGAAAGATAATTGTGTGAAAGAGAACAAGGTTGAAGTTTACATTTGTTGGAATATATTAACCTCGGAAGTCTTTAATAAATCAAGATCCACTTACAGATACTGATTTCTTTTTCCTTTTATAATCTTTAAAAATCTTTTTTTTTTTGGCCTTTGTTCATAATACATGTTTTCTTCTCTTTCTGGCTTCCCATATTCCTTAAATCATTTCATCTAGATGTATATAGACCATCTGTCCTTCCAAAAAGCTATTCCTTCTCTCAACACGGGGCAGCAGTGGGAACAAGAGGCACAATATGAAAAGAAAGCCAGGAAAAATCTTGTGGACAGTTTTTTGGCTCCTCTCCTTTGGCCCCTCTTTGCAACCCCCTGGGGAACAAAAGGGAGCCAACAGCTTGTATCCTTTTGGGAAAGTGGCAGTGGCTACAGAAGAGAAGACTTCCTAGACAGAAAAACAAAGCAAATGGTGGATGGTGTGATGGAACGCACACATTCTGTGCTGCGGGAGCAAATAGATTGGAATTTCTTATCATTGAAGTGCAACATAAGAGGCTGTATCAATGTTTGACCAAGTAAAATGCAAGCTAGTCATTTGAATTGCTTCCAAATACACAATTGGAAGCTCTCTACATTGTGATAATTTTGTAATAACCTATATCTTTCCCCAAAGACAGTCTCATGACCTGGGGAATTACAAGCACGCTGTGCTCCAGGAGTTACATCCACAGGATTTTATAGACTTAAGATACACCCTTCATCCCTAGAGCCATGTGATATCTAACTGTAGCTCTTAAAAACGTAGCCCCAGTGAAGGTCCTTGAGAAACTGCCCTTGAAGTTCCCTAGCCTCAACATAGGAGGTCCTCAGCTAATAAATGTCGAATGAATAGCACATTAGTTCAAGCCAGTTCCCATTAGCAGTTTTGTATGTAAAGAGAAACTGCTGTCCCCCACCTCTTCCAGCTGTGTTTAAGACCTCAGAAATAAGGCAGTGTTGCCTCAGAAGAGCCTAAAAACCTAAAAGGAGAGGTGCTGCCCCAAATGAAATTACAGAGGAGGTAGTAACTTTGTAGTAGGCCATACTTCCCGGAGCAGAATTTTACAGTTTCTATTTCCTTTCAAGTTCCAGCCACATAAAAATAATAACAGTAATATAATAATAGAACCTACTGCCCAAAGTCAAGTCTGAGTTTTCCAAAGAACATTAATAAAAAGTCTAATTTGAGCATTGGAACTGTTCCTTGGAAACCTCTACTGGAAATTGTCTTTATTGTCTTTGAAAATCACAGAGGTGAGGCTTTGTGCCCCTGTGGAGAGCAGACGAATACAGCTTGCCTGGAACAAGCTGCCACTGCTGCCAGCCTTGTGAACAGCAAGCATTTCACCCTTGAGTCTGTCTCATAGGATACAGCTTCAGACTCCTCTAATTCAGATAGGTGGAGTTTCTCCATCGCTGTGAAATCTCACAGATAGAGGTACAGTGAGCATCTAAATTGGTAAAGCCTGCCTGGGGGAGCAGGGGCCACAGCTGTGTTTCCCTTACTCACCTCTTGAAGCCTGTCGATCACCTGTGCATCTCCAGCTCCTGCCCAGTGTCACCTTTCATTGAGGATCTAATTTACACATTGTAGAAAGTACTCCAATTTGCAAAAATGTTATCAGTCTTCCATGTTGTTTCAGGATAGTAAATTGAACCATAAATCAAACTTAAATTGAATCCTGAAAACTTTTGATATTTTCAAAAATTAATCAAAAAATTAATCAGCTCTGTAGAAGTGATGGGGTAACAAGAAATGAAGGATTGAGTAGTTGAGTTTATTTTTTGTTTGTTTTATTTTTTATTTGAGAGAGAGAGAAACAGAGCACCAGCAGAGGAAGGGCAGAGAGATGGAGACAGAATCTGAAGCAGGCTCCAGGCTCTGAGCTGTCAGCACAGAGCCCAGCGTGAGGTTTGAACCCACGAGCAGTAAGATCATGACCTGAGCTGAAGTCAGATGCTTAACTGACTAAGCCACCCAGGCACCCCTAGTAATTGAGTTTAAAAAAGAGGCCTTCACTTAACACTGATGATGTCGATTTCTTTGGAAATAGTTTTACTTCTCACTTAAATGTGACTAAGCCCCATGGTTGTATTAGTTTATCCAAAACAATGCAGTGCTGTCCCATAGAATGGATTCGTATATTGCTTAGAATGATGAAACGGTGTGATACTGAGATAAAGTCTTTGGATCCTAACAGAGCTGAGTTTGAGTCCCAGCTCTGCCACATGGAACTTCCTGTTGCCTTGGTTTTCTTATCCCGAAACTGGAGCTGATAATATCTGCTCTAGTGTTTTGAAGTGATTAGATGAAGGAATACATGGGTGAAGTTCCTGGCCCATAGTAGTGCTCGGTAAATGTTGTTGTTGCTAAAATGTAGTTTCTGTGTCCTGCTCACTGATACAGTCCCACGAGTGAGGATATGAATGTATAAACAACTTACCAAGCTAACTGAGGAAATGAGAATTGAAAGAGAAATTCACTCTTGACTACATGCTTCCTTATTTTGTGTCACATATTGAGGGCAGAAACTGAATCTTCTTCTGTCCTGCAGTCCATAATGACTAACACAGTGCTAGATAACTAGTAGACATTCAGGAAATGTTTGTTGACGTGACCTTACTTAGTGTCTTACGTCTTTCTATACCCCTCTTATGAGAACAGGATTATGCCCTGCCACATGAGAATCTTAAAGTTTCCTGGTAACTTATCTTCCAATAAAACTATGGGGATATTTTTACCATCTTCAAATTGTTTTGCTTTCTGGTTTCTGGGCCCACTGTTAGCCATATTGTTCTTTATGCATTTGTAAGTATCGCTAGCCAGTGCAGCTGGCACAGAAATAACTTTTCTGTCTCCATTTTTAAATGAAAATCTTAGTTTTTCAGATATTTCTGAAATTAGCTAGAAGTCCTTTATGCTTAACCTTTCCATCTGCATATTTAAATATATTTAATGATTTTTCAGTAGTTTTGTGATAAATAAGCATGTCTAATAAAGGTATCCCACACCATAAATTTTTTTCAAGCTCTGTTGACGGCCTAGCATTTGATTACCATTTTGGGGAAAACCTGAAAATGCATTGCTTTTCTTTGAAATCCTTAAAGGTGTGAATATATTACAGATTGAGGAACTGATATGACTTTATGGATGTACAGTTGATCAAATTTATAATAATTAGCTTTTTTTCAGAGGTTTTTTTTTTCTTGGCCTGTTCAGATTTTCTACTTCTTGACTCAATTGTGGCGGTGGGGGGGATAGTTAGTATTTTTCTTAAAATCCTCCAATTCTTAATTTATCAAATTATTTTTTAATTTATAAAATTATAAAATGAATTCATCTTCAATGTGTATTTTTGGTTGCGTACAATTTGTCATTTCTAATTTTGTGCATTAGGATTTTCTCTTCTTTTTTGATAAGGCAAACTAAAATTTTATGAGGACATTTCAGGCAATTGGAAGATCACCTTTGGCCATATCTTCCAAGTTTTATTTATCATGTTCCCATTCTCATTCATTTCTAGCAGCATGTAATTGCAGGTTTCGTGAAAGTTATTTAGGAGTTTTGTGTCTGTGACTTCCATAGACATCCGTCATTAACTTCTAGTTCCTGGCATTTTTGCCATGTCTCAGAGCACCTCCTTACCTGTCCCTCACCTCCAGCGCTCAGTGCTAGTCTTCCTGTCCAAGGGCTCAGTGAGCTTCTGCTGGCGTCCCCTACCACTTCCTGGGAGACTGCACTCATTACCCAAAGGGCAGGGGCATTTGAGAGTCAGTGTTTGCTGCATTCCTTCAATCTCGTCCCATCTGCTCCATAGCTAGTTGCTATTCCTCTAAGTCTGTGACAGGTAGACGGTCTTCTCTAGCTTGAGTCCTGGGGGAGGATTCCCCTCCTTTGTAATTGCCTACTGATTATAATAAATACTGGGAGGGAATAATTAGCTTTCAAGTTATCACTGAGTAACAGGGACATGGATGACCCACCCATAGAGCACTTATCACCGATAATATTACTCATGAATTGGAATGGAGTTTTAACATTGGACGCTCCTGCTCTGTAAGGTCCATGAGGTGTCACGGCAGCTCCGTCTTATCCGTGAAGAAACCGAAGCCCAGAGTAGTTGGGTGACTTTCCCGAAGTCATAAATAGTGCAAAGCTGGAATAAGAACCCAGATCTTCTGTTTCTGATTAATTTTTCAAATCTTAGTGAAAATTATAGTTCAAAAATGCAGTCTTGGCAACCATCAACTATTTTCTGCCATCCAACGCAGTTGCTTATTCCACATTCCATGTCAAAAGACTTTGCATTTGATCCCAAGAACACTCTTTCTGTTTCCCTCCCAGTTTGAGCGCCATGACCCGGTGGATGGGAAAATTACCGAGAGGCAGTTTGGTGGCATGCTGCTGGCCTACAGCGGGGTACAGTCCAAGAAGCTGACCGCCATGCAGAAGCAGCTCAAGAAGCACTTCAAGGAGGGAAAGGTGGGTGTCTCTGTTTACAGGAAGAGAAGGAACTGTGGGAAGGTACTAGCACGGGTACCAACAAAATGAGAGTGTCATGAAGCAAATACTGTAACTAATTCATCTCTTGTACTTGAAGAAAAAAAAAAAAGCAGCGGGCGAGGAATAAGGGCGAGTCCAGAACAACCCCCTAGGTTTCTTGTTCACACAAAGGGTGGCACCATGAACTAAGACTGAGGAATTAAAAAGAGAGACTGGTTTACAGAGGAAGATAAAGACTTTAGTTATAGATATCTTGAATATAAGACACCTGTGGACTATCCAATTAGAGATGAGTAGCAGGCACTTGGATATTCAGATCTACTTCAGATGACTGAGATAGGTTTGGGAATTACCAACACACTATTCAAGTTAAAACCATGAGATTGCCCAAGGAATTTTCTGTATTATACAGAAAAGAACTGTCTTTTTTTGGCCAGAGACAA
This sequence comes from Panthera tigris, assembly GCF_018350195.1. Lineage (NCBI taxonomy): Eukaryota > Metazoa > Chordata > Mammalia > Carnivora > Felidae > Panthera > Panthera tigris. Next base: position 32,436,202 of record NC_056670.1, on the reverse strand, counting down.
AATCAAGTGGAACACTAACATATAAACAGCACAGGAAGGAAATGGTTAGAGAAGGTGGTGCAATCAAAGCCAAGGAAGTAGAGGGTTCAGGGACTGGGGGCGGGGGACGGGGGGTGTCACATGGGACAGAGAGGGTCCAGTAAACTAAGAGGATAAACATCCATTGGCTTTGGTAAAATGGTAATAATTAATAACTTTTGGGAGAGCTGTTTTATTAGATTGGAGGGCATATTAGAATGGGAAGTAAGGAAGCAGAAAGAGGAAGAAAATGAGGAAGATGGAAGAGGGGGGCTCCAGAAAGAAGGAACTAGAATATGTTAAAAACTCTAAGGCAGTATATTATTAGTCTGCTTGGGCTGCTACAACAAAACACCACAGACTGGGTGGCTTCACCAGTAGAAATTTCTTTTCTCGCAGTTCTGGAGGTTAGAAGTCCATGATCAAAGTGCAACAAATTAAATTTCTAGTGAGGGCTCTCTTCCTGTCCTTCAGACAGCCACCTTCTGGCTATATCCTCACATGGCCTTTCCTTGGTTGTTGGCAAGGTAAGAGAGAAAACCAGAGAGCAGGAGCACAAGAGCACACATGTACACCAGCTCTCTGATGCATCTTCTTATAAGAACACTAATCCTGTCCGTTCAAGGCCCCGCCCTTATAGCCTCATTTAACCTTAATTATTTGCTTAGAGGCCCCACCTCCTAATACGGCCATAACGGGGGTTAAGGCTTCAATGTAGAAATTTTGGGAGGCACACATTCAGTCCGTAACAGAAAACACAAAGGTCTAGCATGTGAGGCACCAAAAGGGGACTGTTGTGGTTGGAGCATATACTAGCAAGGAGGAGAGTGGCCTGAGGTGAGGTTTGAAAGGGAGATGGGGGCCCACATATGCATGGAACGAGTTTGGTGGAATGGGAAGCTCTTTAAAGGGCTGTGAGCGGGGGCGCCTGGGTGGCTCAGTCGGTTAAGCGTCCGACTTCGGCTCAGGTCACGATCTCATGGTCCGTGAGTTCGAGCCCCGCGTCGGGCTCTGGGCTGATGGCTCAGAGCCTGGAGCCTGCTTCCGATTCTGTGTCTCCCTCTCTCTCTGCCCCTTCCCCGTTCATGCTCTGTCTCTCTCTGTCTCAAAAATAAAATAAACGTTAAAAAAAATAAATAAATAAAAAATTAAAAAAAAAATAATAAAGGGCTGTGAGCAGTCAAATGACATGGTTGTGTGCAGGTTTAAATAAAGGACTCTGGCCACTTTGTGGAAAACAGTTTGGGAAGGAGCAAGCAAAGAAGCTGAAAGACTGATACTAAGATTATTAGAGAACTCAGGGAGAGATGATTGAGCATTTTTTGAGCAGCATTGCGATTGGAGACCATGAGTTTGTAGTGGTGCAGTAGTCAACACTGCTCTCTGATACCTTTCCACACCAGCTGCACCTGGTGCAGGAAGGAGCAGATGGCAGAACTGAATCAGTCTCTGGGGTTTTGCCAGGGTGTGGGATGGACAAACTGAAGCAGAAATCAGCTAAAAGGCATACCTCTTAAAGATCACCTACATATACACACACCCCACAATGCCAGATCTTCTCATTTCCAGCCAATACCCTTTCCAGTGGACAATGATTACCATGTGGCCATGACCAAGGAACCTGACCTGGCACTAAAAATGTTCCTGTCCCTACACAGCAGTTGTTTCCTCAGTTATGAGGGAAGACTCATCACTAACGGAAAGTGACAGAGGACAATGTTCTCTCCCAGAGACAACTTTTACAGTGCTTAGTACCCAGCTCATATCTGTTGGAAATTATAATTTCAGAAAATTGATGGCAGGTGTTTAGGGGCGCCTGGATGGCTCGGGTTGGGCGGCCGACTGTAGCTCAGGTCATGATCTCATGACTTGTGAGTTCGAGCCCCACATCAGGCTCTGTGCTGACAGCTTGGAGCCTGGAGCCCGCTTCAGATTCTGTGTCTCCCTTGCTCTCTCCCCCTCCCCCGCTCGCGCTCTATCTCTCTCTGTCTCAAAGGCAAATAAACATTAAAAAATAATAATAATAAATTAAAAATTAAAAAGAAAGAAAATCGATGGCAGATGTTTAGATGGATTTTTAGTCCCTATGCTGGAAGCACAGTGTTTGCATTAGGAAACACTCTTTTCTTTTTACCAGACTAAGTTTTAAATAAGTTTGGTCCAGACATTTTTTTGACCTTAAAATAATTATCAGAACAGTCTAATTCATGTTGTATTATGAATTTTTTTTAAAGCAATAAATAGGGTATTGGAGACATCTCCCTTGAAGGAATAGAATAGCTTTAGCAGGAGTTAATATAAGGCCTGGAGACCTTGCAAAAGAGCTCTGAAATGAAAGGACAGATTTTGTCAGATGATGAAAATCTGGGGTGCTAAATTACTTCTGGCCCTGAATTTCCAGGCTGCTATAGCAAGGAGATTGAGATTGATCGTCCTCTCATGTTGATTAGTTTGTGAACATAGCAATTAACTATAATGAGCGTTAATGAAGGGCCTTTGCTCCTAAGGTTAGCAGTCTATCTCTCTAGGATCATGTCTCATTAAAGGGGAATCACCATCTGCTTCTTAATGATTTCTTTTATTCCACTTTGGATTTGTTAACATGAAAATGTAAGTTTTCATTTGGCTCATATTAATCATTTTTCTGTGTGGGATTCTGCACAAATTATCAGTCCAGACCTAAAAGATTGATGATCCTAGTGGTGGCATTAAGTAAATATTTGCGTACTGCTTAATGACCATGCAATGTTTCACAGCCTTTCACATTTTTCTTTTTCTGTCTTTCCAACAGCCTTGTTAGGTCTCCTCTTGTCTTTGAGAATATAGAGATGGAGAGAAAGAGAAATTAATGACCCACCCAGAGTCTGGACTGAAATCCAAGGCTTTCAATTCCAGATCTTGTCCTTTCTATATCAGAGTTCTGCTAACCATACCCTTTCTCTAAAGCAGTGCTTCTCAACCCCAGTCACCCAGTATCGCTTGGGGAATTTTTCAGAAATGTGATTGTTGGGGCCCTCTTTAACCCTACTAAATCAGAAGCTCAGTGGGTGGGTCCAGGCATCGTTTGTTAAAAGGCTCCTGAGGTGATTCTCCTGTGCTCTTGCGCTCGCTCGTGAGCCGCTGCTCTAGAGGACTGCACTCCGTCGGTGTCTCTAGCTACTTTGCCCCTGAGTAATAGCTAGAAGGACTGGAGAACCTGCCATGCTAGAAAAATCGCTCTATTCGTGCTGTTATGTTTCGTATTTAACAAGGAGAGTTTTCATTTCTTTCTTCCTTTTTTTTCAATGGGAACCGTGTTTTGTTTTGGCTTTATTTTAAAAATTAGCCCCAAGGCGCTTGGGTGGCTCAGTCTTAAGTGTCTGACTCTTGATTTTGGCTCAGGTCATGACCTTGGGATCGTGAGATTGAGCCCCACATCAGGTTCTGTGCTGAGTTTGGAGCCTGCTTGAGATTCTCTGTCTCCCTCTCTGTCTCTCTAAAAAAATTAAATTAAAATTTAAAAATAAAATAAAATAAATAAAATAAAAATTAGTCCCTATCCTCTACCAGATTTTCCCCATTTCCCTCAATATCCTTTTTTCTGTGAATAATTCTTCTGCGCCAAATTTGACTCAGCTCTAAAATTTGCTAATTTTACTTCCTCCATATTGTCTTCTCCTCATTAAAAGAAAAACAGAGTTTTCTAAACTTTATCAATGTAACTCACAGGGATGGTTCTCGATGCTTGAGAGTGCAGAAGCTGTGAATTTTAATAATTTAGCAAATCCACTTAAGGCTGAACTGAAAATTACATTTAGTTCAATGTCAGACATCGCTCTGTGCAAGACACTAAGCCAGATGCTGTGAGAAAGATAAAAGATAAACAAAAACCATCATCTATCCTCAAGAAATATATAGTCTGTAATAATTTAGTAAGAAAAAACATATATACACACAGAGACCTATATAATTTCATATTCAGTACTTATTGAGCAACCACTATGTGCAAAGCACTCTTTCAGATATTAGGAACACAGTAATGAGCAAAACCCAGTCTGCCGCATAGCATTTAATATTCCTAGTGCAGGGAGTCAGATCATAAATAATTATAATAGAGGGCAACTCACTTGACTTTGGGCCTCTTAAGAGCAGTGTCTTACTCGTCTTTGCATGTCCACAGTACAGTGAGTGTCGCATAGGCAAATGTTTGTCATATGCATTGGTGAATGTATTAAGTACCCTAATAAAGCTATGAGACCTTTTGGGAGCACCAGTGAGAAAGATTAGAACCACTGAAGAGATTCTTGGTGGCAATACAATTTGAACTTGGCCTTAAAAGCAGAGTAGGATTTTGACAAGCAGAAGTTATAAAAAAAGTTTGCTTTTGCTACATGTTTCCTCTTAGATCCCTATCGCCAGCAACCTTCTGTCTGTATCAGTCTTACTAATAATGCTACCAGCCATGAAGCAGGGTTTGTACTTAACCAAACAGTTATAATAAAACTATTAGATTATTAACTTTGCGTGTCATCTGTAGATAATATTCATGTGGGCTCTCCTATTCACTTATTTTCACAGCTATTTGAGAGTTGAGCCAGAATGTGGTCATCATGGAATATCAGATTCTAGAAACATTGCTGCATAGCGCTTGAAAAACTCCAATTATTAGGTGCCCGTCAAAGTCATAAGTAGTAGAGCACCTGAGGTGTGGCCATTCAACTAAGAAGACTAGAAACTCTACTGATTAGCTTTGTTTAACTGATTAGCTTTGAAACCTGTCCTTCCCCCAAAGAAGTACTAAGCTGTGAATGACTGTTAAGAGAATTTATGGGCTTTTCACTATTATATTTCTGGTGTCCCCCCACAATTAGTTTCATATACTTCAAAGGTATACGAGAGGTATACTTGTCTCTCTTTTCTATTCCTCAAGGTCATAGACATACCAGAGAAGAGAGTATAGTTCAAAGCTTAATCGAATAAACTCATTACCATTGGTTCTATGGTAATGAGCCTGCCAGCCTGCTAAGGATTCAACCTACCACTTACTGAGTACTTGCTATGGATCAGGCATTTTACCTATCTTCTCCTTAATGATCACATCCTGCTTGGTGGAAAGAATCCCCATTTTTCAGATGAAAAATACTTTTCAGAGCCTTAGTTGCCTGAGATCACACAGCATCTTAAGAGGTAGCAACAGGATTCAAAGCCAGGACTTGTTCTATTCCACAGTCAATAATCTTCCTACTAATGAGCCTATTTAATGCTACTCCTTATTCGCCATAATTTGAATAAGGACAAGGGTTTTGAGGAAATAAGAAAGCCAGTGTATTGCTAGACTATAGCCTGTGGTCTCTTAAGGAGATGGTAGAAAGGTAATCTATGGAAGCATTTTGTGTAAGACCTAGAATATGAGGCTAAGAAGTTGGGTTTATCCAGTTGGCAGTGAGAAATCATTGATATTTTGACAGGAGGAGGAATGAACACATGAAGAAAGTGATGTTTCAGGATGATTAGATATTTGCAGAAATGTAAGCAATAGAAACAGTGTGATTTCCCCCCACTGCCAGGCAACAGTTGAAGAGAATTGTGAGGTTTGCAATGGGAAGATGCTTTACTGGAGCAAGATAGTCATAGTAACACCTATGAAAGAATAGCCAAGAAATTGGTGACAGGGGCGCCTGGGTGGCTCAGTCGGTTAAGCGGCCGGCTTCGGCTCAGGTCATGATCTCGCACTCTGTGAGTTCGAGCCCCGCCTCGGGCTCTGTGCTGACAGCTCAGAGCCTGGAGCCTGCTTCGGATTCTGTGTCTCCTTCTCTCTCTGACCCTCCCCCGTTCATGCTCTGTTTCTCCCTGTCTCAAATAAACGTTAAAAAAAAATTTTTTTTTAATTGTGTTCTTATTTTCTCATTATAGAGTTGTAAGAGTTCTTTAAATTTTTTTTTTCACATTTATTTATTTTTGAGAGACAGAGGAAGACAGAGTACAAGTTGGGGAGGGACAGAGAGAGAGGGAGACACAGAATCCGAAGCAGGCTCCAGGCTCTGAGCTGTTAGCACAGAGCCTGACACGGGGCTCGAACCCACAAGTTGTGAGATCATGACCTGAGCCGAAGTCGGATGCTCAACCGACTGAGCCACCCAGGCACCCTGTAAGAGTTCTTTAAATCATTCTGGATACAAATCCTTTATCAGATATGTGATTTTTAAATATTTTCTCCCAGTCTGTGATTTGTCTGTTTTCTCAGTATTTTGAAGTACAAAAGTTTTTAAGTTTGATGAAGTCTAACTTATCAGTTTTTTTTTTTCTTTTATGGATTGCACTTTTGGTGTCATATCTTTTTTTTTTTAAGTGTATTTATTTTGAGACAGAGAATGTGAGCAGGAGAGGGGCAGAGAGAGAGAGGAGAGAGAATCCCAAACAGGCTCCACACTGTCAGCATAGAGCCTGATGTGGGGTTCAATCCCACAAACTGAGATCATGACCTGAGCCAAAATCAAGAGTTGGGTGCTTAACCACCTGAGCCACCCAGGCGACCCTTGGTGTCTATCATATCTAAGAACTCTTTGTCTTACTCAAGGTTACGAAGATTTTTTTTATGTTTTCTTCTAAACATTTTATCAATTGCTTTTAGTTTTGAAAGATAATTCTATTTGCTTATTCAACAAATTTCTAATGTTAAATTCACTTTTTAAATATTTATTTAAATTTTAGTTAATATACAGTGCAATATTGGTTTCAGGAGTAGAATTCAGTGATTCATCACTTGTATACAACACCCAGTGCTCATCACAGTAAGTGCCCTCCTGCATACCCATCGCCCACCTCCCTCCATCAGCCCTCAGTTTGTTCTCTATTGTTAAGAGTCTATTGTGGTTTGTTTCTCTCTCTTCTCTCTTCCCCCCTTCCCATATGTTCATCTGTTTTGTTTCTTAAATTTCACATATGAGTGAAATCATATGGTATTTGTCTTTGATTGACTTATTTCACTTAGAATAATATATTCTAGCTCCATCCACATTGTTGCACATGGCAAGATTTCATTCTTTTTAGCCTTATCTCCTTTTTTTGAGTCATCTAGAGCCCAGGGGTTTTTTTAATGTTTTATTTTTATTTATTTTGAGAGCGAGAGAGCAGAGAAGGGGCAGAGAGGAAGGGAGAGAGATAGAATCCCAAGCAGGCTCCACACTGTCAGTGCAGAGCCCGATGCAGGGCTCAGACCCATGAACCATGAGATCATGACCTGCACCAAAACCAAGAGTTGGACACTCAACCAGCTGAGCCACCCAGGTGCCCTTAGAGCCCAGTTTTCTGTAAGTCCATCTTTCCCAAGGTAGATAGATAACCAGTTTGTTGAACAGTTGGACCCAGAATAAAATAACTCCTGCTTCTTCCACTTCCCCATAGTGTGTCAAGAAATTCCCTGTGATGCCATGCCTAAGAGAAGGTTATTTCCTCTTGCCTACTATTCTACAGGTCACGTCACCTGCCAGTGGCCTGTACACAACTATTGCCTTCCAGTCTGAACAGCTCAATTTGCAGAAAGCACATCCTTTCACTTTCCATCCATGAACCTCATGTTAAAGTCTTATTCCAGCTTTATTGCTAGAAAACCCTTTGGATTTTTTACTAAGATAGTTATGAAGAAATAAGGATTTTGTGACTGGCGTCATCTTTTCTTTAAGAAGCCTATCTAAATTGTAAGCTCTATAAAATCAAGGCCCATGTCCAAAGCAATTTTATTTCCCTCATTGTTCCTGGCATAGTGCTGAGTCGTTAGTAAGTGCTCAATAAATATTTTTATTGTATCTATATAATAAAAGGTAAAATGTTACATATTTCAATTTAATAATGCCATAATGTGATGTGTATCCCACTGTTTTTCTAAATCATCAAATGAATAGCCATTCAATTCAGATTTTCTCACTGTCTGATCTCAAATAATTCTCAGCATGAGTATTCTGGCCTTGACCTATTGTATTTGATGTTTCATGATAAATTAAGTAGCAAACATTAGAGTTTGCTTTTGTCAGAGGGGATCGCATTTCCTGTACCATGCCCTTTGTTTTAGAAATTTTATGTTAACCATTTTTAAGTGTATAGTTCAGTGGCATTAAGTACATTCATACTGGGGCACCTGGGTGTCTCAGTCCATTAAGCATCCGAATTCGGCTCACGTCACTATCTCATGGTTTGTTAGTTTGAGCCCCACATCGGGCTCTCTGCTGTCAGCACAAAGCTCACGCCAGAACCTCTGCCCCCTGCCCCATTCTCTGCCTCTCCCCTGCTCATATTCTCTCTCTCTAAAATAAATGAACATTTTTTAAAATCTTGAAAAGTACATTCATACGGTTATACAACCTTGGCTACTATCTGTCTTCCCAAATTGAAACTCTGTACCCATTAAACAACAATTCCCCGGGGCCCTTGGCTGGCTCAGTAAATAGAGCATGCAATTCTTTCTTTCTTTTTTTTTTTTTTTTTTAAGTTTATTTATTTATTTTGACAGAGAGAGTGGGGAAGGGGCAGAAAGAGAATCCCAAGCAGGCTCCATACTGTCAGCTCAGAGTCCCATGCGGGGCTCTAACTCATGAACTGCGAAATCATGACCTGACCTGAAATCAAGAGTTGGACGCTCAACCAACTAAGCCATCCAGGCTCCCCAGAGTGCTTAACTCTTGATCTCAGGGCTATTGTTCAAGCCCTATGTTAGGCATAGAGATTATTTAAAAAAAAAAAAAAAAAAGGAAGGAAGGAAAACAAAGAAAGAAAAAAAGAAAGAAAAGAAAATTCCCATTTCTGTCTCTATAAACTTAAATAATTTAGGTACTTCATATAAGTGGAATCATACAGTATTTGACCTTTTGTGACTGGCTTATTTCACTTGATATAATATCTTCAAGTTTCATCCATATTGCAGTTTATGTCAGAATTTCCTCCTTTTTAATGGTGACTAATATTCCATTTTGTTTATACATTCATCCATCAATGGATACTTGGGTTTTTTTCACCACTGCATGTCTTCTGATGGAGAAGAGAAGACGGTATTAGGCATCCATCCACAAGCAGGAGATGTTGTAGAACCTGTACTTCCCTCTAGGAGATTGATTCTAGCCTAGTGTTTACATTAGATAGCATACCAAGGCATTTGTATAAGGAATAAGCCCTATCTCTGGATGCTCTAAGTTAAGGCCAAAAGAATGGCCTCAAATTAGGGAAAAATTACTTCTAGTTCACTGCCAAAAATTATGGAACTTGGTACATAGTAGGTACTCCATATATGTTGGAATGCATGCTTAAATTCAGATGTACCACTTTGCATAAATTGCCAAAAACTGGAAACACACCAAATAGAATGGATAAAAAAAACCTGTAGTATAGGGGTGCCTGGGTGGCCCAGTCAGTTAAGCATCTGACTTCAGCTCAGGTCATGATTTCATGGTTCATGAGTTCAAGCCCTGCATCGGGCTCTGTGCTGACAGCTCAGAGCCTGGAACCTGCTTCAGATTCTGTGTCTCCCTCTCTGCCCCTCCCCCACTCATACTCTGTCTCTTTCTCTCAAAAATAAAAGAAAACATTTTAAAAAACTGTGGTATATTCACCTAACAGAATACTAATGGCAATAAAAGTGAGTTAACTACAGAATACAAAAACATAGACAAATCTAAAAGAGAGAAGCCATATATAATAGAATGCATACTGCATGATTCCATTTTTGAAGTTCAAAACAAGCATAATTAAACTGTTTCTGTTTGAGGATGCATAAATAGATACTAATGTTATTTTTAGAAAGAAAGAAAGAAAGAAAGAAAGAAAGAAAGAAAGAAAGAAAGAAAGAAAGAAAGAAATCCCCTAAAAGTCAGAACAGTAATTAACACTGGGAAAAGGGGCTTACGACTGAGAAAGGGACATGTTGAGGGGAGAGAGGAAGGCTTCCAGGATGCTGAGAATAGTCTCTTCCTGAGTGGAGGTTCTCTGGGTGTTCATTTTTATAACAGCTTGTTGTACTCTTTTTGTTGTTGTTGTTGTTGTATATGGCTTTACTTGAAAATAGCACTGGGTTTTTTTGTTTATTTATTTTTTTAATTTACATTCAAGTTAGTTATCATATAGTGCAACAATGATTTTAGGAGTAGATTCCCCATTTAGCCCATCCTCCCTCCCACAACCCCTCCAGTAACCCTCTGTTTGTTCTCCGTATTTAAGAGTCTCTTATGTTTTGTCCCCCTCCTGTTTTTGTATTATTTTTGCTTCCCTTCCCTTATGTTCATCTGTTTTGTATCTTAAAGTCCTTATATGAGTGAAGTCATATGATACCTGTCTTTCTCTAATTTCGCTTAGCATAATACCCTCTAGTTCCATCCACGTAGTTGCAAATGGCAAAATTTCATCTTTTTGATTGCCAAGTAATACTCCATTGTATATATATACACCACATCTTCTTTATCCATTCATCCATTGATGGACATTTGGGCTCTTTCCATACTTTGGCTGTTGTTGATAGTGCTGCTATAAACATTGGGGTGCATGTGTCCCTTCAAAACAGCATACCTGTAGTTGTACTCTTATGTTTTACTCAGCTTTCTATATGGTCATCATATTCCACAATAAAAAGTTTTTTGGGGCGCCTGGGTGGCTCAGTCGGTTGAGCGTCCGACTTCAGCTCAGGTCACGATCTCGCGGTCCGTGAGTTCGAGCCCCGCGTCGGGCTCTGTGCTGATGGCTCAGAGCCTAGAGCCTGTTTCCGATTCTGTGTCTCCCTCTCTCTCTGCCCCTCCCCCGTTCATGCTCTGTCTCTCTCTGTCCCCAAAATAAATAAACGTTAAAAAAAAAAAAAAAAAAGCTTTTTAACTTCTATTGTTCTAGGGAAATTATAAAAGATCGTGTGACGTATTTATACATACAGTATTTTAGTTCTTAGTCTGATTGATAAAATGAGAAAGATACCATTGACCCGAGTTGGGAGAATACCAGGAAAGAACTATATATTGTCTATATTAAAGTTTCCTTATTACTGAGTTCCCCATGTGGATTTCTGGACCCTCTATTTTGGGGAAATGGAAATTGGAATGGGAGCAGCACTAAGTAGAAGCCAGTCAACATCAGCAGTCCCTTTAAGGATCTGATGCTTCATTAAAAGGCATTCACCTTGATGTCTCCCCAGTGTTACCCACTTCTTAGAAACTATTCATTTCCATCACAGCGTGATGTGTGAGAAGTGGGAAATGGGCAAAGAGGACAAATCCTCCACCCTGTAAGGAGACTCCCTTGGGCCTAGTTATACAACTACTCTCTCTTGAGCCATCAGAGAAAGTCCCATCAGAGATCAGCAAATCTTGGAGCAGCTTTTGAAAAGAGCTCCATTCAGAGAATTTCATCCGATTAAAGTTAAGTGGCAAATTGCTTCGTTAGTAGCTTTTAGATTGACATAATGAACAGCTTCCCTATTGCTTGGGTTCTGCTAAATCCTGAAACCGTTCCCCTGCATATCACTGACTTTGGTGATTTTTTAATTGGCTTAAGCCTCAAAAAGCTTAGCTGGCCTAAGGGTAGATGATTAAAATGGACATCCTGATTCTAGTACAACTTGTTAAGATAACATGTAACAGATCAAGGGGCTAGAGCTCATTTAAGAAGTGTCATAATAGAGGGGCGCCTGGGTGGCGCAGTCGGTTAAGCGTCCGACTTCAGCCAGGTCACGATCTCGCGGTCCGTGAGTTCGAGCCCCGCGTCAGGCTCTGGGCTGATGGCTCGGAGCCTGGAGCCTGTTTCTGATTCTGTGTCTCCCTCTCTCTCTGCCCCTCCCCCGTTCATGCTCTGTCTCTCTCTGTCCCAAAAAATAAATAAAAAACGTTGAAAAAAAAAAAAAAAAAAGAAGTGTCATAATAGATATTGTGACTAATTGGAGGGCACAGTTAGAAATATTTTTAGTAAAGATGTCCAGCCATCACTGTAAACAGCTTCACGTCGGATTTTACACGGAAGGGGAAAGCAATTAGCCAGCTTGCCTTTTTCAGGGTAGAATTCTAGACTTGTGTACCCTATACAAATTTGGCATTCTTTGACTAATTTATTCAGTTTCTGTTCTAGACATAGCATAGTTTTGTTTTGTTTGGTTTTTTTAATCTATGTATTAAGAGAGAGAGAGCATATGCACACAAGTGAGGGAGAGGGGCAAAGGCAAGAGGGAGAGAGAGAATCTTAACCAGACTCCATGCTCAGCATGGAGCCTGACATGGGGCTTGATCTCACAACTGTGGGATCATGACCTGAGTCAAAATCAAGAGTCAGACACTTAACCGACTGAGCCACCCAGGCACCTGAAACATAGCATAAACTTCTGATTTATAGACATGAATAACCACCTAGTGCTCTGCGTTTTGTGCTGCTTTTTGTTACAGGTTCCTGCCTTATCTTGCTGTCTCTCTTCTTTCAGGGTCTGACATTTCAGGAAGTGGAAAACTTCTTTACTTTCCTAAAGAATATCAATGATGTGGACACTGCATTAAGCTTTTACCATATGGCCGGGGCATCTCTTGATAAAGGTAATGAAACCCAGAAGTTTTTTCTTGAAGGTATAAATATTGAGTCTGTAATCTGTTAGGTGACTACCCCTCCTTAACTGTGACGTGTGAGTTTTTCTTGACATTGTTTTTGATTTGTTTTGTTTTGTTTTGTTTTGTTGCCATTGGATGAGCCTTGCATTTCACCCTGAGCGACCAAGCTCAGCAAATGTATTTTCTTGTGCTAAAGGCCACAGTCAAGGCAGATGCCCATCTTTAGAGACTTTGGAACTTCTCTCACTGGAACCAGAGTCATGATATACATATTGTGAAACTAAAGTCAGCATGCGTTTCAGCTCATTCTTTGGTGGGAAGCAATGGTTTGGTTTATTTCTTGTGTTAACTTGGGTTTTTTGGCTTTGTTTTTAAGATAAAATTGTGGCTCAGAATAGCACCCCCTGTTGGCTTACCTCCTACACAGTCAGTTCCAGTTAGTACAGGCAATGTGAAAGAGCAGGGGAAGTGAAAACACTACTTTTCCCCCAACATTTTATTATGAAAAATTTCAAACACTGGGCTCCTGGGTGGCTCAGTCGGTTAAACATCCTACTTGGGTTCAGGTCATGATCTCACAATTTGAGTTCAAGCCCCACATTGGGCTGTGTGCTGACAGCTCAGAGCCTGGAGCCTGGTTCAGATTCTGTGTCTCCCTCTCTCTGTGCCCCTCTCCCCCTCACACTGTCTCTCTCTCATAAATAAATATTAAAATTGATTGAAGCTTGTTTTATGGGCCCCAGATATAGTCAGTTTTTTGAAGAACGTTTCAATACATTTGGAAAAAGTATATTCTGCACTTTTGAGTATAGTGTTGTAAAAATGTCAGGTCAAGGTGGTTGATAGTATTCAGATCTTCTAACTGACTTCTTTGTCTAGTTGCTCTTTCAGTTAGTGAGAGAAGGATGTTAAAATCTCCACATATCGTGCTTGCTTCCTCAGCACATACACTAAAATTAGACCAATACAGAGAAGATTAGCGTGGCCCCTGTGCAAGATGACATGTAAATTCATGAAGCGGAAGGAAGGAAGGAAGGAAGGAAGGAAGGAAGGAAGGAAGGAAGGAGGGAAGGAAGGAAGGAAGGAAGGGAGGGAGGAAAGAAGGGAGGGAGGGAGGGAGAAAGGAAGGAAGGGAGGAAGGAAGGAAGGAAGGAAGGAAGGAAGGAAGAAAAAAGAAATCTCCACTGATAATGTGTGGATTTGTCCATTTTTCCTTTAAGTGATGTCAGTCTTCGCATCATGAATTTTGAGCTCTGGCATTAAGTGTACACACATTGATTAGGATTATTATGCTTTCCTGATGAATCGATCCTATTATCATTAGAAATGTTCCCCCTTTATCTCTAGTAAGACTCCTTTTCTTGAAATTTGCTTTTTCTGATATTGGTATGATTGCTCCAGCTTTTATTATGGTTATTATTTGCATGATATGTCTTCCTTTACGTTGCACTTAATCTGTTTCTTTAGAGTGCACCACTTCTAGACATATTGTTGGACCTCCTGGCCTTTTAGGTGTATATATCTCTTTGCGTTTTTTATCTTAATGGTTTCCCTAGAAATTATAACATTTCACGGTTCACTTAAAGTTAATATTGTGCCACTTCAAGTGAAACGTTAGGGGCGCCTGGGTGGCTCAGTTGGTTAAGTGTCCCAATTCTTGATTTCAGCTCATGTTGTGATCTCAGGGTCGTGAGGTGGTCGGGAGATTGAGCCCCACATCAGGCTCCATGCTGGGCATGGAGACTGTGTGAGATTCTTTCTCTCCCTCTGCCCCTCCTCCGTTCGTGCTTGCACCATGCGTATGTGCATGCACTTTCTCTCTCTCAAAAAAAAAAAAAAGGAACTTGCAATAATACTGTTCCATTTACCATGGCCCTATGTTTCATGCTTTAGTTGTCATTTGTATTTCATCTGTGTATGTCATAATCCCTACAATACAACATGAGGATTTTTGCTTTGAACAGTTTTCTTTTAAGAAATTAGGAGAAAAATAATCTTTTATACTTATCCACTTTTACCATTTACTCATATTTACCACTTTGAGTACTTTTCATTTATTCCTGAGTATCTAAATGTTTATCTGATACCACTTCTTATCAGTATGAAGAACTTATTTAGTCATTCCTTGTGGTACAGATCTACTAGCAATGAATTCTCTTAGATTTGGTTGATCTGACAATGTCTTTATTTCACTGTTGGGTACTACAATGTGTAAGTTTTAAACCTCTCCAAAACACTGACTGAGGTTTTATAAACACAGTCTTGCTTATTCGGCACTTTTTGGTGGATTCCTTAAGATTTTCTAATATAAGATGATGCCATCTGCAAATGGAGATTATTTTACTTCTTCCTTTCCAAACTGAATCCTTCTACTTCATTTTCTTAATCCACAGCTTTTTTGTTTGTTTATTTTATTTTTTGAGAGAGAGACCAGGCACAAGGTGGGGGAGGAGCAGAGAGAGAGAGAGGGAGACACAGAATCCGAGACAAGCTCCAGGCTGTGAACTGTAAGCACAGAACCCGATGCAGGACTTGAATTCACGAACCCCGAGATCATGACCTGAGGCAAAGTTGGATGCTTAACCGACTGAGCCACCCAGGCTCCCCATAAACCACAGCTTTTTTGCAAAACAGTTGCTTATTTGCTTTTTTGTTTATTTAAAATAATGCCTCTTCTGACTTTTGTAGAATCCCTTGAAAAAAATTAATGATATCACGGAGGGTATGTATGTATGTGTAATATCACAGGGTTACTTCTCTAGAATAGCTTTGGTTCTATTGCTCTGTTTCACAAAACAGATTGGACAGCATCTGACTATCCAAAGATATAAGACTTAAAGTGATCACTTACTGTAAAATAAAAATTAATAAGTTCCTCTTTATATTTGCATGCCTTTTTTGAAGAGCTCAACTAAAGACAGTAGAATTGCTTTAAAGAACAGTTATCTAGGATGAATCACTGTCTGTGTTAAAATTATATGGTATATAAAATAGAATGATTCAGAGTAGTGGTGGCAAAGGAAAGTTCAACCTAGTGGTTAAAAAAAAAAATAGTGTTTCTTTCAAATGACTTCAGGCCATTTCCTGGGATGTTTAGTCTCCATATAATCCATGCCTCATTATCCTTGCTATTTAATAGAGGCAGTATTACAAATTATACAGTCACATCTAACATCCAGATATATGTTTGGCTTTGAGATGTATGATATTTAGCATTTGTTTTGACTTCTTGGTTTGTTTTATCTATGTAACTTTGGATCCCTGAGTGCAAAACGATAGCTATCTAGGAGAAACTGGCCTAGATTCATACTAAGTAGCAGGGAGAAGCCAAGTGAATTCATTTCCTAGGGCTGCCATAACAAATTACCACAAACATGGGGATTTTAAAAACAGAAATTTACTCTCCCACAGTTCTGAAGGCCACAAATCCAAAGTCAAGATGTTAGCAGAGCCATGCTCCCTCTGAAGGCTCTAGGGGAGAGTCCTTCCTTGCCTTTTCTGGTTCATTGCGGTTCTGGTCACTCCTTGGCTTGTCTTCACATAGCCTTCCCCTCCTTCTCCTTCCATATCTTTCTTCTGTATATCTCTTGAAAGGGCACTTGTCATTGGATTTAGGGCCCACTTGGGTAATTCTTAGCCCAGATCTCATCTCAAGATCTTTAATTTAATTACATCTACAAAGACCCTCCTTCCAAACAGAGTCACATTCACAGATTCTAGGGGTTAAGATGTGGACATATCTTTTAGGGGGTCACCATTCAACCTACTGTAACTACCAAGAACTAAATATCACCCATATGTAGTCCACAAAGTAAAAACAAAAGGGTTGGGGTGGGGGGGGGCAGTGAATTTAAATTACTTTGAGAATATTTGTATTGTCTGTTTGAAAGCTTAAATTTTTTTAGAAACCTAATTATGCTGTTTACCTGGGTAACTTCTATTTAGCTTTCAAGTCTCAATTCAAATGTCACTTCCTCAGAGAGGCCTTCCCTAACTACTCCACATAAATTATAAACACTAACTATATTGTCTGTTGTTCTTATAATTTAAAAAAAAAAAAGAGGCATTAGCCTAAAATCTTCTGCCTTTACTATTATCATCAATTCCTATCCATAAATTATGGACAAAGGCTTTAATTTCCACAAATATGGCTAATCAGACAGAGCAGAGACCACTAACGACAATATATTTTATATGATAGGTGCTCAATAAATACTTACTGAGTTATTCACCACCTATCCAGAAGCTAAAAAAAAAAAAAAATCTGCATTATTCTTGGTTTCTTGCTCTCTCTCCCCCGCATTCATTTTTTCACTAAATCTTTGTCTCTCTACTTCCAAAGCATATCCTGCCTCTGACTCCATTTCTCCATCTCCCCTGCTAAAGCCCTAGTCTGTCTATCCAGGCTGACAGGGTTCCATATGTCATGGCCCTTGTATACTCTCTGAGTCCATCAAATATCACTTTCTTCTCAGTTCACTCCCCGCCACATTGTTCTTTGTTTATTTTCTAAATATACCAAGTTCATTCCCACCCGAAGGCCTTTGTTATAGCTGTTCCTTCACCTCAAGTGCTCTTTCCCATGATCTCTGTGTCTTTGGGCCCCTGTGATTCAGTTTTCATATAACTCACTTCCTTCCCATTCTAAAGTAACTCCATCAGGCTGTGTCATAGTAATTGTCACTACTTGATATTTTCTCATGTGTTTATGTGTTTTATTATCTGACTCTGCTTATTAGCATGCTTATCTGTCTTGTTCATGGATATATTCCCTATGCCTAGGACAATACCTGGGATTACAGTATACATTTTACACATATTTGACCAATAAGTGAATAAGTTAATAAACATATTGATGGATATAAATAAGACATTGGATCTTGAGCCAATAAACCCTCAACTTTCACAATAGACCCAGAGAGCAGACTCATGCTATGAATTCATTTTGTTCTTCTGTAATCCCTATCTTTTAGATTTGGCATATATTTCACCTTCTTGGACACCTAAAGGGGTGATATCAGTCATGTTAACTGTTTATGTACCAGCACGTGCATGGAAAGACCAGTGTGTGTTCAGCCATCCTTGCCAAGTGCCCTCACCCTGCCAGATGTGCCTGTCCTCAGTAGCCTTTCCTTGTACTTTCCCCTTTGCTTTCAAACCTTCCTAATCCTGGCAGTCCTACTAGTGATGTTTCCACTGGTTTGAGCTCTACCCGAATTCTCCCTCTGCAGAATCATGTGATTTTACTGCTAAGACGAAACTTGGAAGAAGGGTAGAAAAGTGTCATGGTTAAGAACACAGGTTCTGAAGTCATATTGTCTGGGTTTTAAGCTCAGCTCCATCATTAAGCTAGCTGAGTTGCTCTGGGCATTTTCTAAATTCAGTCTCTATGTTTTTAAAATCAGGATAATGACACCTACCTCATAGGTTATTAAACTTGTACCTATCGTGCAGTGTCTGTTTAATAAATGTCAGCTGCTTTCATTATGAAGTTGATGTAAACCAGTTAGGTGTGGTTCGTCCACTTGTTCAACTAGCAGCACAGATACTGTGCTGGGTTCTACCCTCGAGAAGCTCGTAGTTTTGTAGAGGAGAACGATAAGTATACAAGCTTTGCCAGTTTGGTGTGATAAGTCATGATTAGCCATAAGATTGAACGTGGATACTTTCAATACTTTCCCCACCATACCAGGAGTGGGGAAAGAGTGGGTCAGGGGTAGAGACAGGATACTTTGGTCTGCCTGCGGCTCATAGTCTCAGCTGCCTTCATTTTTTCCCAAAAGGTTAGGACCTTCAGAAATTGGCACCTTTTAGAGGCCCTGGCACTGTCTCTTCCTTGGCTATTTTAGAGCTTGCAACCCTGTCTTTAGACATAATTTAGCACAGAATTTCCCAAACAGCATTGTGAAGAACACTATTTACTGCAATATGTTAATGGTTCTGTGGGTTTAAAAAAAAAAAAAAGTTCCATGGTTCAAGTAAGTTTGGGAGAATGCAGAATTTCTTCCTGCAGCACTACTCCTGCCAACTCTTTAATATGCTAATGTGCATTATTAATCTCCAAGAGAGCCACATAGTTCCCAAACTTGATTTGCTCCAAAATGTCTTTTAACAACTTGCAGAGCTAATGGGCTTCAGAACAGTTTGAGAACCCAGGCGGGTGGCAGCTACAGATTCACAACATGACGGCATGATCCAATCCCTCCAGAGTAAAAATAAGTAATTTCATTGAGGCTCTTTCTTTAGTTCTGCATGGCCCATGTGGGAATAACACCTCCCAGGCAAGCGTGAAATGTCCTTGGTGAATTCTGACCATTTGAAGAAAGAACCTTTTTCCATGAAATAGTGTGTGTCTCCACAATAGGTCATCTCTTGTTTAGCACTTAAGAGGAAGTGGTTCTGTTGCTTATTCGTGCACATACTGGGCGTAAAATTAGATATATAACCTCTCAGAGTGCTGTCTGAATGATTTACCTACTCTGCTGAAGAAGGTAATGAAAAACTGAACACGACTTCTTCCCTGATGACATCCTCTGATGGAAAAGTTAGAAATTGAATTGGAGCTCTAGAATGAGCTATGGTTTGTATAACGTCAAATATTCTTACTTTTGGTGTGCCTGGCTGGCTCAGTGGGTGGAGCGCGTGACTCTTGACCTCAGGGTCATGAGTTCAAACCCCGTGTTGGGTGTGAAGCCTACTTAATAAAAAAAAAAAGAGAGAGAGAATATTCTAACTCTTGCCAGGAGAATAAAAGGTTTCCAGGTATGGCGAAACCCCATTAGAGCACCTCGGGATATTATAGATTTGGTAAACCTGTAGGTACAGTTGTGTCCCCTGTGTACTTTGAACTATAACACAGGAAAGTAATCGCACAAATATAGTCCATGGGCTTTACTACTCATGCCCTACTTGGATTGAAAATCATAATTTATGACACGGTTGTCCTTATTTTTTTTTTAATTTTTTAAGTTTATTTTTATTTATTTTGAGAGAGAGATAGAGAGCAAGCTGGGGAGGGGAAAAAGGAGGGAGATAGAATCCCAAGTAGGCTCCACACTGTCAGCACAGAGCCTGAGGCAGGGCTTGGACTCACAAACCATGAGATCGCGACCTGAGCCAAAGTCAAGATCAGACACTTAACCGATTGAGCCACCTAGGCACCCCCTTAATTTCTTTTAATTTTTCTTTTTTGAGAGAGAGAGTGTGAGTGACGGAGGGGCAGAGAAAGAGGGAGACAGAGGATCCCAAGTGAGCTTTCGCTGAGAGGAGCGAGCCCAGGTCTCGAACCCACAAACCATGAGATCATGACCTGAGCCACAGTCAGACACTCAACCAACTGAACCACCCAGGTGTCCTGTCCTTAATTTTTTATAGTCATTCTATACATACATTTTACCTTATTGTCTGACAGCCAAGAGAATAACTAATAAAGCCTGTAGCATAATTCCTACAGGATGCTCTTTGCATCCCCAGGTATTTTTTTGAAGTATCAGTCATATCAAATGATCTCAGTTACCTTTATCTCCAAAGTGACCTGGATGGCATAGATGACCTTTAAGAATCTTTGTAGCTTTGATATTCTTTGAGCCTATTATTTTGAATGAGTAAAGGAATCTTAGTCTTTTGGTGTTTAGGTCCCTACTGGGTTGTTGGGGAAGTTAGAAATTAGTAATGGAGTAAATTCTAACACACAACAAACTCCTGTATTCTGAACAACTATCTTTAACAGATAAGCTGCCACTCTCTCCTGAGCCCTAAGAATCCTATAGCATTGTCATTTTGAGGACTACAAGGCCATCACACATCTGGAACACTAACAGCAACTATCATTTCATTGCAACTTCTGTCTGCCAGTCATAACTCTAAGTGCTTTTTGGACATTATCTCTCTTAATCCTTAAGACCTGAAAGGTAGTTGGTATTATCCCCCATTTTGTGGATAAGGAAATATAAAATAAAGTGGCTTGCTCATTGTTACCCAGCTAAGGACATAGAGCCAGGATTCAAGCTCAGGCCTCTCTAATCCCAAAGTCTGTATATCCCTTCCACACCATCATGGTGTCTCTCAGTATTTCCCAAAATGCTGCTGGAATTTGAAACTCTTCGCTGAAACCCAACCCTGAAGGCAGTGAAGTTTCACCATTTTGAACCATCCTTTTAAGTAGCTTAGGAAAGACAGGGTCTAGACTATTTATTTCCAGTTCCCTTTGACTAAGAGTAGAACACAGTCCTTTTGGTAAACTATGGCATTTTGGAGTCAGTGCCCTTCTCTTGAATATGAAATGTGACATGACATTTTCCCCCTGCAGTTGTCTTGTCTGTTCAGGACCAGGCTCTGCAGACATCCTCTGACATCTGTAGTGCATCCCTCATAGTGACATAGACTCTTAGAGTCGTTGTCTAATCTAGCTTCTTACCCCACATAGGAACGTCTTCTAGACACAGGTGTTCTTCACCTTTCTAACCATACTACTCTTCATGAAGAAACCAACACACAGAAGCCTAAAGTCACTTAAATAAGGTCATGTAACAAGAAAACAGAAGAGGAAGACACATGTGTGTATACTACACTGGCTGGTTCTCCACATTGAAACATAGGATATACAGATGTGGACCTCTCAGATTCTAATAACCACCTCTACTCATTGGTGTGGCAATGCTTTGTTACACTTTAGACACTGTCCTAACATCTAGCATTTATTGGCAGTTAAGCATATGCATGAAATTTGGAAGTATGAATTTTGGTTTTAAACTCGAACTCGAGTCTGAGTCCCTGCTACTCATTAGCTTCGTGGCCTTGAACTTAAGTTCTCAAAGCCTCAGTTTCCTCATCTGTAGAATGGTGATAATAGAATATCACTTTGGGGCTATTGTGACAATTAATGAGACAATACTGTATTAGTATACCAGATTGAAAGTACAACTGTACCTGGATGCCTGTTCTGGTTTTCAACCCCTAGATATTGTCTTTCTTCTGCCTGTTTATCTTATTAAGGAGCTTATAGACTGCAAACAATCTATCCCAATATCGGAACTGAGCAAAAAGTTATTAAACAAAAAAGAAAAAGGGGGCACCTGGGTGTCTCAGTCGGTTAAGCGACCGACTCTTGATTTTGGCTCGGGTAATGGTCTCACAGTTCATGAGTTGGAGCCCCGCGTTGGGCTCTGCACTGACAGCACAGAGCCTGCTTGGGATTCTCTCTCTCTCTGCCCCTCCCTTGCGTGTACATGCACATGCTCTCTCTCCCTCTCTCTCTCTCAAAATAAATAAATAAACTTTTAAAAATTAAAAAATAAATCTACTTTAAAAAAATAAAAAATAAAAAGATTACCCTAGGAACTCATGGGGCTTACTTTTGTTCTCTTAGGAAGTAGTATCTACTGCTTTTTTCAGTCACTTTTGAGATTCATATCAGTTTAGAAGTTATAAGTCATTAGCTTCTCCTAAGATTCATCATTCATCCCAAAATTCTTGAGACCATTGCTTTCAGCAGGCATTAATCTTACTTAAATTCTCTCTTCCTAGGAATATCTAACCCCTATTAACATCTCTACTGTCCTCAGCATTCAAGGGGGAGTTTTCGCTAGACCATAAAATTTTGAGGACAATGAACCTTGTTTTCCACATCTTTGTGTCCTACTCTGATCCTAGAACAATTCTTTATATATAGTAGATGTTCATTTAATGTTGAATAAACAGATGAATTAATTCTAATGGTCATATGCTGGACAGGATGCGGAAATGCTCTATTAAAAGCCTAGTGTGATGGGGAGAGTGATAGAGAACTGTATCACCCTTCCATGTCATTCATTTTCTTGATCCCACGGTCAAGTCACTTCTCTGACCCTCAGGTTAGAGTGATACTAAGTATCTCCAAAAGTTCTTCCAGATTTGAAATTCTTGCACTCTAATTAAATCAGTTTTTTACTGAATGTAGTAATGTTTTAATGGACATGTTATAGCCTAAAGTTATATCCAAATTTGTGTGAAAATGAACTAACATAATTATCAGTCACATTGGAAATCAGAGCAGTGCTGTTCAATTCCCAAAAGCAGGGTGGCAGTTTTAATTTATTTTCTTGTTAAGAAATTTAAAACTTAATTAGACTTTGGCCAGTGTATCTAAAGATCTAATTTGTGGAACTTGGTATAGTAGTTGCAGAAGAGTGATAGTTCTCTAAAAGGTCCCTAAAATGAGCACAGCTGGATATGAAGTATGATTCCAGGAACCTCAGAAGGACATTCCCAACCATAAATACCTTCTCCACTTCGCTTTCGTGCTGCATAACACAATAATACAAATTTAGCAGCTTAAAACAACACCTATTCATTACCTCAGTTTCTATGAGTCAGAGTCTGGGCACAGCACAGCTGGCTTCCCCGCTCGGGTCCTAACAAGGTTTCAAGTGTAACAGGTGTCAGAAGGGCTGTGTTCTCATCTGCCGGTCAGGGCCCTCTTCTACACTTTTTTAGGTTCTTGGCAGAATTCAGTTTCTTTCGGTTGTAGGACTTTTCCTTGCTGGCTGCCAGCTGGAGATCACTCTCAGGGGGCCGCTGCAGTTCCTTGCCCTGTGACCCCCTCCCCTCACAACATGGCAGCTCACTTCTGCACAGCCAGCAAGAGACTCTCTTTCCCCAGTGTGCTGAATTGCATTCTTTTATTATATAATTGTAATCTTGGGAGTGACCATCCCATTACCTGTTCCATATAAAGTAAGTTAATCTCACAAGTGGTATCCCATTATATTTATAGATCCTGCTCTCATTCAAGGAGAGGAGATTAGAGAGGATATATATATACCAGACGGTGGGCATGTTGAGGACTGTCTCAGAATTCTGCCCACCACACCAGCCGTAATTCCAGAAATTCACACCTTTACGTTCATTCTTTGAAGACTTCTGAAGATCTGGACATTTTAACTGATTTAAGCCATGTTATCTAAAAAATAACATGGCAGCCATAAAATTTTAGTGTGAGAAGGGAGCTTGGAAATCATTTAAACCCTTCCTTTGGGGGCACCTGGGTGGCCCAGTCGGTTAAGGGTCTGGCTTTTGGTTTCAGTCCAGGTTACAATCTCATGGTTCAGTTCATGAGTTCAAGACCCTCGTGCAGAGCCTACCTGGAATTCTCTCCCACTCTCTCTCTCTCTGTCTCTCTCCACGACCCCCCCCCCCTTGCACATGCTCTCTCTCAAAATAAATAAATAAACTTTTAAAAAGTATATAAATAAATCCTTCCTTTATTGTTATCTCTTCATTTACACATGAAGGAAATGGCTTGCTCAGATCACAGCTAGTGTGACACAAAACTGAGAGCAGAGATTCAGGTTCACTGACTTTCATACCGTTGTTCTCTTTGGTACATGGCACCCACTGCTGGAGAAACCTAGAGAATTTTGGAGGAGACTCGGTGCTTATATGTGAAACTGGAAATAGGGAAAAGTTCACAGCAAACCATATGAGAGAACATCCCCCAGACAGGCGTAGCATAAAAGCGGGAGTAGGAATGTCACAAAGATGTGTGGGGAACAGGTTATGTGGAAAAAAGCTCCTATTTTATAAATTCTCTTAAAGTTTGTGGGAGGCAAGCCCTGCGCTTCAGCTCATCATTGCATTTTGTGAAAAACATTTATATGTGAAGAGGAATGTTGGCCAGGATTCCATTCATTTAAGACAAAGTCATCAGCGTTTAAAATTATTCATGATGAAGGCAAGGAAGCTCAAGTTCTGAAAGAAATATTTGCTTTATGAGGCAGTTTCTCTGCAGAGACCTCATTTATCTTCCCAAATTTAAAGTCACTTAGCAATTCTAAAGATTGATTCTGACTTAACTACATTACTTTGAATATATTGTGATTTAGTAAAATTATATAAGTGCCCCAAGGAGGAAGAGCACTGCTCTGGGGATTCATGATTACCAGTGGGAGAAAGAAGAGTGTGGGGATAGGATAAACTGCCCCAAATCCACATAAATAGATGAGTAAGGACAAAATGGGCCAACATTCCATCCCACTGGGAAAAGAATCAGAAAGAAATTCCACCAACTAAGGAAGTATAGAGACTAGTATTATTGCAAGCCCTGCTTTTGGGGGGACTTCAAGGGTTGCTGCCCTTAGAAGCCTCTGAAGCTTTCATAAAGCACTTGTAAAGGTGGACAGTATTTCGCCTTTTATATAATTTCAGCAAGCCAAATTTAAAAAAAAAATATTTTTTAATGTTTATTCATCTTTGAGAGAGAGAGAGAGAGAGAGAGAGAGACAGAGGGTGAGTGGGGGAGGGGCAGAGAAAGAGGGAGACACCGAATCCGAAGCAGGCTCCAGGCTCCGAGCTGTCAGCACAGAGCCCAACACGGGGCTCGAACTCACGAACCGTGAGATCATGACCTGAGCCGCAGTTGAACGCTTACCCGACTGAGCCACTCACGTGCCCCTCAGCAAGCCGAATTTTAAATATATCAGTTGCTCTGTCTTTAGCTATCAGAGATCCAGACTCTGTTGAAGCTGATGACTATGGTCCACCAAGGAAGTAACTTTGTAAGCAGAAGGGGAATAAAAGGTGCCTCCACCTCAAGATGGAGGTTAGGATAAATTAGGCACTGGTTAAATGAACGATGTATCCCCTCGGTAGAGTACTGTGCAGCTGTTAAAAAAGAAACTGTGTCTGTACTGGTATGGAATTCTTTCTAAGATACGTTGTTAAACGAGAAAAGCAAAACCATATATTTAGTATACTACCGTTTTGGGAGGAAGAAATTAAAAATGAATATTTGATTTTATATCCATATTTCTGGGAAAACTAAAGATATTGGTTGCCTCTGGACAGCTAGGTAAATGTATTACCTAATGAAAAGTGACTTTTTCAAATAGAAAGAATGAAACTTTAAAGAGTCAAAGAGGCAAAAGCAAGTGAATATGGGAAATTGGTCTCCAAATAAGAACTGGCTTTGGTTATACAGGTTTCCTTGCAAACAGCCTTGACTTGCCCTCTGTAAAATCTGTCGTGATGTTCTCACCACCCTCTATGCTTTCTGTTCTAGCTCCCTAGTCAGGTGTTAGCATCCCTTCATGCTTTCAGTACTTTATTCAGACTGACTTCCCCACCTCCCACCCTACATCACCCCCTGCCACACGTGCACAAGTCTGGAGAGTCGTCTCTTTAATCCTTTAGAATTAAAAATGTACCTCCTCCCAAATATACACTATTCGACTGTAATCCATGTGTCTATCAATATGTCTGATATTTTTCCTATTCACTTCTCAATCTTAATGATATATACGGTCTCCACTACTAAACTGGGTGTGTCAGCTGAAATCCCTACCTAACGGTGCTGGTAGAAATGCTTGCCTTTTGTGGACAAAATATGATGAGGATTTTTGACGAAGCCAGATACAATAATGGGTAATGGCAATAAACCTTACTGTAAAGCAGTTGGTACTAGATTAAGCATGTAAGCCCATTGAAGCAGTCGTCTGGGCTGATGCTCTGAGGTTCAGAAAACCTGACTGTGGGCTTTCTCTGTGTTATGTGCTCGTATTCAGGAGCCAAGACCACCAGCAGCGCCTCTGGCGACTGGGCGACCTGAGCACGCAGAGGGGGTCAGCCTGCCTGCAGCTTCAGAGCACCATGCAGGACAGGGAACTGTTACCATGGTCATTATTAGTGTGCTGCATTGCTCTTGGCTCCTTAAATTGCTAGTTCCCTTGAATGCTGTCCTTCCTGCCTCCCCTGCCCTCCAGAATCAGGTTGAAATGTGTATGTTGTATTAGCCAAAGTTATCTTGGAAGAAGATACAAAATAAAGGACAAGTGTCTTTAAGGGAAAACCCTTCCCCCTATCGCCACCCCCAACCCCAAAGCCATCTAGGGACTGACTTAAGAAACTAAGGCATCTGTATCATCATCCTTTCCAGGGCTGAAGCAGAAATGTCTCCTCCCCTCACTTAACCTTGGCAGTCGCAAGCCAGCGTTTCATTTTCTCTGCTGCAGTCCAGGAAGGCAGGAATAATCACATGGCCACACAGCTAGAGACTGTCAGCCCAACTTGGCGTATCACCTTTCCAAACACCTTTGCAATTAGGAAGAGACAGGCAGCTCCTAACTGGGTCACGCGCTTCATAGCTGTATCTGTGCATTAGAGGCGACCGTGGGGAAGAACTCCCAGGGCCGCCTCTGTTGTACATGTTTTTCGTTGGGTTGCAGTTTAATAAACCTTTTAAGTTGTCCCTGAAATCGTCAGTGTAAGTTCCAAGGGAATGCTCATGTCTTCCAACATGTAGGGCAATCAGAGCTGTGATCAAACTATAATGCTGACTCCTCACACCCCCCAGCTATTCAATTATTCACCCCCACCCGCTAGGACTGAGCACTCTCCAGTTCAGCATTTCTTTCATCTGAGTTGTCTCTGTTCGTTAGGGTGACACGTTCATGGGGGAACTAGTATTGTCCACATAAGGGTTCAAGTAGACCCAGTGTGTATAGGGAAAATATCATCGGGCTGTAAGTCAAGAGACCTAGATTCTAGACCTAGTTCTGCTGCCAGCTAGCTGTGTGACCCTGGGCGGGTTTTTAACTTCTCTAGATTTCACACTTTTCTCTGAGGCTTCCTCCAGTTCTACGATTATCTGATTCCAAGTGGGTATCTGGGCCCTTATCCCTCCAGAACTCTCCCTTCTTCTGTTTGACTGTTGTGGTAAATAATTTTATGTAATGTAGCTTCTGACGTTATAGTCACACAGACTCAGCATATGTTCTTTCTACTGTTGAATTGTCCAGTTATGGACCATACCAGAGAGTAAACTGGGGACCTGGCACAACTCGGATTCTGCCTGGACTTTCCAAAAGGCTGAAGGATACCCCGTTTTTGAGAGCCAGTTGAGCCCACTTCTGCCCTATCCCAACCTAGTAGAAATTACCCAATCTCAAGTCCATCTGCTATTCAGGCAGCCGGGCCACACTTGTTCCACATTTGGAAACATAGACCTTCTCCAGGGTGAGTTCATGTTCCATGTAGACATCTTTCAGATTAGAAACTAGAATCCCAGCCATCAATCAATTAGCATCATCACACGAGAGAGACCCAGATTCCAATACCAATACCTGGTCTACATGGGGCGGTCAGACCTGGGCGGGGTGCTGGGGGTGGGGAGATGTTCTGCTTGCTGTGATTTAATTATGACTTCCTGGTTCGGGGATGTGGAAGCAAATATGAATAAGCCAACTCTCAGGACCAGCTGTCAAGCACATGGCTTGTAATCTGCTGTCACCCTGCTTGTCCCAAGAGCTCTCAGTTTGACCGTTCACCAGCTAGTCAAATATTTGTTTCCTCCACTGCTCTGATTCACACCCCTGGGACCTGAGGGTCTTGGATGGGGAAAGGGCACCCCAGCTAGGTGGTTTGCTGGCTGCTAGCATCCCAGTGGTTTGAGTTACAATGACTCAGCAGCCCTGGTTTTTCCCCCCTATAGGACAAATGGTGTCAGAGCCCTCTCCAAGTGAGATGGAACGTAATCTCTAACTGTTCTGTCAAGAGATGGCATTTGGAATGAGGCATTCCTGCTGATGGCCTCCCAAGGCCCCTATTCTACAACAACTTAGTACCTCTTTAATGAGTTTTTCACTAAAAATTGTCAAGAGTTCTCACTGACATCCTTGGATATTATTATTTTAGTTAATGGCTTATTTAGAGGAAAAGGCCTGTCTTCATGGGGAGAAGGATGGGCACGTGAACAGCAAGAGGACTCAACATTAGGCACTCTGCCCTGAGAGAATGGAAGGAACTGGGAAAGAGAAAAAGAGGCTAGTCATCAGTGATGATGGAAGTGTGGGATTGATGTGAAATGCAGGAAAAGGAATGGTTAATAAGCAAGTGCTCCTGTTTATCTAATACTAAACAGGTTTTGATCCATTTCTTAGAATACATTTCTCAGAACATACTGCAAAAGGTAATTCTCAGGCACAATTTGAGAGCATCCAGTTTCTTCTGATCTGATTCTGTTTCCACTGGGCAATCTTCTGAGGCGAATTGAGTTTCCTTCATAGATTTTCCAACTGACAAGCATAATAACCAGCTGTTATCATTTTAGTTCTCTTAACAGTTACTATTCTCGTGGTAAATTGGCCTGCTGATTTCTGTTCCTTCCCTGGGCAGTTTAGTTAGCGGGAATCGATTCTTCCTGGGTCAGCAGGGAAAATCAAGTGTCTAGACCCACAAGGCGGAGTTTTTTTTAAAGCCTAGAAGTTCTTCAGTCGTGCAGAGTTTCCACCTCCTCCTTGAGCAGTTAAACCACATCTCACGAACCTCCACTGAAATAGCTTCTGCTTCAGTCTTTCAGTTCCAAGGGACATTTGTTCCTCCTTCACCCTAACTCACATCCCGGTGCAAGATGAGAAAGCTGGCTCTTCCCGCCCTACTGGGCAGCCGTCCCCCTCAAGCCAGAGGCTTTGAACACCAAGGCATCGCCTACAGCTTTGTTCTAGCCTCCGTCACACAGATCCTCAGCTATCTGTATCCCTCCACCCCCATCCTCACCCTCAGATTCTAGAAAACACCAATAAACTGTTCTTTGCGCTACTAACTCACCTCAGCCGTTATCTTGTGGCATCCCTTCATAAGAATATAAAAAAATTCAATCTAAAGAGATCAGGCAGGGGTGCCTGGGTGGCTCAGTAGGTTAAGCATCCAACTCTAGATTTTGGCTCAGGTCATGATCTCACGGTTTGTGAGTTCAAGCCCCGCATCGGGCTCTGTGCTGACAGTGTGGAGCCTGCTTGGGATTCTCTCTCCCTCCCTCTGTCTCTGACCCTCCCTCTCTGTCCCTCCCCCACACTCGCTCTCAAAATAAATAAACTTAAAAAACAAAATAAAGAGATCAGGTGACTTCATCAGGGTCACACAGCAAGGTGGTGGAGGAAGAGCCGGGACCAGAGCTCAGGTCTTGTGACTCGAAGCACAGTTTTCCTACCACATCCCCTTGCACCTCCGCATTGCTCTGGTATTTGTGTCTGCTGACCTTGGCATATACCTCCTGACATGGAGGTGACAGAGGAGAAGTGAAAGGTCAAATGCAGAAGAAAATTACAGGAAAGAACTGAAGTTACAGGAATGAAATCCGCAGAGAAGGCACACTGACTCTAGTTCAAGTTCACACTGCTTCTGGATCAATCTAATCTGACGTTTAGAGGGAACACTTCATTGCTAAGTGATTGATAAGTAAAAATCCTTTTCTTTCCTCCAGGGTTTACCTCACTTAAGAGTGTGTCTGAAAAAAGGGAAAAAAGGGTATGTCTGTAAGCAATAGCAGTGTATATCCATGCCACTCGATCAGGTTTGAGGACAGATGGGAGAAAAAGGCAGTGGAAATGGCCTAGCCCTTCCTGGCTTGTTTTTCATGAGAACCCCACACGATAGCCAGTGTTTAACAGTAAATGTGTCAGAAAAAGAGAAAAGGGCAAGAGAGAAGAGATTTTCTGCTGAGGTCTGGAAGAAGAAAAACAAAAAAGGCTGAACTAGGGAGATAGGGGCCACTGTTATCCTGAGGGCACAGTTGGCAAAGGCAAAGTGGCCAGTGGAAAGCCTGGAGGGAGGAGGGGCCAGGAGCTCATCCGTGCAGGTACTTAGCTGTCAATCAGTAACCAAAGGATGAAGCCTTAGTGTACGGACACAAGCCTCCTTATTCCCCACCTCCCATTGTTTTGCTGCCTGCTTATTCCCCTGACTTTTTATCATCAGATTCTTTCCTGCCAGCAGGAAATGCCAAGAAGGAGACTATTGTAATTTCAGGCATTCTTTGGTTTTTTTCAAGGCACTCTTACGGTAATAATTTATTAGGAAAGCCACCAGTGCATGCTCTAGACCATTAGAATCCCATCCTTAAATATCATGTAGATTTTCATCTTTTAAATTTTTACTGTGGTGGGGGCACCTGAGTGGCTCAGTCGGTGAAGCATCCAACTTTGCTCAGGTCATGATCTCGCAGTTCATGGGTTCAAGCCCCGTGTCGGGCTCCATGCTGACAGCTCAGAGCCTGGAGTCTTCTTCTGATTCTGTGTTTCTCTCTCTCTCTCTCTGCCCCTCCCAGGCTCACACTCTGTTTCTCTCTCTGAAAAATAAATAAACATTTAAAAAAATTAAAAAATAAAAATAAATTTTCACTGTGGCAAAATATATATTAACATAAAAGATGCCAAGTAAGCCATTTTTAAGTGTACAAGTCACTGGCATTAATTACATTCATACTGTTGTACAATCATCACCACTATTTCCAAAACTTTTCCATCACCCCAAACAGAAAACCTGTACCCGCTGACCACTAACTTCCTGCTCCCCCTGCCCCCAGCCCTGGTAACCCCTAATCCACTTTCTGTCTCTATGAACTTAATATCAGGCATTCTTACTTAACTATATATACCTCCTAAAATGTAGCAGCAGTAGAAAAGAAAGGACCCTGAGCTGAAAAGGAAAGGAGGTTTGGGGCTAAAAACCGAATTATCATTTTCTTAAATATGACTTAAATATAGTTGAGAACTTTTTATTATGACCGAGTACTTCTATCCTCCCAGACTGAGTACTTCTGTCTCCCCAGAGAAAGCAAAACAAAAGTCCTTCTGTTGTGCTAATTCAGCACCTTTCTTTCTTCTTTCAGTGACCATGCAGCAGGTGGCCAGGACAGTGGCTAAAGTGGAACTCTCAGACCACGTGTGTGATGTGGTGTTTGCACTCTTTGACTGCGATGGTGAGTGGCGCCCTCTGAAGCCAGGCAGGAAAACTGAGCCTGCCTGCCCTTGCTGTAGACACTGTTTATAACGGAGCCTAGCAGACAGCCCCAGGGTACTAATACCGACCTCTTCAACTTACCCCTTTCTCACAGCAACAGCTCGGCCCTCAGCCTCATGACATTGAGAAACGTAACCCCAGGTCCTGGTTTGTGTTTTCCATTTCTTCTTATAATTCCAGTTTGCCTGTGGGCTGAAGTTAATTTATGACCACAAAGATCTTAAAAATGGAAACAAAAATATTAGACCCAGCTTTGCTGCTTAGTAGATTAGGAGCACACGATTCGCAGTTATCTGAATGTGTCTAGAAAGAAGGTGGTGCCAGGTGTCTGGGTGGCTCAGTCAGTTGAGCATCCAACTTTGGCTCAGGTCATGATCTCGTGGTTGGTTGGAGCCCCGCATTGGGCTGTCTACTGTCAGCGTGGAGTCCGCTTCAGATCCTCTCTCCCCTTCTCTGTGCCCCTCCCCAACTCACGTGCACACTTGTGCACACACTCTGTCTCTCAATAAATAAACATTAAAAAAAGAAAAAAAAGAAAAGAAGGTGGTATTGATCTCTCCAAGGCACATTTCAGTCACTCACATTCCATGCTGGCCATCCAGCTCGCAGCGGTCTGCTGTGTCTGTGACCACTCCGTAGTTCAGCCCGGTTCAAAGATCCTGGTTCTGCTCTAGAATCATTTCTCAGCTGTTGCGCCTGACACAATACTACTACTAATATTCACAATAGAGGCTTACACTTTCTTTCAGTGCTAAGAGCCAGGCATTGTGCTAAGCTGCTCGTGCAATCCTCTGACATAGGAAGACTTATTCACCACATTTTCCAGATAAGGAAGCTGAGACTCGAGAGGTGAGGTAATTTTCCCAGGATCACATAGGTGGTAGTAGATAGCATAACCAGGATTTGAATCAAACCGGTGCTGCCTCCCTCTGTCCTATAGGACGTCCACTGTTTGTTTCACAGCCAGGGTTCATTATTCATCTCCCTCTAGGAAGCGAGGCTAATGGAATCCAGGAACCAGGTCAGAAGTCCCCGCCTCTGTGAACCTTTGTTCTGGTCCCAGCATAATGAATCACTCCGGCGTTTTCGTTCCTTGTTTCAATTTGTTGTCATTACTGCACGTTACACTCTATTTCTGCATATGTGACCTAACTTCCCTATTAAATTGTGAGCTTTTTTAAAAGTTTTTATCTTAAGTCCAGTGAGTTAACATACAGTGCATTATGAGTTCCAGGTGTACAATGTAGTGATTCAACACCTCCATACACCGCGCAGTGCTCATCACAAGTGCCCTTCTTAAATTCCACCCGTCCCTCCACCCCCTCCTCTCTGGTAACCACAAGTTTGTTCTCTATAATTAAGAGTCTGTTTCTTGCTTGTCTCTCTCTGTATATGTATATTTTTTTTCCCTTTGCTCGTTTGTTTTGTTTCTTAAGTTCTACATATGAGTAAAATCATGTGGCATTTGTCTTTCTCTGACTAACTAATTTCATTTAGCATCATACTCACTAGCTCCATCCATGTTGTTGCAAATGGCAAGATTCCATTCTTTTTTAAGGCTGAATAATATTCCAGTGTGTGTGTGTGTGTGTGTGTGTGTGTGTGTGTGTGTGTGTGTATACACACACACTGCATCTTCTTTATCCATTCATCAGGCGATGGACACTCGGGCTGCTTCCATATTTGGCTATTGTAGATAATGCTGCTATAAACTGTGAACTTTTTAAGGGTAGTTACAAGTCCCCTGTTCACCTTTGAACCCCTCCCTAGGACCTCAAGTAAGTACTTTGCACATAACAGGTGTTCATTAACTTAAGTTACTGAAGTTATTAAGCTGAACTTGAGTTATTTAAACCTCCCATCTGCACCCACAACCTAGGTCTGAGTCAAAGAAAACTCCAGGGTTAGGACAAGAAGATGGCCTCACCTTCAGGTAGGCGTGGGTTATCCTCTAGTGCTGCCATGTCCAATATGATACCACTAGTTAAGTGTGACTATTTAAACGTTTCTCATCAGGGACCGTTCTAATGGATAGCACTGCTCTAAAGAGGTTAACTTTCCTCAGATTTTGTTTTTACTCTTATCACTTTTAGGTGGTTTGAATTTTTTCCCAAAAACATGTCATTTTATAATTTTTGAAGCCAGAGAGCTGATCTGTGAAGTAAATATGGGAAAAAGGCAACCAGCCTCACAGTTTCCCTGTTCTCCTAGGAAGGCCTGGGAAATGAAATTTTATTTTCCAGCCTTTCAGAAGGAGGTTCTGTCGATGTCTACTTGCATCACCTTTAGAAAATCGTTTAACATCTCTGGGGCTTATTTTCTTAATCTACTGTCAGTATCTACTTGAATCACCCTTAGAAAATCATTTACATCTCTGGGGCTTATTAATCTGCAGAAAAAGGAAGTATCTATTAAATTTAAAAGGCACTGTTCTCTCTCAGTGCTAGAGCTTAGGTCAAAATGCTAAAGGACATTGAATTCTCAGATTTGTTCACCACAGAATTCAGAGTTGCACTCACAGATCACACATGTGCACAGATGACATTCAGTCATATACCTGCTTCCAAAGTAACAGGAGCCATTCAAATTGATCAGCTGTGGCCTTAGGCGAAGCAGGAAGCAAATCCCACAGTAGTCTAAATGGCGTCACATTTTTTTTTTTGTCGTAAGCTTTTTATTATAAAAATATTAATAATCTTATTTAGACCTTTTTGTTCTTTTAATTACATTCTTTATTTTATTTTAAGTTTATTTGTTTGTTTATTTATTTATGAATGAGAGAGAGAGAGAGAGAGAAGAGAGAACACAACAAGCAGGGAAGGGGCAGAGAGAGAATCCCAAGCAGGCTCCGATCTGTCAGCACAGAGCCCGACTCAGGGCTTGAACTCACAAACTGCGAGATCATGGCCTGAGATGAAACCAAGAGTCAGATACTTAACTGACTGAGCCACCCAGGTGCCCCTTAATTACATTCTTTTTTTTTCAATAATTTTTTTTAATTACATTCTTAATAAACCATATTATTGATTACTTTTCAGCCAGCCAGGCTACTTTTTAACTCTTTATATTGAAGTATAAAATACATACTGAAAAGTACAAATATCATAAGTATACAACTTGCTAAATTAAAAAAAAACTGAACACACTTGTGTAACCAGTATTACCCAGAAACAGCACATTAGCAGGACCACAGGGCCCCCTGGTGCTGCCTTCCAGTCACTTCCTCTCCCAAGGGCAATCACTTTCCTGACTTGGAATACCATAGATTACGTCTCCCTGGGTTTGCTTATTTGTTTGATCCTGCTGTGAGGTATCACTGAGGCTGTCCATACTCTCTTCAGCCAGAAAACATGAGCCAGTTTAGGTTTTCAGGTTCTCTCTATAGAAGTAAACCATGTATTCTTACTTTCCACTCTCTTCCCAGACTGATCATTAGTAAAAGTCCATTTGCTGGTTTCCTGTTGTCTTACCACTGCCAGTAATGGGCCATTCTTTTCATCAGGAGACATTTACCCCTGGGCATGTAGCCAAAGGGTAACTGTCCTCCACTATTGAAGTGGTTACTGTTCTGTGTGGCTGAAGAGATTGACCTTTGGTTAAACCAGATGTTCTCCAAGTTCCTTTCCAGAACCGAGAGTCTGCCACTGAAGAAGGTAGAATGGGAGGCCATGAGAAAATGGGCTTACCCCAAAGCCAGATTTTGACTTTGGTTTTTGCCATGAAAACCCTCCATCATCATCTCTCACCTAGACAACAGTCTTCCTGACTGACTCCTGTACTCCAATTGTGCCTCTCTCCAGTCCCATCCCCACATAGCCAGCCAGGGAGATCTAGCCACAGTGGAAATCTAACTCCATCTCACTTAACTACTTCCAGTCCTTTCCTGGGTCTCCACCACCTAGAAGATGAAGCACAAACCCTTTCATGAAAATACAAGACCTTTGGGGACCTCTGTCCTGCCTGCCTCTTCTGCTTACTCGTCCCCACCCCCGTGTCCAACAGTTCCTAACTACTTGTAGTTCAGCAGCCATGTTGCTCCCTGCCTGAGCCTTTGCTTATGTGAATACCACTACCTAGAGTGCCTCCCCCACCGCACTCCCCTTTACTTGGCCAATTCCTGCTCATCCTTTGGGATTCAAAGGATAGGAGTCACCTCCAGAAGGTCTTTAGTGCTCTGTTCTTGCACCACCTCCAGCCTGGGTTCCATGTCTTCCTCTGTGCCCCCATAGCATCTTCTGTCTACCCTGTTATGGCACTTACCATAGTGTTGAAATAATGTATTGGTCTCTCCCACAACCTGGGAGTATTTCAAGGAACAAAGTCTTACTTATGTCTTTATTCTCAACTCCTAGCATAGAACCTGACCCATAATATATTCTCACTCAACTTTTGTCACACTACACTAAACTGTCACTGAGTTGTAACCAGAAACATCAAGGAAGGAGCAAACCGTTCATCTTAAGCCAAAAGAATTGAATTTAGCTGTGAGATTGCACATGGTGTGAACAATGGAATTTTCTCAGTGTCTTTGTTCCAAGGCCTCCACTTATCTCTGTTGTGTTTGCCTCTTCCTCTAGGCAATGGGGAGCTGAGCAATAAGGAATTTGTTTCCATCATGAAGCAGCGGCTGATGAGAGGACTAGAGAAGCCCAAAGACATGGGCTTCACCCGCCTCATGCAGGCCATGTGGAAATGTGCACAAGAAACTGCCTGGGACTTTGCTTTGCCAAAACAGTAACCAAAACTGCAAGGGGGCCTCCTCCTCCACCCAAGTCACCCTGGCCCCTTGAGCAGAGCCTTGGCACAATCCTTCCTGCTGCTGCTTCTGGAAGTAGTGCTCCCTTCCTCCTGGGAATGATCTCGGGATTCAACCAGTCTTCCCTCTCCACCCTTCCCGTCCCAGCATCTCTGCTCGGCTCTGATTCTGCCCAGTGATTATCCACCTAGGTTCTCAAAAACCTGAACAAGTCCTCAAAGTTCAGACTTTTGGCACCTTCATCAGCACCATGCATTCAGGCCACCCTATGGATAGAGAATGCAGGGAACCATCCATGTACCTGCCAACCCTGGGAAACACCCAGTTCTCGAGTCATTCTTGCTGTGGATTCACATTAAGAACATTCCGGCTTTTCCTCCTGCTGGTATTCTTAAGCCACAAGTTGGGAAGACCTCTGAAAGGCAAAAGGAAGTCTGAGATGAATGGTCAGGAGGAAGAGCCGGGCATCCTGAGCTGGTGGGAAGCCTGAGCCAGAGGAAGGATCCATGTCGGTCCCCAGGGTGGCTCTGAGGCCTGCTCCGAGAAGGTGATGTGCACGGTGGGAATGCAGCAAGATTTGGAATTTAAAGTAGCTGCTTCATGGCTCTCCACTCCTGTCTTTTCCTCCCAGGCTTCCTAAGAGGACTCCACCATGACTCCGTGCCTAATGAGCAGTAGTGATTGAGTTCATGTTCCCTGCAAGTGCCATTTCCCCTCCAGGAATGTGCCTCTAAAGCCGAGGCCTGGCTCAGAGCCTGTCTGCCCTCTGTCTTAAACACTTGTAAAATATCACTTTAATTATAACAGTTTGCAATAAACTCCCCCCGCAAAGGCTCTTGTCTCTTTTATTTTAGGATCCTCTGGGGTGCTTTTCATTTCATTTCTCCACTGGGTTTAGACCCTGCTAGCAGCGGACCTGTTTTCTTTCTACCACAGTCTGGTTTTTCCTGTTGAAAGGCAACTTTAGGCACAAACAAAAAGTGAGGGCATTTGGAGGTTAATGATGGCATTGTGCCTGCACAGTTTGGATGTCATTTCATCTTGGGCCAGGTACATAGTCCTTGATCTCTCCTACCCCACGATTAGGAACTAAGATGGGTGGAGGAGTATATGAGAAATCATCCGGTGTGGTGGATCTAAATTTAAGAGCCACAGCAACCAGTGTTTTATATGGACTCAGCTCTCACTAACTCGGTGTGGCCTTGAACAAGCAAGTAATTTTCCATCGGGTTCCTCAACTGTAAAATGACCAGGTTGAGCGTAATGGGCTCTAAGTTTTCTTCCAGGTCCCAAAAGCCTCTCCTTCAGTTCTCCTCCAGAACCTTCAGGTAATGCTCCCTGGCATCAGAGTGTCTCGAGTCTAATGCAATAAAACAACCACACCAAAAACCCAGTGCTTCCTGTGAGGCCTGGAAGCTGCTAGGGAGTGTTTATCGGCCAAATAAGAGCAGAGGCCTGGGTCTGCACCTGTGGCTCCACAAGGGCAGTACCAACCCCAGTGTTTCCTCTGGAGCAATGTAACAAGTTCATTTCCAACATCCTTTCTGGGAGCAGGTTAGACTCTCTCTCAAAGGAGCTTGCCACTCACCCACCTCATCTACCTTCCACTCTTTCCTTTCTTGGGATATGTATACCTGGTACCCAGGTGGAGGCATCAGCAAAATGTAAGCTTTTCTTAAATTTGTCCCGGAACCCCCAAATCACCTTTTCTGCAACCCTCGTTTCTCCAGCCTGGAAGAGGAGTCCCATTCAGAGCCTTTATGGGGCATTCATTCCCCTCCAAGAAGAGATCTGCTGCTTGGCCTGGGTTCACTGAAGCGGGAGAGCCAGAGCACAGCAGGAGAGGGTAAAGATCTTACCTACATCTTGAAACCCAAGGTCAAGAGCAGCCACTTATCACAGGTACATGGAACTCCAACTTTAGCTCCTGGAAGTGCCTGAGGAAGCACAGGAGGTCCACGTGCTCAAGAAGACAGGATGGCCACACTTTGGCACAATCAGGTAAGTGTGCAGGTGAGAGGTACAAGCTAAGTCACCCAGAAGAGCCCAGGGTCCCCTACCCTGGAGGAGGATGTCCTTGAGCAAGGCGGCATGTGAGCAGGCGTGAGAGGATTTCAGTAGGCAGCATTTGGGGTAGGCTGGAAGCACTGGGGGATACAAAAGGCTGATTTGTGCTTCTCTTTTTATTCAGATTGCTTCTTCTACCTAAATAGAATAACCTTCCCCTCTTTCTTCAAGACTCCACTCCAGCTGTTCCCTACTTAAGAAGCCCTTGTGGACCCTCTTCCAGACAAGATTAGTAGTCCCTCCTCCCCCTCCCAAGGATCATTGGCCCACCCCTAACACCACTGCTGTAATCCATGTAATCTTTGTGAGACTGTCACCCACAAAGTTCAGACCCAGAGCAGTGACATGGTCAACGAAACGGTCCACCACCAGAAGCTAATTTTAAAATAACTCTTGGACGGGGGCACCTGGGTGGCTCAATCGGTTGAGCTTCTGACTTCAGCTCAGGTTATGATCTCACGGTTTGTGAGTTCGAGCCCTGCATCAGGCTCTCTGCTATTAGCACAGAACCTGCATGAGATCCTCTGTCCCCCTCTCTCTCTGTCCCTCCCCTGCTCAAACTCTCTCAAAAATAAAAGCATTAAAAAATATAGGGGCACCTGAGTGGCTCAGTCAGTTGAGCATCTGACTTCGGCTCAGGTCATGATCTCATAGTTCGTGAGTTCGAGCCCCGCGTCAGCTTCTGTGCTGACAGCTCAGAGCCTGGACTCTGCTTCGGATCCTTAGTCCCCCTCACTCCCTGCCCCTCCCCCACTCTCTCTCTCTGTCAAAAATAAATAGACATTTAAAATAAATAGCTCGTGGACAATGTAAAAGTGATATGAGCAGTGCCTCAGTAAATTCCTCTCACATACCCACAGCCATTCTCTATGTTTGCTGCTGTTCTCTAATTCTTTAAGACACAAAAAGAACTCTCTAGTTCTAGCCCTTAGGCTTCAGGGAGGGAAAGAAAGGTAGAGAGGACCCAGGCTACTGGGCTTCCTTGTGACCCTAAGCTCAGCATCATCCATGAGGACAAGCAGAAAGAATGTGGAGAGACAAGGTTACTAAGGAAAATGGGCTTAAGAACATGCATGCTCTTCAAAAATCATATTCATAGCTTTTAATACCCCACCCAATTTTAGCTCTGGTTGGAGTATACGCACTTGAACTGAATGGGAGTCTAAGACAAAAGAAATCCAGGCAACAGCTGCTACCAGACAGGGAAGAAGGGACAGCAGCATAGGAGCCAGGAGCCAGGTCCCCCAACTGGAGCATCCTCTCCAAGCCTGAGCACAGCCCAAACCAGGTTATGTGCCCTCAAGACGCTCAGAAAGGGAAGGAGGAAGAGTCAAGAGTTCAGCTTTCAGGCTTCAAGTGCCACCTGCTGGCAAGAAGGCTCAGCACAGGGATTCTGGTGTGGAGCAGGTAAGGGGAGGCAGCTTGAGTCCAGCCTAGCTCCAGCCCTACTCCTGAAACGAGGCCTCCCAGGAACCTGGATGGCATGGAGCAGGGTGGAATGAACAGCCAGAGATTGACCCTAACCATGAAGAGAGACACTATGGATATGATTATAATTGAGAAGAGAAAAGGAGCGATGCTTGTGGATTGTTCTCTGTGGTTCAGAATGGGAATTTTTACCAGCAAATGAGAGGGTGTGAGCTGCTCTATTCATTCCACAACTCTTTGCTGCTCACCTGCTATGTGCCAGGCACCACCATTCACATGGTTCCAAAACCCAGCCAAGGAGTTTGTATTCTAGAGAAAGGAAACAAGGTTAAGTACATACTGGTATAAGAGCACTTAGAAAAGCAGAAGGGCCACCCAATGCAGATTTGGGAGCTCAAGGCAGGCTTGCAGAGGAAATGATTTATTTTTAAATCAAAAAACCCACTAAGGTCTGCATGTTGAGTAGGAGCTAACATCAGGGGAGGGGGCCCAAGCAGAGGCTGCAGTGCATGCAAAGGTTCCAAGGCCAAAAAAAAAAAGCATGTTTCTGGGAACTGAAATTCTGGGGAGCATCCAGGACAAACCAGGAAGTGATTTTGTGACCCAAGAATTAATATAACAGTCTTCACAAAAAAAAAAGATTAAAAATGCATTTGAGGATTTTAAACCACACTTCTGGGTTATAGGAAAAAATCATGCTGGAAATTTTTAAATGCTTAGGACTGAGCATGATAGGGGTGTCTGGGTGGCTCAGTGGGTTAAGCGTCTGACTCCAGCTCAGGTCACGATCTCCCTGCTCGTGAGTTTGAGCCCCGCATGGTGGTCTGTGCTGACAGCTCAGAGCCTGGAGCCTGCTTTGGGTCCGGTGTCTCCCTGTCTCTCTCTGCCTCTTGCCTGCTCATATTCTGTCTCTCTCACTCAAAAATAAACATTAAAAAAAATGTTTTTAAAGAACTGAATATAATGAAAATACTAAATATTAAGACTTGTGGGACACAGCCAAAGGGAAACTTAAAACTCCTTAACAACTCCCATACTTATTTACAAATTATAGGATGATGATATGCTAAGCATCTGCCTCAAGAAGTTGGAGGGAAAAAAAAAAAAGATCAAGATCGTAACCCAAAATAATAAATAAAAAGAGCAAAAACAAATAATATTAGAAAATTTAGATGCATATAACTAGAGACTACAGAAGTTTAAAAATAGGAATATTGGGAACAACTTTATGCCAATTTGAAATGGATAGTTTCCTAGAAAATATAACTTAACAGACACAAGAAAAAATTAAGAATCTGAATAGACTATAATAAACTGAATCAGTAACTTTAAATCTATTTATAACAAAAAATACCAAACCCAGATGACTTTACATGAGAGGGGGGAAAAAATGGAATGAGATCCTGTAGGACCTTGTAAGCCCCAGTAAGGAGTTTGGACTTTATCTTATTATAATTGGGAGCCACTGAAGGATTTTAAGCCGGAAGATGATGTAATGAGCTTTGCATTTTGGAATGATGACTTTGCCTGCAATGCCACAGATGAATTGGAGTGGGATCCAGGTTGGAGACTGCTATAATAACCCAGTTAGCAGATGCTGGATGCCTAGATTAGGGGGAATGGCTGCAGAGTTGGAGTCCCTAACAGAATTGGGAGATGTCAGGTCAGGCCCGAGGGCTCGGGTGGGGGCATGTAAGTTGGAGGCTGGTGAGGGAGGGGGAATAATTAAGGGTGACACCAGATTTCTGTTTAGATAATGGAGTGTATGGTGCTCTTCAGTGGGACTGGGAAACAGGGAACCAGGTGTGGCTGGAGGAAGATGTGGCTTTTCTGACATGCTGAGGTGCCTGAGAGACATCCCGGTAGAAATATCTAATGGGTTGTCAGATACAAGAGTCTGGACCCAGGAAAGGGGTCTAGGGTGGAGATACGATTTAGGAATCTCCTAAAAATCTGGGTTCTCCCAACTTCAAGGCCAGCTAACCACAAACGCATAAAGTCTGAATCGGTTTCCCCGCTGTGAAATACTAACCCCAGCTCCATCTCTTCCCCAAGGGAAACTGGGAGTAGAGACCATCAAAGTGAAAGGACTTTGAATCAAAGAACCCATACTTGGTGGGTTATCTATGCGGGGACAAGTTTGGTAGAAAGGGTTTCAAGTGCACTGTGCCCTCCTTCCAGCCTCCAGCCTCCGGCCTCACTTGGTGTCAAGAGCTGCTTTTTCTGTAGGGAGAAGAAAAGAGAGAGCAAAGGACAACAGTGGAGATCCAAAGATGCTATAAATACTCACGTGTTCATTCAACAAATAATGTGTTGAAACTCAAACTGAATATTCAATCACGTATCAGTCATTCACATGCAGGTGAATTTTCACCATCTTTGCTGTAAAGTTTAGGTTTTCTTTTTTTTTTCTTTCTTTTTTAAAAAAATTGTTTTAGGGGCGCCTGGGTGGCTCAGTCGGTTGAGCGTCCGACTTCGGCTCAGGTCGTGATCTCGCGGTCCGTGAGTTCGAGCCCCGCATCGGGCTCTGTGCTGACAGCTCAGAGCCTGGAGCCTGCTGCGGATTCTGTCTCCCTCTCTCTCTGCCCCTCCCCTGCTCACGCTCTGTGTCTCAAAAATAAACATTAAAACAATTCTTTTTTATTTTTTTTTAATGTTTACTTTTGAGACAAAGAGAGACAGAGCATGAAAGGGGGAGGGTCAGAGAGAGAGGGAGACACAGAATCCGCAGCAGGCTCCAGGCTCTGAGCTGTCAGCACAGAGCCTGACGCAGGGCTCGAACTCACGGAACGTGAGATCACGACCTGAGCTGAAGTCGGATGCTTAACCCACTGAGCCACCCAGGCACCCCAAGTTTAGGTTTTCTTCTTTCTTTTTCCACCATTCACATGGTTCCAAAACCAAGCCTAACATAAAAAGGCATACATTTTTTTTAAGTTTATTT
Organism: Panthera tigris; assembly: GCF_018350195.1. NCBI lineage: Eukaryota > Metazoa > Chordata > Mammalia > Carnivora > Felidae > Panthera > Panthera tigris. The sequence goes on along the minus strand of NC_056670.1, from coordinate 32,393,685 downwards.
GTTCACTGGGGGGAGGGGGGAGGGGCAGAGAGAGAGAGGGAGAGAGAATCCCAAACAGGCTCCCTGCTGTCAGCGTGGAGCCTGATGTGGGGCCCAAACCCAGGAACCAAAAGATCATGCATGACCTGAGCTGAAATCAAGAATCAGATGCTGGGGGCACCTGGGTGGCTCAGTTGGTTGAGCGTCCGACTTCAGCTCAGGTCATGATCTCACGGTTCGTGGGTTCGAGCCCCGAATCAGGCTCTGTGCTGACCACTTACCCAGCCTAGAGCCTGCTTCGGATTCTGTGTCTCCTCTCTCTGCCCCTCCCCCACTCACGCTTTGTCTCACTCTGTTTCTCAAAAAAATAAATATAAAAAAAAATGTTAATAAAAAAAAAAAAAGAGATGCTGGACTGAGCCACCCAAGTGCCCCCCTCCAACAAAAAGGCATATGTTTTAAAGCCTCCCAGTCATTCCCACAGCTGCATAGTATTCCCTTGTATACCATGGTTTAATCAATAAGAGTAGTTTCTCAGGGAGAGATTTTAGAATCTGGCTCTCTGAAAAGAAGGGCTTGGGAGGTCACATTTGGAGACAGCAAGGGACACTGGGGAATCAGGAAGCAAAAGAGGAAAGGACAGGGAGTATGGGATACTCCACTGATTTGGCAATTCTTCCTGAAGCCTTAGGGAGGAATTTATCCCCATGGCTAGTATAGGGGAACTCTGAATAACATGTTGAAAGAGAGAAAAACCTGTCTCCAGGATTCATTTACTCTACTCATTTAACAAATATATATGGAGCCCATGTTAAGGACCAGGCCCTGTGCTCAGGCCATGGGGAATGTTGAGGTCAAGATCTCCATCTTGGTGTAGCTGGAGACAGGTGTGCCAGCTGTGTGGGGGCAGTGAAGGTGAGTGTCCAAGGAGGAGCCAGGCTCATGGAGGAGACCCTTTCTCAGCCTCAGATCTTGTCTCAGATGTCATCTCCGATCTTACACACACAATTAGCAACTCCGTCTTCTGAGTCTCCTCTGGAGCTTATACACAATCCCACTGTTGTACTTGCCACAGTGTCCTCTGTTTTTTTAATATCGAGCTTCTTTACTAGACTGTGAGCGCCCTGAGGTCGGGTGCTCTCCTTTAGTCGTGGTGCATTCTGAATGCCTAGAACCACACAGTGCCTGGCTTTCAGTATAGACATCTGCCTGTTAAATTAATTCTACCTCTTCACAGAGATGGAGCTTAAGCTGAGCCCTCAAGAACAAGTTAGCTTGGACAGATGAAAAAGATAATTAAGGAGGACAGGCAGACAGATAGGGCTGGGGTGAAATGTGTGTAGATAGAGATGGGGAGGGGATGGCAGGAGATGAAAGCACGTTAAGGTCACACTGAATTCTCGGTGTCCCCAGAGGAGAGAAATATGGAGGCCGGTGGTCAACTAATACAAGGTTGGTTTCAGTTATAGAAGCAAAATGAGGAGATGCTAAGATTCATTTGGAGATTCATTTCTCCAGTGACTTCCCCTGGTTATCTGTGGAGGCAATTAAGGATTTTTTTTTCCTTCACTCTCTGAGCCTCATCCTCCCACAAATACCAGGATCCCAGCTAGACAGGATAGACATTTCCACTTTTTCCCTTAGATCAAAATCATGACGTCTTGATTTCAAGAAGTATCGAGGAGAAACTGTAATTTCAAGCTGGCATACCAGTTCCATTTTTAAACAAAATCAATAGACCAAGGACCATAACGTTTAACTTGAACTGAGCAGGAGTGTGACTCCCTTCCTGGCCTTTGGACCAGAGAAGGACCCATAGACAAATTGCCTCAAGACAAAAGACAATACACACAGTTTGAGATCTATAAGAAGGGTAGGGAGTGATAACATGGAGGTTGGTTAGACTAGCACTCGGGCACAGTTTATAATCCCTTCTGAAACAACAAAGCCTTTCTTTTTTTTTTTTTAAGTTTACTTATTTTGAGTGTGGGTAGGGGCAGAGAGATTGGGAGAGAGAGAATCCCAAGCAGGCTCAGTGCTGTCAGCACAGAGCCTGATACCAGGCTCAATCCCACAAATTGTGAGATCGTGACCTGGTCTGAAACCAAGAGTCAGATGCTTAACCGCCTGAGCCACCCAGGTGCCCCAAAGCCTTTCTGAACTGAAACAATTCAGAGACCCAGCTCAGCTGCAGAGAGGAGGGAAGGAGAAAAATGAGGAAAATAAGGCCTAAAGAAGTCCTACTACACACACACACACACACACACACACACACACACACACACACTCAGCCTGTCTTTCCAGAGGCTTACTGCCAACCAAGCCAAATTACTAGCTACACACTCAAAATTTAAATAAGATTTTGTCATTTATACATTTTGCAAGAAAGGAGAAGAGGGCTCATTAGCCAGCAGCTGGGCAATCACAGCCCAATTCCTTAACACAATGAAATTACAAGCCTTCTTTTACACAAGTGCCCTCTTCACAAAGTGAAATACTGGTGGTCAGCCAGAGAAGAGGGGCTCGTGGTACTCAGGAAATGGACGAGGAGACTTCATGATACTTAGCAGAAGAGGGGAAAATGGACGTTGCAGTCCTAGGTCAATAAACCCCACAAAAGCTATTTGAAAAGTGTCCTGGTATTTATCCATTAACATATGGTTAAGGACATGTCAATCTGTGGAGACCTTTTCTAAGTGTAGGGCCCTCTTATTAAGGAGGCGCTGATTTCTTCACCACCAGGATATTCTCTAACAGGCCAGCTGGCGGTCAGTCGCAAGCGTTTGCATTGGGAAGGGAACCGCGGAAAGGAAAGGAAAGCTGGATGTGAAGAAATTTCCAAGGAGTGAGCGTGTGTGGCCAAGGATGCCTTGCTTCGTATTACACTGAGAAAATACAACCTATTTGAAAAGAACTTCCTTATGTTCCCACTTCCAAATTTACCAGCTGGCCTGCAGTGTACCTGGCCACACTGTCTTCCTCCTGAAACATCAGTGAGTTGTCCATACAGCTATCTAAGGCCATCCCCTCGCTTGTGCCCCAGATCCCACCCCCACTGTCTACTCCTGTGTCTCCTCTCCTGCCTCACCAACATTTCCTGCCCAATTAAATAATTCCTATCACAGGGGCGCCTGGGTGGCTCAGTCGGTTGAGCGTCCGACTTCGGCTCAGGTCATGATCTCACGGTCTGTGGCTTCAAGCCCTGCGTCGGGCTCTGTGCTGACAGCTCAGAGCCTGGAGCCTGCTTCCGATTCTGTGTCTCCCTCTCTCTCTGACCCTCCCCCACTCGCACTCTGTCTCTGTCTCTCTCAAAAATCAATCAATTAAAAAAAAAAATCAATCAATAAATAAAAACGTTAAAAGGCATCATGAACTTAACACACCCCAAATCACACATCTAATATCCCCTCTATCAAAATGCTTCTCTCAGTCTTCCCCCAGTTTCTCCAGTTTCAGTAAAGACAAGCTCTGTTCCACCACTGACCCTGGCCAAAACCCTGAAATCATTCTCAACTCCTCTTCCTCAATCCCACATCACACATCCAAGCCACCAGCAAAATCGTTTTGATTTGTGTCTTCACAATATATCTAGAATTTGACTACTTCTCACAGCCTCCACCATTACCCTTGTCCGAGTTACCATTAATTCTCACCTGGATTACAGTAGTAGCTTCTTACCAAATTCTGCTTAAAAGTCCAAGTAATAGAAGGACTGAGAAATGTCCAGTGGAGTTGGCAATGTGAGTAACCTTGACAGGACTGCTTTCACTAGAAAGCCTGATAGAACCTCCAGTCTATAGTGTAATCCTACATGCTCCTTGTTGATTCTGTAATAACTCACCAAGGAAATTCCCATTTCAGAGCCTTTGCATGCTCTTCCTTCTGCCTGGACCATCCTTCCTTCCCTCCAGACGGTCATATCTGGAATACCTGCTCTTTCTCCTGAATTGAGGTTTCTGTTAAAATGCCAGTTTCTGAGAGATTTCATATCAGCCTATTTAAAATAGCACCTCCCACTCTCTATTCCCTTTTATTTTCTTCATTGTATTTGGCACTCTCTGAATATTTCTGTCTCTCTCCTTCTCCCCTACACACACTAGAATGTAAGTTCTATGAGGGCAGAGACTTTGTTTTGTTCTGCACTGTACACCCTGCCTGGCAAATGTCTGCCGAACGAATAAATGACCTTCGTCTCAAACTCACAGAATTACTACCAAGAAATGGAAGCATATTCGACTTCAAGACCTCCAAGTATGACCCTCCGGGATCCAGGAATGTGGGCATGCAGCCTCTTGACCTCTCCTAGCCGTCCCCTTCTTAGAAGACATACGGTAGCACTTCGGCCCTCGCTCAAACCTCGCTCAAATCTCCGAAAGGGAGGGGCGGAGGGTTTGTGTCATCAGCCTGCGCCCGCCTGCCCCGCGACGTGCCGGCGGCTGGCGCAGCCCTCCGCTCGCCCGGCCTCCCCCTCCCTGGTTCCGCGCTCTGGTTCCGCCATGGAATCCAACAAGGATGAAGCCGAGCGCTGTATTAGCATCGCCCTCAAGGCCATCCAGAGCAACCAGCCCGACCGGGCACTCCGCTTCCTGGAGAAGGCGCAGCGGCTGTACCCGACGCCGCGAGTTCGCGGTGAGTGTGAGCTGCCGGAGAGACAGAGGGGACATTAGAACTGATGGGGGGAATACGGGAACGGACCGAGGGGAGCAGTTGGAGGAGGGGGAGGGGTGGCGAGGCGCGGCTACGCCTGCGCACTGAGACGCGCGGTGGCCGCTGGGAGGTGTAGTCTTTCGCTCCCACCCCTCTCCGGGACGCTGAACACCTGATGGCTGGGGCGGCCGCGACTTCAGCTTTCCGGGGGCTTGTGGAACCCTCTGAGATTTGGAGTTCCCGAGGATGAAAGGCGCTGGCGGGCGGGGGGAAAGGAACTTACCTGGAAGCGAAATCGAACTACTTTTCCCAAGGGGCCATTCGGTGGCCCAGGGCCGGTTGCCGGCCTGGGAAATATTATAGTTTAGGAAAATAAACATAACTCCTTTGACGGAGAGAATGCGTTCGAAGAGAGGGAAAGAAGACTGCCGACGTTCGGAAGGCCTGGAAAGGCGTCTCCGGGCGAGGGCCTGGGAACACTGTCCCGAAACCAGAGCCTGCCTTTTTCTCCCAGTCCACACCACCGCCTTGGACTGTCCGCCCTGAGAGCGGGCCCCCTCACTCCTGGAGCCTCTTCACCCGCCTGTGAGATTCGGGGCTTGTCGGAGACACTGGTCTTGCCACCCCGCCCACCCTGGCCCCCAAGAGTCCATCTGTGGCCGCCGAATGGACGGCTGGACAGCACAAGACTACTAAGTGTCCCCCGGCTGAGGCTTCCAAACCCGGGAGGGATTAGTGAAGTTGTCCCAACTACTCAGCATTTCACTCTACCCAGGAACCCTCTTTTTTTTTTTAACCTAAGACTTCAAAGAAGTTTTTCTTAATACAAGCTGGAGGAGGGGCGCCTGGGTGGCTTGGTTGGTTAAGCGTCCGGCTTCGGCTCAGGTCATGATCTCACGGTCAGTGAGTTCGAGCCCCGCGTCGGGCTCTGTGCTGACAGCTCAGAGCCCGGAGCCTGTGTCAGATTCTGTGTCTCCCTCTCTCTCTGCTCCTCCCCTGTTCATGCTCTGTCTCTCTGTGTCTCAAAAATAAATAAAACGTTAAAAAAAAAAAAAATACAAGCTGGAGGAGAGAAGGAGGTAGTCCATTAAAGATACGGTTTCGTGCCAGCAGTTACCACGCAGTAAACCGTCTGGCACATAACAGGTGCTCAGAATCAGAAGACCTGAGTTCTTATCCTGACTGCTACCATGTGATCTTTCTGAGCTTGGGTTTCCTTATCTGGAAAATCAGAAGCTTGGTGCAGACAATATGAATAACAATAATACCATAGGGCTTCTCTGTTTAGAAAGCTCTTTCGAGGGGCGCCTGTCTGACCCAGTCCGTAGAGCATGCGACTCTTGATCTGGGGGTTGTAAATTCAAGCCCCTGTTGGGTGTGGAGATTACTTTAAAAAAATAAAATGTTCAGAGGCGCCTGGGTGGCTCAGTCGGTTAAGCGGGTTAAGCCTCCAATTTTGGCTGAGGTCGTGATCTTACAGTTCGTGGGTTCAAGCCTGCTTAGGGCTCTGTGCTGACAGCTCAGAGCCTGGAGCCTGCATCAGATTCTTTGTTACCCTCTCTCTCTGCCCCTCCTCTGCTTGCGCTCTCTCTGTCTCTTTCAAAAATAAATAAACAGTAAAAAAAAATTTTTATTAAAAAAATAAAATCCTTAAAAACAAAAAGAAAGAAAGCTCTTTCCAACGCATTTTCTCACTTCACCCTGCCCTATCAGGGAGGCGGAGCAAAGATCATTACCTTTGTTCTATAGATAAGGAAATCTCTCAGAGGCAAGGGACTTGCCCACAATTACACAGCTAGAAATTGGAAAGTCCTGTGACTGTATAAATGTTTAATAGAGGAGTGAAATGAAAAAGCAGCAGTCAGCCTCGTAGCCTTCCTTGCCTGCATTTGGAATTGAGAAAGGGGAACACTGGCAGAAGAGGCCACCTGGAATGCTTGAATTTTCCTCCCTCCTGACTACAGGTTGATCTTTGGCCTGTTTGCCTTCTCTTGGAGAGAGTTTTAGTCTGTATTTGCCAGGACTCCTGAGGTCACCTGCTCAAGAAACTTCCTACTGAAATAAATCACACTGTGTAAGAGAGGTGCGTGGTGGTGGGGGCGCATGAGCTCTCAGAATCCTGTCCAACGCTGGATGCTTCTGGAGCCTCAGAACCAGGCAGCCAAGAAAGGATGGTAACAATATGGCCTGTGGAGATCTTCCTGTCAGCAGCTTCCTGGGCCAGTTCAGGGGCTTGGACGGATATCCTTCCTGGCGCTCAAGAAATGGAATTTGCTCAGGCAGAATCATCACCTGCTGCACAGTTGTCATATTTGCATTATTCTGGAGAGACTATGCCTCATACCTCTCTGTAAACTTCACCTTGCACCGTCCACAGCCCTGTATTCAGCTGACAAGGACCTGGGGTTAACTTAGGCCTGGAATGGAGAAATCTTGGTTAAAAAAATATTAGCTGCCTACACATGCTGTTTGAGGTTTGAGTTCATTCCAGGCACTTGTTCAACGCAAAAGACTTTTTTTTTTTTTTAAGTTTATTTTATTTTTGAGAGCAAGTACATGCGAGTGGGGGAGGGGCGGGGGGAGGGGACGAATCCCAAGCGGGCTCCACAGGCTGTCAGCGCCCCGTGTCCAACTTTTGATTTCGGCTCAGGTCATGATCTCACGGTTCATGGGTTCAAGCCCTGCATCAGGCTCAGTGCTGTCAGTGCAGAGCCTGCTTCGGTTCCTCTGTCTCCCTCTCTTTCTGCTCCCTCCATTGCTCTCTCTCTCTCTCTCAAAAATAAACATTAAAAAAAAAAAAAAAGAGTCAGACACTTAACCAACTAAGCCACCCAGACACTCTGCAACAGACATTTTTTGTTTTATTTGCAAAGTCTTCTGCTTGGTGCTAAGTGGTATGGCAGGACTGGTAAGACATCATCCTTCACCTCAAGGAGCCTACAGTGTAGTAAAGGAGACAAAGTTATAGAAAAAATAATACCGCGGTTAAAGAAAAATTAAGCACAGCGTTAGATGCCAAGGACTTAAGGATGGACAGGAAAGATCCAGTCCTCGCCCTCCATGAGTTCAGTCCGGTGACATGGAGGGAAGTGCTGGGGTTGGATCCCTGAATGCGAAATGACAAGCAGTAGGGTGAGTGAGTGAGTCCTTACTAGGACTTAAAAATAATGGTAGATGACCATGAGGGAAGGTGTCAGGGAGCAGGACAGAGGCAGCATTTAAACTGCACTTCGGAGGAAGGGAGGAGATTTGGAGAAGAACCTACTGGGGAAAAGACATGGAGGCTGGAGGCTGGGGGAGGACTGGGTGTAGCAAGACTTGGAGGCTGTGGAGGTGGTAATTTGAATAGAGAGGATTAAGGCTGGCAAGGAGGATGGGGTCAGGTTGTGGAAATCCTTTCCTGCCAGACCAGGGTATTCACTTTATTCTGTAGTTGGTGAAAAGACCACTGAAGATTCTGATAGCAGGAATAAGATAAGGGTACCGTTCTGAGAAGAGAACGACGAGAAGGGTTAATGAAAGGGAAGAGAGACCCAAGGCAGAAACCAATTGGGAGGTCATTCATCGCACTCTGTATTTCAGGAGCTCTGAGCACCTGAGGTAAGGCATCCCGGATGAGGATAGGGTCATCAGAGAGGAGGTAGCGAGCCTTGTGTGAGAGAGGTGTGCTGAGGAGAACTGGGGACACAGAATCCAAGCCCGTGTGGCCAGGGAGAAAGTAAGGTTGAGGATGGTGAGTGGGAAGAGCTGGGCAGGGGGCAGGATGCCGGTGGATGTTCCGGAGGAGCTGTCAGCTGGGAGCTCAGGAGAGAGCCCCAGGTTCCAGCTCAGAGTCTGGTATTGTCATTTTGATGGAGCTCACTGGAGTGCTGCCTGGCTAGGGTCACTGTGTGAAAGTGTGGAACGCGTAGCGGATGTTGCTGTAAGCACAGCCATGGGCCACATCTGGCCTCAGCCAGTGGGCAGAGACCAGGGAAGCAACAGAGTGAGATGGAGAACAAGGGGAGGAGGCAATCCCAGGAGCGGGCAGCCGCCAGGTGGCCCTGGAGTGGTGTGGCAGGGAGGTGGTGAGCAACACTGTCAGGCCTTGTGGGGAAAGGGCGAGTCGAGAAATGAGAGGGGAAGGATCGAGAGCATGGGTGGAAGGTTGGTCTTAGAGAAGTGAAAGAACAGACAGAGGGAAGGGTAGGGTGAAAGGAGGTCCAGAACAACCTTAAAGGGTGGAGGGGCCTCACAGTGAAAAGGCCATGAAGGGATTTCAAACTCGTGCTGCAGGAGGTGGGCCCAAGGGCTGGACACTTGTACTGTGGAATAGTAGCTGGGCCCTAAGCCTAGAGGTCCTAGGGCAGGGCTAGTGGGACCAGTCTCTTTCTGGGAGCCCACTTGGCATCGCCTTTGCCTGAGGCTTAGCAACGCTGGTGGAAAGTACCATGTTTTTCAGGGAGCCAGTGAGAACATCCTCAGTTTCCCCAGCACACAAAGAGAGGGTTGGCTTGGATGGTCTCGCAGCTTAGGCTGCCTAAGGGTCTAGGAAATGACTGACTGTGGGTCCAGGCGAAATCAGGAAGGCCAAGCCACTAAGGCCAGCATGTGGGGCAGGGAAGGATTGGTTGCTTTCACGGTGTTAGGGTGAGAGACGGTCTGGTACTGGCGAGGTCCAGGGTGGGGTTGTCCGTTCGGGTCAGTCGGCCTTCATGAGCCCTGCTGTGCGCTCAACCCTTCCATTCACCGAATTTCACTGAGTCTTATTTATGCCTCAAAGCAACCCTACGAGGGCAGGGATCAGGCCTTCACTGACGATTCGATGACATGGTAAGTAGCAAAGGAACCGGACTGTCCAGCTCCACTCCCAGGCCATTGCCCTCTGCTGGCCTCCCTTTCCCGAACCACATTGAGCACTACAGGAACAGAGAGAGGGCCTGGGAATAAAAGGAACAGTAACAGATAACAATATTTACTGAGTGTTGTGCTAAGTCTCTTATATGCATTTGCTCATTTACTCTTGCAGCTCTCGTGAGGGAGAGACAGTTTTACATGAAGAAGCTAAATCAGCTTGTCCAAGATGACCCTGGTAGCAGGTGTCAGAGCCACAGCTTTGCCCCTCCAGTCTGGGTTGGAAGAGTGACCACTGCTGCTGGCTTTGGCCATAGAAATGCTCTCACCTCTGCCTCAGCTGCCACTTCTCCCACCGCAGCTCTGGTTTCTTCCTCCAAGTTCCAGGCTTTTTAGATGTCTGCCAGCTTGACGGCGAGGGGCAGAGTCAGGATTGGAACCCAGCTTTGTCTGTCTAACTCCGGAGCTGCGTTAAGCTGCTGTGTCGTACTCTTTTGTGACATTTGCCTGTCAGCCCCTGTGCCATGAGGGATGTAACAGTGAGTCAGAATGAGGCAGTCACATCCCACAGGTCTGGCAGATGGGGTGTCCAGGCCATGAGAGAGACCTACTTGTCAGCAACCAACAATCTTGAATTGCCAACTCAAGCAGAAACCTTCTGTGTGACCCAGAGCACATCCATTCCCCTTTGGGCTCTCTTCTGCAGTGTAAAGAAATTAGAGTGGCTGACTCCATGTAACTGCCCTGAAAAGTTTCCAGAATCTTCCCTGAGAAATACTAGAGTGAGTCCATCTCCTGGTTAATGCTCTTGTGTATCTATAGCAATTGAATGGTTGGTCATATTCTCCTTAGGGTATATCAGCACAGCCTGGACAACTGGGGCTTCCAGAGAAACTGATATAAACAAATTCTTTTTTTTTTTTTAAGTTTATTTATTTATTTTTGAGAGAGAAAGGCATGCATAAAGAGAGGGAGGCCGAGAATCCCAAGCAGGCTCCGCACTGTCAATGCAGAGCCTGATGTGGTGCCCGAACTCGTAAACCATGAGATCATGACCTGAGCCGAGATCAAGAGTCGGATGCTTAACCGACTGAGCCCCCCAGGAGCCCCTGAAATAAGTTCTTTAAACACCCTCCAAATCCAGCAAACTAGCTCGCCTTCTTCCCCATCTTCATCAGCATCTCTTCGTCTTTTGCTTTTTCTTCCTTTGCCATTCGCTCGGTATGGACCTGGCATCTGGGACAGCCTGAAATCTCATGGTTACGGTTGGGTCCAAAGCCTGCCAGGTGCTGAGACTTAGCCTTCCTAAGCCCTGGAGCTCCCTGCCCCCCCCCCCCCCCCAGCTTGGGTCGCCTCCCTGGCCAGGCATCAGCCTGTGTCATAAATCAGCAGCTACTCAGTTTTGAATTTTTACTCTGTCAGTTTCTGTGCCAGGTGCTTACAAATGGTATTTTATCCTTGTTACACCCATTATCCTCATATCCCTTAGGAAACAGGTTCAAACAGATTTTATAGATCGGCCAGGGCCATACTGCTAGGAATGACTGAGCTGAGATTTGAACACAGTTCTTTCTGAATTTAACTTCTCTTTATTTGGAAGGACTGTGCTGGAGAGGGCTCCCCATGCCAGCCTCATGCGGTCCAGGATAGCACAGTTAAGAACATGGTTCTGGGAGCTGGACATCCAGGCGTTTTAAGTGCTGACTGCCCAGCTTGTGCAGCCACGGGCCAATGGATCAAACACACAGCTCCTTCTTTAACTTTTCTTTTTTAATGATTATTTATTTTGGACAGAGAGAGAGCGAGCACACGCGTGCGTAGGGGAGGGGCAAAGAGAGAGGAAACACAGAATCCGAAGCAGGCTCTGGGCTCTGAACTGTCAGCACAGAGCCTGATGCGGGTCTGGAACCCACAAACCGTGAGATCACGACCTGAGACAGCTCCTTCTTTATCGTGGGGATGGTGGTAATAAGACCTACTTCTGAGGCCATTGTCAAGATTAAATGAACTAGTAGAGGCAGAGCCTGGGCCTGCCTAACACATAGTGAGCACTCATTACAGTTACTCTTCTCAGTGCGTACCCTTGGGGTTTGCTACAGGAGTCCTTCACATCCCTCCTGCGAGGCAAGCTTGACTGTCAGCTCCCGACCCAGTGAGATCCTGTGAGTTTGCTGCACCTAAGACAGCAGTGGCTCAGGGCACCGTGGTCCACTTGAGTCCCAGTGTTCTGCTCCCAGCGAGCCCTGCCCCAGGCCCCTCGTGTGAGACCCAGGTGCATTGCGTTAGGGGGTGTCTAACACCCAGCACAGTGCCTTGAGCCCAGCAGGCTCCTGGCGTGTTTGAAAGAAGCTGGGGACCAGCCGAGGGCACTGCTGTCCTTCCTCAGCACAGTGTCCTGGGTCTCTGCAGAGGTCCAGGTGCCTGGCTTCTCAGGGCACTGTACCCCAGGCATGACTGGGGTTTCCAGAACTGATTTCGTGCGTGGAATCAATGGGTGCAGGGATTTGGGCTCTTTGTCATTGAGTCAGCAGGAACCACAGACTTGGGTTGGAGACACTGGGACCCTATCTGAGGATGATAGCTAATGCCCTGCATAGACTCTGAACATTGCGGTATGACGTTTGACATGGCCAGCCACTTGAAAAGCGTAAGGAATAGCAAGTAGCAGAGGAGAGGTCTTCATCCGAAGTCTCGTGCCGTCCCTGGCCCTGGAGCACATTCATTGCCCCTCTCCCCCTTCACAGCTAAGTGAAGGTCTCCAGAAGGCCTTTCCCCCCAGTCCCAGCAGAAACAGATGGTCCTGCCAAGTGTGGTCCCCACTGACATAGGCGGAGTACTTGCCTCTCTCTGCACTCAGCAGGGTCTGTGAAACATACCACTTTGGGATTTTTTTAAGCCTGCAGGGCTAATGGTTTGTTTTTATGGGGAGTTTTAAAGTAACCCATACCCAGGGGTGCCTGGCTGGAACAGTCGGTAGAGCATGCGACTCTTGTGGAGTTGTAAGTTTGAGCCCCACGTTGGGTATAGAGATTAATTAAAATAAAATCTTAAAAACAAAAAAAAAGATTTAAAATAACCCATACCCTGACAACTCATGAGAGCAGGCGGCTGTCCCACTAGCCCTCCCCCACCCCCTGCACCCCGCCCAGGCCCAAGCTGGGGAGGGAGCTACTGGCTTTGCTGGGAGAAGCAGCAGGTGGGATGTGGGCGGCCCTGGCCTCTCCCAGGACCAGGCAGGCCCTCAGCCACGGCATGTGGCTTTGCTGCAACGAGAGCCCTGAATGGTTTGTTTGCCTTGCACAGCCCTGATCGAGTCCCTCAACCAGAAACCACAGTCTACCAGTGACCATCCCCAACCCACAGACACCACCCACAGGAAAGCAGGTGGGGCCGAAGCCCCCGCGGCCAACGGAGAAGCTGGAGGAGGAGAGGGCACCAAAGGCTACACTGCGGAGCAAGTAGCAGCAGTGAAAAGGTAGAGGGGCCGGAGCCCAGTGCCACTGGCAAGTTTTCAGATCTAGAGAAGGCTTCCTGCAGCGTGGCCCCCGCCTCACATCTGCCCGTGGTCCGGATGGGCCCTGGGAGGGTCCTGAGGATGGAGGAGGTCCAGCTGGGCGGGCCCACCGGCCCTGGGATACAGCGTGGGAATCAGGGCTCTGCTGTCCCCTCCCGCCAAGTCAGCCCACAGCAGAGGCTGGAAATGCTGACTCTGCCGCTGGCCAGGCGAGCCTGGCCTCTTTACAGAGCTCTGTTGATCAGACAGAGATGGGGCGTGGGCTCCCCTTCCAGCTTCTCCCCCACCCCTAACAAAGACCCTTTCAGACCAGGGCCTGTGTGGCATAGAATGGAGACAGGAGACGGTTATCCCTCCAGGGCTTGGGCAGGCCCCACACACACATTGACAGTCCTTCTGAGGTGGCCTCCGGTGAAGGTGCTGTTAGCGAAGGGAAATGGTTCCTGGCCTGAAAGACTGCAGCTGCCCCCCTCTTAAATCCTAAGTGTATTCCAGGTGTTTCCACTGGGCCCTACCTAGCTCCCCGTTCCAGGTAGAGCTTACTGAGGCCCCCTTGCCCCCGAGGGACCTAGAGGAACTGACGGCCGAGCCCTACTGTGCGCCCATACTGCTCTCCCCCACCTCACCTCCCGGCCCTGGGCCCTCTCTACCCCCTCCCCCAGGGTCAAGCAGTGTAAGGATTACTATGAGATCCTGGGGGTGAGCAGAGGGGCCTCCGATGAGGACCTGAAGAAGGCCTACCGCAAGCTGGCCCTCAAGTTCCACCCAGACAAGAACCACGCACCCGGTGCCACTGAAGCTTTCAAAGGTAAGCTAGCCTTGGTTTCCCGGTGCTTGGTGTTTTTCATCTCCTGTCCTTGGGAAGGAGTCAGTGGCCTTGGACCCACGTGCCCTGGGCTCAGGACCTGCTTCCTGGGAAGAAAGTCCTAGTAGCCACCTCTAGCATAGAGCCTCAGAGCTCAGGTAGCCTCCCCTTCCTCTTCGTTTCCCAGGGCTTACAGGAGGGGAGCTGAGGCAAGAGAGGACCGACCAGTGGCTTTTCCAAGGTCCCAGAGCAGTTGAGGGTCAGAAGCAGGCCTCCTGACTCACCTGTATGCACGTCCCCATCTTGGGATATTGCTACCGGTTTCCCTGTGCTGAGGGGCAAGGAAGCCTCAGGTCAGTGGGCTTGGGGCCCGGTGGCCTCCCCATCACCAGCAGCCACAGCCAGCCCTGCAGTGCACACACACTCACACATAACACACACTCACAGTGTGTGCCTACAAGGCAGTGACCGCAGCCAAGTAGGGAGCCCGTGGCAGAGCACACCCCTAAGACCTGGTGTGCTGTTTCCTAGGCCCCACCCCAGGTGCTGCATTCCAGGTGCTTGGGGTTGGTCCTGCTGCGTGTGGGTGTGGGTGTGGGTGTGGGGTACTGTGCAGGCGTCACCCCGCTGCTGCCTGTCAGCCTGCCCCCGAGGGAGACGGTGAAGAGAAGCAGGCAGGCAGGGCAGCTGTGGTGAACGTTGCTCCAGCCCTGACTCCTGCCTGCAGCCCCGCAGGCACCAAGACGCCAGATCTGGCCCTGGGACCTTGTCACCATGGCAGGAGGGGGGGGATTCTCCTTCCTGCAAGGGTGGCAGGTTTTGAAGCAGATGCAGCCGCTTTGACCCACTCCCTTGAGAGAGTGAGCCGCTTGAGAAGGAGCAAGAGACTCGGGAGGGCCCGGAGCAGGGTCCTTTGAGGCACGGGTTTCCCACCTGGGGAGCTTTTCCTGGGGAGGCCTTGGGGCCACGCCGAGGAACAGCAGCTGGGACCTGGACCCCAGGGAAGAGAGGGCTCACCGGGCCACACTACGAACGGTGAAGTTTTGACTAGAACCTGGGGATCTGGCCCTTCCTGACAGTTGCTGTAGGAGTAAATAAGATAATGCCCATAAAGGGCCTGAGGCAGAGAAAAAGCTCAACCACTGTCATGAGGTGGAGCACGAGGAGCCTGAGGGTTCATCTTCCGCCAGGCCCAGACCGCCCAGATCCACTAGAGGTATTCCTGCCTGCCCCCGTCCCGACACGGGCCCAACAGCCAAACTCCCCTCTGGCCCCAAGGTCTCCTTCCTAAGGCACCACTTGAGTACCTAAAAGGGAGCTATTGGCTGCCAGGGGCACCTCCACCTCCATGCCCACCGTCTCCAAGCCTGACTTCTGGCTCCTTTCTAGCTATCGGCACAGCATATGCGGTACTTAGTAACCCAGAGAAAAGGAAACAGTATGACCAGTTCGGTGATGACAAGAACCAGGCAGCGCGGCATGGCCACGGGCACGGGGACTTCCACCGGGGCTTTGAGGCCGATATCTCCCCCGAAGACCTCTTCAACATGTTCTTTGGCGGTGGCTTTCCGTCTAGTAAGTACCCCACCCCACCCCACCCCCTGCAGCCAGGTCTCCCTGGGGGTGATGGTGGGAGACTGGAAGACAGCCCCTCCCTTTTCCTGCAGCCCC